>NC_090928.1:483857706-488657706 GCF_040938575.1 Ambystoma mexicanum
TGAGTGATCATTAGTGTTTTCAATGAGATTCTGTGGGTAACCGGTAGCCAGTGAAGTATGCCCTTTCTGGGCAGACTAACTGACTAATAACCATGTGACTTATACAAAAGAGGTTAGTTATCCATGGTTAAGTCTGAGGGCTGTGTGTTAGGGCAGAATTCCATTTTTGGTTATTTTGTTTACCCTTTTTAAAGTCCACTAGACTTTCTGTTATTTTCCTCTTTATTTTTTCGGTTCGATCACCTGTTTGTGCAGTTATAGGCACTTGAACTGAAGTCTACTTGCCACTGCAACATTTCTGTACCCTTAAAAGCTATATTGTCCTATGTGGATCATGAATCCCATTGGATAGGGGTGCCTTTTGAGCAGGCAATGTTTACCCACTGGCAATTATATTAGCCTACATTGGTTTTGGGGAGTAGACTGGAGACAGCGTTATTTAATTTTTAGTCACTGTTGTGGCAACAATGTAGTTGGTTTTAAGTTCAACTCTCAGCCATTTTGTTTCTTGGGCTTAATGTGTCTGGAGAAACCATGGGGCCGACCATCACTAGACTTTATGCACACATGGACTCTATGTGAGCCCAGCGTGCACCCTCAGAAGAGGCTTTGGCCATGTTAAACTGGTTCTTGGGGCTGGGCATGGCCAGCACACCTGGACTTGGGTTGATGGGATGGTTTTAAGAGACAGTCTGATTTACTGTCCACCCTTACCTTTGTTTTTGGCCCTTTTGTGTGACTGATGGGCTAGCCTTGTGACAGACCCTGTTTGTGTGGGATATCCATAGAGGGCCGGATACTTTCATCAATACTGGTGGATATTAGGAAGAAGAACACACTGTCTTACGTGCCAGAAGATTATGACAACAAAAACCCTGCTAGCTGGCCAAACTCGAGATACTGTTGTCTCTCTCTTGTGGTCCAGTTTTCATTTGCTGGTGGCTGGACTCCCACCTCCAGGTTGCCTTCCTCCAGATGCTTGTACTCCTTGCTGATTTGACCACATGTTTCATGTTGGGACCATTGTTCAGGACATTTTCCTACCGCTCCTTTACATTCAGCACCACGGCTTTGGCCTGGAATTGTGTTTAGACCCCAAACTCCAATGTCATCTTGTCATCTGGGTTGTAATGTTGGCTCTATTCTGGGACCATTTTTGCTGGTGTGAATCTGCCTCTTGACTTTTAAGCTGCCGGGACCTGCTTCCTAGAGCCATCTCTATTGCTACTTTTGCTTCTGGATGATGAATCCTACTCCTGGGATGGCTGGGATGGCTGACTACTTTGATTTCAAAGAGATGCTTGCATTTACATAATAAAGCAGTCCAGTTTAAGATATTTTTACTTTGTACAGAAGTATATAGGGGCCTCATTACAAGTTTCGCAGTGCAGGAAAACACTGGCAGGAATTCTGTTACCGGCACTTTACCCACACCGCCAAATTATTATTTTGGCTGATTTACCACCGGCAGAACGACTACATGGTAAATCCACAGATTTTCAGAGGTAGAGGGGTGGATTCACTTCCAGCTTGTTGCTGGGGATTAATACTCCACTTAACCTCCACAAATCGGGAGATTTACTGCATGGTAATTCCACCACCAGTAAATCTGCCAAAAATCCCCATGGAGTCATATGGACTCCAAACATGGGGAGTTAGCACTGCTTGTAATCCTGTGGTAACTCCACTGGTCCAAGTGGCGGTAACAGTAATTGAATTTCACAGTAATTTGTCTGAATTATAGCCGAAATACCAGCAAACATAGATTTTGTCACATTCACTAGGGCTCCATTTATTTTAACAACAAACTTTCCACGTGTTCCGGAAGGCACAACGTAGGAGACTGATTTAACTATGTAAATGCAATCATCTCTTTTAACAGTGTATTGTTTCTAGGTGCGTTGTCTATGAGCTAACATTTCTGCCTCGTTGACTTGCAGGTCTTAATTAAGATGATCAGAGTACAGGACCACATTCCATGCATACCAGCCTTGGGAAAACGTTCATAATGTGTATCACCCCCTGACATTTGCCTTTTAACAGCTGATGAAGAGGGTCTTTAGAACATTTGAAATCTACAACCTCTTCCATTGCAGCAATATGCTCTCAGTCTGGCCAATATAAGGTATCAAAACTAGAAATGTTGTGATCATTCTTTTAAGCTAACAGAGGTGTAAGTTGTACTTTAATAACCCCTGCTCCCCTCCTGAAGATAAGTCTAACTGCTGTGCTACGCATACCACTTTTAGAGGGGTTTTGCCTTCCCTTTTGGTGGTTGTGTTGTTCTGCCTTAGGGTAAAATTGCCATACAGCCCTCACCAAACACCTGTTTAACAAATCTCCCTAGCAGTAATGATTTCTTTCTAGTAATGAGACAGTAACTTTATATAAAGCTGATATGAACTGACATGCACACATGCTATTGCAAAATATTCTTCACCCGCTGCATTGCTCCCCTCCCCCCTCGCTGTTAGCAATTATTTCACGCTTCCCACCCCCTTATCTTCCACTTCGTCATTTACTTTTACAGTCTTTACTCCATCGGAATACGGTCTTAATACCTCTGCTAGGGGGCACAGTACGCTACTACAGGGCCAAGCCCAAGTGCTCTAAAATTGCACAGTGGTGATTAGGCAAAGTATAAAAGCATATTAACATAACATAACAAATAATTGTAACTTTAATTTGAAAAATGCAACATACTGAAATGTGTCTGTATTGTTTTATATGAAGGTAAATATGTATTTAAAATAAAATGTTGGCCAGATATCCGTGTATGTGCACATTTTGGATTCGCTCACAAAGTAAAACCCTATCCACTGTTTATTTTTTTCATTTTGTGGTAAGTATTCGTCTGGTTTTAACATGATTTACTATGTTTGTGTTTCTGAAGAGCTGCAGAAAGGTTAGCTGGTCATTTTATTGTCTTCAGTAGAGTGTCTATTGGACTATAATGAATGTGAGTTGAAATATTATGAACATAGCTGATAATGTATGGGACATATTTTCTGTATGAATCGGTAAGAAAGCTAAGAACCTTGTGTCCTCCCTTCTCTGCATACATCTCTGACTAAAAAGTCAAACTTCCTGCTGCACCTCCTCAGAGGTACTCTGCCTTTCCTCTCCTTCTCCCTGAAGCTCATTGTTTCCCAAGCTCTGGTTCTCTCTAGGTTGGACTATTGTAACAGCCACTTTCTATATCTACCTGCCTCTACTCTCTGCCCTTTACAACTAATCCAGAACAGGACTGCGGGACTTCTCCTTGGCTTCAAGCCCTGGGATCGTATCTTTCAAGCTCTGAAATCCCTTCATTGGCTCCCAGTGGATGCAAGGATTAAATTCAAAACCCTCTGCATTGTTCACAAGGCTTTCTGGTGCCTGGGTCCAAAATACCTTGAACTAGCCCTCCGTAAATAACTCCCCTCTCGAGCTCTTTGCTCCTCTACCTCTAACTCCCTCAGGGTAAGTCGTTTTTCAAAGAAACAAGCTGGGGGTAGATCTCTCAGCTGGGGCCTCCCTTTGGAACTGCCTCCCTGCCACTCTGAAACTTGAGGAGAACCATCTCCAGTTCCGGAAGTACCTCAAGACCTTCCTCTTTGCTTCCGCCTTCTACTGCCACTCTCCCTTGCTGATCTGTTTCTCTCTCGGCACCGTCCACCTGGCCACCCTCTGTCCTCCGGACCCAGGTACCTGCTCACCCTGCCACCTTCCTGCACTGCTTCCTGGCCACCCCTTGCACTGGGGTCTGTATCTGTACCCATACAGTCTCCCAGCCCCCTTCTTTTCTCTGTGCACTTATCAGGCATAGCCTGTCTGCTGCTTAAACTCAGCACTTGTCACTTGCTGGCTGCACTATCACCGTTTATTGCCTTTATTATTTATTTATTTTATTTATTTATTATTATGTATTATTTTCTCCTCTGCTCCCCACTTTCGACTTCTCCCCCCTTACATACACTTTTCCACCTTTTCCTTTCCCATGCACTTGCGCGTTCTAAATGTCACTGGGCCTAATAAGATCGTTGTTGTTCTCCCCTGTTCCCCTCCCTTGCCTTGTTGCGCTCTGAAACACTTGTGTACGAGCGCAATATAACTAAAATATCAATATCAATATAATGTCACTATCATCATCATAAATAGTTAATTTCAGATCATTTAATGCATAAATGTATAAACGCACAAATATTATTTTGCTATACAAACCATCGGAAATTGGGCACATTAAAGCTGGTCCAACTTCTCCTAAATTGTGGTTATTGTTGCTGTATGTGCTGCGTGAGGCACATCGGTGACAATGCCCAACGTTGCATAGGAAACGGTATAGCAGTGTCACTTTAGCTCAATCGCACAAACACAGTCTAAGGAAAATGGTTTATAATACTCAATTCTAATTTATTTCGTTTATGAATCCACGTATATAAGAGCAGAAAGTGTCTGTGTGGTTGGAAACTCGTTTCATGTGCAGGAGAAGTTGTGCTGTTGTTTTTATAATACAGTTCTTTGGGATCCTGCACCTTTAAGGCAGTGAAGGCAGCTCAGGCTCAGCGAAGGAGGAGGAGCCATCAAGGAGGATGTTCTTCTTAAATCCCCCAGTCGGCGCAAAGTGATGCAAAGTGCAGGACGTGTCTTTGTGGCTGGAGACTCCTTTCATGTGCAGGAAAAGTCGTTTCTGCTGCTGTTTTTTAAAAGTGTTCTGCAACATGTTTTATACAGTGATCCTTTGGGATCCCGTACCTTTAAGGCAGTGAAGGCAGCTGAGGCTCGGCGAAGGAGGAGCCATCAAGGAGGAAGTTCTTGGCAAACCCTCTGCTGGCATGAAGCACCATGAAGTGCAGGAAGTGTCTGTGTCCATGCTCTGGGTTGAGGGCCGTGGGGTACTGCATTATGTCATACTAAGGTGGCTACCATGATTTGGGGTAACTCATCGTCCATTGGGATGGTAGAATACCATTGATTATTTGATTAGCTCTATACTGTGCCTCATATGGTGAATAGGTGCTCTGGAATCTAAGCCCAGACTGTAGGCCTTGCCATTTTTCAGATTAACATGGCCACCAGCTGTGAGATGGCTGAGCAACTAATAATAAGTGCATCCTTGTTGCCTCATAGCACCTTATAATCCCCCGTGGACTGTGTGGTTTTGGGGGAGTTTTACAATATTTGAATTTGGACTTGTAATGTTGACGCCTTTGATACCCGTGCAACAGTGAAGTTGAAAGAGGGGGAAAAGGTGATGCAGTGAACAAGGTCGATATAAAGAGGAAAAGCTTGAATAAAGTGCTCTGCTTACTGGCCTCTATGGAAAATGATAATACCTGTGTTGTGGGCCAAAGTCCGGATTCCGACAAGGGAGGTGGAAAAACTCTAGAGGAGGAAAAGACTCTTAAGCCAGGTAGCAGAGAAGGAGCTAGTCCTGGCTATTGGTCAATGCTCTGGGTCGGAAGTCAGACATATACAACCATTAGAATGCGTAATGATCCAAATACACGTTGGAGGGCACACAGCAGAATCTCCAGTAAATGGTCTTAACCCAAGACAGTCTGCTGTCTATATGGAGGCTAAATTGGCATATGAAAGGGTGGTAGGTGGCTCTTCTCTGTCACTGGTGAGATGGCAGAAAGAAGGGGCCCCAATGCCCTAAGAGGTGGATCCTTCTTTACTACAACATATTTCGAATAGTAGCTTGGTGGAGGTTTCTGAGCAGCTCGATTTTGATTTTAACGGACGCACACAGTCAAACCGAAAAATCGGTGTGAAAGAATTTGGTTTTCAATCACTTTGCATTGGGCATGATCAGCGGGGGCCTGACTGAGCCGCCAATCACAGTATGCCTGGTGCTGAAGCTGAAAACGAATTAGGCCTGACGGAACATGTGGTCAGTCCAATTAGACCCCTGCTGAGAAAAGCACAGCCTGGTAGAAAGGGGAAAGGTAATTCTACTTGTGTCGAAAACCTTACCCGGGCCAAAAAAGCCTGGATGAGTTCTTTAAAGCCATTGTGGTGCTGGGCATAATAACAAAAATTGACAGAAAAAGAAGATCTAAAGGATAAACTGAAGATATTCTGATTAGCATCACCAGTGACAAGAGTTTGCTGGAATTAGAATTGAGAGATGAAAATAGTGCACTGAATTTGGTACCCCAGGCAACTCGGACAATAAGGCCCCCCCATCAATCTGAATGATCAACATCTGAATTCTGACGACCTGTCTTTCCTCATGGAACACCTGAATAGTATGTCAGGCCTCCAGATGGCTTATTCACAAATGGACCTGGGAGAAAATAATAAAAAAGTTCTGCACCATACTCTTTAAGAGTTAGACATCCATGGTAGGATAAATTCTCCTGAGATCTCAGACCTTAACACGCTGCTCAGTTCTTGCTCTACTCTGTGTGATAATATTAAGCTGGAGCTGCAGACCCACATGCTGCAGCTGAGTGATGTGAAATTCCACCTAGAGTCCTTGGAAGAGGGCATTAGTGGCCTCACATCGACGGTAAAACTTGTGTGGTCGAAATCATTGTGCTGGGCAAAGAGCCCGTGAGAGTTGAGATGTTTAGAACCTGTGCTTTACAGATAGATTGAGCATCCCAAAATGTGCCCATTTGTACCTCCGCCGGAATGTGGAATGCTGACAAGGAGGGTACAGTAAGGATGGGCTCAGGGCAGATTGATTGGGAGGAAACCCAATTATTGTATTCTCCTTCTGATGGGTTGGTGCCGGGTTTGTCTGGTGGAACAGTTTCTCTATCTCTGCCATCCAGTACTGCAAAGCCATTGGGGGTGGTGGCTTTGGAAGCTGACCTTTCAAGACTTAATATCTCGGGTCACCTGGTCCCTATAGGTAGTCTTGCTAAAACCGACTCTGACTTGAAAAGAAACATCACAGACTTTTCCCCTCACAAATCCTTGTATGCAGACTTTGTGTCTAAGGAGCCCATGGTGAGGTGGTTAACGTTTGATACAGAGGGAGCTATGATGGTATTGGATGATTCGCACCCACCTCCACCCGTAATGCCTGGGCTAAAACAGACCTTTCTGATAAAGAAATCTTACCCACTCGACCATCGATATGTAATGAACTAAGAAATGTGCACCATTCAGTCTCCCCTCTGATATTTCATAATCCACAGAAATCCCAAAGGAGGGTGCCATCGACTCTGATGGCTCACTTTGTGAAATGCTGGAGTCTCTTACAATCAATCAATCTGCTGCCCTACATTTTGCATTAATGCATTAGCAAAACTATGCAGTGCATTAATGAGGAACCAAAATCACAAACTGAAATTCTAGAGTAAATTCAGCACCACATAGAAAGGCAGATTTGAATGTTCCCTTAACCTACCCAGTCATTTCACCTGGAAGCCCTGTGGTTTTCTTAGCAGGGGAAGTATGAGGCCTTAGAGATCCTGGACCCAGATTCCCAGAGTGGGTTATGCAAAATCATTAATAACAATGTGGAGGATCAATTCAACTGTCAGTCATGAATGGGGAATGATTGTCTCCAAGTGTCAGGTACCACTCGTAAACAAAAAAGGAGTCAAACCAAAAGAACAAAAATCCTTACAAAAATGAAAAAAGCTAGAATTTGCTAGGGCACATTCAGGAAGAAATGCATCTACAGCAGGCTAGTAATAGCAATGACTTAGTTGATACACATTTGAGTGATTGTGAGGTAGAGGATAAAAACCCATGGAAAGCAAATCAAATAACTGATTATTTTGCTGAGATAAAAACAGCTTATTCCAAACTACCACTAGGTACGACCACTGGAGTGACTGAGGGTGTTTATGGAAAGATGAACCTCCTCTTAAATACTTTCAATAAACTGATGTCAATGGAGTCTGCCATTATGAACTGAGGACAACAGAATATAGATTGTCTAGATTGTCTGGATACTCTTCCATATAGAAAGACCAAAATTGTTATTCACAGTAGAGATTCAAAGCTAGAAGGTTCTCGCAACAAATCAGTTCAGCAGGAAGGACATTGTTGACCCAATGCAAATCCAAGCGGAAAGTAGGACTGCTCCTGAGGTCTCCTGAGGTCTCCATGAAAGTAACAGACCAAAATTTGACATACAGAAATAAAAATAATTAATAAGAGTGAAAATAAAAAAAAAAATAACTTGGTTTTCAACAGAATGGATCCAGGAAATGTTTATGAACTATCTTTTTAGCTAAAGAGATAACTGGCAAGGAAAACAATCTGTGTGGTACTAATAACACTCATAATGTGCCAAAGAAATCTGACACACAGAGGAAAAATTTGAATATTATGTTAAAATCTAAGAAATAGAGAAAAATTTGGGAGGGATAACTTGGTCTGAAAAAATGTCAACAATGTCATGAAAATCGGAAATTGTAGAAGCAGAACCAACCACCCAACTAACAAACCTCCCTATTGTAAACACATTTCAAGGAAAAGAACAGTAGACTCTACTTCAACCCCTACAGTGGGGTTGGAATCAGTGGATTTTGGAACAGATAGCCGAGTCAGGAGACTAAAGCCCTCTGATAGTGGATGAGGACATGGAAAAGGGACAAATTGTCTTAAATATGGAGGATCTTCTAATATTTCAAAAATTGTAAGTGCTAGAATCTATTTTAGGCAAAAATGATCCAAATATTATTCTAAACCGTACTAATGTTCTAAAGCTCTTTCATAATATACCTATATTAAGACTGCTGGATTCACAGTAAATTGATCTTGTAGAGATGATCATCAGATAGTAGATCTGGCAGTCCTCCACCTCCATTTGATCATAATATATGATCTAGTCTTTACAGAGCTGGAAATACTCCTCTTTTTACGATATGAATTACGAATGACCCTGAAGTATGGGCTACTATGTAATAATAATTGTAAGGGAGATCTGCAGTATTGGGGTAGAGATGTTCAATCTATTAAGACCGGAGAAGCAAAGGGTCCCATCTCTTGCATACTAGAACAAATGGGCAGCAGAGACATACACTATCATGGTGCCTTGGGAAGTGGTGCAAATCAGGTTGATGGTTGGACTTGGCTATCAACAACACTCAATTATAGGCAAGGAGAAGTGAACGTTAATTATCACACTCCAGGAAATATAAAGTGGCTTCTCCAGTAACAATGAAATAACATTTCTGTCATTTATTGAGGAATCAATGTCGGGACTTAATCCCATGTAAGCATGATATCATAATTTTCCAAGAACTTTGTCTCTGTGGAACCCCCTTAATTAATGTTTATACCATTCATATACAAAATGCACAAAAAGGCCTCTATCGATGCCCATATGGGTGTCTTCTAGTTTCCATAAGGAAGGACATTGGACTCATGGTTAAATCCTGGGTGACTGATTTAGGTGCAAATTTTGCTGTCGTTATAGTAGGTCTACAGAAATGCAATAATTATATCTCTGAAGAATCACTTTTATTGAACCTATATTTGATTCCTGCTGCAGCCAATGCAGGTAGCTTTTTGGATATGATAATCTCTCTGCTTGAACAGTGGCTGAGTGAGCCAAGCCATGCCTCAGTGATACTTGCTGGAGATCTAAACTCAAACTGTGTGGATACAACACACAACATGAAAGAGTACCTTAACAAAAAGGGTTTTGAAAAACACATCCCCCCAGGAAAGGGATTGTTTAATATTGAACATGCTGCAGACCTGGGATCTCCAAAATTGAAAATTAAATTTTATGACATCACCTGTCCTGAGTGCTATCTAGCAAAGAAGCTCTGCTTCGGCCCTTCTAGATTATATATTTGTGTCAGAACCCCTGATTCACTTGTGTTCAGATTTAACTGTAATTTCTAATTACTTGAGTGATCAATCAATCCTTCTTTTTGTACTTTGTATTGCACCTGTCAAAAAGATGAAGCAATCTAATATTCAGGTTAATCTGGCTGTTAAGCGTATAAAATGGGTTCAGTACACTGCCAGGGTCTTTAATGAAAAAATAAGAGTTTTACGAGAATCTTTAGGAACATAAAAAACATGCTCTCATAAAGAGATCTTCTTTAATTTTCTCTATGAAAATACTCAACAAGGGTTGGGAACATTGCATATTTGCATTGTAAAAGACAGAACATTTTGCTTCAAGTTATCGACAAACAAGTGCAGTTGAAAAAAAAGAATTGAGAAAAATATTATGTGTGATTCCTCAGGGTACAGCTATTGATTATATAGGTATGAAAAAGAGACTTCTTCAGCAATATAAAAACTGGCTAAAAACACATAGAGCTACTCAGAACCTGAACGACAACGCGATGATGTCAAACTCTTGGTTACTAGGAAATCAAGAGACTTCTGGGGACTGATTAAACATAATGGGAAAGACCAGGCCGCTCTACAACTAACAGCTATATTTGAGGAAATGTGGGTGTCTCACCAATTTGTATAACAACAACAAAACTCAAGCGAAAGAGCCCGAGGAAATATACAGGGTGGACTCGACACTAGATAGATCCAGAGATATAATAATGAGCTGAATTTCGGAATAAAATGTATCTAGAACCACTGGCCTGAACTTCACCATTAAACGCTCACCCTTTTTAGGGCACATGTCAACTATAGATTATTCCTTGAAGTTTTAAGACAAAGGAGGATTCCTACACCCTGAACAATGTCACATATTATACTAATCTTCAAAGAGGGCAAAAGAAACCTTCTTATTAATTACAGCCCTATTTCCCTGTTGGATATAATGGGGAAAATATTTGTGTCACTTATCCTGGAAAACCTTGTAACCTGGGCTTTTAATGAGAAAAGGATTGACAAAATGCAATCAGGCTTCAGTACACAGCTTGAAACTTCATTGAATGGCGCTGTTATTAAAGTATGATATCAAGACAAATGGAGATGGAAAGCTTATCTTTACTTGGCCTTTATACATTTAACGGTCGCTTTGGACAAAGTGAACAGGGAGAAGCTGTCCCATACACTTAAGTCCTGGGGTCTGCAATCTTCAATTTTAGGGCCATTATGGATCTTCACACTGACACTTCAATCTATGTATGGCTAAATACTGAAGGATGCCTTTCCACAAAAATACCTACTTCAAATGGTTTATGACAAGTGTGTGTTTTAGCCATGTTTTTATTCAGTCTATATATATATCTGAAATAGCTGGTACCTTTAAACAAGGTGAAACTAGGATCCATTGGATGTTGTATGCTGATGATCTTGTCATATTTCATTTTACACCAATTGGTTTAACTAGATTATTAGCAGCTGTAAAACAGTATATGGAATTAAATAACTTGGAGATGAATGAGCGAACATCCAAAAATAATGCAAATCTCTAGTACTAGAAGAAAGAATCAGAACAACCCGTTTGGGAGACTGGCCTATAGCACATTGCAAATAGTTGGGAAATTTAAATATCTAGATTTCCTTATGTCCAGAACTCTATCTTCCATCTCTATGGAAGTGTGTGTCAAAGGTGGTTGGCCTTGCATGCACAAATGACTGAAATGGATAGAAAATACAGTAGGTTCTCTATGGCACCGATCATTAATTATAACTAACAAAAAGTGACCCCTACTTTGTTGTATGGTGCTAAAATTGTAAATATGAAGAAAGATGCTAAGTTGTGGGATAAGATGGAAGGAATATTATGGAGATGTGTCTTTGGTTTAACTCCCTCATTACTGGTAGTTCTAATCCTATTCCAAATGGGTTTGTCTTCTTTAATGGCTATGGCCAACTAGCAAGTATTGCTGTTGTATAAAAAAGTACTCAAACCCACACCACACTCCTTGTATGAGGATGTAAAGTGGGTGATACATGATTAATCCTCTGACTTTTTAGTGACCTATAGTTGTGAGTGCCAAAAAAATTAAAAATAACCCAGATTTAGCCAAAAAAAAAACATTTCTGGACAATGATTGGATACACGCACAAAATACAATATTGGAATTATAAACGATTGATTCCCAGTTTGTGGAGGAAAGAGCTATTGGTACCACTCTCGGTTATCTTAAAGAGAGACAACACTTTCATTTTAATTTATATCTAAAGTATTAAGTACTGTAAGTGAGAGATGGGATTAGTGGAGCCGATAGAACATACAGGGCCTGCAAAAGGACCTGCAATATTGATCCTACTACATCTACATTTAAAATGCCCAATGTAGCTCCAACAAAGAATTGCATATTTGGGAAATGTTGTTGATTATTTGATTAGCTCTATACTGTGCCTCATATGGTGAATAGGTGCTCTGGAATCTAAGCCCAGACTGTAGGCCTTGCCATTTTTCAGATTAACATGGCCACCAGCTGTGAGATGGCTGAGCAACTAATAATAAGTGCATCCTTGTTGCCTCATAGCACCTTATAATCCCCTGTGGACTGTGTGGTTTTGGGGGAGTTTTACAATATTTGAATTTGGACTTGTAATGTTGACGCCTTTGATACCCGTGCAACAGTGAAGTTGAAAGAGGGGGAAAAGGTGATGCAGTGAACAAGGTCGATATAAAGAGGAAAAGCTTGAATAAAGTGCTCTGCTTACTGGCCTCTATGGAAAATGATAATACCTGTGTTGTGGGCCAAAGTCCGGATTCCGACAAGGGAGGTGGAAAAACTCTAGAGGAGGAAAAGACTCTTAAGCCAGGTAGCAGAGAAGGAGCTAGTCCTGGCTATTGGTCAATGCTCTGGGTCGGAAGTCAGACATATACAACCATTAGAATGCGTAATGATCCAAATACACGTTGGAGGGCACACAGCAGAATCTCCAGTAAATGGTCTTAACCCAAGACAGTCTGCTGTCTATATGGAGGCTCAATTGGCATATGAAAGGGTGGTAGGTGGCTCTTCTCTGTCACTGGTGAGATGGCAGAAAGAAGGGGCCCCAATGCCCTAAGAGGTGGATCCTTCTTTACTACAACATATTTCGAATAGTAGCTTGGTGGAGGTTTCTGAGCAGCTCGATTTTGATTTTAACGGACGCACACAGTCAAACCGAAAAATCGGTGTGAAAGAATTTTGTTTTCAATCACTTTGCATTGGGCATGATCAGCGGGGGCCTGACTGAGCCGCCAATCACAGTATGCCTGGTGCTGAAGCTGAAAACGAATTAGGCCTGACGGAACATGTGGTCAGTCCAATTAGACCCCTGCTGAGAAAAGCACAGCCTGGTAGAAAGGGGAAAGGTAATTCTACTTGTGTCGAAAACCTTACCCGGGCCAAAAAAGCCTGGATGAGTTCTTTAAAGCCATTGTGGTGCTGGGCATAATCACAAAAATTGACAGAAAAAGAAGATCTAAAGGATAAACTGAAGATATTCTGATTAGCATCACCAGTGACAAGAGTTTGCTGGAATTAGAATTGAGAGATGAAAATAGTGCACTGAATTTGGTACCCCAGGCAACTCGGACAATAAGGCCCCCCCATCAATCTGAATGATCAACATCTGAATTCTGACGACCTGTCTTTCCTCATAGAACACCTGAATAGTATGTCAGGCCTCCAGATGGCTTATTCACAAATGGACTTGGGAGAAAATAATAAAAAAGTTCTGCACCATACTCTTTAAGAGTTAGACATCCATGGTAGGATAAATTCTCCTGAGATCTCAGACCTTAACACGCTGCTCAGTTCTTGCTCTACTCTGTGTGATAATATTAAGCTGGAGCTGCAGACCCACATGCTGCAGCTGAGTGATGTGAAATTCCACCTAGAGTCCTTGGAAGAGGGCATTAGTGGCCTCACATCGACGGTAAAACTTGTGTGGTCGAAATCATTGTGCTGGGCAAAGAGCCCGTGAGAGTTGAGATGTTTAGAACCTGTGCTTTACAGATAGATTGAGCATCCCAAAATGTGCCCATTTGTACCTCCGCCGGAATGTGGAATGCTGACAAGGAGGGTACAGTAAGGATGGGCTCAGGGCAGATTGATTGGGAGGAAACCCAATTATTGTATTCTCCTTCTGATGGGTTGGTGCCGGGTTTGTCTGGTGGAACAGTTTCTCTATCTCTGCCATCCAGTACTGCAAAGCCATTGGGGGTGGTGGCTTTGGAAGCTGACCTTTCAAGACTTAATATCTCGGGTCACCTGGTCCCTATAGGTAGTCTTGCTAAAACCGACTCTGACTTGAAAAGAAACATCACAGACTTTTCCCCTCACAAATCCTTGTATGCAGACTTTGTGTCTAAGGAGCCCATGGTGAGGTGGTTAACGTTTGATACAGAGGGAGCTATGATGGTATTGGATGATTCGCACCCACCTCCACCCGTAATGCCTGGGCTAAAACAGACCTTTCTGATAAAGAAATCTTACCCACTCGACCATCGATATGTAATGAACTAAGAAATGTGCACCATTCAGTCTCCCCTCTGATATTTCATAATCCACAGAAATCCCAAAGGAGGGTGCCATCGACTCTGATGGCTCACTTTGTGAAATGCTGGAGTCTCTTACAATCAATCAATCTGCTGCCCTACATTTTGCATTAATGCATTAGCAAAACTATGCAGTGCATTAATGAGGAACCAAAATCACAAACTGAAATTCTAGAGTAAATTCAGCACCACATAGAAAGGCAGATTTGAATGTTCCCTTAACCTACCCAGTCATTTCACCTGGAAGCCCTGTGGTTTTCTTAGCAGGGGAAGTATGAGGCCTTAGAGATCCTGGACCCAGATTCCCAGAGTGGGTTATGCAAAATCATTAATAACAATGTGGAGGATCAATTCAACTGTCAGTCATGAATGGGGAATGATTGTCTCCAAGTGTCAGGTACCACTCGTAAACAAAAAAGGAGTCAAACCAAAAGAACAAAAATCCTTACAAAAATGAAAAAAGCTAGAATTTGCTAGGGCACATTCAGGAAGAAATGCATCTACAGCAGGCTAGTAATAGCAATGACTTAGTTGATACACATTTGAGTGATTGTGAGGTAGAGGATAAAAACCCATGGAAAGCAAATCAAATAACTGATTATTTTGCTGAGATAAAAACAGCTTATTCCAAACTACCACTAGGTACGACCACTGGAGTGACTGAGGGTGTTTATGGAAAGATGAACCTCCTCTTAAATACTTTCAATAAACTGATGTCAATGGAGTCTGCCATTATGAACTGAGGACAACAGAATATAGATTGTCTAGATTGTCTGGATACTCTTCCATATAGAAGGACCAAAATTGTTATTCACAGTAGAGATTCAAAGCTGGAAGGTTCTCGCAACAAATCAGTTCAGCAGGAAGGACATTGTTGACCCAATGCAAATCCAAGCGGAAAGTAGGACTGCTCCTGAGGTCTCCTGAGGTCTCCATGAAAGTAACAGACCAAAATTTGACATACAGAAATAAAAATAATTAATAAGAGTGAAAATAAAAAAAAAAATAACTTGGTTTTCAACAGAATGGATCCAGGAAATGTTTATGAACTATCTTTTTAGCTAAAGAGATAACTGGCAAGGAAAACAATCTGTGTGGTACTAATAACACTCATAATGTGCCAAAGAAATCTGACACACAGAGGAGAAATTTGAATATTATGTTAAAATCTAAGAAATAGAGAAAAATTTGGGAGGGATAACTTGGTCTGAAAAAATGTCAACAATGTCATGAAAATCGGAAATTGTAGAAGCAGAACCAACCACCCAACTAACAAACCTCCCTATTGTAAACACATTTCAAGGAAAAGAACAGTAGACTCTACTTCAACCCCTACAGTGGGGTTGGAATCAGTGGATTTTGGAACAGATAGCCGAGTCAGGAGACTAAAGCCCTCTGATAGTGGATGAGGACATGGAAAAGGGACAAATTGTCTTAAATATGGAGGATCTTCTAATATTTCAAAAATTGTAAGTGCTAGAATCTATTTTAGGCAAAAATGATCCAAATATTATTCTAAACCGTACTAATGTTCTAAAGCTCTTTCATAATATACCTATATTAAGACTGCTGGATTCACAGTAAATTGATCTTGTAGAGATGATCATCAGATAGTAGATCTGGCAGTCCTCCACCTCCATTTGATCATAATATATGATCTAGTCTTTACAGAGCTGGAAATACTCCTCTTTTTACGATATGAATTACGAATGACCCTGAAGTATGGGCTACTATGTAATAATAATTGTAAGGGAGATCTGCAGTATTGGGGTAGAGATGTTCAATCTATTAAGACCGGAGAAGCAAAGGGTCCCATCTCTTGCATACTAGAACAAATGGGCAGCAGAGACATACACTATCATGGTGCCTTGGGAAGTGGTGCAAATCAGGTTGATGGTTGGACTTGGCTATCAACAACACTCAATTATAGGCAAGGAGAAGTGAACGTTAATTATCACACTCCAGGAAATATAAAGTGGCTTCTCCAGTAACAATGAAATAACATTTCTGTCATTTATTGAGGAATCAATGTTGGGACTTAATCCCATGTAAGCATGATATCATAATTTTCCAAGAACTTTGTCTCTGTGGAACCCCCTTAATTAATGTTTATACCATTCATATACAAAATGCACAAAAAGGCCTCTATCGATGCCCATATGGGTGTCTTCTAGTTTCCATAAGGAAGGACATTGGACTCATGGTTAAATCCTGGGTGACTGATTTAGGTGCAAATTTTGCTGTCGTTATAGTAGGTCTACAGAAATGCAATAATTATATCTCTGAAGAATCACTTTTATTGAACCTATATTTGAATCCTGCTGCAGCCAATGCAGGTAGCTTTTTGGATATGACAATCTCTCTGCTTGAACAGTGGCTGAGTGAGCCAAGCCATGCCTCAGTGATACTTGCTGGAGATCTAAACTCAAACTGTGTGGATACAACACACAACATGAAAGATTACCTTAACAAAAAGGGTTTTGAAAAACACATCCCCCCAGGAAAGGGATTGTTTAATATTGAACATGCTGCAGACCTGGGATCTCCAAAATTGAAAATTAAATTTTATGACATCACCTGTCCTGAGTGCTATCTAGCAAAGAAGCTCTGCTTCGGCCCTTCTAGATTATATATTTGTGTCAGAACCCCTGATTCACTTGTGTTCAGATTTAACTGTAATTTCTAATTACTTGAGTGATCAATCAATCCTTCTTTTTGTACTTTGTATTGCACCTGTCAAAAAGATGAAGCAATCTAATATTCAGGTTAATCTGGCTGTTAAGCGTATAAAATGGATTCAGTACACTGCCAGGGTCTTTAATGAAAAAATAAGAGTTTTACGAGAATCTTTAGGAACATAAAAAACATGCTCTCATAAAGAGATCTTCTTTAATTTTCTCTATGAAAATACTCAACAAGGGTTGGGAACATTGCATATTTGCATTGTAAAAGACAGAACATTTTGCTTCAAGTTATCGACAAACAAGTGCAGTTGAAAAAAAAGAATTGAGAAAAATATTATGTGTGATTCCTCAGGGTACAGCTATTGATTATATAGGTATGAAAAAGAGACTTCTTCAGCAATATAAAAACTGGCTAAAAACACATAGAGCTACTCAGAACCTGAACGACAACGCGATGATGTCAAACTCTTGGTTACTAGGAAATCAAGAGACTTCTGGGGACTGATTAAACATAATGGGAAAGACCAGGCCGCTCTACAACTAACAGCTATATTTGAGGAAATGTGGGTGTCTCACCAATTTGTATAACAACAACAAAACTCAAGCGAAAGAGCCCGAGGAAATATACAGGGTGGACTCGACACTAGATAGTTCCAGAGATATAATAATGAGCTGAATTTCGGAATAAAATGTATCTAGAACCACTGGCCTGAACTTCACCATTAAACGCTCACCCTTTTTAGGGCACATGTCAACTATAGATTATTCCTTGAAGTTTTAAGACAAAGGAGGATTCCTACACCCTGAACAATGTCACATATTATACTAATCTTCAAAGAGGGCAAAAGAAACCTTCTTATTAATTACAGCCCTATTTCCCTGTTGGATATTATGGGGAAAATATTTGTGTCACTTATCCTGGAAAACCTTGTAACCTGGGCTTTTAATGAGAAAAGGATTGACAAAATGCAATCAGGCTTCAGTACACAGCTTGAAACTTCATTGAATGGCGCTGTTATTAAAGTATGATATCAAGACAAATGGAGATGGAAAGCTTATCTTTACTTGGCCTTTATACATTTAACGGTCGCTTTGGACAAAGTGAACAGGGAGAAGCTGTCCCATACACTTAAGTCCTGGGGTCTGCAATCTTCAATTTTAGGGCCATTATGGATCTTCACACTGACACTTCAATCTATGTATGGCTAAATACTGAAGGATGCCTTTCCACAAAAATACCTACTTCAAATGGTTTATGACAAGTGTGTGTTTTAGCCATGTTTTTATTCAGTCTATATATATATCTGAAATAGCTGGTACCTTTAAACAAGGTGAAACTAGGATCCATTGGATGTTGTATGCTGATGATCTTGTCATATTTCATTTTACACCAATTGGTTTAACTAGATTATTAGCAGCTGTAAAACAGTATATGGAATTAAATAACTTGGAGATGAATGAGCGAACATCCAAAAATAATGCAAATCTCTAGTACTAGAAGAAAGAATCAGAACAACCCGTTTGGGAGACTGGCCTATAGCACATTGCAAATAGTTGGGAAATTTAAATATCTAGATTTCCTTATGTCCAGAACTCTATCTTCCATCTCTATGGAAGTGTGTGTCAAAGGTGGTTGGCCTTGCATGCACAAATGACTGAAATGGATAGAAAATACAGTAGGTTCTCTATGGCACCGATCATTAATTATAACTAACAAAAAGTGACCCCTACTTTGTTGTATGGTGCTAAAATTGTAAATATGAAGAAAGATGCTAAGTTGTGGGATAAGATGGAAGGAATATTATGGAGATGTGTCTTTGGTTTAACTCCCTCATTACTGGTAGTTCTAATCCTATTCCAAATGGGTTTGTCTTCTTTAATGGCTATGGCCAACTAGCAAGTATTGATGTTGTATAAAAAAGTACTCAAACCCACACCACACTCCTTGTATGAGGATGTAAAGTGGGTGATACATGATTAATCCTCTGACTTTTTAGTGACCTATAGTTCTGAGTGCCAAAAAAATAAAAAATAACCCAGATTTAGCCAAAAAAAAAACATTTCTGGACAATGATTGGATACACGCACAAAATACAATATTGGAATTATAAACGATTGATTCCCAGTTTGTGGAGGAAAGAGCTATTGGTACCACTCTCGGTTATCTTAAAGAGAGACAACACTTTCATTTTAATTTATATCTAAAGTATTAAGTACTGTAAGTGAGAGATGGGATTAGTGGAGCCGATAGAACATACAGGGCCTGCAAAAGGACCTGCAATATTGATCCTACTACATCTACATTTAAATTTAAAATGCCCAATGTAGCTCCAACAAAGAATTGCATATTTGGGAAATGTTGTTGATGTTACGAGGGTAGATGGGAGTGCGCTGTGGACGCAGATCTTGTCAGGTACCCCGACCGACCTGGCACTGGCAGCTGTTCATTTTATACTTTGGCTTTTGAAAAATAATAAACTGAATCTTAACGACATTTAATAATGGTTACAAACTAAGTTTAGTAATGAATTGTATTACAAGTAATGTGTGTAATTTAGGAAACTTCTTTTGTTTGACAGTACAAAGATCTATTTTCTTTCTTTTAAATTTGGGTAAGGTTTGTTTGTGTAAACCAGTTCACAATACAATTTAAAAAATGTTGTTATATAGGGCCTCTTTCACTTCCATTTCACTTATACACAGACAGCACACAATGCAATCTGAATAAACTACACCAGGGATTGTTTTGTAGCCACTGTTCATGTAAATTGGATGTATGTGTTGTGATTCAGTCTTCCCTGGACCCTGTTTGAATGCATGGAATGTTGGAGTGATTGGTGTGGAATGCAGGCTGAGAGAATGGTGTTGTATGAGTGGGTTCTATGTGAGGCAGTTGGAGAATGAGACCCCCGGAGAGAGGATGCCGGTGAATGATGTCCCTATCTTATATGTACCTGACTTGATGAATTTATTGATATGTACTTGTACAGTTCAAGATGTCAGAGTCATCATTGGCCAGGAACCCATCTTTACAATAGCGACGAGTATGCTGGCTGTGCTGGGAGGACAGCACAGGGAAGAGGACTTTCGCCACCCCCCAATCAACTACAATGAAGACCCTCTCTCAGGTAGGGGTGACGCTGTTTGCCATTAGGCGCAGAGAAGGCCAGCGCTGGATCTGTTGTATATAGAGGGGGAGCGCCAGGGCCAGGCGCCAGTGAGTACGCCAACAGGCAGAGAAGGGCAGAGTTTAGAGGGCTGTGAGGACTTTGGAGAAATTTGTTGGGACTATAGTACAGAGCGGAACATTGGAGGAGCTTGGAGCCCATGACAGAGCTTCGGAGGGGCCTGGGAGCTCATATGTGACTTTGGAGAGAGTGGAGACATTGATGAAGGCAGGTCTAAACATTCCTGTTGGCAGATGCAGCCTTACCTGTTGTTGAGGAGGCAATATTACTGGGCTAACTTGGAAGCTGCTTCCATTGCTCTGCGTGAGGCACAAGTGAGACTGGATGCCGGGCAGCATTGTGGGACTGAGCAGTGAGTAACTGTTGCTCTGGAGGAAGCTCCAACTCTGTGTGGATTTGTGGAGCAGCAGTTGGCTGTGCAGCAGTGCAGCAGCGTGTGGGTTGGTGAAGCGCCGCATAACTGGAGGCACGGGCGACTTTCAGAGAAAAACTGGAGGCAAGGGGGCTTTTCTGCTAGAGGTGACCCTTAGTACACGGAGCTCCATTCCCTTCGGCGGCTCACTTGAAGTGGTGATGTCGTGTAGAATCCCTCTGGGATTGCCGATGGTCCCTACATATTGAGGACGTCACATCGGGGAAGACGTCACAGCAGGACACTTTTCAACAGCTTGTAGCGTGTGAGTTGGAACTGCCCATAATACGCCACCAGTGCAAGGCGTTAGTAGAAGGCAATTCCTGAGCAGGAAGGTTAAAGAAAATAACAAGCTTGTCCCGGCAGCACTGGGAAACCCTAATTGGCTGTAATTAGTGATGCAGCGCAGGGTGAAAGGGGTTTGTTCCTTCGGTGATGGTGCTGCTAAGGGAAAAGTGGCAGGACATGGAAGTTGACAATAAAATAACTGCAAGGGAGGGAGCGCTGCATGGTGCCATCGAGCACTTGCAGATTAATAGTGGAAGTGATTTCGGATGCACAGGAGGCACCATGACTGAATGGAAGGCAAAGCGACCCTTGAAGAGATCAGGTCTGGAGAAAAGTAATTCCTCCACAAGTGAGCTGTTAATTAAAAGGGCTAAATACAACAAAGAGGATCCCTACAAGAGTAAGAGGGATAATGTTAGACAGCTGCCTGCAAGGTACGGTGCAGGGTTATTTGGAGTCTGCAATCAGCCAGTCCTGGAGGGGGAGGTGGAAAAGGAAGAAATTCATTTGTATCCGAGTTTCTGTGCAAAATGTGATTGTATCTTAGAAGTGCACCGAAACATCTTCTGATTTTGCAGGAGTTAGATCCTGACTTGTTGAGGTTTTCCAAAGAGATTACAATGGAGTAGATTGAGGTATAAGGTATCATACTGTCATTGTAATGTTAGTCATATAGTGAGTCATTTTGTTTTAGGAAATAGTTGTCATGTGAGACCTGTTTTGGTTAGAGAATGCGTTGTAGTGAGTTAGTACAATGACACTTTTAATGTTAATAGTTTTGTCTAACAGTTTTTTCACAGATGGAATTTGAAATGAATAGTTGGTGTGGACTGGTTAGGTCGAGCAGGAGATTGAGAAATGGAATTGATGAAATTTGCGACACTAATTTTTCTTTCATAGGTGGGACTTTGATGATAATAGTTAGTTGAGTAAGTTTAAATGTAAAATTCACAGTTGGTAGAAATGCAGAGGTTATTGCATTTGTTATGAAATGTAGAAAATGTACGTGGAGATAAATGTTGTGCTAATGTCTAGTATAGTTGTATGATGCAGTGAGTGTGTAATGTGGGGCTCCCTGAAGCTGAAGTGATGTGTGAGGAAAGTAGGCATTGGACACAGGCATCTTGTGGGGTAGAGACACTGAGCACTTGAGGTGACTTTGTTCTTGTGGTTTTGGCTACCCGGGTATTCGGAAAACCCAGCCTTGTCGATTGGAACAATGTGGAGTGTGCAGCCAGCGAGTGGTGCGTGAATGCAGTGGGTTGTGATGGAGCAGAGTGTATGCTGATGGTTTTGTACACTGCGAGTTGAGCAGAAGTGTAGAGGGGCTGGCATACCAGATGTTGTTGAGGAGTTTGGAGTGGTCTTTGTTTATGTGGTTGGTGTCACTCCCCTACTATATAGAAAAGGGGAGAAGCATTGTATGGAACATAATTTGTCCCATTTTCTGAGGACGGTCGAAGCTGTGTTGTAGAGTGTTCCAGTACATGAGTTGAGAGATGTACATGCAATTGGATGGTGTGTGTACGTGACTTTGTGGTAGTGTGTGTCTCTTGCTCGTGGGTGTTGTTTTGTTATTACTAAGGGGGGAGATATCTTGTGATTCAGTCTTCCCTGGACCCTGTTGGAATGCATGGAATGTTGGAGTGTTTGATGTGGAATGCAGGCTGAGAGAATTGTGTTGTATGAGTGGGTTCTATGTGAGGCAGTTGGAGAATGAGACCCCCGGAGAGAGGATGACAATGAATTATGTCCCAATCTTATATGTACAAGACAGAAAACTAGGTGCACATCAGAATTTGATATATTTTAAGGGAATATTCTCAAAGATACCACCAATGCGGTGTTAGTATTCTTTATTTCTCACGAAATGCAGGGGAGGAAAGGAGGGTTTTCACCCTATTAAGAGTACTCTCGCTTGATTTCAATAAGGAACACCAAAATCTAACATGTTACTTCACTAAATTCTCTAATAGAACACTGAAATTTTTCCCTAAATAATTACGCCTTTGCTGCGTAGCCCCAGAGTGTGCCGGGGACGGGAGGACTCCATTCTTGGGTCCTCTTCCTCTGTTCCCATTTTATATGTACCGGACTTGATGAACTTAATGATATGTACTTGGAACTAAGTAAAAAAGTTACTTGTACACTCCAAGATGTCAGAGTTATCATTGGGCAGGAACCCATCTTTACAGTATGCTTCACACATTTCAATATGTATTCCGACAACTCTTCCCTGCATATTGAGTATTTTTATTGTTTTATTTTTTGTGGCTCATAGCAAACCTTTTGCATTTTAGAAAGTACAATTGTAAATGTAATGATACAATAAGAGATAAAGGAAAACATACTGTGCATTATTAAAAGAGAATTTAAATTGTCTTCCTACAGTCAGTTTTAGCAGTTTGATTTTACAAGTTACATACCTTCTAGCAGATATCTAGGGTTACAAAGATCAAAGATATCTGGTTGCCATTCATGACTCTCTGCCAGAAAGATTCAATATTTAAAAAGGAAGCCGCTTTCCTAAAATGACACACCCCTCGTTGGTGCAGATCCTCACTCAGACCATTCATGACTCTCTGCCAGAAAGATTCAATATGTAAAAAGGAAGCCACTTTCTTAAAATCACACACCCCTCATTGGTGCAGATCCTCACTCAGACCATTCATGACTCTCTGCCAGAAAGATTCAATATGTAAAAAGGAAGCCACTTTCTTAAAATCACACACCCTCATTGGTGCAGATCCTCACTCAGACCATTCATGACTCTCTGCCAGAAAGATTCAATATGTAAAAAGGAAGCCACTTTCTTAAAATCACACACCCCTCATTGGTACAGATCCTCACTCAGACCATTCATGACTCTCTGCCAGAAAGATTCAATATGTAAAAAGGAAGCCACTTTCTTAAAATCACACACCCCTCATTGGTGCAGATCCTCACTCAGACCATTCATGACTCTCTGCCAGAAAGATTCAATATGTAAAAAGGAAGCCACTTTCTTAAAATCACACACCCCTCATTGGTGCAGATCCTCACTTTGACCATTCATGACTCTCTGCCAGAAAGATTCAATATTTAAAAAGGAACCCGCTTTCTTGAAATGACACACCCCTCATTGATGCAGGTCCTCACTCAGACCATAAATGATCATTGCATGTTTTAACATACTTAAATGAGATACATCCTTGCAAAGATTGCAAATATAAGACTTTCTTTCCATTCATGACCTCTTGAGTCTGACATTTATTAGAGTGAAATTACATATACTACTGTTTCTTCTTTCTGTCTGGAAATTGTATTATGAACCTTTAAGGATTCAATGAGGAAGTGAAAACGTTAACATATTTAGTGAAACCAATACTTTTCTCCAGGTATTTTGAATTGCAAAACGAGTCACAAACTAAAGATGTTCCTTTATTTTCTTTCCAAACCATCTATTTAGACTATTATCAATCAATGAAAAATCAATCTTCATACCAATGATCACAAGTTTTCTCATTACAATGCTAAAATGTATTTAAATCCTTATTGCTTCCCTGCCTTAGTTTGTCTACAGTATCAACAGATGTCATCTAAAAATTAATGAAACCAAAAAAGTGATGGGTTGCTTGTGTTTCCGCACAGATGGGACTTGGCCTAGCAGTTCGGGCTGGGTTGCTACCATTGGTGACAGTACCAAACTGATTTGCATATGGCTGGACCCCTTTTGCAATGGCGCAGACGGGCTAAGAAATGGTGGTGTGGAAGGTTGCCCAGAGCATTGCCAGTGGTTCAGATTGATTCAAAACCTTCCACCCATCACTTTTCTGGTTGCAGTTTGTCTCACTACGTGAGAGATAGTATGACCAGACGTGCGTCCCTTGCTCGCTGTGTCATAGGGAACCAAGCTCCACCTCACTTAGGTGGCCCAACAAGGCAGAAACATGCCTGAGGTTGATTGTGTTTCTGTGCAGAGGGGACCAGGCCTAGAAGTTCGGGCTGGGCTGCTACCATTGTTTGTTTGTTTATTGATTTGATAATGCACACCAAACCCTAGGGTAGCTGGGCGCAGCAGTACAAGAAGTCTTGAAGCATAGTTACAATGCCTGTCGCAGGCAGGTACATGCGTGTGCATACATACATACAATATAATGAAAAAAATGTACATGTCAGGGAGCATAGAGAATATAGATATACATATGTACATGACAATACAATACTTAACATTGCGTATGATTTGAAGGCAGGCCTACCAGGAATGCATAGTCAGGTGCATTGGTTGCAGTAGTTGTGTCAAGTGCAGTGGTTGCCTTGGTTATGTCAGGTAGGTCAAGAGGCAATGGGAAGGGTAGAAGCAGTTATGAGTCGTTGCTGCAAAGCCATTTGAGTGCATTAAGTCTAAATTTGGCGTACAGTTGTGGTCGTCTGAGGTCAAGTGGGAGCGTGTTCCATGATTGCTCAGCTTTAACTGGGAAACCAGTTCCTCCAGCCATGAACCGTTTAAATTTAGGAATCTCAAGCATATATGTATTGGCCGATCTCGTAGATCAGGAGGTTGTTCTTCTGGAGATTTTCTCCGACAGGTAGGGAGGTGCTATATTGTTTAGAAATTTGGAGGTGAGAGAGACTGTTTTAAGGAGGATTCTGTCCTTTATTTTTAACCAATGAGTCTCTTTTCTGAATTTAGTGATGTGCTCTCTGTAGGGGATGTTTAGCGCTGCTCTCAAGGCATTGTTTTGCAAACTTTGAAGTTTGTCTGTGACATACTTGTTGGCTCCTGAGTACAGGGCGTTGCAATAGTCTAATCTGGACATAATGAGAGCATTGGCCAGCGTGATGCAGCTGGTGCTGGATAGGAATGGTCCGGAGGCTCGGATAAGTTTGCAGGTATAGGCTGTTGTGGAGGGAAGGGAGTGACTTGCTTCTTGAGGGTGAGAGAGGAATCCAGGTAGAATCCTAGAGTTTTTACCACAGGCATCACCGTGATGATATTATTATCAATGTTGAAGGATGCGTAGTTTGGGGTACGTTTTTTTAGATTGGTGTCAGAGCCGAGGATCAGTATCTCAGTTTTATCGTCATTCAGGCAGAGGCCATGGAACACCATCCAGGCCTGAATGAGGATGTATATTTTGTTCACCAAGGCCGAGTCCACTTCGAAGTTGCACGAAAGGGGTATGAGGATCTGAGTGACATCTGCATAGTTAGTGTAGGTGACACCCAGTCTGTCCAACTTGTCGAACAATGGCTTGGTGAAAATGTTGTACATAGTGGGTGAGACACAGGACCCCTGTGGGACTCTGCATGTTATTTGGATGGGATCAGCGGAGGCTAAAGTGGAGAAAACTCTCATAGTCCAGTTAGCTAGAAAGGATTGGACCCAGGCTATAGCTTCCCCAGTGAAGTTGGCACCAGTCCTGAGATGGCTGCATAAGACTGTATGATCCACCAAGTTGAAGGCTGCCGACAAGTCCAGTAGGAGTAGCAGTACCATACTGATTTGCATATGGCTGGACTCCTTTTGCAATGGCGCAGGTGGGCTAAAAAATGGTGGTGTGGACGTTTTCCCAGAGCATTGCTAGTGGTTCAGATTCATTCAAAACCTTCCACCCATCACTTTTTTGGTTGCAACTAAATTGGAAAAATGGTCAACCCACGTTCTGCCCATAAAAGCTGCAATGGTGGATCCCCTGGTATTATTTAATACAGGGTGCCATCATTTCCCTTAAAAAGAGTGTACCAGATATTCTATGGGTCTAAACTATATTTGATACTATGTGGTAAAATACCATGTAAAATACTAAGAAAGCAAAATGTAATGAAGTATGACTCTGCCTCTATGCTTTTTTTGATAAACTGTTCAGATACAGGGCATTATGGACTGTCCACATTACAGGTCTGAAGCAATATCATACGGATGAAGAATATTGCGTTCAATTACCCATGTACGCAGTGCTTTCAATGCAAGTGTAGCAGACTTTTAACTTGTAGGATTTAAGAAGGCAGTGAGACAGTAGTTCTGAGGCTCTTCCCTCGAACGCTTCTTAGAGATAGGTACCAGCATGGCCACAGACCAGGTAGATGGTAATGAATGACTTCTATAAAGGTTAAAAACAAAGACCACAGCACTAGCACCCACACTTAGGAGAAACATATTAGACAGAATATGTGGGCCCAAGCGTCGAGAACATTTATTATCAATTAATATATTTCTGATATATAAATTGGAGAACCCATGTTCCTATCTAAAGACCCATTGATAAATAAGCCAACACCAATAGCTCCTATGTCACCAAATATATCGCTAAAACAATGTACCTAAAGATTATCACTTATCGGGTTCAGATGGTCACCATCCAATTTCAATGGCTTGTCTTTAACCAGGAACCAAAAGGCCTTTATCTTCTTTCTGCCAAACACAGATAACATGTTGCTTTAAGAGATTAACAGTCCTGCATATGTACATTTTATGATGGTTTTTTTTACATTTGTGTGGAGTTTTTTTTCTTCAATAGGTACTGGTTCGAATAGGTAAAATCCGATTAAGGCATGAAAAAATAAAACCATTGAAAAACGTTTAATGAATATTTTGTTTACGGCATGATTATGACTTGCTTTAAGAATGATGCAGTATCTCTATTGGGAAATATTGCTAACATGGTCTCTATGGTACGACTACTGATTCTGCAAAAGTCTCTGGCACAGGAAAAAGTAGGCAGCTCAATGAAAGAGATACATTTCAAAAGAGTGGCTAGAAAGAAAACACAGATGAAACGGAAACAAGGAAGACTGGCAGTGAAGCGACGAGAAGATTCAAAGGAAAAGGTTTTGCTTGAAACCTACCAATGAAGACATTCTATTGAGACTCTTTAAGAGCTAAACGTGGGATTTTTGCTCTAATGGCGTGGGATTCAAGTACTGAGTGCAGGTAGATTACTTAAGGGGCTGTAGATGTATGAGAACAAAATGCAGAGGGAATGATGAGAAAGGGGTGCAATGGATAGGAAGTAAACTTAGACATCAGAGCTATCTCCCACTCTGTAGCTAACACATAGGGCCTGATTTATGGAATTCTAAGTGCAATGCAAAGTTATTTTGCACTGATGCAAAGTGACTTTTCATTGTGCTAAACATTCCACAAATCAGGCCCTTAGAAACTATGGACACTACCCTTGGATTGAAACTGAAACAGATACGAAGGCAACAGGAAGCTAGAAGTGTGGGTTATTCAGATGAGGTCAGAGGTGGAGGGTGTGGTTGGCCAAAAAAAACATGAGGGAAGAAGGAGCAGCAAAGTCTGGAGGTGATTTCTAGAGAAGTTGAGGTATTGACAAGCAAGTGAATGTGGTACAGCAGTGTGAGATGGTGTGGAAATGTGGCAAGTGTGTTGAGTTAGTGTAGGGGTGAGTATGAAGCATATGTTACTGAGTGAAAGGAAGGTGGCTGCGTAGAAGTAGTAGTGTAGAGGAGGAAGTGGTAGTGAGGATTTGGGTTGTTTGACCGAGGTGGAAATGTTCGAAAGAGAAATGACTAAAGATTATTTGTTCGGAATAATCTTTAGTCTTTTCTCCCCTGAACATGCCCAATATGGCCAAACCCCTACCCACACCCCCAGCCCTACCCACTCCCCCAACAGACCCCCACCACACCCCTACACCCCCACCCCCTACCTACCTTCAATTCCGTCTTGCTGGTCCCTGCAATGCCAGTTCCCGTTCACTTCCGTGATCGGGAACAGGCACTACAGTATCCTTTCCTTTTTTTTCTTCGGGTCATCTGCAGCGGTGTCCCGCGCAGCCTTTTTCCTTTTTTTGTCTTTTTTTTTCGTCGGGTGAGCTGCAGTGTTGTCCCCTGAAACCCCTGCTCCCTATACTGTATTGTATAGTATAGTTAGTATAGTGAGCAAGGTATTGCAGAGGACACACCTGCAGGCCCCACACCCTTTTTTTATTTGACTGTGGGACAGCTGTGGGGGACACCCCTGCAACCCTTGCTCACAGTATAGTAAGCAGGGGTTGTGGGGACACCCCAGCAGCCCCCGCAGACCTAAACCAAATCCAAATGACTTACCCAAACAAAGGTCTCAAAGAAGGTCACACATTTGGTGGTAACTTCTTTCGGACTTTTGGTTGGTTAGGTCATTTGGATTTGGTCAATTTTTCCTGAAACCTTAGTGAGTAGGGGTGAGTTGTTGGGTGGAGAAGGGAGTAGTAGCATGGGGGAGGGGGTAGTAGTGTGGAGGAGGGAGTAGGAGAGAAGAGGGATGAGTAGCTAGGAGGAGGAATGAGTAGCAAGGAGGAGGGATGAGTAACATCAAAGTGTGAAGGCAAGCCCTACAAAATGTGAAAGACATTGCAGGACGGAGGAGAGGAGACATGAAACATGGGTTTAGTGGAAAGAGCATGCAGAGAAAGGAAAAGACAAGGTAGAGAAGAGAGCATGAAAGGAAAGATCAGATCTAGAAGAGTATCTGCAAGGCACAATTTCCAAATCCATTAAGATCACTAATAACTAATCAGGGAATGGAAAGTAAGGAAGTCCCTGAACAGGTTTAGAGTGAAAAGACTGCCAATATTCTTTCCTGAAACAATGAAGGCAGAATTGCGTATTCATTGTGTGTCCTTCCAACATTGCTATCAGTATTCCGTGTAGCAGTCTAGTCTTGGAGAATGATGAAGAAAGGCAAGTGACCACGGCAGCACTGACGTCAGACTCCAAGGAATGCAGTGTTTATATGCTGGAGAGACCGGAGAGGCAGCGCATTGCTACTTCGCTTTCAATGCTCGTAAGTTTGAATATTCTTTCTGTCGCTTTGCTCGACTTACCTTATTGTCCTTCTCTGACCCTCTCCAGTTTTTGTTTGTTCATTCTATGCTTAAGGTACTCCTGCCTACACTTGCATGCAGAACGTCCTCTCCCCCGGTCCTTGAGTCCTCGTCTCCCAGCACAAAGTTAGTCTGCTCTCTGAACTGAACAAACTCTATCCTGCCAATAAACATCTGAGCCATACCAAGATCTTTGTCTCCACAGCTGCCATCGTGTTTCAAAGAGCAAGTGGTGATCCTCCCCTGATGGGATAACAGCCGTTCCACACATACGGTACCTCTGCTCTCCTGAGAATCCATCTTTATGGGAATGAAGAACAGGGTTTTCTCCACCGAGAGGGGTGCCCTGCGGTTTCTGTTCTTTCTCTCCTTGAAAAGAGATTAGCAGAGACTCCAGAGAGATTCTTACACTCTTCATTGAATTGCTGTCTTCGAACAAGATCAGTCCATTGTGCATGTTCTTGTTATCTATCGAGATAAACCTTTGACAGATGGCAACGCCAAATAATTTGACAATGGAACCTATACAGCAATTAGAAATGGCTGTCCAGAGCTTGATACAAGAGGTACAAACCTTAAAACAAGAAAACTTGAATTTAAGACAACAGATGGTAAAACCACCCAGTGCTGGAGAGTTCCCTCCTAGTAACCTTACCTGGCTGAAAGTACGATGGGAATTCCAATAAGTTAAAAAGAATTCCTGGAGGCCTGCACTATTCAGTTTGCCTTTAAAGCAGCCCTTTTTCCATCAAATAGGGACAAGGACGGACTTGTGATCGCTAATCTTTCCGGGGCTGCCCTTGCCTGGGCTACGCCACTGGTTACAACTAACAACCCCATCCTAGACTCTTACCCAGCATTCGTTAACAGTGTTAAAGCTATGTTCGGAAGGCATAAAATCACTATAACAGCTTTTGGACATAAGACAGGGCACCACGGATCTGCTCTCTTACATTACCAGATTTAAGTAGATGGCTGCAGATATGGCTTTGCCTGATGACGCAGTCTTACGGAAGAACTTAAAGATGAAGTGTTGTGCATTCCTCGTGCCCACAATGTAGCCGAAATGATCTCCCTCACTATAAAACTGTATTACAGGTTACTGGAAAGGATCCAGGAGGGCAAAAGGAAAAGACCTCCAGGCTTCATAGACGATGATTGGCCAGGTTACATAATATTCCTAAGTACACAAAGAAAGCGATAGTCCCTTTGGAGGGGGTTGATGGCACTCCATTGATATCTGGTCCTATCCTAGAACACACAGAAGTCCTTTGGAAGTCGGTGTCCTTCCACCAAGAAGAATTGTCTTTTGACCTCATCAAAGCTGCTCATCATCCAGTCATCCTAGGACTCCCGTGGTTATACAGACATAACCCATACATCAATTGGAGAGCCAATACTCTATTTCTGGGTATAGAACATTGTGTTTCTCATTGTTTGACTTCCAGAGTACCAGACATACCGCTGATCTCGACCTCCCCAATTGGGGTATCCCCCACAAGACAGATCAGCAAGGTTCAGGCACTTCCTGCTCCATATGGTATGTTCCAGGAAGTATTTTCAGAGATCCAGGCCAAGACACTACCTCTGCATCGACAGTATGATTGTTCCATCCCAATACTGTCGGATCAACCCATGCCTTTCAGCTGGATGTACTTCATATCTGAACTAGAGAAGAAGGTACTCAATGAGTATCTTAAGAGCAGTCTACAGAACTGTCTGATCACAGAGTCCCGATCGCCAGCAGGGGCATCCCTATTTTTTTTTTCCAAAGAAGGGATCAGATGAACTCGGTCCGTGCATCAATTACAGGGGATTAAACAAGATCACCATGCCGGATACGTATCCGATGCCCTTGATCCTGGATATATTGGAGGCATTCAAAGGAGCCTGGACATACACCAAATTGGACCTACAGGGTACTTATCTCATCCATATCAGTACGGGTGATGAATGGAAGACAGTAAGATAGCTCAGCAGGTTGAGCGCTCGTTGCTGCAATTTGAGCGTGATCTGCAGGTCGCAGGTTCGAATCCCGGCAACGCCAATTCAGCCTTTCGTCCTTCTGAGGTTGATAAATGAGTACCAATTTTGGTTGTGTGATACTGTATGTAAATATGTGCTCTGTAAAGCGCTTTGGATTAAGGCACTATATAGATAATACATCATTATCATTATCATGACACCCTTTGGCCATTTTGAGTATATGGTTATGCCATTTGTTCTTTCCAATGCCCCCACAATCTTCCAAAGATTCAAGGACCACATATTCTCAGACCTCTTTCTCCATTCAGTAATAGTGTACCTCGACAATATCCATGTTTTTTCATAAACATTATCAAAACATATTACCCAAGTCTAAACAGTACTGCAGAGGTTGAGCGATAATCATTTGTATTGTAAGTTAGAAAAGTGCGAATTCCATCAACAAGAAGTCACCTATTTAGGTTACATATTGTCCTCTCGAGGGATTGCCATGGACCCTGCAAAAGTGTCAGCTATCATGTACTGGTTGCCTCCTAGGTCAGTCAAAGAATTACAATGATTTATCGAATTTGCCAAAGTTTATCTGAGGTTTATCGCCGATTTCTCCAAGGTAATCCTTCCCTTATCTGCCATATTAAAGAAAAGTGCACGATTCACATGGACTCCAGCCACCAGCCTAGCATTTGAAGCCCTAAAGAAAGCCTTTACCACCTCTCTGATCTTGAAAACCTCTGATTAAGGGAAAGGTTTTATCTTGGAGACAGATGCTTCACCTCACGCACTGGAATCAGTGTTGTTGTAGTCATCCGAGACAGCAGCCAAACTACCTGTTGCCTTTATGTCTAAGACTTTGTCTTCAGCAGAATCGCATTTCACTGTTCTAGAGAAAGAACTCCTGGCCATCAAATGAGCATTTACGGAATGGAGGCACATTATTTTGGGATACAAACATCCAATTGAGGTCTGGACTGACCACCAGAACTTGAGAAGTCTGCAATATGCTGAGACACGGAATAGTCAGCAAGCTCAATGGACATTAAGCTCACGATCATGCCCGGGAAGGTTAATCTATTAGCAGGTGCTTTATCAAACAAGTTGCTCACCACCGACTCTGGATTTCAAACTGAAAGACTGTTTCCCAAAGCCTGCTTCATCTTCGCTATATCCCATTTTCTACAATCAGTTAGACAATACACTCAGAAACAACCTAAAACCTGCAGAGAAGTAGCTACAGTATTTGGTTTGATACTGAACGATGGCCTACTTTTCCATGATCAGCCGGTCTTTCTGCCCTCACTTACCACACAAACCGAGGCAATGAAGATGTGCCACGATTCTACGATAGCCGGTCATCGAGGAATTAGTGGCACTTTAGCATTGTTATGAAGACATGTTTGGTGGCCTAGAATGGAGAATGATGTGCAGGACTGTGTGTCAAGATCTGCCTACAACAAATATACTCCGTAGAGCACCATTGGGTAAACTGGTTCCAGTATCTCTCCCACAAAGACACTGGCAAAACATCTCCACCAATTTTTTTTACTGATCTCCCCAATTCAAAGGGTCACACCGCTATCATGGTGACCATCGACTACTTTAGGAAAATGGCTCATTTTCACGCTTTACCCCAAGTCCTTACCACCGCCCAGATGGCGCGGCTAATCATCAACCATATTTTTATTTGCCATGGACTCCCAGACACTATCGTCTCAGATCTAGAGCCACAGTACACGTCCAGATATTGGAAATGTGTTTGTTCTGCATTAAACATCAAGAGAGCATTGAGCTCCGGATCCCACCCACAAACTAATGGTTATCCAGAAAGATTAAACCAAACGTTAGAAGGTTATCTACGCTGCTTTGTCTCAGCTGCTCACAACAACTGGGCTAACCTCCTGTCACTGGCAGAGTTTGCATATAACTATGCAGACCATTCTGCAATTAGGACAAGCCCTTTTTTCTGTTCTTATGGCTACCATCGTGGATATTTTCCTTCACACTCAGGTTCCAGAGCCAATTTCCCTGATGTGCATGCTTTTCTTTCTGATATTCAGCAGGGTTACAAACTGGCATTCACATCCCTTCAGGCTTCCCAGGACCCCTGTAAACGTGCGGCTGACAAGCACAGAACAACAGCCCCTACTATGAGTCCAGGAGACAAGGTGGTTGGTTGTCCTCACTCTTCCTCCCAAGACATTTGGTTCCATCCAAGCTGTCTCCTAAATACTTCAGACCTTTTGAGATTCTAGATACGAGAGGTCCTGCAGCATTCTTTTTGCACCATCTACCTGCCAGGTCTCGATTGCATCCCATTGCTCATATTTTACCAGATGAAAGCAGATGTCCCTGATCATTTCCACTGGGACTTGCTTTCTCGTTCTCCTTCTGTTGTCACCTCCACCGGACTGGAATATGAGGTTTCGGGTATTTGCGATTTACCACACTTTGTGGTCGCTTGCAATACTTGATTGATTGAAAGGGGTATTCCCTGACTGATCGCACCTCGGAACTGGTTTCTACAGTCCATGCCCTACGATTGATCAGATGCTTCCGCCATTTCCATCCCGGCAAACCAGACTTTTCTTCCATTGGAATGGGGAATACTGTCATGTCCCGGTTCTGGGACATGGCAGTATGCCAGCAGAAAACTAAGATGGAGGAACTCTTCCTCCAGTCCTTTTGGCTATGTTTGATAGATCCAAACCCTCCCAATTCTCAAGCGTTTATCTTCAATGGCTCTCTGGTAGGTAACACCCTGATGTGAGTCTAGCTCTTTTGGTATGGCTGTGCCCTTTAAAGAATGATTGCACTGCACTCTTAACTTGCTCCACAATCCTCTTAAACCTATGACTATCAACTCTGTTATTACAACTAATGACCTAGCTGATTACTTTACTGCAAAAATCTCCCAAATGTGAGAGTCTCACCTGACCTTCCTCACGCTCCCTCCTACATTCTACACTCTGCCTAGTCTACCATCATCCTCTGCCTCCATCTTCCACTTTAGCCACACTAATACTGAAAATGCCCTATCTATACTGATGAAGGCTAACCACTCTTTTGCATCATCAGACCCTCTTGCTCCTCAGCTTGTCACACCAATGTCCTCTTTAGTTGCCTCTCATCTTGCTGAACCCTTATACATGTCCTTCAACTCAGCTTGCTTTCCCTCTATTTTCAAAACAGCCACAGTCATCCCTCTTCTGAAAGAGCTGACCCAAATCTGCTGGTGACCTTTTGCCTTTTTGATTTGAATTGAATTGATTGTTTATTTGTAAAGCAACTATACACAAAGTGTTTCAAAGTGCTTCAAGGAGGGAGGGAGGGAGCATGGGAGAGTACAATTAAATTCTTATAAGTCCTTGAAACAAATCAGAATGTGAAATAACTATTGTAATCAGCCTGGCGACATTTGCGTGCACGTGCAGGGAACAATAAAGGGGGAGAGGGGAAGGGGAAAATGAGACAAAAAAAGAAGTAACATTACTATGCCTGATGACAATTGATGTAGTGCCTGAGTATGCAAGAGGAAGGGGAAGGCAAGGGAGGGGGGAAGGCGTAAGGCGGAAAGAGAGGAACAAAACAAATTACTTTCTTAAGAGGTCAGTTGACAGTTCAGAAAAGTGCTGGGTGGGTGGGTGAGCGGAGGACAAGAGGGAGGGGGGAGACAGACAGGTTGCTATCAATAGTGATGGGACAATGATAATAGTAAGTGCTAATGAACATAAAAAGGGAGGGAAGAGGGAGGAGAGGGTAGGTGGCAGCGAAGGCAGGCTGCTACGATTACTATGCCTGACAGCAATTGGGGTAGTGCCAGACTTATCAACAAGAGGGGCGAGGGGAGGGAGAGGGCAGGTGGCAGTGAAGGCAGGCGGCTACAATTACTATGCCTGACGGCAATTGGGATAGTGCCAGACTTAACAAGAAGAGGGGGGAGGGAAGGGAGAGGAAAGGTGGCAGCGAAGGCAGGCGGCTATGATTACTATGTCTGACGGCAATTGGGGTAGTGCCAGACTTAGCAAGAAAAGGGGTGGGTGGAGGGCAAGAGGGCAAGTGGCTGAGAAAGACAGGCAGCTACAATTACTTTGCCTAATGGCAATTGAGGTAGTGCATGAGTATACAAGAGGAAGGGGAGGGGGAAGGGAGGGGGAAGGCGTAAGGGGGAAGGAGAGGACCAAAACAAATTACTATCTCACAAAGTCAGTTGACAGTTCAGAAAAGTGTTGGGGTGGGTGAGCGGAAGACAAGAGGGAAGCGGGGAGACAGACAGGTTGCTATCAATAGTCATGGGACAATGATAGTAGTAAGTGCTAATGAACATAAAAAAGGGAGGAAAGAGGGGAGGAGAGGGTAGGTGGCAGTGAAGGCAGGCGACTATGATTACTATGCCTGACAGCAATTGGGGTAGTGCCAGACCTATCAAGAAGAGGGGTGGAGGAGGGAGGGGGCAGGTGGCAGTGAAGGCAGGCGGCTACAATTTCTATGCCTGACGGCAATTGGGGTAGTACCAGACTTATCAAGAAGAGGGGTGGGGGAAGGGAGAGGAAAGGTGGCAGCGAAGGCAGGCGGCTACGATTACTATGCCCAATGGCAATTGGGGTACTGCCAGACTTATCAAGAAGAGGGGCGGGAGGAGGGAGAGGGCAGGTGGCAGTGAAGGCAGGCGGCTACAATTACTATGCCTGACGGCAATTGGGGTAGTGCCAGATTTAGCAAGAAGAGGGTGGGGGGAGGGAGAGAGCAGGTGGCAGTAAAGGCAGGTGGCTACAATTACTATGCCTGACGACAATTGAGGTAGTGCCAGACTTAGCAAGAAGAGGGGTGGGTGGAGGGCGAGAGGGCAGGTGGCTGAGAAAGACAGGCAGCTACAATTACTATGCCTAATGGCAATTGAGGTAGTGCCAGAAAATAACATGAGTGGGACGGGGAGGGGAGGCGGGGAGAAGAGAAATAGGGTAGGAAAGGAGGGAGGAGAGAAAGACTATGGAGGGGGTTGGGGGGCAGGGGGAGCAAAATGGGACAACAGAGGGGGGTGGGGGGCAGGGGGAGCATCACAGGACAACAGAAGGGTGTGGGGGGACAGCGGGAGCATCATGGAACAATGGAGGAGGTGTGGGGGACAGGGGGAGCATCTCGGGACAACGGAGGGGGCTGGGGGGACAAGGGGAGCATCACAGGACAACAGAGGAGGGTGGGGGGACAGGGGAGCAAGGGGAGCATCACGGGACAATGCAGGGGGTGGGGGACAGGGAGAGCATCACGGGACAACGGAGAGTGGGGTGGGGGACAGGGTGAGCATCACAGGACAACGAAGGGGATGGGGGACAGGGGGAGCATCACGGGATAACGGAGGGTGGTGGGGGGACAAGGGGAGCATCACGGAACAATGGTAAGGGGGAAACTCAGTTTACGAACCATAAACAATCATGGAAACAAACAGGGGCCTACAAACAGGCCTTGGAGGCGGGCCGGTGTCCCTGCCAGCACGCCTGATTGGTGAGGATGAAGGCAAAGTGCACAAATCACAGACAGCCAGGAAAAAACACAGGGAGGCCAGCAGACCCACGAGGAGGGGATCGGCCATGTTGAAGAGGCCTGATCAGCAAGCCTGACAATGTTCATATAATACAAAAAAGCATCAACTGTTGAATGCTGTAATTGTCTCTCCTTTCGGACTACTCTTAAGTGCCTGGAAGGGTTGAGTTCAACTGTCTTATCAATTTCTTAGAAATGCACAACCTCTAAAACCCACCCTACAAGAAGGCTTCAACTGCTGTCACTCCACGGAAACTGCTCCCATGAATGTCTCCAATGCAATCACCTCTGCTAAGCACTCCAACCTATTCTCTATCCAATTCTCCATGACCTGTCCACTGCCTTTAACACTGTTGATCCCTATGATCTCCCAATACTCTCTCTCTTGTTGGGATTCACAATCAAGTGTTTGCCTAGATTTAATCCTAAAGGGCACCTCACCATATCTCTGTTTCCTGGAACAACAACACCACTGAGCTGACTCCTCTAACTGTTGGTGTTCCACAAGGCTCTGTGTTGGGTCTTCTCATCTTTGCACTCTACATCTCTTGGGGCACTAATGTCCTCCTTTGGGTATGTGTACTAATCCTTTGTGGACAACACCCACATCTTCTGCCCCTTCTCCGGAATGTTCCTTTGATCTCTAGCCAAGTTTCAAAATGTTTTCCATTAAATAATGGATGGCTTTGAACTCTGATGTAAAACTCTCTCAAAACAGTGGTCCTGTTCTTCCTTGCCCAATACTCTCTCTCAGATTATCCCTTGCCTATCTAGTTTCCTCCCACCTGACACTCTCTCCTACTCCTCTTCAACTAGAAATCTCAGTGTCATCTATGACTCATCTCACAGCTTGTCTACTTTCATCTCCAAATTGGCAACTGTGGCTCGGTTCAACCTTCTAAATATTAGGAAAATCACGCACCTCCTTCCTTTTAACACTGCCAAGTCTCTCTTAACCATATTTGTCTTCTCTAAATGGGCCTAATGTGCAAGCGGTTGTATGAGATTACAGAGAATACATAACAGAGAATGCTTTTTCAGAGAAAATAACTTAACAATGAAACAATATAGAAATTTCAAATATCAAACCACCCCTTTCTCTATGTACTTAAACAAACCCCAACCCCATTCCTGCCCGTTTTACACCTCACCACAACCCCATATCTATTTTTTTTAAATGTTCAATGTTTTTTTCTCTGTTTTTGTTTTTCTGTTATAGCATTCTCTGTACATTTTATCATCTATTATCACTGGATACAGTGCAAGCTCCCTGTTTGGTCTCCCCAAATATGCTTTCTGTCATCTTGACAAGCTCATTAACCACACTACCTGGACTCTCTTTGAACTACACCACTTCACACCTACTTCCTCTTACCGTCACCAGGCTGGATGGCTGATGATGTAAAATAGGAACAGATTTACATTTCTTTTCCTGGTTCACAAATCTATCCACACTAGGACACACTGTATCTATCCTACTCTATCCAACTCTAGAAGTCTTCTTGTAATCTCCACTCTGCCTCCTCAACTACCCTTGTGACACTCTGCTTCCTTTCACTTCAGCTCTTTCTCTCTTCTTGCTTGTCAAAATGTTACTCAAACTCACCCCATTGTAAGCAGCTCACTTCTTCCTATTAAATCTGATATTGTATCTATTTGCATTCTTTTGCTATCAAAAGAGCATTGTTCTTTCCTGTTTATACATTTTTACAAAATTATTCCCATGAGTCTTTCTTCTGGGTGTTTCCTGGGCTAGAGAGGCGTTAACTAACATGCCAAGAGATCAAATGAAGCAGCTTTTCTACCTGTTCTACTTCTGACTGAGAAGAGAAAGGCAATATGGCTAGAATCCATATGGCCTTTCCCTAGTTGGTCTGAACTTACCAGGGTCCACATGAGTATGATACACATCTGATGTGGCTTTAAAAAGTTCGGGATCTACCAGTTACCATACCAAAAGCCAGGTATGGCATTTTAATGTATATTCCCCTGCTACAAGATGTATAGATTTTCCTAATTGTTATGGTATTAATTATTATGGTTTTGTATCAGAGGTTCAGATTTAAATACAACTTCTGTCCCCATTGACTTTGTACAGAAGGGGCTAAGTACCCCCAGCTCAAGCATCTCAGCCATATTGCCTATATGTTGGGAACTAGAGTGTGAAACACGTGCAGTACCAGTGAAAATACTGATACTGAGGAGAATCCTGGAGGCAAGGTTCCCATTAAGAAAGCCATGTCTGCATACATGACAGTATGATAGCCATCTGAATGAAATCCCAGAAGAAACAGGGCAAATGAAGGAAAGAACAGATTGGTGACATCACACGAAGTAAGACTGACCTACATAGAAGATATACAGAGACAAGAGGATGTAGATATTCTATAAAGCATCAAGAAGGTATCAAAGATGAGCAACATTTCGGGCTGCCCAGATGCAAAGAAATGCAAGCAGACAAAGTATTCTTGAGGCTAGCTTTGTAGTGAATAGATTGCAGCAAGTGCCAATGTATACATATATATATAGGGGTAAATAAAGAATGGATGATTCTACTATTAAATATTATAGCAGAGCTGGACCAAAGAAGGAAAGCCTTTTCCAGTGTGTTGCAGTTAAAAAGCAATTGAATTGCAGAAGTGAATTTCAGAAGGGCGAGGCAGGACCAGCCTTAAGAAGCAAGGTTGTATCGGACTGGTATGAGCATTAGTTACAATCGCGTGAAAGAACAAAACTCCTGTTCAGAAGGCATGGACAAAAACAAGGAAGACATCAGAGGTTCATTAAATAATAGTATTTTAAATGCACCAGACCTCAAATTTGTGGTCTTTAGTCACGTGGAGGGATGAAGTTGGAAAAACATGACAAACCACACCTACACAGAGAGGCAGAGCGTGCCTCTACTCCCCTAAATTCTCCAGAGCAAATAACAATTCCAAGGCCAGGTTCAAAGCCTTAATTGACGTTCAGACCACTGAGGTGATGATAGATGATATGCTAATTGATGGGAAGCTATGGTAATGGTCAGCTCACCAGAAGGTGGAAGTCCATCCTGCATGCTGCTGACTTGGGTGGAAAAGTACTGACGGGTGTAAGAGTGTCAACCAATTATAGGGGGCTGCATAATTAAGGGCCCCATAGTTTGTGTAACCAATGAGACGTTGTGTATTTAGTGACGGTCAAAGTGACCTGTTGAGGGGAGGGCTTAGTTGCCTTACCTGACGTTAGAGATCCTATCACTTTCTTAGACTAGTATGGAACATATACCTAGATGTTCCCTCTAAGCTAATCACATTTGCCACTAGGTTTTGTAGTTTGCCATGTAGGATGACGTTAGCAAACACGTAGGTTTACGTCAGCAGTGACAAGTTTTTACTATAAAGTTGTTTTTTATGAATTTCATTGAGATCATGTTGTGAGACGTCCGTTGATGTCCATGTACTCCCTGTTTAGATAATTGACATTAAAACAGTCAACTTTGCCAACTTTCTGAGTTGTTTTGATTATTGATGTTTGAGTATCGTCTGCATTCCCATTCATCTCAAAGTATTGCTTCCTCGTCTTAAAGGGCTGAGTCGGCTGGCCTGGTTCAACTTTCCCATTACATCAGCTGTCAAACAGGGGACCTTCAACTTTTGAATCTGCCCTGTGCCACTAAAGAGCTGGAGCTGCAGCCAATAAACGGATGCAGGGGGGCACAGGTGTTCACAATGATTTTCAATGGAGCTTCTTATAAGGGGGGCTGTTTTGCAAACCAATCTTTCTGAGCTAGAATTAAAAGTGAATAATGTATTATTTAATAAAAAATCTAAAGAATGTGGGTTCTTCGCCTTTACCAGGTGTAGATTACTCACAGTTTCAGAATAGCACACTGGGTAGATGAACAGGGGGTTTCAGGCTCTCAATTGGCACAATGTCAGTATTCAAGAAAATGTCTTGTAATAAAAAGACAGAGAGGAGGAGCTAAAAAGTAAATATGGCACCCAAATTGGACATGGGGCAGGGCCTTGTAGTACTACTTTACTTCTTTGGGCTCGCCAACATTGATCAAGGCTTTTTGGCATAGAAGCAGGACTCTGGGGGATTTCAGTGCCTAGCCAGGGTGTAATCAAGGAGCAGTAGCAAGAGTTCCCTATGATGTGGTGCTGTTAGGCAGCAGCATTGGCTTGCATTTCAAGGTCTCTGGGAATGGAGGGTGGGTTTGGGTTGGTGGCACTGGAATTCTCAGTGACCTTGGGGATGGAAAACAGGAGTCTTGCCTTCTGTATCAAGTGGCCAAGAATGGGTCAGCACAGCAATATGGCACTGCAGCACTGATAGCTTGCAACTCACAGACGGTGGTGTGCACTGTAATATTAGCATAGGCCATTTTCAAAAGGGGGTCTGATTAACAGACCTTCATTTCAGAAACAGAATTAAGCACATCATTTTATGTTTATAAAAATCAAAAAAGCTAGGGCTTTCCCATCTGCACCAGACAGCATTATGCCACACCGAGGAAGTGGGAAGTCTAACTCACATCAATGAACTCCTTTTATTTTGTCGGAAATAGAGGATTTTCCTGGAACAAGTTCATTTCTGTGGGTTTTCCCAAAGGTTCCACCGGCCACAATGCTTAAGATTGGGTTTGAGTTCTGCTGTTTATTCAGGAATACTCAAGAGGAGTTTAACCAGCCAATCAGAGGTCTTGAGACATTCTAAAAAAAATGTGTGTTTCCCTTTATGAGTCTGAGCTTACTTCCTGCTTCTTTTATGTTTTTTTTGTTAATGTTTGTTGAAAGAAGAGTTGATGGAGCAGACCTTAACACAAGTGGTTCTTAGGGGAGTTTTGAAATACTTTTGATGCATTTAGGAGAGTTTGGGAGAGTTTTGGAGGAGTGTGTTAGTACCTTGCAGTGTATGTCATCTTTGTTGGTCCGTGTTATACCCCTTTTTGTCTGTTTGTGTGGGTGTTTTTCCTGTGTCCTCTGTGAACGTTCTTTTTAACAATTACTCCCTTTTAAACAAATCTATGGATAACATTCCGCGTGCACATTTCGAGACTTGTTGTTTCTCTAGCACTTTAAAAATTAAGAAAGAAAACTGTCTTCTGATTGCAGTCTCAGACATGCACCAAAAGGGAGCAGCTGTGAAATAGTGTCCTTGTGGAGAATTTGGCGCGGACATGACATGAGCACCTCAGAGTGGGTATATTTTAATGAGGTTGATACATACATCGTGATCCACTGTATGTTCATGTTTCTTGTGCACTGTCTGAAATTCCTCAGAAGAACACTTAAAATATTATACATTGTTGGGAACTTTGTCCAAAAGAAGAAATTACGGAGGAATTGTGTGTACAGAAAAACAGGTTGATTAAAGGCAGTTTTTGGTTTGATCTTGGTGTTTGGATTAGCCCTTGCTTTATAATTGTCTCTATGATCAGTGTTTGAGATTTTTTGAGACAATGTCCTCAATGACAAAGGATGTAAATATGATACCATGGCTATAAATACATTTTCAGAATGTTATGATACATAGGGCTCATTCGGAGTACAGTGGTAAAGGTAATACAAGTATTGTAAATACCTCTCACTTCTAAAATATGACATAATTATGAGTTGGGATTATGAGCTGTAATCATACAGGATATTTACTGAATGTATTATTTAGAAAGTACTGTCTTTTGCAAATAAACTGTTTGCACCCCATGCAGTACTGTCTGTCTACTCTGTTCTGAAAACATACCATGACATATCACTTGTAATTAGGTGGTATTTTTAACATTACGGAGCAGAATGTATTTGAAGTGTCACTACATTTTAAATTAGTCTAATTGACACATGGTCTCGAGTATCATGGGTTACAACAGTTTAATCCCAGTTACATAGCATAACCAATTGCTGATTTCGTGCTCACAGTTGCCCCATTTGTGAAAACATTTGGAGTCTTTCTTGACTCCTGCCTTACTACTAAAAAAACACCTTGAATACGCCATGGCCTGCTGTGCATATATTACCAAGCTGCTCCGACAAATCAAGCCTTATCTGAATAACTACTTTGTCTCTTGTGGCATGAACCTTACTCAATTCTAAACTCGACTATTGTAACAGCCTTCTATCGGACACCTCAAAACCCAACCTTAAAACTTGGCAGGTCGCTCAAAATTGAGCAATTAGAGCTGTTTGTGGGCTGGGGAAGAGTGATCACGTCTCCCTGGCTAGAAGATCCCTTCACTGGCTGCTGGTCCATCATTGAATATCCCATAAAATTCTATCCCTGACTCACAAAGGCCTCCTCGGAAGACCTCTTGACTATCTGGCAAAACAGCTGCACAAGGCTCCCATTACAAGAATCCTTTGCTCTAATGGTAGCAACAATCTTCTTCCCCCTCGGTTAAACATTAAAAAAAACTGTGCCGGCAGAGGATTTGGTGCGTGTGCACCAGGTTAATGAATGCTTGTCCGGCTAACATATGGGCCATTCCATTCCATGAAGTTGCCTTTGGGCCCGGTGCCCTATATAAATAAACAAAATACAAATACAAATACAAACGTTCCTCAGTTTCAAAAAGGTCATAAAAACCAATTTCTTTAATTCAAAGGATTAATTTGCCTTTCTCATACTTATGCTTCCCTGGTTCTGGACTCTTGTTCCCTTTTATGATTTTTTGTTTCTGTCTGGTCACTGAGGCGTATGAGTGTGTTGCATGTTAAAAGTAATTATTATTATTATTATTATTATTATTATTATTATTATTATTATTATTATTATTATTATTATCATTATTAATAATAATCATAATAATAATAATATTTGTTACATCGCGGTAAAAAAAAGATAGCCCAAATTTTTCATCCTCTAGAAAAATAGTTTTTAATGTATGTGTTGATGGGTGTGCATAATATCACAGCATGTGAAATGTTAACAGGTTGTTTTTTTAATGCCAATTATGTGCTTTGTTTCAATGAACATTGCAATCATCTGGCACATTCCAAGAATGGAAAACACAAAGATTTGTGTTAGGTGATTGTGACGACCCAATCACGGACCTGGTCACCCAGTTGCACGCCTTAATTGCTGTATTGCTTTATTTGATGACATTATAGTGTGGTAAATAGCAAATTCACGTCCTCTCGAGCCATGGTCTACGCTTAGGAACACATGGATACACCTCGAGTACAAACAGACGAAGTCTCCAACCAGCGACTTGTGTCAAGAAGCCATTAATGTTATTTATCAACATTTGGCATTTTTCATTTCCCCCATGGCCGGGCATGAATTTGCTGTCCATTTCAAATGTTCCTGTCTCGAATATTGCAGCACGGCAGAGGCAGCATGCAACACTCTTCGTCGCTATGGTTGATTAATAATTTGATAAATGATTTAGGCTTTATTTCCTAGACCAGTCAGCGCTGGAGCAAACGCGTTTTACGAGTGAGCCATGGTTGGATGTGCGAGACGCGGGAGGCTTTCTCCCTGCTACCGCGGGATGGATTCAAAAGCAATGCATCACGATCAAAAGACGAGCTAATGAATTGGAAATATCTGCTGGAAACAAGAATCCCTAAAAGTCGCAGCAGTTGCTGGTTTGGATTCATACATTGGACGGATTCGCTTGCTGGCGGTGCTGACCTTTTACAATGAATTTAGCACAACACTACAATTCAATTCCAAAAGCAATGATGCGCCTATACGCTCAGATAGTCTCCTCAAAAGGTTTTGCTGTTTGTCAAAGAAATCTCTATGCTCCAGTGCGTCTTGTATAATGTGTGTTTCTTCAATCTAGTTGTCTGCAAGCAACTTTTCACTAATCCTGCAAGAATGGAACATGGGGCGTGTATGTACCTCACTGTAACAACATTCAATCTGTAATACAAACGTCAAAGTACAGTTTCCGATTCAAGGGATTGGCCACTGAGCAAGCTTGTGTAATGATGATTCGATGATATCACATTAGCCAGGAGCATCGCGAAAGAACCACTCGATCCTCGTGCACAGTGCTTTCAATACCACAGTCACATGGACTAAGCCCTTCATCCTTGACCGCACTTGGCTGTATCTGCAAAGCATTTGATTGCAGCGCAATGGAAGACAGACGGCAGCTTTGGCAATAGATATGAGATCTGCCGTTTTATCAGACAGTTAAGCTTTGTCAGACTTGCAGCCGAGGCACAAGTTAAATGGGCCACTTTGTGCTCAGTGGCTTGAAATGACCACGCCTTAGAGAAGGGGTGCACAACTGATTTTGACAGAGGGCCAAAAGTACCTTTCATGATGTCTATAGTTGGCCGAAAAGTAAATGTGGGTGGGGCGATAGGCGCGGTGGCGTATGGTGTGGTAGGAGGCCTTTTCAACCCCCACCTTTTCATTTAAGACATGGAAAAAGAATATGTTTTAGAGGTGTAACAGTGTTTGTTTGTATTTCAAACTTACATTTTGTACTACACATTTTCCATTGTTATCATTTATTTCTATTTAGTTATTGCATATTGTCTGTTTAATTAAAGTATATATTTTATTGACCACTGATTGGATATTCCATCATTTTGGACTGCTATACTTTGCTCTTTGGGTTGGCCAAGAGGAATATGGCCTTTGTTGAGTCTGGTTTCCACAAAAAGCAAAGGAGGTATATCTCCTCATGGTGCCTGTTTTATCTTTATTATTGGGTTCACTCTTGGAGTGCAACACTATGCCCCAGGGCCCCCACTCCCAACCAAATACTATGCCCCATGGCCCCCAGCCCTCAACCAAACACTATGCCACATGTCCCCCAACCAAACACTATGCCCCATGGCCCCCAACCAAGCACTATGCCCCATGGCCCCTACTCCCCAACCAAACACTGTGCCCCCTGGCCCCCACCCCCCAATCAAACACTATGCCCCATGGCCCACAGCCCTCAACCAAACACTATGCCACATGTCCCCCAACCAAACACTATGCCCCATGGCCCCCAACCCCCAACCAAGCACTATGCCCCATGGCCCCCAACCCCCAAGCAAACACTATGCCCCTTTGCCCCCACTCCCCAACCAAACACTGCCCCGTGGCCCCCACCATTCAACCAAACACTAATAGATGTTTTCTGTTTGGTGATTGGGAGAGCCTGGTCAGGGTGCGGTTGATGACCAACAATATATGTTTTGTGTTTGGTGATTGGGAGAGCCTGGTCAAGGTGTGGTGGATGACCAGCAATAGATGTTTTGTATTTGGTGATGGGGAGAGCCCGGCCAGGGAACAGTGGTTCACTGGCAATAGATACTGTTTTTCATTGAGCAGAACATTAAGGCAAGAAAGGCCATGCAGTGTCAAATAGACACGAGACATTCAATAGGTTTTGCACTGGTGGTACAGGGTGGAGAAAGAAATTAAAAGGAAATGTGTCTGACTTTTGTACTCCACTGGGCGGCACACACCTAGACCCATCCCCTCTCCACCTACAGACCTGAACCCCCCCAACCCCAGCATACAACTAACAAGCATACACCACGCACCCATACAGACTTGAGACCCCCATCTCAGCATACACTGGTCATACACACAAAAACAAACATACAGACAGACCCGGCATCCCCCCACACCCATATATATATATATATATATATATATATATATATATATATATACACACACACACACACACACACGCACGCACGCGCGCAACAGATATCCCCCCGCCCCTCCCTCCCTGGCTGGCGAGGGTGGGGGAATTTTGCCCACATAGTGAAAATCAAAGGTTGGCACCCGTAAGCGCAATAGAAGCATTTATTTGTGATTAAGCAGTTTGACAAGCCTATGACAGCTTTAGAAATATAACTTGTGAAAAAACACAAAGTAAGGGATCCAAAAATCCCAGGGTATTTCTGTGGCAGTCGACAAAAAAATAAACTAATGAAAGTTCAAGAAGCATTGTTAAGTTTGAAAAATGTGTTTTTGTTCTAAACAAGTGTGAGCTGCACAGTTGGAAAACAATAGTGTGTCCACCATGGAGGTAGCCTGCTTTTATGAGTGATGGCCTCCACTCCAGTGATATTCATGGCCCATTGCTTCCAGCGTCATCCATTTCTGGCCAGAAGAAAAAACCCAGGCTGTGCAAATCAGCCTGCTAATGCGCGTGAATGGCTGCTGGACAAAGGAGCACCTTTGATGCTCCTGGAAAGGGTTGTTTGCCGGAGAGGGGGATTGGAGGGGATTGGGGGCGGGCCGGCCATCAATTAGGTGGGCAATTAGAGCTCTCTAGGGACGCCGACAGCAGTGTCTCAGGCAAGAAAGACTTTCGTAATGAAGTGCGGCCCGCTTTGTTTTTTACATGGCTTGAAGTGGGCCGCACTTCATCATGAAAGTTCTACCCACTGGGGGGCCACAAAGCACAATAGGGCGTGCCGCATATGGCCCGTGGGCCGTATGTTGTGCACCTCAGCCTTAGAGCATCAAAGTCATGTCATTTATAAAGGGCACCAGAGCCACAACCACAACAGCATGGAGGAGCCTTTGAAAAGCTCTCTTGTGCTGGCACTGGGCCGAGATGCACTATGTAAAATGAAAGCTCCCCCAAAGACCCCCCTACGTAATGGAAATTACCCTCCCCCCGCTGGTGTGCTTTTCACCTGCCACTGGATAACCCTATTTGAGTTAAAAGCTGGGCACACCAGCATGGGAGCAGGAGCTTTCCATTTGAATAGGGTGCCACTGCCATTCCAGCAAAGGGGCACTTTTGAAAAGCTTCCCTGAGATGGCGCATGGAGCAAGCCTCAAAGTTCGAGGGTGGGTGGCTATATAACAGTTTGTAATGCTGGTCAACAGTTTTGAAAGGTGGCCAGGAGTGGAGCCATTAACCCATTGCCCTGCCCCCCCCACTTTCTCTGCTACTTGTAGGCTGAACAGCTATTAGCCTTTTTTTAACCCATTAAATGGATCGTTCAACCCAATTCAAGGCTGTTTCGTTTCACAAAGCGCTGCTAATAATTGGAGGAATGGGGCCATCCAAAAGGTGAGACCTGAAGTTGCGACTTTGCTTCATCATTGGGTTTATTGATATCACCTGGACATGCTTCTGTCCTCTGCCACTATATGTTGGCTGTGTCTGCCATGTTAATAGTCTGCTCTCCCAGGGGAAATATCTGACAGGTTCTTGGGAGCACCCCTTTCCCACCGGTGGCCAGGCCTCAGCACTCAGACATCAAGGTAGAGTGCAGCCTTGTGCCTGCAAATTCCTCAAAGTGAAAGGGGTTTATCCTGGAAGGTGTGTGGTGAAGTGTTTAAATTGCAGGGTGAGTTAAAATCCTAACTGTGTGTCCTTGTGGAAATAATGTAAACTCACCCTGACCTAACTGAACACACTGGAGTCCTTATACGTGATTACGTGAACACTGTATGGAAAAAGGCACCCTAACAAAGAGGCCGATTTAGTGATTTTAGGCACAAAATGATGCCCCCTCGTGCTCCTCCGATAGCGGTCCAATCAGTCTTTCACATATAATGGATTATTGTTGCATTGCCCCACCCTCAGTCTCAAATCACTTGATTTTGCAGGAAAACAGATAGTTCTACCAGCCAATCGGTGTCCCAGAAATGTTTGTATAGATGGGATCCTGCAGCAGAGCCAACATTGGGTGTGGGTCTCAATAGATCATTTCTGCTGTGGTCTCTGAGAAAGCCTTTTATGTGATTTCCACACCTCTGTGTCATGTGGTCCATCGGAATACACTGCACGCAATAAGTGTTGGAATCTGACCTTGACATAAACGATTTAATGGGGAGAGAACACCACTGCCTGCATGCAGTGTATTCTGCTGATCTGTCTGGACACAGACGTGGAAGTGAGGAAATTACATAAGAGCATCCTTATGGAGATCTCCTACATACGTGCCACCAAGCCCCCATACAGAGACCTTTTACACATGTGCAAACATGCCCAAATTCATTCATTGGTTTCCCCATTATAAAGCCAGCAATAAATGTAACATAATGCAAAATTAAAGTGCCTCAGTCTGATCAGCTTCAACAGCTGATCTCTCAGCATTCCATTGCCTTCGGTGCCCCAACAACATCGTGCTCCACGCACACGGCAGAGCCCCTCACCATGGAAGGGCCAGCTGCTGCAAGGATCTCCAGCATCAGCCCAGCATTTTTCTATGTTCCCGCCGAAATGACCAGCCTTCCCGCGCTCTATGAGCCCGACAGCACTGCCAGCTCCTCCCCCACCCGCTTTAAAGGGAGAGGGAGTGAGCTGCAAGGTGAAGGCCAGAGGACAAGGCCTGCACTCCTCTTTGCAGCTCCGCTGCGAGTCCAGTCCCTCAGTCCGATCAGCTTCAACAGCTGATCTCTCAGCATTCCATTGCCTTTGGTGCCCCAGCCACATGGTGCTCCACGCACATGGCAGAGCCCCTCACCATGAAGGGGCCAGCTGCTGCAAGGATCTCCAGCATCAGCCCAGCATTTTTGAATGTTCCCGCCGAAATCACTAGCCTTCCCGCGCTCTATGAGCCAGACAGCACTGCCGGAGTGAGCCGCAAGGAGAAGGCCAGAGGACAAGGCCTGCACTCCTCTTTGCAGCTCTTCGCTGCTCATCTGCCGTTTGCCCCAAATCTATGCCGCATCTGGAAGGTAAGAAGCATAACCATTGCAAGCTTCTCTCTAACCCGTGGTCTACCTCAAGGCGCTTCGGATTGCGCGCCCGTACTCGGCAAGCCACCATCAGCTCACAGCCCATCCGCACGAGCACCCGTAATGCCCGGCTATGTTCACGTACCGTGCAACCCTCTCTATCTGCTAACAAGGCCAGACTCCTCCGCCCAACTCCAAAGCCCACAGCCACTACAAGTACTGACAATATAGTGGCCAATGAAGTACTTAACCCCTCATACATTTGTACTGCCTCCATAATAAATGTGATTCCACACGTGTCCACCATTACTGAAAATGAGCCCCCCAGTGTAAAATCTGTGATGTGCAATTCTTCTACCACCATTTTGAATGCTATTGTTCCAAATGCTATACGTGACGCCATTAAGACCTCTGCGGTCCACGAGGACTCTGAGGCACACGAAATGGCTGCCCCGATCATCATGGCAACCAGCAAAGCCACTACTGCAACAGGAAGCCTTGCGCTTCACTCACCAGGCCAGGATTGGCCCTTCTGCCCTGCCAGCGCCTCCCCTCCTGCTTTAAAGGGAGAGGGAGAGCACCGGCAGGCGAAGCCATGTGGAGAAGGCCAGAGGAAAAGGCCTTCTCCACTCTCTGCTGCTCTCCGCTGCTTGGCCGCGTCGGACGGCGCTGCAAGCCACCCACAACAAGGTAAGGCTGGATCAACAAGCCTTGACTCTCTTTACAATGCCCCCCACCGCCATATACTACCTCCACCTCCCTTGAGGAACCGTCGGTTGTGATCGCGCAACACCCCACCCCCTCCCGCATCGCACGTCCCACCCGTTCACAGAAGGAACGAATGGCTGGGACAAAGAATACCCACCCGCTGTCCCAAGAGGTGCATGCTCGTATGCCTCAACCACCACTCCTATGCCTCCCATACTGCACTGCCCGTTACCCCTGCAGCGGGTCATTGCCCTTCTTGAGGATCAGTCATTAGTCAATCCTCGGAACACACACACAAGTTTCACTCTACCACCCCGGGTACCGCCCTTACACCCAGCTCCACACATTACATAGTGCAAAGATGCCACCCCATGCCTACTTGTAAACTGGTGCCAGATGCACCCCATGCCACCATTATGCCTACTTGTAATTTGGTGCCAGATGCACCCATTGTCACCACTATGCCTAACTGTAATTTGGTGCCAGATGCACCCATTGCCACCACTGTGCCTAACTGTAATTTGGTGCCTGATGCACCCAATGCCATTGCCCATGACACCACGCCCCCTTCCCAAAGCCCCAACACTCTCCCCACAGCAGACCACACAGCCACACCAACAACATCACTAAAATGTGGCCTGATCAAAGCACGCTCTGTCCCTGCCCACGCCTTGGACATACACAACCTCATTCTACAGAACAACTTAGACCTCCTCATGATTACCGAAACCTGGCTGAACGAAACCTCAGGCCCAACCCTCACCCTTGCCATCCCAGATGGCCACACCATTTACAGGCAAGACCGACCCCTTCCCAGGGGCGGTGGAGTAGCACTCATTGCTAAGGTATGCCTAGGCATCAGGAGAATGGAAGGCATCCTTAACCACAGCTGCGACCACCTCTCACTCAAAATCAACACCTCCCCTAATGTAAACCTTGCCCATCACATCGTCTACTGACCAACGGACCCTTTCATGGACTTCCATGATGCCCTCCTCCACTCTCTATCAGACAACCTAAAAAATACCTCCAAAGTCCTACTCACTGGAGACCTTAACCTAGGCCTCCATGATCTCTCTGACACCCACACAGTCACCATGGATAAAGCCCTATCCCCCCTAGGATTCGCTCAGGCCATCTCCAACCCTACCCACTCGAAAGGACGATCACTGGACTGCGTTTCCCACCATAACTGCACAGTAACTATCACTGAGAACTCTCCCATCCCTTGGTCGGATCACCACTACATCCAATTCGACCTTAACACCTCCAAAGGGCCTCCAAACCCTTCCATCCCTCTTCCCCAAGGTTTCACATGAAGTTCTCGGCAACTCACGGTGGAAAGAATCACCCCTCACCTCAAAGTACCCGCCCTTCAGGCCCCCTTCTCACCTGATCCTGAAATTTTAGCCAAAGCTTTTAAATATGCTATAACCCAAGCTGTTGACACTATCGCCCCCCTCACCCTCAGGAAAGGCAAAAAAACAAGCACACTAATGCCTGGTTCTCACAGGAACTCCCCCAGCTGTGCGCAAAAAAACAAGCTGCCCTTGCAGCGTGGAAAGCAAAACCCAATGACACAACTAAACGTGCCTTCAAAGCCATCTCAAAAGAATATAAGTCAGGAATAATCGTTGCCAAAGCCTAATTCCTTCAATACAAGGATAGCCAATGCAAAATCAGGCACTAAAGAAGTCTTCGCTATCTTTAGGGAGCTGGAAACCCCGTCCACCCCACCACCAACCATCCTGAAGGATGAAAACTGGTGTAATAACATTCAATCGGCCATGCTCTACAAACTCAACACTCTGCAAACCAAAATCCTAGCCCACCAAAAGGCCCTCACACACCTAATTGCCTCCCAGAACTACAACCAGGAGGAGCACACCAAAGCTAACTACTCCCCGTTATTCAACTTTAAAGACATGACCGAGTCGGAAGTCATCTCTCTTTTAAAAACCATCAAACCCTCCAACTGTAAGGGTGACATGTGCCCTGCTCAGCTCATTAAAGACTGTGGCTCTACTCTTGCCCCATTTGTGACAGCCTTCATTAATGCCTCTCTTCAGTCTGGCCTCGTCCCTACTGACCTCAAAGGGGCCTGGGTACGACCACTCCTCAAAAAGCCATCCCTCGACCCATCGGCACCAGGGAACTATAGGCCCATCACCACTGTCCCCTTCCTGCTCAAAATTCTGGACAAAGCAGCTTACCTGCAGGTCCAAAAATTCCTCTAAGACCACCACCTCCTGGGCCTTCGGCAGTCTGGCTTCAGACCACGACATGGAACCGAAACTGCCCTCCTCGACTTAAAAAATCATATGGATGACATTAGAGATGCAGGCAAACCCGTGCTCCCACTGCTCCTCGACTTATCGGCCGCATTTGACCTTGTGGACCATAATACCCTTTGCCACCACCTCTCCATTGCAGCCAACTTTTCACCCAAAGCCTGTGAATGGATAACAGAAAAAGGTTGAGTATAGGTGCACACCACTAGTTCAAAGAAGGTTTTTAAGTAATTTAAAGTTATATTCAGGTAATTTAAGGTGCTGGGGAGGAACTGGAGTCATGGCACAAAACCCTGACACATGAAAACAAAAAAAGGAAAAGGATTCGACTTGGGAATCCTCCCGTCCCCTGCACACTTTTAAGTGTTTGGAACAAGTCCAATACTGTTATTTTTATGTATACAAAAAAGTATTTCACAATAATTAACAAAGGGATGTCAATAGACAAGAATGTACAAAAATATTTTTTATGTAACACAAACAATGTGATTCAATTCTTTCAAAATGAAATTAACAACATGAAAACGCATCAATGGTATCAAAAGAGCACATCAAGTTTAGAGAGAGAATGTGTGCAAATAAAAGGGGTTTATATATGTGTGAAATCCAATTCACTTGGCGACGCATTTCGAGGATGTTTTCCTCTTCTTCAAATGGCCAAAATTGGATTCTTTAACAAAAAACAGAAGAATAGTCATTTAGTTACTTATAAATCTGGAAACTATTAATTAATTGCAACGAGTTAAGTAGATGTACAATTTAAATGTGTTGTTCTCAGTTGCTTTAAATACTGCAGAATTTCCTTCATTGTCGAAATAGACATGTATATAGCTTACTCAAATATGGTAATTAGGTAAATGAAATGCTTTTCCTGAACAATATAAAAGTATTGGCTGAGTACTAATCACTCTGTGGGACTAGCAGCGGGGTCATTCAATACAGATTAGAGGGACAGATTTGTATAGATAAAAATAACAGTATTGGTCTTGTTCCAAACACTTAAAAGTGTGCAGAGGACGGGAGGATTCACAAGTCGAATCCTTTTCCTTTTTCTGTGAATGGATAACCTCATTTCTACAAGAAAGGGCCATGAAAGTTTTCTCAGACTCAGCCTGTGCCTCACCAACTCACATCACCTGTGGAGTGCCGCAGGGTTCCTGTATCGCCCCTACCCTTTACAACCTCTTCACAAGACCCCTGTTCAACCTTCTTGACTCCTGGCCATCTCATACATCAACTATGCTGATGACACCCAGGTGCTCATTCCCCTCACGGGGGACTATGAAGTAGACAAGACTACCCTTAACTCCATCTATAGCACTATCCAAGCATGGATGGGAGAAAACTGGCTGTGTCTCAACAGCGACAAAACTGAGCTTCTGCTGATTGGCTCTCCTGCCATTTTGGGGAACCTTAACAAGAACTACTGTTCTTTCTCCATTGACAATATACCCATGGCCGTGTCCCATACAGTCAAAACCTTGGGAGTCTACCTAGACTCCAATCTCACCATGAACAGGCAGGTCAACGCCATCGCCTCTTCATCCACCTACTACGCAAAACTGCTCAATGCAGTAAGACCTTACCTAACTACTCAGAACTGCCTCTCCATTACCAGGGCTACTATCGGCTCGAGACTGGACTACTGCAATGCCCTCCTCGGAGGGACGTCTAGCAAAAACATTGTGAAAGTCCAACTTGTCCAGAATGATGCCCTCAGGGCTGCTACGGGATTTGCTGGAAAGGACCACATTTCAGACCTGAGGAGACAAGTCCACTGGCTTCCCGTCAAACAAAGAATCATCTTTAAAATCTTATCCCTCACTCACAAATGCTTACATGAACTCGCACCACCTTACTTAGCGCAGCGCGTAGCCATGCCCACACCCGCTAGGCCGTCCAGACTAGCCTACACCAACATGATCACCAAGCCCATAACACGCAGAGTACGTGCAGGTGGCTCCAGCTTCCCAGCCATTGCCGCGGCACACTGAAATGCCTTACCCGCGCACATTAGGGGAATAGACTCCCACATAGCGTTCCGCAAAGCCATTAAAACAACGCTATTTACCTAAAACGGCATATGTCACCCAGCAAATCGTTACCAGATACATTATTGTAACCGAATGTTAATGATATGACTGTACTGTGTAACCTTGCCCACATGCTGTAACCAAGTAACCATGCCTGTTTAATCATGCTTGCGTACACCTTCATGTAACCAGCGCCTCAATGCCTGCGGGCTGCAGTGCGCTATATAACTGTAAAAAATAAAATAAATAAAATAAACATATGTCCACCCCCACTGAAAATGAGCCCCCCAGTGTAAAATCTGTGATGTGCAATTCTTCTACGACCATTTTGAATGCTATTGTGCCAAATGCTATTCCACATGTGTCCACCACCACTGAAAATGAGACCCCCAGTGTAAAATCTGTGATGTGCAATTCTTCTATCACCATTTTGAATGCTATTGTGCCAAATGCTACTCCACATGTGTCCACCACCACTGAAAAGGAGCCCCCCAATGTAAAATCTGTGATGTGCAATTCTTCTACCACCATTTTGAATGCTATAGTGCCGAATGCTATTCCACATTTGTCCACCACCACCACTGAAAATGAGCCCCCAGTGTAAAATCTGTAATGTGCAACTCCCCCAACCCCCACAGCGCAACCACCTCCTCCACCTCACCCTCTCTCCTCATGAACCCCCCCCAGCCGCTACTGAACCCCATCTGAAATGCGCCATGATTAACGCTAGGTCCATTAATGCTCATGCTCTAGACATCCATGACCTCCTAACCACCCATGACCTCGATTTGCTCATGATCTCAGAAACCTGGCTACATGAGACCTCCCGCCCTATGCTCTCCCTCGCCCTACCCCCTGGCTATTCCATCACTAGACAAGATCGCCTCTCTAAAGGTGGAGGTGTAGCAATTATTGCCAGAGCCTGCGTCTCTATCAGAGAGGTAGAGAAATCCTTGCATAACACCAGCGAATACCTCCAAGTCAAAATAACCCTCTCTCCCCATTGCACCATTACTGCGCACACTGTCTACCACCCTCCAGGCCCATCAGGAGACTTTCAAGCCTCTCGCATCCACCTCCTCTCTGACAACCTCAAGAAACAGTCCAAAGCCATTCTCCTTGGAGATGTCAACCTAGGTCTCCTGGATAGTAAGGACTTAGCAGCCAAATCCCTTGACTCAGCCCTCAAGGCTCTAGGCAACAAGAACACCATCCATATCCCAACTCACACCCAGGGCAGAACTCTCGACTGGATCGCCCAACACAACTGCCCACTCATCATCACAGGAAACACTCCCACCCCATGGTCTGACCACCACATCATCACCTTTAGCATCCTCACCACTAGCTCCCCTGCTGCGCCCTCATCCCAACCGCTCCCACCCTGCCTCACCAGAAGCTCCCGCCAGCTCACAAAGGAAAGGCTACTGCCCTTCATCCAAGGTCTAGCCTTCAGACCACCTTTCTCCTCAGACCCAGAAACACTCTCAACAGCCTATGATGCTGCCATCAAAGCAGCTATCAACTTCATTGCCCCTCTGAAACCCCGCAAATCCAAACCCACTACCCACTCCAACTCATGGTTCACCTCTGACCTCCTCACACTCCGCAATGAGAAAAAGGCTGCACTCACACAGTGGCAAACGTCCCACTCTGACAAAGATAAGATGATATTTAAAGCCCAATCCACTAAATACAAAAAGGCAATAACCCGAGCAAAGGCCAAATCTTTTGAATCCAGAATCTCGGAAGCCCAATCTAGCACAAAAGAAATCTTTGCCATTTTTAGGGACCTCGAGACACCGACTCCCGCCCCCCAGAATTTCACCAAAGATAAAGACTGGTGTGATGAAATACAAACGGCCATGCAAACCAAATTAAGCCTCCTCAAAAACAAAATACTAGCCACTAAACGAGCCCTACCTAATAAGCACATCCCTGTCCCACCACCTGCCCCGGACCGTCCCAACCCTTCTCCTACAAACCCACTCAGGAAAAAGACATCATCAACATAATGAGGAACATCGAACCCTCTAAATGCAAAGGTGATGCATGCCCAGCCTCCATTATCAAAGACTGCACGGAAGCGCTAGCTCCCTTCCTAATAGCCTTTGTCAATGCCTCCTTTACCACAGGGAAAGTCCCCGACTCCCTCAAGGAAGCTTGGTTCCGCCCTCTTTTAAAAAAGCCAACTCTCGATCCCACCTCCACCAACAACTACAGACCCATCACCACTGTCCCATTACTCCTCAAAATATTGGACAAAGCAGCCTACCTGCAGGTTCAGCACTTCATTGAAGAGAACAAACTCATTGGACTCCGCCAATCTGGTTTCCGCCCCAGACACGGGACCGAAACCGCCCTACTTGACCTGATAAACCAACACTTCTTTTACTCCTTGACCTATCTGTGGCCTTCGACCTCGTAGATCATGGTGTCCTATGCCACCACCTTTACTCCACTGCCAAATTATCCCCAGAGGCCACAGCATGGATCACTTCCTTCTTACAAGCCAGACCATGCAAGTATTCTCTGACCTAGCCTCCGCCTCACCAACCATCATACTCTGTGGTGTGCCCCAAGACCCCTGCCTATCCCCCACCCTCTACAACATCTTCACACAACCCCTCTTCCTCATCGTCGACGCTATGGGCATCTTCTACACCAACTACGCCGACGACACTCAGATCCTCCTCACCCTCACTGGTGACTATGACACTGACTCCCTGACCCTCAACAACCTCTACAACACCATCCAAGCCTGGATGGAAGACAATGGACTATTCCTCAACTCAGACAAGACTGAACTCCTCCTGGTATGTTCCCCCGACACGCTAAAAAATCTAGATTCCCAATTCAGTCACTTCACCATTGACACCATTAAAATTCCTGTCTCAGATTCTGTCAAAACTCTGGGAGTCTACCTGGATTCCAGCCTATCCATGGATAGACAAGTCAACGCAATAGCCTCCGCTGCTGCATATCATGCCAAACTAATCAAAGGAGTCAGACCCTTTCTCTCCAAAGAGAACTGCACCAACATAGCCAGAGCCATCACTGGCTCTGGGCTAGCCTATTGCAATATACTCTTTCTAGAAACCTCCAATAAAAACCTAGAGAGACTACAAGTCATACAGAACAATGCTCTCCGGGCAGCCCAAGGTATTGCTAACAGAGAACACATTTCTGAGGCCAGAAAATTAGCCCACTGGTTCCCAATAAAGGAAAGGATTGTCTTCAAAGCTCTGACACTGACCCACAAGTGCATTCACCTCACTGCTCCTGCCTACCTCTCACAAAGGATCCACCCCGTCTCCACTACCAGGCCAACCAGATCACTGTATACCAACATGCTCTCTGTGCCACTAGTAAAAAGAGACAGAGCGGGCGGATCCAGCTTCCCTTATCTCGCACCCACTCACTGGAATGCTCTACCTCCCACTATCTGAGGTGAGGCCTCCCTCACCACCTTCCGCAAAGCTATGAAAACCATCCTCTTCACATAAGGCCCTTCACATCAGCATGATTACTTATCATATGACCCTTTGCATAAGTTGTAATATAATGACCAAGTGCAATATCTGTAACAACAGTATGATGTTTTGTAGTATTCGTAATGTGTCAACGACCGCTACCATACCTGTACCTGTGTAACTAAGTTCTTGCAAGTAACAGCGCCTCAATGCCCCTGGGCTGCTTGTGCGCTATATAAATATAAATAAATAAATATAGAATGGGGTAGGTTGGCACGTGTGCTCTGATATTACGATTCCCTCACCTCTGTGTCTGGACGACTGAGCAGAACACACTCCATTCAATCAATTATGTTCTCTCTCTCTCTGTGAAATCTTTGTTCCAATTGTCTATGTACCTGATTTGCTGTTTTTAATATGCAATGCTAAACAAGTGGTGTTTCATGCACGCAAACCATATTTTGAACAACACATTTAAATCCAATGAATAGTATGTGCTTGGGATACCTTTGGGCAAATTCCTAACTCCAACTGGGTTATAGACGAGTTTCCCTTTCTGGCATGCTAGGCTACAAGAACACCATCCATATCCCAACTCACACCAAGGGCAGAACTCTCGACTGGATCGCACAACACAACTGCCCACTCATCATTACAGGAAACACTCCCACCCCATGGTCTGACCACCACATCATCACCTTTAGCATCCTCACCACTAGCTCCCCTGCTGCCCCCTCATCCCAACCGCTCCCACCCTGCCTCACCAGAAGCTCCGCCAGCTCACAAAGGAAAGGCTACTGCCCTTCATCCAAGGTCCAGCCTTCAGACCACCTTTCTCCTCAGACCCAGAAACACTCTCAACAGCCTATGATGCTGCCATCAAAGCAGCTATCAACTCCATTGCCCCTCTCAAACCCCGCAAATCCAAACCCACTACCCACTCCAACTCATGGTTCACCCCTGACTTCCTCACACTCCGCAATGAGAAAAAGGCTGCACTCACAAGGTGGCAAACGTCCCACTCTGACAAAGATAAGATGATATTTAAAGCCCAATCCACTAAATACAAAAAGGCAATCACCCGAGCAAAGGCCAAATCTTTTGAATCCAGAATCTCGGAAGCCCAATCTAGCACAAAAGAAATGTTTGCCATTTTTAGGGAGCTCGAGACACCCACTCCCGCCCCCCAGAATTTCACCAAAGATAAAGACTGGTGTGATGAAATACAAACGGCCATGCAAACCAAATTAAGCCTTCTCAAAAACAAAATACTAGCCACTAAACGAGCCCTACCTAATAAGCACATCCCTGTCCCACCACCTGCCCCGTACCCTCCCAACCCTTCTCCTTCAAACCCACTCAGGAAAAAGACATCATCAACATAATGAGGAACATCGAACCCTCTAAATGCAAAGGTGATGCATGCTCAGCCTCCATTATCAAAGACTGCACGGAAGCGCTAGCTCCCTTCCTAATAGCCTTTGTCAATGCCTCCTTTACCACAGGGAAAGTCCCCGACTCCCTCAAGGAAGCTTGGTTCCGCCCTCTTTTAAAAAAGCCAACTCTCGATCCCACCTCCACCAATAACTACAGACCCATCACCACTGTCCCATTACTCCTCAAAATATTGGACAAAACAGCCTACCTGCAGGTTCAGCACTTCATTGAAGAGAACAAACTCATTGGACTCCGCCAATCTGGTTTCCGACCCAGACACGGGACCGAAACCGCCCTCCTTGACCTGAAAAACAAGATGGACGATGCTAGAGACATGGGTAAACCAACACTTCTTCTACTCCTTGACCTATCTGTGGCCTTCGACCTCGTAGATCATGGTGTCCTATGCCACCACTTTTACTCCACTGCCAAATTATCTCCAGAGGCCACAGCATGGAACACTTCCTTCTTACAAGACAGACCATGCAAGTATTCTCTGACCTAGCCTCCGCCTCACCAACCATCATACTCTGTGGTGTGCCCCAAGGCCCCTGCCTCTCCCCCACCCTCTACAACATCTTCACACAACCCCTCTTCCTCATCGTCGACGCTATGGGCATCTCCTACACCAACTACGCCGACGACACTCAGATCCTCCTCACCCTGGTGACTATGACACTGACTCCCTGACCCTGAACAACCTCTACAACACCATCCAAGCCTGGATGGAAGACAATGGACTATTCCTCAACTCAGACAAGACTGAACTCCTCCTGGTATGTTCCCCCGACACGCTAAAAAATCGAGATTCCCAATTCAGTCACTTCACCATTGACACCATTAAAATTCCTGTCTCAGATTCTGTCAAAACTCTGGGAGTCTACCTGGATTCCAGCCTATCCATGGATAGACAAGTCAACGCAATAGCCTCCGCTGCTGCATATCATGCCAAACTAATCAAAGGAGTCAGACCCTTTCTCTCCAAAGAGAACTGCACCAACATAGCCAGAGCCATCACTGGCTCTGGGCTAGCCTATTGCAATATACTCTTTCTAGAAACCTCCAATAAAAACCTAGAGAGACTACAAGTCATACAGAACAATGCTCTCCGGGCAGCCCAAGGTATTGCTAACAGAGAACACATTTCTGAGGCCAGAAAATTAGCCCACTGGTTCCCAATAAAGGAAAGGATTGTCTTCAAAGCTCTGACACTGACCCACAAGTGCATTCACCTCACTGCTTCTGCCTACCTCTCACAAAGGATCCACCCCGTCTCCACTACCAGGCCAACCAGATCACCGTATACCAACATGCTCTCTGTGTCACTAGTAAAAAGAGACAGAGCGGGTGGATCCAGCTTCCCTTATCTCGCACCCACTCACTGGAATGCTCTACCTCCCACTATCTGAGGTGAGGCCTCCCTCACCACCTTCCTCAAAGCTATGAAAACCATCCTCTTCACATAAGGCCCTTCACATCAGCATGATTACTTATCATATGACCCTTTGCATAAGTTGTAATATAATGACCAAGTGCAATATCTGTACCAACAGTATGGTATTTTGTAGTATTCGTAATGTGTCAACGACCGCTACCATGCCTGTACCTGTGTAACTAAGTTCTTGCAAGTAACAGCGCCTCAATGCCCCTGGGCTGCTTGTGCGCTATATAAATATAAATAAATAAATATAGAATGGGGTAGGTTGGCACGTGTGCTCTGATATTACGATTCCCTCACCTCTGTGTCTGGACGACTGAGCAGAACACACTCCATTCAATCAATGATGTTCTCTCTCTCTCTGTGAAATCTTTGTTCCAATTGTCTATGTACCTGATTTGCTGTTTTTAATATGCAATTATAAACAAGTGGTGTTTCATGCACGCAAACCATATTTTGAACAACACATTTAAATCCAATGAATAGTATGTGCTTGGGATACCTTTGGGCAAATTCCTAACTCCAACTGGGTTATAGACGAGTTTCTCTTTCTGGCATGCTAATTTTGGTAGATACGCTCTCATTCACAATTGCCAAAGAGCTGCGCTTTCAAATGCACAGAGATGTTATGGCATTTGCATGGCCTACCTGCTAGATATCAGTGAGTGGAGGTTCAACACAATATCCTCATGATGGACATTCTGGAGGCTACCTGGGGCTGAACAATTCCCATCAGCGTGAATTCCTGGGCTGTCCCCCTGACCGTGCATGCCTTGGGCTGGCCCACTAACCCTACTTTTTCAAATGATCCCGTCTTCAATGAAAAGTAGAACAAATCAGCCGAAAATGTCATACCCTTGTTTTTTTCTTAAAATCCTATGGGGGTCAAGGGGTGCCAAATACAGACTCGCCCCGGGCATTGACAGAGCTAAGGCCAGCACGGTCACCAGCATGACGTTTTTCTTACTGAAACCAAATTCCCCAATCATTGTCAAAAAAATAACACTAATGGTATTTATTCTGTGTAATTCCAGGAAAACGTTTTCTCAGAGACGATACTTTCAAGCAAACAGCAGGGTAAGCCACCATGCTGACTGTTAGGGAGAATTCTCATTTCTGTGCTAATTCCCTTCAACCATAGTGACCCCAGCACTTTTGCTAAACTGTAGGACTTTCTCATTTTAACCCTGGAGTGAGTGAGCCCTTTATCTCACTCACTCATGTGTTGATTTGGATTATGCGTCTCCTTTGTTTTTGGAGTCTGACAAACTCCATAGGCATCTACTTTTTATATGGTGACACGCAGCACCTTCAGTGCAGTGTCACAGTGAAATCCTTTAGATTTCTCATAAGGTTTAAATACCTTTCTTGTGGGAACTACTGTTCCCAAGAATAGTAAAGTGAAATTGACTTTACTTACCTTATCTCTTTGTGGTTTCAGCCCACACCATTGTATGTGGAGTGCTGGGGGGTTACTTAGTATCCCCTTATCATACCTACTCATGTAACATTTTCTATGTTACCCTCACTACATTAAATGGCTGGTGGCAGTGGTTTAATGTTCCTACCATTGTGCTTTTCTACCGCAGGCTGAATCCTCGCTGAAGTATAGCACCCATGGTGACCATTTTGTCAAAATGGACCCGGTCTTCTTTCTTCAACATTTTCTGTTTTTGAGGTCTTTCTTGGGTTTTACTCTGCGTACCAAGCCAGGTTTGAGCACTTTGTTTGTTTTGCCTTTTGTCAGGCTTCAGCATGAAACCCGCCTCTGGCTCTAGATTGTCTGGAAGGGCAGGAAGTGAGGGAGGTTCCCGAAGCTCCCCCGTCCATTGTCTTTAGGAATGCCTGAATGCACCCAGTCCTGTTTGACTGACAGCCTAGCTGTGCATGAACCGGAGATACCTGCTTAAAAGGCGTGGGTTTGGGACTAGAAGCATAGTCGACCACTGGGAAGAACACCCGACCAAGAAACCGTGAACAAAGCTTTCTGCATCCTCCCGGACCTTTAAATTGCCCGGTGAAGCCCTGCTGCTGTGCTGAAACTCCTTTTTATGATCGGCAAGAGAAGCTCAAGAAGGGAAGAATTCTTCCCTTGGGTTAGTGGGACCAACTAACCCTGAGACGAACTCCACTGGACTATATTCCCCGACTGACTAATTCTTTGCTGCTGTAGAAACTGAGTGCCAGGGGTCGAGAAATCCATAGTCGAGTGCAACTTCTGCAATTTGCCTAGAAGCTCCAAGAGTCTCCTAAGGACCCTCAAGAAGCAGAACGACCAGAGCTCGAGTTCCCTCACCAGAGTGTGGCACCCAAGAGTGAAGGAAGCCCAACCAGTGTCCAAGATCCACAGTAGTTCTGTTTACTGAGCACTGAAACCGATAGGTGCCGCTGATCTGAAAAGAGCCTTTAGCTGCTGCCGACCTCCGAATTGCAGCCACAGGAGTCCTCCAGACGTCCTCCCTTTAGTCCCTATGACTGGGGTCCAGGAACCCAGGATCTGCACTGCTGCAACCAGATAGATGCCAGCTGGACCACTCTTCTTCTAACCAAAGATACTGTTCCGACTTGTGGTACTTACCTCAATGTCTTTAACTTCGCTCTTCTCAGTTAAGACTTGCAGTAGCTACTCTGCTAGAGTTGATTTCAGCTATACCCTTCACAAGTGTAACAGCTTGCGACCCTACAGTGATTTTTCTACAACAAACTCTCTAACTTTGTACACGACTTTGTTATCTAAGAAGTGCCTCAGCTCCACAAACTGTGCTCCAATTGACTTTGTCCTGGCTCCAAGTAAATACAGAGGCTCCTGGATTGAACACGCCAGCAGCTTTTTGAGTGCTTTTTTAAATCTTGAACGCAGCAACCATAGTGAAAGCGGGTTGAAAAACGATCCATTGTTCCCTGTTTCAGTGTGAATAAGTTTCCTCACTGTGATACTGGCGTATTGTCAATCACTTCCATCCCATTAAGATCAAGCATCCAGTCGACTCCACCTTTAAGAACAAGTAAACTCTGTTGTCACGTGCATCGTCAATAAATTAATGAGCTTGAGTGCAAGCGAGTAAGGAGGTTTTCATCCGTTAAGTGTGAAGTGCGTTCAGCCACACATTCTGAAGAGGGTTCCCCCCTCAGAATTTTTTTGTCTTTTGGGGCCCTCGAGGATGAAACTTCGTAGCACATTAATGCAAGATGACAGGATATCTCTGGAGTGGGATGGTTCATTCATAGATCCATCAGGGGAAGATGCGCTTCAAACAACGCAGGTTGAGGAAAGTTTAACTATGGCAAGTCAGAAGCCACAGACACAAGCCCAAAGTTCACACACAATCTCTACCTCACACACCAGTAAGAGTCCTATTAGCTGACCAGGAGCAATTCCCAATAATGCATGCCTGGCAACGTGGCCTGGAATACACAGTTACCACAAGAAACATTCAAAGGAAAATCGATGACTACTTTGGGAAGAAAAAGGGTAAAAATGGGAATGAGCAGGAATCTCCACTTCTTGCCCAGGTCTCTTCAAGGCAACAAGAGTCAGAAGAATGTGAGTGTCTAGAGGCAATAGGCTCCATCCCAGAGGGAGTCTTTCAATTAGAAAGAGAGGCCCAAGAAGATCAAGCTCAAGGTTTCGATGTAATAAGCTGTGCCCAAGCAGACCATAAAGAAATGGAGATTGCCATGGAAAATTTAGAGCCGTTAGCCACAACTGAAACATCCCCAATACATCAAGGGGTGTCATAGGCACATGAAGCTACTCTCCCAGCGCTCAATTTTTTCTGAACTCCTTGGCATCAGTCTTTGAGTTATTAAAGACAGAAGTTCAGTCTCAAGCACGCATATTGCTGGAGTTGACTAGCGACACAGCAAACTTGGATTCCTCGATGGTAGGATCTAACAAAGTTATCAACACCACCACGGTCCCGCTTATGAAGGATCTTCGGCTAGAGGTAGAGAAACAAGGAATGGACCTGTCAGCAATTCAATTAGCTATGTGTCGTAATGGCGCGCTCGCGCCATCTATGTGATGTCCTAGTAGGCTCTGGTGGAATGTTAGTGCCGGGTTGAAGTTTGGCAGTTGGTGATTGAGGTGACTGGAAGGGGTGTGGGGAGAGCAGTGTCTGGTGTCCTATCGTGTCATATTGTCTTCCCCTGGAAGTGCTGAACTAAGGACAATAAACTCGGAAGAGTTACATGATTAAGGCGTCACATCTTTAATTATAACACTGACGACGAGGATGGGATTTCTGTCATTTTTCGGGGCAACACTGGAAATGTGATGAATATACCTGTTCTATTGAAGAATATATCAGGTTCTAATGACAAATATATCTATTGAGGTTTGCATGCTGCATGCTGGTCTGGGTGGTGTGGAGCAGAGAGTGTGGCAATGTAAGATGTATGTATTTTACTTAACATTGCGGGATGGATGAATTGGTGGTTTGACTGGCGTTGTGGTGCGCTATGTTGCATTGTGGAGAGGTTGCTCAGTTGTAGCTGCTCCAAGGTATTTTCCTTTGGCTGGTGCAGGGATGTGCCGTGTCACAATAGGGGGATGGCTCATGTCGTAGCTGCTCCAAGGTATTTTCATTTGGCTGGTGCAGGGATGTGCCATGTCACAATAGGGGGATGGCTCAGGTGGTGGCTACCCATGGGCGTTTTTTGGTACTTTGGGCATCTGTTGTCAGTTTAGTAATGGTTCCAATTGTGTTGCCACAAAAGTTGTGTCAGGCTGAGAGGATCCCTGTGTCCGCGGAAGCTGCTGAGCCCCCGACAATCCCCCTGAAGTGTAATTCTCAGAACTAAATTAAAACTCAGCTCTGATAACTACACCCCTAAGGGAAAGGGGGAAGTTGATAACATAAAAACACCAGGTTGGTGGCGTCAAGACAAGCCGATGCTGAACCTGCAGTGAATACATAAACAGGCACAAATCCTCTCATTACTTACTTAACATTGGGGTTTATAAAGACTTTAAATCCATAACTAAAGTGTAAAGAATCATACCTGGTTCTTCTCCTAAAATTTCTTAGAGAAGACTGCAGAAGTTGCTTAAAATCTTTCTACCTCTTTACTTGAGTCTCTTGAAGTCAGCAGCAACTTCTTTATATTTAGCAAACCTGGAAAGCCTTGATCTTTGCCTTTTAAAACTCAATATAGTTCCAGTAAAGGTTGGCTGTAATGAATTTGGTTCCTCATTCTTTTCTTTTTAGTTCAAAACAAGTTCACACTGCGATAGAGTACGTGGATTCTTGAAGAACGTGCGCACAAAGAACACGCGCTGAAGAACACATGCGCTGAAGATCCCACGCGCTGAAGAACACCCACGCTGAAGAACACACGCGCTGAAGATCCCATGCGCTGAAGAACACACGCGCTGAAGATCCCACGTGCTGAAGAACACCCGCGCTGAAGAACACACGCGCTGAAGATTCCACACACTGAAGAACACACGCGCTGGAGAACATGCGCGCTAAAGCACACACGTACTTAAAAATCCCACGTGCTGGAAAACACACGCGCTAAAGAACACACGCACTGAAGAACCCACGTGCTGAAGAACTCACGCGCTGAAGAGCACACGCGCTGAAGATCCCATAGCAATTTATGACACGCGCACACGCTAAAGAAAACTCATAGCATTAGAAGAGTTTTTTGCACGTGCAGGCGTTCAACCGTACGCCAAAGGTAAACACGTCACACGTGATACGAACGATGCGCTCACAAGTCAAACCTTGCGCTTACTTTCAAAACGAACACCAAAGTTCACGCACTCAAACAGTTCAAAGTTACAATTCAAAGCACAAACTCTACGTTTTCTCACTTAAAAAGCTGTGGTTTAAAAATCCAAATGAAAGTCACTTATCTTTAGAATGGTTTCAAAGAACTTCAGGATTTCCAGTCTCTAGAGCATTTTCCTGGCAATCAAAGATCTTCTCCTGAAACCCCAGAAGAGTAGCCGCTCGACTGCTAAATCCTGAAAGTTTAAATCCACAAGGCCCAAGAATTCAGCAGGAGCAGCTACTACACACGTCCTCTCAGCTGGGGCTATGATAATGAAAGGCAGAGAGTGACAGTTTAGAATGTTCATTGTTGTCCTGCTGTGCTCTCTAGCCAATCAGAGCTGTTACTGAGAAACTCCATCTTTCCATTCGGCCAGAACCAGTATTCTCTATTAAGAAGTTAAGGCCAAACCAACCACAATAGAAAACTTCCTACCCAGACAAGACTAATCTATAAACCTCCAATTAAGGGGTAATAATAAAGGAAACCTGACAGGTTGTTTCTTGTTTTTTTCCTTTTTGTATTTTTGCAACTGCTATTATGGGAGTCTTGCCATATGTTTTAGTGGAGTAGTGGAGTTGCAGTGACTGAGAGATTGCCACAACGGTTTTTATGGATTGGGGTGATTTGTGGTGTTGGGATTTGGTGGCATCATTCTTGATTGTTGCTTAAAGGTGTTTATTGTAGTTTGTCATCAGCTTTAAGTGGTAAGGGAGGTTTACCATCAATATGATTTGCTTGGATTTATTTGGGCATATTAAGGATTAATGGGGTTTTATGGTAGAGTGTGAGGGGTTTTGGGTGTGCTTTTGGTTATTAGGTTGTGGTTATGAATTGGCTGGGTGAGATGGTGTGCTGCAGAGTTCCCGGTTTTTTACGTGGTTGGAAGTGCTGGGTGTGCTCGTGGCGAGCTGGTTAGTGCTTAGGCGTGGCAGGCCTAAGGCCCTGGGGGGCAGACCAGGGCGGAAGGAGTAGGTGCTTGCAGGTTTAGGTTGGTTAGTTAAGTGCCCTCTTTGTGGGTTGTGGAGTGTCCAGGTGTGGCGGAACTGGGTTCTTAAGGTGGAGCTTAGGACTGGTGGTTGTGCTTTGTTTTTTGTTTTTGGTCCTTGAAGGTCCATGTAGTATGGGGCAGATTGGGGGATACCTTTCTCCATTTCAGTGGATCTTATCCTTATTTATTTTGTGGTTGGCATGGGCAAGGGGTTGTTCTAGTTATTAGTTGAGATAGGCATGGTGTGCTTGGTTAGCTGCTTGGTGTTAGGTCGTTTTTGGTAATTCTTATCGTGGTTCAGTGGTGTTGGGAACGATGTTGCAGTTATTATATTGTGATGCCGTTGCTCTGGTCGGTTGGGTGAGGTCCGTGGTAAATTCAGTGAAGGTTGTCTCTTCTTCCTCTGTGTTTCAGATCTATTGCTTAGTTGGCCACTTAGTGATGGTACTGGAGTGTTAATGTTGTCATGGTGTGTGGTTGATTGGAGGTCAATGTTCCATGCATTTGTTGTGTTGCTGTGTGTAAGGGAGGAGGATGTGTCATAATGGCGCTGTAAACAAGGACCTAGCGACCTCTGACGGGTTCATAAAGATTTATTTCATTTCCCTGCTGACACAGTGCAGCACTATCTGCTATGGACAAGTTCCCTGCCTCGAAAGAGAACTCCCCCCAGAATTACACAGAGCTCATTTATAGCAAAATAGGAGGGAGCAAAATGCCCCCACCTCTCCCTGCACATCTTAAGCAACTACATTGTTACATTAGCTCATTGGGCAATTATTTTTAATTGGACTAAAACCTTCAAAAATGAAATACGCTCCAACATGTATTCCTAACTCTGCTTCGGTGCTCGGTTCAACTTATAATTGGTACAGCTGGATTCTTTCAGATGAGGGTTTCGACCAGGCCCGATTTAATCTGGTTTCTGTCCATTAGTCAAGTGTCTGAAGGCATGATGTTCTCGAACGTTTCAACTTTAAAATGAGCTCATCATTACACACTTGGAGCACTCCTCAGTTCCTTCTTGTTCAAGCCACATTTTGGTTACATGCATTTTCATTAAAGGCATTTTTAGCCTGAATGATTTTCTGTCCGTGTATAGAATATCTCATTGTCCATTCTGTGCTTTACCACCATATTATATCATGGTAATGCCATTTTTGAAATTATAAACACAATGCCCTTTGAATACTAGTATATTGCAAAATTATAAAAAAACATTTTCACATAATTGCACACCACATAATTCCCTTTGAATCTCTCTGGTTGGGTTTAAGTTGTGGGGGGGCGGTCTCCACTTCATTCAGCTGTTGATTCAATATATATATAGGTGGGGACTTCCATTACACTCCCTCGTCTTTAAAGTTCAGTTGTTTTTAAACCAACAACTTTAAACCATATTCTATTTCCATTCACCTTAACATTTATCTAAACATTTTCTAACACAATCTTATAATGTGGCATATACTAACGTATTGTCATACTAAAAACAAACATGTGTGTGTCATCCCCTTCCATGTAAGCCCTACTTCCTGTGACTGTGTGCCTTTAATCTAACTGTATGCCTTGGACTATTCACAGCCATTGTGAGACTCAAGAGGTTTGGTCAAGCTTTGAGGTAACCCACTAGCCCATTGTCTCGTCATATGTCACGCCTTGTCTGCAACTTCCACCTCAACAAAGAACAATCTCTCCTTGGGCATCTTCTCCTGCCCATGAATATCATTTCACTTCGTCCTTTCATCTTGTCCGCACTCTTTCCTTTTCTGTATCTTCCGTTGTAGTTATCATGAGTTTGGCGTTAGTGGACCGTCTGTGTCCTGTCGCCTTTTCCTTTCCATTGTGTTGTTTTCACAGTCGGTCTCCCAGGTTCTTTTGAAGCCTAGACGAGAAGTCCATTGTTTTTCCTTTTCACATGAAGTTCACTTTTTCCCAGAGTGTTTCTCTTTCATATGGGTTCATTGTTCGATAGGGTCACAAGAGGGGACAGTTCAGCAAGGGGATGCAGGGTTGGGGAAGACTCTTTAGCAGACATAATTCAGCGTCTGGCTTTCACTGGGTTCCTCTACGACCTCCCTCTCTCCTCACGCAGTTCAACGTCAATGTTCCAAGGCATACAGGTCCCTCGACGTATACCTGTAATATAAAACGGAATGAGTTTCTTTTGTAAAATAACCGGGTCTCTACTTATCGAACACATTTCCTACTAACCCATTTCCTTAAAACCTCTTTTCGCATTGGCTATTATTACTTATTCCCTGAAATTGAGACATTCCCTCTTAATGACACCCCTACCTCCTAGACAAGCTACACAACATTTCCTTTTAAACATTCCCCTTTTGTGGGTCATTTTTACACCATAACTAAAATACCCCCATTCCTAGCACTGTCAGCTGGCTTAGAAAATTATTTTTGTTTTCAGTTTCACTTAATACATCATGTTCATCATGGGACGCATTTTCCCCTTCCGGGTGCCACATGCAAACCTAAGGAGACAAAACAATTAAAGAAGGACGTCTTCTCTTTTCCTGGTCTTCTAGGCACGTCCGCAGTAGATGACAGAAACGTCCTTGGGGATCCCCGTTGTCTGTAGAAAGTCAAAATAAAGGCGAAAGTCATTCGGGCATTTGCAAGGGGTCGGGTTTTCTTCCCGACTTTAACCCCCTTCCTCCCTTTCTTCTATCAAAAATACTCTCTGGGCCATTCTCCCTATTCGTTGGTGCACATAAACAGCTAATTCCCAACCACCCCGTGGGGATACTTAGTTTTGGCTGGGTTCTTTGCTCAGTTTAGCTGTACTCTTCCAGGTTAGCAGTAAATTCTTCTTCAGTTTATCAGCCATTCTTCCTGGTTAGCTGCACATACTTCCTCAGTTTAGCAGCCATTCTTCCTTTTCTTTTTTTTCATTAATTGGACCATGGTCTAGACTTGTGCTTTGTGTTCATCCTAGGGAGATAAAACAGAGGCGTTTCGCTGCACACCGTCCCTGTCTAACTTGATCTAGCCTACCCCTGTCTTCTAAGACTATGGCACCAATTCTTACTACGTGTGTCCACCTTTATTGTTCCCATTACTGTTTGCCTACTCTAATGCTTGCATACCTCTATCATAACACTCCTTTTGACATTATGAACATAAAATAATTACTCACCTTCAATTTTACTTCTGTTTTCTATGGTTGGCTGGTATGGCCATGCTTTTTATCTATTTCTCTACTCTTTCCGCACCTGGTTATACCTATCTTGGGAAAAACAGCTAACTTGTGAAGACCTTGCGTCTCTTGCTACCTTTTCCTGTTACTCACCTGGATCCTCTTACCTTCAGTGTTGATCAATTGCGTGTACACACCCTTTTGGCGTGAACTAGTACGTACCTTTTTCTCTTTTCTCCCTAATTTAAGGCCATGCAGACGATTTCTTGTGTTTCCACGCAAGAGGTCCATAGATTGTCTGTAAAATAAATCAACATTGTTACTGACATTCACAAGTTGTTTTGATTCCTTCACCATATTTACTTTAAAATGGTTTGGGCGAGTTTCCTTCATTTAATTCAACCATATTCTTTTTTCCTGTTTTCCAGGAACCCTCATAAGTGCTGTTTGTTTTCCATTTTTTGCCTTTTTTTTCTTTCATGCTTCTGAGTGTATCCCTTATACTTTTATTTATTTTTTACTCAAGATAACCACTCATTTTCAGTGTTTCCTGAGTTATTTTTATTTATTTATTTATTTATTTATGTATTTATTTATTTATTTATTTATTTATTTCTGAGACCAATCCTTTTCGCTTGCTCGCCTCTTTTCTGACCCTATCTTCTCCCTTTCTTCTTATCTCTATATTCCTTTTTCCCTTGAACTTCCTCATCCCTTCTTTCACGTACCTTTGATTTTCCTCTAACCTTTGATGTTTCTGTCTGTCACGTTCATAGGCTGCTCTCTGGTTTGCGATCGAGCTGCTTTCCTTGCTCTTTGCGATAAAGCTGTTCTCGCCTTAGCCTAACTTTCCTTCTTATCCTTCCGTCCCTTAACTCCTTCTCTTCCTTCTTATCTGTGCCTCATCTAACTTCTCCTTAGGCCTCCCATCATCACTTCCTATCCCATCGAGTTTCAATGAGAATTGTCCTCCCACCCATTTGTCCTTTGTAAATGCTATCTCATCAGTTCTGTTTTCACTTTCTTTCCTCTTCCTTCCCTCTCTCCCTTGTTGAGAGATGCCCTTGACTGTGCTTGATCTCCTCCTTCATTAACGCATCATCGTGTATCCCCTTGTCCCTTGGCTACGGATGTGAGATTCTTGTTCTTAACCTTCTCTTGCTTTTTGCTACTACTGTGTGAAGGTGGCTCATAAGCAGGATTACTATAAACTGTAGTTGGTTTTAGCTCTCTTTAATGGGCAAAGTCCCTTAGGCTTACTTCCCCCGGCTCCAGTTTCAGGCGGGGCAGACGTTGCTGCAGGTGTCCCACCCCCCCCGCAGTGCATATTTCAACCAAGCTGCTGGAGGCTCTTTCTCCTTTCCTTGCTCTTATATTTTAACAATTCGAGAGCAGCAAAGCGTTTTTCTAACTTGTTGTTTGTATATGTGGCATGCAAGTAAGTTGCCATGCGTGGTCAAAATGGCTTTAGATTAAGGCTCAATTTGTGGCCTCAGCTTAACATCTTGTGGGCGGTACCTTTAACCCACTCCTCTAATAGGAGCAATGTTTCCCGGGCTTAACTCTGTTTCTATTGATATCCTTTTGTGAGTCCAAACCTCCCATTATTATAAGCGAGCATCAAATGCGGCGAGCTCCAATCCAGCCCCTTCCCGCAAATTATTATATATATATAGAGAGATTTTTTTTCTCCAATTTACTCGAGATCATCAATCTATGTGCGATTCCTTCTCAACTGTAGAATCGCATTAAACCTTTTACTTGATTTCAACCAACAAGGAGACAAAATTCCTTACATTTGACATACAACAAGACATGTATAACAGACACTTGACAGACTAGACAAACAACAGCTGGTCATACGTATACCTGCCTTCTAATTATTACCCCACCATGGGATTTGAACGAACCCCTATAATTACATCTTTAAACGTTATTGCAGCCTAATCATCCCCTCTCTGTGTGCTCTGGGTTCACGTTCCTTCTGACCACTCTTTAAAGCGTAGGAACAAGGTAAATCTTTACTGTTTTCTCTCGGGTGCGCCCCCGGTATTCCTTATGTTTTATTTCAGGTGCCCTCTTGATTTTCTTTATGTTTTGTTTCAGGTGCCCCCCTGATTTACGTTTTTACTTCAGGTGCTCCCCTGATTTACGTTTTTACTTCAGGTGCCCCCCTGATATTCTTACTTGTACCACTACTGTCCTTCATGATTCTCATTTCATTCTGCTTGCTCTTTTATTGATTTGCCATAATCCCTTATTTTATGGCTGCCTTTATTTTCCTGGAGGCCAACTGTTTCTACCTCATGTCTGTAAATGTTCATAATTGTCAGCCTGCGCCTGACCTTTTAAAATATGTCATTATTTCTTTGCCAGGTCATACCACTGGCTATATTCATTATGTTGCAAAAATACAATCTTTTACTTATCACTCACCCAATCTCATTGGCCTTCTGCCGCGTTCATGCCTTCACAATTGCTTGTGTTTAACTGAGGCATGCCCCAAATAATCATGTTTTCCTTGATAACCTCAACACTGTCATCATGCTTTCACGCTTTGCCATTCAAGTTTTTCTTCATTTATCTAATTCCTGTGGTACCAGAATCTCAACCGCCCATCTAAAACCCGAAAGTTATTTTTTCCCATTTAACAAAGTGCTCTCCACTCCGGCTGACAAGGTCTCAAAATTGTAACCTACCACCCCTGGTATGACTCCATGCAAACTGTCCTACCAGTCATGGTGGAGCTCCTAGAAACAATTCTTAGGAGAACCCCAAAAAACCCCTTCACTACATGTGTGCTATCCCCAAAATTTCCCAAAAGCCGGTCGCAGGTGATCCAGTAACCTCCTTTAATTTCAGGGTATTCTATAAAAAATGATAGAACGCATGAATGGCTATGGACCATTCAGCTACAGGGTAGTGCCTGCGCCTGCCTGCACGTTCATTTAAAACCCCATGTAAAATCTCTTGCTCCTCATCTCATGAAGTTTATCACTACCTCCTTTAATACTAACACTACTTTTGTAGCTTTAAAATAACCCTTTCTCATACCATGCCTGGTTACATGCTACACTCTGTTGGTTGCATTTTGTGGTTGGAGTGCCAATGCAGGGACGTCATTTGGGGGTTGCCAGGGGTCATGGCTGCATCCCCCCCGGGGGTGTCCCTTGTTTCCCCACAGTCCCCTTTGTTACCCTAAGAATTTAAAAATGTTTTAAACTTTTCTATTGTGGTATCATCAGAGGTCACGGGTCATTGAGATGTCACTTCCGCTACCTTTTAACCTTTTGGTGGGACGACGTCCCTGTGTCATTACTTCTCTTTCAATATTATGTACGCTAATGACTCCGGCCTTTTCCTTTCCCCGCCATACTTAAAGAACACCCTGCTCATTCATTCCTCGTGTCCTTATCAGTGTTAAATTGTATTACTACACCGCCATCCTTGCAGGCACCTCCCAAAAATCTTCACAGGCTCTAAAAGTGCAGGGTGCCGCAGTATGCAATTCTCAGTATTCTTTGAAAGAATACGCATGACTTTGTGGCAGATGAGCTGCTCACTGGCCAACCATAGAGGAAAGGCTACTCTTTTAGAGTCACAAATGTAAGTCTTACACAGTCCTGGTACATTTAACTGGTGCTGCTGCCAGGGTCAGTTCAGCCCAGTTGCGGCTGGTGACTTGGAAGTTGGTGGGGCATACATGTCTTGGCGGGAATTTGGGAGTGAGCTAGGCCACCTCACCCCACTCAGTGTGCCGGTGGCTTCTCCCTCTGCAAGGCATTTTGGAAAAAACGGCTTCCAAGATGTGCACTTTACTGTCCAAGCCCACAGACATATGACATCATAAACCCTGGTCTACTTTTGAGTCTAAACAGCCTGGAATCCACTGAAATGTCTGCAATGGTTTTTTCCCAGCTCACGGACACCTGGTCTGGACTAATGTGAGGGTATTAACAAATAATGCACACAAATATATTTTTCTAAAATAAAGCACCTATCAACACCCCCAAAGGCAATTCGCAAAACTGGGAACACTGTGCCTCTGCACCCAAAGGGTATGAAAGCCACATGTCCAAACAGTGTAGAACGGGAACTTATATCGTGCCTCCTATTTGAAGAATATACGTATTTTGGCCTACGCTAAGCTGCTTATAAGCTATTTGCAAGGAAATCCGCGTTGCAAGGTCTTGACCTCAGAGTTAATGTAAACTGCCAATTTAGGTCTATCCACCATTTTAGGTTCTCTCTGTAAAGTCACCCTGAGTCTAAAATGGTGGACAGTGTCATTCCGAATGTAACATGGCCGTCTTGACCTCCGTGTACACTCTAATGTGTAACTTACCTGTGTGTAGAGGATTACCTGTGTCAATGAAGCTAATCTGCGAGCATATGTCAAACACAATGTATCCAAATATGAACTGTGGACACTTGTTTGACTACATTGTATAAAACTGTTTGAGAAGGCTGTGCGAGAAAATACACTGTTGCCATTGAGGCTTGTTGGCGAATGTATTAAAGGCAAACCCTAAATGTACAGACGCGTGAACTAGGCACGAACCCTAGATCTGTAATGTATTAACCAATATTAATTCGCAGTAGGGTTGAACATCCTGTGTTCAAAGGTATATAAAGCAAGACTATTCTAATGTACAGTCCCACTCACTGAACACACCGAACCATGCTGGAGTTTGCTGTGTTGTACTGAGGGCCTGATAGCTTATCAGTTACATTGTCCTTTGAAACTGTTCATTATACAATAAAGATCTTTATATGTTCCTTTGTTACCTGTGTTCGGTGTATTTCCTTTTGGGGTATTCAGCCTCGATATCTTTTCCTTGTTTTTACAACAGCACCCCATTGAGTGACATGTATGAGGCTGGTGGCATTCACAGATATGAACAGACACAGACTCTGCCCTTTACAGGATCTCTGCTAGCCCAGAAGGGGGTTGAGCGCGAGGAGACAGCTAAATTAGGCTATGACCTCCATTCTCTGGCTCCTTCAGAGCCACGGATGATATAGAAAGGGACATTCATACACTGACTGCCATAATCCATGTGCCTAAGTTGCTGGCAGTCCTGCATGTGTGTGCCACTGTGACTGCTCAATGACCCAGCCAATATTTTTTGCGATGCTCGGCCAGGGCCAGATTGGCTACATGCACTAGGCTGCTTGCCACCCCACAATAGAACAGAATAGAAATGGAGCTAAAACCTGTTTCATTGTCATCGCTGGTTCCCCTATTGGGTGCGCAGGATGGTCATACACAGCTTCGAATTCCCCCTTCCCATGCGAGGATTAAAATCCTCATTTAACAATTGAGTTATGCGCGCTCACCCTGCAACATTAGTGTTAAAATCACCACTACTGCTAGCGTTCTGTTTCCATACACCACTTAATAATACATAAACACATACACACATGTCGCTGCAGGGCCTACCTAGGTGAGAAGCTTTTCCGACATGCAATGCGAGGAGCAAGCATTTCTAAATCCTGCACTACTCCCCAGTGCTCTTGCTCATGGACTCCTTATTACCCACTGCTGTCTTCATTTCCCAAAGGGGCTAATGCCACAGGGCTAAGCTCCCCCATCTTGTCCCTAAATCATGGAATGCTTTTCTAGTGGATTTGGCGCAGAACCATCCCTTCTCATTTCTCACAAAATTGTCAACCCTGCTTTGGTTACCTATCTTTATTATTTCCCCCAGCAGTGTCTGCACCTCTTCCCCTTTTTCTAAATTAACCACTATGCTTTGTTTTGCTTAATACTCTGTCCAGTGCGAACTTAACATACAGCTCATCCACAGTGACTATAATATATATTTATTTGTTTTATAACCACAGGCGATGCTTCATCACACAGCCCCTAGTGTATGTCTTTTGCTGTAATTCTGCAAGCCCCTTCTTTTCAATAGCACCACAATGCCTACGGGCTTCTGCTTATCTCAAGGGCTCCTTGATTTGCACATTCCTTTCTTTGTTTGATCACCGCGCTCTCGTGGACTCTTAGTGAGGGGCCTGATTTATTTCTCTTGTCAACCTCCCTTTACATATTCGTTCTCAACTGTGTTTTTCCAAACTGCTGCTCTGCTATTAAAGAAGCAAAAAGAACACTATTTTTAATCCCCACTTGTAACTTCATTCAGACATTTTAACAAAATCAGAGCTCTGTTTTTGCTTTAAGAATTTTTCAATCATTTCTTATATTTGTACATATTCCAGGCTCGCAGTTCCTGGTTCTTGGCCGGACCTCCCCTACACCTCACAGTTAAAACATTGCCACATGTTGCATTCCTTTCACGCAGTGTGCTTAATGCATGAGAACAGTACTTCCATAAATCAAATATAACTCAGCCATTTCAATGCGAAAATGTATCGTTCTTAGCACGATCTAGCAATTATCTTGCCGACTACGGGGAATTACCACTATAACTCCATAGCTGCTGGTTTGAAACAGAATGTTTTCGCTTAAAGTGTACCAGCATTTTTGACTTTTGACAGGTTGTCTAACTCGTTTGGGCTGCAATTACCACACATTTGTGTGTTTTAAACTAAAATATCTGACCACTTCTTTTGATACAATTTTTTGCAAATTCAAAACCTTGGCTTGACGCCACTTTTTTATTCAGCTTAAAATATCATTTTTATACTAGTTCCACTGTTTTAACTGCGCACGCAAATAGTTATGCCACGAAGCGAGCCACATGTTGCAACATACAAATTTAGACACATACATAGCTTGACATGTAACAAAGTCAGACACACACCCTGAACACCTGCATGCATGTCCCTCATTAATATTTTACTCTTGTTATTAATTTTTAAATGCAGTTAACGTATTTGTTTTGTTCCCACATCTTGACTGCATTATTCTTTTTTCCCCGTGTTCCTGTCTCTATTGGCTATGACAGCTTTTCACTCACCTTCTATTCTCCCGACCCTCTCGATCACTGCCTTCTTCAGGTTATCGTCTGGTCCGCTGGGATATGCTGGGTCCCTTCAGGCCCCGGCTGCAGTCATTGTCTATGGGCAGCTTCACAGTCCACTCAGCCCGAAATGGCAAAGGACTTGTGATATTGCTGAAGACCTACAGTTACTTTGTCAAAGGCCATTAGGTGACGTTTTTAATCAATAATTGATGGTCATAATCTGCCCTCTTGTTACCAAATGTAAACGAGGACCTAGCGACCTCTGACGGGCCCATGGGATCAGAGCTTGCCCTCGAACACCTTAAAACAAAGTAGCTGCACCTCGATGAGGTTTGGGTGCAGGATTCACATACTCCAACACAATTCAATAAGGAACACTCAAATGGATCAGCACAGGGACTGTTAAGTTCATAAAGAATTATTCAATTTCCCTGCTGACACAGCGCAGCGCTATCTGCTATGGACAAGTTCCCTGCCTCGAAAGAGAACACCCCCCCAGAATTACACAGAGCTCATTTATAGCCAAATTGGAGGGAGCAAAATGCCCCCACCTCTCCCTGCACATCTTAAGCAACTACATCGTTACATTAGCTCATTGGGCAATTATTTTTAATTGGACTAAAACCTTCAAAAATGAAATACGCTCTAACATGCATTCCTAACTCTGCTTCAGTGCTCGGTTCAATTTATAATTGGTGCAGCTGGATTCTTTCAGATAAAGGTTTCGACCAGGCCCGATTTAATCTGGTTTCTGTCCATTAGTCAAGTTTCTGAAGGCATGATGTCCTCGAATGTTTCAACTTTAAAATTAGCTCATCATTACACACTTGGAGCACTCCTCAGTTCCTTCTTGTTCAAGCCACATTTTGGTTACATGCATTTTCATTAAAGGCATTTTTAGCCTGAATGATTTTCTGTCCGTGTATAGAATATCTCATTGTCCATTCTGTGCTTTACCACCATATTATATCATGGTAATGCCATTTTCGACATTATAAACACAATGCCCTTTGAATACTAGTATATTGCAACATTATAAACAACCATTATCGCAAAGTTGCACACCACATAAGTCCCTTTGAATCTCTCTGGTTAGGTTTAAGTGGGGGGGGTCTCCACTTCATTCAGCTGTTGATTCAATATATATATATATATATTGGTTGGGACCTCCGTTACAGCGCGCTCGAGCCATCTATGTGATGTCATCCTAGACTCTGGTGGAATGTTAGTGCCGGGTTGAAGTTTGGGAGTTGGTGATTGAGGTGACTGGAAGGGGTGTGGGGAGCGTGGTGTCTGGCATCCTATCGTGTCATATTGTCTTCCCCTGGAAGTGCTGAACTAAGGACAATAAACTCGAAGAGGTACTTACATGATTACGGCGTCACATCTTTAATTATAACACTATGGCATCAAAAAAGATGTAGGAAGAAGCAAATAACATGCTATTTCAAGATCTCCTGAAGCAACTGCATTCCTTGCTAGCAGGAACAGAGGGAGAGAGAGAAGAGATGGGAGTGGAAGATGTGAATCTGCCCTTTGATTACACGCCTCTGTCAGAGTCAACATTGGAGTAATTTAGAAGATTGGCAACTGTGGTGGAGGATTCATTAGAAGGAGAGTCCGCTCTTACAAAGGCCTCATCAGAAGAACTAATGCGGGAGCCAGCAATAACTCTGCAAGAGCAGTTAGAGCCAAGCCGCTGCCTCTACAAATGCAGAAGGAAAGTTAGGAAGCGAGAAGCAAGCCAGAGGAGAAGAATAAAGAATCCTCACTTATAATGGAAGAACAGAAAAAAAACGAAGAAACAAAAGAACACTAAAATGAAAAAAAGGTGATAAAGGGGCCTTCCTAAAATCTCCAGTGAGGTCTCTGCCAGTTGTCAGTCCAGGAGGAGAGAATATTTCAAACACGAACCCCTATACTGGGAAGGTGCTCAGTAGTAGTTGCCCCAGGAAGGACATCTTGTGAGAGAGGGCCAAAATCAGAAAAATAAAGAACACAGCAAATAAAGCTCCCATCAGGAAAAGATTGAAATTATTAATATCAGCGTGGGGCTTCAAACAGACTGGCAAGATCTGAGACCCAAAACCAAGAATGGGCCAGAGTTACCTTGTAGCAGAAGGATATGGAAAAACCTCACCCCACATCAAATTCTAGAGACCTAAGCAAGGTCAACTTGCAAATTGCACAAATCTTTTACAGGGGGGCAAACTTAAAAATAGCCCCAATTTTCCTAAACCAGCGGACAAGAGCTTCTGAGATCATCCTTAGGCTCGAGGAAGTAAGAACTGGTCAAGGAAAATCCACGACGTTGGAGATGAAATTGAATGGTGCAGGTAAATCCGCAGAATCTGGGGTGCTTTCCATCCAGCCGCCCCCATCTCAGCAAAGCACGTTGCAGATGACAGAGCGAAACAGTAATGAAGAATAAATTAACCCCAATTTTGCAATGCCAAAGCTTTAGCTTTCCTCAACATCGAAGAATAATAATTACAAGTCGCTCTGTAAGGGGGTAATCCTATCACATTTCAAAAAGATCACAAATCCTTATTTCTTAAATTCACAGGACATCAAATTAGTAACATTCCCCAACCTCCAGTACGCCTATGTGGCGGAAATAGGCCTAATTTTGGGAGAAAGTCAGGAAGCCATATTGGGGGCAGCAAGAGAAATGGAGAAACAGGGAATTTTAGTTTCCCATTCAGCAACACTGGAAAGCATCACATCAAAGCCCTTCTCCCCAAGATCATTGTGCGCGGCAAGGATGGACCCTGATAACGACATAAGTCCAAATAATTCTTCCGGGAGACAAAGGGACAATGGAGAGAGCCTTCAGACAATTGCTTTTTCCCTCCTTTCTGAAATCCTAATGCAAGTGCAACAGAAATTGGGGTGGGCAAGCAGTCTCTTTAGGCAGACAGAATTGTGTTTGATGTGCTGGAATATGCGGGGACCAAACACTTTCACCCAAAAAAAAACAAAGGAGTGGCTCTTTTGAGACATAGACATCATACTTTTGCAAGAAACATGGTTGGTGACTCCAATAGTAATTGAAGAATATTACATTTTTACTCAACCTGCGCTTCAAAAAGCTAAGGGGAGACCATCAGGTGGCCTACTAGTGGCCTTCAAAAATTGTATGATTGGTGACTCTAAAGAGATCTTTAAAAACAAATTGGCTATCCAAGCTTGTAGAGCCACTTTGAAATATCAGAGCCCTCCTTTCGTGGTGATTTTTATAAATGTGTATTGGAACCTCGCCTGCTCCAGATTACTAAAAGCGATCAAATTGGCACACAGGGACACGTAGATAATACCGGAACACCCAATGTGTCCCGCTGGGACAGTCGAATTTGAACACGAGCTCGCAGAGAATCTCAGATAAAGGCAGAATTTGGGTTGAGTTTCTAGCGGGCTGGGGCTTGAATATCACAAATGGGTCACTACCGGGTGATAATCCCCCTCTCCCCACCTGGCACCGAGGCCATTCGGCCTCGACTCTTGATTACATCTTTATGTCAGAGGAGCTCTTCACTCAAAATATAATTTTAAACATCAAGCCGGATCGGGGAAATGATCATTAACAGTTGTTGTTAACCTTCCCTCATATTACAATCATATTGCTGGACAGTCAAAAGCAGTGCCTCGTGAATTGGAAAGGGAAATTATGCCTCCAAAAATACAAACGGGAAGTAGAGGCTTTAAATAACAATCTGTTGTTAATTCCAGACAGCATCCAGAAGAAAAACTGCAGTCTTGACAACTTTGTAAAATGTATTTTGTCATCATTCCCTCCAAGTTCGGAGGGAGGGGGGCAACAGCAGGTTTATTGACATGCCTTTGATGAAGCAACAAGACAGGCAAAACAGCTTCTGGCCCAGAGAGTGAGACAACTCAAAAGATTAACTATGGGTTGAGCGGATTATAGAAGGGAACATAGATGCTTGTCCCAACAGTAAAAACAATAGTCAGTGGTAAGGAAAATGTTGCGTCTCCAACAGGATAGGGAACTGATGCTGAAGCTAATTAGTAATCAGGATTCTCATAGTTTCTGGCTAGTTATTAACCAACTAGAGGTTAATCCATGTAGCAGTCAATGCAACTTAGTGCCAGAAAGTGGGTGGATGGATTATCTGTCCAGTGCCTTTGAGGAAGCTTTTAGGTCCCTCTTCATTCCAGTAAGGGACACCTACTGGCGCCTTCCATTGACCGAGCAGAGCTTGGTAGAGTTGATGTCTTACTCCTCAACATCAAGGGCAATGGGCCCGAATGGTTTGACTTATCAAGTCCTGAAGAACAACCCTGTCCTTTGGGCAAAGCTGCTCTTTTGGTTGTTTGGGGAGATCCTCGTAAGGCAAAGGTTTCCACCGTTGTGGAAGACTGCAACGATTATTCCGCTTTTCAAGGGGGGTGACCAGACTTTACACACAAACTATCACCCTATCGCCCTCCTGGACATCGAGAGTAAGTTGTTCATGAGTATTCTCTTGGGGCAACAGGAAGTATGAGTGAAAGAGGCAGGCATCCTATCTATACACCAAACGGGATTCAGAAAGGGTCTCTCCACGGCCTTGAATGGGTTGGCACTGAGCGTCCTGAGTGAGAAGACAAGGAATAAGGGAGAAAATATCTTAATGGGGTTTGGGTGGATTTCTCAAGGGCATTCAACCAAGTCAACAGAAATGGGCTGTGGTCAAAACTCAGAGGGTGGGGATCCCGAGGGGTCTCTCGGGCATGCTTGTTGAGCTGCAAAAGGACACCACAATCAGATTCCGCTTGGATGAAAAGGGGCATCTCTCTGATCTATTAGGGTAGAAAGATGGGTCTGCCAGGGTTGTTTGGCTGCTCCATTGTTTTTCAATTTATACCTGGCATATCTGGACGAGTTCCTGGAATCATCAGCATTGGCTAGTCTGGTGATTAATGGCTCAAAGATTCACTGTCTGGCCTATGCCGACTGTTAGGCAGAATCACATGCAGTACCCTTTGGGAAAACTACATGAAATTAAGACTACAAGTGTCAGTACAATTTCACCTTTGGTACAAGCCTGTACTACACAGTTATGTGGTAGTAGTGGCTGAGCGGCCAGACGTATATCAAGAATTGAGTGAGCAGTAGAACAAGTTACACAAAGGACCAACAAATACAGTGGTTCAAACACACACTTACTCAAGGTTTCTTGGTAAAAGAATATACATTTATTTACACAGTCAGTTTGAAAACATTACACTAGCAAGAGCAGCTCAATATCATACATTAATACACCACAAATACACAACCAATAGGTTACTGAACAAGTTCAGCTCCCCTGAAGCGGGAGCAAAATGGCACATCAGATACTTTTAAAAGGGGTAAAAAGACAAGGTTATAAGAATCAGTAGTACAAATACTTTCATAGGCAGGGCAAAGGGTTTCAGTAAACTACAACCAGCAATTCAGTCCATAGGCCTGGGCCAAAATCAATGGTTCAGAGTCTTTGTATAAGATAGCTCAGTTCTGGTAGTAAACAGTTAAGTCTTTTCCACAGAGTTTAGAAAAATTTGGCTAGGCGAGAAGTTAGACGAATGTTTAGGGAAGGAGAAGCCTTCAAAGTTGGGAAAGTTCCACAAACTTTTGCGATGGTTGAAAAGATTTCAGGACCGCGTTTGCACAGTACCTTTAGATTGTAGAAGAGCTGTAGCTGAGGCAGTTGTTACTGGCAGTTCGAGCAGATCTCTCTGTTCCTGAGCTTCAGTCATGAGGACAAGAAAGAGGACGTTGGGAGGTTCCTGTGCTGCCCAGGGATGAGGCCACAAGCTTAGCAAAATGTTGGTTTAAGGTGTGAGTGCCTCAAAGACCACAAACTGGTATCCTTCCCACTGGATATCCGGTTTTCCACAGCACTCTGCAGAAATGTTGACCAGGAGGGGACGATGTCCAGACGGCTTACGAGTTGGTTGTTCCCACCAAAATCTAGTGAAGAAGTTAACCTTGAAGGGCTTCTCTGTCAATGGAGTTTCAGGCAATTCAGACCTGCAGCAGAGCTCCACCGGTCGTCCAGGAGTTGCAGCAGTCCTCTTCCTTCAGCTCGTCTTCGGTTCTTTCGTTCCAGTGGTCGACTCTGCTTTCCCACTCCCAGAGACCTGCTTTTAAATAGTTTTTCCCCATTTCTTCCAGCCTGGCTGCCACTCACACAGCAGGGTGGCTGTCCTTGCCGGACAGCCAGCTGGCCAATCACACCAGAGTTCATTCAAGTCTCCTAGGAGACAAAGCACAGGGAGTTTCGGGCACCTCCCTCACATCCTGTCCACCCCAGACACCCTGGCACCAGAGGAAGGCTTCAGCACTGAAACCGGACAAAGGCCAACGAACAAAGGGACCAACCCTGGTTTGGCGTGCAGAGACAAACACAAGAAGGACCTTTCCTAAAAGAAATGGCGAACAAAGTCAACCAGAGTCTGTTTTTACAGATAGGTCTTGGGTGCCATATTGAAAACCATGGCTGACCCGATTTTTAGCTACCGTTGTTCGCGGTCGGGAAAAAACATGGTAGTTTGATCTAAACCTCTGCCACCAGCCATTTAAAGTAGGAAAGCGTAACATTTGACTGTCACATGAGTGTTTTGACTCAGGGGAAGCTAGGCTACCCCTTCAGCACTCTATAGGAAGATAATGTGTGCTGATTCTGTACATTTAAAGAGACTAGTAAAGTCAATTTAACTTTACATGCTCTGGGAAACAGTAGTCAGTCCCAGAGAAGGTATTTAAACCTTGCGAAGTCTGAAAGACATCCCTGTGTTACTGCACTGAAGGTGCTGTGTGACATACAGAAACAGATGAGCCTATGTAGTTGCTTTAAAACTCCATAACCAAAGAACAGAAAAGTAAAACACACATCAAAATACATGGAAGAGTGGGGAAAAAAAGGCTCACACTCTTCCCTGGTGAAAAATCAAATCCTAGCAATCCAGCAAAGTTGCTGGGGATCTCAAAAGGTAAGGGAAATTATCACATTCTTGAGAATTCTCCCTAACACTGACAATGTGGTATCATTGTACAACACTGCAGTAGGGTTACAGCAGATGATAAATAAACTAGACTGGTACGCAAAGGAGAATGGGCTCACAATCAATCCCAGGAAGACCAAAATAGTGGTTTTCAGACACCCGCACAAGAAAGTGACTTTTGCTCAATGGGTGCTGGGAGGACAGCGAATTCCAAGATTCGAGGAGGTGGTCTGTCTGGGCTACAAAGTCTATGCATCACCATCTATCTTTAAGGTGGAATTAGATATTCTGAGTAAGATTACACCGTTAGTCCCCCATATGAAAAAACTACCAGCAAAGTTCTGCAAATTCTCGTTCCTACCATTGATTAAATATTACTCTGTGAAGGTTGTCCCCATAATCTTGTATGGGCTGGAAGCCAAGTCATTCTTGTGGATTGTGGACTGGCAAAGGTTGGAAGGCCTTATTTGGAAGAGGGCACTTGGCCTCCCTCAAAGCCTTTTCATGTTCAGACTTAGGCTTGAATTGGACTTCTGCTCCTTGAAGGCTCAGGTTGGATGGAAATTAAGCTCTCTATTACGCCTAATCATTACGGCTCAGGAGGGTTCATTGTACTTTAATATTAAGTGCCACCTGGGTGAGCGCAGATCTAAGATTCTCTCAAGTCTGGAAGGTAAAGTAGAAGAGGGGCTGGTCAAGGCTAACACAGACTGGGAAACATTGGTCCACAATGGTCCACGATCCAGGGAAAGTAAAAAAAAAGCTCTTGATGAAAGGGACTGGATAGAAACAATTGACAACATGTGTTCATCAACTCCATCAAACCCCTTTCTGAAAGTGGACAAAAATCAGGGGTACAAAGGCCAGATATCTTGTAAAGTTCCCGGATTGGAAGGTTCGGAAGATCTTTCTGCTGATGAACTGTGAATGCACCTGGCCCACTGCATTATAGATATTTGGAAGGTTTGGGGTGGGCAATGAGAGGCATCAAGAAGATATGTTTTGGGACAGACTGATAGCTCGTCACAATGTAGCACTAATGATTGAGGTGATCCAGGTACTGGAGAAGAATAACATTGCGTTTTAGGATACCATCTGCAATACAAGTGAACAGGGAAAGAAGTATTGGGTACACCCAACAAGGTTGAATGATTCGCAAATGGGGAGTTGAATTGTAATCATAAGGACAATGTTTGGTGTATTATACACTGTCATATTCACCTGGGCAGTCTTTTCCCCTTTCCTGAACGGGCTCAGTTTCTTTCTTGTTTTTCCTTTCTTGGTTGTTAGGTGGCATCAGTACTTCAGTTTTAGTTTGTTTTATCCCATTTTATTATGGTTGTGTTTTGTTCTTAACTGCATTTGATCGAATTTCGATGTCAAATTGGTTTTGGAAAAGGCTTTTCATAACCAAATACAATAAAATAAATAAAAAAATTAAAAATAATAGAACAACGGTGATGGTTTGTCACTGTATTGGAAATGTAAGGCGTAACATTGAGATAGCCAGGTGGTATCCGTAGGAAGTGAGTACTTATGTTTATCTGGGTGTCAATTTTTAGAAACAGTGCAATTGGTCTACTTAAATTAGCAAAAGGGAATTGATCTTAAAAAGGCAAGCAGGTGCTCTAAACTCCCTAGTTATTAAAAGTGGGAAAAGGTTACCCTTGAAGATCCAGACAGTATATAATAATGTTCAAACTATCCCTGTGGCCCTATATGCTAGTGTATTATGGAACACGGATGGTATTGCAAGCCTTAGCACTGGCGAAAACAAGTTAATCAAACAGACAGTGGTCCTAGCTTCGACAACCCCCACCACCCCCCTACAGTTAGAAACACCCATTACATCAGTGTTTTACTGGCCGCCAATACACACAAATAAAAATCGAAGAATGCAAAACTAATTTTTCTGGGATACTATTGACAAGGTTGTAGTGCCTTGAGATTTCTCAAGCATATAACTGACATTATGAAATGTATTGGATGTGAGCACTTAGACACACAGGTACTAAATGTTCTTTTTAAACAAACCAGAGACTCTACGGATTGAGACCCCCCTCTCCACGTTTCCCCAGTTACATTGCATTTAAATTCTCACCATCACCGGTTGACCACCTAAAAGAAATGTATCCCATCCATGCTCCATGATAGTGCACTGTACTTGAAATGTAGGCTTGATGTTTTCCCGGTTGGGGATCTTGTGATTAATGGGCACCGAATGGAGCTAAGATTTACCCAGCAGAAACGACAATTAATTTCCTATTAAAATGCACCAAGTATAAGTCCTTAAGGGAGAGTCCGTTCATGCCAATATTTTTTAATGATCCGGCATGTGACCTGGTGGATGCGTACACACTCGGCAAATTAACAGAGTATAAAGAAGTAGTGTTCGCATTTTCCAGTTTTGTTTCTAAAGTTTCGCGAGTGAGACAAGATCATACGCGCTGTACACAGTAATTCGCGCTGGATTGTGCTTTAGTAACTTTTGCTGTTAGATTCCTTTTATTGTTTTTAATATTTGCAGATTTGTGAAATGTGTAGGTCTTTTAAATGCGTGGTGATATGTATGTATATGCATATGTACGCTTTTATAGCCCTATACTGAAATACAGCTTTTTGATGTTGGTGACAGTGTTTGACTTGGTTAATGTTGTATCCTTTCATGCCTGCTGCACAAATCAACAGTTGTCCATGTCTCCACTGGAAAAGAAGGTAGTGTTGCACTCACTGGAATTGAAACACACATTGTGCATCTTATGTATGTATCAAAGCACCTGGATAGAGTACACTACCAATCTGTTCATCAGAAAATTGGTTCTAACTTGCAAGTCACCTGTAGCTGCAGCAGTCACATACATGTATTGAGCTATTTTACAGGAAAGGCAACCTTACACAAGCTATGGTCTTTGGCAAAATTCTACTTTGGACTAATTAGACTTAAAGACCAGGTTACGGTCATGGCACATATGCCCCTTACTAGTAACTAGCCAGATCCCATTTTCCATGGTGATTGTCCAGGGCAATCGATCTGTGGCCACTCATCCTATTGCCATAATTAGACCACCAGACCATGGTCAAATGGGCCAGGCCTTTGATCTTGACCACTGGCATATGCCCCCTCTTTAATTTATGCAACATGTTCCCCTAGCAATATCCTGCTGTCACATACTCAAAATCACCATGACAGTGCATTGTGACAGCATTTTCTGATTAACGTGGTAATGCGCAAATTCTCAAGAATAGAAAAGTCTCCCCTATTCCCAATGAGTCTCTCTACATGCAACCCTTCTCCTTTTTAGGTCTCCCCAGCCTTCCACACTGTGCATGTTCCTCCCAAACCTTGCCTATGCTACACTTTTATTTCTAACTATCTTTTTTGATGTTCACAAGGGAATCCCATCATCCATGAGTTTTTATATATATTACACCCCCTCGCTTTGATACTGTGAAGTTTGGTGAGGTGTAGTCAAGGGGGGCAAAGTTACAGGGGGGTCCCAAAATGTGTGGTTTTTCCTCATAGATGCAATGGGGAAAAACACTTTGCTCACACCTACAGCCCAAACCACTGGATGGATTTTTATCAAATTTGTGGCAGGGTTGTCGGCCTGGTCCCGAAAGTGTGCTTTTGTAAATTGGGTGTACATCCATCCACTAGTTTTCTTTTTTTTAAATGGCCAAAAAGTAGGTCCAAATAGTGATATCTGGGTTGGGTCTGCATACTCACTTCCCTATTCAGACCGCGGACACCCCTCTGGACCAATCAGGGGGGGCTGTGTGTTGTCTGCAGACATTGGACATGCCCAGAAATTGGATGTGGAAAAACATGAACTGCATCAGATATTTTGAAACAGTCGCTATGTTGGTTCGTGGAGAGCCGGCAGAGTATTCGTGGATAGTGCGGTGGAGGAAAAGTCGGGAAAACACATTTTGGGATATTTGATGGCCAAAAGAGGGCCTGGAAAGTGTGGGGGAGTGAAATAAAGATGATATGGGGCTGTTTTTATAGGCAGAAAAGGATGTGCAGGTGCCACGTTGTCCGAGGTCAATTTTGATGTCCATGGACATCATTTTCAGGGAAGAGGATTCAGGGCAAGTTTTGTTATGTAATTGTTATATGTTTTCATTATATTGTGGTGGTTGTGGCCAGTGGCCAGATTCTTGGAGTCATAGGCCATGGCCCCAAGAATCTGCACACTGGCCACAGCCATTATAGTAATATGTGTATAGTAATTATATATATATATATATTGCCCTGTGCTATGCTGTCCGCAGACACCGGGGTAGTTTGTGGTGCCACGTGCCTCATCCAGGTATTTCAAGGTTGCCTGGCATTGAAAGGGGACTGCGGGGACCGCGGCCAGTCATTCATGTCTGCGGACATCGGGGGATCAGCCAATAAGGTTTCCTGGGTGTGGTGTACAGAAAGAGAGGGTAGCAGGAGTTTTGTTTGGCAAGAGCACTGAAGATGTCTATGGCTATGTCTTTGAGGAAGCAGAGTGTATGGATTTTTGGAGATTCTTCAATCCAGTCATTGAAGGTATATGCTGAAAATCATGGCATCTATGTAAGTATTGGATTGCAAGAAGTGGAATTTTTGTGGCATGCAGTTTGTGAGTTAAACTGGGTAAGCTTGCTGTCATTCTGTCAGAGTATGGCACACTTTAAATATCCAGATATTATAGTTGTGCATTTTGGAGGGAACAGTTTGCGGTATGTGACTGTAATGTATTTGCAGTTTGCCCTAAATAATCTTTTTTCAAAAGTCTAATGGAACTGTTTCCTGCTGCAAAAATTATTATTTCTCAAATACATCAGAATAAACATGGAGATGTGTAAAACTTTTCAGTGTACAAATTGAAGAATTGTGGCATCTTGTGAATAAAGTTGTATCTGCTTTTTTATATGCTGCAGGAATGTCATTTTTTGAGAATGACAACATAAGGTCTGATGGTGTGAATCTTTTTTGTGAAAATTGAGTTCATTTCAAAGATGGAGCAAATGCACATTTTTCTTTACTCTGTTAGAAATGCATTGAAACAGTTCATGTAAGAACATTTGAAGACAAGATCTGGAGGCTACAGCACTACTGTACATAAAAGCAAGAAAAGGAGAAAATAAGGTGCTTGTAAACAAACACCTAAAAAACACCCAGAAAACAAAGGTTATTTTCAGAGCCAACACTAAAGAATAAATAACTAAAATTGAGTTAAAACTCCCACCAACCCCTCCGATTTAATGTTCTGTCCACGGACAACATGGTAGTCCGCGGACATCCGGGATCAGACAATCAGGTTTCCTAGGTCTAGTATACAGGAAGAGAGGGAAGCAGGAGTTTTGTTTGGTGAGAGTACTGACGATGGCTATGGCTAAGTCTTTGAGGAGGCAGAGCATATGGATTTTGGGGGACTCTTGGAAATAATAGAACAAGGGTGATGGTTTGTCACTGTATTGGAAATGTAAGGCGTAACATTGAGATAGCCAGGTGGTATCCGTAGGAAGTGAGTACTTATGTTTATCTGGGTGTCAATTTTTAGAAACAGTGCAATTGGTCTACTTAAATTAGCAAAAGGGAATTGATCTTAAAAAGGCAAGCAGGTGCTCTAAACTCCCTAGTTATTAAAAGTGGGAAAAGGTTACCCTTGAAGATTCAGACAGTATATAATAATGTTCAAACTATCCCTGTGGCCCTATATGCTAGTGTATTATGGAACACGGATGGTATTGCAAGCCTTAGCACTGGCGAAAACAAGTTAATCAAACAGACAGTGGTCTTAGCTTCGACAACCCCCACCACCCCCCTACAGTTAGAAACACGCATTACATCAGTGTTTTACTGCCCGCCAATACACACAAATAAAAATCGAAGAATGCAAAACTAATTTTTCTGGGATACTATTGACAAGGTTGTAGGGCCTTGAGATTTCTCAAGCATATAACTGACATTATGAAATGTATCGGATGTGAGCACTTAGACACACAGGTACTAAATGTTCTTTTTAAACAAACCAGAGACTCTACGGATTGAGACCCCCCCTCTCCACGTTTCCCCAGTTACATTGCATTTAAATTCTCACCATCACCGGTTGACCACCTAAAAGAAATGTATCCCATCCATGCTCCATGATAGTGCACTGTACTTGAAATGTAGGCTTGATGTTTTCCCGGTTGGGGATCTTGTGATTAATGGGCACCGAATCGAGCTAAGATTTGCCCAGCAGAAACGACAATTAATTTCCTATTAAAATGCACCAAGTATAAGTCCTTAAGGGAGAGTCCGTTCATGCCAATATTTTTAATTGATCCGGCATGTGACCTGGTGGATGCGTACACACTCGGCAAATTAACAGAGTATAAAGAAGTAGTGTTCGCATTTTCCAGTTTTGTTTCTAAAGTTTCGCGAGTGAGACAAGATCATACGCGGTGTACACAGTAATTCGCGCTGGATTGTGCTTTAGTAACTTTTGCTGTTAGATTCCTTTTATTGTTTTTAATATTTGCAGATTTGTGAAATGTGTAGGTCTTTTAAATGCGTGGTGATATGTATGTATATGCATATGTACGCTTTTATAGCCCTATACTGAAATACAGCTTTTTGATGTTGGTGACAGTGTTTGACTTGGTTAATGTTGTATCCTTTCATGCCTGTTGCACAAATCAACAGTTGTCCATGTCTCCACTGGAAAAGAAGGTAGTGTTGCACTCACGGGAATTGAAACACACATTGTGCATCTTATGTATGTATCAAAGCACCTGGATAGAGTACACTACCAATCTGTTCATCAGAAAATTGGTTCTAACTTGCAAGTCACCTGTAGCTGCAGCAGTCACATACATGTATTGAGCTATTTTACAGGAAAGGCAACCTTACACAAGCTATGGTCTTTGGCAAAATTCTACTTTGGACTAATTAGACTTAAAGACCAGGTTACGGTCATGGCACATATGCCCCTTACTAGTAACTAGCCAGATCCCATTTTCCATGGTGATTGTCCAGGGCAATCGATCTGTGGCCACTCATCCTATTGCCATAATTAGACCACCAGACCATGGTCAAATGGGCCAGGCCTTTGATCTTGACCACTGGCATATGCCCCCTCTTTAATTTATGCAACATGTTCCCCTAGCAATATCCTGCTGTCACATACTCAAAATCACCATGACAGCGCATTGTGACAGCATTTTCTGATTAACGTGGTAATGCGCAAATTCTCAAGAATAGAAAAGTCTCCCCTATTCCCAATGAGTCTCTCTACATGCAACCCTTCTCCTTTTTAGGTCTCCCCAGCCTTCCACACTGTGCATGTTCCTCCCAAACCTTGCCTATGCTACACTTTTATTTCTAACTATCTTTTTTGATGTTCACAAGGGAATCCCATCATCTATGAGTTTTTATATATATTACACCCCCTCGCTTTGATACTGTGAAGTTTGGTGAGGTGTAGTCAAGGGGGGCAAAGTTACAGGGGGGTCCCAAAATGTGTGGTTTTTCCTCATAGATGCAATGGGGAAAAACACTTTGCTCACACCTACAGCCCAAACCACTGGATGGATTTTTATCAAATTTGTGGCAGGGTTGTCGGCCTGGTCCCGAAAGTGTGCTTTTGTAAATTGGGTGTACATCCATCCAGTAGTTTTCTTTTTTTTAAATGGCCAAAAAGTAGGTCCAAATAGTGATATCTGGGTTGGGTCTGCATACTCACTTCCCTATTCAGACCGCGGACACCCCTCTGGACCAATCAGGGGGGGCTGTGTGTTGTCTGCAGACATTGGACATGCCCAGAAATTGGATGTGGAAAAACATGAACTGCATCAGATATTTTGAAACAGTCGCTATGTTGGTTCGTGGAGAGCCAGCAGAGTATTCGTGGATAGTGCGGTGGAGGAAAAGTCGGGAAAACACATTTTGGGATATTTGATGGCCAAAAGAGGGCCTGGAAAGTGTGGGTGAGTGAAATAAAGATGATATGGGGCTGTTTTTATAGGCGGAAAAGGATGTGCAGGTGCCACGTTGTCCGAGGTCAATTTTGATGTCCATAGACATCATTTTCAGGGAAGAGGATTCAGGGCAAGTTTTGTTATGTAATTGTTATATGTTTTCATTATATTGTGGTGGTTGTGGCCAGTGGCCAGATTCTTGGAGTCATAGGCCATGGCCCCAAGAATCTGCACACTGGCCACAGCCATTATAGTAATATGTGTATAGTAATTATATATATATATATTGCCCTGTGCTATGCTGTCCGCAGACACCGGGGTAGTTTGTGGTGCCACGTGCCTCATCCAGGTATTTCAAGGTTGCCTGGCATTGAAAGGGGACTGCGGGGACTGCGGCCATTCATTCATGTCTGCGGACATCGGGGGATCAGCCAATAAGGTTTCCTGGGTGTGGTGTACAGAAAGAGAGGGTAGCAGGAGTTTTGTTTGGCAAGAGCACTGAAGATGTCTATGGCTATGTCTTTGAGGAAGCAGAGTGTATGGATTTTTGGAGATTCTTCAATCCAGTCATTGAAGGTATATGCTGAAAATCATGGCATCTATGTAAGTATTGTATTGCAAGAAGTGGAATTTTTGTGGCATGCAGTTTGTGAGTTAAACTGGGTAAGCTTGCTGTCATTCTGTCAGAGTATGGCACACTTTAAATATCCAGATATTATAGTTGTGCCTTTTGGAGGGAACAGTTTGCGGTATGTGACTGTAATGTATTTGCAGTTTGCCCTAAATAATCTTTTTTCAAAAGTCTAATGGAACTGTTTCCTGCTGCAAAAATTATTATTTCTCAAATACATCAGAATAAACATGGAGATGTGTAAAACTTTTCAGTGTACAAATTGAAGAATTGTGGCATCTTGTGAATAAAGTTGTATCTGCTTTTTTATATGCTGCAGGAATGTCATTTTTTGAGAATGACAACATAAGGTCTGATGGTGTGAATCTTTTTTGTGAAAATGGAGTTCATTTCAAAGATGGAGCAAATGCACATTTTTCTTTACTCTGTTAGAAATGCATTGAAACAGTTCATGTAAGAACATTTGAAGACAAGATCTGGAGGCTACAGCACTACTGTACATAAAAGCAAGAAAAGGAGAAAATAAGGTGCTTGTAAACAAACACCTAAAAAACACCCAGAAAACAAAGGTTATTTTCAGAGCCAACACTAAAGAATAAATAACTAAAATTGAGTTAAAACTCCCACCAACCCCTCCGATTTAATGTTCTGTCCACGGACAACATGGTAGTCCGCGGACATCCGGGATCAGACAATCAGGTTTCCTAGGTCTAGTATACAGGAAGAGAGGGAAGCAGGAGTTTTGTTTGGTGAGAGTACTGACGATGGCTATGGCTAAGTCTTTGAGGAGGCAGAGCATATGGATTTTGGGGGACTCTTGGATCCATTGGCTGAAGGTCTATTCTGAGCACTGTGGATTGGCTGAAAATCTTGGATTCCATGAATTTGAAGTGTAATGGTATAGAGTGTGAGAAATTAAGTGGTCTGACTTACTCTCATGTGTAAGAATATTGTTTATTTAAAACATGCAGAAATCATTGTTGTCCATTGCGGAGGGAACAGTTTGGGGTACGTTACCGGAATTTCATTGCAGTTTGCTCAAAGGCAAATGTGGATGAGTTTGAAATTATTCTGTCGGCAAATGGAATAAGCAAGGCGCAATGTGAATAAAGCTGCGTGTGCTTTTTTGCGAGATGTTGGCATGACATCTTTTTATAATGAGAACATTACATTTGATATTGCCAACATTTTCTAGAGGGATGGAGTCCATCTAAGTGATGTGGGCAATCAGAGTTTTGTTAGAAGTTGCATTAAATAAAAATGAAAAATGTAAAAAAGGATACAAAGCACTTTTTGTGAAAGTTACAAAAAATAATTATGTTGTGTAGAATCTTTGTTAGTTTACTATATAAAACAAAATATTCCAAAAAAAATGAAAGTTAAAAAGAGATAAAAATGTTCTTTTAAGAGCCACCATTTTTGGGTGAAAAATAATTGAAATGATTTTCATTCCCCCAACCCATGCTTAGAATTTCCTAGGTGTCAGAGGACTATGCAGGCTCCAAAGGGTCATGTGAGTTTTTTTTCAGTTCTATTTTTTAACTGTGGAAAGTGGCTCCTAAGGGAACCTTTTTTGTATTTTTTTGGTTTTGTAATTTTTTTGTGTGTGCTTTTTTGTGTGTTTTTTTGGCGGGAGAAGCAAGGTAATGTGGGAAAGGGAAGGGGCACTAACCACAGAGATGGAAGGGCAGGTGGACAGAGGAATATGTTGGGTGGGCCTTACATTTAAGGTAAGGGGCAGTGTTGTTTGTGCTCCTTGACCTCAGCCTCGAAAGCACTACGAAACTGCTCCCACTACAGATTGGTGCAACACAGTACATACATAGTACTGTAACCCTCAAAAGGTAAGGGTTAACAGTGTTCTGTATGGTCTGCGAAGCGGCTGCCAGGATCCTCTGTCCCAAAGAAGTATCCTTTCAGGTAACGTGAGCAGTTGAAGGAGATGGTGTAGAGGGTGTCACCCTACTTTTCCCTTGGAAAGGTACTGCCTTCCTCAAAGCACCTGGGTGGTTAGAGTTGGTGTGGCACTGTATGGAGGTGGTCGCATAGAAATACAGCCCATGTTTTCTGTGACTGAGTACAACTTTGCACTCAGTGCATGTCACCTTGACTGTTCGAGCCTTTGGTACATACCCAACCATGGTGAAAAATTGCCACACTCATGACTCACTCCGGGTGCTGGAATTAGGGACTGCCTAGGCTTATTTTCATCTACCGCTTCATCCTGATATGTAGCACTGTGCCTTTTCCCCTATCCAGGCCCACCAGATGGTGGTGGTGGCTGGGAGGAGGAATGGCCATAAAAGATGCCCTTTCCAGCAAGATTGCAGGTCTCCCTAATAGCTTTCCAAAGCAGGTGCTCTCTCCTGGATAGCCAGAGTGAGAATGAGAAAAAGTAATATTTGGATCCCGTCAGAAGAGCTGATACATTGGGGAGATGAGTATAATATCAGGAATGTTCAGGAAATTATGGATGGACTGGTAAAAACCTCTGAAATTCAGTGAAATGCATTTGTTAAAGGGACGGTATAGATAAGTTGCACTAATGTAAACCTATGAAATTCACTGGAAATCCATTGTTAAAGGGACTTTATGGTTACAAGTAAAAGTGAAAAATGTCTTATTACAAGGAAGTTGTGCAACATACATCAGCAAGGATCTAAAGCATGTTTTTGCAAATGTATCTTGCGTTTTACTTTTTCCAAAGTGTCAGAATATAAGTGGAAAAACTGGTGATATAAATCTGGTGTCTGGGTAGTGGACCTTGCACTCGTAAAACACACATGTGTACTCTGATTTGCTTATTGGGGAAAGCGGTATGGCCAAAGCCCATGCTCCCTGAATTTGTAGACTGGCCATGGCTACAAGCCATGAGTACTGGCCACTGGTCACATTATTAGGGTATAGTGGATACAGAGCTAGGATGCAGGGTAGGGGCAGTGAATAATAGGTGTGGATTGGTGGAGCTGGGGGCATGGCTGAGCATCATGCCGTAGACAATTCAATGATGATTTGTATCCGCAACATGACCTGCTGATAACAATTGACATAAGTATGATTGTTAAAGGAGGTTTATAGTTCTTTCATATATATTAAAAGAGGAATTATTAATAACTTACTTACAGTGATGTAACATCATGAAACATTTTAACTTATATAAACCTGTTAAATTGACAGAAACAACTTTGCTAAAGGGACGTTATGGTTAAGATGCACCCCACACTTGAGACTCCTCCACCCCAGCAGTTTGCCAGTGGCCTTTCACCTTGGCATAGCTTAGCACTTCCCTCCTGGGCTCCCATGAGCACTTTCCTATCCGATATTGCCTCTTCTGTTTATGCACTTCTCTCACTGCACAATGCTTATGTGCATTTGTTGAGTGGCAGTTGGTGTGAGAACATTTAATATGTTGATAGGGTTATATGTAGAGTTTTTGGAAGTGATTGGTGGATGGATGTGTGACTATCTGGAAGAAGGCAAAGAGGGAGTGTTACAAATATAAAATTAAAAAGGTTAGAAGGGCTGTCTTGTGCGATGGTGTGCTAGTGCCATCTGGGTCTTTTAATAATGCATGGCCTGGAAACGGGGAAGATAGTTATAACGGTCCATGGATTATGGTTTTTATTGTATGCTAGAGAAAGTATTTGGGACAGAAAATTATTTCTGTCCTTGTATATTTTACTCTCATATACAATTGTTCATTATTTCCATTAGCATAGTCCAAAATGATAATAAAAATGTTGGAGAATCTTACTGAGGCTAACTACTTTACTGAAAATTGTTAAGTAGATGGAGTGTATATGATTATTTGGTTTAGTTCTATTTTTCAATTGTGAAAGGTGGTTCCAAAAGGAACCTTTTTTGTGGTGTTTTTTAATTTTGTATTTTTGTTTGTTTGCTGCAGAGGCCAGGAAGTAGGTTGGGGAGTGAAATGTGGGAAGGGGCTCCAGTGAATGATACGGAGGGACAGGTGGACAGGGAAAGATGATGTGTGTGTCTTAAATCTAATGTAAAGGGCAGTGTTTATTATGCTTATTGATTGCAGCATCGAAAGCACTTCAAAACTGCTCCTCTCTGTGGAGTGGTGCATTGCAGTATATACAGAGTACTATTGTCTTGGAAAGATGTGGATCAACAGACTATTTTATGGCTTCTGAGGTAGCTGGTTGGATCTCCTGCCCCACAGATGTGGCCTGTGTGGTGGCAGTAGCAATTGAGGAAGATGAGGTAGAGGAAGAGAGTCTACTACTTCCTGAGAAAAGAACAGCATTTCTGATAGCAGCCCGGTGGTTAGATTTGGTGTGGTACCGCATGAAGGTGGTCCCATAGGAGTACTGTCCAGGTTGTCTACAACTGAGAACAATGTTGCACTCAGTGCATTTAACCTTTGTAGCCTTAGCCTTTGGTACATCCGAAGGGGGATAAAAAACTGCTGCACCCTGATTCACTCTTGTCACTGGAGGTAGGCATTTCTTCTATGTCATCTTCTTGGTCCTCTTGATTGTTTTGTGCATGATTGCGCATTTTCTGTTGTGGTCGTGTTGGCTCCTGGGGAGGAAGGATGACCATTCTCCTGAATTGTAGATGTAAAATCAGTAAGAATAGGTCTAGGAGCTGTGCAAGGGTACATTTTCAAGTTGACATGTCCTAGATCAGCTGAAAATGCGGTATCGTTCTGTTCGCAAAGCACAAACCCCTTCACGGAGTGCAGATGTATTCTCAAACACGTCATCACCACGCACGTGCGGTCATGTGACACTGTCCAACAGTCCACAGTGACATCAGACATCCGCGAATGTCGACGAACAGGAATTGGTGCTAGAAAGTTTAAAATGTTGATAGGAGGTGGGGAATGGCACATTTCTTGCTTGAAACTTTCTAGATTGGCTGAAAATGCTGATATATAGGGGGTAATTATGATATTAGGAAGTTGTAGCACATTAGGATGCACTTGTAAGAAGCTATGAAACTCATTGAAAAAAACTTTGTTAAAGGGACATTGTGGGTAAGTTGCACTAGTAAAAACATATCAATTTCAGTGAAAAAAAACTTTGCTAAATGGACGTTATAGTTACAAGAAAAACAGAAAACCCCCAAAGGTCAACAGTTATGGTAAGCTAAGCTACCATAACTCATGCCACCACCGTGCACTGCTAAGACTAACACCCAGGACATCAAAAATAACATCACAAATGTCATTGATGACATCACTGATGACATCACATATGCAATACATTCTGATGAAGTCCGTACAAGGGTTTGTGTTTACAATGGTGGTAGCAAGATTTCAGGGGTGATCTGAAGACCTATAATGAACTACCTAATGTATTTAAGAATGTACTCATCTAAACAAAACATTACATTGGAGTGTTGTTCTTAATAGAGGAACCTGATCATACATACACATAGGCAATGGCTGCAGCATGCACCATAGATGTACAATATTTTTTATCTTACTCTTTACTCTTTAATCTTACTGCTCACATTTTACACAGATAGAGGTGAACTGCTTGGCTCTTCCCCCTTCCCAGCAGCCCTACATAACCACCAGTCAACGCGCAATCTGCGCACGCGCAATCTGAGAAGTGCTGTTCTGACAAATGCTGTTACTTGCATCCTGCACCCCATGCTGCTTGTGACCACTTGAGGACTATTTTTGACGTAAACTACTTAGCTCTGCCCCCTTCCCAGCAGTCCAATGTGAAATCTGCATGCGCGCGATCTGAGAAGTGCTGTTCTGACAAGTGCTGTTACCTGCATCCTGCACTCCAGGCTGCTTGTGACCACTTGAGGACTATTTTTGAGGAAAACTGCTTGCCTCTGTCACCTTCCCAGTAGCCCTACATAACCACCAATCCACACACAATCAGCACGCGCGCGATCTGACAAGTGCTGTTACCTGAATCCTGAACCCCAAGCTGCTTGTGACCACTTGAGGACTATTTTTGAGGTAAACTGCTTGGTGCTGCCCCATTCCAAGCAGCCCTATGTAACCACCAGTCCACACGCAATCTGCACGCGCGTGATCTGAGAAGTGCTGTTCTGACAAGTGCTGTTACCTGTATCCTGCACCCCACTCTGCTCATGACCACCTGAGGACTTTTTTTTTTAGGTAAACTACTTGGTTTTGCCCCTTCCCAGCAGGCCATGCGCAATTTGCATGTGTGCGATCTGTGAAGTGCTGTTCTGACAAGTGCTGTTACCTGCACCCCAAGCTGCTCGTGACCACTTGAGGACTATTTTTTAGGTAAACTGCTTGGCTCCGCCCCTTCCCAGCAGCCCTACACAACCACCAGTCCACACACAATCTTCACGCTTGCAATCTGAGAAGTGCTGTTCTGACAAGTGCTGTTACCTGCATCCTGCAATGCGTGCTGCTCGTGACCAGTTGAGGACTATTTTTGAGGTAAACTACTTGGCTCTGCCCCTTCCCAGCAGCTCTACATAACCACCAGTCTACGAAATCTGAGAAGTGATGTTCTGAAATGTGCTTTTACCTGCATCCTGCACCCCACGCTGCTTGTGACTACTTGAGGACTATTTTTGAGGTAAAGTGCTTGGCTCTGCCCCTTCCCAGAAGCCCTACATAACCATCAGTCTATGCGCAATTGTGACCACTTGAGGACTATTTTTGGTATGCACTGTTGGTGCATTTAAAAAGACTGTATCACGTCTGACTACGAAAGCTATATCATTCTTATGTAAAGGAATTACTCTCAATTACTTATTTCATTATTTTAACGGAGGTAAACTGTTTGGCTTTTCCCCTCCCAGCAGCCCTACAGTTCATGTGCAATCTCTGTGCGCGCGCGCGATCTGTGAAATGCTGTTCTCACAAGTGTTGTTCCGCTGTTAAGCGTGGGTGCGGGAAGGGGCCCAGCTTCTAGTCTTATCATCACATACTAATTTCTCAGTTAAATCCGGCTAGTCGGGCACTGGTAACTTTCAGAGCTTGCCTGGAAGTTTTCCTCATGCACAAGCAGTCTTATTAGGCTACACGCGCTGTATATAGCTCATCGTGGCGTCTGGGTTGTATTCATTGAAGTCTGCCATGCCTCCGACTAAGGCCATGTCAAAACTACCAGTGCACACTGCACGCACGTCGGTAAGCTCTATAAAAAATACAAATGCATCACAGTTAGTGGAAGTGAAAGTGGCGACCATGCGGAGGAGGTCGCAGTCTCATACAGCCGACATCAGGAAGTTCTATTCTGCCGAAAACAATGGTGTAGTGAATGTTGACTCATTGACGAGTTTCCCAGCACACGCTGTTACTGAATCTATGGCAGCTGAAGTTTACCTGGTAGCTAACTAACTGAGTCATTGATCTGCTGACTCTTCCAGATTCTATACTGGAGGCAGGGTACATCGCCCCACAGATGGTTGTCTCGAGTGATGGTTTTTTCAATCAAGCCACCTTGACTTTTGCAGCCGAGCAAGATGTATGCCTTAATAGACCGGTAACCCTTACAGAAGCAAATAGGGCTCCATCATGGCGCTCCCCCTATATAAATACAGACCTCCATTTAACCCTCATGCCGACCCTAGTATTGACATAATACCATCTGCATCAGAGCAGAATAACACAGCCAACCAACTTCAGAGTCTGTGCCCACAGGTTCACCCTGTACTGCAGTCCTCTCTCCTTGCTGTACAGCTGCCCTCGCCCATTATGTTCCCACAGTCATCTCAAAATTCTTCTGTACTCTCTATTTCTTTTGCCAATCCCACCCCGAGGAAACAAATACCTATACCAAGAGCTGAACTGCTAGACACACAGACATAGAATGCCAGTGCAGGTCGGCATAACACTCACGGCAATGAACACTGCCTTGCTGGCAATTACTAGATTCTACGAATTATTAGACAATAAGATAAACGTGCAATCCAAAATGTTGATGCAATTCACACAGCGACAATCTGGGGAAATAGTAGTTGATATGCAAGGGTCATTTGATCATTATCATCAGAAGGAAAGCAACAAACCTGGCCTGGTAGCCGTATAGATCCTATAACATCAGAAGTTGATCCTAATAGCTGTCCTGGTCATTCCAGAGCTGATACACCTGCACCTATTGTAGATATTCCGATAGAGGTGCTATTCCAGGATGAGAACTTAAGTAAACCTGCCTCTACTATATTTGATCAAACCAAAACACCAAATGTACCTTTTCACCAGAAAGCTCTAAAGAAAACAAAAAACATGAAAATTAATAATTCCCAAACATGATCTAAATCCATACAATTTGTCAAATCCCTGACTTAAAGGGCCTCATCACGAGTTGGGCGGTTTTCCCATCATGTGTAATTAGCGCTAAAGCCAAGCACCCCAGCGGATAGTCTGCCAGATCATGAGTTTGCATGCACACGCACAGCGACATGGCGGTAGCGCAAATAGCGCTCGACCGAAAAAAGGCGCAAGAACCCGTAAATCCAGCGCACTGTGCGCTACCACCACACTGCGCTAATAGCACATGCTATTAGCGCGCGGGAAACGCGTCACCGCTGGAACGGGAAATAAAGCAACAGCCATCTTGGAAATCACAATCCGTTGGTTATCACAGCCCTACAAGCCATCCACCCCTGGGAAGAGTGAATTATGTCACAGGAGTTCACGAGAAGCAAGGCAGCCCTGGACAGGGTCAGAAAGCCAGGAGCTGGCCGTACTGGTGGAGGAGGCAGAGATCTACCATGATGAACTGCAGCAGCGCAAGACAAATGGCAAGCGCCGTGCACAGATCTGTCGGAACATCAGCCAAAGGGTGTCTGCAGTGGGGCGCGTGCCCCGGGATGGCGAGGAGTGTCGGAAGCGCCTCAATGACTTGTGGGTGAGAGTCCGCGGCATTCTCTCACAGCACAGGAGTGCAAGCAGGGGCACTGGAGGAGGGCCACCACCCGAACTCACACCATGGGCGGAGAAGATGACTGCCCTAATCGACATGGGCACCATAGAGGGAATTGGTGGAGCGGAGGCAGGCACTGGTATTGAGCCGACTGCAGGTGAGTCCCACCCTGAATGCATGTATCTGAAGGGACCACACATGCAGACCCTGAGTGAATTAATGTGATGAAATGTGTGTGAGGCACTGCAGACACCCATAACTAAGCCCTTGAACCATTGAACCGTAGTGCCGCCTAGACTCCTCTGCGCGTGCAGTGCATCAATACAAGGGCCAGGGGACAGACATCCATAGCCATGGGAAAGCTATGTAGAGTGTGAGTGTGCATGAACACACCCCCAGGACCTTGAGCATGGTGCATCCCAATCCCGCATGTGATAATGGCACACAAACATGTCCATGCAGTGTTCCTCAACACTCACACATTCCACCAATCACTACATGGAGATTGAACAAAATGCAAGTGCCATGAATAATTGATACTGCCTACAATCCCACTTGATGACATGAACTGCTTGATACTTATGTAGGTTGCCTTGAACTCCATCCACACCCTAAGTACCCCACAGGCACACAGCAAACTTCACAGGATGACGATGATGGTGAGGAGGCCACTCCATCACAGCGCCCGAGGCAGCGTAACTTGACCAGCACCACCACCCCACAAGGGGGCCACGCGGAAGGGAACCGATGCCGGACCCATCCCACATCACCACAACACAGCCCAACCAGACCACTGCAGCACCAACATGGCCGCAGCGTGTCAGCGCCTAGCTCACCCCAAGCCACCATGGAGACTTCCGATGCAGAGGGAGTCACTTGTGGGTCAGAGTCCAATGTGGGAGTGACACCTCCAGCTGTGCATCAGGCAGGACATTTGCATTCCCCCGGAAGCAGCGATGCCGAAGGGATGGGCACACCACAGGGGACCCCAGGGCCAGTCACACAGGGAGCACAAACCCCATGTGTGCAGGTGTGTCGTGTCCGCACACAAGAGCCAGATGTAGACACACCATCATATGGCAGCCCCGAAGACAGGCACTCAGAGCCCGCCAGCCCCATCTTAGCCGCCAACATGTCCCCAGGCAGCCCCCCCCAACAGCGCACACGTGCCAGGCCGGTACCTGTCTGAAGTAAAGGAGGCGAGACGCAGCTGCCACACCAGGGGTACCTTTCATCACGGGAGCAGCTGTGATGGGACGTCTGGACATAATTGAGGCCAAAAAGGCAAAAGTGGAATCCATGGCCAAAGTGCACAGCCGGCACATCAAGGCCATCAGTGCATCCATACGGCATGGCTGCAAGTTCATTGCCCGAGACACCACATGCACACACAGAATGGTGGAGCAATGCACCTCAGCACTGACAGGTTTTGGCCAAAGGGTACGGGAGTTGTGCGAGGCAGTATCTGCACTCGCTGAGCAGACAAGGGAAGCAAACAGCCTTCTCCGTCAGCATCTGCAGGCAACCGGGTCAGTCCCATCAACCTCCATGACAGCCACTGAGGGATCCCTTGAGCCTTCTCCTAGGCGCCGTTCATTGCGCCACCTGAGATCCCGCACACCAGAGGGTCCAGGACTTGGAAAGCGCCCGCAACCATCATAGTCGGACATGGCATTGTTGTGGGTGCCCTGAGAACATGCCCCTACCTGCACTGTTGTGGGGAGTTGACTGTGGGAGGGGGGATTGTGTGCTGTGTGTTCACTGGGGGGAGGGGGGATTGTGTGCTGGGTGTTCACTGGGGGGAGGGGGGATTGTGTGCTGGGTGTTCACTGAGGGGAGGGGGGATTGTGTGCTGGGTGTTTACTGAGGAGAGGGGGGATTGTGTGCTTGGTGTTCACTGGGAGGAGGGAGGATAAACAATCTTAGAATAAATCATGTTTAAAATTCATACAAAGCATGGACAGTGGTGATTAAGTGCTCTTTAATGTTCAAGTGATATGTGCAAAATGTAGCCGTCACCCGTATCAAAAAAAAATATCAATTAAGCCCTGTCTGGCCAACCTCTCCTCCCTCCTGTGTGCACGTGCAACACCTTCTGGCACATCATCACCTTCACTCCCATCCTCAGGTGGCTGAACATGAGCATCGGTGGGCAGTGACACATTCCTGCGACAGCAAATGTTGTGCGGCATGGCACATGTCAGTACAATTTTTCCAACTTTTTCAGGTGCATACATCAATACCCCTCCCGTACGGTCTAAGCACCGGAAGCGTGCCTTCAGCAGTCCAAATGCCCTCTCCACGCAGATGCGAGTGCGTCCATGGGCAATGTTGTATGCCCGCTCTGCTGCAGTGTGTGGATGACGCACAGGGGTCATGAGCCATGTGTACTGCGGATATCCAGAATCACCTGCAGGGGAGAGAAAGCAGGTATGGGGACAAGGTAGGTTCCGTGGGTGCACAAAGCTCAGTCATCAGTGACATTGTCAGCAGGTTCAAGTTTGTGTCGAGAAGGTCATGCTATCTCATTGCAATGTTGGCATCTAACCTTTGACTTCCAGGACATGCATGGCATGAGGTTGCCATACAGCTGTGTATCTATGTATTTTTGAGTTGTTATGTGCATCACACTCATGTATTACATGTGGCCTACTTATCATTGGTCACTTTCATTGTGGAGTGTGCTGTGCTAGGAGCAGCATTGAATAGATGGAGTACTCACAACTTGCTACACCTCTGTTTCTCAATGTAACAGTACTCTGTCCCTTGTCACTGGAGGAGGGAACCCTTCCATCTGCTTGTGCATGCGACAAGTGGTTAGCCCATGTGTCATTGGCATTCCCTTTAGCTGCTGTTGCATTTGCTGGTTGCCGCTATTATGTACTGTTCTCCAGGCATGTGATTGCCCAATCAGGGGTCAGTGTTTTAGGGATGTACATTGTCTTTAATCAGACTACTTATGTGTAGTGCTTTTGTGGATGTGCCGACTTTTGTGTAACATTGGCATGACTGTCGGGTGGCCAGGGTGGAATGTCTGTACTGTGTCAGGGTGGGAAGCAATAGTGCAACACATAGAGGAGGCTTTGTGGTAGTAGGCCTTCCATATGTGACTGTGCTGCCACATGTATTTTACATCCTTACTGGGTGTGTTCTGTTGTGTTGGACATGTCCAAGGGTTCTCATGCAAGGTACATGCATGGAAATGCTGCAGTAATGGTGCTGCCTATTGCCATGCAGGAATGTCACTGTGTGTGACCAGCCCCATCAGATGTGAATCAACATGAATTACGGACTACATTTGTACTCTCCCAGCATCCATGTGTTTTGGCCTTGGTGCGTTTCCATGTACGCTGGCAGGGTACTGTTGCGCAGGACCATGGAGTCATGGGTGGATCCTGGGTAGCGGCCACAGCAGTGGCTGAAGGTGAGGTTAGGGCTACATGTCATCTTCACATTCAGGGAATGGTAATTTTTCCGGTTTCTGTAGGCTGCCTCATGGGCCTGGGGTGGTACGAGTGCTACATGTTTGCAGTCCAGGGCTGCTATTAGATTCGGAATTTGGGCAATGGCATGGAATTCACCCTTCAGCTGGTTCACCTGTGCCTGTGTGGGTGGCAATGCAATGTGCTCATTCACATGGATCGACAGTGCATCCAGCACTTGTCCCAGCATGGCACTGAAGGTGGACTGGGCCATGCCGTGCATCATGGCAATGGCGTGTTGGAAGCTGCCAGTCCCAAGGATTTGTAGCACGGACACAAGCTCCACAAGCGGGGGTACTGCTGTGCTGATGGCTATACGGCTGCCGATGTCAGCCTGGATTGTGTCCAGCAACTGGGTGATGGTTGACCTGTCCAGCCTATATTCGGTCACCAACTGGCCATCAGTCAGGGCCCAGGGTGTTGGCCAGGGCCTGCGGATGGCTGGCCGCCTTGCTGGTGCTGCTCTCCTCCTCCTTCTCCTCATCCCCACCACACCCTGGGCTCCCAGGGCCCTGGCCTGGTTGGCTGGCCTCTGTAGCTCCAGGCACAGCAGGTAAATGGCCACATCAAGGCTCCCGGCTCCAAACGGCAGTATGGTGTTTGGAAGTATGTGTTGTGCATGGGTGGGTCCTTTGTAGGCCTCTGATGTGCATTGGTTCACCTGGGACCTTATTGCTCTCTCCTCCCTGCTCCTGCTGGTGTAATGGTGTTGGGGAGGGTGTGTTGTGCATGGGTGGGTCCTTTGTAGGCCTCTGATTTGCATTGGGTTCACCTGGGCCCTTATTGCTGTCTCCTCCCTGCTCCTGCTGGTGTAATGGTGTTGGGGAGGGTGTGTTGTGCATGGGTGGGTCCTTTGTAGGCCTCTGATTTGCATTGCTTTCACCTGGGCCCTTATTGCTGTGCCCTGTGTTCTTTTATCTCCAGTATTTTGCTAGGGGTATTTTTCGGCAGATTATCTGCCGCTTTTCTGGCGCTAATAGCGCCTATGCCAGACTCGTGATTGCTATGTTTTTTAGCGAATGGATACTGGTGCTTTTACAGCCAACACTTTTACAGCCGGCTGTACTTGCGCCGGCTGTAATGGCGCCGGCGGTATTTGTACTCGTGATCCGACGGACCCTTAAAATCGGCGCTGATAGCATTACCGCCGATTTTAAGGGTTACCGCCAAACTCGTGATGAGGCCCTTTCTCTAAAAAGTCAGCTCAAATAGCCAAAGCATCAAGCACTAAGAAATATGCTGCTGTGGCGAATAATAGAAAGAGCACAAATACACTCAAAGCAACTTAAGAACTTGAATATGACCCTCTAGATCGCTTGATTGACAAAGTAAATAAACAGAGTAACTCAATTATAGATGATGACAGACAAATGACTGGCAAAAAAACGTCCACAGCAATCTGCTGAACTTTTGCAAATTAGTGTGAGCTCCCAAATGATCAGATCTACTTTGGAACAAAGGAGAACAGCAAATGCAGAGGCTGCTGATATTCAGCAAAGAGCAGTTGCCTCCACCTCTCAATCATTAACAGATTGCATGAATACAGGAATAAATCCACTCCAAACCCCTGAGCATCGTAGAGAGCAGATAGCCAAATCATTGGCAATTTACATGCAATCTGCCCAACAAGAATATTATTCCCGATGAAAAACATCCAAGCAGCAGGATGCTATAGTCCATCCGATAACTAAAATTCCAACCCCCGCTACAGCCAACTCGACATCTGACATTTTAGCTCCTCTGAAACAAATGAACACAAGAGTGCTTCCAGTTGGACCTAAGCAAAAACTAAATCATAAAGTGTTTGATAGTCCATACCCAAGATATGACTTAAATAGGATGTGCATTCTTAACATGTTCAGTGATGTACCATCCTTAACGACATGTGACATACATAGAGTAGATTTTGTCGAGAATACTGACCTTTCCACAGCAAGGATATGTATTTGATCGAGGTTGTTCTCAATGCCAACTGGCAGGCCAGACTGGTCTTGTTTGAATTAGGATTTTTGATTAGACAAGATTATTCTGCCCAAACAATCTCAGACCCACATTTTGATGAAATACGATCAAACGTGGGAAAAGAAATAGCAACTCTGCTCTCACTAAAAGTTACATGTTCACAAAACCAAACGGGTCTAACAAGGGAAGTTTTCCAGATTATGAAAAACGCTGAGGTGGCAATTTATGACGGACTGAACTGAGGTAACTAGGCCAAAAACTAAATCGTAATCAATGCTCCCTTGCCAGTTGGAACTCTCGTGGCCATAAGAACCTATCATATATATCGGGGCACGAGCTGAATAGATATGATATAGTAAGTTTACAAGCAACCTGGATATCAACCCCACGTGTGTGGGATGGCTGCAACGTTACGGCCACCATGAAATCTGCTTGTCTACTTCTTGAGACATAGGCTGAAGCCAAACAGTTTTATCCAACTGTTAAAGATAAAATCCAAAAGTCACAATTATGCTCTCATTAATTATGCTCTCATTAATGTTTATTGGAATCGAGCTGTCATCAACACTGTTACCTCTTTTAAAGATATAAGCGAAACATTGGATCTGGTTGCCCTCGATTCCACTATTTCCCACACAATATTAGTAGGCGATCTTAATATTCATTGTATCACTAATAAATCAACAACACCTTCCCCCCTGGCCAAGCAATGGATGAGACTCATGAAAGAATGATGATTGATCATGCTCAATGGTTAACTTTCTGGAGACATACCTCCACAAAGTACTTCGCAATGAGAAGGGCAGGAAGCCATAGTCGATAATAACAGCGCCCTGTTTGACATAGCTGAGTCACTACAGATAAGACCTCAAAAAAGGGGTGGCCATGAGCTTCTTGCCTTAACTTGGTCGCAAAACACTTCGACCCCAGAGATACATCAACAATATAGGAGAAAAATAACACTTACAGAAGGGAGAAATTGCATCAGTTGGACACCTGAGCTCCTAAAATCTCAATATGAATGTGTCCGTCAATATCCACAGACTCTCTCGCTAGATACCATAACTAAAGAAGGATTTTATAATGCAGCACTGCTAACCTTCCAACAACAGTCATCGGGTAGCGCCTCAAAGCCTATTCATAGACATAAACATATGTATGATCCTGAGAGGTTAGAAAGGAAATCGGTATATCGAAAAGCCAAGCGCACTGCCTCTCAACTCCCACTACAAAACAGACAACATGTGTTGGGGTCATGCTCAGTGAAACTTACTATCGACCTATAACTTTGCTGGATGCCCTTAGCAAACTACGTGTGTGACTAATATTGAGAGAGTTCAATAATTGGACACATTTCATTTTCTCTGCTTAGTCTTTAAATCTCTCCATGGTCTTGCTCTCCCTTATCTCTCCTCCTTCCTCTCTTTCTACACTCCCTCCCTCTCCCTTCGCTCTGCTGACCACTTCCTTCTCACTGTTCCTCCATCCCCTTGTGCCACCTCCCGTTTCCGCTCCTTCCAGCTCCTAGCCCCCCTGCACTGGAACTCCTTACCTCTCTCAATCTGCTCTATTCCTACCTTTTCCTCATTCCGCACATCCCTTAAATCTCTCCTTCTCCATTCCCCGCCTTGAAACCCTTCCCCCTTCTTGCTCCCCCTCCCTCCTTTTTCTTTCACCATGATTATCTCCCTCTCTTCTCCCCTCCGCCCCATTCTCACCCTTTTACCCCATCCGTTTCCCTCCTCCTTCTCCTCCCCACCCCTCCCTCTCAGTTCTACTGCACTACTTCCCCTCTCCCCTTTAGTTTATTAGCTCTACTTACTGTTTTGTTGGACTGATTCATAATTGTACATTGCTTCTACTGTTATACTGTTACAATGTTAATATTATATGTATCCCGTTGTTAAAATGTGCAGCGCTTTGGAGTAAAGCGCTATATAAACATAATAAATACAATACAACACAATACAAAAATTATCCCTTCCAGACAGGCTTTGTACCGGGGATGGGAACAGCTATCAATCTGATCACTATCACTGCCATACAATCACATTGCATTGAAAAAAGCCAACTTCTATACATGCCGTTTGCAGATTTCAAATCCGCATTCCATTTGGCATCTAGACGCCTGCTATTTAATAAGCTTTTACAAACAGATTGCCCAGAGTCAATTGTAACCCTAATATCACAACTACATAGCAATACCACAGTTCAAATTTGCCTCACATTTGAGGGGAAGTTGTCTGACCCTATTCAAACATACCAAGGTCAGAAACAAGGGTGCCTTTTGGCATCCGCTTTATTCAGCTTCTATACATCAGACGTGGGATCTAAGATAAGAGAAAAAACATCAGACCCCCCTAGATTTGGACAATGGGTAACTCTGTGGTTATTCTTTGCGGATGACCCGGTCCTTCTTTCCACGACACCTAGAGGCCTACAGAAGCTCGTAGATACATTAGAAAACTACACTGAGGAAAACCATTTACTGATAAACACAGCGAAAACAGAAATTATGCAAAGTGGTGTAAACAAAAGAAATCTTAATTGTCATTGTGATTGGTCTCTGAACAGAATTAAACTTGAGGTTGTAAATTAATATCAATATCTGGGAACAAATATAAATAATTACTCATCTAATCTCCCATAATATGTAGAAACCAAAAGAAAAATGCTGACTGCCACCTCACAGACCATAATGATACATAATAGATATGGGAAATTATCATATTTGCATGTAATCGTCTATTATAATCAGAAAGCGACCCCAGTAGTTTTATATGGTGCAGAGACCAAAGATGTAACATCAAAATTGTTCTGGATCTAATAACAAGGCTTATTTTGGAAGTCTATTTTGAGTTTGCCAAGATCTCAGCCTATGTGTATTGTAAGACATGAGCTAGGACTACTAGTTTAGTTTAGTTTATTCATTTGTATTGCGCACCAGACCTGAGGGTATGAGGGCGCATGAGCAGCATGATTATTCAAAGCTTGGTTGCAGGTTGCTTATACATTACAGTGTTACAGTATGACAATGGAGGCAAAAAAGAAAAAAGAAAGAAATGTACAGGTTTACAAAAAAGGCAGATATTTTACAAATGTACAAATAAACATACTTTACAGGATTGCAGCAGTGTGGTGGGTTAGAAGTATTAGTGGTCCTTGTTCTTTATCCACTCTGTATAGTTGCGTCTAAAGTGTGTATAGGTTTGGGGTATCCTGAGGGATGGTAGAATCCCTGACCTGACTATCCCTGTATGCAAGGTATGCCTGGAAACCAGTTTCCCACTACAGAAAATGTTTAATGCAATCAAAATCAGGATTGCTTCTACAAATTCTCTTGCACTATTTGGTAAACTCTGATCATCGATTTGTGAGAAAATGGAAATGATTAGCTGTGAATATACTAGAATGTGCATACATCTTACCTGAATTATTGATTGACAATCCAACGTGTGCCAAACATAAACTTTGGGAATGGTATTGGATCATTACACGAGAGATATGCCTTAAATGCACTACCTTAAAAAAATCCTTATGGGTTGAAGAAACTAGGAACATCTGAATCTTGCCTGGTTAAATTTCCGGCACCCAAGTTTAAAGCAATCTACGTAAGATTCCGAATGAATCTGTAGGCAACTAGAGAGCTAATGATGAAATGGAAACAAATACCAATAGTGAATAATGTATGTAGTTTCTGTAAAATCTATGGACAGTCTGAAACCATCAAAAATCTGTTAACAGCATGCCCTCAATTGATGAATGAGAACATTTATTATTTGAAAACACTTTTTAAAGAAGTAGAAATTATGACGCATGAAGATCTATGGAACCAATCGTTCAGCTCTGATCGTACAACCATGAGAATGCCATTGTGAAATTTACAATCTCTTTGAATTTAAACTGATTTGATGAACTCTTGGTTAATTTGGAAATTCTGTGAATCCACTTGGACAGGGACAGTCTGTGTATGAAATATACTTTGGAATCATATCATTAAATATAGCTGATTTAATTTTATCCAACCCCTTTTTATTCAAAATAGAGGTCATACTATATCACAATCTGTCTCACTGTTTTGCTGAGTCCCACAGGGATCCACCCTGTTGCCAATCTTGTTTAACATTTACATTTGCACTCTTCTGCTTCTTATTCTGTCACATGGCTTACGTTTCTATTCTTACACGGACGACACGCATATCCTGGTTCACCTTGATCTCTCTCGTCCCAAAACTGCCTCCCAGCTTAGAAGCTGTCTCGAGGATCTAAGCATCTGGATGGCTAATAACTCATTAAAACTCAATGGCAGCAAGACTGAGGTTTTTGTTGTAGGCACGGCTAGCCCACTTTCCTTCTGGACTCCTGAGTTCTGCCCTGTTTCTCTGGGCCCGTTCCCCCTCCCATCTGTCTCAGTGAGAAATCTCGGGAAGAAAGTTCTCAGCTTCCCTCTATATGGCAGAAGAGTTTGGTGCAGTTTGTATATCTGGTGATTTCAAGCTTCGCACCCTGAGGATGGTTTTCCCCTTTATTCCCTGTAATGTCCCTGCCCCTGTGGTAGCTGCTCTTGTGCTTAGTACTCCCGATTATTGCAATTCACTGTACTACGGCCAACCTCGTCATATGACAAATCACATCCAGTTGCTCCAGAATGCAGCAGCCAGAGCAATTCTGCGCCCTCCTCCATGAGCACATTTGTCACAGCTGCTGAGACAGTTGCATTGGTATCCGATTGAGTAACAGATTTTGTTCAAATCAATGTGTTTTGTACATCGAGCCTTTTACAAGTTAGGAGCCAATTACCTTCAGGAAAAATGTATTCACTATGTTCCGTCTCGTCCACTCCATTCTCAGAAAGCCCTCTTACTATTAGTTCCTCATGGCCGATGGTCACAGATTGGTGGCCGTGTTTTTTCTGTAGTAGCAGCAAGGGCTTGGAATCAGCTGCCCTGGGCTCTTCGAGCTACTACCAACCATCTGTCCTTTCAGTGGTCCCTGAAGACCCTCCTTTTTTAGGTTCTACTCTGTTCAATCACTTCCCCATATCAACTGTCTAGTGTCAAGATGCCTTTGGGGCGTATGTGCGCTGCATAAATACAAATAACATAACATAACATTACTATTTATTATTCGTAATAATTGATTTTCATTTTAGTTGTTTTAATATGATGTATTCAAAATCGGAAACAATCTGTACATTGTTATTGTGTACTATGTATATATTGAAAGGAACCAGGATTTACAACGTATATATACATATTACAGGGCCTGCAGTAGTGGCCTAGTAGTTATGGTTAAGTTGCTCAATTGAAAGAAAGAGCACTTTTTGGGTGGTTTATGCTTTGCCCTCCCTCCCCCATAGACAAATACTCACCAAACTTCGCAAAAAAAAAATATATGGCTCCTTTGATTCTGCAGTTTGGTGAGATTTTGTTCACAGGGGGCAAAGTTATATGGGGGTCCCAAAAAGTATGGTTTTCCTCATAGACGTAAGGGAAAACAAATAATTTCTCATGCCTGCAGGCCAAAACACTGAATGGATTTTCACCAAATTTGCGCCAGGAGTGGCAGCTTGGTCCTGAAAGCATGCTTTTGTAAATTTTCTGTGAATTTGTCCAGTGGTTTTTTTTTAAAAAAAGGCCAAAAACTAGGCAAAAAAAAAGTGTGCTATCTGGTTTTGGTCCACGGACTCACTTCCCTATTTGCTCCACTGACAACCCCAGGTTCAATCAGGGTCCGTGTAATGTTCGCAGACATCATAGGCCCGCCGGTGTCCACGGATTACGCAGTGGGGAAAAAGTCTGGAAAACACATTTTGGGTTATTTGGTGGTCCAAAGAGGGGCTGGGAAGGGTGGGGTGGAATAAAGGTGATATGAAGCTGTTTTTATAGGTGGAAAAAGGGTGTGCTGATGCCACATTGTCCGCAGATACCACTGTAGTCCGCGCACAGCGCCGTGAGCGAACATTTTGGAAAACACATTGGGGTTATTTGATTGTTGAAAGAGGGCATGGAAAGGGTTGGAAAGTGGAACAAAGAGGATATGGAGCTGTTTGTATAGGTAAAAAAGGTGAAAAAGGGTTTGCATATGTTGCAGAGTCCGCAGTCAATTTCAATGACAGGCGGTTCAGCACAGGTTTTGTTATCTTAAGGTGTATTTTATGTTTAATTATATTGTGGTGTATGTGGCCAGTGGCCAGAATGTTGGGGCCATGGCACAATCTGTCCAGTAGCCATAACCATTATAGCAATATGTGTATAGTAATTATAGGTACTGTAGGGGGAGTAGAAAGTAAATTATATGTATGATTGCCGTACAATTGAGGATAGTAATATGTATTTGTTTACACTTGGTATGGTTACTTAGTTGCATACAGTAGTAAAGCTGGAATCTCTGGTTTGTTTTCTGTGGAAAAAATAACAGTATCATTTGTTAAGCAGGATAGTTGAAAAGCTTTAATTGCATGCGATATAACATACAAATTTACTTTTGTTGATCCTCATAAACAGTGCATTCTATTTTTTATGATTGGTACCGCTGTTGATATATTGATTTGAATAATCATTGGGTCATTGATCCAATAGAGGATAAAAAAAACATTCTTTAATAATACTATAATTATGTTAGTGTAATTGGGATAGTATGTTTGTTGGAAGTGGGATGTCATTAAGGGAATGTTTAAAGTAGTTAGATACCTGTTGGCGTATTGTAACTGCATTAGACTTTAGAAGAAGTTTTGTAGTAAAAAGAATTGTGATGGCGTATTTGAAGTGTATTGCAATGAAGGGTATTTTTCAAGTAGTTAGATACCTGTTGACTTATTCTTACTGTTTATTGTGCTACAGTTTACTGAGTGAATTGGGGTTGAAGGAAAATTAAGTAGGCATTTGTTAGATTTGCTGGTAACCTATTTTTTGGACTAACAGGGTGTCGTTTCAATCACACCAACCACTTATTTTTTCGACATATGCAGTATAGTGCCCTGAAGTGGTTGTGGCACCAGTGTGGTATATTATACCTACTGTTGTGAAGGTTTTCTTCCCAAGAGATACTTAGCCGTGTGTGAAGCCAGCAAGCTTACTGTAATTTATTGTACTATCTGCATCGTACTTTAGAAGCATTAGTATTAATTATTGGCTCTGTGAGTGGATTTGAACTGCAAAAATTGCATAATGTGCCACGATTTGCATTTTGAAGAAGCTGGTAAAATGGAAAGGATTCACAATTTGGTATGGGCATATACAAATTGTTCATTAGGGATTTGCTCTTGTGAAACATGGTTTCAGAGAGTGCATGAATGTTTCCACGTGTATGACATCTGAAAGATTTCATTTATAGGGATGTTTTTGCTTTCCAGTATTTGTATTAAGTACGTTAGGAATTCTTGTGGATCTTCCTGTGTGTTTATGGTAAATTTCACCATTCCTGCACAGTAATCCAATTATTGTCTTATAACTGAGATACTGTAAGTGCTGTCAAGATTATGTGTTGCATTTCTATGAAGGATGCTGCTTTGCAAACAGAACTGGTCCGAGCCATTTAAGTAAATGTTGTGAACAATCAGTGGCAATTGGAAGAGAAGAATGATTGTTGCAGAATGATTGTTGTATTTGCATAACAATTTACTTCAATTGTGTTGCTGAATTTATATGGACCAGAGAGTTTTGTTTGTGAATCATTTGATGGGCCTGTAGATGTTTTTTGAGAAGAAACATCGTTCCCTTTGTTTTCTGATGGACATACAGTTGAGTTTGTACTAGACAGTTGTGTGGTTGAATTATTTGACGGAGAACTAGTTGGTTGTTGTATCTTTATCAGGATTGTTGGGAGATCTGTTATAGATTCTGTTTGCATTTGTTTTCTTTAACAATATTTGTATTTGTTTTCTTTTTATAAAACATGGGACTATGCATCCCAACCATACATAAAACTATCCCCCCCTCCACCACCTTCCCCCTCTCTCCCCTGCCGGAAGGTCACTGTGATTGTCTCTATGCGTTGTGATATCTCCTCTTATCCTTTACTTGAGCATGTCCAGAATCCTTAATTTATGCGGGCACCATTGTTCCTTATACTCACTTTGAAAAAGTCTAGGACCTTTCTACATGTTTGATGTTCCCCTTGGATATTATACGTAATATGTTCCATGGCTGAATGTGACCAGACTCTTTGTGTCCAGTGGATTGCCATAGGTGGTTGTTTCTGTTTCCATTTGTGTGCTATTTCTAGCCATGCACCTATCAGTAATCCCATGAAGTTGCGTTTCTGCCTAGAAGTTTATCCTGGGGGTCTCCCAGAGCCCACATAATCACAATTCTTCCCCCAGCCCTCTGACTTCAGGGAACATTGTCTGCATTTGCAACCTAAAATCTGCCCAGTATTGATGTAGGGCTGGGAATTCCCACCAGATGTGCCACCAATCTCCCTCCCCTCCGCATTCCCTCCAGCATTTATTTGGGGAGTTCCTGAACATCATCTGGAGTCTTTCTGGCATATAGTGCCATTGAATGAGTATTTTCATCCACATTTCTCTAGACTGGATTGCTCTTGTGAGCTTGGGTATTGGCCCCAGATGTATTCCCAGCGTTCTTTAGGGAGCGTGCCCTTAAGTGATTTCTCCCATCTTATCATGTATTGCCATTTGATGTCCTCAACTTGGGCGTTTATAAATGTATAGGTGTCCGATACAAACTTTCTTTCCCCTGTGTATGTCATAATGTACATTTCAAACAGGGTCAGCTTTCTTGTCACCGCGGTTTTGTGGGGTGCTCAGCCAGAGATACAGTTGTTCATATTGATATCTGTTTTTGGAGTTTAGGACAAGTTGTGTTGTACAGTCCGCAAAGGACTTTATCTGTTGTTCCTGATACATGTCCCCGACCATCCTAGGTCCTCCCTCTTCCCACTAATCTCTGTTTTTTCCACCACATGAATTACTCTTCTGATGTTGTCATGCGTCTGTCTGTTTGGGACGAACCTGAACTGGTCCTGGTGGATCAGTTACGGGAGGATCTGCGCAAGTCTATTGGCTATATTTTTAGGGTATAACTTCGCATCTAAATTAATTAGCGCTATCGGGCGATATGAGCTTGGAGGTTGTGGGTTCTTTCCCTGTTTATGAAAGACCAGCACTTTTGCCGCATTCATGGATTGGGTGATATTGCCCTTACCTTTAAATGTATTAAAAAGTTCTATTAGGACTGGGGCCAGTATGTCCCTATATGTCTTATAAAATAGGGCAGAGTAACCCGGGGCCTTGTTCCTGGGGAGTTCCCGAATTGCCCTATTAACCTCTTGCACCATGATTTCCCTGTCTAGATGTTGCTGTTCCTCTTCCGATATTACCTGGAGGGGGATCCCATCTAGATAGGACTTTTGCAGCTCCTCATCTGGGTGATCCGAGGAGTAAAGGTTTTGCTAAAAGTGCCTAAATATGTCCACCAATAGCCACCGTTTGTGTTTTTGTTTGCCCTTTGTTATCTGCGAGTGGCTTTACTGCCTGGTTCTGTCTTTTTCCTTTTAATTGGCTGGCCAAGAGTTTATCGGCTTTATTCGCCTTTACGTAGTACCAATGTTTCATGTGTAACAGGTCTCTCTCCACTCTCCTGGTGCAGAGAGTTTCCTGCTGCCCTTGGACGCGCCTCAGGGCTTTTTGTAATTGAGATAAATGCTCTGTAGCATTTCTACTTGGATCGCCTATACCTTCGCCTCCAGCTCTTTTTCCCAATGATGGTTCTATTTCTCCATCTGAGCTTTAAGTGCCTTAAGGTGTCCGCTTGTGACTGCCTTAATGGCTTCCCATAGAGTTTAACTAGATGTCTCTGGGAGGTTATTGGATTGAAGGTATTCTGTTATGTGTTCCCTGAGTGTGTTCCCCAATACTGGGTCCCTGATTATTTCAGCTTTGAGTCTCCATATCCATAGCCCTGAATGTCCTTGTGCTAGCGTGAGGTATGCCCACAATGGAGCATGGTCAGAGAGCGCTATTAAGCCTATATCTGATTGTTGTATCTTCTCCAGAAGCCCAGTCGATACCCATAGGTGATTTAATATTCACATGGTATTGTGGACATGTGAAAAGTATGTAAAACCATTTTGTCCTCCATTTATGTTATGCCAGATGTTCTCCAAAGCTAATTTACTCATTCTCTGACTAAGGATTTTTGATGGGTTTCCCTGACCCTGCTGTCTGGGTCCCGATCGATCTAATTTTGGATCCCAGGTGATGTTAAAATCCCCTCCCAACACCACCTCCCCATTAGCAAAGTGTTCTAATTTGTCGCATGCGTCTTTGAGGAACCCTTCTTGTCCTGGGTCTGGGGTGTACAGAGCCACAAATTTAAGGGGAACCCCTCTAAGTTTCCATTCACAACAAATTCTCCCCTGTTTGTCCGCCTCAGTGTTAAGTATCTGTGCATTCAGGGACTCCTGAAAGGCGATCATAACCCCAGCTTTTATTTCATGGGCATTCGCCTGGAGTATTTGGTTATACCCTTTTAGTCGCACTTTACTTCTATGCTGCCCTTTAATATGAGTTTCCTGGAATATTATGATATCGTATTTCCCCTGTGTATGAAGTGCTCTCCTTTTTTCCTCTTTACCGGGGAATTTAACCCTCGGTCATTGTATGATAGAATTTTATCCCCATCCTGTCTTGGCTGTTTGATTTCCTAGTTGCATTTCTTGTTTTAAAGTTGCATTTGTTTGTTCCCTTCCGGTTCCCTCCCCCCCTAAACCCTACCACCCCCAACTTGTGAGTTTTCCCTCCCACATGCCCCCTTAAACTGCCCTGAGGAGGGCTCTGGTTCCTATGACTGCTCCAACATAAGGCTGTCTGTGCCATGCCCTCGGTAACCTCAGGGATAACTTGTAGGGTGTCCTAAACCCCTGTGGATTCCAAATCCACCCCAGGCCCTCCCTCTCCCCTCGCGGCATCTGATTTTTAATGGAAGGCTCACTCCAGTTGTAACCAATGATGTTCGGGATGGTGGACTCTGACTGAGGCGGAGTTCCATCTTCTGAGTTTGTTCTGAACTTGATCTCGGGAGTTCTATTTCTTTTTTGAAGGACGACAGGCCCTTCTGTCATTCATCTTCCATTCCCACAGTATTCTCCTTGAGGTCGGTCTTCCCCGTTTACTTCTTAATGGTCTCCATCTTGCTCCAGCATACCCATCAACTGCACCCCTTCTTCACATGTCATTATTCTTTGTTGGTTCCCTTCCCACGTGAATAGCAATCCAAATGGGAACGTCCATTTGTACTTGATTTGTTTGGCTGCAAGTTCTCTTACCAGGGGACCCATCTCCTGACGTTTCTGTACGGTTGACTACGCCAGATCTTCATATAGTTGAATGTCCCCTCCATTCATGTGGATATGGTCCATTGTCCTTGCCCTTCGCAGGATCTGTTCCTTTAGGGGGTAGGACGTGAGCGCTACTTCCTGGTTCTCCTGTTCTCCTTGGCCCCACTTGGTGTATTCTGTCAAATGGAACTTGCTTGTCTTCCCCCACATCCAGGATATCCTTGAAGACTTGCTGAACCTCCTCTTTTAGGTCTTTGTCTTTAACTGATACTACCATATTTTTTATCCTTATGTTTGATCTCCTGGAACGATTTTTTTAAGTCCTCGCATTGTAATTCGAGGTTGTGGGTCAGTCGTAATAGACGATCCTGAGTCTCTAAGCCTTGTTGGGTCTCCTCCTCTATATTTTGTACCACTTTCTCTAACATCTCCATCTTCTCGCTGAGGTTTGTCACCTCTGTTCTTAGCTCTTGAACCACCGTTTTTATTTCGCCTTTCATAGACTCAAATTGAGTCTGCATCGAGGTCATGAACTGTGCTTGGAATTCCCCAAACCACACTTTCATATCCTCTGTTGTCACCATCTCTGCTCTAGAGGTATCCGTATCTGTTTTGGTGTTTTGATCTTCTCAGTTCTTCCTCCTTGGCTGTATTGTAGATTCTGCCCTCCAGAGTTGTGGCGGATTCTGCTCTTGTCTTACTTGGGGTGTCTGTTGGGTAGATTGAGCTTGTGTCCCCCTCGATTTTGACATAAGTGCAAAGATGCGTTTGTCTGGTTGCACATTTTTTCGTTCGAGGCTTCCCTTACCGGCTGCACTCTAGTAGTAGTCTTCTGCGCTATGGTGATGGCCCCATTCTGTGCTTAGCGGGTCCTCTCTTCGGTCAATTTATGGGGATCAGAGTTTCAAGTCTGTTATGGCCAGGGGGCTGCTACCTCCCCTGTCTTTCCAGCTGCCGCTTAATAGTTTGGGCCCGTCCAGGTCTCCTATGTTGCGCCGTGAATAATGAGGGCTCTCTGTTGCTGTTTCTTTCACCTGATGTGCCCTCCCGGTTCTTTGGCTGACTCTGGGCGTCTCTTATCAAACGTACCCCTGTGGCCTCTTAAGTTGGGTTATGTGCAATGCATTGGAGTCTTCCGATGTTGATGCTTTAGGAACGGCTTGCCTTAATTGAAGTTGTCTTCTTCTTCGTTACCCTGAGTTGAGAGTCTCCCTGTCTCCCTGGGCTGTGCTCCACTCTCCTGCGTTTGATCTGTTCCCGGGGTGCTGCATGTCACTGCTGCTGGATGGTTCATGGTCTGATGGGGGGCACTCCTCCGGTAATGGATGTTAGGCTAGGTGTGGGCAGGCTCCAGCTGCTTGCGGTAGTCTTTCTGGCTGTTCTCTGGCATCTCTGTGGGTGACTTCAACCGCCGTGCCTATAATTCCATGATTGCAATTCACTGGGCTGTATTCCACATCTGACCAGATACCGGAGGTTGCCTGCGTTCGTTGCCTATTCGCTGTGTGGTGGGGTAGTTCCAGTGGCCCCCCCCTTCGAGTCCCTCCTCCCTCGTCTGCAACTGGGAGGGGGGTTATGGCTTCCCCCGGAGTGGGCCCCTCATGAGGAGCTCAGTGTTTCTTGGGCTGGGCTGTGGGCTCCTTCTCCCCTGCAGGGTTCTGGCTTGCCTCGCACCTGCCTCCCCTGCCGGACCTCACCACGATCTCGGGTCCCTTAGAGTGGATGGTCCCGGGTGTTGCAGGCTCTTCTTCTTCCCGATGCCGCAGTCTTATGTCCTATCGCCTCTCTGCTCCCGGGGGTGGTGTTCCTTGAGAGGCGTGGGCCTCACTGATTGCTTCACTGCTGTCTTCGGGTCTTCCCGTGGCTCTTTGTATGTGGGACCGCCTCGTATTCCATCCTCCCAGAGCCAGTGCGGCTGCTGCGGTGCCGATCCAGGTGCTATCCGGCTCCTCTGTCGTGGTATCTTCTGGCCGGTTTACCTCCCAGGTTTGTGCATGGGGCGTTGGATCTCCTTGGGTGGGTGGGCCCGGGTGGGTGGGCCCGGTCTCTAGAGGCCCGGTGCGGCACTCCAGGCATCTGTCTGAGTTCCCTGCTGCCAACTCCCCGTTGAGAACCCCAATTTGCTCAGGCGGCGGTGCTTCTGGTCCACAAAACCTCTGGCTGTCCACCACTTGATTTGGAGAGAGAAATCTGCTTTATTATATTCTTTATTGTTGCAGCCCGGGGGCGGGGGGGCACGCTCAGGCACATCTTTCCCTCTCGGCCGCCATCTTGAAATATTATTTGTTTTGTTTTTAACGGTTGTATTTTTTAAGGTACAGGGTACATATCTGGATGGTGAGTGTACAGTGCACATAGCCTGTTTTATTCTATGATGCAAGGAATGTCAGCATTGACTTGGTATACATGAAAGTTAAGTAGGAATTGTGAGAAACCAGAATGTGTCTCACCTGCTAGTCCCTGAGGATCTGTCATCCAGGTGGCCAGGACATGGCCATCGCTTTTGGATCCAGTTCCTGGGAGTGGACCAGTGCGGGAAGATTACCTGGGCGAAGGGTCTTCAGGGAGTGGGAGTGGGACACCAGATGGTGAGACACTGTATCCCCTTCCTCATAACACCTTTAGCCCAACCTACACAGTAGGGTATTTGGGCATTCTACCCTCCTATTAGGGAGAACTCTCAGAAATGTGCTAATTCCCTCCAACTTAGAGACCCCCATCAACTTTGCTGGATTTTGAGGGCTTGATTCTTTTTAACTTGGAGAGAGTAAGACACTTTCCCCCACAATCTCATGTATTTTAATGTGATTCTTGAACACTGCGTTTCTTTTGGTTTTGGAGTCTAACAACTTTCATAGGTATCATATTTTACATTGTGTCACACAGCACCTTCAGTGAAGTGACACCGGGAAGTCTTCCAGATTTCCCAAAGGTTCAAATACCTTCTCTGGGATAAACTACTGTTTCCCAGAGCAGCAAAGTGAAATTGACATTACTTTTATATCTTTCTAGACCCAGCACACAGTATCTTACAATAGGGTGCTGGAGGGGTTACTTAGTATCCCCTTTGTCTAGCTTCTCATGTAACAATTTTATGTTACCCTTTCCTTCATGAATGGCTGATGGCAGTGGTTTACTTTTAACTACCGTGATGTGCATTTCCTCTTGGCTGCTTTTGCAGCTGCAGTAAAGCACCCAAGGGTGCCATTTATTTAAAAATGGCCCCGGTCTTGTGGAACGGTCCTTCTTGAGATTTACTCTGTGCGCCAAACCATGTTTGGTCCCTTTGTTTGCTTTGCCTTTAGTGGGATTCATGAGTGAAACCTGCCTCTGGCTCCAGGGTGTCTGAGGTGGGCAGGAAGTGAGGGAGGTGCCCAAAACTCCCTGTGCTTAGTCTCCTAGGAGACTGAAATGCACTCTGTAGTGATTGGCCGGCTGACTGTCTGGCAAGGACAGCCACCCTGATGTGTGACTGACAGCTAGGCTGGAATGAATGGGAGAGAACTGAATAAAAGACAAGGCTTTTGGCTTGGAAGGTAGATTTGACCACTGGACGAAGGAACCGAAGAAGAACTTGAAGAGGACACCTGCTGCAACTCCTGAACTGTTGGTTTGCCCAGTGAAGCCCTGCTGCTGTGCTGAAACTCCAAATTCATATTGACAGAGAAGCCCCTGCGAGGACGACTTCTCCCCTTGAGTTGGTGGGACCAATCAAGTCAGCCACCTGGACATTCTTTCAGAGCTGGTTGACTTTCCACAGAGTTGCTGCTGGAAACCGAAATGCCAGGGAGAGGAACACCAGTTTGTGTGTCTTGTTTTTAAGCTGGCCAAGAGCTCTAGGAAGATCCCCTAGACTCCCAGGAAGCAGTACTGACCGAGCCTGAGCCCCCTCAACAGAGTGCAGGACCCCAGTAGCAAGGAAAGCCCATTGCAACAGCGAGGAACTGCAGTGTTGCTATTTGAGGTAGACGCGAGGAGCTGAAACACCGAACAGCCACTTGTTTGAAGATTGCTGTTGCGAGCGGTGACCGTCCCATTACAGTGCAGGAGCCCCCAGAAGTACTCCCACTTGTCCCCACGACTGAGGCCCAGGAACAGTGAGATCTGCAGATCTGCTCAGGAACAGAAGTCATCTGATGCACTTTTTCTTCAATACAAAGGTACGGTAAAAGTCTGAGAGAACGTATCTCTTGCTGTGGAGTTGATTGCATCTTCTACTACTCACAAGTCTAACTGCTTGTGGCCCTACATTGATTCTACTTTTTCTTCAAAGACTTCTACAACATTGTGCAAATACTTTTTTTACTTACCTGCAAAGAAGTGCTTCAGCTCATAGAGTCTTTTGCCCATTGACTTTGGTTTAGCCTGTTCCATTGAATTACTCTCATTGGGGATCTGAAAGTAATTGCATGATTAAATAATTTTTGTGGTCTCTTGCATGTTCTAATAACGTTTTCCTTTGACTTACTCCTAAATGATCCTAAATACAACAGTGATATATTAATGTCCCCAGCTCCCTAGATATTGAAGTCACCTGAGGGTGTAGGTTGTGTCTGTGGGCCATCCCAAAAGGGTACTCCCTGATTTAAAGATATTAAGAGTGTGTATTTTGTAAAGTATATTTGAGTGTTACTGTTATATTGCTCCCTTCTAAAGAAGGCTTACCCTAACTGACAGATACATTAATAATTGTTTATTCACAAAACCTTGTGTGTAAGTGTTTAATTGAATACTTGCCACTGTGAAACTCTGTGTAACACCCCTACAGCTCACAATGACCCCTCTGGAGATAAGTCTGGCTGCTCAACATGCTACCAACCTGTGTAGTACAAGCTCATACCAAAGGTTGGGTTCTTATTGCCAGGAGGTCAGGGTTGTTGAAGTGCACCCAAAGGGTACTGCATACAATCTTGCCTAACACCCCCTCCTTTTTACAACACAAACACTTTCTCACTGACAGGCCGCTCTGTGGGAAAACAGACTAACACCCGGGCCATATACCTGACGTGTCCCAATACAGTGGTCAAGCAGGGTCAGGCAATTCCTGAGCATCATTCACACCAGACTTCCATTTCACTTCCCCACATGGATAAAAGGCAGAGGACGAGAGCACACTCTGACCGAGATAAAGCACATGAGGAAGCACCTGAGGAAACAGCAGCTCCTAGATGGCGCTTTAACACAAGGAGAAAGCAGAAACAGAAGGCGATTGCAAGCAGGAAATTTCCTTTCACCATTTTGATAAGGAACCGTCATTTTGATGAGTCCTCGAGATTAGAAAACATAAGACCAGGAAAAAAGGGTGAAGAATCCTGCATTGTGTGTTGGAGATACCCGATTCCCTTCCACATCAAGAATCAATGCGGGGTGAATTACCGGCCACTGTGGTTCTGTTCTTGGCTCCAACAACACAGCCACTTCAGTGAAAACAACAAAGCCATTGAGTTGGGAAGACTGATACAAGAACGGTCTGTGTTGAAGCCAAGGTTGCAAGCAGTAACATTGTATGTGAGCACTGGAATTAACATTGTTAAAACATGTGTGATAAGAGATGTGAGTGAATTTAAACTGCTGCTCAGTGATTGAACTTTACAGTTTGTTTGGCAGAGTCGTCTGGCACCACGTGTGTACTCAATCAAATGTGTCTGTAAGGTATCCATCTGAGGAGTAACAAATGTAGATAAAGTAGATAAATTTAAACCGAGCCTGGCGGACGGAGATCATTTGAAAGTGAACAAATACATGTGAATCGAAGTGGTTGTGCAATGGATCAAGCAAAATCCTGCGCACAGTCGAAAGACTTCAACGTTTTAGAAAATACACAAATCTGGTCCAAGCACGGCAGAGGTAGACCAATTGAAGATTTTGTTGTAAAGTGGGTCTGAGCCCGGCAGAGGGGTCTCAGGGTGAACAGTAAATCACCCAAGAAGGTTATGTAATACAGAGGGCCTGAGCCCGGTGGAGGGGGACCCAGTGTGCATCCAATATCACCCAAGAAGTTGTGCAAGGGAATCTGGAGGAGAAAGGAACTTTTGAATATTTGTTTGTCGTATTATGCCTTTAGAGGTTAAGACACTTTAAATGACAAAGAAACTTTGGTACAGAAGGTCCTGATACTGAGATTTGAACTGCATGTTTGTGCTAGAGAAGCTAGAGACTGTGCTAAACTTGAGTGTACCGCCTTGCCCGGTTCTGAAAACGTGGAAAGGGAAGCCAATCGCTTGAGAATCCTGACATATCATTTCTTGAATACTTTTTTATTTTGCATAACTTTGTTTCTCACACTATTTGTATTTATAAGTAAGGATTGTCAATAGGTTTAGTAGTATAGGTCCTTTTATTTTGAAAAGAAACCACTAACAATGCGTTATTATTATCTAATGGTCCTAGCTTGCTCTCATTTCTAGATTTGGGATTAGATAGGTGTTTTTCAAACCCAATTGAAGTTCAATAAACACCCTTGAACTGTGGTCACTTGTGGTGGCAGTCTTACTGTTTAATGCCATGCCTACCTTACAGAGTAGACCATTGAGTGTACGCAGATGTGAAAGTGCTACGTAACTCATACCTTGTTTAAAGACTGTGCTGCCAATGTCAATCAATGCTTGATCTAGGGTTAGACTTGTGATTCGTGAATAGTGATAGCATATGCAAGAGATAGAGAAAATTGCTCTCTGTGTACGTACATGTCTGTGAAAAGAAGGAAATGTCCTATTGTCCGGCAATTTTTTTTTTCAACAGCTGCAAGTTTGTTAAAGTGGATGTTAACAAACTTAATGTTGTTGTCATGTGGATATGTTTGGAAGCCAACAACTGTACCAATTGCTCCATTGACTAAACCTTGTTCAACGTCAAGGTTACATTTTAGAATTACTCAATGACTGTCATGATCTCTGCTTCCAAAAGGTCAGGGTTTTCCCAACTCCCTTGGAAGCAGATCCATAACCCAGGTTCCGAGTGCCAACCAGTCCCAATTGGGACCTTTTGGACCCAGTCCTGGCGCCAGTGGCACCAGGCTCATAAATATGCCCAGTCCCAGCGCTGGAAGCGCCGGGCTCATAATGCTTGGGTGGACTTACCTGCAGCAGACCATGCTGCTTACTTGCCTGCCAGTTGAGCCTCTGATCCTCTTCTGTTTGGAACTACTTTTCCTGTTGGGTGGGGCAGGAGCCACTCCCTAGATTCAGAACACTGGAACTCTTCTGGAAAGCAGGAACTCTTTTCTTACCTAGGCGTGGCTGTGGAAGGAGACACCTAAGCACTACAGGATGCTATTTAAACCACACCCGATGGATGAATCTTGCTTTGCGTTATTCTGCATCCTCTGCAGCAGAACGCTCATCGTGTCTTCTGCATCTGATCCTGGGCCTAAGGAAAAAGGCTCACCATCCTGAATCCAGTCTTCAGCAACACCTATAAAGACAAGAAAGAACAGGTTAGCATTACGGTCTTCAGTGACAGCTCTTCACTTACCTGGTCCATCGGCTGTCACCAACGCCTCGCGCTGCATTCCGGCATCTGAAAGACAAAGGCTTACCTACTCTTCGTGCGCTCCGGAGGTCTTCACACTGCATTCCGGCATCTGAAAGACAAAAGCTTACCAACTCTTTGCACGCTCCGGAGGCCTTCGGCGCTGCATCCCGCATCTGAAAGACAAAACAAGGTGCGTTTAAAGACATTGGGGAACTTTAATACTCACGTGCCATTACTCCTTTCCACATCTAACCCAGTGGGTATTCCGGCACCCTGCAGCCGCTCCGAACTTGTACCTGCAAAATAAAAAGACAGTTAGAGCGCATCGTGAAGCAGGCAACAAGCGCTTACTTACGTGCTTCCAGGCGCTTCTATTCATCACACGGGCTCCATCTTCAACTCACTTCAGCCCGTCATCCGCCATCGCCGGAACCCTGCAAAACAAGAAAACATCATTACTAAAGACTTTAAAGACATTAGAATTACTCGAAACTTACCGTTCGTGCAGTAAACGACGGACAGCAGTCCTCTGAAGTCAAGAGGCCTGCTCCCCTTATCCAGTGAAGAAACTGGTTACAGCACCCTGCCCCGAGGCAGATGGAGAGCACGGCGTTCACTTACCTAAGGTGAGAGCGTTAACCTTTGGGGTTCTACAGGAGAAGAGAAAGGGAAGAAGAGAGAGACATTCAATAACCCAGTTCCTTAATCCCATATTTTCTATCTGCAGACATCTTACCCTTCGAGTCAGACATACAGTGCACAGAGGTCCAGCCCAAAGAGCCAGCCGTGTGTTACACATCACCTTTGAAGATACGGTATACGCCCAGTCAAGACCGGCGCCTGTACGGGAATCAGGTGAGCGTTACAATGACACAAAGTCAATATTTTCTCCAAACCGGCAATTTCTTAGCTATTTAGTCATGCTGTTGCTTGTTACCACAGACGAAGTGTAATGCTGTGCACTTCAAGTTTTTCTGTGGAGCTGATATGCAGTGTGGGTTGCATTTCTTTTTTCAACATTGTCTAGTTGAATTGACTGCAGCTTGCAAGGTTTGGCATTAAGAACATACATTTTAGATTGTATTAAGCAAATTGTTCCAGGACATCAGGAGCAGATGTGTTTCATCCATATAGCTCATGGATTAGTCTACTATTTAAGATGGATTGTGCATCTTTAGTAAGCAGACCAGTTATAATGCTTTTTAAAATGTTAGCATATGTGAGGTCTGCAGACTGGCACATGTTTTGAGTTAGTTCTCTGCAGTGAAAATGTTGCAACAGATTTACATTTCCAATGCTGCTGAGGGTATCACCAAATGTTTTGTGTCCTAATGTTTTGAAAATAGGTTCTCCTTTCACTGATGTCAACTGTAGGAGGTCTCCGACAACAATAACATGTTTTCCTCCAAACAGTTCTTCGTAGTTGCTTTCAGGACTTCTTGCATTCTGAGATGAATTAAAGCCAATATGAGGTTTGAAACCATGCTATTTCATCTATCAGGAAAACTTTCATTTGTTTTAGAATTCCATGTACTTCAGTAGCAGCTTGTGCTGATAATTTGTAGTATTCTAATTTGTTTCGGTGTTCTATAGGGAGGAGTAGTAGTTGGTGGAAAGTTATACCTCTTAAGTTTTAGGCAGCTAAACCTGTGCGGGCTGTTACTACAGCTGAAAGGTTGTTTGTTAAATTTTGTAGAAATGTGCTGATTACTTTAATTAAGAATGTTTTACCAGAACAAGCTTCACCACTTGCATCCAGCAGCAGAGGTTTATATTTGTTACAGCTACAGGTTTTACTTTCATGTATAAAACCATGTTCAATTTCTTGAGTGACTTCTAGATAAATGGTGAGTTGTTCATCATTTAGCTGTGATTGATTCTAGAACCGACAAGGCTTTCACAGATTGTTTATATTGAGACCTGGTATGTTCTACTTCAGTCATGGCTATTTCTGCTTCATTCAGAATAAGTGGTGCTCCAAGTGGGTCTTGCCTTCCTGCAAGGGGAGGTTGACTTCCCTCACGAGTGTCTTGGTCTAGTTAGGCTTCAATTTGTTCCACTTGTTGGCATACATTGTCCAGCAATTGTGTGTATTGTTTGAAATTGTCATTTGTCATACTTCTTCCATTTGCTTTAAATGCTGCATTAAATGAGTCATAGTCACCTAATAATAATATTTCTTTACTCCAAGTTTCCAAATGCTGGAGTAGGGCCATGTAATACAGTTCTCTATGTTGTGGAGATGTACATGAGATGTACATGATAACGTTATATGATTGATTAGGCTGGGTTTGGTGAGTTTCACTTGGCTTCCTTCACAAGTTGAGACTGATGTACATGATAACTTAATACAGTTCTCTATCTTTTGGAGATGTACATGATAACGTTATATGATTGATTAGACTGGGTTTGGTGAGTTTCACTAGGCTTCCTTCACAAGTTGAGACTGAAAGCCTCATTACGACCCAGGCGGTAAATTACCGCCTGGGTCGTACCTTTACCACCATGGCGTAAACTACGTTTACGCCATGGTGATTGGCGGACTTACTGCCCCATTCCGAGGTTGGCGGGGCGGTAAGTCCCCAATCCCCATTTACCCTTCCCCATTCCCATTTTTGCCCCATAGGGCATAATGGGAGTGGGGAAGGCGTTAATTACGCCACCGTAAATTACGGTGGCGTAATTAACAACAAGGTCCCTTAGCGCCATGGATTTTAACACCTGCTAAAAGCAGGTGTTAAATCCTCCATGGCGCTAAGGGACCTCGGAATCAGGCGGTAAGGGTCGGTGCTGTTTACGCTGCCGTAAACCCCTTACCGCCTGGGTCGTAATGAGGCCCTGAATGTTTGCAAGTGTCTCATTTGGTGTGACATTGTTTTGTAGGTGTAGTTTTTGGCAATGTTGTGCAGACGCATGTTTTCCAAGGCAGTACTTCCATTTGGGTACTTGTTTTTTTTAATGTCCTGGCTGTTGGGATTATCTGTGGCTATGTTTTATGTATTTATCTAAAGCGCACGCACAACCCGTAGGCATCTCTTGGTAGGATTTTAGTACTCTTTTTCAGGATGAAGATGGTCGAAGGTTCAGCCAGACAATGTGCTCAGAATCACCATATATGGCTGTACCTGTTAAATGGTCTATAGCCTTGTGGCACCCGCATTCTCTATGAGAAAGCATTTTTATACGAAAGCTGCACAATTTCTGTGATAGTGTTTTGTCAGATGATATGTCATCCCAGAAGTCCTTTATCTATGTTTTCTCAGATTTGGTGAGATACGCTGTGACATATCTTGCAACTGCAGTGGAAATGTCTGCAATTAATTGTATGTCTATGTTTGCATTCCGCAAGAGGGCAATAATTGGATTGTAATCATTGATGTACTTGGATGTTTCGTCCCTTTTAATGTTGTATGCATTTGAAGCGGATTTGCCTTTTACACTGTATCTAACAGAAGACATCAAGCTATTTACTTGTCCTTTTCTGCAAATTGGTTTAGGAAAGCCAAAGCACCATTTGGTATAGTATTTCCCTTTGTTTTTATATCTATGTCGGCAGTATTTGCCACATGTATGCCTTTGGAAACCTAACACTTCTGTATGTAGATTGCTATCTTTGGTTTCTGAAGGGATGTCGCAGGTGATGTATTTTTCAATAAACTGTAAAACAGTGGCTCAATATCATGGCCACATTTTGGAGTATCTTTTATCCATAAAACATGTGGATGTGTGGTGCTCCTCTGGATTGATATTCTTTTGTCCAAAAAAAGTGTTGCATTACTCAGAGCAGAGGGACAGGTTTATTGCAGATAAAATGCAGCATGGCAATGAAGCGATAGTGAAAAAACCTTGATACATTATCAGGGTCAAGAGAATAGAGTTCTCCTCGAGTTTCTGTATCTATGTCCATCTTTATTTTGGTTTGCAGTGCATAAGAAGTCATGCAAGTCATCCAATGCGACTCTGCTCAACTAAAAGTAACTGCACAACTAAAGTAACAAACCATGTGGGAGGGCCTACATTTCTTAGCATACAACATACATCAGTGTGAGATTGTAACCAGTATTCTTTTGTACCACACATGTTTGCCAAGAGATTTATGATACGTGACTCCTTAACTTCATCTTTGTCTTTTATTTAATGAAGCAGTTGGGTAGCGGATATGTTTTAAAAAATTAGAGCCTGTTTTTAATGTGTGTGCAACCTCGCAACATAGATTTGCTAGTTCACTTTCTAGGAGGAGGTGAAAAATGTATTCAACATTTTGTCTGAATCTGGGGTCTTCAGAATACATTTTTAAAGACCGATATTATGATGTACTTATTTGCGTGGACCTTTCATCATTTATTCCTCCTTTTGCTGAAGGAAAGAGTAGAGAAAAAGAACTTGCTTCTACACTTTATGCTGATTGGGGATCTTTTTGCTAGATGCAGCTGATATGTTTCTAATGGATCATCAATTGTGTTTTTCGAGTGGGTGAATGGTATACTGGTCTAAAATATTGGCTGCTGCAAAACAGGATATACATGTTCAAATTGACCAGTTTCTGGTGACTCTTAAACAATGTGGGTGGTTTCTCTTAAATTTTCCTCAATGTTTATATCTTCGTGAATTGATTGTTTTCTTTTAGATATAGTAGGGACTGTCTAACTTTGTTTAAGTCGACTAGTTGTTGCCAAATGTGTTTGTCTTTTGATGGCACACCATTAACCAGTACAATAAAAGATTGATCTATTGGCAGTTGTACTCAAACAGTTTGTACATTTTCTTTTAGATTCAATGGCAAATATCCAACTTTGCCACGGATGCCAGTTAGTAACTCGGATGGAGGTAATTTGCCATTTTGATTGAAGGTGTATTATAGCTTGAAATGCACTGTTTGTATTATAATATTCTTGTAAAAATTAAGCTATTGTATAGCTTTTGGAAGTGGGAGAGTTATTAGTGATAGCAGGTGATGGCATTTGGTTATTTTCAAGCTCTATGTTGCAGTTTGTGCACACTCTTGGGGGTGTTTATGAGGAGAGGTAATTACTGACGGGCCCATTGGTCAGCCCTCACCCTTGAAAACTAGTAATACAAGATAGCTGCACCATGCGAGGACAGAGTGCAGGATTCACATACCCCGGCAAGGATCAATAATCAGGACTCAGTAAATTGGCAAAGGGAGGTCTGTCTAATGATACATACATCAGCTTATGGAAATCAGCAGCATCACAAACACCTGCCTCACCCCGACTTCCCCGAACTTCAGTACAACAGCCTCTTTTATGGGCAAACTTCGTCATTATTCTACAAAAAATCATCATGCAATACAATAGGTTGGGAAAGGTAACTTAAGTATAAGTGCTATAACTGTATATGGAAATAATGCAGGTGGATTGGATAACTCTTATCCGGTGGGCGTCTATGCCCATCCCTCTACACCACACTTGATTGACGTCACTACAAGTACGACGTCTCATTGGTTACAATGTCTATAGGACCCTAGATTACATGGTCTCTGTGATTGGGTGAGTTACACCCCTAAACATAAATCTCCATTTTAATTAGCAGCATGCAGAATAGACACCGAGGTGCCTAGTGTCCCAAGATTCACCCTTCCTCCCTTCCATCAATCAGTGGTCTAGGGCTATGTGTCAATTAGTTGGCTGGGTATGGCCTCGGATCTGTAGTCTCTTATCAGGAAAAGTTATGGCACCCTCTGGTTCTGGATGACATCAGGCGGTGGTACATCTTCGTGCCTGTCTGGCGACGTGTTGGTCCACCGTGAATCTGCTTCAGTTTCCAACCTTTTGTCCATTTTATTCTGTATGCGCTTAGCCACCTGCATGGGCCTCTCTTACCTTGGCCTTCATGAGTGGGCTGGCATGCTCTGAAGTTGGAGCCTCGTGAGTCATGCTCACCTCCCCTTCTCTGGTTGACCTCGATTTCCCTGGCATGAGCCATCCTTTGTTAAGTTTCGATCCCACTCTTTTCCTCAGCTTGTGCCTGGATATGAAACTTGGCCAGTCAGGTCTTGGCCACCTTGGAATACTTCTGTTTATACAAAATGGAGTCAGACGTGTACATTGTGCTGTATTGAGGTAGATGTATACAGTCGGCGCTTGCCGCTCTAACTTCTGCTAAGCATTGCAAGCAGACTCGATTACTTAGCATCTTGTGTTTCAAGCTTATTTATGCACGTTCAATAAGGCGGTTGCTTCCATCTTGTCTCATGGCACCATCCTCATACGTTTTTCACAGTGTCTCTCCCATTTGTCCTTTTACAATTATCCTCGCAGTTGTCAGTACTGGCATGCATGCTTTCAGTACTCCTTCAGTTCGTACTTGGAGCTGCTCTGGTCCTTGTTCCATCTCCACTGGCCTTCCATTAGGGCTTTTTGAGTCTCTTCATGGACCGTGTGTAGGCATTCCTCCTCGTTCCATATCAACGGCTCATATGGTTGTCTGATTGGGTACCGTGCTGCCCAGGGTTGCCTGGTTATGGGCATTTCAACAGGTATTGATCTTCTAATGTACACAGGGCAGAGGCCCATTGCAGCCCTTTGTTGGTTCAGCTGCTCCTCGTACGTCACATACCTTAGTGGCACCTCGAAGCAAGGGGTCGAAGCAAGGGGCAGGGGTGCAGGCCACGTCTGGGTTCTCCTCTACAAGGAATTCATTATTTTGTATTTAGCTTCTGTTAGATATAAAGCTAATTGGAACCATTGAGATTGTTCATTGTCTTCTATTTCGTAAGGTAGATCTACTATTTCTGTGCTCTTTTTTATAAAATGTTCTGATGCAACAGACACATATTTTGTCTGGTATTTCAGAAGATGTGTTTTGAAACTTAGCTATTTCCTTTGGGTATTTCTTTATAGGACATTGGTATTTATGAGGTTTTTGGTAATGTTTTCTAAAGGTATTGAATTTCCCAAGTCACCTTCTGTTCCAAATATTTATGTTGGACAGGTTCTATTTCTTTAAGGAGTTCTGTGGTTATTCCATGTAGGAGAATGTAATTTAAATGTAGTTCTAGAGCTGGATTTTTTGCTGAGTATTGTTGATGCATAAGATTTCATATAGTAGAATGGTGTGTCGCTAACATTGTGATGCGGTGGAACGTGCTTTTGGAAGCAGTTCCTAAAATGCAGGCACATAAATGTCCTCGTAGACCAGTGTGGCTGCGCATTGGACAGGAGTCTATGGCTTGTAAAGTTTTTATTTTTCGTTTGTCTTTTAGATTCACATAGTGATTGAGGAATTGTTGTAAAGACTTAAAGGATTGTTGGTGTACATTACACATTGCGCTGCATGCCCATGTGTACACTGGATGGTTTGTTTGGGTGAAAGGAGCATTTGGTTCAAAGAATGTTGGATTTTTTTCTATAAGCGTTTATTTTGCCATAATGGTTTGTTCCACCATTTCATACACTCAACCACTATTGTCTATATCAATAGTTTTTTGTTGTTTTTGTTTATAAGCTTCTTCTTTAAAGTATGGTTTTGTGCTGCTTGTGTGAATCCATTACCTCATAGAAGTTTGAAAAGTTCTCTATATTGAAAATCCATATGAACAATGTTCTCTTCAGTAGGAAAGCATTGACAATTAGAGAATGCAGGATAACTTTCCTGAGGTAGACTTTAAGGGAAGATTGGGACTTGTTGTGTCTCTTGGGAAAGAGATAGGTTGCGTTGGAAGGTTGTGCAATGTATATGCATGTGTGGTGCATGGGTGTATGAGTGCGATTGTAGAGACGAATAGAGTGCTGTTTTATTCTGAGGTGCTATATTAGGTGTGGTTGGGAAGATTGTGAGAATACAAGTGTACAGAAGTGTGATGGTGTTGGGTTAGTGAGTATGGAAGTCGTGCTGTGTTGGAATCTGTACAGTGATTGTGCTGTTTTGAGGAACAGAGTGGGTGTTGTGATGGTCGTATGCAGATGGGAATTGTAGGTGTGTAAATGATGGATTATAATGGGCTAGAGTGAAAGAAATGTTGGTTTGAAAAGAGTAATATGGGGCAACATATATGTAGTGGAACTGTGCTGCTATAATTACATACATACACCTAGTACATTAATGTACTTACATTGTTCAATGCAAATGGTTTTCATTTTTCGGTTGTTGATTGCAGTGATCGGCTTATTTCCTGTAATTGTAAATTAAAGTTAGTGGGGAAATGTGGTAATGATGAAGTACTTTTAGGAAGCAAGGTTCATATTTAGAATGGAAGGAGGAGTGTTGGGGAAAAAGTTAATACATTTGATGGACGGTTAAAAATGGTTGACCTTAGGAATATTTTTATGAAACTTAAGAAATGCAAATGCGCGTTCGCAGAAGCTCTGTAATATTTTGTAAAAGAGAAGAAAAGTTGATGAAACAGTTTTTTAGTACACTTTTAAATGGCAGTTGGTGTGTGGAAGTTTAATATGTTAGGAGTATATGCATACTTGCCAACATGAGGCATTCTAATCTGTAGGAGTTTATGTAGTCCTAGATTTCTTATTTGCGTTCCTGGACTTGCAGTTCCACTTTTCCCATTGTGAAAGTTGGAGTACAAGTCATAGAATGTGGAGAAAAAAGTAGAACTGCATAAGCAGCTGAAGATTGGAATGGGATATGTAAGGAAGTATACACATACTGTCAATATATTAAACTGGCACACACTGACTGTAAATTACAAATGGTGTACACATCTATTTGTTCTGCTTTTACTTTCTTTTATGAAAAAGTTACACAGTGCTGCTGTAAATGCAGATATGCATTTTCTAACTTTCTTAATGATGCTTCCAAAAATATTTTGAAAAGCACAGCATTTTATATTATTTTTTATATATATGTCACAGTTTTGAATCTTGAAGTTGTGTTTTTTCTTTGCATTCTGGAAGTTGTAGTTTGAGTTTTATAATGGAAGAAGTTGAATTCGAAGTGACAAAATGAAAAGAAAAAAAGACTTAAGAAGCACCTATACATTGGAATGGGAGATGTTGGGATGTATGCAAGTTCTGTCAACATATTGAACTGGCAGACACTAAGTGCCACTTAAAAATGGTCTACAGATCTATGTTATCTGCTTTTCCTTTATTTTATGAAAACGTGACATAGTGCTGCTGTACATGATCATATGCTTTTTTTAACTTTCATCAAAATGCCTCTAAAAAGAAACATTTTGAAATGCAGATCATTCCAATAGTTTGATGCTTCATGTGATCAGGTGATGAACACTGCAATGCATGGCATTTGCTAGAGTGGTTAAAAAAGGGAATATGCTGATTGAGAAGCTTATTACAGGGTAAGTAGCAGGAACCCTCTATACATTATATTTGTGAAAGAGTTCAAGAAATTTTTTTCTAAAATATAATCATACCTATACTGTGTTTTGTTAGATGCAGATCTTGTTGAATCTGGAAACAGAAATCTTGGGCAGTTGCACAGTAGTTTTTGATGCAGATGTCTTTCATTAACAGGAGATCTGTACTTTTAGAGTTCAAGAGTACATCTGAAATGTTGAAGTGAGATGACAGGGTTAGGTGTAGAGGTTTTGGATGTGATTGGTAGATGGATGTGTGACTCTTTTAAAGCAGCCAATGAGAGAGTGTTGAGAACTTGAAAGTGGAAAGGGTAGAAGGGGTGCCCCTGTGCTACGGGGTCAATGGACACCGCAGTATTACGCAGACGGCACGTGCCACATCTGGGTCTTTTGAGGATGACTGGCATGGAAAGGGGACTGTGGGGATTAGCCAATTAGACTTGCTCAGTGTGGTGTACAGGAGGAGAGGGTAGTACGAGTTTTGTTTGCAGTCGTTGTGTTAGTCCGAAAACAAATCCCTACCATTATCTTGCCCCCCTGGGCAACCATGCACTGGTCTTAGACAATCTTAGACAATCCCCTAATGGTGGGGGGTGGATCACTATACCGCCCCTGCTTTCATATTTCAGGGCCTTTGTGCACTGTGTTACTCCTAGATTACTCCTAACATACACCTATGGACACAATAACATAAGACACAAAGAAAACACATGAATCGATTAAATTATAACAATAAAATACATTTATTTATGCACAGCAAAGCATGATGCAAATAATACTAAAACTATTGCAACCATCTAATTTGCACCTTTTATACTTCTGTTGCAAATCTACCATGCAATAACTATAAGTCTTACAGGCTTCTAATGCAAGCCTGTGATGAAAGCCTGTGATTCTAATGCAGTCTAATGCAAGCATCAAACATCCAGCAATCCTCTCCTTCATGCAGAATAAACCCTCTCCAATCCACACCATACTTCACACTCATTCTCTAAGACAATCCCTGTCTGATTTCCCCTTTCCCAAACCCAAAGCTCTTTGTGCGAGTGTCTGTTCTAATCATGGGTGTAATTCTAGGGGGGGACAGGGGTGCCTGTCCCCCAATCTCCATGGCACACCATTCTGTCCCCATCCATCTGGCTCGGGCACCCCTTCGTCAGATGCCACGTCCCCTCCAACATCCTCAGCAAAGCTACCCCACTGGTTCTAATCAATCAGTTTGTCTAGGCCATAAACCATACCTGCCATTTGCTCGTGCCTCTCTGGCTCCAGCTCTGTCTTTGTCAGGGCCAGGTCTCTCCTCTTCCCGCTACTCTGCAATCAGTCAGTCAGTGGCAGGCCCCTCAAAATCTGGTCACTTGAACTGCCTCTGCCAAGCTCTGCCAAGCTCTCCGATCTCTCTCCCAAAGCCATCGGATTCTGCTGCACCAAGACATCTCTCCCTCATTCTCAGGACTGCATCCAAACGACTTTCGATCGATCTCTCAGAGATCAGCTCCACCCAAAACTCCAACAGCAACTAGCTCGAATGAACTCCATTAGTATCTAACCCCATCTCCAACAGCAACTAACAACAACTAGCTAACCTCCCTTCTCTTCACCTCTGCTTATACTAATCCATGACAAACTCATTCTCCATGGTTACTTGGTTTTCTAAGTTAAGAATGTCTCTTTCTCTGTCTCAGAATTTAGCAATGCCTGAAAGTCTGTGTTCTGCAATGTTCTTTCATGTTCTGGTCACTGCGTGTTCTGTATCAATGTGACATTTCAAAGCATATCTATTCTCTCCACTGTTGGTTCTGTTGGCATCACGAAATCCTCTATCCTCCAGAGAACAGGCCATCTGTCTTCTCATGCAGAAGGCACTTCTCCCATCTCCCCTTGTCATGCTCCCTCCCACCTTTGCTGTCTCCGCGGCACACTACTAAGGCGAAGGTGACCTCTGTGTCTGCCTAGAAACTCTTTACATTGCTTCTTTCACACTAATTCTCTGCAGTGCCGCGGCACAAACAACTTCTCTGTGTCTCCATTCAGTGGAATGGCTTCATGCTTTCTCTATTCTCAAATATAGTGCCTAACACATTCAAACAATACCAAGCACTATCCTCAAAGCATAATGCAAATACTAAGTGCACTCTCAATACATGGCGTCTCTACAATGCATACATGTCTCATTCATTCTCTCTAGTGCGTAGCACGTTTTTCTCTGAGCCAAAGCGCTACATAAATGCATAATACATCATTCTAAAAGCATCTCTTTCTGTCATATATGGCAATAACATAACTAAGCAATCCCTTCATATAACAGGGCCTATTTCTTTCTTCAAATGCATAATGAAAATGGCTAATGCATACAAAGTGGCAGTCTAATATGTGGATAGTATAATGATGCTACTTCTTCATGTACTAATCAGAACTAAACAGGATGCAATTATGAATAATTCCATAGCAAAGAGTAATGATTGGGTAATGGTTCTATAACAAAGAGTAATGATTCTCTTATGATTCTCTAATGATAACAAATCCAGGCTCCTCATTTTATCAGATTCTACAATCTCTCCTCTTATTATTAGATATTCATACCCAACTATATGTCATAACATAACATAGCAATGTGGTATGCTAATACCAAGCAAAATTGCAAAAAGGGACAAAGCATATTATTTCATGATACATAAAAAACCCTTTTTTTTAAAATAATGCAAGCATTTCACTCTATCAGTGGCAAGCTAAAAATCAAATGCATAGCTGCAAATGTGTCAGAAATCAGAACAGCATAGCAAAAAGTCAAAGGTCAAAAGTTTCTACAAGCCAAAAGTGTGAAAGTGTCTCTACAAGGAGAAAACGAAAATGTAATGCATAGAATCAATGCATGTGTACTGTGGATACAGGTGTTTCCATTTTTCAATGTGTCAAGCATAAAATATGACAATCACTTTCTCAGGTGTCAAAGCTCAGTAGCCAAACAGGTCAAATCAATTCATTACAGATCAATGGATACATATCAGTGTATACATCCAGTGTATTGGTCACATAGGCCAATTAATTTATATTCCAGTCCATGGTATTTCCAGGTCACTCATGATGTATGTGTGCCCTCACATATGCACACAATTCCATGTCAGTACAAATCCAGTTCTAGTGCAACGGTTTCAGCCAAGGAATGTCAACAAAGATGCAGTGTCAACGAAGCAAGTGTTCACAAATCGGGTAATGTGTTCACTATGAGCATATCAGTGTGTGTTCAGCAAAGGTTTTCAATGTTCAGGTAGCAGAAAAGTGTTCAAGCCAGTTCAGGCTGGCCTGCTAAATAAATGGCAGCAAGCTATTGAGATTTTGCACAGAGCTCCAAAAATGCAGGAGCAAGCATCAAATTTGCTGGTACTATATGCGCCCCATTTCTACCCATGGAGTGATCACACATGTCCTTCATTTTTCAAAGGTAGCACCGGGAAAACCGTGTGTCAGAACTTTCAATTGATGCAGATTGATTGCTCATACGCTTCCTTTTCTCTAGGCCTTCATTCCCATTTCATTTAAATTTTGGGGAACAAAGGCGAATGCAAAGCACTGGTGCACTCATTCAGAGTGTTTGTAAGACAATGCAGATGGTAACTCTCCTCTGTAATTCCATGCACATTGGCCCTTCGCATAGGCCCGACTCCAGCTTCAAATTCTCTCCTTCCTCGCCAGGTCATGCTGTTGCCAGTTGTTGCCATGCCATGTCAGTTCCTGCCATGCCAGTCCCATGCTCTTCAAATGAGGGACCAGCCAGTGTTGAATGTGAGTGCAAATTTCAAAGCACAATGGATCAATGCTCAATCTCTTTCACTCAAGAGACAAAGCTTCACTGCTTTCAAACGTGGATCAGGAATTCAAATGCTTTCAGAGCGTGTCTTCCTGCTCATTCCTGCATTTCTCTCTTTCTCCTCAGGCCCAAACTTGTCTGGTTCTAGTTCACAAAGTAAGGCATTTCAAATGGATTCACTTCTCGCTGCAGGTTACAAAAGTTGCTCACAAAACAATTTCTCTCTTCTTTGCTGAACAATCTTCACTGCTTTTTCTCTCTCACTCCTTGGCACAGAATGCTGCAAGGTGTCAGTTTCTCTCTGTTCAGTCAGTCACAATCTTCACTTTCCATGGCAATATGTGTCATGCCATGAAGTCTGCGTAGCAAGACGGTTTTCTGGGTACATTCTCAGAGCGCAGCCACTCGACAAGGGCAAACCCTAAGGCCTCAAATCGGTCGGTCGGCATCCCCCAAAAGTGCGGCTGCAAAGCGTAGCAAAAGTCAGATGGTGTCACATTACAAGGTGACAAAAGCCAGTCTCTTTTTGGTGCTGTTTCAAAACACAAAGGTGTCAGACATCATGGATCTCAAACAGACGGTTATCAAGGTCTGGTCAATCTGGTCTGGTCAGTCTGGTCAATCTGGACATGCTGCTTTCAATCGTCATGCTTCTGCCAATCATGGTCTGGTCAATTCATGCTGTGATGCAATCTGGACAGTCATCAATGCCATCTTGGTCTGGTCAAGGTGTCTCCAGATTTCATGCAAAGAAAACAAAAGTGCAAGTATCAGTCTTCAATCAGATTAAGATGTTTTCAAAGCCAAAAACAAAACAGCATTCCCCCATTGTGCGTTGCAGTGCACATCTAATTCTAAACTGCCCATGTCTCTCAAAAGACATCAATGCTAGTTTCTCTCAGTGTCTCAGTCAGTTCTATCAATGTGTCAGTGCATATGTCTAACTATGCCTGTCTCACCATGCTGCTCAATGCATGCATGCTTAATGCATTTCTCCGTTCCTATCTTTTTCAAAACAAAACAAAACAAAACAGCCCATTTCATATATTCCAAACATTTCACAATAAAATGCTGTACATTCAAATGCTGCACATTCAAAACTGTCACCACTGCATTCTCATTCAATTGCATTCCATATCCTGCATTTCCTTCTGTGATCACTTCCATGTGTTCTAGCCACACTCTCCAATTCTATCTTTCATAATTAAGTTTTCACAAAGCTGAATAACTCCATGTTTAAAAAAACAAATCGGTTTCATTCAAACAAATACTAACGTGTGTCATACAATTCAGATTCAAACAACATTCCTTCACTTCATTGCTATCTCCTGCTTCAAATAAACAGTCTGCTAGTTCTGCGCAATCTCTAAAGTCAACAAACTTCCTCTCCATGAACTCTCTTCAAACAAAATAATTCAAACAATCCAAGGTCTGAAAACATCGAATTTTAACACGAACAGCGCGATTCACATTCTGTTTGTATGCTATCAAAATATCTATGTCATTAGACAATATTTTTCTCACTCAATAACATAGGCACAATACTGCTACTGCCAAAAATGTCATCACAAAAGTCATTTCTCTTCAAATCAAAGATCTTCACATAAGTACTTTCATGTACATAACTTTTTTCATTCTACAGTTTCACAATACAAATCTTCATACGCAATCCCTCTATGCATTTTCTCTTCATGTCCTCTATTTCCTGGCAAACCCCTCGTTCAATCTGTTCAATTTGTTGCTCTGCTGTTGCTGCAATCTCCTCATGCATTGCTGCCCTATCAATGCAACAAACTGCTTTCTGGCTCACACTATTTCGGTCATTATCCTGAAGTAGCTCTTTCTCCCCACAAACAATATTCATATCTCTAGGAACTCTGTTCCCGTCCATTTTCAATACATTTTTCAATGGGTCATACTTCAAAGCTGCTGCTGGGACATCTTCCCAGACTTTAATTACATTTCTGAGACGATATATTACTGAATGCAAATCACCAATATATGGGCTCATCTCTGTCATTTCAGTTTCACTATTCACTTCTCGTATGGTTAACGCCGATGATACATCCCAGACGTCAAGCATATTTCTGAGCCGATTTCCTATTGCTTTTCAGGTCACTAAGAAATGTGCTCATCCTGCAGTTTCAATTATTCAAACTCAGGATTTCTCTTCAAGCAATCTCACGACACTCAAGTGAGTTTAAAAAAAAAAAATTCCAAGACTTCTTCAAAACAAGCAGATTTTCAGGCCGATTCATGGAATTAATGTGCGCTGAAAAATTCTGCGCAAGCGTGCGAAAGCGTGCGGATCGCAGCACAAGTGCAAAAATCGCAGCGAAACCTGCGCACAGCGATTCATGGAAGTCCGTGCGCGTGTAAATCCATGGATGTGCGATAAAATCCTGCATGGCACACGCGGGCGCACACATCATCAAACAGCGTGCGCTACACGCACAGCGAAAGCGCACATAGCGCAGCGCACACAAAAAAAGTAGGCGAACACGGGGCGTAACACATGGAAAGGGCAACAATGCGTGAAAATGTGGGCATTACAGGGGAAGTACAGGAGGCAAATGCACGGAATGCCCACACGCGCGCCTACAACACGTATTCATGGAATCGAACGGGGCTAACGCGTGCACCAAAAAAGACTCGCTAATCTGGAAAAACGTATGCCAGCAGGAAGCAGGCGTACATGGACCCGCGCAGCATAAAAGTGCGCGCAAACAACAAACAAGCTCAGACACTACGATGAATATACAGTTCCTCGCAGGTCGTGGGATACCGCAGGAGGAGGATAGTCAGGGCCAGAATTTTTACACCCAGAACCAGCCTTTTTGGGATGCCCGATGACCAGGTGTATCGGAGGTACAGGTTTCCACCTCACATAATACTCGACCTGGTGAATGAGAGGGAGGATGACCTCTCATCACCCACCCTGTGCTCCCAAGCACTGAGCCCCTTGGAAAAGGTGCTCAATGTACTGCACTTCTTGGCTACTGGGTCATTTCAGTGGACAAGTGCCATAGTGGGGGGGGTGTCACAGGCCACGCAGTCACGCTGCCCACACCAGGTCTTGGCCATCATGACTGCACGCCCCTCAGTCCACAGGTAAATATACCTGCCCAGAACACCTGCAGAAAGGCAGGCTGTTGTCCAGGATTTTTACGGGTTGGCACACTTCCCCAAAGTGCTAGGTGCCATTGATTGCACCCATGTGGCTCTACATCCTCCCAGGGCATCAGAGCACATCTATAGAAACTGCAAGCACTGGCATTCCATCAACGTGCAGGTAGTATGTGATGCCAAGGGAATCATCACCTCAGTATATGCCAACTATCCAGGGTCCACCCATGACAGTTTCATATACAGAATGTCAACCCTAAACCGGGACTTAGAAGCTGAGCGGCATGGCGATACATGGCTGCTTGGTGAGTATAAATGCCACTGCACATGCATGCATGTCAGATACTGAGTAATGTCACAAAACCACTAATGATACCCATCATCACCTCCCCAGGGGACAGTGCCTACACTCTAAGCATCCACATGATGACGCCAATTCGGAACCCCACCACACCACCCGAGGTAAGATACAACACAGCCCATACTGCAACCTGTGGCATAGTGGAGTGCACATTCGGAGTGCTCAAGTCACGCTTTCGCTCCCTTGACCGTTCTGGTGGGCAGCTGCTATACGCTCCCCCAGTAGTGTGCAGGATCATAGTGGCAGCATGTGTCCTGCACAACGTTGCAACACTCCGGGGCCTGCCGGTGGACATGGTGGTACCCCCACATCCCCAACCACATGCCAGGCCGCTGCGCATGGGAGGGGAAAGGGCACGTGGTGAGGCAGCCCGTACACAGCTGGTGGCTAATTACTTCACCAAAAATCACCTGTGGAGTGCACACAGCCCTGGCACATACCAGCTGACAATCAATGATGACGACATAAGGCACAGTCAACTGTCACAACCATACCAGCCTGAGATTGGTCACCTGGAAGTGTTACATTGTGTGCATCCCTACCTACCCAAAGACAACCAATGCTGTGTCATTAAAAGACATACATTCATGCTGCATGAATGACTACCCCCTAGTAAAATACAACATGAAAATAGCGCCATGTCACCCAACCCCTTCCCATCTCCGCCACCCAACACACCATGGCATGTCATGCAATGTGAAAGCAAACAAAGCAATGCACAAGAACTGACACAAGTGTCACAAAGTGCACTGTCCCAAATGGAAACAGCCCACAGACAATATGCTCCCAGTAATCAATAACAAACAGCACACATGACCAAATACCACCAACACAATACAGCAACACAGCATGAAACATTGCAAAAACATGACAGTACAAAGTCAAAGTAGTGGTAGTCTTACAACCTGAATAAGCCAGCACATCGACCCCTTCCAACTGCAGAGTGTTGATGCCACGCAAATGTGTCAGTGTACTGCATACAACATGAACTCCATCTGCAAAGGAGACGGCCTTGTGAAGACATGAATAAGGTACCTGCAAATTTTGAGGAAGACATGGATGCACAAGCACATGGGAGCCCAATGTCACTGTGTAAGTCACTGTCACTTGGTCACACCCTTTGCAAGCCCATGGAAACGGGAAGCAGAAGGGGTGTGTGTGTCACGAACCCAAGCATCTAACCCTAACTCAGGACAAGCCTGCATGTGCCCAGCCGGAATACACAGTGGATGCCCACGGGAGCCACACAAGGAAACACACTGTAAAATAAATAAATAAATAAATAAAAAATGGCCATGTGGGGACGGGGGGCACCCCGGAGGTTCGAGGACAGGGTGCACACCAACACCCATAGTAGCTTTTTGCTCTGTTAGAAATAATTCTGCCCTTAACCACGTGGGTTTTATTCCAAAGTACAGTCTGCTTGCCCGGCTTTGGAAAACAGACTAGTGTTTGGTTTCTTTCACGTAAACTTGAATGCAGTTGGCAATGGTCCAAACCTTCGTGTTACGCACACCAACACCCACCTGCGTGGATGTTGGGAAAAAAATACCTCCAGGGGCTAATGGCCTGCACGGCTATGCCATTGTGGGAGAACTGCTGCTGGTCTCTTCACCCTCTGCTGCTGCATCAGGAGGTGGAGTTGCTATGGGAGGCAGCCCACGCAAAGCCCTGGTATGGTCCTCCATGGCAGCAAGCATGCAGGTCTGGAAGGTCTGATTCTGGAGGATGATAGTGCGAAGATCCCCATGCAGCACCTCACAGGTTGCCTGCATTTCTGCATGCGTGGCCTCGCGTGATGCCCGGATCTCCTCACGGGTTGCCTGCAGCTCAGCTGAGAGGGAACGTGTGAGCTGCTCCAGCTGCTGTTCTGCCCTAAAATTTCGGGAAGCTTCAAGTTCAAGCAGAGTCTCCCTGATGTTATGGAATTCTACCCTCAGGGCTTCCCTGTGGCCCTGTGACTCTATTGATATGGCTTCACACAGAGTCTCCAGTGCTGCCCTTTGGACCCTGTTGGACGCCAACATGTCTTCCCTGTGTTATTGGCAAATGGAGTCTGTTTCCTGCTGTTGTTGCTCCGTCTGCCTTTCAGGGGGGATAATGGAAGTGGCCACCCTCTCCAATGCCTGAGCCATTATTTCAACTGATGCTGCCTGTTGGGTTGCCATACCGTACATGGAGTTTTCACATACAGTATTGCCTGGTGGCGCACGGCCAGTGCGTCGGCGGGCACCACACCTGTTTGGGGCAAGGCGATCTGCACCTTGCTGTGCTGACACTGCCTGAGGCTGCAGGACTGCATTCCCCCTCTGATCTGCTGGCCCAGGAACAGGATCAGATATGGTGGAGTGTGACCCTGCATCTGTAACCGCCAAAGGCGGACCTACCAACACTGACATCCCCATAGAGGGTTCTACCCCTGGTGCAAGTGGGTTGGACAGAACAGAATCCCTGTTAAAAGCACTCACCTGCGACAGCACATAAGTCTCATCATCCGATTCAGCACCTGAATAGAGGTCTGGGGAGGTGCACCCAGAGGCACCCCTGGACAGTATGGTCTGCAGTAAAAAAGGGTTTTCACCCACCACCACACCACGTCCTCCACTGGTGCCCGGTTGTGGCTGAGATCCCTCCTGGGTCTGCACCATCTCCTCAACCTCACCAGCATCACGTGTGTCATCACCTGAAAAAACATGAAATACAACAAATGCAAACAGGCATGAGCACCATAGCACACATATAGGCCTGACAAGACAGAGATCCTGTACATGATTTACACATGTCCCACATGACTATAACCCTGGCATGCATGCACTGTCAATGAGTTGGAAGGGGAGACATAGAGCAGACACTGAGGACACCAAGATGGAAAAGCAACACACTTGCTGCATGGTGGGTAGAACTGGCATCACATATTAGCCTGTGAGTGGCATGTCCAATACACATACATGACACATGCCAGCACACCGATGGCATGTAGCATAGCCATGGTACATTAGACAACTACAGCGATATGTCAGTGAATAAGTACTGTCACCCATCCATGTGAGATGGACATGATGAGATGAAAAATGCTAAATAGTGTGGCAAAAGATGCATGTGCCACACACTGCAACACATCCAGTGTACAATAATACAGTGATTGTAGGCAGATGTACACATCAATGGTTGGTCACTTTAACATGACAGCAAACAACTATCATGTTCCAAATTCAAACAGGCCCCAAGAATTAATGTGAGCAGGCCAATACTCAATCAGCCTGAATGGTCTAATCATTCAAATAACAAGGCAACACATGTGGGCCAATGTGGGGTGTATTCAATGACAGAAGCATGTCACATATGTGGCATTAGGGCTGAAAACTGCGTAGCAAAAATGGGAGAATTGAAACAATCAGCCAGAATGAACACTGAAAAAATCTGAACAATGTTGTTGCAAGATGACAGGTCAAGGGCAACTGCAGTAATGTGGCACTAATTGGCTACTGTGGGCAGAAGAGATACTGCCATACCCAAATCCAAGGTACATGAATGTATTAGAGGAAGCACATGGGTGGCCCATACCACTCTGGAGTACACACCCTCACCTGGCACTCAATCAGAACCCGTCACCCAAACAACATACACATGGATTTCACACACATGCATGTTCACTCACTGGACAATGTGTCATAATAAGGTAGGTCTCCCACGCCTTGGATCTGTTCCGCTGTGACGAAGGTTCCAGCAACAGACTCATGTTCAGTGAGTTGGTTGTCCTCTGGTGGAGACCCACCACCATTCACCAGAGTAGAGGCATGATTTGAGGCCAGCTTGTTCTTTGCTCTGCATTTCAGTTTATTCCACCACTTGTAGCAATCATCAGCTGTGCGCCTCACAAATCCAAGGGCACTAATGTGGTCCGCGATGGTCTGCCAGTGTGCCCTACGTTGACCAGGTGTGGTCTTGCACCCTGCAGTCACCACGATTTCGCGGCTATGTTCCGACACATAGGCCACAAGTGCATCAGGTTCAGCGTTATTAAAGCTAGGCTTCCTTGACATGCCAGAGTGTGTAGCCGTTTCTGGGGTCTCAGCCTTAGTGCCAGAGCACCCTTCTCCTTCTTTTTCAAAGGTGGTGCAGATCCTGAGTGGCTTACGCCGCTCTGGTCAGTAGGGGCAGAAGCGCCGGTGGACTGTGTACTAGGAGTGTGCGAAGGCACAATGACCATAGGTCTTGGTGCAGGCATTGGCTGCAGGGTGATGTTGGCAGGGGCAACGTCGGTCTGATGGACCTGGACCGACACTGTCCCGGCTGGGAGACTCAGAGCTAGGGTGGATAGAGCTGCAGCTGCCCCTGCAGCCTCCCCACCCTGCCTACTTGGGGCAGTAGATGACATTGCTGCCCCAGATCCATGTGGCCTGGTGACAAAAACTTGCACCGCCACACGTGGCTTAGACTAGCTGACCTGGAAGTCAGCCTGGGATTCTTCCTGTGCTGGGTCAGGTGCCACAATGGGCCGGGTCAACAAGGGCTGAGCTGGGATGGTGTCAGCTATGTTTCCCACGACCATGGGGGAAGTGGGGCATGGGTGTCCCTGATTGGTCCTCCACACATGGGGGTCTAGGGGCAACCTTCAAATCCTGGCCACGTCCCCTGCTGCGCCCACCACGCCCACCTTTTGAAGGTCGGCCACCTTTGCCTCCCTTACCGCTGAGTCACCTCCCAACCATGGCACTGATGTTGTTCTGCGTATGGGAGTAGCAGTAAACTATTGTCCTGGGAAATTGGGGGTGAAAGGGGTAGGGTACTAGATGGAATTCATACCCTAGTGCTCTAGCAAGGCTGTCTGTGACCCCTGGTGGAAGATGACAGGTCACGCAATGCACAGGCAACCCGAAAACAAAAATGAATGTGCATGCAACCCCTCGTAGACCTCATGCGTGGAAAAATTAACCCACACTACGCTGTGGCATCCAGAAACACAAAAATAAGCGTACGCATAATACACGCAGCCTACAATGACCTCTGAAGGGGTATGCGTCACATGGGGCAAGCACAGTTGGTAAATACGTGCGCGACTTACCATATGCCTGGAAAAAGAACATGAAAAAGACGCGTGTGTGCACGTTGGCAACACCCCCGCCAATAGAAGAATTGTATGCTGTCTGACGAAACAAGACAAAAGAAAAAGTGAACGCTGTTTGAAGAAACAGGTCCAACCAAAAAATTGAATGCTGTCAGAGGTAACAGGGAGTACGAACTTGAAACGCTGTGATGTAATCGCGTGTGAACCGACAAGAAGTACAAAATTCACCCACCCGCTCTCCACGAAAAGCACGTACAAGTAAATGGCGTCCTACACGTACCTTTTAAACCAGCCATACGTACAACGTCACTTACGCCTGTACGCACTAAGGCCCTTTCCTCCAATTACACGAGCTGACACGCGGACGTGCAGTTTTTGCACGTGTACGATGAACATGCACCCGTCTTGAGGGAAACGCCCTTGCGCGTCACGTCACAGACGTGCTTACGCGCTAAAGGGCCTTTGGTCCAATGAATTTGCGTCCGTGCAGTGTATTCACATGCTGATTCACTATGCACCCATCATGAGGGAAACACCCGCACACGTAACGTCACAGACGCGCTTATGCGCTAAGGTCCTTACCTCAAATTACACGCTGACGTGCAATTTTTTCACGTGCCAAATCACTCCGTATCAAGCTGGCCACACGACAACACACGGAAGACCACGCTCCTGCCCAGAAGGCCGCATTACTGCCCCCAAGAGGCCCGAGCACGCTCCCACCTGCCATCTGCTGCCTGCCTGCCTGCTGCCCACGTGCCCTGCTATTTGCTGCCTGCACATCAGCCAGGGGTGAAGTTGCTGTGACCACCCCTGCTGGAACTGAAGACTCCCGACTGGGATACCATCACTCCACAGCCCAGCCCCAGGACCCAGTTGCCCGCCTCTGGGGTTGCCATGTCAGGCACAACACCATCTGGCACCACTGGCAACTACCAGCCGGAGAGGCAGAGGGCCACCAGCTTCAGTGCCAGGGAAGTTGGTGTCCTGGTGGAGCAAGTACTGGGGCAGTATGATGCCCTCTTTGGAAGTTTGCGCGCTGACTATGAAGGACGGACCAGGATCTGGATGGACATCGTGACTGCCATCAACGAGGAGGGGGAGGCAGTCCGCGACATCAAACATGTCAAGAAGCGCTGGGAGGACTTCAGGTCCAGGACCCTCGACAAGGCCCAGCGCCTCTTGAAGGCAGCAGATGCCAAAGGGCGCCGGGGCCACCTGTCTGACCACCAAATGAGGGTCCTGGAACGCATAAGCCCAGTGCTCCACGTCCAGGTCCTTGAGAGGCAGACCCGTCTGGAGTCGAACGGTAAGTGTACATGCATACTGGTTGGACGTTGTGCATGTCGTGGTGTGCAAGTAGTGTGCAGGTTGCACGTGTGTTTCTGTAGGGCCATGTATGGATGTGTAGGTACAGGGGCATGAGGCTGACACATGCGAGTCCTCTCATGTGTGAGACACATGGATGGTGTATGTGTGGATAAGCATGCAGGCCAAATGCAGATGTGGAAGCACACATGTTTGAATTACTGTGTATGTACGTTGGCATGGTTGTGGTGTCACACATGGATGTGGGTTCCAGCTGCATGTATCTGCACTGTGTACATGTGCATGTGTGTGTATTTGACAAGTGTCCAACTGTGATGCAACATGGATGCATGTGGCACTGACATGTAGAAGGCTGAATGCCAGATGTGACATGGATGGCGATCTCATCACTCTGACAGTTGGTGGACATGCACACATGCATGTAAGTGTGTTGGTGTGTGTGCATGTGTTGTGTACTCCCCGTGTTTCATGTGACGTCAGGCTTACCTTCGGATGCTGATGCTGTTGTATGTGTATGGATGGTGCTGCCTGGTGCAATATTGCTGTGGAATTGCTCATGTGTGTGAGTAGAAATGACATGTGTGTTAGGGATTGTGATGCCATGTCTGAAGTTTGACACTGCCACTCATGTACAACTATCATGTGTGTATTAGTCCATTGTACAGTGCCCTGATGCCTGTGTTCTATCTCTCCCTGTCTGCAGCGTCAACTGATGAAGAGGGCGGAGAAGGTGCTGTGGTGCAAAGCGGCAGGGATCGCACCACCAGCCGGAGACATAAGGCCCGGCTCCCCTGTGGGATGTTTTTACCCATGCATCCAAGCCCTACCATAAAACTGTGCGTTACTGGCATTGAAAACATCATGATGGCCAGAACTCCCCAGAGAGTGCACAGGGAAAACATGAAGAATAGGCTGCCACCCATTTTTGCCTATATTGTGAGCACAGGAGGGCACTGCCTAAAACAACCATTGGGCTACACACACAGTAGCCTGAAACCCTTGGGAATGGCAATGCTGATTGTCAAAAGCAACCCAGAACTGTGGGGAATTCATTTTCTTAATGTCAAAAATGGATGCATTGCTAAAGTGAGCCTGAACTAATATAAACTAGATATCACCCACCCTGAACCTCTAGAGGGAATTAAAAGCCTTTTTAGCACATTTCTCACTTCATTGTCATCACATTCAAGCATGTTGGGCCTGTGTTTTAAAATCATACCTGTTTTTCTCTAAGCTTGCTAGGGGGAACTGCATTTCGTATTGCATTTTGTTGGGATTCTTGAAGACTGTGTGCTCTCCTTCCATTTCTTACATTGCATAGGGGGGGGTGAATTGCCAGAGAAAAAGTGATTATATTATCTTTTGCTAAAATCATATCAAGTTATTTCCGTACTGCATTTTATTCCTCATTGCTTTTCCCTTGAAACCATAAAAGTATTTTCGCTGCCTTATCCATCCTATACCAACTCCTCATTGATTGTAAAGAAGTGTGCTAGTGTCAGGTTACCCATTGTTGATCAACATTATATTCATAAGTGTGATATCAAGTATTAATTTATTATAAAAGTGTGATATATATATATTGTTTAATTTTTCAAATAAACCTTTTAAGTTTGCAAAACAAGCCTACTTCTTGGCTCAGTAGGGTCAAGGGGGATTCTAAGAGAGGGGTGTGATACAAGGGTTCATCATCCCGATTATAACTTGCCATAAAAATACATAAATAAGGGCTTCCCTTGGGCATCCCAGACAAGGCACTGACTTAGTGGGATTGCTTCATTGGAGTCACTTACACCCCTCCCAGATTGTCATCTCTTCGGAGAGTGAGGAGTCTGGTGCCGTGGCCCACGCCGCAGCTGCCAAGGGTAGGTCAACTCCCTTCTCTTCACCTCTGCTTATACTAATCCATGACGCACTCATTCTCCATGGTTACTTGGTTCTCTAAGCTAAGAATGTCTCTTTCTCTGTCTCAGCATTTAGCAATGCCTGAAAGTCTGTGTTCTGCAATGTTCTTTCGTGTTCTGGCCACTGCGTGTTCTGTGTCAATGGGACATTTCAAAGCATATCTACTAGCTCATGGCCTTTTGTGTGCAGTGCCTGGCCCTTATTTCTTCATTCATACCCATTATCTCCACTGTTGGCTCTGTTGGCATCCCAAAATCCTCTCTCCTACAGAGAACAGGCCATCTCTCCTCTCATGCAGAAGGCACTTCTCCCATGTCCCCATGTCGCGCTCCCTCCCACCTTTGCTGTCTCCGCGGCACACAAGCCATGCTGATTAGCCTCCTCCTACTAAGGCGAAGGCGACCTCTATGTCTGCCAAGAAACTGTTTACATTCATTCTTTCACACTAATTCATAACAATCTCTATAGTGCCGCGGCGCAAACAACTTCTGTGTGTCTCCATTCAGTGGAATGGCTTCATGCTTTCTCTATTCTCAAATATAGTGCCTTACACATTCAAACAATACAAGCACTATCCTCAAACCATAATGCAAATACTAAGTGCACACTCAATACATGGTGTCTCTACAATGCATACATGTGTACATGTAACCACAAAACATAACAATGTGTCATTCTAAATGGCTCTACATGGCATTTTCAAATATGACAGTTTGTCATTTCAGGCCTCATTCATTCTCTCTAGTGCCTAGCACTTTTCTCTCTCAGACGAAGCGCTACATAAATGCATAATACATCATTCTAAAAGCATCTCTTTCTGTCATATATGGCAATACCATAACTAAGAAAACCCTTCATATAACAGGGCCTATTTCTCTCTTCAAATGCATAATGCAAATGGCTAATGCATACAAAGTGGCAGTCTAATATGGGGATAGTATAATGATGCTACTTCTTCATGTACTAATCACAACTAAACAGGATGCAATAATGGAATAATTCCATAACAAAGAGTAATGCTTCTGTAATGATTCTCTAATGATAACAAATCCAGGCTCCTCATTTTATCAGATTCTACAGTTGTGAGTACATTGACAATGGCTGTGGCTATGTGTTTGAGAAGGCAGATTCTGTGGATTCTGGGGGACTCTTCAATTAAGTCATTGAAGATATATGCCAATAATCATGCATCTTTGGATATTGGATTGGCCGAAGTGGAAGTTTTCTGGTATGCAGTTTGTGGTTTAAACTGGGCAAGCTTGCTTTTGTTCTGTGAGAGTATGGCTCACTTTACATGTCCACACATTGTGATTGTCCATTGTGGAGGGGACAGTTTGGGGTGTGGGACTCCAGTGTCTTGTGATGAAGGATTTCTTGAAAAGCCTAATGCAACTGTTTCCTGCTGCTCAGATTATTTTTTCGGAAACAAATCAGAGGCACACATGGAGATGTCAAACAAACTTGTTCAGTCCTCAAATTGAAGAATCAAGGCAGATTGTCAATAAAGGTGTGTCTGCTTTTTTATATGCTCTAGGAATGTCATCTTTTGAGAATGATAATATAAGTTCTCATGGTGTGAATTTTATTTGTCCAGATGGAGTTCTCTTCACAGATGTCGGAAATGCAATTTTCCTTTAAAATCATAGGAATGTATTGAAGAAGTTCCTGTAAGAAAATTGTAAAGGAAGAGCTAGCGTGTACATTACTATTGTACATAAAAGCAACAAAAAAGGAAATAAAAAGGTGTTTGTTAACAAACCCCCCAAAAAGGTTCTTTTCAGGGCCACCACTAAAGATTAAATAACATAAATCATCTTTAATTTCCCCATCTTCCTTTTGATTGGCCACAAAGTCTGCAGACACCGTGGTGGTCCACAGATGGCTTGTGCCACATCCGGGTCTTTTAAGGTTGCCTGGCAATGAAAAGAGACTTAGGGGATTAGCCAATGAGGTGTTTTTGTTGTGGTTTCCAGGAAGAGAGGGTAGTAGGTATTTTGATTGTTGTATGTAGGGAAGATGGATGTGGCTAGTGCTCAGGAAAAACTTACTGTGTGGATGGTGGGAGATTGTTGAGTGAATAATTTGAAAAGGTACACTGAGCTGTGTGCATCTCTGGTACAATTGGTTCAGAGGGAGTGGAGGTTTGCAGGTATACAGTGTCTGGGCTAAACTGGGTGAGTTTATTATCATTTTGTAGGACTATGGCTCCCTTTCAATGCCCACATATCATTGTTATTCATTGTGGCACAAATAGATTGCGGTTTGTTACTCCATAATATTTGCTGGTTGCATTAAACGATATGTTTGGAGGCTTAATGGAACTATTTCCATGAGCAAAGGTTATCTTTTCAGCAATACATCAAAGTGAAGGGTGGAGATGCCCAAATGTGTTTTTTGCACAACTAGAAAAATGTAGGCAACTTGCACATAAAAGTGTATGGCCATCATTCCGAGCTAGGAGGTAAGTACCGGTACTTTCCGGCATGGCAGAAAGTACGACACCGGGCTGGCGTCAGACTGCTAATTGCAGCCCATTCCAAGCTCGCGGACACGCTCTTTTCGCCATGTCGGAAAAGAACCGAGCGTCCTGCCGCAAAACGACCCGAAAAACCCCTACCGGCATGCTGCGACACGTAAATAACAACACCGCCTTGGAAGCTGTAGCGTCAGTACATAACGGTGACCGTAATTTACGGAGACCGTAAATTACGGTCACCGCTAAAAAAAGGAACCGGAAATTACGTCATCGCACAGGAACGGGAAGGAGAGCGGCGGCCAACTTTAAAAACACTATCCATTGCCATCCTCATCCGCCAACACCCTTGTGAGCTAACTAAAGTCGGGAACAGGACCAGACAACTCACAACATGCCCAAAGCACCAAAGAAGGCTGTGGATCGCATCCGCAAGAGGAGATTCTGCCCCGAGGAACTCCAGGCCATGGTTGACTTCCTTGCTGAGCATGCCGATGTCGTTTTCAGCCATGACATGCGGAGGGAGTCCATCCGCAAGAATAACATCTGGGCCGAACTTGCACAGAGGCAACACCCCCTGCGCCCCCAGGGACGGTGGGTTGACCTGCAGGTGCGGGTGCGGGCCTCCTCTCCATCAACCACAGTCAGGCCATGCAGACAGGAGGTGGACCAAAGGTGGAGGTGGACCAAATACCCCTGTCCAACTGGAGCCGTGGGAGGAGACGTGTGCGGCTCTCATTGGCACAGAATCTATCGAGGGCGTGGGGAACATGGAGTGCGGGGCAACGACTTCTGCCGAAGGAGGTGAGTGTCCACAGTGTACACTGGCAATGTCCATTGCATGATTCAAACTGACCCAAAGGCCATCGAAGGCACCCTCTCGTGTTGCCCGCCCCCCATCCAACGCATCCCCCATCCAACTAATGCTGAGGCAAGTGCCACGCAATGAAGGTCCAAGTGCGAGTACATAACGCATATCAACCATAGTGCATTAACTTGCACAGCCCATCATGCACACTCTGCAGCCGGCTCGGCATTGTACTAGCCAAACTGCACATAAGCAGGCCACGATGAGTCACTCCCAAACATGCGTACATGACATAACCATGCACATGTACCACTGCCTTAGCTACCCCCAAAATGCCACAAACCTTAATTGACCGAAATGTGTATGCAGCCATGTATGCAAATAGGACATCGCACATTCACTCATGTTGTCCCTCTCTTCTACCCCCACAGGCACTGGCCATGACAACGCAGAGCCCCAATTAAGCCGGCCAAGCACCTCCATGGGTAGTGGCAGGGTCAGGTGAATGCCAGCACCTAAAAGAACGGCCCCCCCGGCTCCGGAAAGGCCACTGGATGCTGCAGAAGCACAATCCATCCCAGCATCGGCGCCAGCCACTATGCCAACCCCTAACTCGGCACAGTCGAGCATCTCTTGGGAGGCTGCTGCTACCGGCCCTGATGAGTGTGTGGACAGCCCGTCACCCATCTGTGGGGCGTCCGAGGAGGAGGGCAAAAACACAGTGCACAACCCGGAGCCCTGCATTGTACCCCTGGCCTCATGCAGTGACTGTGGGGATGCACCTACACCGGTCTACAGTCCTCAACTCGACCCGCAGGGGTATGAGGATGATATCCCAAGTCCACATGTACAGCCCTCTCCCGAGCATGCTGGGGCAAGTGGTTTCGCCGATGGTTTCCCATCATTTGGCACGAGTCTTGTGAATCAGTTGGCAGACCTCATTGCAGAATTCATGGAGGAAACCGCCAGGCCAGGGTTCAATAGCATGATGGAGTTAGAGAAATGCGGCAGTCTCTCACCAACTGCACCAACTGGTTGTGTGACACTCTGACAGACAGCACGACCCCTCTCTGTCATATCCTTGACCGCATAGCGAATGCCCTTGAGGCAGGCCATTCCAATACCCAGCCAGAGCAGGCGGACACGGCCGCATCCAGTGAGGCCACACAAGGCAGCCCAGAGAGACGCACTCGGCGTTCCATGCGTCGCAGGGATATGCCTCCCCCGGGCAAGGGGAGCAAGAAACAATAGGCATTTCTGCCACATGTGGGCTTCACGTCCTACATGGGACCACGGCTGTGGAGTTGGGGGGAGAGTGCGGGGGGTGTGGGTTTGTTGTGGAGTTGGGGTTTAGGGGGGTGATGGTTTGTTGTTGAGTTTGGGGGGAGGTGGGGGTGCTGATGATGTTTTCACTAAATCTTTTTTTTCACAATACACTATTGGTGTCGCAAAGTTCAACCGTTGTGGACATTCATCATTGAGCATGTGTTTATTGATGTCTGCCAGTGCATGGTGTACAAGTATACACACATCCAGTGCCCTGTGTGTCCATGTCATGCCACCCTCTGCTGACTTGTGTTCTGGACATCTTGTCCACTGTTAGTTTGGCGCATTACATGTCCCTCAAGTACAATGCCTCCATGATGCTTTCTTGCCACTTCCCCCTCCACCTTCACCGCATCGTCATGTGGTCGTAGCAGTACCATGTCAGGGGTGATAGACGCTAATCTAGGGATGCACTTTTTGTTCAGCTACACATATGACATGGGCTTATTGGACACCAGATATCAGTGGATGGGTCACCCACCAGTCCTGCTTCGCCAACTCATGTGTGCTTTACGCAAGCCAGGTGACTGCTTCATCTACACGCATGCACGGGTATGGCCATTGTTTGAGTGCTCCCTGGGCCTGTTCAGGGGGTTACTGACAGGGGTCATGTACCATGTTGTCAAGGGACAGCCACCAATAGCTGCATGTCTAGCCAAATAAGGTGAGTGTTTGGACTGTCATGGTGGAGAACAGTACTTGGCTGTCATGGCAGGGATTTATTGATGGCCATATGCACATGTCCATGGATGCATTCCACACGATCATGGACACAATATGTGTCCAATACAATGGAATGCTGTGGGGGGTTGCGTCTTCAAGATGGTCCGTGAACGATGGCATGGACATCTCGTGGTACATGTTTCGTTGTTGCATGCTGCTGTCCTGATGTTAGATCCATGTGGTGCTGTGTACTGTGTAGATTCGTATTTGGGTGTGATGGCTGTAGTCCGTGGCTCATGGTCATCCTGCTCAAATACATACTATGGTGAATCCCAACACTCCTATGGGTGTGCCATGCCGGTGACATGGTGTGGTATCCCTGCTGCCCTCTGTTCAATCCACTCCCAGGGATGGGTCTCTGATGTGGTGCCATGCTGGGGGCTGCCACATTGTGCATATGCAGTGTGTCTTCAGATATGCGCTTACGGTTGTGGTGGCCGCTATTGAGTGGTGCAAGTGTAGTGTGATTAGCCCTTGTCAGATGGTGGAGATGTAGTGTATTGCGAGTGCCTTATTCCATCAAAGTGGGAATCTGTTCGTATGTGCCGTTGCACTGGTTCTGTGGCAGGTTTGTTGTTGGGGTGAACACCGTACGATGGCTTCATCATTTCGACCCAGTTGTTTCATGCAGGCACCCACCTCATGGCACCAATGCACTTGCATGACACAGTCAGACGACTCAACAGCCAGCCAGGCACGTCATCCTGCATGTTGGACCATGTGGCATGGTTGCGTGGTGAACTGCTGGCCCTTTGAGTCATGTGTAGTTCTTTGGTGTCGGGCCTACCCATGTGTGCGGTTCTTGGTTGCGTTGCATTCCATCTGCACCTAGGGGAAGTGGTATTGTTTGCAGTTGCTATCCGCCACCTGCATGCGATGCTGGTCCGCATACGACCCGTGGGTGCTGTCAGGGGCACCAATGTCATTTGACATGCCTCCATTTGCATGAGGTCCAGCTTTACTGTTGTGTATCTCCTGGGTGGTCCATGTTGGGGATTAGTAGGCCCTTGTGTGCTTGGGGAGGTGTAACAGCACTTGTTGATGTGGCCGTCTAATGGACGGTTGTGACATGCCATGCATGGGCGCCACTGTGTGCTGGTAGGTGCCTGTGGCATGGGTGTGGGGCACAGGCAACACTGTCACTTGTGCCAAGTTAGCACTGTATATTTGTATGCTGCTCGCTTATCTCTTTGTGTCTCTGGCGAAATATGGTGGTGACGGTGTTACAGTCAAGGTGGTCAGGGGTGTCTATCTGCTAAGGGTTTTCCTTGAGTGGCTGGACATGCTGCATGTGCATAGGGGCTGCTGGGGTGGTGACGGAGGCTGCACTGGTGCTGCATGCAGGGCCTGTCTCCCCCTCCTTCTACCCCTGTGTCTCCTCAGACGGGGGGCCTGGTGTTGTTGCAGAAGTTTTTGTGGTTGTGGCCTTGCTGGTTCTATTGGTGTCATCTTGGTGTGGGGGGGGGGTGGTGTGTGGGTGTGTTCCTTTTCTGCTGTGGCAGACTCCATAGCCTCCATCTGTGATGATTGTGTGCACCTGTGGCTCTGGGAACCACTGCTCAGGGTTTTTACTCCTTCTCTGAGATGCCTGTATGTACTCCATGCCGGTAAGGTACTTTACAGCATTGGGGAGGCCGTTATTTACGTGTGCTCCTCACTTGCAATCAGCTCCCGTTTACGCCATTCCGCTAATTTCGGCATGGTCGGGCGCACGCAAGACCCAAGACCGATAATTAAGGCATTGTAGTTTATCGTAATTAGCGGTCTGAGGGGTCAGAATAGCATGGGGCGGTAAACCATGCTGGTAAATCATTACCGGCATGGTTTTTACCTTACCTCCATGCTCGGAATGACCCCCTATGTGTTTATTGAATGGTGCGAGCATGGCATCTTTTGAAAATGAAAACATCAAGGTGGAAGCTGCAAAACATTTTGGAGTGAATTTTACAGATTATTGTAATCAGATGTTCCTTGTAAATTTTCAAAATGCACTGAGAAAGTCTATATGAAAAAGATGTACAGTGCATATGAAAACATGTATAAGTAGTTTTAGGAAATACAAATTAGAAAAGCAAAGAAAAAAAATCAAAACTGAAAAAATCAAAAAAGGCTCCAGTGTATAATAAATTATTTAAATTAAGTGTGAACCTCCCCATCCCCTTCAATTGGACGATCTGTCCGCGGACACCCTGGTGGCCTGTGGATGGTACTTGCCACATCTGGGCCTTTTGAGATTGCCTTGCGTGGAAAGGGGAGTGCGGAGGCCAAGGACATTCTTGGTGTCTGCGGACATTGGAGGATCAGCCAATCAGGTTTCCTGGGTGTGTTGTACAGGAAGAGAGGGTAGCAGGAGGTTTGTTAGTAGGAGTTGTGAGAGGGTTGAAAATGGCCATGGCAATGTCTTTCAGCAGGCAGAATGTTTGGATTTTGGGGGACTCTTGGATCCACTGTGTGAAGGTGTATGCTGAGCACTGTGGAATAGCCAAAAATCTTGGAGTCCCTGAATTGGAAGTGTTCTGTTATGGAGTGTGTGACATGAAGTGGGTGGAATTGCTCACATTTTGTGCAAATATAATTAAATTGAAGCATCCAGACATTATTATCATTCATTGTGGAGGGAACAGTTTGGGGAATGTGACTGGAATTTCTTTGGAGTTTGCAATGATGGAGACACTGGGAAAGTTGAAGCTAATGTTCCCTAATACCAAAATAATTTTTTCACGCATTGGCAATAAAGCTGTGTGTGCTTTTCTTCATGTTGTTGGCAGACATCATTTCATAATGAGAACATTACATTTGATAGGGCCAACATTTTTTTGGGGAGATGAGTCCATCTAACTGATGCTTTGAAGCAGTTTTTGTGAAAGTGAGAATAGATAATGAAAATTAGGGAAATGTTTTCTTAGTTCAGTTTGTAAAACCAAAAATGGAAAAAAAATATATAAAAGCCAAAAAAAACATCCTTTTAAGAGCCACCCTTTTGAACGTAAAACAATTACAATTAATCCAATTGTCCCACACCAGAAATCTTTGGATGTCCATGGACTACCACGCTGTCCGTGGACTTTACAGGGTGCACAAGGGCCAGAATTTTTTTTTCGCACTTCTATTTTTAACTGTGAAAGGTGTCTCCTAAAGGAAAAGTTTTTTTTTTCATTCAGTTTTGTGATTTATTTGGCATTTATTCTCAGGAGTGGAAAGGTAGGGGAGGGAAGGGGCACCAACCACAGGGACGAAGGGGCAGGTGGAGAGAGCAAGATGTTGGATGGGCCTTAATGAGGTAGGTGGCTGTGTTTCTCATGCTCCTTGACTGCAGCCTCGAAAGCACTCTGAAACTGCCCCCCCCTACATATCGGTGCTTCACAGTAGATGCATAGCACTTTGACTTTCAAAAGGTAAGGGTCAACAACATTCTGTATGGCCTGTGTAGCTGCTGCTGGGATTCTTTGCCCCAATGGAGTATGAGTATCCTTTGTGGTGACAGAAGCAGATGAAGATGATGGGGGAGTTGGAAGTCAACATGCTCTTATCTGAGAAAGGTATTGCCTTCCTCAGATCACTCCGGTGGGCCGATTTGGTGTGGTGCCTCATGCAATTAGTCCCATAGGACTACAAGCCAGGTTTCCCGCGACTGAGCACAACTTTCCACTCATTGCATCGAACCTTACCTGCACGAGCCTTTGCAACATTTTCAACAGACGTGAAAAATTGCCACACCCATGACTCACTCTGAGTACTGGTGACAGAGACTTCATCCTCTTCTTCTTCTTTATCCTGCTCTTCTGCATCACTGCACCTGTTCCCCTCTCCAGGCCCTCCAGGTTGTTGGGGTGGTGGTGGGGTGGCTGGAAGGAGGGATGGCCATAACAGATTACATGATGGTCTCCAGTATGTTCTGCAAAACATATCTGCAAAGTAGGTGTTCTCTCTTGGATAGCCAGATTGAGAATGAGGAAAATTAATGGGTTGATCCCTTTAGAGGAACTGTCTGCAGACAGTCGTACTGTCCGCGGACTACCAAGTCACAAAGAGGGCTTGAAAAGTTGTCAAAAGTTGCCAGATCAACATAGAATGGGTCTGGGAGCTGTGCAAGTGTTACGTTTCTGCATGAAACACCCTAGATTGGCTGAAGAAACACGTTTAAACTGTCTGCAGCTACTGGCACTCTTCAGGGACACCACTGTCATGCTGCATGGGTGTGGTACCATGATGACCTCCCCCTATGTCGCAGCCCCGATGATCATCCCCGACACCCAGCAGGAGGGAATCGCAGTGTACATGCGCTGGGTATCCGTAGAACATTTCCTGTGTCTGCAGACTAATTAAAAGTGTGTCACACAAAAAAGGACACGTCCAGACATCCTGCCTGTCTGGGGGCACTTCTATTTTGAGTGTGGACAACCCTGGGTAGTAATACTGTCTGCAGACTAATTAAAAATGCACCACACAGAGACTGACATGTCTGAACATCGTGCCTGTCCGGGGGCACCTCCATTTTGAATGCGGACACCCTGGACAGATGTGTAGTCCGCAGACTCATAATGGGAGTTTAAAAAAAAGAAGGGAATACCACTCAACAATAAAAAAAAAAACATTTGTACTACAAAAATTATATTTATTCAAGAAAGGGGTGGGGTATCGGAATGGGAAACATAGATGGGAGAATTTGGAATTCGTGTACAATAATCATAAGGGGAGGAAAGGAGGGAGGTTTCATCAAATCGTCTTTGATTAAAATATTCAGAATTTGCTGGGAATGATTGTTAGGGACAAGGGGGACAAGTGCTAGAAGGGCAGTGATAGGGAAAATGTTTAATTACATGATTTTTGACATACTGTAAAAGTTCCTTAATATCATTAATTAGTTCATCCATTTTTTTAGACAAGTTCATGAGTATTGAGATTTGGGGATAGGACTTCTCTTTCTAATTCTCGGGATTGTGAATGATTAAACTGGTGCATGGTTTCTTCATGAAAACTAAGTACTGTAAGATAAATAGAAATTATTATTTTAGTAAGGTGTGTACAAAATAAATTATTTGGTGACATTAAAATATCTATTGTATACCATTGGATATGTTATTGTCGCAAATATGTTTCTTTTGGTAAATTCTCCTCTAACCATTCAAGTGTGCTTGCCATTTCTATGAGAAAAAAAGGGCATATGTCTTAGAACACATGTTTATGTAATGAAAGGTAATACAACAAAAATAAATGCAATGCTATAGCTATTAAGTGAGAATTTGTTGTCCAATAAGCACCTGGTGTTTCTTAATATGTATGAAAAATGGTAGTGAGGAGATTATATGAAGTGTAGACTTATGGTTTGTGATTGGTGCATTCCATACTAATTTGTGTTATATAAAAAATGTAACTAGTATTTTTTTAAATGATTGCTTGTACAAAAAGGTATATTTGCATGTTGTAAACATTAGTTGTGATTTTAGGCACATCTGTTTGTTGGTTGATGGGTACATTGTTTTTAGGTCTCCACTGTGATTCTGAGCCTTGTAAATGCTGCCCGATGCCTGTGGATTACTGCGCTGTCCGCAAGCTCCAAATCTGCCATAATGGGGCGGGGGTGTATAGTATAGGGAACTTGTAGCAGCTTAAAGAGGCACTATTAACAACCTATGAAATGCACTGAAATAACTTTGTTAAAGGGACATTATGGTCAAGTTGCACTAACACAAATCCTTAAAATTCACTTTAAAAAAGTTTATTTAAGGGACGTTATGGTTACAAGTAAAACTGGAAAGCCCATGAAATTCGCCTATTATGGTAAGCTAAGAACCATAACTAGCGCCACCTCCGTGCACTGCTAAGACTAACACCCAGGACATCAAAGATGACATCACAAATGTCATTGATGACATCACCTGGGCACACACTGTATAAGAGCACATTCCCATTTGAGTGCTGCCATCATGCAACCACTCTGGTATGCCTATTCTGGTAGAATGGCATCAAACAAGTCACTCTCTGCACTCACATAGGTGACCAACGTTAAAAGGAAATGCATTTAATAAAGTGTGTTTGGGTGGTAAATCATTCCAAGTGAAAGGGCGTTTTTTGTAGAATTCTCTCCCAGTACTATTTCAATAAAAAACGATCTACCGCCTTTTTCACATCTTTACATAATTTAAAATTTGACATGTTTTTGAGGCTTTTCTTTTTCTTCCTTGCCTGCTGCCATAACATATATTACCGTTAAGCACCCAGGACATAGGGGCAGGGACATTTTGTTTAAGTGGATATGAGGTCTGGTGGGGCTTCAAAAAAAAAAATGCCACCCAGGGAGTTGCACAGAGAGTTGCCTAGTAACGCAGTCCTAGCCTCCTGATTAGCTGCCACAACTCCCCTTGGTAATACGTGTTGTTTTATGTTGTATTATTTGTTGTACATGGTCAGTTGTTCGTTTCTTTTGAACAGGCTCGTTTACAGGTATAGGTGTGTGCCTATCAAAGAGGTTGGGGACCATGCCTGTACTATTTCATCAATGCAAGGCTGGGTAGTAGTCAGTCCAACCAATCTACTTGAATAGAAATGCCCCCACTAAAACCTGTCGGTACATGCTGAGTATTTCATGAAGGGATGCGATTTCAAAGGAAAGGACTAGTTACCAATTGTTGGTAGTAAACATGCCCTGAATAGCCATGAGGACATGGAGGTTTGGAAAGCTACTCACTCTCAGATGCTAAAATGAGCCACACATAAGAGATGTATACATTCTTTTATGAGCTGGTCAAAATAATCGATCAACTCGGATGTCCATGAAAAGATCGAAATGAAGAAATTACTGCATTTTTATTTTTTTAATAATGCGGGGTGGAAACCCTTGCCCTCTTCTTTACCCCCACCTTAACTATTACCCTTACCCCTCCCCACACCTATATATTAGAAAGATTTCCCAAATTGGCAATAATAATCGTTAAAAATATGCAGTTATTTCTCCATTATATTTTGTATTTTTGATCATTTATACAGAACAGATACCGACCAAACACAAGTGGCCATTGTTTTCGTGAACATGAGGGGTGTAATCAAGAGGAAGTATTCTTTGAAATTTTGAAGTGATAGCTCTACATTGCTAATTATTGAGCATGATCATGAACATGGTGAAAAGCATTGTTTGTATTGGCCACTATATCCTCCCCTGCGTATTTCCCCTGTGCATTGGTCGTTGTGATATCAAAGCCATAGGGTAGCAAGTCAGCCCAAAGAGAATGACAATCATCCCTTAGTGAAGATCCTGTTAGGAATGTTAGGTGAGTCCCTTTCTTTAGAATCATAGCATGCGTTGCAATTCTATGTTTTACTCCTGACCTTTTACTAATAAATAGGCTCGTTAACTGTGACAGCTTTGAGGTTTTACATAAAGAAGGCCTAATGAATGTTTTCGCTGAGTGCAGTTTCCAGCGTTTAGGAATTGTCTGATTACAAACATGAATATCGAGAGTGCACATTATTTTCAGTCTGTTATGTGGGATTGTTAGAGGCTGGGATGCGTTTTGAAACCTATCGTTAGGGGGTAGAGAGAACTTGTGCTATTGGCTCGTCATGGCGCAAATGGGTCTTTCTTTGGACTGCCATCCGAAGAATGCAATTAGGTAATGCAGGGTTTACAGCAATTTAGTTGCCACCACCATCAGGCAATAACAATGGTCGTTGGCTTCTCAAAGAAACACATGGATGACTGCACTTCAGTCCAGCCACATTGGCAGCACACAGGGACGTCATTTCACCAAAATGCCAGACGTAGCGAAAAATGACATCACGTGACCCTTGACCTTTGATGAAATCAAAGAATGTGATGTCATTTGACCCCACCCCCAAGTGACATCTTGGGAAGAGGTAGAACATGACCTTTCACCGCTTCAATGAGTCTAGCAATTATTGTATTCCAGAAAGACAAATGATTTGTTATTCCTATTCTTTCTGATTTAGGGTCACTGCTCAACGTGTTACACTTGTGGAACACCCTGTTTTTTTAAGAGGCCTCAACATAAATTCCAGCCACTCCAGAAATAAAGTGCTACATGGCACTGGCCACAGCTCAGTAGCTTCAATGTAAAAAATAAGTAAATAATAAAAACAAATGACATTTTCTTTTTCAGGGGTAGCAAGGAAGACCACAGTGGTAGAAGTGAAACCTTGGCGGTTGCAGTTGTGACCCCTGGCCACCCCCAAATGATGTCCCTGGCAGCATATTTCACTATCAGGTCCTCCTGCAAGCAGGCAGCGTTGTAGCATTAAGCACCTGGGATACCCCAAGCCATGGCGCGCCCGAGTACAGCAAGAAACACTGCAAGGGCTTAAGGCCATCCCCGGCCAAGCCTACACCCCTTCCTGGTTGCTGATCTCTATTTGCAGCCCCGGCTTTTCTCCAGGGTGCTAAAATTGTTTTTGTTTCATAGAGAACCGGGTGCGTGATGCCAGCTCAAGCCTGTTTCCTTGTGAAAAACAAAAACAAATGAAGACTGCTGCCATGAAACATAGAATGTAATCTAAGTCTGTTTTTATGGTATTAGGTAATAATGTCGGCATACAAAATGCCATCATACATAATGTCACCGGGAAAAGCCATTGGCGACATATATGGTGACATTATGTATGGAGACTGGTTGCGGGGATGTCTCCTGCTTCCCTTGTTAAACAATTGAATTGAAATTGGGTTTGCAGGGGGGTCCCCCGCATGTTCAATGTAATAATGTCTCTGCAAAAAACAGCAACATTTTTGTCAGGAGACATTTTTGCTTGGACATAATCACATGGAACCGCAGAGGAAGGTGGTGAGAAGGGCGTGGGGGGAGAAATATTTGATTAAGAAGAGGAGGGGACAAGGAAGGGCAAGCAGGGACGAGACCAAGAGAGTCTCTGAAAAAATAAAATGTTGGCCCCAGGCAGTGTGGCAGGAGGTTGAGAAGGATTGCCAACTCTCAACATAGGTGCAAGCCCGCACTTCTAGCCTCCTGCAGACATGTCTGTGGATTGAGTGAATCTTTCTAGTTTCCAGTTTCCTCCGTATATATGATGGTAAGATAGGTCTGCGATTTAAGTACTTGCTTCAAAGATCTCTGTATAATTAAGCATCTCTTTCAATTTGTTGCAATGTTGCTCTCTCATATATAAACAAATATACAAATACATTTTCAGCCACAGGGTTAAACAACCGGCAGCTCTGATGCAGCCCTTCATCTGTCCGACGCTGTTCAAGGGATTCCCAATCCGTGGAGTCATAACAACGACAGCTATTATTCCTGTGCTTCGAGGCGTGCGAAAAAGCAAGGCTCCAAGAATTGGATACAACGTGATATTTGTTATCCTCCTCCAAAATTACACATAAGGAAATTGATGGCAGCTGGCAAACGTCACCAATGTGCGCCTTTACTGCACTTCGGGGAATGTAAATCCAGAAATGACACAGCGCTACACATCTTGCAAAATGTGCACATATGTACTCCCTAGTGATGTTGATAAACACTTTTTTTTAACAAATGTGTCAGCCTGAGCCCTTCAAACCTGGCATTGCTTTTATCATTACCACTGTTTCCAGGGACCTGTATTACTTCCTTTTCGTGAGGCTTGTGCAAATAAGAAAAGAACCTTGTGTGTTTGCATTCCTGCATCACACTGGGAAATAATTGTGGAAGGATGCAGCTGGCTGGGAAGTAGGTTATATTTGGAGCATGGATTGCTAGAGGCTGTCACCTAATCACAACTTTAAGACTATCAAAGATAATTAATGAACATAATTTACAAATGTTCAAAGAAATGTGGTTCTCAAAGATAAAACTAAATGGCTCATTTGAGAAAGGGCTTTTTGAATTGGTTAATATAGGCGGTATTTGGTGTGTGAAATGAAAACACACACAGACATTTTATGAACTAGAGATAAGTAAGGAAACATTGCATATGAGATTGATCGTCGGAGCAAACCTATAATTCACAGATTTGAAACAAATAGACCTTGGGCAATTAAACATGTGTGCACTGTGCCCAGTGCTAACCACTGAGTGTAGACGTAATTATATGACCTCTAAAATACGGCTGAGTAACATATATCAGATAAGATCAGGGTACACGCATGACATGTGATGTGTAATATACTTATCTCATAGACATGGTAGCATTTAGGGCGAAGAACAGTGGTCACCTGTTAGGTGGCAATCCAAAAACATAGCCACATTGTACACTGATCAGTGATTAGAAAAGCAGAGGTGCAAGGTCCACTCCCCTCCTCACACTGCAAGTTTGCCCTGGGAAATTGAAACAGGACAATGGCATAGCCATTTTACTCCCAACACACACGTTTATGGTGAGGTTTGTTAACATGAAGAGTGTTGATTGCACAACTTAATTGCTTCTTGGCACTTATTCATATCACAAAGCATAGTGAAAACAAGGTCTTTAAAGCTGTCTGCCACTGTGTCGCTTGCCTCCCAATCCCGATTGCACACTCCATTCCTGAACCAACCGCAATCAATGTATTTCTCCTTAAAAACATTGACATTATTACCTATGACATTGTTATTCTTAATAATCTACACAAACATTTCACCATCTCTCTATGATACAATTATCTATGCTCTACAGGAGTACAGGGATGAGCAGTGAATGCAATGCATACTCATTACCACACTGCTCCTATACATGCAATAATCCCAATCATAGGGCTGAAATAGGCACAGCCATGACATGTATGCCACTTTAGGTCGCATGGGCAGAGAGGTGGCTATTCTATTCAAGTGGCATTTGAGCTAGACCAGCAGCAGAACAAACAACATTACTACTGTGGTACCAAAATAAAAGAATGTCCAAATCAAAGATCTATAAAATTTTATACTTTAATTAAACCAGAAATACAAATCCACTAATCAAAAACTCTAGCGCCCTTCTGTAAAATAAGACACAGAAAATGCAGATTTTGTAAAGAAAGGGGAATTCTTGATCTGAAGACAAGGGTGTTAAGGCAATCATTTCAGCAGCAATCTCAGTTTATAGAACAGCAAAGTACCATTGCCATCAGAACTGCCATCCCCCCGCCGAAACATGTGGCAGTCCTGCACTTCTGTGGCATGGGTACATTTTAGCACGCAGTTGGGACACTGCATGGGATGTCCCAGCCCACCTGATCCAAGGTGTTGGACCAAGTCCTGGATGCCCACACGAAGCATGCTCATCTGCACATCTCCATGCCCATCACCCAAGTGCAGGTGCATGCAGCAAAGGCAAGATTCTACAACATTGCCCATTTCCCCGATACCATTGTGGTATTGGATTGTGCCCATGTGGCATTGGTCCCACCCCCACCCTCCCAGGCTACAGAATAGGCATACTGCAACAGGAAACAATACCATTCGATGAATGTGCAAATGACCTGCGATGTCAACCTCACCATTAGCCACTGCTGGGGCCACACATGATTCAATGATACTCTGCAACAGCAACCTACCTGTGTACATGCTGAGGCACAGAGGACAGCACACCTGGCTTGTGGGTAAGTAGCACTCATACTTGATTGCCAAAATCACTGATACACACCTGGGGAACGTAAGCATTAGCAAAGTGACTCAACTACAAATACCATGATGCAACAGCAGAAATGCACAGAACATGCCAAGAACCGTGAATGACCCACCCAAGGACAAAGACTTGAACTATGTGACAACACAGGCTATAGAGCCATGCAAGGCAGCATGAAACAATCAGGACACCGTACAACCCATGAAAGCATTGCATTCAACCATCCATGACATACAGTGATATCATAGTTGACCAATGCATTGCCAATGACATAGAATCGACAAATACCTCATGACTGCCGACTCCCACAACAGGAATGACTGCAAGTGAACCATGTATCCCAAGTCCCATCAACCTCAATGCACACAAGGAGCACCATGGACAACCACTGAGTCATGCACATAGGGGTATATACACGTCAGGGCCATTAACTTGTTCCCCGACCCACACACCTTCATGTCTCACGCAGTCCATTCATGTTTTGCAGGTGACTCTCGATACCCACAGTTGTCATGGCTAATGACCCCTGTGAGAAACACTGATAGGCCATAGGAGATAGGCTACAATGAACGCAGAGGAGGACCAGTTCATGCATCGAGTGACCATTTGGTCTGCTGAAATTAAGGTTCAGGTGCGTTCACCACACAGGCGATGCACTCATGTACAACCCCGAAAAAACTTGGCCCATTGGGAACGTGCATATGTAATGGATGGGATCATACAGAATAATTCTGAGTCCAAATAACAGAACCAACTCAGGAAGATGGCAAAGTACTGTTTTATTAACAATGATCAAAAACAGGGAGTTTACAATGAACATCAATGGACATACGTAGTGTCTCAGTGATCTTTACAAAAAACATATTTTATATACCAAAAATATGTCAGATGTGACATACTATGTGGCAATAGTGAAAAACCTATTAAGGGTCGGGAATGGATAAGGGAAACATCTAAGTACACTTTTCTTATAGGAGCTAGGATTGTGATTGGCTGTCCACTATCAGGCGAATGACATTTGCCTACCTCTAACACATGTAATCTTCAGAAACATTAGATAAACAGATTCTCATTGGTTTTCAAACTATAATCTCCTTCATTATATGGACTAATATAATTGGTTGGCACCCTTATGCCATGTCTGGAACATTCAGTTCATTTAGCAGCACGTAAACCCATACCCAGGTGTAAAGAGATGGGGCATGACACTCCCTCCACACCCAATTAATCCAGCATCTCTCATCAGCCATGCCTTCTGCCATGAAGATTGTCTTTGTCATTGGCCTGGCAAAGTATCCTTGTCTTTGATAATGCACTAGAGTCAGAGCTCTCACTATTGTGTACGGGACTCCACGTTTGAACTCTCTTTTCATCCTTGGATCATGTGACAGGAGATCATGATTTGGTCAATTTTGCAGGTTTAAAATGCTCTAAATTAATTAAACTTGGCACTCCTGGTGTTATTTCATTGCACCTTAACAAGGTAAGATTCATCCTCTGCATGTTCACTCATCACCAGAATAGATAGCTGACCTTGGCTGATTCAGTTTTGACTCCAGGCCAGACAACCACGTCTTGCAGCCCCATGATTCTATTTATTCTTGCTGCAACAGAGTTTTCCCTGCCCAGTTCATGGGTCCTGGATTACTAAATTAATGATACCGATGTCCACCTTCTATATAATGGTGGCTTTAACTGCGTTCTATTCACTATGTATAGCCAAATTATATGATGACTTAGTCTATTTTGCGTTTCAGCATCTGTACATTTTTTGAATTATTGATTTTCTGCAGCATTTTGTGCACTTGTATTCTACTTTTTTGTATTTAAAAGTTCACTTGATTCTTTACTTTGTCATTTGTTTCTTTAGGTTCTATCCATCCTCTTCAGTCAGTATCTCAGGAAATTGTGCATCCTTTTTATGATGGCACTAGCTTCTTTTCTTTGCTATTTCTCATATTCCTTCATGGAGTTCCTCCCTTATGTTGTCATCATTTCGGCGATACATTCAGTAAGGTTGTCTCAACGGGTAACGTTTTTCGAACACATGCTGAGGTGATGGCACAATGGCTGATGTCAAACATTGAACCATCTCATGCTCCAACATATAGGAGGAAGTTTCCTGCAGAGTTACACAGTTGCTCCTCTACAGTAGTTGTATGTGCTATACTGTAACGTGTGCGGAAGATGCTGAAGGAGTGAACATGACATCACAGGACATATGGAACGATGGTCTTTCACAACCTCATGAACAATTTATTTTGACACTGGACATATATTGGCCATACATGCAATGAATGCACATGTCTACATTGCATAGAATAAAACCATCAAGATGATCATAATTCAACTGTGTTTTTTTTTGGTGACAAGGAAACCCCAGCCCCACCACCAACTAAAACCCCCAGCCCTGTCCCCAACACCAACTCCCACGCCCAGCCCAAACAACGACTTCCACCCCTCACCCACAATGCCAAGAACAACTCCCACTAGTGCTTGCAGTTTTCCCCCTTGTCAGCAGGCTTTACAGCATTTGAGGCACGCTGTTGTGAGTGCCTGGGTTGGGTACTTGTCTTGCCATGGACTCATTGGATAAGGACATTTGTTTGGCCAGCTCCTGCACCCTCTGGCTTGTGAAGCACAGGTTTGTATTGCAAGGCACTGTGCTCCTGCATAGGTGGTCAATGGACTTAGACAACCATCTAGATGCCCCTTGAATGCAATCACACATGGCCTGAGAATGCCCCAAATGTTTCTGGGCCATGGCGTGCATCTGTGCCTGCCTCTGTTCCATCTGGTCCAGACAGTCCCAGATGGCCTGGAGTATGGGGCCAGGCACTGCCCATGGGGAATGTTCCCTGTCATGTTCACCATGGTGCCCTGGACGGTGAGCATTCACAGCCTGCTCATTGGAGGACTCCTCTGCATAGCATTGGCGCAATGTGATGCCCAATGGGATGGTGTGTACAGTGGGGAGAGGCTGCGCAGGGGGGAGGATTCTGGTGAAAAATGTCAGATGAGAGAATGTAGCTGGCTAGATGCAGGGGATGCACACTCAGACTGCATGTCTGTGCTGCCTGCAGTGCCCTGCCCAGATTGCAGGCTGTCATTCACACTCTGTCCCATGTGTGCATCCACAGTCGGACCAGGTATGGTGTTATCTTGGCCTCTTGCTGGTGGTACTGATTCCACAATTGGGCTCTGTGGTGGCCCTGTGGCCATGTCCATCTGGACGGCCGGTGTGCGCTCAATGGCCTGATGACATGGTGCCTCTTCTTGGGTGGCCCACTCCCACTGCCCAAATTGTCTTGGCCTAGCTGCTCGCTGGCAGTGGTTGGTGCAGGTGTCATGGAGGGGCAAGCCTCCTCAGTTGTTTCCAGGGTGTCTTGCGTTCCTGTTGGGGTATATTGATATGTGTGTTACCACTTTAGTGCTGAGGTGCAAGGAAAATCAACATTCATTGTCACTTGTACTATGTGTTCACTGTGTGTTGTGCCTCCTGGGGAGGCTAGCATCATGTGTCGGCCATTGTGTTCATGGCATGCATTGCATTTGACTGGCCTGGTGTGGGTTGGCCGGCTTACTTTCAGTTGTGCATCCTTGGGATGGGTTGGGCTACAGGCTGTCCTATCCAGAGGTGTGCCACGAAAGTTGGTGACAGGTTTCCGGTGGTGTAGTCAGGTGGGTGCAGTGTATTTAGTGTGTTCGGGTCAGGTGGCCATGAAGTCGGACATGTATTCCTCAATATGTCCCTACATGGAGCGCTGCAGTCGAGGGGATAGTGGGCCTGACACAATTATCCACTGATGTTCATCCATGGGCATGGACATGCCGTATGGTTGCATGGTGGCTATGTTGCCTGTGCATGGGTTTCAGCTAAGGGGATTCTGTCCCCACTGAATCATGTCATTGTGGCCTGATAAATTACATGCGTGGTGTATGTTTGCTGGGGTTCACATTGATTGCTTGCATGACAATGTGGGTGTTTGTGAATGCCTGCTGGGCTGTCCATGTATGGGAGCATTTTTCACTGTTGTTCTCATCAGTTCCAGCTTGGATGCTGGCTCCTAACTCGGCCGTGCCCACGCCCTCGATCCCGACCATACGCCGGATGCCACTGACCATGTCCTCTCACGGTGTTAGTTGTAGTGGTTCCACTGACACACCTCCAATGGCAACTGTCTCCCAGAAGTGGATGAAGGTAAAGCTCCAGAACCTGGCCTTGAGGTCATTCCACCTCTTTTTCAGGCTGTCCACATAATGTTGGATGTGGCCTACGGCCATCACCTTGTCCCGGATTTCTGCCCATATGCTTTTCTTGCGCTGTTGCCTGATCTTCCTATTTTGTGCCCCATACATCTCCTCAAAGTGGGCAGGCAAATGCTGTGCCAACACTGTGAGCTCCTTCTTCGTGAATTTAGGCTTCCACAGCCTCATTTCAGGGACCCTAATACAAAGAAACTAGTACTGCTACTGGGGAAGGTTCATCTTGATGGTTTGTCATTGAGTAAAGCGTGACCAATTTGTGAAATCAAGGAACCTTCACTGGTTTTACTAATAGAATGTATCTTGAAAGAAATTTTAACCCAAAAGAACAAGTCCAGAAGGAGAACCAACGTACACACGAGGGGTTGTGAAAATAGATAACTTGTATTGAACACACGCACTTACGATTTTGTGCAAAATATTTAACATTGATTACAAACAAAACTTTTTTTGTGAAACTAGATAACTTGTATTGAACACACGCACTTATGATTTTGTGCAAAACATTTAACATTGATTACAAACAAAACCAAACCATAATGTTTTCAAATAAGCCAATAATACAACTTGAACATAGTGTTGTAAAGAAAAATTCTAAAATTAGACATAGAGCAGAAAAATCGATACTCATCAACAACTTGTACTCTTCATGAGTGTTTGCGTTGAAACAAATTCCTGAGTTATTCCAGTAGTCTTAGAGCTATCTATCTGGGTAAGTTCAGTCTAATTCCCAATGGTTAGATGTCTATGCTGGAAAGTTCTAATGGGACAAAGTGATCCCAACTGGTTATGTGCCAGAAGATTCCAACTGGTTGTATGCCAACTGGTTATATGCCAAGCCGCCTTCTTCAGGGCGGTTGAGTGACCCCACAGAAACCTTGTGGACACTCTCTTAATCGTGCAGGCTCTCCGGACTGGGCATCGCAGGATACAGGGGTGGTTGCAATGCTTATGTGTGGGGGGGAGGGAGGAAACCCTGACAGCCCCTCTTGTTTGCTGTGTGCAGCTCGCACTCCAGAGGTAGTGCTCTGGGTGTGGATGTTCGTAAGAAAATCCAATTGTTCCTCTGTGTTGAAGAACCCAAATATGGGAGAGGCTCAAGTGGTATGTAGCCGTCCTTCGTCTTTATTTCTGAGTTAGTTCGGCGCCGTACAGAGTTTAGTCCCTGTTGTCAGCCTGCTGCCGAAACACAGGCACCCTGCCTTTGCCCTTTCCTGATGACGTGTTTGGTCTTTCCTTGGTGTCTGAATGGCACTCCTATATCAGGATATTCGATGGATTGTGCTTTCCAAAATGGCCATCCCGGTGCTTCCTTATGTAGCAATTATGGATTTCAGCGACATGGCGGTAACGGTAATTCTGTCGATTTTTGTTGGAAATTTGTCCTTACGCAGGCTGATCGTTAATAACTCTGCTGGACGGAATTACCGTTACCACCAGTGGTGTGTGCGTTCGTACACTAGGTTGTAATATGGCAGTAATTCTGCTGATCCAGATGGTGGTAACGCTAATTCTGCCACAGCAGAGTTACTGCCAATTTTGGGACTAACTCGTTAAGAGGCCCAATGTGTTTTGAGGTGTTAGTTCAGCTCCAAAAAACAAATCCCCTTCTCGTTCCCCAGGAGAGAAGTCAAGGTCAGAGGCACCCATGGTGCACTGATAAATGCTAATTGCGTCCAGCTGCAGAGCTTGAATAGGGTGGGAATGGAATGTGAGCTGGTAGGGATGCACCCTTGGATGGACAAATACATGAGAACAGGGCGTAAGGTGTTGTGATGCCAATGGGCAAGACAAAGATTTAGAGCACTAGGGCCCTCCCCAATGAATTACAAGTAGACACACAACCAAAAGTAAATACATTCCTGAAATTTAGAATAAAGAGCAGTGTTCTGGTCCCATTATTAAGGGGCACCTGTGGTTCAAATGAGATAAGGGGGAGCCGTGTCTGGAACATCCCATGATTTGGGAAAAGAGGAGCAGAGGTTTTTCTTTTTTTAAACATTTCATTGTGCATTTGTAAGGCGCTTATACATCTAGTAAATTTTGTTTTGCGCTTGAAACACTGGTGCATAGGCATTTTATAAATGCCATATCATATCATATCAATGTGCCCACAGCTCTAGGGAGGGAACATGGAAGTGAAAGGTAAATATAATAACAATGAGAAGAAAGAAAGAAGCAGTCCTACTAGGCCTTGTGAGAATTCAGAACATGCATGCCAATACATTAAGTACAAGGTCTGAGAGACAACCTGTTCATGCCACAGCATCTGGGTTGATAAGAAGGCATATTGTCTATGTGTGCAAAAATGGCCTCACCAAGTTACTTTGATCACATCTGGAACTGGGGGATGCACATCATGTGATGGTCTCAATTTACAAATATATCAATAATTGGAAGCCACCAATCATGTATCAGGATTTGGTCATGATATAAGGGACCATGTGTTTAGGGGTATGGGTTTAGATTAGTGGTGGCCAAGTGGTCCAGGTACTATAGGGGTGAATTAGCATGTTCTATAGGTGGTTGCAAATGAGGGTGGAGGAATAACGTCGTACTCATGATTATGCATAATATTGTTAATTTGCAGTGTCTCTGCTATATATCATGTAACGTCTTGAGATAAAATGAGCTTTGTGTAATTTTGGTTCTATGGGACCTTTTTTAAAATGTATTAAAACTTGATTCCCCTTGCAAAGAGGTTCAGTAATTATTTGGCCTATTTGGATTATATTTATGGGTAGTTTTTGGGTTGCTTTCCTTTTAGTTTCTTGACCCCAACATGATCCCAGACTCTGTGAGGTTGGGGGTGTCCCAGAGGTGCATCCTGGCATGTGGTGCCCATCTGCAGCCACCAGTCCCCATGCACGACTTGAAGAGGTTTGCAGGCACCATATTGTCAAAAGACCTGCTCTTTGGAGCAGGACGATGCTCCCAGATTGGGAAGGCCATTGACAGTACCCCATATCTGAGGAACTGGGGAGAACGTATAGATGTAAGTGCACCTTGGTCGGAGAAAACACTACAGGGCTAGTGGGTATGTATGGAGTGATTTATTGGTGAATGAATTGTGATATATAGCGGTTTTATATAAGGTGACGTCACATATATATTATGAGGAAAGAGATGAAGAGAGAGTAAATGGGATCTTCTCTGAATGTAGAGGAAAGCCAGCGCTGCAGAATTAAATAAAGGTGAGGTCCATTATATGAAGGACCTGGGATCCCTCCGCTCAGCAAAAGGGAGTCTTAGGAGGTAAAAGGAAGTAAATACCCTCATCCCGAGGCAAGTGGATAGAGGAATGGTCTACACCATTTGTAATTAAATGCGATATTGTTGTGTGGGCGTATTATATTGTGGATTTTGGATTCCTTTGTTTGGCATAAGGTAGCATAATGTGATTTAAGGTGTTTTATTATGTGTTGTGATATGGCATGGTGACTGTTGTGTGTGAAAAGTTGTGTGGGTTATTAATGTGTGGTGTGGGTGGGGTGGAAAGGATGGGAAGGGAAATACAGGGAGTGTGGGCATTGTTGTGAGGGGGAAGGGATATCGGAGCTGCTGGATCAGTGTTTAAAAGTAACTGGATTGTCACAAGTTCGAGCTAGATGTAATAATGAGTTCTCTCACCCCCATTGAATATATGTGTACTGCACACCCACTGTATAGGGAGAAAATTATGAAATACCACAAAGAGATGTACAAGCCCTGATCCGAAGAAAGAACAAATAAAGATGTTCTGGGACACTTGCACACATATTTCGCAGCAAAGTATAAGGGGAAGAAGTTGAGAAATAGAAAAGGAGTTTTGGAATCATGGAACATGGTGAAGGATTTGGAAGAAGTCCATAAGGATCTTGAAATGAGAAAAATAGTAATACATGCATCCTGTGTCACCTCAGCGCCTAGCATAGCTCCCGATTGCAGTGATATCCATAGAATCCCCAAAGCACCATCACCCCCACAGCGATACTACCCAATGACAGCACCAGCAGGGTACACTAACCAAGAATATGTACCCCCCACAGCCCTGAAACACCCAGTGCCCGGAACAGAAGAGAACGTCGAATGGCCCTAGTAGCAAATGTCACATGCAATCAATTAGTAATGGAGACAGAGAAGAGGACACAAAGAGATTTAGAAACAACGCTTCGAAGAACAGAGGCAGAGCTTGTGTGAGTAAGGGTAGATAGCGGAGAGGGGCCAAGAGCACCAATAAGGCACTGATGAATGGCAAACAGGGAATATGTTATTTAGGATCAATTGTACTATGATTAGGGATGTACACATTGTCACAAAGATGAAGAGTATCAAGGAGAATCACCACTAGTGGTAAGTTTAGGTTAAGAGTCATTCAGGTCAGATGCCAAGGCAGGGGTAGCAGTGGAGTAAGAATGGGTTACAGACAAGGGGCAGGGAGGTGAGGTGCCACCCAGAGTGACACCAAGAGCGGAGAGTTTGTGGGGTCCGAGGATGAGAATGTGACCAAATCGCATGCAAGTGGTGAAAGGGAAGCGAGGGGAGGAAAATTCAAAGCGAAAAGCATTGTTGCATAAAGATCCAGGCAGAGAACAGAATGTGCCCTGGCCACATATGGACTGAAATAATTTGATCACAGCACGGCCATCACTAGCTGTAGGAGAAGGCAAATGGATGTATGCATTCAAGAAACAGACAGCCGGTATCTGACTGAATATCACACTAGCGGTAGGAGATCAAGCAGATGGCATTTGGAAAAAGGAACACTGAGGGCCAGGGAGAGTGCAAGGGAGACCAATTCAAGAGGAAGAGGGGGCTTTCAAGGATTTAGAGGAGGCAGAGGATGGTTTGGCAGGATGGGTCCAAGATTTGGTGGACCAGGGCCATGTTGGTCAAGTGGAAAAATGGGGCATTTTTCACAGCAGTATAAGAGAAGGCAAGCAGCTGCGTATGATCCATGTGCATGTTCCAGTGGACTGATGGCGCCAGACACATATCCGCTACAATATAGGATGATTCCTCTGTGTGCCCCATATGGCACAATGCATATCATTACTGGCCACGTGGGGGTCTAAGGAGATAAGGGGGGAGCCGTGTCTGGAACATTGTATGATTTGGGACAAGAGGAGCAGAGCTGATGCCAATAAATTAAGTACAAGCTCGGGGGGATGCAACCTGTGTGCTTCACGGCATCAGGGTTGATGAGAAGGCCTATTGTCTATTAGTGCAGAGTTGGCCTCACCAAGTTACCATTTATGAATATATCAATAATGGGAAGCAACCATCATGTATCAGGATTTGGTTGTTATGATCTAGGGGACCACGCTTTTAGGGGAATGGGTTTAGATGAGATGTGGCCAATCATTCCAGGGACTAAAGGGGGGTATTAGCGTGTTCTATAGGAGGTAGCCAATTAGGGTGGATGGACTATGTTGTACTCATTAGTATGCATAGTACAGTTACTCTGTGGTTTCTCTGCCATAAAATATGTAACGTCTTGAGATAATATGAGCCCAGTGTCAGTTTGATTCTATGGAACGGTCTGAACCCCTTTTTTTTACATGTAATAAACCTTGTTTTCCCTTGCAAAGAGGAGCAGTGAATATTTGGCCTTTTTGGATTGTTTTACGGTTTTTTTTGTGTTGCTTTCCTTTCAGCAATGAAAAAGCAGATGATGGGTTGAGTCAGTGGCTCAAGGGCTCGACATTTGATTGAACAGCGGGGAGTGCCAAGGGCAGATTCGGGTACTTGCAACAGCTTGCAAAGCACTGTGAGACAGTCCAGATGGCTAACAAACAGACAGATGCTGGAAAAAGAGGGTCCAGAGCTGTTTCTTGCTTGATTTACGGGTGCTGGTAGATCCTGTCCTGTGTCTCCAGAAATAAGGTAAGTCCTTTGATCTGCAATTCCAAAACCAGGAAATGGTGCACTTGCAGGGTTCTCTCACATTTAGAGAGCAGGTTCTGGGGTACCAGTAATGTCAGCTGCATCAGGTCTTAGCTATCCAGCGGATCACAACAAAATGTTCCTCTGGGATGGTTGGGAGGAAAGATTTGCCATTTTCTTGGAGATCTATGTCGTCACCTCTCTGGACGATGAAACAGTGCAAGATGATCTCCCAACAAACTTCCAGATGCAATCTTTTTTCTTCAGATTTTTAAAGTTGATGCAACAAGAATGGTTATCCCATCCCCTGAAATAGGCAATTTCCTGTGGCCGCTTGTTTCCCTTCTAGTCTTCTGTAAGGGTTCCAAGTCTGGCTGCTGTTCATAATCTTTTGCCTGGAACTGGAATAATCAAAGAGTTTTTACTGCAGACGTAGGGGGTACAGGTTTGCCAACCCTAAGAATTCCCAAGATTTTGTATCCCATCTTGCACTAGAAAGTCCTTCAGTTACCCTTTCTGCTTACATCAAAAAGTCTCTGTAAACTGATTTGACTGAACATGTCCTTTGAAGCACAGGAACTCTCCCTGCTCTCTGGAGGCAGATTCTTTCTTCTTAGGTGGCTGCAACCCTTTTCCAGGGTACACAACAATTTTTGCTGGGGAGTATCCCAAATGATCCGTTTTGGGTGAAATTCAGTCCCAGGCAGTGAATAAACAGGAGTGTTTGACAGGAAGTTCACTGTAAACCAAGCTCACAATAAGATGACACCAACATATTTAGCCTAATTGAGGATTCTCAGTGACTATGGGCCTCATTACGACTCTGGCAGTAGCAATGCTGGTAAAAACGGCACGAATGCCCCCGGAGTTGTGTTTTTTTGTGCCGCCTGGCTTTGGGGAATTACTGGGACATTACAGCCCCGGTGGTCCCGCAAGCCAGGCACTGATAAAAGTAACTCCCCATTCCCATTGAGTCCCACAGGACTCAATGGGAATGGGGAGGACGGAAGCACCAGCACCAAGTGCAACAGTTCCGGTGCTTCCGTCAAAGTCTGCAAGCGGGTGCGGTTCCACCCGCCAGGTAAGACCTAGCAGGCGGAAAGGCATCCGGCTCGCAGACTTGTACTATGCCGGTCCGGTAACAACGGTGCCGGTGAGCCTACTGGCAACGTTGTTACACGACCAGCAGGGTCATAATGAGGCCCTATGTCACTTTTATAACCAAAGATGGCTCATATTTAACTATTAATTTACTGCCCAGAGGTTCTATTGATTGTGGAGTGGCTCAGAGCTAGCCTCCAAATGAGGAGAATGGTGAGAGGTGGGATCCAATACAATTTACTACAATTTAGTTTTGAATTGGCCTTGTGATTTGAATTTCATGTTATTGTGTTGTTTTTGTTTATCCAATGACAAATGGAATCAAAACTAAAATGTAATAGGAACTTTGAGCTAAAGGTTTATACAGGGTTGAACCTGGAATGTGCCTCAAATGTTCATGGCTGAGTGAATGGTGGACTTTGCCATGGTTGGGCTCTTCAGTGATCAAATCCCTGTGAGCTTGAGGCCCTCAAATCAAAATCCATGTGTTCATTTCCTCTCCAAAAGCAGCACACATTTGAACCTCCATTCTGTTTGTTACACATGTTGTTGCTTTTCCTTTCATGTCTGCAAACAACTTGACATTATGCGGTTGGGGATTATAGACAGTACAACAAGAGCAGCAATTAATGTGAGGCTTTGCTTTGCTGGTGCAAGGGTTGGGCCTGTTAACTTGGGAGCTGGACGTATTCCTTCTACCTAGCAAGCTGCCAAGACTATGTCATGTTTGTTGTATCTCTGCTCATTCTTGTTTCTTCAATTCATGTCATCCTTCCCTAATCCGTCTATTTCCTTTTTTATAACCCTACCTGCTGCCACCTCATGCTGCATTTTAGGCACTAGCACAGAATAAACTTGAAACAGATGACTTGTGTGCTGTGTTGTTACACATTTCAGCTCCATAACATTGGTGACAAGCTCTAAAACGTAGCTCGAGGCAATATATCATACCAGATCATACAATGACTTTCTGTTGCCTATCCCAGCTTTTCGTTGTTGCAATTCTTTGTGTTGCATTGCACTATAATTTTTCTTGGCTCTACATTTGCACTCATTACACAAGACAATATTTGTGCTGCTGTCAGATGCTCAAACTTATTATTTAATTCTACTTTGTTTTCTACATTTTAAACTGTATTTTATAAATTTCCTTTGGTGCTAACAATAGCACACAGTGATTTGTGGGCCAATTACCCATTTTCAAAGTGCTAGAAGTTCAGCTCACAATTTGATAAATTAGGGCACCTTCCATGAAATTCCTGCACGTGGTCTTACTTTGTAGCTTTCCATTGATGCCTTTATCAAAGGCCCCATCTAAGGCCCTGTCTTAACCTGAATGGGCTTGGATGGGCCCCCACCTTGTTGCCGCTGCACAAACAATGCTGCAGCCTCCTCGGCACGCTTTGCTCCTGAACTTGGACCATGGCCCCCCTATTTATAGAAAAACGTGAGTGATGGCTGAACTGTCTGATTGCCTAATCCAGCTATCTCCTTGAATTGTAACTGTGCCATTCCTATACTGCCTCTCATTGGACCTTCTCTTTACGACACTGCACCCTGTGTTCTACATTTGTTAAATACATCTCACACTGTGTTTTTTTCTCCTTACCTCTCGCATTCCTGTGCACACTGCATTGTATTCCTGTTTAAAAACTTGAATCCCGGTGGATCTGCTTTCAAACCTTGCATCCTTTTTGTGATGCACTGCATTGCTTTCCTTTTAAAACCCAAATCTAGGTGGGTATGCTTTCACATCTTACATCCTTTTTGTGCTGCACTGCATTGTTTTCCTTTTAAAACTCGAATCTAGGTGGGTGTGCTTTCACATCTTGCATCCTTTTTGTGCTGCACTGCATTGCATTCCTTTTAAAACCTGAATCCAGGTGCGAGTGCTCTCACATCTTGCATCCATTTTGTGCTGCACTGCATTGTATACCTGTTTAAAAATCAAATCTAGGTGGGTGTGCTTTCACAACTTGCATCCCTGTGTGCGCTGCAATGTAATCCTTTTAAAAAATATATATATTCCTGCACCCCACCTATTGCTCTGCATTTGTATTGTGCCCTCGTTAACTACTAGTCCATCTGTGAGTTACGGCCAGGAATGTGCATTGCATCCCCCCTTTCTTTCTCTTCCCTTCTAGCATCTATCCTCTGACACTGAGATGGCACTCTCAATCTCTCCAATCTTTTCTAACTGCTACACTATCACCTATTCAACCTCCATCACACAATCTGGATGAAAAAAACAGAAAAAATACATTTTTGAAGACATCCCGGAAGCAAATCCTGGCTTCCCCATCGCAGACACCTATGTCAGTGCATCCTCCATACACATCTTCACTGATATGGACTTATCATCTCATTGCTACTCACTCCCCTTTCTCATCCTCGCCCATTAATGGTGGCACCAAGTGGGAAGTCCTCTTGGCGGCTTCTTCTCATCATGCTGCATCATTAATGTCTACCACACCAGCACTATCCTGGTTCAGAGTCCCCAGGCCAACCTTCTTCTCTTTGACAGGATCCTGCCATCTCTCATTAACTTTCTTCCTTCTCCTGCCTCTACCCTTAATTCCCCATATGTGCCCCCGCCTCTGACTGAAGTTCCACACCCCTGTACTCCAACTCAAAAAACCTTAAAAGGCAGAGATTGTCTCCACCTGGTGACTCTTAATGCCCACTCAGCCAACAAACACTCTTCTGACATCTGCCTCATTCTTGAAGACACTGATCTTGACATTCTCGCTCTTACTAAAACATGGTTCAATGCCAGCTCAATCACTGCTTTTGACTCTCTTCTACCTGATGGCTTTAAGATCATTTCCAAGCCTCAATCTCACTGCGCTGGAGGTGGGGTTGCCTTAATCTTCCTTGAGTGGGTTCCTTCTTTAATCTATCGCACTCAGCTCTACTCTTCCTTTGAGAGCCTGGTATGAAAATTAGTTATCTCTCCCTCCTCCACCCTGACCATTGCTACCATTTAGCAGCCTCCAGGCACTACCTCCCTGTTCCTCTCTGAATGGGCGGATTTATGTTATTCCTTACTCTCAACCTCCTCCAACCTGCTGCTGCTGGGTGACTTTCAAATCCAACTGGACTTCCCTGGCACAGCATCCACTGTTTTCATTGACATATGTACCTCTCTATCCCGCTCCATTCTCCCTTCTGGTCCAACCCACTCTGCTGGACACTCTCTGGATGCCCTAATCCACTCTGATCTTGCTCTCTCATCTACCCTGGTCACCCCTCTCTCTTGGTCTGACCACTCTCTTCTCTCCTCCCACCTATGTCCCTATGGCCTTGTGACCAATCCTTAAAAAGCCATGCCAACCTTGTTCATGAACATTCATCCGATGAAACGAGTGTCAGCTGTTGCCTTCACTTCCACCTTTAGCCCCCTTTCCCACCCAACTTAGACTCTATCACTGACACTGCTTTCAGCAGCTTCCACCTGTCCATCACCAACATCCTTGACATTCTTGCCCCAATCAAGAGGATCTGTTTTAAAACTGCCTCTAAGCGTAATAATTGGTATGAATCCGAACTTGCAGACCTGAAACAAAAGTGCAGAGCTGCAGAATGGAAGTGGCAAACCTCAGGCTCATCCTCTGACAAACTGGCCTGCTGCCTGGAAAAGGTCCCACATTCAGGCATGGGTATTTGGAGCATCCAACAACAACGCTGAACTTTTCCAAATCTGCAGGGAACATGTCAAACCTTCTGCAGTTATCTCCTCCCCTATTCATTCTCAGGCCCTCTGCAACGCACTTGCCCCCCACTTCACCACCAACACTCATCCTGAACAGCCTTGTCACACACTCTACCAACCCACCCCTTGACCCCTTGTCTCCCTTAGCCACTTGCCCACCTCCTTCCTTCTTCTCCTCCTTTGCTCTTGTCTCACTGGAAGAAGTCACCAGAGTTGTCCGCTCTATGAAGGTCTCTTCCAAACAGGTTTCCCTTGCTGATCCAGAACCATCAAGAACACCATTAGCTTTGTCGCCCCCGCACTCGCTGATGTCTGTAGCCACTCCTTTGCTATGGGTTCTTTCCCCTTCTCCCTCAAGTGCTCCCTTGAACGCCCCCTCCTTAAAAAAAACACAGCAGGACCTTCCTTTCCTGCTAACTACCGCCCTATCTCCATCACCCCCTTCCTGCGGAAACTGCTGGAGAAGTTGGCTCTGCCCCTACTCAACTCTCACACTGAACTTGTTGGCAGTTTCCACAACCATCAATCTGGATTCAGAGCATCCAGACGCACGGAAACTGCTCATCTGCACACCCATGAAGAACTGCTTGCATCCCCGGATTCCAACTCCCTTTCTGTCCTCCTCCTTCTTGATCACCCTTTGCATTTGACACTGTCAACCCATCCATCCTCATACAAAGGCTCCATGATATCCTTGGTATCTCGGAGCGGGCACTGGACTGGCTGACTTCTTTCCAAACGGAGTGCTCTTCCCACGTCATCCTGGGCACATTTTACTCTCCTACTTCCTTCTCCAACTGTGGTGTACCCCAGGGCTCTATTCTCTTGCCTTGGCTCTTTAACATCTACCTTACACAGCTAGCACTTGTCATCTCTTGCTTCTCGCCCAGTTGTATGCTGATGGCACACAAATCTTTTTCAATCTTCCTGCTGACCCTCTTGCACCTTCCATCATTCCTGACTGGCTTTCTGCCATCCAGCCCTGGTGCACTTCCAATGATCTCTGCCTCAATGCCAGCAAAATGGAGATCCTTCCGATTGGGACGCCTGCACCCGACTTCTTCCCTTCAGTCTGGCTTTCTTCCATGGACTCTTCCCCGGCTCCCTTTTCTGAAGACAGAAAACCCTGAGTCATCTTCGACTCCTCTCTCTCTCTACTTCCTCCCTCACACTCAGGTCATTGCCAAGAAGTCCAACTTTCAGCTAATTCTTCTGAAAGGAATTTTCCGTAGAAGCTCAATGTTACACGAGCCCTGGTTACCTATAGGCTTGACTATTGACTCCTCCTGAATCTACCTTCTTCCACTATGCAAACCCTCCAGCTAAAAAAATGGAATAGGGCAAGAATTATCATTGGTCTCAAGCCCAGGGACCGCATCTCTCCTGCCCTAAAAAGTCTTCACTGGTCCCTGGTTGTTTCACAGATTAAAATCAAATCCATCTGTATCATCCACAAGGCAGTCTGGGCCTGGAGACCATACTATATGCAACTCTCTTACTAAATATTCCCCCTCTAAACCTCTGAGCTCCTATGGCACCAACTGCATGTGTGTTACACATTTCGCTAAGCAGGGGGCAGGAGGTTGATCACTTTCCTCAGCTGGCTCCCTTCTTTGGAACAACGTCCCTCTCCCTCTTCGTCTTGAGCAGGACTTTCTTAAATTGTGGAATACCCTCAACACCTCCCTCATTACCTCCTTCTTCCCTCCCTCTCTACTCTGCTAATCTCACACTTGCTTGTTTAGTGTGCAGGGCCCTTATGCATCCTCAGGGCCCTGTCCTCCTACACCAAATCACCCCAGCTTCCATCTATCCTCAACACTTGCCTCGGCTCACCCTCCACCCTTTGAGGCTCGCACTTACCCTACATTGCACTTCACCTGTTGCTCACACATGAGCACCCCAGTACCTATCACATTCCCTCTCCCTTCTGCACTTGCACATTCTGAACACTCTCTCTTTATCTTGAGCAGGACTTTCTTAAATTGCGGAAGATTCCCAAGACCTTCCTCATTACATCCTCCTTCCTTGCCTCTCTCCACTGCTAATCTCACAGTTGCGTGTTTGGTGTTCATGGCTCTTCTGCTTCCTCAGGGCCCTGACCTCCCACACCCAATATGTACATGGGGGCTGTATTAAAATGAACTAGCATAATATCACGTGCATTGGTGCATTGGTCCTGTCAACCCTAACCACTTGTGGGAAAGAATATAATGTTTCAGTTGGAATCAACTTAATAACAAGGTTGGACTTTACCAATATAGACATACCCCATAACAGCGACTACTAGCATTCTTCTGGGCTGATGTACAATGTGCAACAAAACCATCCACCAGCAGTTCATACAGCGACCAGGTCGCCTGGAGCAAAATTACATCTGATTTCTCGAGGAAGGTTGGTACCTCTGGAGTGGCCAACCTTGATTTATTTCCAGCCACATTCCATGACATGCCTATTAGTTACTTGGACAGCTTGGGATCATTAAGAGGAATTTGAAGTGGCCCCTCGTCTGCCCCATCGTTGATTTGAAGTTGGAGACAGGGGCAAATTGGGCTCCAACCCAGTCATGTGCCTGGTTTGTTACCCTCAGTGATGGTCAGTCCTCAGAGTCCAACTCAGTTAAGCATTCAAAATGATTAGTATGTAATACAGGTGGTTCAGGCCGCGGTACCCCCTTGGGCCAGAATTATCTGAACTCCCCCGGCACTGGCCCATTATCCGTAAACTAAACAAGTGGGCACCAAGACTTCTCTCAGGGTACTGATCATGGGCTGCTGGGGTTTGCCTAAATTTGGGCAAGCTTTAGGTGCATCTCCATTTAGATTGCGACAGTACCTGCTTGTGTAGACCCAGAAAACTGGGACAGACTTTTTGTCCTATAAGGAGCTCAGCCTTTTCATGTCAACACTCTAGAGTAATATTTGTCTGAATGTAATGCTCTTCTGTAAATAATACAAGATCACGATTAATCTTGCACTAAATATCAAGTGATTAAGGTTAAACAAATAATACAAAGTGACTGGAAAAGCACGCTATGTTGTAGGCTTTAATGATTACATGAACATGTAATTCAAAACATGGTTCTGCATCTTTCCTGTAAGAGGATTCAATTCAGCACTACAGCTAAGTTAACGCCTAGTCTAGAATACTGAATGAAAACCCTTATTGATATATCTTTAGGTCCAGTTCATGCGTTCTGGATGACTACCCCTATATAACACCCCTCTCTTGGAATCCCCCTGACCCCACTGAGCCAAGAAGTAGTTCTGTTTTGCAAGTTAAAAGGTTTATTTGATAATTTAAACAAGAGATATATATATGTCACACCTTATAATAAATTAATAATTGAATAGCACACTTAATCTGATATGATAAAGATCAACAACGGAGAATCTGGCACTAGCACACTTCTTTATAATTACTAAGGAGTTGAGATGAAATGGATAAGGTAGCACACTGGTAAATAGGAACAAAAGAAGAAGGTGGTACAAAATGCTTTATAGAGTTCAAATGGATGCAAGGTTGAATGAATGAAATGCAGTATAGAAATACTCAATATGATTTCAACAAAACAATGTAATCACTTTTCTCTGGCTATTCACTCCCCCCCTCTTTATGCAATGCAAGGGAATGGGAGGAAAGCACACAGTTCTCAGAAATGCAATCAATGTAATCAGTTCAATCCAGCAAGCTTAGACAACAGAAAACAGATAGGAGTTTTGAAAACACAAGCCCAAATTGCTTTGATATGTGCTGGCAATGAATTAAAAAAATATGCTAAACGCTTTTAATTCCCTTACAGAGGTTCAGGGTGAGTGGTATCTAGTTAATATTAGTCCAGGCTCACACTAGCAATGATGCAGGGATAGTTAGCAGGTCAAACGAATTTCTGGCAAATGGAAGGCAAGCAGCAGCAGTTTTTACATGTGAAGAAATTGCAAATCGCGGTAAAATTCGCGGATGCGTGTTCCGCGATTGCGGTAAAACTATAAGGGGTAGGAATGCGGTTCTTGGAACGATTCAAAGCTACGATTCTAAGCTATCAGAGGAAAGTTACTGCAAGTCTCTAGCCCAAACGGTTGCGGAGATATGAACGATTGAATAAAGGTCGTTTTTCAGATTTGGAATTTTAAAGTTCAAAAAGACAAGTGCAGCTTGCGACTAGAAAATGACAAGTGACAGTTAGGAGGCAGTTCTACTTAGGTTAAATAGATTGAATTATATTATTTTAACTAAGAGATTGGTTCTGCACAGTTTTCTAGGTACTCACACTATATTCTTGAGTGAAATGGGCCTCGCCATGGATCTGGTCAGGGTTTTAAACTGGACTCTGGTCTGGTCTGGTCTGGCCTCTGCACTTCACAGTGATTTGGGTCAGCTCTCTCTGCTGGTCTGGGTCTCTCTGGGTACAGCACTGCTTTCTCTCTGGTCTGGTCTCTTAGTTCTGGATAGATTGAAGTCTCTAGTTTGGCTCTCTGGAGGTTTGATGGAGGTAAAGTATGGATTTTTCCGGCAGAGCGTCCCGCTGCAGATGGATTTGGAAGGTCCCTATCTGTCCTGTCTGTCTGCTTTTATGTGTTTAGAATGTGGGTGTGTTCTAGCATCACTGACCCTACCTCTCTCTCAGCTTCTAATTGGTCAAACTTCCATTTATCATTTGATTGGGGAATGAACTGTGAGTCAGAGTGATGTCATTTTACAGCCTGCAGAAAGTCCACTCCTCCTGTCAACTTACACACAAATCTAGATTTGAAACAAATACATATTTGCAGAGGTACATATTGTTTTAAAATCATATGCACCCATCATGCATTACAGGAGGTATCCCCTGTTCAAACTCTGCTCTTCCTGGGAGCTTGCATTCAGAAATGGCACATATTTCACTTTTTAACTGATTTTGCAATTTCTGACATTGACCCAACTTTACATACATGTGCGCAGGGAGTATGGACATTAACTGATAAAGTTTCAGATTTTTAACATGCATACAGTTAGAGTAATATCCATTTTTCCGCTAAAACCCCCCTGAACATGCCACCGGGTCGAAAAACCTCTTAAAATGTGGGCAGAAAAATCACAAGAATTATGGTATCATTTATAAAATTTTCACATGTCCGCTCTATGAGTTATTCATCTTTTTAAAGTTATGTTCTGGCTCCAAAGGGGTGTGGTTTCCCAGGTCACATGGTATAGAAACCAGTCTTTCCAGTTTCTGCCAAGCCAGCTTGCTCTCACAGGCAGTGCCCCTCCCAGCTCCTGCCAAGAGGAAGCTACATTTTACGACCGCGGTAATAAAAACCTTGGCCTGAGTGAAGAGGGCTTTGTTCACTCTCCTACAGAGCACAGGTAATTCAATTATCAGATAGATGGCATATCCTTAGTGTGGGCAGCAAAAGGAAGGTTGGCCTGGGAACACAGCTGTGACTCAAGTTTCCTCCTGATGGGGGTAGTTGCCAGGCAGAATTCAGTTCCTTAAGCCAGGTTTCAGATAAAATGTCACTTTTTGTTCCCCAGTCTAAGTCAAGACATTTTTTTACATATGCAGCTATGATGCTGATTCTAAGTTTAAACTATGACATTTAAACAATTGCAACCTATGTGACACTCAAAAGTAGGTCACTCAGTCAATTTAAACATTTTCGATTTTAGTGTCTTTAAATCCAGTGCAACTTAAACTGCTGCAATCCACAGCTCAGCCAGTCTTGTTATAAACCTTGTCTTATGATCTTCATTTCCCAGATTTTGTAGGCACACAAAACTCCATTCTACCAAATGTCTGCTGGTGTTCAGTGAATATTTTGCACATATTGCAATGTTTGAAATAGGCACTTTGGCTTGCCTTCAGAGAAACACAGGGTGGTTTTAAACTGCCGGCTTTTGGATAGTGGTGAGTACTGGTACTGCACCCATTTTTGGGATTTAAGAAAATGAATTCCCCACAATTCTAGGTTGCATTTGGCAATCAGCATTGCCATTCCCAATGGTTTCAGACTACTGTGCGGGTAGTCCAATGGTGGTTTTAGGCAGCGTCCTTCTGTGCCCATAACATCGGCAAAAATGGGTGGCAGCCTATTCTTCCTGCATTTCCCTGTGCATTTTCTGGGAAGCTCTGGCCATCATGATGTTTTCATGTCAGTACTGCACAGTTTTGAGGTAGGGCTCGGATGCATGGGTAAATACATCCCACAAGCCCCCCTCTTGCGATGGCCATTCGGTTTCACTGAGGGGACTCGCAAGATCTGGGATGTTTCCTCATCTTCTTCCAATAGATGGCACAGTTCAGCATCTTTTCCTCCATCCGGTACTGATCGATCGGTTCTCCTCGCCGGTCCTGATGGGAATATTGGGCGGTACCCCGGGCCCGTTGCGTCTCTGCTTGCGGTCTCCGGATCGTCCTCCTTGGTCATTCTCCATGGGTTCATCTCTCCTAGGATGATAAAGCAAAAGCGGCAATACCTACTCATAGACTTTTTCCACCACTGTTGAGATGGTGGGACAGCATATGCATTTCATCATGACGAAACATTACATTCTTATTTTGATAAAAAACAGTATAACTAAGAGACAGTTTCATGCAAATCACAGTATTTTAGAGACTAGATGTGGTATGTTTTATGATTGGAACTGAATTAGTCTGATACAGTACCCGCTAGGATTCCAGAGGATTCCTCCAGTTGTTGCAGAGTGTGCCTGGGATGGCAACATTTCAACTGGTTTATGTGGACCCACTTGTCTTCCCCCGCTGCCAAAGGACCTTTGGGGATGTGGATTTTGTAGGCCACAGGGGAGATTTTGTCGATGATCTCAAAGGGTCCCTTCCATGTAGGCAAAAATTTGCGCTGCTTGGCCTGGTTCCTTTGGAAGTTGTATAGATAGACCCGGTCCCCCACCTGATATTCCTTCCTGGAAGTTTTCAGGTCATAGTGGGTCTTCATGCTATCAGCTGATCTTTCTAGATTCCGCTGAGCATAAGCAAAAGCATGTTGGAGGTGTTTCCTTAAATTCTCCACATACTCATGAGTAGTGGAGGCGTTTATCAGTGTCTGCTCTTGGGTCCTGTAGAGCAAATGCTGAGGAAGCACCATCTTGCGTCCAGTCATCAACTCAAATGGTGACATTTTGGTTGCAGATGAAGGGGTAGATCTGATGGCCATTAGGACCAGAGGTAATCGGATATCCCAACTTGGCCCAGAATCTGCCACAAACTTTTTTAAGATGCTCACAATTGTCCGGTTATATCTCTCTACTGCCCCAGAAGAAGCTGGCCGAAAAGCAATATGCAGCTTTCTCTTGACCCCCAGTATCTCCCACATCTTTGTCATTACTTCACTGGTGAAGTGGCTACCTCTGTCTGACTCAATCCTTTGAGGTAGACCAAAACGGGAAAAGATGTGGTTAATCATCAAGGCAGCTGCAGTTTCTGCCTTGCAGTTTGGGGCTGGGAGACATTCCACCCACTTGGTAAACAAGCATGTCACAGTCAACATGTACTTATTCCCCCTAGCCGAGCGAATCACAGGGCCTACAAAGTCGATTTGTAAATCTGACCATGGCAGTGTCATTCCCCTCTTTTGTAAAGGCGCCCGGTGTGTGAGGGATGTCGGCTGAAATTGTGCACACACAAGACAACCCTTCAAATATTGGTTGAGGTCCTGGCCCATGTGTGGCCAGTATGCAACCTCTCTTAAGATTTCCAATGTTGTGTGAAACCCCCTATGACCGGCGGTGGCCGCATCATGGGCGTGACTTAACATCAGGCTTCGGAATGAGGTAGGAACCACCCACTGATCGTGGCCAGCTTTGGATTTCCTTACCAGCAAACCGTCTTGGATTCGGAACATTTTTGGACATTTCATCAACACTCTTAGGTCCTCTTTCCCAATGTAATCGGTATCCGTCAGGGGAAAGTTCTCAGGGTCCTCAAGGTGCTGGTAAAATTTACCAATAATTGGATCCCCCTTCTGAGCAGTAATCAAATCAGCATCAGGGGTCTCCTTACTCCATTGTGCAATTGAAAGGTCGTTGTGAGCATTTGTCTGGGACCTAGTGATAGCAGTGACCTGGATTTCCCCCAACAGGGACTCAATCCCAATTAGATCCCCTTGGATGGCCCCGGTTTTGGCCAGCTGATCAGCTAAGTCATTTCCAGTTTTGTCTGGTCCCTCTACTTTGGAATGACCCTTGATCTTTTTCCAATAGATGGTCATCTCATTCGATGTGACCAGATCATCAATGTTTTGGATCAACTTCCCATGTTTCAAGGGTTTGTTGTTAGCACATAACATGCCTCTGGTTTTCCAATTAACCAGGTGCTCCACGAACCCGTTCCGTACATAATCCGAATCTGTGATTATGACCAGTTCATGGAGTTGATGCTGGACAGCAGTGAGGATGGCCTGATGCACAGCCATCAATTCTGCCACCTGACTACTTCGGGGGCCAATTTTGTATCCAGCGGAGGGTTCTGGGGACTCATTCACCCATGCATTCCCTACGCCGGCCACCAGTTCTTTCTCCCTGTTGTTGTCAACATGGTAAGAGCATCCATCCACATAGACAGTGGGCATTCCCTCACACTTGTCCTCTTCAAAGACTTTGTGGGGGGAATTAAGGTATGCCTCCATGTTGTCCTTTATTTTTAGACTTTCGTCCTCGAGACAGTTTTCTCTGGCACAATCATGCAAGTCAGCCAGACCTTGCGCGAGGGGACTCTTCTTGTTTTGGCCATATCGGACCTCCACAGGAAAGCCTTGCATTGACAGAATCCAGGAAGTAATTCGGGAATTACTCACATTTCCGGCCCGGATTCTGTCACTTTGGAGATATTGCAGAGGCTGGTGTGGAGTCTCCACTATGATGTGCTCCCCCTGGATAAACGGGCGGTAATTCTTCAATGCCCACACCGTCGCCAGGAGTGCCTTCTCACAATCGTTGAATTTTTCCTCCACAGAGGATAAAGTTTTGCTCGCATAGGAGATTACTTTATTGACCTTGTCATGCTTTTGATATAGTACTGCCGTCAAGCACGTATTAGAGAACCCTGTCTCCAGGAAGAACTCCTTGTTTCTGACAGGGTAAGCTAGGCAAGGCGCTTGTGAGAGGCTTCTCTTGAGTTGTCTTACTGCTTCGGCTTGTTCTGGACCCCATTCCCACTTGACCCCCCCCTTCAGGAGATGAATCAGGGGTCTGGTGATCTCTGCGTAGCCCTCAATGAACTTTCTGCTGTAATTAGTCAGTCCAAGGAGGCTCCTTAGTTCCGGCAGAGTTGTTGGGTCTTTCAGTTTCTGAAGTGCTTCCACTTTCTTTTCCTGGGGACAGAGACCCTGAGGAGTAATCTCATGCCCCAAGAAATTAACACGGGTTCTACATCACTGTGCTTTCTGAAAGGAAAGTTTTGCTCCGGCGGCCCTCAACTGTGTCAGAACATAACGGATCTCTGCTATATGTTCCTCCACAGATGAACTTTTGATGAGGACATCATCTACATAAGCCAGGTTACCCCTCGCACCCAGGTCGGGCATGGCCTTATGTAGGAAAATATTGAATTCATTGCCGGAGTTGAGGTATCCGAAGGGAGTCCGGGTCCATGTGTACTGCTGGCCCCCAAAGGTAAAAGCCAGTTTGTATTGGTCCTCCCTACTGACAGGCACGGTCCAGTACCCATTGGTCAGGTCTATTGCAGTGAATACCTGTGACCCCTGGATCTGGGCCAGCCCTTGGTCAATGTAGGGCAGTGGCCATCGGGAAGTATGGACCCGTTTGTTGAGCTCCCTGAGGTCGGCGCAGAGTCTCCACTGGCCGTTTGGCTTCAATATTCCCAGCACCGGATTATTGAAGGTGCTGTGGACTGGACGGATTATTCCCCGGGACTCAAGGTTCTTAATTATTTCAGTAAGGGACTCCATTGATGCGAGAGGCAAGCGATATTGCTTCACAAACACAGGAGTCATGCCAGGGTCCGTGGGGATTGTTGTTGTGTGGATGTCAGTGCGACCACAGTCATATGAGTCTACCGCAAAGAGATCTTGGAAATCCAAGAAAACTTGTTTCAACTTTTGCTTTTGTTCCAGAGTCACACAGGCATCAGCTAGGTTGACTCTCTCTTCCACCATCTGCCTGAAGCCTGGAAAGACTTCTGGTTTGGCTATTTCAGCGGCCTCCTCCAGCTGGGTGGAGAAGTCCCTGGTCAGAGTGCTGATTTGGACCGGAGGCTTCAGGTGGGAAAGGCAGCCCTCATGTACCTGGAAAATCACCTCATCCCTCCTGAAGTCACAAGTCACATCTTCCTTACCATAAGGGCAAGAAGTGTACACCAGGAAGTTCCCCCCATGCCGGGCAAAAATCCTGTCTGGTGTTGTATTGTCATCACTGTCACTGTCAAAACAGTCCTTGGGGATTGGTCCTAACAGTTCATTTACTAAGTCGATGGAAAAATGTCGGTCATCAACCGCCATTCCAATAATGGTGCCTGCGGCTAGAGTAATACTCTTTAAGTCGCTGTTATCCACCTCTATTGGAATGGTGTCATGTTCTATGTTGACTAATGGAGTTGGGTTTACCCCCAACCCTTGCTGTTGGAGAGAAGCATTTAGATGTATGTAAGCATCAGGGTTTTTCAACTCTTGTCCCCTTTTAACTTTCACTTCCAGGGAGAATTGTCGGGTCCTTTCTGGGATGGTGACTTCCTCTTTGATCTGAATTTCAACTGCATAAGGTAGCAATTGAGCTGACCTAAATGCTTTTTCTGGATCATCAAAGCCCATGGGATTATCCGCTAATCGGGACCAAGCTTTGAAGTTTATTAGGTCCAAACTAATGGCAAAGCGATTGAGAATGTCACTGCCTAAGTAAAAGGCGGCAGTGATGTCTCGCACGACCCAACAATTGTGGACTATGCTCTTGTTGCCAATGGAGATTTTGAGCATACACCTGCTTGGCAGGAGATGTTTGGAATTAGGTGCTTCCAGGTCCATTTCCCATTTGTCTATCAGTTTGAAGGTGGGAATGGCTGGATCTTTTGGGAGTTGGCGGAACATGGCTTCGCTGATGAAGCTCTTACCGTTGTTTACACACACTCGAGCGAGAACAGAGTCCTTCCCATCATTTAACTGAACAGGGATGAACAACTGCTCTTCAATTTGCTGAATATCAGCCAGGCTTTGAGCTGATTTCACATCTTTCTGGACTATAGGAGTGGGAGTTTCTGATTGTGGATTAGTATAGAATCTCAGAGTGTTTCCTTCCAGCGTGGAGTACCACTTTAGACTGGAAGGAAGGTTGATTTTCAGAAATAGAGAGGACCCCCCATCACCAGTCTGTTGTCCTACTGCTATTACTGTCACGTCTGGAATTTGGTTGTTCTGGAAGTGAAATTCTACTTGGTCAGATTTTTGTTCAACCATGTGGCAGGTGCCGTTTAAACTAACATGGTTGACACTCTGTTTTAATTTTATCGGTCGGCTAGTCTGGGTCCAGAGGACCTTGTTTACGCAATCTATTAGGGGTGACAACCTTCTCAGGAGGTCATTCCCTAGTAAACAAGGGGTGCCCTCTGGGGTCACAACTATGACCGGGTGTTTCAACTAATGTCGCCCAATTTTAATGTCCAAGTCTGCAGTCCCCTCAACGGGAATTTCCTTCCCGTCAAAGTTCTGTAGTTGTCCAGTAAGAGAGGCGAGAGGAATTTGGTAATTCTCTCCCCTTCCTGCATTCAGTTCGTCAAAGGCCCTTCTGGACAGAAGGGTAGCTTGAGATCCAGTGTCCACCAGTGCCGAGATTGTACCCTGCCCCTGTACTTGTACCGGGGCATAATATCTTCCCTCCTTCTCCTCAAGGGGGCACAGATAATGCACATTTTTGGACAACTGGTGGGCTAATTTTCTGGTTTTGGACATCGCGAGAAAAGAATTTTGGGCAGAATTCTGTGGAGAGCCTTGGGAATCTGAAAGAAAAAGTTGGCAACTGGAGATCAGAGCCATTGTGGGTTCCCCTGGTTCCGGTTCTGGGCTGCCCCCCCCTTTTTGGAGGCAGTCCCCAGGATGGGTTTGAACCAGGGGATTTTCTTGCTGTTGGTTCTGGGATGAGATGGTGGGCGGCGGTAGCTCAGTCTCCACATCTCCCCAGTCTGGATTTGCATCCCTAGGGACCCATTTTTCTTTGGGAGGAGTTCCCCCCTCTCTGAAGGAGAAGATCCTTTTCCCAGGATCCTCTGAGGATCCCTCTCCCTCAAATTGGAAGATCTGTACCTCCTCCTCAAACTGAGTCTGTTTGGGTCTTTTGTTTCTCCTACCCCCCCTCTGCTCCTTAGGAGGCAGACTTTCAGGGGCAAGAGATTTTGTTTCCGGTTCCTGGGTTTCCAGGGGCTGTTTACAAGTAAGGAAGGAAGCTTCCTCCAAGGCTTTACACCCCCCTTCCCCTTGTGCCTCCTCCCTGGGAACCGGTGAGTTATCGGAGTGCTGCCCCCGTCATTGTTCTGGAGCACCAGGTCCAGAATTGGGTGCGTTCTGCGCCGGCACGCCCATCTGAGGGTTCTGCTGAGCCCTCAGTATGTGACCCAGATCCCGCGCCATGTTTTGAACCTGGCGCTCTAACTGGGAAACCCGCTCAGGCTGATACGGGGCCCTGTTTTCTCCCCTGGGCTGATCCCGGGAAGGGTAGCTGTCCCTCCTCTGGTAATACCCCGGGTTGGGAAGATTTGGGTACCCCTCCACCCTTGGCCTCCCCTCTCCCGGATTCAGTGGTCTGGGCTCGGGGAATTGGGGAAAGAAGGATGGATGATTTTGGGGTTGGAAGTCGGGTGGATATCTGGGGAAAAAGTTCTGCCCAGGGTTTGGTAAATTTCTGCCCTCCTGTGGGAAGTTTGGAGGGAAGTTCCCTGGGTTAGGTGCTTGGCTGGATCCCCCCCCTTGGGCTGGAGGAGTCCACACATAACCCAGGATGGGTCTGTTACCTTTGTAGCGAGGACTTACATAGTCAGGAGAGCGAGGGACCCCATTTGTGGGGCTGCCTCCCTGGCTCCCTGTCTGTGACTGACCCGAGGACCTCCTGGGCCTAGCATTATTAGGTGCAGGTGGGTTTTTAGGCCCCCCCATCTCCAAATCCAAAACGGGGGTGACCTTTACCTCTGCCACCTTGGCAGCAGCAGGGGTGCTGTTGGCTTTGGGGTTTTTCTGGGCATTACTTTTGCTATCTATCGGTTTCTGCACCTCATAGATCCGGGTAGCCTGTTCAATGACCCAATCTAAGGATCTTTTCTCGTGAAAATCCCTCACGAGCTGGGTCATGATGTATTTGGGCAAGGCATGGAAAAACGTATTTATGAACTCTCTACTATCTGTGCGCACCCTTCTTGTGGTCTGTGCAAAAGCACGCTTTAACTCCTGCACAAATTCTTGTGGGGCCTGATCCTCCCCACATTGCAAATTGTAGGCTGCCTTGCGAGCCTCTTGAGGATTTCTGTGAACAGAAAAATGTTTCAGGATGGCCGCCTTATATGTGGACCATCTTAAATGATTTTGGTCCTCCAGCCCCGCAAAGAAACTGGAGTATTCCGGGGAGAATGTCCACTTTACATATTGAATACAGCTTTGGCTGTCCTTCAAATGGAAAGTCTCCATCATTTGTTCAAACAACTCTAAGTGCTCCCAAACAGAATACTTAGCGTTCTTATGGTAAGGCGTAATGACGCTCCTGATCGCCTTAATCTGCTTTAAGGGGTCCTTAAGCAAGGCCCTTTTTGCCTTATTGGCCTTTTTGGTTCGGGTAACCCTTGTCCATTCATCCTCGGACTCAGAGGCACTGCTCCCAGAGGTTCCCGTCTGATCTTCCAGGTTTTCCCGGATTCTGCGAGCCTGGGAATGGCTGGCAGAATGTGGGGACCTGGTCTCCTGTGTCCTGCGCAGTTCAGAGGAGTCTTCAGATTCCTCCTTGCTGCCAGGATTTGATGGGTACCCCCTCCACTGACCTAACTGGGCAGAGGTTTTCAGGATGCCCTTAATGGGCCTACTCTCCTGGGGTTCCCCACTGAACTGTACTGTACTTGGGTGCCCATACCCCGATGCCCACCCCTCCATTCCTGAGTGGTACTGGCCTATGAGCCCCATACTTTTAGCTGGATAGTAATCTGCCATCCCTGTGGCCCTGTGCTCATGTGCACCAGGGGACATGGGGGTGGCAGAGTCCAGGGACTGAGAAGTATGAGGGCCTCTGGTACTAGGGCTCCTGAGGTTATGCTCCGGAGTTTCCATTTCCCAGCGAACCTCATCTCTATCCGCCCCTGCTCCCTGTTGCAATGCAAGAGCCTGCATTTGTGCCTTCAGTTCCTCTGTTAAGGCCTTACTCGACTCTATCAGTTTCTCCTGCATCGCTACCTGTTGCTGGAGCCTATCATTGTGTTGACAGAGGGCCTCATTCTCCCTCTGTGCTTCCTGGTTGGTCCTGGAGAACTGGGCCAGTCTTTGCTGCAGGAGGTTTACCTCCTGGGCAATGTCCCTATTGGCCTGCTCCTTTCTTGCTAGAGCATCTTCCACCCTTCTGGTGTGCTCTACCAAGTTCTGGTTTTCTTTTTGGAGATCACCCAGCCCCTGGAGGGCCAGGTGATTTTCTTCAATTTCCTTTTTTAAGTGGCAGACTTCCTGGCCTATGGCGTCTCTTTCCTGACTAAGAGCCTGCATCTGCGCCGCCAGGTCGTCCCTTTGCCTTTGGAAGGCGCCGGCTTTCTGGCGCTCCTGATCAAACTCTGCCTGGGTATCTAGGTCTTTCAAAATTAGTTTGTTGCTCTCCTCTTTCTCTCTGTCTAGTTGGATTTGCAGGGTGGCTACCTGCTCTGTGCATGCCCTGTTGAAATTGATCTGTTGCTCCAGCTTTTTCTGGTTCTGCAGTAAGGAGTCCAAACTGTCTTGGTGCTCCTTCTGCAGGGCCAGAAATCGGGTATCCTGGTCTGTCTTTTCCTGTTGTAGGATGCCCATATCCTCTTTTATTTTAATGATATATTGCCTACTATTATTTTCTGCCTCCTGGCTCCTCTGCAGCCTCTGCTCAGAAGAGTCCAGATCAGATTGGGCCTTCTGTAATGCCATCTGTTGCCTATTTGCCAGATTTTGGCTTTCAGCACATCTATCCTGCATGTCTCCCATATATAGGTACAGGTATGCTGCTATCCTGGCAATCTTATTGTGTTCCTCTTTGGCTTTAGGAGCCATATATAGTTCACTCAGGGCCACATGTAAGGGACCCTGATCTCTATATATATCTGACCCTGTTTCAGTGACCTGTTGTGTGATGGCCTGCAACCACACATCCTGGCCCTGTTCGGTCCATTCACCTCTCACAAATAGCTTATGCAAGAGGTGCTCTCTGGCTATTTTCATGTCTACTAAGGTCGTCATTCTAGAGATTGGTCTCTGTCCTGACTTACAGAAGTTTGTATTTTATTTTTGCAGAACAGAACTTTTCTTGGAGTGTCCCTTTTGAGGAATGCTTCACAGCGTAATGCAGCGTGGTGATCCGACCGGATGTATGTATCCCGTCAGTTAGCACACTGTATTAAGCTGCACAAGTGGTAAATCTAACCCAACGTCTCGGCTTGAGCCCCCAATTTGTAAGAGGATTCAATTCAGCACTACAGCTAAGTTAACGCCTAGTCTAGAATACTGAATGAAAACCCTTATTGATATATCTTTAGGTCCAGTTCATGCGTTCTGGATGACTACCCCTATATAACACCCCTCTCTTGGAATCCCCCTGACCCCACTGAGCCAAGAAGTAGTTATGTTTTGCAAGTTAAAAGGTTTATTTGATAATTTAAACAAGAGATATATATATGTCACACCTTATAATAAATTAATAATTGAATAGTTTGCTATTTATCTGATATGATAAAGATCAACAACGGAGAATCTGGCACTAGCACACTTCTTTATAATTACTAAGGAGTTGAGATGAAATGGATAAGGTAGCACACTGGTAAATAGGAACAAAAGAAGAAGGTGGTACAAAATGCTTTATAGAGTTCAAATGGATGCAAGGTTGAATGAATGAAATGCAGTATAGAAATACTCAATATGATTTCAACAAAACAATGTAATCACTTTTCTCTGGCTATTCACTCCCCCCCTCTTTATGCAATGCAAGGGAATGGGAGGAAAGCGCACAGTTCTCAGAAATGCAATCAATGTAATCAGTTCAATCCAGCAAGCTTAGACAACAGAAAACAGATAGGAGTTTTGAAAACACAAGCCCAAATTGCTTTGATATGTGCTGGCAATGAATTAAAAAAATATGCTAAACGCTTTTAATTCCCTTACAGAGGTTCAGGGTGAGTGGTATCTAGTTAATATTAGTCCAGGCTCACACTAGCAATGATGCAGGGATAGTTAGCAGGTCAAACGAATTTCTGGCAAATGGAAGGCAAGCAGCAGCAGTTTTTACATGTGAAGAAATTGCAAATCGCGGTAAAATTCACGGATGCGTGTTCCGCGATTGCGGTAAAACTATAAGGGGTAGGAATGCGGTTCTTGGAACGATTCAAAGCTACGATTCTAAGCTATCAGAGGAAAGTTACTGCAAGTCTCTAGCCCAAACGGTTGCGGAGATATGAACGATTGAATAAAGGTCGTTTTTCAGATTTGGAATTTTAAAGTTCAAAAAGACAAGTGCAGCTTGCGACTAGAAAATGACAAGTGACAGTTAGGAGGCAGTTCTACTTAGGTTAAATAGATTGAATTATATTATTTTAACTAAGAGATTGGTTCTGCACAGTTTTCTAGGTACTCACACTATATTCTTGAGTGAAATGGGCCTCGCCATGGATCTGGTCAGGGTTTTAAACTGGACTCTGGTCTGGTCTGGTCTGGCCTCTGCACTTCACAGTGATTTGGGTCAGCTCTCTCTGCTGGTCTGGGTCTCTCTGGGTACAGCACTGCTTTCTCTCTGGTCTGGTCTCTTAGTTCTGGATAGATTGAAGTCTCTAGTTTGGCTCTCTGGAGGTTTGATGGAGGTAAAGTATGGATTTTTCCGGCAGAGCGTCCCGCTGCAGATGGATTTGGAAGGTCCCTATCTGTCCTGTCTGTCTGCTTTTATGTGTTTAGAATGTGGGTGTGTTCTAGCATCACTGACCCTACCTCTCTCTCAGCTTCTAATTGGTCAAACTTCCATTTATCATTTGATTGGGGAATGAACTGTGAGTCAGAGTGATGTCATTTTACAGCCTGCAGAAAGTCCACTCCTCCTGTCAACTTACACACAAATCTAGATTTGAAACAAATACATATTTGCAGAGGTACATATTGTTTTAAAATCATATGCACCCATCATGCATTACAGGAGGTATCCCCTGTTCAAACTCTGCTCTTCCTGGGAGCTTGCATTCAGAAATGGCACATATTTCACTTTTTAACTGATTTTGCAATTTCTGACATTGACCCAACTTTACATACATGTGCGCAGGGAGTATGGACATTAACTGATAAAGTTTCAGATTTTTAACATGCATACAGTTAGAGTAATATCCATTTTTCCGCTAAAACCCCCCTGAACATGCCACCGGGTCGAAAAACCTCTTAAAATGTGGGCAGAAAAATCACAAGAATTATGGTATCATTTATAAAATTTTCACATGTCCGCTCTATGAGTTATTCATCTTTTTAAAGTTATGTTCTGGCTCCAAAGGGGTGTGGTTTCCCAGGTCACATGGTATAGAAACCAGTCTTTCCAGTTTCTGCCAAGCCAGCTTGCTCTCACAGGCAGTGCCCCTCCCAGCTCCTGCCAAGAGGAAGCTACATTTTACGACCGCGGTAATAAAAACCTTGGCCTGAGTGAAGAGGGCTTTGTTCACTCTCCTACAGAGCACAGGTAATTCAATTATCAGATAGATGGCATATCCTTAGTGTGGGCAGCAAAAGGAAGGTTGGCCTGGGAACACAGCTGTGACTCAAGTTTCCTCCTGATGGGGGTAGTTGCCAGGCAGAATTCAGTTCCTTAAGCCAGGTTTCAGATAAAATGTCACTTTTTGTTCCCCAGTCTAAGTCAAGACATTTTTTACATATGCAGCTATGATGCTGATTCTAAGTTTAAACTATGACATTTAAACAATTGCAACCTATGTGACACTCAAAAGTAGGTCACTCAGTCAATTTAAACATTTTCGATTTTAGTGTCTTTAAATCCAGTGCAACTTAAACTGCTGCAATCCACAGCTCAGCCAGTCTTGTTATAAACCTTGTCTTATGATCTTCATTTCCCAGATTTTGTAGGCACACAAAACTCCATTCTACCAAATGTCTGCTGGTGTTCAGTGAATATTTTGCACATATTGCAATGTTTGAAATAGGCACTTTGGCTTGCCTTCAGAGAAACACAGGGTGGTTTTAAACTGCCGGCTTTTGGATAGTGGTGAGTACTGGTACTGCACCCATTTTTGGGATTTAAGAAAATGAATTCCCCACAATTCTAGGTTGCATTAGGGCAACTTAGCCATAACGTCACCTCAACAAAGTTTTTTTTGTAGTGAATATATATATATATATATATATACACATATTTGCATTTATGTTGTAAGTGGCCTGATGTTATCAGCAGAGATCAACTGCTGTAAAAGGGATTTGGTGGAACAAATGGATCATTTTAATAGGCTTTTTAATGGAAAAGGTACATTCTTCATGATGCCTTAATGCTCTGCTGAGGTGAGAGGTTAGGGTTTGTGTAAGCATCTGCTTCTTTTCAGGTTATATCAAATGGCTAGACACATATCAACCCTTTGACATGGTGGGTTTCCACATGTGATTAAAAATATAAAACCATGAAAAACCCTGATCCTCAAATTAATTGTGTCTTGTTTTTCTACAGGCCTATCCTCTCAGGTAAACACAGTGGCTCCTGTTAAGACTTACCTGCCTTGATCAAACCAATGGATAACATGGTTTTGTATTCTTGGTATGCAAAATAACTAACTTCTTCACACATATATGATATCAGCTAAACTGAAGTTCAGAGCTTATGTTTATATAATGTCAAAGCTACATGACATATACCATACCACAGGAAACAGAAACGTGTTTCCTATCATCCCAGCTCATACCACTCAAATCATAGATTGTTCTAGTAACATATATTGAATGTACTGTGATCTGCAATGACTAATCAAAGGTGGCACATAACTTTTGCATTAGCATTTTCTCTCTAGAACATTAACATCATATTTTACCAATCACAAATCACCATATTCCCCGTAAATCCAGGCAGGAATGTGGGATGTATTTACCCATGCATCCGAGCCCTACCTCAAAACTGTGCAGTACTGACATGAAAACATCATGATGGCCAGAGCTTCCCAGAAAATGCACAGGGAAATGCAGGAAGAATAGGCTGCCACCCATTTTTGCCGATGTTATGGGCACAGAAGGACGCTGCCTAAAACCACCATTGGACTACCCGCACAGTAGTCTGAAACCATTGGGAATGGCAAGTTCTTTTTACTATATATATATATATATATGTGTATATATATATATATATATATTCAGTGAAAAAACTTTGTTAAAGGGATGTTATGGTCAAGATGCGCTACTAAAAACCTATGAAATTCAGTGAAAAAACATTGTTAAAGGGACGTTATGGTTCCAAGTAAAACCGAAAAACCCCTGAAATTCGCCAGTTATGGTAAACTAAGCAACCATAACTCACGCCACCACCGTGCACTGCTAAGACTAACACCCAGGACATAAAATATGACATCACAAATGTCATTGATGACATCACTGATTACATCACATGTCTGGCTCCCTCTTTTTTCCTTTACTGACATATCTAGGCCACATGGTTTTCTTCAGTAACAGTCAGGAACTAAAAATTGTAAACATACTAAATTTGTAGACTTATCCTTCAAGTAGGTTCTTACAGTAATTCCCTTGGAGTCCAATCACATCATATGAAACATATACATAGGGGAAGAAACAAGCTTGAAAGACAGCAATCCTTTCTGTGCATGAAGATAATCAATAGAGTTATCAGCACTTTCTGATAGTTCTGTTGTTTTTTTATGGCTGTACTTTCCCTGTGTATGCTCATATTTGTATACATTGTACTCACACTACTTTCCTTAGGGTCCAGTCACATCATGAGATACATATACAGATGGGGAGCAGGTGCAAGTGGATCTAGGTCACCTGGCCTAAGCCTCGCCCACCTGGTGCCTTCCTGTTTGCCGTTCTTTTTCACCACTTAGCAAGCCCCGCCCACCTGGTGCCTTCCTGTTTGCTGCTCCTTTTCACCACTTAGCAAGCCCTGCCCACCTGGTACCTTCCTGTTTGCAGCTCTTTTTCACCACTTAGCAAGCCCCGTCCACCTGGTGCCTTCCTGTTTGCTGCTTCTTTTCCCTATTTAAGGAGCCCTGAAGCCTCTTTTCCTTTGCAGATGGGGAGCAGGTGCAAGTGGATCTAGGTCACCTGGCCTAAGCCCCGCCCACCTGGTGCCTTCCTGTTTGCCGCTCTTTTTCACCACTTAGCAAGCCCCACCCACCTGGTGCCTTCCTGTTTGCTGCTCCTTTTCACCACTTAGCAAGCCCCGCCTACCTGGTGCCTTCCTGTTTGCCGCTCTTTTTAACCACTTAGCAAGCCCCGCCCACCTGGTGCTTTCCTGTTTGCGGCTCCTTTTCCCTACTTAAGGAGCCCTACAGCCTCTTTTCATTTGCAGATTGGTAGCAGGTGCAAGTGGATCTAGGTCACCTGGCCTAAGCCCCGCCCACCTGGTGCCTTCCTGCCTGCCGCTCTTTTTCACCACTTAGCAAGCCCTGCCCACCTGGTGCCTTCCTGTTTGCCACTCCTTTTCACCACTTAGCAATCACCACCCACCTTCTTAGCCCTGCCTCTTCCTTCCTGCTCTTAACTATTAGATCAAGGGTGTCTCTCGGCCGGGCGTCCTAAGCAAAGGGCAGATGAAGAAAAAGGGGAATTCCTGTTTGGACCTGGAGGACCCAGGGCCCGACCCCCTGCTCAGACAGCAGGTAGGCATGCACCAACATGTGTTACTCCCTCTGGTCCCCCCATGATGTTCCCTTGTGCCCCCCCATTCTCACACACAGGTGTTGCCTGTTTTGCTTGATTTTTCTACCCTGCTCCCCCCTCACCCCACTCAAGCCTACTTCTGCAGGAGTCTGTCCTGATACATTCTGGTTTCACCATCACCGTCTTGTGGACAATGCTGGATTTGACTTTTATGGACTTCATTCATTCATGATGCGTCACCCTTTCTCAACTCTCATGCTGGACTTCCTTTGCATCTTGTACTCATTGTGGCCCTGATTCATGCTGTTCCCATCTTCATCTTGTATCCTGGCTTGCATCATTATGTGTTACTACTGACTTCTGCAATTGTATTCACTCTCCCCTCTTGCTTCTCCACTCTTTTGACTGCTAACTCTCTGTTCTCTCCTCCTTTCCCTTCTTTCTTTTCATATCTGCTCCCCTTACTTTCTTCTATGCACTTACTCTGTCAGAATTGCCTCTGGACCTAGTATGATAGCAACCTTGTCTGTAACCTCCTCCCTCCCCATACTGTTTTTTTTCCTCCCCACTCCCCCTCCAGCACTATCTGAAATGTTGTCAGGCCTAATATGATAGTCGCTTGTTTTGTTCCTCCCCTACCTTTCTGCACCCCTCTCCTTCACCTCTTGTTTTTTTTTCCGGTTCTACCAGAAATGCCGTCAGGCCTAGAACGGTAGTCGCCTGTCTGTTTCCATTTCCTTCCCACTCTCCCCCTCCCTTCCTTATCTATGTTTTAGCTCTTGCACTATCTGAAATGTTGTCAGGCCGAGTACGATTGTTAATTTCACATCCTTACTGATCATGGCTTGTAAGAATGTTATTGTTTTTTCCCTTGTTCCCTCCCTTGCCGTGAAGTGCTTTGAAACACATTGTGTATAGGCGCTATATAAATAAACTATTATATCACATCATATACATAGGGTAAATAGCAGCTTTGAAACAGAGCAATCATTTATTTGCATGAAAATAATCAGTTAGGTTATGAATTGTTTCTGCTACTACTTCGGCTTTTTTGCTTACTTCACTTTCCCTGTATATACCCATATTTGTATGTGTTTTTGTCTCTTTGTGTTTTGTCTGTAGTAATGCAATTATGTAATTCATGGGTTTTATTAGCTACTTATTACATATTTCACAGTACACAAAACTCTAATAAGAAAACAATTATCATTTCATTATTCAACATATCAACATTATGAATATTAAACCTTCATCATGTATACTGCACACAATGCTATGTTTCTGCATGAGTAGCTTAGTATACTAGAGAGTACCTCATAATAGAATGCTATTTACATCAATGCATTATTTAATGCACTAATTAGCTTATGATATTTATTGCAATGATCCTTGACACTTTTTTCTCAACATTATATTAAGAATCCCTTGTTCAGAAATGTCATGAAAAGTAAATACTCATGTGATGTCATCAGTGATGTCATCAATGACATTTGTGATGTAATCTTTGATGTCCTGGGTGTTAGTCTTATCAGTGCACGGTGGTGGTGCGAGTTATGGTTGCTTAGCTTACCATAACTGGCGAGTTTCAGGGGTTTTTCGGTTTTACTTGGAACCATAACTTCCCTTTAACAAAGTTTTTTCACTGAATTTCATAGGTTTTTAGTAGCGCAACTTAACCATAACGTCCCTTTAACAAAGTGTTTTTACTGAATTTCATAGGTTTTTATTAGTGCAATTTAACCATAACGTCACTTTAACACATTTTTTTTACTGAATTTCATAGTTTTTTATTAGTGCAACGTATCCATAACGCCCTTTTCAATGGAGGAAGACCACTAGCATCCTAGGTTCTCAAAGTGGGAACCCGGGGTGGTAAAAAAAAGATTTTTCTTCCCAAACCAGTACGCCTGCGGCGTCCCGGTGTAGGAAGGAAAATCTTTTACGAAGATGGACACCATGGAAAGGGAAGGCGGGGTGCATAAAGAGAACACAACAGGGCATCGGCAGGGGATCGGGAGGAACAGGAGAGAAACACGGGGCATGAGCGGGGGGTGGGAGGAACAGGAGGGAGACACGGAGCATTAGCGGGGGGTGGGGGGTACAGGAGGGAGACACGGGGCATGATCGGGGGGTGGTGGGCAACAGGAGAGAGACACGAGGCATGAGCGGGAGGTGGGGGGCAACAGGAGAGAGACACGGGGCATGAGTGGGGGGTGGGGGCAACAGGAGAGAGACATGGGGCATGAGCGGGGGGTGGGGGGAACAGGAGGGAGACACGGGTCATGAGCGGGGGGTGGGTGGGGGGAACAGGAGGGAGACACGGGCATGAGTGGGGTGTGGGGGAACAGGAGGGAGACACGGGGCATGAGCGGGGGGTGTGGGGAAAGGGAGGAGACATGGGGCATGAGCGGGGGGTGGAAGGGAACAGGAGGGAGAGACAAGGGGCATGAACAAGGGGTGGTGGGCAACAGGAGAGAGACACGGGACATGAGCGCAGGGTGGAGGCAACAGGAGAGAGACACGGGGCATGAGCAGGAGGTGGGGGGTACAGGAGGGAGACACGGGGCATGAGCGGGGGTTGGGGGCAACAGGAGAGAAACACGGGGAATGAGCGGGGGTGGGGGGTACAGGAGGGAGACACAGGGCATGAGTTGGGGGTGTGGGGAACAGGACGGAGACACGGAGCATGAGCGGGGGGTGGGGGGCAACAGGAGAGAGACGCAGGGCATGATCAGGGGGTGGGGGAACAGGAGGGAGACACAGGGCATGAGCGGGAGGTGGGGGGCAACAGGAGAGAGACACGGGGCATGAGCAGGGGGTGGGGGCAACAGGAGGGAGACACGGGGCATGATCAGGGGGTGGGTGGGGGGAACAGGAGGGAGACACGGGGCATGAGTGCGGGGTGGGGGGAACAGGAGGGAGACACGGGGGATGAGCGAGGGGTGGGGCAACGGGAGAGAGACACGGGGCATGAGCAAGGGGTGGTGGGCAACAGGAGAGAGACACGGGACATGAGCGCGGGGTGGGGGCAACAGGAGAGAGACACGGGGCAGGGTGGGGGGTACAGGAGGGAGACACGGGGCATGAGGGGGGGTTCGGGGTAACAGGAGAGAGACACAGGGCATGAGCGGGGGGTGGGGGGAACAGGAGGGAGACACAGGGCATGAGCGGGGGGTGGGGGGAACGGGAGCGAGACACGGGCCATGAGCGGGGGTGGGGGGAACGGGAGAGAGACACGGGGCATGAGCAGGGGGGTGGGAGGCAACAGGAGAGAGACACGGGACATGAGCGGAGGGTGAGGGGCAACAGGAGAGAGACTCGGGGCATGAGCAGGGGGTGGGGGGCAACAGGAGAGAGACACAGGACATGAGCGGAGGGTGGGGGGCAACAGGAGAGAGACACAGGCCATGAGCGGGGGGTGGGGGGAACGGGAGAAAGACACAGGGCATGAGGGACAACAGGAGAGAGACACGGGGCATGAGCAGGGGGTGGGGGGTACAGGAGGGAGACACGGGGCATGAGCGGGGGTGGGGGGCAATAGGAGAGAGACACAGGGCATGAGCGGGGGGTGGGGGCCAACAGGGGAGAGACACAGGGCATGAGCGGGAGGTGGGGGCAACAGGAGAGAGACACGGGGCATGAGCGGGGGGTGGGGGAACAGGAGGGAGACACCAGGCTTGAGCGGGGGGTGAGGAAAACAGGAGGGAGACACGGGGCATGAGCAAGGGTTGGGGGCAACAGGAGAGACATGGGGCATGAGCGTGGGGTGGGAGGCAACAGGAGAGAGACACGGGACATGTGCGCGGGGTGAGGGGCAACAGGAGAGAGACAAGGGGCATGAGCAGGGGGTGGGGGGTACAGGAGGGAGACACGGGGCATGAGTGGGGGGGTGGGGGCAACAGGAGGGAGACACGGGGCATGAGCGGGGTTGGGGGAACAGGAGGGAGACAAGGGGCATGAGTGGGGGGTGGGGGGAACAGGAGGGATACACGGAGCATGAGCGGTGGGTGGGGGGAACGGGAGAGAGACATGTGGCATGAGCGGGGGGTGGGGGGCAACAGGAGAGAGACACGGGACATGAGCGGAGGGTGGGGGCAACAGGAGAGAGACATGTGGCATGAGCGGGGGGGTGGGGGGCTACAGGAGAGAGACACGGGACATGAGCGGAGGGTGGGGGTACAGGAGGAAGACACGGGTCATGAGCGGGGGTGGAGGGGAAACAGGAGAGAGACACGGGGGTGGGGGGAACAGGAGGGAGATACGGGGCATGAGCGGGGGTGGGAGGAACGAGAGAGATACACGGGCCATGAATGGGGGGTGGGGGGTAACGGGAGAGAGACATGTGGCATTAGCGGGGGGGTGGGGGGCAACAGGAGAGAGACACGGGACATGAGCGGAGGGTGGGGGCAACAGGAGAGAGACACGGGGCATGAGCGGGGGGTGGCGGGCAACAGGAGAGAGACACGGGGCATGAGCAGGGGGTGGGGGTAACAGGAGGGAGACACTGGCCATGAGCGGGGGGTGGGGGGAACAGGAGGGAGATACTGGCCATGAGCAGGGGGTGGGGGGCATCAGGAGAGAGACAAAGGGCATGAGGGACAACAGGAAAGAGACACGGGGCATGATCGGGAGGTGGGAGGTACAGGAGGGAGACACGGTGAATGAGCGGGGGGTGGGGGGTACAGGAGGGAGACACAGGCCATAAGCGGGGGTGGGGGCAACAGGAGAGAGAAACAGGGCATGAGCAGGGAATGGGGGGCAACAGGAGAGACACACGGGGCATGAGCGGGGGGTGTGGGGGAACAGGAGGGAGACACAGGGCTTGAGAGGGGGGTGAGGGGAACAGGAGGGAGACACAGGGCATGAGCAGGGGGTGGGGGTACAGGAGCGAGACACAGGACATGAGCGGGGGTGGGGGGCAACAGGAGAGAGACACAGGGCATGAGCAGGGGGTGGGGGGCAAAAGGAGAGAGACACGGGGTATGAGCGGGGGTGCGGGGGAACAGGAGGGAGACACAGGGCATGAGCGGGGGGTGAGGGGAACAGGAGGGAGACACGCGGCATGAGCGTGTGGTGGGGGAACATGAGGGAGACACAGGGAATGAGCGGGGGTGGGGGGAACGGTAGGGAGACACGGGGCATGAGTGGGGGGTGGGAGGGAATAGGAGGGAGACACGGGGCATGAGCGGGAGTTGGGGGGCAACAGGAGAGAGACACAGGGCATGAGCGGGGGGCAACAGGAGAGAGACACGGGGCATAAGCGCGGGGTGGGGGGCAACAGGAGAGACACGGGGCATGAGCGGGGGGTAGGGGGTACAAGAGGGAGACACAGGGCATGAGCAGGGGGGTGGGGGCAACAGGAGCAAGACACGGGGCGTGAGTGGGGGTACAGGAGGAAGACACGGGGCATGAGCAGGGGGTGGGGGGAACAGGAGAGAGACACGGGGCATAAGCGGGGGTGGGGGGACCAGGAGGGAGACACGGGCCATGAGCTGGGGGTGGGCGGAATGGGAGAGAGACATGGGGCATGAGCAGGGAGTGGGGGAAACAAGAGAGAGACACAGGGAATGAGCGGGGGTGGGGCAACAGGAGAGAGACACGGGCCATGAGCGGGAGTGGGGGGGAACGGGAGAGAGACACGGGGCATGAGCGGGGGTTGGGAGGGAACAAGAGGGAGACACGGGGCATGAGCGGGGGGTGGGGGGCAACAGGAGAGAGACACGGGGCATGAGTGGGGGGTGGGGGCAACAGGAGAGAGACACGGGGCATGAGCGCGGGGTAGTGGCATCAGGAGAGCGACGCGGGCCATGAGCAGGGAGTGAGGTTTGCAGGAGGGAGACACAGAGCATGAGCAGGGGTGGGGGGTACAGGAGGAAGACACGGGGCATGAGCGGGGGGTGGGGGAACGGGAGAGAGACATGGGGCATGAGCGGGGGGTGGGGGGGACACGAGGGAGACACAGGGCATGAGCGGGGGTGGCGGGCAACAGGGGGGAGACACGGGGCATGAGCAGGGGTTAGGGGTACAGGAGAGAGACACGGGACCTGAACAGGGGGTGGGGGGCAACAGAAGAGAGACACAGGGCATGAGCGGGGGGCAACAGGAGAGAGACACGGGGCATGAGCGCGGGGTGGGGGGCAACAGGAGAGACACGGCGCATGAGCGGGGGGTAGGGGGTACAAGAGGGAGACACAGGGCATGAGCAGGGGGGTGGGGGCAACAGGAGCAAGACACGGGGCGTGAGTGGGGGGTACAGGAGGAAGACACGGGGCATGGGCAGGGGGTGGGGGAACAGGAGAGAGACACGGGGCATGAGCGGGGGTGGGGGGAACAGGAGGGAGACACAGGGCATGAGCGGGGGGTGAGGGGAACAGGAGGGAGACACGCGGCATGAGCGTGGGGTGGGGGAACATGAGGGAGACACAGGGAATGAGCGGGGGGGGGGAACGGTAGGGAGACACGGGGCATGAGTGGGGGGTGGGAGGGAATAGGAGGGAGACACGGGGCATGAGCGGGAGTTGGGGGGCAACAGGAGAGAGACACAGGGCATGAGCGGGGGGCAACAGGAGAGAGACACGGGGCATGAGCGCAGGGTGGGGGGCAACAGGAGAGACACGGGGCATGTACGGGGGGTAGGGGGTACAAGAGGGAGACACAGGGCATGAGCAGGGGGGTGGGGGCAACAGGAGCAAGACACGGGGCGTGAGTGGGGGGTACAGGAGGAAGACACGGGGCATGAGCAGGGGGTGGGGGGAACAGAAGAGAGACACGGGGCATGAGCGGGGGTGGGGGGACAAGGAGGGAGACACGGGCCATGAGCTGGGGGTGGGGGGAATGGGAGAGAGACATGGGGCATGAGCAGGGGGTGGGGGAAACAAGAGAGAGACACAGGGAATGAGCGGGGGTGGGGCAACAGGAGAGAGACACGGGCCATGAGCGGGGGTGGGGGAGAACGGGAGAGAGACACGGGGCATGAGCGGGGGTTGGGAGGGAACAAGAGGGAGACACAGGGCATGAGCGGCGGGTGGGGGGGCATCAGGAGACAGACACGGGGCATGAGTGGGGGGTGGGGGCAACAGGAGAGAGACACGGGGCATGAGCGCGGGATAGGGGCATCAGGAGAGTGACGCGGGCCATGAGCAGGGAGTGAGGTTTGCAGGAGGGAGACACAGAGCATGAGCAGGGGTGGGGGGTACAGGAGGAAGACACGGGGCATGAGCGGGGGTGGGGGGAACGGGAGAGAGACATGGGGCATGAGCGGGGGGAGGGGGGGACAGGAGGGAGACACAGGGCATGAGCGGGGGTTGGCGGGCAACAGGGGGGAGACACGGGGCATGAGCAGGGGTTAGGGGTACAGGAGAGAGACACGGGACATGAGCAGGGGGTGGGGGGCAACAGGAGTGAGACACAGGGCATGAGCGGGGGGCAACAGGAGAGAGACACGGGGCATGAGCGCGGGGTGGGGGGCAACAGGAGAGACACGGCACATGAGCGGGGGGTAGGGGGTACAAGAGGGAGATACAGGGCATGAGCAGGGGGGTGGGGGCAACAGGAGCAAGACACGGGGCGTGAGTGGGGGGTACAGGAGGAAGACACGGGGCATGGGCAGGGGGTGGGGGAACAGGAGAGAGACACGGGGCATGAGCGGGGGTGGGGGGACCAGGAGGGAGACACGGGCCATGAGCTGGGGGTGGGGCGGATGGGAGAGAGACATGGGGCATGAGCAGGGGGTGGGGGAAACAAGAGAGAGACACACGGAATGAGCAGGGGTGGGGCAACAGGAGAGAGACACGGGCCATGAGTGGGGGTGGGGGGAACGGGAGAGAGACACAGGGCATGAGCGGGGGTTGGGAGGGAACAAGAGGGAGACACGGGGCATGAGCGGGGGGTGGGGGGGCAACAGGAGAGAGACACGGGGCATGAGCGGGGGGTGGGGGCAACAGGAGAGAGACACGGGGCATGAGCGCGGGGTGGGGGCATCAGGAGAGCGACGCGGGCCATGAGCAGGGAGTGAGGTTTGCAGGAGGGAGACACAGAGCATGAGCAGGGGTGGGGGGTACAGGAGGAAGACACGGGGCATGAGCGGGGGTGGGGGGATCGGGAGAGAGACATGGGGCATGAGCGGGGGATGGGGGAGACAGGAGGGAGACACAGGGCATGAGCGGGGGGTGGCGGGCAACAGGGGAGAGACACGGGGCATGAGCAGGGGTTAGGGGTACAGGAGAGAGACACGGGACATGAGCAGGGGGTGGGGGGAATAGGAGAGAGACATGGGGCATGAGCGGGTGGTGGGGGAACGGGAGAGATACACGGGGCATGAGCGGGGGTTAGGGGTACAGGAGAGAGACATGGGACATGAGCAGGGGGTGGGGGGAATAGGAGAGAGACATTGGGCATGAGCGGGTGGTGGGGGAACGGGAGAGATACACGGGCCATGAGCGGGGGGTGGGGGAAAAAGGAGAGAGACACGGGGTATGAGCGTGGGGAACAGGAGGGAGACACAGGGCATGAGCGGGGGGTGGGGGGCAACAGGAGAGAGACAATGGGCATGAGCAGGGGGCAACACGAGAGAGACACAGGGCATGAGCGCCGGGTGGGGGGCAACAGGAGAGACACGGGGCATGAGCTGGGGGTGGGGGGCACAGGAGGGAGACACAGGGCATGAGCGGGGCTTGGGAGGGAACAGGAGGGAGACACGGGGCATGAGCAGGGAGTTGGGGGGCAACAGGAGAGAGACAATGGGCATGAGCAGGGGGCAACAGGAGAGAGACACGGGGCATGAGCGCGGGGTGGGGGGCAACAGGATAGACACGGGGCATGAGCGGGGGGTGGGGGTACAGGAGGGAGACACAGGGCATGAGTGGGGGGTACAGGAGGAAGACATGGGGCATGAGCGGGGGGTGGGGGGAATAGGAGAGAGACACGGGGCATGAGCGGGGGTGGGGGGAACAGGAGGGAGACACGGGCCATGAGCTGGGTGTGGGGGGAACGGGAGAGAGACACAGGGCATGAGCAGGGGGTGGGCAGCAACAAGAGAGAGACACTGGGTATGAGCTGGGGTGGGGGCAACAGGAGAGAGACATAGGGCATGAGCGGGGGTGGGGGAACAGGAGGGAGACACGGGGCATGAGCGGGGGGTTGGGGGAACGGGAGAGAGACACGGGCCATGAGCAGGGGGTGGGGGGGAACGGGAGAGAGACACGGGGCATGAGCGAGGGTTGGGAGGGAACAGGAGGGAGACACGGGGCATGAGCGGGGGGTTGGGGGAACGGGAGAGAGACACGGGCCATGAGCAGGGGGTGGGGGGCAACAGAAGAGAGACACGGGGCATGAGCAGGGAGTGGGGGGTGCAGGCAGGATACACAGGGCATGAGCAGGGGTGGGGGGTACAGGAGGAAGACACGGGGCATGATCGGGGGGTGGGGGGCAACAAGAGAGAAACACAGGGCATAAGCGGGGGCAACAGGAGAGAGACACGGGGCATGAGTGGGGGGTGGGGGGAAAAGGAGGGAGACACAGGCCATGAGCGGGGGGTGGGTGGCAACAGGAGAGAGACACAGGCCATGAGCGGGGGGTGGGTGGCAACAGGAGAGAGACACGGGGCATGAGCGAGGGGTGGGGGGAACAGGAGAGAGACACAGGCCATGAGCGGGGGGTGGGGGGCAACAGGAGGGAGACACTGGCCATGAGCGGGGGGTGGGTGGCAACAGGAGAGAGACATGGGGCATGAGCGGGGGGTGGGGAGGCAACAGGAGAGAGATCCAGGGCATGAGCGGGGGGTTGGGGGGTACATGGGGGAGGCACGGGGCATGAGCAGGGGGTGGGGCTTACAGGAGGGAGACACGGGGCATGAGCGATGGGTGGGGGAACAGGGGGAGACACGGAGCATGAGCGGGGATTGAGGGGCAACAGGAGAGAGACACGTGGCATGAGCGGGGGGTGGGGGGGAACAGGAGGGAGACACGGGACATGAGCAGGGTGTGGGGCAACAGGAGGGAGACACGGGGCATTTGCGGTGGGTGGGGGGAACAGGAATGAAAACACAAGGCATGAGCGGGGGTTGGTGGCGAAAGAGGGGGAGACATGGGGCATGACCGGGGGGTGGGTTGGAACAGGAGGGAGACACGGGGCATGAGCGGGCGGTGGGGGGCAACAGGAGAGAGACACGGGGCATGAGCAGGGGGTAAGGGGTAACAGGAGAAAGACACGGGGCATGAGCGTGGGGTGGGGGGCAACAGGAGAGAGACGCGGGGCATGAGCGGGGGATGGGGGTACAGGAGAGAGACACGGGGCATGAGTGGGGGGTGTGGGGAACAGGAGGGAGACACAGGGCATGAGTGGGGGTGGGGCCAACAGGAGGGAGACATGGGGCATGAGCGGGGGATGGGGGGCAACAGGAGAGAGACACGGGTCATGAGTGGGGGTGGGGGGAGCAGGAGGGAGGCATGGGGCATGAGTGGGGGGTGGGGGAAACAGGAGGGAGACACGGAGCATGACAGGGGGTTGGGGGGAACGGGAAAAAGACACGGGGCATGAGCGGGTGGTGGGGGGGAATGGGAGAGAGGCACGGGCCATGAGCAGGGGGTGGGGGTGAACGGGAGAGAGACACGTGCATGAGCGGGGGGTGGGGGAACGGGAGAGAGACATGGGCCATAAACGGGGGGAGACACGGGGCATGAGTGGTGTGTGGGAGGAATGGGAGGCAGACATACAAGGCTGATGGTATCTGACTGTGCAGGTAGCAGATCATGCTCCTCAGCCCTCCGCAGGCCACCATGGACAGGTTGTATGCAGGCTCCTCTTGACCAAGCCTCTCGATGCAAACAATAAACAAAGATGGCAGGCGTCTCTGAAAATACGACGCACTGCACGCTTCACCACAGCCAATGGGAAAGCACATAACATATCCGCAGACATCACACACGCCTCTTGCCCAATCCCTTCCTGTCCGCGGAGCGAACACGGAAGTGTGTCTGCGAAGCGGACACAGATATCACTAATTTTTTTCACTTACATTTTTGTCATTTTTTTAAAAACTACTGGACGGATTTACACCAAATACAAAAAGCACACTTTCGGGATCAAGCCGCCGCTCCTGACGCAAATTTGGTGTAAATCTGTCCAGCAGTTTGGGCTGTAGGTGTGAGCACATTTTATTTCCCATTATGTCTATGGGAAAAAAATACGTTTTGGGACCCCCCTATAACTTTGCCCCCCCTGGACCAAACCTCACCAAACTTTGCAAAAAATGAGAGTGGGCCATATACTTTTTTTTGCAAAGTTTGGTGAGGATTCGTCCAGGGGGGGCAAAGTTATAGGGGAGATCCCAAAACTTTTTTTTCCCCCATAGACTGAATGAGGAAAAAACTTTGCTTGCGCCTACAGCCTAAACCGCTGAACGGATTTTCACCAAATTTGGACCAGGAGTAGCGGCTTGGTCCCAAAGGCGTGCTTTTGCAGATTTGGTTAAAATCCGTCCAGTAGTTTTTTTTAAAATGACCAAAAAGTAGGTCATACAAAATTAGTGATATCTGTGTTCGGTCCGCGGACACACTTCCCTGTTCGCTCTGCGGATAGTGTCCTGATTGGCCAATTGGTTTGCGTGATGTCCGCGGACATGCAACGTGTTCACTGATTGGACGGCGTGGAGCGTGAAGCGCGTCAGGTTTTCCGTAGCGCCCGCCATCTTGGATTCGCGGACGTCCGCGGACAGCGCGTTGAAACTTGGTTTAAAATGTGTAATTAGTAGAGTGTGTTGGTGTTTAAGAGTGTTTGGGGAGGGTGGGAGAGTATGAGATAGGTTAAAAGTTGTGTTTTTTTATGTGGTGGACGCTCTTGTTGTGTTCGATTTGCCTGCGGACAAAATGGCTGTTCTGAAATGTTCTAAATAAACTAAATGGGGGGGTGTTCTGAGGACGCAATATGTGTCTGTTTTGTTCGCAAGCAAGCTGAAACTGTTCTAAGAACACTCGCGGTGTCCTGAAATGTTCGTAAATAAACAAAATGGGGGTGTTCTCAGGACGCTGTCCGTATTGTTCGTTGTGAAGTTTAAAGTGTTCTAAGAACACTCGCGGTGTCCTGAAATGTTAGTAGGGGGTGTCCTGAGTACGCTGTCCGTATTGTGCGATGGGAAGTTGAATGTGTTCTAAGAACACTCGTGGTGTCCTGAAATGTTCGCAAATAAAAAAATGGGGGTGTTCTAATGACAATGTCCGTATTGTTCTCTTGCAAGTTGAATGTGTTCTAAGAACACTTGTGGTGTCCTGAAATGTTCGTAAATAAACAAAATGGGGGTGTTCTGAGGACGCTGTCCGTTTTGTTCCTTGTCAAGTTTAAAGTGTTCTAAGAATTCTCGTGGTGTCCTGAAATGTTCGTAGGGAGTGTCCTGAAGACGCTGTCCATATTGTTCTCGGGCAAGTTGAATGTGTTCTAAGAACACTCGTGGTGTCCTGAAATGTTCGTAAATAAACAAAATGGGGGTGTCCTGAGGACGCTGTCCGTATTGTTCGATGGGAAGTTGAATGTGTTCTAAGAACACTCGTGGTGTCCTGAAATGTTCGTAAATAAACAAAATGGGGGTCTCCTCAGGACGCTGTCCGTATTGTTTGATGGCAAGTTGAATGTGTTCTAAGAACACTCGTGGTGTCCTGAAATGTTCGCAAATAAACAAAATGGGGTTGTCCTGAGGACGCTGTCCGTATTGTTCGTTGTGACGTTGAAAGTGTTCTAAGAACCCTTGGAGTGTCCTGAAATGTTCGTAGGGGGTGTCCTGAAGATGCTGTCCGTATTGTTCCCTGGCAAGTTGAATGTGTTCTAAGAACACTCGCGGTGCCCTGAAATGTTCGCAAATAAAAAAATGGGGGTGTTCTGAGGATGCTGTCCGTATTGTTCTCTTGCAAGTTGAATGTGTTCTAAGAACACTCGCGGTGTCCTGAAATGGTCGCAAATAAACGAAATGGGGGTGTTCTGAGGACGCTGTCCGTATTGTTCATTGTCAAGTTGAAAGTGTTCTAGGAACTGTCGCGGTGTCCTGAAATGTCCGTAGGGGGTGTCCTGAAGACGCTGTCCGTATTGTTTGCTGGCAAGTTGAATGTGTTCTAAGAACACTTGCGGTGTCCTGAAATGTTCGCAAATAAAAAATGGGGGTGTTCTGAGGACGCTGTCGGTATTGTTCACTGGCAAGTTGAAAGTGTTCTAAGAACACTCATAATGTCCGCGGACATTAAAAGTTTCCATAGGCCATAGTTGAAATGTTTGACTCTATGGGTGTGATATGCTGCGGTGGTTGTGGCCAGGGCATATGGAGTGTTGGATGCATGGCCAAGACTCTATGCCCTGACCACAACCACCACAGCATATCACACTCATAGTTGCTTATAACTTTGAGTCAAAAACAAATTTATAAGGAACAAAGTTATAAGGCACTATGGGTGTGATATGCTGTGATGGTTGTACTTATTATAATATACTTACTGTTTGGTTTAGTAACTGGAGTACATGTATTTCTTGTTCATTTCTGTGATAAAAGAAAATAGCATGTTAGTATTAGTATTTTGTAATTACTTATTACATTGTATAATCAACAATTTTTTATTTTTTTTTGGACCCTCACATTTAGTAGATCACAAACCAGAGTACTGTGCAATTTGCTCGGTTTCTGTGTTTGTTGCTAAAATCATTGGGTCTGTGGGAGAAAATAAAATCCATGTTGGATAAAAAAAAAAACTTTTCTGTTATGCTACAGTTTATTTGTTTGTTTGTTTTCAGTGTTCACTTGTTGTTTCTGGCTAATGATTTATACATTGGCTTGTTGCAGTTTTTTGGAGCAGTAACATATTATTTATTTGTTTGGACATTTTAAAATTATGGAGCAGTTAGATACCAGTAGGCGTATTATAACTGTCTATTTATTTATATATTTTAGTGATATTGATTTATCTGTTTGGATATTGTTAAATTTTCGGACAGTTAGATACCAATTGGCATATTCTACTGTCTATTTTTTGCTCTAATTTAGTGGTATTCATTTATCTGATTTGTTGTTGTAGAATCTTTGGGCAGTTAGATAGCTTTTGGAATATTCTAACAGTTTATATTTTTTTACTATAAGTTTACTTAAAGTTTAAGTACAGTTTAGTTATCAAATTTTGGTTTTAAGAACATCAAATAAGCGTTTGTAAGATTTCCTGGTAATCTCTGCTTTAGAGTCATGGTACTATCATTACATTCAAACCATCCAGATTTCTTTTTTATATATGCAGTGTAGTGCCCTGAATTGGTTGTGGCTCCTGCGTGGTAGATTATACCTATTGTTGTGAAGGTTTTCTTACCAAGTGATATTTGACCATGTGTGAATCCAGTCAGCTTGCAGTTGCTTTTTGGTACCATTTGCATTGTAACGTAGAAGCATTAGTATTACATATTTACTATGTGTTTGTATTACTAACGTGGAGCGATTACCCGAATTGCAGGTAGTACATAATCTACCATGGTTTGCATTTTGTACAAGTTGCTGAAATGGAATGGATTCACAATTAGGTATTGATATATATATATATGAAGCGTTCATTGGGGATTTCTTCTTATGTCACATTGTTGCAGAGAGTGCATGTATGTTTCCACATGTATGAAATCTGGAAGATTTCATTTATAGGTATGTTTTTATTTTCCAGTACTTGTAGTAAGTACATTAGAAATTCTTGTGGATCTTCCTGTGAGTTTATAGTGAATTCAACCATTCCAGCACAGTAGTCCAATTGTTGTCTTATTCCATAAACGCTGTACGTGTTATCAGGATTGTTTCTTGCATTTCTGTGAAGTACTAACATTTTCAAACCCAATTGATCTGTACTGTGTAAGTAAATGTTGTCAACAATTGGTGGCAATTGAAATAGAATATTCATTGCTACATTTGCGTAGCAACTTACTCTAACTATATTTGAGAGTTTAAATGGACCGGGTAGTTCTGTATCTGATTGATTTTATTTTAGTTTGTCTTCCTTCTTTGATGAAGTACCTGGTTTACTTTCCCTAATGGGTTCTTTTATGTTTGTGGTACTTGATGAAGTTTTAGTTTCTTTCACTTTCTTTGGAGGATTTGCAGTGACATCCTCTTGCATTTCTGCTTGATTTAGTTTTCTTTTACAACGTTTTACTTTTTGTGGTACAGAATATGTGTTTAGATGGGGGGTGTATAGTAAGCGAAGTCTATTGTATTCTAAAATGCAAGGAATATCAGCGTTTACTTTACTTACATCAAAGTTGATTAGAAATAGACCGTCAATTGTACGTAAGCGTGATAGTACTACGTAGGTCATACCTTCTTTAAAGACTGTGTTACCAATGTCTATCATTGTTTTGTCTAGAGTAAGACCTAGTGATTTATGAATGGTGACTGCGTATGCAAGAGTTAGAGAAAATTCTTCTCTGCGTATATACATGTCTTTGAAGAGAAGGAATCGAGCTGTTGAGCGTCCTATCCTTTTTACTTCTGAAAGTTTGTCAAAGAGAATATTGACAAACTGAATTTTGTTGTCACGTGGGTATGTTTGAAAGCCAACAACTGTACCCAGTGCTCCATTAACTAGTCCTTTTAAGCATTACTCTGCAATTTAGGATAATTTTAAAATCTTTTCCAATCCTGCTGTGTTTGAGATTGATTTTTCTAAACTATTTAGTCTTGTTGTGGCTTGGTCACACATGGGTAGTGTCATACCATGTACATCTAGTTTGTCTGTGGCGCTAATTTCCATTATTGGTTGCATTTCTTTACTTAACATTATTTCATTGAATTTGAAACAGCTTGCAATAGTTGGCATTAAGGCCATGCAATTGACATTTGTGTGGGCTAATTGTTCCATAAAATCTGTAGCACATGCATTATCACCAGAAAGTGCATGAATGTGCCGGGTTTTCAATATTGCTTCTGCTTCTTTAGAAAGTATACCAACTCTGATACTTTTTAAGAGGTTGGCTTAAGTGAGATCTGCAGATTACTGCATGTTTTCTGTTAATTCTCTGTATTGGAAATGTTGCCAAAGGTTGACATTTCCAATGCTGCCAACAGTTTTACGGCAGAGTTTGTGTCCTAAAGTTTTAAAAATAGGCTCACCTTTTACTGGTGTCAATTGAAGAAGATCTCCAAAAACAATAATGTGTTTTCCTGCAAAGAGCTCTTCATAGTTTGTTTTGAGTACTTCTTGTAATCTGAGGTGATTGAAAGCCAACATTAGATGGGACACCATGCTCACTTCATCTATTAGAAGCATTTTCATTTGTTTCAATACTCTGCGTAGTTCCATTGCAGCTTCTGTAGAAAGTTTGTAATAGTCTAATTTGTTTTGGTGTTCTACTGGCAGGAGTAGTAATCGGTGTAAAGTGAGATCACCTATGTTGTAGGCAGCTAAACCTGTGGGGGCAGTGACAACAGCTGACAGTTTGTTGTTTGTCAATTGTTGAAGGAACTTACTGATGATTTTGATTAGGAATGTTTTGCCAGAACCAAATTCACCACTGACGTACAATAGTATAGGTTTGTAATTTTGGCAGGTGCATTCTTTGTTTTCATGTTGTACACCATGTGCAATTTCTTTTGTTACTTCTTGAAAAATGCTACGTTGCTCATTGTTTAGTTTTGATTGTAGTATAGTTAAGTCTTCTTTATCTTCATACTGACACATGGTGTTTTCTACTTCTATCATAGCTAGTTCTGCCTCATTTGTTATTAGTGGCTCTCCCAGTGGTTCTTGGCTTCCTGTTACAGAAGGTTGACTACTGTCAGGAGTGTCCTTATCTAGTTGGGCTTGGAGTTCTTCTTCGTGTTGCTGTTCATTGTGCAACATTGTTTTGTACTGTGTAAAGTTTACATCAGTTATAGTGCTTTCATTTGCTTTGAAAGCGTCTTCATATGAGTCATACTTATCTAGTATTTCTTCTTCTTTTCTCCATGGTTTAAAGAGTTGTAGCAGGGACATGTAATATACATCTTTATGTTGAGGAGTCTTTAGTGACAATTGATATGATTAATCAAATTTGGTTTGGTGAGTTTTACTAAGCTGTCTTCACAGTTTGTCACTCTGTATTTACCGTATTTTTCATCAGGTTTTATATTATTTTTGTAAGTGTAGTTTTGGGCTATGTGGTATAGACACATGGTTTCCAAAGTGGTACTCCTGTTTGGGTAGTATGTGTCCAATAAATTGTTTTTTAAAATGTCTTGGCTGTTGGGATCATGTTCGGCTATTGTTTCTATATCTTCGTATGATTTTAGAACTCTTTTTCTAGATTTAGCTGGACCAAGACTTAGCCATACTATATTTTCAGATTTACCATGCAGTGCAGTACCAGTTAAACGATCAGCTGCTTCATAGGATCCACATTCTCTATGGGACAGCATTTTTATGGCCAAGCTATATAATTTTTGAGACACTGTTTTATCTGATGACAGGTCATTCCAGAGGTCTTGCAGCTCTGTCTTTTCTGCTTTGGTTAAGTATGCTGTGACATATCGCGCAACTGCAGTAGAATTGTCTGCAATGTACTGCACATCTATGTTTGCATTCCATAAGTGGGCAATGATTGCATTGTAATCATTGATATATTTTTCTTCTTCTTTTCTTTTTATGTAATATGTATTTTTAGGTGACTTACCTTTAACACTATGTCTAACTGAAGACATGAGGTTGTTCACTTGACCTGTATTTGTAACTGGTCTAGGGAAACCAAATCGGCATTTGGTGTAGTATTTCCCTTTGTTTTTATATTTGCAACGACAATATTTGCCACATTTGTGTCTTTGAAATGGTAAAATTTGTGCATGAAGATCACTATTTTTGGATTCCGATGGAATTACAAGTGACATATTTTTCAATAAACTGTAAAACAGTGGCCTCACTGTCGTGACCAAATTTAGGAGCATCTTTAATCCATAAAATCATGTGGATATGTGGTGCTCCTCTGGCTTGGTATTCTTTTCTCCAAAAGAAGTGTTGCACTTCTCCAAGGGGAGGAATAGTTTTATTACAAATAAAATGTAGCATAGCAATGAAGCGATGGTGAAAATATCTTGAAACATTAACAGGATCCAGAGAACAAAGTTCTCCAGGTGTTAGTATATCTATGTTTGTTTCGTTTTTGTTTGATATGTGTACGAAATCATGTAAATCTTCCCATGCATATTCTGCACATCTTAATGTAACAAACCAAGTGGGTGGGCCAAGGTTTCTGATCATACAACATACATCTCTGTGACTTCGAAACAGTACTCTTTAGTACCACGCATGTTTGCTAATAGATTTGTAATATTTGATTGTAAAACCTCATCTTTTTGTTGCACTTTGTGTAATAATTGTGTAGCTGTCATATTTTGAAAGTGTGATCCTGATTTTAATATGTGTGCAACTCCGTAACATAAAGTTGCTAGTTCACTTTCAAAGAGTAGGTGGAATATGTATTCCATATTTTGTCTAAATCTGGGATCTTCAGAATACATCTGTAATGAGCGGTATTCTGATGCTGATATTTGAATAGGTCTATCATCATACCTTCCTCCTTTGCCAGTAGGAAAGAGTAAAGGAAAAGCATGTGCTTCTATACTTTTTTCCCATATGCTGATTGGTGATCATTTTGTTTGACGCATTTGGTACGTTTCCAGTGCATCTTCTATGGTGTCATTAGAGTGCAATGGAGGAATTGTATAATGGTCTAAAGTGTTTGATATTTTAGCAGGATCTAGGAGCTCAAATTGACCAGCTTCTTGTGTCTCTTGAATTATTTCAGTTGTATCCTTCAAGTTTTCTTCAATATTAATTTCTTTGTAATATTCATTATTCTCTTTAAGATTTTGCAAGGCTTCTCTAACTTTATGTAAATCTACCAGCTGTTGCCAATTTTTTTTGTCTTTTTTAGGTACTCCATTTACCAAAATAATTAAAGATTGTTGCATTGGATGTTGCACTCCTGGAGTGTGCACATTTTCTTTTAGATCTAATGGTAAATACACTACTTTTCCACAAATACCTTTCACTAATTCAGAGGGAGGTAATTTTGCAGTTTTTGGTTGAAGGCGTATTATTGCTTAAAATGGGTGCACTGTTTGAATAATGATGCTCTCATATAAATTAAGTTGTTGAAGGGGTTTTGGTAGTGGATATAATTCCAAATTATTTGTGATAGCACTTGAAGGAGTTTGGTTGTTGTCAAGTTTTGTAGTGCAGTAACTACAAATTATTACGGGGTCAGTTATTTCATATTTGTTTTCTGCTATAAGGTAGAGAGCTAATTCAAACCATTTAGAATCTTCATTGTCTTCTATTTTGTATGATAGGTTTTCAGTTTTTGTGTTACTTTTATAAAAAGTTCTGCGGCAACATACACACACATGGTTTGGTACTTCAGCTGATGTACTTTTAAATGTTAGTATTTCTTTTTTGTATGTGTGTAGTACAAGGTTGCTATGTGTAGAATTGTTACTAATTTGGTTTACAGCTATTTCATTCTGTAAGTGGGTTTCACTTCCAAAATATTTTTTTCTGGATATAGTCGATTTCTTCTAGTAGGTCTTTTGCTGTACCATGTAGAAGAATGTTATTTAAATTGGCTAGTGCTACAGCAGGACTTTTAGCATAGAACAGTTTATAAACTAGATTTCTTATAGTTTAATGATGTGTTGATATCCTTTTGATATCATGGAAGGTGGTTTTGCAAGTAGTTCCTGTAATGCAGGCCAATGAATGTCCTTGTAGTCCTGTGTACTTCCGTACTGGACAGGTATCCATATTTTGCAGTAGTTTAATTTTGATTTTGTCTTTGCTTTTCACATATTGATTGAGGAATTGGCGTAAAGACTTGAAAAATTGTTTGGGAATGGTACACATTGATGTGCATGGCCATTTGTACACTAGACGTTCTGATTCAGTTGAATGGAGGGGTAATTCTAAGTTTTCAGGACATAATTTTTGTAAGGAGTACTTCTTGTTCCTTTATGGTATTATTAACTTTTTCATAACCTCGACCACTGCTATATATGGCAATTGTATTTGTTTGCTTTTGTTTGTACGCTTCTTCATTAAAGTATGGTTCTTTGCTCGTAGCGTGACTCCATTCACCTCTGCAGATACTTAAGAAGTTCTTTCTGTTGACATTTCATTTATTTAGAAGTCTGTTTTGTAATTTAGTTATTGGTTTTGTTAGTGGTTTCATTTTGTTTAACACTAAAATAAATAACTTTCTTTTGAGAAGAATTGTACTGTCTATCAACGCTTCTAAGATTAATTTCCTACGATTGGTTTTAAGCATTGAACCTGGTTTCTCTCCTGTTATTATAAGATTTTGAAGGAGTTTGTGATGGAACATTTTGGCTAAAATACTTTTCTTGGTATGCTTACTTTGAACTATATCAATATTTAAAGAAGCAGTTTTATCTGTAGTGATAGCTGATTTTCTACTAATTGTTTTTTGGTTTGGTTTACTTTTTAATAGAGGAGGCAACGTTTTTGTACTTGAAACTTCTTTTGTTTCACTAAATGACTGTATTAGCTGTTTTGTTTCAACTTTTTTTTAAAATTGTGCTAGAGATGGATGCTTATGTTGGACACTTTTATTTTCATTTGCTCTACTTCTGCGTTGCTTTCAACAGACTTGATTTTTGGTAGGCATTCTTTAGGGTCTGTTGAAAAAAATAAAGAAGTTATGTGTTGTGGTGTTCTGCAATGTATGTGTGCTGTGTGCATGAATGCTTGAGTAAGATGATAAAGATGTATGTAATGGTGTGTGATTCTGCATTGGGAACTACAACTAGTAGGGATGGGTATTCTTGAATTAATGTGTTATTAAACTGGGGTTCAGATGACAGAAAAAAGTAAGCTAGTGGAGAAGTATAAATAGTATATCTAATGCTATACAATTAAAACAGTTGTTTGTTCTATAACATCTAAATTCTAGCGGTTGAGTTGGGTAATTTGTGTGTCGAAAAATAGGAATTTGTGGGCCATTCTGGCTGTAAATCGCTGTTTAAGACATGGGGATTTTTGGACAGAATGGTGCAGAATCTCTATTTTTAGGCACATAAATAGCATGAATTAACCTTACAGTGTGTTTGAGTAATAATACAAAAATTAATGTGATATTCTACTTACTTTCTTTCTAAAATGAACAGGTTACTTCTTAGTTGTTCTTTGTACTTCAAATTCGGTTGCTTCTTTTCAGGAGAATGGTCTTCACTGCAATTGTAAAATAAATAAATTAGTAATTTTGTTTGTATATAGCACTGTTTTTAATTTAGACATTGATTTTTTCAATTGAAATCCTCAGCGCCTTCCTCAAAACCATTAAAACTATCATATTTACATAAGATACGTCGCACCAGTTGAATACATATGATATGTTCTTAATGAACAAATTGTATTGCAATGACTACATGTAGCAAACAAAATAACTTTACTATGTCTTGTGAAATTCATAATGTACCACTGAATACCATTATTCCTGTAACTAAGCTCTTCCAAGAAATAGTGCCTCAATGTCATGGGCTGCTTGTCCTATATAAATGTAAGTAATTAAATAAATAAATAAATAAATAAAAATATTTAATTGTACAAGTATTATGGTTTGAGATTTGAACATAGAGTGTGCATGCAATTCTGTTTGACTATATGTAGTCTATATATTTCATTTAAAAAATGTTAGTTTAACATGATTTGAGTGTGTGTGTGTGTGTGTGTAAAGAAATTAAATAGTATAAAGATTTGTAAGTGACAGTTGATTTTAAGAGATTGAAAAAAGACAGTAGATTCATTTTACAGATTATACAAGCTAAATGTCAGTTAGAAAATGTGTTCATGTATTGTACAGAAAATATGCATACCTGTAGTTTGTGTTCATGCATATGGATATGCATGGAGCTGCAAGCAGAAATCTTGGAGACTTGTACAGTATTTCTTATAGATGGTGCTTGCCAATGATATGACACTTGTACTCGGAGAGATTCACAGTACATTTGCAGTGCTGATCTATGATGATGCAGTTAGATGTAGAGGTCTTGAATGTGATTAGTGGATGGTGATGTGACTTCTTAACTACATCCAATGAGGGAATGGCACAGAGAGTGAACTGGAAATGGTAGAAGGGCTGTTCATGTTACGATATGTCTGCCAACATGGCGGTAATTCGCGGACATCGGGTGTTACATCGGGGATTTTTGGATTTAGAAGTCATGCAAATGAGAATGAGCACTGAAAGCGATTGGTCAGAAAAGTTTAGTGGGTGTGTTGTGTCAGGAGAGAGTTTCTCAGATACTCTTTTTACTGAGAGAAGAACAGATAGCTATGGCTGTGTGTTTCAGAAAACAGATTGTTTGGATTTTGGGAGACTCGTTGATACATTGGTTGAAGGTGCATGCAGAAACCTGTGGAGTAGCTTTAGATCTTGGATTCCCACATGTGGAAGTACACTGGCATGGAGTACGTGGAATGAAGTGGTTGGACTTGATACCTCTCTGTGCTACTTTGGAGACAGAGCAACATCCAGATATAATTATAATTCATTGTGAAGGGAACAGTTTAGGACATGTGTCTTGATTTTCTTTGCAATTTGCAATGAAAGAAGGACTTGGGAAGGTCATGGACATGTTTCCAAATTCTCAAGTAACTTTTTCACGGATTGCGCAGAGACAAATGTGGCTTTGTGCTTCTTCATTTGGTCCACAAATGGTGAAAGCAAGGTGCAATGTCAATAAGGCTGGTTGTGCCTTTCTAAGAGATTTTGGCATGTCCTCTTTTCACAATGAAAATATTATGTTTCGTAGTACATACATTTTTCGCAGAGATGGAGTACAGTTAACTTATGCTGGCAATTAGATTTTTCTAAGACACATACAAAATGCATTGCAACCTTTTTTAGAATGACAGCATCCATTTTGAAGTAGGTGTTGAGTATTTATAATTTTTGAAACACAAACACCTCCCAAAGGCTTTTTACAGAGCCACCACTTCCTCCCAGAGAAAATTGCAATGGTTTTGATAGGGTAGCACTCCAAAATTTTAGATGTCCACGGACTGTCCGCGGACTTCTAAAAAATACAAAGGGCCCTGCTTCATTTATTTTCACTTCTATTTTTTAACTGTGAAAGGCGGCTCTGAAAAGAGCCTTATTCTTTTGTGATTTTTGTTATTTTATATATTTTTTTGTTTTTCATACACAACACACTAGGAGAGGAGGGGAAAGGAGGTAAACGGGGGGACACCAACCACAGGGATAAGAAAGGGCGAGCTGAGAGAGGAAGATGTAGAGTGGGTTTTATTTGGGTGGTGGACAAAAAAGATTTAGGAACTCCCGTCCCCTGCACACTGTCTGATATCTGCAAAGCAGATCAATAACTTTTGTGTTTTTTTGTTTTGCTAAATTTCATAACACACAGTTCAATAGACAATTAAATAGGTGGAGCAGTCAAAATGAATAACAAGCTCACAAAATGTATATAGACAACAAACATGATATTTATTGTACAATATCTCTGGGCCCGACGCGTTTCGAGTATAAACTCTTCTTCAGGGCCAAAAACATATTTCACAATTCACAATTCAATTTCTAGAAAAAAGTAGAGAAGGGTACAACTTAGTATTTTGCATATAATTCAATTATTCATACAAACTTTCAAAACATTAAATCATAGATGTAGTTTGAATCCTTGTCAAGAGATGTCTGGGATAGTACCTAGTAGCTCAGTTTAGTATAAGGCCAGTCAGATAAGTAGTATCTCTAACCAACACGAAAAGGATATATAATTAGTGGGATAATGACAAGCTAATCTATTTTAAAAAACGAAAAAAACTAAAAAAACCTAAAAAAATGGCATAATCAATGCATATAGGTAGTTTTCCACTTACCAACTATGGAGTAGGCATAGTTGAAAAAACATATACGATGTCCACGGATAGCGGGTGCTTTAGAAAGGTAGCATGTGCATCCACACTAAGTAAGAAATGTAAAAAGTCAATAGTATACTTAAGGTGCAAGTATAGGTAAAGGTAACGGTAACAGAGTTCCATCAACACTTACATTGGTTTCCCAAAAGGATTCCGGCAAGCGGTACGTGGACTGAGTCAAAAGGGACAAGCAGTTCGTGCTAGTACATAAATCTGTATAGAAGTAAAGGAAAAGGTAGGAGGAGGTGAGTAATAGTAAAAAAGTTCCAGGTCTCAAGAGTGTCAGTGGACCCATAGATCACTTACTAGATACAGTGTGAATCCTTCAGCGAGGGAATCATGGCGAACCTCATCCCGAACAAAGAGGATGTTGTTCGTTCATGATTCTGCTCTTATGTACTGAAAGTGATGCTGACGTGTGAATGAGCATGCGTGGTGGCAGAGTGATTGCTATCCATGCGTTTGCAACAAGTTGAAGGTAATTGGTGCGCGTCATGTGTCTGACCACACGGTGAAACCGGTGTCAGAACAACATGAAAACAAAGAAAAGCGCGCATGCGCGAGTCTATTAAGCGGCTAAAAATGCCTGAAAGTGGCTGTCTATTTTGTAGTAGGCAAGTAAGTGGTCATGAGCCATGAAGAGTAATGAAAATTTAGAAAAGAAGAACGCAGACCAGACGAAGTGGTATTTGAAAGATAAGACGGATAAGTCAGACCGTCCTCTGCCAGTCAGTACCTCATTCAGTACATTGATATAATTCAACACGAATGATATTATAGGCATTGATATAATGTACATACAGCTCAATATTTTGTAGAATTTACCATCAGAATGATAACATACATTGGGTAATAATATGGCATAGTTTTTCAAAAGGTGACTTCACAATCATTTGAGCACCCCAAACTAAAGAAGGGGGAGGTTATGATTTGAATACAATCCTTATTAGCATATATATTTCTTTGAAAAATTACATTTCAACCATATGCGCACATGTAAACACAATGAGACCACCTTGATGGATAATTCATAGGTAACAGAATACATTTATAAAAAATGGGGATTTTAACCAAGATATGGTCAATATGAACTGATGTAACTAGAGTAGTTGAGGTGAAGGGTATGGTCCTCATAAATAGGGGCCGAGGTAGTAGTCCTCGTTCGTGCCAAGAGGGGTAAGTGAATCAAGACAGTGCATCCAATAGAGTTCTCTCTGGGATAGTAGTTTTTGTAAGTCCGCACCTCTGGGAAGTGGATGTATTACTTCGAGTATTACCATTCTCATTTGTGCCACTGTGTGTTGATGATCTCTGAAATGGCTATACATTGGGGATTTGGTATTTTTAGTGCGGATATTTGACTTGTGCTCAGTCCAACGTTCCTTGGCTTTCCTGGTAGATTTCCCTACATAGTATTTCCCACAGGGACAACGCAGAGCATAAATAACGTTTTTTGAATCACAAGTTGCAAATTGTTTTAGTGGAATTTTCTTCCCAGTGTTTCCATGTCGAATGTGGTCTCCTTTAATCACATTTGAACAATGTTGGCAATTTAGGCACGGGTAAGTACCCTTTTTAGGTTTGGACAAAAAGGTTTGGTTGTCTGTTTTTCGTTTTTCTGCTCTGATCAGACTGTCACAAAGTTTTTGCCCATCTTGTACGCCAGCATCGGGTGTTCTGGAAAAAGTCGGTTCAGTTGCGGGTCTGTTTTGATTATATCCCAATTTTTGTGGATTATCCGTTTGACCTGAAAGCTCTGGCTAGAGTACTTTAATGAATGAATAAGGTTCCTGTTTTCATTTTTGGTCTTTGGATCCAGTAGGTCTTCAGGACTTTGTGCTTCTGTTCTGAGTATTGCTTTATTGATCAAATTTTCTGGAAATTTTCTGTCTTTGAACCTTGACTTCATAATGGAATATTCGTCCTGTAGTCTATCAACCTCTGAAGTTATTCGCTTGACCCTGAGGAGTTTACTGTACGGTAAGTTTTCTTTCAGGTGTTTTGGATGAAAGTTTTCAAAATGTAAGGTACTGTTCACATCAGTGGGTTTCCTGTATAACTGTGTTCTGAGTCCTGTGTTAGTTATTTCAATAGTGACATCCAAGAAATTTACATTAGGTTTACCAATGTCCATTGTGAACTGGATTCTCTCGTTGCATTTGTTAAGGTATTCCCAAAAGGTGTTGAGTTCATCCTCGGTGCCTCTCCAGATTCCAAAAATATCGTCGCTATATCTATACCATCTTTTGATCTTGTCTTTCCACCTGGTTTCGTTTAGGACATGGGTGTGCTCAAAATAATACATGAAAATATCTGCGTAGGAAGGTGCGACTGGTGACCCCATAGAGGTACCTGAAGTTTGTAGGAAGAATTGACCATTAAATCTGAAATAGTTATCAAAAAGGATGATGTTGATGAGTTCAATTGCCAATATTTTATGAATGTTGATTTCTTCATGTTTTAGTAGGAACCATTCCAGTGCTTCAATGCCTTGGTTGAGGGGAACTGAGTTGTACAAACTGGTTACATCAATTGTAAATAATAACAAATTTGATTCATCCAATTCAAGGTTCTTGATATTTTGTAAAAAATGAGTGGTGTCCTTTAAGTAAGTTTCAGTTTTCTGGATCGGGGTTGCAATGCAGTGTCCAGATATACTGCCAAGGGGTGGAAAACACTGTCTGTACCAGCAACAATTGGTCTGAAGGGCGGATCCATTTTGTTTTTATGCATTTTGGGAAGGCTGTAGAAGACTGGTATCACCGGGTTATTGTTAGTCAGAAACTTTCTTGTGTTATCAGAAATCCAATCTGACTCTTCTGCTATGGAGATGGTTTTCTCAATGATTGCCTTGATATTAGTGATCGTGTCATGGTCTAATTTTAGGTAGGTATCTTGATCAGATAGTAATTTCAAACAGCCTTCATTGTACAGAACGGTGTCCATGATAACCAAGGCACCCCCTTTATCAGCTTTTTTAATAGTGATACTATTGTCCTCTGCTAGATCTTTAATGATTCTAAGTTGATGTTTCTTGATGTTTTGTTTGTTGGATTTACTGTATTTAAGGCATTTGAGTGCTCTAGTGGTTTTGGTTTTAAACAGATTTACTAGAGGATGGTTGATTTGAGGATGAAAGTGGCTTTTGTCTTTCATTTCAAGGTATGGACATTTATCTTTCTCACTTGTGTTAGTTGTTAGATTGTCAAAAAAGATTTTCAACTCCATTTTGCGAACCAGCTTGAAAAGATTAATTTCTTCTTCAAAAAACTCGTATTGTTCGTTGGTATAAATGATATACACAAATTGAGGGTATTCAATTGAGATTGTGAGAGTAGTTTAGAAGAAATGTTAACTATTATGGGATCCCTCAATGTTTGTTCTTCTGACGAGGTTTTCTTTTTCCCTCTTCTGGCTTTTCTCCTCCTCCTAAAAAACTTTCAGGTGTTGGTATTGGTGTTGTTATAGGTGGTGGAGCAATACTTTGACCCTCGGTAGGTTTTGGCTCTGTGGTGCTACTCGTTGATAGAATTTCTACTAATTCTCCACTGTTCACATCGCTACTATCGGTATTGTTGTTAGTGGGTCGAGGTTTAGGTTGTCTTGGAGTGAAATTTGCTTGTTTACTATTATAAAATTCTTGCCAGGAGTAAACGATATCGCGGGCATAATCAAGAGTGTCCTGTCTACATTTTCTTATTTTACGCTGTTCGATTTCTTTCTTATAGTTGTCCAATTTATTGTTAGTATCCTCCAGTATGGTTTGTAGTTCTGTTGCTGTTTTGAGTTTTGATAATTGAGAAGAGACCTCTTCGATTTCTTGATTGATTTGAGATAGAGACTTTGATAATTCCTCAATTGTAAGTAGAATGAGGTCAATCGAGCATTTGTTCAATATTTGCTCCCAGCGTTTCACAAATTCAAGGTTATCTTTAAAGAGCATTGGTCGAAGGTATATCCGAAGTCCTCTTAGTATTCTTTTGGATTTAAAGTATTGTGCCAGGGTAGTGGCATGAAGTTTTTGAGCAATTTCCCTTCTGATCAATCTTTCTAGTTTTTGAATTAGATTTTGTGGATTATCTATGCTCAGTGGTTCCTTACTGGTATCTTTAATCAGTCCAAGTATTCTCACTACTTCTTCATCAGAGAAAGCCAAAGTGGTAGCTGATTTGTCAGTAAGGGTGTTCATTTTAGAAAATGATATATTATTTAGTGTAGCAGGGTGCCAGTGTTAAAAGAAGTTGCCAACTCCTCCCCAACTGGGAGGAGAAACAAACTATAAGAAGATGAGCAAAAACACGGGGCACACCTATGATTTAGCAAAAGAGTATTAGGGTATTTTAGGGTAACGTTTATAGAGTTAGAGATAATTTGAGGTGTGGGGGAGAAAAGGCTCAACCTTGGCATCTAGGTTGGGAAAATGGAGGACAAAAAATGGTTGTTCCTAAAGATTTAGGAACTCCCGTCCCCTGCACACTGTCTGATATCTGCAAAGCAGATCAATAACTTTCGTGTTTTTTTGTTTTACTAAATTTCATAACACACAGTTCAATAGACAATTAAATAGGTGGAGCAGTCAAAATGAATAACAAGCTCACAAAATTTATATAGACAACAAACATGATATTTATTGTACAATATCTCTGGGCCCGATGCGTTTCGAGTATAAACTCTTCTTCAGGGGCAAAAACATATTTCACAATTCACAATTCAATTTCTAGAAAAATGTAGAGAAGGGTACAACTTAGTATTTTGCATATAATTCAATTATACATACACACTTTCAAAACATTAAATCATAGATGTAGTTTGAATCCTTGTCAAGAGATGTCTGGGATAGTACCTAGTAGCTCAGTTTAGTATAAGTTCAGTCAGATAAGTAGTATCTCTAACCAACACGAAAAGGATATATAATTAGTAGGATAATGACAAGCTAATCTATTTTAAAAAACAAAAAAATCAAAAACAAACTAAAAAAATGGCATAGTCAATGCATATAGGTAGTGTGCCACTTACCAACTATGGAGTAGGCATAGTTGAAAAAACATATACGTTGTCCACGGATAGCGGGTGCTTTAGAAAGGTAGCGTGTGCATCCACACTGAGTAAGAAATGTAAAAAGTCAATAGTATACTTAAGGTGCAAGTATAGGTAAAGGTAACGGTAACACAGTTCCATCAACACTTACATTGGTTTCCCAAAAGGATTCCGGCAAGCGGTACATGGACTGAGTCAAAAGGGACAAGCAGTTTGCGCTAGTACATAAATCTGTATAGAAGTAAAGGAAAAGGTAGGAGGAGGTGAGTAATAGTAAAAAAGTTCCAGGTCAAGAGTGTCAGTGGACCCATAGACCACTTACTAGATACAGTGTGAATCCTTCAGCGAGTGAATCATGGCGAACCTCATCCCGAACAAAGAGGATGTTGTTCGTTCATGATTCATGATTCTGCTCTTATGTACTCTTTCGTGACAGTCTGATCAGAGCAGAAAAACGAAAAACAGACAACCAAACCTTTTTGTCCAAACCTAAAAAGGGTACTTACCCGTGCCTAGATTGCCAACATTGTTGAAATGTGATTAAAGGAGACCACATTCGACATGGAAACACTGGGAAGAAAATTCCACTAAAACAATTTGCAACTTGTGATTAAAAAAACGTTATTTATGCTCTGCGTTGTCCCTGTGGGAAATACTATGTAGGGAAATCTACCAGGAAAGCCAAGGAACGTTGGACTGAGCACAAGTCAAATATCTGCACTAAAAATACCAAATCCCCAGTGTATAGACATTTCAGAGATCATCAACACACAGTGGCACAAATGAGAATGGTAATACTCGAAGTAATACATCCACTTCCCAGAGGTGGGGACTTACAAAAACTACTATCCCAGAGAGAACTCTATTGGATACACTGTCTTGATTCACTTGCCCCTCTTGGCATGAACGAGGACTACTACCTCGGCCCCTATTTATGAGGACCATACCCTTCACCTCAACTACTCTAGTTACATCAGTTCATATTGACCATATCTTGGTTAAAATCCCCATTTTTTATAAAGGTACTCTGTTACCTATGAATTATCCATCAAGGTGGTCTCATTGTGTTTACATGTGCGCATATGGTTGAAATGTAATTTTTCAAAGAAATATATATGCTAATAAGAATTGTATTGAAATCGTAATCTCCCCCTTCTTCAGTATGGGGTGCTCAAATGATTGTGAAGTCACCTTTTGAAAAACAATGCCATATTATTACCCAATGTATGTTATCATTCTGATGGTAAATTCTACAAAATATTGAGCTGTATGTACATTAAATCAATGCCTATAATATCATTTGTGTTGAATTATATCAATGTACTGAATGAGGTACTGACTGGCAGAGGACAGTCTAACTTATCCGTCTTATCTTTCAAAAACCACTTTGTCTGGTCCGCGTTCTTCTTTTCTAAATTTTCATTACTCTTCATGGCTCATGGCCACTTACTTGCCTACTACAAAATAGACAGCCACTTTCAGGCATTTTTAGCCGCTTACTAGCCTCGCGCATGCGCGCTTTTCTTTGTTTCATGTTGTTCTGACGCCGGTTTCGTCAGACACATGACGCGCACCAATTACCTTCAACTTGTTGCGAATGCATGTGTAGCGATCGCTCTGCTACCACGCATGCTCATTCACACGTCAGCATCACTTTCAGTACATAAGAGCAGAATCATGAACGAACAACATCCTCTTTGTTCGGGATGAGGTTCGCCATGATTCGCTCGCCCAGAAATATTGTACAATAAATATCATGTTTGTTGTCTATATAAATTGTGTGAGCTTGTTATTCATTTTGACTGCTCCACCTATTTAATTGTCTATTGAACTGTGTGTTATGAAATTTAGTAAAACAAAAAAACACGAAAGTTAGTGATCTGCTTTGCAGATATCAGACAGTGTGCGGGGGACGGGAGTTCCTAAATCTTTAGGAACAACCACTTTTTGTCCTCCATTTTCCCAACCTAGTTGCCAAGGTTGAGCCTTTTCTCCCCTGCACCTCAAATTATCTCTAACTCTATAAAGGTTACTCTAAAATACCCTAATACTCTTTTGCTAAATCATAGGTGTGCCCCGTGTTTTTGCTCATCTTCTTATAGTTTATATGGGTAGTGAGCAGGTCTTCTCGTGCTCTGAGACGATAGTCTCAAAAGCACTACGAAGTCGCTCCCCCCTGCAGAGTACTGTGTCGCAGTACATACACACAACTGTGACCCTGGAAAGGTAAGGGTCATCAGCATTATGTATGGCCTGTGAGGCAGCTTGAGGAAGACGCTTTCCCACAGAAGTGTTCCTTGTGGTGACAGGATCAGAAACGGAGGATGAAGTAGAGGAAATCAACCTACTACGCTCCTCGCAAGGTACAACCTTGCGAATGGCCCCAGAGTGAAATTACCTTAGGTGTTGCTTCATGGTAGAGGTCCCAAAGCTGTACGTAACATGCCTCCCGCAACTGAGTACCATTTTGCACTCATTGCAGGTGACTCAGTTCGCACGAGCCTTGGGACCATCCCCATGAATGGTAAATAACCGCCACGCCCAAGACTGATGCCAAGTGCGCGTAGTAGGGATTTCCACGACCTCATTCTCGTCATCCTCTTCTTCCTCCTCTGCATCCTCACTCCTGTTCCCCTCTTCAGGCCCTTGGGCAGGTGGTGGTGGTGGAGGGGGTGGGGGCGGTCCTGAAGCAGGTGCAGCACCAGGTGGCAGTCGTGCAGCCATGGATGCCATCTCGATGATGGTGTAATCTACAAGTTGCAGGAAAAATAGCTGTGCTCTGAAGAATAGCCAGAAACACAATGAGAGTAAGCTCTAGGGTGTGGTCTTTTATAGGGGTGCTTGTACGCGGTTCGCGGACATGCGCGCTGTCCGCGGACATATCTAACACAAAAAAAGTTCAAAACCTTTCAAAAAGTGTGTAGAAACTCAGGATTAGTATGTGGGACTTGTGCTATGGTGAGTTTTTATTGAGAAATATTGTGGATTACTTGAAAATGTACTTTTAAATTTCTCGGGGACACAAACAGTGTCCGCATTCAGAACACGCAATCAGCATGGGTGCGGTTACATGATCGCTTCGCGAACATGTTCGCTAAGGAAGCGGCTGTCCGCAGGACACCAAATGCATGGACATTGGTTTGCGCATGCGCGTTGATGTTCTACTGACACTGTTCGGGTCCTGAAGTAATTAAAAGTGCATCACACGTCAAATTAACAGTTACGGACAACCGTTTGTTCTTAGAACAGTTTAACTACCTTGCGAACAATACGGACAGACATAGCGTCCTCAGGACACCTCCATTTTTGTTTATTTACGAACATTTTAGAACACTGCGTGTGTTCTTAGAACAGTTTCAACTTGCTAGCGAACAGTACAAACAGGTATAAGGACACCTCCATTTTAGTTTATTTACGAACATTTCAGAACAACGCGTGTGTTCTTAGAACAGTTTCAACTTGCTAGCAAACACTACGGACAGGTATAGTGTTCTTCAGGACACTTCCATTTTCGTTTCTTTACGAACATTTCAGGATACCACGTGTGTTCTAGAACAGTTTCAACTTGCTAGCGAAGAGTACAGACAGGTGTAGTGTTCTTCAGGACACCTCCATTTTAGTTTATTTACGAACATTTCAGGACACCGCGTGTGTTCTAAGAACAGGTTCAACTTGCTAGCGTACAGTACGGACAGGAATAGTGTTCTTCAGGACACCTCCATTTTCATTTATTTACGAACATTTCAGAACAACCACGCTGTCCGCGGACACCTAAATTGTTTTTTTTTTTTAAACTGAAACGAATTACAACACAATATAAAAAAATACCTTTATTTATAATATATTAACAATTCATGACAGAGAGGCAGAAACGGAAACAAAAACAGGAGAATTAGGGGTTTCAACATGATTGGTATCAGGTGAAGATGGGATGGAAGTCTCATCAAAACGTTTTGGGTTATGGAGAGGGTTTGGGGATAATTGACTGGGATATGGTAAGGGGGGACAAGTACATGTGGGACAATGGTATGAGGTGTTTGTTTTAAAATGCTCCTCAACAAAAGTTTTCAAATTATTAAAATTGGTCAACAATATATCCATTTTTTCTTTTATGCTGTCAAGAGTGTTATCCGTAACAGTTTCTTCAGAGGTATTTTCTATTTTGGTATGCTCTGTACAAAAAAAAAATATATATGTTAAATGTATATAAAATAATAATAATTAAATGATTTATATTGTAAAGTGTGTACCATTAGTTTCACTATCTTCTGACATTTCCTCATGTGGGAAATGATCATCTAGCCATTCCAGAGTACTAGACATTTCTGTGAGAAAAAAAATATATAAAATATTTTTTTTAATCTAATACAGAAAGTTTATAAATATATGAATAAAATGAAGTACATTACTATTTCACGTAAGATATGTTCTGAGAACTCTGTAGGTCTGGTCTTGCTCTTAGTTGTGGAGTGTCTGTGAGGTAATTTTGTTGGAAGCCAATTTATCTTCTTTTGGTGTATTCCATTTTAGAACATATTGTATTTAAATGAATGGTTAGTGTGTTACATATATGGGTTACATTTCTTATGTATTACTACATATAATATGTATGTGTGCTGCTTTGTGAATTTTTCAAATGTTACTATGTTATGATATAACAATTAAACATACCCTCCCAGAGTTTTTAGGTAGTGGTACTGTTGTCCGAACATGTCCGCGGACATCAAAACAGTTCACGGACATCAAATTCAGTAGAAGGGGTTCAGTATGTTCCATATTACATGTACATAAAGTCAAAGTTATTATTGTTAAGTTGTGCTACTAAAAACCTATGAAATTCAGTGAAAAAACTTTGTTAAAGGGATGTTATGGTTCCAAGTAAAACCGAAAACCCTTGAAATTCGCCAGTTATGGTAAGCTAAGCAACCATAACTCGTGCCTCCACCGTGCACTGCTAAGCCTAGCACCCAGGACATCAAAGATGACATTACAAATGTCATTGATGACATCACTGATGACATCACATGTGCATTTACTTTTCATGAAAAGTCTGTACAAGGGATTCTTAGTGTAATGTTAATAAAAAAAGTGTCAAAGATTATTGGAATACATATCAAGTGCTAATCAGTGCATTAAGCTATGCATTGATATAAATAGCATTCTATTATTAACTTCAATCCAGTATACTAAGGTACTCATGTAGAAACATAGGCATTGTGTGCAGCATACATGATGGAGGTGCAATATTCCTAAACTTGCCATGTTGAATAGTGAAATGATAACTGTTTTCATATTAGAGTTTTGCGTACAGTGAAACTTGTGATAAGTAAGTAATAAAACCCACTTACTACATAATTGCATTATTATAGACAAATCACAAAGAGACAACACCACATACAAATATACAAGGGAATTGAAGTAAGAAATAAACAGCAATAGTAGCAGAAAGTGCTCATACCCTAACTGAATACCTTTATGCAGAGAAATGATTGCTCTGTTTCAAAGCTGTTACTTACCCTATCTATATATATCACATGATGTGTCAGGCCCCTAAGGAAAATAGTGTGAGCACAACATATACAAATATGAGCATATACAGGGAAAGTACAGTAATAAAAAAACATCAAAACTATCAGAAAGTGCTGATAACTCTACTGATAAATTTAATGCACAAAAAGGATTGCTATCTTTCAAGGTTGTGTCTTCTCCTATGTAGATGTTTCATATGATATGACTGGGAATTATTGTAAGAACATACTTGAAGCATAAGTCTACAAATATAGTACATTTACAATTTTTAGTTCCTGACTGTTACTGAAGAAAATCGTGTAGCCTAGATATGTCAGGAAAGGAAAAAAGGGGGTGCCAGATATGTGATGTCATCAGTGATGTCATCAATGACATTTGTGATGTCATATTTGATGTCCTGGGTGTTAGGCTTAGCAGTGCGCGGTGGTGGCGCGAATTATGGTTGCTTAGCTTACCATAATTGTCAAATTTCAAGGGTTTTTCGGTTTTACTTGGAACCATAACGTCCCTTTAACAAAGTTTTTTCACTGAATTTCATTGGTTTTTAGTAGCACAACTTAACCATAACGTCCCTCTAACAAAGTTTTTGTTAGAGCACTTTTTGGGCGCCTTATAACTTCACCCCCTCTGGACGAATCCTCACCAAACTTTGCAAAAAAAGTATGTGGCCCACTCTGAATTTTTTTCCAAAGTTTGGTGAGGATTCGTCCAGGGGGGGAAAAGTTATAGGGTGGGGCCCAAAATTTCTGTTTTTTCCCATAGACTGAATGGGAAAAATGTTTTGCTCACACCTACAGCCCAAACCGCTGGACGGATTTTCACCAAATTTGGACCAGGAGCAGCGGCTTGGTCCCGAAAGAGTGCTTTTGCAAATTTGGTGAAAATCCGTCCAGTAGTTTTTTTTAAAATGACCAAAAAGTAGGTAAAAAAAATGAGTGATATCTGTGTTCGCTTCGCGGACACACTTCCCTGTTCACTCCGCGGACAAAACAGTGATTGGGCAAGCAGCTTGCGTGATCTGTCTCCTGTCCCCCCCACCCCCGCTAATGCCCCGTGTCTGCCCCACCCCCCGCTCATGCCCCGTGTGTCCCCTGTTCCTCCAGCCCCCCGCTCACGGCATCGCACACGGTGGTCAGCGGAGGGCCAAGGAGCGGGATCTGCCGCACTAACTCATATCCGTGTTTTTCTTTGTCTCCTGACATAAACCCCCCCCACTGCCCGCTCATGCCCCGTGTGTCTATCTCCCTCCCCCCCACCACCCACTCATGCCCCGTGTGTCTCTACCTCCCCCCACCCCTGCTCATGCCCCGTGTGTCTCTCCCCCCTCGCTCATGCCCCATGTGTCTCTCTCCCTCTCCCCCACCTCCCGCTCATGCCCCGTGTGTCTCTCCCCTCCCCCCCACCCCCTGCTCATGCCCCGTGTGTCTCTCCCCTACCCCCACCCCCCGCTCATGCCCCGTGTGTCTCTCGCCTTCCCCCCACCCCCCGCTCATGCCCCGTGTGTCTCTCCCCTTCCCCCCACCCCCGCTCATGCTCCGTGTGTCTCTCCCCTCCCCCCACCACCCGCTCATGCCCCGTGTGTCTCTCCCCCTCCCCCCGCTCATGCCCCGTGTCTGTCTCCTGTTGCCCCCACCCCCTGCTCATGCCCCGTATCTGTCTCCTGTTGCCCCCTACCCCCCGCTCATGCCCCGTGTCTGTCTCTGTTGTTCCCCCATCCACTGCTCATGCCCCGTGTCTGTCTCCTGTTCCCCCCACCCCCCCGCTCATGCCCCGTGTCTGTCTCCTGTCTCCTGTTCCCCCCAATACCCGCTCATGCCCCGTGTCTCACCTGTTGCCCCCCGCTCATGCCCCGTGTCTGTCTCCTGTTGCCCCCCACCCCCCACTCATGCCCATAACTGTCTCCTGTTCTCCCCACTCCATGCTCATGCCCCGTGTCTGTCTCCTGTTGCCCCCCACCCCCCGCTCATGCCCCGTGTCTGTCTCCCCCCACAACCCCAGCTCATGCCCCGTGTCTGTCTTCTGTTCTCCCCGCTCATGCCCCGTGTCTGTCTCCTGTTCCCCCCACCCCCCGCTCATGCCCCGTGTCTGTCTCTGTTGTTCCCCCCACCCCCCGCTCATGCCCCGTGTCTGTCTCCTGTTCCCCCCACCCCCCGCTCATGCCCCGTGTCTCTCCTGTAGCCCCCCGCTCATGCCCCGTGTCTGTCTCCTGTTGCCCCCCACCCCACCGCTCATGCCCCGTGTCTGTCTCCTGTTCTCCCCACCCCCCGCTCATGCCCCGTGTCTGTCTCCTGTTGCCCCCCACCCCCCGCTCATGCCCCGTGTCTGTCTTCTGTTCTCCCCGCTCATGCCCTGTGTCTGTCTCCTGTTGCCCCCCACCCCCCGCTCATGCCCCGTGTCTGTCTCTGTTGTTCCCCCCACCCCCTGCTCATGCCCCGTGTCTGTCTCCTGTTCCCCCCACCCCCTGCTCATGCCCCGTGTCTGTCTCCTGTTCCCACCACCCCCCGTACATGCCCTGTGTCTCTCCTGTTGCCCCCCGCTCATGCCCCGTGTCTGTCTCCTGTTGCCCCGCACCCCCCGCTCATGCCCTGTGTCTGTCTCCCCCCACCCCCGCTCATGCCCCGTGTCTGTCTTCTGTTCTCCCTGCTCATACCCTGTATCTGTCCCCTCTTCCCCCATCCCCCGCTCATGCCCCGTGTCTGTCTCCTGTTGCCCCCCACGCCCCTCGCTCATGCCCCGTGTCTGTCTCCTGTTCTCCCCACCCCACGCTCATGCCCCGTGTCTGTCTCCTGTTGCCCCCCACCCCCCGCTCATGCCCCGTGTCTGTCTCCCCCCACCCCCCGCTCATGCCCCATGTCTGTCTCCTGTTCTCCTTGCTCATACCCTGTATCTGTCTCCTCTTCCCCCACCACCGCTCATCTCATGCCCCGTGTCTGTCTCCTGTTGCCCCCCACACCCCCTGCTCATGCCCCGTGTCTGTCTCCTGTTCTCCCCACCCCCCGCTCATACCCCGTGTCTGTCTCCTGTTCCCCCAACCCCTGTTCATTCCCTGTTTCTTTCCTGTTTCCCCCACCCCCCTGCTCATGCCCCGTGTCTGTCTCCTGATCCCCCACCTGCTCATGCCCCGTGTCTCTCTCTTGTTGCCCACCACCCCCCGCTCATGCCCCGTGTCTGTCTCCTGTTCTCCCCACCCCCCGCTCATGCCCCGTGTCTGTCTCCTGTTCCTCCCACCCCCTGCTCATGCCCCGTGTCTGTCTCCTGTTGCCCCCCACCCCCCGCTCATGCCCCGTGTCTGTCTCCTGTTCTCCCCACCCCCCGCTCATGCCCTGTGTCTGTCTCCTGTTCCCCCCACCCCCCGCTCATGCCCGTGTCTGCTCCTGTTCCCCCACCCCCTCCGCTCATGCCCTGTGTCTGTCTCCTGTTCCCCCCACCCCCCGCTCATGCCCCGTGTCTCTCCTGTTGCCCCCCGCTCATGCCCCGTGTCTCTCCTGTTGCCCCCCACCCCCCGCTCATGCTCCGTGTCTGTCTCCTGTTGCCCCCGCACCCCCTCATGCCCCGTGTCTGTCTCCTGTTCTCCCCACCGTCCGCACATGCCCCGTGTCTGTCTCCTGTTCCCACACCCCCTGCTCATGCCCCGTGTCTGTCTCCCTGTTGCCCCCTACCCATCCGCTCATGCCCCGTGTCTGTCTCCTGTTGCCCCCCACCCCCTGCTCATACCCCGTCTGTCTCTGTTGTTCCCCCATCCCCCGCTCATGCCCTGTGTCTGTCTCCTGTTCCCCGCCACCCCCCGCTAATGCCCCGTGTCTCTCTCCTGTTGCCCCCCACCCCCCGCTAATGCCCCGTGTCTGTCTCCTGTACCCCCCCCACCCCCGCTCATGCCCCGTGTCTGTCTTCTGTTCCCCCCACCCGCTCATGCCCCATGTCTCTCTCCTGTTGCTCCCCGCTCATGCCCTGTGTCTGTCTCCTGTACCCCCCACCCCCCGCTCATGCCCCGTGTCTCTCTCCTGTTGCCCCCCACCCCCGCTAATGCCCTGTGTGTCTCTCCCCTCCCCCCACCCCCGCTCATGCCCCGTGTGTCTCTCCCATCCCCCCACCCCCCGCTCATGACCCGTGTGTCTCTCTCCCTCCCCCCACCCCCCGCTCATGCCCCGTGTGTCTCTCCCCTCCCCCACACCCCCGCTCATGCCCCGTGTGTCTCTCCCCCCCTCCACCCCCCACTCATGCCCTGTGTGTCTCTCCTCTTCCCCCCACCCGCCCGCTCATGCCCCGTGTGTCTCTCCCCTCCCCCCGCTCATGCCCCGTGTCTGTCTCCTGTTGTCCCCCACCCCCTGCTCATGCCCCATGTCTGTCTCCTGTTGCCCCCACCCCCCGCTCATGCCCCGTGTTTGTCTCCCTGTTCCCCCACCCCCCCGCTCATGCCCTGTGTCTGTCTCCTGTTCCCCCAACCCCCCGCTCATGCCCTGTGTCTCTCCTGTTGCCCCCACTCATGCCCCGTGTCTGTCTCCTGTTGCCCCCACCCCCCGCACATGCCCCGTGTCTGTCTCCTGTTCTCCCACCCCCCGCTCATACCCCGTGTCTATCTCCTGTTGCCCCCCACCCCCCGCTCAGGCCCCGTGTCTGTCTCCCCCCACCCCTGCTCATGCCCTGTGTCTGTCTTCTGTTCTCCCCGCTCATGCCCCGTGTCTGTCTCCTGTTCCCCCCCACCCCCCACCTCATGCCCTGTGTCTGTCTCTGTTGTTCCCCCCACCCCCCGCTCATGCCCGTGTCTGTCTCCTGTTCCCCCACCCCCTCGCTCATGCCCCGTGTCTATCTCCTGTTCCCCCCACACCCCACTCATGTCCCGTGTCTCTCCTGTTGCCCCCGCTCATGCCCCGTGTCTCTCTCCTGTTGCCCCCCACCCCCTGCTCATGCCCCGTGTCTGTCTTCTGTTCTCCCCGCTCATGCCCTGTATCTGTCTCCTCTTCCCCCCACCCCCCGCTCATGCCCTGTGTCTGTCTCCTGTTGCCCCCCACGTCCCCCGCTCATGCCCCGTGTCTGTCTCCTGTTCTCCCCACCCCAGCTCATGCCCCGTGTCTGTCTCCTGTTCCCCCCACCCCCTGCTCATGCCCCGTGTCTCTCCTGTTGCCCCCCACCCCCCCCGCTCATGCCCCGTGTCTGTCTCCTGTTCCCCCACCCGCTCATGCCCCGTGTCTCTCTCTTGATGCCCCCCACCCCCCGCTCATGCCCCGTGTCTGTCTCCTGTTCTCCCCACCCCCCGCTCATGCCCCGTGTCTGTCTCCTGTTTCTCCCACCCCCTGCTCATGCCCCGTGTCTGTCTCCTGTTGCCCCCCACCCCCTGCTCATGCCCCGTGTCTGTCTCTGTTGTTCCCCCTAACCCCCGCTCATGCCCCATGTCTGTCTATTGTTCCCCCCACCCCCGCTCATGCCCCGTGTCTCTCTCCTGTTGCCCCCCACCCCCCGCTCATGCCCCGTGTCTGTCTCCTGTAAACCCCCACCCCCCGCTCATGCCCCGTGTCTGTCTCCTGTTCCCCCCACCCACTCATGCCCCATGTCTCTCTCCTGTTGCCCCCCGCTCATGTCCCGTGTCTGTCTCATGTACCCCCACCCCCGCTCATGCCCCGTGTGTCTCTCCTGTTGCCCCCCACCCCCCACTCATGCCCCGTGTCTGTCTCCTCTCACCCCACCCTCTGCTCATGCCCCGTGTCTCTCTCCTGTTGCCCCCCACCCCGCGCAAATGCCCTGTGTCTGTCTCCTGTACCCCCCAACCCCCGCTCATGCCCCGTGTCTGTCTCCTGTACCCCTAGCCCCTGCTCATGGCCCGTGTCTCTCTCCTGTTGCCCCCACCCCCTGCTCATGCCCCGTGTCTGTCTCCTGTACCCCCCCACTCCTCGCTCATGCCCTGTGTCTCTCTCCTGTTGTCCCCACCCCCCGCTCATGCCTTGTGTCCGTCTTCTGTTCCACCCACCCCCCGCTATGCCCCGTGTCTGTCTCCTATTCCCCCCACCCCCTGCTCATGCCCCGTGTCTGTCTCCTGTTGCCCCCCACCCCCTGCTCATGCCCCGTGTCTGTCTCCTGTACCCCCCACTCCTCGCTCATGCCCTGTGTCTCTCTCCTGTTGTCCCCACCCCCCGCTCATGCCTTGTGTCCGTCTTCTGTTCCACCCACCCCCCGCTATGCCCCGTGTCTGTCTCCAATTCCCCCCACCCCCTGCTCATGCCCCGTGTCTGTCTCCTGTTGCCCCCCACCCATGCCCCGTGTCTGTCTCCTGTACCCCCCGCAACCCCCTGCTCATGCCCCGTGTTTGTCTCATGTTGCCCCACACCCCCCGCTCATGCCCCATGTCTGTCTCCTGTACCCCTAGCCCCTGCTCATGCCCCGTGTCTCTCTCCTGTTGCCCCCCACCCCCTGCTCATGCCCCGTGTCTCTCTCCTGTTGCCCCCCACCCCGCGCAAATGCCCTGTGTCTGTCTCCTGTACCCCCCAACCCCCGCTCATGCCCCGTGTCTGTCTCCTGTACCCCTAGCCCCTGCTCATGCCCCGTGTCTCTCTCCTGTTGCCCCCACCCCCTGCTCATGCCCCGTGTCTGTCTCCTGTACCCCCCCACTCCTCGCTCATGCCCCGTGTCTCTCTCCTGTTGTCCCCACCCCCCGCTCATGCCCTCTGTCCGTCTTCTGTTCCACCCACCCCCCGCTATGCCCCGTGCCTGTCTCCTATTCCCCCCACCCCCTGCTCATGCCCCATGTCTGTCTCCTGTTGCCCCCCACCCCCCCCACTCATGCCCCGTGTCTGTCTCCTGTTCTCCCCACCCCCCGCTCATGCCCCGTATGTCTCCTGTTCCCCCCACCCCCGGCTCATGCCCCGTGTCTGTCTCCTGTTCTCCCCACCCCCCACTCATGCCCCGTGTCTCTCTCCTGTTGGTCCCACCCCCCGCTCATGCCCCGTGTCTGTCTCCTGTTCCCCCCACGCCCCGCTCATGCCCTGTGTCTGTCTCCTATTCCCCCCACTCCCACTCATGCCTCGTGTCTCTCTCCTGTTGCCCCCCACCCCCCGCTCATGCCCCGTGTCTGTCTCCTGTACCCCCCCACCCCCTGCTCATGCCCTGTGTCTCTCTGCTGTTGCCCCCCAGCACTGCTCATGCCCTGTGTCTTCCTCTTGTCCCCCCCATGATGCCCCTTGTTGACCTCTTGTTCCCCACACACCCCGCTCATGCCCCGTGTCTTCCTCCTGCCCCCCACTCCTCGCTGATGTCCTGTGTCTTCCTCCTGTTCCCTCCCACCCCCTACTCATGCCCCGTGTCTTCCTCTTGTCCCCCCTCCTATGATGCCCCTTGTTGACCTCTTGTTCCACCCACCCCCCGCTCATGCCCCGTGTCTCCCTTCTTTCCCCCCTAACCCCCCGCTCATGCCCGTTTCTTGATTTCCCCCCCACTCCCCGCTCATGCCCCGTGTCTTCCTTCTTTCCCCCCACCCCCTGTCATGCCCCGTGTGTCTCTCTCCCTCTCCCCCACCACCCGCTTATGCCCCGTGTGTCTCTCCCCTCCCCCCCACCCCCTGCTCACGCCCCGTGTGTCTCTCCCATTCCCCCCACCCCCCGCTCATGACCCGTGTGTCTCTCTCCCTCCCCCCAGCCCCCGCTCATGCCCCGTGTGTCTCTCTCCCTCCCCCAACCCCGGCTCATGCCCCGTGTGTCTCTCTCCCTCCCCCCACCACCCGCTCATGCCCCGTGAGTCTCTCCCCTCCCCCCCACCCCCTGCTCATGCCCCTTGTGTCTCTCCCCCACCCCCTGCTCATGCCGCGTGTGTCTCTCTCCCTCCCCCCACACCCGCTCATGCCCCGTGTGTCTTTCTCCCTCCCCCCACCCCCCGCTCATGCCCCGTGTGTCTCTCTCCCACCCCCCAACCCCTGCTCATGCCCTGTGTCTTTCTCCCCTTCCCCCCACCCCCCGCTCATGCCCTGTGTCTCTCTCCCTCCCCCCAACCCCGCTCATGCCCTGTGTGTCTCTCCCCCTCCCCCCACCTCCGCTCATGCCCCGTGTGTCTCTCCCCCTCTCCCCCACCCCCGCTCATGCCCCGTGTGTCTCTCTCCCTCCCCCCACCCCCCGCTCATGCCCCGTGTGTCTCTCTCCATCCCCCCACCCCCCACTCATGCCCCGTGTGTCTCTACCCTCCCCCCCACCCCCTGCTCATGCCCCGTGTGTCTCTCCCCTCCCCCTCACCCCCGCTCATACCGCGTGTGTCTCTCTCCCTCCCCCCACCCCGCACATTCCACTTGTGTCTGTGTGTCTCTCCCGTCCCCACACCCCCTGCTCATGCCCCGTGTGTCTCTCCCCTCCGCCCCACCACTCGGTCATGCCCCGTGTGTCTCTCCCCTCCCCCCCACACCCGCTCATGCCCCGTGTGTCTCTCCCCTCCCCCCATCCCCCGCTCATGCCCCGTGTGTCTCTCCCCTCCCCCCACCCCCCGCTCATGCCCCGTGTGGCTCTCCCCCCCACCCCCGCTCATGCCCCGTGTGTCTATCCCCTTCCCCCATCCCCTCTCATGCCCCGTGTGTCTCTCTCCTCCCCCCACCCCCTGCTCATGCCCCGTGTGTCTCTCCCTTTCCCCCCACCCCGCTCATGCCCCGTGTGTCTCTCCCCTTCCCCCACCCCCCGCTCATGCCCTGTGTGTCTCTCCCCTCCCCCCACCCCCGCTCATGCCCTGTGTCTGTTTCTTGTTGTCTTCCACCCCCCGCTCATGCCCCGTGTCTGTCTCTGTTGTTCCCCCCACCCCCTGCTCATGCCCGGTGTTTCTCCTGTTGCCCCCACCCCCTGCTCATGCCCCGTGCCTGTCTCCTGTTCTCTCCAACCCCCGCTCATGCCCCGTGTCTGTCTCCTGTTGCCCCCCACCCCCCGCTCATGCCCCGTGTCCGTCTTCTGTTTCCCCCGCTCATGCCCCGTGTCTGTCTTCTGTTCCCCCAGCTCATGCCCCGTGTCTGTCTCCTGTTGCCCCCCACCCCCCGCTCATGCCCTGTGTCTGTCTCCTGTACCCCCAAGCCCCGCTCATGCCCCGTGTATCTTTCTCCCTCCCCCCACCCCCCGCTCATGCCCCGTGTGTCTCTCTCCCTCCCCCCAACCCCGGCTCATGCCCTGTGTCTTTCTCCCCTTCCCCCCACCCCCCGCTCATGCCCCGTGTCTCTCTCCCTCCCCCCAACCCCGCTCATGCCCTGTGTGTCTCTCCCCCTCCCCCCACCTCCGCTCATGCCCCGTGTGTCTCTCCCCCTCTCCCCCACCCCCGCTCATGCCCCGTGTGTCTCTCTCCCTCCCCCCACCCCCCGCTCATGCCCCGTGTGTCTCTCTCCATCCCCCCACCCCCCGCTCATGCCCCGTGTGTCTCTACCTGTGTCTCTACCCTCCCCCCCACCCCCTGCTCATGCCCCGTGTGTCTCTCCCCTCCCCCTCACCCCCGCTCATACCCCGTGTGTCTCTCTCCCTCCCCCCACCCCCGCTCATTCCCCTTGTGCCTGTGTTTCTCTCCCGTCCCCACACCCCCCGCTCATGCCCCGTGTGTCTCTCCCCTCCGCCGCACCCCTCGCTCATGCCCCGTGTGTCTCTCCCCTCCCCCCCACACCCGCTCATGCCCCGTGTGTCTCTCCGCTCCCCCCCACCACCCGCTCATGCCCCGTGTGTCTCTCCCCTCCCCCCACCCCCCGCTCATGCCCCGTGTGGCTCTCCCCCCACCCCCGCTCATGCCCCGTGTGTCTATCCCCTTCCCCATCCCCTCTCATGCCCCGTGTGTTTCTCTCCTCCCTCCACCCCCCGCTCATGCCCCGTGTGTCTCTCCCTTTCCTCCCACCCCCGCTCATGCCCCGTGTGTCTCTCCCCTTCCCCCACCCCTCGCTCATGCCCTGTGTGTCTCTCCCCTCCCCCCACCCCTGCTCATGCCCCGTGTCTGTCTCTTGTTGTCTTCCACCCCCCGCTCATGCCCCGTGTCTGTCTCTGTTGTTCCTCCCACCCCCTGCTCATGCCGGGTGTTTTTCCTGTTGCCCCCCACCCCCTGCTCATGCCCTGTGCCTGTCTCCTGTTCTCTCCAACCCCCGCTCATGCCCCGTGTCTGTATCCTGTTGCCCCCCACCCCCCGCTCATGCCCCGTGTCTGTCTTCTGTTTCCCCCGCTCATGCCCCGTGTCTGTCTTCTGTTCCCCCCACTCATGCCCCGTGTCTGTCTCCTGTTGCCCCCCACCCCCCGCTCATGCCCTGTGTCTGTCTCCTGTACCCCCAAGCCCCGCTCATGCCCCGTGTCTCTCTCCTGTTGCCCCCAACCCCTGCTCATGCCCCGTGTCTGTCTCCTGTACCCCCCACCCCTCGCTCATGCCCTGTGTCTCTCTCCTGTTGTCCCCACCCCCCCGCTCATGCCCCGTTTCTGTCTTCTGTTCCCCCCACCCCCGCTCATGCCCCGTGTTTGTCTCCTGTTCCCCCACCCCCGCTCATGCCCCGTGTCTGTCTCCTGTTGCCCCCCACCCATGCCCCGTGTCTGTCTCCTGTACCACCCAACCCCCCACTCATGCCCCGTGTCTGTCTCCTGTTGCCCCCCGCTCATGCCCCGTGTCTGTCTCCTGTTGACCCCCACCCCCGCTCATGCCCCGTGTCTGACTCCTGTTCTCCCCACCACTGCTCATGCCCCGTATGTCTCCTGTTCCCCCCACCCCCCGCTCATGCCCCGTGTCTGTCTCCTGTTCTCCCCACCCCCCACTCATGCCCCGTGTCTCTCTCCTGTTGGCCCCACCCCCCGCTCATGCCCCGTGTCTGTCTCCTGTTGCCCCCCACACCCTTCTCAGGCCCCATGTCTCTCTGTTGTTCCCCCCACCCCCCGCTCATGCCCTTGTCTGTCTCCTGTTGCCCCCCACCCCCCGCTCATGCCCCGTGTCTGTCTCTTGTACACCCCCAACCCCCACTCATGCCCTGTGTCTCTCTGCTGTTGCCCCCCACCACCGCTCATGCCCCGTGTCTTCCTCTTGTGTCCCCTATGATGCTCCTTGTTGACCTCTTGTTCCCCCCACCCCCCGCTCATGCCCCGTGTCTGTCTCTTGTACACCCCCAACCCTCACTCATGCCCTGTGTCTCTCTGCTGTTGCCCCCACCACCGCTCATGCCCCGTGTCTTCCTCTTGTGTCCCCCTATGATGCCCCTTGTTGACCTCTTGTTCCCCCCACCCCCTGCTCATGCCCCGTGTCTTCCTCTTGTCCCCCCCTCCTATGATGCCCCTTGTTAACCTCTTGTTCCACCCACCCCCGCTCATGCCCCGTGTCTCCCTTCTTTCCCCCCACCCCCCCGCTCATGCCCATTTCTTCCTTTCCCCCCCAACCCCGCTCATGCCCCATGTCTCCCTTCTTTCCCCCCCACCCCCCGCTAATGCCCCGTGTCTGCACTGTTGGAGCAGGGCAGACACAGGGCATGAGCGGGGGTGGGGACGCCATCTTGCCCTACCCCCGCTCATGCCCCGTGTCTCTCCTGTTCACCCCCACCCTCACTCATGCTCCGTGTCTGTCTCCCTCCTTTTCCCCCCCTCATGGCCTGTGTCTCCCCTGTTCACCCCCACCCCCTCTCATGCCCCGTGTGTCTCTCTCCTCCCCCACCCCTGCTCATGCCCCGTGTGTCTCTCCTCTCCACCCCACACCCCGCTCATGCCCTGTGTGTTTCTCCCCTCCCCCCAACCCCCCGCTCATGCCCCGTGTATCTCTCCCCCACCCCCGCTCATGCCGCGTGTGTCTCTCTCCATCCCCCCCACCTCCGCTCATCCCCCGTGTGTCTCTCTCCCTCCCCCCACCCCCGTTCATGCCCTGTGTGTCTCTCTCCCTCCCCCCAACCCCCGCTCATGCCCTGTGTCTCTCTCCCCTTCCCCCCACCGCCGCTCATGCCCCATGTCTCCCTCGCTCCCCCAACTCCCATTCATGCCCCGTGTGTCCCTCCCCCTCCCCCCCACCCCCGCTCATGCCCCGTGTGTCTCTCCCCCTCCCCCCACTCCCCGCTCATGCCCCGTGTGTCTCTCTCCCTCCCCCACCCCCCGCTCATGCCCCGTGTGTCTCTCTCCCTCCTCCCAACCCCCGCTCATGCCCTGTGTCTCTCTCCCCTTCCCCCCACCCCCACTCATGCCCCGTGTCTCTCTCCCCCCCAACCCCCCGCTGATGCCCCGTGTGTCTCTCCCATCCCCCTCACCCCCCGCTCATGCCCCGTGTGTCTCTCTCCCTCCCCCACCCCCTGTTCATGCCCTGTGTCTGTCTCCTGTTTTCTCCACCCCCCGCTCATGTCCCGTGTCTGTCTTCTGTTCCCCCCGCTCATGCCCCGTGTCTGTCTTCTGTTCCCCTCGCTCATGCCCCGTGTCTGTCTCCTGTTCTTCCAACCCCCACTCATGCCCCGTATCTGTCTCCTGTTCTCCCCACCCCCGCTCATGCCCGAGTCTGTCTCCTGTTCTCCCCACCCCTGCTCATGCCCGTGTCTGTCTCCTGTTCTCCCCACTGCCTGCTCATGCCCCGTGTCTGTCTCCTGTTCCTCCCACCCGCTCATGCCCCGTGTCTGTCTCCTGTTCCCCCCACCCGTTCATGCCCCGTGTCTCTCTCTTGTTGCCCCCCACCCCCGCTCATGCCCCATGTCTGTCTCCTGTTCCTCCCACCCCTGCTCATGCCCCGTGTCTGTCTCCTGTTGCCCCCCAGCCCCCGCTAATGCCCCGTGTCTGTCTCCTGTTCTCCCCACCCCCCGCTCATGCCCCGTGTCTGTTGTTTCCCCCACGCCCCACTCATGCCCCTTGTCTGTCTCCTGTTCCCCCCACCCCTCGCTCATGCCCCGTGTTTGTCTCCTGTTCCCCCCACCCCTGCTCATGCCCCGTGTCTGTCTCCTGTTGCCCCCTGCCCCCTGCTCATGCCCCGTGTCTGTCTCCTGTTCTCCCCACCCCCCGCTCATGCCCCGTGTCTGTCTCCTGTTCCGCCCACCCCCTGCTCATGCCCGTGTATGTCTCCTGTTGTCCCCCACCCCCCGCTCATGCCCCGTGTCTGTCTTCTGTTGCCCCCCACCCTCTGCTCATGCCCCGTGTCTGTCTCCTGTTGCCCCCCACCCCCTGCTCATGCCCCGTGTCTGTCTCCTGTTGCCCCCAACCCCCCGCTCATGCCCCGTGTCTGTCTCTTGTTGCCCCCATCCCCTGCTCATGCCCTGTGTCTTTCTCCTGTTCCCTCCACCCCCCGCGTCTCTCTCCTGTTGCCCCCCACACCCCGCTCACGCCCCGTGTCTGTCTCCTGTAACCCCCCACCCCCCGCTCGTGTCCTGTGTCTGTCTCCTGTTCCCCCCACCCGCTCATGCCCCATGTCTCTCTCATGTTGCCCCCCGCTCATGCCCCGTGTCTGTCTCCTGTTCCCCCCACCCACTCATTCCCCTTGTCTCTCTCCTGTTGCCCCCTGCTCATGCCCCGTGTCTGTCTCCTGTACCCCCCACCCCCTGCTCATGCCCCGTGTCTCTCTCCTTTTGCCCCCAACCCCTGCTCATGCCCCGTGTCTGTCTCCTGTACCCCCCCACCCCCCGCTCATGCCCTATGTCTCTCTTCTGTTGCCCCCCACCCCCCGCTCATGCCCCGTGTCTGTCTCCTGTTCTCCCCACCCCCCGCTCATGCCCTGTATCTGTCTCCTGTTCCCCCCACCCCCTCTCATGCCCCGTGTCTGTCTCCTGTTCTCCCCACCCCCGCTCATGCCCTGTGTCTGTCTCCTGTTCTCCCCACGCCCCGGTCATGCCCCGTGTCTCTCTGTTGTTCCCCCCACCCCCCGCTCATGCCCCGTGTCTGTCTCCTGTTCACCCCACCCCCCACTCATGCCCCGTGTCTCTCTCCTGTTGCCCCCCACCCCCCGCTCATGCCCCGTGTCTGTCTCCTGTACCCCCACCCCCCGCTCATGCCCTGTGTCTCTCTCCTGTTGCCCCCAGCCACTGCTCATGCCCCGTGTCTTCCTCTTGTCCCCCCTCCTATGATGCCCCTTGTTGACCTCTTGTTCCCCCCACCCCCCGCGTCTCTCTCCTGTTGCCCCCCACACCCCGCTCACGCCCCGTGTCTGTCTCCTGTAACCCCCCACCCCCCGCTCGTGTCCTGTGTCTGTCTCCTGTTCCCCCCACCCGCTCATGCCCCATGTCTCTCTCATGTTGCCCCCCCGCTCATGCCCCGTGTCTGTCTCCTGTTCCCCCCACCCACTCATTCCCCTTGTCTCTCTCCTGTTGCCCCCTGCTCATGCCCCGTGTCTGTCTCCTGTTCCCCCCACCCCCTGCTCATGCCCCGTGTCTCTCTCCTTTTGCCCCCAACCCCTGCTCATGCCCCGTGTCTGTCTCCTGTACCCCCCCACCCCCCGCTCATGCCCTGTGTCCCTCCTGTTGCCCCCACCCCCACGCTCATGCCCCGTATCTGTCTTCTGTTCCCCCCACCCCCGCTCATGCCCCGTGTCTGTCTCCTGTTCCCCCCACCCCCGCTCATGCCCCGTGTCTGTCTCCTTTTGCCCCCCACCCATGCCCCGTGTCTGTATCCTGTACCCCCCACCCCCCGCTCATGCCCTATGTCTCTCTTCTGTTGCCCCCCACCCACCGCTCATGCCCCGTGTCTGTCTCCTGTTCTCCCCACCCCCCGCTCATGCCCCGTATCTGTCTCCTGTTCCCCCACCCCCTCTCATGCCCCGTGTCTGTCTCCTGTTCCCCCCACCCATTCATTCCCCGTGTCTCTCTCCTGTTGCCCCCTGCTCATGCCCCGTGTCTGTCTCCTCTACCCCCCACCCCCTGCTCATGCCCCGTGTCTCTCTCCTTTTGCCCCCAACCCCTACTCATGCCCCGTGTCTGTCTCCTGTACCCCCCACCCCCCGCTCATGCCCTGTGTCCCTCCTGTTGCCCCCCACCCCCACGCTCATGCCCCGTATCTGTCTTCTGTTCCCCCACCCCCCGCTCATGCCCCGTGTCTGTCTCCTGTTCCCCCCACCCCCGCTCATGCCCTGTGTCTGTCTCCTGTTGCCCCCCACCCATGCCCGTGTCTGTCTCCTGTACCCCCCACCCCCTGCTCATGCCCTATGTCTCTCTTCTGTTGCCCCCCACCCCCTGCTCATGCCCCGTGTCTGTCTCCTGTTCTCCCCACCCCCCGCTCATGCCCTGTATCTGTCTCCTGTTCCCCCCACCCCCTCTCATGCCCCGTGTCTGTCTCCTGTTCTCCCCACCCCCGCTCATGCCCTGTGTCTGTCTCCTGTTCTCCCCACGCCCCGGTCATGCCCCGTGTCTCTCTGTTGTTCCCCCCACCCCCCGCTCATGCCCCGTGTCTGTCTCCTGTTCACCCCACCCCCCACTCATGCCCCGTGTCTCTCTCCTGTTGCCCCCAGCCACTGCTCATGCCCCGTGTCTTCCTCTTGTCCCCCCTCCTATGATGCCCCTTGTTGACCTCTTGTTCCCCCCAAACCCCGCTCATGCCCGTGTCTTCCTCCTGTCCCCCCCACTCCTTGCTGATGCCTTGTGTGTTCCTCCTGTTCCCTTCCACCCCCTGCTCATGCCCCGTGTCCTCCTCTTGTCCCCCCTCCTATGATGCCCCTTGTTGACCTCTTGTTCCACCCACCCCCCCGCTCATGGCCCGTGTCGCCCTTCTTTCCCCCCCACCCCCTGCTCATGCCCCGTGTCTTCCTTCTCCCCCCACTCCCCGCTCATGCCCCGTGTCTCCCTTCCCCCCCCCACCCCCTGCCCCATGTCTGCACTGTTGGAACAGGGCAGACACGGGGCATGAGCGGCGGTGGGGGCCCTAACTTGCCCTACCCCTGCTCATGCCCCATGTCTCTCCTGTTCACCCCCACCCCCGCTCATGCTCTGTGTTTGTCTCCCTCCTATTCCCCCCGCTCATGGCCCGTGTCTCCCCTGTTCACCCCCACCCCCGCTCATGCCCCGTGTCTCCCTTCTTCCCCCACTCATGCCCCGTGTCTCCCTTCTTCCCCCACTCATGCCCTGTGTCTCCCTTCTTTCCCGCTCATGCCCCGTGTCTCCCTTCTTCCCCCCTCATCCCCCACTCATGCCCCGTGTCTCCCTTCTTTCCACCCCCTGCTCATGCCCCGTGTCTCTCTCCTGGTCTTCCCGCCCCCCCGCCGATGCCCTGTTCTGTTCTTTTTATACACCCTGCCTTCCCTTTCCCTGGTGTCCATCTTGGTAAAAGATTTTCCCTCCTACACCGGGACGCCTGCCTGCGGCGTCCCAGTTTTGGAAGAAAAATCTTTTTTTTACCACCCCGGGTTCCCTCTTTGAGAACCTACGATGCTAATGGTCTTCCTCCATTGAAAAGGACGTTATGGTTACATTGCACTAAACAAAACTATGAAATTCAGTTTAAAAAAAATGTGTTAAAGTGACTTTATGGTTAAGTTGCACTAATAAAATCCTATGAAATTCAGTAAAAAAACTTTGCTAAAGGGACATTATGGATAAGTTGCGCTAATAAAAACCTATGAAATTCAGTAAAAAAGCTTTGTTAAAGGGACGTTATGGTTAAGTTGCGCTGCTAAAAACCTATGAAATTCAGTAAAAAAACTTTGTTAAAGGGACGTTATGGTTAAGTTTCGCTACTAAAAACCTATGAAATTCAGTAAAAAAACTTTGTTAAAGGGGCGTTATGGTTAAGTTGCGCTACTAAAAACCTATGAAATTCAGTAAAAAAACTTTGTTAAAGGGACGTTATGGTTAAGTTGCACTATTAAAAACCTATGAAATTCAGTGAAAAAACTTTGTTAAAGGGACATTATGGTTCCAAGTAAAACCGAAAAACCCTTGAAATTCACTAGTTATGGTAAGCTAAGCAACCATAACTCGTGCCACCACCGTGCACTGCTAAGACTAACACCCACGACATCAAAGATGAAACCACAAATGTCATTGATGACATCACATGTGTATGTACTTTTCATGAAATATGTGTACAAGGGATTCTTATTATAATGTTGCGAAAAAAGTGTCAAGGATCATTGCAATAAATATCATACCCTAATTAGTGCATTGAACGATGCATTTGATATAAATAGCATTCTATTATGGGGTTCTATCTAGTATACTAAGCTACTAATGCAGAAACATAGCATTGTGTGCAGCGTACAAGATGAAGTTATAATATTCATAATGTTAATATGTTGAATAATGAAATGATAATTGTTTTCTTAATAGATTTTTGTGTACTGTGAAATATGTAATAAGTAGCTAATAAAACCCATATATTACATAATTGCATTACTATAGACAAAACACAAAGACACAAGAACACATACCAATATACATATACATAGGGTAAATAGCAGCTTTGAAACAGAGCAATCATTTATTTGCATGAAAATAATGCTGTCTTTAAATCTTGTGTCTTCCCCTATGTATATGTTTCATATGATGTGACTGGACTCTAAGGGAATTACTATAAGAACCTACTTGTAGGATACGTCTACAAATAAAATACAATTTTTAGTTTCTGACTGTTAATAAAGAAAACCATGTGGCCTAGATATGTCAGCAAAAGAAAAAAGAGTGAGCCAGACATGTGATATCATCAGTGATGTCATCAATGACATTTGTGGGTGTTAGTCTTAGCAGTGCACGGTGGTGGCGCTGTAAAGCAATAGACTGGGCACAACAAGTTGAACAAATGGTTTATTGCTTGTAGGGATAAGCTGGGTAGTAGAGACCCCCAACCATCTGCACAAGTAGACTGACTCCTCAAAGAATAACATTCTAACACAAAGCTCAGGATTGCTCTGATGTCATCAATAGCTAGGATTCCATCAGTAGAACAAGGAATGGGAATCAGATAACACATTAACATATAATAGAAAAGACATCAACATAACACACCCCCCTCCCTTATCTGAACACCAAAATTCTATTTACACAAAACAATTTATAATACATGTAATTCGAACGATGACATTATATAGAGAAAAAGGCATCTATTTGCTCAGCAATTTTACCTCCTCACCTTTGCAACCCTTGACAAGCTCCAGACCTGTCCACTCTCCAATTTCACAGAACGGTCAAAAACTTGTACAACCTTAACCGGATCCGAATACAATGGATCACCCTTTTTCTTTATAACAGCTTTCCTTATTCTAACTAGATCGCCCACTTCAACTATAGTCTACTTTCTTGGAAATTTCTCATTAACTTTCTCAGCACACTTCCTCTTTCGTTCATACGTATTCCTTTTCACTTCATCCACCACCTCATCCGTTTCTCTGGCCCGGCCTAACCAAGCTGGGGATAACATCGTGTTACTCCTCTGTCCTCTCATTAATTCAAATGGACTCACTCTTGTTTCGGCATTAGGAGCCATCTGCAACGCATACATTTGTTCCTTTACCGCAACTTTCCTGTCCAACCCACACGCATTGGCATTCCTAATACCTTCCATTATACAGCGGTTGACCCTCTCGATCATACCATTGGCTTGAGGGTAATACAATGCAGTCTTTTTATGCTTGATTCCACATCTGTACATGTACTCTTGAAAGAAACCTCCAGTAAACTGTGGACCGTTGTCCGTCAACACATTCCTTGGCAAGCCCTCTCTCTCAAATATCTCTTCCAGAAATGCTACAATAGATTGACCCGTGACTTCTCTCAATATTTTGAACTCCGTCCACCTTGAAAACATATCTACTATGGCCAACACAAACCTACCACGACCTCTGCCCATATCCACTGGGCCTAAGATATCCATGTTCAAGGTCTTGCCACACACCCTTCGGACCTTCAACTCCTTTCACAGGTTGCACTACAGCAGATATGCTCTTCCCTGACTTTATGCAGTCTACACATCCTCCCACTGTTTTCTCAATCTCGCGGTCCATACCCGGCCACCAATAATCGGCCTTAATTACTTCCTTGGTTTTATACGTACCAATATGGCCTTGATGCGCAATAGCAATTAGTTTTTTTCTAAAACACACTGGAACAACAAGCTTATCCCATCGATATATTAGACCATTCTTCACAGATAATTCCTCTCTCACCTCCCACAAAGCCCGCTCTTCTCCAGATAACAATCTTTTCTCTGGCCAACCATCCTTGATAAAATTGGTTATCTGCCTCCACATTTCATCAGACAACAATGCTTTAACCCATTCTTCTTTGTGAAGTACACCTTCCACCATAGCAAATACCATACTTTCAACTTCAACAGACTCCTTCCCATCTTCTTCATCACTAATCCTTACTCTAGATGCATGATCGGCCTGCACATTGTCCTTACCGGCTACCACTTCAATGTTAAATTTATGACATTGCAATCTTGTCACCCAACAGGCAACTCTCCTTGAAACTTTGTCCAACCCTTTGCTTTCAAATATAGCCTTCAGTGGCTTGTGGTCTGTTCTTAACACAAATTCCTGACCCCACACAAAGTTTTTCAGTTTTTCTATACCCCAATGGCATGCCAAAGCCTCTTTTTCCAAAACCGAGTATTTCAATTCAGTACCTCTCAACATGCGCGAGGCATGTAACACCACGGATTTGGACCATCAATTCCCACTTGCGACATAACCACTCCAATACCAGTTTCACTCGCATCAACAGACAAGATTGTCCTTTTTTTAGTATCATACATGGCTAAGGGTTTTGCCATATCAATCTCAGACTTAATCTCAACAAATTCCTTTTCACACTCTGCATTCCAAACAAATTCCACTCCTTTTCTCAACAATGCTCTCAGCAAGGTAACCGTATCCGCATATTTTTCAATGAAACGATGGTAAAACTCTAATGTCCCCAAAAATGAACGTAACTCTGCCTTATTCTTTGGAGACTCCATTCTTTTAATTCCATCTACCAACACTTTTTTGGGCCTTAAACTTTCCTCCGATATTTCGTGTCCTAAATACTCTACTACGTGAGTAGAAAAGACACATTTCTCACTTCGTAAGGTAATACCTCGTGTTCTTAAAATTTCTAAAACCTTATTGAGTTTCCTTTTTAAATCATCTTCAGTACTGCCACAAACCAACACATCATCCTGGAAGCACCAAACATTGTTAATACCTTTGAATAATCCATCCATGACTTTTTGGAAAACTGATGAAGCTGATATTAATCCGAAAGGCATGCGCCGAAACTGGTAAATGCCTTCGTATGTGATAAAAGCCGTCAGTTTTCGTGACTCGGCATCAAGGTTAATCTGATGATAGGCGCTCGCCATATCCAATTTGGCAAAGTATTTGGCATTTCCTTTCCTAGACAGAGGTTCTCCCATATTTGGAAGGGGATGGCGGTCAGCAACCACACATCGATTCAATTCTCTTAGATCTATGCATACTCTCAAATCCCCACCGGACTTTTTCACAACAACCACGGGGGAAATCCATTCAACCGCCTTCGCTGCTTCAATAATGCCAGCTTTCTCCAGTTTCTCCAACTCCACTCTCACAGCATCACGCAATGACATTGGTAACGGTCTAAGTTTTGCCGCCACGGGCCTGGAACCCTCCTACAGCACAATTTTGTGAATCATCCCTTTCAAACACCCAACGCTATTATTAAACACATCTGGATACTTGGCAATGAAACTTTTAGAACTATCACCCAAACTACAGTCCATGGATAGTTTTTCTACATTTAACACTTGTTCTTTACTATTGGGATCAAATTTAATACATAGCCCCCTTTGTTCTCTCCATCCCAACAGCGTCTCACCCTTCTTGGTGATATATATTTTTCCGCGCGTAACTCTGTCTTTAAATTTAAAAGTTGCAGGACAACATCCTACCACATCGATCTTACTGCCACTATAGCCCCCAGGTGTCTTGTCTGACGGACTTAAATCGTCCATCCTACCTCCCAGCACATTTTCATACACCGCCTTTGACATCAAAGTGATTTTGGAACATGAGTCCGCTAGCATTTTAACTTGGCAACCATTCACTTCCACCCAAGCTGAAGGATGCTCGCATTCATCCATTCCGGAACATTGAACCATATTCACAGTAACAATTTCATTTTCTGAACCTTCATATTCATCTGAGGATGGCCCATCTGGCTCCTCAACCAACATAACGCTCCTCCCAGCACCAACACTGTAATTGGCACAACAACTTGCAAAATGTCCCCATCTTTTACAGATGTTACATATAGCTCTTCTTCCAGGGCAGATCGGAGAATTAGATAGGTGGCGGGCACTCCCACACCTAAAACACAGGCGCTCCTGTCTCCTTTTTCCCACTTGTACATTTTCTTTTTGCACAGATTTATTTGCTATTTGATTACCATTACCACCCTTGCTTTGATACATGTCAGTCGATTTGGCCGTTTTGCCCTTCTTTTTCTTTTGGTCTTTTGCGGTTTCTTTCCTCTTGTCACCTACTTTCAAGACCTCAACCTGTTGGGCAGCTTTGGATTCTTTCACTGCAAGTTTTACCACACATTTCAAAGTATGCTCAATTCTTTTTGCAATCCCAATTACTTCATCTAAGCAAGGGTCATCTTTTAGCCACACTTCCTCTCTGATCCTGTCATTGGCACAATGTAACATGAACTGATCTCTAATATGTTCATCCAGACTTACACCAAATTTGCAGTTCAGCGATAAATGCCTAAGCGCAGTGATGTATTCCTCTACAGTTTCACCCTTATTTATTTATTTGGATTTGTATAGCGCACATCTGCCCATGGGCATCGTGGCGCTGAAACCAAGCTTACTTGTTACAGGCGTACATGGAGTAAATACAGATACAGTGCAGAGCATTCATGCATATATACTTACAGTTGTGCTTAATTAAGTACAGTAGGATAGGATGGAGTTAGTTAAACAGCATGGTTTTAAGTACTTTACGGAAGGCTTGGTACCCTCATGCTGAGATCTCATACCAAAGTGATAGCGTTCCAACACAGTACTTATCTTTAGTTCACAATGTTTATCCAGTTTTGCCAATGCTGCATCAAAGTCATTCATACCTTCCTCAACATCCAGTTCGCTCAATTCAGGTAAAGTTTCAAAAATTCGCTGCCCCTCATACCGCAGAAGATGCATAAGCATAGCCAACTTTCTTTCTACTGACATGCCATTGCCACATGTGGCTTTCACATAATGGAGAAAACCTTTTTTCCAGGGCCCCCATTTAATTCTTGGGGGGCCCGGGGTCGGTAAAAACATCTGGGGACCCGGGATTCCGGATAAAGCCATGGTGCCAATCCAAGTCTGTAATGCTCTCCGAAATCAGCTGCCAATCCACCAAAAGCGAAAAACAGAATGTCACTCACTTGCCACCTGCAGCCAATGTTTCAAAATATAAGCGCTCACCTCCTGTAAAAACACTGCTCTCCTCTTAACAATTCCACCATGTGACATCAAAACCAAACATGCGCAATATTGCTTGCAGGTCTCCAGAAGGTAAACTCAGAGAAGGTTCAGCGCACTTTCCCTTCAGTCCAACGTCATAGGCCAGGTCGGGGGGGGGCAGCTCCTCACCCGTAGGCCTGGCGGTTGGAGGTCTCAGTCCGGCTCCAGCTTCTCAGCTCCGGATAACTACTCCCACTCCAGCTGCTGCTTTCCTCTTGCAGCACATCCCATCTTCGTCGCCAATGTAAAGCAATAGACTGGGCACAACAAGTTGAACAAATGGTTTATTGCTTGTATGGATAAGCTGGGTAGTAGAGACCCCCAACCATCTGCACAAGTAGACTGACTCCTCAAAGAATAACATTCTAACACAAAGCTCAGGATTGCTCTGATGTCATCAATAGCTAGGATTCCATCAGTAGAACAAGGAATGTGAATCAGATAACACATTAACATATAATAGAAAAGACATCAACATAACAGGCGCGAGTTATGGTTGCTTAGCTTACCATAACTGGCGAATTTCAAGGGTTTTTCGGTTTTACTTGGAACTTGGAAAACTTAACCATAATGTCCCTTTAACAACGTTTTTTCACTGAATTTCATAGGTTTTTAGTAGCGCAACTTAAACATAACATCCATTTAACAAAGTTTTAACAAAGGGGGGGCAAAGTTATAGGGGGGGTCCCAAAACTTTTTTTTTTCCCATAGACATAATGGGAAAAAACTTTGCTCACGCCTACAGCCCAAACCGCTGGACGGATTTACACCAAATTAGCGGCAGGAGCGGCGGCTTGGTCCCGAAAGCGTGCTTTGCTTTATTTGGTGTATCTGACGTGCTCTCTCATTGGATGCGTGAAAGCGTGCAGTGCGTCTGGCTTCAGAGACGCCCGCCATCTTTGTTCCTCGCATGAGAGGCTTTGTATCCCGCCTGCACAGTAAGTCCCCCACCCCCGCTCATGCCCGTGTGTCTTTCTCCCTCCCGCCCACCGCCGGCTCATGACCGTGTGTCTTTCTCCCTCCCGCCCACCCCCCGCTCATGTCCGTGTGTCTTTCTCCCTCCCGCCCACCCCCCGCTCATGCCCCACTCATGCCCCGCTCGTGCCCTGCTCGTCTCTCCCAACCGCCCACCCCCCGCTCTTGCCCCGTGTGTCTCTCCCACCCCCGTGTGTCTCTACCACCCGCTGCTCATGTCTGTGTGTTTCTCCCCACCCACCGCCCGCTCATGTCCGTGTGTCTCTCTCCACCCGCCGCCCACCCCCCGCTCATGTCCGTGTGTCTCTCCCCACCCCCGCTCATGTCCGTGTGTCTCTCCCCACCCGCCGCCCACCCCCCGCTCATGCCCCGTGTGTCTCTCCCCCTCCCGCCCACCCCCGCTCATGTCCGTGTGTCTCTCCCCACCCGCCGCCCACCCCCCACTCATGTCCCGTGTGTCTCTCTCCCTCCCCCCCACCCCCGCTCATGCCCCGTGTGGCTCTCCCCCTCACGCCCACCCCCCGCTCATGCCCCATGTGTCTCTCTCTCCATCCCCCCACCCCCCACTCATGCCCTGTGTGTCTCTCTCCCTCCCCCCACCCATGCCCCATGTGTCTCTCCCCCTCCCGCCCACCTCCCGCTCATGCCCCGTGTGTCTCTCCCCCTCCCTCCCACCCCCCGCTCATGCCCCGTGTGTCTCTCCCCTTCCCCCACCCCCCGCTCATGCCTCGTGTGTCTGTCTCCCTACCCCCTACCCCCGCTCTTGCCCCGTGTGTCTGTCTCCCTCCCACCCCCGCTCTTGCCCTGTGTGTCTGTCTCCCTTCCCCCCACCCCCGCTCTTGCCCCGTGTGTCTTTCCCCCTCCCGCCCACCCCCGCTCTTGCCCCGTGTGTCTTTCCCCCTCCCGCCCACCCCCGCTCTTGCCCCGTGTGTCTTTCCCCCTCCCGCCCACCCCCGCTCTTGCCCCGTGTCTCTTTCCCCCTCCCACCCACCCCAGATCTTGGCCCGTGTCTCTTTCCCCCTCCCGCCCACCCCCGCTCTTGGCCCGTGTCTCTTTCCCCCTCCCGCTCTTACCCCGTGTCTCTTTCCCCCTCCCGCCCACCCCTGCTCTTGCCCCGTGTTTCTTTCCCCCTCCCGCCCACCCCCACTCTTGCCCCGTGTCTCTTTCCCCCTCCCTTGCCCATGTGTCTCTTCCACCTCCCGCCCACCCCCGCTCTTGCCCTGTGTCTCTTTCCCCCTCCCGCCCACCCCCACTCTTGCCCCGTGTCTCTTTCCCCCTCCCGCCCACCCCTGCTCTTGCCCCGTGTCTCTTTCCCCCTCCTGCCCACCCCTGCTTTTGCCCCGTGTCTCTTTCCCCCTCCCGCCCACCCCCGCTCTTGCCCCGTGTCTCTTTCCCCCTCCCACCCACCCCCGCTCTTGCCCCGTGTCTCTTTCCCCCTACCGCCCACCCCCGCTCTTGCCCCGTGTCTTTCCCCCTCACGCCCACCCCTGCTCTTGCCCCGTGTTTCTTTCCACCTCCCGCCCACCCCCGCTCTTGCCCCGTGTCTCTTTCCCCCTCCCGCCCACCCCCGCTCTTGCCCCATGTCTCTTTCCCCCTCCCGCCCACCCCAGCTCTTGCCCCGTGTCTTTCCCCCTCCCGCCCACCCCCGCTCTGGCCCCGGGTCTTTTCCCCTCCCTCCCACCCCCGCTCTTGCCCGGTGTCTTTCCCCCTGCCGCCCACCCACGTTCTTGCCCCGTGTCTTTCTCCCTCCCGCCCACCCCCGCTCTTGCCCCGTGTCTTTCTCCCTCCCGCCCACCCCCGCTCTTGCCCCGTGTCTTTCTCCCTCCCGCCCACCCCCGGTCTTGCCCTGTGTCTTTCTCCCTCCCGCCCACCCCCGCTCTTGCCCCGTGTCTTTCTCCCTCCCGCCCACCCCCGCTCTTGCCCCGTGTCTTTCACCCTCCCGCCCACCTCCGCTCTTGCCCCGTGTCTTTCACCCTACCGCCCACCCCTGCTCTTGCCCCGTGTCTATCACCCTCCCGCCCACCCCTGCTCATGCCCCTTGTGTCTCTCCCCCTCCCGCCCAGCCCCGATCATGCCCTGTGCATCTCTCTCCCTCCCCCCACCCCCCGCTCATGCCCTGTGTGTCTCTCTCCCCTTACCCCCACCCCCCGCTCATGCCCCGTGTTTCTCTCTCCCTCCCCCCACCCCCGCTCATGCCCCGTGTGTCTATCTCCCTCCCGCCCACCCCCCGCTCATGCCCCGTGTGTCTCTCTCCCTCCCGCCCACCACCCGCACATGCCCTGTGTATCTCTCTCCCTCCCCCACCCCCGCTCATGCCTCGTGTGTCTCTCTCCCCTTCCCCCACCCCCCGCTCATGCCCCATGTCTGTCTTCTGTTCCCCCCGCTCATGCCCCGTGTCTGTCTCCTGTTCTCTCCACACCCCGCTCATGCCCCATTTTTGTGTCCTGTTCCCCCCACCCCCCGCTCATGCCCCATGTCTATCTCCTGTTGCCCCCCACCCCTCCCGCTCATGCCCCGTGTCTGTCTTCTGTTCCCCCCACCCGCACATGCCCCGTGTCTCTCTCTTGTTGCCCCCTCACCCCCCCGCTCATGCCCCGTGTTTGTCTCGTGTTCTCCCCACCCCCTGCTCATGCCCCGTGTCTTTTTCCTGTTCCTCCCACCCCCCCTCATGCCCTGTGTCTGTCTCCTGTTGCCCCCCACCGCCCCGTTCATGCCCCGTGTCTGTTCTCCCCACCCCCAGCTCATGCCCGTGTCTGTTGTTCCCCCCACCCCCCGCTCATGCCCCGTGTCTGTCTCCTGTTCCCCCCACCCCCGCTCATGTCCCGTGTCTCTCCTGTTGCCCCCCACCCCCGCTCATGCCCCGTGTCTCTCCTGTTGCCCCCCACCCCCCGCTCATGCCCCATGTCTGTCTCCTGTTGCCCCCCACCCCCTGCTCATGCCCCGTGTCTGTCTCCTGTTGCCCCTCACCCCCCGCTCATGCCCCGTGTCTGTCTACTGTTGCCCTCCACCCCCCGCTCATGCCCCGTGTCTGTCTCTGTTGTTCCCCCCACCCCCCGCTCATGCCCCGTGTCTGTCTCCTGTTCCCCCCACCCCCCGCTCATGCCCCGTGTCTCTCTCCTGTTGCCTCCCACCCCCCGCTCATGCCCCATGTCTGTTTCCTGTACCCCCCACCGCCCGCTCATGCCCCGTGTCTGTCTCCTGTTGCCCCCCACCCGCTCATGTCCCGTCTCTCTCTCCTGTTGCCCCCCGCCCCCCGCTCATGCCCCGTGTCTGTCTCCTGTTGCCCCCCACCCCCCTCTCATGCCCCGTGTCTGTCTCGTGTTCTCCCCACCCCCTGCTCATGCTCCGTGTCTGTGTCCTGTTGCCCCCCACCCCCTGCTCATGCCCCGTGTCTGTCTCCTGTTGCCCTCACCACTCGCTCATGCCCCGTGTCTGTCTCCTGTTGCCCCCCACCCCCTGCTCCTGCCCTGTGTCTCTCTCCTGTTGCCCCCACCCCCCGCTCATGCCCCGTGTCTGTCTCTTTTGTTCCCCCCACCCCCGCTCATGCCCTGTGTCTGTCTCCTGTTCCCCCACCCCCGCTCATGCCCTGTGTCTCTCTCCTGTTGCCCCCCACCCCCTGCTCATGCTCGTGTCTGTCTCCTGTACCCCCCCACCCCCCGCTCATGCCCCATGTCTGTCTCCTGTTGCCCCCCCTTCTCATGCCCCGTGTCTGTCTCCAGTTCCCCCCACCCGCTCATGTCCCGTGTCTCTCTCCTGTTGCCCCCCACCCCCTGCTCATGCCCCGTGTCTGTCTCCTGTACCCCCCAACCCCCCCGCTCATGCCCTGTCTCTCTCTCCTGTTGCCCCCCACCCCCTGCTCATGCCCCGTGTCTGTCTCCTGTACCCCCCCACCCCCCGCTCATGCCCCATGTCTCTCTCCTGTTGCCCCCCACTACCCCGCTCATGCCCCGTGTCTGTCTTCTGTACCCCCCACCCCCTGCTCATGCCCCGTGTCTGTCTCCTGTTCCCACCACCCCCCGCTCATGCCCCATGTCTGTCTCCTCTTGCTCCCACTCATGCCCCGTGTCTGTCTCCTGTACCCCCCCACTCCGCGCTCATGCCCGTGTCTCTCTCCTGTTGCCCCCCACACCCCCGCTCATGCCACGTGTCTGTCTCCTGTTGCCCCCCACCCCCTCGCTCATGCCCCGTGTCTGTCTCCTGTTCTCCCCACCCCCCGCTCATGCCCCGTGTCTGTCTCCTGTTCCTCCCATCCCCGCTCATGCCCTGTGTCTGTCTCCTGTTGCCCCCACCTCCCGCTCATGCCCCGTGTCTGTCTCCTGTTCTCCCGACCCCCCACTCATGCTCCGTGTCTGTCTCCTGTTGCCCCCCACCACTCGCTCATTCCCCGTGTCTGTCTCCTGTTGCCCCCGCTCATGCCCTGTGTCTGTCTCCTGTTGCCCCCCACCCCCCGCTCATGCCCCGTGTCTGTGTCCTGTTGCCCCCCACCCCCCGCTCATGCCCTGTGTCTGTCTCATGTTGCCCCCACCCCCTGCTCATGCCCCGTGTCTGTCTCTGTTGTTCCCCACCCCCGCTCATGCCCTGTGTCTGTCTCCTGTTCCCCTCACCCCCGCTCATGCCCCGTGTCTCTCTCCTGTTGCCCCCCACCCCCCGCTCATGCCCTGTGTCTGTCTCCTGTACCTCCCCACCCCCGCTCATGCCCCGTGTCTGTCTCCTGTACCCCCCCACCCCCTGCTCATGCCCCGTGTCTGTCTCCTGTTGCCCCCCACTCATGCCCCGTGTCTGTCTCCTGTTCCCCCCACCCACTCATGTCCCGTGTCTCTCTCCTGTTGCCCCCCACCCCCCGCTCATGCCCCGTGTCTGTCTCCTGTACCCCCCACCCCACGCTCATGCCCCGTGTCTCTTTCCTGTTGCCCCCGCTCATGCCCCGTGTCTGTCTTCTGTTCCCCCACCCCCCGCTCATGCCCCGTGTCTGTCTCCTGTTCCCCCCACCCCCCGCTCATGCCCCGTGTCTGTCTCCTGTTGCCCCCCCCATGCCCCGTGTCTGTCTCCTCCATTCCCCCACTCCACGCTCATGCACCGTGTCTCTCTCCTGTTGCCCCCCACGCCCCCCACTCATGCCCCGTGTCTGTCGCCTGTTGCCCCCCACCCCCCGCTCATTCCCCGTGTCTGTCTCCTGTTCTCCCCACCCCCGCTCATGCCCCGTATCTGTCTCCTGTTCCCCCCCATCCCCCGCTCATGCCCCGTGTCTGTCTCCTGTTCTCCCCACCCCCCGCTCATGCCCCGTGTCTGTCTCCTGTTCTCCCCATCCCCGCTCATGCCCCATATCTCTCTCCTGTTGACCCCAACCCCTGCTCATGCCCCGTGTCTGTCTCCTGTTGCCCCCCACCCCCCGCTCATGCCCCGTGCCTCCCTCGTGTTCCTCCCCACCTCCGCTCATGTCCCGTTTGTGCCCTGTAGCCCCCCGCTCATTCCCTGTGTCTCCCTCGTGTTCCTCCCCACCCCCTGCTCATACCCCGTGTCTCCCTCATGTTCCTCCCCACCCGCTGCTCATGCCCCGTGTCTCTCTCGTGTTCCCCCCACCACCGCTCATGCCCTGTGTTTCCTTCCTTTTCCCCCCCACCCCCTGATCATGCCCCGTTTGTACCCTGTTCCCTCTCACCCCCCGCTCATGCCCATGTGTCTCCCCTGTGCCCCACCAACCCCGCTCATGCGCCGTTGTGTTCTTTATACACCCCGCCTTCCCTTTCCATGGTGGCCATCTTGGTAAAAGATTTTCCTTCCTACACCGAGACGCCGCAGGCGTCCCGGCGTAGGAAGGAAAATCTTTTTGTTTTTTTTTACCACCCGGCATTCCCACTTTGAGGACATAAGATGTTAGTGGTCTTCATCTATTGAAAAGGATGTTATGGTCATGTTGTACTAATAAAAACCTTTAAAATTTAGTAAAAAAAAAATGTTACAGGGACGTTATGGTTAAGTTGCACTAATAAAAACCTATGAAATTCAATGAAAAAACTTTGTTAAAGGGACGTTATGGTTAAGTTGCGCTACTAAAAACCTATGAAATTCAGTGAAAAAAACTTTGTTAAAGGGACGTTATGGTAAAGTTGCGCTACTAAAAACCTATGAAATTCAGTGAAAAACTTTGTCAAAGAAACGTTATGGTTCCAAGTAAAACCGAAAAACCCTTGAAATTCGCCAGTTATGGTAAGCTAAGCAACCATAACTCGCGCTACCACCGTGCACTGCTAAGACTAACACCCAGGACATCAAAGATGACATCACAAATGTCATTGATGACATCACTGATGACATCACATGTCTGGCTCACTCTTTTTTCTTTTGCTGACATATCTAGGCCACATGGTTTTCTTCAGTAACAGTCAGAAACTAAACATTTTATTTTATTTGTAGACGTATCCTTCAAGTAGGTTCTTACAGTAATTCTGTTAGAGTCCAGTCACATCATATGAAACATATACATACGGGAAGACACAAGCTTGAAAGACAGCAATCCTTTTTGTGCATAAAGATAATCAATAGACTCATGAGCACTTTCTGATAGTTCTGTTGTTTTTTTTTTATGGCTGTACTTTCCCTGTGGGTCCAATCACATCAAGTGATACACATACATAGGGTGAATAGCAGCTTTGAAACAGAGCAATCATTTATTTGCATGAAAATAATCAGTTAAGTTATGAATTGTTTCTGCTACTACTTGTGCTTTTTTGCTAACTTCACTTTCCCTGTATATACCCATATTGGTTGTGTTCTTGTGTCTTTGTGTTTTGTCTATAGTAATGTTTTATTAGCTACGTATTACATATTTCACAGTACACAAAAATCTATTAAGAAAACAATTATCATTTCATTATTCAACATATTAACATTACGAATATTATACCTTCATCTTGTACACTGCACACCATGTTATGTTTCTGTATTAGTAGCTTAGTATACTAGATAGAACCCCATAATAGAATGCTATTTATATCAATGCATCGTTCAATGCACTAATTATGGTATGATATTTATTGCAATGATCCTTGACACTTGTTTCGCAACATTATAATAAGAATCCCTTGTACACGTATTTCATGAAAAGTACATACACATGTGATGTCATCAGTAATGTCATCAATGACATTTGTGATGTCATCTTTGATTTCCTGGGTGTTAGTCTTAGCAGTGCACGGTGGTGGCGCGAGATATGGTTGCTTAGCTTACCATAACTTGCGAATTTCAAGGGTTTTTCGGTTTTACTTGGAACCATAACGTTCCTTTGACAAAGTTTTTTCACTTAATTTCATAGGTTTTTAGTAGCGCAACTTTACCATAACGTCCCTTTAACAAAGTTTTTTCACTGAATTTCATAGGTTTTTAGTAGCGCAACTTAACCATAACGTCCCTTTAACAAAGTTTTTTCATTGAATATATATATATACATATATATATATATATATATATATATATATATATATATATATATATATATATATATATATAACAAATGCTTATTAAAAAAAGAAAAAAGTACATTTGCAGAGGACCAGTGTGAATTAAAATAAAATAAAAAATAAATAATAAATGCATGTAGAAATGTTAAACTAAAGTGTATGATGCATAAATGTGTATACATTTTAGTAACTCTGGTTGCAGAATATTCCTGAGACCTTGATTATATAAGTCTTATTAACTTCAAATGTTCATGCAGGGAATAATGAGAACAAATACTATTTCTGTGAAATTGTACTCCTCCATCCTGAGAGGATGGCAAACTCACATCTGCCAGAACCCCTTATCACATAGCAAATACATTGGGAAGCTATCACGGGCACCATCCAATCCAAATATGCTGCACCAAATGATGCTGCAGTTTGCTGAGCATTTAAATTTAAACACATGGGAGGTAGAGTTATTTTTTGGGAAGCAGAAAAGCAAAACAGCACACCCGACAAGAGAGAAGCTGATTAGGAGTGCATCTGCAAAGGGATGATGGACAATCTCCTTACGATGGCCAGTTCTTGATGGGGCTGAATGCAGAGGCCTTTCCCAATACAAAACCAGATTTCCTTAAAAGGTTTTTGGGAGCAGGTGGACAGACAGAAACAAAGAACTTATCTGGTGGTGTTGCTTGAATCTGGTTAGTGTTATGCCTGTCCTGTGCCTTTAATAACAAGCCAAATGTGAGTACATTGATCCCTCAGTATATAGACAAATGTCACAGGTGCAATGAAATCCCAGATATCAATTTAAACTATATTTTGGGTATCCTTGTTTACAAGCTATTCCACTGAAAGTATTAACATAAATGTAGCATGTGTGCTTTGTGATTAATAGGTCAAGTTGAAATGCTGGGTTGCTTCCCCATTATAAGGGTTTCTCCAGACATTTGGAATCTCTGAATGCATTTGAAATCCCAAATTGAAATGTGGATTGGGAAGACTTTGAAAATGAAATCTATTCCTTAATGAACATATGGAAATGGGGTGTTGTGTTTGTCATGGAAAGTATCTAGGCACTTGCATTAGCCTGCCCTTTCGTTGACCTACTGAGCTATCTTGCGTGTATTTAGAGCTTATTCAAAGCGTGGAGGAAAATGCTGAACCAGCCAGGCCTCTAAGACTGAGTGAGCCAGCATGCTTGCAAGGGGTTAACTCCGAAGGCCTTTCTGGAGACATAAATATCTAGTTTTGCAAGAAGCCCTGCGCAGCATTTAGGAGCCATGCACTGCCATCCTCTTCTGTGCTCTGCGTTTGTCAGGTGCACTGATAACACAATAATGTAAAAAGGCGCTTCCCACAACAACGTACACTGAGCCTGAGAGCCAAGACTGGCAGTAACTTTCCAGTAGAAAACATGTTTTGCTGCATGGAAGGATTTAGCCTAGAAGATTCTCGAAGAGCTGGTACGTCATAGTGTTTGATGTGCAGCCCCTAATAAGAGAACTTTACCTGGGGCAGTTAGGGGAGGACTCTTCCGGGGCTGTTCATGAGACATGCACACGTAGAGAAACAGCGCCTGGATGCCCAGCCAGCACTAGAGTGCAGAGGCTCCTGGCAGCACATCCCCGCTCTGGTGCAGGCTTTTGGGGGCTAGGCCAGTCCCTGAGGGGTGCCGGGCACACAGAGTGGCGTGGGCCCTGGGTATGATTCTATCATATCGCCATCAACGATTCCTAGGAGCGTAAGATCCTTTGTTATTCATCTGTAACTGATAATTTGTACTATTCAGCTTGCACTTTCATTCCCATATTATTGAAAATTGCAGCTTAATTCTGATTAGTCACTGTAGTAATAAATGCAAGCATCAAATCTTCTGTGTGATTGGCTTTCTTCCAGACTGAGTTCATTTTGCCTCGCATAGATTCGTACTTGTGTGGGAGAGTGATAAGGAGTGATTATTTGCATGAAGGGCTGGCCCCAGGAGGGTGCGGGTTCCCCTTTTCACTACATTTGGTGTAGTCAATTGCAGGATTTGTGAGCACAATGCCTTTCTGGAAGAAACAGGGGAAGGATGAATGCAATGAAGGGGATAGTGCACTCGGTCACATTCCAGGATGGCCGGCAACAAATGCATCGTCGGGTGTAGCAGATAATTTGAATCGGTACTCTGCGCCGAGGGCATTGGACATGCTTGAAAATGATGTTTCCCAGGTGGTAATTAGTGAGTGTTTGGAGAGTTTACAGCTTGAGAAATGCAGAAGGGAGCAAAAAGCAGCAAGAAACATGGGCTGGTTGTTCCTGCAGGCGCACAAGAAGTTGCATGAGAATGAATTGCTTAAAGATGCACAGATTCATAAATTAAATGATGAGATGTCCCTGCTCAAGGAGCAACAAATCATAATGAGAGAGACCCTTGAATCGTCCGTTAAGCTGGCTGATCAGATGGAGGACAGGTGTGCCTCTTCAGCTGTGCGTGTAGCCACGCACAAGCACAGACAGCGGCGAGGCAATCCGTCAAAGATAAGGATTCGAGCATTAATTAGGAAAGATACATGGGACCCAAATTCATGGTCTGGTGAGGTTTGTGATAGCGAAACCGAACAGATATTTCACTGGGATGAATCTGTTGAAGTCAGACTTGCAGAGCTAAACTGTTCGGAGGGAGAGGAGTTGGAATGTGCTCCAAAGAAATATGTTTATCCAGCGCGGCCGTTAACCACTAACAAGTCAAAAGGCCAAGCTGGCGGACGGAAACATTCAGAATACTAGGATTGTTTGCGATTATACACAGACAGAGCTTTTAGACATTGCCAAGTTGTTTAGACAGCTAGCAGGCAAACCGCTTTTGAAATGGTACCTTAGATTATGGGACACCGGTGCAGATGGCATCTTCTTAACCCCAGAAGAATTATGAAAAATGGGTTCAATCACTACTAATGTAATGCTGGGACAGATGGTACGCAAGGCGCTGGGGCAGCAAGGGTCGCATTCCTTGTTTAATTGGCTTCAGACTGCATTAATACATTTTTATGCAAGTCTCTGAGGAAGTGGTCTGGAAGTGGGCTGTCTGCTGTGAAACGCTGTTTACCGACTTGGATCCTTGACACTGCCTTACCTCTGCATGGACTATGAGCCACGCCCCTTTCCTGAAAAAACTCTTATATTTACCCGCGCGCGTGGTCCTGCGCGCGCGCTCCGAGGAAGTGGTCTGGAAGTGGGCTGTCTGCTGTGCTGTGAAACGCTGTTTACCGACTTGGATCCTTGACACTGCCTTACCTCTGCATGGACTATGAGTATGGACCTTACAACTCTTGCAATATAATTTACAAGCCTAAGTACGCATTATAGGCTCTAAACATATTCTTCTTATATGTTTTTTACTTAAGCCATGCCCCTTTTCTGAAAAAAACTCTTAAATTGACCCGCGCGCGTGCTCCGAGGAAGTGGTCTGGAAGTGGGCTGTCTGCTGTGCTGTGAAGCGCTGTTTACCGACGTGGATCCTTGACACTACCTTACCTCTGCATGGACTATGAGTATGGACCTTACAACTCTTGCAATATAATTTACAAGCCTAAGTACGCATAATAGGCTCTAAAAATATTCTTCTTGTATGTTTTTTACTTAGGCCATGCCCCTTTTCTGAAAAAACTCTTACATTGACCCGCGCGCGCGCTCCTGCGCGTGCACTCTGAGGAATTGGTCTGGATGTGGGCTGTCTGCTGTCCGCTGCTCGCAGCACAGCACCTCACACCGAACACATCCTATTTCATCCTATTTCATATCAGGCCACAGCGGGTTTAGAAAGCATGCCGTTTTTGGAGGTCCGTAATACCAAGATGTATATTTATATCTAGATGTATATCTAAATCACGTGAGTAAAAGGCTCTCATAATATTTTCTGGATCCAGGTGGAGCTCACGTTGCCTTTCCTAATGGGAAGACCGTTTTAGGAAGGCTTTTTGTAAACGTATAGAATTAATTGGTGCTTTTCACTGTCAAACTCTGGGTACTTTTTGTGTGTGCATGTGTAGCACGTGAATGCAGACAAATATATGAGTTTACGTTGCCTTTCCAAATGAGAAGAGTGTTTTAGGAAGGCCTACGTAAACATATTGAATTGGGGGTGCTTTTCACTGTTAAATTCGAGGTATTTTAGGTGTGTGCATGAGCATGGCAGGAACCCAAAGTGGCAAGTTACATACCCCATGTGAGGCTGCTAAAAAAAATTGGAAAAAAATAACATATTCTAATTGCGAGTGGAACTTTTGTTTTCCCCAACATTGATAGCGTATTAGGGGTAAACCAGTATTCCTTGAGGATGGATGTAAAACACTCCAAGGATCCTAAGGGGGTAGGGGCCTCAGAAAAATGGGAATTGAGTGGTATTGATTTTCCCCCACTCCCAATTGCATTGGAATCCTCAGTAAAGGAGCCCTGTGAGTCACTAAAGCAGGCCGACCTGCCCGAGGAGCACAAGCAAAAAAGCTTTCTAAGTGTTCAAGACACACTAATAAGGCCCTCAACTCTAAATTTGGATGACACCTTGCCCTCCACCCCGCAGTTGGATACGTCTTTATTAGCCTCGGTAGTATCTCCGGAGTTGGATCGAAGGGTAAGATTATCCACAGGGCCGTCAACACCCGTAAGGGCATGGGGCGGGGGGCTCGACAATGTGCACCTCCACAAATCCAGTTTGGGCAGAATGGAGGAGCACCCCCTAGCGTCCATATCTCAACCCCTCGCAGAGGACACAAGAGAAGTGAGGGATATGTTTGGAAGCAGAACTCAGGGGGATTCTAGGCCTGATCTTCACAAATGCTCCAGTCCAACAATTCCTATTGCGCCTCAAAATCATAACTTTGAGGAAACAGCCCATATCCTTGCAACTGAAGATTCTAATACTGAAGATATTGTCCATCCGTTAGAATCCTTTCCGGTCCTAACCAGGATCCTCAATCTCCTGGATAAGGGGCATGAAAGGACACATGGAGAGATTCAGGAATTACGAATCAAGATGGTAGAATGCTTGGAAAAAGTAAGTAGGGGGGAAGCGTTTGTGCATGCTCTGAATATATACAAAAAAGATATCCTACCACAACCAGATAAGGAAACCAAGGTGGGGCATAATGTAGGATGCAAAACGAGGGACGATGTCATACAGAATAAGCATCATAATAAAAATGCGCAAGAGATCTCTACTAAAGAATTAAAGGAACTGAAAAAGTTGATTATGATCAACTCTGAGAAAATAAAAAATGTGGGAAACCATAGAGAAATGGAGCATGAAATTAGAGACTGTAAAGAAACTAATGTATCAGAATTAAGTATTGGAAGTGAACCCGACAGCCCATCTATTCTATTGAGGGTTTTAGAAGAGGAGATGATGGAGAAGCAGACATTCATACAAACACAAGGCTTAGATCCCAATCAGGGAGAAGATCAACCCTTTGTACGTGTTATTTCACGTAGAGAAAAGAAAATGAGGGCAATAGCTATTAAAAGAAGAGCTAAGAGTGAAAGGATTGCCAACTCAGGATCATTAAAGAAAACACAAAACCAACCCTCCTTAAAAATAAAAAATACGAACATGAACATTAAAGATATTTGCAGTCTATCAGGTGAGGGTGGTACATTAGATTTTAGCCAACATAATGAAGAAAGTAAGTTGGCAGTGGATGTAAAGGAAGACTCAGGTAGACACGATCTGGGAAAAGTGGGCACTCCCACACAGACAGTAGAAACTGTATGTAAGGTCCATGATGCTGAATATGGAGAAGCCCAAAACACTCTATCTAAAGCCATGAACTATAAGGGGAAAATTGCTACTACTAAACAAAAAAATAAAAAAACAGAAACAACTAGAAAAAAAAAGAAGATCCCAAAAAGTCGAATGACATTGGAGCAGAAGGGTGTAAAGCGGTAAGGACTATCCAACAGTTTTTCAGCACAAAAATAAAAGAAAAAACTGTTATAGAAAAAGTGCAGGAGACAGGAATGGATAAGATATCACATACGGATGCCTTTAAGGGTTCGGACCACCCACTAATCCAACTGAGCAAGAGGGGACTGGAAGCGTGGGAGGGATTGAAACTAAGGAAGCCAGTGAGAATGATTCAACTGTTATCCCCACTGAAGATATAAAACTACTGGTACAGGAAGCACCTCTCAAAATCCTTCAACAATCATCCAAGCTTGCTCTAACCCTCCCTGTGCCAATAGTCCATTTAGAGCATAAATCCTTGTGGGAAGCAACAAGGAGGTACCCTCCTGAAATTGTCACACAAAGTAATGAAGACTATAGTCTACAGGGACTAAATGATCGACCGCATGAAGATGGGTCTAATACTGACATGTCAAATCTAAAACATGAATACCTTTCCACTAAGGCCGTGGTCAGTAACACTGAGACGAGTATGGAAGGTAGAGGGGAAGGACCACTGATTAATCGAATACAACAGGTGGACAAGGACTTTGACGAACGTATCAGAGAAAAATTTGAACTATGGAATTTAGAGAAGGCCCATGAAAAAGGAAGGGACATCAATCCAGGGCAGGATGTAAAGTTTGAGACCCGTGGTGGCAGGGAGTAGGAATCAGATAAGCAAACTAAGCTTGAGGAACAAGATCTTAGGTATCAAGATGCTGGGCAAGAGAACTGGAGAGAATGGAGGGAACCGAAATATGTGGATGACCCCAGTGTCATATTAAATTTTGTATTAACAATAGGAGGTCCCCCTCCCTAATTCGAGTCAGAATCCTCTCATTGTTTAACGAAATCCCTCGCCTCTCATTTATCTCCTCTGGGGATATTAAGCTTATAGACTACATCCATCCAATGAGATATGATTGTGTCAGGATTGTGTTCCATTCGAGAGAAACTTACGAACTTGTACTCGCAGAAGGAGTGGCTTTGCAAAGATTTGGTTACGATATTATAAATTTCAGCCTAGGTTCGGGAACACAACAGGTTGGGGACTGGATAGGTTATTCCGGCAAGTCAGAAGGGAATAACCAAACAAATTGAGGTTTCAACATTAACATTGAGAAACAGCTGAAAGACATGAATGAGCTAAGAACACTGGCACAATCCCTGAGAGAATCCATAGCCAAGATTAAAGGCCTGAAAGACTCCACCTAGAGTATTGCAAAGCTAAATTTCCTATCATGGAACTCTAGGGGGTCCCGTCCATTAACTTACTCCGTAAAAACCTGTTCAGAGCTCGTGAAATATTCCTTTCTGTGCATTCAAGAAACCTGTGCAACTACCGCTATATTCCTAGATGGCTTTACAATTTTTCAGGAGCCCGCTATGAAAAAAACTAAGGGGAGACCGGCGGGGGGACTGATCATTGTTATCAAGAATAATACTAACTTTGAAACAATCAAGAATTATGTATAAATAATGGAATAATGGGTGTATAGCCTCACTCATAAATGTGGGTTGGAAGAGTGCTCGAATTTATCTGCTAATCATAAATATATATTGGCAACCAGAGCGTGATTTAAAGCAGTTTATTGAATCTATTGATTCAGTAATTCAGGAATGTCAGGACTTAGATAAGGATTTGTACATTGCTATGTGTGGGGATTTTAACTCTGAAATTTGTGTGGAAGAAGAACAATATGTAGGAAGGGTTGGTCGTACTAAAATGGAGCAGGGGGACTCACGTAAGCACCTTCAGGGGCAGCAATGGGCACAATATATAGGTGGCTGGGGGCTTCAATGTGCAAATAATCTGCTGGAAAATTCAACTGATAAATCTACCTGGTCAAATGGCAAATGGAGCTCTACTATTGACTATATTTTTGTGTGTATGAAGATTTTTCAAAACATACAGAGTTTAAATTAATAGGCGTATCTGAGAGGGACCACAAAATGCTGAGAATGGTATTACTAACTGAGGTGGACAGGGTGGACGTACTTGGTTATGACATTCCACTGTCTTTAAATGCCCAACAGAATCGAATTGTATTACATAAAACAAATATCAATAGAGTTAATATGTTTTTTCAAGAAGATTTCGATAATAGCACGTACACTCAAAAAAAATTGTTATATACCCATAATTCCTTGGGGGGCTATATAGAATCCACAGTAATTGGCAAAGCGGGATTAAACAAAAAAAAATATATACAAATAGGAAAGAACCCCACAAGCACGTATTCTCTGAGGAAATGAAAACACTTAAGAACGAACGTAATCGAGAAATACGTAGATTCCTTTCTTGTCATAAAAACTCACTAAAAGTGTTGAATAAGAGTGAATTCTCCCAGTTAAAAAATAGATGGAAGAGGAAAGCGAGGTGTCTACGTGCAAAATTATATCAGGGAGACGCCGAAGACATGTTGGTATCTCTTCGTGATGCTAACACACATAGATTCTGGGCATTAGTAAACAGGGGAGGGACTACACTAATGAAAGCTCAATCCATTTGTGTAAATTCTGAAAAATGGGAAGGACATTTTGGCACGCTATATTCTGCTCCCGGGGTGGCTTGGAATCCCTCACCTCAAATGGTAAATGTCATTTGGGATATTCCATTTGATGTGAAAGATATTAAATGTATCATCGTTAAAAGCTCCTCTTCGAGGGCCCCTGGTCCAAATTTTCTCTGTAATAGTGTGATGAAGGGAAACGTAAATACATGGGCAAAAATGTTATTCCTCTTATTTAAAGACATTCTGTTTACAAAGACTATCCCCTCAAGTTGGATAATGTTGTATATTGTACCCATATATAAAAAAAAGGGGATAGGTCACTTCCATCAAGCTACAGACCCATTGATCTGATAGATGTTGACTCCAAAATGTTTGCAAGTCTCATACTTGTTCATATTCAGAGTTGGATGGACAAGTGTGGGATTGTGTCCCCCAATCAGTTTGGATTTAGAAAAAATGTAGGCACAGACGCAGGTGGTCTTCTAATTAACATCTTACAAAATGCAGCGTGGACCCCAGGAAATCCACCTATCTATATAGCCTCAATTGATCTCACTGCTGCTTTTGATCTAGTGGATAGAACAATTTTGTGGTCCAAACTTCAAAATGTAGGTATGCTTACACCTCTGCTATCTATATTGTATAATATGCATGAAGATTCTAGACTTAAGGTGAGACTTAATGTGGAGAGAGTACTATCTCAAGAGATAAGGGTCAAAAATGGCTTAAGGCAAGGATGTATTTACGCACCAACCATTTTTAATTTGTATTTCTCGGATATGGGGCAGAGTTTTAAAAATCTTTTAGTTAACTCACCAAAGATTGAGGGTACCAAGATTGTATGGACTGCCTATGCAGATGACGTGACCCTGTACGACCATACTCCCATTGGACTCCAGCGTCTCCTATCAGCCTTCCAAGATTACATCTTTGCAAACGTGTTAAAAATAAACCACTCAAAAACAGTTATAGTCTGTCTTTCTCATAAGAAAAAACAAACTAGCTTCTCATGGTTTCTAAACCATGATAAACTTCCTACCAGTACAGCAATCAGATACCTTGGGTATCTCATATTCGAGGACAAAAAAAAGGAGAATTTCCGTAACCTCCTGAATGCGAAGGTCGGCACAATGACTGCACAAGGGAGAAAAATGGACTCGAAATATGGTAAATTTTCGTTAATGCCATGTATTCGCCTGTATAAAAATCGAATTGTAGCCCAATTTAGTTATGGCCTAGAATTAGCTCCCTTATGGTGCAGATCGGAGGTGGCACTATACAAAGCCAAAATTGTAAGATCAATGGTGAAGTGTCTGCCTAAATGTGTACCCTTGGCGGCAATTTGGTATGAACTTGGCCTGCACTCATTAAGGAGCGTTTTAGAATGGCAAAGATTGTCCCTTTACAGGAAAATGATCACCAGCAACGAATCTACATTGTATGATATTATGGGGAAGGGCATCCGGAGTGGTGCTCCCACTTCTAAATATCTGAGAGATATGATGGAGGAAGCTAATGCTGTATTGGACCTATTGGGTGTTCCTAGAGATATGTTAATTCGGAACCCAATGAAAGTAAAAAATCTACTGTCACATGCGGACTCGAATCTTACAGTATATGAGGTCAGAAAAACCTGCCTATACAATCACATTGTAAATGACAGCAAAAATATGGGGGAAACTGCATTATATCTAATCAAATTTCCGGATTGAGAATGGAGACAATACTTTATGAGATTTCGATTTAATGTTTTGGGAACGGGAGAAATAATTGATATTAGAAATTGTGAAGTTAGGGGTTATTCGCTCTGTAAGTTTTGTAAACAGAAGGATTACTGCGAGACACTAATGCACTTGTTGACCCAATGTGACGGATTGAGAAAGGAACGTATCAGCTACTTCAGTTGCCATGTACCCAATACTGAGTGTGTGGACTTGGAGCTTTTGTGGCAAGATATGTTGCACGGGAAAAGTTACAGATTGCAATAATAAGATTCTTAAAAACTTGTTGCCATCTATGATATTTTTTTAATTACCAGATGAAATAATGCTATATAACGTACTTGCAACGCGCTGGTACCATATTAATTGCAATGCATTTGAATTGTATCAACCCCTAAATGTAAAATACTGGGTGTGTTATGGAAGTGATAATCGTCACCCGTATGTATTGTTGGTAAGGAAATTGCTGTGTTTGGATGAGTGTTTTTATATGTATTTTATTGGATCATACTGCAAACTGAATCTTAACATTATTTTTAGCCATACGGCCTCTTAGAATTTTAAGATCTGAGTTTTTAGGGATTTTATGAAATTTTGTACGTAATTGTTATATGAAATTATATGGAAATCTCGAGACTTCTTTGTTAGTATTGTTGTGCTTGTCTATGTTTCTCTGTTTCTTTATATGTTCAAAAGAACAGTTAAGAGAAAATAAGAATGTTCCTGTTGTTTTGTAAAAGTTACTTTTTAACTATAAATAAAAAAATAAAAAATAAAATATGGAAGAAATGTGGGGCCCCTGGGATTCACTACCCGAAGCGACAGATCAGTTTAGAGAGATGGGGTTACTGACACTATTGAAATTACACATAGGCAAATGTGGGTGGACCTGCTAAAAGCAGGAATTCCAAAGGAAGAGATAGATGGTAAACCCACACCTGTGCTGTTTGAGAAATGGAAAAAATTGCAGAAGCAGGGGTCAGGCAAATCTAAGCCTTTTGCACCATCTGAGGAAGAGGTGTTGAAGCCCAAAGTGCGGTCAAAAGTGTACCCTGATTTGGCAAAGGACAAATGGGAGGTCTCAGACCCTATTTTTGATTGAAGGGCTGGATCTGTCTTTGAGGTACGGTTAATAAAGAGAACCAGTCCCAGAGACAGACACCCTTTTGTACCACTTACCTTGTATTTGAATGACAAAGTGAAACAGGTTTTGGCTCTATTAGACACGGGAGCTGAGGTAACCATTCTGAATGGCAATCCCAATAAATTATCTGGTCCCAGAGTTTTGGTCATGGTATGGGGGAGCTGAAACTGTTGCAAAAGCATTCAATGTAAAGATGTCAAGTGGCAAGGGATTGCCCTTCACAGCAAATGTCCTGATTGCAGACATACCTGAGTATATACTGGGAATTGATGTGTTGTTGGGCAAAAGTGTGACTACAGATTTAGGTGAATTTGTTTTTGGCAATCGGAAAATCCATGTGAGAGTTGTTAACCCTGTGGTGGTTGGGCATGCAGAATGGTCCCCCTTGCATTTACCCCCTCCTGCTGAGCCAGTGTGCGTGAAACAGTACAGGCTGCCAGGAGGGCACAAAGAGATTGGTGAAACTATTGAGTCATTGGTGAAAGCTGTCATAATGAGGCCAGCAGTCAGTCCATTCAACTCTTCGATCTGGCCTATCCGTGCCCAGATGGGGCGTGGCGTCTGACAATTGATTTTCGCACCTTGAACAAGAAGGTGCCACCCTTATCTTTGGCGATGCCAGACATCATTACTCTGATTGAAAACCTTACGAGAGAAGTGGGTGAATGGCATGTGGTCCTTGACGAATGCATTTTTCTCCATTGATATTGACGCTGAATCACAAGACCAATTTGCTATCACTTGGGTAGACAGACAATTTACATTTACTAAATTGCCCCAGGGGTATTTGCATAGTCCCACTCTGTGTCATGGATTGATTGCCAGAGACTTGAAGATGGTACAGTTGGATGATGTGTATGTTGCCCATTATATTGATGACATCATGCTAACCAGTGTTGAGAAAGAACATGTAGAAAAAGCTGCTGAGAAGTTGATCACACACATGCAAAACCGGGGTTGGGCCATAAATCCGAAAAAAGTACAGGGGCCCACTCAAGAGGTGAAATTCCTAGGTGCTATTTGGTCTGGGTCAGTTAAGAAAATTCCTGTCCCTGTGATTGATATGGTTCAGCAGATGAGTCCACCAGCAAATAAAAAAGAGTCACAAACATTCATTGGGTTAATGGGTTTTTGGAGAAATCACATACCTCATTTAAGCCTGATACTGAAACCCATCTACAAAGTCACCAGAAAGAAACATGATTTTACATGGGGCCTAGAGCAGCAGTCTGTTTTTTAGCAGGCTAAGGACACTTTGCAGAATTACATCACACTCGGCCCCATGATGAAAACTGACCCTTTTGAACTAGAAATTCTGGTTTACAATGATGTTGCTGTGTGGAGCTTAAGGCAAAAGCAAGGACAGAAAAGAGTGCTGCAAGGTTTCTGGTCAAGAAAACTCACAGATCCTATGACAAGATACACTCCGCTTGAGAAACAAATTGCGTCAGTATACTGGGCCCTAGTTGAGACTGAAAGAATCACAGGAGAGCAACCAGTGACAATTTGCACAGAAATTCCGATCATGGGCTGGGTGCGTGACACTGCTGCAAGCGGAAAAAGTGGCAGGGCCCAAGACGCCACTCATGTCAAATGGAAACCGTATTTACAGCAACGTGCGAAAGCTGGCTGCACAGGGGTTTCCAGACTGCAAGAATGAATGCTGGAGGCAGTGGATTTGGAAGAAATGCCTGAACCGAGAATCCCAGTGGCGTTGCCAGAATCTCCCTTCAAAGTCGCACCCGCCTATGATACATTGTCAGAGGAAGAACAACATTTTGCATGGTTCATGGACAGCACAGCAAAGTATGATAAAGGGCAAAGACACTGGCAAGCTGTTGCTTTCCAGCCCCACCGAGAAACACTGCTGATGAGAGAAGGTGTGGGAGGATCCAGTCAATATGCTGAACTGCAGGCAGTGGCCTCTGTATTGAACAGGTGAAAGAGACAGAGACTGCATACATATACACGGACAATTGGGCCACATATCAGGGCCTGACACATTGGGCACCGGCATGGAGAAGAGACGCCTGGCAGATCAAAAACACTCCGATCTGGGGAGGCCGGACATCTGGGAGGAGATGTGGCGCAAAGTGGAGAGGTGAAAAATCTGCATTGGGCATTTCGATGCACACATGCCCCCTGACACTTCACTGGCTGCCCTGTTCAACAACAAAGTGGATCAAATGGCAAAGATTTGCCCAGTGACAACACCTGAAGAAGCTTAGGTATTGCAAGGAATGGCAGACTATGCACACCAAACCTCCGGGCATCTAGGGCAAGCAGGAACCTATGAATGGGCTAAGAGGAGACAATTACCCATTACCATGGATCATGCCAAGCAAGCTGCCTCCCAATGTTCCATGTGCTGCGAAGTGAAGCACTACCCACTGGAGAGGAAGCCCCAGGACCCTTTGAGAAGAGGTGAAAAAGCTGCTAGCGTATGGCAAGTTGACTACATTGGCCCTCTGGCGCCCGAGAATGGGAAGCATTATGTGTTGACCATGGTAGACACATATTCGGGACTGCTGTTAGCCTATCCAGTCGCCCATGCAGATCAACGGGCTACCTTGCAAGGAATGGAATACCTCATTAGGCACTATGAAATTCCAGATGAAATCCAATCAGATCAAGGCAGCCATTTTGCTGGACATAATGTGCAGAACCGGGCGCTAGAGCAAGGTATCAAATGGACACTGCACATCAGTCGGTACCCAGAATCCTCTGCTCTGGTGGAGCGCAGCAATGGGGTGCTCAAGCAACAAATAAAGAAACTGACTAAGACTCACACTCTTAAGGGGTGGTCCAAACGCCTGGCACAAGCACTGTTTGAACTAAACAATCGTCCGTTGGGAAACCGGCAAACACCCTTTGTGAGAATGACAAGTGAGAAGGTGGAATCCACAAATATTCTTATTGTGTGGAAAACCGACAAAGAAGCAAAACTGCCTGTGCAAGCTACGGCAGGCAGCATTGGACTGGATTTATCTACCTATGAAGATGATGTTATACCAGCGGGGCAAACCAAATCCATATTGCTGGGTATTGGCATCAAATTGCTGGCTGGCACTTATGGACGCATTGCTGTACGATCCAGCCTGGCAAAAAAAGACATTGACATTTTGGGAGGTATGATTGATCCTGATTATCGAGGGACTGTTTCGGTACTATTACATAATGCTGGTGCATCTGCGGTACCATTAACCAAATATGACTGAATTGTACAATTGATTTGTGAGCAAGCAGTTGTTCCCCTAGTGGTTGAAAGTAAGAAAGCCCCAGACACCACACTCAGGGGTGAAGAAGGATTCGGTAGCACCAGGAAAAAGGTGTGGGTTCACCATCCAAACAAAAAGCCTGAGGCTGGGGAGGTGTTAAGTCAAGGTGTTGGAAGTATTTATGTTGTACTATTGCAGAATTCTGACATGCCGGTTTATATCCCTGCTACTAGGCTCACACCACGAACGTAGTGCAGCATGAAGGTGATGGGACTTGCCTTGCTGTGGGTGCTCCTGACCTGCCAAGCAAACGCTTTCTCTGTAAAGAATGGGTTGATGCAAGACACTACATGGACTCTGAGAATCGCATGCACAACACCTGATGCTCCAGTCCTGCGTGATGAAAAAAATCGCATTGTAACCTGTGAGAAAAGCGCTACAAATGAGTATCCACATGGAACTGCTAATGTACTGGCTTGGCAAATTGTCGGACACCTTTTGTCACTGATTCATATGACTGGTGCTTATGAAATCCTAGACCCAAACGTTTCAGTGAATGGATCCAACAATTTGTTTGATGTTTCATGCTTTTTCTGCCCCAAGAACTGCAGCGAGTGTACTTGCCAAGATTTTGTGGACTATAACTTAACTAAATGCATCTCATACAATTGTGCGATGAAAAAGCCACTGCCGGATGGTAGTATGGTGTTTGTATCTAAAACTAATATTGTATATGACAGGCATGCCATTTGGAGAATGGTGTTCTTTAAATCACACATGGTAGAAACTGTGAACATGCTAGCTTTTCCAGTAGTAAGACACATTTAAATTGCAAGCATGTAATGCACGCCTCTATTATTACAGAGGTACACTTAGACATAGATTTATCCCGAGGAAATGTTTCATTATTACAACCAAGCTGCTACAAATGGAGTCAATTTCTGTGGCCCATCGCCAAATTGCGCATAGCTACGGGGCTAGATTCATTGATTGCGGGAGCAGCGGGGGTGGGAACGGGAGCTTTAAACACCTTTGACATAGAAACTGTGCACAATAAGTTAGCTACTATGGGTTCTGATGCCAGCGCTGCTATAAAACTTCTGGCCCAGTGGGTCCCATTGATAAGTCCTACCCTGCGAAACACTGCTACAAGTATTGGCAACCACTGGAGATGGCAGAATTTTAGCTATGAAGACATTTGTTCTGCCATAGGGCAGGTCAATAAAACTGCTAAAGACACCCCGTGCATTTTATGGCAAATCTTGATAAATCAGCAGTTGTTGGCTTTTCGCTCTGACTGGGGGCGACTATCCTCAACCCACTGGCACAAAGAGCTACAGTTACCAGCAAACATATGGATTAAACCTCTTGCTTTTGATTGCATGAAAAACACATGCCACACTTAAATGCAAGTTATTAGAACCGCTTATGCTTTAGAAATATAGGCCCTTTCATAGTCTTGCCTATGAAAATAAATGGTTCCTGGTGGGTTCCGCAGATACGAGGGGAATGGTTAGACAGCCAAAACTACACCATCCACAGTCACACCTGCATGCCCTGGGATCAGGGGTGGGTGTGTCCCCAAACTGGGAGGATTCCAGACCCATGCATGCATCCCATAGCCGGGGAGTGCACCTGGATGCAGTACCACATTAATGGGTCTGACATTTTCCAGATAGACCAGCACAAGGCCTGTATAGTTACTAATCATTCCTTGCTTATTAATAATTATAGGTTGCTAGGAAACCCTCAAGTGTTTTGTGTAGATCAGGTCTATCTTAGACCTTGTTACTCACACCTTATATTCATTGACCCGATGGTCTCACACCACTCTGCATGCCGAACTCACACAACTGCTTAACTGGACTCTACCCTATGGAGTAATCACTGCCAGGCTTCAAGCTATTAGACAATTTGCTCAAACCGCTTGGAAGACTTTCCAAATGTTAGCTACCTTGGTTATCTCTGCAGAGTGCAAGATGATGATTGACAGGAATCAGTTAATCAAAACTGCCGATCATCTGCAATCAGTTACTACTCACCATTGGTGTGATGTATTCACTGGATGGTTTCCCTCCTCCACAAGGCTGCTTAATAAAATTCTACATCCCTTGCTGTGGCTGCTGATTTCCCTAATACTGATTGCTATAGTTTTCATTGGGCTCTTGTGCAGAATGACATTCCTCTATAATAGAAATACTGTGCTAGAAAAATGTTTGATCGGCCTACAGCACACTGTACATGCTTCTAGATCATGGAACTGAGTCAGCATTTTCAGTCCTCACTTCGAAAGGGGTGGAATGTCATGAAAAGTATCTAGGCAATTGCATTAGCCTGCACTTGCGTTGACCTACTGAGCTATCTTGCGTGTATTTAGAGCTTATTCGCAGCGTGGAGGAAAATGCTGAACCAGCCAGGCCTCTAAGCCTGAGTGAGCCAGCCTGCTTGCAAGGGGTTAACTGCGAAGTCCCTTCTGGAGACATAAATATCTAGTTTTGCAAGATGCCATGCGCAGAGTTTAGGAGCCAGGCACTGCCAACCTCTTCTGCGCTCTGTGCTTGTCAGGTGTTCTGATAACACAGGAATGTAGAAAGGTGCTTCCCACAACAACATACACTGAGCCTGAGAGCCAAGACTGACAGTAACGTTTCAGTAGAAAACATGTTTTGCTGCATGGAAGGTTTTAGCCTAGAAGATTCTCGAAGAGCTGGTACATCATAGTGATTGAAGTGCAGCCCCTAATAAGAGAACTTTACCTGGGCCAGTTAGGGGAGGGATCTTCCTGGGCTGTTCATGAGACGTGCGCACGGAGAGAAACAGCACCTGGATGACCAGCCAGCACTAGAGGGCTGAGGCTCCTGGCATCACATCCCCGCTCTGGTGCAGACTTTTGGGGGCTAGGCCAGTCCCTGGGGTGCCAGGCACATGGAGTGGCGTGGGTCCTGGGTGTGATTATATCGTTTCGCCATCAACGATTCCTAGGAGCGTAAGATCCATTGCTTATTCATCTGTAACTGATCATTTGTACTATTCAGCTTGCACTTTCATTCCCATATTATTGAAAATTGCAGCTTAATTCTCATTAGTCACGGTAGTAATAAATGCAATCATCAAATCTTCTGTGTGATTGGCTTTCTTCCAGACTGAGTTCATTGTGCCTCGCATAGATTCTTACTTGTGTGGGAGAGTGATTAGGAGTGATTATAAGCACTAAGGGCTGGCCCCGGGAGGGTGTGGGTTCCCCTTTTCACTACAGTGTTGATAAAGGTTATTCCTTGAGAAGAGTAGGTGAGTTAGGCTCTGCTGTCCCCACATTACAAAACACAACAGGGTTCTTGATTCTATGCCATTAAAATAGGTGCAACCAATTCAATACCACAAATAAATCCAATTGTGTCTATGTCCAGGCTGGCAACCAATGCTTGTGACAGACAGTGTCAACATTTTAGATTAAAATGAGCCCAATACGAGATCTATATGTTAGAGCAAATAGGTGTCTCTGATACAAATACTTGTCAGTGGTTTCAAAGAAAGTTTAGTGAATTGTTTTGTTTCAAACTTTATTTGAAGAACCGTTGTACCTTGTTGAAGCAATCAATCAATAACAATTTGATCTACAAAGCAAAGTAGTATTATGAGTGTATTATCCAAAATAGTCATTCGTATATGTTCTCTATATTTGGATGTTTGGGTGACTTTGAGTGAAAACATCAGTGACATAACAGCAGACAGGCTGCATGTTCCTTTCCTTTCTGTACACAAGCAGCTGGCTGCATTCATTAAAAGATTGTAGGATTGTGAGAGTTGTCATTACAAAATGGGGGTTCTTCTCAAGATGTAGAAGTTACTATGCTATGCATGTCACATCAATGTAACATTTGTATTTTATTTTGTGTTTTATTGAGCGCTTTAAGCCAAAGCGCTGAACAATTAAAACTGGAAACAGTACAATCAAATTGAATAGACAATCAAATCCAGATAACAATCAATCAGGAATGTTGAAGTAGGTACATTTTTAGAGAGGCACAAAAAAGAGAATAGACAGTAATAGAACTAAAAGAAAGTGGGAGAGCATTCCAGTTGAGAGGAGCAAGAAGCTCAAAGGATCGGAAACGAGACTGGACACATGGGGGACGAGAAACCACAAGTCTAAATAGGGAGGAAGACCAAAGATACGGGATGGAGTATAGAATGATAGAAGCACAGCGAGGTAGTTAGGGGCCAGACCATAGAGGGATTTGAAAACGAGACAAACAAAGTGAAATTTTATTTGATAGTGGAAAGGCAGCCAGCTGAGTGTAGCGAGAGAAGATGAAATAAAATCTCGAAAGGGAAGAAGACACAGTAGAGGAATGGAGGAGTTAAAAACTTATCTTAAAGGTGCAAGGCAGGGACTTGGATGGCCAGAGTAGTAGAACAGTATAAGAGTCGAGAAAAGATCAGTCAAGAAATTAAAAGTTCAAATGCTTGGAAGGTTAGAAAGGTTCGAGCTTTGCGGATATTGTGAAGATGTAAACAACAGGAATGAGAAGTAAGAGGAATATGATGAGAAAAAGGCATATTTCAAACAAAGCGCAGATCAAGATTACAAGCTGTGGTTGAGATTGGGAGCTTAGAGGGTGGGAAGGATATGGATGGGGATGTTAGATGAGGAGGAATAGTGTTCGCAGGGAAGAAGAGGACCTCTGTCTTCCATGCATTAAGAGTGAGAAAATGAGAAGACATCTAAGATTTATGGTGATGAGACAGGCTGTGAGAGTGTGGTCAATATCCATGGATAAAGAAGGGCAGCAAAGAAATGTTTGACTATCATCTCCATAGAACTGGTGTGATAGACCATAGGAGAAGATGATAGCAGCAAGCTGTGAGGTGTATTGCGAGAAGACAAAGGGGCATAGGATGGACCCTTGAGGTACCCCGTGGTCAAGCATGAAGGATGTAGAGGTCTTGCCCGCCCAACAAACAGAGAAAGTTTGGTTAGTTAAATAAGAATTAAACCAAGATAGAACTGAACCCTTGAGACAAAATGGGGAAAGTGACAACAGGAGCAGGGAGGGACCCACAGTGTCAAAAGCAGCAGATAACTCAAGAACAGTAAGAAAAGAGGAATGTTTAGAGTAACAAGCTTAAAGAAGGTAATTTAGCAGAGAGATCTAGACAGTTTCAGTTCAGTGGAAATCGAGGAAGAAGAGACAGAACAGTGACGAATGTGGAGATCTGGGAAAAAACAAGATGTTCTAAACGTTTCGAAAGATAGGATAGAAGAGAAATAGGATGAACATTTGAGACAATCAAGGGATTAGCTGTAGATTTATTAAAGATAGGAATAATACATGCATGTTTAAAGGATGCAAGAAAAATTGACGTACAAAGACAGATGTTATAAAAAGAGACAGGATAAGGTACAAGAAGAGGATAGGCCTCAGGAATAAAAGCGGAAGGAATTGGATCAGTAGGAGAAGCAGTTGGGTGAGCTTTGGCAAGTAGAAAAAGAACATCAGTTTTGGAAACAGGAACAAAGTAGGAAATGTAAGCAGAAGGAGTAGATGCAAGAGGAGGTGATGTGCCTAGAGGAAGAGAGGCTTCAATATCTTGATGAAGAGAGAGAGAACCTCCGAAGAAAATAAATGAGAAAAATCAGAAGCAATCAAGGTGGCGTTAAGAGAATACTAGGGGTGGCAGAAAAAAGAAGTTGTGCAACAGTTTGAAAGAGACTCCTAGGTTGGGTAGATTGAGTGTGGTGAAGATCAGAGAAGTGAAACACGCTTTGCTGAAAGTAGACAGTTGTATTAAAGAGTGTCATAGGAGAAATAGGAAGAATGATGAGATGTGAATTTAGATTTAAGCCAACGCCTTTCAAGTCAAAGAAGATAACATAACGATTGTATAACTCTGATTGTGGCCAAGATCACAGATACATACTACATCACATCATTGTGCTGAATTAGGTATTACTTGCCAAATCATTTGCCAAATGATACAAGCTGTCTTTAAAATGAGGCAGATACAGATGAATTGAGAATTGCATTGTATATTTGAGGAGTTGTGGTATTATGAAATAATTATATTTTGGAAGTGCTAGATTATTCATACTGATTGTTCATTTCATTATTGATCATTATGTATTGAGTGTTAATTGTGATCAATCATTCAATCAAAAAACCTTCCATGAGATGGTTATGTATTTTTTTTTAAACTCAGAAGCTCATGTTTTCCAGATGTTTTCTGCATGGCCAATGGGTGATGTGATATTTTGAGTCATGGAAAGTAAACATGAGGGAACGTGTGGGATTCCAGGAGCAAATATTTGGGAAAAACATAGCCCTTCACGCAAGTCATTGCAAACGTTCTACATGACTTTCACTAACAAAGAAGAGCAACATATGCTTGTGATTAAGGTTAAACAAATAATACGAAGTCACTGGAAAAGCCACTATCTGGCCGATTCATGGAATTAATGTGCGCTGAAAACTCCGGCGCAGAGGTGCCAAAACGTGCGAATCGCAGTGCAAGTGCGAAAATCGCAGGGAAACCAGCGCACATCGATTCATGGAAGTCCGTGCGCGAGAAAATTATTGGATGTGCGCTGAAAAAGTGCGCGGCGCACGCCGGCGCACAGGTCATCCATCGGCGTGCGCCACGGCTGCTGCGAAATCACAAATAGCGCAGCGCACATAACAAAAGTAGGCGGAACACGGGGCGTAACACTCGTAATGGGGAACAACGCGTGAAAATATGTGCGTCACGGGGGAAGTACAGGAGGCAAGTGCGCGGAACGCCCACATGCTCGCCTACAACTCGTATTCATGGAATCCAATAGGGCAAACCAGCGCACGGTCAAAGACGCGCACAGGGCCACACAAGTCCGCCACAAGAAAGCAGGCGGTAGCGTCCCTGCGCCTGAAATAAATATGCGCCAAAATGTGCGCTAACAAAAAGCACCTATACCTATGATGAATGATCCATACTGTGGCCCTCTATGACAGATGAGGTGTAAAGGGGTACCGACAAACACGGACACCCGTTGTGTGAAAAATAGCATGTGCGTGTATTACGGGGTGCGCGGGAAGTTCCACACGCGATTGGCCTGGGTACGTGTATTTTGGGGTGCGCGGGAAGTTCCACACGTGATTTCAGCAGGGTACGTGTACTCCGGGTGCGCGGGAAATTCCACACGCAAATCCAGCAGCCTACGTGTATTTCGGGGGTGCCGGGAGTCCTACACGTGAATTGGCCGCGTGGGACCTCCCAGCAGTTCCCTCTACACCCTCCACGGCCCCTGCAGGCGGCCCACACCACAGGGGACTACCCTGCAGCCCTGCACATGTCCTGCAGGCAGCCCATCCACCATGGCCATGCCCCCCAGCCAACCCACATGTTACCTTGCACTACTGCCCACCAACGCATGTCTCGCAGCACCCCCACCCTGCAGCATCCAGGGGCACCCTCCACCAGGCCCCCACTCCTGTCTCCCTGCACCCCCACCCCCCTGCATCCAGGGGCACCATCCACCAGGCCCCCACTCATGTCTCCCTGCACCCCCACCCCCCAGCATCCAGGGGCACCCTCCACCACGCCCCCACTCCTGTCTCCCTGCACCCCCACCCCCCAGCATCCAGGGGCACCCTCCACCAGGCCCCCACTCATGTCCAACTCATGTCCCCCTACACCCCCAACCCCCTGCATCCAGGGGCACCCTCCACCAGGTCCCCACTCATGTCCAACTCATGTCCCCTTGCACCCCCACCCCCCCAGCATCAAGGGGCACCCTCCACCAGGCCCCCACTCATGTCCAACTCATGTCCCCCTGCACCCCCACCCCCCTGCATCCAGGGGCACCCTCCACCAGGCCCCCACTCCTGTCTCCCTGCACACCCACCCCCCTGCATCCAGGGGCACCCTCCACCAGGCCCCCACTCATGTCCAACTCATGTCCCCCTGCACCCCCACCCCCCTGCATCCAGGAGCACCCTCCACCAGGCCCCCACTCATGTCTCCCTGCACCCCCACCCCCCAGCATCCAGGGGCACCCTCCACCAGGCCCCCACTCCTGTCTCCCTGCACCCCCACCCCCCTGCATCCAGGGGCACCATCCACCAGGCCCCCACTCATGTCTCCCTGCACCCCCACCCCCCAGCATCCAGGGGCACCCTCCACCACGCCCCCACTCCTGTCTCCCTGCACCCCCACCCCCCAGCATCCAGGGGCACCCTCCACCAGGCCCCCACTCATGTCCAACTCATGTCCCCCTACACCCCCAACCCCCTGCATCCAGGGGCACCCTCCACCAGGTCCCCACTCATGTCCAACTCATGTCCCCTTGCACCCCCACCCCCCCAGCATCAAGGGGCACCCTCCACCAGGCCCCCACTCATGTCCAACTCATGTCCCCCTGCACCCCCACCCCCCTGCATCCAGGGGCACCCTCCACCAGGCCCCCACTCCTGTCTCCCTGCACACCCACCCCCCTGCATCCAGGGGCACCCTCCACCAGGCCCCCACTCATGTCCAACTCATGTCCCCCTCCACCCCCACCCCCCTGCATCCAGGAGCACCCTCCACCAGGCCCCCACTCATGTCTCCCTGCACCCCCACCCCCCAGCATCCAGGGGCACCCTCCACCAGGCTCCCACTCCTGTCTCCCTGCACCCCCACCCCCTTGCATCCAGGGGCACCCTCCACCAGGACCCCACTCATGTCCAACTCATGTCTCCCAGCACCCCCACCCCCAGCAGTGCAGGGGCACCCTCCACCAGGCCCCCACTCATGTCCAACTCATGTCCCCCTGCACCCCCACCCCCCTGCATCCAGGGGCACCCTCCACCAGGCCCCCACTCCTGTCTCCCTGCACCCCCACCCCCCAGCACTTTGGGGCACCCTGCACCAGGCCCCCACTCATGTCCAACTCATGTCTCCCTGCACCCATACCACCCCCAGCATCCAGGGGCACCCTCCACCAGGCCCCATTCATGTCCAACTCATGTCCCCCTGCACCCCCACCCCCCAGCATCCAGGGGCACCCTCCACCAGGCCCCCACTCATGTCCAACTCATGTCTCCCACCCCCCCACCCCCCTGCATCCAGGGGCACCCTCCACCAGGCCCCCACTCATGTCTCCCTGCACCCCCACCCCCCAGCATCCAGGGGCACCCTCACCAGGCCCCCACTCCAGTCTCCCTGCACCCCCACCCCCCTGCATCCAGGGGCACCCTCCATCAGGCCCCCAGTCATGTCCAACTCATGTCCCCCTGCACCCCCACCCCCCTGCATCCAGGGGCACCCTCCACCAGGCCCCCACTCATGTCCAACTCATGTCCCCCTGCACCCCCAACCCCCTGCATCCAGGGGCAACCTCCACCAGGTCCCCACTCATGTCCAACTCATGTCCCCCTGCACCCACACACCCCTGCATCCAGGGGCATCCTCCACCAGGCCCCCACTCCTGTCTCCCTGCACCCCCACCCCCCTGCATCCAGGGGCACCCTCCACCAGGCCCCCACTCATGTCTTCCTGCACCCCCACCCCCCGCATCCAGGGGCACCCTCCACCAGGCCCCCACTCATGTCCAACTCATGTCCCCCTGCACCCCCACCCCCCTGCATCCAGGGGCACCCTCCACCAGGCCCCCACTCATGTCTTCCTGCACCCCCACCCCCCCGCATCCAGGGGCACCCTCCACCAGGCCCCCACTCATGTCTCCCAGCACCCCCACCCCCAGCAGTGCAGGGGTACCCTCCACCAGGCCCCCACTCATGTCCCACTCATGTCTCCCAGCACCCCCACCACCCAGCACTGTGGGGCACTTGCCAGCACGCCCCCACTCATGTCCAACTCATGTCCCTGTGCACCCCCACCCCCCTGCATCCAGGGGCACCCTCCACCAGGCCCCCATTCATGTCCAACTCATGTCCCCCTGCACCCCCACCCCCCAGCATCCAGGGGCACCCTCCACCAGGCCCCCACTCCTGTCCCCCAGCACCCCCACCCACCAGCACTGTGGGGCACCCTCCACCAGGCCCCCACTCATGTCCCGCCCATCCCCCAGCAGTGCGATTTGCCTGGGAACGTGTATTTCCGTGGTGCGTGGGTAGTCTTACACGCAATTTCATCAGGGTACGTGTATTATGGGTCCGCGTGAACTTCCACACGCGATTGGCCAGGGTATGTGTATTTCGGGGTGCGCGGGAAGTTCCACACGCGATTTCAGCAGGGTACGTGTATTCCAAGGTGTGCGGGAAGTTTCACACGTGAATTTGCAGGGTATGTCTATTTCGGTGTGCGCGTGAAGTTCCACACGCAATTTCAGCAGGGTACGTGTACTCCGGGTGCTCGGGAAATTCCACATGCAAATCCAGCAGCCTACGTGTATTTCGGGGGTGCCGGAGTCCTACACGTGAATTGGCCGTGTGGGTCCTCCCAGCAGTTCCCTCTACACACTCCACGGCCCCTGCAGGCGGCCCACAATACAGGGGACTACCCTGCACCCCTGCATATGTCCCGCAGGCAGCCCATCCACCATGGCCATGCCCTCCAGCCAAACCACATGTCACCTTGCACTACTGCCCACCAACGCATGTCTCCCAGCACCCCCACCCTGCAGCATCCAGGGGCACCCTCCACCAGGCCCCCACTCCTGTCTCCCTGTACCCCCACCCCCAGCATCCATGGGCACCCTCCACCAGGCCCCCACTCATGTCCAACTCATGTCCCCCTGCACCCCCACCCCCCTGCATCCAGGGGCACCCTCCACCAGGCCCCCGCTCATGTCTCCCTGCACCCCCACCGCCCAGCATCCAGGGGCACCCTCCACCAGGCCCCCACTCCTGTCTCCCTGCACCCCCACCCCCACCCCCCAGCATCCTGGGGCACCCTCCACCAGGCCCCCACTCATGTCTCCCTGCACCCCCACCCCCCAGCATCCAGGGGCACCCTCCACCAGGCCCCCACTCCTGTCTCCCTGCACCCCCAGCCCCCTGCATCCAGGGGCACCCTCCACCAGGCCCCCACTCATGTCTTCCTGCACCCCCACCCCCCCGCATCCAGGGGCACCCTCCACCAGGCCCCATTCATGTCCAACTCATGTCCCCCTGCACCCCCACCCCCCAGCATCCAGGGGCACCCTCCACCAGGCCCCCACTCATGTCCAACTCATGTCTCCCACCCCCCCACCCCCCTGCATCCAGGGGCACCCTCCACCAGGCCCCCACTCATGTCTCCCTGCACCCCCACCCCCCAGCATCCAGGGGCACCCTCACCAGGCCCCCACTCCAGTCTCCCTGCACCCCCACCCCCCTGCATCCAGGGGCACCCTCCATCAGGCCCCCAGTCATGTCCAACTCATGTCCCCCTGCACCCCCACCCCCCTGCATCCAGGGGCACCCTCCACCAGGCCCCCACTCATGTCCAACTCATGTCCCCCTGCACCCCCAACCCCCTGCATCCAGGGGCAACCTCCACCAGGTCCCCACTCATGTCCAACTCATGTCCCCCTGCACCCACACACCCCTGCATCCAGGGGCATCCTCCACCAGGCCCCCACTCCTGTCTCCCTGCACCCCCACCCCCCTGCATCCAGGGGCACCCTCCACCAGGCCCCCACTCATGTCTTCCTGCACCCCCACCCCCCGCATCCAGGGGCACCCTCCATCAGGCCCCCACTCATGTCTCCCAGCACCCCCACCCCCCAGCAGTGCAGGGGTACCCTCCACCAGGCCCCCACTCATGTCCAACTCATGTCCCCCTGCACCCCCACCCCCCTGCATCCAGGGGCACCCTCCACCAGGCCCCCACTCATGTCTTCCTGCACCCCCACCCCCCCGCATCCAGGGGCACCCTCCACCAGGCCCCCACTCATGTCTCCCAGCACCCCCACCCCCAGCAGTGCAGGGGTACCCTCCACCAGGCCCCCACTCATGTCCCACTCATGTCTCCCAGCACCCCCACCACCCAGCACTGTGGGGCACTTGCCAGCACGCCCCCACTCATGTCCAACTCATGTCCCTGTGCACCCCCACCCCCCTGCATCCAGGGGCACCCTCCACCAGGCCCCCATTCATGTCCAACTCATGTCCCCCTGCACCCCCACCCCCCAGCATCCAGGGGCACCCTCCACCAGGCCCCCACTCCTGTCCCCCAGCACCCCCACCCACCAGCACTGTGGGGCACCCTCCACCAGGCCCCCACTCATGTCCCGCCCATCCCCCAGCAGTGCGATTTGCCTGGGAACGTGTATTTCCGTGGTGCGTGGGTAGTCTTACACGCAATTTCATCAGGGTACGTGTATTATGGGTCCGCGTGAACTTCCACACGCGATTGGCCAGGGTATGTGTATTTCGGGGTGCGCGGGAAGTTCCACACGCGATTTCAGCAGGGTACGTGTATTCCAAGGTGTGCGGGAAGTTTCACACGTGAATTTGCAGGGTATGTCTATTTCGGTGTGCGCGTGAAGTTCCACACGCAATTTCAGCAGGGTACGTGTACTCCGGGTGCTCGGGAAATTCCACATGCAAATCCAGCAGCCTACGTGTATTTCGGGGGTGCCGGAGTCCTACACGTGAATTGGCCGTGTGGGTCCTCCCAGCAGTTCCCTCTACACACTCCACGGCCCCTGCAGGCGGCCCACAATACAGGGGACTACCCTGCACCCCTGCATATGTCCCGCAGGCAGCCCATCCACCATGGCCATGCCCTCCAGCCAAACCACATGTCACCTTGCACTACTGCCCACCAACGCATGTCTCCCAGCACCCCCACCCTGCAGCATCCAGGGGCACCCTCCACCAGGCCCCCACTCCTGTCTCCCTGTACCCCCACCCCCAGCATCCATGGGCACCCTCCACCAGGCCCCCACTCATGTCCAACTCATGTCCCCCTGCACCCCCACCCCCCTGCATCCAGGGGCACCCTCCACCAGGCCCCCGCTCATGTCTCCCTGCACCCCCACCGCCCAGCATCCAGGGGCACCCTCCACCAGGCCCCCACTCCTGTCTCCCTGCACCCCCACCCCCACCCCCCAGCATCCTGGGGCACCCTCCACCAGGCCCCCACTCATGTCTCCCTGCACCCCCACCCCCCAGCATCCAGGGGCACCCTCCACCAGGCCCCCACTCCTGTCTCCCTGCACCCCCAGCCCCCTGCATCCAGGGGCACCCTCCACCAGGCCCCCACTCATGTCTTCCTGCACCCCCACCCCCCCGCATCCAGGGGCACCCTCCACCAGGCCCCCACTCATGTCTCCCAGCACCCCCACCCCCAGCAGTGCAGGGGTACCCTCCACCAGGCCCCCACTCATGTCCTACTCATGTCTCCCAGCACCCCCACCACCCAGCACTGTGGGGCACTTGCCAGCACGCCCCCACTCATGTCCAACTCATGTCCCCGTGCACCCCCACCCCCCTGCATCCAGGGGCACCCTCCACCAGGCCCCCACTCATGTCCAACTCATGTCCCCCTGCACCCCCACCCACCTGCATCCAGGGGCACCCTCCACCAGGCCCCCACTCATGTCCAACTCATGTCCCCCTGCACCCCCACCCCCCAGCACTGTGGGGCACCCTCCACCAGGCCCCTAATCCTGTCTCCCTGCACCCCACCCCCCAGCACTGTGGGGCATCCTCCACCAGGCCTCCTCTCATGTCCAACTCATGTCTCCCTGCACCCCCACCCCCCAGCATCCAGGGGCACCCTACACCAGGCCCCATTCATGTCCAACTCATGTCCCCCTGCACCCCCACCCCCCAGCATCCAGGGGCACCCTCCACCAGGCCCCCACTCCTGTCCCCCAGCACCCCCACCCACCAGCACTGTGGGGCACCCTCCACCAGGCCCCCACTCATGTCCCGCCCATCCCCCAGCAGTGCGATTTGCCTGGGAACGTGTATTTCCGTGGTGCGTGGGTAGTCTTACACGCAATTTCATCAGGGTACGTGTATTATGGGTCCGCGTGAACTTCCACACGCGATTGGCCAGGGTATGTGTATTTCGGGGTGCGCGGGAAGTTCCACACGCGATTTCAGCAGGGTACGTGTATTCCAAGGTGTGCGGGAAGTTTCACACGTGAATTTGCAGGGTATGTCTATTTCGGTGTGCGCGTGAAGTTCCACACGCAATTTCAGCAGGGTACGTGTACTCCGGGTGCTCGGGAAATTCCACATGCAAATCCAGCAGCCTACGTGTATTTCGGGGGTGCCGGAGTCCTACACGTGAATTGGCCGTGTGGGTCCTCCCAGCAGTTCCCTCTACACACTCCACGGCCTCTGCAGGCGGCCCACAATACAGGGGACTACCCTGCACCCCTGCATATGTCCTGCAGGCAGCCCATCCACCATGGCCATGCCCTCCAGCCAAACCACATGTCACCTTGCACTACTGCCCACCAACGCATGTCTCCCAGCACCCCCACCCTGCAGCATCCAGGGGCACCCTCCACCAGGCCCCCACTCCTGTCTCCCTGTACCCCCACCCCCAGCATCCATGGGCACCCTCCACCAGGCCCCCACTCATGTCCAACTCATGTCCCCCTGCACCCCCACCCCCCTGCATCCAGGGGCACCCTCCACCAGGCCCCCGCTCATGTCTCCCTGCACCCCCACCGCCCAGCATCCAGGGGCACCCTCCACCAGGCCCCCACTCCTGTCTCCCTGCACCCCCACCCCCACCCCCCAGCATCCAGGGGCACCCTCCACCAGGCCCCCACTCATGTCTCCCTGCACCCCCACCCCCCAGCATCCAGGGGCACCCTCCACCAGGCCCCCACTCCTGTCTTCCTGTACCCCCAGCCTCCTGCATCCAGGGGCACCCTCCACCAGGCCCCCACTCATGTCCAACTCATGTCTCCCAGCACCCCCACACCCCAGCAGTGCAGGGGCACCGTCTGCCAGGCCCCACTCATGTTCAACTCATGTCCCCCTGCACCCCCACCCCCCAGCATCCAGGGGCACCCTCCACCAGGCCCCCACTCCTGTCTCCCTGCACCCCCACCCCCCAGCACTGTGGGGCACCCTCCACCAGGCCCCCGCTCATGTCCAACTCATGTCTCCCTGCACCCCCACCCCCCAGCATCCAGGGGCACCCTCCACCAGGCCCCATTCATGTCCAACTCATGTCCCCCTGCACCCCCACCCACCAGCATCCAGGGGCACCCTCCACCAGGCCCCCACTCATGTCAAACTCATGTCTCCCACCCCCCCCCCCACCCCCAGCATCCAGGGGCACCCTCCACCAGGCCCCACTCCTGTCTCCCTGCACCCCCACACCCTGCATCCAGGATCACCCTCCACCAGGCCCCCACTCATGTCCAACTCATGTCCCCCTGCACCCCCACCCCCAGCATCCAGGGGCACCCTCCACCAGGCCCCCACTCCTGTCTCCCTGCACCCCCACCCCCCAGCCCTGTGGGGCACCCTCCACCAGGCCCCCACTCATGTCCAACTCATGTCTCCCTGCACCCCCACTCCCAGCATCCAGGGGCACCCTCCACCAGGCCCCCACTCATGTCTCCCAGCACCCGCACCCCCAGCACTGTGGGGCACCCTCCACCAGGCCCCCACTCCTGTCTCCCACCCCCCCACCCCCCAGCATTGCGATTTGCCTGGGTACGTGTATTTCCGTGGTGCGCGGGTAGTCTTACACGCGATTTCATTAGGGAAACGTGTATTATGGGTCCGTGTGAACTTCCACATGCGACTGGCCCTGGGAGAGTGTGTTACGTGCATTCCTGGGGTGGGCGGAAAGATTTACACGCTCACCTACAACGCGCCCAAAAAAAAGGTCCGGAAAAACGTACGCCAGCATGAAGCAGGCGCACGTTCCGCGCAGAATTAAAGTGCGCGCAAACAACAAACAAGCTCAGACGCCAGGATGAATATACCGTTCCTAGCAGCAGTGGCCGTGGGATACCGCAGGAGGAGGAGGAGGATAGTCAGGGCCAGAATCTTCACACCAAGAACCAGCCTTTTTGGTATGCCTGATGACCAGGTGTATGGGAGGTACAGGTTTCCAACACACATAATACTCGACCTGGTCAGTGAGTGGGAGGATGACCTCACATCACCCACCCTGTGCTCCAAAGCACTCAGCCCCCTTGAGAAGTTCCTCAATGTACTGCACTTCTTGGCTACCAGATCATTTCAGTGGACAAGTGCCATAGTGGGGAGGGGTGTCACAGGCCACGCAGTCACGCTGCCTACACCAGGTGTTGGCCATCATCACTGCACGCCCATCAGTCCGCTGGCACATATACCTGCCCAGAACACCTGCAGAAAGGCAGGCTGTCAGCCAGGATTTCTACAGGGTGGCACAATTCCCCAAAGTGCTAGGTGCCATTGATTGCACCCATGTGGCTCTACGTCCCCCCAGGGCATATGAGCACATCTATAGAAACCGCAAGCACTGGCATTCCATCAACGTCCAGGTAGTATGTGATGCCAGGGGAATCATCACCTCAGTATATGCAAACTATCCAGGGTCCACCCACGACAGCTTCATTTTCAGGATGTCAACCCTAAACCGGGACATGGAAGTTGGACGGCATGGCGATGCATGGCTGCTTGGTGAGTATAAATGCCACAGCACAAGCATGCATGACACATACAGAGTAATGTCACTACCCCACTAATGATCCCCATCACCACCTCCCCAGGGGACAGTGCCTACCCTCTGAGCACCCACATGATGACGCCAATTCGGAACCCCATCACGCCTCCCGGGGTAAGATACAACACAGCCCATATTGCAACCCGGGGCATAGTGGAGCGCACATTCTGAGTGCTCAAGTCACGCTTTCGCTCCCTTGACCGTTCTGGCGGGCAGCTGTTATACGCTCCCCCAGTAGCGTGCAGGATCATAGTGGCAGCATGTGTCCTACACAATGTTGCAACACGCCGGGCCTGGCTGTGGACATGGTGGTGCCCCCACATCCCCAACCACATGCACGCCCGCTGCGCATGGGAGGGCAAAGGGCACGGGGTGAGGCAGCCCGTACGCAGCTGGTGGCTAATTACTTCACATAGAAATCACACCCCTGTGGAGTGCACACAGCCCTGGCAAATACCATCTGACAATCAATGATGACTCAATCTGACAATTCAGATGAATTAAGGGACAGTCAACTGTCAGAACCATAGCAGCCTGAGATTGTCCACCTGGAAGTGTCACAATGTGTGCATCCCTACCTACACAAACACCACCAATGCAGTGCCATCAAAAGACACACTTCTATGCAGAAAAAATGAATACCCATTTGCAAAATATAACATGAGAACAGTGCCATGTCACCCAACCCCTCCCCGGCACCGCCACACAACACACCATGCATGTCATGCTATGTGAGAGCAAACAAATGAATCCCCACAACATGACATAAGTGTCACAAGTGTCACAAACTACAGTGTCCCTAATGGAAACTGGCCACACATGAAATGCTCACAGTAATGCAGGACCAACAACACACATTACCAAATATTTACCAATAATACTAATCACCTACACAACCTCCAACCTACCACAAACATGACAGTACGGATTTAAAACATTGGTAGTCTCACTACCTGATAATGCCAGCACTTTGAACACTTCCAACTGTACAGTGTTAGCGCCACGCAAAAGTGTAGGTGCACTGCTTACAACATGGACTCCATTTCCAAAGTAGACTGCCTTGTGAAGACATGAGAAATGGACCTGCAAATTAGGAGGATGAGATGGATGCAGAGGCACATATCAATACACCATGCAGTGTACAATACACCAACAATATGCACTAGGATATGTATACACAGTATTGACTACAGACTGCCCACACATCAAATGGGAGTCCAACGTCACTGTGTAAGTCAATGTCACTTGGGCACACCCTTTGCAAGCCCATGGAAACGGGAAGCAGGAGGGGTGTGTGTCACACAATCCCAAGCATCTAACCCAAATTCAGGACAAGCCTGCATGTGCCCACCTTCATGGGCTCATGGCCTGCACAGCTACCCTTTTGTGGGAGAATCGCTGCTGCCACTCTCCTCACCCTCTGCAGCTGCATCAGGAGGTGGTGGCACTATGGGAGGCAGCCCACGCAAAGCCCTAGTCTGGTCCTCCATGGCAGCAAGCATGCGGGTGTGGAAGGTCTGGTTCTGGAGGATAATCGTGCGGAGGTCCCAATGCAACAACTCACAGGATGCCCGGACCTCCTCCCTAGTTGCCTGCATCTCAGCTGAGAGCATACGTGTGAGCCGCTCCAGCTGCTTTTCTGTCCTCGTGTCAGTTGAAGCCTCAAGCTCAACAAGAGTCACCCTGAGCTGACAGAGTTCCACCCTCAGGGCTTCCCTGTGGCCCTGGGACTCAATAGAAATGGCTTCCCGCAGAGTCTCCAGTGCCGCCCGTCTGTCCCTGTTGGACGCCAACATGTCCTCCCTTTCTTGGGGGACAATGGAAGTGGCCACCCTATCCATGGCCTGAGCCATCATCTCAGATGATGCTGCCTGTTGGTTTGCCATACCGTATATGGATTTCTCTCATGCAGTATTGCCAGGTGGCGTGCGGCCACCGTGTCGGCGGGCACCACACCTGTCTGGGGCAAGGCGAACTGTGCCTTGCTGTGCCGGCACTGCCTGAGGCTGCAGGACTGCATTCCCCCTTTGATCTGCTGGCCCAGGAACAGGATCAGATGTTGCGGAGTGTGACCCTGCATCCGTAACCACCAAAGGCGAACCTACCAACACTGACATCCCCATTGAGGGTTCTACCCCTGGTGCAGGTGGGTTGGACAGTACAGAATCCCTCCCAGAAACACTTACCTGCGACCGCACATAGGTCTCATCCTCCGAATCGACACCTGAATAGAGCTCGGGGGAGGTGCACCCAGAGACACCCATTGAGATAATGGTCTGCAGAAAGTGTGGGTTCTCACCCACCACCACACCACGTCCCTCACTGGTGCCCGGTCGGGCCTGAGACCCCTCCTGGGTCTGCACCATCTCCACAACCCCAGCAGTATCAAGTGCGTTATCAAGTGCGTCATCCCCTGAAAAGACATGAAAGAAAAGAAATGGGAACAGGCATTAGCACCATGGCACAGAATTAGGGCTGAGACACAACAGAAACAGTACTTCATTGACACATGTCCCACATGACTTTAAACCTCCCATGCATGCACTGTCACTGCGTATGAAGGGGAGGCAAATGGCACACATTGATGACACCAAGATGGAAGACCAACACATTTGCTGCATGCTGGCTAGCAGTGCCATCACACATTGGCCTGTGATTGGCATGTCCAATGCACATACATGACACATGCCATCGCACAGATGGCATGTACCATAGCCATGTCACACATGTGACAATAGGACTGAGAAATGCCTAGTGAAAGTGTTGGAATGCAAACAATCAGCCTGAATGAACACAGAATAATACGCAACTATGTTGTGGCAAGATGACGCTTCAATGGCAACTGCCGTGAGGTTGGGCTGAATGTGTACTGTTGCCAGAAGGGATACTGCAATACCCAAATCCTGGTGCGCAGAATGTATTGGATGAAGAACATGGGTGACCCAAACCACTCAGGCACACACACCCTCACCTGGCACTCAATCAGAAGCCCTCACACACACACCATGCACATGGATGACACACACATGCATGTGCACTCACCGGACAATGCCTCGTAATCTGGCAGGTCTTCCACGCCTTGGATCTGTCCCTCCGTGATGTAGGTCCCAGCAACATACTCATGTGGAGTGAGTTCAATGTCATCTGCTGGAGACCCACCTCCAGTCACTAGAGTTGTGGCATGACTTGAGGCCAGCTTTTTCTTTGCCCTGTGCTTCAGGTCATTACAGCGCTTGTAGCAATCATTAGCTGTGCGCCTCACGAATCCAAGGGCACTTATGATGTCCGCTATGGTCTGCCAGTGTGCCTGACGTGTGCCGGTGTGGTCTTGCATCCTGCAGTAATCGCCATTTCGCTATCATGTGCGGACACATACTCCACAAGTGCATCAAGTTCGGGCCTGATTGAAGTTGGGCTTCCTTGGTGGGCTGGACTGTGTAGCCGTGTCTGGGGCATCAGCCTGTACTGGATGACCACTCTTCCTCTTCCGCTTGGAAGGTGGTGGGGATCCTGAGTGTCCTACGCCGCTCTGGACACTAGGGGCAGGAGCCCCGGTGGACTGTGAACAATCACCATGGAACTTGGTGCAGGCATTAGCTGAAGTGTGATGTAGTCAGGAGGAACGTCAGCAGGATGGACTGGGACCGACACTGTCCTGGCTGGGAGACTCAGAGCTTGGGTGGATGGAGGCGCAGCTGCCCCTGCAGCCTCCCCACCCTGCCTACTCGGGGCAGCAGATGACATAGCTGCCCCTGATCCACATGGCCTGATGACACCAACATGCACCGCCACATGTGGCCTAGACCTGCTGACCTGGAAGTCAGCCATGGAGTCACCCTGTGCCAGGTCTAGTGCCACAATGGGCTGGTCCAACAAGGGCTGAGCAGGGATGGTGTCAGCCACGTTACCCTCAACCAGGGGGGGGGGGCATGGGTGTCCCTGACTGGTCACCCACACATGGGGGCTAGGGGCACCCTGCAAGTTCCGGCCACGTCCCCTACTGTATCCACCATGGCCACCTCTTGAGGCTCGCCCACTTTTTCCACCCTTACTGCATGCTCGCCTCCCAACCATGGCACTGATGTTGTTGTGCGTATGGGAGTTGCAGTAAACTATTGTCCTGGGCAATTGGGGGTCAAAGGGGTAGGGTACTAGATGGAATTCGTACCCTAATGCTCTAGCAAGGCTGTATGGGAGCCCTGGGGGAAGATGACAGTTCACGCAACGCACAGGCACTCCAAAAAAGGGAGATAATGTGCACGCAACCCCTCCTAGACCACGTGCGTGGAAAAATAAACCTGCATTACGCTGTGGCACCCAGAAACACAAAAATGAACGTATGCGTGTCACACGCAGCCTAGAATGACCTCTGAAGGGGTATGCAACACACGGGGCAAGCACAGATGTTAAATACGTGCGCGACTCACCGTCTGCCTGGAAAATTGCATGAAAAATACGCGCGTGTGCGCGTTGGCAACACCCCCGCCAAAAGAAGAATTGTACGCTGTCTGAGGAGACAGCACAACAGAAGAAGTGAACGCTGTTTGAGGAAACAGGCCCAGGAAAAAGACAAAAAGAGAAAAAGCTGTCAGAGGTATCAGGGAGTACGAACTTGGAACGCCGTGAAGTAAATCGCATGTGAACCGACAAGAAGTACAGATTTCAACCACTCGCTCTCCATGAAAATCACGTACAAGGAAATGGCGTTCTACACGTACCTTTTAAACGTGCCCACACGTCCAGCGTCACTTCCACGTGTACGAGCTAAGGCCCCATCCTCCAATTACACGAGCTGACACTCTGACGTGCAGTCATTGGATGTGTAATATGCACCTGTGTACAGGGAAACGGCCACGCACGCATGTCACAGATGCGCATACGCGCTGGTGGACTTTTGGCCAATGAATTCACATACGTGTGCTGGTGCGCTTACGCGCTAAGGCCCTTTCCTCGAATTACACGCAGACGTGCTGGATTTTCACGGGCCAAATCACTCTGTATCAAGCTGGCCAGGCGTAAGCACATGGAAGAACACGCTCCTGCCCAGAAGGCCGAATTACTGCCCCCCAGAGCCCCGAGCACGCTCCCACCTGCCATCTGCTGCTGCCTGATTGCCTACTGCCCACGTGCCCTGCCATTTGCTGCATGCACATCAGCCAGGGGTGCTGTTGCTGTGACCACCCCTGCTGGAACCGAAGACTCCCGACTGGGATTCCATCGCTCCACAGACCAGCCCCAGGACTCAGTTGCCCACCCACTCCTGCCTCTTGGGTTGTCATGTCGGGCACTGCAACATCTGGCACCACTGGCAACCCCCGGCCAGAGAGGCAGAGGGGCACCAGCTTCACTGCCACCGAAGTTGGTGTCCTGGTGGAGCAAGTCCTGGGGCAGTATGTTGCCCTCTTCGGAAGTTTGCACGCCGACAAGGAAGGACGGACTCGGATCTGGACGGACATCGTGACTGCCATCAACGCGGAGGGGGTGGCAGTCCGACTATTCCATCATGTCAAGCAGCGCTGGGAGGACTTCAGGTCCAGGACCCTCAACAATGCCTGGCGCCTCTTGAAGGCAGCGGATGCTAAGGGGCGCCGGGGCCACTTGTCGGACGATCAGATGAGGGTCCTGGAACGCATATCCCCAGCGCTCCACGTCCAGGTCCTTGAGAGGCAGACCCGTCTGGAGTCGAGTGGTAAGTGTACATGCATCATGATTGTAAGCTGTGCGTGTGGTGATGTGCCAGTAGTGTGCAGGTTGCACATGTGTTTTTATGGGGCCAAGTATGGGGTGGGGTGTACAGGGCCGTGAGGCTAACACATGCGAGGGCTCTCATGTGTGAGACATGGATGGTGCTTGTGTGTGTAGGCTTGCATGCCAAATGCAGTTGTGTGGGCACACATGTTTGGATGAATGTGTATGTAAGTAGGCATGCTCGTGATGTCACACATGGATGTTGGTTTCAGCTGCATGTATCAGCACTGTGTACATGTGCATGTGTGTGTATTTGACAAGGGTGCAACAGTGATGCAGCATAGATGCATGTGACAGCGGGATGTGGAAGCCTGATTGGCAGATGTGACATGGATGCCCATCTGAACACTGCGACAGTTGGCAGAGGTGTACACATGCATGCAAGTGTGGTGGTGTGTGTGCATGTGTAGTGCACTCCATGTGTTGCATGTGATGTCTGGCTCACCTTTGCCTGCTCATGCTGTTGTATGTGTATGGATGGTGCTGGCTGTTGTGATATGGCTGTGGTATGGCTCATGTGTGCGAGTTGAAATGACATGTGTGTTGGCGATTGTGATGCCATGTCTGAGGTTTGCCAATGCCACTCATGTACAACTGTCATGTGTGTATGTGTCCATTGTACAGTGCCCAGATGCCTGTGTTTTTCTCCCTGTCTGCAGCGTCAACTGATGAAGAGGGCGGAGAAGGTGCTGTGGAGCACAGCGGCGGGGATCGCACCGCCAGCCGGAGACGCAAGGCCCGGCTCCCCTCCCAGGTTGTGATCTCGTCGGGGACTGAGGAGTCCGGTGCCGCGTCCCAGGCCGCAGCTGCCGGGGGAGGTCCAAGAGGCGGAGGTCGGAGTTGGACTCCTCGGCAGCAGAAGGGGCAGCTGAGACCCCACAGGGCCCAATGGGGGAAGATGGCACGGAGTCATCCAGGTTGGTGGGGGGTTTGGCGGAGGAGGAGGCCGTGCAAGCGACAGAGACGGGGTCTGGAGGTGGGGATTCCACTGGTGCTAGTGGTGCAGTGCAGGACCAGGGACAGGAGGCAGCACAGGCCGCCGCGGAGGTGCCTGTGTGCAATCCTGTCCCTGATCCTGTCACTGCATCATCTTGCACCAGCAGGGATGCCTACGTCCAGACCCGTTTTCAGGCAGGGGATGAGCTTACAACAACTGGCCTTCCTCTGCCTGCGGACGTGGCTATCCAGGTAAGGGTTGAGCCTGTCCTGACTGGTGTGGCGTTGCGTCAACGGGCCATGCGAGGTGACCCGCAGTCTTTTCATGAGGAGACTGCACGTCATCTCGAATGGCTCGTTGACCGCGTCGGCCTACTGGGACAGGTCACCCAGGCCGGATTCCTCCGTTTGGTGGAGCTTGTTCCGACCCCCTCCTCAACTGAACTCCCTATGCGCCAGTCGTCCTCCGTGCCATCTTTCCACTCATTTGTCACCTGGGTGCCCTGTGGAGCTGCCTCAGACGGTGCGGCCAGGCTGGTGGAGGACACATCCCTGCCACAGTCGGGAGTCGGACGTCCAGCAGGGGTGGCCACATCAACGACTGCACCCCAGCCGGTTGAGGATGTGCAGGCAGCAGGAGCCAGGGCACAGGCACAGCAGCAGCAGCAACGAGGTGGGAGCCATGATGGCTCGGGGCCTTCGACATCGGAGGGGCAGGCATCGGCCGGAGGGCAGGAGGACCCAGGACGGGAAGTGTCTTCGGTGTGGCAGTGGTTGGGCCACGCCATAGATGCAGAGCTTCAGCGGGCGGAAGAGGCACGACTCACGATGGTCAGGGTGGAGAACTCCATGCGGAAGGCCCTGAGGCGGGCCGAGTGCCTCGAGGCAATCCGCAGGGAGTTGGAGGAGAACATGTCGTCGGCCCTGCGGACCCTCGGGGCCATGGAGGAGGACCACCTCTGGGAAATTGAGCAGGAGTTCGATGATGCCCTGGCCCGGAACATCCCGAAGTGAGCCGTCGGACTAGCCCGCTGCCCTTGTAAATAGTTATGTAGTTAGTGTTAGGTTTCCTTTGTTTTTTTTTTTTGGACCTTTTGGACAATGGACCACATTTTTGTATATATTTTTTTTATTAGGTAGTATTATTAGATAGGTTTCATTTCTTCTATTGGGATCATGGACCCTGGATTGGTTAAGCTGTATATAGTTGACTGTTGGATTTTATTTTTTTATTTGGAATTTACCCATGGAGCAATGGTTTTCGGTTTTGATTTTCCATTGGATTTACTTTTTTGAACTGTGACTTTGGACACCTTTCCTTTGGATTATGATTTGTGGTTTTACATTATTTTACGGACATGCTACTTTTTGTTTTTAATTCCCATTTTCGTTTGTTTATTTTTGATTCCATTTATGTTGCTTTTAATACATTTTCTTCATCAAACTTCAATGTGTAGTAGCATCTCATTGGTTTCATGCATGTCATGATATGGGTTTTGACCTTCACTGACACCCATTGTGTGTATGTGAGGGGCATGTGTTCATTTACATACTTGCCATTGGGGTTGTATCATGTAATTGGCATTTCTAAGTGGGTGGGTGGGTGTTTGGCATGTGGAGGCAGCCCATAAGGGCCAGGGATCTAGATTCTGATGACGTGTTGGCTGGGGACATGAGTCGGGGCCTGGTGGAGAGTGCCCTGCACTGCGGGGGGTGGGGGTGCTGGGAGACATGAGTGGGGGCCTGGTGAAGGGTGCCCCTGGATGCTGGGGGGTGGGGGTTCAGGGGGACATGAGTTGGACATGAGTGGGGGCCTGGTGGAGTGTGCCCCTGCACTGCTGGGGGGTGGGGGTGCTGGGAGACATGAGTGGGGGCATGGTGGAGGGTGCCCTGCACTGCTGGGGGGTGGGGGTGCTGGGAGACATGAGTGGGGGCCTGGTGGAGTGTGCCCCTGGATGCTTGGGGGTGGGGGTGGAGGGGGACATGAGTTGGACATGAGTGGGGGCCTGGTGGAGGGTGCCCCTGCTCTGCTGGGGGGTGGGGGTGCAGGGGGACATGAGTTGGACATGAGTGGGGGCCTGCTGGCAGGTGCCCCACAGTGCTGGGGGGTGGGGGTGCTGGGAGACATGAGTGGGGGCATGGTGGAGGGTGCCCTGCACTGCTGGGGGTGGGGGTGCTGGGAGACATGAGTGGGGGCCTGGTGGAGGGTGCCCCTGGATGCTCTGGGGGGGTGCAGGGGGACATAAGTTGGACATGAGTGGGGGCCTGCTGGCAGGTGCCCCACAGTGCTGGGGGGTGGGGGTGCTGGGAGACATGAGTGGGGGCACGGTGGAGGGTGCCCCTGGATGCTGGGGGGTGGGGGTGCAGGGAGACATGAGTGGGGGCATGGTGGAGGGTGCCCTGCACTGCAGGGGGGTGGGGGTGTTGGGAGACATGAGTGGGGGCATGATGGAGGGTGCCCTGCACTGCTGGGGGTGGGGGTGCTGGGAGACATGAGTGGGGGCCTGGTGGAGGGTGCCCCTGGATGCTGGGGTGTGGGGGTGCAGGGGGACATGAGTTGGACATGAGTGGGGGCCTGGTGGAGGGTGCCCCTGCACTGCTGGGGGGTGGGGGTGCAGGGTGACATGAGTTGGACATGAGTGGGGGCCTGCTGGCAGGTGCCCCACAGTGCTGGGGGGTGGGGGTGCTGGGAGACATGAGTGGGGGCCTGGTGGAGGGTGCCCCTGGATGCTGGGGGGTGGGGGTGCAGGGGGACATGAGTTGGACATGAGTGGGGGCCTGGTGGAGGGTGCCCCTGCACTGCTGGGGGGTGGGGGTGCAGGGGGACATGAGTGGGGGCCTGCTGGCAGGTGCCCCAGAGTGCTGGGGTGTGGGGGTGCTGGGAGACATGAGTGGGGGCATGGTGGAGGGTGACCTGCACTGCTGGGGAGTGGGGGTGCTGGGAGACATGAGTGGGGGCCTGGTGGAGGGTGCCCCTGCACTGCTGGGGGGTGGGGGTGCAGGGTGACATGAGTTGGACATGAGTGGGGGCCTGCTGGCAGGTGCCCCACAGTGCTGGGGGGTGGGGGTGCTGGGAGACATGAGTGGGGGCCTGGTGGAGGGTGCCCCTGGATGCTGGGGGGTGGGGGTGCAGGGGGACATGAGTTGGACATGAGTGGGGGCCTGGTGGAGGGTGCCCCTGCACTGCTGGGGGGTGGGGGTGCAGGGGGACATGAGTGGGGGCCTGCTGGCAGGTGCCCCAGAGTGCTGGGGTGTGGGGGTGCTGGGAGACATGAGTGGGGGCATGGTGGAGGGTGACCTGCACTGCTGGGGAGTGGGGGTGCTGGGAGACATGAGTGGGGGCATAGTGGAGGGTGCCCCTGCACTGCGGGGGGATGGGGGGGTGCTGGGAGACATGCGCTGTTGATCAGTAGTGCAAGGTGACATGTGGCTGGGATGGGGGGCATGCCCATGATGGATGGGCTGCTTGCGGGACATGAGCAGGGGTGCAGGGTAGACCCCTGTGGTGTGGGCTGCCTGCAGGGGCCGTGGAGGGTGTAGAGGGAACACCTGGGAGGACCCACATGGCCAATTCACGTGTAGTACTCCCCGCGCACCCCTGAAATACACGTACCCTGCTCGATTTGCGTGTGATACTTCCCGCGCACCCCTGGAATACACGTACCTAAGACGATCGCGTGTGGAACTTCCCGCGCACCCCTGAAAGACACGTACCCTGCTGAATTTGCGTGTGAAACTTCACGCGCACCCCTGAAATACACGTTCCCTGATGGAATCGCGTGTGAAACTTCCCGCACACCCCTGAAATACACGTACCCTGCTGAATTTGCGTGTGATACTTCCCGCGCACCCCTGGAATACACGTACCCAGGACAATCGCGTGTGGAACTTCCCGCGCACCCCTGAAATACACGTACCCTGCTGAATTCGCGTGTGAAACTTCCCGCACACCCTTGGAATACACGTACCCAGAACGATCGCGTGTGGAACTTCCCGTCCACCCCTGAAAGACACGTACCCTGCTGAATTTGCGTGTGATACTTCACGCGCACCCCTGAAATGCACGTGCCCTGATGGAATCGCGTGTGAAACTTCCTGCACACCCCTGAAATACACGTGTCCTGCTGAATTTGCATGTGATACTTCCCGTGCACCCCTGGAATACACGTACCCAGGACAATCGCGTGTGGAACTTCCCACGCACCCCTGAAATACACGTACCCTGCTGAATTTGCATGTGAAACTTCCCACGCACCCCTGAAATACACGTGCCCTGTTGGAATCACATGTGTTACTTCACGTGCACCCCTGAAATACACGTACTCAGGACAATCGCGTGTGAAACTTCCCGCGAACCCCTGAAATACACTTTCCCCACTTGGCGTTTGCTGTTTGGCAGCCCTGTGAACTGGTCCAGGGTTAGCGCAGACATTTGCGATGAATTGGGGATTTTGATGGCTTTTCCTTGCGCGAGGGCGTTCTTGGGGACGTAACTGGCATTGCTGCAGGGTCGCTGCGCCACTCTGCGCCACGGCTGGTTTTGGAGGCTAAAATCCATGAATACGCTGTGAGATGAAATGGATTTTATCGCACGCTGCTGGCGCAGTGTATCGCACGGGGACACTGTGCACCAGCCGCGTGCGCCACTTTTGTGCGAAATTCTATGAATTACCCTGTATGTTGTAGGGTTTAATGATTACATGAAAATGTAATTCAAAACATAGTTCTGCATCTTTGCTGCCTGGATTTACGGGGAATATGGTGATTTGTAAAATTTGATTTTAGTGTTCAGGAGAGAAAATGCTAATGCAAAGGTTTTTTCCCACCTTTGATTAGTCATTGCAGATCACAGTACATTCAATATATGTTACTAGACCAATCTATGATTTGAGCGTTTTGAGCTGGGATGATATAAAGGAAACACCTTTCTGTGTCCTGTGGTATAGTAAATGTCATGTAGCTTTGACATTATATAAGCACAAGATCTGAACTTCAGTTTAGCTGATACCATATATTTGTGGAGAAGTTAGTTCTTTTGCACACCAAGAATACAAAACCATGTTATCCATTGGTTTGATCAAGGCAGGCAAGTCTTAACAGGAACCACTTTGTTTACCTGAGGAATACGCCTGTAGAAAAACAAGACACAATTAATTTGAGGATAAGGGTTTTTCATGGTTTTATATTTTTACAGGGTAATTCATGGAATAAATGTGTGTCGAAAAGGGGAGCGCAAGCATGAAAATTGCAGCGCACGCGTGCTAAAGCCGCGCATGCAGCCATTCGTCAATTCATGGAATGTACTGCGTGTGTAAACCCTGGGATGTGCGCCAAATCCGTGGGTGGAGCAAGCTGGCGCACGCTCCCACTCTGCGCTGCTCGCGTGCGCTGCCTCTGCATTCAAATCTATGAATTACCCCTTTAATCACATTTAGAAAGCCACACTGTCAAAGGGTTGTTATGTGTCTAGCCAGTTGATATAAACTGAAATGAAGCAGATGCTGACACAAACCCTAACCTCTCGCCTCGGTAGAGCATTAAGGCATCATGAAGAATATACCTTTTGCATTAAAAAGCCTATTAAAATGATCCATTTATTCCACCAAATCTCTTTCACAGCAGTCGATCTCTCCTGATAGCTGCAGGCCACATACAACATCAATGCAAATAAGTCAATATATATATATATATATATATATATATATATATATATATATATATATATATATATCATGTCTTGTTTTATATATATATATATATATATATATTCAGTGAAAAAACTTTGTTAAAGGGACGTTATGGTTAAGTTGCGCTACTAAAAACCTATGAAATTCAGTGAAAAAACGTTGTTAAAGGGACGTTATGGTTCCAAGTAAAACCGTAAAATCCTTGAAATTCGCCAGTTATGGTAAGCTAAGCAACCATAACTCGCGTCACCACCGTGCACTGCTAAGACTAACACCCAGGATATCAAAGATGACATCACAAATATCATTGATGACATCACTGATGACATCACATGTCTGGCACACTATTTTTTCTTTTGCTGACATATCTAGGCCACATGGTTTTCTTCAGTAACAGTCAGAAACTAAGAGTTTTATTTTATTTGTAGACGTATCCTTCTAGTAGGTTCTTACAGTAATTTCCTTAGAGTACAGTCACATCATATGAAACATATACATATGGGAAAACACAAGCTTGAAAGACAGCAATCCTTTTTGTGCATAAAGATAATCACTAGACTTATGAGCACTTTCTGATAGTTCTGTTGTTTTTTTTTTATGGCTGTACTTTCCCTGTATATGGTCATATTTGTATACATTGTACTCACACTACTTTCCTTAGGGTCCAATCACATCAAGTGATACATATACATAGGGTAAATAGCAGCTTTGAAACAGAGCAATCATTTATTTGCATGAAACTAATCAGTTAAGTTATGAATTGTTTCTGCTACTACTTGTGCTTTTTTGCTAACTTCACTTTCCCTGTATATACCCATATTGGTATGTGTTCTTGTGTCTTTGTGTTTTGTCTATAGTAATGCAATTATGTAATACATGGGTTTTATTAGCTACTTATTACATATTTCACAGTACACAAAGATCTATTAAGAAAACAATTATCATTTCATTATTCAACATATTAACATTACGAATATCATACCTTCATCTTGTACGCTGCACACAATGTTATGTTTCTGTATGAGTAGCTTAGTATACTAAATAGAACCCCATAATAGGATGCTATTTATATCAATGCATCGTTCAATGCACCTATTAGGGTATATTTCTTGCAATGATTCTTGACACTTTTTTCGCAACATAATAAGAATCCCTTCTACACATATTTCATGAGAAGTACATACACATGTGATGTCATCAGTGATGTCATCAATGACATTTGTGATGTCATATTTGATGTCCTGGGTGTTAGTCTTAGCAGTGCACGGTGGTGGCGCGAGTTATGGTTGCTTAGCTTACCATAACTGCCGAATTTCAAGGGTTTTTCGGTTTTACTTGGAACCATAACGTCCCTTTAATTAAGTTTTTTCACTGAATTTCATAGGTTTTTAGTAGCGCAACTTAACTATAACGTCCCTTTAACAAAGTTTTTTTCACTGAATTTCATAGGTTTTTAGTAGCGCAACTTAACCATAACGTCCCTTTAACAAAGTTTTTTCACTGAATTTCATAGTTTTTTAGTAGCACAACTTAACAATAATGACTTTGACTTTATATACATGTCATATGGAACTGACTAGATCTCTTCTTATGAACTTGATGTCCGCAAACTTATTTAATGTTCACGGACATGTTCGGAGAACAGTACCACTACCTAAAAACTGTGGGGGGGGGGTGGTGGGGTATGTTTGATTGTTATATCATAATATAGGAACATTTAACAAATTCAAAAAGCAGCACACAAGCACATTATATATAGTAATACATAAGAAATGTAACCCATATATGTAACACACTAACCATTCATTTAAATACAATATGTTCTGAAATGGAATATACCACAAGAAGATAAATTGGCTTCCAACATAATTACCTCACAGACACAACAGAACTGAGAACAAGACCAGACCCACTGAATACATAGGACTTATCTTACCAGAAATAGTAAGTGTACTTCATTTTACTCATATATTTATAAAATTTCTGTATTAGATTAAAAAATATATTATCTTTTTTTTTTTTTCTCACAGAAATGTCTAGTACTCTGGAATGGCTAGAGGACAATTTCCCTACATGAAGAAATGTCACAAGATAGTGAAACTAATGGTAAACACTTTATAATATAAACCATTTATTTATTATTTTTTTTATATACATTTAACATATATATTATTTTTTTGGACAGAGCATACCAAAATAGAAAAAACTTCAGAAAACCCTGTTATGGATAACAGTCTTCACAATATAGAAGAAAAAATGGATGTATTGTTGGCTAATTTTAATAATTTAAAAACTTTTGTAGAAAATCATTTCAAACCAAAACCCTCGTACCATTGCCCCACATGTACTTGTCCCTCCTCACCATATCCCAGTCAATTATCCCCAAACCCTCTCCATAATCCAAAACGTTTTGATGAGACTTCCATCCCTTCTTCACCTAATACCAATCATGTTGAAACCCCAAATTCTCCTGTTTTTGTTTCTGTTTCTGCCTCACCTTCTCTGTCATAAATTATTACTATATGTTAAATAAAGTTTAATTTTTATATTGTATTGTGAATAGATTCAGTTTTTTTTTTTTAAAACAATAAAAGTGTCCACGGACAGTGCGAGTGTCCTGAAATGTTCGTACATAAACGAAAATGGAGGTGTCCTGAAGAACACCACACCTGTTCGTACTGTTCGCTAGCAAGTTGAAACTGTTCTAAGAACACACGTGGTGTCCTGAAATGTTCGAAAAGAAACAAAAATTAATGTGTTCTAAAGAACACTATATCTGTCCGTAATGTTCGCTATCAACTTAAAACTGTCCTAAGAACACAATTGGTGTCCTGAAATGTTCGTAAATGAACGAAAATGATGTGTCCTGAACAACAGTACAACTGTTCGTAGTGTTCGCTAGCAAGTTGAAACTGTTCTAAGAACACACGCGGTGTCCTGAATTGTTCGTAAACAAACAAAAATTAAAGTGTCCTAAAGAACACTATACCTGTCCGGTACTGTTCGCTAGCAAGTTCAAACTGTTCTAAGAACACTATTGGTGTCCTGAAATGTTCGTACGTAAACGAAAATGGAGGTGTCCTGAAGAACACTATACCTGTTCGTAGTGTTCGCTACCCAATTGAAACTGTTCTAAGAACACAATTGGTGTCCTGAAATGTAGTACATAAACGAAATTACACGTGTCCTGAAGAACACTATATCTGTCCTTACTGTTCGCTACCAAGTTTAAACTGTTCTAAGAACACACGCGGTGTCCTGAAATGTTCGTTTCACGTGTGACGCACTTTTAATTACTTCAGAACCCGAACAGTGTCCGTAGGACATCAATGCGCATGCGCTAACCAATCTCCGTGCACTTGGTGTCCTGCGGACAGGCGCTTCCTTCGCGGACTAGTTCGCAAACGGATCATATGACCGCGCCCACGCTCATCGTGTGTCCTGAAATGCGGACACTGTTTGTGTCCCCGAACAATTTAAAAGTACATTTTCAGTTAATCCATAATATTTTTCAATAAAATCTCACCATGGCACAAGTCCCACATAGCAATCTTGAGTTTCTATATACCTTTTGAAACTTTCCGATCCTTTTTTTGTGTTCGATCTGTCCGCGAACAGTGCGCATGTCCACGGACCGCGCACAAGCACCCCTATAAAAGACCACGCCCAAGAGCTTATACCCATTGTGTTTCTGGCTATTCTTCAGAACACAGTGATTTTTGCTGCCACCTGCAGACTACACCATCATCGAGATGGCATCCTTGGCTGCTGAACTGCCACTTGGTGCTGCACCTACTTCAGCACCACCCCCACCCCCTCCACCACCACCACCTCCCCAAGGGCCTGAACAGGGGAACAGGGGTGAGGATGCCGAGGAGGAAGAAGAGGATGATGAGAATGAGGTACAGGAAAACCCTACTACCCGCACTAGACGTGAGTCTTGGGTGTGGCGGTTATTTACCATTCATGGTAATGTTCCTAAGGCTCGTGCGAACCGTGTTACCTGCAATGAGTGCAAAATGATACTCAGTCGCGGGAAGCACGGTAAGTACAGCTTTGGGACCACTACTATGAAGCGACACCTGAGGTCATTTCACTCTGGGGCTATTCGCAGGGTTGTACCTTGCGAAGAACGTAGCAGGTTGATTTCCTCTACTTCATCCTCTGTTTCTGATCCTGTCACCACAAGGACCACCTCTGTGGGACAGCGTCTTCCTCAAGCTGCCTCACAGGCCATACAGAATGCTGATGGCCCTTACCTTTCGAGGGTCACAGTTGTATGTATGTACTGTGACACAGTACTCTGCAGGGGGGAGCGACTTTGGGGTGCTTTTGCGACTATCGTCTCAGAGCACGAGAAGACCTTCTCACTACCCAAATGAAACCCACTCTACATCTTCCTCTCTCAGCTCGCCCTTTCTTATCCCTGTGGTTGGTGTCCCCTCCTTTACCCTCCTTTACCCTCCTCCAATAAGGCTCTTTTCAGAGCCGCCTTTCCCAGTTAAAAAATAGAAGTGAAAATAAATGAAGCAGGGCTCTTTGTATTTTTTAGAAGTCCGCGGACAGTTCGCGAACATTAAAAAAATTGGGTTGCTACTCCATCACAAACATTGTAATTTTCTCTGGAAAGAAGTGGTGGCTCTGAAAAGAGCCTTTGGTTGGTGTTTGTAAGTCAAAAATTGTAAATGCTTAACATCTACTTCAAAATCATTGTTGTAATTCCAAAAAAGGTCGCAATGCATTTTGTAAATTTCTCAGAAAAATCTGATTGCCAGCATAAGTAAGATGGACTCCATCTCTGCGAAAAATGTATGTACTACAAAACATAATATTTTCATTGTGAAAAGAAGACATGCCAAAATCTCTTAGAAAGGCACAAACAGCCTTATTAACATTGCGCCTTGCTTTTTCCATTTGTGGACCAAATGAAGAAGAACGAAGCCACATTTGTCTCTGTGCAATCCGTGAAAATATCACTTGAGAATTAGGAAACATGTCCATAACCTTCCTAAGTCCTTCTTTCATAGCAAATTGCAAAAAAATTCCAGTCACATGTCCTAAACTGTTCCCTCCACAATGAATTACAATTATGTCTGGATGTTGCTCTGTCTTCAAAGTAGCACAGAGAGGTAGCAAGTCCAACCACTTCATTCCACGTACTCCATGCCAGTATAATTCCAAATGTGGGAATCCAAGATCTACAGCTACTCCACAGCTTTCTGCATGCACCTTCAACCAATGTATCCACAAATCTCCTAAAATCCAAACAATCTGTTTTCTGAAACACACAGCCATAGCTATCTTTTGTTCTCTCAGCAAAAAGAGTATCTGAGAAAATCTCTCCTGGCACAACACACCCACCAAACTTTCCTGACCAATCCCTTTCAGTGCTTTTTCTCATTTGCATGACTTCTGAACCCAAAAATCCCCGGATGTAACTCCCGATGTCCGCGAACTACCGCCATGTCCGCGGACATATCGTAACGTGAACAGCCCTTCTACCATTTCCACTACACTCTCTCTGCCATTCCCTCATTGGATGTACCTCAAAAATCACATGACCATGCACCAATCACATTCAAGACCTCTACATCTAACTGCATCATCATAGATCAGCACTGCAAATGTACTCTGAATCTCTCTGAGTACAAGTGTCATATCATTGGCAAGCAGCATCTACCAGAAATACTATACAAGTCTTCAAGATTTCTACTTGCAGCTCCATGCATATCCATATGCATGAACACAAACTTCAGGTATGCATATTTTCTTTATAGTAGATGAACACATTTTCAAACAGACTTTTACCTTGTAAAATCTGTAAAATGAATTTACTGTACTTTTTTCAATTTCCTAAAATCAACTATCACTTATAAACCTTTATACTATTTACTTTCTTTATACACACACACTCAAATCATGTTAAACTAGCATTTTCTAAATGAAATATATACACTACATATATTCAAACAAAATTGCATGCAAACACAATCTATGTTTAAACCTTTATAAAAATACTTATACAATTTCATATTTTTTGTTTTTATTTATTTATTTACTTCATTACTTTAAATCAGACATGACATTGAGGCGCTATTACCTAGAACAGTTTACTTACAGAAATAGTGGTATTCACTAATATATTATAAATTTCACAAGACATAGTAAAGATATTTTTTTTTTTGCTACAGTTAGTCATTCAATACAATTTGTTCATTAAGAACATATCATATGTACTGAACTGATGCAATGTATCTTATGTAAATAAATTAGTTTAATGGTTTTACAGAAGGCACTGAGGATTTCAATTAAAATAATCAATATCTAAATTAAAAACAGTGCTATATACAAACAAAGTTACTAATTTGAAGCTTTTACAATTGCAGTGAAGACCAGTTTCCTGAAAAGAAGCAGCCGAATTCGAAGAAGAAAGGAAAAACTAAGAAGTTACCTGTTAATTAAAAAAAAAGTATGTAAAATATCACCATAATATTTGTATTATTAATCAAATATACTATAACATTAATACGAGCTATTTCGGTTTCTAAAAATAGAGATTTTGTACCATTTGGTCCAAAAATGTCCATGTCTTAAACAGTGATTTACAGCCAGAATGGCCCACAAATTTCTATTTTTGGACACACAAATTAGCCAACTGAACCACTACAATTTTCATATTATAGAACAAACAACTGTTTTAATTGTATACATTAGATTTACTATTTGTACTTTTCCACACCACTAGCTTACCTTTTTTTTGTCATCTGAACCCCAGTTTAGTAACACATAAATTCAAGAATACCTATCCCTACTAGTTTTAGTTCCCAATGCACAATCACACACCATTACATACATCTTTATCATCTTACTCAAACACTCATGCACACAGCACACATACATTCCAGAACACCCCAACCCATATCTTCTTTATTTTTTTCTACAGACCCTAAAGAATGCCTACCAAAAGTGTAGTCCGTAGTGCAAAGTAAGCATCCAAGAAAAGTATTTTAGCCAAAATATACCGTCACAAAGTCCTTCAAAATCTTATAACAACAGGAGAGAAATCAGGTTCAAATCTTAAAACCTATCGTAGGAAATTAATCTTAGAAGCATTGATGGACAGTGCAATTCTTCTCAAAAGAAATTTATTTATTTTACTGTTAAACAAAATGAAACAGATAACAAAACTAATAACTAAATTACAAAAAAGTCTTCTCAATAAGCGAAATATCAACAGAAAGAACTTCTTAAGTATCAGCGGAGGTGAATGGAATCACACTACAAGCACAGAACCATATTTTAATGAAGAAGCGTACACACAAAAGCAAACAAATACAATTGCCATACATAGCAGTGGTCGAGGTTATCTAAAAGTGAATAATACCATAATGGAACAAGAAGTAATTCTTACAAAAATATGCCCTGAAAACTTAGAATTACCCCTCCATTCAACTGAATCAGAACGTCTAGTGTACAAATGGCCATGCACGTCAATGTGTAACATTCCCAAACAATGTTGCAAATCTTCACGCCAATTCCAAAATAAATATGTAAAAAGCAAAGACAAAATCAAAATTAAATTACTGCAAAATATAAATACCTGTCCAGTGCGCAAGTACACAGGACTACAAGGACATTCATTGGCCTGCATTACAGGACCTACTTGTAAAACCACTTTCCATGATATCAAAAGGATATCAACACATCATTCAACTATAAGAAATCTAGTCTATAAACTGTACTATGCTAAAAGTCCTTCTTTAGCACTAGCAAAGTTAAATAACATCCTTCTACATGGTACAGCAAAAGACCTACTTGAAGAAATTCACTATATCCAGAAAAAATATTTTGGAAGTGAAAGCCATTTACAGAATGAAATAGCTTTAAACCAATTAAGCAACAATTCTACACATGGCAACCTTTTGCTAAACACATACAAAAAAGAAATACTAAAATTTAAAAGTACATCAGCTGAAGTACCAAACCATGTATGTGTATGTTGCCGTAGATTTTTTATAATAGTAACACAAAAACTGTGGACCTATCATACAAAATAGAAGACAATGAAGATTCTAAATGGTTTGAATTAGCTCTCTACCTTGTAGCAGAAATAAATATGAAATAACTGAGCCCTTAATACTTTGCAGTTATTGCACTACAAAACTTGACAACAACCAAACTCCTTCACGTTCTATCACAAATAATTTGGAATTATACCCAGTACCAAAACCTCTACAACAACTTAATTTATATGAGAGCATCATAATTCAAACAGTACACCCATTTCAAGCAATAATACGCCTTCAACCAAAAACAGCAAAATTACCTCCCTCTGAATTGGTAAAAGGCATTCGTGGAAAAGTAGTTTATTTACCATTAAATCTAAAAGAAAATGTGCATACTCTAGGAGTGCAACGTCCAATGCAGCAATCTTTAATTATATTAGTAAATGGAGTACCTACAAAAGACAAATAAATATGGCAACAGCTGGTAGATTTACATAAAGTTAGACAAGCCTTCCAATATCTTAAAAAGAATAATGAATATTACAAAGAAATTAATATTGAAGAAAACTTGAAAGATACAACTGAAATAATTCAAGAAACACAAGAAGCTGGTCAATTTGAGCTACTAGATCCTGCTACAATATCAAATACTTTAGACCATTATACAATTCATCCTTTGCACTGTAATGACAGCGTACAAGATGTACTGGAAACTTACCAAATGCGTCAAACAAAAGGATCGCCAATCAGTATATGGGAAAAAAGTATAGAAGCACGTGCTTTTCCTCTACTCTTTCCTACTGGCAAAGGAGGAAGGTATGATGATAGACCTATTCAAATATCAGCTTCAGAATACCGCTCATTACGGATGTATTCTGAAGATCCCAGATTTAGACAAAATGTGGAATACATATTCCACCTACTCTTTGAAAGTGAACTAGCAACTTTATGTTACGGAGTTGCACACATATATTAAAATCAGGATCACACTTTCAAAATATGACAGCTACACAATTATTAGAGAAAGTGCAACAAAAGGATGAGGTTTTACAATCAAATATTACAAATCTATTAGCAAATATGCGTGGTACTAAAGAGTACTGGTTTCGACGTCATGGAGATGTACGTTGTATTGTCAGAAACCTTGGCCCACCTACTTGGTTTGTTACATTAAGTTGTGCAGAATATGCATGGGAAGATTTACATGATTTCCTACGCATATCAAATAAAAACAAAACAAACACAGATATTCTAACACCTGGAGAAGTTTGTTCTTTGGATCCTGTTAATGTTTCAAGATATTTTCACCATCGCTTCATTGCTGTGCTACATTTTATTTGTAATAAAACTGTTCGTCCCCTTGGAGAAGTGCAACACTTCTTTTGGAGAAAAGAATACCAAGCCAGAGGAGCACCACATATCCACATGCTTTTATGGATTAAAGATGCTCCTAAATTTGGTCAAGACAGTGATGCCACTGTTTTACAGTTTATTGAAAAATATGTCACTTGTGAAATTCCATCAGAAGCCACAAATAGTGATCTTCATGCACAAATTTTACAATTTCAAAGACACAAATGTGGAAAATATTGTCGTCGCAAATACAAAAACAAAGGCAAATACTACACCAAATGCCGATTTGGTTTCCCTAGACCAGTTACAAATACAGGTCAAGTAAACAACCTCATGTCTTCAGTTAGACATAGTGTTAAAGGTAAGTCACCTAAAAATACACATTACATAAAAAGAAAAGAAGAAGAAAAATATATCAATGATTATAATGCAATCATTGCCCACTTATGGAATGCAAACATAGATGTGCAGTACATTGCAGACAATTCTACTGCAGTTGCACGATATGTCACAGCATACTTAACCAAAGCAGAAAAGACAGAGCTCCAAGACCTCTGGAATGACCTGTCATCAGATAAAACAGTATCTCAGAAATTATACAGCTTGGGCATAAAAATGCTCACCCATAGAGAATGTGGATCTTATGAAGCAGCTGATTGTTTAACTGGTACTTCATTGTATGGTAAATCTGAAAATATAGTATGGCTAAGTCTTGGTCCAGCTAAATCTAGAAAAAGAGTTCTAAAATCATATGAAGATATAGAAACAATAGCCAAACATGATCCAAACAGCCAGGACATTTTTAAAAAACAATTTATTGGACACATACTACCCAAACAGAAGTAATACTTTGGAAAACATGTGTCTATACCAAATAGCCCAAAACTACACATACAAAAATAATATAAAACCTGATGAAAAAAAAGGTAAATATAGAGTGACAGACTGTGAAGGCAGCTTAGTTAAACTCACTAAACCAAATTTAATTAATCATATCAAATTGTCATTGAAGACTCCTCAACATAAAGAAGTATATTACATGTCCCTGCTACAACTCTTCAAACCATGGAGAAAAGAAGAACAATTACAAGATAACTATGACTCATATGAGGATGCTTTCAAAGCAAATGAAAGCACTATAACTGATGTAAACTTTACACAGTACAAAACAATGTTGCACAATGAACAGCAACATGAAGAAGAACTCCAAGCCCAACAAGATACGGATACTCCTGACAGTAGTCAACCTTCTGTAACAGGAAGCCAAGAACCACTGGGAGAACCACTAATAACAAATGAGGCAGAATTAGCTATGATAGAAGTAGAAAACACCATGTGTCAGTATGAAGATAAGGAAGACTTAACTATACTACAATCAAAACTAAACAATGAGCAAAGTAGCATTTTTCAAGAAGTAACAAAACAAATTGCACATGGTGTAAAACATGAAAATAAAGAATGCCATAATTATAATTATAAACCTATACTACTGTACGTCAGTGGTGAAGCTGGTTCTGGCAAAACATTCCTAATCAAAATCATTAGTAAGTTCCTTCAACAATTGACAAACAACAAACTGTCAGCTGTTGTCACTGCCCCCACAGGTTTAGCTGCCTACAACATAGGTGGTGTTACATTACACCGATTACTACTATTACCAGTAGAACACCAGAACAAATTAGACTATTACAAACTTTCTGCAGAAGCTGCAATGGAATTACGCAGAGTATTGAAACAAATGAAAATGCTACTAATAGATGAAGTGAGCATGGTCTCCAACCTGATGTTAGCTTTGATTCACCTCAGATTACAAGAAGTACTCAAAACAGACTATGAAGAGCTCTTTGCAGGAAACACATTATTGTTTTTGGAGATCTGCCTCAATTAACACCAGTAAAAGGTGAACCTATTTTTAAAACATTAGGGCACAAACTCTGCAGTAAAACTGTTGGCAGCATTGGAAATGTCAACCTTTGGCAACATTTCTAATACAGAGAATTAACAGAAAACATGCGCCAATCTGCAGATCTAACTTATGTCAACATTTTAAAAAGTTTGAGAGTTGGTATACTTTCTAAAGAAGCAGAAGCAACATTGAAAACCCGGCACATTAATGCACTTTATGGCGATAATGCATGTGCTACAGATGTTATGGAACAATTAGCCCACAAAAATGTCAATTGTATGGCCTAATGCCAACTCTTGCAAGCTGTCTCAAATTCAATGAAATAATGTTAAGTAAAGAAATGCAAACAATAATGGAAATTAGCGCCACAGAAAAACTAGATGTACATGGTATGACACTACCCATGTGTGACCAAGCCACAACAAGACTAAATAATTTAGAAAATTCAATCTCAAACACAGCAGGCTTAGAAAAGATGTTAAAATTATCCTTAAATTGCAGAGTAATGCTTAAACGTAACCTTGACGTGGACCAAGGACTAGTTAATGGAGCACTGGGTACAGTTGTTGGCTTTCAAACATACCCACGTGACAACAAAATTCAGTTTGTCAATATACAAATGTTCAGAAGTAAAACGGATAGGACGCTCAACAGCTAGATTCCTTCTCTTCAAAGATATGTATGTACGCTGAGAACAATTTTCTCTAACTCTTGCATACGCAGTCACGATTCATAAATCACAAGGTCTTACCGTAGACAAAGCAATGATAGATATTGGTAACACAGTCTTTAAAGAAGGCATGAGCTACGTAGCACTATCACGCTTACGTACACTTGATGGTCTATTTCTAATCAACTTTGATGCAAGTAAAGTAAACGCTGATATTCCTTGCATTTTAGAATATAATAGACTTCGCTCACTATACACTCCCCATCTAAACACATATTCTGTTCCACAAAAACTAAAACGTTGTAAAAGAAAACTAAATCAAACAGAAATGCAACAGGACGTCACTGCAAATCCCCCAAAGAGAGTAAAAGAAACTAATACTTCATCAAGTACCACAAACAAAAAAGAATCAATTAGAGAAAGTAAACCAGGTACTTCTTTAAAGAAGGAAGACAAACTCCAAAAAAAGCAGTTAGATACAGAACTACCTGGACCATTTAAATTCTCAAATATAGTTGGTGCAAGTTGCTATGCAAATGTCGCAATGAATATTCTATTTCAATTACCACCAATTGTTGACAACATTTACTCACACAGTACAGACCCATTGGGCCTCATTCCGAGTATGGCGTTAAGGGATAGCGGCCACCGGTAATGAGACCGGTGGCGGTGTTCCCTTACCGCCATACTCCGAGTTCCCTTTGGCCCTCGCCCTTAACGCCTGCTTTGAGCAGGTGTTAAAGTCGAGGGCGCAAAGGGGCCTCCAAGCCAATAACGGTGACCGTAATGAACGGTCACCGTTATTTGCATCTTCCCCATTCCCATTGAGCCCTATGGGGGCTCATTTGGGAATGGGGAAGAGCCTTGGTGAATGGGGAATTACCGCCCCACCAACCTTGGAATGGGGCGGTAATTCTGGCATCCACCAAGGCGCTGCAGGTCCGGGTACGGCGTCAACCAAGGCGTTAATAGCGCCATTGGTTAGCGCCGTACTCGGAATGAGGCCCATTGTGTTTGCAAATGTTAGTACTTCACAGAAATGCAGCAAACAATCCTGACAACACATATAGTGTTTTTGGAATGAGACGACAATTGGACTACTGTGCTGGAATGGTGAAATTCACTATAAACTCACAGGAAGATCCACAAGAATTTCTAATGTACTTACTACAAGTACTGGAAAACAAAAACATACCTATAAATGAAATCTTTCAGATTTCATACATGTGGAAACATACATGCACTCTCTGCAACAATGTGACACAAGAAGAAATCCCCAATGAACCCTTCATATATATATCAATACCAAATTGTGAATCCATTCCATTTCACCAACTTGTACAAAATGCAAACCATGGTAGATTATGCTCTACCTGCAATTCAGATAATCGCTCCACGTTAGTAATACAAACACATAGTAAATACGTAATACTAATGCTTCCACGTTACAATGCAGATGGTACCAAAAACAACTGCAAGCTGACTGGATTCACACATGGTCAAATATCACTTGGTAAGAAAACCTTCACAACAATAGGTATAATCTACCACGCAGGAGCCACAACCAATTCAGGGCACTACACTGCATACATAAAAAAGAAATGTGGATGGTTTGAATGTAATTATAGTACCATTACTCTAAAGCAGAGATTACCAGCAAATCTTACAAACGCTTATTTGATGTTCTTAAAACCAAAATTTGATAAATAAACTGTATTTAAACCTTTAAGTAAATTTGTGTTACAAAAATATAAACTGTTAGAATACTCCAAAAGCTATCTAACTGCTCAAAGATTCTACAACAACTAATCAGATAAATGAATACCACTAAATTAGACCAGAAAATACACAGTTAGAATACGCCAATTGGTATCTAACTGTCCCAAAATTATAAATTTGTGTTAAAATAATATAAACTGTTAGAATACTCCAAAAGCTATCTTACAGCTCAAAGATTCTACAACAACTAATCAGATAAATGAATACCACTAAATTAGCCCAAAAAATACACAGTTAGAATACGCCAATTGGTATCTAACTGTCCCAAAATTTAACAATATCCAAATAGGTAAATCAAAACCACTAAAATATATTTAAAAAAATAGACAGTTAGAATACGCCAATTGGTATCTAACTGCTCCAAAATTTATAATATCAAAACAAATGAAGAATCTGTTACTGCTCCAAAAAAAATACAACAAAGCAAAGTATAAAGCATTAGCCAGAAACAACAAGTGAACACTGAAAACAAACAAACAAATAAACTGTAGCATAACAGAAAAAGGTTTTTTTTTTAATCCAACATAGATTTTTTTTTCTCCCACAGACCCAATGATTTTAGCAACAAATACAGAAACTGAGCAAATTGCACAGTACTCTGATTTGTACTCTACTAAATATGAGGGTCGAAAAAAAATAAAAGTATATTGCATATACAATGTAATTAGTCATTACAAAATACTAATACTAACATGCTATTTTCTTTTATCACAGAAATGAAGAAGAAAAACATGGACTCCCATTACTAGACCAAACAGTAAGTATACAATAATAAGGACTACCATAGCAGCATATCACATCCATAGTATCTAATACCTTTGTTCCTTATACATTTGTTTTTCACCCAAAGTTATAAGCAAATATGAATGTGATATGCTGCAGTGGTTGTTGCCAGGGCATAGAGTCTTGGGTGCATGGCCAAATGGCCATGCACCCAAGACTCTATGCCCTGGCAACAACCACCGCAGCATATCACATCCATAGAGTCAAACATTTCAACTATGATCTATGGGAAACTTTTAATGTCCACGAACAATGTGAGTGTTCTTAGAACACTTTGAACTTGCCAGCGAACAATACGGACACCGTTTTCAGGACACCCCCTACGAACATTTCAGAACAACGCGATAGTTCTTACAACACTTTCAACTTAACAACGAACAATATGGACTGCGTCCTAAGGACACCCCTACGAACATTCCAGGACACCGGGAGGGTTCTTAGAAGCGTCTTCAGAACACCACCATCTTGTTTATTTGCAAACATTTCAGGACACCGCGAGTGTTCTTAGGACACATTCAACTTGACAAAGCACAATACGGACAGCGTCCTCAGGACACCCCCTACGAACACTCCCCGGACACCGGGAGTGTTCTTAGAAGCGTCTTCAGAACACCACCATCTTGTTTATTTGGGAACATTTCAGGACACCGCGAGTGTTCTTAGGACACATTCAACTTGACAAAGAACAATACGGACAGCGTCCTCAGGACACCCCCTACGAACACTCCCCGGACACCGCGAGTGTTCTTAGAAGCGTCTTCAGAACACCCCCATTTTGTTTATTTGCGAACATTTCAGGACACCGCGAGTGTTCTTAGGACACATTCAACTTGACAGAGAACAATACGGAGAGCGTCCTCAGGACACCCCCTACGAACACTCCCCGGACACCGCGAGTGTTCTTAGAAGCGTCTTCAGAACACCCCCATTTTGTTTATTTGCAAACATTTCAGGACACCGCGAGTGTTCTTAGAACACATTCAACTTGACAGAGAACAATACGGACAGCGTCCTCAGAACAACCCCTACAAACATTTCAGGACACCGGGAGTGTTCTCAAAAACGTCTTCAGAACACCCCCATTTTGTTTATATGCGAACATTTCAGGACACCGCGCGTGTTCTTAGAACACATTCAACTTGACAGAGAACAATACGGACAGCGTCCTCAGGACACCACCTACGAACACTCCCCGGACACCGCGAGTGTTCTTAGAACAGTTTCACTTTGCTTGCGAACAAAACGGACACATATTGACTCCTTAGAACACCCCCTAGTCAGTTTATTTAGAACATTTCAGAACACCCGTGATGGCCGCAAACAAATCGAACACAAAAAGAACGTCTAACACATAAAAAACACAACTTTCATCCTATCTCATACACTCCCACCCTCCCCAAACACTCCTACACACCAACACACTCTACAAAATACACATTTTGAACAAAGTTTCACCGCGCTGTCCGGGGACGTCCGCGAATCCAATATGGCGGGCGCTACCGAAAAATCTGACGCGCTTCACGCTCCACGCCGTCCAATCAGCGAACACTTTGCATGTCCGCGAACATCATGCAAGACGATTGGCCAATCAGGACACTTTCCGTGGAGCGAACAGGGAAGTGTATCCGCAAACCGAACACAGATATCACTAATTGTTTTTGACCTACTTTTTGGTCATTTTAAAAAAAACTACTGGACGTATTTTCACCAAATTTGCAAAAGCATGCTTTCGGGACCAAGCCGCTGCTCCTGGTCCAAATTTGGTGGAAATCCGTCTAGCGGTTTGGGCTGTATGCGCGACCAAATTTTTTTTCCCATTCACTCTATGGAGAGTGAGTATAATGTATACAAATATGAGCATATAGAGGGAAGGTAGAGTAATAAAAATAAAACTATGAGAAAGTGCTGATAACCATAATGATTATCTTCATGCACAGAAAGGATTGCTCTCTTTCAAGCCTGTATCTTCCGCTATGTACATGTTTCATATGATGTGACAAGACCCTAAGTCTACAAATATAGTACCTTTTCAATTTTTACTTCCTGACTGTTACTGAAGAAAACTATGTGGCTTCGATATGTCAGTAAAGGATAAAAAGGGAGAGCCAGCCATGTGATGTCATCAGTTATGTCATCAATGACATTTGTGATGTCATCTTTGATGTCCTGGGTGTTAGTGTTAGCAGTGCACGGTGGCGCGAGTTATGGTTCCTTATGTAACCATAACTGGCGAATTTCAGGAGTTTTTCGGTTTTACTTTGAGCCATAACGTCCCTTTAACAAGGTTTTTTCACTGAATTTCATAGGTTTTTAATAGCGCAACTTAACCATAACGTCCCTTTAACAACGTTTTTTTAATATCACGCAAACAATATACAAACATGGCGTGCAAAAACCAACTTCTACAGATGGCTTTACACAGAATGTTGCAAAGTAAGAATTTATGCTTGTTCACAGTGAAGGTCAGCTGCTTCCCCAACTTCTACAGATGGCTTTACACAGAATGTTGCAAAGTAAGAATGTATGCTCGTTCACAGTGAAGGTCAGCTGCTTCCATTTTTTTCTCAGGCCCCGGAGAGGCTTACGAAGCGGACTATAAGGTTGTATTGTGTTTTGACCTTGACAGACAGACATTGTGATGAAAGACTTCTCTTGAAGGAGTGTTGCTAAAACGTAAGAGAAGATAAAGATGAAATTTCTGAAACGAAACCACTTTTACATATTATATTACTATACGAAAGATCGTTGGCACACGCGGAGTCGTATTTTGGGACTGCACCACTCGTAGACAATGGAAATTGCAATTGTACTGTAAGTAACCCTTTAGATTACTTTATACCAAATATAATTACAATAGCGTAGCATTAAAGACCGCTCAAGTTGAACTTGTTAGTTGAAAGTGGCATAATGTTTTCTACCGCGCACTATCACCGCCGAATTGATCCCCTGTCGTTTAGAGGGCTCTGAAAAAGGCAGACGACACAGGGTGGGTTAATAGAAATAATTTAACCGGTCTATAGGCGGTCAAGCGCTCTACTCGCTGTGCCACTTCACTGTAGCCTGTCAAGTGGCACAGCGAGTACAGCGCTCGCTTTGACATCCGTGCACAGCTTGCTAACGCAAGTTTGAATCCCGGCAAGGCGAAACTCAGCCTTTCATCCTTCCGTGGTCGATAAATGAGCACCACACACTGTGGTTAATAATAAGCACCGCTTACATACCTCACGGTTCTTAGCGCTATATGAATGGGAAAATATTATTATTTTATTATTAACATACTCTGTTGCACTATCTTCGATAGCAAATAGTTTCACGCCCTAATAAATAAAATGATGATTTTTAATGAAGATCGGCTGGTGAGACTAATTTATGTTTTTTAAAACAGGTATGTGGCCCCATTTTGTCTATGTCACGATTTACAGACTCCAGCGGGTGGGGTCTTTAACTGCCAGGTGCAAGTCCAAATATGCAACTTCATGACCCTCACCATTTTGTTGGACAATCGCCAAGGACCAATATGCCCTTACGCAGTACTAGCGGCTACAAACAACATACCAACCAATAGGGTGGTCTAATGGCTTGTTGTTGGAGCAACCTTCCGATTATCAGAGCGACCATTTACTGCTTTTATCATAAACCAACAGCCTATCTACCGCAAAGGAACAATGCGTGGCTCCAAATAAACTTTTCCTGATCGACAGCAGAGACAATAGCAAATCGCTGAATATTCACTAAACATTTCATGTGAAATAAATGTACTTTACCAAATGTACAATCCTGCTGTTTACTTTTAAACCACAGTTTCATATTCCGAATTGTGGCGCACTGAGTTGTAAGCTGATCTAACACTCTCTGTACCGCAAAGGAACATCGCGTGTCTCAAAATGAACTTTTGCGGATCGACAACAAAGACAAATGCAAATTGCTGAATATTCTCTAAACATTTGATGTCAAATAAATGTACTTTACAACATTTACAATCTTGCTCTTTGCTTTTAAATCACAGTTTCATATTCCGAATTGTGGCGCGCTGTGTTGTGAAATAATGTGTGTTGTCTTCCGGGTTCTGTGTAAAGTCGCGTAGTACTGGAGATGACTGGGCGCGTTTCATTACGCACCCTGTAACGTCACGGAGAAAGACGGGGAATATGAATGCTTTGATAATATCAGGCTTAGGGGCGGGAGATATGATTTAGTGTCGCAAAAGCAAGTCAGCCAGGTCAATAGCGCCAGTCATAGGATTATCACATAATGTCGGCGCACACCAGCCGGATTTATCGTTTCTTTAGTGGACAAAAAGTCGGTTGACGCCCCTAGGAAATTGTACTATTAGCGAACAAAAGAAGTGCTCTTAAAACACTTTCACCCTGACAACGAACAATACAAACAACGTTCTCAGAACACCCCCATTTTGTGTAATTGCAACCATTTCGGGACACTGCGAGTGTTCTTAGAACACATTCAACTAGACAGATTACAATACGGACAGCGTCCTGTGGACACCCCCAGTTTGTGTATTTACAAACAATTAAGTACACCGCGAGTGTTCATAGCTCATTTTTACCTTCCTTGCGAACAAAAATGACACATACTCTGTCCTCTAAACACCCCACCATTTAGTTTATTTACAAAATGTCAGAACAGCCGTGTTCTCCGTGGACAAATCGAACGCAACAAAAAGATCTAGCACATAAAAAAAAAACATTGAACCTATCTCATACTCCACCACCCTCCCCAAACACTCTTACACACCAACACACGGCACTAAATACAATTTTTTATCAACGTTTCACTGCCCTGTACGCGGTCGACTGCGAATACAAGATGGCGGGCGCCACAGAAAATCTGACGCGCTCCACGCCCCTCGCCGTCCAATCAGCGAACACGTCGCATGTCCACGGACATGACGCAAGCCCATGGGCCAATCGGGGTGCTGTCTGCGGAGCGAACAGGGAAGTCCGTCCGCGAAGCGAACGCAGATATCACTAATTTTTTTGACTTACATTTTGGTCATTTTTAAAAAAACTACTGGACAGATTTACACCAAATTTACAAAAGCACGCTTTTGGGACCAGGCCGCCGCTCCTGCCGCAAATTTGGTGTAAATCCGTCCAGCGGTTCGGGCTGTAGCCGTGCACAAAGTTTTTTCCCATTCAGTCTATGGGAAAAAAAAAAAGTTTTGGGACCCCCCCTATAACTTTTCCCCCCCTGGACGAATCCTCACCAAAATTTGCAAAAGAATTCAGAGTGACCCAACTACTTTTTTTGCATCCAGGGAGAGCGAAGTTATAAGCCGCCCAAAAAGTGCTCTTCCTATGGAAACAGCAACTTAACCATAACTACATGGCCACTACCGTGGCCATGTAATATATATATATATATATATATATATATATATATATATATATATATATATATATATATATATATATATATATATATACATAGGGTAAGTAGCAGGTTTGAAACAGAGCAATCATTTCTCTGCATAAAGGTAATCAGTTAGGTTATGAACACTGTTTGCTACTACTGCTGTTTTTTTTCTTACTTCAATTTCCTTGTATATACTCATATTTGTATGTTCTGTTGCCTCTTTGTGTTTTGTCTATAATAATGCAATTATGTAGTAAGTGGGTTTTATTATCTACTTATCAGTATGCAAAAGTCTAATAAGAAAACAGTTATCATTTCACTATTCAACATGGCAAGTTTATGAATATTGCACCTCCATCATGTATGCTGCACACAATGCCTATGTTTCTACATGAGCACCTTAGTATACTGGATGGACGAATTAGCACTTGATATTTATTCCAATAATCCTTGACACTTTTTTTAATTAAAATTACAATAAGAAACCCTTGTACAGACTTTTCATGAAAGATACATGCACATGTGATGTCATCAGTGATGTCATCAATGACATTTGTGATGTCATCTTTGATGTCCTGGGTGTTAGTCTTAGCAGTGCACGGTGGTGGCGCGAGTTATGGTTGCTTAGCTTACCATAACTGGCGAATTTCAATGGTTTTTCGGTTTTACTTGGAAGCATAATGTCCCTTTAACAAAGTTTTTTCACTGAATTTCACTGAATTTCATAGGTTTTTAGTAGCACAACTTAACCATAACGTCCCTTTAACAAGTTTTTTCACTGAATTTCATAGGTTTTAGTAGCACAACTTAACCATAACGTCCCTTTAACAAAGTTTTTTTCACTGGATTTAATAGGTTTTTAGTAACACAACTTAACCATAACGTCCCTTTAACAAAGTTTTTTCAGTGAATTTCATAGGTTTTTAGTAGCAAAGCTTAACAATAGTAAATTTGACTTTATGTACATGTAATATGGAACATACTGAACCACTTCTACTGAATGTAATGTCCGCAAACATTTTTGATGTCCATGGACATATTCGGACAACAGTACCACTACCTAAAAAGTCTGGGGGGGGCATGTTTAATTGTTATATGACAACATGATAACATTTAAAAAATTCACAAAGTAGTACACATACATATTATATGTAGTAATACATAAGAAATGTAACCCATATATGTACCGCACTAACCATTCATTTAAATACAATGGCCCTCATTAGGACCCTGGCGGTAAGGGGTTTACGCTAGCGTTAGCTGCGCCGACCCCTTACCGCCAATTCCGAGTTCCCAGAGCGCCATGGTCATTTTTCCGCCCGCTTTTTGCGGGCGTAAAAATCCATGGCGCTATGGGACCTTGGTGTTAATTACGCCACCGTAATTTACGGTGGCGTAATTAACTCCTTCCCCACTCCCATTATACCCTATGGGGCCGAAATGGGAATGGGGAAGGGTAAATGGGTCAATGGGGACTTACCGCCCCGCCGACCTCGGAATGGGGCGGTAAGTCCACCATCCGCCATGGCGTAAACGGACTTTACGCCATGGCCGGAAAGTCCGTCGATGGCGGAAAAAATCCGCCAGGGTCGTAATGAGGGCCAATATATTCTAAAATGGAATATACCAAGAGAAGATAAATAGGCTTCCAACATAATTAGCTCACAGACACTCCACAACTAAGACCAAGACCAGACCTACAGAGTACTCATAACATATCTTACCTGAAATAGTAAGTGTACATCATTTTACTCATATCTTTATAAACTTTCTGTATTAGATTAAAAAAAAATATTATATATTTTTTTTTTCTCACGGAAATGTCTAGTACTCTGGATTGGCTAGAGGAGCACTTCCCACGTGATGAAATGTCAGAAAATAGTGAAGCTAATGGTACACACTTTACAATATAAACCATTTAATTGTTATTATTTTATATATATTTAACATATACATTTCTTTTTGTACAGAGCATGCCAAAATAGAAAATATGTCTGAAGAAACTGTTATGTGACAGCTTAAAAGAAAAAATGGATTTATTATTGAGCAATTTTAATAATTTGAAAACTTTTGTTGAGGATCATTTTAAAACAAAAACCTCATACCATTGTCCCACATGTACTTGTCCCCCCTTACCATATCCCAGTCAATTATCCCCAAACCCTCTCCATAATCGAAAACATTTTGATGAGACTTCCATCCCTTCTTCACCTGATACCAATCATGTTGAAACCCCTAATTCTCCTGTTTTTGTTTCTGTTTCTGCCTCACCTTCTCTGTCATAAATTATGTGAAATAAAGTTACATTTTTATATTGTGTTGTAATTACTTCCCATTTTTTATTTTTTTTTAAACAATGTAGATGTCCGCGGACAGCGTGGGTGTTCTGAAATGTTCGTAAATAAACAAAAATGGAGGTGTCCTGAAGAACACTATACCTGTCCGTACTGTTCGCTAGCAAGTTGAAACTGTTCTAAGAACACAAGCGGTGTCCTGAAATGTTCGTAATTAAACGAAAATGGAGGTGTCCTAAAGAGCACTATACCTGTCCGTACGGTTCGCTAGCAAGTTCAAACAGTTCTAAGAACCCAATTGGTGTCCTGAAATGTTTGTAATTAAACAAAAATGGAGGTCTCCTAAAGAACAGTATATCTGTCCGTAATGTTCGCTAGCATTTAAACTGTTCTAAGAACACAATTGATGTCCTGGAAAGTTCGTAATCAAACGAAAATGGAAGTGTCCTAAAGAACACTATATCTGTCCGTAGTGTTCGCTAGCAAGTTTAAACTGTTCTAGAACACACGCGATGTCCAGAAATGTTCGTTTGATGTGTGACACACTTTTAATTAACTCAGGACCCGAACACTGTCCGTAGAACATCAACGCGCATGCGCAAACCAATGTCCGTGCATTTGGTGTCCTGCGGACAGGAGCTTCCTTCGCGGACCTGTTCGCGAAGGGATCATGTGACCACGCCCATGCTGATTGCGTGTTCTGAATGCGGACACTGTTCGTGTCCCTGAACAATTTAAAAGTACATTTTCGAGTAATCCACAATATTTTTCCATAAAAACTCATCATGGCACAAGTCCCACATAGTAATCCTGAGTTTCTACATATCTTTTGAAACTTTTTGAACCCTTTTTTGTGTTCGATCTGTCAGCGGACAGCGCGCATGTCCGCTAACCGTGTACAAGCACCCCTATAAAAGACCATGCCCTAGAGCTTATTCTCATTGTGTTTCTGGCTATTCTTCAGAGCACAGCTATTTCTCCAGCAACTTGCTGATTACACCATCGAGATGGCATCCCTGGCTGCAGAACTGCCACCTGGTGCTGCACCTGCTTCAGCACCACTCCCACCCCATCCACCACCATCACCTTCCCAAGGGCCTGAAGAGGGGAACAGGAGTGAGGATGCAGAGGAGGAAGAAGAGGATGACGAGAATGAGGTAGAGGAAATCCCGACTACCCGCACTAGACGTGAGTCTTGGGTGTGCCGGTTATTTTCCGTTTATGGGAATGGTCCTAAGGCTTGTGCAAACCGTTTTATCTGTAATGAGTGCAAAATGATACTCAGTCGCAGGAAGCATAGTTCGTACAGCTTAGGGACCACGACCATGAAGCGACACCTGAGGTCATTTCACTCTGGGGCTATTCGCAAGGTTGTATCTTGCGAAGAACGTAGTAGGTTGATTTCCTCTACTTCATCCTCCGTTTCTGATCCTGTCACCATAAGGACCACCTTTGTGGGACAGCGTCTTCCTCAAGCTGCCTCACAGGCCATACAGAATTCTGATTACCCTTACCTTTCGAGGGTCACAGTTGTATGCACGTACTGTGACACAGTACTCTGCAGGGGGGAGCGACTTCGGAGTGCTTTTGAGACTATTGTCTCAGAGCACAAGAAGACCTGCTCACTACCCAAATAAAACCCACTCTACATCTTCCTCTCTCAGCTCGCCCTTTCTTATCCCTGTGGTTGGTGTCCCCCCTTTACCCTCCTTTCCCCTCTTCTCCTAGTGTGTCCTGTATAAAAAACCAAAAAAAAATACAAAATTACAAAAATCAAAACAAATAAGGCTCTTTTCAGAGCCGCCTTTCACAGTTAAAAAATAGAAGTGAAGATAAATAAAGCAGGGCCCTTTGTATTTCTTAAAAGTCTGCGGACAGTTCACGAACATTAAAAAAATTGGGGTGCTACCCTATTGTTACCATTGCATTTTTCTCTGGGAGGAAGTGGTGGCTCTGAAAAGAGCCTTTGGGAGGTGTTGTATGTCAAAAATTATAAATACTTAACACCTACTTCAAAATGGATGCTGTATTTCTAAAAAAGGTCGCAATGCATTTTGTACATTTCTCAGAAAAATCTGATTGCATAAGTAAGATGGACTCCATCTCTGCAAAAAATGTATGTACTACGAAACATAATATTTTCATTGTGAAAAGAGGACATGCCAAAATCTCTTAGAAATGTACAAACAGCCTTGTTAACATTGCGCCTTGCTTTTTCCATTTGTGGACCAAATGAAGAAGAACGAAGCCACATTTGTCTCTGCGCAATCCGTGAAAATATCACTTGAGAATTAGGAAACATGTCCATAACCTTCCATAACCTCCCGACAGCCAAGACATTTTAAAAAACAATTTATTGGACACATACTACCCAAACAGAAGTAATACTTTGGAAACCATGTGTCTATACCACATAGCCCAAAACTACACATACAAAAATAATATAAAACCTGATGAGAAAAAAAAAGGTAAATACAGAGTGACAAACTGTGAAGACAGCTTAGTTAAACTCACTAAACCAAATTTAATTAATCATATCAAATTGTCATTGAAGACTCCTCAACATAAAGAAATATATTACATGTCCCTGCTACAACTCTTTAAACCATGGGGAAAAGAAGAAGAAATACTTGAAAACTATGACTCATATGAAGATGCTTTCAAAGCAAATGAAAACACTATAACTGATGTAAACTTCACACAATACAAAACAATGTTGCACAATGAACAGCAACACGAAGAAGAACTCCAGGCCGAACTAGATAAAGACACTCCTGACAGTAGTCAACCTTCTGTAACAGGAAGCCAAGAACCACTGGAGAACCACTAATAATAAATGAGGCAGAATTAGCTATGATAGAAGTAGAAAACACCATGTGTCAGTATGAAGATAAAGAAGACTTAACTATACTACAATCAAAACTAAACAACGAACAACGTAGCATTTTTGAAGAAGTAACAAAACAAATTGCACATGGTGTACAACATGAAAATAAAGAATGTTCCTGCCATAATTATAAACCTATACTACTGTACGTCAGTGGTGAAGCTGGTTCTGGCAAAACATTCCTAATCAAAATAATCAGTAATTCCTTCAACAATTGATAAACAACAAACTGTCAGCTGTTGTCACTGTCCCCACAGGTTTAGCGGCCTACAACATAGGTGGTGTCACTTTACACCGATTACTACTATTGCCAGTAGAACACCAGAACAAATGAGACTATTACATACTTTCTGCAGAAGCTGCAATGGAACTACGCCGAGTATTGAAACAAATGAAAATGCTACTAATAGAAGAAGTGAGCATTGTCTCCAACCTAATGTTGGCTTTGATTCACCTCAGATTACAAGAAGTACTGAAAACAAACTATGAAGAGCTCTTTGCAGGAAAACACATTATTGTTTTCAGAGATCTTCTTCAATTGACACCAGTAAAAGGTGAGCCTATTTTTAAAACATTAGGACACAAACTCTGCCGTAAAACTGTTGGCAGCAGTGAAAATGTCTACCTTTAGCAACATTTCTAATACAGAGAATTAACAGAAAACATGCGGCATTCTGCAGATATCACTTATGCCAACATCTTAAAAAGTATCAGAGTTGGTATACTCTCTAAAGAAGCCGAAACAATATTGAAAACCCGGCAAATTAATGCACTTTACGGCGATAATGCATGTGCTACATATGTTCTGGAACAATTAGCCCACAAAAATGTCAATTGGATGGCGTTAATGCCAACTCTTGCAAGCTGTTTCAAATTCAATGAAATAATTTTAAGTAAAGAAATGCAACCAATAATGGAAATTAGCGCCACAGACACACTAGATGTACATGGTATGACACTACCTATGTGTGACTAAGCCACAACAAGACTAAATAGTTTAGAAAAATCAATCTCAAACACAGCAGGCTTAGAAAAGATATTAAAATTATCCTTAAATTGCAGAGTAATGCTTAAATGTAACCATGACGTGGACCAAGGACTAGTTAATGGAGCACTGGGTACAGTTGTTGGCTTTCAAACATACCCACGTGACAACAAAATTCAGTTTGTCAATATAGTCTTTGACAAACTTTCAGAAGTTAAAAGGATAGGACGCTCAACAGCTCGATTCCTTCTCTTCAAAGACATGTATGTACGCAGAGAACAATTTTCTCTAACTTTTGCATAAGCAGTCACGATTCATAAATCACAAGGTCTTACCCTAGACAAAGCAATTATAGATATTGGTAACACAGTCTTTAAAGAAAGCATGAGCTACGTAGTACTATCACGCTTACGTACACTTGACAGTCTATTTCTAATCAACTTTGATGCAAGTAAAATAAACGCTGATATTCCTTGCATTTTAGAATACAATAGACTTCGCTCACTATACACTCCCCATCTAAAGACATATTCTGTTCCACAAAAAGTAAAACGTTATAAAAGAAAAATAAATCAAACAGAAAAGCAACAGGATGTCACTGCAAATCCTCCAAAGAGAGTAAAAGAAAGTAATACTTCATCAAGTACCACAAGCAAAAAAGAATCAATTAGGGAAAGTAAACCAGGTACTACTTCAAAGAAGGAAGACAAACTCCAAAAAAAGCAGTCAGATACAGAACTACCTGGTCCATTTAAACTCTCAAATATAGTTGGTGTAAGTTGCTACGCAAATGTAGCAATGAATATTCTATTTCAATTACCACCAATTGTTGACAACATTTACTTACACAGTACAGACCCATTGTGTTTGCAAATGTTAGTACTTCACAGAAATGCAGCAAACAATCCTGACAACACGTATAGTGTTTATGGAATAAGACAACAATTGGACTACTGTGCTGGAATGGTGAAATTCACTATAAACTCACAGGAAAATCCACAACAATTTGTAATGTACTTACTACAAGTACTGGAAAACAAAAACATACCTATAAATGAAATCTTCCAGATTTCATACATGTGGAAACATACATGCACTCTCTGCAACAATGTGATAGAAGAAGAAATCCCCAATGAATGCTTTGTATATATATCAATATCTAATTGTGAATCCATTCCATTTCAGCAACTTGTACAAAATGCAAACCATGGTAGATTATGTTCTACCTGCAATTCAGATAATCCCTCCACGTTAGTAATACAAACACATAGTAAATACGTAATACTAATGCTTCTAAGTAACAATGCAGATGGTACCAAAAACAACTGCAAGCTGACTGGATTCACACATGGTCAAATATCACTTGGTAAAAAAACCTTCACAACTATAGGTATAATCTACCACGCAAGAGCCACAACCAATTCAGGGCACTACACTGCTTATATAAAAGAGAAATGTGGATGGTTTCAATGTAATGATAGTACCATTACTCTAAAGCAGAGATTACCAGCAAATCTTACAAACGCTTATTTAATGTTCTTAAAACCAGAATTTGATAACTAAACTGTACTTAAACCTCAAGTAAACTTGTAGTAAAAAATATAAACTGTTAGAATATTCCAACAGCTATCTAACTGCCCAAAGATTCTACAACAATTAATCACATAAATGAATACCACTAAATTAGAGCAATAAATAGACAATTAGAATACGCCAATTTGTATCTAACTGTCCCAAAATTTAACAATATCCAAACAGATAAATCAATACCACTGAAATATATAAAAAAATAGACAGTTAGAATACACCTACTGGTATCTAACTGCTCCAAAATTTCATAATATCCAAACAAATAAATAATATGTTACTGCTCCAAAAGAAATGCAACAACCCAGTGTATAAAGCATTAGCCAGAAACAAAAAATGAACACTGAAAACAAACAAACAAATAAACTGTAGCATAACAGAAAAAGTTTATTTTTTTTAATCCAACATGGATTTTTTTTTCTCCCACAGACCCAATGATTTTAGCAACAAACACAGAAACTGAGCAAATTGCACAGTTCTCTGGTTTGTAATCTACTAAATATGAGGGTCCAAAAAAAAAATGTTGATTATACAATGTAAAAAGTCATTACAAAATACTAATACTAACAGGCTATATTCTTTTATCACAGAAATGAACAAGAAATATATGTACTCCAGTTACTAAACCAAACAGTAAGTATATTAGACACTCTATGCCCTGGCCACAACCATCACAGCATATCACACCCATAGTAACATATAACTTTGTTCCTTATAAATTTGTTTTTGACCCAAAGTTATAAGCAACTATAAATGTGATGTGCTGCGGTGGTTGTGGCCAGGGCATAGAGTGTTGGGTGCATGGCCAAATGGCATATCACACCCATAGAGTAAAACATTTCAACTATGGTCTATGGAAACTTTTATTGTCTGCGGACATTACCAGTGTTCTTAGAACACTTTCAATTTGCCAGCGAACAATACGGACAGCGTCTTCAGAACACCCCCTATGAACATTTCAGGACAACGTGAAAGTTCTTAGAACACTTTCAACTTGCCATCGAACAATACGGACAGCGTCTTCAGGACACCCCCTACTAACATTTCAGGACACCGCGAGAGTTCTTAGAACACTTTCAACTCGACAACGAACAATACAGACAGCGTCCTCAGGACACCCCCTACGAACATTTCAGGACAACGCATGTGCTCTTAGAAACATTTCAGGACAACGCGGGAGTTCTTAGAACACTTTCAAGTTGCCATCGAACAATACGAACAGCGTTTTCAGGACACCCCCTACGAACATTTCGGGACAACGCGTGTGTTCTTGGAACACACCCCCATTTTGTTTCTTTGCGAACATTTCAGGACACCAAGACAGTTCTTAGAACACTTTCAACTTGCCATCGAACAATACGGACAGCGTCTTCAGGACAACCCCTACGAACATTTCAGGACAACGCGTGAGTTCTTAGAAGACACCCCCATTTTGTTTATTTACGAACATTTCAGGACACCGAGACAGTTCTTAGAACACTTTCAACTTGCCATCGAACAATACGGACAGCGTCTTCAGGACACCCCCTACGAACATTTCAGGACACCGTGAGAGTTCTTAGAACACTTCAGGACAACGAGTGTGTTCTTAGAACACACCCCCATTTTGTTTATTTGCGAACATTTCAGGACACCCCGAGTGTTCTTAGAACACTTTCAACTTGCCATCGAACAATACAGACAGCGTCTTCAGGACACCCCCTGCGAACATTTCAGGACAGCGAGAAAGTTCTTAGAACACTTTCAACTTGCCATCGAACAATACGGACAGCATCTTCAGGACACCCCCTACGAACATTTCAGGACAACGTGAGAGTTCTTAGAACACTTTCAACTTGACAACGAACAATACGGACAGCGTCATCAGAACACCCCCATTTTGTTTATTTGGGAAAATTTCAGGACAACGCGCGTGTTCTTAGAGCGTCTTCAGGACACTCCCTATGAACATTTCAGGACAACGCGAGAGTTCTTAGAACACTTCAGGACAACGAGTGTGTTCTTAGAACACACCCCCATTTTGTTTATGTGCGAACATTTCAGGACACCCTGAGTGTTCTTAGAACACTTTCAACTTGCCATCGAACAATACGGACAGCGTCTTCAGGACACCCCCTGCGAACATTTCAGGACAGCGAGACAGTTCTTAGAACACTTTCAACTTGCCATCGAACAATACGGACAGCGTCTTCAGGACAACCCCTACGAACATTTCAGGACAACGCATGAGTTCTTAGATGACACCCCCATTTTGTTTATTTACGAACATTTCAGGACACCAAGACAGTTCTTAGAACACTTTCAACTTGCCATCGAACAATACGGACAGCGTCTTCAGGACACCCCCTACGAACATTTCAGGACACCGTGAGAGTTCTTAGAACACTTTCAACTTGCCATCGAACAATACGGACAGCGTCTTCAGGACACCCCCTACTAACATTTCAGGACACCGCGAGAGTTCTTAGAACACTTTCAACTCGACAACGAACAATACAGACAGCGTCCTCAGGACACCCCCTACGAACATTTCAGGACAACGCATGTGCTCTTAGAAACATTTCAGGACAACGCGGGAGTTCTTAGAACACTTTCAAGTTGCCATCGAACAATACGAACAGCGTTTTCAGGACACCCCCTACGAACATTTCGGGACAACGCGTGTGTTCTTGGAACACACCCCCATTTTGTTTATTTGCGAACATTTCAGGACACCAAGACAGTTCTTAGAACACTTTCAACTTGCCATCGAACAATACGGACAGCGTCTTCAGGACAACCCCTACGAACATTTCAGGACAACGCGTGAGTTCTTAGAAGACACCCCCATTTTGTTTATTTACGAACATTTCAGGACACCGAGACAGTTCTTAGAACACTTTCAACTTGCCATCGAACAATACGGACAGCGTCTTCAGGACACCCCCTACGAACATTTCAGGACACCGTGAGAGTTCTTAGAACACTTCAGGACAACGAGTGTGTTCTTAGAACACACCCCCATTTTGTTTATTTGCGAACATTTCAGGACACCCCGAGTGTTCTTAGAACACTTTCAACTTGCCATCGAACAATACAGACAGCGTCTTCAGGACACCCCCTGTGAACATTTCAGGACAGCGAGAAAGTTCTTAGAACACTTTCAACTTGCCATCGAACAATACGGACAGCATCTTCAGGACACCCCCTACGAACATTTCAGGACAACGTGAGAGTTCTTAGAACACTTTCAACTTGACAACGAACAATACGGACAGCGTCATCAGAACACCCCCATTTTGTTTATTTGCGAAAATTTCAGGACAACGCGCGTGTTCTTAGAGCGTCTTCAGGACACTCCCTATGAACATTTCAGGACAACGCGAGAGTTCTTAGAACACTTCAGGACAACGAGTGTGTTCTTAGAACACACCCCCATTTTGTTTATGTGCGAACATTTCAGGACACCCTGAGTGTTCTTAGAACACTTTCAACTTGCCATCGAACAATACGGACAGCGTCTTCAGGACACCCCCTGCGAACATTTCAGGACAGCGAGACAGTTCTTAGAACACTTTCAACTTGCCATCGAACAATACGGACAGCGTCTTCAGGACAACCCCTACGAACATTTCAGGACAACGCATGAGTTCTTAGATGACACCCCCATTTTGTTTATTTACGAACATTTCAGGACACCAAGACAGTTCTTAGAACACTTTCAACTTGCCATCGAACAATACGGACAGCGTCTTCAGGACACCCCCTACGAACATTTCAGGACACCGTGAGAGTTCTTAGAACACTTTCAACTTGCCATCGAACAATACGGACAGCGTCTTCAGGACACACCCTACGAACATTTCAGGACAACGCGTGAATTCTTAGATGATACCCCCATTTTGTTTATTTGCGAACATTTCAGGACACCAAGACAGTTCTTAGAACACTTTCAACTTGCCATCGAACAATACGGACAGCGTCTTCAGGACACCCCTACGAACATTTCAGGACAACGCGAGAGTTCTTAGAACACTTTCAACTTGACAACGAACAATACGAACAGCGTCATCAGAACACCCCCATTTTGTTTATTTGCGAACATTTCAGGACACCGAGAGTGTTCTTAGAACACATTCAACTTGCCACAGAACAATACAGACAGCGTCCCCAGAATACCCCCATTTTGTTTATTTTTGAAAATTTCAGGACAACGCGCGTGTTCTTAGAGCACACCCCCATTTTGTTTATGTGCAAAAATTTCAGGACAACGCGAGAGTTCTTAGAACACTTTCAACTTGACAACGAGCAATACGGACAGCATCCTCAGAACACCCCCATTTTGTTTATTTGCAAAAATTTCAGGACAACGCAAGTGTTCTTAGAGCGTCTTCAGGACACCCCCTATGAACATTTCAGGACAACGCGAGAGTTCTTAGAACACTTTCAACTTGACAACGAACAATACGGACAGCGTCCTCAGAACACCCCCATTTTGTTTATTTGCGAACATTTCAGGACACCCCGAGTGTTCTTAGAACACTTTCAACTTGCCATCGCACAATAAGGACAGCGTCGTCAGGACACCCCCTGCGAACATTTCAGGACACCGAGACAGTTCATAGAACACTTTCAACTTGCTACCGAACAATACGGACAGCGTCTTCAGGAAACCCCCTACGAACATTTTGAGGACAACGCGAGAGTTCTTAGAACACTTCAGGACAACGCGTGTGTTCTTAGAACACACCCCCATTTTGTTTATGTGCGAAAATTTCAGGACAACGCGAGAGTTCTTAGAACACATTCAACTTGTCACAGAACAATACAGACAGCGTCCCCAGAACACCCCCATTTTGTTTATTTGCGAAAATTTCAGGACAACGCAAGTGTTCTTAGAGCGTCTTCAGGACACCCCTACGAACATTTCAGGACACCGCGAGGGTTCTTAGAACACTTCAGGACAACGCGCGTGTTCTTAGAACACACCCCCATTTTGTTTATATGCAAAAATTTCAGGACAACGCGAGAGTTCTTAGAACACTTTCAACTTGTCATCGAACAATAAGGACAGCGTCTTCAGGACACCCCCTGCGAACATTTCAGGACACCACGAGAGTTCTTAGAACATTTCAGGACAACGCGGGAGTTCTTAGAACACTTTCAAGTTGCCATCGAACAATACGGACAGCGTCTTCAGGACACCCCCTACGAACATTTCGGGACAACGCGTGTGTTCTTAGAACACACCCCCATTTTGTTTATTTGCGAACATTTCAGGACACCAAGACAGTTCTTAGAACACTTTCAACTTGCCATCGAACAATACGGACAGCGTCTTCAGGACACCCCCTACGAACATTTCAGGACACCGCGAGAGTTCTTAGAACACTTCAGGACAACGAGTGTGTTCTTAGAACACACCCCCATTTTGTTCATGTGCGAACATTTCAGGACAACGCGAGAGTTCTTAGAACACTTTCAACTTGACAACGAACAATACGGACAGCGTCCTCCGAACACCCCCATTTTGTTTATTTGCGAACATTTCAGGACACCCCGAGTGTTCTTAGAACACTTTCAACTTGCCATCGAACAATACGGACAGCATCTTCAGGACACCCCCTGCGAACATTTCAGGACAGCGAGAAAGTTCTTAGAACACTTTCAACTTGCCATCGAACAATACAGACAGCGTCTTCAGGACACCCCCTACGAACATTTCAGGACAACGCGAGAGTTCTTAGAACACTTTCAACTTGACAACGAACAATACGACAGCGTCATCAGAACACCCCCATTTTGTTTATTTGCGAACATTTCAGGACACCCCGAGTGTTCTTAGAACACATTCAACTTGCCACAGAATAATACAGACAGCGTCCCCAGAACACCCCCATTTTGTTTATTTGCGAAAATTTCAGGACAACGCAAGTGTTCTTAGAGCGTCTTCAGGACACCCCCTATGAACATTTCAGAACAACGCGAGAGTTCTTAGAACACTTTCAACTTGACAACGAACAATACGGACGGCGTCCTCAGAACACCCCCATTTTGTTTATTTGCGAACATTTCAGGACACCCTGAGCGTTCTTAGAACACTTTCAACTTGCCATTGAACAATACGGACAGCGTCTTCAGGACACCCCCTACGAACATTTCAGGACACCGTGAGAGTTCTTAGAACACTTTCAACTTGCCATCGAACAATACGGACAGCGTCTTCAGGACACCCCTTACGAACATTTCAGGACAACGCGTGAATTCTTAGATGATACCCCCATTTTGTTTATTTGCGAACATTTCAGGACACCAAGACAGTTCTTAGAACACTTTCAACTTGCCATCGAACAATACGAACAGCGTCATCAGAACACCCCCATTTTGTTTATTTGCGAACATTTCAGGACACCGAGAGTGTTCTTAGATCACATTCAACTTGCCACAGAACAATACAGACAGCGTCCCCAGAACACCCCCATTTTGTTTATTTTTGAAAATTTCAGGACAACGCGCGTGTTCTTAGAGCACACCCCCATTTTGTTTATGTGCAAAAATTTCAGGACAACGCGAGAGTTCTTAGAACACTTTCAACTTGACAACGAGCAATACGGACAGCATCCTCAGAACACCCCCATTTTGTTTATTTGCAAAAATTTCAGGACAACGCAAGTGTTCTTAGAGCGTCTTCAGGACACCCCCTATGAACATTTCAGGACAACGCGAGAGTTCTTAGAACACTTTTAACTTGACAACGAACAATACGGACAGCGTCCTCAGAACACCCCCATTGTGTTTATTTGCGAACATTTCAGGACACCCCGAGTGTTCTTAGAACACTTTCAACTTGCCATCGCACAATAAGGACAGCGTCGTCAGGACACCCCCTGTGAACATTTCAGGACACCGAGACAGTTCATAGAACACTTTCAACTTGCTACCGAACAACACGGACAGCGTCTTCAGGAAACCCCCTACGAACATTTTGAGGACAACGCGAGAGTTCTTAGAACACTTCAGGACAACGCGTGTGTTCTTAGAACACACCCCCATTTTGTTTATGTGCGAAAATTTCAGGACAACGCGAGAGTTCTTAGAACACATTCAACTTGCCACAGAACAATACAGACAGCGTCCCCAGAACACCCCCATTTTGTTTATTTGCGAAAATTTCAGGACAACGCAAGTGTTCTTAGAGCGTCTTCAGGACACCCCTACGAACATTTCAGGACACCGCGAGAGTTCTTAGAACACTTCAGGACAACGCGCGTGTTCTTAGAACACACCCCCATTTTGTTTATATGCAAAAATTTCAGGACAACGCGAGAGTTCTTATAACACTTTCAACTTGACAACGAATAATACGGACAGCGTCCTCAGAACACCCCCATTTTGTTTATTTGCAAACATTTCAGGACACCCCAAGTGTTCTTAGAACACTTTCAACTTGCCATCGAACAATAAGGACAGCGTCTTCAGGACACCCCCTGCGAACATTTCAGGACACAACGAGAGTTCTTAGAACATTTCAGGACAACGCGGGAGTTCTTAGAACACTTTCAAGTTGCCATCGAACAATACGGACAGCGTCTTCAGGACACCCCCTACGAACATTTCGGGACAACTCGTGTGTTCTTAGAACACACCCCCATTTTGTTTATTTGCGAACATTTCAGGACACCAAGACAGTTCTTAGAACACTTTCAACTTGCCATCGAACAATACGGACAGCGTCTTCAGGACACCCCCTACGAACATTTCAGGACACTGCGAGAGTTCTTAGAACACTTCAGGACAACGAGTGTGTTCTTAGAACACACCCCCATTTTGTTCATGTGCGAACATTTCAGGACAACGCGAGAGTTCTTAGATGACACCCCCATTTTGTTTATTTACGAACATTTCAGGATACCAAGACAGTTCTTAGAACACTTTCAACTTGCCATCGAACAATACGGACAGCGTCTTCAGGACACCCCCTACGAACATTTCAGGACACCGTGAGAGTTCTTAGAACACTTTCAACTTGCCATCGAACAATACGGACAGCGTCTTCAGGACACCCCCTACGAACATTTCAGGACAACGCGTGAATTCTTAGATGATACCCCCATTTTGTTTATTTGCGAACATTTCAGGACACCAAGACAGTTCTTAGAACACTTTCAACTTGCCATTGAACAATACGGACAGCGTCTTCAGGACAACCCCTAGGAACATTTCAGGACAACGCATGAGTTCTTAGAAGACACCCCCATTTTGTTTATTTACGAACATTTCAGGACACCGAGACAGTTCTTAGAACACTTTCAACTTGCCATCGAACAATGCGTCTTCAGGACACCCCCTACGAACATTTCAGGACACCGCGAGAGTTCTTAGAACACTTCAGGACAACGAGTGTGTTCTTAGAACACACCCCCATTTTGTTTATGTGCGAACATTTCAGGACAACACGAGAGTTCTTAGAACACTTTCAACTTGACAACGAACAATACGGACAGCGTCCTCAGAACACCCCCATTTTGTTTATTTGTGAACATTTAATGACACCGCGAGAGTTCTTAGAACACTTCAGGACAACGAGTGTGTTCTTAGAACACACCCCCATTTTGTTTATGTGCAAACATTTCAGGACAACATGAGAGTTCTTAGAACACTTTCAACTTGCCATCGAACAATACGGACAGCGTCTTCAGAACACCCCCTGCGAACATTTCAGGACAGCGAGACAGTTCTTAGAACACTTTCAACTTGCCATCGAACAATACGGACAGCGTCTTCAGGACACCCCCTACGGACATTTCAGGACAACGCGAGAGTTCTTAGAACACTTACAACTTGACAACGAACAATACGGACAGCGTCATCAGAACACCACCATTTTGTTTATTTGCGAACATTTCAAGACACCCCGAGTGTTCTTAGAACACATTCAACTTGCCACAGAACAATACGGACAGCGTCCCCAGAACACCCCCATTTTGTTTATTTGCGAAAATTTCAGGACAACGCAAGTGTTCTTAGAGCGTCTTCAGGACACCCCCTATGAACATTTCAGAACAACGCGAGAGTTCTTAGAACACTTTCAACTTGACAACGAACAATACGGACGGCGTCCTCAGAAAACCCCCATTTTGTTTATTTGCGAACATTTCAGGACACCCCAAGTGTTCTTAGAACACTTTCAACTTGCCATCGAACAATAAGGACAGCGTCTTCAGGACACCCCCTGCGAACATTACAGGACACCGAGACAGTTCTTAGAACACTTTCAACTTGCCATCGAACAATGCGGACAGCGTCTTCAGGACACCCCCTACGAACATTTCAGGACAACGCGAGAGTTCTTAGAACACTTTCAACTTGACAACGAACAATACGGACAGCGTCCTCCGAACACCCCCATTTTGTTTATTTGCGAACATTTCAGGACACCCAGAGTGTTCTTAGAACACTTTCAACTTGCCATCGAACAATAAGGACAGCGTCTTCAGGACACCCCCTGCGAACATTTCAGGACACCGAGACAGTTCTTAGAACAGTTTCAACTTGCCATCGAACAATACGGACAGCGTCTTCAGGACACCCCCTACGAACATTTCAGGACACCGCAAGTGTTCTTTGAACACTTTCAACTTTCCATCGAACAATAAGGACAGTGTCTTCAGGACACCCCCTGCGAACATTTCAGGACACCGAGACAGTTCTTAGGACACTTTCAACTTGCCATCGAACAATCCGGACAGAGTTTTCAGGACACCCCCTACGAACATTTCAGGACAACGCGAGAGTTCTTAGAACACTTTCAACTTGCCATCGAACAATAAGGACAGTGTCTTCAGGACACCCCCTGCGAACATTTCAGGACACCGAGACAGTTCTTAGAACACTTTCAACTTGCCATCGAACAATACGGACAGCGTCTTCAGGACACCCCCTAAGAACATTTCAGGACACCGCGAGAGTTCTTAGAACACTTCAGGACAACTCGTGTGTTCTTAGAACACACCCCCATTTTGTTTATGTGCGAAATTTTCAGGACAACGCGAGAGTTCTTAGAACACATTCAACTTGCCACAGAACAATACAGACAGCGTCCCCAGAACACCCTCATGTTGTTTATTTGTGAAAACTTCAGGACAACGCGAGTGTTCTTAGAGTGTTTTCAGGACACCCCCCGTACGAACATTTCAGGACACCGCGAGAGTTCTTAGAACACTTCAGGACAACGCGCGTGTTCTTAGAACACACACCCATTTTGTTTATGTGCAAAAATTTCAGGACAACGCGAGAGTTCTTAGAACACTTTCAACTTGACAATGAACAATACGGACAGCGTCCTCAGAACACCCCCATTTTGTTTATTTGTGAACATTTCAGGACACTCCGAGTGTTCTTAGAACACTTTCAACTTGCCATCGAACAATAAGGACAGCGTCTTCAGGACACCCCCTGCGAACATTTCAGGACACAGAGACAGTTCTGAGAACACTTTCAACTTGCCATCGAACAATACGGACAGCATCTTCAGGACACCCCCTACGAACATTTCAGGACACCGCAAGAGTTCTTAGAAGACTTCAGGACAACGCGTGTGTTCTTAGAACACACCCCCATTTTGTTTATGTGCGAAAATTTCAGGACAACGCGAGAGTTCTTAGAACACATTCAACTTGCCACAGAACAATACAGACAGCGTCCCAGGAACACCCCCATTTTGTTTATTTGCGAAAATTTCAGGACAACGCGAGTGTTCTTAGAGCGTCTTCAGGACACCCCTACGAACATTTCAGGACACCGCGAGAGTTCTTAGAACACTTTCAACTTGACAACGAGCAATACGGACAGCATCCTCAGAACACACCCATTTTGTTTATTTGCAAACATTTCAGGACACCCTGAGTGTTCTTAGAACACATTCAACTTGCTACAGAACAATACAGACAGCTTCCCCAGAACACCCCCATTTTGTTTATTTTCGAAAATTTCAGGACAACGCGCGTGTTCTTAGAGCACACCCCCATTTTGTTTATGTGCAAAAATTTCAGGACAACGCGAGAGTTCTTAGAACACTTTCAACTTGACAACGAGCAATACGGACAGCATCCTCAGAACACACCCATTTTGTTTATTTGCAAACATTTCAGGACACCCTGAGTGTTCTTAGAACACATTCAACTTGCTACAGAACAATACAGACAGCGTCCCCAGAACACCCCCATTTTGTTTATTTTCGAAAATTTCAGGACAACGCGCGTGTTCTTAGAGCACACCCCCATTTTGTTTATGTGCAAAAATTTCAGGACAACGCGAGAGTTCTTAGAACACTTTCAACTTGACAACGAGCAATACGGACAGCATCCTCAGAACACACCCATTTTGTTTATTTGCAAACATTTCAGGACACCCTGAGTGTTCTTAGAACACATTCAACTTGCTACAGAACAATACAGACAGCGTCCCCAGAACACCCCCATTTTGTTTATTTTCGAAAATTTCAGGACAACGCGAGTGTTCTTAGAGCGTCTTCAGGACACCCCCTACGAACATTTCAGGACAACGCGAGAGTTCTTAGAACACTTTCAACTTGACAACGAACAATACGGACAGCGTCCTCAGAACACCCCCATTTTGTTTATTTGCGAACATTTCAGGACACCCCAAGTGTTCTTAGAACACTTACAACTTGCCATCGAACAATAGGGAAAGCGTCTTTAGGACACCCCCTGCGAACATTTCAGGACACCGAGAGAGTTCTTAGAACACTTTCAACTTGCCATCGAACAATACGGACAGCGTCTTCAGGACACCCCCTACGAACATTTCAGGACAACGCAAGAGTTCTTAGAACACTTTCAACTTGACAACGAACAATACGGACAGCGTCCTCAGAACACCCCCATTTTGTTTATGTGCGAAAATTTCAGGACAACGCGAGAGTTCTTAGAACACATTCAACTTGCCACAGAACAATACAGACAGCGTCCCCAGAACACCCCCATTTTGTTTATTTGCGAAAATTTCAGGACAACGCAAGTGTTCTTAGAGCGTCTTCAGGACACCCCTACGAACATTTCAGGACACCGCGAGAGTTCTTAGAACACTTCAGGACAACGCGCGTGTTCTTAGAACACACACCCATTTTGTTTATGTGCAAAAATTTCAGGACAACGCGAGAGTTCTTAGAACACTTTCAACTTGACAATGAACAATACGGACAGCGTCCTCAGAACACCCCCATTTTGTTTATTTGTGAACATTTCAGGACACTCCGAGTGTTCTTAGAACACTTTCAACTTGCCATCGAACAATAAGGACAGCGTCTTCAGGACACCCCCTGCGAACATTTCAGGACACAGAGACAGTTCTGAGAACACTTTCAACTTGCCATCGAACAATACGGACAGCATCTTCAGGACACCCCCTACGAACATTTCAGGACACCGCAAGAGTTCTTAGAAGACTTCAGGACAACGCGTGTGTTCTTAGAACACACCCCCATTTTGTTTATGTGCGAAAATTTCAGGACAACGCGAGAGTTCTTAGAACACATTCAACTTGCCACAGAACAATACAGACAGCGTCCCAGGAACACCCCCATTTTGTTTATTTGCGAAAATTTCAGGACAACGCGAGTGTTCTTAGAGCGTCTTCAGGACACCCCTACGAACATTTCAGGACACCGCGAGAGTTCTTAGAACACTTTCAACTTGACAACGAGCAATACGGACAGCATCCTCAGAACACACCCATTTTGTTTATTTGCAAACATTTCAGGACACCCTGAGTGTTCTTAGAACACATTCAACTTGCTACAGAACAATACAGACAGCTTCCCCAGAACACCCCCATTTTGTTTATTTTCGAAAATTTCAGGACAACGCGCGTGTTCTTAGAGCACACCCCCATTTTGTTTATGTGCAAAAATTTCAGGACAACGCGAGAGTTCTTAGAACACTTTCAACTTGACAACGAGCAATACGGACAGCATCCTCAGAACACACCCATTTTGTTTATTTGCAAACATTTCAGGACACCCTGAGTGTTCTTAGAACACATTCAACTTGCTACAGAACAATACAGACAGCGTCCCCAGAACACCCCGATTTTGTTTATTTTCGAAAATTTCAGGACAACGCGCGTGTTCTTAGAGCACACCCCCATTTTGTTTATGTGCAAAAATTTCAGGACAACGCGAGAGTTCTTAGAACACTTTCAACTTGACAACGAGCAATACGGACAGCATCCTCAGAACACACCCATTTTGTTTATTTGCAAACATTTCAGGACACCCTGAGTGTTCTTAGAACACATTCAACTTGCTACAGAACAATACAGACAGCGTCCCCAGAACACCCCCATTTTGTTTATTTTCGAAAATTTCAGGACAACGCGAGTGTTCTTAGAGCGTCTTCAGGACACCCCCTACGAACATTTCAGGACAACGCGAGAGTTCTTAGAACACTTTCAACTTGACAACGAACAATACGGACAGCGTCCTCAGAACACCCCCATTTTGTTTATTTGCGAACATTTCAGGACACCCCAAGTGTTCTTAGAACACTTACAACTTGCCATCGAACAATAGGGAAAGCGTCTTTAGGACACCCCCTGCGAACATTTCAGGACACCGAGAGAGTTCTTAGAACACTTTCAACTTGCCATCGAACAATACGGACAGCGTCTTCAGGACACCCCCTACGAACATTTCAGGACAACGCAAGAGTTCTTAGAACACTTTCAACTTGACAACGAACAATACGGACAGCGTCCTCAGAACACCCCCATTTTGTTTATGTGCGAAAATTTCAGGACAACGCGAGAGTTCTTAGAACACATTCAACTTGCCACAGAACAATACAGACAGCGTCCCCAGAACACCCCCATTTTGTTTATTTGCGAAAATTTCAGGACAACGCAAGTGTTCTTAGAGCGTCTTCAGGACACCCCTACGAACATTTCAGGACACCGCGAGAGTTCTTAGAACACTTCAGGACAACGCGCGTGTTCTTAGAACACACCCCCATTTTGTTTATATGCAAACATTTCAGGACACCCCAAGTGTTCTTAGAACACTTTCAACTTGCCATCGAACAATAAGGACAGCGTCTTCAGGACACCCCCTGCGAACATTTCAGGACACAACGAGAGTTCTTAGAACATTTCAGGACAACGCGGGAGTTCTTAGAACACTTTCAAGTTGCCATCGAACAATACGGACAGCGTCTTCAGGACACCCCCTACGAACATTTCGGGACAACTCGTGTGTTCTTAGAACACACCCCCATTTTGTTTATTTGCGAACATTTCAGGACACCAAGACAGTTCTTAGAACACTTTAAACTTGCCATCGAACAATACGGACAGCGTCTTCAGGACACCCCCTACGAACATTTCAGGACACCGCGAGAGTTCTTAGAACACTTCAGGACAACGAGTGTGTTCTTAGAACACACCCCCATTTTGTTCATGTGCGAACATTTCAGGACAACGCGAGAGTTCTTAGATGACACCCCCATTTTGTTTATTTACGAACATTTCAGGATACCAAGACAGTTCTTAGAACACTTTCAACTTGCCATCGAACAATACGGACAGCGTCTTCAGGACACCCCCTACGAACATTTCAGGACACCGTGAGAGTTCTTAGAACACTTTCAACTTGCCATCGAACAATACGGACAGCGTCTTCAGGACACCCCCTACGAACATTTCAGGACAACGCGTGAATTCTTAGATGATACCCCCATTTTGTTTATTTGCGAACATTTCAGGACACCAAGACAGTTCTTAGAACACTTTCAACTTGCCATTGAACAATACGGACAGCGTCTTCAGGACAACCCCTAGGAACATTTCAGGACAACGCATGAGTTCTTAGAAGACACCCCCATTTTGTTTATTTACGAACATTTCAGGACACCGAGACAGTTCTTAGAACACTTTCAACTTGCCATCGAACAATGCGTCTTCAGGACACCCCCTACGAACATTTCAGGACACCGCGAGAGTTCTTAGAACACTTCAGGACAACGAGTGTGTTCTTAGAACACACCCCCATTTTGTTTATGTGCGAACATTTCAGGACAACACGAGAGTTCTTAGAACACTTTCAACTTGACAACGAACAATACGGACAGCGTCCTCAGAACACCCCCATTTTGTTTATTTGTGAACATTTAATGACACCGCGAGAGTTCTTAGAACACTTCAGGACAACGAGTGTGTTCTTAGAACACACCCCCATTTTGTTTATGTGCAAACATTTCAGGACAACACTGAGAGTTCTTAGAACACTTTCAAGTTGCCATCGAACAATACGGACAGCGTCTTCAGAACACCCCCTGCGAACATTTCAGGACAGCGAGACAGTTCTTAGAACACTTTCAACTTGCCATCGAACAATACGGACAGCGTCTTCAGGACACCCCCTACGGACATTTCAGGACAACGCGAGAGTTCTTAGAACACTTACAACTTGACAACGAACAATACGGACAGCGTCATCAGAACACCACCATTTTGTTTATTTGCGAACATTTCAAGACACCCCGAGTGTTCTTAGAACACATTCAACTTGCCACAGAACAATACGGACAGCGTCCCCAGAACACCCCCATTTTGTTTATTTGCGAAAATTTCAGGACAACGCAAGTGTTCTTAGAGCGTCTTCAGGACACCCCCTATGAACATTTCAGAACAACGCGAGAGTTCTTAGAACACTTTCAACTTGACAACGAACAATACGGACGGCGTCCTCAGAAAACCCCCATTTTGTTTATTTGCGAACATTTCAGGACACCCCAAGTGTTCTTAGAACACTTTCAACTTGCCATCGAACAATAAGGACAGCGTCTTCAGGACACCCCCTGCGAACATTACAGGACACCGAGACAGTTCTTAGAACACTTTCAACTTGCCATCGAACAATGCGGACAGCGTCTTCAGGACACCCCCTACGAACATTTCAGGACAACGCGAGAGTTCTTAGAACACTTTCAACTTGACAACGAACAATACGGACAGCGTACTCCGAACACCCCCATTTTGTTTATTTGCGAACATTTCAGGACACCCAGAGTGTTCTTAGAACACTTTCAACTTGCCATCGAACAATAAGGACAGCGTCTTCAGGACACCCCCTGCGAACATTTCAGGACACCGAGACAGTTCTTAGAACAGTTTCAACTTGCCATCGAACAATACGGACAGCGTCTTCAGGACACCCCCTACGAACATTTCAGGACACCGCAAGTGTTCTTTGAACACTTTCAACTTGCCATCGAACAATAAGGACAGTGTCTTCAGGACACCCCCTGCGAACATTTCAGGACACCGAGACAGTTCTTAGGACACTTTCAACTTGCCATCGAACAATCCGGACAGAGTTTTCAGGACACCCCCTACGAACATTTCAGGACAACGCGAGAGTTCTTAGAACACTTTCAACTTGCCATCGAACAATAAGGACAGTGTCTTCAGGACACCCCCTGCGAACATTTCAGGACACCGAGACAGTTCTTAGAACACTTTCAACTTGCCATCGAACAATACGGACAGCGTCTTCAGGACACCCCCTAAGAACATTTCAGGACACCGCGAGAGTTCTTAGAACACTTCAGGACAACTCGTGTGTTCTTAGAACACACCCCCATTTTGTTTATGTGCGAAATTTTCAGGACAACGCGAGAGTTCTTAGAACACATTCAACTTGCCACAGAACAATACAGACAGCGTCCCCAGAACACCCTCATTTTGTTTATTTGTGAAAACTTCAGGACAACGCGAGTGTTCTTAGAGTGTTTTCAGGACACCCCCCGTACGAACATTTCAGGACACCGCGAGAGTTCTTAGAACACTTCAGGACAACGCGCGTGTTCTTAGAACACACACCCATTTTGTTTATGTGCAAAAATTTCAGGACAACGCGAGAGTTCTTAGAACACTTTCAACTTGACAATGAACAATACGGACAGCGTCCTCAGAACACCCCCATTTTGTTTATTTGTGAACATTTCAGGACACTCCGAGTGTTCTTAGAACACTTTCAACTTGCCATCGAACAATAAGGACAGCGTCTTCAGGACACCCCCTGCGAACATTTCAGGACACAGAGACAGTTCTGAGAACACTTTCAACTTGCCATCGAACAATACGGACAGCATCTTCAGGACACCCCCTACGAACATTTCAGGACACCGCAAGAGTTCTTAGAAGACTTCAGGACAACGCGTGTGTTCTTAGAACACACCCCCATTTTGTTTATGTGCGAAAATTTCAGGACAACGCGAGAGTTCTTAGAACACATTCAACTTGCCACAGAACAATACAGACAGCGTCCCAGGAACACCCCCATTTTGTTTATTTGCGAAAATTTCAGGACAACGCGAGTGTTCTTAGAGCGTCTTCAGGACACCCCTACGAACATTTCAGGACACCGCGAGAGTTCTTAGAACACTTTCAACTTGACAACGAGCAATACGGACAGCATCCTCAGAACACACCCATTTTGTTTATTTGCAAACATTTCAGGACACCCTGAGTGTTCTTAGAACACATTCAACTTGCTACAGAACAATACAGACAGCTTCCCCAGAACACCCCCATTTTGTTTATTTTCGAAAATTTCAGGACAACGCGCGTGTTCTTAGAGCACACCCCCATTTTGTTTATGTGCAAAAATTTCAGGACAACGCGAGAGTTCTTAGAACACTTTCAACTTGACAACGAGCAATACGGACAGCATCCTCAGAACACACCCATTTTGTTTATTTGCAAACATTTCAGGACACCCTGAGTGTTCTTAGAACACATTCAACTTGCTACAGAACAATACAGACAGCGTCCCCAGAACACCCCCATTTTGTTTACTTTCGAAAATTTCAGGACAACGCGCGTGTTCTTAGAGCACACCCCCATTTTGTTTATGTGCAAAAATTTCAGGACAACGCGAGAGTTCTTAGAACACTTTCAACTTGACAACGAGCAATACGGACAGCATCCTCAGAACACACCCATTTTGTTTATTTGCAAACATTTCAGGACACCCTGAGTGTTCTTAGAACACATTCAACTTGCTACAGAACAATACAGACAGCGTCCCCAGAACACCCCCATTTTGTTTATTTTCGAAAATTTCAGGACAACGCGAGTGTTCTTAGAGCGTCTTCAGGACACCCCCTACGAACATTTCAGGACAACGCGAGAGTTCTTAGAACACTTTCAACTTGACAACGAACAATACGGACAGCGTCCTCAGAACACCCCCATTTTGTTTATTTGCGAACATTTCAGGACACCCCAAGTGTTCTTAGAACACTTACAACTTGCCATCGAACAATAGGGAAAGCGTCTTTAGGACACCCCCTGCGAACATTTCAGGACACCGAGAGAGTTCTTAGAACACTTTCAACTTGCCATCGAACAATACGGACAGCGTCTTCAGGACACCCCCTACGAACATTTCAGGACAACGCAAGAGTTCTTAGAACACTTTCAACTTGACAACGAACAATACGGACAGCGTCCTCAGAACACCCCCATTTTGTTTATTTGCGAACATTTCAGGACACCCGAGTGTTCTTAGAACACTTTCAACTTGCCATCGAACAATAAGGACAGCGTCTTCAGGACACCCCCTGCGAACATTTCAGGACACAGAGACAGTTCTTAGAACAGTTTCAACTTGCCATCGAACAATACGGACAGCGTCTTCAGGACACCCCCTACGAACATTTCAGGACACCGCGAGAGTTCTTAGAACACTTCAGGACACCGCGTGTGTTCTTAGAACACACACCCATTTTGTTTATGTGCGAAAATTTCAGGACAACGCGAGAGTTCTTAGAAGACATTCCACTTGCCACAGAACAATACAGACAGCGTCCCCAGAACATCCCCATTTTCTTTATTTGCGAAAATTTTAGAACAACGTGAGTGTTCTTAGAGCGTCTTAAGGACACCCCCTGCGAACATTTCAGGACACCGAGACAGTTCTTAGAACACTTTCAACTTGCCACCGAACAATACGGACAGCGTCTTCAGGACACCCCCTAAGAACATTTCAGGAAACCGCGAGAGTTCTTAGAACACTTCAGGACAACTCGTGTGTTCTTAGAACACACCCCCATTTTGTTTATGTGCAAAAATTTCAGGACAACGCGAGAGTTCTTAGAACACATTCAACTTGCCACAGAACAATACAGACAGCGTCCCCAGAACACTCCCATTTTGTTTATTTGTGAAAATTTCAGGACAACGCGAGTGTTCTTAGAGCGTCTTCAGGACACCCCTATGAACATTTCAGGACACCGCAAGAGTTTTTAGAACACTTCAGGACAACGCGCGTGTTCTTAGAACACACCCCCATTTTGTTCATGTGCGAAAATTTCAGGACAACGCGAGAGTTCTTAGAACACTTTCAACTTGACAATGAACAATACGGACAGCGTCCTCAGAACACTCCCATTTTGTCTATTTGTGAACATTTCAGGACACTCCGAGTGTTCTTAGAACACTTTCAACTTGCCATCGAACAATAAGAACAGCGTCTTCAGGACACCCCCTGCGAACATTTCAGGACACCGAGACAGTTCTGAGAACACTTTCAACTTGCCATCGAACAATACGGACAGCGGCCCTCATTACGACCCTGGCGGAAAGTGACTGACCGGAGCGCCACAGCGCAAATAGCGTTTCCGCCATTGCACGAAGGAGCAAAGTGCGGCCCATTCCGACCCATCGGGCACGAGCACCACGCCACGGCGGAAGTGCAAAGTCCGCGATGGCGGAAATGACCCCAAAACGGCCCACACCGCCGCCGTACGGCGCCCTAGGTGCAATGCCGCCACCCCTCTTAGCGGTCACCGCAGTGTGCGCCTACCGGAAAGTACGGTGACCGGAAATATATGGAAACGGAAGTAAAAACATGGGCCCGGAACGGGAAACATCCCGCCGTACACCTATAAAACCACTAAAACCACACAACCACTAAAATCACTACCCTGAAACACACCCCAACCCGTCACCCACCCTAGCGAAACCAAGACAAATGGGAAAAGTAGCGAAGAAAGCGTGCGACCGCAAGCGGCAGGTCCACTTCTCCCGTGAGGAACTCACCGTGCTAACAGAGACCCTCCAGGAGAATGCTGCCGTCGTCTTCTCCACGCAAATGACCAGAACGGCACTTGCAAACAAGAAGACCATATGGGCTCTGGTGGCACAGCGGGTAAGTGTGGTGGGGACCGCACCCCGCACCCCACAGCAATGCCGCAAGCGATGGGACGACCTGCGGATACGCGTCCGCAGCATACTCTCTGCCAACCGCAACATTGCCACAGCCACCGGGGGAGGTCCTGAATCACCCATCAAGTTGACCCCCTGGGAAGAAATCTGTGCCTCCACCATCGGAATGGAGAGCATAGAGGGAGTCGGAGGGATGGAGAAAGGAGTGCAGACATCCGAAGATTCAGGTAGGTGGGCCAGATAAAACAATGCCAAATCCACACAGTCCATCCATGTGAAGTACCATGCGTCCACATAGTGCAACAGAAACACATGTCCAGGAGAACGTCCACACACATCGGCCTGATAGCGCACGTTAAAACCCACAATAAATACATAAATAATTAAAAACCCCTAATACACGCACTACACGTGCAGCAGGCACACCCTAACTGCAGGCTGCCAAACAACTGCACCCTCACTCCACACACAAATCAAAGCACCTCCAAGGACCCGACCCAAATCACCCTCAGGTACCACCCCAAAGCATGTGATACAATGCCATTCCAATTCCCACAGACCCATCATTAACCCTCGCCCTCCTTTACTCCACCACAGGGTCCGATCCAAACGACGAGCTACAGGACACCCCTACCAGCACACCTGCAAAGAGGGCCAAGACCAACGGCCAGAGACCCTCCACCTCAGCTGCACGCATCAAGACACGGCAGCAGCACAAATCAGGTGGCAGCACAGAGGAGGGAACATCAACAGGCACCCCAGCAGCCAGCATGCCCACAACACCACCACCACAGGTCCCCCCAATGGATGCCACAGAAGGCACTGCCTCTGGTGGCAGCAGCACCATAGGTGACACCCCATTGATGGCAGCATGCTCGGACACAGAAAACGGGGATGTCGAAGTCAGATCCATCCATGACCTGTCCCAATCCCCCTGTCTGTCCCATCCCGTACAACATGAGGATACCACGCAGGGGCACCCACAAGACGACGACTGGCCATCCCCCACAAGCCCTGTGGCAAGGCAACATGAGGACAACAGCCCCTCTGTGACACCCCCGCAAATGGCCATGGCCCAGCAGAGGCAACAGTCCCTCGACCAGTTAATCGTACAACAGCAGCAACTGGCCACACTCCTCAAGGACAATGCCGATGAATGTGGGGGCACTAAGGCAGACATAGAAACATCAACTGAGACACTTAGGGCAGAAATGGAGAGAGGTACAGAGACGCTAAGGGCACAAATGGAGAGTAGCACCGAGAGCCTGAGAGTCCAAATGGAGAGTAGCACCGAGAGCCTGAGAGTCCAAATGGAGAGTAGCACCGAGAGCCTGAGAGTCCAAATGGAGAGAAGCACCGAGAGCCTGAGGGGGGAAATGCATGCGACGTCCAAAGACGTATGTGCCGAACTTGCCGCAGTGCGCCGTGTGCTCACTGAGCTCTCGCAAACCCTTAGGGACATGCATGGACGTGAGCAGGCAGACACATCATCCGTTGCAAGTTCCGTCCAGGGCAGCCCCCAACGTAGATCTGGAAGGAACCTGCGCTCCACAGGCAGGGGTGCCCCTGATACCCGCAGAGGGGGCTTGCAATAGCGACAGCCCACTGACAATGAGCATCTTTGGACACTGGTGTTCGGGGGGGAGGTAGGAGGGTGGAGGGGGTGTGTTGGGCTCACTTGGGTGGCGGGTCGATAGGGTGTTCAACCTGACATCACATATGCCATAAAAAGTGCACGATCAACCAATGAGATGTGTGGACATTGATCTTTGTGTACTAGGCCATCATAGGCGTACAGTCCATATTGTGCATGTCCCAGACACACGCAGTGCCACGAGTCCCGTGTCCATGTATCAGCCACCAGGCGTGAGTGCTAGAAGCATACATCAATGAGATGCTGACGAATGTCACGGGCCTCCGGTGCCTCGCAGACTCCATGAGGTGCTGCCACATCCCCACCCTCATCATGACCATCATCAGGTGCCTGCAGTTCTGCGTCAGGGGGCATGGGCACATTTCTACGTACGCACATGTTGTGGAGCATGACACATGCCATGACCATCTTTGCAACCTTCTCATGGCGGTACAGGAGTGCCCCGCCAGACCTGCTGAGGCAGCGGAAACGAGTCTTCAGTAGGCCGAATGCCTGTTCAATGACTACACGGGTACGTGAGTGGGCATGGTTGTAGTCCTCCTCATGCTGGTCCCGTGGGTTCCGGACTGGTGTGAGGAGCCATCTCTTCAGTGGATATCCAGCATCACCTGTATGTGGACGAGAAACGTATGATGTGGAATGCCATTGCTACGTACGCACACCCCCCCCTTCCTGCCAGGTCATTGCCAAATCACATACCCCACATAATCATGCATGTAATGAGACTCACCGAGTAGCCAGGATCTGTTCCCTGCGTGTCGCTCCATGTAGCGTGGTATTGTAGAGTTCCTCAAGACCATAGAATCATGGGTTGATCCAGGGAATCGGGCACAACAATGTGTAATGATCCTGTTGGAGTCACACACCATTTGTACATTCAGGGAATGAAATTGTTTTCGGTTGCGGTACTGGGCCTCCATGGCATGTGGGACGACCAATTCCACATGGGTGCAGTCGATGGCACCAATGCAACCCGGTATGCCGGCAAGTGCATGGAATCCCACTTTTGTGTTGGTAATTTCCTGCTCCGAGCGTGGTAGAGAGATGTAGTCGTCTGCGTGCTGCAGGAGGGCATCGAGCACTTGAAATAGTGTCCGTGAGAACAGTGGCTGAGAAATGCCATGCAACTGTCCGACTGTGTGCTGGTAGGTGCCTGTGGCCAGGAAGTGGAGTACAGACACCACCTTCAGTAGGGGTGGGATGGCGGTTGGGCTATCTATCATGCTGACAAGGTCAGCCTGTGTCATGTCCACAATGGCGGCTATGGTGTCCCGGTCCAGACGGTAGAGGGTGTGGATCTGCTCATCAGTGAGGTTGAACGGATGTGCTCGGAGGCGTGGGATTGCGGGCTGCCTGCGTGGTGGTAGTGGCTGTGCTGGCGGCCCTTGCTGGCCCTGCCTTGGCCTCCTCCTCCTCCTGCGTCTCCTTCGTGCGGCTGGTTGCAGTTGGTGTTCGTCTTCTTCTTGGAGTTGGAGTACTTGTAGTGCTATCAGGTCCCCCAGGGCCAAAATCGCGAGTCCTGCCGGTAGCATTTCGGTGTGGTTGTGGGAGGAGACTGGGTGTGCAATTTATGTGTTTTCAGGCTGTATGGCCTCCACCTGTGGTGATTAATTCCACCTGTGCAAACTGCTCTCCCCTTTGGCCGAGCACGTCCCGCGCACAACGCTGCAAATCGGTGAATGGCATCTTGCTATTGCAATCATGTATTTGTACCCGATGGCCGTGTAACATTGGTTGACATGTTCATTCTGCTGTGGTCCCATTGTTGCACATACTATCTGTGCAGTCGCGAACAGACTTGTGAAGGGTCAGTGGAACGTAGTACTCGAGTAACGATGGGCCCTCATGCATCACTGTACCGAGTTGCAACGACGGGCGGGGCGTCCCATTTGTGGGTGAATGCAGTTGCCATTTTCACACACAGCCGCACTCGATGGAATAATTAGTGATTTCAAACGGCCACAGATGCCTTTTCGGCGTGATGTTGCAAATGAGGAATTCGAAGGGCGGCGCTTTCGGTTTCCAGCTAGCGGCGAGGAGATGCCCACAGGTCTGACTGCAAATATAACGTTCTATTGTTCAATGTCCTTGAGACAGGGCCCATGGCGAGGAAGCAATGATTGATATGAATAGTTTGGGATGCGCAATTGCTACGTGGGCGATGAGGCCGGCCGTTCCCAAATACATGTTACTTCACAACACTGGAATTACGGGCTGGGGCACTGTGGATTTTGCAGGCTGCATAACGCACAGACTCAATGGATGTTTCTAATGTTATGTGAGTAATTATTCAGGCGTTTTGATCCCGGGATGAGGGAATGATGAATGGATGCATGGGCAGGTGATTTGATACAGAGTTTGCCATGTACAGGGCTTCTTGGGATCTATCCGCCTCCCCTACGCTATGTGATGCAGGGCTGCCATAGTGGGACCATCGTCTATCTGGCCTTGTTGAGCCCTCCCTGTCTCGACGCGCCCTCAGACACTTGTGTCCATGCACGTTAACATTCCCATCTGATGGTTTCTGTTTTGACAGACGCATGCACAGGTACACTCGTTTGTGATGGTGTTTGCACCTCGATATAGATGGTTATGAGTCGCAAGTGGTTTTGGGGTGGTGATGATCCTTTGGAGTGGGCTAGCATGCATATGGCTGTGGATTTCGTGTGATCATTGAAGTGAGTTGTTGGAATGTAGTTCTGATGGCCATTCTGTTCTTTTTCTTTTCTTTTGGTTGACAGGTATCTCCTCCCCTTTTGCCACTGCCATCTGTATGCCACTCCTGCAGATGGGTTTTACTCCCGACACCTGCTGCTTCGTGTTAGTCAGTGGAGCAGCATTACGATCTTATGGGACGATCGCCAATGGCCCACATGCCCTTACGCAGTACTGGTGGCTCGGAGCAACATTTCGGCCTTTCAGCTGGACTAGTGCCTCCCCATTGGGACGGCCCTGCGGTTCTGTGCGCTTCCATGTTGCCTTTTCGTACGTGAATGTGGCTCTGTGTACCATGAGGGAACAGGGCGACACACAAGTAGTGGCTGGTCATTTCTTGCGGATGCAGCCCACAATGGTGATTGGTGTTTTGGAGTTCATGGCCTGATGGCTGTATGGGCTTGGTGACTTTGATGTGCATTAAATTTCTATTCTGATTTGGCCCGTGTAGCGTTTTTCTTTGCAAGTGATGTGACATATGCCTATTTGGGGGGCGATGTATTGTGAGGAGATCTGCATTGGGTTCCAGCTTCGGAGTTTAGTTGCGTGGTACTGTACTGGGCGCGTTTGGCTACTAAGCCCGTGAGGTCAGGGATGGGGGCTGCCAATATGACAGTTTGAATGTTGTCATGCTCAGGGGCGGGGGATTGGGTTTTGTGTAACAGATGCCGGTCAGCCAGGTGGACTGGTGGAATGATGTGATTCTCGGAATATTGCTGGTCACAGGTGCCTGTGTTTGCGTGCGTTTCTTGGTGGGGGACTGTGGTCATGTCCATTGGGATGGCTTCTGTATTCGTGCCATCTGTGCCCTGCAGCTCCCATTGGCCCCTCTTGTGTTTCTTTTGTTCGTTGCCATGCATGGGTGACTTGTACATTTCAATGGTTGCATTGTGACTTCATTGCACCTACGGGGAGTTGTACTTTGTGGGCAGGGAGCGGTGTACAGGCACTCAGTGGGGCCGTTTACGGTTGATTCGCGATGCCGTACTTCTCACCATGGCGGAATGGTACATTACGCCATGCCTGATGGCGTTAGGTACATGTCCGCTAGGGTCGGAATTGGCGTACCCTTGCGCCATGGTGGTGTTTGCGGTTTCGCATGGCGCGCGCGCGCGTGCTTGGTGCAGTTAGCGTTGGCGTTCACTACGGTGTCGCTAATGGCTTCGTACTTTGCGGTGACGGGTCATAGTCGCACCGAGCGCTATTCGATGGCGGTATTGCATTTCCGCCATCGTTTTCCGATTTCCGCAAGGGTCGTAATGAGGCCCAGCGTCTTCAGGACACCCCCTACGAACATTTCAGGACACCGCGAGAGTTCTTAGAACACTTCAGGACAACTCGTGTGTTCTTAGAAAACACCCCCATTTTGTTTATGTGCGAAAATTCCAGGACAACGCGAGAGTTCTTAGAACACATTCAACTTGCCACAGAACAATACAGACAGCGTCCCCAGAACACCCCCATTTTGTTTATTTGTGAAAATTACAGGACAACGCGAGTGTTCTTAGAGCGTCTTCAGGACACCCCTACGAACATTTCAGGACACCGCGAGAGTTCTTAGAACACTTCAGGACAATGCGCGTGTTCTTAGAGCACACCCCCATTTTGTTTATGTGCAAAAATTTCATGACAACGCGAGAGTTCTTAGAACACTTTCAACTTGACAACCAACAATACGGACAGCATCCTCAGAACACACCCATTTTGTTTATTTGCAAACATTTCAGGACACCCTGAGTGTTCTTAGAACACATTCAACTTGCTACAGAACAATACAGACAGCGTCCCCAGAACACCCCCATTTTGTTTATTTTCGAAAATTTCAGAACAACGCGAGTGTTCTTAGAGCTTCTTCAGGACACCCCCTACGAACATTTCAGGACAACGCGAGAGTTCTTAGAACACTTTCAACTTGACAACGAACAACACGGACAGCGTCCTCAGAACACCCCCATTTTGTTTATTTGCGAACATTTCAGGACACCCCAAGTGTTCTTAGAACACTTACAACTTGCCATCGAACAATAAGGACAGCGTCTTTAGGACACCCCCTGCGAACATTTCTGGACACCGAGAAAGTTCTTAGAACACTTTCAACTTGCCATCGAACAATACGGACAGGGTCTTCAGGACAACCCCTACGAACATTTCAGGATAACGAAAGAGTTCTTAGAACACTTTCAACTTGACAATGAACAATACGGACAGCGTCCTCAGAACACCCCCATTTTGTCTATTTGTGAACATTTCAGGACACTCCGAGTGTTCTTAGAACACTTTCAACTTGCCATCGAACAATAAGGACAGCGTCTTCAGGACACCCCCTGCGAACATTTCAGGACACCGAGACAGTTCTGAGAACACTTTCAACTTGCCATCGAACAATACGGACAGCGTCTTCAGGACACCCCCTACGAACATTTCAGGACACCGCGAGAGTTCTTAGAACACTTCAGGACAACTCGTGTGTTCTTAGAACACACCCCCATTTTGTTTATGTGCGAAAATTTCAGGACAACGCGAGAGTTCTTAGAACACATTCAACTTGCCACAGAACAATACAGACAGCGTCCCCAGAACACCCCCATTTTGTTTATTTGCGAAAATTTCAGGACAACGCGAGTGTTCTTAGAGCGTCTTCAGGACACCCCTACGAACATTTCAGGACACCGCGAGAGTTCTTAGAACACTTCAGGACAATGCGCGTGTTCTTAGAGCACACCCCCATTTTGTTTATGTGCAAAAATTTCATGACAATGCGAGAGTTCTTAGAACACTTTCAACTTGACAACCAGCAATACGGACAGCATCCTCAGAACACACCCATTTTGTTTATTTGCAAACATTTCAGGACACCCTGAGTGTTCTTAGAACACATTCAACTTGCTACAGAACAATACAGACAGCGTCCCCAGAACACCCCCATTTTGTTTATTTTCGAAAATTTCAGAACAACGCGAGTGTTCTTAGAGCTTCTTCAGGACACCCCCTACGAACATTTCAGGACAACGCGAGAGTTCTTAGAACACTTTCAACTTGACAACGAACAACACGGACAGCGTCCTCAGAACACCCCCATTTTGTTTATTTGCGAACATTTCAGGACACCCCAAGTGTTCTTAGAACACTTACAACTTGCCATCGAACAATAAGGACAGAGTCTTTAGGACACCCCCTGCGAACATTTCAGGACACCGAGAAAGTTCTTAGAACACTTTCAACTTGCCATCGAACAATACGGACAGGGTCTTCAGGACACCCCCTACGAACATTTCAGGATAACGAAAGAGTTCTTAGAACACTTTCAACTTGACAACGAACAATACGAACAGCGTCCTCAGAACACCCCCATTTTGTTTATTTGTGAACATTTCAGGACACTCCGAGTGTTCTTAGAACACTTTCAACTTGCCATCGAACAATAAGGACAGCGTCTTCAGGACACCCCCTGCGAACATTTCAGGACACCGAGATAGTTCTTAGAACAGTTTCAACTTGCCATCGAACAATACGGACAGCGTCTTCAGGACACCCCCTACGAACATTTCAGGACACCGCGAGAGTTCTTAGAACACTTCAGGACACCGCATGTGTTCTTAGAACACAACCCCATTTTGTTTATGTGCGAAAATTTTAGGACAACGCAAGAGTTCTTAGAAGACATTCAACTTGCCACAGAACAATACAGACAGCGTCCCCAGAACATCCCCATTTTCTTTATTTGCGAAAATTTCAGAACAACGCGAGAGTTCTTAGAGCGTCTTCAGGACACCCCCTACGAACATTTCAGGACACCGCGAGAGTTCTTAGAACACTTCAGGACAACGCGTGTGTTCCCCCATTTTGTTTATGTGCGAAAATTTCAGGACAACGCGAGAGTTCTTAGAACACTTTCAACTTGACAACGAACAATAAGGACAGCGTCCTCAGAACACCCCCATTTTGTTTATTTGCGAACATTTCAGGACACCCTGAGTGTTCTTAGACCACTTTCAACTTGCCATCGAAAAATAAGGACAGCGTCTTCAGGACACCCCCCTGCGAACATTTCAGGACACCGAGACAGTTCTTAGAACACTTCAGGACAAGGCGTGTGTTCTTAGAACACACCCCCATTTTGTTTATTTGCGAAAATTTCAGGACAACGCTAGTGTTCTTAGACCGTCTTCAGGACACCCCCTACGAACATTTCAGGACAACGCAAGAGTTCTCAGAACACTTTCAACTTGACAACGAACAATACGGACAGCGTCCTCAGAAAACCCCCATTTTGTTTATTTGCGAACATTTCAGGACACCCCAAGTGTTCTTAGAACACTTTCAACTTGCCATCGAACAATAAGGACAGCGACTTCAGGACACCCCCTGCGAACATTTCAGGACACCGAGACAGTTCTTAGAACACTTTCAACTTGCCATCGAACAATGCGGACAGCGTCTTCAGGACACCCCCTATGAACATTTCTGGACAACACTAGAGTTCTTAGAACACTTTCAACTTGACAACGAACAATACGGACAGCGTCCTCAGAACACCCCCATTTTGTTTATTTGCGAACATTTCAGGACACCCCAAGAACACTTTCAACTTGCCATCGAACAATAAGGACAGCGTCTTCAGGACACCCCCTGCGAACATTTCAGGACACCGAGACAGTTCTTAGAACAGTTTCAACTTGCCATCGAACAATACAGACAGCGTCTTCAGGACACCCCCTACGAACATTTCAGCACACCCCAAGTGTTCTTAGAACACTTTCAACTTGCCATCGAACAATAAGGACAGCGTCTTCAGGACACCCCCTGCGAACATTTCAGGACACCGAGACAGTTCTTAGAACACTTTCAACTTGCCATCGAACAGTACAGACAGCGTCTTCAGGATACCCCCTACGAACATTTCAGGACAACGCGAGAGTTCTTAGAACACTTTCAACTTGACAACGAACAATACGGACAGCGTCCTCAGAACACCCACATTTTGTTTATTTGCAAACATTTCAGGACACCCCGAGTGTTCTTAGAACACTTTCAACTTGCCATCGAACAATAAGGACAGCGTCTTCAGGACACCCCCTGCGAACATTTCAGGACACCCAGACAGTTCTTAGAACACTTTCAACTTGCCATCGAACAATACGGACAACGTCTTCAGGACACCCCCTAAGAACATTTCAGGACACCGCAAGAGTTCTTAGAACACTTCAGGACAACTCGTGTGTTCTTAGAACACACCCCCATTTTGTTTATGTGCAAAAATTTCAGGACAACGCGAGAGTTCTTAGAACACATTCAACTTGCCACAGAACAATACAGACAGCGTCCCCAGAACACCCACATTTTGTTTATTTGTGAAAATTTCAGGTCAACGCGAGTGTTCTTAGAGCGTCTTCAGGACACCCCTACGAACATTTCAGGACACCGCGAGAGTTCTTAGAACACTTCAGGACAACGCACGTGTTCTTAGAACACACCCCCATTTTGTTTATGTGCGAAAATTTCAGGACAACGCGAGAGTTCTTAGAACACTTTCAACTTGACAACGAACAATACGGACAGCGTCCTCAGAACACCCCCATTTTGTTTATTTGTGAACATTTCAGGACACTCCGAGTGTTCTTAGAACACTTTCAACTTGCCATCGAACAATAAGGACAGCGTCTTCAGGACACCCCCTGCGAACATTTCAGGATACCGAGACAGTTCTGAGAACACTTTCAACTTGCCATCGAACAATACGGACAGCGTCTTCAGGACACCGCCTACGAACATTTCAGGACACCGCGAGAGTTCTTAGAATACTTCAGGACAACGCGTGTGTTCTTAGAACACACCCCCATTTTGTTTATGTGCAAAAATTTCAGGACAACGCGAGAGTTCTTAGAACACATTCAACTTGCCACAGAACAATACAGACAGCGTCCCCAGAACACCCCCATTTTGTTTATTTGCGAACATTTCAGGACAACGCAAGTGTTCTTAGAGCGTCTTCAGGACACCCCTACGAACATTTCAGGACACCGCGAGAGTTCTTAGAACACTTCAGGACAACGCGCGTGTTCTTAGAGCACACCCCCATTTTGTTTATGTGCAAAAATTTCAGGACAACGCAATAGTTCTTAGAACACTTTCAACCTGACAACGAACAATAAGGACAGCATCCTCAGAACACACCCATTTTGTTTATTTGCAAACATTTCAGGACACCCGGAGTGTTCTTAGAACACATTCAACTTGCTACAGAACAATACAGACAGCGTCCCCAGAACACCCCCATTTTGTTTATTTTCGAACATTTCAGGACAACGCGAGTGTTCTTAGAGCGTCTTCAGGACACCCCCTACGAACATTTCAGGACAACGCAAGAGTTCTTAGAACACTTTCAACTTGACAACGAACAATACAGACAGCGTCCTCAGAACACCCCCATTTTGTTTATTTGCGAACATTTCAGGACACCCCAAGTGTTCTTAGAACACTTACAACTTGCCATCGAACAATAAGGACAGCGTCGTTAGGACACCCCCTGCGAACATTTCAGGACACTGAGACAGTTCTTAGACCACTTTCAACTTGCCATCGAACAATACGGACAGCGTCTTCAGGACACCCCCTATGAACATTTCAGGACAACGCAAGAGTTCTTAGAACACTTTCAACTTGACAACGAACAATATGGACAGCGTCCTCAGAACACCCCCATTTTGTTTATTTGCGAACATTTCAGGACACCCCGAGTGTTCTTAGAACACTTTCAACTTGCCATCGAACAATAAGGACAGCGTCTTCAGGACACCCCCTGCGAACATTTCAGGACACCGAGACAGTTCTTAGAACAGTTTCAACTTGCCATCGAACAATACGGACAGCGTCTTCAGGACACCCCCTACGAACATTTCAGGACACCGCGAGAGTTCTTAGAACACTTCAGGACACCGCGTGTGTTCTTAGAACACACCCCCATTTTGTTTATGTGCGAAAATTTCAGGACAACGCGAGAGTTCTTAGAATACATTCAACTTGCCACAGAACAATACAGACAGCGTCCCCAGAACATCCCCATTTTCTTTATTTGCGAAAATTTCAGAACAACGCGAGTGTTCTTAGAGCCTCTTCAGGACACCCCCTACGAACATTTCAGGACACCGCGATAGTTCTTAGAACACTTCAGGACAACGCGTGTGTTCCCCCATTTTTTTTATGTGCGAAAATTTCAGGACAACGCGAGAGTTCTTAGAACACTTTCAACTTGACAACGAACAATACGGACAGCGTCCTCAGAACACCCCCATTTTGTTTATTTGCGAACATTTCAGGACACCCTGAGTGTTCTTAGACCACTTTCAACTTGCCATCGAAAAATAAGGACAGCGTCTTCAGGACACCCCCCTGCAAACATTTCAGGACACCGAGACAGTTCTTAGAACACTTCAGGACAAGGCGTGTGTTCTTAGAACACACCCCCATTTTGTTTATGTGCGAAAATTTCAGGACAACGCGAGAGTTCTTAGAACACATTGAAGTTGCCACAGAACAATACCGACAGCGTCCCCAGAACACCCCCATTTTGTTTATTTGCGAACATTTCAGGACACCCCGAGTGTTCTTAGAACAGTTTCAGCTTGCTTGCGAACAAAACGGACACATATTGAGTCCTCAGGACACCCCCATTCAGTTTATTTAGAACATTTCACAACACCCAGGATGTCCGCAGACAAATCGAACACAAAAAGAACGTCTACCACATAAAAAAGCACAACATTTAACCTATCTCATACCCTTCCATCCTCCCCAAACACTTCTACACACCAACACACTCTACTAAATACACATTTTGAACAAACTTTCACCACGCTGTCCGCGGACGTCCGTGAAACCAAGATGGTGGGCGCTACCAAAAATCTGACGCGCTTCACGCTTAACACCGTCCAATCAGCGAACACGTTGCATGTCCGCGGATATCACGCATGCCGATTGGCCAATCAGGGCATTGTCCGCGGAGCGAACAGGGAAGTGTGTCCGCGGACCGAACACAGATATCAATAATTTATTTTGACCGACTTTTAGGTCATTTTAAAAAAAACTACTGGATGGATTTTCACCAAATTTGCAAAAGCACGCTTTCGGGACCAAGCCGCTGCTCCTGGTCCAAATTTGGTGAAAATCTGTCCAGCGTTTTGTGCTGTAGGCGCGAACAAAAAATGTTTCCCATTCAGTCTATGGGAAAAAAAAGTTTTGGGACCCCCCTATAACTTTGCCCCCCCTGGACGAATCCTCACCGAACTTTGAAAAAAAAATTCAGAGTGGGCCATATACTTTTTTTTGCAAAGTTTGGTGAGGATTCGTCCAGAGGGAGCGAAGTTATAAGCTGCCCAAAAAGTGCTCTTCCTAAGGAAACACCAACTTAACCATAACTACATGGCCACTACCATGGCCATGTAATATATATATATATATATATATACATCACTGATGACATCACATGTCTGGCTCTCCCTTTTTTCCGCTTACTGACATATCTTGGCCACATAGTTTTCTTCAGTAACAGTCAGGAAGTAAAAATTGAAAAGGTACTATATTTGTAGACTTAGGGTCAAGTCACATCATATGAAACATATACATAGCAGAAGACACAGGCTTGAAAGAGAGCAATCCTTTCTGTGCATGAAGATAATCATTAGGGTTATCAGCACTTTCTCATAGTTTTATTTTTATTACTCTACCTTCCCTGTATATGCTCATATTTGTATACATTGTACTCACTCTCCTTTCCTTAGGGTGCAGTCACATCATGTGATACATATACATATGGTAAGTAGCAGCTTTGAAACAGAGCAATAATTTCTCTGCATAAAGACAATCATGCACTACTTCTGCTTTTTTGTTTACTTCACTGTCCCTGTATACACTTATATTTGTATGTGTTGTTGTCTCTTTGTGTTTTGTCTGTAAGAATTATGTATTAAGTGGGTTTTATTATCAACTTATTACATGTTTCACAGTACGCAAAACTCTAATAAGAAAGCAGTTATCATTTCACTATTCAACATGGCAAGATTATGAATATTGCACCTTCATCATGTATGCTGCACACACTGCCTATGTTTCTGCATGAGTAGCTTAGTATACTGGATAGAACTTCATATTAGAATGCTATTTATATCAATGCATTGCTTAATGCACTAATTAGCTCATGCTATTTATCCCCAATGATCATTGACAGTTTTTGGTCATCTTTGATGTACTGGGTGTTAGTGTTAACAGTGCACGGTGGCACGAGTTATGGTTGCTTATCTTAGCATAACTGCCGAATTTCAGGGGTTTTTCGGTTTTACTTTGAACCATAACGTCCCTTTAACAAAGTTTTTTCACTGAATTTCATAGGTTTTTAGTAGCGCAACTTAACCATAACATCCCTTTAACAAAGTTTTTTTACTGAATTTCATAGGTTTTTAGTAGCGCAACTTAACCACAACGTCCCTTTAACAAAGTTTTTTTACTGAATTTCATAGGTTTTTAGTAGCGCAAATTAACCATAACGTCCCTTTAACACAGTTTTTTACTGAATTTCATAGGTTTTTATTAGTGCAACTTAATCATAAAGTCACTTTAACACATTTTTGTTTACTGAATTTCATAGTTTTTTATTAGTGCAACGTAACCATAACATCCTTTTCAATGCAGGAAGACTACTAGCATCCTAGGTTCTCAAAGTGGGAACCCGGGGTGGTAAAAAAAAGATTTTTCTTCCCAAACCAGGACACCACAGGCAGGCATCCCGGTGTAGGAAGGAAAATATTTTACCAAGATGGACACCAGGGAAAGGGAAGGCAGGGTGTATAAAGAGAACACAACAGGGCATCGGCAGGGGGTCGGGAAGACCAGGAGAGAGACACGGGGCATGAGTGGGGGGTAACATGAGCGAGACACGGGGCATGAGCAGGGGGTGGAAATAAGGGAGACATAGGGGAATGAGCGGGAAAGAAGGGAGACAAGGGGCATGAGCGGGGGGTGGGGGTGAACAGGGGAGACACGGGCCATGAGCGGGGGGAAAAGGAGGGAGACAGACACGGAGCATGAGCGGGGGTGAAAAGGAGAGACACGGGGCATGAGCGGGGGTAGGGCAAGGTGGGGCCCCCACCCCCGCTCATGCCCCGTGTCTGCCCTGTTCCAACAGTGCAGACACGGGGCATGAGCTGGGAGTGGGGGGGAAAGAAGGGAGACACGGGGCATGAGCGGGGAGTGAGGGGGGAAAAGGAAGACAGGGCATGAGCGGGGGGTGGGGGGGAAGAAGGGAGATACCGGGCCATGAGTGGGGGGTGGGGGAACAAGAGTTCAACAAGGGGCATCATGGGAGGAAGTGACAAGAGGAAGACATGGGGCACGAGCAGGGGGTGGGAGGGAACAGGAGGAAGACACGGAGCATGAGTGGGGGTGGGGGGGTACAGGCGACAGACACGGGCATGAACAGGGGGTGGGGGGCAACAGGAGAGAGACACGGGGCATGAGTGGGGGGTTGGGTGAACAGGAGACAGACACGGGGCATGAACAAGGGGTGGGGGGAACAGGAGACAGACACGGGGCATGAGCGGGGGGTGGGGGGCAACAGGAGAGAGACACAGGGCATGAGCGGGGGGTGGGGGGCAACAGTAGAGAAACACGGGGCACGGAGCAGGACATTTCGGGGTGGCCGGTTCGGCGCGGGATGATTTGGCGCGGCCTGTTCGGCGCTGCAGCCCGCGCCAAACTGGCCGCACATAAATGTCCTGCGAGTTCTTCATGCAGGCACCACAGCCACACAGAGTACACAGCCAGCCCCGCAAAGGTGAGGGCTGTGCTGCTCGGAGCAGTCTGCTCCGAGCAGCACAACCCCCACCCTCGTGAGCCCGGCAGATCAATTCTGCTCTGTGCGCCGCACCCCAGTGAACATTGCCTGCTGTTTAGGGAAACGTTCAGTGCAGTGCACTGAAAGTGGGAGTTTCAACTTCATCCCACACTATTTTAAAATGAAACCGCTCTAGAACAGTTTCATTTTAAAATAGTGTGGGGTGAAGTTGAAACTCGCATTTTCAGTGCACAGCACTGAACGTTTCCCTAAACAGCAGGCGATGTGCACTGGTGTGCGCGCGCCAAAACATCCCATCCCCGAACCGGTGACGCCGAAACGGGGTGTACCGACGGGGCATAAGCTGGTGGGGGAACAGGAGACAAACACGGGGCATGAGTGGGTGGGGGGAAACAGGAGACAGACACGGGTCATGAGCGGGTGGGGGGAAACAGGAGACAGACATGGGGCATGAGCGAGGGGTGGGCAGCGGGAGGGATAGAGTTACGGGGCATGAGCGGGGGTGGGCGGCGGGAGGAATAGATACACGGGCATGAGCGGGAGGGTTAGAGACACAGGGCATGAGCGGGGGGTGGGCAGCGGGAGGGATAGAGACACGGGGCATGAGCGGGGGGTGGGCGGTGGGAGGGATAGAGACATGGGGCATGAGCGGGGGGTGGGCGGCTGGAGGGATAGACACACGGGGCATGAGCGGGGGGTGGGCGGCTGGAGGGATAGACACACAGGGCATGACGCGGGGTGGGCGGCGGTCGGGATAGACACACGGGGCATGAGTGGGGGGTGGCGGCAGGAGGGATAGACACATGGGGCATGAGTGGGGGTGGGCGGCGGGAGGGATAGCGAAATGGGGTATGAGTGGGGGGTGGGTGGCGGGAGAGATAGACACACGGGACATGAGCGGGAGGTGGGCGGTGGGAGGGATAGAGACACGGGGCATGAGCGGGGGGTGGGCGGCGGGAGGGATAGAGACACGGGGCATGAGCGGGGGGTGGGCGGCTTGAGGGATAGAGACACGGGGCATGAGCGGGGGGTGGTCGGGGGGTGGGGGGAGGGTAGAGACACACGGGGCATGAGCGGGGGGGAGAGACAAACGGGGCATGAGCGGGGGTAGGGGGAGGGGAGAGACACACGGGGCATGAGCAGGGGTGGGGGGAGGGGAGAGACACACGGGGCATGAGCAGGGGGTGGGCGGCGGAAGGGATATACACATGGGGCATGAGCGGGGGGTGGGCTAGAGACACGGGGCATGAGCGGCGGGAGGGATAGACACACGGGGCATGAGCGGTGGGGGTGGGCGGCGGGAGGGATAGACGCACGGGGCATGAGCGGGGGGTGGGCGGCGGGAGGGATAGACACACGGGGCATGAGCGGGGGTGGGTGCCGGGAGGGATAGGGACATGGGGTATGAGCAGGGGGTGGGGCCAGGAGGGATAGACACACGGGGCATGCGTGGGGGTGGGTGGCGGGAGGGATAGAGACACGGGGCATGAGCGGGGGGTGGGCGGAAGGGAGGGATAGACACACAGGGCATGAGCGTGGGGTGGGCGGCGGGAGGGATAGACACACGGGGCATGAGCGGGGGTGGGCGGCGGGAGGGATAGACACATGGGGCATGAGCGGGGGGTGGGCGGCGGGAGGGAGAGAGACACGGGGCATGAGTGGGGGGTGGTCAGCAGGAGGGATAGAGACACGGGGCATGAGCGGGGGGTGGGCGGCGGGAGGGATAGAGACACGGGGCATGAGCGGGGGGTGGGCAGCGGGAGGGATAGACACACGGGGCATGAGCGGGGGAGGGATAGAGACACAGGGCACGAGCGGGGGGTGGGCGGTGGGAGGGATAGACACACGTTGCATGAGCGGGGGGTGGGTGGGAGGGATAGACACATGGGGCATGAGCGTTCTAGACACACAGGGCATGCGCGGGGAGTCGGGGGGTGGGCGGGAGGGGAGAGACAGATGGGGCATGAGCGGGGGTGGGGGGAAGGGGAGAGACACATTGGGCATGAGCGGGGGGTGGGCGGCGGGAGGGATAGAGACACGGGGCATGGGCGGGGGGTGGGCGGCGGGAGGGATAGAGACACGGGTTGTGGGCGGCAGGAGGGATAGAGACACGGGGCATGAGTGGGGGGAGGGATAGAGACACAGGGCATGAGCAGGGGGTGGCCGGTGGTTGGGATAGACACAAGGGGCATGAGCGGGGGGTGGGCGGCGGGAGGGATAGACACACAGGGCATGAGCGGGGGATGGGCGGTGGGAGGGATAGAGACACGGGTTGTGGGCGGGGGGTGGGCGGCGGGAGGGATAGAGACACGGGTTGTGGGCGGCAGGAGGGATAGAGACACGGGGCATGAGTGGGGGGAGGGATAGAGACACAGGGCATGAGCGGGGGTGGGCGGCGGGAGGGATAGACACATGGGGCATGAGCGGGGGGTGGGCGGCGGGAGGGATAGACACACGGGGCATGAGCGGGGGGTGGGCCGGCGGGAGGGATAGACACACGGGGCATGAGCGGGGGGTGGGCGGCGGGAGGGATAGACACATGGGGCATGAGCAGGGGGTGGGCGGGAGGTATAGACACACGGGGCATGAGAGGGGGTGGGCGGGAGGGATTGACACACGGGGCATGAGCGGGGGGTGGGCGGGAGGGATAGACACACGGGGCATGAGCCGGGGGGGTGCAGGAGGGATAGACACATGGGGCATGAGTGGGGGGTGGACGGGAGGGATAGACACACGGGGCATGAGCGGGGGGTGGGCGGGAGGGATAGACACACGGGGCATGAGCGGGGGTGGGCGGCGGGAGGGAAAGACACTTGGGGCATGAGCGGGGTTGGGCGGCGGGAGGGATAGACACACAGGGTATGAGCGGGGGGTGGGCAGCAGGAGGAATAGACACACGGGGCATGAGCGGGGGATCGGGGGGGTGGGGAGGGGGAGAGGGGAGAGACACACGGGGCATGAGCGGGGGGTGGGCGATGGGACGGATAGAGACACGGGGCATGAGAAGGGGGAGGGAGAGACACACAGGGCATGAGCGGGGGGTGGGCAGCAGGAGGGATAGAGACACGGGGGGTTGGCGGCGGGAGGGATAGAGACATGGGGCATGAGCGGGGGGTGGGCGGCGGGAGGGATAGAGACATGGGGCATGAGCGGGGGGTGGGCGGCGGGAGGGATAGAGACACGGGGCATGAGCGGGGTTGGGCCGCAGGAGGGATAGAGACACGGGGCGGGGGTGGGCGGCGGGAGGGATAGAGACATGGGGCATGAGCGGGGGGTGGGCGGCAGGAGGGATAGACACACGGGGCATGAGCGGGGGTTGGGGGAGGGGAGAGACACACGGGGCATGAGCGGGGGGTGGGCGGCGGGAGGGATAGAAGGGATAGAGACATGGGGCATGAGCGGGGGGTGGGCGGCGGGAGGAATAGAGACACGGGGCATGAGCGGGGAGGGAATGAGACACGGTGCATGACCGGGGGGAGGGATAGAGACACGGGGCATGAGCGGGGGGTGGGCGGCGGGAGGGATAGACACATGGGGCATGAGCGGGTGGTGGACGGCGGGAGGGATAGACACATGGGGCATGAGCGGGGGTGGGCGGGAGGAATAGACACACAGGGCATGAGCGGGGGGTGGGCGGCAGGAGGGATAGACACACGGGGCATGAGCGGGGGGTGGGCGGCGGGAGGGATAGACACACGGGGCATGAGTGGGGGGTCGGGGGGTGGGGTGGAGGGGAGAGACACACAGGGCGTGAGCGGGGGTTGGGGGGAGGGGAGAGAAACACAGGGCATGAGCGGGGGTTGGGCGGTGGGAGGGATAGAGACATGGGGCATGAGCGGGGGGTGGGCGGCTTTAGGGATAGAGACACACAGGGCATGAGCAGGGTGTGGGCGGCGGGAGGGATAGAGACACGGGGCATGAGCGGGGGGTGGGCGGTGGGAGGGATAGACACATGGGGCATGAGCAGGGGGTGGGCGGGAGGGATAGACACATTGGGCATGAGTGGGGGGTGGGCGGGAGGGATTGACACACGGGGCATGAGCGGGGGGTGGGCGGGAGGGATAGACACACGGGGCATGAACGGGGGGTGTGCGGGAGGGATAGACACACGGGGCATGAGTGGGGGGTGGATGGGAGGGATAGACACACGGGGCATGAGTGGGGGGTGGGCGGGAGGGATAGACACACAGGGCATGAGCAGGGGGTGGGCGGCAGGAGGGATAGACACACGGGGCATGAGCTGGGGGTGGGCGGCGGGAGGGATAGACACACGGGGCATGAGCGGGGAGTGGGGGGGAGGGGAGAGACACACGGGGCATGAGCGGGGGTGGGGGGGAGGGGATAGACACACGGGGCATGAGCAGGGGGTGGGCGGCAGGAGGGATAGAGACACGGGGCATGAGCGGGGGGTGGGCAGCGTGAGGGATAGACACATGGGGCATGAGGGGTAGTCGGGGGGTGGGGGGGAGCGGAGAGGCACACGGGGCATGAGCAGGGGTGGGGGAGCGGAGAGACACACGGGGCATGAGCGGGGGTGGGGGGAGGGGAGAGACACACAGGGCATGAACGGGGGTGGGGGGGAAGGGAGAGACACATAGGGCATGAGCGGGGGTGGGGGGGAGGGGAGAGACACACGGGGCATGAGCGGGGGGTGGGCGGCGGGAGGAAAAGAGACACGGGGCATGAGCGGGAGGGAGAGAGACACACGGGGCATGAGCGGGGGGTGGGTGGGAGGGGGAGAGTCACACGGGGCATGAGCGGGGGGTGGGCGGCGGGAGGGATAGACACACAGGGCATGAGCGGGGGTTGGGCGGCGGGAGGGATAGAGACTCAGGGCATGAGCGGGGGTGGGAGGCGGGAGGGATAGACACACGGGGCATGAGCGGGGGGTGGGCGGCGGGAGGGATAGACACACAGGGCATGAGCGGGAGGTGGGCGGCGGGAGGGATAGACACACGGGGCATGAGCGGGGGATGGGCGGCGGGAGGGATAGACACACGGAGCATGAGCAGAGGTGGGCGGCGGGAGGGATAGAGACACGTGGTATGAGGGGGGTGTGGGCAGCGGGAGGGATAGACACACGGGGCATGAGCGGGGGGTGGGCGGCGGGAGGGATAGGCACACAGGGCATGAGCGGGGGGTGGGCGGCAGGAGGGATAGACACACGGGGCATGAGCGGGGGGTGGGCGGCTGGAGGGATAGAGACACGGGGCATGAGCGGTGGGGGTGGGCGGCGGGAGGGATAGAGACACGGGGCATGAGCGGGGGGGTGGACGGCAGGAGGGATAGACACACGGGACATGAGCGGGGGAAGGGATAGAGACAAGGGGCATGAGCGGGGGGGTGGGCGGCTGGAGGGATAGACACACGGGGCATGAGCGGGGGGTGGGCGGGAGGGATAGACACACGGGGCATGAGCGGAGAGTGAGGGGGAGGGGAGAGACACACGGGGCATGAGCGGGGGTGGGTGGAGGGGAGAGACACATGGTGCATGAGCGGGGGGTGGGCAGCGGGAGGGATAGAGACACGGGACATGAGTGGGGGGTGGGTGGCAGGAGTGATAGAGACACAGGGTGTGGGCGGCAGGAGGGATAGAGACATGGGGCATGAGCGGGGGGAGGGATAGAGAAACGGGGCATGAGCGGGGGGTGGGCGGCGGGAGGGATACACACATGGGGTATGAGCGGGGGTGGGCGGCGGGAGGGATAGAGACACGGGGCATGAGCAGGGAGTGGGCGGCAGGAGGGATAGACAAACGGGTCATGAGCGGGGGTGGGCGGCGGGAGGGATAGACACACGGGGCAAGAGCGGGGGGTGGGCGGCGGGAGGGATTGAGACAAGGGGCATGAGCGGGGGGTGGTTTGCGGGAGGGATAGAGACACGGGGCATGAGCGGGGGGTGGGCGGCGGGAGGGATAGAGACACAGGGCATGAGCGGGAGGGTGGGCGGTGGGAGGGATAGACACACGGGGCATGAGCAGAGGGAGGGATAGAGACATGGGGCATGAGCCGGGGGTGGGCGGCGGGAGGGATAGACACATGGGGCATGAGCGGGGGATGGGCAGGATTGATAGACGAGTGGGGGTTGAGGGGGGAGGGATAGACACACGCTGTATGAGCGGCGGGTGGCGGAGGGGAGAGACACACGGGGCATGAGCGGGGGTTGGGGGAGGGGAGAGACACATGGGGCGTGCGCCGGGGGTGGGCGGCGGGAGGGATAGACACACGGGGCATGAGCGGGGGGTGGGCGGCAGAAGGGATAGAGACACGGGGCATGAGTGGGCGGCGGGAGGGATAGAGACACGCGGCGTGGGCGGCGGGAGGGATAGAGACACGGGGCATGAGCGGGGGGTGGGGGAGGGGAGAGACACACGGGGCATGAGCGGGGGTTGGGGGAGGGGAGAGACACACGGGGCATGAGCGGGGGGTGGGCGGCGGGAGGGATAGAAGGGATAGACACACGGGGCATGAGCGGGGGGTGGGCGGCGGGAGGGATAGACACACAGGGCATGAGCGGGGGGTGGGCGGCAGGAGGGATTGAGACACGGGGTATGAGCTGGGGTGGGCGGCGGGAGGGATAGACACACGGGGCATAAGCGGGGGAAGGGATAGAGACAAGGGGCATGAGCGGGGCATGAGCGGGGAGGGAATGAGACACGGTGCATGACCGGGGGGAGGGATAGAGACACGGGGCATGAGCGGGGGGTGGGCGGCGGGAGGGATAGACATATGGGGCATGAGCGGGTGGTGGACGGCGGGAGGGACAGACACACGGGGCATGAGCGGGGGTGGGCAGGAGGAATAGACACACAGGGCATGAGCGGGGGGTGGGCGGCAGGAGGGATAGACACACGGGGCATGAGCGGGGGGTGGGCGGCGGGAGGGATAGACAAACGGGGCATGAGCGGGGGGTCAGGGGGTGGGGGGAGGGGAGAGACACACGGGGCATGAGCGGGGGTGGGGGGAGGGGATAGACACACAGGGCATGAGCGGAGTTGGGCGGCGGGAGGGATAGAGACACGTGGTATGAGGGGGGTGTGGGCAGCGGGAGGGATAGACACACGGGGCATGAGCAGGGGTGGGCGGCGGGAGGGATAGACACACGGGGCATGAGCGGAGGTGGGCGGCGGGAGGGATAGAGACACGTGGTATGAGGGGGGTGTGGGCAGCGGGAGGGATAGACACACGGGGCATGAGCGGGGGGTGGGCGGCGGGAGGGATAGGCACACAGGGCATGAGCGGGGGGTGGGCGACAGGAGGGATAGACACACGGGGCATGAGCGGGGGGTGGGCGTCGGGAGGGATAGAGACACGGGGCATGAGCGGTGGGGGTGGGCGGCGGGAGGGATAGAGACACGGGGCATGAGCGGGGGAAGGGATAGAGACAAGGGGCATGAGCGGGGGGGTGGGCGGCTGGAGGGATAGACACACGGGGCATGAGCGGGGGGGGCGGGAGGGATAGGCACGGGGCATGAGAGGGGGGTGGGCGGGAGGGATAGACACACGGGGCATGAGCGGGGGGTGAGGGGGAGGGGAGAGACACACGGGGCATGAGCGGGGGTGGGCGGAGGGGAGAGACACACTGTGCATGAGCGGGGGGTGGGCGGCGGGAGGGATAGAGACACAGGGCATGGGTGGGGGGTGGGTGGCAGGAGGGATAGAGACACAGGGCGTGGGCGGCGGGAGGGATAGAGACATGGGGCATGAGCGTGGGGAGGGATAGAGACACGGGGCATGAGCGGGGGTGGGCGGCGGGAGGGATACACACATGGGGTATGAGCGGGGGGTGGGCGGCGGGAGGGATAGAGACACGGGGCATGAGCGGGGAGTGGGCGGCAGGAGGGATAGACACACGGGTCATGAGCGGGGGGTGGGCGGCGGGAGGGATAGACACATGTGGTATGAGGGGGGTGGGCAGCGGGAGGGATAGACACACGGGGCATGAGCTGGGGGTGGGCGGCGGGAGGGATAGGCACACAGGGCATGAGGGGGGGTGGGCGGCAGGAGGGATAGACACACGGGGCATGATCGGGGGGTGGGCGGCGGGAGGGATAGAGACACGGGGCATGAGCAGTGGGGGTGGGCGGCGGGAGGGATAGAGACACGGGGCATGAGCGGGGGGGTGGGAGGCGGGAGGGATAGACACACGGGGCATGAGCGGGGGAAGGGATAGAGACAAGGGGCATGAGCGGGGGGGTTGGCGGCTGGAGGGATAGACACACGGGGCATGAGCGGGGGGTGGGCGGGAGGGATAGATACGGGGCATGAGAGGGGGGTGGGCGGGAGGGATAGACACACGGGGCATGAGCGGGGGGTGAGGGGGAGGGGAGAGACACACGGGGCATGAGCGGCGGTGGGCAGAAGGGAGAGACACACAGTGCATGAGCGGGGGGTGGGCGGCGGGAGGGATAGAGACACAGGGCATGAGTGGGGGGTGGGTGGCAGGAGGGATAGAGACACAGGGCGTGGGCGGCGGGAGGGATAGAGACACGGGGCATGAGCGGGGGTGGGAGGCGGGAGGGATACACACATGGGGTATGAGCGGGGGGTGGGCGGCGGGAGGGATAGAGACACGGGGCATGAGCGGGGAGTGGGCGGCAGGAGGGATAGACACACAGGTCATGAGCGGGGGTGGGTGGCGGGAGGGATAGACACACGGGGCAAGAGCGAGCGGGGGGTGGGCGGCGGGAGGGATTGAGACAAGGGGCATGAGCGGGGGGTGGGCGGCGGGAGGGATAGAGACACGGGGCATGAGCGCGGGGTGGGCGGCGGGAGGGATAGAGACACAGGGCATGAGCGGGAGGGTGGGCGGTGGGAGGGATAGACACGCGGGGCATGAGCAGAGGGAGGGATAGAGACATGGGGCATGAGCCGGGGGTGGGCGGCGGGAGGGAGAGACACATGGGGCATGAGCGGGGGATGGGCAGGATTGATAGACGAGCGGGGGTTGAGGGGGGAGGGATAGACACACGGGGTATGAGCGGGGGGTGGCGGAGGGGAGAGACACACGGGGCATGAGCGGGGGTTGGGGGAGGGGAGAGACACATGGGGCATGAGCGGGGGTTGGGGGAGGGGAGAGACACACGGGGCATGAGCGGGGGGTGGGCGGCGGGAGGGATAGACACACAGGGCATGAGCGGGGGGTGGGCAGGATTGATAGACGAGCGGGGGTTGATGGGGGAGGGATAGACACACGGGGCATGAGCAGAGGGAGGGATAGAGACATGGGACATGAGCCGGGGGTGGGCGGCGGGAGGGATAGACACATGGGGCATGAGCGGGGATGGGCAGGATTGATAGACGAGCGGGGGTTGAGGGGGAGGGATAGACACACGGGGTATGAGCGGGGGGTGGGCGGCGGAAGGGATAGAGACACGGGGCATGAGTGGGCGGCGGGAGGGATAGAGACACGCGGCGTGGGCGGCGGGAGGGATAGAGACACGGGGCATGAGCGGGGGGTGGGGGAGGGGAGAGACACACGGGGCATGAGCGGGGGTTGGGGGAGGGGAGAGACACACGGGGCATGAGCGGGGGATGGGCAGGATTGATAGACGAGCGGGGGTTGAGGGGGAGGGATAGACACACGGGGTATGAGCGGGGGGTGGCGGAGGGGAGAGACACACGGGGCATGAGCGGGGGTTGGGGGAGGGGAGAGACACATGGGGCGTACGCGGGGGGTGGGCAGCCGGAGGGATAGACACACAGGGCATGAGCGGGGGTTGGGCGGCGGAAGGGATAGAGACACGGGGCATGAGCGCGGGGTGGGCGGCGGGAGGGATAGAGACACAGGGCATGAGCGGGAGGGTGGGCAGTGGGAGGGATAGACACGCGGGGCATGAGCAGAGGGAGGGATAGAGACATGGGGCATGAGCCGGGGGTGGGCGGCGGGAGGGAGAGACACATGGGGCATGAGCGGGGGATGGGCAGGATTGATAGACGAGCGGGGGTTGAGGGGGGAGGGATAGACACACGGGGTATGAGCGGGGGGTGGCGGAGGGGAGAGACACACGGGGCATGAGCGGGGGTTGGGGGAGGGGAGAGACACATGGGGCATGAGCGGGGGTTGGGGGAGGGGAGAGACACACGGGGCATGAGCGGGGGGTGGGCGGCGGGAGGGATAGACACACAGGGCATGAGCGGGGGGTAGGCAGGATTGATAGACGAGCGGGGGTTGATGGGGAGGGATAGACACACGGGGCATGAGCAGAGGGAGGGATAGAGACATGGGACATGAGCCGGGGGTGGGCGGTGGGAGGGATAGACACATGGGGCATGAGCGGGGGATGGGCAGGATTGATAGACGAGCGGGGGTTGAGGGGGAGGGATAGACACACGGGGTATGAGCGGGGGGTGGCGGAGGGGAGAGACACACGGGGCATGAGCGGGGGTTGGGGGAGGGGAGAGACACATGGGGCGTACGCGGGGGGTGGGCAGCCGGAGGGATAGACACACAGGGCATGAGCGGGGGTTGGGCGGCGGGAGGGATAGAGAAACGCGGCGTGGGCTGCGGGAGGGATAGAGACACGGGGCATGAGCGGGGGTGGGGGAGGGGAGAGACACACGGGGCATGAGCGGGGGGTGGGCGGCGGTAGGGATAGACACATGGGGCATGAGCGGGGGTGGCCAGCGGGAGGGATAGACACACAGGGCATGAGCGTGGGGTGGGCGGTGGGAGGGATAGACACACGGGGCATGAGCGGGAGTGGGCTGCGGGAGGGATAGAGACACGGGGCATGAGCGGGGGGTGGGCGGCGGGAGGGATAGACATATGGGGCATGAGCGGGTGGTGGACGGCGGGAGGGACAGACACACGGGTCATGAGCGGGGGTGGGCAGGAGGAATAGACACACAGGGCATGAGCGGGGGGTGGGCGGCGGGAGGGATAGACAAACGGGGCATGAGCGGGGGGTCAGGGTGTGGGGGGAGGGGAGAGACACACGGGGCATGAGCGGGGGTGGGGGGGAGGGGATAGACACACAGGGCATGAGCGGACGGTGGGCGGCGGGAGGGATAGAGACACGTGGTATGAGGGGGGTGTGGGCAGCGGGAGGGATAGACACACGGGGCATGAGCGGGGGGTGGGCGGCGGGAGGGATAGACACACGGGGCATGAGCGGAGGTGGGCGGCGGGAGGGATCGAGACACGTGGTATGAGGGGGGTGTGGGCAGCGGGAGGGATAGACACACGGGGCATGAGCGGGGGGTGGGCGGCGGGAGGGATAGACACACGGGGCATGAGCGGGGGGTGGGCGGCGGGAGGGATAGGCAGACAGGGCATGAGCGGGGGGTGGGCGGCAGGAGGGATATACACACGGGGCATGAGCGGGGGGTGGGCGGCGGGAGGGATAGAGACACGTGGTATGAGGGGGGTGTGGGCAGCGGGAGGGATAGACACACGGGGCATGAGCGGGGGGTGGGCGGCGGGAGGGATAGACACACGGGGCATGAGCGGAGGTGGGCGGCGGGAGGGATCGAGACACGTGGTATGAGGGGGGTGTGGGCAGCGGGAGGGATAGACACACGGGGCATGAGCGGGGGGTGGGCGGCGGGAGGGATAGGCAGACAGGGCATGAGCGGGGGGTGGGCGGCAGGAGGGATATACACACGGGGCATGAGCGGGGGGTGGGCGGCGGGAGGGATAGAGACACGGGGCATGAGCGGTGGGGGTGGGCGGCGGGAGGGATAGAGACACGGGGCATGAGCGGGGGAAGGGATAGAGACAAGGGGCATGAGCGGGAGGGTGGGCGGCTGGAGGGATAGACACACGGGGCATGAGCGGGGGGTGGGCAGGAGGGATAGACACAGGGCATGAGAGGGGGGTGGGGGGAGCGGAGAGACACACGGGGCATGAGCGGGGGGTGAGGGGCAGGGGAGAGACACACGGGCATGAGCGGGGGTGGGCGGAGGGGAGAGACACACGGTGCATGAGCGGGGGGTGGGCGGCAGGAGGGATAGAGACACAGGGCATGAGTGGGGGGTGGGCGGCGGGAGGGATAGAGACACGGGGCATGAGCGGGGGAAGGGATAGAGACAAGGGGCATGAGCGGGGGGGTGGGCGGCTGGAGGGATAGACACACGGGGCATGAGCGGGGGGTGGGCGGGAGGGATAGACACGGGGCATGAGAGGGGGGTGGGCGGGAGGGATAGACACACGGGGCATGAGCGGGGGATGAGGGGGAGGGGAGAGACACACGGGGCATGAGCGGGGGTGGGCGGAGGGGAGAGACACACAGTGCATGAGCGGGGGGTGGGCGGCGGGAGGGATAGAGACACAGGGCATGAGTGGGGGGTGGGTGGCAGGAGGGATAGAGACACAGGGCGTGGGCGGCGGGAGGGATAGAGACATGGGGCATGAGCGGGGGGAGGGATAGAGACACGGGGCATGAGCGGGGGGTGGGCGGCGGGAGGGATACACACATGGGGTATGAGCGGGGGGTGGGCGGCGGGAGGGATAGAGACACGGGGCATGAGCGGGGAGTGGGCGGCAGGAGGGATAGACACACGGGTCATGAGCGGGGGGTGGGTGGCGGGAGGGATAGACACACGGGGCAAGAGCGAGCGGGGGGCGGGCGGCGGGAGGGATTGAGACAAATGGCATTAGCGGGGGGTGGGCGGCGGGAGGGATAGAGACACGGGGCATGAGCGCGGGGTGGGCGGCGGGAGGGATAGAGACACAGGGCATGAGCGGGAGGGTGGGCAGTGGGAGCCATAGACACACGGGGCATGAGCAGAGGGAGGGATAGAGACATGGGGCATGAGCCGGGGGTGGGCGGCGGGAGGGAGAGACACATGGGGCATGAGCGGGGGATGGGCAGGATTGATAGACGAGCAGGGGTTGAGGGGGGAGGGATAGACACACGGGGTATGAGCGGGGGGTGGCGGAGGGGAGAGACACACGGGGCATGAGCGGGGGTTGGGGGAGGGGAGAGACACATGGGGCGTACGCGGGGGGTGGGCGGCCGGAGGGATAGACACACGGGGCATGAGCGGGGGGTGGGCGGCGGAAGGGATAGAGACACGGGGCATGAGTGGGCGGCGGGAGGGATAGAGACACGCGGCGTGGGCGGCGGGAGGGATAGAGACATGGGGCATGAGCGGGGGTGGGGGAGGGGGAGGGGAGAGACACACGGGGCATGAGCGGGGGTTGGGGGAGGGGAGAGACACACGGGGCATGAGCGGGGGGTGGGCGGCGGGAGGGATAGACACAAGGGGCATGAGCGGGGGGTGGGCAGGATTGATAGACGAGCGGGGGTTGAGGGGGGAGGGATAGAACACGGGGCATGAGCAGAGGGAGGGATAGAGACATGGGACATGAGCCGGGGGTGGGCGGCGGGAGGGATAGACACATGGGGCATGAGAGGGGGATGGGCAGGATTGATAGACGAGCGGGGGTTGAGGGGGAGGGATAGACACACGGGGTATGAGCGGGGGGTGGGCGGCGGAAGGGATAGAGACACGGGGCATGAGTGGCCGGCGGGAGGGATAGAGACACGCGGCGTGGGCGGCGGGAGGGATAGAGACACGGGGCATGAGCGGGGGGTGGGGGAGGGGAGAGACACACGGGGCATGAGCGGACGGTGGGCGGCGGGAGGGATAGAGACACGTGGTATGAGGGGGGTGTGGGCAGCGGGAGGGATAGACACACGGGGCATGAGCGGGGGGTGGGCGGCGGGAGGGATAGACACACGGGGCATGAGCGGAGGTGGGCGGCGGGAGGGATCGAGACACGTGGTATGAGGGGGGTGTGGGCAGCGGGAGGGATAGACACACGGGGCATGAGCGGGGGGTGGGCGGCGGGAGGGATAGGCAGACAGGGCATGAGCGGGGGGTGGGCGGCAGGAGGGATATACACACGGGGCATGAGTGGGGGGTGGGCGGCGGGAGGGATAGAGACACGGGGCATGAGCGGTGGGGGTGGGCGGCGGGAGGGATAGAGACACGGGGCATGAGCGGGGGAAGGGATAGAGACAAGGGGCATGAGCGGGAGGGTGGGCGGCTGGAGGGATAGACACACGGGGCATGAGCGGGGGGTGGGCAGGAGGGATAGACACAGGGCATGAGAGGGGGGTGGGGGGAGCGGAGAGACACACGGGGCATGAGCGGGGGGTGAGGGGCAGGGGAGAGACACACGGGCATGAGCGGGGGTGGGCGGAGGGGAGAGACACACGGTGCATGAGCGGGGGGTGGGCGGCGGGAGGGATAGAGACACAGGGCATGAGTGGGGGGTGGGCGGCGGGAGGGATAGAGACACGGGGCATGAGCGGGGGAAGGGATAGAGACAAGGGGCATGAGCGGGGGGGTGGGCGGCTGGAGGGATAGACACACGGGGCATGAGCGGGGGGTGGGCGGGAGGGATAGACACGGGGCATGAGAGGGGGGTGGGCGGGAGGGATAGACACACGGGGCATGAGCGGGGGATGAGGGGGAGGGGAGAGACACACGGGGCATGAGCGGGGGTGGGCGGAGGGGAGAGACACACAGTGCATGAGCGGGGGGTGGGCGGCGGGAGGGATAGAGACACAGGGCATGAGTGGGGGGTGGGTGGCAGGAGGGATAGAGACACAGGGCGTGGGCGGCGGGAGGGATAGAGACATGGGGCATGAGCGGGGGGAGGGATAGAGACACGGGGCATGAGCGGGGGGTGGGCGGCGGGAGGGATACACACATGGGGTATGAGCGGGGGGTGGGCGGCGGGAGGGATAGAGACACGGGGCATGAGCGGGGAGTGGGCGGCAGGAGGGATAGACACACGGGTCATGAGCGGGGGTGGGTGGCGGGAGGGATAGACACACGGGGCAAGAGCGAGCGGGGGGCGGGCGGCGGGAGGGATTGAGACAAATGGCATTAGCGGGGGGTGGGCGGCGGGAGGGATAGAGACACGGGGCATGAGCGCGGGGTGGGCGGCGGGAGGGATAGAGACACAGGGCATGAGCGGGAGGGTGGGCAGTGGGAGCCATAGACACACGGGGCATGAGCAGAGGGAGGGATAGAGACATGGGGCATGAGCCGGGGGTGGGCGGCGGGAGGGAGAGACACATGGGGCATGAGCGGGGGATGGGCAGGATTGATAGACGAGCAGGGGTTGAGGGGAGAGGGATAGACACACGGGGTATGAGCGGGGGGTGGCGGAGGGGAGAGACACACGGGGCATGAGCGGGGGTTGGGGGAGGGGAGAGACACATGGGGCGTACGCGGGGGGTGGGCGGCCGGAGGGATAGACACACGGGGCATGAGCGGGGGGTGGGCGGCGGAAGGGATAGAGACACGGGGCATGAGTGGGCGGCGGGAGGGATAGAGACACGCGGCGTGGGCGGCGGGAGGGATAGAGACATGGGGCATGAGCGGGGGTGGGGGAGGGGAGAGACACACGGGGCATGAGCGGGGGTTGGGGGAGGGGAGAGACACACGGGGCATGAGCGGGGGGTGGGCGGCGGGAGGGATAGACACAAGGGGCATGAGCGGGGGGTGGGCAGGATTGATAGACGAGCGGGGGTTGAGGGGGGAGGGATAGAACACGGGGCATGAGCAGAGGGAGGGATAGAGACATGGGACATGAGCCGGGGGTGGGCGGCGGGAGGGATAGACACATGGGGCATGAGAGGGGGATGGGCAGGATTGATAGACGAGCGGGGGTTGAGGGGGAGGGATAGACACACGGGGTATGAGCGGGGGGTGGGCGGCGGAAGGGATAGAGACACGGGGCATGAGTGGGCGGCGGGAGGGATAGAGACACGCGGCGTGGGCGGCGGGAGGGATAGAGACACAGGGCATGAGCGGGGGGTGGGGGAGGGGAGAGACACACGGGGCATGAGCGGGGGTTGGGGGAGGGGAGAGACACACGGGGCATGAGCGGGGGGTGGGCGACGGGAGGGATAGACACACGGGGCATGAGCGGGGGGTGGGCAGGATTGATAGACGAGCGGGGGTTGATGGGGGAGGGATAGACACACGGGGCATGAGCAGAGGGAGGGATAGAGACATGGGACATGAGCCGGGGGTGGGCGGCGGGAGGGATAGACACATGGGGCATGAGCGGGGGATGGGCAGGATTGATAGACGAGCGGGGGTTGAGGGGGAGGGATATACACACGGGGTATGAGCGGGGGGTGGCGGAGGGGAGAGACACACGGGGTATGAGCGGGGGTTGGGGGAGGGGAGAGACAAATGGGGCATACGCGGGGGGTGGGCAGCCGGAGGGATAGACACACGGGGCATGAGCGGGGGTTGGGCGGCGGAAGGGATAGAGACACGGGGCATGAGTGGGCGGCGGGAGGGATAGAGACACGCGGCGTGGGCTGCGGGAGGGATAGAGACACGGGGCATGAGCGGGGGTGGGGGAGGGGAGAGACACACGGGGCATGAGCGGGGGGTGGGCGGCGGGAGGGATAGACACATGGGGCATGAGCGGGGGGTGGCCAGCGGGAGGGATAGACACACAGGGCATGAGCGGGGGGTGGGCGGTGGGAGGGATAGACACACGGGGCATGAGCGGGGGTGGGCTGCGGGAGGGATAGAGACACGGGGCATGAGCGGGGGGTGGGCGGCGGGAGGGATAGACATATGGGGCATGAGCGGGTGGTGGACGGCAGGAGGGACAGACACACGGGGCATGAGCGGGGGTGGGCAGGAGGAATAGACACACAGGGCATGAGCGGGGGGTGGGCAGCGGGAGGGATAGACAAACGGGGCATGAGCGGGGGGTCAGGGGGTGGGGGGGAGGGGAGAGACACACGGGGCATGAGCGGGGGGGGAGGGGATAGACACACAGGGCATGAGCGGACGGTGGGCGGCGGGAGGGATAGAGACACGTGGTATGAGGGGGGTGTGGGCAGCGGGAGGGATAGACACACGGGGCATGAGCGGGGGGTGGGCGGCGGGAGGGATAGACACACGGGGCATGAGCGGAGGTGGGCGGTGGGAGGGATAGAGACACGTGGTATGAGGGGGGTGTGGGCAGCGGGAGGGATAGACACACGGGGCATGAGCGGGGGGTGGGCGGCAGGAGGGATAGGCAGACAGGGCATGAGCGGGGGGTGGGCGGCAGGAGGGATATACACACGGGGCATGAGCGGGGGGTGGGCGGCGGGAGGGATAGAGACACGGGGCATGAGCGGTGGGGGTGGGCGGCGGGAGGGATAGAGACACGGGGCATGAGCGGGGGAAGGGATAGAGACAAGGGGCATGAGCGGGAGGGTGGGCGGCTGGAGGGATAGACACACGGGGCATGAGCGGGGGGTGGGCAGGAGGGATAGACACAGGGCATGAGAGGGGGGTGGGGGGAGCGGAGAGACACACGGGGCATGAGCGGGGGGTGAGGGGCAGGGGAGAGACACACGGGCATGAGCGGGGGTGGGCGGAGGGGAGAGACACACGGTGCATGAGCGGGGGGTGGGCGGCGGGAGGGATAGAGACACAGGGCATGAGTGGGGGGTGGGCGGCGGGAGGGATAGAGACACTGGGCATGAGCGGGGGAAGGGATAGAGACAAGGGGCATGAGCGGGGGGGTGGGCGGCTGGAGGGATAGACACACGGGGCATGAGCGGGGGGTGGGCGGGAGGGATAGACACGGGGCATGAGAGGGGGGTGGGCGGGAGGGATAGACACACGGGGCATGAGCGGGGGATGAGGGGGAGGGGAGAGACACACGGGGCATGAGCGGGGGTGGGCGGAAGGGAGAGACACACAGTGCATGAGCGGGGGGTGGGCGGCGGGAGGGATAGAGACACAGGGCATGAGTGGGGGGTGGGTGGCAGGAGGGATAGAGACACAGGGCGTGGGCGGCGGGAGGGCTAGAGACATGGGGCATGAGCGGGGGGAGGGATAGAGACACGGGGCATGAGCGGGGGGTGGGCGGCGGGAGGGATACACACATGGGGTATGAGCGGGGGGTGGGCGGCGGGAGGGATAGAGACACGGGGCATGAGCGGGGAGTGGGCGGCAGGAGGGATAGACACACGGGTCATGAGCGGGGGGTGGGTGGCGGGAGGGATAGACACACGGGGCAAGAGCGAGCGGGGGGTGGGCGGCGGGAGGGATTGAGACAAATGGCATGAGCGGGGGGTGGGCGGCGGGAGGGATAGAGACACGGGGCATGAGCGCGGGGTGGGCGGCGGGAGGGATAGAGACACAGGGCATGAGCGGGAGGGTGGGCGGTGGGAGGCATAGACACACGGGGCATGAGCAGAGGGAGGGATAGAGACATGGGGCATGAGCCGGGGGTGGGCGGTGGGAGGGAGAGACACATGGGGCATGAGCGGGGGATGGGCAGGATTGATAGACGAGCAGGGGTTGAGGGGGGAGGGATAGACACACGGGGTATGAGCGGGGGGTGGCGGAGGGGAGAGACACACGGGGCATGAGCGGGGGTTGGGGGAGGGGAGAGACACATGGGGCGTACGCGGGGGGTGGGCGGCCGGAGGGATAGACACACGGGGCATGAGCGGGGGGTGGGCGGCGGAAGGGATAGAGACATGGGGCATGAGTGGGCGGCGGGAGGGATAGAGACACGCGGCGTGGGCGGCGGGAGGGATAGAGACACGGGGCATGAGCGGGGGTGGGGGAGGGGAGAGACACACGGGGCATGAGCGGGGGTTGGGGGAGGGGAGAGACACACGGGGCATGAGCGGGGGGTGGGCGGCGGGAGGGATAGACACAAGGGGCATGAGCGGGGGGTGGGCAGGATTGATAGACGAGCGGGAGGGTGGGCGGTGGGAGGCATAGACACACGGGGCATGAGCAGAGGGAGGGATAGAGACATGGGGCATGAGAGGGGGATGGCCAGGATTGATAGACGAGCGGGGGTTGAGGGGGGAGGGATAGACACACGGGGTATGAGCGGGGGGTGGCGGAGGGGAGAGACACACGGGGCATGAGCGGGGGTTAGGGGAGTGGAGAGACACATGGGGCGTACGCGGGGGGTGGGCGGCCGGAGGGATAGACACACGGGGCATGAGCGGGATGTGGGCGGCGGAAGGGATAGAGACACGGGGCATGAGTGGGCGGCGGGAGGGATAGAGACACGCGGCGTGGGCGGCGGGAGGGATAGAGACACGGGGCATGAGCGGGGGGTGGGGGAGGGGAGAGCCACACGGGGCATGAGCGGGGGTTGGGGGAGGGGAGAGACACACGGGGCATGAGCGGGGGGTGGGCGGCGGGAGGGATAGACACATGGGGTATGAGCGGGGGGTGGCCAGTGGGAGGGATAGACACACAGGGCATGAGCGGGGGGTGGTCGGTGGGAGGGATAGACACACGGGGCATGAGCGGGGGTGGGCTGCGGGAGGGATAGAGACACGGGGCATGAGCGGGGGGTGGGCGGCGGGAGGGATAGACATATGGGGCATGAGCGGGTGGTGGACGGCGGGAGGGACAGACACATGGGGCATGAGCGGGGGTGGGCAGGAGGAATAGACACACAGGGCATGAGCGGGGGGTGGGCGGCAGGAGGGATAGACACACGGGGCATGAGCGAGGGTGGGCGGCGGGAGGGATAGACAAACGGGGCATGAGCAGGGGGTCAGGGGGTGGGGGGGAGGGGAGAGACACACGGGGCATGAGCGGGGGTGGGGGGAGGGGATAGACACACAGGGCATGAGCGGACGGTGGGCGGCGGGAGGGATAGAGACACATGGTATGAGGGGGTGTGGGCAGCGGGAGGGATAGACACACGGGGTATGAGCGGGGGGTGGGCGGCGGGAGGGATAGACACACGGGGCATGAGCGGAGGTGGGCGGCGGGAGGGATAGAGACACGTGGTATGAGGGGGGTGTGGGCAGCGGGAGGGATAGACACACGGGGCATGAGCGGGGGGTGGGCGGCGGAAGGGATAGGCACACAGGGCATGAGCGGGGGGTGGGCGGCAGGAGGGATAGACACACGGGGCATGAGTGGGGGGTGGGCGGCGGGAGGAATAGAGACACGGGGCATGAGCGGTGGGGGTGGGCGGCGGGAGGGATAGAGACACGGGGCATGAGCGGGGGAAGGGATAGAGACAAGGGGCATGAGCGGGGGGTGGGCGGCTGGAGGGATAGACACACGGGGCATGAGCGGGGGGTGGGCGGGAGGGATAGACACGGGGCATGAGAGGGGGGTGGGGGGAGCAGAGAGACACACGGGGCATGAGCGGGGGGTGAGGGGGAGGGGAGAGACACACGGGGCATGAGCGGGGGTGGGCAGAGGGGAGAGACACATGGTGCATGAGCGGGGGGTGGGCGGCGGGAGGGATAGAGACACAGGGCATGAGTGAGGGGTGGGTGGCAGGAGGGATAGAGACACAGGGCGTGGGCGGCGGGAGGGATAGAGACATGGGGCATGAGCGTGGGGAGGGATAGAGACATGGGGCATGAGCGCGGGGTGGGCGGCGGGAGGGATACACACATGGGGTATGAGCGGGGGGTGGGCGGCGGGAGGGATAGAGACACGGGGCATGAGCGGGGAGTGGGTGGCAGAAGGGATAGACACACGGGTCATGAGCGGGGGGTGGGCGGCGGGAGGGATAGACACACGTGGTATGAGGGGGGGGTGGGCAGCGGGAGGGATAGACACACGGGCATGAGCTGGGGGTGGGCGGCGGGAGGGATAGGCACACAGGGCATGAGCAGGGGGTGGGCGGCAGGAGGGATAGACACACGGGGCTTGAGCGGGGGGTGGGTGGCGGGAGGGATAGACACACGGGGCAAGAGCGAGCGGGGGTGGGCGGCGGGAGGGATAGACACACGGGGCAAGAGCGAGCGGGGGGTGGGCGGCGGGAGGGATTGAGACAAATGGCATGAGCGGGGGGTGGGCGGCGGGAGGGATAGAGACACGGGGCATGAGCGCGGGGTGGGCGGCGGGAGGGATAGAGACACAGGGCATGAGCGGGAGGGTGGGCGGTGGGAGGCATAGACACACGGGGCATGAGCAGAGGGAGGGATAGAGACATGGGGCATGAGCCGGGGGTGGGCGGTGGGAGGGAGAGACACATGGGGCATGAGCGGGGGATGGGCAGGATTGATAGACGAGCAGGGGTTGAGGGGGGAGGGATAGACACACGGGGTATGAGCGGGGGGTGGCGGAGGGGAGAGACACACGGGGCATGAGCGGGGGTTGGGGGAGGGGAGAGACACATGGGGCGTACGCGGGGGGTGGGCGGCCGGAGGGATAGACACACGGGGCATGAGCGGGGGGTGGGCGGCGGAAGGGATAGAGACATGGGGCATGAGTGGGCGGCGGGAGGGATAGAGACACGCGGCGTGGGCGGCGGGAGGGATAGAGACACGGGGCATGAGCGGGGGTGGGGGAGGGGAGAGACACACGGGGCATGAGCGGGGGTTGGGGGAGGGGAGAGACACACGGGGCATGAGCGGGGGGTGGGCGGCGGGAGGGATAGACACAAGGGGCATGAGCGGGGGGTGGGCAGGATTGATAGACGAGCGGGAGGGTGGGCGGTGGGAGGCATAGACACACGGGGCATGAGCAGAGGGAGGGATAGAGACATGGGGCATGAGAGGGGGATGGCCAGGATTGATAGACGAGCGGGGGTTGAGGGGGGAGGGATAGACACACGGGGTATGAGCGGGGGGTGGCGGAGGGGAGAGACACACGGGGCATGAGCGGGGGTTAGGGGAGTGGAGAGACACATGGGGCGTACGCGGGGGGTGGGCGGCCGGAGGGATAGACACACGGGGCATGAGCGGGATGTGGGCGGCGGAAGGGATAGAGACACGGGGCATGAGTGGGCGGCGGGAGGGATAGAGACACGCGGCGTGGGCGGCGGGAGGGATAGAGACACGGGGCATGAGCGGGGGGTGGGGGAGGGGAGAGCCACACGGGGCATGAGCGGGGGTTGGGGGAGGGGAGAGACACACGGGGCATGAGCGGGGGGTGGGCGGCGGGAGGGATAGACACATGGGGTATGAGCGGGGGGTGGCCAGTGGGAGGGATAGACACACAGGGCATGAGCGGGGGGTGGTCGGTGGGAGGGATAGACACACGGGGCATGAGCGGGGGTGGGCTGCGGGAGGGATAGAGACACGGGGCATGAGCGGGGGGTGGGCGGCGGGAGGGATAGACATATGGGGCATGAGCGGGTGGTGGACGGCGGGAGGGACAGACACATGGGGCATGAGCGGGGGTGGGCAGGAGGAATAGACACACAGGGCATGAGCGGGGGGTGGGCGGCAGGAGGGATAGACACACGGGGCATGAGCGAGGGTGGGCGGCGGGAGGGATAGACAAACGGGGCATGAGCAGGGGGTCAGGGGGTGGGGGGGAGGGGAGAGACACACGGGGCATGAGCGGGGGTGGGGGGAGGGGATAGACACACAGGGCATGAGCGGACGGTGGGCGGCGGGAGGGATAGAGACACATGGTATGAGGGGGTGTGGGCAGCGGGAGGGATAGACACACGGGGTATGAGCGGGGGGTGGGCGGCGGGAGGGATAGACACACGGGGCATGAGCGGAGGTGGGCGGCGGGAGGGATAGAGACACGTGGTATGAGGGGGGTGTGGGCAGCGGGAGGGATAGACACACGGGGCATGAGCGGGGGGTGGGCGGCGGAAGGGATAGGCACACAGGGCATGAGCGGGGGGTGGGCGGCAGGAGGGATAGACACACGGGGCATGAGTGGGGGGTGGGCGGCGGGAGGAATAGAGACACGGGGCATGAGCGGTGGGGGTGGGCGGCGGGAGGGATAGAGACACGGGGCATGAGCGGGGGAAGGGATAGAGACAAGGGGCATGAGCGGGGGGTGGGCGGCTGGAGGGATAGACACACGGGGCATGAGCGGGGGGTGGGCGGGAGGGATAGACACGGGGCATGAGAGGGGGGTGGGGGGGAGCAGAGAGACACACGGGGCATGAGCGGGGGGTGAGGGGGAGGGGAGAGACACACGGGGCATGAGCGGGGGTGGGCAGAGGGGAGAGACACATGGTGCATGAGCGGGGGGTGGGCGGCGGGAGGGATAGAGACACAGGGCATGAGTGAGGGGTGGGTGGCAGGAGGGATAGAGACACAGGGCGTGGGCGGCGGGAGGGATAGAGACATGGGGCATGAGCGTGGGGAGGGATAGAGACATGGGGCATGAGCGCGGGGTGGGCGGCGGGAGGGATACACACATGGGGTATGAGCGGGGGGTGGGCGGCGGGAGGGATAGAGACACGGGGCATGAGCGGGGAGTGGGTGGCAGAAGGGATAGACACACGGGTCATGAGCGGGGGGTGGGCGGCGGGAGGGATAGACACACGTGGTATGAGGGGGGGGTGGGCAGCGGGAGGGATAGACACACGGGCATGAGCTGGGGGTGGGCGGCGGGAGGGATAGGCACACAGGGCATGAGCAGGGGGTGGGCGGCAGGAGGGATAGACACACGGGGCTTGAGCGGGGGGTGGGCGGCGGGAGGGATAGAGACACGGGGCATGAGCGGTGGGGGTGGGCGGCGGGAGGGATAGAGACACGGGGCATGAGCGGGGGGGTGGGAGGCGGGAGGGATAGACACACGGGGCATGAGCGGGGGAAGGGATAGAGACAAGGGGCATGAGCGGGGGGTGGGCGGCTGGAGGGATAGACACACGGGGCATGAGCGGGGGGTGGGCGGGAGGGATAGACACGGGGCATGAGAGGGAGGTGGGGGGGAGGAATAGACACACGGGGCATGAGCGGGGGGTGAGGGGGAGGGGAGAGACACACGGGGCATGAGCGGGGGTGGGCGGAAGGGAGAGACACACAGTGCATGAGCGGGGGGTGGGCGGCGGGAGGGATAGAGACACAGGGCATGAGTGGGGGGTGGGTGGCAGGAGGGATACACACATGGGGTATGAGCTGGGGGTGGGCGGCGGGAGGGATAGAGACACGGGGCATGAGCGGGGAGTGGGCGGCAGGAGGGATAGACACACGGTCATGAGCAGGGGGTGGGTGGCGGGAGGGATAGACACACGGGGCAAGAGCGAGCGGGGGGTGGGCGGCGGGAGGGATTGAGACAAGGGGCATGAGCGGGGGGTGGGCGGCGGGTGGGATAGAGACACGGGGCATGAGCGCGGGGTGGGCGGCGGGAGGGATAGAGACACAGGGCATGAGCGGGAGGGTGGGCGGTGGGAGGGATAGACATGCGGGGCATGAGCAGAGGGAGGGATAGAGACATAGGGCATGAGCCGGGGGTGGGCGGCAGGAGGGAGAGACACATGGGGCATGAGCGGGGGATGGGCAGGATTGATAGACGAGCGGGGGTTGAGGGGGGAGGGATAGACACACGGGGCATGAGCGGGGGGTGGGCGGCGGAAGGGATAGAGACACGGGGCATGAGTGGGCGGCGGGAGGGATAGAGACACGTGGCGTGGGCGGCGGGAGGGATAGAGACACGGGGCATGAGCGGGGGGTGGGGGAGGGGAGAGACACACGGGGCATGAGCGGGGGTTGGGGGAGGGGAGAGACACACGGGGCATGAGCGGGGGGTGGGCGGCGGGAGGGATAGACACATGGGGCATGAGCGGGGGTGGCCAGCGGGAGGGATAGACACACAGGGCATGAGCGGGGGGTGGGAGGGATAGACACATGGGGCATGAGCGGGGGTGGGCTGCGGGAGGGATAGAGACACGGGGCATGAGCGGGGGGAGGGCGGCGGGAGGGATAGAAATATGGGGCATGAGCGGGTGGTGGACGGCGGGAGGGACAGACACACGGGGCATGAGCGGGGGTGGGCAGGAGGAATAGACACACAGGGCATGAGCGGGGGGTGGGCGGCAGGAGGGATAGACACACGGGGCATGAGCGGGGGGTGGGCGGCAGGAGGGATAGACAAACGGGGCATGAGCGGGGGGTCAGGGGTGGGGGGGAGGGGAGAGACACACGGGGCATGAGCGGGGGTGGAGGGGAGGGGATAGACACACAGGGCATGAGCGGACGGTGGGCAGCGGAGGGATAGAGACACGTGGTATGAGGGGGGTGTGGGCAGCGGGAGGGATAGACACACGGGGCATGAGCGGGGGGTGGGCGGCGGGAGGGATAGGCACACAGGGCATGAGCGGGGGGTGGGCGGCAGGAGGGATAGACACACGGGGCATGAGCGGGGGTGGGCGGCGGGAGGGATAGAGACACGGGGCATGAGCGGTGGGGGTGGGCGGCGGGAGGGATAGAGACACGGGGCATGAGCGGGGGGTGGGCGGCAGGAGGGATAGACACACGGGGCATGAGGGGGGTGTGGGCAGCGGGAGGGATAGACACACGGGGCATGAGCGGGGGGTGGGCGGCGGGAGGGATAGGCACACAGGGCATGAGCGGGGGGTGGGCGGCAGGAGGGATAGACACACGGGGCATGAGCGGGGGGTGGGCGGCGGGAGGGATAGAGACACGGGGCATGAGCAGTGGGGGTGGGCGGCGGGAGGGATAGAGACACGGGGCATGAGCGGGGGAAGGGATAGAGACAAGGGGCATGAGCGGGGGGGTGGGCGGCTGGAGGGATAGACACACGGGGCATGAGCGGGGGTGGGCGGGAGGGATAGACACGGGGAATGAGAGGGGGTGGGCGGGATGGATAGACACACGGGGCATGAGCGGGGGGTGAGGGGGACGGGAGAGACACATGGGGCATGAGCGGGGGTGGGCGGAGGGGAGAGACACACGGTGCATGAGCGGGGGGTGGGCGCGGGAGGGATAGAGACACGGGGCATGAGTGGGGGGTGGGTGGCAGGAGGGATAGAGACACAGGGCGTGGGCGACGGGAGGGATAGAGACATGGGGCATGAGCGTGGGGAGGGATAGAGACACGGGGCATGAGCGGGGGGTGGGCGGTGGGAGGGATACACACATGGGGTATGAGCGGGGGGTGGGCAGCGGGAGGGATAGAGACACGGGGCATGAGCGGGGAGTGGGCGGCAGGAGGGATAGACACACGGGTCATGAGCGGGGGTGGGCGGCGGGAGGGATAGACACACGGGGCAAGAGCGGGGGGTGGGCGGTGGGAGGGATTGAGACAAGAGGCATGAGCGGGGGTGGGCGGCGGGAGGGATAGAGACAGGTGGTATGAGGGGGGGTGGGCAGCGGGAGGGATAGACACACGGGGCATGAGCGGGGGTGGGGGAGAGGGTATAGACACACAGGGCATGAGCGGACGGTGGGCGGCGGGAGGGATAGAGACACGTGGTATGAGGGGTTATGGGCAGCGGGAGGGATAGACACACGGGGCATGAGCGAGGGGTGGGCGCGAGAGGGATAGACACACGGGGCATGAGCGGAGGTGGGCGGCGGGAGGGATAGAGACACGTGGTATGAGGGGGGTGTGGGCAGCGGGAGGGATAGACACACGGGGCATGAGCGGGGGTTGGGCGGCGGGAGGGATAGGCACACAGGGCATGAGCGGGGGGTGGGCGGCAGGAGGGATAGACACACGGGGCATGAGCGGGGGGTGGGCCGCGGGAGGGATAGAGACACGGGGCATGAGCGGTGGGGGTGGGCGGCGGGAGGGATAGAGACACGGGGCATGAGCGGGGGAATGGATAGAGACAAGGGGCATGAGCGGGGGGGTGGGCGGCTGGAGGGATAGACACACGGGCATGAGCGGGGGGTGGGGGGTGGGCAGGAGGGATAGACACGGGGAATGAGAGGGGGTGGGCAGGAGGGATAGACACACGGGGCATGAGCGGGGGGTGAGGGGGAGGGGAGAGACACACGGGGCATGAGCGGGGGTGGGCGGAGGGGAGAGACACACGGTGCATGAGCGGGGGGTGGGCGGCGGGAGGGATAGAGACACAGGGCATGAGTGGGGGGTGGGTGGCAGGAGGGATAGAGACACAGGGCGTGGGCGGCGGGAGGGATAGAGACATGGGGCATGAGCGTGGGGAGGGATAGAGACACGGGGCATGAGCGGGGGGTGGGCGGCGGGAGGGATACACACATGGGGTATGAGCGGGGGGTGGGCGGCGGGAGGGATAGAGACACGGGGCATGAGCGGGGAGTGGGCGGCAGGAGGGATAGACACACGGGTCATAAGCGGGGGTGGGCGGCGGGAGGGATAGACACACGGGGCTAGAGCGGGGGGTGGGCGGCGGGAGGGATTGAGACAAGAGGCATGAGCGGGGGTGGGCGGCAGGAGGGATAGAGACACGTGGTATGAGGGGGGTGGGCAGCGGGAGGGATAGACACACGGGGCATGAGCGGGGGGTGGGCGGCGGGAGGGATAGGCACACAGGGCATGAGCGGGGGGTGGGCGGCAGGAGGGATAGACACACGAGGCATGAGCGGGGGGTGGGCGGCGGGAGGGATAGAGACACGGGGCATGAGCGGTGGGGGAGGGCGGCGGGAGGGATAGAGACACGGGGCATGAGCGGGGGGGTGGGAGGCGGGAGGGATAGACACACGGGGCATGAGCGGGGGAAGGGATAGAGACAAGGGGCATGAGCGGGGGGTGGGCGGCTGGAGGGATAGACACACGGGGCATGAGCGGGGGGTGGGTGGGTGGGAGGGATAGACACAGGGCATGAGAGGGGGGTGGGCGGGAGGGATAGACACACGGGGCATGAGCGGGGGGTGAGGGGGAGGGGAGAGACACACGGGGCATGAGCGGGGGTGGGCGGAAGGGAGAGACACACAGTGCATGAGCGGGGGGTGGGCGGCAGGAGGGATAGAGACACAGGGCATGAGTGGTGGGGGGTGGGAGGCAGGAGGGATAGAGACACAGGGCGTGGGCGGCGGGAGGGATAGAGACATGGGGCATGAGCGGGGGGAGGGATAGAGACACGGGGCATGAGCGGGGGGTGGGCGGCGGGAGGGATACACACATGGGGTATGAGCGGGGGGTGGGCGGCAGGAGGGATAGACACACGGGTCATGAGCGGGGGTGGGTGGCGGGAGGGATAGACACACGGGGCAAGAGCGAGCGGGGGGTGGGCGGCGGGAGGGATTGAGACAAGGGGCATGAGCGGGGGGTGGGCGGCGGGAGGGATAGAGACACGGGCATGAGCGCGGGGTGGGCGGCGGGAGGGATAGAGACACGGCATGAGCGGGAGGGTGGGCGGTGGCAGGGATAGACACGCGGGGCATGAGCAGAGGGAGGGATAGAGACATGGGGCATGAGCCGGGGGTGGGCGGCGGGAGGGAGAGACACATGGGGCATGAGCGGGGGATGGGCAGGATTGATAGACGAGCGGGGGTTGAGGGGGCAGGGATAGACACACGGGGTATGAGCGGGGGGTGGGGAGGGGAGAGACACACAGGGCATGAGCGGGGGTTGGGGGAGGGGAGAGACACATGGGGCGTATGCGGGGGGTGGGCGGCCGGAGGGATAGACACACGGGGCATGAGCGGGGGGTGGGCGGCGGAAGGGATAGAGACACGGGGCATGAGTGGGCGGCGGGAGGGATAGAGACACGCGGCGTGGGCGGCGGGAGGGATAGAGACACGGGGCATGAGCGGGGGGTGGGGGAGGGGAGAGACACACGGGGCATGAGCGGGGGTTGGGGGAGGGGAGAGACACACGGGGCATGAGCGGGGGGTGGGCGGCGGGAGGGATAGACACACGGGGCATGAGCGGGGGGTGGGCAGGATTGATAGACGAGCGGGGGTTGAGGGGGGAGGGATAGACACACGGGGCATGAGCAGAGGGAGGGATAGAGACATGGGGCATGAGCCGGGGGTGGGCGGCGGGAGGGATAGACACATGGGGCATGAGCGAGGGATGGGCAGGATTGATAGACGAGCAGGGGTTGAGGGGGGAGGGATAGACACACGGGGTATGAGCGGGGGGTGGCGGAGGGGAGAGACACACGGGGCATGAGCGGGGGTTGGGGGAGGGGAGAGACACATGGGGCGTAGGCGGGGGGTGGGCGGCCGGAGGGATAGACACACGGGGCATGAGCGGGGGGTGGGCGGCGGAAGGGATAGAGACACGGGGCATGAGTGGGCGGCGGGAGGGATAGAGACACGCGGCGTGTGCGGCGGGAGGGATAGAGACACGGGGCATGAGCGGGGGGTGGGGGAGGGGAGAGACACACGGGGCATGAGCGGGGGTTGGGGGAGGGGAGAGACACACGGGGCATGAGCGGGGGGTGGGCGGCCGGAGGGATAGACACATGGGGCATGAGCGGGGGGTGGCCGGCGGGAGGGATAGACACACAGGGAATGAGCGGGGGGTGGGCGGTGGGAGGGATAGACACACGGGGCATGAGCGGGGGTGGGCTGCGGGAGGGATAGACACACGGGGCATGAGCGGAGGTGGGCGGCGGGAGGGATAGAGACACGGGGTATGAGCGGGGGGTGGGCGGCGGGAGGGATAGACACACGGGGCATGAGCGGGGGAAGGGATAGAGACAAGGGGCATGAGCGGGGGGGTGGGCGGCTGGAGGGATAGACACACGGGGCATGAGCGGGGGGTGGGCGGGAGGGATAGACACACGGGGCATGAGAGGGGGTGGGTGGGAGGGATAGACACACGGGGCATGAGCGGGGGGTGAGGGGGAGGGGAGAGACACACGGGGCATGAGTGGGGGTGGGCGGAGGGGAAAGACACACGGTGCATGAGCGGAGGGTGGGCGGCGGGTGTGGATAGAGACACGGGGCATGAGCGGGGGGTGGGTGGCAGGAGGGATAGAGACACAGGGTGTGGGCGGCGGGAGGGATAGAGACATGGGGCATGAGCGGGGGGAGGGATAGAGACACGGGGCATGAGCGGGGGGTGGGCGGCGGGAGGGATACACACATGGGGTATGAGCCGGGGGTGGGTGGCGGGAGGGATAGAGACACGGGGCATGAGCGGGGAGTGGGCGGCAGGAGGGATAGACACACGGGTCATGAGCGGGGGGTGGGCGGCGGGAGGGATAGACACACGGGGCAAGAGCGGGGGGTGGGCGGCGGGAGGGATCGAGACAAGGGGCATGAGCGGGGGGTGGGCGGCGGGAGGGATAGAGACACGGGTCATGAGCGAGGGTGGGCTGCGGGAGGGATAGATACACAGGGCATGAGCGGCGGGGTGGGTTGTTATAGGGATAGACACACGGGGCATGAGCAGAGGGAGGGATAGAGACACGGGGCATGAGCCAGGGGTGGGCGGCGGGAGGGATAGACACATGGGGCATGAGCGGGGGATGGGCAGGATTGATAGACACACGAGGCATGAGCGGGGGTTGAGGGGGGAGGGATAGACACACGGGGCATGAGCGGGGGGTGGCAGAGGGCAGAGACACACGGGGCATGAGTGGGGGTTGGGGGGGAGAGACACATGGGGCGTGTGCGGGGGGTGGGCGGCGGGAGGGATAGAGACACGGGGCATGAGTGGGGGATGGGCGGCGGGAGGGATAGAGACACGCGGCGTGGGCGGCGGGAGGGATAGAGGCACGGGGCATGAGCGGGGGGTGGGGGAGGGGAGAGACACATGGGACATGAGCGGGGGTTGGGGGAGGGGAGAGACACACGGGGCATGAGCGGGGGTTGGTCGGGCGGAGGGATAGACACACGGGGTATGAGCGGTGGTGGGCGGCGGGAGGGATAGACACACGGGGTATGAGCGGGGGGTGGGCGGCGGGAGGGATAGACACACAGGGCATGAGCGGGGGGTGGGCGGTGGGAGGGATAGACACACGGGGCATGAGCGGGGGTGGGCTGCGGGAGGGATAGACACACGGGGCATGAGCGGAGGTGGGCGGCGGGAGGGATAGAGACACGGGGTATGAGCGGGGGTGGGCGGCAGGAGGGATAGACACATGGGGCATGAGCGGGAGTGGGCTTTGAGAGGAATAGACACACGGGGCATGAGCAGGGGGTGGGCGGCAGGAGGGATAGACACAGGGGGCATGAGCGGGGGGTGGGCGGCTTGAGGGATAGAGACACAGGACATGAGCGGGGGTTGGCGGCGGGAGGGATAGAGTCACGGGGCATGAGCGGGGGTGGGCGGCGGGAGGGATAGAGACATGGGGCATGAGTGGGGGGTGGGCGGCTGGAGGGATAGACACACGGGGCATGAGCGGGGGGAGGGATCGAGATACGGGGCATGAGCGGGGGGTGGACGGCGGGAGGGATAGACACACGGGGCATGAATGGGGGGTGAGGGGGAGGAGAGATAGACGGGGCATGAGCAGGGGTGGGGCGGCGGGAGGGATAGACACATGGGGCATGAGCGGGGGGTGGGTGGTAGGAATTGACACACAGGGCATGAGCAGGGGGTGGGCGGCGGGAGGGATAGACACACGGGGCATGAGAGGGGGGTGGGCGGCGGGAGGGATAGACACACGGGGCATGAGCGGGGGGTCGGGGGGTGGGGGGGAGGGGAGAGACACATGGGACATGAGCGGGGGTGGGGGAGGGGAGAGACACACGGGGCATGAGCGGGGGGTGGGCGGCGGGAGGGATAGAGACACGGGGCATGAGCAGGGGTGGGCAGCGTGAGGGATAGAGACACGGGGCATGCGCGGGGGGTGGGCGGCGGGAGGGATAGAGACAAGGGGCATGAGCGGGGGCTGGGCGGCGTGAGGGATAGACACACGGGGCATGAGGGGGAGTCGGGGGGTGAGGGGGAGGGGAGAGACACACGGCGCATGAGCGGGGGTGGGGGGAGGGGAGAGACACGCGTCGCATGAGAGGGAGTGGGGGGAGGGGAGAGACACAAGGGTCATGAGCGGGGGTGGGGGAGGGGAAAGACACACGGGGCATGAGCGGGGGGTGGGCGGCGGGAGGAATAGAGACACGGGTCATGAGCGCGTGGGAGAGAGAGACACGGGGCTTGACCAGGGGGTGGGTGGGAGGGGGAGAGAAGCACGGGGCATGAGTGGGGGTGGGCGGCGGGAGGGATAGAGACACAGGGCATGAGCGGGAGGTGGGCGGCGGGAGGGATAGACACACAGGGCATGAGCGGGGGGTGGGCGTCGGGCGGGATAGACACACGGGGCATGAGCGGGGGTGGGCGGCGGGAGGGATAGACACACGGGGCATGAGCGGAGGTGGGCGGCGGGAGGGATAGAGACACGGGGTATGAGCGGGGTGTGGCCGGCGGGAGGGATAGACACACAGGGCATGAGCGGGGGGTGGGCGGCGGGAGGGACAGACACACGGGGCATGAGCGGGTAGTGGGCGGCAGGAGGGATAGACACACGGGGCATGAGCGGGGGGTGGGCGGCGGGAGGGATAGAGACACTGGGCATGAGCGGGGGTTGGCGGCGGGAGGGATAGAGACACGGGGCATGAGCAGAGGGTGTGCGGCGGGAGGGATAGAGACACGGGGCATGAGCGGGGGTGGGCGGCGGGAGGGATAGACACACGAGGCATGAGCGGGGGAAGGGATAGAGACAAGGGGCATGAGCGGGGGGCGGGCGGCGGGATGGATAGACACATTGGGCATGAGCGGGGGGTGGGCAGGAGGGATAGACACACGGGGCATGAGCGGGGGTGAGGGGGAGGGGAGAGACACACGGGGCATGAGCGGGGGTGGGTGGGAGTCGAGAGACACTTGGGGCAGGAGCGGGAGGTGGGCGGCGCTAGGGATAGAGACACAGGGCATGAGTGGGGGGTGGGTGGCAGGAGGGATAGAGACACGGGGCGTGGGCGGCGGGAGGGATAGAGACACGGCGCATGACCGGGGGGAGGGATAGAGACACGGGGCATGAGCTGCGGGTGGGCGGCGGGAGGGATAGACACATGGGGTATGAGCGGTTGGTGGGCGACGGGAGGGATAGAGACACGGGGCATGAGCGGGGAGTGGGCGGCGGGAGGGATAGACACACGGGTCATGAGTCGGGGGTGGGCAGCGGGAGGGATAGACAGTCAGGGCATGAGCGGGGGGTGGGCGGTGGGAGGGATAGACACACGGGGCATGAGCGGGGGGTGGGCGGCAGGAGGGATAGACACACGGGGCATGAGCAGGGGGTGGGCGGCGGGAGGGATAGAGACACGGGGCATGAGCAGGTGGGTGGGCGGCTGGAGGGATTGACACACGAGGCATGAGCGGGGGGTGGGCAGGAGGGATAGACACACGGGGCATGAGAGGGGGGTGGGCGGGAGGGATAGACACACGGGGCATGAGCGGAGGGTGAGGGGGAGGGGAGAGACACACGAGGCATGAGCGGGGGTGGGCGGAGGGGAGAGACACATGGTGCATGAGCGGGGGGTGGGCGGCGGGTGTGGATAGAGACACGGGGCATGAGCGGGGGGTGGGTGGCAGGAGGGATAGAGACACAGGGCGTGGGCAGCGGGAGGGATAGAGACATGGGGCATGAGCGGGGGGAGGGATAGAGACGCGGGGCATGAGCGGGGGGTGGGCGGCGGGAGGGATACACACATGGGGTATGAGCGGGGGGTGGGTGGCGGGAGGGATAGAGACACGGGGCATGAGCGGGGAGTGGGCGGCAGGAGGGATAGACACACGGGTCATGAGCGGGGAGTGGGCGGCGGGAGGGATAGACACACGGGGCAAGAGCGGGGGGTGGGCGGCGGGAGGGATTGAGACAAGTGGCATGAGCGGGGGGTGGGCGGCGGGAGGGATAGAGACACGGGGCATGAGCGAGGGTGGGCGGCGGGAGGGATAGATACACAGGGCATGAGCAGCGGGGTGGGTTGTTATAGGGATAGACACACGGGGCATGAGCAGAGGGAGGGATAGAGACACGGGGCATGAGCCGGGGGTGGGCGGCGGGAGGGATAGACACATGGGGCATGAACGGGGGATGGGCAGGATTGATAGACACACGGGGCATGAGCGGGGGTTGAGGGGGGAGGGATAGACTCACGGGGCATGAGCGGGGGGTGGCGGAGGGGAGAGACTACGGGGCATGAGCGGGGGTTGGGGGAGGGGAGAGACACATGGGGCGTGTGCGGGGGGTGGGCGGCGGGAGGGATAGACACATGGGGCATGAGCGGGGGGTGGACAGCGGGAGGGATAGAGACACGGGGCATGAGTGGGGGATGGGCGGCGGGAGGGATAGAGACACGCGGCGTGGGCGGCGGGAGGGATAGAGGCACGGGGCATGAGCGGGGGTGGGGGAGGGGAGAGACACACGGGGCATGAGCGGGGGTTGGGGGAGGGGAGAGACACACGGGGCATGAGCGGGGGGGGGTCGGGCGGAGGGATAGACACACGGGGCATGAGCGGTGGTGGGCGGCGGGAGGGATAGACACACGGGGCATGAGCTGTGGTGGGCGGCGGGAGGGATAGACACACAGGGCATGAGCGGGGGGTAGGCGTGGGAGGGATAGACACACGATGCATGAGCGGGGGTGGGCTGCGGGAGGGATAGAGACACAGGACATGAGCGGGGGTTGGCGGCAGGAGGGATAGAGACATGGGGCATGAGCGGGGGTGGGCGGCGGGAGGGATAGAGACATGGGGCATGAGTGGGGGGTGGGCGGCGGGAGGGATAGACACACGGGGCATGAGCGGGGGGAGGGATAGAGACACAGGGCATGAGCGGGGGGTGGGCGGCGGGAGGGATAGACACACGGGGCATGAATGGGGGGTGAGGGGGAGGGAGAGACACACGGGGCATGAGCGGGGGTGGGGCGGCGGGAGGGATAGACACATGGGGCATGAGCGGGGGGTGGGTGGTAGGAATAGACACACAGGGCATGAGCAGGGGGTGGGTGGCGGGAGGGATAGACACACGGGGCATGAGAGGGGGGTGGGCGGTGGGAGGTATAGACACACGGGGCATGAGCGGGGGGTCGAGGGGTGGGGGGGAGGGGAGAGACACATGGGACATGAGCGGGGGTGGGGGAGGGGAGAGACACAAGGGACATGAGCGGGGGGTGGGCGGCGGGAGGGATAGAGACACGGGGCATGAGCGGGGGTGGGCGGCATGAGGGATAGAGACACGGGGCATGAGCGGGGGGTGGGCGGCGGGAGGGATAGAGATAAGGGGCATGAGCGGGGGCTGGGCGGCATGAGGGATAGACACATGGGGCATGAGGGGGAGTCAGGGGGTGAGGGGGAGGGGAGAGACGCACGGCGCATGAGCGGGGGTGGGGGGAGGGGAGAGACACACGGGGCATGAGCGGGGGCGGGGGGAGGGGAGAGACACACGGGGCATGAGCGGGGGGTGTGCGGCGGGAGGAATAGAGACACGGGGCATGAGCGGGTGGGAGAGAGACACACGGGGCATGAGCAGGGGGTGGGTGGGAGGTGGAGAGACACAAGGGGCATGAGTGGGGGGTGGGCGGCGGGAGGGATAGAGACACAGTGCATGAGCGGGAGGTGGGCGGCGGGAGGATAGACACACGGGGCATGAGCGGGGGTTGGGCGTCGGGAGGGATAAACACACGGGGCATGAGCGGGGGGTGGGCGGCGGGAGGGATAGACACACGGGGCATGAGCGGAGGTGGGCGGCGGGAGGGATAGAGACATGGGGTATGAGCGGGGTGTGGCCGGTGGGAGGGATAGACACACGGGGCATGAGCGGGGGGTGGGCGGCGGGAGGGACAGACACACAGGGCATGAGCGGGTAGTGGGCGGCATGAGGGATAGACACACGGGGCATGAGCGGGGGGTGGGCGGCGGGAGGGATAGAGGGATAGAGACACGGGGCATGAGCAGGGGGTGTGCGGCGGGAGGGATAGAGACACGGGGCATGAGCGGTGGGTGGGCGGCGGGAGGGACAGACACACGGGGCATGAGCGGGGGAAGGGATAGACACACGGGGCATGAGCGGGGGGTGAGGGGGAGGGGAGAGACACACGGGGCATGAGCGGGGGTGGGCGGCAGGAGGGATAGAGACACGGGGCGTGGGCGGCGGGAGGGATAGAGACACGGCGCATGACCGGGGGGAGGGATAGAGACACAGGGCATGAGCTGGGGGTGGGCAGCCGGAGGGATAGACACATGGGGTATGAGCTGTTGGTGGGCGGCGGGAGGGATAGAGACACGGGGCATGAACGGGGAGTGGGCGCGGGAGAGATAGACACACGGGTCATGAGTGGGGGGTGGGCAGCGCGAGGGATAGACACTCGGGGCATGAGCGGGGGTGGGCGGTGGGAGGGATAGACACACGGGGCATGAGCGGGGGGTGGGCGGCAGGAGGGATAGACACACGGGGCAGGGGGTGGATGGCGGGAGGGATAGAGACACGGGGCATGAGCAGGGGGGTGGGCGGCGAGAGGGATAGACACAGGGGGCATGAGCAGAGGGAGGGATAGAGACACAGGGCATGAGCCTGGGGTGGGCGGCGGGAGGGATAGACACATGGGGCATGAGCGGGGTGTGGGCAGGAGGGATAGACACACGGGGCATGAGCAGGGGTTGGGGGAGGGGAGAAACACACGGGGCATGAGCGGGGGGTGGGCGGCAGGAGGGATAGACACACGGGGCATGAGCGGGGGGTGGGCAGCGGGAGGGATAGACACACGGGGCATGAGTGGGGCGTGGGCGGCGGGAGGGATAGACACACGGGGCATGAGCGGCGGGAGAGGGATAGACACACGGGGCATGAGCGGGGGGTGGGCGGCTGGAGGGATAGACACACGGGGCATGAGCGCAGGGTTGGCGGCGGGAGGGATAGACACACGGGGCATGAGTGGGGGGTGGCGGCAGGAGGGATAGACACACGGGGCATGAGTGGCAGTGGGCGGCGGGAGGGATAGCGACACGGGGTATGAGCGGGGGGTGGGTGGCGGGAGAGATAGACACATGGGGCATGAGCCGGAGGTGGGCGGCGGGAGGGATAGAGACACGGGGCATGAGCGGGGGGTGGGCGGCGGGAGGGATAGAGACACGGGGCATGAGCGGGGGGTGGGCGGCGGGAGGGATTGAGACACGGGGCATGAGCGGGTGGAGGGATAGAGACACGGGGCATGAGCAGGGGGGTGGGTGGCGGGAGGGATAGACACACGGGGAATGAGCGGGGGGTGGGCGGGAGGGAGGGATAGACACATGGGGCATGAGCGGGAGGGAGAGAGACACACGGGGCATGAGCGGGGGGTGGCTGGGAGGGGGAGAGACACACGGGGCATGAGCAGGGGGTGGGCGGGAGGGGGAGAGACACACGGGGCATGAGCGGGTGTGGGGGGAGGGGGGAGACACAGGGGGCATGAGCGGGGGGTAGGCAGGAGGGGGAGAGACACATGGGGCATGAGCGGGGGTTGGGGGGGAGGGGGAGAGACACACGGGGCATGAGCGGGAGGTGGGCGGGGGGAGAGACACACGGGGCATGAGCGGGGAGTGGGCAGGAGGGGAGAGACACACAGGGCTTGAGCGGGGGTGGGGGTGGGAGAGAGACACACGGGGCATGAGCGGGGGTAGGCGGGAGGGGGAAAACACACAGGGCATGAGCGAGGGGTGGGCGGGAGGGGGAGAGACACACGGGGCATGAACGGGGGTAGGGGGGAGGGAGAGAGACACACAGGGCATGAGTGGGGGGTGGGGGGATGGAGAGAGACACACGGCTTTCGTGTGCAGGTGGCAGATCCCGCTCCTCGGCCCTCCGCTGGCCACCATGTGCCGATGGCGTGAGCGGGGGGCTGCAGGAACAGGGGAGACACGGAGCATGAGTGGGGGTGGGGGGGACAAGAAGGACACACGGGGTATGAGCCGGGGTGGGAGTAACAGGAGACAGACACGGGCGGACTTACTGTGCAGGTGGCAGATCCCGCTCCTGCTGACAAAGCCTCTCATGCGAGGAACAAAGATGGCGGGCGTCTCTGAAGCCAGACGCACTGCACGCTTTCACCGCATCCAATGAGACAGCACGTCAGATGTCCACGGACATCACGCAAGCTACTTGCACAATCACCGTCCTGTCCGCGGAGCGAACAGGGAAGTGTGTCCGCGAAACGAACACAGATATCACTAATTTTTTTCACTTACATGTTTGTCATTTTTTTTAAAACTGGGGAGGATTCGTCCAGGGGGAGCGAAGTTATAAGCCGCCTAAAAAGTGCTCTTCCTACGGAAACACCAATTTAACCATAACTATATATACATATATATATATATATATATATATATATATATATATATATATATATAAAACACAGCCATGGTAGTGGCTGTGTAGTTATGGTAAGTTGCTAATCCCATAGGAAGAGCACATGTTGGGCGCTTATAACTTCGCTCTCCCTGGACAAATCCTCACCAAACTTTGCACAAAAAAAAGTATATGGCCCACTCTGATTTCTTTTGAAAAGTTTGGTGAGGTTTGTTCCGGGGGGGCAAAGTTATATGGGGGGTCCCAAAATGTCTTTTTTTCCCATAGACTGAATGGGGAAAAAATGTGCTCATGCCTACAGGCCAAACCGCTGGACGGATTTTCACCAAGCGTGCTTTTGTAAATTTGGTGAAAATCCGTCCAGTATTTTTTTTTAAACGACCAAAAAATAGGTCACAAAAAATTAATGATATCTATGTCTGCTCCGCTGACACATTTCTCTGTTTGCTCCACGGACAGGACACTGATTGGCTAATTGGCTTGTGCCATGTCCGCGGACACGCAACGTGTTCTCTGATTGGGGGAATGAAGCGTGAGGTGCGTAGTATTGTTTTGATGCGCCCGCCATCTTGGATCCATGGACATCCGCGGACAGCATGGCGACAAATGGGGAAGAAATAAAACATTGGCAAATGTGTTGGTGTGTAAGAGTGCTTGGGGAGGGTTGGGGAGTAAGAGATGGGTCAAATGCTGTATTTGTTTAGTTGGCGGGCACCCCTGATGTGTTTGTCATGACTTGGGTAACTGGAGCAGATATTCTTTTTCAATTTCTGTGATAAAAGAAAAGATCATGTTAGTGTAGGTAGTTTATAAAGACTTATTACATTGCATAATAGACATTTCTGCTTTATTTCGACCCTCATATTTAGTAGTTTACAAATCAGTATACTGTGTAATTTGCTCAGTTTCTGTGCTTGTTTCTTAAATCATTGGGTCTGTGGGAAAAAAAAATCCATGTTGGATTAAAAAAAAAACCTTTTTTTGTTATGTTACAGTACAATTCTTTCTTTGTTCTCAGTGTTTACTTATTGTTTCTGGCTAATGTTCTATCTGCTGGGTTTTTGCAGATTGTTAGATACCTGTTCTCGAATTGTAACTGGTTATAGTTTTTTATTTATATTCTCAGATTGCTAATCTATCTGTTGGGTTGTTGCAGATTCTTGGGGCAGTTAGATACTTTTTGGCATATTCTAACTGTTTATTTCTTCTTATAATTTAGTGGTATTGATTTATCTGTTTGGTTGTTGCAGAATCTTGGGGCAGTTAGATACCTGTTGGCGTATTCTAACTGTTTATAGTTTTCTAATTGAAGTTGTATTAATGTTTATGCACAGATTAGTTATTAGTGGTATTGATTTATTTGTTTGGTTGTTGCAGAATCTTGGGGCAGTTAGATACCTTTTGGCTTATTCTAACTGTTTATAGTATTCTAATTGAAGTTTTGTTAATGTTTATGTACAGATTAGCTATTAAATTTTGGTTTTAAGAAGATTAAATAAGCGCTTATAAGATTTGCTGGTAATCTCTGCTTTAGAGTGATGGTACTATCATTACATTCGAACCATCCACAATTCTTTTTAATATATGCAGTGTAGTGACCTGCATTGGTTATGGCTCCTGCATGGTAGATTATACCTATTGTTGTGAAAGTTTTCTTACCAAGTGATACTTGACCATGTGTGAATCCAGTCAGCTTGCAGTTGTTTGTGGTACCATCTGCATTGCAACGTAAAAGCATTAGTATTACGTATTTACTATGTGTTTGTAATTGTAAGGTGGAGCGATTATCTGAATTGCAGGTAGTACATAATCTGCAATGGTTTGCATTGTGTACAAGTTGCTGAAATGGAACGGATTCACAGTTAGGTATGGATACATACACAAAGCATTCATTACGGATTTGTTCCTGTGCCACATTGTTGCAGAGAGTGCATGTATGTTTCCACATGTATGAAATATGGAAGATTTCATTTATAGGTAAGTCTTATAGTAAGTACATTAGAAATTCTTGTGGATCTTCTTGTGTGTTTATAGTGACTTTCACCATTCCAGAACACTAGTCCAATTATTGTCTTATTCCATTAACACTGTATGGGCCTTATTACACGGTAGGAGGTAACCATGGTGCAATTAGTGCCATGGCGACCCCCTACCGCCTTCTGGGTCTGGGTAGGCGGTATGGGGACTTACCGGGTCATTCAAACCCTTGAGGACCCGGTAAGTCCCCATTCCAAAAGCCATTCCCCATTCCCATTTGAGCCCCCATAGGGCTCAATGTGAATGGGGAAAGAGCTAATAACGGTACCGCTATTAGCGGTACCGTTATTTGCTCTGAAGTCCCTCAGCATGTCCCTTCCTTAACGTGTGGTCTGACCACACGTTAAGGACGGGACCCGCTGAGGGACCTCGTAGTAGGCCGATAGGTGATTACCGGCACCGGTGCCCTTACCGGTGCCGGTAATCCCCTACCGCCTACCATGTAATGAGGCCCTATGTGTTGTCAAGATTGTTGCTTGCATTTCTATGAAGGACTGACATTTGCAAACACAATTGGTCTGTATTGTGTAGGTAAATGTTGTGAACAAGTGGTGGCAATTGGAATAGAATATTTATTGCTACATTTGCATAGCAATTTACATCAGTTATAATTGAAAATTTGAATGGACCAGATAGTTCTGTGCCCAAGCCATTTGTTCGGAGTGTGTATTGCTTCTTTGAAGAAGTACCTGAGTTACTTTGAGTAGTAGATTCTTCTTTGGTTGTAGTAATTGATGAAGTATTCCCTTCTTTTACTCTCTTTGGAGGATTTGCAGTGAGATCCTGTTGCATTTCTGTTTGAAGTAGTCTTCTTTTACAACATTTTCCTTTCTGTGGAACAGGATAGGTTTTTAGATGTGGGGTGTACAGTGAATGCAGTCTATTGTATTCTAAAATGCAAGGAATGTCAGCATTTACTTTACTTGCATCAAAGTTGATTAGAAATAGACCGTCAAATGTACGTAAGCATGATAGTGCTACGTAGCTCAGGCCTTCTTTAAAGACTGTGTTCCCAATATCTATCAATGCTAAGACCTTGTGATTTGGGAATGGTGACTGTGTATGCTAGAGTTAGAGAAAATTGCTCTCTGCGTACATACATGTCTTTGAAAAGAAGGAATCAAGCTGTTGAGCATCCTATCCTTTTTACTTCTGATAGTTTGTCAAAGAGAATATTGACAAACTGAATATTGTTGTCACGTGGGTCTGTTTGAAAGCCAACGTTTAAGCATTACTGTACCGTTTAAAGATAATTTTAATATTTTCTCCAAACCAGCTGTGTTGGAGATAGTGTTTTCCAAGGTATTTAGTCTTGTTGTGGCTTTTTGACACATGGATAGTGTCATACCATGTACGTCCAGTTTGTCTGTGGAGCAGATTTCAATTACTGGTTGCATTTCTTTTTTCAACATTGTTTCATTGAATTTTGAACAGCTTGCAAGAGTTGGCATCAAGGACATACAAGTGACATTTTTGTCTGCTAATTTTTCCATGACATCAGTAGCACATGAATTATGGCCATAAAGTGCATGGATGTACCGGGTTTTTAATATTGATTGTGCTTCTTGAGGTAGTACACCAACTCTAATACTTTTTAAAATGTTGGCGTATGTGAGGTCTGCAGACTGGCGCATGTTTTCTGTTAATTCTCTGTATTGGAAATGTTGCCAAAGGTTGACTTTTTTTATGCTGACAACAGTTTTACGGCAGAGTTTGTGTCCTAAGGTTTTAAAAATAGGTTCACCTTTCAATGGTGTCAATTGAAGAAGATCTACGAAAACAATAATGTGTTTTCTTGCCCAAAGAGCTCTCCGTAGTTTGTTTTTAGTACTTCTTGTAATCTAAGGTGAATCAAAGCCAACATTAGGTTGGGGACAATGCCCACTTCATCTATTAGTAGCATTTTCATTTGTTGTAACACTCTGTGTTGTTCCATTGCAGCTTCTGTAGAAAGTTTGTAATATTCTAATTTGTTTTGGTGTTCTACTGGAAGGAGTAGTAATCAGTGAAAAGTGACACTGCCTATGTTGTAGGCAGCTAAACCTGTGGGGGCAGTTACAACAGCTGACAGTTTGTTGTTTGTCAATTGTTGAAGGAACTTGCTGATGATTTTGATTAAGAATGTTTGCCTGAACCAGCTTGACCACTGACATATAGTAGTAAGCGGGTAAGCATATGCATTGAAGCTTGAAGCGACCCCTTTGGCCCCCTTACAAGCAACCTCAACGTACCACAGTGCATTCTGCACCATTTGTGAATTTATTACAGCTGGCCCCCACCCGCCATTTCACACGAGAAAGGATCTTCAAAATGGCCGCTTACATTTATTTACATGTTGCCTAGCAACAGACTGCTAGCTCATTAGCTCTGCGCTGTATTTCTGTGACGCTGGGTCACTGGAAGGCATGAGCCAGCGCCTCACGAAGGGCGCTCATTAAGGGTGCTACCTGTCTGCGCCTGTCCGCGATTGGAGGCAATTTGTCTGTAAGTGTTGCTTCAAATCTCTATTATTCTGTCCTGATCCATCATCACATATATCGGCATCTAAACGACTCACATCCTCTATTCACCCGCCCCTGATCTGCTCTTTCTGACTTATTACATCTCACCAGCAGAAAGGCTGCGCATATTAGCTGTGTTCCGGACATTGAGCGAAGCTCCGACCCGTTCCATCAACCCTACTTGCCCTGTTTCGCTACATCCTATCTGCTGGATCTCGCTGCTGTAACCAAAAACAGCCGTGCTGTGCAAAAAAACAATTTGAACTAACTCATGAACAGTACCTCGAACTATGACATTAACGCTGCAAGAGCCTATTTCACCTGATCAGACTGCATCGGCATCTAGACTAGCTTACTCTAACATGTATACTTGCCCAGCATATCAGTAGCAAGCAGACCCCACTGTGCTGAACCACTACTGTCATGGCTATTAGAGATCTTCAGCTAGAAAATCTAATGTCAATTGTATGCACGAGATGCCCTAGCCGTATCACCCCCCAGTGATGCAATTAAACTAGCGTACTGCACATCTACCGATACATAGTTACACATACTATTATGTCATACATCTATGCTCTGCCACCTAGAACCAGTTATTTCCAGCCTATTACCTGTACTGAAATAGCTAAGTAAGCCACAGAAACCTCCTACAATCACAGTTGAACTAACCTATGCAACACAACTGTTATTTGGATCTTGTAAACCAATCCTCATTGTATGAAACGTGTTGCCTGATACCTGTCACTGTATATGCCATGTTATACTATATATAATTGCTATATCTTACTATATATTACCATTTATGCCCTGCTATATATCTCACACACTATAGCCTGATAAAGTTCTACTGCCATACTGCAAGACTATCCCACCATTCTATTTTAGCCAGATTGTGACCATTGGGACTAGCCTTTCTTGTTATGTTAGCCAGATTGTGACTATTGGGACTAGCCTAACATGTTATTCTAGCCAGATTGTGACCATCGGGACTAGCCTATCTTGTTATTTTAGCCAGATTGTGACCATTGGGATTAACCTACTTGCTTTTTTAGCCATTTCTACTTGCATATAAAATGATCCCACAACCTATTTTACTCCTAGGCTTCCTCTGCATTACTTACAGCCTGACAATAATTACCCCAACTCGTAAAACAACAATTCCCCACCTAAATATGGAACCCCACTCACTCCACAATTTACCCATCATCAAACTAACTATGACAACAAACTTGCCTCCTTCGAGGGACATCCAACCCACTATATTCTTAAAACCTTGTATCAACATGACATCTCATAGAATAACAAGTCTCCTACAAACAGGCACCAACCAGAACCCTTGTGCCTCCCCCATCAAAGCCACTACCCAAAAGTCCAAAACTAAGCCTTGCCCTACATATGATCTATTTATGACATCTCACCCACCTCTTAACTGCCAACCTATAACAAATACCTCCAGACCTTGCCCGGCTCAACTTAGAAGCTGGAGACTCAGCTCCAGAACTCAACAATACCTGAAACCAAATAGGATTGCTAATAACAAAACAGGTCTTTTAAAAAAACTCTGCCCTAGATAAAAGTGCAAATAGTCTTAACAATTGCAAATTACCAGCACCCTCCACTAAAAGCGGCCCCAATGTCATTAAAGCCGGACTCATCAATGCGAGATCTATCCAAGCTCATGCCCTGGACATATTTGATATCTTGTTGGTCCATGATCTTGACCTCATTGCTATAACAGAATCCTAGCTGAATCCTACTTCAGGCCCTGCTCTAGCCCTAACCTTGTCTGCACGTAGGATGGAGTAGACAACTACTCCATCCTACGTGCAGACAGAGATCCCACCTGAAAGGAGGTGGGGTAGCATTCATCTATAAAACGGTGCTATAATTAAGAATGGTCAACAAACACCACCTACCATCTGCCGAAATACTCACAGTTAAACTATCCACATCTGCCACTGCGACCATTACAATGCACCTAATTTACCATCCCCCAGGCAGCACCACTACCTTTGAAAATGACATATCTCAACTACTGTCCAATAACACAAAATGTAAGTCCCAAGTTATAATCCTAGGCGATTTAAACCTCGGCCTTGATGACCCAAAAGATGCAAAGCATCCACCCTCAAGGACACCTTATCTGAGCTTGGGTTTACCCATCGCATATCAAACCCAACGCACAACAAAGGCCGAACCCTCGATTGGTTAGTAGACTTAAACTGCTCCATCAAGATACTAACCAACACACCATGTGCCTGGACTGACCATCACCTAATTACTTTCACCATTGACAAAGCCATAACCCCCACTATACCTATTTAAGTTCCAGCCTCAATGACAATAAGTAAATGTAACCTTACTCTAGAAAATGTCTTACCCTGACTACGCCCGAAAACTCATCCTAACATCACCCATTCGGACCCTTCTGACCTAGTGAAGCTATACAATGAAACCATCCTAAAAGCCATTAACACATTAGCCCCTCTCAAATTACAGAACTCCAAACCACGTGCACATATTAACAAATGGTATACACCTCACCTAAAGATTCTCAGGAAAGAGAAACGTACTGCAGAAACTATCTGGAAAAACTCCCCATCCACACAAAATAAAGATACATTGGGCCTCATTACGACCCAGGCGTTAAGGGTTAACACCGTCGTTAACCCTTAACGCCTATTCTGATTTTAACGGCTGCTCTTAGCAGCCGTTAAAATCCATGGCGCTAACCTGCCATGATGCTAATTACGCCACCGTAATTTACGGTGGCGTAATTAGCGCCTTCCCCACTCCCATTATGCCCTATGGGGCAAAAATGGGAATGGGGAAGGGTAAAATGGGAAATGGGGATTTACCGTCCAACTCACCTTGGAATGGGGTGGTAAATCCGCCATCCACCATGGTGTAAACATAGTTTACACCATGGTGGTAAGGGTACAACCCAGGCGGTAACTTACCGCCTGGGTCGTAATGAGGCCCAATGTCTAACTGAAGACATGAAGTTGTTTACTTGACCTGTTGCTGTAAATGGTCTAGGGAAACCAAAGTGGCATTTGGTGTAGTATTTCCCTTTGTTTTTGTATTTGCGACGACAATATTTCCCACATTTGTATCTTTGAAATTGTAAAATTTGTGCATGAAGATCACTATTTGTTGCTTCTGATGGAATTTCAAAAGTGACATATCTTTCGATAAATTGTAAAACAGTGGCATCACTGTCTTGACCAAATTTAGGAGCATCTTTAATCCATAAAAACGTGTGGATATGTGGTGTTCCTCTGGCTTGGTATTCTTTTCTCCAAAAGAAGTGTTGCACTTCTCTGAGGGGAGGAACAGTTTTATTACAAATAAAGTGTAGCATAGCAATGAAGCAATGATGGAAATATCTTGAAACATTAACGTGATCTAGAGAGCAAAGTTATCCAGGTGTTAGTATATCTATGTTTGTTTTGTTTTTGTTTGATATGCGTAGGAAACAATGTAAATCTTCCCATGCATATTCTGCACAACTTAATGTAACAAACCAAGTGGGTGGGTCAAGGTTTCTTATCATACAACGTACATCTCTGTCATGTTGGAATAAGTACTCTTTAGTACCACGTATGTTTGCTGACAGATTTGTAATGCTCGATTGTAAAACCTCATCTTTTTCTTGCACCTTTTGTAGTAATTACATAGCTGACATATTTTGAAAGTGGGTACCTGATTTCAATGCGTGTGCAACTCCATAGCATAGAGTTGCTAGTTCACTTTCAAAGAGTAGGTGGAATATGTATTCCACATTTTGTCTAAATCTGGGATCTTCAGAATACTTTCCTAATGAGCAGTATTCTGATGCTGTTTTGTGAGTGGGTCTATCATCGTACCTTCCTACTTTCCCTATCGGAAAGAGTAGAGGAAAAGCACGTGCTTCTATACTCTTTTCCCATATGCTGATTGGTGATCCTTTGGTTTGTCGCATTTGGCATGTTTCTAGTGCATTATCTAGGGTGTCTTTAGAGTGTAATGGATGAATTTTATAATGGTCTAAAATATTGGCTACTGTTGCAGGATCTAGGAGTTCAAATTGACCAGTTTTTGGTGACTCTTGAATTATTTCAGTGGTTTCCCTCAGGTTTTCTTCAATATTCATTTATTTGTAGTATTCATTATTGTCTTTTAAATATTGCAAGGAGGCTTGTCTAACTGTATGTAATTCTACAAGTTGTTTCCAAATTTGTTTGTCTTTTGTAGGTACACCATTTGCTAAGACAATTAAAGACTGCTCTATTGGACGTTGCACTCCCAGAGTGTGCACATTTTCTTTCAGATCTAATGGTAAATAAACTACTTTGCCACAAATGCGTTTCACTAATTCAGAGGGAGGTAATTTAGCTGTTTTTGGTTGAAAAAGCTTGAAATGGGTGCACTGTTTGAATTGTGATGCTCTCATATAAATTGAGTTGTTGCAGGGGTTTTGGTAGTGGGAATAATTCCAAGTTATTTGTGATAGCACGTGAAGGAGTTTGGTTGTTGTCAAGTTTTGTAGTGCAGTAAGTGCAAAGTATTAAGGGGTCAGTTATTCCGTATTTGTTTTCTGCTATAATGTAGAGAGCTAATTCAAACCATTTGGAATCTTCATTGTCTTCTATTTTGTATGTTACGTCTACAGTTTTTGTTTTACTTTTATAAACAGTTCTGCAGCAACACACGCACACATGGTTTGGTACTTAAACGGATGTACTTTTAAATGTTAGTATTTCTTTTTTGTATGTGTGTAGTAGAAGGTTGCCATCTGTACAATTGTTGCTAGTCTGTTGTAAAGCTATTGCATTTTGTAAGTGGCTTTCATTCCCAAAATATTTTCTCTGGATATGCTCTATTTCTACGAGTAGGTCTTTGGCTGTACCATGCAGAAGAGTGTTATTTAAATTGCTAGTGCTAAAGCAGGACTTTTAGCATAGTACAGTTTATAGACTAGATTTCTTATAGTTGAATGATGTGTTGATATCATTTTGATATGATGGAAGGTGCTTTTGCAAATAGGTCCCGAAATGCAGGCTAATGAATGTCCTTGTAGTCCTGTGTATTTGCGCACTGGACAGGTATACATATTTTGTAGTAGTTCAATTTTGAATTTGTCTTTGCCTTTCACATACTGACTGAGGAACTGGCATAAAGATTTGGAAGATTTTTGGCAATGTTACACAATGACGTGCACGGCCATTTGTATACTAGACTTTCTGGTTCGGTCGAATGGAGAGGTGATACTGAGTTTTCTGGGGATATTTTTGTAAGCAGTATTTCTTGTTCCATTATGGTATTATTACGTTTTTCACACCCTCGTCCACTGCTATGTATGGCAATTGTTTCTTTTGCTTTTGTTTGTATGCTTGTTCATTGAAATATGGTTCTGTGCTCGTGGTGTGACTTCATTCACCTCCACAGATATTTAAGAAGTTATTTTTGTTGAAATTCTGTTTATTGAAAAGTCTTTTTTGTAATTTAGTAGTTAGTTTTGTTAGTGGTTTCATTCTGTTTAACACTAAAATAAATAACTTCCTTTTGAGAAGGATTGCACTGTCTATGAGAGCGTCTAAGATTAATTTTCTATGGTAGGTTTTAAGGGTTGTGCATGATTTCTCTCCTGTTTTTATAAGATTCTGAAGGACTCTGTGGCAGAAAATGTTTTCTAAAATACTTTTTTTGGTATGGTTACTTACCACAATATCAAGATTTATAGGAACAATTTTAGCAGTAGTTGTAGCTGAATTCTTGTTAATCACTTCCTGTTTCGTTTTACATTTTGAATGAGGAGGGAACGTTTTTGTACTGGAAGCTTGTTTTGTTCCTCTTAATGACTCTATTAGATCTTTTGTTTGAACTTTTTGTTCACATTTTGCTACAGATAGATGCTTATTTTGGACACTTTTATTTTCATTGGCTCTACTTCTGCATTGCTTTCTATGGACTTGCTTTTTGGTAGGCATTCTTTGGGGTCTGTTGAAAAAAAAGAAGGTATGGGTTGGGCTGTTCTGCAATATATCTGTGCTGTGTGCATGAGTGTCTGAGTATGATGTTAAGGATGTATGTGGTGGTGTGTGATTGTGCATTGGGCAGCTACAACTAGTTGGGAAGGCTATTCTTGTATTTGTGTGTTAGCATCGTGGGGTTCAGATGACAGTAGAAAGTAAGCTAGTGGTGAGGAGAAGCACTAATACTAAATCTAATTGTATAGAATTTAAACACTTCTTTGTTCTGCAATACTAACTTTCTAGGGGCTGACTTATTGCATTTGTGTACCGAGAAAGTGCCCTTACCGGTGCCGGTAATCCCCTACCGCCTACCATGTAATGAGGCCCTATGTGTTGTCAAGATTGTTGCTTGCATTTCTATGAAGGACTGAAATTTGCAAACACAATTGGTCTGTATTGTGTAGGTAAATGTTGTGATCAAGTGGTGGCAATTAGAATAGAATATTTATTGCTACATTTGCATAGCAATTTACATCAGTTATAATTGAAAATTTGAATGGACCAGATAGTTCTGTGCCCAAGCCATTTGTTCGGAGTGTGTATTGCTTCTTTGAAGAAGTACCTGAGTTACTTTGAGTAGTAGATTCTTCTTTGGTTGTAGTAATTGTCGAAGTATTACCTTCTTTTACTCTCTTTGGAGGATTTGCAGTGAGATCCTGTTGCATTTCTGTTTGAAGTAGTTTTCTTTTACAACATTTTCCTTTCTGTGGAACAGGATAGGTTTTTAGATGTGGGGTGTACAGTGAATGTAGTCTATTGTATTCTAAAATGCAAGGAATGTCAGCATTTACTTTACTTGCATCAAAGTTGATTAGAAATAGACCGTCAAGTGTACGTAAGCAAGATAGTGCTACGTAGCTCAGGCCTTCTTTAAAGACTGTGTTCCCAATATCTATCAATGCTAAGACCTTGTGATTTGGGAATGGTGACTGTGTATGCTAGAGTTAGAGAAAATTGCTCTCTGCGTACATACATGTCTTTGAAAAGAAGGAATCAAGCTGTTGAGCATCCTATCCTTTTTACTTCTGATAGTTTGTCAAAGAGAATATTGACAAACTGAATATTGTTGTCACGTGGGTCTGTTTGAAAGCCAACGTTTAAGCATTACTCTACCGTTTAAAGATAATTTTAATATTTTCTCCAAACCAGCTGTGTTGGAGATAGTGTTTTCTAAGGTATTTAGTCTTGTTGTGGCTTTTTGACACATGGATAGTGTCATACCATGTACGTCCAGTTTGTCTGTGGAGCAGATTTCAATTACTGGTTGCATTTCTTTTTTCAACATTGTTTCATTGAATTTTGAACAGCTTGCAAGAGTTGGCATCAAGGACATACAAGTGACATTTTTGTCTGCTAATTTTTCCATGACATCAGTAGCACATGAATTATGGCCATAAAGTGCATGGATGTACCGGGTTTTTAATATTGATTGTGCTTCTTGAGGTAGTACACCAACTCTAATACTTTTTAAAATGTTGGCGTATGTGAGGTCTGCAGACTGGCGCATGTTTTCTGTTAATTCTCTGTATTGGAAATGTTGCCAAAGGTTGACTTTTTTTATGCTGACAACAGTTTTACGGCAGAGTTTGTGTCCTAAGGTTTTAAAAATAGGTTCACCTTTCAATGGTGTCAATTGAAGAAGATCTCCGAAAACAATAATGTGTTTTCTTGCCCAAAGAGCTCTCCGTAGTTTGTTTTTAGTACTTCTTGTAATCTAACGTGAATCAAAGCCAACATTAGGTTGGGGACAATGCCCACTTCATCTATTAGTAGCATTTTCATTTGTTGTAACACTCTGAGTTGTTCCATTGCAGCTTCTGTAGAACGTTTGTAATATTCTAATGTGTTTTGGTGTTCTACTGGAAGGAGTAGTAATCGGTGAAAAGTGACACTGCCTATGTTGTAGGCAGCTAAACCTGTGGGGGCAGTTACAACAGCTGACAGTTTGTTGTTTGTCAATTGTTGAAGGAACTTGCTGATGATTTTGATTAAGAATGTTTGCCTGAACCAGCTTGACCACTGACATATAGTAGTAAGCGGGTAAGCATATGCATTGAAGCTTGAAGCGACCCCTTTGGCCGCCTTACAAGCAACCTCAACGTACCACAGTGCATTCTGCACCATTTGTGAATTTATTACAGCTGGCCCCCACCCGCCATTTCACACGAGAAAGGATCTTCAAAATGGCTGCTTACATTTATTTACATGTTGCCTAGCAACAGACTGCTAGCTCATTAGCTCTGCGCTGTATTTCTGTGACGCTGGGTCACTGGAAGGCATGAGCCAGCGCCTCACGAAGGGCGCTCATTAAGGGTGCTACCTGTCTGCGCCTGTCCGCGATTGGAGGCAATTTGTCTGTAAGTGTTGCTTCAAATCTCTATTATTCTGTCCTGATCCATCATCACATATATCGGCATCTAAACGACTCACATCCTCTACTCACCCGCCCCTGATCTGCTCTTTCTGACCTATTACATCTTACCAGCAGAACGGCTGCGCATATTAGCTGTGTTCCGGACATTGAGCGAAGCTCCGACCCGTTCCATCAACCCTACTTGCCCTGTTTCGCTACATCCTATCTGCGGGATCTCGCTGCTGTAACCAAAAACAGCCGTGCTGTGCAAAAAAACAATTTGAACTAACTCATGAACAGTACCTCGAACTATGACATTAACGCTGCAAGAGCCTATTTCACCTGATCAGACTGCATCGGCATCTAGACTAGCTTACTCTAACATGTGTACTTGCCCAGCATATCAGTAGCAAGCAGACCCCACCGTGCTGAACCACTACTGTCATGGCTATTAGAGATCTTCAGCTAGGAAATCTAATGTAAATTGTATGCACAAGATGCCCTAGCCGTATCACCCCCCAGTGATGCAATTAAACTAGCGTACTGCACATCTACCGATACATAGTTACACATACTATTATGTCATACATCTATGCTCTGCCACCTAGAACCAGCTATGTCCAGCCTATTACCTGTACTGAAATAGCTAAGTAAGCCACAGAAACCTCCTACAATCACAGTTGAACTAACCTATGCAACACAACTGTTATTTGGATCTTGTAAACCAATCCTCATTGTGTGAAACGTGTTGCCTGATACCTGTCACTGTATATGCCATTTTATACTATATATAATTGCTATATCTTACTATATATTACCATTTATGCCCTGCTATATATCTCACACACTATAGCCTGATAAAGTTCTACTGCCATACTGCGAGACTATCCCACCATTCTATTTTAGCCAGATTGTGACCATTGGGACTAGCCTCTCTTGTTATGTTAGCCAGATTGTGACTATTGGGACTAGCCTAACATGTTATTCTAGCCAGATTGTGACCATCGGGACTAGCCTATCTTGTTATTTTAGCCAGATTGTGACCATTGGGACTAACCTACTTGCTTTTTTAGCCATTTCTACTTGCATATAAAATGATCCCACAACCTATTTTACTCCTAGGCTTCCTCTGCATTACTTACAGCCTGACAATAATTACCCCAACTCGTAAGACAACAATTCCCCACCTAAATATGGAACCCCACTCACTCCACAATTTACCCATCATCAAACTAACTATGACAACAAACTTGCCTCCTTCGAGGGACATCCAACCCACTATATTCTTAAAACCTTGTATCAACATGACATCTCATAGAATAACAAGTCTCCTACAAACAGGCACCAACCAGAACCCTTGTGCCTCCCCCATCAAAGCCACTACCCAAAAGTCCAAAACTAAGCCTTGCCCTACATATGATCTATTTATGACATCTCACCCACCTCTTAACTGCCCACCTATAACAAATACCTCCAGACCTTGCCCGGCTCCACTTAGAAGCTGGAGACTCAGCTCCAGAACTCAACAATACCTGAAACCAAATAGGATTGCTAATAACAAAACAGGTCTTTTAAAAAAACTCTGCCCTAGATAAAAGTGCAAATAGTCTTAACAATTGCAAATTACCAGCACCCTCCACTAAAAACGGCCCCAATGTCATTAAAGCCGGACTCATCAATGCGAGATCTATCCAAGCTCATGCCCTGGACATATTTGACATCTTGTTGGTCCATGATCTTGACCTCATTGCTATAACAGAATCCTAGCTGAATCCTACTTCAGGCCCTGCTCTAGCCCTAACCTTGTCTGCATGTAGGATGGAGTAGACAACTTCTCCATCCTACGTGCAGACAGAGATCCCACCTGAAAGGAGGTGGGGTAGCATTCATCTATAAAACGGTGCTATAATTAAGAATGGTCAACAAACACCACCTACCATCTGCCGAAATACTCACAGTTAAACTATCCACATCTGCCACTGTGACCATTACAATGCACCTAATTTACCATCCCCCAGGCAGCACCACTACCTTTGAAAATGACATATCTCAACTACTGTCCAATAACACAAAATGTAAGTCCCAAGTTATAATCCTAGGCGATTTAAACCTCGGCCTTGATGACCCAAAAGATGCAAAGCATCCACCCTCAAGGACACCTTATCTGAGCTTGGGTTTACCCATCGCATATCAAACCCAACGCACAACAAAGGCCGAACCCTCGATTGGTTAGTGGACTTAAACTGCTCCATCAAGATACTAACCAACACACCATGTGCCTGGACTGACCATCACCTAATTACTTTCACCATTGACAAAGCCATAACCCCCACTATACCTATTTAAGTTCCAGCCTCAATGACAATAAGTAAATGTAACCTTACTCTAGAAAATGTCTTACCCTGACTACGCCCGATAACTCATCCTAACATCACCCATTCGGACCCTTCTGACCTAGTGAAGCTATACAATGAAACCATCCTAAAAGCCATTAACACATTAGCCCCTCTCAAATTACAGAACTCCAAACCACGTGCACATATTAACAAATGGTATACACCTCACCTAAAGACTCTCAGGAAAGAGAAACGTACTGCAGAAACTATCTGGAAAAACTCCCCATCCACACAAAATAAAGATACATTCACTGCGGCCTCATTTAACTATAAGACAGCCATTGTCCAAGCCAAAAAAGATAGCTTCAATGACGGTATAGTCAAAGCAAACTCGAGCACTAAAGAATTGTTCAACATACTAAAAGAACTTGAATTCCCTGCCCCTACTCCTGACACCTGTATTAAGGACATCCAATGGTGTACTAACATACAAAATGCACTCCAAGACAAAATAACATTGCTTCTCAACAAAATAAACTCTAAAAAACACCTCATCAATAGCACCATTCCTCAGAACCTACCACCGTCACCCACTACTGCCTCACCACAATTCAAATTTAAACCTCTATCCACCAAAGAAGTTGAGCTGATTATACTCAAGCTCAAACCATCCAATTGCAAAGGTGATATCTGCCCCCCCAAGCTAATCAAAGAGGCTGCAACTGAACTCACTCCCTTTATCACTACATTTATTAACACCTAATTTGCCTCTAGTACCGTACCCACAAGCTTGAAAGATGCTTGGGTACTACCAATCCTAAAAAAGCCCATGTTGGACCCCAACAACCCTTCCAACTATCACCCGATTACTACCGTCTGTTTCCTGCTGAAAATCTTGGATAGAGCAGCATATCTCCAAATTCAGCAATACCTTGAAACAAATAACCTACTAGGTCTAAGACAATTAGGCTTTAGACCCAGACATGGGACAGCACTCATTGACCTAAAGAACCAGATCCAGGCGCTAAAAGACAAAGGTAAATCTGCCTTGCTATTACTGCTCAATCTATCTGCTGCATTTGACCTGGTGAACCATGGCATAATATGCAAGCACCTGTCATCTGCTGGACATTTCTCTGACCAAGCCAACTCCTGGATCAAGTTGTTCCTCAGCAACAGATCCATGAGGGTCTTTGCTCCATCATCCGCAGCCCTACCTTCGCCAGTCTCCTGTGGTGTACCACAAGGATCATGCGTGTCACTGACACTCTACAACATGTTCACCAAGCCTCTATTTGACATACTCGACCATCTGGGTGTCTTGTATACTAACTATGCGGACAACACCTTATCACTGGTGACTACATTGCAGACAGCAAAACACTAAATGACATCTACAGCGTCATACAAATATGGATGGCCAAACATGGTTTATGAAACGATGATAAAACGGAACCACTCCTACTTGTCTCCCTATCCAAATTGTCTAAACTAGATTCTGCCTTTAAAACTTCCATCATCAGTGGTAACACAGTCAATGTAGCAAATGATGTAAAAACACTATCATCTATATCAACTTGTCACTATCTCTCACAAGACAAACCAATGCCCTAGCATCATCCACAGCATACACATGTAAGCTCATCACAGCCCATACCTATCCACAACCAACTGCACATCAGTAGCAAGAACCTGAGTACTATCTAAGCTTGACTACTGTAGCGCGCTCTACTTAAGAACGTCTCAACAGAATATAAACAAAATGCAAGTCATGCAGAATAATGCAGAATAATGCAGTTAGATCTGGATGCAACATCCCAAGGCAACACCATATTTCGTCGGTTAGGCAGAATCTCAGCTGGCTAAACATCAAGCAAAGAATTGAACTTAAAACACTCGATCTAACACATAAGTGCTTACACAACCAGGCACCCATATACCTTTGCGACACTTTCTCACGCTGTACTTCATCATGACCTAGTAGAATAGCTAAAACACACTGGACCTCATCAGGAGGTTGGAGGTAACCATGCTGCTTTTAGCGGCATGGTTGCCTCCTTACCGCAATCCCAGCTGGGTCCCTTGAATGAGGATTTACCGGGCCATCGCAACGTTGGCAGACTGGGTAATTCCCCGTCCGAGGAACCCAGACCCGGTCCATCCCCATTCCCATTCGAGCCCCCATAGGGCTCAGTGGGAATGGGGATGGAGCTAACAACGGGCCCGTTAATGACGGGCCCGTTGTTAGCTCTCTGGTGTCCTCGTGGGACCCGGTATGGACATCTGGTTTTTCCAGGTGCCCATTGTGGGTCCCGTGAGGAGACCTCATGGTAGGGCAGAATGGGTTTACCGGCACTGGCACCTTTACCGGTGCTAGTAAACCCATTCCGCCAACCTTATGATGAGGGCCACTGTGTCATCATTCCTCGCTTCCACCAACAACGAGCGGGCGGTGTCAGCTTCCCAGTCCTCGCTGCCAAAAATTGGAATGCGCTCCCTATCTCCATTAGAGCTGAGCCTTCATTCATGATCTTCCGGAATAAGGTTAAAACTTGGCTCCGGGACCAGGAACATAACTGAGTAGGGATAACTTTTATTGAAAATACCCCCTGCTGGGATATAACTGTATTCTCACTGCTTCTGCTGCTCTTGTGTTCTCATTGTACACCACTGTAAATGCAAATTGTTTAATACTCAAAATGTAACTGCCCTTTGTCTGTTCATATCCTTCTGGAACTGTTAACTGATAACATGTAAGAGATGTGCTCAGTTGCCTCAGGGTTTTGACGTGCTATACAAATAAACAAAATACAAATACAAGTAGTATAGGTTTCTAATTTTGGAAGGTACATTCTGTATTTTCATGTTGTACACCATTTGCAATTTCTTTTGTTACTTCTTGAAAAATGCTACGCTGCTCATTGTTCAGTTTTGATTGCAGTACAGTCTTCTGTATCTTCTTTATAGTGAGGCATGGTGTTTTCTACTTCTGTAATAGCTAATGCTGCATCATTTGCTATTAGAGGCTGTCCCAGTGGTTCTTGGCTTCCTGTTACAGAAGGTTGACTACTGTCAGGAGTGTCCTTATCTAGTTGGGCCTGGAGTTCTACTTTGTGTTGCTGTTCATTGTGCAACATTGTTTTGTACTGTGTAAAGTTTACATCAGTTATAGTGCTTTCATTTGCTTTGAAATCCTCTTCATAGGAGTCATAGATATCTATTAACTCTTCTTTTCTCCATGGTTTAAAAGGTTGTAGCAGGGACATGTAATATAGTTCTTTATGTTGAGGAGTTCTTAATGACAATTTGATATGATTAATTAAGCTGCCTTCACAATTTGTCACTCTGCATCTACCTTTATTTTCATCTGGTTTTATATTATTTTTGTATGTGAAGTTTTGGGCTATGTGGTATAGACACATGATTTCCAAAGTGGTATTCCTGTTTGGGTAGTATGTGTCATGTAAATTGTTTTTCAAAATGTCTTGGCTGTTAGGATCATTTTTGGCTATTGTTTCTATGTTGTTGTATGATTTGAGAACTCTTTTAATAGATTTAGCAGGACCAACACTTAGCCATACTATATTTTCTGATTTTCCATACAAAGCAGTACCGGTTAAACGATCTGCAGCTTCATAGCAGCCACATTCTCTATGAGAGAGCATTTTTATGCCTAAGCTGTACAAGTGTTTTGTCTGATAATAGGTCACCCCAGAGGTCTTGAAGCTCTGTTTTTTCTGCTTTGGTTAAGTAGGCTGTAACATATCGTACAACTACAGAGGAACTGTCTGCAATGTACTGCACATCTATGTTTGCATTCCTTAGAGGGAAATGATTGCATTGTAATCATTGATATGTTTTGCTTCTTCTGTTCTTTTTATGTAATATGTGTTCTTAGGTATTTACCTTTAACACTATGGGCCTCATTAGGAATCAGGCGTTAAGGGGTTAACGGCGCCGTAAACAGCGCCGACCCTTAACGCCTGATTACAAGGTCCGTTAGCGCCATGATGATATTAACGCCTGCTTTTTGCAGGCGTTAAAATCCATGGCGCTAAGGGACCATGGTGCTAATTACGCCACCGTAATTTACGGTGGCGTAATTAGCGCCTTCCCCACTCCCATTATGCCCTATGGGGCAAAAATGGGAATGGGGAAGGGTAAAATGGGAAATGGGGATTTACCGCCCCACTCACCTTGGAATGGGGCGGTAAATCCGCCATCCACCATGGTGTAAACATAGTTTACACCATGGTGGTAAGGGTACAACCCAGGCGGTAACTTACCGCCTGGGTCGTAATGAGGCCCAATGTCTAACTGAAGACATGAAGTTGTTTACTTGACCTGTTGCTGTAAATGGTCTAGGGAAACCAAAGTGGCATTTGGTGTAGTATTTCCCTTTGTTTTTGTATTTGCGACGACAATATTTCCCACATTTGTATCTTTGAAATTGTAAAATTTGTGCATGAAGATCACTATTTGTTGCTTCTGATGGAATTTCAAAAGTGACATATATTTCGATAAATTGTAAAACAGTGGCATTACTGTCTTGACCAAATTTAGGAGCATCTTTAATCCATAAAAACATGTGGATATGTGGTGTTCCTCTGGCTTGGTATTCTTTTCTCCAAAAGAAGTGTTGCACTTCTCTGAGGGGAGGAACAGTTTTATTACAAATAAAGTGTAGCATAGCAATGAAGCAATGATAGAAATATCTTGAAACATTAACATGATCTAGAGAGCAAAGTTATCCAGGTGTTAGTATATCTATGTTTGTTTTGTTTTTGTTTGATATGCGTAGGAAATCATGTAAATCTTCCCATGCATATTCTGCACAACTTAATGTAACAAACCAAGTGGGTGGGCCAAGGTTTTTTATCATACAACGTACATCTCTGTGATGTTGGAATAAGTACTCTTTAGTACCATGTATGTTTGCCGACAGATTTGTAATGCTCGATTGTAAAACCTCATCTTTTTCTTGCACCTTTTGTAGTAATTACATAGCTGACATATTTTGAAAGTGGGTAGCTGATTTCAATGCGTGTGCAACTCCGTAGCATAGAGTTGCTAGTTCACTTTCAAAGAGTAGGTGGAATATGTATTCCACATTTTGTCTAAATCTGGGATCTTCAGAATACTTTCCTAATGAGCAGTATTCTGATGCTGTTTTGTGAGTGGGTCTATCATCGTACCTTCCTACTTTCCCTGTCGGAAAGAGTAGAGGAAAAGCACGTGCTTCTATACTCTTTTCCCATATGCTGATTGGTGATCCTTTGGTTTGTCGCATTTGGCATGTTTCTAGTGCATCATCTAGGGTGTCTTTAGAGTGTAATGGATGCATTTTATAATGGTCTAAAATATTGGATACTGTGGCAGGATCTAGAAGTTCAAATTGACCAGTTTTTGGTGACTCTTGAATTATTTCAGTGGTTTCCCTCAGGTTTTCTTCAATATTCATTTATTTGTAGTATTCATTATTGTCTTTTAAATATTGCAAGGAGGCTTGTCTAACTTTATGTAATTCTACAAGTTGTTTCCAAATTTGTTTGTCTTTTGTAGGTACACCATTTACTAAGACAATTAAAGACTGCTCTATTGGACGTTGCACTCCCAGAGTGTGCACATTTTCTTTCAGATCTAATGGTAAATAAACTACTTTGCCACAAATGCCTTTCACTAATTCAGAGGGAGGTAATTTAGCTGTTTTTGGTTGAAAAAGCTTGAAATGGGTGCACTGTTTAAATTATGATGCTCTCATATAAATTGAGTTGTTGCAGGGGTTTTGGTAGTGGGAATAATTCCAAGTTATTTGTGATAGCACGTGAAGGAGATTGGTTGTTGTCAAGTTTTGTAGTGCAGTAAGTGCAAAGTATTAAGGGGTCAGTTATTCCGTATTTGTTTTCTGCTATAATGTAGAGAGCTAATTCAAACCATTTGGAATCTTCATTGTCTTCTATTTTGTATGTTACGTCTACAGTTTTTGTTTTACTTTTATAAAAAGTTCTGCAGCAACACACGCACAAATGGTTTGGTACTTAAACGGATGTACTTTTAAATTTTAGTATTCCTTTTTTGTATGTGTGTAGTAGAAGGTTGCCATCTGTACAATTGTTGCTAGTCTGTTGTAAAGCTATTGCATTTTGTAAGTGGCTTTCATTTCCAAAATATTTTCTCTGGATATGCTCTATTTCTACGAGTAGGTCTTTGGCTGTACCATGCAGAAGAGTGTTATTTAAATTGCTAGTGCTAAAGCAGGACTTTTAGCATAGTACAGTTTATAGACTAGATTTCTTATAGTTGAATGATGTGTTGATATCATTTTGATATGATGGAAGGTGCTTTTGCAAATAGGTCCCGAAATGCAGGCTAATGAATGTCCTTGTAGTCCTGTGTATTTGCGCACTGGACAGGTATACATATTTTGCAGTAGTTCAATTTTGAATTTGTCTTTGCCTTTCACATACTGACTGAGGAACTGGCATAAAGATTTGGAAGATTTTTGGCAATGTTACACAATGACGTGCACGGCCATTTGTATACTAGACTTTCTGGTTCGGTCGAATGGAGAGGTGATACTGAGTTTTCTGGGGATATTTTTGTAAGCAGTATTTCTTGTTCCATTATGGTATTATTACGTTTTTCACACCCTCATCCACTGCTATGTATGGCAATTGTTTTTTTTGCTTTTGTTTGTATGCTTGTTCATTGAAATATGGTTCTGTGCTCGTGGTGTGACTTCATTCACCTCCACAGATATTTAAGAAGTTATTTTTGTTGAAATTCTGTTTATTGAAAAGTCTTTTTTGTAATTTAGTAGTTAGTTTTGTTAGTGGTTTCATTCTGTTTAACACTAAAATAAATAACTTCCTTTTGAGAAGGATTGCACTGTCTATGAGAGCTTCTAAGATTAATTTTCTGTGGTAGGTTTTAAGGGTTGTGCATGATTTCTCTCCTGTTTTTATAAGATTCTGAAGGACTCTGTGGCAGAAAATGTTTTCTAAAATACTTTTTTTGGTATGGTTACTTACCACAATATCAAGATTTATAGGAACAATTTTAGCAGTAGTTGTAGCTGAATTCTTGTTAATCACTTCCTGTTTCGTTTTACATTTTGAATGAGGAGGGAACGTTTTTGTACTGGAAGCTTGTTTTGTTCCTCTTAATGACTCTATTAGATCTTTTGTTTGAACTTTTTGTTCAAATTTTGCTACAGATAGATGCTTATTTTGGACACTTTTATTTTCATTTGCTCTACTTCTGCATTGCTTTCTATGGACTTGCTTTTTGGTAGGCATTCTTTGGGGTCTGTTGAAAAAAAAGAAGGTATGGGTTGGGCTGTTCTGCAATATATCTGTGCTGTGTGCATGAGTGTCTGAGTATGATGTTAAGGATGTATGTGGTGGTGTGTGATTGTGCATTGGGCAGTTACAACTAGTTGGGAAGGCTATTCTTGTATTTGTGTGTTAGCATTGTGGGGTTCAGATGACAGTAGAAAGTAAGCTAGTGGTGAGGAGAAGCACTAATAGTAAATCTAATTGTATAGAATTTAAACACTTCTTTGTTCTGCAATACTAACTTTCTAGGGGCTGACTTATGGCATTTGTGTACCGAGAAATGGGGATTTGTGCACCATTCTGCCTGCAAATCCCTGTTTAACAAATGGGGATTTGTGTGCAGAATGGTGCACAAATCTCTGTTTTATGGTGTACAAATTCCATGAATCAACTGCACAGTGTGTTTGAGTAACAGTAAGAATATTATGGTAGTATTATACTTACTTTTTTTATTGGAATGAACAGGTTTCCTCTGAGTTGTTGTTTGTACTTCAGATGCTGCTGCTTTTCAAGAGAGTGGTCTTCACTGCAATTGTAAAAGAAAGAAGTTAGTAATTGTGCGTGTTTATAACACTGATGTTAATTTAGACGTTGATTTTTATGTTTTTGTAGTAGTGTTCTTGTTTGATAACTGAACATAGTGTGTGCATGCAGTTTCCTTTGACTATGTGCAGCCTTTATGTTTTACTTACAACACGTTAGTTCAACATGCTTCGCAAATGAGTAGACTACTAAGTATATGAAACTCACTTGGTTTCTTAGGGCTGTATTATTGCATGTTAGGAGATAGAAGAAATCATGATGTACTTGTTTAGCAATTTTTGTAAGGTAAATGGCAGAAACTATACAGAAAAGCATAGAATGTATGCTTTTGTGAAGGTGTGGGTAATAAAGCAGAAGGATGTGATGTACAGGGGGTGCTGTTATTTCAGCTGTGAGCTTTTCAATGATAGTGTCTATCTGTGTGAGTGTATAAAGATGCATGAACCTATCCTGGCTGTGTGTAATTTTATAATTCACTACAAAGTGTTTTTCTACAATTATACTGTTATTTCTCCCATCTTTTAATATTATATTTTCGATAGTTGTGTGTGTAAAAAAAGAATTTAGGTAGCAGACAAGTTTGGAAGTGACAGTTGATTACAACAGATGGGAAAAATAATAATACATTCATGTTATAGATTATAAAGCTAAAGTAGCAGTTACTCTGTTTATATGCATTTATAAGAGTTGTACATGTACTCTGCATAAAATATGCATACCTGTAGTTTGTATTCATGCATGTGGATATGCATGCAGCTGCAAGTAGAAATCTTGGAGACTTGTACAGTAGTTTTTGTAGTAGGTGCTTTCCAATGATATGAGACTTGTACTCAGAGTGATCAACAGTACATTTGAAGTGCTGAACTCTGATGACGGCGTTAGATGTAGAGGTCTTGGATGTGATTGGTGCATGGTTTTGTCACTGCTTAGCTGTATCCAATGAGAGAATGGCACAGAGAGTGAAGTGCAAAGGGTAGCAGGGCTGTCTAAGTGTTACATGTTCCGCGGACACCGCGGCTGTCCGCGGACTGGGCGTGCCACAACTGGGGTTTTTCAGCAAATCCAGCATGGAAAGGGGACTGTAGGGATTACCCAATCAGGTGTTGAGATTGTGGATTTGTGTTGAAAGAGACTGTAGTGAAGATGGCAGAGGTGGAGAAAGTCAGGGTGTTGGTGCTTGGAGATATGTTTGTGCATGGTTTACAGCAGTATGCTCAATGCAGGCATGTGGCAAACCATTTTGATGTTAAAGGAGTGGAGGTGGTGTGGAGCACTGTGACTGATTGCAATGTACATGGAATTGTACAAGTATGTGAAGATATGGGCAGGGTGAACAGTTCCCATGTGGTAGTTTTGCACTGTGGTGCTTTACATTTGGGCTATGTCAGTGCCTTACTTTGTTAGCAGATTTGGAACACTTGGTTCAAGCAGTAATGAACATCCTTCCAAATGCCAAACTTATTTTTTCTGGATTAGTACCTAGGGCAATATGGGACATAAGTTCTGTTTTTTTGTCCTCAGCAAAACATTGCTAGGTGTGCAATCAACCGAGGTATGTGTGCTTTCATGCTTGGAGCTGGTATGTTCTTCTGTAATAATGAGAATATTGATTCCAGTAATGCTATTTATTTTAAAGAAGATGGCATTTCTTTATCTTTTATGGGAAATCCCATGTTGTTCTGGAATGTAAGGATTGCTTTAAAGAAGGTTATGTGAAGATTTTAGAGTAAAGTAAGAAAAAAAAAAGAAAAAAAAATACAAAATAACAGGTGTCTGTCAAGCATCTGCAAAAAACCCAAAAAAAGGCTCTTTTCAGAGCCAACCTCAAAGGGGAAACGGGGCCCACTATTTAAATTTACATTCACCCCGCTCAGATTTTCGATATGTCCGCGGACATGGCGGTAGTCCGCAGACACCTTGTATTCCATACGGGGATTTTGAGGTGGAGAGGCATGCAAATGAGAAAGAGAAGAGCAAGGGATTGGTCAGTAAAGTTTACTGGGTGTGTTGTGTAAAGAGAGTTTGTCAGAAAGTCAGAAAATCTTTTTCCTGAGAGAAGAACAGATAGCTAGTGCTGTGTGTTTTCGAAAACTGATTATCTGGATTTTGGGAGACTCATGGATACATTGGTTGGAGGTGCATGCAGAACGCTGTGGAGTAGCTGCAGATCTTGGATTCCCTTATGTGGAAGTGCATTGGCATTGAGTGCGTGGAATGAAATGGCTGGACTTGGTACCTCTCTGTGCTACTTTGGAGAGACCGCATCATCCAGACATAATTATAATTCATTGTGGAGGGAACAGTTTAGGACATGTGTCTGGAATTTCTTTGCAATTTGCAATGAAAGAAGGACTTGGGAAGGTCATGGACATGTTTCCAAATTCTAAAGTAATTTTTTCTCGTATTGCGCAGAGACAAATGTGGCTGCGTTCTTCTTCATTTGGTCCACAAATGGAGAAAGCAAGGCACAATGTCAATAAGGCAGTTTGTGCCTTTTTAAGATATGTTGGCATGTCCTCTTTTCACAATGAAAATATTATGTTGCGTAGCACATAGATTTTTGCAGAGATGGAGTCCATCTTACTTATGCTGGCAATCAGATTTTTCAGAGAAATGTACAAAATGCATTGCAACCTTTTTTGGAATTACAGCCATCCATTTTGCAGTAGGTGTTGACCATTTGAAGTTTTTCCAACACAAACAAACACCACCAAAAGGCTCTTTTCAGAGCCACCACTTCCTCTCACAGAAAAGTGCAATGGTTATGATAGGGCAGCACCCCCAAACTGTATATGTCCGCGAACCTTCTAAAAATGCACTTGGCCCTGCTCCATTTATTTGCCACTTCTATTTTTAAGCTGTGTTTTTTTGGGGTTTTTGTTGTTTTATATTTCTTTTGTTTTTTACACATGACACACTAGGAGAGGAGGGGAGAGGAGGGTCAGGAACGGACACCAACCACGTGGATAAGAAAGAGCAGGTAGAGAGAGGAAGATGTAGGGTGGGCCTTATTTAGGTAGGTAGCAGACATTCTTATGCTCCTTGACCACAGTCTCGAAAGCACTCCGAAGACTCTCCCCCCTGAAGAGTACTGTGTCACAGTACATACACAATATTGTGACCCTCGAAAGGTAAGGGTCAACAGCATCATGGATGGCCTGTGAGGCAGCTGGAGGGATGTGCTGTCCAACAGGAGTGTCTCTTGTGGTGACAGGAATGGAAACAGAGGATGTTGTAGGGGAACTCAACCTACTAGGTTTATCACAAGGTACAACCTTTCGAACAGCCCCACCGTGGAACGACCTTAGGTGTCGCTTCATGGATGTCGTACCAAATCTGGTTTCAGGTGACCTTGTTCGCATATGCTTTTGGTACGTCACCATGAATGGTAAACAACCGTCACACCCAAGACTCATGGCGAGTGCTGGTAGTAGGGACTTCTACTACCTCATCCTCTTCATCCTCCTCTTCTACATCCTCATGCCTGTTCCCCTCTGGAGGCCCTTGGGGAGGTATTGGTGGTGGAGGGGGTAGGGGTGGCGCTGGGGCACTAGTAGCACCACCTGGAGCAGCAAGCATAGATGCCATCAGGTCTGATGGGAAGCAGCAAGAGAAGCAAAATCAGGAAGATCAGCAGTTTATATAGACAATGCTCTGTCAGGTAGCCTGAAGCACAATAAGGATGAGCTCTGGGGTGTGTCCTTTTATAGGGGTGCAGGGGTGCGCTCCGCGGACAGCTGCGCTATCCGCAGACAGCCGCGCTGTCCGCGGACAGATCAAACACCCCAAAAAGGTTCATAAAGTTCCAAAATGTATGTAGAAAGGCAGGGTCATTGTCAGGGACATGTGCAATGGTGAATTTTGTCTGTAAAATACTTTGGATTGTCTAAAAAAGTACTTTTTAAATGTTCGGGACCCAGACTGTGTCCGCAAATCAGGACACACGCTCAGCGTGGGTGCGGTCACATGATGATGTCGAGAACACGTCTGCGAAATGGACGGGTGTCCGCAAACACGTAGGAACGGTCCTGCGCATGCGCGCAGGCTTTCTACGGACAGTGTTTGGGTCTTCAAACTAATTAAAAGTGCGACACACATAAGACGGACAGTTACGGACAGGCGGAATGTTCGTAGGACTTATGGGTGTAGTGCGCATGTGCGTAGATGTTCTACAGACAGTACTGACAGGTATAGTGTCCTTAGGACACCTCCATTTGGGTTAATTGCGGACATTCCGGACACCAAGTGTGTTCTAAGAACAGTTGCATGTTGCTTGCGGACAGTACGGACAGGTATAGCGTCCTTAGGACACCTCCAATTTGGTTAACTGCGGACAGTGCAGACACCAGGTGTGTTCTAAGAACAGTTTCATCTTGCCTGCAGACAGTACAGACAGGTATAGTGTCCTTAGAACACCTCCATTTTGGTTAATTGCGGACACTCCGGACTCCAAATGTGTTCTAAGAACAGTTCCATCTTGCTTGCAGACAGTATGGATAGGTATAGTTTCCTCAGGATACCCCCATTTTGGTTAATTGCGGACATTCCGGACACCCGCGCTGTCCGTGGACCACCAACTGCCTTTTTAAAAAAAATAAGACACAAAGGATGGAATTAAAACACACAGAATATTTTTTTATTATATACAGATGTAAAATTTATGAAAGAGAGGGGAAGCAGAAACTGACACAAATACAGGGGAATTAGGGGTTTGGAGAGGATGGATGGGAGGGGATCAAGGGATGGAAGTCTCATCATAATGTTTTTCTTGGTGGTGGGGGTTTGGGGAGAGTTGACTGGGACATGGAGAGGGAGAACAGGTGCATGTGGGACAATGATATTTATTTTTTTCTTTTATGTGGTCCTCCACAAAATGTTTCAAAAGATTGAAATTTTCCATAAGCATATCATTTATTGTTCCATGTGCTGCAGAGTATTTTCTAATGTCTCTTTTGCTGAATTATTTTCAATTTTTGTACGGTCTGTTAACAAAAGATATATATGTTAAGTACACATAAAGTAATGATTTTTAATTTGCTTATATAGAGAAGTGTCTACCATTAGTATTACTGTCTTCAAACATTTCCTCACGTGCGAAATTTTCTTCAAGCCATTCCAAAGTACTAGACATTTCTGTCTAAAGAAATATATATTACTTTTAGTGTACCAAATACAGAAAGTTTAGAAATATATAAGAAAAATGAAGTTTACTTACTAGTTTCTGGTAAATTGTGTTCTTACTGTTGTGTGGATCTGCTGTTGCTCCTAGCTGTGCCGTTTGTGTGAGGTAATTATGTTGGAAGTATATCTTTTTTGTTTTGGTATATTCCATTTTAGTACATATGATATTTAAATGGATGGTTGATGTGTTACATATATAGGTTGCACTTCTTATTTATTATTACATATAATGTGTTTATGTGCTGCTTTTTGAACTTGTTCAGTGTTTATATGGCATGATAGAACAATCTAAGTTACCCCCTGAGTTTTTGGGTAGTGTTGATGTTGTCCGTGTCCATATGCAGACATTCGCACAGTCCGCGGACATCAAAATCACTAGGTTCAGCATGTTCTATGTTATATGTATATAAAGTAAGGGAATCCTAGTAAACATGTATCAAATTAACACTATGGACCTCATTACGAGGTGGGCACAAAGGGATACCGGGCACCGTTAAGGACATCTGTGCTGGTAATCCCTTTGCGCCCTGTTCCGAGGTCCCTTAGCGGGTCCCTTCCTTAACGCCTGGTTTTACCAGGCTTTATGGACGGGTCCCGTTAAAGGACTTCAGAGCTAATAACGGTACTGCAATTTGGGGTACCGTTATTAGCGCCTTCCCATTGAGCCCTGTGGGGGCTGAAATGGGAATGGGGAATGGCTTTTTCAATGGGGACTTACCGGTCCCGCAAAGGTCGGAATAGACCGGTAAGTCCCCATTGAGGGCGGACTCGGTACCAGTATTGGAGGTAGTCATGGCGCTAATAGCCCCATGACTACCTCTCACCTCGGAATGAGGCCCTATGTATATGTATATTCAGTAAAATAAACTTTGATAAAGGGATGTTATGGTTAAGTTGCTCTACTAAAAATCTATGAAATTCAGTAAAAAACTTTGTTAAAGGGACATTATGGTTAAGTTGTGCTACTAAAAATCTATGAAATTCAGTAAAAAATGTTTGTTAAAGGAACGTTATGGTTCCAAGAAAAACTGAAAAACCCCTGAAATTCGCCAGTTATGGTAAGCTAAGCAAACATAACTCGTGCCACCACATTGCATTGCTAAGACTAACACCCAGGACATAACAAGCCAAAAGTAAGTACATCAATCCCTCATTATATAGTCAATGTCACAGGAGCAATGAAATCCCAGATATCAATTTAAACTATATTTTGGGTATCCTTATTTACAAGCTATTCCACTGAAAGGATTAACATAAATGTAGCATATGTGCTTTATGATTAATAGGTAAAGTTAAAATGCTGGATTGTTTCACCATTATAAGGGTTTCTCCAGACATTTGGAATCTCTGAATGCCTTTGAAATCCCACATTGAAATGTGGATTGGTAAGACTTTGAATATGAAATCTATTCCTTAATGAACATATGGAACTGGGGTGTTGTGTTGATAAACGTTATTCCTTGAGAAAAGTAGGTTTGTTAGGCTCTGCTATCCCCACATTACAAAAAGCAACAGGAGTCTTGATTCTATGCCATTAAAATAGGTGCAACCAATTCAATACCAGAGATAAATCCAAGTGTGTCTATGTCCAGGCTGGCAACCAATGCTTGTGACAGACAGTGTCAACATTTTAGATTAAAATTAGCCCAATAAGAGAACTATATGTTAGAGCAAATAGGTTTCTCTGATACAAATACTTGTCAGTGGTTTCAAAGAAAGTTTAGTGGATTGTTTTGTTTCAAACATTATTGGAAGAACCATCATACCTTCTTGAAGCAATCAATCAATGACAATTTGTATCCACAAAGCAAAGTAGTATTAGGAGTGTATAATCCAAAATATTCATTCATATATGTTCTCTATATTTGGATGTTTGGGTGACTTTGAGTGAAAACATCAGTGACATAACAGCAGACAGGCTGAATGTTCCTTTCCTTTCTGTACAGAAACTGGCTGCATTCATTAAAAGATTGTGGGATTGTGGGAGTTGCCATTACAAAATGGGGGTTCTTCTCAAGATGTAGACGTTACTATGCTACATATGTCACATAAATGTCACATTTGTATTTTATTTTGTGTTTTATAGAGCACCTTAAGCCAATGCACTGAACATTTATAACTGGAAACAGTACAATCAAACTGAATAGATCCAGATAACGATCAATCAGGAATGTTGAAGTAGGTACATCTTTAGAGGCACTAAAAAGAGATTAGACAGTAATAGAACTAATAGAAAGTGGGAGAGCGTTCCAGATGAGAGGAGCAAGAACAGAGGAGCAAGAAGTTCAAAGGATCGGAAACAAGACTAGGCACATGGGGGACGAGGAACCAGAAGTCTAAAGAGGTATGGAGTATAGAATGATAGAAGCACAGTGAGGTAGTTAGGGGCCAGACCGTAGAGGGATTTGAAAACTAGACAAAGTGCAATTTTATTTGAGAGTGGAAAGGCAGCCAGCTGACTCTAGTGAGAGAAGAGGAAATAAAATCGTGTTAGGGAGGAAGACACAGTAGATGAATGGAGGAGTTAAAAACTGATCTTAAAGGTGCAAGGCGGGAACTTGGAAGGCCAGAGCAGTAGAACAGTAAAATAGTAGAGAAAAGACCAGTCAAGAAATTTTAAGTTTAGATGCTTGAAAGGTTAGAAAATGATGAGCTTTTGCGGATATTATGAAGATGTAAACAAGAGGAATGAGAAGGAAGAGGAATATGATGAGACAAAGGCAGATTTCAAAGTGGAGACCAAGATTACAAGCTGTGGTTGAGATTGGGAGCTTAGAGATGGGGAGGATATGGATGGGGTGTTAGATGAGGAGGAATATGTTTGCAGCGAAGAACAGGATCTCCATCTTCCATGCATTAAGAGTGAGAAAATGGGAAGGCATCCAAGATTTGATGGTGACGAGACAAGCTGTGATTGTGTGGTGAATATTCATGGAGAAAAAAGAAAAAGGAAAGAAATAGTTGAGTATCATCTCCATAGAAATGGTGATGTGCCTAGAGGAAGAGAGGCTTTAATATCTTGATGAAGAGAGAGAACTTTGGAAGAAAAGAAATGAGCAAAATCAGAAGCAATAAAGGTGGAGTTAAGAGAATAATCAGGGGTGGGAGTAGAAAGAAGTTGTGCAAGAGTTTGAGAGAGACGTCTAAGTTGGGTAGATTAAGTGTGGAGAAGCTCAGAGAAGTAAACACGCTTTGCTAAAAGAAGACAGTTGTAGTAAAGAGCATCATAGGAGAAATAGGAAGAATGATCAGATGTGAATTTAGATTTAAGCCAACACCTTTCAAGTCAAGGAATATAACATAACAATTGTATAACTCTGATTGTGGCCAAGATCACAAATACATATTACATTACATCATTGTGATGAATTAGGTATTACTTGCCAAATAATGTGTCAAATGATACAGGCTGTCTTTGAAATGATGCAGTGTATTTTTGAGGAGTTGTGGTATTATGAAATAATAATATTTTGAAATAAAAAAACCTTCGAATGAGATGGTCATGTATTTAAAAAAAACTCTGAATCTCATGTTTTCCAGATGTTTTCTGCATGGCCAAAGGGTGATGTGATATTTTGAGTCACGGAAAGTAAACATGAGGGAACGTGTGGAGATAGCAGGAGCAAATATTTGGGGAAAACATAGCCCTTCACGCCAGCCATGCAAACGTACTACATGACTTTCACTAACAAAGAAGAGCAACATATGCTTGTGAACCTTTCAGCGTATCACTTTTTACACCTCAAGTATGTATAGGACAGAGTAGCTGAAAAGGATACTTGCATGAACACACACACACAGAGACTTCTCATGAGGCTTCAACAGAACTAGCATCGATTCAACAAGTAATCTTAGTCTTTTTGAGGCAAAGGTGTGCAGAGAATCTAAACAATGCTTTGAAAGAGAATTGTTGAAGATTAATAATTACGATACAGTGTTTACTGACACATGGCAAATTAAAGCGTACATTAAATGATCATATCATTTAATCAATTTATTATCTGAGGACATTATGCCCATAAAAATAAATCGCAAAGAATGTCAAGTGACAGTTGCCAAACTCATCAAAAATTATGTGGTTTCAAAAGCCGAGTTTGATCATTTACAACAAAATATAAAGCAGCAGCGATCTCAGATAGCTCAAGAAAAATACACAACCATCCAAGAAGTACACTAACTTAACTTACAATTAACACAAGCACATGCACAAAGTGGCCAGGGTAAAGTGATGACAGAGTTCTACTGCTGGCAGTCTATAAACCAAGATACAGTCAATGAAATACATTCTTGCCAGTCCAAAAAAATGATATTTTATTTATATCACACCTATACACAAGTGTTTCAGAGCGAGATAAGGTAAGGGAGGGGAACAGGTGAGAATAAAAACAACCATCTTTCTAGGCCCAGTGACATTGAGAACACACAAGTGCATGGGAAGGGAAAAGGAGAAATGTGCATGGAAGGGGTGAGAAATGCAAAGTGCGGAGCAGTGGAGAAAACAGATAAATATTAAAAAATAAAATAAAGAAATAAAGGCAATAAACAGTGGTAGTGCAGCCAGCAGGTGGCAAGTGCTGGGTTTATCAGATAGGGTATGTTTGATAAGTGCAGAGGAAAAGAGGATGGGGGACAGTATGGGTACAGATACAGACCCCAGTGTAAAGGGTGGCCCAGAGGCAGTGCAGGAGGGTAGCAGCGTGACCAGGTACCTGGCCCCAGAGGACAGAGGGTGGCCAGGTACACAGTGCCTCGAGAGAAACAGATCAGCATGGGAGAAGGGGGGCAAAGGCAGAAGCATCGAGGAAGGTCTTGAGGTGCTTACAGAACCAGAGATGGTTCTCCTCAAGTTTCAGAGTGGCAGGAGGGCTGTTCCAAAGGGAGGCCCCAGTCGAAGACAGCCATCTACCCCCAGCTCGTTACTTTGAAAAAACGACTGACCTTGAGGGAGTTAGAGGTAGAGGAGCGAAGAGCTCGACAGGTGAGGTATTTACAGAAGGATAGTTGAAGGTATGTTGGACCCAGACCCTAGAAAGCCTTCTGGACAAAGCAGAGGGTTTTAAATTTTAAATGGGAGCCAATGGAGGGATTTCAGAGATGGAGAGATACAATTCCATGGCTTTAGGCCAAGGACAAGTCTTGCAGTCCTGTTCTGTATTAGTTGTTGGGGGCAGAAAGTGGAGGAAGGTAGATTTAGAAAGAGGCTGTTACAGTAGTCCAACCTAGAGAGAACCAGAGTGTTACGCTCACCTGGTTCCCACGGGGCGTCGACCAGAACTGGGCCGCTGTTGTTTCCACCAGCGTGACGTGTAGCGCCGAGATGACTGACTGGACTGGCCCGCTCTGCCTAGTTTGTCTGGCTCGCAGGAATATTCTTCTGCAAAGGAGAAGGGGAATTAACCACCCGTGGAATTGAGTGTCAACCCACCTTCCCCACTCCCGTTGTCTTCCCACAGATCACTCTTGATGTCGCCTCCTTAGTCTCACCTGATGGTTTGGAAGGATGAGCTCTCCATCCTGCGTCGACCGCAGGGGCGCGTTGATGACCAGTTACTTCACTGCCGTAGAGGAATTGTTGAGTTCCAGTATTGACTCTAAAGTCCAATTGTTCATAAGAGTTCAAATGTCTGATCTTCACTCTGTCCGATTCCTTGCAGGTTGCCGATTAATCCACTCGAAGATTTCCAAATGGCAATTGGTAAGATTCAGGTAAGTCTATTGTGGTTTTCCCCTTAGGGGCCGGGGTACGGCGATGAAGCAGAGTTGACTGCGCCGACCCGAGATGAGGTGAGTACCCCCCGTGGTAAATCAGGTAAGTCCTTGGGGGTAGCTTGTATAGCCTTAGAGAGTCCCCTTGCTCACCTTGCTGTCTTTGTCTCCTTAGGTGTCGGAGGGCGGCCACGAGATGGAGAGAGTGTGATGGAATGCTGAAGTACCGCCAAGCAGGTGAGTTCAGCGCGGCGCCGTAGGAATGCGAAGCGATGCTTCAAAGACTTCTGTCTTTCAGCTCCGTGGCGAAATGGATCAGGATTCAGGTAAGGATTAAAGTTAAAACTCCTGTTCTAACCTTTATCCTTCTTTTCTTCTTGTTTCAGGAGTCCCAGGACTGAAGCGGGCGTGGCTGAAGACTGGAGCTGCTGAAAACACGGTGAGCGTTACGCTGCAGCAAGCAGAATAACGCGAAGCACGAGTGGCTGTCCGGGCATGGTTTAAATAGCCTTGGAAGAAGTTCCAGGTAAGTATTCTTCCACAGCCCCACCCAAGTAACAAAATAGTCCCGTCAGTAAAATAGTCCCTCCTAAGCCTCATTTGGCTTGAGTCTTCATGCAGCATGGTCTGCCTCAGGTGAGTATGCAGTATGGTCTGCTTCAGGTAAGTTATCAATAATGAGCCTGGCGCCCATGGCGCCAGGACTGACTTTATCTTTATGAGCCTGGTGCCATAGGCGCCAGGACTGCACCCAAACAGCCCCTAACTGGGGCTTTTGGGCATGCTCCAAGTGGCATGATGCCTGCTTCTGGGGCTGCTGGGCCTGGTCTGGTCTTCCGGGGGCAGGCATCATGACACCAAGCTTGGCTTGGGAGACTGTGAGCTTCTGGGGGAAGGAAAGGAAAGGCAGAGTACCTCTGAGGAGGTGCAGTAGGAAGTTTGAGTTTTTAGAGACATCAGAGATGGTGGGCAGAGAAGGAAACTATGAGTCAAAGATGACCCTGAGGTTCTTAGCCAAGCAGGTAGCGGTAGGAGGAGGGCCAATGGAGGCCGGCCAGAGAGTGAGGGGAAAGGATGGTGAAAGTGTACCGATGAGTAGGATCTCAGTCTTGTTGGCATTTAGACAAAGATCGCTGGCGGTACACCAATCTTGAATGGCAGTTAGGCAATCATAGATGAGAGAAGGAGAGGAGGTGGCTGAGGGCAGCCTGAAAATGAGTTGAGTGTTGTCAGCGTAGAACTGGAAATTTGAGCATAAAATGTCAATGCAGTGGCTGAGAGTTGCTAGGCATTGTTTGTTTGGCGAGAGGTTGGACTTGCTAGGCATTGTTTGTTTGGCGAGAGGTTAGACCACTGGGGAACACCACAGGTCGAGAGGGAGATAGATGATAGGAAGGACCCAAGTCGGACCTGGGAGGGTCGATCAGAGAGGAAAGAGGTTAATCGGAGCCTGTTTGGTTACACCCAGGTTATTGCAGAGATGGTTGAGCAGGGTGATATGGTTGACCGTGTCAAAGGCAGAGGAGAGATCGAGTAGGATGAGGACAGAGGGAAGGTTAGAGTTAAGGTTGGAGAGCAAATCTTCATGGATGTTCAGGAGAGCATTTTGCGTGCTTCTGGCAGCTCTGGGGCCAGACTGGTGGTCATGGAGAGAGCCAACAGAATCGAAATGAAGGTTAAGCTGAGAGATGGACAGCTTTTCCAGGAGTTTACACAAAAAGGGAGCAATGGAAATTGGGTGATAGTTAGCCGGACAAGAATGGCCAGCTGTGGGTTTCTTGAGACAAGAATGCACAAGGGAGTGCTTCAGAGGGAAGGGGAAGGATCCTGAGGCAAGGAGAGGTTGCAAGAATAAGTAAGAGCTGGAGCGAGGGTATAGATGTGGTCCTTGATGATTTTACAGGAACAGGGATGAACCTGTCATGATGAGGCTTTAATGGATCGGACTTGCTAGCGACCTCATCAGGGGAGAAAAGAGGAAAGGATGAGAAAGAGGGTGGGGGGTGGCTGAAGAAGGGTCAGCAAGCGCAGACGGAGAGGGGAGTGGAGGGGGAGGGGAGAAGAGTGTGGAAAGGATGTCCTGGGTTTTTGAGATAAAGTGAGAGGCAAGGGCATTGCAAAGAGACTGGGAGGCACGAGGAAGGGTAGAGACTGCAGCAGGGTTGTCCGGCTCCTTGAAGATTTTAAAGAGTTTGGCTGAGTTGTTAGATGCTGCAGAGACACAGGCTTGAATGTGGACTTTCTTCTTGGTGAGGACAGAGAGTTGGTATTGCCTTTGGAGCGACGACAGGCCAGTTTATCAGAGGATGAACAAGAAGCCCTCCATTTCCTCTCAGCCACCGTACACTTGCGTTTAAGTGTAGCTAGGTCAGAGTCATACCAGGAATTGCACTTGGCTTTGGAATTCAAATGGATCCTCATGACAGGGGCAAGAGCATCATGAGTAGCAGAAATAGAAGAGTAGAGTAGGGACAGAGCTGTGTCAGGGTGTGAGTCAGCCAGGGGTGGAGAGGGGAAGAGTAGGTGGCAGCGAAAGCCTCAACTAACACACGCTTCATGGGCTGGATGTCCGAGAAGGTAGGTGGCAATCTTGGGTTAGGTTTGGCTTGGGGCAAGAGAGGGAGAGATGAGAGGAGAGGAGGCAGTGATCGCTCCAGGAGAGAGGAGTGGTCAGAGGAATAGAGAGGGGGAGGAAAGAGGAGATCAAGACATCAAGTGTGTGTCCTGCAGAGTGAGTCGGGCCAGAGGGAAGGATAGAGAGGGAGAGGGAATTGCAGAGGCCGCAAAAGAGCACAGATGAGGAACAGGGAGACTCGAGATGGATGTTGAGGTCACCAAGGATGCAGAATTGAGAGGTTGAGGCCAGGAGGTAAAATAAGAGGTCTGCCCACTCGGAGAGAAATGAGGTGATTTGACCAGTGGGCCGGTATAGAGTAGCAGCAGTAAGAGAGTGACTATGAGAGCGAGAGCCTGCAGACAAGGCATTTGAAACAGGAGTAAGTCTGAGTGGGAATGATAGAGGCAGGAATCCACTCAGTAAAGATCAGAGCTACACCCCCTCTTGGTCCGGTGGATGTGGGCGCGGAGAGCTTCTTGTAGCCATCAGGGAGGAGAGTGTCAAAGCTCATGATAGAGCTGGCCGTGAACCATGTCTCAGTAAGACCGAAGACATCAAGGTCAAATTCTTCCAAGAGGTGGCAGATGTCAGAGGAGTGTTTGACAGCAGAGCAAGAGTTGAGAGTGGCAAGATGAAGAATCTTGCAAAGCCTTAAAGACTTTCCAGGGAGGGGTACAAATCAGAGGTATGCCCTGCGGAGGTGTGGAGGGAGCCCGAGGTGGGGCAGAGGAGGAGGGAAAAGAGGGCAAGGTAGCCAAGGGAGGAGAGGAGGGGACAGCCAGAGTAGAAAGGAAGTTGATGAGGTGAGGGAACCGCCTATCGAAGATTAGGATATTGGCCTGAGGGCCTTGGACCATCACAGAGCCATTTAGGTAGTCATTAACGATGACCCTGGAGGAGTCAAAGAAATCCATGAGGACTTCCCAGCGGGTGCCACCATTCATGGGAGAGGAGGAGACAGGACATAGCACAGAGATCAGATGAGTAGTCCATAGATCTGGCGAAGGAATGACAAAGAGGATGTCAGTGAGGGTCTGTCTGGAAGAGGCGCTGGATTAGGTATCAGCGATGGGGGGACCTGGGTTGGAGGCCAAGACATCCTTTTTAAACTTCTTCTTGCCAGACTTAGTGAGAAGGGAAGGATAGTTGATAGAGAAGCAGTTGGAGTAGATAAGAGAAACAGATAGCGCCATGGGTGATTAGAGAGAGGAGGCAGTGGGAGAAGTAAGCAAGTACAGCGGTATGGAACAGTCACTGAGCTAGCAGGTTACAATTAATGGGTAAAGTTAAATAAAAACACACCCAAATGTGACTATCAAAGTTAAATGAAAAAATAAATCACTTTTCTAAGTTAAATGCTAAGGCACCGTAGGTCGAGAAATGAGTTATTGTAAGAGGATTCAATTCAACACTACAGCTAAGTCAATGCCTAGTCTGGGATACTGAATGGAAACCCTTATGGATATATCTTTATTTCCAGTTCATGCGTTATGGATGACTACCCCTATATAACACCCCTCTCTTGGAAGTTTTCCCTGACCCCACTGAGCCAAGGTGTAGTTCTGTTTTGCAAGTTTAAAGGTTTATTTGATAATTTAAACAATATATATATATATCACGCTTTATAATAAATTAATAATTGGATATCACACTTAATCTGATCAGTAATCAATAATGGATAGTCTGGCACTAGCACACTTGTGAATAGGAACAGAAGAATGAGGTGGTAGAGAATACTTTATATAAGTTCAGATGGATGTAATGTTGAATGAAAAATGCAATACAGAAAATACTCAATATGATTTCAACATAACAATGTAATCACTTTTCTCTGGCAATCCCCTCCCCCCCTTTATGCAATGCAAGGAAATGGAAGGAAAGCACACAGTTCTCAGAAATGCAATCAAATGTAATTCAGTTCACCCCAGCAAGCTTAGACTACAGATCGGAGTTTTAAACACAGGCCCAAAATGCTTTTACATGTGCTGGCAATGAAGTGAAAAATATGCTAAAATGCTTTTAATTCCCCCTAGAGGTTCAGGGTGAGGATTAGTTGGTTTAAATTAGTTCAGGCTTACTTTAGCAATATTCTAGGTTGCAAACGACTTTCTAACAGTTCTAGCAAGAAGCTGCTGTTTTCACACGTGGAGGAATTTTCAAATCGCGGTAAAATTCGCGCATGCGTTTTTTGCGATTACAGAGGAACTACAAGGACTAGCACTATCGTTTTGGGGTCCTAGGACAGCCTAGGATCTCAGCTTCCAAATGAAAGTTACTGCAAGTCTCTAAGACAAACGGTCACGGAGATATGAGCGATTTTGTGAAGGTTGTTTTTCGGATTTGAAAAACTTGCAGCTAAAAAATGACAAGTGACAGCTAGCAACTAGAAATGACAGGTGACAGTTAGGAGGCAGTTCTACTTAGATTAAAATAGGTTGAATTATATTATTTTAACTAGGAGATTGGTTCTGCACAGTTCTGCTATGTACTCACAATATATTTAGAAATAGAATGGGCCTTGCCACGGATCTGGTCAGGTTTTAGACTGGACTCTGGTCTGGTCTCGGCACTTCACAGTGATCTGGGTCAGCTCTCTGGTTCTGCTAACAGTGGTCTGGGTCAGCTCTGCTCTGCCTCTGGTTCTGGATATTGATAGATTTGAAGTCTGGATCTCTGGATGTGGTATGGTCCGGCAGAGCGCGTTGCAGCAAATGGAATTGACTGTCTCTATCTGTCCTGACTGTCTGCTTTTATGTGTTTTGAAAATGGGTGTGTGTACAGCATCACTAGGCTCTACCCCTCTCCACTTATCATTGGCCACTTCATCCTCTTCCCCTTGATTGGGGGAATGAAATGAAGTGTCATCATGATGAGGTCTGTTTATGGTACAGAGAACCCACCCCTGTCAAATTACACACAATCTATATTTGCTCAAAAAGACATATTTGCACAGGTACACATTTGTTTAAAATTACATGCACCCCTCACATATCACAGGAGGTATACCCTGTCCAAATCTGCTCTTCCTGGGAGCTTGCATTGAGAAATGGCAACATATTTCACTTTTTAACTGGTTTCGCTAATATCGGACATTAACCCAAATTTATACACATGTGCGCAAGGGGTATGGACATTACTTGATGAAATGTCAGATTTTTAACATGCATACATTTTAAGTAATACCCTCTTAACTGCTAGCTTGCCCTCAGATCATGCCACCGGTTCTAAAAACCTCTTAAAATGTGGGCAGAAAAATCACAAGAATTATGGTATCATTTAAATAATTTTCACAAGTCCGCTCTATGAATGATCCATCTTTTTAGAGTTATGTTCTGGCCCCAAAGGGGTGTGGTTTCCCCCCAGCACAAGGTTGAATTTCTGGTTTTTCCAGTTCTGCCAAGCCAGAGAAGTGTCATATCCCTTTTGGTGGGAGCAGCAAAAGGGCAGCTAGGCCTGGGAACACAGCTGTTGTGCAAGTCTCAACTCCTGTCGGGGGTAGCTGGTGGGCAGAATTCAGTTCCTCAAACCACGCCGCAGCTAATGTCACTTTTAGTTACCCAGTTTTCTGCATTCAAATAAACTAACCCTTTTTTACATATGCAGCTAAAATGCTGATTCTAAGTTTAAAACTATGACATTTAAACAATTGCAACCTATGTGACACTCAAAGTAGGTCACTCATTTCTTTTAAACATTTAGATTTTTAATGTCTTTCAGTCCAAATTTACTTAAACTGCTGAAATCCACAGCTCAGCCAGTCTTGTTATAAACCTTTAAGTCACTTCAGAATATAACTTTACATTGTATCCACCTCTCAGTAAGTCTTTCTTTGGCCTGCTTCGGGTTCATTTATTCAGTTTTACACAAAGTCTGGTGGTTTTAAAATGCCGGCTTTCTGATAGTGGTGAGTACTGGTACTGCAACCATTTTTGGGATTTAAGAAATTGAATTCCCCACAATTCTAGGTTGCTTTTGGCAATCAGCATTGCCATTCCCAATGGTCACAGACTACTGTGTGGGTAGTCCAATGGTGGTTTTAGGCAGTGCCCTTCTGTGCCCATAACATCGGCAAAAATGAGTGGCAGCCTATTCTTCATGCATTTCCCTGTGCATTTTCTGGGAAGCTCTGGCCATCATGATGTTTCCCATGTCAGTACTGCACAGTTTTGAGGTAGGGCTTGGATGCATGGATAAAAACATCCCACATTATGAATCAGGAGTTAGAGGTGAGTGCCGAAACGAGTGCACTAGAGAGCATAACAGGGAGAGCTACTAGAACAAGCAGAGAAGAGAGTGAAGGTCCCAAGAAGGGAAATAAAGGGCAAACGGAGGGAGGGAACTAATCCATAGTCAGTGAGGTAAGAGAGTCTTGGTAGTCCAGTCTCCAAAACCGATTGAGGTAGCAACCTCAGGGAGGGTCGGCTTGTGGCAGTAGTCTAATGTAGCATCTTGGTAGCAGACAGGGGTCTTAGAAGTGGGCCTTTGCGGATGGGGCCAGCTAAAGCCTGCCGGTTCCTCGTGTGTCCATAAAAGAAGCTCCTCAGCCAATACCTAAGCAGGATGGAGGAAGGCAGATAGAAAACACTGCCTCGGGTAGTGAAAAGGCCAGAGCGACCATGTTGGAAGTACCACAGGATGGCTGGTACTGCAGGAAAAAGGTACATAAACACCAAATTCCTTGGTGCAACAGGCAGCATGATCATAGGCAAACACTGTCCACTAGTGTGATGTAGAAGCGCTGTAAATTGCTAGCATAAACGCACCCAAAACATAAATATCTGTACCTTGAGTAACATTTTTGGAAATGCGCCCAGTAATCTTTCGAGGTGCAGGGTGGATGAAACAGTTGCCCCTACCTAGCCAAGGAGGCTGATAGCAGCCCTGCACTGACATGGACTCCAGGAATGAATGTAGGCAAAGTGAGAATACTGCAAGACCTCGTGCTCCGTAGCGTAGAGGAAAGTGAAACAGACGAAGTTGGAAGATTAAGTAGGAAAGGAGTTACAAAACACACCTGGATTACTGGCCTCCTGAACTAAATGGTGTGTGTCTAGTCAGGCCAGTCTAGTTTAATTCAGGGAACTACTACAAACTTAACAACATTCAGGTTATAATATTTGTCTTTTATATGTCAACAAAAACCTAGTATGTCTGCTCCAAACATAAAGTTCTCGGAGGGATTGATATTTTCCATGTCTACAACAGAAACACGGCATTTCAGTGGTTTACTTATTAATGGAGGTGTTTTGTACAGCACCGAGCAGGCAGAAACAGATCTGCTCTTCATCACTAAGAGGGATCAGGGAGAACTTGGGGACAGTGAGGAAAATGTAGGGAATGGAGGAGTGGGTGAGGAGAGGGCCACTAGCGAGTCATACAGACTGGTGATTGTCAGGGGTTTGAGGAAGTGGGAGACGGAGGGGAGGTGAGGAAAATATAAATTAACATCTACCAGACAAGTAATTAACACACATATTTCTTATGTATCACAGGTCTCATATATACGTGTCATGTATGTTATTAAAGTTCACATAGTTAAAATGCCCACCTATTACTAACATGGTTGTTAGGGACGCCACCTGTTGTTGCTATGCCAGTTGTGCGTCTGATGAAAAGGCATTAAAAACACGCATGCCTACAATTCTTGAGACGTTAACAGTTTATGACTGGATCACATAAGGGTCATAAACACATCTTCCAGCTATAATCAGTGTGAACTGGCGATGAAACTCAAGATCTAATGTGGAACAGAACCCCTAAACAAGTGCAGTCACTGCTATGGAAAATAAAAACAATACTGATAATAACGACCTTACTATGTGTGCTTGCTTTATCGCCTGTATGAATCACTAGTTGTGCAGTTTAGTAGCAAAGAATGAACAACATTTTAAAAAAGAAAACTGCCTGAGTTATGCCGTGATAAATATAGAGAGTCCTCCCACATAAATACCATGAATCGATTTCCGACTACTACAATTACCTTTTTAGATCGAAAGTGACGGCGCTGTCCTTGATGCTCTATCTAAACCATTAGCTTTCACAACATCCTTTACTTCAAAGGTGTCGGCCTCTGGTGCTGAGTGTGCGGTTTTCCTGCTGTCCTTTGTATTCTATACAGCTGCTTTCTACGCCATCTTGCCTTCTCTCCCAAGACTGCTTACCTGATTACCAAAACGTTATTCCATTTCCCTGAGGGCTATTGGATTTGCGTAGTCGCACATCAACAAAATGTGCGCCTAATCGTGTCTTGCTCTGGTGTCAGTGAACTGTGAAAAACGTGCCTATCGTGAGTCACAGCAGCATGACGCATAATGGCGGTCAGAACTAAGGGGATACTTAGAATGGACACGGGCTAGGAATCAATAGTCTCTGTGAGTTAAAAATAACGTTGGTAGACTTAATTGTTAAAAGATTAAGAATGTCAAAGCAATGTCAGATTGTGGCTGAAACGATATCTGCGATCTCCCCGTGTTTAAACAGATTCAGAGCACTGGAGATGAAAACGGGTATATTGAGCTGTGCACGACTTGCTCACATGAATACTGGGAAGTCCTTTATCACGCCTCTCATGCTATGGCACACAAGTTAAAATGAAGGTAGAGAAATGTGTCCGAGCACGTTTGTGCCTCACCCTTATTTCACAAGGCTCCTTGCTTACGTAATGGGGCAAAATGCATTACGCGCTCTGGACTATAGCATCATCCTGAATTGTAAACGGTACGCCGTACATCCTTTCCATGTCGGGATGTTGCGTACCATTCAAACTGTTAAAAAATAATAGCTTAGTTGTAGTGTTATAATAGCGTTGCTAATCAGGTAGCATCTCACCTAGTCATACAATAATAATATTATCACATTGCACATGGAGACCTACTTTAACAAATGTTCTTCTGAGCCTTGTCAGCCAAGTATCATCCCCACTTCGAGTCCCATCCCGGTCCTAGGTCCTTTCCATGCTCTTGACTAGGGGAGGTACTCTGGAACTGTGTAAAATAATGCTTCACTTCAACCTGTTTTATTAAAATGCATTCATACAACATACATATTTCGGATAATAGCAACACATTTGTAATTGTTTGACAGCTATATGGTTTTGCTGTTATAAAGAAAAGTATAACCAATAAAGGGACTTTATATATGGGATAAAGTACTCTCTAATATATGTTATATGGATATTGCAAGTCCCCAAGAGTTCTGTGAGCAATCAGAGGAACGATTCCGCAATTCCTTGAAATATATTGTTTACGTATGGCACGGACAATTGTATTTCTTATACTTAATGGTGACCCCCTCATCCCTTTCTGTTCTTGGTCTGGTACTCAATCGTCTTCCACGATATGTTGCTGTTGTTCATGTGTAGAATTACCGTAGAATCCTTTTTGCATTCTGCTGTCAAAAAACACAGTTTATATTGAGTTGCAAACGCATCATGTTAGCACATTTAATAACATGCATTTGAACATCATTCTGTGGCTGAAGACAAGTGGATCTACGCAGATGCTTGGCAATTCTCCCTTAAGTAACCCCATAAATACACTCATTAACCATAGCACTATACACGTCTCTTTGTAAATTAGCGGTTGTGAATTGTTGCAAACAGTTCAGAAGAAAGACATCTTTAATGATCGAGTGCCAGCAGTCGTTCTGCTCTGCGTTGGCTCAGGCAGAAGAACGGTGACATCAACAAACGACTACAATAAGTTATTACAGTGAAAGTGATGCCATTTTAGGATTGCAGGTAAGGGGCAGAGAGACTGGTCCGCCATTCAGATTGCAATTGCTGTTTTCACAGCACGGTGAGCATCTATTTACAGTTTACGTCATGCTGATTGCTTTCTGCATTGACGAGGATGGTGCCAATATCCGTAATGTGATTAGCTGGTGAGCCGTTACTTCCGTCATCTCTTGAGCAACACAAACACCAGCAGTAAATCGTGACATTTGCTACACATTGTTCCAGGTGTTCTCGGGAAGTAGGCAAGCAAACTGCAACTCAGTAAGAATTGAACTATTTGGCAAACTGGTATAGTTTGCCATTTTTCTTTTCTTTTTTTAATGAATCAAGCTACCTACAGGTTTCTGAGGACTTGGTTTCACAACACACCTGTGGCATTTTAGGTTCTATGAAGTAAGCTATGCATGTCCCAGGTTTCTTTGAACCAGGGGAAAACAACCTTTGGCTCTCCAGATGTTTTGAACTACAAATCCCATCAGTCGTAACCATCATAGTCAATGGAGAGGGGTCATGGGAGAAGCAGTCTAAAACACTGGGAGAGCCACAGGTTGCAGATCCTTGAACTTTGACCATCCCAGAATTTCAGTGGATCCTACTACTCAGCCTTTTGGAAGAGCTTTTATATTTACAATTAATTTCTGTAGATGTACCAGAAGCTACAGAGCAAAGCAATGGTCATTACCAAGTGCAGAATCTCTGTTACCATCATGGACCTATGCCTGGGCCATTATCAGTCATTTTCTACTGATCAAAATGACTGAAGTAGTATTTCTGCTAAATTGTTGGTAAAGAGATTGACATGTGGAAGCCCAACATTATTGCTCTGCCCCCAAAGACAGATTGTAAAAGCAAAAGAAAATATTGAGGCTGAGTACCCCAAAAGGAAATACACCAACCACGGGCTTATAAAGATTCACAGATCTTTAGTCTATAAGTGTACAGTTTACAAAGAAACAAAGTATCAGATATCTATCTGGCCCTCAGTACATCACAGCGAATACCAGCCCTTTCGGTGTGAGAAGTGAGAGGTACTGGACGTCTAAACATTTGCATATTTTATACAGTTTCCAATCGCAATGTCCAACCCCTCTGCAAGTTAATCATTCTCAGCCTAGGGTTCGTGCCGAGTTCACCTCTAGTTTATCTAACTATATGCATGTGGATTATTTCCAGTTTGTACAACAACAAGTCACAATGGCAACAGTGGATCTTCGAATTTAACATGAATACTTAGTACACGTCCTATACTTGTAGTTCAAAAAGTGTTCACGTTTAGTATTTAAACAACATTGTATTTGATGTATGTTCGCGGATCGGACTTGTTGGCGCAGGTAATCCTCGATCTATAGGTCAAACGTAGGACAAGGTCTCAGTACACGGTCCTAACATTTGGCCTACGGGCAGTTTGGACATTAACTTTGTGCGAAGGTCAGGACAGCTAGGTTACAAGCGGAAAAACACTGTCCACCATTTTAGAACACAGAGTGACTTTGAAACGGGAATCAAAATGGCGGATGAACCTAAAATGGCGGCTGGGTCGATCTAAGGTCGGGACCTTGCAACACCGATTTCTTCGCAGAGCGACTGGGCTTAGGCCAATATATACAATATAGGAGGTACAATATGATATCCCATTTAACAAACCCTCCTTTTGGCCTAAGCCAAGAGCTAAACTACTTCTAGTCACTTTATGAGTAACTCCACGTCTCAATGTCCATGCATCCTGAATCACTATCGGAGATATCAATTACCATGAGGTCGGAAACTAAGATTTCCTTCAGCACGAATTTGTTAGATATTTTCTCTTGGGCGTATACCTTGTTCCCTAATGCACCCATCGCTTGTGCACAACATCCTCCTACCATCGAACACATACCAGGAAGCCATTGTATGCAACAGCAGAGAAACAGCAGAATACCTAAAATAATCAGCAAGACCGAAAGTAGCTTCCATCCCCAATATCGTAAGACGTCCCAGAACCAAGCACTAAGATCCCAATTTCCCTCAGGAACATGCACTTCTGAACTTGCTGATGTGCAGATTTTGAATTGCTCTGAAAGTCGTTGCGGAGGAATCTGGCCGAAAATGCAGCAGGCGGACCCCACTAATTTACATACCCCTACCACGTTCAGCCAGAATGACATCTAATGCCATCCGGTTCTGAAGTGCCACTAACCTTATTGCTTTCTGTTCTAACGTCATATTATAGAGTATGTCAGTGGTCCAGTTGATGGTCCTCTCCAGTACTCTCGCTAGTCTCCTGATAGCTTCTGAGTTCAGTATTTGTCCCCAAAATGGCACAACGGATTTAGCTATATCACCCAGAATTTGTGCTGAAGTATCCCCATTCTCATCCCACCGTGGACGAGCCTTTGAAACTTCTATAGTGCTAGCAATGAATACCCCGGGTAACAGAATCCCTAAATAACAAGATCCCTGCCAATCCCTGGGGAACCATGGAAATGCTATATTACCACAAAAAAAGTAGACAGGTTCGCCTACATACAAAGGTCTGTCCTCACTAGTCAAATTCGCAAAATTGGCGCAACCCTTAAAATCACCCATTGACTGAGTACCATTCCTCTGTATGCAGAAAGAAACTGAATCGGGGCTGTGGTTAACAGTATAAGAAGGAGGCGTGGCATCCCTATTACCTATAGGAGGCATCTTGAAAGAGATCAAGGATTGAAAAGGATGGGACAGTCTGTCAGAAGGCCTAATAGAGGCAACATTTGGCTTGCTCCTATTCACAAAGAGTGTGCATCCCAGGGGCGTTAGAACATGTTTCTCGAAATCATTTAAGTTAGTTCCATCAAAATTCCTTGAGATGCTATATTTCCATCGGCCAAAGAATAGTGCTCTAAGAGAAGCATAACAAGCAGTTGTCAGAGGTAAAGGATGAATATACCAACCCAGCCCCTTATACCTGTGTTGCGGTAAATGCGAACAAACCCAACAGTTGGACCTATTAAAAATGGCATGTGTAGCATTCATAATGAGTAGCAGAGTGTTGTTCTGGTAACTCTGTGCTGAGAGTCTCTCGGAGATGGAGTGTGCAGATGCACGAATGGAGTAGAAACAGTGGGTACATTTTCAGTGGGTAACACATTTTCAAGCGGATGTACTCTTTCCAGATACCAAAATCCTAAAGCAATGACTATTGTAAAACCAGTTAATATTATCACTAAACAACAATACATTTTCGGGGCCCACACATTCGATCGTTCTTTTTCGTGGCTGGTCACACTGTCTCTTATCTGTTCCGTATGAGCGGGAGCAGTTGCAGGCATTGTATTCTTCAAACGATGTGCACCAAAGTTTATTTGCTGGTGACCTCAGGGCAGAGCGTATTCTTAGTCCTTTCACAAACCCTAGCCAACAGAATCCCCTTATATACAAATGATCGGGCAAAAAAGGCAAGCCCTTTGATGATTTTCTCGATGGCACAGCAGAACCGTGCAGTAGGTCTATATCCTCGGACGCAGATCGTACCTTGTGACTCCTGGTACTGAGTGATCTGTAAACAATGTGTCATCACTTCCCGTTGGAAGCGACGAATCCAAAGCAGGATCTGATGCAAGATCCGGAACAAATTCAAAAGACAAAACTGTTGGAGAGTGTGGAGGTGAAATGGCTGTTTCCCCAGGCTCCACGGGCTCAGGGAGAGTCTCCGACACACTCTCGATGCTGTTTACTGCTTCGTGATCGTTGGTTGCAGTACTGGTAAGGGGTTCTGTATCTTCTGTGGCGTGTGTCACGGGGCACAGAATTCTCTTGATGTTGGACACGTGGACCCAGTTCTTCTTGCCTGTTACCCACACCGCCATCTGTGTGAACAGGAGGACCTGGTGGGGGTCCCTCCAACGAGGTACGAGGCAGGAAGATCGTTCAAATGCGTTTGTGAGGACCCAGTCTCCCGGCTGTATGCTGCGACCGGGGTCCTCGTATCTAACAGGTAAAGCCTCTCACACCTGGTGATAAATCAAATACAGATTTTTAGTTAACTGGCCACAGTAGTCAGAAAGAAGTCCGTTTCGACATCTCGTAAAGAACGGGGCTTTGGGACATTCCAAATGTTAGCTGGCCTACCCATGATCACCTCAAAGGGAGAGAGCCCAGTCTTAGTTTGAGGGGTCGTCCTCATGGACAACAATACGATCGATAAGGCATCCGGCCATTTAGTTTGGTGCCGGCACACGTCTTAGCGAGCTTGTTCTTGATGATGCCGTTGTGTCTCTCTACTAGTCCATCACTCTGTGCATGTCTGGCCGAATGGAACCGTTTATCGATCTGTAAACCAGCGCATATCTGCAGAATTACAGCAGCGATAAAATGTGGACCATTGTCCGACCAGATGACTCTTGGCATACCAAATCTTGGAAAATATTCCTTAAGCATGGTCTTTGCTGTGGTCATAGCGGTGACATCTTTGACGGGAAAAGCTTCAACCCATTTGCTAAAGGCACAAATGACAACTAGTACATATCTAAAGTTGTTACAATGCTCCATTTCTATGAAGTCAAAATGGATTACTTCAAAGGGGACAGAAGGTGGACCAAAACTACCCGTAGGAGTGGATGTGCCCTTTCCCACATTGCGCTGTAAACAAATCATACACCCCTGAATGAAGCGTTCTGCTACCTTAGGGATTTTGTCATTTACCCACACATTTTTCAACATTTTGGTGACCTTACGAGCACAAATATGGGTGGGACCATGAGCCATAACAATCATCATTATAATATACGCGTCGGCAATAACCACTTCCCTTCACCTTTGTACACCCAACACCCGTCATCGTCCAATTTTGCCAAACCCTCAGCCCACTTCTTAGATTCCTCTAACGTGGCATCGGCTTGAATGTTCTTTATGGATTCAATACCCTCATCCAAAGTACAGGCATTTGTGGCTTCCCTTGAAGTATACATTTCTGAAGAGAGATCAGTGGCAGTCTGTTTGGCTATCTGGCCAGCGAAAGCGTTCCCCTTTCCTACATTATCTACAATCCTCTGATGCGCTGCGCATTTTATAATCGCTAGCTGAATAGGCAGTGTAAGCGCTGAGAGTAACCATACTATCAAGGAGCCATGTTGAATTTTAGTGCCATGTGAGGTCAAGAAACCTCTTTCTGCCCAAAGTCTACCCAAGTTGTGAAACACCCCAAAGGCATACTGACTGTCAGTATATATGTTTACGATAAGCCCTTCGGAAAGTTCCCAAGCTCGGGTCAATGCTATAATCTCTGCGGCCTGCACGGAGTTATACGTGATTCTTTTGGTCTCCTCGACTGTGCTCAATGTGGTGATTGCATAAGCAGCTGTGGATGTACCATCCGGGAGTTTGAAACAGGAGCCATTGCAAAACAGCTCCCTTTGTGGACTGTTCAAAGGAATGTCTCTTAGATCGATTCTGCCTTTGGTCTCTTGTTCTGTAGTGTAAAGGCAGTCATGTGACTCTTCGTCACTGCAAGCAGTACCTCGCGAGAAAGGTAAAAGTTCAGCCGAATTAAGAACACAACACCTCTTGTTTTGGATGTGCGGTGCAAACAAGATCAATTCGTATCTCGTTAATGATGCGGAGGTGAGGTGTTGCATTTGTGTTCTGTTTAATAGAACACCTACAGAGTGAGGTACCATCATAGTTAAAACATGGCCTAGGACCATTCCCTCACTCTGTTTTACGGACGCAGCAGCAGCAGCAACAGCTCTCAAACCTATTCTTCCCTCCATGTTCCTGTGTTAATACAGCCAAAGGACATCCATCACATTTGTGCTCATGCAACACAAAGGCCTTTTCATAGTTTGGTGTGCCCAAAACTGGTGCCGAGCACAATGCAGTCTTGAGTGGATGAAATGATTTCGGGTGTTCCAAGTTCCACGGCAATGGCGAAGAAATGCCCTTCTTTGTCAAAGCCAACATTGGTTTAATCAGTAAGGAGAAATTCGGGATCCACTGCCTACAGTAAGAAGTCATTCCTATCAAGGCTGTGACTTCCTTCTGTGTATTTGGGACAGACATGCTAGAAATGATTTTTATCCGTTCAGGCGTCAACCTTCTTCCCTCCTTTGGCGAAGCTATATGTCCATGTTGTACTATGTGAATAAGCAACAACACGGTGCCCTCCTTACAAGCACTCTGTGAGTTAGCAGCTAAGAGAAGATCATCTACATACTGAAGCAGTGTACAAGTAGAGGGCAACTCAAGTGTGTCGAGCTGCTCTATTAAAGCCCTACTATAGATGCTAGGACTTTCCGTGTAAGCTTGCGGTGCACAGGTAAAGATAAACGAGCGTCCCCCTAAGGTGAACGCGAACAAGTATCTACTGTCCTTATGTATAGGGATAATAAAGAAAGCGATCCAAAGTGAGTAGCTGAAGCCGGAATCATGGTCAATATTGTTGTCACATCAGGTACAATGGGAAATTGTGGAGCATCAATCTTATTAATGGCACGTAGATCAATAATAAAATGGAAGGGAATCGCATTATCGCCTTTTTTGTACACGGACAAAATCGGACTATTGCACAAACTACCTACAATTTCCTCAATCACCCCTCGATGCACAAAATTGGTGATGATGCATTTCAAAGTTTGCTCACCATCGACCGAGATCTTATACTGGGGAATACGTGACACCTTTACTTGATGTTTCAGAATAATGTTAATGGGCTCAATTTGTAAAACACCGACATCATTGTCATCAATTATCCACAAATACTCTGTAACATTATTACATTCTGGTGGCAAAGGTCTGGTTAAGAATTGGGAGACAGAAAGTTGCTGTGGTGAAATCATCAAACGCACCCCATCAGAAGAACAATGAATTACCGCATTTAATTATTTCAACAGATTCAACCCCAACAAATTATCTCCACAATTCGTGGTCAAAAGGAATGGACAGTGGTCCGTAAATGGACCCAAAGTAATAGTTACCGGCAAAGAAACCGGACAGATGACTGGTGTGCCAGAAAACCCTACAGAAACATTGCTTTGCCCTGACAGCGAAATGCTTGGAACACGTGAATGATCAATGGAACACTTCTGTGCCCCTGTATCTATCAAAAATAGATGTTTCCTATTTCCCACTATCATTTCAATATAGGGACCGTTCTGATTAACGGGAATAGGCGTTGGTTCCTGTCGAGGTCTCTCACCAGCTGGCCTTTCTCTATCGAGTCTAGCCATAGTATCTCATGTATCTCCTAACCCTGGTACATCATCTACAGTCCTAATCTGCTTCCATAAGTCAACAGGCAGGAGTACGGGAAATAACAAATCAATATCACTTAAGGTGAATACTGATGACTGTAAGACAGACTCTACTTCTTTGTAGAACTCTGTCAGATTCTTCCTAATATCGGGAATAGATTGTTTGATGGTGTTCACTTCCTGTCTCGAGAACAGGACGTGAAGGAACTGTGACACATAGAGGCTAATTCATAGAATCCAGCGCACAAGTAGCGCACGCGGCTGGCGCACAGCGTGCGCCTGCGATAGTCTGCGCCAGGCACGTGCGCTAAAACAGATTTCCGCGCACAGCGTATTCATGGATTTCAAGCTCCCAAACCAGCCGTGGCGCAGAGAATCGCAGCGAGCCTGCAGCAGCGCCAGTAACGCCCCCAAGAACGCCCTCGCGCAAGGAAAAGCCATCAAAATCGCTAAATCATCGCTAAGGGCTGCGCTAACCCTGGACCACTTCACAGGGCAGGCAAACAAGGAAAGAAAAGCGGGCAATCTTCAAATCAGGAGTACGCGGGAAGTACTACACGCGACTAGGCAGGGAACGTGAATTACAGGGGTACGCGGGAATCATCACACGCGAACAGCCAGGGTGCGTGTATTACAGGGGTAGCGGGAAGTTCAACACGCGATTGGCCAGGGTACGTGTATTACAGGGGTACGCGTGAAGTAGAACACGCGATAGGCCAGGGAACGTGTATTACAGGGGTACGCGGGAATTATCACACGCGAACAGCCAGGGTGCGTGTATTACAGGGGTAGCGGGAAGTTCAACACGCGATTGGCCAGGGAACGTGTATTACAGGGGGACGCGTGAAGTAGAACACGCGATAGGCCAGGGAACGTGTATCACAGGGGTACGCGGGAATTATCACACGCGAACAGCCAGGGTGCGTGTATTACAGGGGTAGCGGGAAGTTCAACACGCGATTGGCCAGGGAACGTGTATTACAGGGGGACGCGTGAAGTAGAACACGCGATAGGCCAGGGAACGTGTATCACAGGGGTACGCGGGAATTATCACACGCGAACAGCCAGGGTGCGTGTATTACAGGGGTAGCGGGAAGTTCAACACGCGATTGGCCAGGGAACGTGTATCACAGGGGTGCGTGGGAATTATCACATGCGAATAGGCTGGGTGGGCCCTCACAGGTGTACCCTGTACACCCTCCACGGCCCCTGCAGGCAGCCCACAAAACAGTGGACTACCCTGCACACCTGATCATGTCCCCCTGCACCCCCATCCACCAGGGGCACCCTCCACCAGGCCCCCACCCATGTCTCCCACCACCCCCACCCCCCAGCAGTGCAGGGGCACCTGCCATCAGGCCCCCATCCATGTCTCCCACCACCCCCACCCCCCATCCACCAGGGGCACCCTCCACCAGGCCCCCACCCATGTCTCCCACCACCCCCACCCACCAGCACTGTGGGGCACGTGGCCAGCAGGCAGTCAGGCAGCAGCCGATGGCAGGTGGGAGCGTGCTCAGGGCTCTGGGGGACTTAAATTTGGCCTCCTGGCCAGGAGCCTGGTCTTTCGTGTTTGAACGCGTGGACAGCCTGATAGGGAGTGACTTTGCACGTGAAAACCCCACACTCAGCGAATCGCGCGAAAACCCGTCACCAGCATATGTGCGTCAATAGTTACCTGCACGTGCAGTGTCAAAGCGTGTGATTGGTGAAAATGGATCTACACGCAGGAGTGACAAAGCGTGTGATTGGTGAAAAGTGAGCTACACGCAGGAGTGTCAAAGCGTGTGATTGGTGAAAAAGGATCCACAGGCAGGAGTGACAAAGCGTGTGATTGGTGAACATGGGCCAAGCACGTACACGCCGTAAGTGACGCTGTACGTGTGGGCCTGTATAAAAGGTAGTGTTGAACACCATTTCCTTGTACGTGCTTTTCGTGGAGAGCGAGTGGGTGAATTCTGTACTTCTTGTCGTTTCACACGCGATTTACTTCACGGCGTTTCCAGTTCGTACTCCCTGTTACCTCTGACAGCTTTTTCTCTTATTCCTCTTGTACTGGTTTACCTGGGCCTGTTCCCTCAAACAGTGTCCCCTTCTACTGTTGTCCTGTCTCCTCAGACAGCGTACACATCTTCTTTTGGCGGGGGTGTTGCCAACCAAAAGCGCTCATTTTTCACGCTCTTTTACCAGGCAGACGGTGAGTCACGCACGTATCTAACATCTGTGCTTGCCCCGTGTGTAGCCTACCCCTTCAGAGGTCAATCTAGGCTGCGTGTGACACGCATACGTTCATTGTGTTACTGGATGCCACAGCGTAGTGCAGGGTTTTCCATCAGCACACGTGGTCTAGGAGGGGTATTGTGCACGTTCCTTAACTTTTTTGGGGTGCCTGTGCGTTGCGTGACCCGTCATCTTTCCCCAGGGGTGTCATATAGCCTTGCCACTGCACTAGGGTACGAATACCATCTGGTACCCAACCCCTTTGACACCCAATTGCCCAGGACAATTGTGCACACCGACTCCCATACGCACAATACCATCAGTGCCATGGTTGGGAGGCGTGCAAGCCGTAAGGGTGGCAAAGGTGGCCGAGCCACACGTGGTGGCCGTGGAGGATCCACTAGGGGACGTGGTTGTGACTTGCAGGGTGCCCCTGTCCCCCCCAGTCTGGAGGACCAGTCAGGGACACCCATGCCCCCCCCCCTCCCCCCCCCCCAGTTGAGAGTCATGTGGCTGATACCAACCCTGATCAGCCCTTGTCGGACCAGGCCATTGTGGCACCAGACCTGTCCCAGGGTGATCCCATCGCTGACATCCAGGTCAGCAGGTCCACTGCACGTGCACCGGTGCACATTGGTGTCATCAGGGCACGCGCATCTATGCCAGATAGGTCATCTGCTGGCCCCCGTAGCCAGGGTGTGGCTCCATCCACCCCACCTCTCATACACCCTGCCAAGACTGTGTCGGTCCTAGTTCATGCACCTCAGATCAGGCCTGACCCCATCCCACTACCCCCAATGCCTGCACCTACTCCCATGCTGAGTGGGCAATCCCACACACCCAGTACTGAGTCCACCACGACTCCTGCCCCTAGTGTCCACAGCGGCGTAGGACACTCTGGATCCCCACCCCCTTCCAAGCGCAAGAGGAAGAGTGCACGTCCGGCACAGGCTGATGCCCCAGGCACGGCTGCACAGTCCGGCCCATCAAGGAAGCCAAGCTTCACAGACGCCGAACTGAATGCACTTGTTCAGTATGTGTCAGATCATGATAGGGAAATGGTCATCGTTGCAGGGTCCAAGATCACACATGCCAGACGCCAGGCACACTGGCAGACCATTGCTGACAGAATAAGTGCCCTTGGAGTAGTGAGGCGCACAGCTAGTGATTGCCAGAAGCGCTGGAATGACCTTAAGCGCAGGGCAAAGGATAAGCTGGCCTCAAGTCATGCCGCAACCTTGGTGACTGGAGGTGGGTCCCCAGCACAGGATATAGAACTCACACCACACGAGTCTGTAGCTGGATCCTACGTCACCGAGGGACAACTCCAAGGTGTGGGAGACCTCCCTGATTACGAGGCATCATCCGGTGAGTGCACATGCATGTGTGTATTATCCATGTGCATGGTGTGTGTGTGAAGCATTCATGTTGGGTGCCTGTCAAGGGGGTGTGTGGCAGAGTTGATAGTGGCACCCATGTGCCTCATCCAGTATGTTCAGTGCAACACCATCTGGCCACAGCACTATCCCTACTGGCAACAGTGCACATATGGGCCCACACCATGGAAGTTGCCCTTGAATTGTCATTTTGTCACTACATTGTTGCTCATACTCCCCTGTCTATTCATCTGATGTCTTACATACCATTCCTATCCTTTCCCCCAGCCATTCAAGTTTCATCTTCACATGCCTGACATGCAATGATACCACATGCTAATGCGTCCTCTGTATATAAATGCCAACCAACATGCTGTCATACTGTGGATGTTGCCTTGACATCCACCTCCTACCTATGGTCTTTGGTACCGTCTGGTTTCGAGCCCCATCCCCTCACACTCCATGCTGCTCTTCATGGTCTATCTTCCATGACTCCTACAGTTCAGACCATCGTGCCCTACTCACGACACCTGCTTGCCAAAAGTCAAATGAGGGCACCCTGCCCTCCAATGCGACCCACCCTATTGCTGACCAGTGCATCTGAGCCTACTCTAAGCTAACTCTCACTGACATCTGCTCATACATGCCTTTGCCTGTCCCATAGACCCTTCACATGGTCCCTGTCCTCTCTCCTTGCTCCTCTTCCACCATCATTGGTGGGACCCGTTGGGGTGTACTCCTGGCCTCCTTCCAATCCTCAGAGGCCACTATTGATGTGCATGGTAATGGGAGCGTCTCAGTCCAAGGCCCTTAGGCCAACCTCAATCTCCGTGAGAAATGCTACCCACATCTCATAAACTTCCTTACCTCTCCTGCTGTCCCCCCTCCTCTCTCCTCATCAATCCTGCACTGCCTCCCTGCACCCTCCCATGAACCTTCTCCGCCTCCCACTCCAACTCCTACACATGCTGCACCTCTGATCTCTAGCACTCCCCGTAAGTCCTACAAGGCTGTCAACCTCCTCCACAATTACACTCCTTTCACTGCGGCTGCATCAGGCATTCCTCCGATATCTGTCACTTACATGAGGTTATGCACCTTGACATCCTTGGTCTCATGGAAACATGTCTGACGGCCAGCTCTGTCTGCATCCTTGACCCTCTCCTTGGCCCGCCACTACTGTGCAGGGGGGGTGTGCCCTTGGCTTCCCTGAGGGTATTCCTGCCACTGTCACTCCTACTTAGACCTACTCCACTCTGGAATTGCTTGTGTGAGGTCTCTCTCCACCACACCTTGACATTCTCAAACAGTGCGTACTGTGTCTGGGAAAACTGGTCAAATGTACTACTTCCTTTCTGAGTGTCCTCACCTCTCCTCCTCACTCATGTCCCCAGACACAGAAATCCTCATCCTTGGTGCTGTACGCATCCACCTGCATGCTTGTTGACGCCCCCACGTGACCTTTCTGTGACCTCAGCAACTCCCTCTCACCCTCTAGACTCCCGTCTGTCCCTACTCATTCTGCAGGGCACACTCTTGATGCTCTGATCTCATCTGACTTTCCCCTCTCCGTCCATCTCTGCACTCCTCTCTCCTGGAGTGATCACATTCTCCTCTCCTCCCAGCTCACCCTCACCACCCCACAGGCAAAGCCACCCTCACCACTGTCACACACCTTCTTGGTATTCCGACCCATGAAGTGTGTGTCAGTCGAGGCTCATGCAGCCAAAATCTCCCCCCCATCCAGCTCCCCCTTAGGCTCACTCCCATCCTGACAGGGCCCACTCCATGCTCCACTCCATGTCAGGTACACTGGATGTCTTTGCCACGGTCATGACCACCTGTCTGAAGCCCCATGCCAATGCAGAGTCCTGGCATGACTCGGATCTTGTGAACCCAAACCACAGGTGCCGGGTGGCAGAGAGGGAATGTCCTGCATCATGGCCATCCTCTGGCAAACTGGCCTGCCACATGCTCCAAAGGCAATAGCGCCTCACCCTTTTCACCAAGATGAGATCCCCAATCCAAGGGCACATATCTGCGGCATGTGACAACTCTGCAGGACACATAGAAATCTGAAAGGACCTTGCCGAGCCAGAAGCAGTGTGTACCTCCCCTGTCCCCTCCGAGCCCACAGCACTGCATGATTGTCTCTGTACCCCTATAGGCCACCCCCCCAGCACTTGTCTGCGCCTAACACCATCTGCCCTTGACGTCAAGTCCTACTTACCTTGTACAGCACTTCCAGCCGCCACTTCCCCTTGCACTTCATTGTGCCACCCACCCCTGCACTTGCGTGACATGAATGACACCAGCACCAGTAGGATTGTTGACTGGCATCCCCTTCTGCCCCACCACCCCTCAGTGCTCCGCTGTACCTTCATACATTACTTGACCGGTGCTTCACGAATGCAATATGAATCCTTTACAGGTGATGGGGAGGTGGAATCACATTGTTTACTGCATTTTGTTGATGTAGACAAGGCACTGTGCATCGTTGCCAATTTGGACTAGCAGATCCATGTACAACATGTATACTTATGGATGTGACGATGCAATGTCAGGACCAGAGTGGTTGAAATCCAAAAAAGTAGCCCTCCTCTCCCTCTTCACTTGGTGGCTATGTCACATGCCATGTGTGTGATGGCATGTGCCTTTGACATGGCAATCACCGGCCAATGTGTGATGGCAGTGCTAGGCAGCAAGGTGAGCAGGCGTTGCTCTCCAATCTGTACATTGTATGCCCTGAGCCTCCCCTACAGACCCAGTGATGGTGAATGCATAGGAGGTCTCCCAGTCATGATCGACATGTGTCGTAGAACTACTGCCTCTGTTGTTCATCAGCCCTTGTTGCATGCCATGGTGCTAATGCCTGTTTCCATTTTTCTCTTTCATGTCTTTGCAGGGGACGAAGCACTTGTTGATGCTGGGGATGTGGTGGTGGAGCCGTCCCAGGAGGGCAACCCGGGCCGACCTACCACAAGTGAGGGACGTGGTGTGTTTGTGGGTGAAAACCCACAAGTGCTGCAGGCCGTGCTGTCGAGGGGTGTCTCTGGGGGTTCCTCCCCCGAGCAGTATTCAGGTGTAGACTCGGAGGATGACACCTATGTGCAGTCGCAGGTGAGTGTTCTTGGGAGAGAATCTCCTCTGTCCGACCCACCTGCAGCTGGGCCATTGCCCTCAATGGGGATGTCAGTGTCGGCAGATCAGCCTCCGGTGGTTACGGATGCAGGGCCACACCACCCAATCTCTGATCCTGTTCCTGGGGCTGCAGATCAGAGAGGGAATGCAGTCCTGCAGCCTGAGGCCTTGCCGGCACAGCAAGGCGCAGTCCGCCTTGCCCCAGGCAGGTGTGGTGCCCGTCAACGTGGTGGCCGTATGCCACCTGGCAATACCGTTTGGGAGCAATCCATCTACGGTATGGCCACCCAACAGGCAGCATCATCCGAGATGATTGCACAGGCCATGGATAGGGTGGCCACTTCCATTGTCCCCCCAGAAAGGCTGATGGAGCGACTGGAGCAGGCTACAGAGTCCATCTGCCAGGCACACAGGGAGGATATGTTGGCGTCCAACATGGACAGGCGGGCGGCACTGGCGACTCTGCGGGAATCACTTTCCATGGAGTCCCAGCGCCACAGGGAAGGCCTGAGGGAAGAACTCCGTCACCTCAGGTCGACCCTGTTAGAGCTTGAGGCTTCATCCCATAGAAGGACAGAGGAGCAGCTGGAGCGTCTGACACGGACGCTCTCGGCCGAGATGCAGGCAACTCGTGCGGAGGTCAGGTCATCCCGGGAGTTACTGCATGGGGACCTCCGCATGATTATAACCCAGAACCAGAACTACCAGACCCGCCTGCTTGCAGCCATGGAGGAGCAAACTCGTGCTTTGCGTGGGCTGCCTCCCATTGTCACACCATCTTCTGAGGCAGCTCCCCCACCTCCAGAGTCAGCTGCAGGGTCTGGCCAGAGCCATAGCGACTCATCTCCCACAACAGAGTAGCCGTGTGGGCCACGAGCCTATGGGGTGTTTTCCTTTCCCATGATCCACACAGGTGGATTGTGGCGTGCATCCTGTCCTCGGACCTCATAGGTGGCCCCCCTCCCCCCCGCCGGCCCTTTCATGGTCATTTTTTCTCATTTTTATTTTTATTTTGCAAGAGTGTTGCCTTGTGTGGGTACCTGGGCATACACTGTATTGTGGCTGGGCACATGCAGGCTTGTCCTGAGTTTGGTTTCGATGCTTGGGTAGCAGACATCCACACCCCTCCTGCTTCCGTTTCCATGGGCTTGCAAAGGGTGTGCCCAAGTGACATCAAATTACACGGTGACATTGGACTCCCATGAGCTGTTGGCCAGTCCATAGTCAATACTGTGTAGACATTCATAGTGTTCATTGTTGTTGCACCTAACTATGCATGATGGTTTGATATGTGCCTCTACTTACATATGTTGCTCATGTTTTGCAGGTATTTCACACAGATCTTCACAAGGGCATACTCTCTGGAGTCAGACTACATGTCGGTAGATGTGCACTGACACTTTTGCATGGCGCCATCACTGTACATCTGGACGGTGAGGACATACCAGCAGAATCAGGTAATGAGACTACCATTGATTACATGCAATGTGTCTTGTTTGGGTGGGCTTCAGGGTGGGTTGGTGTGTAATTTGATTGAAAATACTCTTACACAGGTGTGTAGTAGTGGCTCCAGGGCGGTTAGCTGCTCAAGTGCGGCTATGTTCCATTTGGTGCACTGCTATTTGTGACACTGGTGTCATGTTGTGATGGCCAGTTTGTTTGCTGTCACATACCATGACATGGTGTCCTCAGTGGCGGGACTGTGAAGGGAATGGGTGACATGGCAATGTTGTCATGTAGTGAATCGGCTGTGGCAATGCATATTAGATTGATGGAGTTGTGTCTTTGCGTTGTGATGCATTGCTGGTGTATGTGTAGCTAGGGGTGCACACATATTGACACTTCCATGTTAACAATCTCAGGCTGATGTGTATCTGACTGTTTATTGTCAAGTAATTTTCAGACATTGTCAGGTAGTGTCATCATTGATTGTCAGATGGTATGTGCCAGAGCAGTGTGCACTAGCCAGCACTGTGATTCCTAGGTGAAGAAGTTGGCCACCAGTTGCGTACGGGCTGCCTCCCCCCGTGCCCTTTCCCCTCCCATGCGCAGCGGGCGTGCATGTGGTTGTGGATGTGGGGGCACCACCATGTCCACGGGCAGGCCCCGGCGTGTTGCAACGTTGTGCAGGACACATGCTGCCACTATGATCCTGCACACTATTCGGGGAGCATATAACAGCTGCCCGCCAGAACGGTCAAGGGAGCGGAAGCGTGACTTCAGCACTCCGAATGTACGCTCCACTATGCCCCGTGTTGCAATGTGGGCAGTGTTGTACCTTACCTGGGGTGGCGTGGTGGGGTTCCGGATTGGGGTCATCATGTGGGGGCTGATAGGGTAGGCACTGTCCCCTGCGGAGGTGGTGATGGGTATCATTAGTGGTGTTGTGTCATGACCCAGTATCTGACATGCATGCATGTGCAGTGGCATTCATGCTCACCAAGCAGCCATGTATCTCCATGCTGGCCAGCCTCTAGGTCCCGGCATAGGGTAGACATTATGTAGATGAAGCTGTCGTGGGTGCACCCTGGATAGTTGGCATATACTGATGTGATTATTCCCTTGGCATTGCATACAACTTGCACGTTGATGGAATGCCAGTGCTTGCGGTTTCTATAGATGTGCTCTGTTGCCCTGGGTGGACGTAGAGCCACATGTGTGCAGTCAATTGCACCAAGCACTTTGGGGAATTGAGCCACACCATAGAATTCCTGGATGCACGTCCGCCTTTCTGCATGAGTCCTGGGGAGATATATGCGCCTGCGGACTGATGGCCGTGCAGTGATGATGTTCAAGACCTGGTGTAGGCAGCGTGACTGCGTGGCCTGTGACACACCACCCACTATGGCACTTGTCCGCTGAAAGGATCCAGTGGCCAAGAAGTGCAGTACATTCAGGACCTTCTGCAGGGGGCTGAGTGCTTGGGAGCACAGGGTGGGTGATGTGAGGTCATCCTCCCACTCACTGACCAGGTCCAGTATGATGTGTGCTGGAAACCTGTACCTCCCATACACCTGGTCATCAGGCATCCCGAATAGGCTGGTTCTGGGTGTGAATATTCTGGCCCTGACTCTCCTCCTCCTCCTCCTTTGGTAGCCCACTGCCACTGCTGCTAGGAACGGTATGTTCATCCTGGCATCTGGCTTGTTTATTGAAAAGTGCGCAAATTAATGCCTTGCGCGTGTTGTAGGCGAGCGTGTGAGCCTCGCACCCCTGGAATCGAGTTCCCACTCCAATCGCGTGTGGAAATTCCCACGCAGCAGGCATACAGGTGCGCTGGCCGCGCGCCCCTGAAATACACGTACTTAGGCCAATGGCGCGTACGCGCACTTTTGGCCAATTACACGCGATGAAATACACGTACATAGGCCAATGGCGTGTACGCGCACTTTTGGCCAATTACACGCGATGACACTCTGACGTGCAGTATTTCCACGTGTGCTCCGTCTTCACGTGCTGAGTGGGGAACGCCCGTGCGGATCACGTCAGACGCGCTTACGCGATGAGGGACTCTGGTCCAATAGAATCGCGTATGCGTGCTGACGCACTTACGCGCTAAGGGCCTTTCCTCGGATTTCACGCTGACGTGCAGGAATTTCACGTGCCAAATCACTCCGTATCAAGCTGGCCACCCGAAAACACACGGAACACCACGCTCCTGCCCCGAAGGCCGAGTTACTGCCCCCCCAGTGCCCTGAGCAGCCTCCCACGTGCTATCTGCTGCTGCCTGCCTGCCTGCCTGCCTGCTGCCACCGTGCCCTGCCATTTGGTGCCTGCACATCAGCCATCTGCAGGGGTCCACTTGCTGTGTCCACCCCTGCTGGAACTGAAGACTCCCAACTGGGATTACATCGCTCCACAGCCCAGCCCCAGGACCCAGTTGCCCACCCACACCTGCCTCTGGGGTTGCCATGTCGGGCACTTCTACATCTGGCACCAGTGGCAACCCCAGGCCAGAGGGGCAGAGGGGCACCAGCTTCACTGCCACCGAAGTTGGTGTCCTGGTGGAGCATGTCCTGGGGCAGTATGATGCCCTCTTTGGATCGTCCCGCGCCAGCAAGGAAGGACGGGAGAGGATCTGGGCCGACTGTGTGGTTGCCATCAACGCGGAGGGGGTGGCAACCCGCAACGTCTTGAAGATCAAGAAGCGCTGGGAGGACTTGAGGTCCAGGACCCTTGTGAAGGCCCGGCGCCTCGTGGAGGGGGGCCGGGGCCACATGAGTTCCATCCAGAAGAGGGTCCTGGAACGCGTACGCCCAGCGCTCCACGCCCAGATCCTTGAGAGGGAGACCCGTCTGGAGTTGAGCGGTAAGTGTCCAAGCATCACTGTGTGAGACAGGGCATGTTGCGGTGTGCTGGTTCTATGATACTTGCCTGGTAGTGTGCCATGGGCCATGTATGCATGTATGTGTGCTGGGACATCATGGTAATGCATGTGCGACCAGTGATGTGTGACCCACATGGTTGTTGCATGTGTTGAAATGCGGCATGGGGAGCACTATGCAGATTTGGGACATGAGAGCATGCCAGTCTCTGTACCTGGACATGGATGGGGGTGAAGGATGGGTGCTGATGCCAGGTACATATATGGTAGCCATGTCTGTGTGCCTGACCTGCATGTCTGTGACTTGTGCATGCCATGGATGCATGACTCATGTGTGTGACAATGCACAGATTCAGTGACGCACCCAACTTACCCTTGTTTTGCCTGTGTTCGGTGTGATTGGGGCCAGATGGATGTGACTGAGGTGAAGTGTGTGCATGTGATATGCATGAGCCATGATGCATGTGAGTTACATATCATTGAATGTTTCAAGAGTCAATTGGACATGCATGGAAATGTGCATGGCATGCACCATGCCTGTTACTGTGTGTGTTTTGCCTGGACTGACCCATGTGTTGTGGAGGGACATGATGGAAGTGTACTTTGACAGGGGTGCTCATCTGCTATTGCTTCCTGTCTAGGGGACCATTGTACAGTAGCCTGATGCTTGTGTCCTTTGTCTCCCTCTACGCAGCGGCTAGTGAAGAAGAGGGCGGAGACGGCGCTGTGGAGCAAGGCGGCGGGGATGCCCCCACGGCTGCAGCGGAAGGGGTGGGTGAGCCCCCACAGGGGCCTGCTATGGCGGGAGACGGTGAGGAGCCATCCAGGTTGGTGGTTTGCATAGAGGAGGAGGAGGCCGACACTGGTGCACACATGGGGCCTGGTGGGAGCATCCCTGCTGGTGCAAGTGGTGCAGTCCAGGGCCAGGGGCAGGAGGCAGCACAGGTCACCGTGGAGGTGCCTGTGCATGTCGCTGTCCCTGACCCTGTGAGTGCACCACCATGCACCAGCAGGGATGCCCCGTCCCAGGCCCGTCCGCAGGTAGAGGGGATGTCCATGTCAACTGACTCCCCTCCACCTGCGGCCGTGGGAACCCCTGGCCGCGTGGAGCAGGTCCTGATTGGGGTCGCGATGCGCACGGCTGTGATTCGTGATGCCGTGCGTGCTTCCCGGGAGGAGCACGCACGTCATCACGAAGTGCACCGTGCCGACGTGGCCCAATTGGGATCGGCCATGTTCGGGGGGTTCCTGCATGTGTTGGCCAATCTGACGGCCCTCTCCTCCTCTGTGCAGGCTATCCACCGGTCGTTCTCCTTGCCGTCTTCCGGCCCAGATGCCACCATGGCCCCCTGTGGACCTGCCCCGACCAATGCAGCCAGCTCGGGGGGGATCCCATCCCTGCCGCAGTTGGGAGTCGGAGGTCCAGCAGGGGTGGACGACACAGCAAGTGGACCCCAGCAGATGGAAGATGTGCCGGCATCATCGGGCAGGGCACGTGCACGACGGCGTCGGTGGTTACCATCAGCCTGGATGCCGTCGTGCTGGCAGAGGCAGTGGCGTCGGAGGCAGCAGCGGGCTCGACGTGGGAGGCATCATGGCTCAGGGCCATCAAGATCAGAGGGGCAGGCATCGGCCGGAGGCAGGGCAACCCTGGCATGGCGGTGTGTTCCGTGTGGGAGGAGTTTGGCCAGCGGATAGGTGCGGAGCGGCAGCGGGCGGAAGAGGAGCGGCTCGCCATGGCCAGGGCGGAGATCTCCATGCATCAGGCATTGAGGCGGGCTGAGTGCCTCGAGGAGGCTCGCAGGGAATTTGGTGAGCACATGGGGTTGTCCCTGCGAGACCTCGGGGCCAGGACTGAGTCCCGCCTCCAGGACATTGACATGGAGTTCGAGGATGCCCTGGCCAGCATCACCAAGTGAGCCGCAGGACTAGCCCGCTGCCTTTGTATATAGTTTTTTAGTTAGTTAGTGCTAGGTTTCCTTTATTTCTTTTTATTATTTTGGACCGCTTGGACAATGGCCACTTCTTTGTACATATTTTTTTTATTAGTTAGTATTAGGTTTCATTAGTGGTGTTGGGCTCATGGACCCTTGAACAATCCTGTAAATATAGTTATTTTTTGGGAGGAAGATTTTTTGACTTTCATATTGTTTACACCATGTCGTAATGGTTTGTCTTTCATTTCATGCTACATGTGTTTACTTTGGACAAAATCTATAGAATTTTCTATCCTTTGTTTTTTGGTTTCTCATTTTTGTTCCCGGACATGGACCTTTTATTTGCTTTGCCGGATAGTTGTATTAGTTAACTTGATTTTTTTTTAATACATTTTTATATTATCTTACACTTGTGTCATTTTTTCTTTGGTTTCTTACATGTCATGATATGGGTTTTGACATTCACTTGCACCCATTGTGTATGTGTGTGTGGCGGACATGTGTTCTTTTGCATACTTGCCTTTGGGGTTGTGTCATGTGATTGCATTCACTATGTGGGTGCATGCAATCCTTGCCTGGGTGTTTGTGCTGGGTATGCTGGCCATTACTGCCATTATTGTGTATCGTCAGGACCAGGGGCCAGGGGGACATGGGTGGGGGCCTGGTGGAGGGTGCCCCTGGTGGATGGGGGTGGGGGTGGTGGGAGACATGGGTGGGGGCCTGGTGGAGGGTGTCCCTGGTAGATGGGGGGTTGGGGGTGGTGGGAGACATGGGTTGGACATGGGTGGGGGCCTGCTGGCAGGTTCCCCACAGTGCTGGGGGTGGGGGTGGTGGGAGACATGGGTGGGGGCCTGGTGGAGGGTGCCCCTGGTGGATGGGGGGTTGGGGGTGGTTGGAGACATGGGTGGGGGCCTGGTGGAGGGTGTCCCTGGTGGATGGGGGGTTGGGGGTGGTGGGAGACATGGGTGGGGGCCTGGTGGAGGGTGTCCCTGGTGGATGGGGGGTTGGGGGTGGTGGGAGACATGGGTGGGGGCCTGGTGGAGGGTGTCCCTGGTGGATGGGGGTTGGGGGTGGTGGGAGACATGGGTGGGGGCCTGGTGGAGGGTGTCCCTGGTGGATGGGGGGTTGGGGGGTGGTGGGAGACATGGGTGGGGGCCTGGTGGAGGGTGTCCCTGGTGGATGGGGGTTGGGGGTGGTGGGAGACATGGGTTGGACATGGGTGGGGGCCTGCTGGCAGGTTCCCCAGAGTGCTGGGGGTGGGGGTGGTGGGAGACATGGGTTGGACATGGGTGGGGGTCTGCTGGCAGGTTCCCCAGAGTGCTGGGGGTGGGGGTGGTGGGAGACATGGGTTGGACATGGGTGGGGGCCTGGTGGAGGGTGTCCCTGGTGGATGGGGGGTGGGGGGTGGTGGGAGACATGGGTGGGGGCCTGCTGGCAGGTTCCCCACAGTGCTGGGGGTGGGGGTGGTGGGAGACATGGGTTGGACATGGGTGGGGGCCTGCTGGCAGGTTCCCCACAGTGCTGGGGGTGGGGGTGGTGGGAGACATGGGTGGGGGCCTGGTGGAGGGTGTCCCTGGTGGATGGGGGGTTGGGGGTGGTGGGAGACATGGGTGGGGGCCTGGTGGAGGGTGTCCCTGGTGGATGGGGGGTTGGGGGTGGTGGGAGACATGGGTGGGGGCCTGGTGGAGGGTGTCCCTGGTGGATGGGGGTTGGGGGTGGTGGGAGACATGGGTTGGACATGGGTGGGGGCCTGGTGGAGGGTGTCCCTGGTGGATGGGGGTTGGGGGTGGTGGGAGACATGGGTGGGGGCCTGCTGGCAGGTTCCCCACAGTGCTGGGGGTGGGGGTGGTGGGAGACATGGCTTGGACATGGGTGGGGGCCTGCTGGCAGGTTCCCCACAGTGCTGGGGGTGGGGGTGGTGGGAGACATGGGTGGGGGCCTGGTGGAGGGTGTCCCTGGTGGATGGGGGGTTGGGGGTGGTGGGAGACATGGGTGGGGGCCTGGTGGAGGGTGTCCCTGGTGGATGGGGGGTTGGGGGGTGGTGGGAGACATGGGTGGGGGCCTGGTGGAGGGTGTCCCTGGTGGATGGGGGTTGGGGGTGGTGGGAGACATGGGTTGGACATGGGTGGGGGCCTGCTGGCAGGTTCCCCAGAGTGCTGGGGGTGGGGGTGGTGGGAGACATGGGTTGGACATGGGTGGGGGCCTGCTGGCAGGTTCCCCAGAGTGCTGGGGGTGGGGGTGGTGGGAGACATGGGTGGGGGCCTGGTGGAGGGTGTCCCTGGTGGATGGGGGGTTGGGGGGGGGTGGGAGACATGGGTGGGGGCCTGGTGGAGGGTGTCCCTGGTGGATGGGGGGTGGGGGTGGTGGGAGACATGGGTTGGACATGGGTGGGGGCCTGCTGGCAGGTTCCCCACAGTGCTGGGGGTGGGGGTGGTGGGAGACATGAGTGGGGGCCTGGTGGAGGGTGTCCCTGGTGGATGGGGGGTGGGGGTGGTGGGAGACATGAGCCGGTGTGCAGGGTAGTTCCCTGTGGTGTGTGCTGCCTGCAGGGGCCGTGGAGGGTGTACAGGTAATGCCTGGGAGCACACAGCCATTTCGCGTGTGCAACTTCACGCGCACCCCTGCAATCCACGTACCCTGCCATATCGCGTGTGGAACTTCACGCGGACCCCTGCAATCCACGTACCCGGCCATATCGCGTGTGGAACTTCACGCGCACCCCTGGAATCCACGTAGCCGGCCATATCGCGTGTGGAACTTCCCGCGCACCCCTGGAATCCACGTAGCCGGCCATATCGCGTGTGGAACTTCCCGCGCACCCCTGGAATCCACGTAGCCGGCCATATCGCGTGTGGAACTTCCCGCGCACCCCTGGAATCCACGTAGCCGGCCATATCGCGTGTGGAACTTCCCGCGCACCCCTGGAATCCACGTAGCCGGCCATATCGCGTGTGGAACTTCCCGCGCACCCCTGCAATCCACGTACCCTGCCATATCGCGTGTGGAACTTCCCGCGCACCCCTGGAATCCACGTAGCCGGCCATATCGCGTGTGGAACTTCCCGCGCACCCCTGGAATCCACGTAGCCGGCCATATCGCGTGTGGAACTTCCCGCGCACCCCTGGAATCCACGTAGCCGGCCATATCGCGTGTGGAACTTCCCGCGCACCCCTGCAATCCACGTACCCTGCCATATCGCGTGTGGAACTTCACGCGCACCCCTGGAATCCACGTAGCCGGACATATCGCGTGTGCAACTTCCCGCGCACCCCTGAAATCCACGTAGCCGGCCATTTCGCGTGTGGAACTTCCCGCGCACCCCTGTAATCCACGTAGCCGGCCTTTTCGCGTGTGGAACTTCCCGCGCACCCCTGCAATCCACGTACCCTGCCATATCGCGTGTGGAACTTCCCGCGCACCCCTGGAATCCACGTAGCCGGACATATCGCGTGTGCAACTTCCCGCGCACCCCTGAAATCCACGTAGCCGGCCTTTTCGCGTGTGCTACTTCCCTCGCACCCCTGTAATCCACGTACCCTGCCATATCGCGTGTGGAACTTCCCGCGCACCCCTGTAATCCACGTAGCCGGCCATATCGCGTGTGGAACTTCCCGCGCACCCCTGTAATCCACGTAGCCGGCCATATCGCGTGTGCAACTTCCCGCGCACCCCTGAAATCCACGTAGCCGCCCTTTTCGCGTGTGCTACTTCCCTCGCACCCCTGTAATCCACGTACCCTGCCATATCGCATGTGGAACTTCCCGCGCACCCCTGTAATCCACGTAGCCGGCCATATCGCGTGTGGAACTTCCCGCGCACCCCTGAAATCCACGTACCCGGCCATATCGCGTGTGCAACTTACCGCGCACCCAGGTATGCACGCACACGTTTATTTTTTCTCTCTGCGCGTGTGTGTGTTTGTGGGTACCCCTTTGTACGTCTTTTGTCCTGGAGGGCCACAGTATTGGACATTGATCATTTCTGTATATAGGTGCTATTTGTTGGCGCACCTTTTAGCGCACATTTCTTGCAGGCGCAGAGACGCTACCGCCTGCTTTCTTGTGGCGGTCGTGTTTGTGCCTGTTTGTGCCTGTGCGCTGCTTTGAGCGTGCGCTTTTTTGCCCTATTCTATTCCATGAATACGTGTTGTATGCGAGCGTGTGGGCGTTCCGCGCACTTGCCTCCTTAACTTTCCCCGTGCCGCCCACATTCTTCCCCATTCCGAGTGTTGTGCCCCATTTTATTCCCCATTCCGAGTGTCCCGCCCTGTGTCCCGCCTACTTTAGAGCTGTGCGCTGCGCTCGGAGTGATGGCGCAGTGGCCGTGGCGCACGACGTTGGTTGACCTGTGCGCCGGCCTGCGCCGCGCGTTTTTTCCGCGCACGTCCTCTGCTTTTCTTGCGCAGGGACTTCCATGAATCGACGTGCGCTGGTTTCCCTGCGCTTTGCGCTGATTTTCGGCGCAGCGCACGTATTGGCCCCTCTGCGCCGGGATTTTCGGCGCACATTTATTCCATGAATCGGCCTGATAATGTGCAGGAATTTCTCGAGCAGCTGTACCTGCTGCAGGATTAGCGGGAATCTACTTTTGGGACAAATGTCGGAGGAACTTCTCTCATATGCAACTGAGAAGTAGGCAACTCCGAACGCTTACTACGCAACAGAGCTAGATTGAGCGCTAAAGCAGCTGAAGAAGTGTCAAACGAAAAAGCCCTCTTATAAATACTCAATAACTATGCGGGACAACAAATCTTTCTTTTTACGTACTCATCCTGCAGGTACTCTACCATTACCTGTATCACTTTCCTCTGCATTTCTGGCGTATACTGACTATACGTGTCATATACTTCAACGGGAGTTATCGACGTATCTGAGATCCACCTAATCGCATCTTTCGTACAAATTCGTGTTTCCTCATTTATCGATTTTCGACAAGGAAAGAACCGTTTCTGCACAAACATAACGTCCAAACTATCACCATCTTCATCTTCATTCTTCAACTTTCCAACTCGTTTCTATACTCAAAAACCCTCTGGACATGCTCTTGTACTTTCTCCGCAGTATCTTTAGAGAATGCTAAAGTATTCAGATCCCTTAACCCTTGTGGGAGATCTATATCATTTAGTCTATTCCACATTATACATAAATGAATTCCTAATCCTTCAATAAAGTTTTTCTCAGGAAAATTGGCCAAATTACAAAGTGTGGCAAGAGCATCATCCTGTTCATCCCTCTCCATGCAATGTTTAGCCCACCCAGTTAATTCACGCTTTTTTCCCCGCAGACACAGTACTACGAGTTACAACCCTCGATTCCGCTCCCTGTTTTACTACAAGCGGTGTAGAACCACTTGGAAGAGGGAGAGTAGGCAATTTTTGAACCTCTGGAAACAAAGGTACTATCAATGGTGTGGCAGGCGAGCCCACCGGACCCGTAACAGCAGGCAAAGGTGGAGGAGCAGGTGGAGGAGCGACAACAAGAGGAGGAACAACAGGAGGAAGAAGAGGAACATTAAGAGGAACCATAGGAGGAGCAGGAGGGGCTACGGGAGGAGGAATGACAGCAGACAGATGAACATACGGAGGTTGCGCAGTGGCAACAGGCCTTCGTTCATTTAGAAGTTTGTCAATAAGTTCATCAGATACATGAAAGTCTTCGGAAGGATACATTTTCTAGATACCAAGTGAGAAAGCCCTATCCATATTCCTAACTGACTCAGACTGTTTATTCTGGTCATATAACAATGCTTTTTCGGCGTTCGTCATATGACGGCGCGCATGTTTTTCTCTACTCTTAAGCTGCTGCATAGCTTCTTTCTTCCAATTCTGTAATACATTGAATGCTGCAGGTCTAGCCTTTTTCTTCAATAATATGGATTCTAAGTATTCAATACGGGAAATTTCAAAACTACTATTGATTGGCCACTGAAGTTCGGAAGGATGTCTAGTTTGTCTGTGCCAAATATCACTAAATACTATACTACCAATGCTGTGCTTACAGTATATAGTACACGCCGGCAACCCCTCCATTGGCGCCGGTCGGCCAAATTTCAAAGATTGTCTGTCATTGCGGAATAACGCCCTGAAGCAGGCAGACAATTTCCCAAGCATATCAGAATACTGGTGTTGCCTGGTCAATAATTGTACTTGCAAGAACAATACACCAAAACAAATTATCAGAATACTTAAGAATTGGATCACGACTCACCTGATCAAATCCTAAGGAGGTCCGATCGAATTGTAAAAGTTCTAACTAAGGTCCCACGTCGTTGGTGATTTCGGCAAATCTGCCCGCCTCGATATATGGACCCTTGTCAAGATGCCGACTCGGACCGCGGGCTCACCGTCCAGGGAGCGGATCGTGCAGCACTGCTGAGATGTCGCGTCTCATCCAAGAAAGGGGCCCCCTTTTACACCGTCCGATCTCAGTCCGATAGCCGCGTCAACCTTCAATGAGCTGCCATCAATCTTGAGGGTCCCTATTCGGGCCCCATCTGTAAAAGCAAAAGAAAATATTGAGGCTGAGTACCCCAAAAGGAAATACACCAAACACAGGCTTATAAAGATTTACAGATCTTTATTCTATAACTGTACAGTTTACAAAGAAACAAAGTATCAGATAGCTATATGGCCCTGAGTACATCACAGCGAATACCAGCCCTTTCGGTGTGAGAAGTGAGAGGTACTGGACGTCTAAACATTTGCATCTTTTATACAGTTTCCAATCGCAATGTCCAACCCCTCTGCAAGTTAATCATTCTCAGCCTAGGATTTGTGCCGAGTTCACCTCTAGTTTATCTAACTATATGCATGTGGATTATTTCCAGTTTGTACAACAACAAGTCACAATGGCAACAGTGGATCTTTGAATTTAACATTAATCCTTAGTACACGTCCTATACAATGTAGTTCAACAAGGGTTCACGTTTAGTATTTAAACAACATTGTATTTGATGAATGTCCGCGGATCTTACTTTTTGGCACAGGTAATCCTCGATCTATAGGTCAAACGTAGGACAAGGTCTCATTACACGGTCCTAAAATTTGGCCTACGGGCAGTTTGGACATTAACTTTGCACGAAGGTCAGGACGGCTAGTTTACAAGTGGGAAAACACAGTCCACCATTTTAGAACACAGAGTGACTTTGAAAAGGAAATCAAAACGGCGGATGAACCTAAAATGGCTGCTAGGTCGATCTAAGGTCGGGACCTTGCAACACGGGATTTCTTCGCAGAGCGACTGGGCTTAGGCCAATATATACAATAAAGGAGGTACAATATGATATCCTGTTTAACAAGATGTGCTTCATGAAAACAGAGGACCTGGTTCACTGCTCTCCTCTTTCCATTGTGGTGTGGAAAGGATAGAGGGGGTGAGACTGTGGGTCTAGAGAAGCTGGTATCACCATGAGTGCAGGTGAGATTCCAATGGTAGCTAGGTAGACCTTTCCCGATGGCATTATCAAACAATAAAGTAAGCTCCATCTTAGTGTGAATAGAAAGGTAAGATGACATACAACAAACGTTTCTCAGGTACCCCAGATGAAACAGAAATAGAAACACAAGATTAGTGAATGCATGGGGAAAAAAGTTAATTGAGAAGTTTTACCAGCAACCCTTTCCTAATACTGTAAGAAAAAATAAAACAAACAGGGAGATTGTAGACCTATGATGAGGATTGGTTGTGAATAAGAAGAGGATGTCTGCACACAGTGGTCATCTTGAGTCCCCAATGGAGTTGATGGAGTTAAACAATAGCTATGCTCAGTGATAGAAACAACCAGGAAAAAGACACAGCACAAAGTCCCAGCCTGACAGTACGAGGACACAACACCAAGTCCCAAACTGATAGCATGAATACGCAACACCAAGTTCCAGCCCAATGGTACCAGGATGCAACACGTAGTGTATGTCATAAAGTATATCTATGAGTGGGGGAGGGCACCATAAGATCCATTTGGATAATGTATGGCACCAAAGGAAAAAAAAAACAGAGGTTCAGTGGAAAGAGAAAGCTCTGGGACCCAAAAGATGGCTAGAATAAAACTGAACCAAGCTATTCAGAAAAAGGTAAACAGAAAAACTCACCATAGAAGGCCAATAATTGGAAAGTCCAAACAAGGAAGAGGGTGCCTGATGCTGCAAATCCAAATGCATCCTAAGGCAGAAGTAACAATAAATGGACAGGGAAGCTAAAAGAGAAAACACAGCATATCCCAAATCCAAAGGCAGTCAGATAACAGGCTAGGTCATGATAACTAAAACACAACAGTACCAAAAACAAATCCAAAGAAGACAATTGCAGTAGTAAAGAATGCATTCATATTCGAAAGGCACATTGGTGATGTAGGGAAATCTACACTGAAGAGAAGGATGCAGTGAAAAGCACTGAATTTAAAAAGAAAAGTGTGAGCTGCTGCCTGTGCACTGCATCTGAAAAATACACGCAAGGAAATATGAGATGTTTGAAGCCCATCTACAACGAGTGTATATGTCCAAAATAATTGACAAAGCACAAAGAGAAATCTGTTCAGTTACATGGACAAATCCACCAATCTTTTGTTAATTGAAGAACAGTCCATTCTCGTATGAAAAGCACAACATTTCATAGGAGAGCCAAAAGCCAAATTGGGCCTTGCATTTTCCTTTATACAACTAAGCATTAGTATAAACAAATCAAAATGTACAACAACTCGCAGTAAAAGTCTTTAAAATGTGATTGATTGCAAAGTAAATGTTGTTTTGTGCTTAGTGACATTTACAGTGGGGAAATGGGGGGAATACAATTACCTTTAAAGGCTGCATTTGGAACAAACGTAGGCTAGAAACAAATTGGCATTTTCCTGCCCTTCCCGAAATGCTATTGAGGAAAATGTCTTTCTCCAAGGAAATGCATCTCAGGGACTTTGAATCTGAACTATAAAGATCTATGACTCAGCCTGGAAGACCACAGGATACAATGTTTTGCATTTGTTCTGGGAGCAGGCTTTCCAGAGAAAAACATGTGTAAATGAGGAAAAAAAAATGTTCTCATTAACAACCCAATTTTTCATTGAGCCCACCTAACATACACTAAAAATACAACAAATAGATTCTGAGCATTGGTCTCGGCGCAAAATATCAAATCTTCCCATCATCCAGGAGAAGAAAATTCACACACCATCTGAGATTTGATGTCTGACAGTAGTGACAGACAGATGATGGAATCGCCCAAGGGGGGTGGGGGGGCAGGTTGATAAATGGCCCTTGCCAGCAACTTTAACTTCAAAGAACCTTCAGACACTGGCCCTATGACATGACAACCATATTCTCAAGACTTATAAATGGCCAGCTCTAATCATCAAATAGCATTACACCAGAATTCTGTTGTGAGGCAGGAGGGGGTGGTATGCTAGCTCATATTGTGACTCCTCCCATTATATGCAAATAAGAACATTCACTATGTATATTTTATATATGCAATCATATTTCTGTTTATAACTTTTGAAGGACATGTTGTAGAAAGCACATTTTCCTAAAACATTATTCAGGGTAAAAGGCTGTATCAGCTGAATATAAAACATGTTTTATATTTGTTTAACCGTGCAAATTAGGATTATGTCGATATTTTTGTGCAGAAACAGTGTGCACCATTGGTTCATATACCCTAGTGTCCGTGCCAGCAAGTCTATTATTCTGAGCTGGGAATGGAATTCTTTTGCAAAAGTATCAGAGAACAAAAAGGAACAATCTGTAACACATACATGACAGGCCGTGCTGAGATGAGAATTGCATGATTAGACTGACCTAAGTAAGAGCAATCTGTTGATTGATCAGTAACATGATCACACATGAGAAATATAGTGCTTAAGAAAGGTGCAATTGTTTAATGTAGACATTTCCAAGAAGACATCACAACAAGTGGAAGGAAAACAGGTTTGAAAGTTACTGCCATTAAAATGTCCTCTTTATTAATATGCCCAATGAGTACGAAGGGGATAGTTTCATGCAATGTCACTTTTGAAGCATTGTCCAATATCATACACTGGCCAATTAGATTAGAGAAATGATACACACCTCTAAAGAGAGTGGTTTCTGATCTATCCAAGTCTAAACTTATACATTCTGAGACTCACTTGCTCACTCACTGATTGGGATGGACTGACTGACATACTGACAAAATAAGAGAAAGGAGAATTAACAAAAACAGAAAGGATAAAGAAATAGATTGCTTTCCTTTTTAACCCTTTTTGATTACTAGCAGTACACTGTATGCAAGGCCTACCTGGATTAAAAGCCCAGACTTTCCTCAGTGGATATGATAACAGACTGGCCCAATACAAAAAGATGGAAACCAGGATGTAGATCTCTAATCCCATCTTGTTGACCGACATGGAGACAATGTAACCAGTCCTTAAGAAGGTGCCAACCTATCAGTGAGACATCCAAAAGGAAAATCCTATGTAACTATAACTTTAAGAGGAAATCATTCTAAGTGGAGTGATGCTCCAAAGGGCAATAGATTAATTCCCAGCCCTTTATCCACAAAAAAGATCTTGCCTCATTCTTGGCTGTTTTGGATTAAGGACAGGTCTGCCCTGGACCTCTACTTACTGACACTTGGCAGTAGCTTCTTCGTGAACCTGGGTTTTCTCATAGTTGTCAAAAGGTCCCTCCTGAAACTTGGCTTTTTCAGCATTCAGAACAGGTCTCTACTGTACCTTTGCTTTCTCGGGATTCATAGCCGATCTCTGGTTAGCCTGGGATGTCTCAGGACTCACAACTGATTCCTCCTGGACATTGTTGTTCTCAGAATTTACAACACTTGTAATGGGATTTTCTCTCCCCCATATTGAGGGTCCTTTTAGGCAGTCAGTATTGTTTCACCCTCCTTCCACAGGTCAGGGCTTCTTTCCCTCTACGGTACTGCTGGTGGTAATCCTTCAACTGTAGTTTGCCGATTGCCGATTGCCGAAGGATTCTGGGAGGTGCATGATCACACCATCACTTCTCAGCATCTCAAAGAGTCTCTTTCCAGACCTTAAAGCTGTAGTTGGTTTTCCTAGAGGCTGCATTTTCCTTACACTTTTTCTAGTTCAGCCTTTCCCAGGCAGTCAGAATCAAAGGAGTCATTCTCAGCACATCTGCTTGCATCAGGAATCTATGCCTGACTGATCTTTTATCTAGATTTAACAAGGGGGGTCCTGGGAGTCTCTCTGCCAGACATTAGTCCTGGTTACGAGAGACTTACCCAGAGTCTTTGGGATATTTCTTCTCTGTGAAAAGATAGTGAGCTAAAGACTCTGGGTAAGTCTCTCGTAACCAGGACTAATGTCTGGCAGAGGGACTCCCAGGACCCCCCTTGTTAAATCTGCATATTTAAGTAACTTTGGGTTTCACCCTAAGTTACTAGGGGAATCCAGACGTGGACCCCTTGCTCACTATTCTTAGAGAGGCACAGATCCACCCTACTGATGAGGTCCAACCAGACCGAAACACGTGTCTGGGGTTTCTGTTGGTACTCTTGTTCAGAGGAGAATTGCCTCGCATTTCGGTGCTGGACTGCCCCAGGGCAGGACAAAGACTGATATGTTTGGGATATTTCTTCTCTGTGAAAAGATAGTGAGCTAAAGACTCTGGGTAAGTCTCTCGTAACCAGGACTAATGTCTGGCAGAGGGACTCCCAGGACCCCCCTTGTTAAATCTGCATATTTAAGTAACTTTGGGTTTCACCCTAAGTTACTAGGGGAATCCAGACGTGGACCCCTTGCTCACTATTCTTAGAGAGGCACAGATCCACCCTACTGATGAGGTCCAACCAGACCGAAACACGTGTCTGGGGTTTCTGTTGGTACTCTTGTTCAGAGGAGAATTGCCTCGCATTTCGGTGCTGGACTGCCCCAGGGCAGGACAAAGAATGATATGTTTGGGATATTTCTTCTCTGTGAAAAGATAGTGAGCTAAAGACTCTGGGTAAGTCTCTCGTAACCAGGACTAATGTCTGGCAGAGGGACTCCCAGGACCCCCCTTGTTAAATCTGATCTTTTATCTAACCTTGGTTATTTTAATTATAATTGTTATTTTATAACGCGCTTAATACCTGGGACCGGTTTCTAAGCATGAGATGGGGATTCAAACCTGTGATGCTATGTGTATTCTTGATTGCAAGACAAACACATTGCCCCTCAGCTATCCTGCTGGCCCTGTAATACCAGAGAATGGTTGCAAAAGGTACCCTAGCCCTTCATCTAATTGGTTATTCCACATGACTTGTTTAACACTATCTTGTAATGCAATTACCTTTAATACGTTTCTACTATTCTGAGTCAAACATTGATTAATTACCAGATGGTCTAACTGGCAATTACCTTGAGAACACAGGGCTTGAAAGAGGTGTGTGGCATGCAGTGACATTTTACTTTCCATTACCTCACAGTAAGCATGTTGTCAGCTTCCTGAAACTTTCCTCTCAGAGCTCTGATAAGCAGAGGTAGGTGCAACAGTGGACCGGTCATCAATTCACCCTGTTGCCCCCTCTCGTTTGGAAAAGGGTTGCACATTTCTTCCAGAGGATTCCTAAATTCCACAGAGCGGATCTCAGTTTTACTCACTCTGTTAAAGGCTATCAGTCCTGTTTCTGGAGTGGCTTGGTTTACAGCCAATGCATAATGAGACATTGAGTCACAGAACTCAGGAACCAGCAGGACTTCCTTCGGCAGGTTTATCGCTCCTCAAGGGCATAATTGAGGCTTCAAGATCCCTCCTCATCCACCCTCCGAGAGGCACAAATGGTATCAGTCAGACCAGCCTAGTCCCTGGTGTTTTGCTTTCCCTACACATCTGATGGGGAGACACCCAAACAAGTCATTGCAGGTACATTTTCTACAGCTTTTGAAGTCATTTTTTGTTTTTTGGGAGGATAGGGAAGCAAGGCTATGAGCCTGAGTGAACAGCCATTAGTCAGATCACAATAATTGATAGTGCAGGTAGATAATGATAATATTCTGAGCATCCAAATTGGTTTGCACACCCACCCTGGCGCTGAGTGTGGTTTATGAATGAAAGGCAAGTGCATTTTAATTGAACCTAATGAATCCAAGATCATTAATAGGTCTTGTTTGCCTTTTTCTATGTCCCTATGTATGTTTATGTGTCATATACTATTGATATGTCCTCTATTGCCAGTATTAATTACTTGATGAATCTCCAACATTTTTACAGTCCATTAATATATTATGTAACTCAATATTTCTTTAATAAGTGTGGCTTCTGTGCCAGATTTTCCCAGTGCGTTTTATTTTTCAAAATCAAGTTTTGTTATTTCACATTTAAACATGTTACAATAAGATAACACATTCCACTTGTAAACTTCTAACCTCCTTCACCTCCCATGAATTTTAGTTGAAATATCTTGTATTCCCATCACATTCCGTACATAACTGCTTGGCGTGGTTGCTCTCCCATAGCGGGTTACCATCGTATTTGGTGAAAAAGGAAGCCAGGCTCCCTTTAAGCTTGTTCTTGATTCATCTATTAGGATGTTAGATATTCGATTTTGTACATGGGTCTCACCTTCTGCACCCATTCCTCCTCTGTGGGGATTTTGTCCCTCTTCCACTATTGCACAATGCAGCTCCTGGCTGCCACCAACAGTGTGTATACCATACGTTCCCTTTCCTCCTCTTTGTCCTCCTCCACATACACCCCGAATAAATAAAACCATGGCAACAATCTCCTTTGTATCCCATCCAAATCCTTAATCCATGTGAGAACCTTGTCCCAGTAACTCTGTATATGAGAACAATCCCACCACATATGGTTATATTTGCAATTTGGGCAAGTGAATATTAAACAGTGCACCTAACTGTTGTTTTATATCTAACACGTTATTGTTTAATAATAAACTATTTCATCAACTTGTTCCAGCTGCAGAAACCTAAACGATACTGTTATTCACTAGACAGTCTATTATGAACAATCAATGGCAACGGAAAGTGGTTAGGTAAAATGTGCTGGATCCTATGTTATCTGAAAAATAGTACGATATTCAATACATTTTTTGATGATCGCTTTTATTTATTATATTTCAAGTGCAAACAAAATTCACATGTGCAACAAGTTCATCGGAGCAGGCTGCCTACACCAACACCTGGGCATCGGGAGCTGCAGGAGCAGTGCTAAGCAGCAAAACTTTTAGAAGATAGGCCCTGTGGGTCTTAGTTGCTTGCTTTTAAAAATTCTAACAGCAATTTAAGCATTTCTTCAGGCCGAGCTGCCACACTCTCTAAATGACATCAGAGGATGTGTTACTTGCCATAAGGATGGCACTTTCATTATGAGGCAATTTCAGAAGGTTTAAACCTTCCTTGGGATTATTTTGAAATTCTACCAGCATCCACCTTTGTATTGTAAAGCACTTCCAAGATGGCAGCCCCACACATAGGCCTGGAGCCTTTGTCTGCCTGGTAGCTGCCCCCAATATGATTGGCTGTCTCCTTCTACAAACAGCCAATGAGAGGTGTCAGCAGGCAGAAGCCAAGCCCTCTTGCAAAGGCCCAGAGCTAAGGCCCTGTCTGAGCCTGTCTGGGTCGAAGAGGGCCTCTTCACAAACTATGTCCCAGCCTTCAGACTTGAGCCTTGGGCATCCACGCTCCCTGCAGTACTAAAATGTGAGTGATGGCTGAACTCCTCCATTGCCGCCTCCATCATTCTTTCTGGCCCTCTTACTGCATTTTTGTTCTCTCCATTCCTTCACAAAATTAACCTACATCTCCTCTCTTTTATTTTGTGCCTCATTTAACCAAAATTGAATTTAGGTTGTGTTTAGTTTTATATCTGTGCACTTCTCTTGCAGTGCTTTTGTTCCTCTTGTTACAAAACATTTAATCGAATTTAGGTTGTGTGTAGTTTTACATCGGTGCACCTCTCTTGCATTGCATTTGTGCCCCCTCTAACCAAAATCGAATTTAGGTTGTGCATAGTTTTACATCTGTGCACCATTCTATTCCTTTATGAATTGCATTTACCCCTTTGTGACTACTTCTGCTAGGCTGCCTCTGCTGTGCAGGCACACTTCCTTCATTCCTCGACTAACATCTGCCACCCCTCTGGCTCTCTCCATCTTACCTATCTTCTGTAACTGCTACACTATCATCTATCCCCCCTGTCTCACGAAGTCTGGTAGGAAAAAGCATAAAAAAAGACATCTTGCATGCAAACCATGGACTTCCCACCACAGACACCTATGTCAGTGTTTCCTCCAGAGATATTTTCACTTCTATCCTCTTATATGTCCCCTCTCCAGATCTATGGACCCCCCATCTCTTCTCCACTCTCTTTCCTTCAAAATCCACTACCATTAAAGCTGGCACCAAGTGGGAAGTCCTCTTGGCCGGCTTCTCATCTTCATGTTGCTTTGTTAATGTCTATCACACAAGCCCTATCCTGGCTAAGGGTCCACAACCAAACCTCGTTCTCTTTAACTGGATGTTGCCTTCTCTCATTAACTTCCTCCCTTCACCTGCATCTCCTCCTACTTCTCTCTCTCTCTCCCTCCTCTGACTGGTGTACCACACCCCTGTATACCACCTCAGAAAACCTTCAAAGGCAGAGACTTACTCCATCTGGTGACTCTTAACACCCGCTCAGCCAACAAACACTCAGCTGACATCTGCCTTCTTCTTGAAGACAATGGGCATCATTACAAGGTTGGAGGTTACCATGCCACAAATAGCGGCCTGGTTACCCCCTTACCGGGTACCGGGTCGAGGTTCCTTGAATGAGGAATTACCGGGCCATTCCAAGCTTGGAGGACCCGGTAATTCCTCATTCAAGGAACCCGGAACATTCGCATTCCCATTCGAGCCCCCATAGGGCTCAATGGGAATGGGGAGGAAGCTAACAACGGGGCTGTTAATAACAGGCCCGTTTTTAGCACCCTGGTCTGCTAGCGGGACCCTGATGATTTGAAGATCATCTTCAACCCTTGACCTCACCGCACTTGTGTGGGTTCCTGCTTCCATCTTACCCACCAAGCTCTACTCTTTCTTTGAAAGCCTGGTTTGCAAGTTGGTCATCTCTCCCATCTCCACCCTGACCATTGCCACCAGTTATCGGCCTCCAGGAGACACCACACTGTTACTCTCTAAATGGGCTCATTTCTGCTCCTCCTTACTTTCGTCCATCTCCAACCTACTCCTCTGGACTCCCTTGTCTCTGCTTCCACTCTCTTCACTGACTGCTGCACCTCTCTTTCCCTCTCCATTCTCCCTTCTGGGCCAACCCATTCAGCTGGACACACTCTGGACACCCTCATACACTCTGAACCCTTTCTCTCCCACCACTTAGCACCCCTCTCTCCTGGTCAAACTATTCTCTCTTCTTCTCCCACATAGGTCCCTTTGGCCCTCTGATTGCCCCCCCAAAAAGCACCCCAACCTTGTTCACTAACATCTGCCTGATGAAACAAGTGTCTGCTGCTGCCATTGTTTCCACCTTCATCCTCCCTCACCACCCTACCTCAAATTCTACCTCTAACTCTGTCCTTAGCTGCCTCCACATTTCCATCACCAATATTCTTGACATTCTTGCCCCAGTCATGAGAATCCACCTGAAACCTGCCTCTAAGCATAACACCTGGTACGACTTCGAACTTGTGGCTCTGAAACGAAAGTACAGGGTGGCGGAACGGAAGTGGCAAATCTCATGCTCATCTTCTGACAAAATGGCCTGCTGTCTGCTCCAAAAGCAATACATACTCTCCCTCCATGCCAAAAAAGGAGCCTACATACAGGCACGGGTTTCAGGTGCATCCAACAACAGCGCTGAACTCTTCAAGATCTGCAGGGAACAAGCCAAACCTTCTGCAGCGTCCTCCTCCCCTTCCTCAGGCCCTCTGCAAGATATATCCTGAACACCCTGGCTACCAACCCTGCAAACACATCCCACACCTACTTACCTCCCTTGGCCCCTCACTCTCATCCTTCCTCCTTCTCCTCCTGCCCCCTATCATGCCTGAAGATGTTACCAGAGTTGTCTGCTCCATGATGGTCTCTTCTAAACAGGTGTCCCCTTGCTCATCCAGGACCATCAAGGATAACATTGGCTCCCGTGCACCCGCACTTGCTGATTTCTGCAATCACTCTTTTGTCACTGGATCTTTCCCCTCCTCTCTTAAGCACTCCCTTATGCTCCCACAGCTGAAAACACCTTCAGCAGACCCTACCTTCCCTGCCAACTACTGCCCTATCTCCATCACCCCCTTGCTGGGGAAGCTGCTGGAGAAGCTGGCATTGTCCCAACACAACTCACACACCAAACTTGTTGGTGTTCTCCACGACCATCAATCTGGATTCCAAACATCCAGAGGCACGGAAACTGCTATCCTGATCACCCATGAAAAACTCCTTGCATCCCTACGACTCCAACTCCCCAGCTTTCCTCATCCTTCTTGATCTCTCCTTTCCCTTTGAAACAGTCAACCATTCCACCCTCATACAAAGGCTCCACCATACCCTTGGTATCTCAGAACGGGCACTGGACTGGCTGACATCCTTCCTAATGCAGCGCTTTTCCCAAGTCATCATGGGGACCTACTCCTCTTCTACTTCCTTCTCCATCTGTGGTGTTCCCCAGGGTTCTATCCTCTCCCCATGGCTCTTTAACATCTACCTTGCTCAGCTTGGATGCCTCATCTCCTCCTTCTCCTCCAACCCCCAGTGTTTTGCAGATGACCCACAGCTCTGTTTCAAACTTCTTGCTGACATTCTTGCACCCTCCATCATTACTGATTATCTTTTAGGCATCCAGACCTGGTGCACCTCCAACGATCTTTCCCTCAATGCCTGTAATCCTTCTTCTGAAGCCAGAAACCTTGGAGTCTTCTTTGAATTCTCTCTCTCTCCTTCCTACTTCACACTCAGGAAATTGCCAAGAAGTCTCACTTTCAGTTCTTCCTTCTCAAAGGAATTCTCCTTTTTCTCATTTCCCCCAGAGGCTCAATGTTACCTGTGCCCTGGTTCTCTTTAGGCTTGACTATTGCAATAGCCTCCTCCTGAATCTACTTTCTTCCACTCTGCGACCCCACCAGCTAATCCAGAATGGCACAGCAAGACTTATCCTTGGCCTCAAGCCCAGGGACCACATTGAAATCCCTCTGCATCATCAACTAGGCTGTCTGGGCACAGGGAACACACTATCTTCAACTTTATCTCACTAAATACTCTCTCTAGACCACTACGTTCCTCTGGCACCAACTCTTTGTGTGTAAAGCATTTAGCTAAACAGAGGGTAGGTGGTCGATCGCTTTCCTCAGCTGGCTCCCTCCTATGGAACAGCCTCCCCCTGCCTCTGTGCCTTGAGCAGGACTTTCTTAAATTTTGGAAGCTCCTCAAGGCTTTCCTCTTTATCTCCTCCTTTCCTTCTTCTCTCCTCTGCTAACCCCAGAGTTGCTGTGATTGATGTCCAGGGCCCTTATGCATCCACAGGGCCCCTGACCTCCCTCACCCAATCGCCCCAGCTCATGTCTACCCTCAGCAAATGTCTTGGCACTCCTTCCGCCCTAGAGGTTCGCACTTACACCTAACTTGGCTCCAGGCCGTGTAGCACTGATCAACCCAAGCACTTCATCTGTGGCTCACCCTTGAGCTCAGACTCCACAGCACTTACCCCTCTGCCCTCTTCCTTGCTGCACTTGAACATTCTGAATACTCACAAGTCATGCCCGGTTCATCCTTTCGTCCTTTTTCCCTCTACTGCTCTTATTAAATATTAAATTTTGTAATTAATTAAATTTCTGTGTTCCCGCCCCTTGCCATGTGGGTGCTTTGAAACAGTACTTTACTTGCTGTATAAGCATCTAACAAGCAAACAATAAACAAATACATCAAATAAATCACAATATGGCTGTGTGCCGTTATATTTCAAGTGCAAACAAAATGATCATGTGCTATAAGTTCATCACAATATGATATGATATGGCATTTATAACGCGCCTATACACAAGTGTGTCAAGGTGTGATGACCTTGAGTCATGCTGTAAGTTCATCACACTATGACCTTGTGCCTACATCAACTTATTGGGGGACGTAACTTTGTTTCACCCCACTACAGGCTTTATCAAAACAAAGAATATCCTAAACATATGAAATGTCTTCACAAATCCAATGATTAGTTCACATAGATAGGTTGTCCATGTATCATCCACTTGTCCAAGTGGATTCGCTATTCATATTCATATCCAGAGGTGAAAGCAGCAGAGAAAAAAGAGAAACATAAAAGAGCACATATTAATGATCAATTCCTGTGTGCTTTACAAACAATAACTTGCGTGTCAAAATTGAGATGAACTATCCCTTCAATTAATTTACCAATCAGTGATGAATAATTCCTCACAATGATTAAGACTTTTTAAATGTCATTGGACATTTATGTCACTGTTTAGTTGTACCTCCAAAAAGGCAAAGTAAGTGTATTGACGTGTATTACTGTCTTAACTTCATTATATAGATGTGTAACGGTTAAAATGAGATGTTACCTGCGTAGGTCAATATTCTCAGTAGAGAACTTCTGTCATGCACCTATTCCATGTTGTCATTTTAATTTGGATAGTTATCCTGTCAAAGAATCGGAAAATCGTTTCCGATAGGTAGATCTGTAATGAAGTGTTACTGAGGCGTTACTGGCAAACACTTAAGTTCATTCACAGAGCCCCTGGAGCGTATGACCACCGGGGCGTCTTCACATTCAATGGTTCTGGAATGGCTTCATTCCAGAACCATTCATCAAGTACAGAACTCTAACACATAAGAGATGCACTCATAACACCACCCCTCATATTGCAACAGAGAATGTAATCAGAGAGTGAAAATGAAAAACAAGGAAAGAACTTTTCCAATTAGAAGGATGGAGAAAGAAAAGAACAAAAGAAACAAAAATGCACAACTGGGGAATAAAAGGATACATCTGTCGTCCTTTGAGGGTCCAAATGTAACTTAATAATAAATATAGTCATTGTTGAAGTTCTGGATCATTCTGCGGTTTCTCTTTGAGAACATGCCTCCTGAAACATCACTACTACTTCCAACCTCATTGTCTCTCCTGTTATGGTCGCTGTCTTGTATTGTCCTATCTCTGTGGTCTGTCGCCACTTGAATAATTGACTTGCTGGTACTTGGCATATTGGAATCTCTTTCCACCCTTACAACACCATCGCATGACCACATTTTGCTATCATCCAGCCACACAGATTTTGCAGAATACCTTTCCACTCTTTGTGGAGACCTGAACCTGGACTCTCCTTTTAACACTTTCTTAGGCTCCTTGATGCAGACCCAATCTCCATTTCTGATTTTGTTCTTCCTCACTCCATTTCTGTAATCATAGTACTCTTTATAATTTGCTTGTTTCTCTATCACACTTCTTATGATTTGCTCAACATCAATATGTCCTTTATTTGTGTTCATAAACATCCATGCAGGCCTCAAGCGATTGGATGCTAGCCTACCGCGCATCATGGTAAACGGCTCTACATCTTTGGTGGATAGCGGAGTTGTTCTGTAAGGACGAAGAGCTTCCTTAAGGGTTTCCCTCCATGGAAGTGAGTTGGCTACAGGCAGTTGAATTACACTCTTCACAAATCTGTTCATTCTTTCAACAAGTCCATTGACCATGGGATGATAGAGTGATGTAGTTATATGTTCAATTGCCCTTTCCTTTAAAAACAATTGAAACTCAAGTGAGGTGAATTGAGCTCCAATGTCAGAAACTATTTCTTTGGGATCACCTTCTCTATTAAAAATCTCATTTAAAAAGTTCATTATTTTTCCGGTTGTGACATTCCCTTCCACAACACCCCACTCAACCCATTTTGAGGTACAGTCCAATAGAACCACAATGTAGATTTTGACAGTATCTAGGTTCTCAAACGGCCCCATGACATTGATCGCTAACTTGGACCAGACCTGGCTGGGAACCTCCACAGTTTGTAGGGGTGTTTTCCTCACAGTTTTCGCTTTGTCACTTGCCGCACATGTAATACAGTTTCTGACACTCTCTTCAATATCTTTCCACATTCCTGGCCACAAGTAATTGCTCCTCGCTCTTCTCTTGGTAAGACTTCTGCCCATATGTCCTTCATGGGCCAACATTATTATCCTCTCCCTCAATTTTGTGGGATGAATGACACAGTCTCCTCTGTAAATGTGTGTCGAGTCCATGGATTTCTCATCTTTTATTTGAGAATATACTCCTAAGCTTTAATCACAGTCCTTCTTTTCACAGCTTAGGGCTTGTCTGAGGCCCACCTGTTCCAGATCAACCTGAGCTGTATCCTTCCATTCTTCTTTTGTTATGTCAGGATTTATCATAGCTACAATATCAGCATTTTCAAAATCCCATAGCAATCTAGAGAAACAGTCAGCAACCAAATTCAGTTTGCCTGGAGTATAACATATGCATATGTTGTATTGTATTATATCCAGAATCCAACACCTTATCCTTGGTGATATTAAATGTGGTGCCCTGGATTGTAACACATGTACTAATGGTTTATGATCTGTTTTGAGCAATATGGGCAACCCCCACACTAAGTTCCTGAAGTGCTCCAGAATCAATTTTTCTCCTAAATCCTCTCTCTCAATTGTAGAATATTTTATTCTGCACCTTCCAGGATTCTTGATGCAAATGCAATGGTTACTAATCCTTTGTCTTGAACGTGCTCTAATAATCCATCTAGCCCAATCTTGCAAGCATCCACAGAGATTATAGTTTTTGCTTTACAATCAAACATTCCTCATGTAGGTGCATCATTGATTGCAGCCTTTATTTGTTTGAATTCGAGTTTACATCCATCCTACCACGAAAATGTCACACATTTCTTCATTAGTTCTCTCATACATTTGGTTTTGATTGTGTAATCAGCCACAAATTTAGAGTAGTATTTTGTCATACCCAAAAAACCTCTCAAATGGTCTTTGTTGTCAGGCTCTGGAATATTCATAATGGAATTAATTAACTCCCTCCTGGGGCTAATACCATCAGCATTAATGGAATGGCCCAAATATGATACTTTGTCACACTTAATTTCACACTTTTCTTAACTTTAAGATGAGCCCACTTTTTTTAATCATTTGTAATACTCCCATCAGTTTGGCATTGTGTTCCTCTTTTGTCTCAGCAGATATCAAAATATCATCTTGGCAGCAATATACGCCTTTGAGACCTCCAAACAAATGTGACATTAATCTCTGAAAAGACTGCCGCAGCCGAAGCAAGACCAAATGGCATCCTCTTGAAAATAAAGGCACATAGCAGAGTGATGAAAGATGTCAAATATTTGGACTCTTCTTCCAGCGCTATCTGGTGGTATGCCGAGGATAGGTCTAATGTTGTTAAACCGTAATCATTTAGTGCCTCCTTATTATGAATATTGGCCTGAGCCCATTTGCGTTAGGAAGAAAACTGTGTTCGCAAAGTTCTGATTTTGGGTTAACTTTGCCGCCATTTTAAGATTCATCCGCCATTTTTGATTTCAACTCATGTTCCATGTTCTAAAATGGTGGACTGTGTTTTCCACTTGCAGGCGAGCCGAACAACCTTTAAGTTTTGTTAATGTTTAGGTTGACCGAGAGCCGACTATTTATCCTATGTAGAGAAACCTTGTGCTTCATACGGTCTGCCATTCAAGTGTTGTCTGCGCTCACAAGCCTCACCCTCGTATAAACACCAAAACAATGAAGAGTAAACTTCGATCGTATGCTTTAGCTGGACTGCATTGTGGTTACTCTTGGAATATGGCTTGCTGTGGATTTGAGAACCAACAGTACCATTGAATGTTCATAGACATGTAAACTTGTTTAATCTTTTGTATAATATTGTAACATATGTCATGTAAACTAGGCACAAACTCTAGCCTGCGAATTATTAACTTGGAGAGAGGCTGGACATATTGCAAAAATAGTACACATATGTCTGTGTTTAGATGTCCAGCACTCTCACGCCTCACTGTGTCTGCTGGTACACACTGCGAGGTGTTGGGAGCCAGATAGCTATCTGTTTTGCTTTGTAAACTGTACAGTAATAAAAGATACTTGTATCTTTTCAGCTTGTGATTGGTGTATTTCATTATTGTACTAAGCCCCGATATTTCTTTGGTCTTTCAATGTGGTGAAATATTTGGCTGGATTCATGGTCGTCAACAACCCCCCAATGTTTGGAAGAGGGTGTCTATCTATCTAGATATTCTTGTTTAGGTCTCTCAGATCTACACACATTCTTATGGCTCCATCTGGTTTTTTGACTAACACTATAGGGAATAGCCATTCTGAGCTTTCTATAGGTTCAATTATACTCTGTTCACACAACCGAGATAGCTCTTTTTGTAATGCCTCCTTTGTGCCAATGGGAATGCCCCTTACTTTATGTGTAATTGGTATCACTCCTTTTTTTAGGATAATCTTATGTTGAAAGCCTTTTAGGAGTCCAAATGTCTCATTAAATACCTTGGGGAACTGTTTGGCCAACACGTGTTTAATGTCATTGTTATCTTTCAAAACACTTAAAATAGTAAAGTCTTCCCCTGGGTGAATTTTAACTTTTAGGGTGGCTTGCTCCGCCCATCCCACTTCAGATGACCCATTCTTGATTACATATAACTTGCAGTATGTTTCTCTGTCACGGAAACGCAACTTCACCCAAGTATATCCAATGACGTCTATGGGTGTTTTCCCATAACCTGTTGCTCTCACCTCGATACATTGTAGTTCTTCAAGATTGCCAGATAAGACTTTGACAAAGGTGTCAACATCTACCATGGTGTATGGTGACCCAGTGTCAACCATGGACACTCCATTTATTTGCATATTCACCCAAGGACCTTTAATCTCCTCCACAGCTGTGACTGTGAGAATTTGTACATGTTGTGTGTTTTCACCGATAATGGCCAACATGTTATCTGGCCCGTTGTTTCCTTCAACAAGTCTCACCATATTCTGTGGTGGTCTGCTCATAGTATATTGACTTAATCTGCCTCCTCTTCCACAAATATTCTTACACACCTTAGCAAAGTGTCCCATGTTTCCACATTTATAGCATTCTACAGCCACTGCAGGACATTCTTTTTCTATGTTGCTGGGTTTGTACCAGACACATTTTTGGCAAGGATTCTGAGTTTGATTCCTGTAGCCTGTTTCTTTCACTCTCTTGAAAGTTGCCCTTGAATTGTTGGTGGTCATTCTCCTTACCATTGCCACTAAAGATTTGTCAGTGTCCTCCTTCCTATCCTCTTGGACCATTTTAATTTCTTTGTTCTCATCCCTATCGAATCTTTCTTTCATACAATGATCACCCAGTTCCATCATTCTAGCGATCTCTAGTGCTTGTTCTAGCGATGGGTCCCTGGATTGCCAGAGTCGCTGTTGGATACGGGAATCCGTCACATTCATTACTAACTGATCTCTCAGATATTCGTTGGCGATACCGGTGAACTTACATGTGGACATAAGTCCTCTTAGAGCTGCAATGTAGTTATCCACTGATTCTCCTTTCAATTGTCGTCTTGAAAAAAATGTGCACCTCGCTAGCACGATGTTGATTTTATTTACAAAGTGTCTAGCTAGCTTCCCTAGGGCATACTGAAATTTGCAGTTGTTGTCACTCGATCCACCTTCAGCACTATCCAGCTCAGGAAGCACTTTAAAAATCCTTAAGGCCTCTGCCCCTATACAATTAAGTAAAGCGGCCTCCTTGAGAGCATTGTTTTATCTGGTTCCACCAACCGCTCTTAAGTGCAACTGGAACCCAGCAATCTATTGTTCCCATGGACAAATGGGTTTTCCTGGTTGTGGAAGGAACTGGATTGGTGCTGTAACGTGCTGCATGATGGTAGGCAAGTATATCTTGGTTTCCCAAAGTGAAATTTGTATGCTATCTCTTGTTCACCCTTTTTTTTTATAGTCACTGTTCCCTATAAGAGCGTGTGATATTAAGCAGCTATATTGAAAGCGGCTTGGTAGCTTTTCTTTAAAGGCTTTGTTATTGTGTTGTCCATATTTGCCAGAATCTCACTGTTCATGTATTCATGTGTGCTGTCACACATGCCCTCAATTTGTAAATTTTGTACTGTCACATGGGCCCTTGTTTTCTGTCCAAGTGCAATATGGCACAAAATCGCTCCTTGCCCTTTTTTTGTTGAAGGTTGTGCCTTTTTTGTTGAAGGTTGTGCCTTGTTAGAGTTCCGTAACATGTGTAGCCTTAGCAATGGTAATGAAAACCATATGTCCCACAAAAAGGCTGCCACGTTTTGGCACACCTTTAGGTCCATTTCTCTAATCTTCGTATTGCCGTTACAGGTGCATTTTATATGATGCGTAGGCTCGCGCGGTATTGTAATGTTATATTCCCGATCCCCTTAATTCAAAGCCAAGCCTCTTAAATTCAGCTCACCACCGGCACGCCAGGACACAGAAATGTTCACTGTGGCTGTTTGGTGCACAGCAGCGCCTTCTCCCTCTCTATTCAAGTGCCGGGTAGGCTCCCTCGCGCCTATGACAGACTGCACAACCTCTCACCGGCAAGCTCTGAAGTCTCCTCTCTCCGGGGGCTCTACACAACGCAGGCACCTCGTCACCATATGTAATGAAGTGTTACTGAGGCGTTACTGGTAAAAACTTAAGTTTATTCACAGAGCCCTCGGAGCGTATGGCCACCGGGGCGTCTTCACATTCAATGGTTCTGGAATGGCTGCATTCCAGAACCATTCATCGAGTACAGAACTCTAACATGTAAGAGAAAAACTCATAACAGGATCCTGCTTTATTTATAAGGACTGACAATATATTCTTCAGTTGAAAAGTATCCTGATGGCAACTCATCCAAGAACTTACCTACATTTAAATCTTTCAAGATAGTGGGATTCCACGTGTTTCTGGGATACTCCACCATCTATCTTCAAAGCGTTATAACAAATATGACATGATGAAGTCATGCGTTACATGCGCCATGAGGTCATGGTGAACAAAAAACTTGCTCTTTACATTATGCGCTCATAATCGCTCAAATATTAGTATGTTTCAGCTAATATATCTTCATGTTAGATGTATTCTATCCAAGGTGCTCTGTTTCTCCAAACAAATCCTTTAGAATGTATTTAAACGTTATGACATTGCTCATCTACAGGTGCAAATGCCATATCCCATAAGTTTGAATGGTGGAGATCCCTGATTTTGCCATGTCGACCTGGTTCAAATAAATATATATATGGTGACTATTTATAGAATTCATTTAACTACACTGGCCTCTTGGCTAAAATGAATTGCATCTGTGTTCACAAATTTACATATTCCAATTCAATGTTATTAGGCATGATAAACTATATTTGGCAATGTATATTAGTTTATCTGCTATGATACATTAGGCCTCATTACGACCCTGGCGGTATGGTCTGGACGGTGCCGGTATAGCACCGGCACCGTCCATACCGTACCGCCTTATTCCAAGTTTCCCTCGCGGGTCCCTGACAGCCCGCCAGGCCTTACCTGGCAGGCTGTGCGGCACCCGTAAGGGAAACACGTGATTACAGAGGCACCGTTATCAACGGTGCCGGTGTAACCATGCTCTCGACTCCCTTTTGCCCTATGGGGAAGAATGGGGATTCAGAGCCCGGCATTACTGCCTCCCGCGAATGGGCAATTACTGGCCCCTTCATCTCGTGATGGGCCGGTTATCGCCCAATCGCGGGAGGCGGTGCAGGTAGCGAGCATGGTGGTAGCCGTGCCTTCCATACAGGCACGGCTACCGCTATGCTCGTAATGAGGCCTATTGTATCTGTTATCTTACCCATTGGCAGCTGAAGGCAGCAGTTTGCCAGAATGTGTGGTATATGTTTCTTATTATATACATAACTCTGTTATATTAGCCAAGCATCAAATTAAAGAAACGTCCTTCTTGCTAGTTGATAATCATACAATAATGTTATCACAAAAAAAGATAAAGACAATATTCATCAGCACTGATATCTGTATTCCCATTGGTTCTACCAAACTTCATCTTTACCAAACACTGATTAATGTCCATATGCATATTCATGTTTAGGGAGTTTATTCAATATTGCATTCCATCGCTATAACGTCTACCTGATGCCCGGTGGGAGCGCCTGGCTCGCCAATGGATAATTGCGTGTCCCCCTCCTCTGCACCTCTAGAATCAGATTGGTGTTTGTTCTACACCTCTCTTTCCTCAAAAACAAATAGTGTTATATGAACAAACCCAGATGCATTTTTTGGGAAGGGGGGGTAAGAATGTTGGTGGATGTTTTGCCTGGGCCCCAATTGTGATACCTAAAAACATAGGGAACAATTACTACCTTGTTGACTGCCCCTCCCTACCGTTCTCCCACTTCGCAGACTACTGGGGAAGGACTGGACTCACCATAAATGTGTCTTGCTGCAACTTGCACCGGTACCATTTGCTTCACTGATCCCTGCTGTCCAGATCTGCTGTAATAGGTGTGGTGCCGGGGCAGGAGAACCCTCCTTCTTAAGGTTCAGTGTCTTTGTTATAGTCTTGCTTTGCAGTCCTCTTGTCCTGTTAATGTCTTTGTGCATTCGTCTTTTTATGTTTTGCCCCTAACTGTTTGTGTGCTTGATTCTCTAACTCTTCCTCTCTTTATTTGCAGGTCGCTGGTTGAGGCTCCTCTCTTTATTGTAGTTCGCAGGTTGGCGGTATGTATAAAGATAAGGGGAGGCACCTGGAATACTCAGCGCACCCACTGTGGTAGGCAAATCAATTAAGCAGAGCCAAGTGGCTTTATGGGGTGGTGTGCCTGAGCTATCTATTACTGTCTTCAGGTATTCATTTTCTTTTCTGGTTGGTATGTCTTTGTCACATAGTGCATGAGCTGCTTCTTACTGTTTTTTCTTTTCAGTTTGTTTCTTGCTGGTTATCATCAGCATGGTATGCACGCGTTGCTTCTTAATGTTTATTTTCTCTTGGGTTCCTGTACAGGCATGGACCATGGAGTAGGCGTTCAGCTGCTTACTTCAGGAGCAGATACAAGGCGAAGCAGGGAGTGAGCCTCAGTGTGTGGTTTTTATAGCCCTGGGCCACTCCCTGGTTGCATGTGAAGTCTGAATAAACAGATGGGGAACACATTGCAGCCATGTTGTTTTCCATGTGGAGCCATTTCTGGGGCGACCATCTTGAAAAGGCAATCCAGTCTCATGTTGTGACTGAGCCTGCTGCCTGTGCCAACCATGCACAAAGTATTCTAGTCCTCCCCACTACTCCTACTTTTGCTTCTATTACCTGCCCTAATTGGGTGAGAGGCGTGTGCCCTAGAGAGGTTGAAGTGGCTATTGACCACCATGGTCATGACAATCGGATATTCCTACATTTTATAAAATAATTCTTTTGATATTCGTTTTACCATTAATCAGAAATAATTTGTAACAAACAGACATAATAGGTACATTTTTAAAGAAAAGAGTGAATCTCATGATGACTGTTGAGTCCCTCGGTTGTGATTCTAAGATTGCAAATTACTTTGGCTTTTTCCTGACACAGAATAACTTCTCCTTCTCCCGATCGAGAATCTGTTTGGATCTGTTTAATATCAAAGAATTTTAAATCAGTATTCTTCTCCATCAAGTGTTTCTTTGACCAGTGTTCTGCCAGTGGAGTCTTTTGATATGAAGTGGTTTGACTGATGATGTGCTCCCTGATTCTGAACCATAGTTGTCTAATGGTGCTCACTAAATACAATGTATTACAGATACATATAATAATGTAGATAACAAATGTAGTTCTGCAATTTATGAACTCAAGCATATTGACTGTTTTGCCATTTTTGGTAAGATACGTCTGGATATTGTTCAGAGCATGTTTACACATGCTGCAATGGGAATATATATGGAAGCCAGTAAATTTAAAGCGAGCCAGTGAGAATGTTTGCCTGTATTGATTTTTTCTTATTGTCCATGAAACTAGGACTGAGTTGGGTTCTCAATGTAAGAGCTTTAGTATACACAAAAGTAGTGTAGAGGAGCAGCCAACTGCTTCTGCAGGAAGTCCCACCCCACTACTACCTATATACTGGAAGCCTGAAATGGTGCCATGTTTGACACCAGCAGTTGTGACTATTCTGCGTCAAATCTTTGTGAAAAGGTATCCATTAAGAAAAACCTATCAAATCAGATACATATAATAATGTAGATTAAAAATGTGGTTCTGCAATTTATGAACTCAACCATATTGACTGTTTTGCCATTTTTGGTAAGATATGTCTGGATATTGTTCAGAGTATGTTTACACATGCTGCAATGGGAACATTTTTGAAAGCCTTTAATAGGCGAGCCAGTGAGAATATTTGTCTGTACTGAATTTGTCTTATTCTCCTTGAAACTAGGACTGAGTCTGGTTCTTAATGTAAGAACTTGAGTATACACAAAAGTAGTGTAGAGGTGCAGCCAACTGCCTCTGCAGGAAGTCCCACCCACTGCTACCTGTATGCTGGAAGCCTGAAATAGGGCCAGGTTTGACACCAGCAGTTGTGACTATTCGGCATTGAGTCTTTGAGAAAAGTTATCCATTAAGAAAAACCTATCAAATGCATCCCAGAAGAGATGACAATCTCTTGGAGGAGATCCCCAAAGGAATATGAAAAAGAGAGATAGAGGAGTTGGTGATGTCACAAAAAACTAGCGTGACACACTGAGAAGACTGGCTGACAAAGAGTATGCATGGACCTTATAGAAACTGATGATGAAGGAAAGAATCAAGTAGACTTTCATGTGCGAAATGAAGATTGCACGTGTGAAAATCACCGAAGAAAATGCAAGCCATTTAATAGATGTACAGATGCAGCAACACAAGTAGACTATTTGATCATAGAAGCTGGCTACACGTAGTGAATAGACTGCAGGTGAAGCCACCATTGTATAGAAACTGGACATTGGTGTCACAACTTTGGTAAGCTCTCACCATGAAGAGAAGGGCTGAAGACTGTGTTGCAGCAAAGAATTAGCTGGGAGCATGGAAGAAGTGAGAAGGTCTGTCTGGTCTGGTGTCAAGACTGAAGGCAGCCAAGAACTGGTTATCTATCCTCAAAGAACAATGAACGGGAGAAGCTGAATTAACCTTTATTAAGGTGCAAGGAAAGAACACAATGAGTGCCAAGTTTATTAATTCAAGATAATTAAATGTTATAAAATGGGCCGAATTGTGATCTCCTGTCACCTGAGCTGAGGATGATAATAAAGTTGGGCACGCTGTCCGGAACTTTGATAAGCATGTGCCCGTACTCCCTTATATTCCCAGAGAAGAGAATACATTACAAGGCCAAATTCAAAGACAGTCTGCATGGCAGAAGGCATGGGTGATGAGAGATGGTGGGCTAATTGGGTGGGGAGGTACAGTTCAGTCTACCACTGGCACCTGGACCTGAGCTCACATGCTGCTAAGAGAACGTAATGTTCCCGAAGGGCACGAGCATGCCAACCAATTGTAGAGGGACATATAATGAAGGGCCATATAGTTTGAGAGCCAATAGAGTACAGTGTTTCTAATAACTGTTGAAGATGACTTGCACTAGGGGTGGGCATGAGTTGTCCACCTGACTGCAGAGACTAATCACAATCCCAGTCCCTATAGAAAGTATACTTAGTTGTTCCCCTTGAGCCAACCACAATCCTGCATAAGTTTCTTATTTGTCACGTAGTATGATGCCACGTATGATGAGTTTTTGCTATAAAATAAGTGTTTTTTATTAAATGCTTTGAGAGAATGCAGTGTGACATCTGTAGATGTCTGTTCTAACTCCCTGTTTTAAATAATTGAAATCAAAACAGTCAAATGACTTTGCCTTCTTCCTGAGTCGGTCTGATTATTGGAGTACAGTTTTTCTGTTCGCATCCACCTGCATGACATTCTTCCTAAATTAAGGTCAAGTGGTAGCAGAGGATGATTTGGAACCATCAACCTGTTAGCTCTAGATTTTCAGATGACCAGACATCCTCCACCATCCAGTCAGAAGACTGCAGGGTTTCCTGCGGAGAGTGGCTGAAATAGAACATTTTCAAGAAAATCGAGACGGTGGGCAGGGTCCCTCTTTGACAAAAATCCTACCTGGTTTTTACAGGCGCTTTGCGGACGTAAGGCGAAAGATCAGTTGGAGGAGGAGACGATACCGAGGGCCTCGAGTCAAACAACTAAATGGTGAGTAGATTGAGGGAAATGGCAAATTAAGGGGGCTGGATTGTGTTAATTTAAAGGTAACAGGAAATATTGAGTAAAGATAGAGATAAAAAAGCACTCAGCAGCCTGACCGAAGGGAGTCTAGAAGAAGTCATCTCACACTTCAATGGGAGTCCCTAGGTTCGTGTTAACAGGTTTAAATAAGGAGACAAGCTAAATCCTGTGACAGGATATTGATTAGGGGTGAGGAGAAAAAAGGTGATCACAGAGTATTTTTTTAGAAAATATGTAAAGTCGACTAGTCTGTCTGTCTGTATTTATGTTGAGTTAAGGTGTTGAAAAGTGATATATGTTATAAAGAAATTGAAACAAAGTTAAAGGAACTATCTAGGGAAATGGTTGGTACCAATACAGAGATAGATAGATGCTTGAGCGGCAATTGTTGGAGAGTGCTCATTTGTTGTTTTAAGAATATTGAAAGCAGTGAATGTATTTTTATAAAACCTGGTAATTATTGACAGTCAATTGAGAATTGTCAAAATGGGAGACACTCCCCTGATGCATTTATGTAAGACATTGCCAAAGCAAATTCCCTAGCTCAAACAGTATAGTGTGGAATGGGTGAAAGGCACAGCAGATAAGATGTTCATGCTGTGGCCACAAGGTGGATCATTGTCCACATACTTGCACTCTGTGTACAAAGGGAATAAAATGGAGAAACGGTTAGCTATTTTAGAGCTTTGGAAGATGTGCCAGGAAGAAAAGGAAAATCCACCAGATTAGGAGTGGATGCTTAATCAGTGTAAGGAGGAAGGTGTTGAGCCCTCAGCTCCCCTTGCCTCGCCTGAAGTCAAAGGTTATAGTACAGAAGAAGCAGGGTTTTATCCTTTAAAGGAACTGAAGGCAGCAACGGGGTATAGTAATCTGATATACGGACCGCCTGCTTGTAGCAGTGACAATAGTCCATAGGAGAGTAAGAGAAAAGAAGAGATCTTTAAGATTATACAAGGTAAAGAAGAGAAAAGTGAGTGGTCGAAAAAATATCAACAAAAATAAAAAAAAGAGAGATGAAAAGATGGAAAGGAGAAAAGGATAAAGCTGACAAGGTAAAACTCGCAGAACGATGGGATGGGAGGACAGATATTACTCAAGCTAGATGGGAAAATCATTGAGGAAGTATGAAAAAGGTAATATAAGGACAAACAAAATAGAAAAGACAGAGAACGAGAGCAAAGATTGAAAGAAGATGATCCCAAAAGAAAGCGTAAGGAATAATGTAACAATAGGCAGAGAGCAATAGAAGATAGGGATAGAAAAGAAAGGAAGAGGGAGCACAGAAATGACAAGATAAAATGATACAGAGCCAAAGAGAAGAGGAGGGAATGAGAGTAGAAATAAGGAGAGAAGAACAAAGACAAGAAGAAAAGAGAATTAGAAGGAAATGAGAAAATGAAGGGAATTAGATGAAGAGTTATAACAAAGAAGGAAAGTGCAGGACTCTGAGGTTACATTTGTTCATAGGGAATAAGTAGAACCAAGCCCAGTACTACGATAGGACAGAATAGAAAAGTTTCTTCTGTTAAAGTAAGCAAAGTCAGGGCATCTAGAGTAGTATTAGAAGATCATTTTGATATAGGAAGTATCAGAGAAAGGATCAATAAGGCCTATAAAGAGTTGAAGGAAAGTAGCAAATCTGGAATCCAAGGGAATGAAGATCAGTCCCTAGTATTCCAATCACAAAGAGAAGTAGAAAATCCATTCAGCCTTGAACACAGAGCCTTATCCTAAAGCAGACTGGACTTAGATAAGGGTGAAGGAGATGAGTGTCACACTAGTTTGGGATTAGACATGTCATATGAGGAAAGAGAATCCTTCCTTGGGGAAGAGGGAGAGGGTGTGTGTGCCCCTCAAGAAAGCCTGCAGATGGGTAAGGTAGTAAGATGCTCCAATCTAGAGCAACCTAGGGATAGGACGCCAGATACCATAACATATCCAGAGCGTCCCAGAGGACGATTGTATAGTGAGAAGGGAGAATCATCACCATATGTGAGCAGGTTAAGATCACTACCAGCGAGGAGATGGACAAGGATGATTGTCCTTGCCATGAATAAGCAGATGATGGGAGCCAATTACGGGTTAGGGTTTATGCAGAGTCCCTTATTGGAAAAAGGGGGAATAATACCACAGTATATTCCATGGCCACAGGTGGATAAGGATAATTTAATGTGTAAACTCCCAAGTTTGACATCAGGTGCTGGGAAATGGATATGTGAGTTAGAAGAAATTACAGGAGGAAACACGCTGGCCATAGGGGACATTAAGTTTCTCTTGCCAGCTATTCTTAGGGAAAGAGCTGATGACATATGGAGGAGAGCAGGCTAGTAGGGAAGGGTTTGCCCAATATCAGACAGTGTATCAGACACAACTAACTAACTAACTAACTAAAGAGTTTCTTATATAGCGCAATCACTCACCCAAAGGTCTCAGGGCACTTACATAACAACACAAACAAATAACATAAATTGAAAAATAAGAGGAAAAGAAATGGCCGCGATGGCGATTAACACGTCCTGAGAGATAGCCAGAGATCTTTAGGGCATACAATGGCGATTAGATATCAAAAAGAAAGGTCTTAAGACGTTTTCTGAATTGTTGCAATGTGGTGGACTGTTTAAGGTGGAGAGGGATTATGTTCCCATTCTTAGGGCCCCAGGCCCCAAAGCTTGCTTCACCCACTTTCTTCAGAAGGGTACGTGGTTGTGCCAATAGCAAGTGACTGTTTGAGCGCAGCGTACGCTTTGGAATCGCTGTCTGTAGCCTAGTTTTTAGATATTCCGGGGCTTTGCCTGAAAGACATTTAAAAACTATAACTAGTCCTTTGAATTTAAGACGCTGCTCATTAGAGAGCCAGTGTAACTTTCTTCGATGTTCTGAGATGTGAGTTTGGCGACTTAGGCCACATACAGCTCGAACAGCTCCGTTCTGTATAGTTTGGAGACTCCTAATGTTTCTTTTTGAGGTGCCTATCAGGAGGCTGTTGCAGTAGTCCAGCTTGGTGTTAATTATGGCTGCTGCAATGGATGCTCTATTAACTTCGGACAGATATGGTCTTATTTGCCATAAGAGATGTGTGAAAAAACTGCAAGATGACTTGAGGTAGGATACGTGCTTCTGAAATGTAAGATAAGTATCAAAATATACTCCCAGCGTTTTTACAGAATCTGATACATGAATGTTGTTACCGCCAATTACGAAGGCTGTATAGTCTGTGTCCATGTTTTTGTGCCTAAAAGGTGTACTGATAATCAGCAACTCTGTTTTTTTATCATTGAGTGTGAGAAAGTTAAGAGCCATCCATTTTTGAATGGTATCATAAATTTCATTTACAGTAGCCAAATCATCCTTGTAGACACCAGATAGTTTAATCACTATCTGCGTGTCGTCGGCGTAGTTAGCAAATTGTATGCCCATTGATTTCAGCAAATCACATAGGCATTTGATGTAGATATTAAAAAGTAGTGGGGATAAGCAGGATCCCTGTGGGACACCACAGGTCACAGGAATTTTTTGAGATTTAAAAGATCCCTTCGAGACACAAGCATTCCTAGGACCCAGGAAGGATTTTAGCCACCGTACCGCTTCGGGAGAGCATAGGCCGGTTTTTTGGAGTCTATCAGCAAGTAATTCATGGTCGACTAGGTCAAACGCAGAGGAGAGATCCAGCAGGAGCAGTAAAGCAGAATTACCCTCCTCAAGTATCTCCGTTATATCGGCCTTAAGATCCAATAACGCCGTCTCAGTTCCATGGTTGGCTCTAAAACCGGACTGTTCCCTGGCAAGAATGTTATTACTTTCGACAAATTTCTCCAGCTGGATATAGGCTATTTTGTCCAGTATTTTAAGTATAAAGGGAACATTTGTGATGGGACGATAGTTCTCAGGTAGCAAAGGATCAAGATTGTCCTTCTTAAGTACAGGGGTGATCCATGCCTCCTTTATGCCAACAGGAACAGCAGCTTCCTGAAATGAGCGATTGACAAGTTCTGTTACCCATGGGGTAAGGGAGCTGGCGAATTCCTTGAAAAGTGAAGTGGGAAGATGTCTCCTTTGCATGATGTCGGTTTTAGGCCCTCAATAATCGCTAGGACCTCTGATTCTGTCATGCTAGTAAAGGAAAAAGGTGTTATGCCGTGATGCTGAGATTCTGGCAGAGATGGTAGTGATGATTCCGTTAAACATTGAGACTCAATTTTATCCCTAATGCGTCCTTGATGGAGTTCAGTTTTCTGAGTAAAACTATCAAGTATGTTTTGACACCATTCATTGTTTATAGTGATCCTATGATCAGTATTGGGATTTTTGAGTTCGTTAAGAACTGTAAAAAGTTCTTTAGATTTTATTGCGGCTTTTTCAATTCTGTTGTTAAGAGATAGTTGTTTAGCCTCAAGCACAAGACTTTTGTATTCTCTGGCTATGACTTGATAGGTCAGTAGTGCGAGGGGGGGTGGGTGGTTGCGCCACTGGCGTTCACATCTCCGTTTGTTTTTCCTAGCAGTGATTATATTGGGGGTGAGTTGAAGTTTGAAGCCTTGCTTCTTCTTCCTTTTTTCCTGACGGAGGGGGGCAAGAACATCAAACGCCTTGTTAGTTGCGTTTCTAAAGGCAGTAGTAAAGTCTTCCAGAGATAAGTTACCTCCTAGGGGTGGTAGCATGGGCTGTATGGTAGATTTAAATGTATCAGCTGTAATATTTTTTATATTACGTGATTCACTTATACTACTAGTTTTTTCCGGGATAGGATTAAATTTCAATGCTAATGCAAAATGTACCAAAAGGTGATCGGACCAAGGGCACGCAAACATCAAGCATCGCAAATGCAACAGACACAGCAACCAGAGCAAGTTCAATTGAATCCACTGCAAGGGCAGTCGCAACACGCCCACATGCAGATACAGCAGTATGCAAACATGCGACAATTACTGACACCTAGAATAGGAGGTGCCACTGTGGTAGGAGGGAATCCTTTCACAGGTACGGGGGTATGCATGTACCCACAGTAGGACAGCTCAAAGTGTGACTTGATGTGTTCAGTACTATCACTGACACCAGACCCCCAAGATGAACCATGGGTTGATGTTACTATAGGAGGCAAATCTGTTTTCTTTTTTAGTAGACACTGGGGCTACTCGTTCATGTATACGAGAAGGAAAATACCCAATGTCAGGAATTGCCCTGAATGCTCAAGGGTTCTCTGGAGCTATGAGACGAGTTCCTTTGACCAATGAATTGCCAGTCTCTATTTGTGAATGTGACATGTCTGTTCCATTTTTGAATTCACGATAGACACCAGTTAACAATTTGGGAAGAGACTTGGTGACAAAACTTAACATGACAATTTCATTCACTGACGAAGGAATAGTGTGTTCTACTCCCGGAATACACTACTTAAATGCGGGCAAATTCATACTGGCGTTCACAGGGTAAATGGCTCTGCATGCATTCCAGTAGAGCCATAGAGCCAGAGTTTTTTCTTTATGGAGTAAGCATTTTACTGACATGGTTACCTGGGTTAGTCGGGAAGGATACCTGACACATTCTTGTTCAGACTATAGATACCTCTGGAAGAAGAGTGGGGACAGACAATCCCTATAGAGTTAGAAGCAGCCATAGTAAAAATGGAAATGGCAGTGCTTGAAGGAATGGATGATGAGGTTAGACCATGGGGAACAGTAATACCTCTCGAGGAAGGGTACAGACTGACATTACTGACGACAATATGTATAGAGAGGACACAACAGATGATGAAGTAGTGTTGCTTATGAGCATTACATATTTGGTTAGAATAGAGAAAAGGGAAATCCCACAACAAATGGCAATAATGTGGCAGCGTCCAGCATTTTTTGAAGAAGACTTAGAAAAGGTGCCCAGTGTCGTATGGACTGCAAGTCCATATGACATAGGATTATTGAAGGGAATAAGGGAAGTTAAAATAAAGTTGAAGCCAGGAGCAATTTTATCTCGAGCAAGACAGTACCCATGTCTCAAGAGGCTGATGAGGGTATATTTCAGACTATTTCAGCACTGATGAAACAAGGTATTTTGGTGCCATCAGAATCATTGTGCAATACCGTGGTGTATCCATTCAAGAAATCAAAGGGAGGGTCATGGAGATGGATACAAGACATGAGACAGATTAACCAGATTGTAGGGTCAGAGTTTCCTCTAGTTCCTAACCCAGCAACTATACTATGCAGCATCCCAGTGGAAGCTCGATATTTCACGGCGATTGATTTGAAAAATGTTTTTTTCTCAATCCCGTTGCACAAGGACTCACAAGACTTGACTTCATTTACATTTCACCAAATTCGTTTGAAACACCCTTGTTTTCCCCAGGTGTTCTATGAGTCTCCATCAATCTTTAACAGGTTCCCACCAGATGGACCTGGTCAATGTTGATTTGAAAAGTGTGCTGATACAGTACGTAGATGATATTTTAATTTCTAGCACTACAGAAGATGAATTGAAGAAAGCAATTTGTACAGCCCCTGTTTTAGGAATTCCCAATTATGATGAAGAATTCTTTTTATTTTCGCACACAAATGGGACAGTCATGACAGCAGTGCTTACACAGAGGACTACATTGGGGCACAAGCCTCTAGCATATTACAGTGGGATTTTAGACCCAGTTATGAAGGGACACTTTCCTTGCGAATAGTCATTGGCAGTCACTGTATTCGCAATTGAAAAGTCTACAAGTATTGTTATAGGCTGCTCTATGACCCTCTTCGTGGAGAATGCTTTGTTTGCCACTTCAAGGGTGCATTGACATCTCAGAGAGCCTCAGCTTATGAAGTAATGATTTCAAACCCAATGATCAAAATTGTGGGATGTAAAATAGTGGATCCTGCCACATTAATAGCTGAGCCAATAGCTGATGGTGGTCATGTGCTCGACTGTGCAAATTATGTTGAATTTTATGATGATATACCTTGTGTGAAAGAAAATGCTTTGCCAGGAAGGGAAATTCTATTTAATGATGGTTCTTCGGAAATTGATCAGACTGGTGGAGAAAGGCATTCTGGCGCATCTGTAGGGAAGCACAGAACAAATGGTGAGTTTAAAATTGTATCGTTTTACTTTTCAGCACAAGTGTCAGAGTTGGTAGTGCTCATTGTCACGCTCGAGTAACACGAATGGCAGGAAGTGACAGTGTACAATGACTCCACCTATGTGATGTCAACCGTTCATGAAGGGCTGGCATGTTGGAAAAGGAGGGGCTACCTCAGAGCAGACAGCACTCCAGTGCAGCATGCATCTTTATTGGACAGGCTTATTAAGGCACTACAACTCCCAGTAGCCATAGCGGTCAATACATACGCCGCTCACACTAAGCGAACAGGTTTAATTTCTTGCGGGAACGAAGCCGTAGACATAGAAGTCAAAATAGTTGCCTACTCACCAGATATCTCAAGTTTTGATTCTCCATATGTCAAAGAGAAAGTAGTCACGATAATGGATGTACAAGAAGGTTTTTATCATTTGCCAAAAAACCCAATTAATGAAGATCCAAGGAAGTGCAATACAGTAAGAGAAGGAGTTATGTAAACAAAGGGGGTGTTCTTTATCCCCCACAGAAGCATTATGGCGACAGGATAGCACTGGGGAGCCGAGGATGCCAGTAGCATTGTTAAAGGTAGCACTTGAAAAGCTGCACTTCCCCACACTTGTAACTAGGGAAAGTCTTGCTGCAACAGATGCAGAAGAATAGTTTGTTCCAAATGTGTTAGAACATGTGGCATCCTTTGTAGTGAATTGCATCGTGTGGCAAAGGTTTATCGCTGGGCATACACTAAGAATGATTAGAGGAGTAATACCTTGACCGAATGGTCCTTTTCAGCATATACATATTGATTCTGTTCTCTTGCTGCAGGGGTGTAATGGATACAGGTATCTGATAGTGGTGGTGTGTCCCTTCTATAGGTGGATCAAGGCAGGTCCATGTACACACCGTGAAGCCACTTGCACAACAAAGTTTTTAGTACATGAAGTCCTTCCAAGATGGGGTGTGTGTGAAGTACTGAGATCCGATAATGGGACACATTTTGTTAATGAAGTATTAAAACAGATAGGACTATTATTGAGTATTAAGCACAAGTTTTCTTCTGCTTATCACCCACAAGAAAACAGAGTTTGTGAGAGACTCAACGGCTTCCTTAAAGAAAGGATTGCCAAAATCAAGCTAACTTTGAAGAAGGGATGACTACATTGCCTGCCCTTAGCTTTATATGCCCTAAGGAATCAGCCTGTTTCGGACCACCACTTCACCCCCCCATGAACTAGTAACTGGGAGGTGGATGAGAATGCCTCTTACACCTCCATCGAGGAGTAGAAGTGATGCCAGGAATACAGCAAAACTGTTAGGTGATAAACTGCACAATTATTTGACATGTATGACCTCTAGCATTTCTCTCGTTTCAGATCAACTCAAGCACCAGAGGGGTCGGTCTCAGAACACAGATGAAAACCATCCAGCAACCAGATTAACTGAACTTTAATCAGCACCTAAATTGTTTGTTGGTGACATTGTCCTAATTAAATATTTCACTCGAAAGTGGCACGAGCCATGTTTCAATGGCCCCTTTATCGTTGAAAACATAACCCATTCAGCAGTAAATGTCCGAGGCAGGCGAGCTTGGCTTCATTTGAACAATGTAAAATAGTGCACCAGCGAGACCGCGCCTCCAACACCTACTCCCCCTCCTTCTGTTGCCAATCCAGAAGCAAGACAAGAAGAAGAATTTCAGTGTGTGCAGACTTGCAGTGTCGAAGAAGAAGGATGATACAGTAACGAGCTGAATAATGAAGATTTTGCATTTGGACTAAAACTTCATTGGACACTCCTTATATGTATTATTGCAGGAATGACAAAACCTTTGCTGAGAGTTTTAGGAATCTTTTAAAAATGTACTTTAGAGATGTGCTGACGTATCAAAGTTATGCCTAAGTGACAATTCCTCGTAAAATACTGGAAAAGAACACAGTATCCGACTCATTTCTTGGTGCATTGTTGTTTTAAGCATTCAAATTCCATGGTGTTGACCAATAGCAATGTGCATCAGCTTGTGCTTGTTATTTTTATGGTTATCCTTCAAGCTTATCCTGCTCTTGTCAGAAGAGACGTTGATGTTATCACTTTTTTACAGGATACTAAAAATGGCCATGTCATTAGGAGGAATATCCTACAATACAAGGAGACATTGCAATTACAGGAGTAACACATGTTTCTTTTTCCTTAAATGATCTCAGTAGAAATGAGGAATGTTGAAAGTAGTACGATTTTAAGGAATGAAGAAGCCCAACCAATTCCAAAATACCACAAATGGTGGGGGTTATTATGTTGGTTTGTGATATACATATGTGCAACTATACTTTTTAGCACTCCCTATTATATTGATGCTCCTGTTAAGAGAGAGGCCATTATGATTTCCCCTGTTCCTCCAAAACTATCAAGGACCACATCGACACCTTGACCCCTGCTCTGACTGACTTCTGTAACCACTCCTTCACCATTGTAGTCTTCCCTTCCCCCCTGAAACACTTCCTTTGTTCACCCTCTGCCGAACCGTCCTGCCTGGCTAACTATCACCCAATCTATATCACTCCTTTCCTGGGCAAACTCCTGTAAAAGCTGGTCATCTCCCAGCTTAATCTTCACACTGAATCTGTTGGTTGTCTCCATGACCATCATTCTGGCTTCAGAGCCGCCAGAAGCATGGAAGCTGCTCTCCTGAACATCCATGAAGACCTACTCTCCAACCTTGATTCCAACATCCCTTGTGTCCTCATCTTACTTGATCTTTCTTCTGCCTTTGACATGATCAACCATGCCATCCTGTCCAACCGTCTCTGTGATAACCTGGGTATCACTGATCAGGCCCTGGCCTGGCTGACCTCCTTCCTCACTGATCGACCCTCCCAGGACCAACTTGGGTCCGTCCTGTCCTCTATCTCTATCTATACCTGTGGTGTTCCCCAGGGGTCTAACCTCCATCCCTGGCTGTTCAACCAATGCCTGGCACTTCTTGCCCACTGCATTGCTGCTCTCTGCCTCAACTTTCAGTGCTATGCGGATGATACTCAACTCATTTTCAGACTCTGTTCCGCCTCTTCTTCTCCTTCACTCATCTCTGACTGTCTGTCTGCTATCCAGGAGTGGTGTGCCACCAATGATCTCTGCCTTAATGCCAGTAAGACTGAGATTCTCCTCATCGGCTCACCTGCTCCCACCTTTCCTGTCGCCCTCTGGCAGGCCTCTCTTTGGCCTCTTCCTGCTCTCATCTGTGAGGCTAAAAACTTCAAATCTTTTGCCCACTTTCCCCTTGTCAGCAGGACATCAATAGGGTCACTTCACAATAATTCCCCATAAAGCTTTGCTATCCGGCTGTTCATGTGTGTGCACTGCAACAGTAATCTTTCAAAGGAGGTGAGGTCTCTTCATAGATTATCCCCACAACATTACCTTGTGAGCATCTCTTTAAGCTGCAGATAACGGAAGACTGAAAGTTTACCGATATGCAGGCACCCTTCCAATCGGTCTACGGACACAAAGATACCCCCCTCCCACACCTGCCCTGCTCTAGAGAGGCCTGCCTCATAACAGGATTGGAACTGTAATGGGTTGACGGTCAGGTTTCTCGGGGGGGGGGCATGTACAGATAAGAGGCGAGGCAACCAGTGTGCAGTGCTGTTTTCCTTCCATATTGACCATAATATTCCCGATATGGGATGTTGGAGCACCCATCTGGGAGTGATGCGGGAATCCCAACCCTCCCTCTTCTTTTGGTAGTACTAGTGTCTTGTTGGCTAACCTGGGTTTCACCCCTGACCATAAAAAGTGCAAGAGTGCCCTCATGCTTGTTGCAAAGAAAGCATCCGGGACCACTGTTGGGAACATTTGGAAAAGAAAACATAATTTTGTGAGAACCGTCATATTAATACAATATGATCGTGCCATCCAGGAAAGGTTTAGCCGTCCTCAGCGCTGTAGGTCTAGGTGTATATTGTCCCAAAGGATAGTATACTTTTAACTAAATAGGTTGCTGAAGTCTTCTGTGATGTCAACCCGTATATATCGAAAATCCTTTGGCTGTATCTTGAAGCCAAGGTTCCATACATTGCTCTTGATTGCCTGTCCCCATGTACTTGTCAGATATGCCACTGATTTTTCTAAGTTAACCTTAAACCCTGACATGTCACTGTACATTGCCAGCCCCTGAAGAAGGTGTTTGATGGAAGTGCTTGGATTGGTAATATAAAGCAGGGTGCAGACGGCAAAATATCTCAATTTATATTCTATCCCTCCCAGCTCCATCCCTGTGATTCCCTTGTGTTCCCTTACTCCAATCACCCATGGCTCCATAACCAGTGTGTTTAGCTGGGGCAATAGGAGACAACCCTCTCTGGTACCCCTCTACAATGAGAGCACCCTTGATCCTCCCCATTTACATCTGCCATGGGTGATGAGTACAAAGCAGAGATCCATCACACCCCATCCCATCCATTGCGTTCCCATTCCTATCATTCAAGAACCACCTCCATAATGGACCAGCTAACCTGATCAAAAGCCTTTTCAGCGTCAAGGGATAGTACAGGGACCCGCTTTGCTTTACTGCTTGTGCATTTAGTATGTGAAGGGTTTTCCGTAGGTTATCCTAGCCTTGCCTGTTTTTAATGAGCCCTTTCTGGTACAAATGGATCAGTCTAGGGAGGTATGTTTCTAGCCTAAACGCCGGTATCCTAGTAAATAGCTTGGCATCTACATTAAGTAGTGAGATGGGTATGTATGCTTAACAGTGCGCGTGGTCCCTGCATGGCTTGGGGATAACTGCAATCAGTGCCTCCAAGAATGTGGGTGGTATGTCATTGGTGCCATTAATAGGGTTAAAGACCTTCGGCGAGGGGGCTCACTAAAGTGTCCTGAAATAGTTTGCAGAAGTCACAGGTATAACCATCCTCCCCCGGTGCTTTACCCATTTTTAATTGTCCTATTTCTTGGATCACCTCTCCCAAAGTGATTTCTGCTTCTAACACAGTCCTTTCCACCATGGTCAGCTTTGGGATGGGAAGCCTACCTATGTAGTCCTGAATGTTAGCATCCCCTTTCGCTGGGGGTTTGGTGTAGAGGCATTCATAGAATTCTGCAAAACCAACTGGGATATATTTATGGGCATTAATCACATTCCCCTGTGCATCTTTGATCCTATCAGCTTTCCTCTCTACCCTTTTGTCTCATATCCTATTCGCCAACATGGTCCCCACATGGTATGCCCTTTCAGAATACCTCTGTTTGGTATTTCTGATCATCTTTTTTAGTACCTTTCCTATCAGGAGCAGGTGCAATTCCTGTCTGTTTTCTCTCATCTCACTCAGCAGTCCTGTCCGGTCCCCTCCCGATTTTGTTAACTGCCCCTCATACCCTTTATCTCCTCCCTTAGTCTCCCTTCTGCCAGTCCCTCTTGCTCTTTTTCCTTGCTCCTTCTGCAATGAGGAGGCCTCTTATCATAGCCTTAGGTGTACCCCATACATTTTTCAGAAGGACCTCCACGGTTCATTGCTTTTAGAGTAGTTACGGATGGCTTTACGCAAGACATTTTTAAATATCAGATCTCTAAGGAGGCTGTCATTGCAGCATCATTGCGGTGTACCTTTCCTCACCTTAGCTACCTACCATTACACTACAAACATCACATGGTTTGACCAGGTGACAGTCTCCACCTTAGTTATGTTAGCAAACTGTTCTTGTGGCACTAGTAGGAGATCTATTCAAGTGTAGGTTTGATGTGGGATTGAGAAAAAGGAATACCCCCTGCTTGTGGAAACCTGGATCTCCACACATCCATCCAAAAATGTTCCTGGCGCAATTGAGCAAATTCTTGCGGTTCCCTTCCCTTTGTTTTGGTCCTATCTCCTCTTACAGACCACTAATCTATTGGCAGGTTGGTGATCATGTTAAAGTACCTTCCTACCAAATAGATCCTTCTCCTCAATCCTCCAGTATGTTGATTGCTTTCTTAGGAAATGCCACTTGGCCCACATTAGGGGGGTATATTGACACTAGAGTAATCAGCCTGCCCTTAAATGACCCTTGATCACTAAAAAGCGTCCACCAAACCCCCTTTGAACTTTTACTTCCTTCAATTGTATGGATTTTGCTGAGACCATCCCCACCCATTCCTTTTTATGAACTTTGTGAGAAGCTCAATACATTTTCCCAATTTCATTTGCTTTCAATGAGCGTTCCCTGCCTTGCTTAAAATGGGTTTCTTGAAGCAGCAACACTGATAACTGGGTTTTTATGAAACATATTCAACCTTAATGATCTTTTGTTTGGTGAGTCCAAATCTTTCACATTTAGAGTAGCAACATTTGAGTCATCAACACACCTGCCTGTAAAACATTTCCTGCACCCCCGCCTTCAGTGACCACCCCCAGACTTCAGCTGTGACACCAACCACCTTACTTAGCCCCACAACTCAAATAATACCCTCAATATTTCTAAAAGATAACATATGGCCAGGATCTCATGCCCAGCCCATTTGAGACACCCAGGTATTCACATATCACTAGGATATGGGGGATACCACCGTCCCTCCAGCAATTTAACTTCAAACCACAATAACTCTTTGCACCTATGTTTCATATGTTACATGTCATTCTCCAGTGAACCTCCTACTATCAACTAGGAACCTTTGATTGTGAAGCCTGGATTGTCTCAAATTTCCTGGCTTTGCTTTTCATCTTGCATCCTTTTGTCTGCAGGAAAAGCACAAATAAAGCATTGCCATAGCTTGCGTTGACCCTCCCTGGCTTCTGACACTCCTTCCTTTTGTAGCAATGAAAGCAATTGGGCCACCTCCCCTCCTTGCTTTATTTCATAATGTTCACATTGTACTCTAAAGAGAGGGCAAAGGGGAACTGCCACCGGTATCGCACCACTTCCTCTTGGATCCACTTTATTAAGGACCTGCATTTCCACCTCTGATCAAGGGTGTACAGTGAAAGGTCCTGAAATCTTTCCACTCAGGCTCCTTCCCATACTATTTCTCCCATCTCACAAGCCTTTTTCAGAATCTTCTCATTATCTCCGTACTAGCTGTATTTTGCAACCACTGTGCTTGGTCCTTCCACTGACCCTGCTTCTCTGTGTACTCTTTCAAATCATTTCTCTCTATACTGCACAGGTCCCAGCAGCTTTAACTCTACTTGGACTAACAGGCATTCCAGCTCCCCGGGGATCTTAGCATCTTTATTTGGAAGCCCCCATATCCTTAGATTGTTTCTCCTCTCATTGTTCTCCAAATCATCTAATGTACTCCTGGCTTCCCTCTCTATATATTCAAGTTCTTTAATCCGTGCCTACAGGCCCACATCCACAATGTCTGCTGCACGTCGATTAGACTCTAGGGGCTCCACACTCGCTTCCATCATGGAGACCCAGTTGTTGATGGCACTCATAGAGGTCTGCACATCTGCCCAAAACACCTTAAGCTCAAGTAAAATGATCTGAACATCCTGGTGCAGGGTTCCAAGGCCTCCTGTATCCATCGCTGCACCTTTTCTCTGTTCCCCCATGACGCCTCACCAGCCGGTCTATATCCACTCTCCAGGCTCTAGGTAGACAGGTACTGCAGACACGGGGGGTGTTACATTTAGTCACAATAACCCCTCTGTGTCTGTCACACCTCCCTCACAGAGCTAGGGGCTTTTCTCCTTAGTAACCAGAATACAATACTCCAGTGCTCTGCTCCAGTCCTCTATCATCTCCCTGTGTTTGTTCCATGGCACAAACGTTGTCAGCAAGGACCATGGGCCAGGCATCAGTGTGCCATGCCCAAGCAGGGTTATTTAGCAATGTTTGCAAACTGACCTCCTCTAGGCACCCCAGCAACGACTAAGTGCCAACCCTGCCTCATACGTTCGCATCTATCTAGCTCCTGCAGGGGGCCTATTGGCACAACTTCTTTCATCCCTTCCCTGGAGGGCTGCTGTCTGCTCCTCTTAACCCGGCTCTCCATCAGCATCTCAGCAGTTTGGGCTCTCCTGCGGCCTGCCACTGGTCCGCTGTCTCAAGTGGTCCCACTCTCCTTGGGACTCTCCAGCTCACATTGATTACTCTCCAGCATTAGGTACTGAACCGCCCACACTGCATGGCCGCTCTTGGTCCCCCAGTGGTGCACCATGGCCCAGCCTCACTGTGCATTGTCTGGCACCTTCCACTGCTGCCTTCGCTGCATAATCACCCAAACTCTAGGGTGCAGGAATGGTCTGACCCTCAAACTCTGCTAAAGGTCCCATAGGAAGGCAGGACGGGGCATCCATGCACCAGATCATCATAGCTCATCTCAGCATGAGTCTGTTTTAGCTGGGCTGCCCGCTGTCCTCCTCCGTCTTCTTCTCCGATTGCCGGGCCTGCAGGCTGTCGGCCCCAGTGTATGCAGCATCGTTCAGGATCACCAGGGTGTGTGCCACCCTGCCTGGGATCACCCAGGTTGTTCCTCACGTTCCCCTGCACTCAGCGTAGGGTTGTAATGAAGGTGACTGAGATGAGCATTCACCTGTAGTTGCTTAGGGGGACACAGAGCTCAGCATCCCCTAGTGGTCTCCTCCAGTGCATTTTTGCAGTTTTGTGTGCATATGTTGAGTGAAAAATAATATACATTTTCTGCATACCTTTGACTTTTTCGCATTTGTGTCTGTTAACATTCTGTGTCTGATATTGCATGTTCAGAAAAACAATATCAACACAGTTTATATTTCATATGAATCATATACAAGCATGGCTAATTATCTTATCAATATTTGCAATACCTAATAGCCGAATAGATATTATTTGTTGTTCAGGTCAAGCTAAGTAGCATTTAACAGTACAGCAATATTACGAATATATTGTACCCTGACCAAATATCCTGACCAAATATCCTCCTCTATCTCAATGGGTTGCGTATGTTTATGCATTATCCTTTCATATAAAGATTGCTTGTATCATGAATTCAGTCCTCCACAGTGATGATCTTTTTGCTCAGAACAGTCTTCGTTTTTCATAAAAAAATAAGTGTGAGAGTTGTCAGGAATATATGCAATAAACCTACAGTTTGTATTTTAAGACCTGCACGCTTCCTCATCAGCTGAATGTGTGCTCACACATCACCCCAATATTTGTTTACCCTTGTACATCTTCACAAACTATATCCTATTTGTTTCACACGTGCAATACTTTTCTTATCTTAGACATGGTGAATGCAAGTGTAGAATGGAATGACTTCACAGAGTGTGGCTAAAGAACAACTGCCAAGTGGTAGGTTGCATGTGTATTGTGCTGTTGGCTAGACTACATCTCTGGATCCATCCACACTCAGTTAGGCATCCTCTGTTGCAGGACTACACAGCTCAGATCCTATTGCCACTATAGTTAAACCCCCTTCAATAGTGGCAGATCTCCAACAACATGAGCCAGGAATGTTACTTATGTTGACCTCCCCATCACGATTCTGCTTCAGATGTTCAGTGTTTGGCCTTGGTGGGAAGGAATAGACTCTTCAGTCGTAAGGCTTTGGCATGAGAAAACATACCTCATCAGGAATTGTATCCACAGCGGATGAACCAGCATTTCATTAAACAGACAGCTCGGTGACGGAGTCTTACACATGAATCAGTGGTACACAAGTCCAAAGCCCTGGCAGAATTGGCATAGCAGTGTGGAATCTGGGAAGAACATCATTTGTTATCTACCTGACGGGCAGGAAAAAGAGGACAGACAGGTTGAGTACAGTATTTTATTTTTTAGAAAGCATGCCTTTGATACATCATAATTTTGGATCCCTAGAGTTAACAATTCTTGTTTCTAAGAAAATGTCAGTAGTGTGTATATTTTCTAGGGATTTCCTAAATCCGCTTGTAGACTGAATGGAGTCTCTCTTCCTGACATGGTAACACCAAATAATGTATGACTAAGATAGATTCTCCTGATTGGTAATATTTCAATGACTCCTCTTTCAGAACTTCCTATTTTAGGCAGCTCGCCACTTATTAAAAAGCTGTCACCTCGAACGACTGCACCTACTTGCCGTGTACAGTTAAGAAATAACTCTTCTCGGATCTTGGTGCATTCTCTGCTGTTTCTTTTTCTACAAATCAAACTGTTGCTATTCTTCTTCAACATAGTTGCAGACCCTTGCAGTATTCCCTCCTGACCTCTCTATGCATTTCCCCAATCCCTTGCTTCCATATTCATTCTCTTAATGTTTTCTGACTCCTGAACACTGATACTTTTCTTGGCCTCCTTGGTTTTTTAAAATCAAGCTTCCCTCCAGAGCTGTGTCTATTTAAAATCCTGAAACATTGCTCTACCACAATTTGCCACAGACTTCTCTCCATTCTTAATGGCTCTCTTGCATATAGATATGTGTCATTTTCCTTTAAAATCTGCACCATAACCCCCATTTAAAAAATGAAAACGTTACTGAACACTGTTGTTCCCTTCAACTACTGTCCTATTTCCAGTCTTCCTGCACCTGCTAACATCCGCAGTCGAATATTACTGTCCAACTCTTGGAATGCATTCCATCCTCTTCCATCCTGCATCTTTTAAAAGTGGGTGTTCACAGAGTTTTTACTCCTAGCGAGAGACGTTTTTATGGGAGGGCAAAAGGGGCACTTACCCAGGCCCCCACCTTGGAGGGGGCAACCACAAGTTGCCTGATCTAAAGAAGTAAGATTCCTTTGGTCACCAGACTTAAATAGCACACTTCAGGATATTATTGCATTTCCTGGTGCTGAGACTCTAAACCTATTGCCTGTCTCTTTTTGAAAAGTATATTCTGCCTCGATCAATTCATCATGTAATGCTTTCTATGTGCACTGTGGAATATATAGATTGTGTGTTCCTTGCAGCACAACTCCTGTAGCATTATTTCCTTTCTGTGGGAATTGTGTTGATCATGTGCAATAGCCACATTTGAAATGCATACTGGTAAATTGAGTGCCACAATGTTTCAGAAGTTAGATCAGTCTGTTAAGCACTCATAGCAGTGATATGTGTTCCTATGCAAGATTAGAATAGCACATTCATGTAAGGCTGGCTGAGCCTTTCCTATGTCTGAAGTTTATAAACCTGCCTCCATATGTACTTGGTCTTGCAGCACAACAGGTGCTATTATCAGCTATATACCTGAACCAGATAGGGGTTGCTATACAAAACGAACATGTCGTCCTTGTGATGAAGGTCTGGAAATAGGTTTCTTCAGATGGGCTGTGTTTTAAAACCTAGGCAATCACCTTTAACTTTAACTTTAATCAATTTATAACGCGCTGCCATGAGCTCTGAGGTGTGAGGGCGCAGAGAAAACCAACGATTACAGCAATATAACATAGAAACATAAGACTATTGCATTGGCTGAAGTGAAAATAATCGTGGGCACATAAATTCCAGTCAACAGAGGATAGCCACAATCAGGTGGGGTAAGCTAAAGAGGGCCCAAGAGGCATAGCATATGAGCAGTAAAAAGGAGCAACTTGTAAGAAAAAAAAACACCTTACAATATTAAATTACACTGTGAGGCTCCTCTGGGTAATTTGCAGTGTCTTAGGAAGGCCGGGAGGGAGCTACCCCCACAGCCGACCAAGACACAGACACAATTAGGTTGTGTGCACTAGTCATTGAGGTCCAATCTGTGCAGAATCAACAGGTCAGCCATTCTGACTGCCCCAGGACCACTTCTCTGTCATGGCCAGGCAAGGACTTTATTGCGAAGGGCTTGTTTGGATTCTTTTCCTTCAGACTTCGGGATGTTGGTGATAACAATGTTCCTTTGGTCCATGATAAACTCATAAGTACTCAAGTCATTAAAATATGGCATTTGTGACTTTTTTAATTGAAGACTCCGCTGGGGTACCTTCTTGGATTTAACAGTGACCACTGCTAGTTGTTTAACTGCTTGTTGGCTAGAAATAGGTGCCTGAAGAGATAATTCCTGTAATGGGTCTATGATGTCGACTTTAAGGAAATTGGCACTCTCTTCAGTAACTGATATTGACCCCTTGGTCACTAAAGGGAACTCTCTGGTGATACCAGTTTGCGTGTCCTGGTCTATTGTAGCCCTTTGTAGATTGCTTGGCAAGCGTTGTCTGATTTGGGAAGCTGTGACAGCGCAACTGGCCTAGAAGGCACAACTGTCTGTAAGGACGGGATCACTTTGGAATGCTGTAGATCACGCACCCAATCATTCAGAGCATCCATCAGAATACCCAAATCAAAAGGAGTAGTGCATGAGAGGATCTCATTGGCGATACTAGCCATGAGAAGAGGCCATTGTTCGAGTTGGGCAGTCGCGACCGGGAGAGAAGATGAATCCCCAGAATCCACTGTTCCCATTCCCCCTGAGCAATCTTGCAGACCCATATCACCTGGGCTCCAAGGTGGTGGGAACGCCAAGGATGAGCATAAACTGTTAGTCCAAGAGATGAATAAGTATCAGAATTTAGAACCTAAGCATTCATGCTTGTATCCTGGCTTTGCCAGCAGACAATGCAGTGATCCTGATCAATCATCTTATATCTCATAGATTATTTTACTGTCTTCTGTGAAGTTTGCCTCCTCGAATGTTGGTGGCACAGTTTAGCCCATTACTTGATCTTTCTTCTTAGGTAGGTCATTTGAGTGGAAGGGGTGGTAGACTGAAGGGAGCGGACCAGATTGTGAAGGACTTGGGCAAGCATATTTTAAAGTCTGCTCGTTTGACACAAAAAAATGCTTTGCTTAGGTTTTTCTGCACGTTTATAAATGACAATTTGACAAGCCAGTGTTTTGGAAGTATGTAAAGCTTTAAAATACAAAAGACCAACCCAGATTAAATTTGTTTAATCACACTGATTGGTATGCTGTTACTTAAATATGTCTCTTGATGATGGAGAGAATGAAGCTAAAAACATTCTCAGGCTGATTCATGGAAATAATGTGCGCCGAAAATTCCGGCGCAGAGGTGCCAAAATGTGCGATTCACAGTAAAAGTGCGAAAATCGCAGTGCAACTGGGAAAATCGCAGGGAAACCAGCGCACATCGATTCATGGAAGTCCGTGCGCGAGAAAAATATTGGATGTGCGCTGAAAAAGTGCGCGGCGCACGCCGGCGCACAGGTCATCCAACACCTCCCCAGGGGACAGTGCCTACCCTCTGAGCACCCACATGATGACGCCAATTCGGAACCCCATCACGCCTCCCGAGGTAAGATACAACACAGCCCATATTGCAACCCGGGGCATAGTGGAGCGCACATTCAGAGTGCTCAAGTCACGCTTTCGCTCCCTTGACCGTTCTGGTGGGCAGCTGTTATACGCTCCCCCAGTAGTGTGCAGGATCATAGTAGCAGCATGTGTCCTGCACAATGTTGCAACATGCCGGGGCCTGGCTGTGGACATGGTGGTGCCCCCACATCCCCAACCACATGCACGCCCACTGCGCATGGGAGGGGAAAGGGCACGGGGTGAGGCAGCCTGTACGCAGCTGGTGGCTAATTACTTCACATAGAAATCACACCCCTGTGGAGTGCACACAGCCCTGGCACATACCATCTGACAATCAATGATGACTCACTCTGACAATTCTGATCAATTAAGGGACAGTCAACTGTCAGAACCATAGCAGCCTGAGATTTTTCACCTGGAAGTGTCACAATGTGTGCATCCCTACCTACACAAACATCACCAATGCAGTGTCATCAAAAGACACACTTCTATGCTGCAAAAATGAATACCTACTTGCAAAATACAACATGAGAACAGTGCCATGTCACCCAACCCCTCCCCGGCACCGCCACACAACACACCATGGCATGCCATGCTATGTTAGTGCAAACAGATTAATCTCCACAACATGACACACGTGTCACCAACTACAGTGTCCCTAATAGAAACTGGCCACACATGAAATGCTCACAGAAATGCAGGACCAACAACACACATTACCAAATATTTCCCAATAATACTAATCACCTACACAACCTCCAACCGACCATAAACATGACAGTACGGACTTGAAAAATTGGTAGCCTCACTACCTGATAATGCCAGCACTTGGAACACTTCCAACTGTACAGTGTTAGCGCCACGCAAAAGTGTAGGTGCACTGCTTACAACATGGACTCCATTTCCAAAGAAGACCGCCTTGTGAAGACATGAGAAATGTACCTGCAAATTAGGAGGATGAGATGGATGCAGAGGCCCATTTCAATACACCATGCAGTGTACAATACACCAACAATATGCACTAGGAATGTATACACATTATTGACTACAGACTGCCCACACATCAAATGGGAGTCCAACGTCACTGTGTAAGTCAATGTCACTTGGGAACACCCTTTGCAAGCCCATGGAAACGGGAAGCAGGAGGGGTGGGTGTCACACAAACCCAAGCATGTTACCCAAATTCAGGACAAGCCTGCATGTGCCCAGCCACAATACAGCGTATGCCCACGGGAGCCACACAAGGCAACACACTGTCCAAAAAATCAAAAATCAAAAATCAAAAAACAAAAATCAAAAATCAAAAAACAAAAATCAAAAATCAAAAATGGCCATGAATGGGCCAGGGGGGTGGGGGAGGCCACCCAGGAGGTCTGAGGACAGTGTGCACACCAATTCCCACCTGTGTGGATCTTGCGAAAAAAAAACAACTCCATGGGCTCATGGCCTGCACGGCTACCCTATTGTGGGAGAATCGCTGCTGTCGCTCTCCTCACCCTCTGCAGCTGCATCAGGAGGTGGTGGCACTATGGGAGGCAGCCCATGCAAAGCCCTAGTCTGGTCCTCCATGGCAGCAAGCATGCAGGTGTGGAAGGTCTGGTTCTGGAGGATAATTGTGCGGAGGTCCCCATGCAACAACTCACGGGATGCCCGGACCTCCTCCCTAGTTGCCTGCATCTCAGCTGAGAGCGTACGTGTGAGCCGCTCCAGCTGCTGTTCTGTCCTCGTGTTAGCTGAAGCCTCAAGCTCAACCAGTGGTACCCTGAGCTGACGGAGTTCCACCCTCAGGGCTTCCCTGTGGCCCTGGGACTCAATAGAAATGGCTTCCCGCAGAGTCGTCAGTGCTGCCCGCCTGTCCCTGTTGGACGCCAACATGTCCTCCCTGTGTGACTGGCAAATGGAGTCTGTTGCCTGCTGTAGTTGTTCAATCAGCCTTTCTTGGGGGACAATGGAAGTGGCCACCCTATCCATGGCCTGAGCCATCATCTCAGTTGATGCTGCCTGTTGGTTTGCCATACCGTATATGGATTGCTCCCATGCGGTATTGCCAGGTGGCGTACGGCCACCGCGTCGGCGGGCACCACACCTGTCTGGGGCAAGGCGAACTGCACCTTACTGTGCCGGCACTGCCTGAGGCTGCAGGACTGCATTCCCCCTCTGATCTGCTGGCCCAGGAACAGGATCAGATGTAGCAGAGTGTGACCCTGCATCCGTAACCACCAAAGGCGGACCTACCAACACTGGCATCCCCATTGAGGGTTCTACCCCTGGTGCAGGTGGGTTGGACAGTACAGAATCCCTCCCAGAAACACTTACCTGCGACGGCACATAGGTCTCATCATCCGAATCGACACCTGAATAGAGCTCGGGGGAGGTGCAGCCAGAGACACCCTGTGAGATGCTGGTCTGCAGCAAGTGTGGGTTCTCACCCACCACCACACCACGTCCCTCACTGGTGCCCGGTCGGGCCTGAGACCCCTCCTGGGTCTGCACCATCTCCACAACCCCAGCAGTATCAAGTGCGTCATCCCCTGCAAAGACATGAAAGAAAAGAAATGGGAACAGGCATTAGCACCATGGCACACAATTAGGGCTGAGAAGCAACAGAAACAGTACTTCATTGACACATGTCCCACATGACTATAACCCTCCCATGCATGCACTGTCACTGCGTATGAAGGGGAGGCAAATGGCACACATTGATGACACCAAGATGGAATACCAACACATTTGTTGCATGCTGGCTAGCAGTGCCATCACACACTGTCCTGTGATTGGCATGTCCAATACACATACATGACACATGCCATCACACAGATGGCATGTACCCTAGCCATGTCACACATGTGACAATAGGACTGAGAAATGCCTAGTGAAAGTGGTGGAATGCAGACAATCAGCCTGAATGAACACAGAAAAGTATGCAACTATGTTGTGGCAAGATGACACTTCAAGGACAACTGGCGTGAGGTTGGGCTGAATGTCTACTGTTGCCAGAAGGGATACTGCAACACCCAAATCCTGGTGCGCAGAATGTACATGGGTGACCCAAACCACTCAGGCACACACCCCTTCACCTGGCACTCAATCAGAAGCACTCACACACACACCATGCACATGGATGACACACACATGAATGTGCACTCACCGGACAATGCCTTGTAATCTGGCAGGTCTTCCACGCCTTGGATCTGTTCCTCCGTGACGTAGGTCCCAGCAACATACTCATGTGGAGTGAGTTCTATGTCCACTGCTGGAGACCCACCTCCAGTCACTAGAGTTGCGGTATGACTTGAGGCTAGCTTTTTCTTTGCCCTACGCTTCAGGTCATTCCAGCGCTTGTAGCAATCATTAGCTGTGTGCCTCACGAATCCAAGGGCACTTATGAGGTCCGCGATGGTCTGCCAGTGTGCCTGACGTTGTGCAGGTGTGGTCTTGCATCCTGCAGTAATCACCATTTCGCTGTCATGTGCGGACACATACTCCACAAGTGCATCAAGTTCGGCCTGATTGAAGCTGGGCTTCCTTGGTGGGCCGGACTGTGTAGCCGTGTCTGGGGCATCAGCCTGTACTGGACAAGCACTCTTCCTCTTCCGCTTGGAAGGTGGTCGTGATACTGAGTATCCTACGCCACTCTGGACACTAGGGGCAGGAGCCCCGGTGGACTGTGGACTAGGAGTGTGGGAATGAACACTCACCATGGGACTTGGTGCAGGCATTAGATGAAGTGTGATGTAGTCAGGGGGAACGTCAGCAGGATGGACTAGGACCGACACTGTCCTGGCTGGGAGACTCAGAGCTGGGGTGGATGGAGCCGCAGCTGCCCCTGCAGCCTCCCCACCCTGCCTACTCGGGACAGCAGATGACATAGCTGCCCCTGATCCACGTGGGCTGGTGACACCAACGTGCACCGCCACACGTGGCCTAGACCTGCTGACCTGGAAGTCAGCCATGGAGTCACCCTGTGCCAGGTCTGGTGCCACAATGGGCTGGTCCAACAAGGGCTGAGCAGGGATGGTGTCAGCCACGTTACCCTCAACCAGGGGGGGGGCATGGGTGTCCCTGTCTGGTCACCCACACATGGGGGGCTAGGGGCACCCTGCAAGTCCCGGCCACGTCCCCTACCGTATCCACCACGGCCACCTCTTGTGGCTTGCCCACCTTTGCCACCCTTACTGCGTGCTCGCCTCCCTACTATGGCACTGATGTTGTTGTGCGTATGGGAGTTGCAGTAAACTATTGTCCTGGGCATTTGGGGGTCAAAGCGGTAGGGTACTAGATGGAATTCGTACCCTAGTGCTCTAGCAAGGCTGAATGTGTCCCCTGGGGGAAGATGACGGGTCACGCAATGCACAGGCACCCAGAAAAAGGGAGATAATGTGCACGCAACCCCTCCTAGACCACGTGCGTGGAAAAATAAACCTGCACTACGCTGTGGCACCCAGAAACACAAAAATGAACGTATGCGTGTCACACGCAGCCGAGACTGACCTCTGAAGGTGTAGGCAACACACGGGGCAAGCACAGATGTCAAATACGTGCGCGACTCACCGTCTGCCAGGAAAAATCGCGTGAAAAATACGCACGTGTGCGTGTTGGCAACACCCCCGCCAAAAGAAGAATTGTACGCTGTCTGAGGAGACAGGACAACAGGAGAAGTGAACGCTGTTTGAGGAAACAGGCCCAGGAAAAAGACAAGAAGAGAAAAAGATGTCAGAGGTAACAGGGAGTACGAACTTGGAACACTGTGAAGTAAATCGCGTGTGAACCGACAAGAAGTACAGATTTCACCTACTCGCTCTCCACAAAAAGCACGTACAAGGAAATGGCGTTCTACACGTACCTTTTAAACATGCCCACACGTCCAGCGTCACTTCCGCGTGTACGCGCTAAGGCCCCATCCTCCAATTACACGAGCTGACACTTTGACGTGCAGTCATTGGACGTGTAACATGCACCCGTGTACAGGGAAACGCCCGTGCACGCATGTCACAGACACGCATACGGGCTGGTGGCCTTTGGGCCAATGAATTTGCGTACGTGTGCTGACGCGCTTACGTGCTAAGGCCCTTTCCTCGAATTACACGCAGACGTGCTGGATTTTCACGTGCCAAATCACTCCGTATCAAGCCGGCCACGCGTAAGCACACGGAAGACCATGCTCCTGCCCAGAAGGCCATTTGCTGCTGCCTGATTGCCTGCTGCCCATGTGCCCTGCCATTTGCTGCCTGCAAATCAGCCAGGGGTGCTGTTGCTGTGACCACCCCTGCTGGAACCGAAGACTCCCGACTGGGATTCCATCGCTCCACAGACCAGCCCCAGGACCCAGTTGCCCACCCACTCCTGCCTCTGGGGTTGTCATGTCGGGCACTGCAACATCTGGCACCACTGACAACCCCCGGCCAGAGAGCCAGAGGGGCACCAGCTTCACTGCCACCGAAGTTGGTGTCCTGGTGGAGCAAGTCCTGGGGCAGTATGATGCCCTCTTCGGAAGTTTGCGCGCCGACAAGGAAGGACGGACTCGGATCTGGACGGACATTGTGACTGCCATCAACGCGGAGGGGGTGGCAGTCCGACTATTCCATCATGTCAAGAAGCGCTGGGAGGACTTCAGGTCCAGGACCCTCAACAAGGCCTGGCGTCTCTTGAAGGCAGCAGATGCTAAGGGGCGCCGGGGCCACTTGTCGGACGATAAGATGAGGGTCCTGGAACGCATATCCCCAGCGCCCCACGTCCATGTCCTTGAGTGGCAGACCCGTCTGGAGTCGAGCGGTAAGTGTACATGCAGCATGATTGTGAGCTGTGCGTGTGGTGATGTGCCAGTAGTGTGCAGGTTGCACATGTGTTTTTATGGGGCCACGTATGGGTGGGGTGTACAGGGCCGTGAGGCTAACACATGCGAGGGCTGTCATGTGTGAGACATGGATGGTGCTTGTGTGTGTAGGCTTGCATGCCAAATGCAGTTGTGTGGGCACACATGTTTGGATGAATGTGTATGTAAGTAGGCATGTTCGTGATGTCACACATGGATGTTGTTTTCAGCTGCATGTATCATCACTTTGTACATGTGCATGTGTGTGTATTTGACAAGGGTGCAACAGTGATGCAACATGGATGCATGTGACAGCGGGATGTGGAAGCCTGATTGTCAGATGTGACATGGATGCCAATCTGAACACTGCGACAGTTGGCAGAGGTGTACACATGCATGCACTCCCTGTGTTGCATGTGATGTCTGGCTCACCTTTCCCTTATCATGCTGTTGTATGTGTATGGATGGTGCTGGCTGTTGCGATATGGCTGTGGTATGGCTCATGTGTGCGAGTTGAAATGACATGTGTGTTGGCGATTGTGATGCCATGTCTGAGGTTTGCAATGCCACTCATGTACAACTGTCATGTGTGCATGTGTCCATTGTACAGTGCCCTGATGCCTGTGTTTTATTTCTCCCTGTCTGCAGCGTCAACTAATGAAGAGGCCGGAGAAGGTGCTGTGGAGCACAGCGGCGGGGATCGCACCGCCAGCCGGAGACGCAAGACCCGGCTCCCCTCCCAGGTTGTGATCTCGTCGGGGAATGAGGAGTCCGGTGCCGCGTCCCAGGCCGCAGCTGCCGGGGGAAGGTCCAAGAGGCAGAGGTCGGAGCTGGACTCCTCTGTTGGTACTCTTGTTCAGAGGAGAATTGCCTCGCATTTCGGTGCTGGACTGCCCCAGGGCAGGACAAAGACTGATATGTTTGGGATATTTCTTCTCTGTGAAAAGATAGTGAGCTAAAGACTCTGGGTAAGTCTCTCGTAACCAGGACTAATGTCTGGCAGAGAGACTCCCAGGACCCCCCTTGTTAAATCTGCATATTTAAGTAACTTTGGGTCTCACCCTAAGTTACTAGGGGAATCCAGACGTGGACCCCTTGCTCACTATTCTTAGAGAGGCACAGATCCACCCTACTGATGAGGTCCAACCAGACCGAAACACGTGTCTGGGGTTTCTGTTGGTACTCTTGTTCAGAGGAGAATTGCCTCGCATTTCGGTGCTGGACTGCCCCAGGGCAGGACAAAGACTGATATGTTTGGGATATTTCTTCTCTGTGAAAAGATAGTGAGCTAAAGACTCTGGGTAAGTCTCTCGTAACCAGGACTAATGTCTGGCAGAGAGACTCCCAGGACCCCCCTTGTTAAATCTGCATATTTAAGTAACTTTGGGTCTCACCCTAAGTTACTAGGGGAATCCAGACGTGGACCCCTTGCTCACTATTCTTAGAGAGGCACAGATCCACCCTACTGATGAGGTCCAACCAGACCGAAACACGTGTCTGGGGTTTCTGTTGGTACTCTTGTTCAGAGGAGAATTGCCTCGCATTTCGGTGCTGGACTGCCCCAGGGCAGGACAAAGACTGATATGTTTGGGATATTTCTTCTCTGTGAAAAGATAGTGAGCTAAAGACTCTGGGTAAGTCTCTCGTAACCAGGACTAATGTCTGGCAGAGAGACTCCCAGGACCCCCCTTGTTAAATCTGCATATTTAAGTAACTTTGTGTCTCACCCTAAGTTACTAGGGGAATCCAGACGTGGACCCCTTGCTCACTATTCTTAGAGAGGCACAGATCCACCCTACTGATGAGGTCCAACCAGACCGAAACACGTGTCTGGGGTTTCTGTTGGTACTCTTGTTCAGAGGAGAATTGCCTCGCATTTCGGTGCTGGACTGCCCCAGGGCAGGACAAAGACTGATATGTTTGGGATATTTCTTCTCTGTGAAAAGATAGTGAGCTAAAGACTCTGGGTAAGTCTCTCGTAACCAGGACTAATGTCTGGCAGAGAGACTCCCAGGACCCCCCTTGTTAAATCTGCATATTTAAGTAACTTTGGGTCTCACCCTAAGTTACTAGGGGAATCCAGACGTGGACCCCTTGCTCACTATTCTTAGAGAGGCACAGATCCACCCTACTGATGAGGTCCAACCAGACCGAAACACGTGTCTGGGGTTTCTGTTGGTACTCTTGTTCAGAGGAGAATTGCCTCGCATTTCGGTGCTGGACTGCCCCAGGGCAGGACAAAGACTGATATGTTTGGGATATTTCTTCTCTGTGAAAAGATAGTGAGCTAAAGACTCTGGGTAAGTCTCTCGTAACCAGGACTAATGTCTGGCAGAGAGACTCCCAGGACCCCCCTTGTTAAATCTGCATATTTAAGTAACTTTGGGTCTCACCCTAAGTTACTAGGGGAATCCAGACGTGGACCCCTTGCTCACTATTCTTAGAGAGGCACAGATCCACCCTACTGATGAGGTCCAACCAGACCGAAACACGTGTCTGGGGTTTCTGTTGGTACTCTTGTTCAGAGGAGAATTGCCTCGCATTTCGGTGCTGGACTGCCCCAGGGCAGGACAAAGACTGATATGTTTGGGATATTTCTTCTCTGTGAAAAGATAGTGAGCTAAAGACTCTGGGTAAGTCTCTCGTAACCAGGACTAATGTCTGGCAGAGAGACTCCCAGGACCCCCCTTGTTAAATCTGCATATTTAAGTAACTTTGGGTCTCACCCTAAGTTACTAGGGGAATCCAGACGTGGACCCCTTGCTCACTATTCTTAGAGAGGCACAGATCCACCCTACTGATGAGGTCCAACCAGACCGAAACACGTGTCTGGGGTTTCTGTTGGTACTCTTGTTCAGAGGAGAATTGCCTCGCATTTCGGTGCTGGACTGCCCCAGGGCAGGACAAAGACTGATATGTTTGGGATATTTCTTCTCTGTGAAAAGATAGTGAGCTAAAGACTCTGGGTAAGTCTCTCGTAACCAGGACTAATGTCTGGCAGAGAGACTCCCAGGACCCCCCTTGTTAAATCTGCATATTTAAGTAACTTTGGGTCTCACCCTAAGTTACTAGGGGAATCCAGACGTGGACCCCTTGCTCACTATTCTTAGAGAGGCACAGATCCACCCTACTGATGAGGTCCAACCAGACCGAAACACGTGTCTGGGGTTTCTGTTGGTACTCTTGTTCAGAGGAGAATTGCCTCGCATTTCGGTGCTGGACTGCCCCAGGGCAGGACAAAGACTGATATGTTTGGGATATTTCTTCTCTGTGAAAAGATAGTGAGCTAAAGACTCTGGGTAAGTCTCTCGTAACCAGGACTAATGTCTGGCAGAGAGACTCCCAGGACCCCCCTTGTTAAATCTGCTGTGGAGCACAGCGGCGGGGATCGCACCGCCAGCCGGAGACGCAAGGCCCGGCTCCCCTCCCAGGTTGTGATCTCGTCGGGGAATGAGGAGTCCGGTGCCGCGTCCCAGGCCGCAGCTGCCGGGGGAAGGTCCAAGAGGCAGAGGTCGGAGCTGGACTCCTCGGCAGCCGAAGAGGCAGCCGGGACCCCACAGGGCCCAACGGGGGAAGATGGCACAGAGTCATCCAGGTTGGTGGGGGTTTGGTGGAGGAGGAGGCCGTGCAAGTGACAGAGTCGGGGTCTGGAGGTGGGGATTCCACTGGTGCTAGTGGTGCAGTGCAGGACCAGGGACAGGAGGCAGCAAAGGCCGCCGAGGAGGTGCCTGTGTGCAATCCTATCCCTGATCCTGTCACTGCATCATCTTGCACCAGCAGGGATGCCTACGTCCAGACCCGTTTTCAGGCAGGGAATGAGCTCACAACAACTGGCCTTCCTCTGCCTGCGGACGTGGCTATCCAGGTACGGGTTGCGCCTGTCCTGACTGGTGTGGTGTTGCGTCAACGGGCCATGCGAGGTGACCTGCAGTCTTTTCATTAGGAGACTGCACGTCATCTCGAATGGCTCATTGACCGCGTCAGCCTACTGGGACAGGTCACCCAGGCCGGATTCCTCCATTTGCTGCAGCTTGCTCTGACCCCCTGCTCAACTGATCACCCCATGCGCAGGTCATCCTTCGTGCCATCTTCCCACCCATTTGTCACCTGGGTGCCCTGTGGAGCTGCCTCTGATGGTGCGGCCAGGCTGGTGGAGGAGGCACCCTGCCACAGTCGGGAGTCGGACGTCCAGCAGGGGTGGCCACATCAACGACTGCACCCCAGCCGGTGGAGGATGTGCAGGCAGCAGGAGCCAGGGCAGAAGCAGCAGCAACGAGGTGGGAGCCATGATGGCTCGGGGCCTTCGACATCGGAGGCGCAGGCATCGGCCGGAGGGCAGGAGGACCAAGGATGGGAAGTGTCTTCCGTGTGGCAGCTGTTGGGCCACCCATAGATGCGGAGCGGCAGCGGGCGGAAGAGGCATGGCTCACGATGGTCAGGGCAGAGAACTCCATGCGGAGGGCCCTGAGGCGGGCCGAGTGCCTCGAGGCAATCCGCAGGGAGTTGGAGGTGAACATGTCGTCGGCCCTGCGGACCCTTGGGGCCATGGAGGAGGACCGCCTCCGGGACATTGAGCAGGAGTTCGATGATGCCCTGGCCCGGAACATCCCGAAGTGAGCCGTCGGACTGGCCCGTTGCCCTTTTCAATAGTTCTGTAGTTAGTGTTAGGTTTCCTTTGCTTTTTTATATTTTTTGGGCCTTTTGGACAATGGACCACATTTTTGTATATAGTTTTTTTTTATTAGGTAGTGTTATTAGATAGGTTTCATTTCTTCTGTTGGGATCATGGACCCTGGATTGTTTATCTGTATATAGTTGACTGTTGGATTTTTTATTTTTTTTTATTTTGATTTTACCCATGGAGCAATGGTTTTTGGTTTTAATTTTCCATTGGATTTACTTTTGTGAACTGTGACTTTGGACACCTTTCCTTTGGATTATGATTTGTGGTTTTACATTATTTTACGGACATGCTGCTTTTTGTTTTTAATTCCCATTTTCGTTTGTTTATTTTTGATTCCATTTATGTTGCTTTTAATACATATTTTTTCATCATACTTCAATGTGTAGTATCATCTCATTGGTTTCATGCATGTCATGATATGGGTTTTGACATTCACTGACACCCATTGTGTGTATGTGAGAGACATGTCTTCATTTACATACTTGCCATTGGGGTTGTACCATGTAATTGGCATTTCTAAGTGGGTGGATGCAATACTTGGGTGGGTGTTTGGCATGTGGAGGCTGCCCATAAGGGCCAGGGATCTAGTTTGTGATGACGTGTTGGCTGGGGGTCATGTGTGGGGGCCTGCTGGCAGGTGCCCCTGACTGTTGGGGGGTGGGGGTGCTGGGAGACATGAGTTGGACATGAGTGGGGGCCTGCTGGCAGGTGCCCCTGACTGGTGGGGGGTGGGGGTGCTGGGAGACATGAGTTGGACATGGGTGGGGGCCTGCTGGCAGGTGCCCCTTTCTGGTGGGGGGTGGGGGTCCTGGTAGACATGAGTTGGACATGTGTGGGGGCCTGCTGGCAGGTGCCCCTGACTGGTGGGGGGTGGGGGTGCTGGGAGACATGAGTTGGACATGAGTGGGGGCCTGCTGGTAGGTGCCCCTGACGGGTGGGCGGTGGGGGTGCTCGGAGGAATGAGTTGGACATGAGTGGGGGCCTGGTGGAGGGTGCCCCACAGTGCTGGGGGGTGAGGGTGCAGGGGGACATGAGTTGGACATGAGTGGGGCCTGGTGGAGGGTGCCCCTGGATGCAGGGGGGTAGGGGTGCAGGGGGACATGAGTTGGACATGAGTGGGGGCCTGGTGGAGGGTGCCCCACAGTTCTGGGGGGTGGGGGTGCAGGGGGACATGAGTTGGACATGAGTGGGGGCCTGGTGGAGGATGCCCCACAGTGCTGGGGGTGGGGGTGCAGGGGGACATGAGTTGGACATGAGTGGGGGCCTGGTGGAGGGTGCCCCACAGTGCTGGGGGTGGAGGTGCAGGGGGAAATGAGTTGGACATGAGTGGGGGCCTGGTGGAGGGTGCCCCACAGCGCTGGGGGGTGGGGGTGCAGGGGGACATGAGTTGGACATGTGTGGGGCCTGGTGGAGGGTGCCCCACAGTGCTGGGGGGTGGGGGTGCAGGGGGACATGAGTTGGACATGAGTGGGGCCTGGTGGAGGGTGCCCCTGGATGTAGGGGGGTGGGGGTGCAGGGAGACATAAGTGGGGCCTGGTGGAGGGTGCCCCTGAATGCAGGGGGGTGGGGGTGCAGGGGGACATGAGTTGGACATGAGTGGGGGCCTGGTAGAGGGTGCCCCACAGTGCTGGGAGACATGCGTTGGTAGGCAGTGGTGCAAGGTGACATGTGGGTTGGCTGGGGGGCATGGCCATGGTGGATGGGCTGCCTGCGGGACATGTGCAGGGTAGTCCCCTGTGGTGTGGGCCGCCTGCAGGGGCCGTGGAGGGTGTAGAGTGAACAGCTGGGAGGACCCACACGGCCGATTCACGTGTAGGACTCCCCGGCAACCCCGGAATACACGTAGGCTGCTGGATTCGCGTGTGGAATTTCCCGCGCACCTTGGAACACACGTACCCTGCTGAAATTGCGTGTGAAACTTCACGCTCAACCCGAAATACACGCACCACGGACAATCGCATGTGGAAATTCCCGCGCACCCCGAAATACATGTACACAGGGCAATCGTGTGTGGAACTTCCGGCGCACCCTGAAATACAAGTACCCAGGGCAATCACGTGTGGAACTTCCCGCGCACCCCGAAATACACGTACCCAGGGCAATCGCGTGTGGAACTTCCCGCGCACCCCGAAATACACGTACCCAGGGCAATCGTGTGTGAAACTTCCCAAGCAACCCCGAAATACACGTACAAAGGGCAATCGCGTGTGGAACTTCCCGCGAACCCCGTAATACACGTACCCTGCTGATATCGCGTGTGGAAGTTCACACGGACCCATAATACACGTACCCTGATGAATTCGCGTGTCAGACTACACGCGCACCCCTGAAATACACATACCCAGGCGAATCGTACTGCTGGGGGGTGGGGGGGTGGTAGACAGGAGTGGGGGCCTGGTGGAGGGTGCCCCTGGATGCTGGGGGGTGGGGGTGCAGGGAGACAGGAGTGGGGGCCTGGTGGAGGGTGCCCCTGGATGCTGGGGGTGGTGGGTGTGCAGGGGGACATGAGTTGGACATGTGTGGGGGCGTGGTGGCGGGTGGCCCTGGATGCAGGGGGGTGTGGGTGCAGGGGGACATGAGTTGGACATGAGTTGGGCCTGGTGGAGGGTGCCCTGTACTGCGGGGGGTACAAGGGTGCAACAGTGATGCAACATGGATGCATGTGACAGCGGGATGTGGAAGCCTGATTGGCAGATGTGACATGGATGCCAATCTGAACACTGCGACAGTTGGCAGAGGTGTACACATGCATGCAAGTGTGGTGGTGTGTGTGCATGCGTAGTGCACTCCCTGGGTTGCATGTGATGTCTGGCTCACCTTTGCCTGATCATGCTGTTGTATGTGTATGGATGGTGCTGGCTGTTGCGATATGGCTGTGGTATGGCTCATGTGTGCGAGTTGAAATGACATGTGTGTTGGCGATTGTGATGCCATGTCTGAGGTTTGCAATGCCACTCATGTACAACTGTCATGTGTGCATGTGTCCATTGTACAGTGCCCTGATGCCTGTGTTTTATTTCTCCCTTTCTGCAGCGTCAACTAATGAAGAGGGCGGAGAAGGTGCTGTGGAGCACAGCGGCGGGGATCGCACCGCCAGCCGGAGACGCAAGACCCGGCTCCCCTCCCAGGTTGTGATCTCGTCGGGGAATGAGGAGTCCGGTGCCGCGTCCCAGGCCGCAGCTGCCGGGGGGAGGTCCAAGAGGCAGAGGTCGGAGCTGGACTCCTCGGCAGCCGAAGAGGCAGCCAGGACCCCACAGGGCCCAACGGGGGAAGATGGCACGGAGTCATCCAGGTTGGTGGGGGTTTGGTGGAGGAGGAGGCCGTGCAAGTGACAGAGTCGGGGTCTGGAGGTGGGGATTCCACTGGTGCTAGTGGTGCAGTGCAGGACCAGGGACAGGAGGCAGCAAAGGCCGCCGCGGAGGTGCCTGTGTGCAATCCTATCCCTGATCCTGTCACTGCATCATCTTGCACCAGCAGGGATGCCTACGTCCAGACCCGTTTTCAGGCAGGGAATGAGCTCACAACAACTGGCCTTCCTCTGCCTGCGGACGTGGCTATCCAGGTACGGGTTGCGCCTGTCCTGACTGGTGTGGTGTTGCGTCAACGGGCCATGCGAGGTGACCTGCAGTCTTTTCATTAGGAGACTGCACGTCATCTCGAATGGCTCATTGACCGCGTCAGCCTACTGGGACAGGTCACCCAGGCCGGATTCCTCCATTTGCTGCAGCTTTCTCTGACCGGTGGGGGGTGGGGGTGCTGGGAGACATGAGTTGGACATGGGTGGGGGCCTGCTGGCAGGTGCCCCTGACTGGTGGGGGGTGGGGGTCCTGGGAGACATGAGTTGGACATATGTGGGGGCCTTCTGGCAGGTGCCCCGGACTGGTGGGGGGTGGGGGTGCTGGGAGACATGAGTTGGACATGAGTGGGGGCCTGCTGGCAAGTGCCCCTGACTGGTGGGGGGTGGGGGTGCTGGGAGACATGAGTTGGACATGTGTGGGGGCCTGCTGGTAGGTGCCCCTGACGGGTGGGGGGTGGGGGTGCTGGGAGTCATGAGTTGGACATGAGTGGGGGCCTGGTGGAGGGTGCCCCACAGTGCTGGGGGGTGAGGGTGCAGGGGGACATGAGTTGGACATGAGTGGGGCCTGGTGGAGGGTGCCCCTGGATGCAGGGGGGTAGGGGTGCAGGGGGAAATGAGTTGGACATGAGTGGGGGCCTGGTGGAGGGTGCCCCACAGTTCTGGGGGGTGGGGGTGCAGGGGGACATGAGTTGGACATGAGTGGGGGCCTGGTGGAGGATGCCCCACAGTGCTGGGGGTGGAGGTGCAGGGGGACATGAGTTGGACATGAGCGGGGGCCTGGTGGAGGGTGCCCCACAGTGCTGGGGTGTGGGGATGCAGGGGGAAATGAGTTGGACATGAGTGGGGGCCTGGTGGAGGGTGCCCCACAGTGCTGGGGGGTGGGGGTGCAGGGGGACATGAGTTGGACATGAGTGGGGCCTGGTGGAGGGTGCCCCACAGTGCTGGGGGGTGGGGGTGCAGGGGGACATGAGTTGGACATGTGTGGGGGCCTGCTGGCAGGTGCCCCTGACTGGTGGGGGGTGGGGGTGCTGGGAGACATGAGTTGGACATGAGTGGGGGCCTGCTGGCAAGTTCCCCTGACTGGTGGGGGGTGGGGGTGCTGGGAGACATGAGTTGGACATGTGTGGGGGCCTGCTGGTAGGTGCCCCTGACGGGTGGGGGGTGGGGGTGCTGGGAGGCATGAGTTGGACATGAGTGGGGGCCTGGTGGAGGGTGCCCCACAGTGCTGGGGGGTGAGGGTGCAGGGGGACATGAGTTGGACATGAGTGGGGCCTGGTGGAGGGTGCCCCTGGATGCAGGGGGGTGGGGGTGCAGGGAGACATAAGTGGGGCCTGGTGGAGGGTGCCCCTGAATGCAGGGGGGTGGGGGTGCAGGGGGACATGAGTTGGACATGAGTGGGGGCCTGGTGGAGGGTGCCCCACAGTGCTGGGGGGTGGGGGTGCTGGGAGACATGCGTTGGTGGGCAGTGGTGCAAGGTGACATGTGGGTTGGCTGGGGGGCATGGCCATGGTGGATGGGCTGCCTGCGGGACATGTGCAGGGTAGTCCCCTGTGGTGTGGGCCGCCTGCAGGGGCCGTGGAGGGTGTAGAGTGAACAGCTGGGAGGACCCACACGGCCGATTCACGTGTAGGACTCCCCGGCAACCCCGGAATACACGTAGGCTGCTGGATTCGCGTGTGGAATTTCCCGCGCACCTTGGAACACACGTACCCTGCTGAAATTGCGTGTGAAACTTCACGCTCAACCCGAAATACACGCACCACGGACACTCGCATGTGGAAATTCCCGCGCACCCCGAAATACATGTACACAGGGCAATCGTGTGTGGAACTTCCGGCACACCCCGAAATACAAGTACCCAGGGCAATCGCGTGTGGAACTTCCCGCGCACCCCGAAATACACGTACCTAGGGCAATCGCGTGTGGAACTTCCCGCGCACCCCGAAATACACGTACCCAGGGCAATCGTGTGTGAAACTTCCCAAGCAACCCCGAAATACACGTACAAAGGGCAATCGCGTGTGGAACTTCCCGCGAACCCCGTAATACACGTACCCTGCTGATATCGCGTGTGGAAGTTCACACGGACCCATAATACACGTACCCTGATGAATTTGCGTGTCAGACTACACGCACACCCCTGAAATACACATACCCAGGCGAATCGTACTGCTGGGGGGTGGGGGGGTGGTAGACAGGAGTGGGGGCCTGGTGGAGGGTGCCCCTGGATGCTGGGGGGTGGGGGTGCAGGAAGACAGGAGTGGGGGCCTGGTGGAGGGTGCCCCTGGATGCTGGGGGTGGTGGGGGTGCAGGGGGACATGAGTTGGACATGTGTGGTGGCGTGGTGGCGGGTGGCCCTGGATGCAGGGGGGTGTGGGTGCAGGGGGACATGAGTTGGACATGAGTTGGGCCTGGTGGAGGGTGCCCTGTACTGCGGGGGGTGGAGGTGCTGGGAGACATGAGTGGGGGCCTGGTGGAGGGTGCACCACAGTGCTGGGCGGTGGGGGTGCAGGGGGACATGAGTTGGACATGTGTGGGGGCCTGCTGGCAGGTGCCCCACAGTGCTGGGGGGTGAGGGTGCTGGGAGACATGCGTTGTTGATCAGTGGTGCAAGGTGACATGTGGGTTGGCTGGGGGGCATGCCCATGGTGGATGGGCTGCCTGCGGGACATGAGCAGGGGTGCAGGGTAGTCCCCTGTGGTGTAGGCTGCCTGCAGGGGCCGTGGAGGGTGTAGAGGGAACACCTGGGAGGACCCACACGACCAATTCACATGTAGTACTCCCCGTGCACCCCTGAAATACACGTGCCCTGATGTAATCGCGTGTGATACTTCCCACGCACCCCGGAAATACACGTACCCTGCTGAATTTGCGTGTGATAATTCCCGCGCATCCCTGGAATACACGTGCCCTGATGGATTCGCGTGTATTACTTCACGTACACCCCTGATGTATACGTACCCAGGACAATCGCATGTGAAACTTCCCGCGAACCACTGAAATACACGTTCCCCGCTTGGCGTTTGCTGTTTGGCAGCCCTGTGAACTGGTCCAGGGTTAGCGCAGACATTTGCGATGAATTGGGAATTTTGATGGCTTTTCCTTGCACAAGGGCGTTCTTGGGGGCGTAACTGGCGCTGCTGCAGGGTCGCTGCGCCACTCTGCGCCACGGCTGGTTTTGGAGGCTAAAATCCATGAATACGCTGTGCGATGAAATGGATTTTATCGCACGCGGCTGGCGCAGTGTATCGCACGGGGACACTGTGCGCCAGCCGCGTGCGTCACTTTTGTGCGAAATTCTATGAATTACCCTGTCTGTGTTACACCCTTCTATAATATTTTGTTTTTAATAATTGTCATGTTTGGTAATGTGCTGTGTGTAATTTTCAAGTCAATTTTATAAAATGAGATTATTTTAGTTCATGGTAAGAACTGTTAATGAAAATGTTCAAATGCAGTAATTGGAATGGGTTGGTTGTAGAGGTGCACTCGTATGTCACAACTTAAAGATTGTTATATTAAGCCAATTGAGTAAGTAACCAAACCATTCTAGGTGCAAACCTATTCGATCTGTGCTACCAGACCTGACAAAAATCGAAAAACAAACATGGTGCCTCAGAATCCCGCCGAGACACAAATAGGTGCACTGCTAAAGCAGTAAATTTTGCAAAAGTATTAGTTATTATCAATAAATATAATTAAATGTCAAACACATAAATCATGAGTGTAATGTGTCTATATTTCACAATTCAAAAATAATACATAAGACTCAATATGAAGGTTTGTAAAAAAAATGGATGAACATTCACATAAAGAAATACAATACAATTTAAACAATTCCCATAATAAACACTGTTCTTGATCACAGTAATATGCAACACAAAAATAAATCAATGTGTCTCAAAGTTGTTCAGTGTAGGACTTCTTATCCTGTCACGATATCTAGACCAGGAGATTTGTTCAAGATGCTTATTTAAACATGCTCCACTAGTCTTATTACTACGCGTTTCGGGCTAAGTGCCCTTCTTCAGGTATTAGATATCGTTGTGTATCTTCCTATAAGATAATAGAAATTAAAGTATGTCAATATGTTCAGGTACTCACTATGCTAAAGGTTAAATAAAAAAAAATGTTTTAGAGTTACGAGTCTTTTATACACTAACCTGTGTTTTCTACACTCCTCAGCCAAATGTCTACACTGTTGTCTGTTGGGTACTTTACTAGCCCCCCTAAAAACAAATCAAAAAATATATATAGAATTCAATTCAGGAGATTGACTTCAGGGATTCATACTTGACATCAATGAATTATCTGCACCCCAAGGAGATCTGAGGCGGGACATTACGTAATTAAACGTGGTGTCCCGCACAATAAACAGATCTCCTGAGGTGCAGAGACTTCGTATAGTTATTCATGATTCATCACTTGTAACCAGGTGCTCACCTCTGACTGTTTGTAGAGCCCTCAAAGGGATATATTCAATTGGCCGGGTATCTCTGTGGGTTTAAGGAGACTCCAACTGTGAAAGAGACATGTATATGGTTGTCACCTCACAGGTTCACAGGAATTTAAAAGAACCAATCAATAAATTGCTCAAACGTATACATGCAAGTACCTCAAGTAGGATTCCTTCCTGAGTTAACAGGAGTATCTACGTGTTGGTATAGATGGTGGTAACGATCTATCTCAGCCTTTCTGTTATTCACCCCCAAACGTTTCAGTCTCTAATAAAAAATCAAAATACAAGTTACCATTCTACTCTTAGGTTCGTGTACACGTTCAAGCGTGATCACGGAAAATAATTCCCAGTTGTTCTCTACCTGTTGCCGATTGATTCCAGAAAAACACTCCGTTATTCTTTTCTCGCGAATCCGCGATTCCACCGCGCATCCGTAAACTTGGCTGCTCAAGTACCGTTAAAGCCTTAAATTTTAGACCGCAGACCGCCTGCAGCAGTGTAAAGGTAAGCTGCTTTTCATCCCGTTTCCACCCGGAAATGAACCTTCGTTGTATATTGTTTCACTGCAACTAGACCCCTTCTCTGTGCTTCCAGTGGACTATTAGTTCAGCGCCATCTTGTAAGAAAAAATGGCGACCAATCTCTCCAAGTAAGTTCCAAAAACGATCACTCCCATATACTCTATCGGTTAAGTTATAAATCGTACTATCCAAGCTTTCAATCCGAGAGCCACTTTCTCTCATCAGTCAACAGAAATGACAATTTTAGATGTCTACCAATTGGAAACCACTTTCTCCCCAAATCAGGTAATATGCAAAACAGTCACGCGTGCTCCTTAGCCCAAACTTACTCTTGATGTTATGTGTTTAAACAAACATCTTGCAACTCAATGATCCGTATATCATTGACTTCATCATGTCTGCCAGAATTCTTTCTAGTGAGCCACTTCACCAACAGTTAAGTTCCTATATCGTTTGCATAATAAAACCACACATTATCAAAAGGTATTTTCCCGTCACCATTATTCTTCGATACTACAGATGTCAGTTCTTTATACTTATATCCTAACTGTGATGTATCATCAACATTCATCAAGAGATCTTGTAATGATATTAAAGATTCCCTGTCTTCCCATGAATTTCACAATCCTATAACAATATATCTCACAACATATCAGATCAGTGGGATGTACACAGAATCATAACAGACAGTATCTCAATTTACAAAAAACAGTATAGATCCCATTCAAGGTTCATTCCCCTAGGATGCATTGAATCCAAATGTTCGATCCAATATGTCTCTCTCTGTTGTAGAAGTCTTTGAAGGTTACCACCTCGTCTGGGTAATACCACATGTTCAAGAATAACAAATTGTAGGTGAGTCACAGAGTGTTTAAAGTCTTTGTAATGTTGTGCAACTGGGGATTTAACTGAGCCTGTCCTTACATTGGATTTATGTTCGACCCATCTTTGTTTGGCTTTCCTGCCTGTGAGGCCCACGTAATACAGTCCACATGGGCATCTTATCCCATATATAACACTCTTAGTGTCACACGTTGTAGTGTGTCTAAGGGGGATCTTATTACCATTGTGTGGGTGATGTATGTAGTTGCCTTTGATAATATTATGGCAACAGCTACAGTTGTTACAGGGTAAAGTACCCTTGAATAAAGTCGGTTTCACTTTCTGATAACCAAAATCTGATTTTGTTAGATGGTCCTTTATAGATTTACTTTTGCTGTATGCGAACATGGGTGTTATCGGGAAAAGTTCCTGTAATTTTGGATCCATAGTTAAGGTTTTGCAGTTCTTTTTAATAATTTTCTTGATTTGGTGGCTTTGTTGTGAATATGTGGTTACAAATACCAGCTTCTCCTCCTCAGTTCTTCTGTTTGTCTGCAACGTGTCTGATCTCGACATCTCCTTAACTCTTGTAAGGTCCTGTTGGATACGCATGGGATCGTAACCCCTCAAAAGAAACTTCTTTGTAAGATCATTGGCTTTTCTGTCAAATTCGTCCTCTTCGGATACTATCTGCCTATATCTTAGTAATTGGCTCAGTGGTATGCTTTCCACTGTGCTTCTTGGATGGAAACTTGATCCCAAAAGTAAACTGTTTCGGTCGGTTTGTTTCGTATAAACAGTTATCGCCAGTCTATTTCCCTCAAGATACACCAAAACATCCAAAAATTCTAGTGATGTGGTACTGGTCTTGTAGGTAAAATGAATCCTTGGTGTCAGATTATTCATGTATTCAACAAAGTTTTGTAATTCAAATACAGTGCCTGACCAGATACCAAACAGATCATCAATGTATCTGACATAAAATTTCAAATGCTTCTTCCATAATGGGTTGTTGAGCACCTTTGTTTCTTCCAAATATCTCATGTATACGTTAGCATAACTCGGGGCCATTGCTGCACCCATAGACGTACCAGAGATTTGAACAAAGTATCGATCTTCAAACATGAAAAAGTTATTGTTCAATACAATTGTAAGTAGCTGTATTACAAATAGCTTGTTACTACCTATTTCATCATGGCTACTCAAAAGTGCCCATTCCGTTGCTTCAATTCCAGATTGGTGAGTAATATTGGTGTACAAACTGGTCATGTCCATTTAAAAGAGTTTATCTGTATTTGGTGTATAATCAACTGTTTGAAGTTTCACTAAAAAGTGATTTGTATCTTTCACATATGAAATAGCTTTTTGAGCTAAAGGTTGAATAATCTTGTCTAGATATTGTGCTAATGGTTCCAACAGACTGTTTGAAGCTGCAATTATCGGACGTCCAGGAGGGTTCTGTAGATTCTTATGAATTTTAGGAAGCACATATATCACTGGCATGATTGGATAGGAATTGGTCAAAAAGGCTTTGGTCTTGTCCGAGATATATTCTTCAATTTCTGCCTCATCAAGGGTTTTCTTAATAATGGCTCTCACTTGTTCTGTAGGGTCATTCAGGACCTGCATGTAAGTATCTCTGTCACTCAATTGTCTTAAAACTTCCTCCTTATATTTACTGGTGTCAAGGATTACCAAGGTGCCGCCTTTATCCGCTGGCTTAATAATGATGTCAGAGTTTTGCCAAAGTCTATCCAGTACTTGTTTCTCTCTTGCAGTCAGGTTCGTCCTTTGTTTTTTCTTGAAGTTGATTTTCTTCAGATCTTTCAGCACTGATTTCTGAAAGGCTTCTAATGTACAATTCTGAACAGGAGGAGAGAAATTACTTTTAGGTTTCATCTCCAGATATTCAGATGTTTGACTACTTTCTGTTGTCTCAATGGAATCAAAAAACACTTTCAGCTTCATCTTACGCATCAATTTGAAGAAATTAATCTTTTCTTTCAACAGTGTACTGGTATGATGCTGTACGAACGATAGACCTTTCTGTAGAGTCTTTCGTTCGAATTTACTCAATTTGTATTTCGAGATATTCACAACTAGGTCTTCTTGACCAATGGACTGGATTTTTTCGGCTGACTTTTTTTTCTTGCTTCGTCTGACCATAGCCGGTCTAAAAAAGAATATGTAGGATTAGAAGTAGTATCCGATGCCTTAGATGTACTCAGAGTTTGTCCTCTTGGGGTTCGATCCCTCTCGATCGGTTGTTGTGGTTTAGCAGGTTCTTTAGCAACTTCTGGTTCTGTGCTAGATGCATCCGATGTGGACGGTGGTGTTTTACGAGGATGTTTATTTCTATTGTCCGGTTGTTTATATCCTCTTTGTGTGTTCAATTGGTTGTAATACTCTTTCCAAGAGTAAACAATATCTAGTTTATAATCGAGAGTATCTCTTCTAAATTTCAGGATATTTTTAATTTCTATGTTAGGTTTATAATCCTCCAATTTAAGATTAACTTCTTCCAATAGTTGTGTTAATTCTTCTTTAGTCACAAAAGATGTAAGTGATTTTTTGACAGCTTCAATATCGGCTTCAATCGTAATCAATGATTTAGATAACTCTTCAATAGTTAATATAATCAGATCTAACGAGCAATTATTTAAGATAAGCCTCCACCTCTTGATGAATTCTGGATTCTCCTTACAAAGAGTTGGTTCGAGTTCAATCTTCAATCCCCTAGGTATTCTTTGTGATCTGAAGTATTGAGATAATGTTGTGCGTGTAGTCTTTGATTAATTTCACGTCGTATTAATCTCTCTAGTTGAAGAATGAGTTCTTCAGGTTTAGCAGAAGAACCTAACTCTTTTTCTGTTAGTTTAATTAATTTCAGGATCCGATTAGCGTCCTCTTGTGAAAATGCTAATGTTTCTGCTCTATTCGTGGTTAGATCCTCAATTTTCGAAAATGACATGCTCCCCTGTAAAGGATTAGAAATTACCTTGTGGTGCAACCCCTAGTATTTGTGTAGCAACTACGAACAAAACTGGAATGGGTTGGTTGTAGAGGTGCACTTGTATGTCACAACTTAAAGATGGTTATATTAAGCCAATTGAGTAAGTAACCAAACAATTCTAGGTGCAAACCTATTCGATCTGTGCTACCAGATCCGACAAAAATCAAAAAACAAACATGGTGCCCCAGAATCCCGCCGAGACACAAATAGGTGCACTGCTAAAGCAGTAAATTTTGCAAAAGTATTAGTTATTATCAATAAATATCATAAATGTCAAACACATAAATCATGAGTGTAATGTGTCTATATTTCACAATTCAAAAATAATACATAAGACTCAATATGAACGTTTGTAAAAAAAATGGATGAACATTCACATAAAGAAATACAATGCAATTTAAACAATTCCCATAATAAACACTGTTCTTGATCACAGTAATATGCAACACAAAAATAAATCAATGTGTCTCAAAGTTGTTCAAAGAAATTGCACAGTTGGCACAAATCCCAGATTCGCCCCTTAACCAGTTTGTGTAATGCTGGGCATCTAATTTAATCTTGTATTGCCTAGCCTCTCGAAATTGCCAGTCCCTAAACCTTTCAAAATTGTCAGCCCTTCCGAGAGATTTCCTTCTCAGGGTTTGCTCTTCAAAACAGCCTCACTCATGGTTTCACTGGCTATAGTGTTGCTTTCACTATAATAGTGAGCATTGATATATTGCACACCACAGGCACTTTATTCTTTTGATCTCTAATGGCAACACTATTTGAAAACCACATTTACATACTGCATACGGACACCTTCCTGGTAGCTTCTAATCTACATCCACTATCCATGCAATGGTAAGTCTAGCTTTCTCCTTCCTACCAATTGGTCTGCTCTATCCATGCTTGAGCACGTTTGCATTCTGTGAGTCAGCAAATGTGAGTTATCTGTCTATTCGGGGTTACATGTACCTTTTACCTACAGTCCTGCCTTAATACTACAGGCTGCATGCCTTCCTGGATTCTATTGATAAAAAGTCTCATGTATCTATGCTAGAACAGAAGGTTACAATGTCCTTTCATCGCCGGATGTTTTTTAGCAGGGGTTTTTACCGCGATTTTTTTTTACAAAAAAAACTCAGTGAATTTTTAGTGCAGGTTAGGCAAATATATATATGGGGTGTGGGTGATCGAGAATATCAAACAAACTAAAGGGGATGGGGGTTGAGGGGAAACTCCCCAAAAATAAAAAATAAAAAATTCTATGAGTTTTTTTCATTAAAAAATCTGTGGTAAAACCCCCCATGAAAAAACATCCCGCGATGAAATGACATGGAACCGAATAGAAGTAACCTCTTCGTAGACTGATAATGTTAGCCTTCAAATGGTACTTGTTCATCAGTCTGATTAGAGCAAAAATGAAGAGGGTAATGCGACTTAAAGGGAGTAAACATCCTTATTTTTAATGCTGTGAGGCAGCATATCAACCTATGGGTTGTGATTGCGGCGGGGGGCAGGGCAGATATTCTTGATAACTTAGTTCCTTTGGCTTGGTGGAGGGGGGGCCCAAAGATGTCCATAGCCAGGGCCCCAAAAGTGCTTAAGATGGCCCTGCTCCTAGCACCTTCTGATGGCATCTGCGAAGACACATTCAATGACCGCTTGTCCACTATATTTGATAATGTCACCCATACAATCATTCTTTGTTGTCTTGCTAGCTTCGGTATTGGAGTAAGTGCCCTGTCCTGGCTCTCGTCCTTCATTTCTGGTCGCTTCTATGCCTCCTTTCATCTCTTCTCCAGACCCCTCAATTGGGTCAAATCTGTAGCATTTTTCTGCCGTGATTGCCTGGCTTGGTTTCACTTTCTATACTTATGCAGGTGAATCCCATCTCTCAACTGACTTGATGAAGAGCTGGGTGTCACCTCATCTCATTACCAAATCTGCATGTTAGCCATCAGTTCCTGAATGGGATCCAAATCTTTGAAGCTTGACTCTGAAAAAACAGAGTTATCAGACTTTGACAGCCCTGCTGAAGCTTGCAGGTCTCAATTTCATCACCCTTCATGGCTACATATCCTTCCACTGCCTCCTTTGTTAAAAACTATGGAGTCGAATTTGATGATACATTCTCTGTTGAACTTTAGATTAACCAACTCTCTTCTTCTTTCCATTTCTACCTTTGGATTCACCACCAAATTGCTTCATTCCTATCTCTCTGCTCACATTTCAACTACCAATGCACTCATTCTGGTGTCTCAAAAACTCCAACTTCATTCCTGGGACATCCCACTAGCTTTATTTACAGGCTCCAGATACTCCAGAATTCTGCCACTTACCTTGATGCTGGCCTCCACCGATCATATTAATCTATCTTGTCCTAGCCAAGCTTCACTGGTTTGCAGTTAAGCAAAGTTTTGAGCTGGAAACCCTTTTTATCAAGCTAACATATAATTTCGACCATCAGCGACCGTACAATAAAAGAGGTGAATGCAGGGGAGCAGCCTTTACTGCTCTCTTCTAAACTGCTCTGCTCGCACGCATACTTCCACTTAAACGCTTATCTCAATGTACACTGTCTCCGCTCACAAAATAGGCTTCCTCTCTCATGGTTGCCTCACTTTGTGTTCTCTGCTGTTTCTTTTGTGTTTTTCTCCCTCTAGGTGTTTGTTCATGTGCTGTAACTTCACTCTGCTTCTGTTGTGCCCTCTAGGCCTTTTTACCTCTCTATGTTCCTCCCCCTGCATGTTTCTGCTGGTTTACTGTTGGCTGTAATTTACATTCTGCTTCTGTTTTGCCCCTAGGCCCTTCCCCTCCTTAGGGTCCACCTATGTGTTCACTATGGACTTTCTCCCACCTTCTAGGTGCTTGCGCCTTGGTGCATCCACTTGGGCTACTGTTGGTTGTTGTTCATATTCCCCCCTCTACTCCTGCTGCTCCCAGTTGTCTGACTCCTCTGCTCTTTCCCCTGCATGTTCATTCCCACTATTGAGTCTACGTGCTTGTGCCTCTCTGTTGAATTCCTTACTGTCCCTCCCTCTGTGTTGCCTCCCGCTATGTCCCCACTCAGTGCATTCTGTGTGGTGTAGCTCTGTGCTGTGCTTCCTATCCTCCCTATTCTCCCTCTCGCTTTTACCTCTCCTTTCTATCTACACCCCTCTATGGTGCTCTCGATCTCATCCATCTTCTCTGATTTTCTATCACCTATCCTATCCCTCTCATGAAGTCTGGAAGGAAGAAGTTCAAAAAGGACATTGTGGCCTCCATTCTCCCACCTCTTATTAATTTCCTCCCTTCCCTTGCTACTCTATCTACGACCTCTATTGCCCTTCAGCCACCTTCCCCCTCTCCCTCTCTGGCTCCTCTGCCATTCCCTTCCACATCCACTTTCTCCTCTTTGGCTCTCCCTTTTGCCTCCTCTCTGGGCCCTTTGTCACCTAGCGCTACCTCTACCACCTCCGTGGCTGCTCTGCCATCTTCATTATCTACCGCCCGGGCCCACTGCCACTAACTTTCTCCTCCTCTGCTTCCTCTCTGGCACCATCCACTTCCTCCTCTTTGGGCCATCTTCCCCCTCCTTCTACCTCTCTGCCCTCTCTCAGCCCCCTCTGCCTCTCCCACTGGCCGTACCTCTCTCCTGTACCCCACCCCGGAAATGTGGCAACCTGGTCCACAAAGCTACTCTCAACACTCGCTCTGCTGTGAAACACTCCTCTGACATCTGCCACCTCCTTGAAGACCTTGATCGGGATGCTCTAGCTTCACTGAGACTTGGTTAATGGCCAGCTCTGTCACAAGTTTTGACACTCTCCTCCCTGAGGGCTACAAGATAATCTCCGAACCCAGGACCAACCGGCCCAGAGGTGGAGTGGCCCAGATCTTTCTTGAGTCGGTCCCTACCTCTATCATTCCCACCCAGGCTTACTCCTCCTTTGAATGCCTGGTCTGAAAGCTCTCTATCTCTGTGACTCTGGCCAGCATCTAGAGGCCATCTGGTCAGGTTGTCCCCTTCCTCTCTGAATGGAATGTTCTCTCCTCCTCTCTACTTGTCTCTACCTCTAAGCTTCTCTTCCTCAGGGATTTCAACATCCACTTGGATTCCTCTGACGACTCTAGGCCTTTCTACAACCTTTGTGACTCTCTTTCCCTCTCTTTTCTTCACCGTAGTCTGACACAATCAGCTTGACACACCTTGGATGTTCTCCTCAGACATCCCCCTCTCTAACCCTGCCACTACTCCAGTCTCCCTAACTGACAACTTTCTGCTTTCCTCTCACCTGAAACTCTCACCTGAAACTGTCTGCCCCCCTGGCAAAACCTGCCCCAGCACTGCCACCTTCCTTTGTGGTCATTCGACCTGTGAAGCTAGTGTCAGTTGCTGCTTTTTCCTGTACTTTCTTAACTCCTCCTACCCCAGTGGCTGACTCCCACTCAGACAAAGTCCTTTACACCCTTCATCTACAATACTCTCGATATCCATGGCCCTGCCATGAGGGTTATGCAAAAAAGTGCAATTATTGGTATGACTCTGACCTGGCCACTCTAAAATGCTAGTGCAGAGCAGGCAAGTGGAAGTGGAGGGCTTCGGGCACATCCTCTGACAAACAGGCCTGCCGCCTGCTCCAAAGGTAATACAGACTAGCTGTCTTCTCCAAGAAGTGGGACCACATTCAGGCGACCTCTATCAGCATGGCCAAGCTTTTTAAAATCTGCATGGAGCTGGCCAGTCCAACTTCAGTATCTACCTCTCCTGTTCCTTCCCAGACCCTCTGTACGGCCCTAACCACTCATTTCACCGCTAAATCTCAGGACATCCTGTCCACGCTATCTCCTATCCTCATCTCTCTACCTCTACCTCTCTCAGACCCCCTCCGGCCATCCTTTCCTCTCCTCTCCTGCTCTTCTCTCTCTCGCCTACAACACCTGATGCCCGATCTATGACAGTTTCATCCAAACAGGTGCCCCCCTGCTCCTCCAGAACCAGTAAGGACAACATTGTGTCCCTTGCTACATCCATGGAGGATTTCTGCAATCATTGCTGTCCCACTAGACCTTTCTGCACTCTTCTCAAGCACTCCCTTGGGCACCCCCTCCTGAAAAAAGCATTCTGCAGTGCTGATCCTTCCTGTCCAGCCATCTATCACCCGATCTCTATCACTCTTTTTCTAGGCAAACTGTTTGAGAAATTGCCCATTTCTCAGCTAAACCTCCACACTGAATCCTCTGGTTATCGCCTGATCATCAGTCTGGCTTCATACCGGCCAGAGGCACAGAAACTGCTCTCCTGAGCTCCCGTGAAGATCTACTCTCCACCCTTGACTCCAGCTCTCACTCTGTCCTCATCCTCCTTGACCTCTCTTCTGCCTTTGAGTTAGTCAGTCACGCCACCCTGATCAACCGTCTCAGTGTGTATCTTGGCATCACTGGACAAGCACTGGTGTAGCTGATCTCCTTCCTCGTGGAAAAACTCTCCCAGGTCCAACTTGGGTCCTTCCTCTCCACCACCTCTCTTTCCACATGTGGTGTTCCCCAGGGCTCTATCCTCTTCCCCTGGCCCTTCAATGACTATCTGGCCCCCCGGCTCACCTGATCTCTACTTTCTCCTTTAGCTTTCAGTGTTATGCGGATGAAACTCAGTTCTCTTTCAGGCTACAATCAGTCTTCTCTCCCTCCTTGCTCATTCCTGTCTATGCACTTTTCAGGTATGGTGTGCCTCTAATAGCCTCTGCCTTATTGCCAGTAAGACAGAGATCCTTCTCATTGAGACCCCTGCTCCTGCTTATCCCCTCTCCCGTTGTCTGCCTTCCTTGGGCTTCCTCCCCTTACCCTCCTGTGAGGCAAAACACCTGTTGTCATCTTCAACTCCACTCTCTCCTTCTCCCCACACATCACAGACCTTGCCAAGAAGGCCCAATTCCAGCTGCACCTCCTCAGAGGTATCCTACCTGTTCTCACCTTCCCCCAGAAGCTCACTGTTTCCAGAGCTCCTGTTCTCACCAGGCTGGACTACTGCAACAGTCTCTTTCTCAATCTTCCTAATTCCACTCTTTACTCTCTTCAACTAAACCAGAACAGGACAGCAAGACGTATCATTGGCCTGAAGCCCAGGGGCCGCATCTCACGAGCTCTGAAACCTTCCCATTGGCTCTGTGTGGGGATGATCAAGTTCAAGACCCCCTGCATAACCCACAAGGCTTTCTGGGGCTGTGGTCCTCTCTATATCCAGCACTCTCTTCCTTAATATCTTCCTTCTAGAGCCCTCTGCTCAGATACCTCAGACTCTCTGCGGGTCAGACGCTTCTCCAAACAGAGAGTGGGGGGTAGATCTCTCTCCTCTGCAGGTGCCTCCATCTGAAATTGCCCCCCTGTCCGTCCCAGACTTTAGCTGGCTCGTCTGAAGTTCCGGAAGCTGCTCAAGACCTTCCTCTTCTCTTCTTTCTTCCCATTTTACATCATTAGCAGTAAATGGCATTGTATGAGTTAATGATAAACAATTAAGATACTAGGCATTCGCTGTCTAATGTTTCCAAAAGATCATGCTGCATGTCACAACAGACACTCTCTGCACATTCCAGCTTCACTTGTAAATGACTAGTAAATCAGTAAAATACAATGCTCAGTATTTCTATATCATTACTACAATGAATACCAAACATCTCTAATTCATATTTATTGTCACCTCACACATATCACTTGTATGATGTTTATATTTATGTTAGGTTGGAGCCGAACAGTATTTATTTATTTATTATGACATTTGTATTCTGCACCAAACCCAGAGAAATCTAGGCACTTCTTGCATAAGAAGGTTGGTTACAGTGGTTACATATTACATTGGGTTATGCATTGAGTTACAGTAGTTATATGATGTATTTGGTTACAATGTGAGAGAGAAGTTCTCTAGCAAATACAGTCAAGTTAAGACATAGGTAATACAAATAGATGCAGGTATAGGTAGGCTGCTAGTACAAGGTTACAAGTAGCTGTGCGGTTGTAGTTCTTCTAGTTATCTTGGGAAAAAAGACAGGTTTTGAGGGCTTTGCGGATGTACCAAATAGAGGGATCTGATCTCAGAACTGGGGGCAGGGAGTTCCAGTGTTTAGCCACAATCACAGGGAAGCTGCATCCTCCAGCTTTTTGATGTCTGAATCTAGGGGTAGCAAGGCGGTAGGAGTTTGCAGATTGGGTGGGTCTCTTGGACTGGGCTATGGATATGTGTCTGAGTATGTGTTAGAGAAAGGGTTTTGAATGTGATACGATCCCGAACCGGTAGCCAGTGGATATTTCGTCTGGCTGAGGGGATGTGTTCTTTTTTAGCATTGTTGTGGATGATTTGTAGTTTGTTGATGTTTTGTGTATTACAGCCTGCAAAGCGGGAGTTACAATAATCAATACTTGTTACAATACTTGTAATAATCAATATTTCGGTGGTCTGGAACGGTTTGCTGGTATTGATCAATTTTGCTGTGTAAGCCGCTTTCATCACAATAGCGTTGATTTGCCTTGTTAGGGAGAGAGAGGAGTCAAGATAAACTCCTAATGTTTTTACCTCTTTTGCCATTGTGATAATGTTACTGTTAACGGTAAAGGATTTGTAGGAGTGGGGTAGGTAGGTTGTTTTTCCGAGATTGACTGCTAATGAGGAGTAGTTCAGTTTTCTCGTCATTAAGGCATAGCTCGTGTTGTGCCATCCAGGATTGAATGGTAAGGTAGATTTCATTCAGTAAGTTGGAGTAAGTGTTGTAGCAATGGGTAGGAGTATTTGGGTGTCATCCATGTAGTTATTATACGTGAATCCCAGTTTGTTTATGAGTCGACAAGTGGCTTGATGAACACGTTGCACTGTGTTAGTAAGACACAAGAGCCTTGGGGCACTCCCCACATGACTGGGGCTGAGGAGGCTGCTGCAGTAGTAGAAAAGACTCTCATGGTGTGGTTGGATGGGAAGGATTCAATCCACTTTATGGCGATGGCCGAGAAGTGGGCAGCTAGGTCAAGGTGTCAGCAAAGTATATTATGGTTTACCAAGAGGATAATGGCCAAATTGCCCTTGTCTTTAATCACATCCATTTGAATTTTAAGGTCCAAGAGGGCGGTTTCCATTCTGTGACCAAGGTGGAAGCCTGATTGGCGGAGGCCAAGGAGGTTTTGAGTTTCCAAGTATTTATAATGAAGACGAGAAAGTTCCACAATGTGTCATCCCTCCAGGAGAAGAAAACCCAAATTCCAATGTGGGAAAGGCCAGGCTCGGCCGCCACCCTCGACTATATCTTCATTACAGAGGGTTTGATTCCATACTTCATTGACTTTGTAGTCACAAAAATAACTGAGAGTGATCATAATTTGCTTCATATGTCATGGGGGGGGGGCTGCCCTGATAAAATTCCTCTACACTCCGGCCATTGAGTCAAATTTAAACCAAAATCGACTACACTGGACAATGTTAAATCTTTCAAGGCCAATTTAATTACGAAATTTGCCCAAGCAAACAATGACACGCCAGAGGTTCGACCTGAATATCTAACTCTGCTGGCCCCTCATAAAGTGAGTTTCACAGGCAAAAACCACAACCAGCAAACTCACAACCACACGTTCAACTTGGAGGTGGCGGAAAAACGACGGAAAGTGAACAATTAAAAACAATTGGCATCAAGAGCAGAATCAACTGAAGCGTGGACCATTTACCACTCCGAACACAAGCTTTAAAATTCCTTGTTCAAGCAACAGAGGCAGAAGATGTATCAAAATAACGCCGAAGCCATGTTACACACTTGGGCCTCAAGAAACACAAGAAACTTCTGGTCGTTGTTAAAGAGTATAAATGGACAGAAGGCAAATTCAATCTCAAACTCTGTCCCAGAACAAAAATGGATCTCGCATTTCACCGAGCTTTATCGACGACCTCTCAATTCATCTCTATCGCAATTTTCGACGATAAATGCTCCATGGATCAACTTGTCGCATATCGAAGACATCCTGGAAGTTATCACAAACTTAAAATCATCCAGGGCCCCGGGACCCGACGGGTTGACTAACCTAGGGCTCAAGCGATCGGCGAGCTATTCATCCACTGCCGAAAAACTAAACAAATTCCTAAAAGTTGGACAGAGGCAGCCTTGGTACCAATTTTCAAAAAGGGGGAAAGAGAAAGCCCGAAAACTATAGACCTATAACAAAACAAAAATCGACGCAGTCACAGAATTCAAATATCTCGGAGTTCAGCTAGATAACACACTTAGCGAAAGTTCCCTTCAAAATTCCTTGTGGTCTAAGATGAGAAATTTGACAGCACAAACCCGCGCAGTGGACCATAAATTCAGAAAGTTCTCATGGACGCCGGCACTACAGTTCTACAAATCAAAAGTAGTCCCTGCGATTACATATGGAATGGGGGCCAACCTAAACCTCACCGTGGAGTTTTGGACTAATCTAGAGGGATTCCTGTGGAAATCGGTGCTAGTCCTTCCAAAATTAGCCCCAATGCCAGCCATCCGACGCGATCTTGGTCTACCATCCCTGGCTTCAGTGGTGATGCAAAGTGCCATATTGCTCTACAGAAAAATACAGATGCCAAGTGCTCTCCCGATTTATCTAGTCGTGGCGCTGAAATCAATAAAGGATCCTGCAAACCACTAGTAGAGTGGGTTAAGAAAATACAAACAAAGCTGGAAGAAGTCAACTGCGACGAGGACCTGCTTATCGCCAATCCGGGACGAGTTAAGACCAAACTCTTCCAACAAGATTGGATCAACACAAATGGAAAAATTCTCCAGTACAAATCCCTAAAACACCTCCCGCCAAGCCACAATCAACTAAAGGCTCCCCTGAGGTACTGCGAAAAATTCCCAGACAAGGATCTGCGGAAAGTATATATGCGTGCTCGTTTGAACTTACTTCACACCAGGGAAGTTTTGGCAACCAGAGCTCTTGCGTCAGCTTCGAACTGCCGCCTATGCGGAATTGTGGATCAAGTGGAGACAGTCCGCCATCTTCTTATATCGTGCACAGCATTGGCGCTGGAAAGGCAGGCTTACTTGGAACCACTCATTACACAGCCGTCAGTCCTAGATGAAGAAAACATATGGTTCCGGCTGATTGCAGGTGACTCTACCAGATGGTCAAGATTGGCAGCAAAATTCTTGGAATGGCCCTTAAAAGAGCCACCGCTCCAGGCGTCTCTTCCCATATGACACCTGGTAAATAGCCTCCGCGACTACCTGACTTCTAGAAAACCTTTTGAAAAAGGAAACGTCTCGTTGATCTGGAGTGGTGTCCTGAGGAGCCTTCACAAGACAGAAAAACAGTTCGGCAAGGATTTTTTTTGTAAAAAACCAAATTGGGTCAATAAACAAATTTAAAAAAATAAAAAATTAAAAAAAAATTGCACATAAGCGACTCTGTCGAGTATTTTTAGGAGGAAGGGTGCTGTTGTGATAGGGCGGTAGTTGGTGGGGACATTGGGGTCCAGTGTGGCTTTTTTGAGCAGTGGGAGAACCCATGCTGCGTTCATGTTTTCTGGTACATTGCTGGAAGAGAAGGAGTTATTGATCAGGGTTGTGATGAATGGGGCAAACACTTCAGTGCAATCTTTGATGAAAGAGGCTGGTCAGATGTTTCCTTGGCATCTGGATGTTTTCAGGCCATTGATGATTTTGTTGGTTTCAGTGATGGAAACGGGGGTGAATTCAAATCTGGATGGGGAAGTAATGGGTGTCGGGGGCAAGTCAGGGGTTTTAACAGCTGGGGCAAGTTTATCTTTCTTAGCATTTATTTTGTTTTGTAGTAGGGAGATTTTGCTGAGGAGGGCTTTTTGAATGTTCATGCACCAGGGTAGATCTTTGTTACAGTGGTCCGGCGAGAGAGCTGGTGATTCCAGTTCCTGTAGTATAGAAGAGGGCTCTCTAGTTCCTGAGTTTGCTTTTTCAATTCTCTCATTGTATGACTTGTCTGTTGATTGGATAGTGACTTGTTTGTAGGGTAGGGTGTTGAAGTGCAATTTGTTCGCGTGAGAGGGTGTTTTTGTTCCAGGAGCTATTAGCACTTCTTTTTGTGGTTCGTAGATCTTTGAGGATAGAGGTGTACCAAGAGTTTATGTGGGCTTTTGGTTTGGCTTTGCGATTGTCTATTGGCATCATTTTGTTAATGGCGCAAAGGAGAGTTTGGTTATAGAGTGTCACCATGGAGGTGGGATCGGTATTGGTGTGAGAGTAAGTAGTTAGTGGTAGTAGCATGGGGAGAATATTGTACGGGGTGAAGGGTGGGTGCATCAAGGCTTCTGAGATTGCTAGGAAGTTTAGGTTGTTAGAGGTGATGATATCAGCAATGTCGAGGGCATGTGACAGAAGGGATCTGGCATTGATGAGGGCACCCTTATGGTGAGTTGTAGTATCTGTTTTCAGGTCATCCACGGTGGTGACTTTTATAGTGTTAGGTTCTAAAGGTGTTCCGTTTTTAGATGTAAGTTTTGTGGATGAAGGAGGTTTGCACCTTGTAGCCTTGAGTGGTTTTGTATAGGGGTTTGTGGCCCCAAATGTACTTGTGCAAGCTCAAGTCTAAGTGGTGAGCTGGTTCGCCTCGTGGTGTGTTGACTTTTAGTCGCTGAGGGGGTTTTCATTCTGGAATTGAGTTGTTTGTTTCTTCGGGCGATGCATGGGGTGGTAGTTAGTGGGTTTTGTTGGCAAGAAGCTAGGCGTTTTTCCTATGCTCGAAGGAGCATGGTTTTTTAGAGTTTAGGGTGATAATGTGTCCAGCGGTATGCCACATTGTAGGGTGTAGATTGTTTGGGTGAATAGGCGGGATGCTAGAAGCCTTCTCCTATGCTCAAGGGAGCAAGAGTTCTTGGAATTTTGGGTAGTCTTGTGTGCCGTGGCTTGCAAAGTTGTAGGGGTGTAGGTTGTCTGGGGGATAGGTGGGATGCTAGACTATTGTTCCTATGCTCAGGGGGGCATGGATTCTTCAAGTTTAGGGTAGTCTTGTGTGCAGAGGTTTGCAGGGTTGTAGACGTGTGGATTTCTTGTGCCTTGTGAAGGAAGGGGGATGGTGGGATGTTGTGGGGATTAGGGAGCACAAGTGCCATTTTCATGGTGCATAGGTATTGAGTTTGGTGATGCGTATGGGCAGTGGTTGTTAATGCTGTCTGTTCGAACATAGGCATTAGCTGCTTGGTGCACCCGGAAAGGAGTAAGGTTGGTCTTTGTGTGTGGTGTTTTAGTCTATGAGTGCCAGGTGGTTGTAGGCTAGCGAGATAGAAATCCTCCCTAGATTTGATTGACAATCAAAGGGCCAGCAAGGCAAATTAGAAATCACACCTAGATTTGAATGATGCCCAAAAGGCCTGCAAGGCATTTATTAATCACACCTAGATTTAAGTGATGGCCAAAGGGCCTGTAAGACATATTAGAAATCACACTTAGATTTGAGTGACCGCCAAATGGCCTGCAAGACATATTAGACATCACACCTAGATTTGAATGGCAGCCAAAGGGCCTGCAAGACATTTAAAAATCACACCTAGATTTGAATGACGGCCAAAGGGCCTGCAAGACATTTGAAAATCACACCTAGATTTGAATGACGGCCAAAGGGCCTGCAAGACATTCAAAAAACACACCTAGATTTGAGTGATGGCCAAAGGGCCTGCAAGACATATTAGAAGTCACACCAAAACATGAGTGAGGCAAGGGGCTTGCAGACAAATTAAGAAGTTGAATTGAGATACATGGAGGTTTGAGTGTGACAGACGTTGAGGCTGTTGATGGTGTGGTCATTAGTTGGGGCTCAATTGTCAAGAAGGGCGACGCAATCGTGACTTTATCTTTGGCAGTAGATGGTAACCGTGGTGAGTTGGTTTTGCATGATGATCTACTGGTGATGATTGTGAATAGGGTAGTAGCTGGGAGTAGTAAGGCTATATGTGCTAGGAGATTTGTGGGCCGTCTTACTTGCTTTTCATAGTGAAGGTCCGGTTCAATGAGTCAGCTTGCCTGGGGTTGCGAGAGGCATCACAGTGAAGGTGTCGGCGGGGAGGGGTGCAGGGAGTGGGGCGAACATGGTCTCCTGCCATTCCAACATGCTCTGACAGGCTCAGACAGGAGCCTTAGTTGTCTGGCCTTTGTGAGAGAGGCCGGCTTTAGCCTGCTGGCGATTCTGGATTGGCTGCAGAAGGTTTATGCACCCAATCGAATCCCAGCAACTACAGCCGGTGCGTTGCTGCTCGACAAAATTACAGAGCAGACATTTTTGAGGGTGTAAGGTTGGGATGTTTCTTTACAGGCCCACGTTGCCTCAAAGGGTGTTTTGCACCAACAGGCATCCTCAGGTGCATAAAAACGTTACACAAATGGAAAAGTTTCCTAGAGAGTAAATAAAACGAGCGTTAATACACTGCGCTCAATTTAGATAAAATGTGCATTTAGGTATACTGTTGACGCTGCAAAGCCAGCAAGACTTACTTATTAGTCAAGATGCGGGAATGCTGCTCCAGCAGCGTGCAGTGATGTTGGATGGGCTTGTGTGATGTTTCCAATGCTGAGTGGGGAATCCAGGCTCAGACAGGAGCCTTATTTGTCAGGCCTTTGTGAGAGGGTCTGGCTTCAGCCTGCCGGCGATTATGGATTGGCTGTATAAGGTTTATGCACCCAATCAAATCCCAGCAACCACAGCTGGTGGGTTGATGCTTGACAAAATTACACAGGTGCCATTTTTGAGTATGCAAGGTTGGGATGTTTCTTTATAGGGCCACGTTGCCTCAAAGGGTGTTGCGCAGCAACAGGCACCATCAGGTGCATAAAATTGTTACACAAATGGAAAGGTTTCCCAGAGAGTAAATAAAATGAGTGTAAGTACACTGAGCTCAATTTAGAGACAATTTGCATTAAGGTATGCCGTTGATGCTGCTAAAGCAGCAACATATTAGACAAGATGTGGGCATATTGCTCCAGTAGCGCGCAGTGATGTTGGGTGGGCGTGTGTGATGCTTCCAGTACTGAGTGTATAGTATGGTTCTGTATTCTTTCCTTGACAGGAAGATGTGAGCAATCTATGAAAGCAGAGGAGTGGCCAGCGCCTGAGACAGAAAGGGAATGATTAGAGAGATACAAAAGAAACCAATCATGGACAGAGCCAGTAAAACCTAAAGATGAACACCAAGAGGGAAGAATAGTATAATTCACTGAGTCAAAATCTGCAGACAAATCTGGAAGGATAAGCAGAAAGTAATGTTTGTTGTAGCAAGCAGACAAAAGAGAATCAGTGACCGAGAGCAAGGCCTTTTCCACTGAGTGAAAGCAACAGAAACCGGACTAGAGAGGAGGAAGAAGAAAGTTTTGATTCACAAAGGAAGAAACCTGATCGTAGACAGTTCTCTCAAGGATTTTAGAGATAAAAGGTAGAACAGAGATTTGACAGAAATTAGATATGACTAGCGGATTAAGTAAGGGTTTCTGTAGAATTGGTATTATAGTAGTGTGTGTGAAGGTAAGAGGATAGACTGCAGAGGCTAAAGAATATTTAAAGAGGAGTGTAAGATAGTAATGAGCAATTGAAACATTTGAGGAATAAGCAAGGAAGAGAGAGGATCAAATGGTGCTGAATTAAGGTGATCTTGGGTAACATGTAAAGCAGTTTTTTCAGTGTCAGTAAGCTGGGCAAAAGAAGAGAAAGCTGGGCTGGGAGGTTGATTGGGCTCACTAGGAGGCAGCAGAATATCCTGAGAACAGAACTTGCAGTGGCTAGACACTTCCGAGGTAAAATAAGTAGCAAAGTCGGTAGCAGAGAGGACAGAAGATTCCAATGGGTCAGGCATTCAAGGAATAAGAAGATGAGCACATTCTCAGAAAAGACGGTGCATATGGGCTGAATATTTTGAGAGAAAATCAAAATAATACTGCTATTTTGACTGAAGGAATACAGTTTCATCGATGAAAGGTATGTATGGTAGGGATGATAAATGAAAAGGGGATCTTGATTTATACTACTGTCTCTCCATGAACCAAAGAGTATGACATATGATATGCATAGGTGCAATTAACCATGTTTGAGGAGGCAGACAAGTAGGAGAATAGGGAAATGAAGGAAACATATGATCCAAGGTAATTAAGAGAGCTTAAGAAAATAAGGATGCAATAGTGTCTGCAGAGAGAATAGAAAAATCAGGGAGTGATGATATGGATGAAAGAGAAGAAATAAACAAAGAGGAAATAAATGCTTGAAGATCACAGTGCAAGAATGTGGCAGAAGATGGAGAGGGAAGATATGAAGAAGAAAAAGAATCAGTGCACAAAAGAAGAGAATGCGCTGTGAAATAGAGAAGAGTAGATTGAACATGGGAGAATGAAGATAGAGAGGAACATTTTAAGTCTAAGAAGAAGCTAGAACTATGAGCGGGCAAAGTAGAAGCTTGGTATAAGTGATAGAGTCAATTAACAAAAGAAACAGAGAACGTATGAACAGAAGAAAGATGCAAGTACAAATCACCCAGAAGAAAGAAAGGGGTATCAATAGGTTGGAGAGTACTAGGTAATACATCAATGTAATTACAGAAAGAAGAAATAGGTCCTGGAGGATGATGAATAATAAGAAAAAGTAGGAAGTGGGGAAATTTGAGCAAAAATGGTATTCAAATGAAGGAACAAGTGGTAGATCAGAACGCTGAGGAAAGGGAGTCAAAGAAGAAGGAAACATCATGCCTGTCACACCTCGTTTTTCTGTCACATGAGGAGAAGGAAAGAAACAGGAAAAAGAAGTGGAGAGAGCAGTAACTAACTAAGGCAGTATTAAGAGGATATTACACCAATTTTCAGTAACACAAGGACATTGGAGATTTAGAGAGATAAAGGGATCAAGAACAGAGTGAGTCTTATTGCAAAAAGAACAAGTGTTTAGTAAAGCAAGTGAGACTGAAAGATTGTGAGGGTCAGAGTTGTTAGTGGTCAATAGAAAGGAAAGATTTGAGGCATTACGTGTATGACTGAAGGCACAAAAGAATGAAGAAAAATGTGGACAGAAATAGTGTCAGGCATAGTGGAGTGAGAAACATGGGGAGCAGACAGAGACTTATAGAGACAAAGGTGAGCAATAACAATCTGTCCAAAGGAGTCATATGAAATGAAAGGAAGTCTGCATGATGGAGTAGCCACAGGCCTAGTAGACAGAAAGGGGTGCTTACAGACTGCAGGGTGAGAGGGAGCTGAAGTGGGAACGTCGGTAGGCCAAGGGCCCAGAAAGAGGCTAAATGGAATGAAACTCATGCTGACATGAGAACGCTGGAACGGGAAAGCTGGAAATTGTCAAAATGGCGCAGGATGATTAGGCTGCAGTCACCGTGGACAGCTGCATAAAGCAGTGCCTTAGCCATACTTCACCCTGGCGGCAGCTGATGTACCTTCTGGGGGAGGAGGGAGACTGGCTGTGCTGACAAGCCAGCACCGAGATGGAATAGTCTCGGAGGAGCTGTAAGAGAGGAAGTCCCGTGTAGGCGGCTGCAGGTCAGTGAAAAGAATGGCAGGAGAGGAGTCTCCATGATCCCACAACATGGCGGTAAATGCACAGGTCACAGTCTACAGGCCTGGACAGTAGGTTGCAGACAACAGTGAATTATCTGGAGTTCATCAGCACATGAAGTGCTACGGTCTTAAGAGCAACTTGCTACAGTCCAGTACTCCTTATTATCACATGTAGCCTCTTCTTTCCAAAGCCACAGAACATCAAGGGTGATTATCTGTGCAATCACCCCAAAGGGTACTTCCATAGCAGGGCATGTTGCATCATGTAGGTTAAAGCATGGCTGCAGAGATGTATACCAGGATGGAGGTGTTGACAGCAGTGGTATATGGGTCACAAATATTGAAAATACTAAGCCCCAAGCCAGACATGGAAACCAACAACCACAGAAAATAGTGGAAACAATTACAACACTCCAGCACAGTGATATGAGCAAACAGTGGAACATACCACACTGTGGTATTACCTGTAAATGCAGAGGATAATTCATGGTGTATGCATGTCCACATTGCCAACATATGAGGGCTCCAAACCAGCGATCTTGAGAATACAAGCCCAGCATACCAACAGACACATTCGTACCAATACTTAGGGCCTCATTACATGGTATGCGGTAACCATGGGGCTATTAGCGCTATGGCTGTCGCCAGTATTTTACCGTGTCCACCTTGGTGGATGGCGGAATTACCGGCCTACTCCAAGGTGAGCGGGCTGGTAATTCCCCATTCACCAAGGCACTTCCCCATTCCCATTTTTGCCCCCATAGGGCTCAATGAGAATGGGGAAGGAGGTAATTACGGTACCGCAAATTGCGGTACCGTAATTAGCACCAAGGTCCCTTTGCGGGCCCGTTCCTTAACGGCTGGTAAAACCAGCCATTGAGGTTGGGTCCAGCAAAGGGACCGCGTATTAAGGCGGTAAGGGTTTACCGGTACCGGTGCCCTTACCGGTACAGGTAAACCCTTACCGCATACCGTGTAATGAGGCCCTTAGACTAATTTCCATGTTTACACTCCTTTAAACATCTGCTTCACCAATATACAATTAAATCTCTACAAATATACACGTAATTTCAAATCAGCAAACATTTTTCCTCAGTCACATCAAAATAACCATGTACATCAAACAACCAATCATACGTGAACATACTCACAATGTAATGTACACCTATGTTAAAAATGCAGCACTATCTGGACGCATCCCAAGATATACAAGATAGAATAGATGGAGCATTTATATGAATTGGCAAAATGAGTCTCTATGTCAAAGACACAAACCTCACTTTATTGGGTACTGTGATGAACAAGTCTCAATATTACCCTCACATTATAGGGAGACAGTTGAACTGTCGTCCTTGCTGACTGAACAAGTATGCCACCAGGCAAAAAATAATACAAATATCTGTTCATTAAACACATTCTAACCCTCCAGAATTTGCCAAATGACAGAACTTTAATTTGCAAAGCTGCTAACAAAGGAGAAAGTACTATGGGGGAGGAAGGCTGTTGACTGAAATCATAACACTAAATGTTGATGTTAGGGAATATCACAATTGATCTTAGAGAAAATATCAAAACAGGCTTTTATATACACCTAGCTGTAGAGCCCTGCTAAATGCAAATGTAAGATGTTTTACCAGCACGGGGCAGTCTAACTATACCTACAAAATACATCCTCCCAGAACCTAAATCTGTGTGCATTGAAGAACTCCTTCAGCAGTTCATTTAGAACATGCAAATACAAGAAATATGAAAGATCTGCTCACCGACAGAGAGCCCATGAAATCGTCTTTATACACTCCTATTGAATTTTCATGAGGAAAGCATAAAATCATGCAAACATGCCCATCAAATGAAATGAATAAGTTGCATGAAGCATACAAAAATACTTCCTGAATTGCTAAGCTATTGTCTGAACAACAGATTTATGTTTAAAAAAGTGTTCTATCTTTAAAAAAGAGTGAATGTTATATCAAATGTTTTGTTACCAGCAATGATAACCTATTAATCAACTGGAGGGCGGAGATGATGCCATGAAAAGAAGAACAGCAGGGATACAATGGGAATGTTGTTTATTTGCTGGAAGTACTTTGATTGCCTACTCATATCCTCTCCAGGAATTGTATCAAAACAACATTCTCTTACAGTCTTAATTATTTTGAGTGATAAACCACTTCTGACACCCCTACTCAGAAAATTGACCAGCATCAACAGTGCCCTTCACACATCCAGCAGTTACCCCACAGCAGTACATTGGAACATTCTCTTTGGTGAATTCCTCAGAGCTTGGAGGATCTGCTCTTGCCAACAGGGCTGGGCCACTGAAACAGAAACATTGGCAAAAAGATTTCTTGTGCATGGCTACCTGAAGCATGTAAAAAAAACGTCTGCCCTACATAAAATCGTGTGCAATTCAAGCAGGCTTGATTCGGATTTGACAACCAAAATGAATGAAAGAAATTGCAGTGGCCCAAGTTCATAGCACTATGGCAGAACCTGGCAAATGCATTTTCCATGCCTACACAAAAGCCAAAACTGTTGGCTTTTGTTAGCAGCTATCTCTCAGAATTTGTTTCAATATAAAAGGCGCTAACAGAATGCATTCTGCATATAACTTATCAGCACAAACGTCCTTAGCTAGAGTAATTACACTGTTACATCAGATGACAGGAAGGCCAACAACCTTATACTCACAGTCCAAAACCTCATCTGTAGCACTGATAATATCCACAAACTATTTTGCTTTATTTAGAACAGAGTTGTAGTTATGAACATTCACATTTGTATCATTGAAAACTGCTCACAACCAGGGCAGCCTATTAAATTGATTCTTGGTGTACTTAATTTTAAAGCAACATATCCCCAAATATGGGCTAGCCAACCTATACACTAACACAAACCCAACACAAGTTTACAGCAACAATCTTGGACACTGGACCTTACCCATACAGATACAACTAGCCAATGCACACAACCTTAAATACCATGCTATAAAGGGCAAAGAGGGTAATATACAATCTACTTTTGTCTTTGGTCATACAGGAGAGGAAAAATATGGCATAACCTATCATATAAGGAAAAACAAGCAATTCAAGAATTAGCAAAAATGATTCAATAATCACAAAGATGGCAGGCAAAGGGGGAAAATCTTCCTGCTGATCAGAATGGACTATGTCCAAGACGGCAAATCTCACCTAAACAATCAGGAAGTTAATCTAAAACTAAAAGAAAACCCTATTAAGGATTTAGTGAAAACAGGAAATGAGTTGAGTAAGAACCGGCATGAAAAAGGACTTCTGAAGGAGAAGAATTTAACTATATGAACATAGATGACACAGTGATATCAACAATCAATTTTTTTACCTATGATTCACACAGAATCCAGTAAATGTTCTCCATGCTGTCCCATCCTAAATGGAATTGGTTCCTTATCAGAGAGAATCTCGCAATACGTGGATATACATCTACAACCACTAGCATCAGGTCTTGCCTCTTTCATCCAGGGTACAAAACATATCATCCAACAAATTGATGAAATTCCTTAGGGAAAGGATTATAGATTTGTAATTTTGGATGTAGTGTCACTATACACTAGTATACAACATGACAAAGGGATAACCAGCACATAATCTTTTTTGAAAACTAGATCCATCTCATATCAAGAGCAGAATAAAATGACAATTCAAATGCTAAAGTTTGCTCTAGAAAATAATATATTAGGTTTTGACAACCACCTATATCGCCAGTTACAAGGCACCACGATGGGTTCAAAATGTGTGCAATCTTATGTGAACCTATTTATGGGCTACTTTGAGAATAACTATACCTGGAAACATCCAGCATTCAATGACCCCAGAAATATCATTTTCTGGGGTCGATATATTGATGATATACTTATTATTTGGGAAGGGGAAATATCCCAGTTTATTTCAAAAGTTCACTACTTAAATGCCAATGAATTTAATCTTAAATTCATGATGAAAGAAAACCCAGTCAAAATAGATTTTTAGATCTCGAGTTATACATAGAAAATGAGAACATTTTAACAACATTTTTCACCAAACCAATGGCAGGAAACAGCATATTACATGCATACATGCATTAAGCAACCATCCCAGACATCTGATTGATAACATCCCCTATGGGGAAATCATCAGGCTAAAAGGGCATTGTAGCTGTGAAGCGGTCTATCAGGAGAATATTGAAAAAACACTGAAAATATTCAGTCAAAGAGGATATAATCCAAAGAAACTACGCCAAGCAGTGGAAAAGGTGGGTAGAATCTTCACTTGAAGACAAACTGAAAACAAAAAAACAAGCAACTTCCACAAGAATCATAACTACATTTAGCTCAGAGGCCCATAGATAAAGAACATTCTTTAAAAGTTCTGCCATATTCTTCAGATTGATGAAAATGTGAAAAAACATCTAGACGAAATACCACGAATATGTTATCATAAAGCTGCAACAATTAAAAATATGATTTGCTCAAGCTATCTGAAATCGCTCAAAAATAAATCTAAGCAGTATGTTTAATTTGAATCCAATTCTTGGAAGTTGCAAACTATGCCCACAAATGTTGCATGACACAAAAGAACTGCAAATGTCAAATGGAAACTGCAACACAAAATATGTAATTTATTGAATCAAATGCGTTTGTGAGAAATTCTTCATAAGCAGCACAATTTGAACATTGAAAACACGAATCTCAAAACATATGAGAGCAATTAGGAACCAAGATCTTAGATACATGATGGCTTTCATATATGCACAGAACATCCTGAAATGAAAGTTGAATTGATCAGATTCTTGGATCTCGAAACCATCAAAGATCTACCCATGGGAGGGGACAGAGAACTACTTCTAAGACAAAAAGCAGCCAAATAGATCTGTCTCATGGACACTTGTGAACATTGTTTAAACTGTGATAATGTGATGTGTAATTGGCTATAATTATGATGAGATTAGAAAATAGGAAAGATGATGTTTAGAAAAGTATTGGTTACAAAATTGAAACCAAAAATTCATGAAAATACTAAATTTATATGCCAGTGGATAAGGATTAGGAAATAATGTACCATTCCCCTTAAATAACCTGTGGTGACTCTCATTGAAAGATGGCTAACAAAGTAGATATGTTGGAAACAAATCACTTAATAAAAAACGAACTACAATCAAATACAAATAAGTATGAATTAATTGCTTTACTTTAAATTTAAGTAACTCAATAACTATCAATTTCTAAAATTTTTGAGGCTAGCAAGTGTAAAAAGTGCCAGCATTTCATTGAATAGGGAAAAGATGAACACTTCACACAATAGAGTGATGAAGTCATTGCGCAAACAAGCGTGAGCGTAATGACGTCATTTTGCGGTAATACAGGACAATATAAAAAACGGATTTCAGATGTGAGACTAGGATTGGCGGCTCATAGCAGAGGACAATCAGATCCTCAATTTACTAAAAGGTATGAAAAACAATTGCCTGAACATAGAATTGTTGATCTAAATCTGCATCCTTGAAAAAGGAAAAAGGAATAAAAGATTTTGAGGGAACAGCATGGGCATTTCGCAGGCGAGAGGTTGCGCCATCACATCCATGAACAATCTTTGTTGTGCGTATTTGTGGGAATGCTATGGTCTGCCTGCAGTCCGTCCCTCGTAACGCCCACTTTCTGGCTTGTTCTTCCCCATTTTGCATTTTCCGCCCCCTATACCGGCCCCTAAACAGGCCACGGGCAACGCCTGCATGGAATCTCGTGCAAGGTGCTCGGCCGCTCGCAGAGCCATGCCGAGCCTACGCGAGCTCCACGCAAGTCCCAGAAAAGTCCAGCTCAGTCGGTTCCATGAATCGACGAGTAATGATTTGCACGCAGTTTGACGCGCAAGTAGCAGATTTTATGTGCAAATAAATTCATGAATCGGGCCTATGCGTCTCGTAGCTCTTTGTAAGATATTTTGTAACATGAACACTGCATTTCTCTCCCTCATGCCCCAGTGAAGTAGACTGAAATTAAGTCTTGTGATCTCTGTAAAGCCTCATCATTCCTCTATATATTTCACTTTCATTGTTGATCCACAGTGTCTACACTGTGCCAACGTTTACGTCCCCAGCGATGGATGCATGTGTCTTTGCTGCCCGCACTAATTGCAAAGTGTGCCCTTAAACGTAATATTTTCCTTCAGATGAAGTTATTGGTGTTATTTATGAAATTTTCCTACTGGGGAAGGACATTAAATATTCAATACAAATCTTACTGTGAAAGTCACCTCAGATCAACTTGTTTTATGATTTCAGGCAAGAAGGTCAAGTGCTGCTGAACAAATGTTCGACAACTATTTGGAAATCTAGACCCTAAACCAATTCAGCCCATCATCAGCCAGAACAAAGAGACATGGATCCACATACATTATTAATGTTTGTGAACAGCAGAGGCTAACAGTCTGCACGTATTGCTCCCTCAAATATGAATGCAAGGCTGAAAGAAGCTTTAGCTAGGATTGTACTGCAACAAACAAATACATTCAATCTGAAACGATCCCAACTAGGCTTCACCGTCAAAGGAACTCATCAGATGTTGTCTTAACTGCATTATCTCCGCGATATTAGATTAACTGCTTGCCCTCGATGTTAGATGACTGCAAGGCAATGTTTCCTTTAACCAGATAAGATAGGCCATATTGTTTCAGACGCGGACCTTTGACATTTTCTGTATTTTCCTTATATGCAGTTTAAAGGAAAACAAAAAAAAACACAACCTGCATGTCCATGCGCATCAATGTGGCAGAAACGCGAAATGTTCTGTGAATGTCATCATTTTTGATCAAGCGAAGGGTGGGTCCCCTTTCTGTTCAAGCCAAGTAGCGTCACATTTGAAATGTAAGGAATGGCACAATATTGGGTGCTGTATAAAATGTTATTTTAATTGTTAAACTAACACATTTTCTAAAACATTGTAAATTGTATGAAGGTTAACTTTTACATCGCACTGAAGTGCAAACATGTTCGGCTAGCCATGTAAAGGGCAATAAGAATGAGTGAAACAGACCAAATCGTCTTTAGTCCTTCGTTTTCCCTTTGTACTGCAAATTGTGTAAATGCTGACTGCCCTTTGCGCATGGCAGGCAAAATGTATTGTGGATTCCTAAGCGATCTGCCCGTTTTAGCAAGTGTAAAAAGCAGGCGGATTCCACAGTTATCAAATGCATTAAACCCGCATTCAAATCAGACCCTTGTGGTAATGCATGCAGATCTGCAATGCAGAGCTAATTTGGGGTGCTGTAATTCCTCTTTATACCGCAGTCCTTCCATACAAATCACTGAAACTTTGGCAGAAGGTAGAAAAGCATGCATAAATAATGTTCACATTCTTTTTTCAAATGCTATCTACGTTAAACCTAAAAGAAAATGTCAGCTGTTCTCAAGCCTCTCTGCCCCTCCTCTTGGTATTTCCCTCCTCCAATGGTTGGCTTTTCCTTCTCTCTCCTCCCTCCTCGACTATCCTCCTTGCTCTCACCACATGACTTTAGACTGTCTCCAAACTCCCCCATTCCTTTAGGCCCACTTTTAAAAATATGTCCTGCTGTTAATCATGGCTTAACCCCTTAAGTGCCTGGCTATTATGCATGTCTATGCAAAAGGACGAGCATTCTTGTCCTTGGTTAAGGGCTGCACTGAAGACAATTGCGTAGAGGAGGAGCCAAGTATCCTTACTCCAACTACCCCGCCTCCATTACCTATAGAGTGGGAACCAAAGTATGTGACGTATGCAGTACAGTTAAACCAACAAAGGGAAGAGAGTGGACTCTGTGCAGTACCAATAAGAATACCAATACCTAAGAGAATCTGGGAGGCATGGTACACATTGAGAAAACCCTACCTGCATACAAGGCAATATGATGGCCATTTAAATAAGATTCCTGAAGAAGCAGAGAAGATGAATCGCCAAGATGAATGTTATGTCACACAGAAAGAGGTGACGCACACAGAAGAGATGCAGAGACCAGAGAATGCAGATATTCTATAAGGCATCAAGAAAGTACCAAGGATAAGTGACATCTTGGGATCAAGGTGAAGAAGCTTATGACACAGAAAAAGATGAAGATATTAAGCTAGTTTATACATGTACAGATGCAAAAGAAACGCAAGCAGCAAAATAATCTTAAAAGCTAGCTTCAAGCTTTATAGTGAATAGATTGTGGTAAGTGAAACATATATATGCATACGAACGAGTAAAGGATGGATGTTTCCACTACGCATTATAAGCAGTGCTGAACATTAACAAGAAAGGCCTCATTTCAGTGTGTCGCAGTTAAAAAGTGAATTGAATTACAAATGATTCTCAGCAGAAGGAGTTGGATGAGCCTAGAAGCCAAGGTCTTATTAGAACTGGAATTGTCTGGAATTGGCTGACATTGCATACAAATCATGTGAAAGAACAGAGACTCCTGTTTGGAAGGCTTGAGCAAAACAAAAGACGTCAGATGACTATTAGAAAATAATATTAAATACATGAAAAGGCTCGATTTCATGGTGTCAAGTCACGTGGAAGAAGGAAGTTGGTCGATCGAGGTGGTTACACCTACGCACGAGGGCAGGATGTGCCAGCACTCCTTAAAATTCTCAGAGAGCAGTACAAACTCAAGGCCAAACTTCAAAGCACTAATTGACACTGGACCATTGATGTGATGAATGGATTAATACATTCATTGGTGGGAAGCTAGTGTTAAGACGAGCCCCCCAGCACCTGGATGTTCAGTCTGCATGCTGCTAGACGTAGGTGGAAAAGTACTGACAGAGGTTAGATGCCAACCAATTATAGAGGACTGCGTAATTAAGGGTCCTATAGTTTGTGTAGCCAATGGAAGGTCTGTATTTAGTGACAGTCATAGTGGCCATTTTAAGGGGAGGGCTTAGTTGCCCCACCTGATGTTAAGTACAGTGATTTTGATGTGTCCAGGAAGTGTCACTGTACATCCATAGTAATTGTTGATGATCTTTGAATGGCAAAACCTGTGCTGCTGCAAGTGCTTGCACACATGGAAAATGTCCCTGCATTACTGGGTCTAAAAGCCCATTGTAATAAGCCAACGGCTTGTGTCCATGTGAAGTTTTCTGGGTGATGACAGCCATCGTAACCTGACCGTTAGAATGTGAAAAAAGAAAAACAAATCGCTAAATTTTATAATCTAGGGTCACTAAAACAGGTGCATTACTAAGTGCATTTTTTAATTCCTTGAATAAATCGATCATTTCAGATGTCCATATAAGAGGGCTCTTCACTTTCTGTGCTTCCTACACGCACTGTAGGAGGGGCTTGGTGTAACTGGAATAATCAAAGATCCAGGACCGGCAACAGTTGCACAGGGCAAAACATTGTTGCATCTCCTTCACTGTGCTTGGCTGTGGTGTGTTTTGTGTCTAGCCACCTATTCTAAATGTATTTGCACTCCATAAAATAATAATTCTGGGCTGAGTAGTGCACCTTGCAGAGCGCTGTGGGAGCAACATCCTTTTATAATTCAGCAAGCTATGTGTAATACACCTGGGGTGGAACACACTATGCCCTTTTTGGAAATCAAAATTATCCTGTGTACTTTGCTTGTGATATCTCTGCCCATTATTTTAATTTGTGTCTGTTTTGTATACAACATGGGTGCTACAACATCATGCATGCTTATGGTATGGTTCAAATCTTCAGTGAAAGGAACCATTACAGTAGCCCCAGAAAAACCCTGCATGTCTGTTACATTGTCTGACAAAGGAAATCATCCTTCCCTTACTCCTGTGTCAACCAAAAATGAAAATGTTTTGTCACCTATCTTCTCTGCAACCTGTATTGGTATGCAGTTACTAAAAGGACTAGGCAAGTCAGAGCTCCCTGTGGACTATCCTATTGAGTCTTTGTTTCTGTGCCTGGGAATGTAAAAGGGTTTCCTCCTAAAACCGTCACCCCTATGTAGTGTGGCACTGCGCATTGGGGTAACACATATTTGTTCTCTTGCTGAGCAGAGTCTTGTGCTTGCAGGGGATTCAATTGTGGGTATAGAGGCAACTGCTGCTGTTGGATAGTACTCTGTGTAGTTTGAGCAACTGTCGGATTCTGGGTACCTAGGAGTATCTGCATTGTGGTGTGGGCAACTGGGGCATCAACTTGAAGCATTTTGAGCATTTTGGGGCAATGGAAATTCCATCTGTTGGGAATGCATCTGTGGCTGTGTGGGATAAGTTATAGTCTGGCATGTAGGGATACCAACAGGGCCATACTGTACTTGATATGCGCCTACGTTCTCCTGCAAAGTCTCCCATTCTCGCACAAACAGCACAGCCTCCAAACCTTGTTCTTGCTCCTCCATATCTGAACCCAGTGCCCCTTCCTGTCTGAAAGCCACCCTTTGCTTGTGGAAAATACCCTTCCTGTGAAAAATACCCTACTTGTGCCATTTGTGGAGAATACCCTAATTGTGGAAGATACCCTATCCGACTCACCTTCCCTATTGAGAGTTGTACTCATGTTGCCCTTCTGGGGTGCTTGTAATGGCTGCTCCTTCCATGCTAAATTGTGCTAATATCTTTTCTACCAATTTCACTTCTGCCTTCTGTGCTTGGACAATTTTGCTTCTCTCCTTATCCTATTTCACTCTGCAATGGTGTACTATGTGTGCTTGTATCTCGGCCCACCCTTTTGTCTCAATGCATACCACCTTCCCGAATTCTGCCTGTACTGCTTCCAGGGGGGAGGGGACCTTTCACCAATATGTGATAAAAACAGGGATGTTCTTATCCCATGGTAGGCATGTCTCTATTCTGCCACATCTCCTGTATCTGTTGAATGTACCATGCAGGGTCTTCATCTGGTCCCATACTGTGAGCTAGGACAAAGTTCATGCCTGGTGTATGTGCGAACATTCCCCCTAGTACTCTCCATATGTGTGCTCAGCAGCTATTGAATGGCCCACCGTCATGTTGATTACTGATCAATGTCACCCCATCATATCCTGCCTTTCTCCAAAGTGCATCTGCCTATTCACACAATAAAGAGGCAAACAAGCATTTCATATCCCCTACAGCCAGTGTAATCTCTGCTGTCTTTTTCTTGAGGGCATAAATCCACTTACCTGCCCCTGCTCTGAGGGATGGCATTCTGTCCATTACATTTTCCATATCCATATTTGGCATTCTGAGGCCCCCCTCAATCTTTCTGTAATAGGGGGATCTGTGTCCCCTGCATCTGGGGATGCAATGTCTCCTCTTCCTTCTCAGTACTTACTGCAGCTATTTTATTGGGCCTTTTCCTAAGGATGATGGTATACGATCTCTCTCCTTCACAGGCCATAATATCCGATTTGTGTCTTGCCAAAAGACCCTGTTGTCTGCCTCCTCTGTTACACCCGCTCCATCATCGCTCTCTGCATCACCACACATTTCATTTAATTTCATTTATTTCCATTTATAAAGTGCACAAACAGCCCTCGTGCATTGTGGCGCTGTTACAAGAATATTCACTTAGGTGCTGGTTACATGGGAGCAAGTCTTAGTACAAGTTTAATATACAATGTGTCTGTTGTTGCATACCTGCAGTTTACATGTTAAGTACATGTTGGTTACAATACATTTTATACAGTACAGTGTTAGGCAGAATCCTGTGCAGTGCCCTTAAGGACTACTACACACAATTAAGACTACAAGTGGTAATACATGTTCACCTTTGGTACAAACATGTACTACACTGTTAAAGTGGTAGCAGTAGCAGAGCAGCCAGACTTATCTCAAGAGTAAATGAGCAGTAGTAGAGATTACAAAAAGGACCACAATTATTGTGACTCAAGCAAACAATGACTCAAGGTTTCAGGTAAAAAATATAAGTACATTTATTTAAAACCATCTGTTCATAAAACACTTCACATCTATAAATTCAAAACCACACGTAAAATCCACCACACACAACCACTTCCACTTGTTCCAGTAAATTCAAGGTAAGTACATTAGGATTTGACAGAACGGTGTTGCGATACTAACGCGTACCCGCGGATAGAAATGCTCACGAAGTTAAAACACACTTTGTACTTTAGAATTTCAAACAAGGGAAAAGGGGATAAAATCACAGGCAATACGTTTGTCTAGGCAAGGAATCGGAGGACTTGTTCATAAATACAGATTAAAGTCAATAGGCCTGCGCCAGTGTCTATGGAGCAGATGCTCAGTTGCCGAGGATCACACGTTGAACAGTTCGAGATTTGAGATCCCAAGAGTACTTAGATATTGTCAGATGGAAGGAAAAGTTATAAAAGGGAGGGAAGAAAGTATAAATCTTTGTGGAAGAAAAGGGTTCACCTCGATTCCGGATGGTCAATCAGAGAGAGCGACCAAATGTGCACAGTACTTTATTCCGTTGGAGAAAAGCTGGTGCCACAGCAGTTGTTCCTGGTAGTTCCTGCAGACTCACGGTTCCTGCAGCTTCAGTCGTGGGGACAAGAAGGAGGATGTCTGGAGCGATCTGCACTACCCAGGGAGGAGGCCAGCAGCAGCGAAAAAGACAACGATGAATAAAAGGTGCGCTCCTTTAAATCTTCTGATGGCTATCCGGACCACTACAGCACAGCAGTGATTTCGACCCAGGAAAGGATGTTCTGACTGAAGAAAGGGTGAGCTGGTTGATCCCACCAGGCACAAGGGAAGAAGACTCCAGACTGGATCTTCTCTTGTCATTGAAGGGTAGATAGCGCAGGACTACAGCAGGGCTTCACCGGGATCTTGGGTTGCATCAGCCATCTTATTCTCCACTTCTCTTTCCTTCCTTGCAGTTCCTGTGGCGACTCTGCCTTCTAGCCCAAGAGTCCTGCCTTTTATGCCAACATTCCCCATTTACACAGCATGGCTGTCAATCACTCAGCAGGGGGGTTGTCCAGCCCGGAAAACCACCTCAGCCAATCAACACAAAGTGTGACTTGGGTCTCCAAGGAGACCCTGTGCAGGGGGCGACTACACCACTCCCTCACAGCCAGCCAACCTAGACACCCAGATGCCAAAGGAGGGCTTCTGATCAGAAGCCCGCCAAAGGTCGGCGAACAAAGGAGGCAAGCCTGGTTTGCCTCGCAAAGAAAGACCCAAGAAGGATGTTAACAAAAAAGAAATGGTGATTAAACCTAACTGGAGCTAAAATAAAAAAGTATTTGGCCAAGTGGGTTTAAAGTTCGAGGCTACTAAAATAGCCTGAAACGTTACCCCTTTATATAATATAACCGTGGCAGGAAAATTAGGGTAGGTACCACTGCCACCAGCCAAGTCTTCATGTTAAGGGAGCAAAACAATGCTCCAAGGGGCATAGATAAAAAGGGCTAAGAATTAACCCTGTCCAATACTCCATATAAGATGGGGTGTACTGCATCTGTGGCTAAAAGTCACTATGTAAAGTTAATGTCAACTTTACCCTTTTCTAGGGGACAAGAGTTAGCCCCAGAAAATGGAGTCGATGGGAAGCCTTAGAGACAACCCTGTGTTACAGCCCTGAAGGTGCTGTGTAACACACAAATGAAGTGGGGCTACTGAAATGGTGTACTCCAGAGTCCACAATCATAAAAACAGTCAAAATACACATGGCAAAACACAGGTAAGAGTGGGGGAAATGCTCACACTCTTATCAGGTGGAGAAATAAACTCCAGAAATCCTGCAAAGCTGCTGAGTGACTCACTATGTAAGGGAAATTAGCCATTGAATTAGAATTCTCCCTAACATACAGTAGTATGGTTTCAGGGCAAAACAGCGGAGAAAGTATGGTCTACTTAAAATGTGAGGTTTCTGAAGGCCATGAGAGAAGTTTCTTTCCGAAGTCTGAGTGGAAGTGCGTTCCAGGATTTTGGTGCTAGCACTTCAAAACTAGATCCTCCTGCTTTGACTCTGTTAAAGGTGGGGATTGTGAGTAGATGTGAGTAAAGGTCACATTTGGGTCTGATATTTTATTGGGCCTTTTCCTAAGCATGATGGTATACAATCTCTGTCCTTCCCGGGCCAAAATATCTGATTTGTGTCCTGCCAAAAGACCCTGTCGTCTGCCTCCTCTGTTACACCCCCTCCATCATCGTTCAGTTGCTATCCACTTCTATGATAGTGAGGTTTACTGCGAAGTTTAAACATAATCGTACCTAATGTCTACTTATCTGTTGCTAGCACTGAGCATAGCCCATCCTCCTTCTCCCACGCTGCTCTTGCAAGCTCCTCCTCTGCTCCTTTTAATACATTGGGCCTCATTACATGGTCGGCAGTAACCCACCAGCATGGGCGTAATTTTAGGGGGGGCAGGGGTGTTTGTCCCCCCAACTTTCATGGCACACCATTTGGTCCCCATTAATTTACTGGGGCACCTTTTTCTACAGATTTCATGCCCCCCCCAACATTTTCAGCAAAGTTACTCCACCTCCCACCAGTGTGACCTAACGGTGCTTGTGCCAGTGCTTCTGTGATGAGTCTGCCTACTGGGGCCGCTGCGCCTGCCAGGGTCAGATCTGTCAGGTAAAGCAGCTCCGGCGGGCAGACTTGGAGTGTGGCGGTCTGGAAACAAGAGTGCTGGTAAGCTTACTGGCACCCTTGTTTCCAGACTGACACACTCATAATGAAGCCCATTGTCTCTCTACCCCCATCAAACTCACCTCTTAGTGATTATGGCTTTTCTATAATGCACCTTTCTGAATGTATCTCCCAACACATGACCCTCCGCAGCTTCCCTCTGCCCTGCATAGCATTTACTTGTCCCTGGGTCTTCCCAGGAATTGCTGCCATTTACATGGTGTCTTTCACTGACAACTAAAAAGCAACATCATTTTTTTTTTTAAACCCATGCATTTCAGACGAAATTCATGATCTACTTTGATATACATGTCTCCAATATTCAGAAATACCCAGCTAGATCAAAATCTAGCTGCCATGAGCTACCAGTGCATTTCTTGCCAGGGCCATTCATATTTCTTGATGCATTGGACAATGTTTATAATTCATGGCCTGTCTGTTACTGAATTATTCTCACTCATTTGCACTACGTTTAAAAGAAAGATCGGCATATCAATGTCCCTCCTCCTCTTTTGAATAATGGCCAGGTTTTTGGCAGCATCTACATTTTAGAAAGAAAATTGCTTTGTTTTCAATTTCCTCCAGTTTGAAATTCCCAAAGCCCTCACAGAATCGTGTTTTCTCTTGAATTTGTACACTTGTAATTAGGCAAAATGAGTTACTATAATCACCCATCGTAAACCATTATACAGTTTGATGGTGTGCTGCTGAAAGCAGTGAAGGCACACATAACATTCAAAGGAAAATTAACCCACTGAGTTAAAACATCAAAGAAGATTAATCTTTGCATATGGCTAATCAATTTGACTGAGTGGGAAGCTTTTGTTTTTATAATTTAATATAAAAGAATGAATATCAGACGTTCACCACTGTATATGGGCAGCAGAAAAGACGGAGGCTCCCAGTGAGAATACAGATGGCATCAGGATGCTGACAATGCAAACCTAAAGCGCCAAATACTATGAAAAGTAGAATTTTTAAAAGGTGGCCCCGTGGCAGCACCTACTCCTTCGATCAAATGCTTGTATCCCCAATCTTTCACACATTAAGAGGATATATGAGGCGTGTTATAATTACAATGTTGATACACGGAAAGAATTATTGCGGCTTATGGCAAAAGCCTTGATGTGCACAATAGTACATTTACAACTCCCACCTCTGCCAAGGACCAGCCCTTCCAGTCACATTAATTATAAGAGAATTCTTTCAGTATGTTTTCTGCAATAATATTTCCCTGTATACGAAGGCCTGCGTCTGGAATATCAAAGTGCCATTGTTCACCGGGTATGACTAGGGATGGACAGTGCTATAGGGAAATTTACAGTTTAGACCTCTGCACATTAGGCGTCTTGTGTGTGGTGACCTATTTTACTTCCAAATATTCTTATAGGAAAAATGCTGGACTTCCAGAAAATGTGTAATATGGGGCCACTTTGAATATTATTTCCAGGTCCTCTTTTGGTACCCAGTTCACCAGCATGAGTGCTGTTGTCGATCGCAGCAGCTGACACAGAACACTCAGATAGTGTGGTAGGGTCACCAGCATCTCTGTCTAAGTCTACAGCTGCTTTATGTACAATAATACTGGCATGGTGGTAGGAACAGTACTGTCCGTGTTAGGGCTAGTGTGCCCGACTTTCCTTTGCAAGTTGGCAAGTAACAATCATGGAGGGTGCAGTCTGTAATTGCACTCTAAATAGGATGCACCATGGCGGTTGTGGAACCCCTAGTTTAGCCCTCCCAAAAACTGCTCACACACACCCGCACGCACGCACGCATGCACGCACGCACACACAGACACGAATATGCGTTTTTAATGCAAATATATACATGTGCAATGAAAATGTACTCAAATGGAAATGAGGGAATGTATACTCTTCAATAGGTTTCCCCAAAGTATTTCATATCGCCGAAATGGCTTGAAGATCATATAGAAGCAGCTAATGTGTGCCACCGGCAAGATAAAGGATGGGGGCCGATTCATGGAAAAGAGTGCATTAATCCCGCAAGGGCCGCACGCCGAGATCGACACTGCACGAGACTGCGCGCATAAGTAAATCTGCACACTCTGCATCCAAACGCGCATTTCTAGTAGATGCGCAAAGGTAATCTAGCTGTGCAAAGAATGCCCACAACACTCCCCCACACAAACCAAAATCAAAGCCAAAGACCAATCTTTCCGCAAAGGTCTGTGTCACCTCCGACACAACATCCAGCACCGCAGACACTCTGTGCGAGGCTTCGGTGTAAGTAACGGCTGCACCCCAGCTACTCTGTGCGAGGTTCCACATAACTTTGGCTGTATCCCTTTGAACCATACCTGCTTTTCACACCGCACACAATGTGCTGGCACATACCCCAACTACACATCAGCCACCTCAGGTGCAGACACCAGCCACCAGCCCCCCTCACCTCTGACACTACCCCAGTTAGCCCTCACACCACCCTCCGGTCCCTCTTAGGAGGATAGCTCATGGGCAACATACGCGTCTTGGAAGCAAGACGACACAGAGCAACACAGGTCCGATCCCCAGGTCAGCGCTTAGAAACCTCTGGGTATTAAGCATGTTATAAATAACCAATCAATCAATCCTCACGTCCAACACTACCCCAGGCATCTCCCTCAAGTCCTGACACCACCCACCAGCGCCTCTCCCCTCTGACTTTACCCCAGGCAGCCCCCTCCAGTCCACACACCACCCACCACCACCAACCAGCACCCCTCACCACCAACACTACCCCAGGTAGCCCTCACCCCACCCACCAGCCTCCCGCACTTCTGACACTAATCCAGGTAGCCCATTCAATTCCACACACCACCCATTAGCCCCACTCACCTCACCACCATCCCGGCAGTCTCCTCCAGTCCACACACCACCCACCAGCCCCCATCACTTTTGACTCTACCCCAGGTAGCCGTCACACCACCCACCAGCCTGCTTCCCTTCCGCCACTACCCCAGGCAGCCTCCTCTAGTCCTGACACCACCCACCTGCCCCCCTCACATCTGCCACCACCACATGCAGCCCCCTCATGTCTACACACAACCCATCAGCCGACCTCACCTCCGACATTACCCCAAGCAGCCCCCTCAGGTCCTGACACCATCCACAGCCCCCCTCACCTCTGCCACGACCCCAGGCAGCCCCCTTCAGTCCACCCACACCCACTATCCCCCATCACCTCCAACACTATCCCAAGCAGCCTTCTCACCCCTGACCAGCCCCCCTCACCTCTAACACTACCCCAGGCAACCCCATCCAGTCCACACACCACCTACCAGCCCCCTCACCTCTGAAACCACCCCAGGCAGCCCTCAAACCACCCACCAGCCCCCCTCAGTTCTGACACTACCCCAGGAAGCCCCTCCAGTCCACACACCGCCCACCAGCCCCCCTCACCTCTGACCCTAACCCAGGCAGCCCTCTCAAGTCCTGACACCACCCACCAGCCCCCCTCACCTCTGATACTACCCCTTTCAGCCCCCTCAAGCCCTGACACCACCCATTAGCCCCCTCACCTCTGCCACTACCCCAGGAAGCCCCCTCCAGTCCAGTCACCACCCACCCGCCCCCTCACCTCTGACACTACCCCAGGCACCCCTCACACTTTCCACCAGCCCCCTCCACTCCAACACTACCACGGACAGGCCACTGCAGTCCACACATCACTCACCAGCCCCCCTCACCTCCGACACTACCCCAGGTAGCCCTCACACCACCCACCAGCACCCCTCATGTACGACCCTACCCCAGGAAGCCCCTCAAGTCCTGACACCACCCACCAGCCCCCATAAACCCAGACACCAATCTAGCCCAGCCCTGACACATCACCCCCTTAACATTACAATATTGCACAACTTCCCTCAATTCTACTGGCTTGGCAGCAACATGAAGCCGTGTTATCACATACCCACCCACGCACCCAACAACTGGGTGCACTGATGCTGGATGCAGGTTTTTAGCTCTCATCACAACCAGTGGCACAGCAACAAGACAGCTGAATTTAGCAGCAGCTACACAGTGAAACCACATGTACATGTCGTACAGTAAAGCAATGCGATGCAATGTGACGTATTATTGTGCACATGTGTCATTGCAATTGTCTCAAACTGCTGTAGCTGAATGACATAGGTGGACACTACGCCAAGACATCATTGAGAGGACAGAGTCACATGTGATGTCATTGCATAGTAGCAAACAACGTGCAATGAATCAAGGGACTGAATTCGGAAATCACAGCAGTCTAAGCCTTGCAACTAACATAATTTGAAGAGGCATGTTTTGGGGTGATGCAAAGTAATTCTGACGCTTGATGTGTACAGCCACACATAACCAAACTCACATGTTATTAAGAAGCCATACAGTGGCAAAGGTGCTGCATGACAAAAAACCACCGACTGTTTGTTAGCTGATGTGTGATGGTGGGTGTCAATGCATTGTGAGCCCCCCACCCCCACAGCACCCCCATGCAATTTTGTTGAGCGTATGCAGGCCAAATACTGTGCCATTGTGTCCTCCAGGGCAGAGTCACATTATTCATCCTCCACTTGGAGCCGGCCACTGTCCGGTCCTGGATGGCTTTCAGATAGTCCCTCATCCTCCACTCCTCCTCTCCCGCATCCCTGCAAGACTGCTCTAGAATGTCAACCCACCTCAGAGTCCTTCTTTCCACCAGCTCTGCCCTGGCTACCCGTGCCACAATAGCCCACTGCCACACCGCCATCAGCTACATTCTTAAATCCATCCTGATGCACACCAAACACCTGAACCGGTGGCGCTCCTCCTGTCAGTTGTCCAAACCTTGGAGTGTAGGTTGCTTTCCCGATGTTGTAGGATCCTGTGTTGCTTGCCTCTGGACACTCCAATAGTCCTGCTGCTTGGGCAAGCGTACCCTGCTCGTGCACCTCCACCATATGGACGTTGCACGACAGGGGGTACGGTACCAGCACTGTCCGGTTGTTCCCGCTGCCCCCCTGATGCCTATTCCTGTGCATGTGCCTGGGCAGGCACAGAAACCACTTCTGCTGTACTTTTTGGGACTTCAACTTGAGGCAGGGACGTGCGGACGACCAGACTGGGCGGTGTGTGTAGGTCAGGAGGATAGGGGGCTGTGATGGGAAGTGGCAAGGAAGGCCCCCCAGAGGACGACTGGGACACAATGAAGGCAGTGGAGGAGTGGGCAACTCAATGTGCCAGCGAACAGAGACCACCCGATAGCAGCACACTTGACAGCTGGGCCATTGAGAAGCACATTGTTTGGTGATGATGCGGGAGGAGATTACAAATCCCTCTCACATCACCACGGATCACACCCATACGCCTTGCAATCCCAGCCAGCAGGGCATGCAGCATCTCAGGGGTGATCTCTGTGTTACCAAAGGTGGCCCAGATTGGGTGGAGGCATCCATGACGGTGGTCATGCTTGCATCAGATGGAGCAGGGACAGGAGGTTGGTCAGCTCCTTCCACGTTTCACTGCACATCCTCCTGTCCTTGCGCTAGGGGTGCAGCCTGAATGCCCTCCTGGAGGTCCCAATCCAACTATGTGTGCTGGCCTTCATCTTCCTCCTCCTCCACCACCACCTCCTTCTCCCTGGATGACTCCAGAGAGCCTTACTCTCTGGATGGCCCCTCCATCCCTGCACCCTGGCCCACAGCCACTGAGCAGTCCCCCTCCGCAACAACCTCCTGGGACATACCCCCAGCAGCTACACCCGATGGAATTAGCGCTCCCCCAGCCAACTCACCCTTGGATGATGTAGACTCCAGTAGGGCTGGCTGGGGTGTGCACTTTTTCCTGGTGGCTTTGTCCCTGCCCTTCTGCTCCACAATGATGCCTCCACCCTCTTCACAAGCTGTAGTAACTGTAGAATATGTCCCCAAAACATTGACATAAGTAATCATCATCAATGGATGTCTTTCATACACAAAACTAACAAGAGAAATCATGCATCATATCACAACCATGAACTCACAAACACACACACACACACGTATGTGACCTGGCAAACTGCACTGAAAATGTGGCATGATTTTAGTATGAAGGCTCAATCACAGTCATTACTCATGCACATGTGAACAACACACATTGTAAGGTGCCCAACAACACATCCCCTACTACAGGCATCACCACCATATCAATCAGCAACCAACACATGAACAACCTGCAGCCATGGTCATGGAGACAGAACCAGGTCACCTTCCCACACAAACACAGTCCTCAATGTTCACATGCCACAGCATGACCTGCAAGCAAGCAACATGTACCACCAGCCATGTCTGACATCAAATTACACAAGTCAGTTGGCCAACCATACTAATATTGCATGTACACACATTCACTTGTCTTACAAAACCAGTGGAATGATATGTCACATCCCAGTACAGGAGGCATCAATGCATGAACCCCAAACACAGGCATCAAAGCACATGTGTCACCATCATCAGATGTGCCTGCAAGGATAGACTGTCAGTTGTGCCACACATAGACTCAGACATCATGCATGTCACTCACAAGCCCACAACATAGCATGTCCACATTGGTCATGTCCAAGCACTTGCTCCATGCCCACACACTGCACATGCACAACAATAACAAGCCATAAATGCACAATCCAGCAATCCTCATCCAAATGGCAGCTTCAATCACTACAAATGGCTTGCATTGGCATGAGTCAGCAATCAGCTGCATCTCACAACACACACAAGCCACAAACAGGATGTGGCATCTGCAAACATCCATGCCACACGTATACCCTAGAGCATTGTCCCGCATAGGTACTCAGCAGCGGCATCCAGACTACATTTCCAGACATATGGCCGGAAGTGGAGGTCAAGATTGAACCTCTGAAGTACCCGCAGCTGTATCTGGATGAACCAGTGGCAGCCAGCACGGTGCACCTCCATGGTGTGTTCCTTGGAGAAGGCTGCCAACACCTTGGTATGGCTTCGGGTCTTGATGTCATCCCAGCATTTCTAGACCATCTCCCGGGGCTGGACTTCCACCCCTTCCATGTTGATGGTAGACTTGATGTCGTCCCAGATCTTTTGCCTTGCTTTGGTGCCCAGCCGTGTAGCTGGGTTGAAGAGGGTATCATAGGCGCCCAGGACCCGATCCATCAGGATGCAAAGTTCGGTGTTGGTGAAGTCGGCCATCCTCTGCCTCAATGTGCAGGTGCTGCCCTCCCCAGATGATGTGGATGGGGCAGACATGGCACAACCAAGACAGGTATGGCCTTCCTGGGTAGGTGTTGTGGAGCAATGGTGGTGTTGGCAGATGTGGAAGTCCTGGAAAGTACACAGGAGGTGGTTGCATTGCCAACATACGAGTCCAGGTAAAAATGGGGCAGTCAGTTGGAACACCAAGACAGTGCAGGTTGCAGATAGGCACTCACTTCTGAGCGTACAACATCACTATATGACTGCATGAGGCAAGGCAGGGCAAGAGGTGGCAAAGTCAGCAGCATTTAATCCAAGGGGAACAGTGGTGTGCGTCTTGCATCCGCAGCAGCCGATAACAGAGTAAAGGCCTTAATGCGTAAGTTATGTCCTGCATACAGTGATGCTTCTCACTAACGCGGCATGCCTATGCAGCTGACGGCAGAGGTTACAATCCGGAGGAGTTACAAAGTCATATTTATTTTTGCTATGAAATCATAACCTTCAGATATCGCATACACATTTTTCTTTGGGGGGGAGGTTTGCCTCTGCGCATATGTGCATGTTTTTGTTTCTGAGGCATACAGTGTGTTGCATATGCAATTTTTGTATATCTGGGTCCCTCTGTGTATCGCGTACCACTCTTTTTACTTGACAGAAGCTTTCCGGGTACCGCATACACAATGTTTGTGTTTGTGGGTGCCACTGCATATCACATACTGCTTTTTCAGTTATCAGAAGCTGTCTGGGTACCACATACGACATGTTTGTGTTTTCAGGGTAGCACTGCGTATCATGTACCGATTTCTTTCTCCCTTTTGGGGTACATTTGAGCCTTGCTGGACCACACATCTACATTGTACATCACATAGACTGTTCCGTGACTCATATTGCCCAGGACAATACCTTGGTGTGCCTTCCATTCATCCCTTACACCTGTGACATGAGTGAAAATGCCCCAAGAGGGAAAGAGGGCTGACGGGTTCGGGGTGACGGACATGGTGGTGAAACATCTGCCCCAGCCACAGGGGGTCAGGACGTTGTGTGGAGATACCTGCCCCAGCTCCAGAGGGTCAGGGGCATGGTGTGGAGACACCTGCCTCTGCCCCAGGTGGTCAGGATGTGGTGTGAAGACATTTGCCCCAGCCCCAGGAGGACATGGCATGCCCCAGTCCACAGGTAGCCTGACACCTGGATGCCAGTGTGGTGCAAGCCAGACAGGGGCAGCACCAACACTCCATAACATTCGTAGCAAGAAGTAATGCCCTTGACAGCATGAACAGGCTCAGCATCAAGACACGGCACAGGACACTAGCCCACAGAGGAAGAAGACCTTCACTGATGAGGAGCTACAGGTCCTCATTGACTATGTGAGTGATCACCATTGTGACATGTGCCTGTATGTGGGGAGCACACATACAGCCGCACCACGTTTGGTGCATTGGCAGCGTGTCACAGAACAGATTAACACCTTCATGGTGGATATGCACAATGCTGAAGAGGTTCAGAAGTGCTGGAATTATCTCACCCAGTGCAATAAGCAAAAGTTAACTGTCAACCTATCCTCTGCACTGACAACCGTTGGGGGTCGAGCATAGGAGGTGCAGGCTGACACTTCATGAGGAGGCCAAAAGCCAATTCATCCTCCTTGAGCAGGTTCAAGGCATGGGAGGCCTGGAGAATTATGAGGACACATTAGGTGAGTGTCTGTAATTGCTCCTCCTGTGTTTTGCGAGTCATTCATCACCCACATCTTTTGAGTGTTGGCACATCTGGCTGCATTTGTATGACAGCCCTGGGTAAAGCATGTCCTGTGATGTACACACTCATGTCAAATGGTCATCATACTGGGAGAACCCTGTTTGATTGCCATTTGTGGCACATGTCTGTGTGACAAGATACATCCCCCACAGGGTACTCTCCTAGTACAATGTGCACCATGTGACACCTACATGTTCACTTGAGTGCGACATTCTTGTTGTGTTTCACTCTGCACTGCTAGACAGTGCATGCAGACAAAGTTTAACTTTCATGGCATATCATGCATAGTTGAATTTGTTTTCTGCTCCTATGGGTTTATTTGTCATGGTGCATATCACAATTATCTGTCAACGCACCTTGTGGTGTTCCCAGAGTGAAGTTGCATAAGCATCCAGAGACAACATCCACAGTGGCTCAATTCCTGTGGCTTACAGAGCCAACTCATTGTGACATCTGCTCCCTCTTACACTCCCACACTCTGGGACCCCTCCATGGGGCCACTCCCCTCACCCTCTTGTGGCTCAGTGGATATTATTTACATCGCCCAATCCACTCTCCATCTCTCTGCACTTCGCAGACTTTGACCATAAGGCACACTTCCAGCTGGACCTACTCTTGGGCTTTTCCCCTTTCTACACCTTCCTGCAGGTCCTCATTGTATCCGGTTCCCTGCCCCGGACCTGATAAGTGTTTCATGTGTTGACAGTGGTGTTGTCTGTGCATGTGGATGTCTGGCTGTTGCCATGTGATGTCATTGAGCATTCAAATGCCATATGTGCATTACTTTTCCTCTGCTATGTGTGGCGAATTGACAGTTGAATGGCCCCTCATTATGCTTTTACTCACTGTTGAATGTCAATGTGTCCACTGCTGGTATGGACATGATGGGTTGGGGTGGGTCACTTGTCAGCAAATACCATGCATCTGTTGCTTACTGAACAAAGTGTGCAAATGCACAATGTCTGATGGGTGTGTGTCCTGCCATTTGTTGTTAGAGTACACCTTGATGCATATGACCATTGTTGTCTCTTTGAACATGTCTCAATATGTCTTTCTCTGTACATGTGCAGGTGAGGATGCACCAGATGCAAAGGAGGAGGAGGACGTGTTAATGGTGCTTCAGACCACCAGTGGGGGACCCAGTGTGGTAGGCCATGAGAACCCTCTTGTGCTCCAGACCATCCTGAGTCATGCAGCATACTCTTCGGACTCTTCTGACTCAGCTGGCCTTGATGCTGAACCTGATGTGCATCCTTCAAAGAGGGCAAAGGAGAGTGGTCCAATGGGCGGATCATATGAGGCCTGTGAGTCTGTGATGGGCCAGCTGGCTTCGCAAAGCCAGTCAGTGGTTGTCACCCCATCTGCAGCGGTTATGGCTGCAAGGCCAGCCTCCCATGATTTGTCTTCAGGTCCTGGGGCTGATGTCAAAAGGAGGGTTGCAGACCTGTAGCAAACAACAGGGTCACCACAGCAACCGGCATGTACCCTTGAATCAGGCCGCTGTGGGCCTTGCACAGTGCAGGATGTGTGCAGACTGAGGAGACAGAGTTGGAGCAGCAGATGTTGTGTGCCGCCCTCCGATATGGGAATGTGTTGGACAAATTATCAGAGAGGATGGATAAGATGGCCAATTACATACCACACACGCGGCCTGCGTAGAGCAACAGCTGTAGGGCATGTGGTCCGCATGCCGCTCCCACAGCCTGCACGTGGAGGCAAAAATCAAGGGCCGACAAGCTGATCTGAGGTGTCCCTGCATGCAGATGCTCAGGTACACTGAGAGGCCCTGAGGCGTGAGATGCAGGCCATGAGAACTATCATCCATCAATAACTCTCAGCAACAAAGACACTGATCCATGAGGAGATGTTTGCGTTCAGGCGGACACTCTCTGAACAACTCAATGCATCACAGATATGTGTGCATACAGACTCTGCAGCCATTCATGAGGAAATGCATGGAGACATCACCAACCTCACTGTGCTGGTGCATTCGACCATGTCATGGCTGGCCATTGCCACTGAATACCAGGATGGTGCACTGCGTGGTAGGGCTGCAATACCACAGCCACCTTCTGATCAAATGCAGGATGGGGGTCCCAGCAGATGCCAGTCTCCGCGTCCAGCATTGCCGTGAGGTCCATGTGCCAATGCAGGGGAATTGTTTTTTTTTTTTTGCTCAAATGTTTGTGTCCACTCATGTGGACATTGACATGTAACCTAATCTCACTCCCCATCCACCAGTCCATGTGCCCAGTTTCTTAATTCTTTTCATTTTAGTCCCGTTGATTTGCCATGGACAACTTTTTTTTAAAATATTCCCTTGGACCAGATGTTGGCATGTGTTTTTGTTTTGCATTTCAAAGGTGGATTTCTTTTCTTCTTTTTTTGGACCTTGAGATGTGCAGTTGCATTCTCTGGGGCATGATGAATGTAGATGTGGACAAGCAGCCAAGCACAGGGACGTCAACTTGCATGGTTGCATCGTGGTTAACAGGAGGGCATGTGCAGGTAACATTGGGTTGAGTGAATCTTTACACATGTGTGCTGTATGCACGATTGTGAAATAGGCTGTTGTAATGCATTGTCCCGTGTTTTTACAGTTCTACAGAATCATGCAGTGACTGTACTCCATGGGCAGTCCACCCTGCACACTTTCACATCCCTATTCCCCGTGCCCTCTGCCAGGCGCTTGTCCTCCTCTCAGCATTTGGAGGCATAGTTCCTGTTGCAAGTGATGAGGGGAACACATCATGCCAGTTCAGTAAGCAGGTAAGCATGTGCACTCTCTTGCTTGTTGTGTCAGTGCTATTGGTCACCATGTTATTTGCATGCTGTACATATCTTGAGATACTGGTGGGTTAACCTTGTGTCACAGGGAATGTCTGGGCAGATGTGTGTCTACATATGCATGTATGAGTATGTGCAGTTACACTTCAATGCGTGTGCGTTGTTTTGGTGGATGCACTTATATAAGCGACACCATGATTGGAAGTGAATGGAGAGCATTATGCACACTTTACCAATTGGCAGTGTTAAATTCAGTCTGAATGTACGTACTGATTGATGCCATGCATTCACTGTGCAATTACATGACCAACCCGTGATGATGTGTCCTTACTACCACCCTTCAACTCCCTTGTCCCCAAATTTGTTACAGTGCCTTGCATGTGTACTCCCTGTCCACACTTCTCTTTGATAAGAAGAACAATTTCCCAAAAAAACAAGCTACCTATTGGTGTCACACATTTAGACTCAGGGTCTAGACGAAGATTTGGCACATTTCAAACATAATCTTGTGTTGGAACAAATATCACAAGATATACACAAAAGCTAGTATTTGGCCCATAATATATATGGTTTTATTTAACTTCATAAAACATTGAGCCCAATGGGTCCAATTCTTAAAAGAACACACGGAACAGCAAAGATAAATCACAGTCCTGTTGGACAGAAAGAAAAATCTGTGTAAAGATGATTGTGTGAGTCAACTTGCTTCATTCTAATCGTATATCGAACCTCTATTATTTTTAAAGGTGATGTTAGTAATTCTATAGGTGACTTTACAACACAGATATTTACATAATGAAACTATTGCAAAGGCCCCAGTTGGTACAGTGTGTGGGCATGAGCCCATCTATAAACACTTCTCTTTGACCTGTGACACTTCACAATCCAATCCCTTCTCCACTTACATGACCTGCCCAGACATGCCACTGTTCAACACGTGCCATACACTTTGATTCTCATGTATCTTCATCCTCCAGTGCAGTGCTTCATTAAGAAGCCCATGCAGAATCATTCTGGAATTTTGTGTGCATTGAATCCACAGGACATGTGTTTCACACTTGATGCATGTCGGGTTGGCCAATTATGCACATGTGTTCTGCTTCTGTGTTACACAATAATGAGACTTTTGTTACACTGTTTAATTATGTTTGTTATCTGTACCAGTATGTGTTCCATGTTCATTGGTTTGGATTCCATATTCATGTCATCTGCAAATGTCAGTGAGTGAACATTGCATGCCCACATTGGGGACCCATGCATGTGTGAGATTGTTTACTCCCCACAGCTTTTCTTCATCTGATCTCTCCGTATGAGTTGCAAGTGCACCCTGGAATCCATGCACACTTACTTGGACAGTGTCAATTAGGGTGTGTGGTGTGTTGGTGGTGAGTGGAAAGTTGCATGTTGTTTGGAGGTCCATTTGCAGTGTTGTGCACAGGGGTGTCTGCTGTTTTATGTTTATTGTCTGGGTATATGTTTGAAGTGCCTTCTTAGCAGGGATGTAGCATACATGGGTCGTTGGGTCTTTTGTGATTTGCATGCAATGCTGTGTGCTGCCCATGTTGTTTCTGACGTAGAGCTGATGAATGACATTTCACATCTGCACATGTGCAGGGTCCTACTCTGCTTTTCTAACACCATATCTCTATGTGGTTGCCCCCTGTAAAATTAGGCATAACGCCCCTCTTTCCCCCACTCTGGCTCAGTTTTTCGATTCAAGGATAGATTTTGATTTTCAACAGGGAGTACTTGAAGCCACCCATACTTTGGGTGGCATCCTCAATCTTATCTTCTCTGCAGAATCTGCAATTTCAGTGGGCCGAGCCATACAAGTCCTGTGGTCAGATAACTATATGATACCGTTTGCAGTCCATACCTAGGTAGCACTGCTACTACCACTCCAATCACTGTTATGAAACACAACTGGCGTTCTGCTAATCTTTCACTTATGGCACTTTTAATAATAGGGAATGTCAGAACATCACATAATTGGATCTCTCTTCTCTATCAATTTTCTATTTCATTTTCAATTTTATGGATATACATGCAGCTAAAATCTTTGTATATACCACATAAAACCAACAATGATAACAATCTAAAAGGTATAGGGTACATACAATAATACTTAAAAACACATACCTTCATCCAGTAAAACCCATAAAACTGAATCCATAAGATTCAAAGTATGAGAGGAGAAAACAGTAGGAAATCATGATCGCTCAGAATTCGTATAGATCAAATATTTTGATGCATTTCCTGTAAAATCTAATCATGTAATAGATTAAATTCTCATTGTTGTCATCCATAAACATTTTCCAAATTACATTTGGATCATCAAAATGTCATCATTTTTTCCTAATACTGTTTAGACTTTCACATTCTGTCATTATGTGCGCAAGGACACAATTTTTCTGTTGTCTCCACATAACCGACAGTTACGCTCATTGTGATGTAGGCATTTCTTTGTACCTTCATATTCCAATACTTTGCTTTTGTTACATTTTAGCAACAGGTACTGTCTAACGACCCAAGCTTCAGGAAATGCCACAATATAGCTATACGAGTGATTTTGTGAATTAATGTATTCAATGAAGGGTCCACTATGTGAGTTGCTGGAGAGTACTACATCGTTCTCACGATCATATGATTTAATCTTTTTAAACCAGTATTTTATTTGATTAATGTTGTTCCGGAGTAGACCAATTTCACTCCCACTCCTCCAATTATTGACGATAGTGAATATTTTCCCCCATACACCAATCCGAGTAAAACTATCTAGGCAGAGAAAGGCCTTGCATAATCCGCAGTACAGATGAAAGATCTGTAAATCAGGATGGATTGAATACATGTAAGATCATACTCAAGATAGAAAAATTCAACGGACACAGATTGCGACATGCAAAATATCTTTCTTAACATTTTGGCCTCCACTTATTTTTAGCTCTTTACTAAAGCAATGTCCCCATATCTCTATCCCATATGTTATGACAGGCACTTTTTTCATTGTGTAAAGTAGTAGGACTGTCTTCACCGAAAATCCACCATTTCTGCCAATAAAAGCACTCACAGCACTTACCAAAGTCCAGCATTTAATCTTAGTTCTCTCCCAATGAGACTTCCAACTTTGTTTATCATCGACTAATAGTCCTAGATAAGTGTAAGAAGTAACACACTCTAATTTATTATTAACTACGACCCAACTCGTGGTCACCTGTTTTTTTATGAGTTCCTGCAAATACCATTTAGTGAAACTTCCTAAGCCATCAAGCAAACATTGAAGTCCCTTTGGTGTATTATCTAATAATAGCAAATCATCTGCATAGCCGAGCCAGCTTATGCGCTGTGTGACAACTTTAACAGGATGTACCAAATTTAGATTAAAGGACACAGCAAGGACAGCCAAATATAAATTAAATAAAGTCGCAGCAACTATGCATCCTTGCTTAACTCCCGTGTCAGTCGAAATAGATGCAGACAAATGACAAATTGCATTCAACCGCACCGTATCAGAGTGAAGTAGCATCAGCATCTTTAGAAGGTCACAAGGGATATTCCATGCCTGCAATTTGTGCCAGATTGTGTTCCTGACTACGGTATGGAATGTGGCACTGAAGTCTATGTAGGCAGCATATATTTTGGTTTTCCTGCATATCAAGGCATATTCTATTGAAGATACAAGGGTTTGTGATTTGGCTCTGAACCCTTGCTTAGTATTTCATGTTCATTTATCCACGCATTCAGATCGACTAATAGTATCTGTGCAAACACCTTAGCAGGGATACCTAACAAGGCCAAGAGTCGATAATTACGGGAGTCAAAATGCTGGCCCTATTTATATACAGGGAGTATATGACTCTATCTCCAAGATAGCAGTAGAATACCGGACTTCCCAATGTCTGTAAATAAGTGCCACAATGCTTACGCCCATATTGAGGGACACATTTTCATTAGACCATTATTAATCCCTATCAAAGATCATGCATGAGACCACTGATTTGGCGACACCCTGAAACAGACTCGCCTCAAAAAACACCCCTCCGCTCCATGCTTCTCAGAAGAATTCAGAGCAGACCACCTGCAGTTAAAGCAAGTAGAACATAAATGTCAATCCGCCGATAATTCTGAAGATAAGCTGGTCTATCACCAACTCACCAGAAAGTATCACCTACTCATCTGTGCTGCCAAACTATCCTTTTTTACCTCCAAAGTGGAGTCAGCACTTGACAATCTAAAGACTTATTTTCAGCAACCAAACCATTCTCATCTACTTGTTGATCACTGACGGTGATTCCCAGTCAACAATTGTGCAATTTGTTGAGTTACTTTTTTGCTACTAAGACAACAGACATCCGCAATTTTATTGCCTCCAGTGCCCCGAATTAGATGTGCACAATGGGGGCCGACCAGCCCTCCTCTTACCCCCTGCTCTGGTCCCACTTCCCTGAATTGTCTGCAGAAGATGTGCCTAGGCCAGCAACTTCAATGAAGTCAGCTGCCCCGTTGGACCCTGTGCCATTAAAATTCCTAAAAGAAATTCTGCCTGTGATCACATCTCGGCTCATGGAAGCAGTGCATTTCTCTCTCCATCAGGCATTATTCCAGCAATCAGTTGTTATCCTGCTTCTCAAGAAACCGGCACCAGCCACCTAAGTTCTGGCTAACTAACAGCCTATTTCTCTCCTCTCGTTTCTGATGAAACGATTGGAATCTTTGGTATCACCCTTGCTATCTTCCTTCTTGGCATCTTCCTCTTTTTTTTTACCCCTATAAGTAGGGATTCTGCCCGGGTCGTGGGACAGAGAGTGTCCTAGTCTCGGTGGTGGACGATCTCACTATGCTGGTTGAGCAGGGTGGAGTGGGTGCACTTATATTGTTATATATATCAGCGGCCATTGACACTGTCAACCACTCCATCATTGTATCCTGCATAGCATCAGCAGGCCTCTCTGCTCCCGTCCTTGCAAGGTTTTCATCTTTTCTATCTGATAGGGGCCAAGCCCTTTCTCTTCCCTCTTTCTTGTCTTCTGTTTGTTCACTTTCTTGTGGTGTCGCCCAGGCCATGCCTAGTCCCCAATGATATATTTAACATCTATATTCAGCCATTGATTCATCACATCCGCTCCCACGGCTTCCGGTGCTATTCCTATGCTGATGACACCCAGATCCTGGTCCATTAAGTAGCTTTGGGTTCTCACCCTAATTTACAAGGGTAAAACATATGTGGAACCCTTGCTCACTGTTCTAGAGAGGCACAGCTGAACCTCACTGATGAAGCCCAACAAGGCCAAAACACATGTCCGGGTTTGATGTTGGTACTCTTGTTCAGAAGAGAATTGCCAGGCATTTTGGTGCTGGACTGCCCTTGGGCAGGACAAAGACTGATATGTAGTGGAAATGTCTCTTCTGTGAAAGGATGGTGAGCTAAAGACTCTGGTTAAACCTCTAACCTGGGATATAGGCCAGTAGTTCAGAGACTCTGAGACCCCCCCTTGTTTTTGCATATTAAGTAGCTTTGGCTTCTCACCCTAAATTACAAGGGTAATCCAGATGTGGAACCCTTGCTCACTGTTCTTAGAGAGGCACAGCTCCACGCCACTAACAAGGCCCAATCAGGCCAAAACACGGGCATGGGGTTGCTGTTGGTATTCTTGTTCAGAAGAGAATTGATAGGCATTTCAGTGCTGGACTGCCCGAGGCCAGTAGTAGAGAAACTCCCAGAACCCCCTTGTTTCTGCATATTAAGTAGCTTTGGGTTCTCACCCTAAATTACGAAGGTAATCCAGACGTGGGACCCTTTCTCACTGTTCTTAGAGAGGCACAGCTCCACCTCACTGACGAGGCTCAACCAGGCCGAAACACGTGTCTGGGGTTGCTGTTGGTACTCTTGTTCAGAAGAGAATTGCCAGGCATCTCTGTGCTGGACTGCCCTTGGGCAGGACAAAGACTGATCTGTAGTGGAAATGTCTCTTCTATGAAAGGAAGGTGAGCTAAATATTCTGGTTAATACACTAACCTGGGATAGAGGCCAGTAGTACAGAAACTTCCAGAACCCCCCTTGTTTCTGCATATTAAGTAGCTTTGGGTTCTCACCCTAAGTTACGAAGGTAATCCAGACGTGGAAATCTTGCTCACTGTTCTTAGAGAGGCACATCTCCACCTCACTGACAAGGCCCAACCAGGCTGAAACACGTTTATGGGGTTGCTGTTGGTAATATTGTTCAGAAGAGAATTGATGGGCATTTTGGTGCTGGACTGCCCTTCGGCAAGACAAAGACTGATATGTAGTTGACATTTCTCTTCTGTGAAAGAATAGTGAGGTAAAGACTCTGCTTGAGACTTTAACCTGGGATATAGGCCAGTAGTGGAGAAACTCCCAGAACCCCCCTTGTTTTTGCATATTAAGTAGCTTTGGGCTCTCACCCTAAGTTATGAGGGTAATCCAGATGTGGAACCCTTGCTCACTGTTCTTAGAGAGGCAACACTCCACCTCACTGACGAGACCCAACCAGGCCGAAACACTTGTCTGGGGATACTGTTGATATTCTTGTTCAGAAGAGAATTTCCAGGCATTTCGGTGCTAGACTGCCCTTGGGCAGGACAAAGACTGATATGTAGTGGACATTTCTCTTCTGTGTAAGGATGGTGAGCTAAAGACTCTGGTTGAGACTCTAACTTTGGACATAGGCCAGTAATAGAGAAACTCCCAGAAGCCCCCTTGTTTTGGCATATTAAGTAGCTTTGGGACTCACCCTAAATTACGAGGGTAATCCAGACGTGGAACCCTTTCTCACTGTTCTTAGAGAGGTACAGATTCACCTCATTGACAAGGCCCAACCAGGCTGAAACACGTTTCTGGAGTTGCTGTTGGTACTCTTGTTCAGAATGGAATTGCCAGGCATTTTGTGCTGGACTGCCCTTGGCCAGTACTAGAGAAACTCCCAGAACCCTCCTTGTTTCTGCATATTAAGTACCTTTGGGTTCTCATCCTAAATTACCAAGGTAATCCAGACGTGGGACCCTTTCTCACTGTTCTTAGAGAGGCACAGCTCCACCTCACTGACAAGGCCCAACCAGGCCGAAACACGTGTCTGGGGTTGCTGTTGGTACTCTTGTTCAGAAGAGAATTGCCAGGCATTTCTGTGCTGGACTGCCCTTGGGCAGGACAAAGACTGATCTGTAGTGGAAATGTCTCTTCTATGAAAGGAAGGTGAGCTAAATATTCTGGTTGATACTCTAACCTGGGATACAGGCCAGTAGTAGAGAGAATCCCAGAACCCCCCTTGTTTCTGCATATTAAGTAGCTTTGGGTTCTCACCCTAAGTTACGAAGGTAATCCAGACGTGGAACCCTTGCTCACTGTTCTTAGAGAGGCACATCTCCACCTCACTGACGAGGCCCAACCAGGCTGAAACACGTGTCTGGGGTTGCTGTTGGTAATGTTGTTCAGAAGAGAATTGATAGGCATTTTGGTGCTGGACTGCCCTTCGGCAAGACAAAGACTGATATGTAGTGGACATTTCTCTTCTGTGAAAGAATGGTGAGGTAAAGACTCTGCTTGAGACTTTAACCTGGGATATAGGCCAGTAGTAGAGAAACTCCCAGAACCCCACTTGTTTTTGCATATTAAGTAGCTTTGGGCTCTCACCCTAAATTATGAGGGTAATCCAGATGTGGAACCCTTGCTCACTGTTCTTAGAGAGGCAACACTCCACCTCACTAACGAGACCCAACCAGGCCGAAACACGTGTCTGGGGATACTGTTGATATTCTTGTTCAGAAGAGAATTTCCAGGCATTTCGGTGCTGGACAGCCCTTGGGCAGGACAAAGACTGATATGTCGTGGACATTTCTCTTCTGTGTAAGGATGGTGAGCTAAAGACTCTGGTTGAGACTCTAACTTTGGATATAGGCCAGTAATGGAGAAACTCCCAGAAGCCCCCTTGTTTTGGCATATTAAGTAGCTTTTGGACTCACCCTAAATTACGAGGGTAATCCAGACGTGGAACCCTTTCTCATGGTTCTTAGAGAGGCACAGATTCACCTCATTGACAAGGCCCAACCAGGCTGAAATACGTTTCTGGAGTTGCTGCTGGTACTCTTGTTCAGAAGAGAATTGCCAGGCATTTTGTGCTGGACTGCCCTTGGCCAGAACAAAGACTAATATGCAGTGGAAATGTCTCTTCTGTGAAATGATGGTGAGCTAAAGACTCTGGTTGAGACTCTAACCTGGGATATAGGCCAGTAGTAGAGAAACTCCCAGAACCCCCTTGTTTTTGCATACTAAGTAGCTTTAGGTTCTCACCTTAAATTACAAGGGTAATCCAGACGTGGAACCCTTTCTCACTGTTCTTAGAGATGCACAGCTGAACCTCACTGACGAGGCCCAACCAGGTCCAAACTCGTGTCTGGGGTTGCTGTTGGTACTCTTGTTCAGAAGAGAATTGCCAGTCATTTCGGTGCTGGACTGCCCTTGGGCAGGACAACGATTGATATTTCGTGGACATTTCTCTTATGTGAAAGAATGGTGAGAAAAAGACTCTGATTGAGACTCTAACCTGGGATATATCCCAGTAGTAGAGAAACTCCCAGAACCCTCTTGGTATTGCATATTAAAGAGCTTTGGGTTCTCACCCTAAGTTACAAGGGTAATCCAGACGTGGAACCCTTGCTCACTGTTCTTAGAGAGGCACAGCTCCACCTCAATGACGAGGCTCAACCAGGCCGAAACCAGTATGTGGGGTTGTTGGTGGTACTCTTGTTCAGAAGAGAATTGCCAGGCACTTCAGTGCTGGACTGCCCTTGGGCTGGACAAAGACTGATGTGTAGTGGACATTTCTCTTCTGTGAAAGGATGGTGAGCTAAAGATTCTGGTTGAGACTCTAACCTGGGATATAGGCAAGTAGTAAATAATCTACCAGAACCTCCCATTTTTTTGCATACTAAGTAGCTGTGGGTTCTCACCCTAGGTTACGAGGGTAATCCAGAGGCGGAACCCTTGCTCACTGTTCTTAGAGACGCACAGCTCACTGACGAGGCGCAACCAGGCTGAAACAATTGTCTGGGGTTGCTGTTGGTACTCTTGTTCAGAAGAGAATTGCCAGGCATTTCGGTGCTGGACTGCCCTTGGGCAGGACAAAAACTTATATGTAGTGGAAATGTCTCTTCTGTGAAGGGATGGTGAGCTAAAGACTCTGGTTGAGACTCTAACGTGTGATAAAGGCCAGTAGTAAAGAAACTCCCAGAACCCCCCTTGTTTTGCCATTTAGATCTTGACCAGGCTGGGACGTCTTCATGGCTGTGTGAGGGCCTGTTGTTCAAGAGTGGCTGGATGGGCAGAAATTGACTAAATCTAAATGGGGACAAGACAGAGACCCTGATGGTTGGTTCTCCTCCTGACTCTTCTCTCTCGTCTTCTTTTTGGCCTACTGATTTTCGGGTATTACCCACTCCTGTACTGGTGGCAAAGAACTTGGGAGTCCATCTTACTTCGCCACTAACCATGACGGCTCAGGTTAACGCGTTATGTAAGTCAGGACACTTCCTACTGCGGGTTCTCTGTAGGGTACTACCTTATTTTCCTACCCATCTTCGCCACTGGTTCGTCATTGCAGTGATCATTAGTCGTATTGACTACTGCAACACCCTAAGGAGTGATCCTTTGGCTGCAATGTCTCCAGAAATAGTCTACTAGGGTGGCTACCTGCATTCCTTATAGGGCCCATATCAGTCCGGTACTTCATGCCCTCCACTGGCTCCGAGTGGCAAAAAGGATTGAGTTTAAATCCTTGTTCATGGTGCACAAAGTTAAGTATCACCAATTGGCCGATTACTTGAAGGACAAATTTAAGCCCTATGTGCCAGGCCACACTTTTCGATCAGGCGATGCTCTCCTTGTCGCCATTCCTGGGTTTCGTCGTCTGAGAATCAGCGGTGTGCTTTCTCCGTCCCGGCGGCTAAACTTTGGAATGGTCTGCCTACTCCCATTAGACGGGATGAGAACCGTCTGAGTTTTGTCAGCTACTTAAAACATGGCTTGTTTAAAGCCCTCCAGTGGCATTGATACTTTGTGTCTCCTAGCGCCATGATGCATTTGGGCAACCATGCATGTGATAAATGCTTTTAATATGACATAAATATAACATAACATAAAATAACATAACACATCCTTTGCCAGTCTGAACTTCAGCTTCACCCTCTTTTGTCCTACTTGTGCTTCTATTCCATCTCTGCATGTTCCATGCTCTAAAACTAGGATGCTACTTCCAGAGGTGTCTCCATCTTCATCCCAAGATTGCCTTAGCTATGCCGTAACCCACCGTGGTGTCACACATGTTCTTCCTCATCTCTACTGCAGACAGTCTACTTGAAATTCTTTTCCTCTGTCCCCCTCTCTCTCTCCTACTCCAATCCACTGCTAGTCAATCATCACTCTGTGTCCTGCCTGCCTCTTGCATTCTGTTATCCAAGTACACTGGGTGATACAAGCTACATTTCCTGTTTACTACATGAGTTGTCAGGGATTTCCAGTATCTTTTAATTCTTGCAATGCATGTATTTGCAATTTGTAAATGTATTTCCAGGTGTGATGCAGTTGATGCAATCAAGGTGGGTACACTGTATGGGTAGTTGAGGGGCAATCAGGGTGTGACATTTCTTGTGGTTAATGGCAGGGGAGCCTGGCACTCTGTGTGGTTGGTGTTCTTTTCCTTTTGTTTGTGGGTGGGGGTCCAGCTTCTTGGGTGCATGGTGTTATTAGTCTGGTGTGTATATGCATGAGGTTTTTGACACACATTGATGGTGGCTCATGTTTCGGGATCCTATTGGGGGGGTGGCTATCACTGTAGGGCCTTTGTTGGTGAGTTGCCATGTGGGTGGCATGTCTGGCTGGTTGTGTAGCGTGACACATGTTTAAGGTTGGGGTTGGGAGTGTTTACTTGCACTTTCCTGTTGCCTGCTCCATTTTCTGTGTGTTTGTCCTTGGCCTCTGTTTGTCATTGTATTATCATGTCTGGTTGTGTCTTTCAGGCCAGTTGACTTGGTTCCCTGCCTTCCAGTCCGAGAGCTACCTCTGTGAAGTTCTGCCTTCTGCAAGATCATGTCTTCTGTGCAATTGGTGAGATTTTTGTTTCACTTCTTCTTGGGCTTTTCATCATTGTGTACACTGACATTGGTTTCTGCATTGTACCACTTTCACATTGATGAAGGTATGCATATCATGGCATTGAGAATTCTATAAAGGTGCTCTTGGCTTTCTTTCCTCTACGTGGTCTCTTTTTGAGGGTCCACTCATTGTCATGCTGGATAAGTGTGAGATGGTGCTTTACTGCGTGGCACCTGGAGTTAGTGTATGTGTTGTGGGTGGGTAAGATGTCACTGTGGGGATGGGTGGGTAAGGTGTCACTGTGGGGATAATTGTTTCATTGGCGTGAGGTGGGCAGATGTGGCTGTATGTATGCCGGGACACATGGTGATGTGTGACTGATGAGTTATTGTTTTCATGTGTTGTAGGTCACTCACAGGGGCACGTGTTGCTGTATGTCTGGGTGCATGGATGTGTTGCCTGCCCTCACATTGATTTGTATTTCTCTACAGATTAATTTTCCCTGGAATGATGGATGCAGCAATTGTGGAGGAAGTTCATGCTGGATAAAGACACAGCACACTGCAAATGTGTTTGTTGGTCTACAGTCTGGCAGAATTTAGGAGTACTGCACATTCCACCTGCTGCTGGTTCACATGGGATGAGGTAAGATGTAGATTTATCTTGCAATGCAATTTTTTAATGATTCAACATGAATGCTTTGGTGTGAATGTGTATTGTGAGAATAGTGATTGCCAGTGAATGGATTTGCCAATGAACATGTTCATTGTTGTGTAACACACATTGTGAGTCCAGGGCTTTTCTCGCCTGAGTTTGTTAGCATCTATATTGGATTATGACTTCCTGTGTGTGGTCTGATGTGTGTGGTCTGGTGTCTACAAGCAGTACAGTTGTTGCTGCCCATGTGACAATGGTCAGGGACTTTATTGCTTGTGATGTGTGCTTTTGGGGGCACTACATGGACACTGTTGGTGCAGGTTATAATGCCTGTCTTCATTTCAGCATCGCCATGCATAATGGGCCATGTTTCACAGGCTGCTGTCATATGTGATTGTACCATTATTTTACGCTTCTGTAAATGTGCCCCTTGGGGTGTGCAAACCACTTTTGGTCACTTACTAATTGTGTCTTATTCAGTGATTGTTTTGATATGGGGTGCAATGCATCCATATTCCCAATATGTATGTCACATGTACAATCTTGCACCCCTGCTTTCATGCTCACAGCTACATGGATATGTTTGTGCCTCTAGTGCACATGGTCACAGAGGTCTTCAATCAGATTGGTCTTTGATTATGTGAATGGGTGGAATTGTTGTTTTAGTGGCCATGAATGGTTGGGTGCTAATATCTGATTGTTGCCTAGTTCAAGCATTTTTCATTCATACATATTTTTAATTGTTATTATATTGGTGGCATTTGTACAGGTGTTATGCCTCCAGAATTATTTCACTCCACACTTCACAAAGTGGTAGTGGTATACTCCCAATTACACATTTTTCTCTGGAGCCTCTGCCTGTGCGTGTTGTTTTATGTCTAAAGGACACACACATATTTGCACATGCAGCCACAATTATTCTATAGACTACTGGTGCATAACTTTGATACATCATCACAATTCCAAAGTTCATATCATGCAATTCCTAAGACTCTCAGCAATGGTTTGCACTCCTGCTATAATATCTGTAAGGAGGGTGCGATGGAGTCTTAGTCCAAATACAAATTCTGCATCAACAACTAGTCGCTTTGTGGTTCTTCTTCTTCATCATAGATCGAGTCTGCATACTCTGAAATTCTTCTTCTAGTCTTGCTTCTGGACTGGCAATGGTGGGTAGAGAGGTCCCATGTTTATATGCCTTTACACCACTTAAATGAAGCCAAGCTCACCTGCCTTAGACCTTTACTGCTGTGGGGATTATATTTTCAACACAAAAGGGGCCATGGAAATGTGGCTCGTGCCACTTTCGGGTAAAGTTCTTTATTAGGACAGAATCACCAATAAACAATTTGGGTACCGATAAAAGTGTGAGTGATCCAGTTGCTGGATTGTCTTTATCTGTGTTCTGAGACCAACCCCCCTGACGCCGGAGTTGATCTGAAATGGGAGCGATGCTAGAGGTCATACATGTCAAATAGTTACTCAATTCATCACCTAATGTTTTGGCTATGCTCTGAACATCACTTTTACTTCTAGACGGAGGTGTAAGAGGTGTTCTCATCAGCCTCCTTGTCCCTAGCTCGTGAGGGGTGAAGTTATGGTCTGAACAAGGCTGATTCCAAAAGGCATATAAAGATACGGGGAGGCAATATTGCTATCCCTTCTTCAAAGTCAATTTAATTTTGGGAATCCTTTCTTTCAGGAGGTCATTGAGTCTCTCACAATTCAGTTTGCTTGCGGCTGATTAGAAGGAGCCCTATCTGTTCAAATATTCCATAACAAAATGTGTCCCCTTGTCAGATCGCAACACTTCACACACAACCCATCTTGAAAAGACTTCACATACTAAAAACTTTGCTGTGCACAGACCTGCCTCGATCCACCTAAGAAGGGGACACGCCACCACTAATAGATACCTATATCCATTAAACACCTGCAGCATATCGACATAGTCAATATGTAAATGCTGAAACGGACCATTCGGTCAAGGTATTATGCCTTAATTGTTTTCAGTGTATGCCCAGCAGTAACCTTTTGACACACAATGCAGTTCACTATAGATAGTGCAACATGATCCAATAAATTCGGAATAAACCAGCCTTCTGCAATCATTGCAGCAAGACTCGCCCTTGTTACATTGTTACATGCACAGTGTAATGCAGCTGTTCAAGCGCTACCTTTAATAATGCGACTGGCATCACTGCTCTGCAATTGTTAATGCGCGTGCTGACATGCGCTGTGTTTTGTGCTGTCATACTTGAATACCCTGCTCTCCTCCATATGTCATCAGCTGTTTCCCCAATAATGACTGCTAAGAGACCTTTTATGTCTCCTACGACCACCGTGTTTCCTCCTGTCATTTTTTCAAACTCGTATATCGATTTCCTAGCGCCCAATGTCAAGCTCGGTAGATTACACCTTAAATTGTCTTTATCCATCTGTGTTCATGGAATATACTCTGGCCTTGATCCTCCTTTTTCCAATAAGAGAAACTGCATGAACCCTAACCCACAGTTGGCTCCCATCGTCAGCCTATCCATGGCAGAGATGATCGTCCCTGTCCATCTCATTGCTGGTAGCGACCTTAACCTGTTCACATATGGCAGTGTTTCTGCCTTCTCACTATATGATCGTCCTCAGGGACGCTCTGGGTATGCTATGGTATCTTGCGTCCTATCCTTAGGTTGTTCCAAATCTGACCATCTTACTTCCTTATCTGTCTGCAGGCTTCCCCCGGGGGCACACACGCTCCCTCTTCCCCAACAAAGGATTCTCTTTCCTCGTCTGACATGTCTAGTCCTCAACTAGTGTGACTGTAATCCCTTCACCATTATCTAAGTTCAGTCTGCTTAAGGACAAGGCTCTATGCTCGAGACTGAACTGATTTTCTGCTATCCTGTCACCATAATTCTTCAGTGGGCGAGAAAGAACACCCCTTTGATTTCCATAATTCCTGCTCTTTTTGGAATCCTCCCCCTCCTCTGTAGCCAATACCTCTGCCTCTTTTTTTTTTTAAATTGTGGTACAGTCAAAATTTAACTTTTCACAAATTACAAAACTCATACCTCTACCATCTTGGTCCATCGGGTGCTGATTATTCGCCTGCGATGTACCCACTGATTCTTGCATTCCTAGTTCTTCTCCGCTTATCAATACTGCCCCTTCTATGGCAAATTCTGACATTTTTTTCTGAACCAACTTGTCTTCCTCAATTTCCCTATTCTCATGTTTCTTTTTTGTTTTTCTCTTGTAAAAACTGACAATGTTGCACTATCGTCTGCTGTATTTCAGTACATGGTGTGGCTACCATTCCAACTTCTTTCTTCATTTGCCTGTAATGGCTCGGGCAACCCCTGACATAAAATGTGATAAAATAATGCCACGGCTTTTTCCCTTGGCTCGTGCATTTCAAGCTGCCATCACTCTTGAATGTCCTGAATGTAAGCAATAGGGTCTTCATCTTCCTTTATCTTACATGTCATGATTGCACCCATATCTGATGTATCGGGATACTGTACCCTGAGTGCCCTCTACACATCTGCTCTGCAATTGTTAAACCGTACGCTGTCATGCACTGTGTCTTGGGCTGTCATACTTGAATACCCTGCTCTCCCCCATATGTCATCAGCTCTTTCCCCAATAATGGCTGCTAAGAGACCTTTTATGTCTTTTATGGCCACCATGTTTCCTCCTGTCATTTTTTCTAACTTGTATATCCATTTCCCAGCGCCCGAAGTCAAGCTCAGTAGCTTTCACCTTAAATTGTCTTTATCAATCTGTGGCCATGGAATATACTCTGGTCTTGCTCCCCCTTTTTCCAATAAAGGAAACTGCGTGAACCCTAACCCACAATCGGCTCCCATCGTCAGCCTATCCATGGCAGGAACGATCGTCCCTGTCCATCTCATTGCTGCTAGCGACCTTAAGCTGCTCAGATATGGCGGTGATTCTCCCTTCTCACTATATGATCGTCCTCAGGGATGCTCTAGGTATGCTATGGGATCTGGCGTCCTATCCTTAGGTTGTTCCAAATCTGACCATTTTACTTCCTTATCTGTCTGCAGGCTTCTCTCTGGGGCACACACACTCCCTCTTCCCCAAGGAAGGATTCCCTTTCCTCGTATGACATGTCTAGTCCCCAACTAGTGTGACTGTCATCCCCTTCACCATTATCTAAGTTCATTCTGCTTAAGGACAAGGCTCTATGCCCGAGACTGAACTGATTTTCTGCTTCACCTCATGATTGAAATGCTTGGGGTGGATCCCTCTTCCCTCGACTTCCAAATTTGCTACCTTCCTTTAAGTCTTGATAGGCCTTAATGATCCTCTCTCTGAAACTTTCCATATCAAAGTTTTCTTCGTCTTATATTATTCTCGATGCCCCAGATATTGCTCTCTTTAACGGAAGGAACTCTTCTGTCCCAACATATTGCTGGACCTGGACCTAATGGCTCCTTACAAATCAGGCTGATATACTGATCCCACTGTCTCCTTTTTCATTCTATTTATTCATCTAATTCCCTTCATTTTCTCACATCCCTTCTAATTCTCTCTTCTTCTTGTCTTTACTCTTCTGTCCTTACTCCTACCCTTCTTTCTTCCTCCTCTCTTCATCTCTGTATTCTTTTGTCCCTTAATTTCTGCGCTTCATCCTCTCTTCCTTTCTCTTTTATCCCTATCTTCCATTGCTCTCTGCCTGTTGTCATACTTCCTTTACTCTTCTGCACGTTATGATAGGATATGATAGATTATTTACATAGCACCTATACACAATGTGTTTCAAAGTGTATCAAGGCAAGGGAGGCAACAAGGGAAAATACAATGACATTCTTACATGCCATGAACAGTAAGGATCTGTAATTAACTATCGTACTTAGCCTGATGACATTTCAGATAGTGCAAGAGCTAAGACGTAGATAAGGAATGGAGGGGAAGAGCGGGAAGGAAATGGAAACAGACAGACGACTACCGTCGTACTAGGCCTGACAACATTTGTGGTAGAGCCAGAGAAAAACAGAAGGTGGGGAGAGGGGTGCAGAAATGGAGGGGAGGAACAAATCAAGGGACTAACCTAATAGGATTGACGAGATTTCAGATAATGATGGAGGGGGGTGAGCTAAGGGGATGGCAGAGGAGTCAGACAAGGTTGCTATCATAGTAGGTCCAGGGACAATTCTGATAGAGTAAGTGCATAGAAGAAAGTAAGGGGAGGTGATAGGAAAAGGGAGAAAGGGAGAGGAGGAGAGAACAGAGAGTAAGTAGTCAAAAAGAATGGAGAAGCAAGAGGGAAGAGCAAATACAATTGCAGAAGTCAATAGTAACACATAATGTTGTAAGTTAGGATACAAGAGTAAGATGGGAACAGCAGGATTCAGGGCCACAATGAATACAAGATGCAAAAGAAGTCAAGCATGAGAGTTGAGAAAGGATGACGCACTGTGAATCAATGAAGTCCATAAAAGTCAAAACCAGCATTGGCCACAAGACGATGATGGTGAAACCAGAATGTATCAGGACAGACTCCTGCAGAAGTAGTCTGGAGGGGGAGGAGGGGGAGCAGGGTAGCAGAATAAAGCAAAACAGGCAAAACTTGTGTGCAAGAAGGGGGGGCACAAGTGAACATCACAGGGGGCCAGAGGGTGCGGGGATGGCCTATGGAGACAGAAGAAGTAAACACATGTTGGTGCAGGCTTACCTGCTGTCTGAGCAGGGTGTCGGGCCCTGGATCCTCCAGGTCTGTAAAGGTCCAAACAGGAATTGCACTTTTCTTTGTCTGCCCTTCTCTTTGGACAACCGGGCGAGAGACACCCTTGATCTAAGAGTTAAGAGCAGGCAGGAAGAAGAAGAGCTAAGAAGGTGGGTGGCGCTTAGGCCAGCTGGCATAAATCCACTTGCACCTGCTCCCTATCTGCAAAGGAAAAGAGGCTGGAGGGCTCCATAAGTAGGCAAAAAAAGCATCAACCAGGAAGGGACCAGGTGTGCAGTGCATTCTTAGTGGGGAAAAAGAGCGTCAACGAGGAAGGCACCAGGAGGCAACCAGGAAGGCAGCAGGTGGTTGGGGCTTGCTAAGTGTGGAAAAAGAGTGGCAAGCAGGAAGGCGCCAGGTGGGTGGGGCTTAGGCTAGATGACCAAGATCAACTAGCACCTGCTCCCCATCTGCAAAGGAAAAGGGGTTGGAGGGAAAAAGTGTGGCAAGCAGGAAGTCACCAGATGGGCGTGGCTTGCTAAGCGGGGAAAACGTGTGGCTACCAGGAAGGCACCATGTGGGAGAGGCTTAGGCCAGGTGATATAGGTCCACTTGAACCTGCTCCCCATCTGCAAAGGAAACGAGGCTGGAGGGCTCCTTAAGTAGGGAAAAAGAGCGGCAACTAGGAAGGCACCCAGTGGGTGGGGCTTGCTAAGTGGAGAAAAAGAGCAGCAACCGGAAAGGCACCAGGTGGCCGGGGCTTAGTCCAGGTGACCTAGATCCACCTGCACCTCCTCCCCATCTGCAAAGGAAAAGAGGATGGAGGGCTCCTTAAGTAGGGAAACAGATTGGCAACCAGGAAGGCAGCAGGTAGGCGGGGATTGCTAAGTGGGGAAAAAGAGCGGCAACCAGGAAGGCACCAGGTTGGCAGGGCTTAGGTAGGTGACTTAGATCCAATTGCACCTGCTCCCCATCTGCAAACCAAAAGAGGCTGGAGGGCTCCTTAAGTAGGGAAAAAGAGCAGCAACCAGGAAGGCATCAGGTGGGCAGGGATTGCTAAGTGGTGATAAAGAGCGGCAACCAGGAAGGCACCATGTGGGTGGGGCTTAAGTCAGGTGACCTAGATCGCTTGCACCTGCTCCCCATCTGCAAAGGAAAAGAGGCTGGAGCGCTCCTTAAGTAGGGAAACAGATCAGCAACCAGGAAGGCACCATGTGGGCAGGGCTTGCTAAGTGTTGAAAAAGAGTGGCAACCAGGGAGGCACAAGTTGGGCGGGGATTGCTAAGTGGGAAAGAAGAGTTGCAACCAGGAAGGCACCATGTGGGTGGGGCTTTGGTCAGGTGACCTAGATCTGCTTGCACCTGCTCCCCATCTGCAAAGGAAAAGAGGCTGGAGGGCTCATTAAGTAGGGAGAAAGAGCAGAAACCAGGAAGGCACAAGGTGGGCAGGGCTTGCTAAGTCTTGAAAAAGAGTGGCAACCAGGAAGGCACAAGGTGTGCAGGGCTTAGGCCAGCTGACCCTGATCCACTTGCACCTGCTCGCCATCCGCAAAGGAAAAGATGATGGAGTGCTCCGTAAGTAGGGAAAAAGAGCGGCAACCAGGAAGCCACCGGGTAAGAGGGGTTTACTAAGTCGGGAAAAAGAGCGGCAACCAGGTAGGCATCATGTGGCTGGGGCTTAGGCTAGGTGACCTAGATCCAATTGCACCTGCTTCCCATCTCCAGAGGAAAAGAGGCTTGATGGCTCCTTAAATGTTGAAAAAGTGTGGCAACGAGGAAGGCACCAGGTGAGTGGGGCTTAGGCCAGGTGACCTTAATCCACTTGCACCTGCACGTCATTTGAAAAGGAAAAGATGATGGAGTGCTCCTTAAGTAGGGAAAAAGAGTGGCACCAGGAAGGCACCAGGTTTGAGGGGCTTTCTAAGTGGGGAAAAAGAGCAGCAACCATGTAAGCACCAGGTGGCCGGGGCTTAGGCCAGGTGACCTAGATCCACTTGCACCTGCTTCCCATCTGCAGAGGAAAAGAGGCTGGAAGGTTCCTTAAGTAGGACAAATTACTGGCAACCAGGAATGCACCTAGTGGGCAGGGCTTGCTTAGTGGGGAAAAAGAGTGGCAACTAGGGAGACACCAGGTGGGTGGGGTTTAGACAAGGTGACCTAGATCCACTTTCACCTGCGCCCCATCTGCAAAGGACAAGAGTCTGGGGACTCCTTAAGTAGGGAAAAAGAGCGGCAACAAGGACGGCAACAGGTGGGCGGGGCTTAGGCCAGTGGACCAAGATCCACTTGAACCTGGTCCACATCTGCCCAGGAAAAAGAGGCTGGGGGGCTCCTTAAGTAGGGAAACAGATCGGCAAAAAGGAATGCACCTAGTGGGCATGGCTTGCTAAGTGTGGAAAAAGAGTGGCAAACAGGAAGGTGCAAAGTGGGAGGGGCTTAGGCTTGGTGACCAAGATCAACTTGCACCTGTTCCCCATCGCCAAAGGAAAAGGGGCTGGAGGGCTCCTTAAGTGGGGAAAACGTGTCGCAAGCAGGAAGGCACCAGTTGGGCGTGGCTTGCTAAGTGGGGAAAAAGTGCGGCAACCATGAAGGCACCATGTGGGAGGGTCTTAGGCCAGGTGATGTAGATACACTTGAACCTGCTCCCCATCTGCAGGGCTCCTTAAGGAGGGAAAAAGAGAGGCAACTAGGAAGGCACCCAGTGGGTGGGGCTTGCTAAGTGGAGAAAAAGAGCAGCAACCGGGAATGCACCAGGTGGCCGGGACTTAGGCCAGGTGACCTAGATCCACCTGGACCTCCTCCCCATCTGCTAAGGAAAAAAGGCTGGAGAGCCACTTAAATAGCAAAAAATAGCGGCAACCAGGAAGGTAGCAGGTAGGCGGGGATTGCAAGTGGGGAAAAAGAGCGGCAACGGGGAAGGCACCAGGTTGGTGGGGCTTAGGTCAGGTGACCTAGATCCACTTGCACCTGCTCCACATCTGCAAAGGAAAAGAGGCTGGAGGGATCCTTAAGTAGGGAAAAAGAGACGTAACCAGGAAGTCACCAGGTGGGCGGGATTGCTAAGTAGGGAAAACGAGCAGCAACCAGGAAGGCACCAGTTTGGCTGGGTTAAGGTCAGGTAACATAGATCCGCTTGCACCTGATCCCCATATGCAAAGGAAAAGAGGCTGGAGGGCTCCTTAAGTAGGGAAACCGATTGGCAACCAGGAAGGCACCACGTGGGCAGGGTTTACTAAGTGTTGAAAAAGAGTGGCAACCAGGAAGGCACCAGGTGGGCGGGGCTTGCTAAGTCGGAAAGAAGAGCGGCAAACAGGAAGGCACTAGGTGGGCAGGGCCCATGTCAGGTGACCTAGATCCACTTGCACTTGCTCCCCATCTGCAAAGAAAATAGGCTGCAGGACTCCTTAAGTAGGGAAACAGATCGGCAACCAGAAAGGCACCATGTGGGCAGGGCTTGCTAAGTGTTGAAAAAGAGTGGCAACCAGGAAGGCACCAGGTGGGGCTGGGGCTTAGGCCAGGTGACATAGATTCACTTGCACCTGCTCCCCAGCTGCAAGGGAAACAAGGCTGGAGGGCTCCTTAAGTAGGGAAAAAGAACGGCAACCAAGAAGGCACCAGGTGGACGGGGCTTGCTAAGTGGGGAATAAGAGCGGCAACCAGGAAGGCACCAGTTAGGAGGTTCTTAGGAAAGGTGACCTCGATCCACTTGCACCTGCTCCCTATCTGCAAAGGAAAAAGAGTCTGGAGGCCTCCTTAAATAGGGAAAAAAATTGTCAGCCAGCAAGTCACCAGGTGGGCGGGGCCTGCTAAATTGGGACAAAGAGCAGCAACCATGAAGGCACCAGGTGAGCATGGGCTTAGGTCAGGTGACCTAAATCCATGTGCACCTGCTCCCGATCTTTAAAGGAAAAGAGGCTGGAGTGCTCCTTAAATAGGGAAAACGATCAGAAACCAGGAAAGCACTAATTGGGCATGGGATTGCTGAGTGGGGAAAAAGAGTGTCAACCAGGAAGGCACCAGTTAGGCTGGGTTAAGGTCAAGTGACATAGATCCGCTTGCACCTGATCCCCATCTGCAAAGGAAAAGAGGATGGAGGTCTGTCTCGTTAAGTAGGGAAAAAAAGCGGCAACCAGGAAGGCATCAGGTGGGCAGGGATTGCTAAGTGGGGAAAAAGAGCGGCAACCACGAAGGCACCATGTGGGTGGGGCTTAGGTCAGGTGACTTAGATCTGCTTGCACCTGCTCCCCATCTGCCAAGGAAAAGAGGCTGGAGGGCTCCGTAAGTAGGGAAACAGATCGGCAACAAGGAAGGCACCATGTGGGCAGGGCTTGTTAAGTGTTGAAAAAGAGTGGCAACCAGGAAGGCACCAGGTGGACTGGGCTTGCTAAGTGGGAAAGAAGAGCGGCAACCAGGAAGGCACCAGGTGGCCAGCGCATATGCCAGGTGACCTAGATCCATTTGTACGTGCTCCCGTCTGCAAAGAAAATAGGCTTGGGGGCTCCTTAAGTAGGGAAACAGATCGGCAACCAGGAAGGCACCATGTGGGCAGGGTTTGCTAAGTGTTGGAAAAGAGTGGCAACCAGGAAGGCACCAGATGGGGCCGGGGCTTAGGCCAGGTGACATAGATCCACTTGCACTTGCTCCCCAGCTGCAAAGGAAACGAGGCTGGAGGGCTCCTTAAGTAGGGAAAAAGAGTGGCAACCAGGAAGGCACCATGTGGGCAGGATTTGCTAAGTGTTGGAAAAGAGTGGCAACCAGGAAGGCACCAGATGGGGCCGGGGCTTAGGCCAGGTACCTAGATCGACTTGCACCTACTCCTCATCTGCAACCAGGTGGACTGGGCTTGCTAAGTGGGAAAGAAGAGCGGCAACCAGGAAGGCACCAGGTGGCCGGCGCATATGCCAGGTGACCTAGATCCATTTGTACCTGCTCCCGTCTGCAAAGAAAATAGGCTTGAGGGCTCCTTAAGTAGGGAAACAGATCGGCAACCAGGAAGGCACCATGTGGGCAGGGTTTGCTAAGTGTTGGAAAAGAGTGGCAACCAGGAAGGCACCAGATGGGGCCGGGGCTTAGGCCAGGTGACATAGATCCACTTGCACTTGCTCCCCAGCTGCAAAGGAAACGAGGCTGGAGTGCTCCTTAAGTAGGGAAAAAGAGTGGCAACCAGGAAGGCACCATGTGGGCAGGATTTGCTAAGTGTTGGAAAAGAGTGGCAACCAGGAAGGCACCAGATGGGGCCAGGGCTTAGGCCAGGTACCTAGATCCACTTGCACCTACTCCTCATCTGCAAAGAAAAAAGTGTCAAGAGGCCTCCTTAAGCAGGGACAAAAAGCGTCAACCAGGAAGTCACCAGGTGCGCGGGGCCTGCCAAAATGGGACAAAGAGCAGCAACCATGAAGGCACCAGGTGAGCATGGGCTTAGGTCAGGTGACCTAAATCCATGTGCACCTGCTCCCAAACTTTAAAGGAAAAGAGGCTGGAGTTCTCGGTAAATAGCAAAAAAGAGCAGAAAACAGGAAAGCACTAGTTGGGCAGGGGATTCCTGAGTAGGGAAAAAGAGCGGTAAAAAGGAAGGCACCAGTTTGGCTGGGTTAAGTTCAGGTGACAGAGGTCCGCTTGCACCTGCTCCCCATCTGCAAAGGAAAAGAGGATGCAGCGCTCCTTAATTAGGGAAACAGATCAGCAACCAGGAAGGCACCATGTGGGCAGGGCTTGCTAAGTGTTGAAAAAGAGTGGCAACCACGGAGGCACAAGTTGGGTGGGGATTGCTAAGTGGGAAAGAAGAGTTGCAACCAGGAAGGCACCATGTGGGTGGGGCTTTGGTCAGGTGACCTAGATCTGCTTGCACCTGCTCCCCATCTGCAAAGGAAAAGAGGCTGGAGGGCTCATTAAGTAGGGAAAAAGAGCAGAAACCAGGAAGGCACAAGGTGGGCAGGGCTTGCTAAGTGTTGAAAAAGAGTGGCAACCAGGAAGGCACAAGGTGTGAAGGGCTTAGGCCAGCTGACCCTGATCCACTTGCACCTGCTCGCCATCCGCAAAGGAAAAGATGATGGAATGCTCCGTAAGTAGGGAAAAAGAGCGGCAACCAGGAAGCCACCGGGTAAGAGGGGTTTACTAAGTCGGGAAAAAGAGCGGCAACCAGGTAGGCATCATGTGGCTGGGACTTAGACCAGGTGACCTAGATCCAATTGCACCTGCTTCCCATCCCCAGAGGAAAAGAGGCTTGATGGCTCCTTAAATGTTGAAAAAGTGTGGCAACCAGGAAGGCACCAGGTGAGTGGGGCTTAGGCCAGGTGACCTTGATCCACTTGCACCTGCTCGCCATTTGAAAAGGAAAAGATGATGGAGTGCTCCTTAAGTAGGGAAACAGAGTGGCACCAGGAAGGCACCAGGTCTGAGGGGCTTTCTAAGTGGGGAAAAAGAGCAGCAACCATGTAAGCACCAGGTGGCCGGGGCTTAGGCCAGGTGACCTAGATCCACTTGCACCTGCTTCCCATCTGCAGAGGAAAAGAGGCTGGAAGGTTCCTTAAGTAGGAAAAATTAGTGGCAAAGAGGAATGCACCTAGTGGGCAGGGCTTGCTTAGTGGGGAAAAAGAGTGGCAACTAGGGAGACACCAGGTGGGTGGGGTTTAGACAAGGTGACCTAGATCCACTTGCACCTGCGCCCCATCTGCAAAGGACAAAAGTCTGGGGGCTCCTTAAGTAGGGAAAAAGAGCGGCAACAAGGAAGGCAACAGGTGGGCGGGGCTTAGGCCAGTTGACCAAGATCCACTTGAACCTGGTCCACATCTGCACAGGAAAAAGAGGCTGGGGGGCTCCTTAAGTAGGGAAACAGATCAGCAAAAAGGAATGCACCTAGTGGGCATGGCTTGCTAAGTGTGGAAAAAGAGTGGCAAACAGGAAGGTGCAAAGTGGGAGGGGCTTAGGCTAGGTGACCAAGATCAACTTGCACCTGTTCCCCATCGGCAAAGGGAAAGGGGCTGGAGGGCTCCTTAAGTGGGGAAAATGTGTCGCAAGCAGGAAGGCACCAGATGGGCGTGGCTTGCTAAGTGGGGAAAAAGTGCGGCAACCAGGAAGGCACCATGTGGGAGGGTCTTAGGCCAGGTGATGTAGATACACTTGAACCTCTCCCCATCTGCAAAGGAAATAAGGCTGGAGGGCTCCTTAAGTAGGGAAAAAGAGAGGCAACTAGGAAGGCACCCAGTGGGTGGGGCTTGCTAAGTGGAGAAAAAGAGCATCAACCGGGAAGGCACCAGGTGGCCGGGACTTAGGCCAGGTGACCTAGATCCACCTGCACCTCCTCCCCATTTGCAAAGGAAAAAAGGCTGGAGAGCCACTTAAATAGCAAAAAATAGCGGCAACCAGGAAGGTAGCAGGTAGGCGTGGATTGCAAGTGGGGAAAAAGAGCGGCAACGAGGAAGGCACCAGGTTGGTGGGGCTTAGGTCAGGTGACCTAGATCCACTTGCACCTGCTCCACATCTGCAAAGGAAAAGAGGCTGGAGGGATCCTTAAGTAGGGAAAAAGAGACGTAACCAGGAAGTCACCAGGTGGGCGGGATTGCTAAGTAGGGAAAACGAGCAGCAACCAGGAAGGCACCAGTTTGGCTGGGTTAAGGTCAGGTAACATAGATCCGCTTGCACCTGATCCCCATATGCAAAGGAAAAGAGGCTGGAGGGCTCCTTAAGTAGGGAAACCGATTGGCAACCAGGAAGGCACCACGTGGGCAGGGTTTACTAAGTGTTGAAAAAGAGTGGCAACCAGGAAGGCACCAGGTGGGCGGGGCTTGCTAAGTCGGAAAGAAGAGCGGCAAACAGGAAGGCACCAGGTGGGCAGGGCTCATGTCGGTGACCTAGATCCACTTTCACTTGCTCCCCATCTGCAAAGAAAATAGGCTGCAGGACGCCTTAAGTAGGGAAACAGATCGGCAACGAGGAAGGCACCATGTGGGCAGGGCTTGCTAAGTGTTGAAAAAGAGTGGCAACCAGGAAGGCACCAGGTGGGGCTGGGGCTTAGGCCAGGTGACATAGATTCACTTGCACCTGCTCCCCAGCTGCAAGGGAAACAAGGCTGGAGGGCTCCTTAAGTAGGGAAAAAGAAGGGCAACCAAGAAGGCACCAGGTGGACGGGGCTTGCTAAGTTGGGAATAAGAGCGGCAACCAGGAAGGCACCAGGTAGGAAGTTCTTAGGAAAGGTGACCTAGATCCACTTGCACCTGCTCCCCATCTGCAAAGGAAAAAGAGTCTGGAGGCCTCCTTAAATAGGGAAAAAAAAATTGTCAGCCAGCAAGTCACCAGGTGGGCGGGGCCTGCTAAATTGGGACAAAGAGCAGCAACCATAAAGGCACCAGGTGAGCATGGGCTTAGGTCAGGTGACCTAAATCCATGTGCACCTGCTCCCGATCTTTAAAGGAAAAGAGGCTGGAGTGCTCCTTAAATAGGGAAAACGATCAGAAACCAGGAAAGCACTAATTGGGCATGGGATTGCTGAGTGGGGAAAAAGAGTGCCAACCAGGAAGGCACCAGTTTGGCTGGGTTAAGGTCAAGTAACATAGATCCGCTTGCACCTGATCCCCATCGGCAAAGGAAAAGAGGATGGAGGTCTGTCTCGTTAAGTAGGGAAAAAGAGCGGCGACCAGGATGGCATCAGGTGGGCAGGGATTGCTAAGTGGGGAAAAAGAGCGGCAACCACGAAGGCACCATGTGGGTGGGGCTTAGGTCAGGTGACTTATATCTGCTTGCACCTGCTCCCCATCTGCCAAGGAAAAGAGGCTGGAGGGCTCCTTAAGTAGGGAAACAGATCGGCAACAAGGAAGGCACCATGTGGGCAGGGCTTGTTAAGTGTTGAAAAAGAGTGGCAACCACGAAGGCACCAGGTGGACTGGGCTTGCTAAGTGGGAAAGAAGAGCGGCAACCAGGAAGGCACCAGGTGGCCGGCGCATATGCCAGGTGACCTAGATCCATTTGTACCTGCTCCCCGTCTGCAAAGAAAATAGGCTTGAGGGCTCCTGAAGTAGGGAAACAGATCGGCAACCAGGAAGGCACCATGTGGGCAGGGTTTGCTAAGTGTTGGAAAAGAGTGGCAACCAGGAAGGCACCAGATGGGGCCGGTGCTTAGGCCAGGTGACATAGATCCACTTGCACTTGCTCCCCAGCTGCAAAGGAAACGAGTCTGGAGGGCTCCTTAAGTAGGGAAAAAGAGTGGCAACCAGGAAGGTACCATGTGGGCAGGATTTGCTAAGTGTTGGAAAAGAGTGGCAACCAGGAAGGCACCAGATGGGGCCGGGGCTTAGGCCAGGTACCTAGATCCACTTGCACCTACTCCTCATCTGCAAAGAAAAAAGTGTCTGGAGGCCTCCTTAAGCAGGGACAAAAAGCGTCAACCAGGAAGTCACCAGGTGCGCGGGGCCTGCTAAATTGGGACAAAGAGCAGCAACCATGAAGGCACCAGGTGAGCATGGGCTTAGGTCAGGTGACCTAAATCCATGTGCACCTGCTCCCAAACTTTAAAGGAAAAGAGGATGGAGTTCCCTGTAAATAGCAGAAAACAGGAAAGCACTAGTTGGGCAGGGGATTCCTGAGTGGGGAAAAAGAGCAGTAAAAAGGAAGGCACCAGTTTGGCTGGGTTAAGGTCAGGTGACATAGGTCCGCTTGCACCTGCTCCCCATCTGCAAAGGAAAAGAGGATGGAGGGTTCCTTAAGTAGGGAAAAAGTGCAGCAACCAGGAAGGCACGAGGTGGCAGGGGGTTGCTAAGTGCGAAAAAAGTGCGGCAACAAGCATGGCACCAGGTGGGCATGGGCTTAGGTTAGGTGACCTAGATCCATTTGCACCTGCTCCCGACCTGCAAAGGAAAAGGGGCTGGAGGGCTCCTTAAATAGGGAAAAAGAGCAGAATCCAGGAAGACATCAGGTGGGCAGGGATTGCTAAGAGCGGAAAAAGAGCACCAAACAGGAAGGCACCATGTGGGTGGGGCTTAGGTCAGGTGACCTAGATCCGCTTGCACCTGCTACCATCTGAAAACCAAAAGAGGCTGGAGGGCTCCTTAAGTAGGGAAAAAGAGCAGCAACCAGGAAGGCATCAGGTGGCCAGGGATTGCTAAGTGGTGATAAAGAGCGGCAACCAGTAAGGCACCATGTGGGTGGGGTTTAGGTCAGGTGACCTAGATCGCTTGCACCTGCTCCACATCTGCAAAGGAAAAGAGGCTGGAGCGCTCCTTAAGTAGGGAAACAGATCGGCAACCAGGAAGGCACCATGTTGGCAGGGCTTGCTAAGAGTTGAAAAAGAGTGGCAACCAGGAATGCACCAGTTGGGAGGGGCTTGGTAAGTGGGAAAGAAGAGCGGCAACCAGGAAGGTACCAGGTGGGCGGGGCTTATGTCAGGTGACATAGATCCACATGCACCTGCTCCCAAGCTGCAAAAGGAAATGAGGCTGTAGGACTCCGTAAGTAGGGAAAAAGAGCAGCAACCAGGAAGGCACAAGGTGGGCAGGTCTTGCTAAGTGTTGAAAAAGAGTGGCAACCAGGAAGGCACAAGGTGTGCAGGGCTTAGGCCAGGTGACCTTGATCCACTTGCACCTGCTCGCCATCCGCAAGGGAAAAGATGATGGAGTGCTCCTTAAGTATGGAAAAAGAGCGGCAACCAGGAAGCCACCAGGTAGGAGGGGTGTGCTAAGTGGGGAAAAAGAGCGGCAACCAGGTAGGCATCAGGTGGCTGCGGATTTGGCCAGGTGACGTAGATTCAATTGCACCTGCTTCCCATCTCCCGAGGAAAAGAGGCTGTATGGATCCTTAAATGGGGAAAACGAGTGGCAATCAGGAAGGCACCAGGTGGGCGGGGCTTGCTATGTGAGGAAAAAGAGTGGCAACTAGGTATGCATCTGGTGGGTGGTGCTTGCTAAATGTTGAAAAAGAGTGGCAACCAGGAAGGCACCAGGTAGGTGGGGCTTAGGCCAGGTGACCTTGATCCACTTGCTCCTGCTTGCCATCTGCAAAGGAAAAGATGATGGAGTGCTCCTTAAGTAGGGAAAAAGAGCGGCACCAGGAAGGCACCAGGTGTGAGGGGCTTTTTAAGTGGGGAAAAAGAGCAGCATCCATGTAGGCACCAGGAGTCCGGGGCTTAGGCCAGGTGACATAGATCAACTTGCACCTGCTTCCCATCTACAGAGGAAAAGAGGCTGGATGGCTCCTTAAGTAGGGAAAAGGAGTGGCAACCAGGAATGCACCAGGTGGGCAGGGCTTGTTAAGTGGGGGAAAAAGAGTGGCAACTAGGGAGACACCAGGTGGTTGGGGATTAGACCAGGTGACCTAGATCCACTTGCACCTGCGACCTATCTGCAAAGGAAAAGAGTCTGGGGGCTCCTTAAGTAGGGAAAAAGAGCGGCAACCAGGAAGGCACCAGATGGGCAGGGCTTAGGCCTGTTGACCTAGATCCACTTGAACCTGGTCCGCATCTGCACATGAAAAAGAGGCTAGAAGCCTACTTGAGTACTGAAAAAGAACGGCAAACAGGAAGGAACCAGGTTGTCAGGGCTTGCTAAGTGGGGAAAAAGAGTGGTAACCAGGAAGGCACCAGGTAGGTGGGGCTTAGACCAGGTGACCGAGTTCCACTTGCACCTGATCCCCATCTGCAAAGAGAAAAGAGGCTGGAGGGATCTTTTAGTAGGGAAAAAGAGTGGCAACCAGGTAAGCACCAGGTGGGTGGGGCTTAGGCTAGTTGACCTAGATCCACTTGCACCTGCTCCCCATCTGCAAATGAAAAGAGGCTGGAGGGCTCCTTAAGTAGGGAAAAAGAGCGGCAATCAGGAAGACACCATGTGACCAGGGCTTGCTAAGTGTTGAAAAAGAGTGGCAACCAGGAAGGCACCAGGTGGGCAGAGCTTGCTAAGTGGGAAAGAAGAGCGGCAAACAGGAAGGCAAGAGGTGGGCGGGGCTTATGTCAGGTGACCTAGATCCACTTGCACCTGCTCCCCATCTGCACAGAAAATAGGCTGTAGGGCTCCTTAAGTAGGGAAACAGATCAGCAACTTAGAAGGCACCAGGTGGGTGGGGCTTGCTAAGTGTGGAAAAAGAGTGGCAAACAGGAAGGTGCCAGGTGGGTGTGGCTTAGGCTAGGTGACTAAGATCAACTTGCACCTGTTCCCCATCTGCAAAGGAAAAGGGGCTGGAGTGCTCCTTAAGTAGGGAAAACATGTCACAAGTAGGAAGGCACCAGATGGGCGTGGCTTGCTAAGTATGGAAAAAGTGTGGCGACCAGGAAGGCACCATGTGGGAGGGTCTTAGGCCAGGTGATCTAGAACCACTTGAACATGCTCCCCATCTGCGAAGGAAACGAGGCTGGAGGGCTCCTTAAGTAGGGAAAAAGAGCAGCAACTAGGAAGGCACACAGTGGGTGGGGCTTGCTAAGTGGAGAAAAAGAGCAGCAACCGGGAAGGCACCAGGTTGCTGGGATTTAAGCAAGGTGACCTAGATTCACCTGCACCTCCTCCCCATCTGCAAAGGAAAAGAGGCTGGAGAGCCACTAAAATAGTGAAAAAGAGCGGCAACCAGGAAGTCAGCAGGTAGGCGGGTATTGCTAAGTGGGGAGAAAGAGCGGCAACCAGGAAGGCACCAGGTTGGTGGGGCTTAGGTCAAGTGACCTAGATCCACTTGCACCTGCTCCACATCTGCAAAGGAAAACAGGTTGGAGGGATCCTTAAGTAGGGAAAAAGAGACATACCCAGGAAGTCACCAGGTGGGTGGGGATTGCTAAGTAGGGAAAAAGAGCAGCAACCAGGAAGGCACCAGTTTGGCTGGGTTAATGTCAGCTAACATAGATCCGCTTGCACCTGATCCCCATATGCAAAGGAAAAGAGGCTGGAGGGCTCCTTAAGTAGGGAAACAGATCGGCATCCAGGAAGGCACCATGTGGGCAAGGCTTGCTAAGTGGGAAAGAAGAGCGGCAACCAGGAAGGCACCAGGTGGGCGGGGCTTGCTAAGTGGGAAAGAAGAGCGGCAACCAGGAAGGCACCAGGTGGGCAGGGCTTATGTCAGGTGGCCTAGATCCACTTGCACCTGCTCCCCATCTGCAAAGAAAATAGGTTGGAGGACTCCTTAAGTAGGGAAACATATCGGCAACCAGGAAGGCACCATGTGGGCACGGCTTGCTAAGGGATGAACAAGAATGGCAACCAGGAAGCCACCAGGTGGTGCCGGGGCTTAGGCCAGGTGACATAGATCCACTTGCACCTGCTCCCCAGCTACAAGTGAAACGAGGCTGGAGTGCTCCTTAGGTAGGGAAAAAGAGTGGCAACCAGGAAGGCACCAGGTGGATGGGGCTTGCTAAGTGGGGAAAAACAGCGGCAACCAGAAAGGCACCAGGTAGGCGGTGCTTAGGCCAGGTGACCTAGATCCACTTGCACCTCCTCCCCATCTGCAAAGGAAAAAGAGTCTGGAGGCCTACTTAAGTAGGGAAAAAAAAGCGTCAACCAGGATGTCACCAGGTGCGCAAGGCCTGCTAAATTGGGACAAAGAGCAGCAACCATGAAGCCACCAGGTGAGGATGGACTTAGGTCAGGTGACCTAAATCCATGTGCACCTGCTCCCGATCTTTAAAGGAAAAGAGGCTGGAGTTGCCCTTAAATAGGGAAAACGAGCAGATACCAGGAAAGCACTAGTTGGGCAGGGGATTGCTGAGTGGGGAAAAAGAGCGCCAAGCAGGACGGCACCCATTTGGCTAGGTTAAGATCAGGTGAAATAGATCCACTTGCTCTTGCTACCCATCTGCAAAGGAAAAGAGGATGGAGGGCTCCTTAAGTAGGGAAACAGATCGGCAACAAGGAAGCACCATGTGGGCAGGGCTTGCTAAGTGTTGAAAAAGAGTGGCAACCAGGAAGGCACCAGGTGGGCCCGGCTTGCTAAGTGGGAAAGAGGAGCGGCAACCAGGAAGGTACCAGGTGGGCGGGGCTTATGTCAAGTGACCTATATCCACTTGCACCTGATCCCGATCTGCAAAGGAAAAGAGGCTGGAGGGCTCCTTACATTAGGGAAAAAGAGTGGAATCCAGGTAGGCACCAGGTGGGCGGGGATTGCTAACAGGGGAAAAAGAGCGGCAAACAGGAAGGCACAAGTTTGGCAGGGCTAAGGTCAGGTGACTTAGATCCAATTGCACCTGCTCCCCATCTGTAAAGCAAAAGAGGCTGGAGGGCTCCTTAAATATGGAAAAAGAGCAGCAACCAGGAAGGCACCAGGTGGGCAGGGATTGCTAAGTGGGGAAATAGAGCGGCAACCAGGAAGGCACCATGTGGGTGGGGCTTAGGTCAGGTGACCTAGTTCCGCTTGCACCTGCTCCCCATCTGCAAATAAAATAGGCTGGAGGGCTCCTTAAGTAGGGAAACAGATCGGCAACCAGGAAGGCAGCAGGTAGGGGGGGATTGCAAGTGGGGAAAAAGAGCGGTATCCAGGAAGGCACCAGGTGGTTGGGGATTGCTAAAAGAGGAAAAAGAGCGGCAAACAGGAAGGCACCAGGTTGGCAGGGCTTAGGCCACGTGACTTAGATCCAATTGCACCTGCTCCCCATCTGCAAAGCAGAAGAGGCTGGAGGGATCCTTAAGTAGGGAAAAATAGCGGCAAACAGGAAGGCACCAGGTGGGCAGGGATTGCAAAGTGGGGAAAAAGAACGGCAACCAGGAAGGCACCATGTTGGTGGGCTTAGGTCAGGTGGCCTAGATCCGCTTGCACCTGCTACCCATCTGCAAAGGAAAAGAGGCTGGAGGGCTCCTTAAGTAGGGAAACAGATCGGCAACAAGGAAGGCACCATGTGGGCAGGGCTTGCTAAGTGTTGAAAAAGAGTGGCAACCAGGAAGACAATATGTGGGCGGGGCTTACTAAGTGGGAAAGAAGAGCGGCAACCAGAAAGGCACCAGATGGGGCCGGGGCTTTGCCCAGGTGACATAGATCCACTTGCATCTGCTCCCCAGCTGCAAAGGAAACGAGGCTGGAGGGCTCCTTAAGTAGAGAAAAAGAGTGGCAACCAGGAAGTCACCAGGTGCACGGGGCCTGCTAAATTGGGACAAAGATCAGAAACTATGAAGGCACCAGGTGACCACGAGCTTAGGTCAGGTGACCTAAGTCCATGTGCACCTGCTCCCAATCTTTAAAGGAAAAGAGGCTGGAGTTCTCTTTAAATACGGAAAACAAGCAGAAAATAGGAAAGCACCAGTTGGGCAGGGGATTGCTGAGTGGGAAAAAGAGCGCCAACCAGGAAGGCACCAGTTTGGCTGGGTTAAGTTGAGGTGACATAGATCTGCTTGCACCTGCTCCCCATCTGCAAAGGAAAAGAGAATGGAGGGCTCCTTAAGTAGGGAAAAAGAGTGGCAACCAGGAAGGCACAAGTTGGGCGGGGATTGCTAAGTGGGGAACAAGTGCGACAACAAGCAAGGCACCAGATGGACATGGGCTTAGGTCAGGTGACCTAGATCCATGTGCAACTGCTCCCAATCTGCAAAGGAAAAGAGGCTGGTGGGCTCCTTAAATAGGGAAAAAGAGCGGAATCCTGGAAAGCACCAGGTGGATGGGGATTGCTAAGAGGGGAAAAAGAGCAGCAAACCGGAAGGCACCAGGTTGGCAGGGTTTTGGCCAGGTGACTTAGATCCAATTGCACCTTCACCCCATCTGCAAACCAAAAGAGGCTGGAGGGTTCCTGAAGTAGGGAAAAAGAGCAGCAACCAGGAAGGCATCAGGTGGGCAAGGATTGCTAAGTGGGGATAAAGAGCGGCAACCAGGAAGGCACCATGTGGGTGGGGGTTAGGTCAGGAGACATAGTACCGCCTGCACCTGCTCCCCATCTGCAAAAGGAAACGAGGCTGGAGGGCTCCTTAAGTAGAGAAAAAGAGTAGCAACCAGGAAGGCACAAGGTGGGCAGGTCTTGCTAAGTGTTGAAAAAGAGTGGCAACCAGGAAGGCACAAGGTGTGCGGGGCTTAGGCCAGGTCACCTTGATACACTTGCACCTGTTCGCCATCCGCAAAGGAAAAGATGATTGAGTGCTCCTTAAGTAAGGAAAAAGAGCGGCAACCAGGAAGCCACCAGGTAGGAGAGGTTTGCTAAGTGGGGAAAAAGAGCAGCAACCAGGTAGGCATCAGGTGGCTGGGGCTTAGTCCAGGTGACATAGATCCAATTGCACCTGCTTCCCATCTCAAGGGGAAAAGAGGCTGGAGGGCTCCTTAAATAGGGGAAAAGTGTGGCAATCAGGAAGGCACCAGGTGGGCGGGGCTTGCTAAGTGAGGAAAAAGAGTGGCAACTAGGTAGGCATCAGGTGGGTGGGGCTTGCTAAATGTTGGAAAAGAATGGCATCCAGGTAGGCACCAGGTAGATGGGGTTTAGGCAAGGTGACCTTGATCCACTTGCACCTGCTCGCCATCTTCAAAAGAAAAGATGATGGAGTGCTCCTTAAGTAGGGAAAAAGAGCGGCACCAAGAAGGCACCAGGTGTGAGGGGCTTTTTAAGTGGGGAAAAAGAGCAGCAACCATGTAGGCACCAGGTGTCTGGGGCTTAGGGCAGGTGACCTAGTTTGACTTGCACCGGCTTCCTATCTGTAGAGGAAAAGAGGCTGGATGGCTCCTTAAGTAGGGAAAAAGAGTGGCAACCAGGAATGCACCAGGTAGTCGGGGCTTGCTAAGTTGGGGAAAAAGAGTGGCAACTAGGGAGACACCAGGTGGGTGGGGCTTAGACCAGGTGACCTAGATCCACTTGCACCTGCGCCCCATCTGCAAAGGATAAGAGTCTGGGGGCTCCTTAAGTAGGGAAAAAGAGCGGCAACCAGGAAGGCACCAGATGGGCGGGGCTTAGGCCAGTTGACCTAGATCCACTTGAACCTGGTCCACATCTGCACAGGAAAAAGAGGCTGGAAGCCTGCTTAAGTACTGAAAAAGAATGGCAACCAGGAAGGAACCAGGTTGACAGGGCTTGCTAAGTGGGGAAAAAGAGTGGTAACCAGGAAGGCACCAGGTGGGTGTGGCTTAGACCAGGTGACCGAGATCCAATTGCACCTGCTCCCCATCTGCAAAGAGAAAAGAGGCTGGAGGGATCTTTAAGGAGGGAAAAAGAGTGGCAACCAGGTAGGCACCAGGTGGGTGGGGCTTAGGCTAGTTGACCTAGATCCACTTGCACCTGCTCCCCATCTGCAAAGGAAAAGAGGCTGGAGGACTCCTTAAGTAGGGAAAAAGAGCAGCAATCAGGAAGACACCATGTGACCAGGGCTTGCTAAGTGTTGAAAAAGAGTGCCAACCAGGAAGGCACCAGGTGGGCGGGGCTTGCTAAGTGGGAAAGAAGAGCGGCAACCAGGAAGGCACCAGGTAGGCGGGGCTTTTATTAGGTGACCTAGATCCACTTGCACCTGCTCCCCATCTGCACAGAAAATAGGCTGGAGGGCTCCTTAAGTAGTGAAACAGATCGGCAACCAGGAAGGCACCAGGTGGGGGGGGGCTTGCTAAGTGTGGAAAAAGAGTGGCAAACAGGAAGGTGCCAGGTGTGTGTGGCATAGCCTAGGTGACCAAGATCAACCTGCACCTGTTCCCCATCTGCAAAGGAAAAGGGGCTGGAGGGCTCCTTAAGTAGGTAAAACATGTCGCAAGCAGGAAGGCACCAGATGAGCGTGACTTGCTAAGTGTGGAAAAAGTGTGGCGACCAGGAAGGCACCATGTGGGAGGGTCTTAGGCTAGGTGATGTAGACCCACTTGAACCTGCTCCCCATCTGCAAAGGAAACGAGGCTGGAGGGCTCCTTAAGTAGGGAAAAAGAGCAGCAAATAAGAAGGCACCGAGTGGGTGGGGCTTGCTAAGTGGAGAAAAAGAGCAGCAACCGGGAGGGCACCAGGTTGCCAGGACTTAGGTCAGGTGACCTAGATCCACTTGCAACTTCTCCACATCTGCAAAGGAAAAGAGGCAGGAGGGATCCTTAAGTAGGGAAAAAGAGACATAACCAGGAAGTCACCAGGTGGGCAGGGATTGCTAAGAAGGGAAAACGAGCGGCAACCAGGAAGGCACCAGTTTGGCTGGGTTAATGTCAGGTAACATAGATCACTTGCACCTGCTCCCCATCTGCAAAGAAAATAGGTTGGAGGACTCTTTAAGTAGGGAAACAGATCGGCAACCAGGAAGTCACCATGTTGGTAGGGCTTGCTAAGTGTTGAAAAAGAGTGGCAACCAGGAAGGCACCAGGTGGGGCCGGGGCTTAGGCCAGGTGACATAGATCCACTTGCACCTGCTCCCCAGGTGCAAGGAAAACAAGGCTGGAGGGCTCCTTAAGTAGGGAAAAAGAGTGGCAACCCAGAAGGCTCCAGGTAGACAGGGCTTGCTATGTGGGGAAAAAGAGCGGCAACCAGAAATGCACCAGGTAGGCGGTGCTTAGGCCAGGTGACCTAGATCCACTTGCACCTGCTCCCAATCTGCAAAGGAAAAAGAGTCTGGAGGCCTCTTTAAGTAGGGAAAAAAAGTGTCAACCAGGAAGTCACCAGGTGGGCGGGGTCTGCTAAATTAGGACAAAGAGCAGCAACCATGAAGGCACCAGGTGAGCATGGGCTTAGGTCAGGTGTTCTAAAATCAAGTGCACCTGCTCCCGATCTTTAAAGGAAAAGAGGCTGGAGTTCTCCTTAAATGGGGAAAACGAGCAGAAACCAGGAAAGCACTAGTTGGGCAGGGGATTGCTTAGTAGGGAAAAAGAGCGCCAACCAGGAAGGCACCAGTTTGGCTGGGTTAAGGTCAGGTGACATAGATCCGCTTGCACCTGCTCCCCATCTGCAAAGGAAAAGAGGATGGAGGGCTCCTTAAGTAGGGAAACAGATCGGCAACCAGGAAGGCACCATGTGGGCAGGGCTTGCTAAGTGTTGAAAAAGAGTGGCAACCAGGAAGGCACCAGGTGGGCCGGACTTGCTAAGTGGGAAAGAAGAGCGGCAACCAGGAAGGCACCAGGTGGGTGGGGCTTATGTCAGGTGACCTAGATCCACTTGCACCTGCTCCCGATCTGCAAAGGAAAAGAGGTCGGAGGGCTCCTTAAATAGGGAAAAAGAGTGGAATCCAGGAAGGCACAAGGTGGGCGGGGATTGCTAAGAGCGGAAAAAAAGCGGCAAACAGGAAGGCATCAGGTTGGCAGGGCTTAGGTCAGGTGACTTAGATCCAATTGCACCTGCTCCCCATCTGTAAAGCAAAAGAGGCTGGAGGGCTCCCCTAAGAAGGGAAAAAGAGCAGCAACCAGGAAGGCACCAGGTGGGCAGGGATTTCTAAGTGGGGAAAAAGAACAGCAACCAGGAAGGCATCATGTGGGTGGGGCTTAGGTCAGGTGACCTAGATCCGCTTGCACCTGCTCCCCATCTGCAAAAGAAAAGAGGCTGGAGGGCTCCTTAAGTAGGGAAACAGATCGGCAACAAGGAAGGCACCATGTGGGCAGGGCTTGCTAAGTGGGAAAGAAGAGCGGTACCCAGGAAGGCACCAGGTGGGCAGGGCTTATGTCAGGTGACCTAGATCCACTTGCACCTTCTCCGCATCTGCAAACAAACTAGGCTGGAGGGCTCCTTAAGCAGGGAAACAGATTGGCACCAGGAAGGCACCATGTGGACAGGGCTTGCTAAGTGTTGAAAAGGGGTGGAAACCAGGAAGGCACAAGATGGGGCCGGGGCTTAGGCCAGGTGACATAGATCCACTTGCACCTGCTCAATAGCTGCAAAGGAAATGAGGCTGGAGGGCTTCTTAAGCAGGGAAAAAGAGTGGCAACCAGGAAGGCACCAGCTGGGTGTAGCTTGCTAAGTGGGGAAATAGAGCAGCAACCAGGAAGGCACCAGGTAGGCAGTGCTTAGGCCAGATACTTAGATGGACTTACACCTTCTCCCCATCTGCAAAGGAAAAATAGTCTGGAGGCCTTCTTAAGCAGGGAAAAAAAGCGTCAACCAGGAAGTCACCAGGTGGTAAATTGGGACAAAGAACAGCAACCATGAAGGCACCAGGTGAGCATGGGCTTAGGTCAGGTGACCTTTATCCATGTGCACCTGCTCCCGAACTTTAAAGGAATAGAGGCTGGAGTTCTCCTTAAATAGGGAAAATGAGCAGAAACCAGGAAAGCACTAGTTGGGCAGGGGATTTCTGAGTGGGGAAAAATAGCGCCAATCAGAAAGGCACCAGTTTGGCTGGGTTAAGGTCAAGTGACCTAGATCCATGTGCACCTGCTCCCGATCTGCAAAGGGAAAAAGAGCAGAATACAGGAAGGCAGCAGGTGGCCGGGGATTGCTAAGAGGGGAAAAAGAGCGGCAAACAGGAAATCACCAGGTTGGCAGGGCTTAGGTCAGGTGACTTAGATCCAATTGCACCTGCTCCCCATCTGCAAGGCAAAAGAGGCTGGAGGGCTCCTTAAGTAGGGAAAAAGAGCAGCAACCAGGAAGGCACCAGGTGGGCAGGCATTGCTAAGTGGGGAAAAAGAGCAGCAACAAGGAAGGCACCATGTGGGTGGGGCTTAGGTCAGGTGACCTAGATCCGCTTGCACCTGCTCCCCATCTGCAAAGAAAAAGAGGCTGGAGGGCTCCTTAAGTAAGGAAACAGATCGGCAACCAGGAAAACATGTGGGCAGGGCTTGCTAAGTGTTGAAAAAAGTGGCAACCAGGAAGTCACCAGTTGGGTGGGGCGTGCTAAGTGGGAAAGAAAAGCGGCCCCTAGGAAGGCACCAGGTGGGCAGGGCTTATGTCAGGTGACCTAGATCCACTTGCACCTGCTCCCAATCTGCAAAGAAAATAGGCTGGAGGGCTCCTTAAGCAGGGAAACAGATTGGCAACCAGGAAGGCACCATGTCGGCAGGGCTTGCTAAGTGTTGAAAAAGAGTGGCAACCAGGAAGGCACCAGGTGGGGCCGGGGCTTAGGCCATGTGACATAGATCCACTTGCACTGGCTCCCCAGCTGCCAAGGAAACAAGACTGTAGGGCTCCTTAAGTAGGGAAAAAAGAGTGGCAACCAGGAAGGCACCAGGTCGATGGGGCTTGCTAAGTGGAGAAAAAGAGTGGCAACCGGAAGGCACAAGGTAGGCAGTGCTTAGGCCAGGTACCTAGATCCACTTGCATCTGCTCCCCATCTGCGAAGGAAAAAGAGTCTGGAGGTCTCCTTCAGTAGGGAAAAAAGCCTCAACCAGGAAGTCACCAGGTGGGCGGGGCATGCTAAATTGGGACAAAGTTAAGGATTGTTAAGTGGGGAAAAATAGCGGCAACCAGGGAGGCATAATAGCCTCCTCAGCTGCGTAACACACCAAACTCATCAACGCAGTCAGACACTTCCTCTCCAAAGAGAATTGCACAAACATAGCCAGAGCAATCACCGGCTCTAGGCTAGATTATTGCAATGTACTCTTCCTAGGAACCTCAACAAAAACCTGGAAACGTTACAAATCGTACAGAACAATGCCCTCCGTGCTGCCTAAGGTATTATGAAAAGAAAACACATCTCTGAGGCCAGAAAATGAGCCCACTGCCTACCAATAAGGGAAATAATCATCTTCAAAGCTCTGACACTAACCCACAAGTGCATCCACCTCACCACCCCTGTCTACCTCTCACAAAGAATCCACCCTGTATCCTCTGCAAGGCCAACCAGGTCACCATATACCAACATGCTCTGTGTACCACTAGTAAAAAGAGCCAGAGCTGGAGGTTCCAGCTTCCCTTATCTCGCACAATCACACTGGAATGCCGTACCTCCCACAATCCGAGGCAAGCCATGTGACATAGATCCACTTGCACTGGCTCCCCAGCTGCAAAGGAAACAAGACTGTAGGGCTCCTTAAGTAGGGAAAAAAGAGTGGCAACCAGGAAGGCACCAGGTGGATGGGGCTTGCTAAGTGGAGAAAAAGAGTGGCAACCGGAAGGCACAAGGTAGGCAGTGCTTAGGCCAGGTACCTAGATCCACTTGCATCTGCTCCCCATCTGCGAAGGAAAAAGAGTCTGGAGGCCTCCTTCAGTAGGGAAAAAAGCCTCAACCAGGAAGTCACCAGGTGGGCGGGGCATGCTAAATTGGGACAAAGAGCAGCAACCATGAAGGCACCAGGTGAGCATGGGCTTAGGTCAGGTGACCTAAATCCATGTACACCTGCTCCCGATCTTTAAAGGAAAAGAGGCTGGAGTTCTGCTTAAATAGGGAAAGCGAGCAGAAACCAGGAAAGCACTAGTTGGGCAGGGGATTGCTGAGTGGGGAAAAAGAGCGCCAACAAGGAAGGCACCAGTTTGGCTGGGTTAATGTTAGGTGACATAGATCCCCTAGCACCTGCTACACATCTGCAAAGGAAAAGAGGATGGAGGGCTCCTTAAGTAGGGAAACAGATCTGCAACCAGGAAGGCACCATGTGGGCAGGGCTTGCTAAGTGGGAAAGAAGAGCGGCAACCAGGAAGGCACTAGTTGGGCAGGGGATTGCTGAGTGGGGAAAAAGAGCGCCAACAAGGAAGGCACCAGTTTGGCTGGGTTAAGGTCAGGTGACATAGATCCCCTTTCACCTGATCCCCATCTGCAAAGGAAAAGAGGACGGAGGGCTCCTTAGTTAGGGAAAAAGAGCGGCAACCAGAAAGGCATGAGGTGGGCGGGGATTGCTAAGTGGGGGAAAAGTGCGGCAACAAGGAAGGCACCAGGTGGCCATGGGCTTAGGTCAGGTGACATAGATCCATGTGCACCTGCTCTCGACCTGCAAAGGAAAAGAGGCTGAAGAGCTCCTTAAATAGGTAAAAAGAGCGGAATCCAGGAAGTCACCAGGTGGGTCGGCGATTGCTAAGAGGGGAAAAAGAACGGCAAACAGGAAGGCACCAGGTTGGCAGGGCTTAGGTCAAGTGACTTAGATCCAATTGCACCTGCTCCCCATCTGCAAAGCAAAAGAGGCTGGAGTGCTCCTTAAGCAGGGAAACAGATCGGCAACCAGGAAGGCACCATGTCGGCAGGGCTTGCTAAGTGTTGAAAAAGAGTGGCAACCAGGAAGGCACCAGGTGGGGCCGGGGCTTAGGCCATGTGACATAGATCCACTTGCACTGGCTCCCCAGCTGCAAAGGAAACAAGACTGTAGGGCTCCTTAAGTAGGGAAAAAGAGTGGCAACCAGGAAGGCACTAGGTGGATGGGGCTTGCTAAGTGGAGAAAAAGAGCGGCAACCGGAAGGCACCAGGTAGGCAGTGCTTAGGCCAAGTACCTAGATCCACTTGCACCTGTTCCCCATCTGCGAAGGAAAAAGAGTCTGGAGGCCCCCTTCAGTAGGGAAAAAAGCCTCAACCAGGAAGTCACCAGGTGGGCGGGGCATGCTAAATTGGGACAAAGAGCAGCAACCATGAAGGCACCAGGTGAGCATGGGCTTAGGTCAGGTGACCTAAATCCATGTACACCTGCTCCCGATCTTTAAAGGAAAAGAGGCTGGAGTTCTGCTTAAATAGGGAAAACGAGCAGAAACCAGGAAAGCACTAGTTGGGCAAAGGATTGCTGAGTGGGGAAAAAGAGCGCCAACCAGGAAGCCACCAGTTTGGCTGGGTTAAGGTCAGGTGACATAGATCCCCTTTCTCCTGATCCCCATCTGCAAAGGAAAAGAGGATGGAGGGCTCCTTAATTAGGGAAAAAGAGCGGCAACCAGGAAGGCACGAGGTGAGCGGGATTGCTAAGTGGGGGAAAAGTGCAGCAACAAGGAAGGCACCAGGTGGCCATGGGCTTAGGTCAGGTGACATAGATCCATGTGCACCTGCTCTCGACCTGCAAAGGAAAAGAGGCTGAAGAGCTCCTTAAATAGGTAAAAAGAGCGGAATCCAGGAAGTCACCAGATGGGTCGGCGATTGCTAAGAGGGGAAAATGAGCGGCAAACAGGAAGGCACCAGGTTGGCAGGGCTTAGGTCAGGTGACTTAGATCCAATTGCACCTGCTCCCCATCTGCAAAGCAAAAAAGGCTGGAGTGCTCCTTAAGTAGGGAAATAGAGCAGCAACCTGGAAGGCACCAGGTGGGAGGGATTGTTAAGTGGGGAAAAAGAGCGGCAACCAGGGAGGCATAATAGCCTCCTCAGCTGCGTAACACACCAAACTCATCAACGCAGTCAGACACTTCCTCTCCAAAGAGAATTGCACAAACATAGCCAGAGCAATCACCGGCTCTAGGCTAGATTATTGCAATGTACTCTTCCTAGGAACCTCAACAAAAACCTGGAAACGTTACAAATCGTACAGAACAATGCCCTCCGTGCTGCCCAAGGTATTATGAAAAGAAAACACATCTCTGAGGCCAGAAAATGAGCCCACTGCCTACCAATAAGGGAAATAATCATCTTCAAAGCTCTGACACTAACCCACAAGTGCATCCACCTCACCACCCCTGTCTACCTCTCACAAAGAATCCACCCTGTATCCTCTGCAAGGCCAACCAGGTCACCATATACCAACATGCTCTGTGTACCACTAGTAAAAAGAGCCAGAGCTGGAGGTTCCAGCTTCCCTTATCTCGCACAATCACACTGGAATGCCGTACCTCCCACAATCCGAGGCAAGCCATGTGACATAGATCCACTTGCACTGGCTCCCCAGCTGCAAAGGAAACAAGACTGTAGGGCTCCTTAAGTAGGGAAAAAAGAGTGGCAACCAGGAAGGCACCAGGTGGATGGGGCTTGCTAAGTGGAGAAAAAGAGTGGCAACCGGAAGGCACAAGGTAGGCAGTGCTTAGGCCAGGTACCTAGATCCACTAGCATCTGCTCCCCATCTGCGAAGGAAAAAGAGTCTGGAGGCCTCCTTTAGTAGGGAAAAAAGCCTCAACCAGGAAGTCACCAGGTGGGCGGGGCATGCTAAATTGGGACAAAGAGCAGCAACCATGAAGGCACCAGGTGAGCATGGGCTTAGGTCAGGTGACCTAAATCCATGTACACCTGCTCCCGATCTTTAAAGGAAAAGAGGCTGGAGTTCTGCTTAAATAGGGAAAACGAGCAGAAACCAGGAAAGCACTAGTTGGGCAGGGGATTGCTGAGTGGGGAAAAAGAGCGCCAACAAGGAAGGCACCAGTTTGGCTGGGTTAATGTTAGGTGACATAGATCCCCTAGCACCTGCTACACATCTGCAAAGGAAAAGAGGATGGAGGGCTCCTTAAGTAGGGAAACAGATCTGCAACCAGGAAGGCACCATGTGGGCAGGGCTTGCTAAGTGGGAAAGAAGAGCGGCAACCAGGAAGGCACTAGTTGGGCAGGGGATTGCTGAGTGGGGAAAAAGAGCGCCAACAAGGAAGGCACCAGTTTGGCTGGGTTAAGGTCAGGTGACATAGATCCCCTTTCACCTGATCCCCATCTGCAAAGGAAAAGAGGACGGAGGGCTCCTTAGTTAGGGAAAAAGAGCGGCAACCAGAAAGGCATGAGGTGGGCGGGGATTGCTAAGTGGGGGAAAAGTGCGGCAACAAGGAAGGCACCAGGTGGCCATGGGCTTAGGTCAGGTGACATAGATCCATGTGCACCTGCTCTCGACCTGCAAAGGAAAAGAGGCTGAAGAGCTCCTTAAATAGGTAAAAAGAGCGGAATCCAGGAAGTCACCAGGTGGGTCGGCGATTGCTAAGAGGGGAAAAAGAACGGCAAACAGGAAGGCACCAGGTTGGCAGGGCTTAGGTCAAGTGACTTAGATCCAATTGCACCTGCTCCCCATCTGCAAAGCAAAAGAGGCTGGAGTGCTCCTTAAGCAGGGAAACAGATCGGCAACCAGGAAGGCACCATGTCGGCAGGGCTTGCTAAGTGTTGAAAAAGAGTGGCAACCAGGAAGGCACCAGGTGGGGCCGGGGCTTAGGCCAGGTGACATAGATCCACTTGCACTGGCTCCCCAGCTGCAAAGGAAACAAGACTGTAGGGCTCCTTAAGTAGGGAATAAAGAGTGGCAACCAGGAAGGCACTAGGTGGATGGGGCTTGCTAAGTGGAGAAAAAGAGCGGCAACCGGAAGGCACCAGGTAGGCAATGCTTAGGCCAAGTACCTAGATCCACTTGCACCTGTTCCCCATCTGCGAAGGAAAAAGAGTCTGGAGGCCTCCTTCAGTAGGGAAAGAAGCCTCAACCAGGAAGTCACCAGGTGGGCGGGGCATGCTAAATTGGGACAAAGAGCAGCAACCATGAAGGCACCAGGTGAGCATGGGCTTAGGTCAGGTGACCTAAATCCATGTACACCTGCTCCCGATCTTTAAAGGAAAATAGGCTGGAGTTCTGCTTAAATAGGGAAAACGAGCAGAAACCAGGAAAGCACTAGTTGGGCAGGGAATTGCTGAGTGGGGAAAAAGAGCGCCAACCAGGAAGCCACCAGTTTGGCTGGGTTAAGGTCAGGTGACATAGATCCCCTTTCACCTGATCCCCATCTGCAAAGGAAAAGAGGATGGAGGGCTCCTTAGTTAGGGAAAGAGAGCGGCAACCAGAAAGGCACGAGGTGGGCGGGGATTGCTAAGTGGGGGAAAAGTGCGGCAACAAGGAAGGCACCAGGTGGCCATGGGCTTAGGTCAGGTGACATAGATCCATGTGCACCTGCTCTCGACCTGCAAAGGAAAAGAGGCTGAAGAGCTCCTTAAATAGGTAAAAAGAGCGGAATCCAGGAAGTCACCAGGTGGGTCGGCGATTGCTAAGAGAGGAAAAAGAACGGCAAACAGGAAGGCACCAGGTTGGCAGGGCTTAGGCCAAGTGACTTAGATCCAATTGCACCTGCTCCCCATCTGCAAAGCAAAAGAGGCTGGAGTGCTCCTTAAGCAGGGAAACAGATCGGCAACCAGGAAGGCACCATGTCGGCAGGGCTTGCTAAGTGTTGAAAAAGAGTGGCAACCAGGAAGGCACCAGGTGGGGCCGGGGTTTGGGCCGTGTGACATAGATCCACTTGCACTGGCTCCCCAGCTGCAAAGGAAACAAGACTGTAGGGCTCCTTAAGTAGGGAAAAAGAGTGGCAACCAGGAAGGCACTAGGTGGATGGGGCTTGCTAAGTGGAGAAAAAGAGCGGCAACCGGAAGGCACCAGGTAGGCAGTGCTTAGGCCAAGTACCTAGATCCACTTGCACCTGTTCCCCATCTACGAAGGAAAAAGAGTCTGGAGGCCCCCTTCAGTAGGGAAAAAAGCCTCAACCAGGAAGTCACCAGGTGGGCGGGGCATGCTAAATTGGGACAAAGAGCAGCAACCATGAAGGCACCAGGTGAGCATGGGCTTAGGTCAGGTGACCTAAATCCATGTACACCTGCTCCCGATCTTTAAAGGAAAAGAGGCTGGAGTTCTGCTTAAATAGGGAAAACGAGCAGAAACCAGGAAAGCACTAGTTGGGCAAAGGATTGCTGAGTGGGGAAAAAGAGCGCCAACCAGGAAGCCACCAGTTTGGCTGGGTTAAGGTCAGGTGACATAGATCCCCTTTCTCCTGATCCCCATCTGCAAAGGAAAAGAGGATGGAGGGCTCCTTAATTAGGGAAAAAGAGCGGCAACCAGGAAGGCACGAGGTGACCGGGGATTGCTAAGTGGGGGAAAAGTGCAGCAACAAGGAAGGCACCAGGTGGCCATGGGCTTAGGTCAGGTGACATAGATCCATGTGCACCTGCTCTCGACCTGCAAAGGAAAAGAGGCTGAAGAGCTCCTTAAATAGGTAAAAAGAGCGGAATCCAGGAAGTCACCAGATGGGTCGGCGATTGCTAAGAGGGGAAAATGAGCGGCAAACAGGAAGGCACCAGGTTGGCAGGGCTTAGGTCAGGTGACTTAGATCCAATTGCACCTGCTCCCCATCTGCAAAGCAAAAAAGGCTGGAGTGCTCCTTAAGTAGGGAAATAGAGCAGCAACCTGGAAGGCACCAGGTGGGAGGGATTGTTAAGTGGGGAAAAAGAGCGGCAACCAGGGAGGCATAATAGCCTCCTCAGCTGCGTAACACACCAAACTCATCAACGCAGTCAGACACTTCCTCTCCAAAGAGAATTGCACAAACATAGCCAGAGCAATCACCGGCTCTAGGCTAGATTATTGCAATGTACTCTTCCTAGGAACCTCAACAAAAACCTGGAAACGTTACAAATCATACAGAACAATGCCCTCCGTGCTGCCCAAGGTATTATGAAAAGAAAACACATCTCTGAGGCCAGAAAATGAGCCCACTGCCTACCAATAAGGGAAATAATCATCTTCAAAGCTCTGACACTAACCCACAAGTGCATCCACCTCACCACCCTTGTCTACCTCTCACAAAGAATCCACCCTGTATCCTCTGCAAGGCCAACCAGGTCACCATATACCAACATGCTCTGTGTACCACTAGTAAAAAGAGCCAGAGCTGGAGGTTCCAGCTTCCCTTATCTCGCACAATCACACTGGAATGCCGTACCTCCCACAATCCGAGGCAAGCCCTCCCACACTGCCTTTGGGAAAGCTATGAAAACCACCCTCTTCACATAAGGTCTTTGCAGCACCATGTGTGCCAATCAACTGTCTGTAATGTAATAACCAAAGATGCATGAGCTGTAATGACTGATATGTTTGTAGCAATCATAATGTGCCAACTACTGCTACCACTCCTATACCCCCTGTAACTAAGTTCCTGCAAGTTACAGCGCCACAATGCCCCTCGGCTGTCTGTGCGCTATATAAATATAAATAAATAAATAAAATAAATAAATATAGGTGTGGCTTTGGTCAGGTGACCTAGATCCGCTTGCACCTGCTCCCCATCTGCAAAGGAAAAGAGGCTGGAGGGCTCCTTAAGTAGGGAAACAGATCGGCCACCAGGAAGGCACCATGTGGGCAGGGCTTGCTAAGTGTTGAAAAAGAGTGGCAACCAGGAAGGCACCAGTTGGGCGGGGCTTGCTAAGTGGGAAAGAAGAGTGGCAACCAGGAAGGCACCAGGTGGGTGGGGCTCATGTCAGGTGACCTAGATCCACTTGCACCTGCTCCCCATCTGCAAAGAAAATAGGCTGCAGGACTCCTTAAGTAGGGAAACAGATCGGCAACCAGGAAGGCACCATGTGGGCAGGGCTTGCTAAGTGTTGAAAAAGAGTGGCAACCAGGAAGGCACCAGGTGGGGCCAGGCCTTAGGCCAGGTGACATAGATCCACTTGCACATGCTCCCCAGCTGCAAAGAAATGATGCTGGAGGTCTCCTTAAGTAGGGAAAAAGAGTGGCAACGAGGAAGGCACCAGGTGGACGGGGCTTGCTAAGTGGCGAAAAAGAGCGGCAACCTGGAAGGCACCAGGTAGTCAGTGCTTCGGCCAGGTACCTAGATCCACTTGCACCTGCTCCCCATCTGCAAAGGAAAAAGTGTCTGGAGCCTCAATAAGTAGGGAATAAAAAACTGCAACCAAAAAGTCACCAGGTGGGCGGGGCCTATTAAATTAGGACAAAGAGCAGCAACCATGAAGGCACCAGGTGAGCATGGGCTTAGGTCAGGTGTTCTAAAATCAAGTGCACCTGCTCCCGATCTTTAAATGAAAAGAGGCTGGAGTTCTCCTTAAATAAGGAAAACGTGCAGAAACCAGGAAAGCACTAGTTGGGCAGAGGATTGCAGAGTAGGGAAAAGGAGCGCCAACCAGGAAGGCTCCAGTTTGGCTGGGTTAAGGTCAGGTGACATAGATCCGCTTGCACCTGCTCCCCATCTGCAAAGGAAAATAGGATGGAGGGCTCCTTAAGTAGGGAAACAGATCGGAAACCAGGAGGCACAATGTGGGGCCAGGCCTTAGGCCAGGTGACATAGATTCACCTGCACCTGCTCCCCAGCTGCAAAGAAACGATGCTGGAGGTCTCCTTAAGTAGGGAAAAAGAGTGGAAACGAGGAAGGCACCAGGTGGACGGGGCTTGTTAAGTGGCGAAAAAGAGCGGCAACCTGGAAGGCACCAGGTAGTCAGTGCTTCGGCCAGGTACCTAGATCCACTTGCACCTGCTCCCCATCTGCAAAAGAAAAAGAGTCTGGAGCCTCAATAAGTAGGGAAAAAAAAATCTCAACCAGGAAGTCACCAGGTGGGCGGGGCCTGCTAAATTAGGACAAAGAGCAGCAACCATGAAGGCACCAGGTGAGCATGGGCTTAGGTCAGGTGTTCTAAATCCATGTGCACCTGCTCCCGATCTTTAAATGAAAAGAGGCTGGAGTTCTCCTTAAATAAGGAAAACGAGCAGAAACCAGGAAAGCACTAGTTGGGCAGGGGATTGCTGAGTAGGGAAAAAGAGCGCCAACCAGGAAGGCTCCAGTTTGACTGGGTTAAGGTCAGGTGACATAGATCCGCTTGCACCTGCTCCCCATCTGCAAAGGAAAATAGGATGGAGGGCTCCTTAAGTAGGGAAACAGATTGGAAACCAGGAAGGCACAATGTGGGCAGGGCTTGCTAAGTGTTGAAAATGAGTGGCAACCAGGAAGTCTCCAGGTGGGCCAGGCTTGCTAAGTGGGAAAGAAGAGCAGCAACCAGGAAGGCACCAGGGGGGCGGGGATTATGTCAGGTGACCTAGATCCACATGCACCTGCTCCCCATCTGCACAGAAAATAAGCTGGAGGGCTCCTTAAGTAGGGAAACAGATCGGCAACCAGGAAGACATCAGTTGGGTGGGGTTTGCTAACTAGGGAAAAAGAGTGGTAACCAGGTAGGCACCAGGTGGGTGGGGCTTGGGCTAGTTGACATAGATCCACTTGCACCTGCTCCCCATCTGCAAAGGAAAAGAGGCTGGAGGGCTCCTTAAGTAGGGAAAAGAGTGGCAATCAGGAAGACACCATGTGACCAGGGCTTGCTAAGTGTTGAAAAAGAGTGGCAACCAGGAATGCACCAGGCGGGCGGGGCTTGCTAAGTGGGAAAGAAGAGCGGCAACCAGGAAGACACCAGGTCGGTGGGCTTGCTAAGTGTGGAAAAAGAGCGGCAAACAGAAAGGTGTCAGGTGGGTGTGGCTTAGCCTAGGTGACCAAGATCAACTTGCACCTGTTCCCCATCTGCATAGGAAAAGGGGCTGGAGGGCTCCTTAAGTAGGGAAAACATGTCACAAGCAGGAAGGCACCAGATGGGCGTGGCTTGCTAAGTGTGGAAAAAGTGTGGCGACCAGGAAGGCACCATGTGGGAGGGCCTTAGGCAAGGTGTTGTAGATCCACTTGAACCTGCTCCCCATCTGCAAAGGAAACGAGGCTGGAGGGCTCCTTAAGTAGGGAAAAAGAGCGGCAACTAGGAAGACACCCAGTGGGTGGGGCTTGCTAAGTGGAGAAAAAGAGCAGCAACCGGGAAGGCACCAGGTTGCCGGGACTTAGGCCAGGTGACCTAGATCAACCTGCACCTCCTCCCCATCTTCAAAGGAAAAGAAGCTTTAGAGCCACTAAAACAGCGAAAAAGAGCGGCAACCAGGAAGGTAGCAGGTAGGCGAGGATTGCTAAGTGGGGAAAAAGAGCAGCAACCAGGAAGGCACCAGGTTGGTGGGGCTTAGGTCAGGTGACCTAGATCCACATGCACCTGCTCCCCATCTGCACAGAAAATAAGCTGGAGGGCTCCTTAAGTAGGGAAACAGATCGGCAACCAGGAAGACACCAGGTGGGTGGGGCTTGCTAAGTGGGGAAAAAGAGTGGTAACCAGTTAGGCACCAGGTGGGTGGGGCTTGGGCTAGTTGACATAGATCCACTTGCACCTGCTCCCCATCTGCAAAGGAAAAGAGGCTGGAGGGCTCCTTAAGTAGGGAAAAGAGTGGCAATCAGGAAGACACCATGTGACCAGGGCTTGCTAAGTGTTGAAAAAGAGTGGCAACCAGGAATGCACCAGGCGGGTGGGGCTTGCTAAGTGGGAAAGAAGAGCGGCAACCAGGAAGACACCAGGTGGGTGGGCTTGCTAAGTGTGGAAAAAGAGCGGCAAACAGAAAGGTGTCAGGTGGGTGTGGCTTAGCCTAGGTGACCAAGATCAACTTGCACCTGTTCCCCATCTACATAGGAAAAGGGGCTGGAGGGCTCCTTAAGTAGGGAAAACATGTCACAAGCAGGAAGGCACCAGATGGGCGTGGCTTGCTGAATGTGTGGAAAAAGTGTGGCGACCAGGAAGGCACCATGTGGGAGGGCCTTAGGCCAGGTGTTGTAGATCCACTTGAACCTGCTCCCCATCTGCAAAGGAAAAGAAGCTGTAGAGCCACTAAAACAGTGAAAAAGAGCGGCAACCAGGAAGGCACCAGGTTGGTGGGGCTTAGGTCAGGTGACCTAGATCCACTTGCACCTACTCCTCATCTGCAAAGGAAAAGAGGCTGGAGGGATCCTTAAGTAGGGAAAAAGAGACATAACCAGGAAGTGACTAGGTGGGCGGGGATTGCTAAGTAGGGAAAACGAGCGGCAACCAGGAAGGCACCAGTTTGGCTCGATTAATGTCAGGTAACATAGATCCTCTTGCACCTGCTCCCCATCTGCAAAGGAAAAGAGGCCGGAGGGCTCCTTAAGTAGGGAAACAGATCGGCAACCAGGAAGACACCATGTGACCAGGGCTTGCTAAGTGTTGAAAAAGAGTGGCAATCAGGAAGGCACCAGGTGGGGCCGGGGCTTAGGCCAGGTGACATAGATCCACTTGCACCTGCTCCCCAGATGCAAGGGAAACAAAGCTGGAGGGCTCCTTAAGTAGGGAAAAAGAGTGGCAACCAGGAAGGCACCAGGTGGACGGAGCTTGCTAAGTGGGGAAAAAGAGCGCCAACCAGAAAGGAACCAGGTAGGTGGTGCTTAAGCCAGGTGACCTAGATCCACTTGCACCTACTCCCCATCTGCAAAGGACAAAGAGTCTGGAGGCCTCCTTAAGTAGGGAAAAAAAGCATCAATGAGGAAGTCACGAGGTGTGCAGGGCCTGCTAAATTGGGACAAAGAGCAGCAACCATGAAGGCACCAGGTCAGCATGGGCTTAGGTCAGGTGACCTAAATCCATGTGCACCTGCTCCCGATCTTTAAAGGAAAAGAGGCTGGAGTTCTCCTTAAATAGGGAAAACGAGCAGAATCCAGGAAAGCACTAGTTGGGCAGGGGATTGCTGAGTGGGGAAAAAGAGCGCCAACAAGGAAGGCACCAGTTTGGCTGGGTTAATGTTAGGTGACATAGATCCCCTAGCACCTGCTACCCATCTGCGAAGGAAAAGAGGATGGAGGGCTCCTTAAGTAGGGAAACAGATCTGCAACCAGGAAGGTACCATGTGGGCAGGGCTTGCTAAGTGGGAAAGAAGAGCGGCAACCAGGAAGGCACCAGGTGGGTGGGGCTTATGTCAGGCTGGGTTAAGGTCAGGTGACCTAGATCCACTTGTACCTGCTTCTGATCTGCAAAGGAAAAGAGACTGGAAGGCTCCTTAAATAGTGAAAAAGAGTGGAATCCAGGAAGGCACCAGGTGGGCGGGGATTGCTAAGATGGGAAAAAGAGCGGCAAACAGGAAGGCACCAGGTTGGCTTAGCTTAGGTCAGGTGACTTAGAACCAATTGCACCTGCTCCCCATCTGTAAAGCAAACGAGGCTGGATGGCTCCTTAAGTAGGGAAAAAGAGCAGCAACCAGGAAGGCACGAGGTGGTCAGGGATTGCTAAGTGGGAAAGAAGAGCGGTACCCAGGAAGGAACCAGGTGGGCAGGGCTTATGTCAGGTGACCTAGATCCACTTGCACCTGCTCCCCATCTGCAAACAAAATAGGCTGGCGGGCTACTGAAGCAGGGAACCAGATCGGCAACCAGGAAGGCACCATGTTGACAGGGCTTGCTAAGTGTTGAAAAAGAGTGGCAACCAGGAAGGCACAAGATGGGGCCAGGGCTTAGGCCAGGTGACATAGATCCACTTGCACCTGCTCCCCTTCTGCAAAGGAAAAAGAGTCTGGAGGCCTACTTAAGCATGGAAAAAAAGTGTCAACCAGGAAGTCACCAGGTGGGCTTGGCCTGCTAAATTGGGACAAAAAACAGCAACCATGAAGGCACTGGGTGAGTATGGGCTTAGGTCAGGTGACCTAAATCCATGTGTACCTGCTCCCAATATTTAAAGGAAAAGAGGCTGGAGTTCTCCTTAAATAGGGAAAATGAGGAGAAACCAGGAAACGCACTAGTTGGTGTTAGGGAGAATTCTCTGTTTAGGCTGAATTTCCTAACCTAGTGAGTCCCCCAGCAGCTTTGCTGGATTGTTGGGGTTTATTTTTCTCTCCTTTTAAGAGTGAGACTCTTTTACCCTCACTCTTGGGCATGATTTGAGTGTGTTTCTTTGAATCTAGATGTGTTTAATGGGCTATGGGGTCTTTTTCTCCATAGGGCTTCATGTGTTTTTGTGATGTGTGTTAGACAGCACCCTCAGTGCAGTAACACAGGGGTGTCATAGTGACCCCCCAGTATAGACTCCATACCCTGGGACTGACTACTGTCTCCCAGGGCATGTAAAGTCACCATTGACTTTACTAGTCTTAAATTCTGAACAGAATCAGTACAAACCATCATATTGTGGACCTACTGGCTGGGGCAATTCAATTACCCTGGGGTCTGTTAGTCGAGGGGCACGTCTCCGTCCCCCATGATCGAGTTTTGGCTGGTGGCAGTGGATACTACTTTTTATATTCAACCGCGAATATATTCCTATGGGATTTTCCATTGTTTTAGGCTACTACCTTTATTTAATTATTTACGGTAGCCTCGAACATACCGCTGGTTTATTTAGTTAATATTAATTCTCCGGTTGGTATTTTTTGCCAAAACTTGATTCTGAAATGCCGTTTGTGTTCTCTTCTGTGACTTCAACCCAAGTCGAGCCCTTTGTTCCACTTTTTGGCGGGCTTCTCCACTGAAGCCCTCCAAAGTGGTGCCACTCTGTCTGGGGTACTTAGGAGGGGTGGAGGGGAATTTAGGCACCCTGGACTGAGTTGCCTAGGCAACTCAAGTCACACTCCATCCTGATTGGCCCAAGTGGTGAGCCGGCCGGCTTACCACTTAGCATGTTTGAGTGACAGCTAGGCTGAGTGAATGGGGGTTTTCTGCATAAAAGCAGGGCTTTGGGGACTGGAACTTCAGAAGTCGCCACAGGACCTAAGAATCCGACGAGGGAGAAGCTGAGCTGACCTGCCACGACACCACCACCGGTGGAGCCCTGCTGGACCGTCTCACCACTTTTCCCAATGACAGAGGAGATCTCCCGGCGGAGAGTCTTCTTCCTTTGACTGGTGGGGATAACCAGTTTCACCGTCTTTTCACCTTCCCGACGTACCTTGTGGTGGCCTTGCCTGTGCCAAGCACCCCGGCAACCAGGATACCATGTTTTACCACGACCGCGAAACAAAGGTACCACCTTTAACCGGAAAACTCTGCGGCTGGTTTCTTCCCTGGTAGTGCAACGACCTTCATCTTTCCTCCAAGTCGAGATCTTCTCTTCCCCTGGACGCCGACGCAACTTGCACCCACTGCCAGGAACAACTGCTACCGCTGGTGGATCCTTCCCACTTAAGGTACCGTGTCCCGCCTGGCTTCCCTTGCTACCGACTGTACGGGGTAGATTTAGCACCCGGCTTTCTAACCTGGGTTTGCCTGGGACACCCTGGCTAAACTTTCCTAAAGCCTCTCTAACCTCTTTTTGAACCCTCTGCAAGACTTTCTAAGCCGAGTGTAACTGTGTGATCTTGGGCGGATTTGTGCTCTGCTCTCTCTAAGAGTGGGCCCAGCCTTTGGACTTTGGCTCACCAGTGACTTTTGCTCTTCTGCCTTGCTAACAGTGTTCCTGAACCTTAGAGTGGTGTACCTTTTCCATATTCTGTCTTTTTACCTCCCTTTCTCACAAACTTATTGGAGTGCCATCTAGTTAAGCGCTCACCTCTGTATGAAAATAAGTGGTGTTTTACTGTGACTTATCTGATAAGGAAAAAGGAGTGTATATATTACAATAGTAACTGTGTTTAGAATATTTTTACAATAAGAGTGCTGGATGTTTCAAACAGTGTGTTTTTAAATAAATAATTATATACTTTGATACCAAAGCTCTGGTCAGTGTGTGCTTGTATTATTGTGTCTAAGTGCCTATTGTGTATACTTTGCATACTGCCTAACTCTTCTTGAGAGAAGTCTGACTGCTCAGCCACAGCTACCAGGTAAATCTGGGTGGTACAGACTGCTACCAAGTGGGCTTACTGCCAACACCTGTAGACTTAAATCTTTTGCTGTGTTCCCTAAGGGAATTGCACAGGTTTCTGCCTAATACTGTTGGCAGCGGTGGGATTTGTATTGAGTATACATTTTAGAGTGCTTTAGGATACCTTAGTACAACTAACCACAAAGCTTAGCACTGAAAAAGTAATCTTTCTAACATGTCAACTATGGAAACTTATAGTCAAGAGTCCCTTGTTACAAAAACTGCTGATTGTTTAAGAGTCCTATGTTAGCATAAGGCAAGAAAATGGAATTGATAGAAAGGTTGTTAGCTAACCAAAGTCTGGATGATGGTTCAGAGGAACCAACCATGCCAGAAATTGTAGATAACAGTATAGAAATTGATATTGATCAAAATGTTTGATAATCTTGAGGAAGAGTCAGAAGAGGGGGGTGAGGCTGCTGTGACTGTCCCCCCTAGGCCTCTGTCTGCTCTACCTGCTGTACTTACTGGGCCTTTGCCAAGTCCCACACTTAGTCCTCAATATCTTGAATTAGAGAAAATGAAACTTGAACTAGAGTTCAAGAGACTGAATACTCAGGCTGAACAGAGACATCAGGAAATTAATCAAGAACTAAGGCTAAGGGAAATGGAGCTCAAGCATGAGCTAGAAATAAAGAAATTATCTGTCGAAAATGCTTCTCTCTCTGGCTCCTCTAGAATTTCCAGTCCTAAAAGACCCCGGATGCCTAAAGAATTGGTTGGTATGTATGAGCCTAAGTTGGATGTGTTGGATTGGTTTATTTATTTATTTATTTATTCACATTTGTTGAGCGCACATCAGACCGAAGGCATTGTGGCGGTACAGTGTTGCTTATACTTAGTTACATACAGTTCATGTCCGTAAGGTTACATTGGACGAGATATACTTTTTATTTTTTTATTTTTATTTTTTACAGATATGCAAGAGCAGCAGGAGCACATGAAAACGGGTTTAGTTGAATAGGGCAGTTTTGAGCTTTTTTCGGAAGGAGAAAAGAGATGTATCAGCTCTGAGGTCAGTAGGTAGGGAATTCCAGAGTTTAGGTGCGAGGAAGGGGAAGCCTATGCCTCCTGCTTTGGTTCTGTTTATGCGAGGTATTGCTAGTTGGTTCATGTATTGTGCTCTTCTTGGTCTTGTGGATTGATATCTACCTATCGTGTCAGATAAATAAGAGGGAGCTGTGAGGTTGATGCATTTATGGGTGGTTGTGAGAATTTTGAAGGAGATACGGTCTTTGACTGGGAGCCAATGAGCTGCCATTCTGGCTTGTGTGATGTGTTCTCTTTTTGGTATGCTGAGTGCTGCTCTGAGAGCGTTGTTTTGGGTTGTTTGGAGCCTAGATAAGTTTTTTTGGGAGGTGCCGGCTAGGAGCGCATCACAATAGTCTAGTTTGGCTCCTATAGTTGCTCGGGCGATGGCGAGGCAGCTATCCTTGGTTACGAATGGTTTTATTGCGTTAATGAGTTTAGTACTCAGTGCTGAGACCGAGACTATGGCGCTGACTTGTTTGTCCATGGATAGTGTTGCGTCTATGTGAACCCCCAGTGTTTTGACTGAGGATAGGACTGGGATGATACAATTGTCTATGTTGAAATTGATGTACAGTGGGTTGAGGTTGGAGAGGGTGGATTTCTGTCCTAGAATGAGGATATCGGTCTTGTCCCCGTACATGCAGAGGCCGTTGGTAGCCATCCATGCTTGTATGGTAGAGTAGATTTGCTGTAGGGTAGAGGCGTCTTGGTGATAATTCCCTGTCAGGGGGAGGAGAACCTGCGTGTCGTCGGTGTAGTTTGTGTAAGTGATCGCCAGCGCGTCTAGTTTATCAAATAGTGGCTTGGTAAAAAGATTATAGAGCGTGGGGGCAGTACAGAAACCTTGTGGTACCCCACAGTAGATGATGTAGGGTGCTGCATGTGCTGTGTTAGAGAACACTTTCATCGCTCTTCCCTCTAAGAAAGATGTTACCCAGGATGCTGCGTCCTTTGAGAAGTGTGCAGCGTGTGTCAGGTGACTGCTAAGAGTAGTGTGGTCTACCAGATCAAACGCATCTGAAAGGTCAAGGAGAAGGAGGAGGGCGGGCTTGCCTTTGTCTAGGATGTTGGTAATTTTGTTTTTTAAGTCTAGAAGGGCGGTTTCAGTACCGTGTCCCTTGCGGAACCCAGATTGTCTTTTACCTAGGATTGCGTTCGATTCAAGGAAGAAGTTGAATCTCTTTGTGGGCGGCCTTGTCAAGTAGTTTCAGGAGGAAAGGGACTGTGGTTATGGGTCGGTAGTTGTTAGGGTTAGCAGGGACTAGCGTCGTTTTTTTTAAGAGAGGGCATACCCAGGCCTCTTTAAGGCTCTCTGGGACTATGCCCGTTTTGAAGGATGCATTGATGAAGGCTGTGAGAAGGGGGGCGAGTGGTTCTGCGCAATCTTTGATGATTTTAGGGGGGCATACATCACCCTTACATTGTGAGGGTTTGAGGTGTCTGAGAATGTCAGTGACCTCGGTTTCGGAGATTTCGGTAAATGCAAATTTGGGCACGTTTCTTACTTTTACATTAGGTTTTATCTGTGCATGTGCACTTTGCTTAGGTAAGGTTTTGAAGTGTTGGGATATTTTGTTTTGGAGGAGGTTTTTTTTGTAAGCATGGCTGATTGAATGCCTGTACACCATGCCTCGTCTTTGACGATCTCATCAGGGCATGTAGGTGGTACGGTTAGCTCTTTGAATATATTGAAAAGTTCTTTAGAGTGGGAGTTGGCATTGGAAATGCGGTGGTTGTAGGTTTCAGATTTAGCAAGAAAGATTGCGTCTATGTATTTTTTTGCTATGGATTTGAAGTTAGCTTTTGTGGTATCGCATGGGTTAAGCTGCCAATTTTTTAGGGCTAATCATTTGTCTTTGCGCAAAGTCTGGAGTTCCTGAGTGAACCAGGAATTGAAATGGAAGGATTTTTTTTCTTTCTTGTTTTCCAGTGGGGCAACAGTGTTGACAGCCATTGTGATGGTGTCTTTGAATATTTCTGCGAGGATGTTGGGGTCATCGGAGAACGGGGGCGCTAGGCATGGTAGATTGAGGAGTGCACTGATATTGTCTGCAGTGAGTTTTTTGGCGCTTCTTGCTAAGGCCGCCGGTGCTTTAGTAGGCACCTTAGCGCTTAGTAAGACAGGGATCTCAAATAGGAGAAGGTTGTGGTCTGTCCATGGGAGGCTAGTATTGGAGGTGATGGCTGTGTTACAGTTGTGGTCTACAATCCAATCTAGGATGCGTCCTTTAGCATGAGTAGGCGAGGTGCTCTTTTGAGAGAAGCCTAGGTCTTGGAGGTCCTTGGCTAGAGAGATAGCAGCTTTGTCCTTAGAGTCGTTGAATCCTAAGTTAAGGTCACCTATAAGTAGTGATTTTGTGGATTTTTTAAGGTTGTTTCTTAGGAGGTGATTGACTAGACCTATGAAATTAGCGGTTGGGCCAGGTGGACGGTATACGGTATGAATATTTATTGTGCTATTTGGAGAGAGTGCTAATTTGACTGATAGGATGTCTATATTATCTTCCTCTTGGTGGGGTACGGTTCTGATAGAGAGGGTTTCTTTGTGAATAATGGCTACCCCCCCTCCTGTTCTGGCTATTCTATCTTGTCTAAGGATGGCATACCCTTGTGGTAGGGCTAGTGAAATGGCTGGGCCTGAGGCTTCGTTGAGCCATGTCTCTGTGATAGTGAGTAAGTCTAGGTTTTGGGTAGTTATTAGGTCATTTATTTCTAATGCGTGGGCATTGAGTGATCGTACATTGATTAAGGCGCATGTATATAGCGTTGGGCAAGGGCAAGAGATTTTTGAAGGTATGGTGTGGGTGTCTGCTTTAGGTTCATTCGTACATTGAGAGTAGGAGTTACCGCTCGGTGTAGTAAGTGTGTGTTTAAATTTGTGGCATATGGATGTGTTATCATGGATGTGGAGTGTGTGCACTTTAGAGGTGCGTGAGCTAAGTCTGCAGTTTCTGTGTGGTATGTGTGTAGGAGTGGCATGGTGGTGGATAGGGATGGTGCGTGCTCTGAGTCTGTCTAGTCTGAGGTTGAGGTTAGGTATCATTAGTGCTGTGTTATTTGGAGTGTGTGAGGGCTTGGGCAGGAGGTCCATCGTGTGTATTCGATGACGCGGGCTGATTTGATAGTGGTGGGGGTGCTTTAATGTAGAAGGGTGTGGTGTGGTCATAAAGGTGAGTAGCGCGCTAATTAAGCAGGTGAGGACGGGCAGAGAGTACAAAGCAAAATAGCAGTGGCAACCTGCCTAGATTCCAATATCACAAAATGGAGCAAAATGCAGTGTTTAGGCAATAAATAGCAGTGGCAACCTGCCTGGATTCCGATATCACAAAATGGAGCAAAGTGCAGTGTTTAGGCAATAAATAGCAGTGGCAACCTGCCTAGATTCCAATATCACAAAATGGGGCAAAATGCAGTGTTTAGGCAATAAATAGCAGTGGCAACCTGCATAGATTCCAATATCACAAAATGGAGCAAAATGCAGTGTTTAGCCAATAAATAGCAGTGGCAGCCTGACTAGATTCCAATATCACAAAATGGAGCAAAATGCAGTGTTTAGGCAATAAGGGGCATTCAAATAAGCATATAGCGGTGCAAGCAGTGTAACTGCATTGAATCCCAGTATGGCTTGAGAGAGGTGTGCAGCCGTGAGCGAGCAAGACAAGTTCTTAGTACAATTGTCACGTACTGTCCTTGGATGTAGGTGTGTAGGGCAACAGCCAGGAGGTAGGGTTTGGCGCATGGGGGTGGGAGTTAGCCAGCTTAGGGATCAGTGGGGGCACGTGTTATGCTGCTGGTGGGGTTACCCGTTGACCTCGGGGCTTCAAGGCGACGGTGAGTGGTCCTGGGGCAGCGAGTCCTCCATGCTGGTGCTCTCCTGTGAGGGCCAGGGGGACTGTCAGAGGCAGAATCGGCAGGAAACAGGCTCGAAACAGGTAGCAGCCTTGCCTCCATCGGCCTTGGAGGGAGTGGGCCGGCTTCGCCTGCCGGCAGCCAATGGGGGTGAAGATAGGCCAGTAAGCCAATCAGATGGCTACTGGAAGGCTGGATTAGGCCGATGGGGCAGCAAGCATCGGGCGGGCGGCCATCTTTGAGTGATTAGGTACCTCGTGTACCTTAATGGCAGCAATGGGCTTGCTTGAGCCTTTCAAGGCAGAAAAGTAATGCAAATTGGAACTCTTGCATTTTAAAATCAGAGTGAGCTCGCCTGCAGTAATCTAGAGGCTATTGTGGCATTTTTCCATCCAATGCGCAGAAAACATCAGCGCTTACCGCAATCATCACGAATACAGCTGGGCATTTGTGAATTCCTCCGTGGGTCCGCTGCTCCTGCAGGTACATGGACTGGAGCTCCTGCTCCTCAGAAGGTAGTGGGGGACTGCTTTGTCTCTGTTTGAATATAATCATGGGCTCCAGAACATCACAGGAAATGACTTACTCACCTGGTTGTTCTCTAGGCTTCCCCCTGTTGCAACTGATGTGGTAATGGAGTTGAGGGAGGAGGATAGGAAAGAGTATGAATGTGTGAAACTAGCTCTGATAGCTAGATTTGGGAAGACCCCTTCCCAGTATCTTAAGAGGTTTAGAACCCTCAAAAAGCATGATGGTACCCCTTGGGCTACCTGGGTGAGTGAAGGGTTGAAAAAGTTAGAGGGATGGATTAAGGTTACAAAGTGAACACTTATGAAGGTATGAAGAATCTTTTTATGTTGGAGTCAATTTATGATGCCTGCTCTCCTGAGCTCAGACAGCACTTGGCTGATTCAAAGGAATTAGATACCCGGAAACTAGCTAAGGCTGCTGACTTGTGGGTTGCCAACACGGCCACTCACAAGGATTCTGGGGTGACTCAGAAAAAGGATGAGGGCAAACAGCCTAAAAAGGACTCCAAAGAGAATTTTAATACTGCAAATTCCAAAGAGGGCCCCAAACAAAACCAGAAGGGTAAGCCACCAGGGAAACCGCAGCAGAATAGTGTCTCCTCTGGTGCCAAACCAGAGGGAGGTCAGAACAAGCCTCCATTCCAGAAGGCAAATTGGAAATGCTTTGTTTGTGGCTCTACTGACCATGTGAAAGGAGATCCCAGATGCAAGGGTAAACCTTCAGGGATCTAACTTGCCTCCTTAGCCTTCACTCCAGAAGAGGAAGTCCCAATGGCAAGTGGAAACTTTCTACTGCTGGCTGAGGAACCCATTGGTGTCTCAGCCAGTGTTTCTTTAGTCTCTCTGGGGTTGTGGGAACAACAGAACTTAGATGTGTATAATTCTATCCCAGATAATACTAAAGAGTATTATAAAGACAGTGTCCAGGTGAATGGTCAGGAGACTCCTGCCATTAGAGACACTGGGCCATCATAACTGTGGTGGATGAATCATTTTTCAAGGCAGAGGATGTTGCTAAGGCACCCAAATGCCTCACCAAGTTAGCTGGAGGGCCTGTGCAGATGTGTCCCCAGTTACCAGTTCTCATCCAGTGTAATGACATGGCTGTAAAAATACCTGTCAGTGTACAATGTGAAGTGCCAGGTAGGGTTCTGTTGGGTAATGACCTGAAAGCTCTTGGAGTTGTGTTACATACCCCCAGACCACCTAGTAAAAGGTTACAGGAGCTCACAAAACCTGCAAGAGAGAAAACCCTGCGAGGGTTATCTCAGGAGATGATGACAGAGATCACTCCTTTACCGCTGGAGCAACTCACTGCAGTAACTACCAGATCAGGAGCAAAGGGGCAACCCAAGACTCCTAGGAAAAAGTCAGCAGCAAGCACTCCAGTGCTTCCAACAGTTACACCTGTAACTCCACCTCCAGCTGAGGCTGAGAGGGAGGTACAGCCCTGTATGGTTGAACTAGACTCTGAAGAAGAGCTTCTGGGAGGCCCAGAACTTATTGGAGATCTAGACCCTGAGGACCATCCTGAGCTGCTGTTTTTACTGGCACAAGGTGGGCCCAGCAGGGCAGCTTTCCTTAAGTACAAAGAGAATGTCCAACTCTGGAGGGTCTCCACCACCAGGCAGCTGCTCAGGCTGATGGGCAAGAGCCTGGGAAGTATAGGTTGCACTGGGAAGATGGCCTCTTCTACAGTGAACCAACTGAGTCTGAACCTGGAGACTACAAGCGCCTTGTAGTACCTCAAGAAAACAGACAACAGTTCTTGCACTTAGCCCACGAGATTCCATTGTTTGGTCACTTGAGTTTCAAGAAGACCAAGGAAAGGCTCTCACTCTACTTCTATTGGCCAAAAATGGGGGCAGAAGTAGATAAGTTTTGCAAGAGCTGCCATACCTGCCAAATTTCTGGTAAGGTTGGCTCCAAGAATGTGGCACCATTAGTGCCTCTCCCAGTTGTGGGAGTCCCATTTGAGAGAGTAGGGATTGACATTGTTGGTCCCCTTGATACCCCTACCTCCTCAGACAACAGGTTAATCCTTGTTGTAGTAGACCATGCTACTAGATACCCTGAGGCAATTCCTATGAGGACTGTTACAGCTCTGGCTGTGGCTAAGGCCCTCCTTGGTATTTTTACCAGGGTTGGGTTTCCTAAGGAAGTAATATTTGACAGGGGGTCAAACTTTATGTCCCACTACATGAAAGCCATGTGGAAAACCTGTGGAGTTACTTACAAGTTCTCGACCGCCTACCACCCCCAAACCAATGGGCTGGTAGAAAGGTTTAACAGAATCATGAAGAGCATGATAGGTGCTTTAGAGGAACCTCTGAAAAGAAAGTGGGACCTTCTACTGCCATGCCTTCTCTCTGCTTATAGAGAAGTCCCTCGGGAGGGAGTAGGTTATTCTCCCTTTGAACTTCTCTATGGCCATCCGGTCAGAGGTTCATTGGCCCTGATTAAGGAGGGGTTGGAAGGTGCTCCTCCCCTCAAGCCAGTCAGAGTGACTGACTATGTGATAGGTCTCTGAAGGAGAATGTCACACATGATGGCAGAAGCTAGTGATAACCTGAAAGCTGGACAAGCTTTGGTCAAGCATTGGCATGATCAAAAGGCTAACATGGTTGAGTTCACTCAAGACCAGCTAGTTCTCGTTATGCTCCCAACAAGGCAGAGGGCCTTGCAAGACAAATGGATGGGACCCTTCAAAGTTGTGGGAAAACTTGGAGAGGTCAACTATCTGGTGGATCTGGGCAGACCCAGGGAAGCTCCTAGAGTCTTCCACACCAACTGACTGAAAGTGTACGTCTCCAGACCTGAAGTAGGAGCCTTGCTTCTAGCTTCATCAGCAGAGGAAGAAGAGAGTGAGTCTCTCCCTGATCTCCCAGAGGTGTACCTTTGGATGAAAAAATTGAAGGAGTCAATCTCTCTTCAGATCTGACACCTGAACAACAAGAGGAGTGCAAATCTATGTTAAATCAGTTTGCCTCATTGTTCTCACTCTCACCAGGCTTGACCCCTTGGGGACAGCACACAATACTCACTGGTGACTGTCTGCCAGTGAAAAGCAGAGGATACCAAATGTCAGAAAATGTGAGAACCCATATCAAGGGCGAGGTCAAGAAGATGCTTGATCTCGGGGTAATAGAACCCTCTACTAGTCCATGGTCTAGCCCAGTTGTGTTACTACCAAAGGCAGGATCCAAAGTCCTGAGATTCTGTGTGGACTATAGAGCTCTTAATGCAGTCACCAAGACTGATACCCACCCTTTACCCAGGACAGATGAGTTGGTGGATAAACTTGGCGCAGCCAAGTACTTCAGCACATTTGACCTCACGTCATGCTATTGGCAAACAGCCTTGACAGACCATGCGAAGGAGAAAACTGCATTTTCCACCCCAGTTGGCTTGTACCATTTTAAGGTCATGCCTTTTGGATTAAAAAATGCACCTGCTACATTCCAAAGGATGGTGAACCAAGTTCTAGCTGGGATGGAGGACTTCTGCATGGCATACTTGGATGACATTGCAGTCTTCAGCCACTCCTGGGAGGATCATGTGAACCACCTAGGACATGTTTTGCAGGCTCTTGGACAGGCCAATTTGACTATCAAGGCAAGTAAATGCCAGATAGGTCAAAGTAAGGTGGTCTACCTTGGGCATGAGGTAGGAGGTGGAGAAATAAGGCCTTTGCTCAACAAGATTGAAGCTGTGCAAAATTGGACAACACCTACTACTCAAACCCAAGTGAGAGCCTTCCTAGGCCTCACTGGGTATTACAGGAATTTCATTGAGAACTATGGGACCATAGCTTCTCCACTGAATGTAATCTCCTCTCCAAAATTCCCTAAAAAGGTCAAATGGAATGAGGAGTGCAATCAGGCCTTTGAAAAACTGATGAAAGCTCTTTGCCAAGCTCCAGTATTGAGAGCTCCTGACTACCACCAAACTGTCATTGTACAAACTGATGCTTCCAATGTGGGTATAGGTGCAGTTCGAAGCCAACTGGATGAGAAGGGTAGGGAGCACCCCATTTGCTCCATCAGCCGTAAGCTGAAGGATCCTGAGACAAGGTGGGCAACAATCGAAAGAGAATGCTTTGTTATTGTGTGGGCACTGAAGAAGTTTAGGCCATACTTGTATGGTTCTACTTTTGTCATTCAGACTGACCACCAACCCTTGAGATGGTTAATGCAAATGAAGGGAGAAAATCCAAAACTATTGAGATGGTCAATCTGCCTGCAAGGGTTTGATTTCACCATTGAGCACAGGTCAGGGTGTCACCATCAAAATGCTAATGGACTCACTAGGATGTATGTCATTGACTAGAGGTATGAGGTTCATCCAGGAGTGGATTAAATCCTGCTGTCCCTTAGTCTGGGGGGGGGGGGCGAATGTTAGGGAGAATTCTCTGTTTAGGCTGAATTTCCTAAACTAGTGAGTCCCCCAGCAGCTTTGCTGGATTTTTGGGGTTTATTTTTTTCACCTGCCAAGAATGAGACTCTTTTACCCTCACTCTTGGGCATGATTTGAGTGTGTTTCTTTGAATCTAGATGTGTTTAATGGGCTATGGGGTCTTTTTCTCCATAGGGCTTCATGTGTTTTTTTAATGTGTGTTGCACAGCACCCTCAGTGCAGTAACACAGGGGTGTGATAGTGACCCCCCAGTATAGACTCCATACCCTGGGACTGACTAATGTCTCCCAGGGCATGTAAAGTCACCATTGACTTTACTAGTCTTAAATTCTGAACAGAACCAGTACAAACCATCATATTGTGGACGCACTGGATGGGGCAATTCAATTTCCCCGGGGTCTGTTAGTCGAGGGGGCACGTCTCCATCCCCCCTGATCGAGTTTTGGCTGGTGGCAGTGGATACTACTTTTTACATTCAACCGCAAACATATTCCTATGGGATTTCCCATTGTTTTAGGCTACTACCTTTATTTAATTATTTACTGTAGCCTCGAACATACCGCCGGTTTATTTCATTAATATTAATTCTCCGGTTGGTATTTTTTGCCAAAACTTGATTCTAAAATCGCGTTTGTGTTCTCTTCTGTGACTCGAACCCAAGTCGAGCCCTTTGTTCCACTTTTTGGCGGGCTTCTCCACAGAAGCCCTCCAAAGTGGTGCCACTCAGAGGCTGACCGGCCCCCGCAGGGGGCGCCAGAGGGACAGCCTACATATCGGGCTGTCCCTTCTGGCCACCCCCTTCCGGTCGCTGGTCAGGCCCCTCTCCTCTTCCTCTCCTCCTCTGAAGGGGAAGAGGCGTTCCCAGGGGGACCTGGCTTCCGGTCAGGTCCCCCTGCGGACACTTATAAGGGCGGGAGCTGCTGGCCATCAGTCTCTTTGCCTAGCAGCTCCCACGTGAATCCTGAAGCATCGATCGGTTGTCGCAGCAGTTGTGGTAAGTATCGGGGGGGGAGAAGGGTCTGCTCAATGACCGTCGCGACAACTTGAGCGGACCCGAGGATTACAAAAATTATTAACTATGCGAAACCCGAGCGTGTTGGCAGAACGTGCCGAACGGGGGAAGTCCGGATGCATGGGTCGGCGCCATCGCATTATGCGTATGTAACTTACAGAGCCCTGGTTATTGTAACATGAATGAATATTCGTATATGGGTCGCTAGGTGAGATTACGGCGTGCCGCATGTATGTACCAGGGCCGTCGTGTCGCAGGGGTTTAATAAGTGAGGTTTACTGCATGCTCTAGTTAGTACAGACAACAATGGCCCAACCGATGAGTGCGGGGTCTTGGCATGCTGGAGACCGGGGTTCAAATCTAAGGTGATTTCTGGCAGGTGCGGTTTAAATGTGCAATTTTTATTATGGGCGCCGTGCGTGTGCACTAAGAAGTTGTTTTGACATGCTTATATGGTGTGCCTCAAGTACCCACAGAGGGATTGTTTGTGGCGGGTGCGGTTTTTAATCGTGTTATGGCCGCCGTGCCACAGTTATGTGCATCGGGGAGTCAAAGCCCGGAGTCATAGGCTAATTGCATGTTTTGTTGCTATTTGGTATCGGCCGAGTGCATTCACTAGTGACACAAGTGGTAAGTGCTTGGTCTTTGAACGCTGGTGACCTAAGTTCTAATGCATGGTCCGGGAATGTTGTTGAACGGCTGGGATTTGGATACTACGGCCGCCGTGCCTCATGTATTGCAAAAGAGGGGTTTTGGCAGGCGCATGTTTATATGGTGTGCCTCAAGTACCCACAGATGGGAGTTTATGCCGTGTTCTGTTTATATTTGGGCCGCCGTGCTTCGGTTACGGCCTCGGGTAAAGTAGAATTATCTATGCTGACCTGTCTTTATTATCCTGGCGGCAGTTGCTGTTAACACAGTCACCAGTGGCTCAAGTGGTAAGCGCTTGGTCTTTAATAATGGAAACATGAGTTCAAATGCGAAAGTTCGATTAACGAGCAACATTGCAGCTCCGAGATAGCGCATTCACTGCTGCACCAGCTTGTAATCAGCAGGACGCAGGTCCGAGTCCCCAATGGGGATGAAATACAAAAGAAGTATTTTACACGCCCCCGTATCCCGTCACATAATGGGGAATAATTTAAAGGTGCCCAGATACCGCCAGGTTTTTTAGCGGGGATTGATGCACAATCAGCCGGTCAGATGGCACAGCGAGGGGAGTGCCCGCGCGCGGTTCAGGGCCTGCCGACGCAGGGCCAAGTTCCTCCCTCATCTTTCCGAGCCGAGAAATGAGCACCGCACACCGTGCATGATAAGCTGCAGCGCTTGGTACCTGAAGGTTTATAGCGCTATATCAGTGCCAAATTATCAAACGGTAGGGGTTATAGCTGCAGGACATTCTGGCGCAACGGTGGCGTGCATGAACCCAGCTCGGAAGGCTGCGTGTTAGAGTCACATCAGGGTCAAATGGAAGGAGGTTAGCACATCCAGCAGTAGCGCAACTGGTACGTGATTGCTCTCGGAACACTGGGGGACCGGAGTTCTAACCCAATGTCCGGAACCTCCTGTGCATGTTTGCTTTTCTCTAAAATGGAATTTTTATGGCAAACGATGCGGCGAGGTCGCCTGGTCGGGTCTTTAATAGGCCGAGGAAAGTAGTTAGAGGGGAACCCGTGGTATAGATTAGGGCCGCCGTGCCCCACAATGCGGAACACGTTAACACAGCTGCTGCTCCAAGAAAGGGAAGCAGGGTTGTTTCTCAGGTTTCTTCTTTTCGGCCTTAACTGGTCAAGTGGCACAGCGAGTAGAGCACTCGCTTTGACATCCCTGCAGAGCCTGCAAACGCAGGTTCTAATCCCGGCAAGGCCAAATCTCAGCTTTTTTTCTTTCCGAAAATGAGCACCACACACCGTGGGTAACAGCAGGCAGCGCTCAGACACCGGAGGGTTTGTAGCGCTTTATAAAAGCAAAATTATTATGATGGAATAATTTAACAGGATAAAGCCTCTCAGGGGTGTTTTCATGTTTATTCTGTTTTGCTTGCCCATTATGTTGAACTTCATGCTTTATTTTGAATACAGGTCGGGCAAAGAAGCTGCAGATAAGAGGGATCTAACCCCCCCCTTTTTTCCAAAAGACAGAAGAGTGTATAGGATGTCGTCTGTGGAGGATTCTCAGGACCTGTTCCACTCAATTGAAGAAGTGCCCAACACCCCGGGTTCAAGTGAGGAAGAGGACGAAGGGGCCATATGGGCGTTATTCCAACAAAGGATGCGCAGTGAGGGGAAGGGCTGGGCTAAGAAAGTGTTAGCCAGGAAGCAACCGCTGTCCCCCCAACAAGTGGTGGTAGAGGCGCAAATCTGTCCAACCCCCGTGGTTGACACCCCCCCCAGGGAAATCACACTAAAGCCCTTACCTGCAAAAAGAAAACGCCAGCAGAAGGGTAAGAAAACGGAGGTGTTGCAGGTGTTGCCTGCTGTTCAAACTACAAGCGAACTTGGGCAAGTGGTGATGGCGGGGCCAGGGGTTATGAGTATAAATCAAGCGCAATTGACCATAGCACCACCCCTGTTACAGGTGTCTGCTGCTAACTCAGAGGTGACACCATCAGTCAGCGGTGCAGTTGGGAATGAAAGGTTTGGGGTGATTTTGGAGGAATTGTTGTTGTTAATTAAGGGCAGTGGGGCGCCTGCTGTGCTGGCAGCGGACAAATTACCAGTGGCTAGGAGCGTGTGGGAGGGTACCAATGTGGGCACTACTAATAACAATCCACCCACCGCTTCCACACCCTTCGCCCCTGCAACAGCCCTGGGGCCAGGCATCAACCCGGTCATCCCACCTCTTCCCCCACCTACTGTACCTTTGGGTGCTGTGCAGCCCGTGACATTTGCACCTTTGTTGTCGGGCAGGTCATCCTTGGCATGGCATATACCAGAGGACATTAAAGAACAGATATGGGCTAGGAAGAATATTGACATATTCAGCCTTTTGGCAATAGAAGATGCCGGTCCCAATGTCACCTTAAGTGCGGAGGAGAATAATAAGAGGCACCGTAAGTATCATCCAGAGGAGAACATCGCTAACTGGGAGAAAGCGTTCGCTATACTGTCAGTAATAGTGATGGAAAAGAACCCTGAGCATGGAGCAGGTTTGGTCAAATATAGGGAATCCATTGTAGAGGAGGCAAAAGAGTACGGTTCTACCGGGTGGATCGATTATGACAGGAAATTTAGATTTATGATGGAGCAATGCCCCGAGATGACTTGGGACCAAAATATGATGGATGCTTGGGCCTCTTTCATGGGTGGTAAGCAAAGGAAGAGCATTGGATGGGCTGATGTCCAAAAAAGCGGTAAGAGTAATTGGTATGGTAAGCAAAATAGTGGGGGTAAGGGGCAACCCTTTCACAATGCCCCCCAGGGACGGGGGGGTCAAGAGTCAGGAGCCACAGGATCTGGTGTTGCAAAGGGAACTAAAGAGGAGAAGAAAAAAGGGAACAGAACATGCCGTTATTTTAATAAAGGCAGCTGCAACTGGGGTCCGAAGTGTAGGTACAGCCACGAGTGTGGGAAATGTGGCGGGAACCAACCCCTGGTCAAATGTTTCAAGCGGGAAGGTTTCTCCGCTGGCAGGGGTCAGCGGAAAGGCCAGTAAGTCCACTACTATTTCCCTCCCGCCCCCGGCAATCAGCGCAACAGCACAGAGACTGGATTTGTCCACTAAGGGCCCCTCTCCAGTTAACTCACAGGTTTTAGGTGAACATCTAAACCACTACCCCAAACAGCACGAGAGGGATTTGCTATTTCAGGGTTTCACGGAAGGGTTTGTTATCCCTTACGAGGGACCCCACACCTGCCGCTTTGCCAAGAACCTACCTTCAGCAAGGGACCTGCCGGGGGAAGTTGATAGAAAAGTGAGCAAAGAACTGGAACTAGGCAGGATTGCGGGGCCATTTGATGCCCCACCCCTCCCTAACTTCATTGTATCACCACTGGGCATAGTTCCCAAAAAGGAAAAAGGTAAGTACAGGCTCATCCACCACCTTTCATACCCAAAAGGAGAGTCTGTCAACAATTGGTTGAGCCCTGAGACATGCTCTTTCCACTATGCTTCTTTTGATCAGGCTATGCTAGTTGTTGCCAATATGGGGAAAGGGGCTCTGATGGCCAAGGTGGATATAGAATCTGCATTTCGCTTATTACCTGTAAATCCGGCTAGCTTTCATTTGTTGGGATTCCATTGGAAGGAGGGTTTCTTTGTGGATAAATGCATGCCCATGGGGTGCTCAGTGTCTTGTTCCTTTTTCGAAGCATTCAGCACGTTCCTTGAATGGGCAGCGCGCAGAAGAGAGCAGCGGGGGGCAATGGTCCATTACCTAGACGATTTTTTATTTACTGGCAAGGATGGGTCCGATGACTGTTCAAGTGCAATGTCTGCCTTTCAGCAATTGATGGGAGAGATGGGGGTTCCCTTAGCGCCTGGGAAGACAGAGGATCCATGTAGGGTTTTAACATTCCTTGGCATTGAGATTGACACTGTTAAGGGGACTTGCAGGTTACCAGAGGATAAAGTCAAAGGCCTAAACGCTGAGATTATGAATAATTTGTCGAAGGACAGGACCACCCTGGAAAAGATGCAGCAACTCCTGGGTAAGCTGAATTTTGCGGCCAAAGTCATCCCAGCAGGGAGGGTCTTTGCACGAAGGCTGGCCAGGGCAACAGCTGGTGTGGCTCAGAAGCAACACCACATTAGATTAAGCTCTGCCCTCAAAGAGGACTTAAAGATGTGGTGCAGATTCTTAGATAGCTTCAATGGGGTTCAGATGTGGCGAACCCCGTGGGAAACCAGCGCTGAGCTACAGATGTTTTCGGATGCTGCAGGAAGCAAAGGTTTTGGTGTGATCCTAGGGCCTGAGTGGTGTGCTCAGAAGTGGCCGCAGCAGTGGCACAAGAAGGGCAGAACAAAAAACATAATGGTCCTAGAGATGTTCCCCATTGTTGTCGCATTGTTGTTATGGCCTACGATTCTGGCCAACAAGAGGGTACGTTTTTGGTCCGACAACAATGCGGTAGTACAAGCAATTAACTTACAGTCTGCTTCTTGCCCAGCAATGTTGAGCTTGCTCAGAAAACTAGTGGAAGTGTGTTTATATCATAACATTGAATTTAGGGCTCGACATGTGCCGGGCACTGCAAATGTTGCTGCTGACGCTCTTTCTCGCTTTCAGTGGTCCAAGTTCCGGAATGCCCACCCGGAGGGCAAGCTGGAGGGAGCACAGTTCAAAAAGGAATGGTGGCAGTTGGTGGTGTGGACAGGGCACTCGCAGAGTTGAGTGAGCGCTCACTCACGCCCGGAGTAAGATGCAGATACCAGCAAGGTTATGGTAAGTTCAAGAGCGTGATTTCTTATCTACAGTGTGAAAAACAGACCGCGGAGGAACAGGTACGCACTTTTGTGGTTTGGGCACACTCAGAAGGATTGTCAAAGAGTTGGCGGCGTCGCATCTGGCGGCGGTTGCCTTCCACTCCAAATTGGAGGGGAGAGGTGATCCCACAAAGGGGTTTTTGGTGCGCTCGGCATTGAAAGGCTGGGCCCGTTCGGAGCCAAGGTCTGAGGATGTGCGCAAACCAATTGACTTTGGGTTATTGGTGAGGTTGTTGGCCACATTACCTAGCATATGCTTTAGTGAATACAAAACGGCGCTATTCAGGTTGGCGTTCGCATGGGCCTTTTTTGGGGCCTTTAGGATTAGTGAGCTAGTTTCTGCATCCAAGAAAGACACATCTGGGAGGGCGATTGCTTTGAGTGATGTATCCCTGTTCCACAAAGACTCAGGTGAAGGGGTCAGTATATGGTTGAGGAAAAGCAAGACGGATCAGCAGGGAAAAGGTTTTCACATACGCCTACATGGGGCCCCCCTGGCGGATTGCTGCCCTGTGCACCTTTTCAAGAGGTTTATACAAATAAGAGCTACAAGCGCTGGCCCCCTGCTAACCCACGCCGACACTTCCCCCCTCTCTGTATTTCAATTTCGCAAGGTGCTGACAATGGCCTTGAAGGCCTTGGGAATTCAGGGGGAGGGATGGTCCACCCATAGTTTCAGGATAGGCGCAGCTACCACTGCCTTTCAGCAGGGCATGTCTCCACGGGCGATCATGAAGGTGGGGAGGTGGGAGTCGGGCCGTTATCGATTGTATGTCCGCCCCCAGCATAATGCATCCCCTGAATAATACTAGATACAGAGGGCACTCAAGGGCGGGGCGGAGTAGTGTGTGCGTTGGATCCGGGCGGATCAAAGAATATATGGTATGGTATATTTTTTCCCCTTAGATGATGCAGTATGGCTGATCGGCCACTCATTTGTGACACGCGCTGAAAAAAGGGCCAGTCAATGGACGATCGGCCACAACCTGGATTTCAAGGGTACCGAGTGTGTGTGGCTGGGCACTCCTGGCATGAGGTGGCATTCCTTGCTGCCGGCAATTCACTGGCGACTCCAGTGGCGGCGGGCCCCAAGGTGGTTATTGATTCATTTGGGGGGCAACGATCTGGCCAAGTTGGGTCGCGGACGCTTGCTCACACAAATACAGGTTACTTTGCCTATAATTGCGCACGAGTTGCCAGGCACAGAAATATTCTGGTTAGAAGTCGTGCAAAGGCAAGTATGGAGAGACGCCATTTCCGTAGCCGGCATGGAGAAATCCAGAAAGCGCCTCAACAGAAGTGTTGCGAAATTCACCAAGGCAGAGGGCCTGGGGTACGTAGGGCACTGCTGTTTGAGCTCCTTGCCTTCCCATTTTGAAGCGGATGGGGTCCACCTATCTGATAAAGGCAACAATGTTTTCCTAACGGCTATATTAGGCGAGCTAAAGAGGGCAGGTTGCAGATGAATTCAATGGTGAGTATGGTAAGCTGTAATTGTCTAGTAAATTTGAAGGAGAAGCAAGGTCCTAGGGTTTGGGGGCAATGATGGCAGCGTCCGCCACCATCAAAGCGTGGCGGAGTATCGGGGCGGTCCTAGCCAATGAGGTACTTCACGCTGCAGCTGCAGCGGCTCGGGATTGGCCGGGCTCGAGCCGATCCCTCGACGGGCACTGACTCCCTTCCTTAGGGCTTTAGACCAACAATCATCCTGGTCAGTGCCCCTGGTTCCTGCTGGCTGTGCCAGTGTAGCTGGAATGACCAGGAGTTTTGTCAGTTTGGCCAGTGGCTAAAGTGGTGACATGGTTCACCCGTATCTGACTGTTTGTAATGTGGCTGGGACCATCCCAAGTTGTCTTGCTCCAAAATAAACTGTGACCTTGTGTTTTTTCCAAAGAACTTTAATACAGTTGTCTGTGTATTCATTTATTCATTTCATTGTGTTATGATAATGACCTAAGGAGGTGGGGGTGTCCAATGGGGATCTCCCCGCTAAGAGGCTGACCGGCCCCCGCAGGGGGCGCTAGAGGGACAGCCTACACAGCGGGCTGTCCCTTCTGGCCACCCCCTTCCGGTCGCTGTTCAGGCCTCTCTCCTCTTCCTCTCCTCCTCTGAAGGGGAAGAGGCGTTCCCAGGGGGACCTGGCTTCCGGTCAGGTCCCCCTGCGGACACTTATAAGGGCGGGAGCTGCTGGCCATCAGTCTCTTTGCCCAGCAGCTCCCGCCCAGTGTGAATTGACACCCAACCACCCACACCTGAGAATATAATGCTGAGGTTAAACAGGTTGAAGATTGGTAAATTTTAAAACTGGAGTAATACGTGCAGACTGGTGGTAGGAGTATGGTGACGCTTTCGCATCATCAGTAGAACTAGTAGAGTGCCATAGTAGAAGTATTGATGAAATAAGTTAGTGTGTTGTTTCAGTTGTTCCTAATATTTTTGTTTCTTGTTACATGCGGAGTATCGAGGCGGTCCTAGCCAATGAGGTACTTCACGCTGCAGCGACAGCGGCTCGGGATTGGCCGGGCTCGAGCCGATCCCTCGACGGGCACAGACTCCCTTCCTTAGGGCTTTAGGCCAACAATCATCCTGGTCAGTGCCCCTGGTTCCTGCTGGCTGTGCCAGTGTAGCTGGAATAACCAGCAGTTTTGTCAGTTTGGCCAGTGGCTAAAGTGGTGACATGGTTCACCCGTATCTGACTGTTTGTAATGTGGCTGGGACCATCCCAAGCTGTCTTGCTCCAAAATAAACTGTGACCTTGTGTTTTTTCCAAAGAACTTTAATACAGTTGTCTGTGTATTCATTTATTCATTTCATTGTGTTATGATAATGACCTAAGGAGGTGGGGGTGTCCCATGGGGATCTCCCCGCTATGTCTGGGGTACTTAGGAGGGGAGGAGGGGTGGAGGGGAATTTAGGCACCCTGGACTGAGTTGCCAAGGCAACTCAAGTCGCACACCGTCCTGATTGGCCCAAGTGGTGAGCCGGCCGGCTCACCACTTAGCATGTTTGAGTGACAGCTAGGCTGAGTGAATGGGGGTTTTCTGCATAAAAGCAGGGCTTTGGGGACTGGAACTTCAGAAGTCGCCACAGGACCTAAGAATCCGACGAGGGAGAAGCTGAGCCAACCTGCCACGACACCACCACCGGTGGAGCCCTGCTGGACCGTCTCACCACTTTTCCCAATGACAGAGGAGATCTCCCGGCGGAGAGTCTTCTTCCTTTGACAGGTGGGGATAAACAGTTTCACTGTCTTTTCACCTTCCCGACATACCTCGTGGCCGCCTTGCCTGTGCCAAGCACCCCGGCAACCGGGATACCACGTTTTACCACGACCGCAAAACTAAGGTACCACCTTTAACCGGAAAACTCTGCGGCTGGTTTCTTCCCTGGTAGTGCAACGGCCTTCATCTTTCCTCCAAGTCGAGATCTTCTCTTCCCCTGGACGACGATGCCTCTTGGACCCACTGCCAGGAACAACTGCCACCGCTGGAGGATCCTTCCCACTTAAGGTACCATGTCCCGCCTGGCTTCCCTTGCTACCGACTGTACGGGGTAGATTTAGCCCCCGGCTTTCGAACCTGGGTTAGCCTGGGACACCCTGGCTAAACTTTCCTAAAGCCTCTCTAAACTCTTTTTGAACCCTCTGCAAGACTTTCTAAGCCTAGTGTAACTGTGTGATCTTGGGCGCATTTGTGCTCTGCTCTCTCTAAGAGTGGGCCCAGCCTTTGGACTTTGGCTCACCAGTGACTTTTGCTCTTCTGCCTTGCTAACAGTGTTCCTGAACCTTAGAGTGGTGTACCTTTTCCATGTTCTGTCTTTTTCCCTCCCTTTCTCACAAACCTATTGGAGTGCCATCTAGTTAAGCGCTCACCTCTGTATGAAAATAAGTGGTGTTTTACTGTGACTTATCTGATAAGGAAAAATGGGTGCATATATTACAATAGTAACTGTGTTTAAAATATTTTTACAATAAGAGTGCTGGAGTGTTTCAAACAGTGTTTTTTTAAATAAACAATTATATACTTGGATACCAAAGCTCCGGTAAGTGTTTGCTTGTATTATTGTGTCTAAGTGCCTATTGTGTATACATTGCATACTGCCTAACTCTTCTTGAGGGAAGTCTGACTGCTCAGCCACAGCTACCAGGTAAATGTGGGTGGTACAGACTGCTACCAAGTGGTTTTACTGCCAACACCTGTAGTCTTAAATCTTTTGCAGTGCTCCCTAAGGGAAATGCACAGGTTTCTGCCTAACAGTTGGGCAGGGGATTGTTGAGTGGGAAAAAAGAGCGCCAACCAGGAAGGCACCAGTTTGGCTGGGTTAAGGTCAGGTGACCTAGATCCATGTGCACCTGCTCGCGATCTGCAAAGGAAAAGAGGCTGGAGGACTCCTTAAATAGGGAAAAAGAGCAGAATCCAGGATGGCACCAGGTGGGCGGGGATTGCTAAGAGGGGAAAAAGAGCGGCAAAGAGGAAGGCACCAGGTTGGCAGGGCTTAGGTCAGGTGACTTAGATCTAATTGCACGTGCTCCCCATCCGCAAGGCAAAAGAGGTTGGAGGGCTCCTTAAGTAGGGAAAAAGAGCAGCAACCAGGAAGGCACCAGGTGAGCAGGGATTGCTAAGTGGGGAAAAAGAGTTGCAAACAGGAAGGCACCATGTGGGTGGGGCTTGGGTCAGGTGACCTAGATCCGCTTGCACCTTCTTCCACGCCAGCAAAGGAAAAGAGGCTGGAGGGCTTCTTAAGTAGGGAAACAGATCGGCACCCAGGAAAACATGTGGGCAGGGCTTGCTAAGTGTTGAAAAAGAGTGGCAACTAGGAAGTCACCAGTTGGGCGGGGCTTGCTAAGTGGGAAAGAAAAGCAGCCCACAGGAAGGCACCAGGTGGGCGGGGCTTATGTCAGGTGACCTAGATCCACTTGCACCTGCTCCCAATCTGCAAAGAAAATAGGCTGGAGGGCTCCTTAAGCAGGGAAACAGATCGGGAACCAGGAAGGCACCATGTCGGCAGGGCTTGCAAATTGTTGAAAAAGACTGGCAACCAGGAAGGCACCAGGTGGGGCCGGGGCTTAGGCTAGGTGACATAGATCCACTTGCACCCGCTCCCCAGCTGCAAAGGAAACAAGGCTGGAGGGCTCCTTAAGTAGGGAAAAAAGAGTGGCAACCAGGAAGGCACCAGGTGGACGGGGCTTGCTAAGTGGAGAAAAAGAGCGGCAATCCGGAAGGCACCAGGTAGACAGTGCTTAGGCCAGGTACCTAGATCCACTTGCACCTGTTCCCCATCTGCAAAGGAAAACAAGTCTGGAGGTCTCCTTAAGTAGGGAAAAAAAGCCTCAACCAGGAAGTCACCAGGTGGGCTGGTCCTGCTAAATTGGGAAAAGAGTAGCAACCATAAAGGCACCAGGTTAGCATGGGCTGAGGTCAGGTGACCTAAATCCATGTATACCTGCTCCCGATCTTTAAAGGAAAAGAAGCTGGAGTTCTCCTTAAATAGGGAAAACTAGCAGAAACCAGGAAAGCACTAGTTTGGCAGGGGATTGCTGAGTGGGGAAAAAGAGTGCCAACCAGGAAGGCACCAGTTTGGCTGGGTTAAGGTCAGGTGACATAGATCCCTTGCACCTGATCCCCATCTGCAAAGGAAAAGAGGATGGAGGGCTCCTTAAGTAGGAAAAAAGAGCAGCAACCAGGAAGGCACGAGGTGGGCGGGGATTGCTAAGTGAGGGAAAAGTGCGGCAACAAGGAAGGCACCAGGTGGCCATGGGCTTTGGTCAGATGACCTAGATCCATGTGCACCTGCTCGCGACCTGCAAAGGAAAAGAGGCTGTAGAGCTTCTTAAATAGGTAAAAAGAGCAGAATCCAGGAAGGCACCAGGTGCGTCGGGGATTGCTAAGAGGGGAAAAAGAGGGCAAACAGGAAGGCACCAGGTTGGCAGGCTTAGGTCAGATGACTTAGATCCAATTGCACCTGCTCCCCATCTGCAAAGCAAAAGAGGCTGGAGGGCTCCTTAAGTAGGAAAATAGAGCAGCAACCAGGTAGGCAGAGATTGCTAAGTGGGGAAAAAGAGCGGCAACCAGGAAGGCACCATATGGGTGGGGCTTCGGTCAGGTGACCTAGATCCGCTTGCACCTGCTCCCCATCAGCAAAGGAAAAGAGGCTGGAGGGCTCCTTACGTAGGGAAACAGATCGGCCACCAGGAAGGCACCATGTGGGCAGGGCTTGCTAAGTGTTGGAAAAGAGTGGCAACCAGGAAGGCACCAGTTGGGCGGGGCTTGCTAAGTGGGAAAGAAGAGCGGCAACCAGGAAGGCACCAGGTGGGTGGGGCTTATGTCAGATGACCTAGATCCACTTGTACCTGCTCCCCATCTGCAAAGAAAATAGTCTAGAGGGCTCCTTAAGTAGGGAAACAAATCAGCAACCAGGAAGGCACCATGTGGGCAGGGCTTGCTAAGTGTTGAAAAAGAGTGGCATCCAGGAAGGCACAAGGCGGGGCCGGGCCTCAGGCCAGGTGACATAGATCTACTTGGACCTGCTCCCCAGCTGCAAAGGAAATGAGGCTGGAGGGCTCCTTAAGTAGGGAAAAAGAGTGGCAACGAGGAAGGCACCAAGTGAACAGGGCTTGCTAAGTGGCGAAAAAGAGCGGCAACCAGGAAGGCACCAGGTAGTCAGTGCTTAGGCCAGGTGACATAGATCAACTTGCACCTGCTCCCCAGCTGCAAAGGAAACGAGGCTGGAGGGCTCCTTAAGTAGGGAAAATGAGCGGAAACCAGGAAAGCACTAGTTGGGCAGGGGATTGCTGAGTGGGGAAAAAGAGCGCCAACCAGGAAGGCATCAGTTTGGCTGGGTTAAGGTCAGATGACATAGATCCGCTTGCACCTGCTCCCCATCTGCAAAGGAAAAGAGGATGGAGGGCTCCTTAAGTAGGGAAACACATCAGCAACCAGGAAGGCACGAGGTGGGCGGGGATTGCTAAGTGGGGAAAATTTGCGGCAACTAGGAAGGCACAAGGTGGGCATGGGCCTAGGTCAGATGTCCTAGATCCATGTGCAACTACTCCCGATCTGCAAAGGAAAAGAGGCTGGAGGGATCCTTAAATAGGGAAAAAGAGCAGAATCCAGGAAGGGGAAGGCACCAGGTGGGTGGGGATTGCTAAGAAGGGAACAAGAGCAGCAAACAGGAAGGCACAAGGTTGGCAGGGTTTAGGTCAGGTGACTTAGATCCAATTGAACCTGCTCCCCATCTGCAAAGCAAATGAGGCTGGAGGGCTCCTTAAGTAGCAAAAAATAGCAGCAACCAGGAAGGCACCAGGTGGACAGGGCTTGCTAAGTCGCGAAAAAGAGCGGCAACCAGGAAGGCACCAGGTAGTCAGTGCTTAGGCAAGGTACCTAGATTCACTTGCACCTGCTCCCCATCTGCAAAGGAAAAATAGTCTGGAACCTCCTTAAGTAGGGAAACAAAACCTCAACCAGGAAGTCACCAGGTGGGCAGGGCCTGCTAAATTGGGACAAAGAGCAGAAACCATGAAGGCACCAGGTGAGCATAGGCTTAGGGCAGGTGTCCTAAATCCATGTGCACCTGCTCCCAATCTTTAAATGAAAAGAGGCTGGAGTTCTCCTTAAATAAGGAAAACGAGCAGAAACCAGGAAAGCACTAGTTGGACAGGGGATTGCTGAGTAGGGAAAAAGAGTGTCAACCAGGAAGGCTCCAGTTTGGCTTGGTTATGGTCAGGTGACATAGATCCGCTTGCACCTGCTCCCCATCTGCAAAGGAAAAGAGGATGGAGGGCTCCTTAAGTAGGGAAACAGATCGGTAACCAGGAAGGCACCATGTGGGCAGGGCTTGCTAAGTGTTGAAAATGAGTGGCAACCAGGAAGGCACCAGGTGGGCAGGGCTTATGTCAGGTGACCTAGATCCACTTGCACCTGCTCTCCATCTGCAAAGAAAATAGGCTGGATGACTCCTTAAGTAGGGAAAAAGATCGTCAACCAGGATGCACCATGTGGGCAGGGCTTGCTAAGTGTTGAAAAAGAGTGGCAACCAGGAAGGCACCAGGTGGGGCCCTCGGCTTAGGCCAGGTGACATAGATGCACTTGCACCTGCTCCCCAGCTGTAAGGGAAACAAGGCTAGAGGGCTCCTTAAGTACGGAAAAGGAGAGGCAACCAGGAAGGCACCAGGTGGATGCAGCTTGCTAAGTGGGGAAAAAGAGAGCCAACCAGGAAGGAACCAGTTAGGCGGTGCTCAGGCCAGGTGACCTAGATCATCTTGCACCTGCTCCCCATCTGCCAAGGAAAAAGAGTCTGGAGGACTTCTTAAGTAGGGAAAAAAAGCATCAACCATCAAGTCACCAGGTGGGTGGGGTCTGCTAAATTGGGACAAAGAGCAGCAACCATGAAGGCACCAGGTGAGCATGGGCTTAGGTCAGGTGACCTAAATCCATGATCACCTGCTCCCGATCTTTAAAGGAAAAGAGGCTGGAGTGCTCCTTAAATAGGGAAAACGAGCAGAAACCACGAAAGCACTAGTTGGGCAGGGGATTGCTGAGTGGGCAAAAAGAGCGCCAACCAGAAAGGCACCAGTTTGGCTGGGTTAAGGTCAGGTAATATAGATCCGCTTGCACCTGCTCCCCACCTGCAAAGGAAAAGAGGATGGAGGGCTCCTTAAGTAGGGAAAAAGAATGGCAACCAGGAAGGCACAAGGTGGGTGGGGTTTGCTAAGTGGGGAAAAATTGCGGCAACAAGGAATTCACCAGTTGGGCATGGGTTTAGATCAGGTGAACTAGATCCATGTGCACCTGTTCCCGATCAGCAAAGGAAAAGAGGCTGGAAGGCTCCTTAAATAGGGAAAAAGAGCGGAATCCAAGCAGGCACCAGGTGGGCGGGGATTGCTAAGAGGCGAAAAAGAGTGGAAAAGAGGAAGGCACCAGGTTGGCAGGGCTTAGGTCAGGTGACTTTCATCCAATTGCACCTGCTCCCCATCTGCAAACCAAAAGAGGCTGGAGGGCTCCTTAAGTAGGGAAAAAGAGCAGCAACCAGGAAGGCACCAGGTGGGCAGGGATTGCTAAGTGGGGAAAAGAGCGGCAACCAGGAAGGCAACATGTGGGTGGGGCTTAGGTCAGGTGACCTAGATCTGCTTGCACCTGCTCCCCATCTGCAAAGCAATAGAGGCTGGAGGGCTCCTTAAGTAGGGAAAAAGAGCAGCAACCAGGAAGGCACCAGGTGGGCAGGGGATTGCTGAGTGGGGAAAAAGAGCGCCAACCAGGATGGCACCATTTTGGCTGGGTTAAGGTCAGGTGACATAGTTCTGCTTGCACCTGCTCACCATCTGCAAAGGAAAAGAGGATGGAGGGCTCCTTAAGTAGGGAAAAAGTCTGGCAACCAAAAAGGCACAAGGTGGCCTGGGATTGCTAAGTGGGGAAAAAGTGTGGCAACAAGGAAGGCAGCAGGTGGGCATGGGCTTAGGTCAGGTGACCTAGATCCAATTGCACTTGCTCCCCATTTGCAAAGCAAAATAGGCTGGAGGGTTCCTTAAGTAGGGAAAAAGAGCGGCAACCAGGAAGGCACCAGGTGGGCAGGGATTGCTAAAATGGGAAAAAGAGCAGCAACCAAGAAGGCACCATGTGGGTGTGGCTTAGGTCATGTGACCTAGATCCGCTTGCACCTGCTCCCCATCTGGAAAGGAAAAGAGGCTGGAGGGCACCTTAAGTAGGGAAACAGATCAGCAACCTGGAAGGCACCATGTCGGCAGAGCTTGCTAAGTGTTGAAAAAGAGTAGCAACCAGGAAGGCACAAGGTGGGCAGGGCTTGCTATTTGGGAAAGAAGAGCGGCAACCAGGAAGGCACCAGGTGGGCAGGGATTGCTAAAATGGGAAAAAGAGGGCAACCAGGAAGGCACCATGTGGGTGGGGCTTAGGTCAGGTGACCTAGATCCGCCTGCACCTGCTCCCCATCTGCAAAGGAAAAGAGGCTGGAGGGCTCCTTAAGAAGGGAAACAGATCAGCAACCTGGAAGGCACCATGTGGGCAGGGCTTGCTAAGTGTTGAAAAAGAGTAGCAACCAGGAAGGCACAAGGTGGGCGGGGCTTGCTAAGTGGGGAAAAAGAGTGCCAACCAGGAAGGAAGCAGGTAGGCAGTGCTTAGGCCAGGTGACCTAGATCCTCTTGCACCTGCTCCCCACCTGCCAAGGAAAAAGAGTCTGGAGGACTCCTTAAGTAGGGAAAAAAAGGTTAACCATCAAGTAATCAGGTGGGCGGGGTCTGCTAAATTGGGACAAAGAGCAGCAAGCATGAAGGCACCAGGTGAGCATGGGCTTAGGTCAGGTGACCTAAATCCATGTGCACCTGCTCCCGATCTTTAAAGGAAAAGAGGCTGGAGTGCTCCTTAAATAGGGAAAACAAGCAGAAACCAGGAAAGCACTAGTTGGGCATGGGATTGCTGAGTGGGGAAAAAGAGCACCAACCAGGAAGGCACCAGTTTGGCTGGGTTAAGGTCAGGTGACATAGATCCGCTTGCACCTGCTCCCCACCTGCAAAGGAAAAGAGGATGGAGGGCTCCTTAAGTAGGGAAAAAGAGCAGCAACCAGGAAGGCACGAGGTGGGCGGGGATTGCTAAGTGGGGAAAAAATGCAGCAACAAGGAATTCACCAGGTGGGCATGGGCTTAGGTCAGGTGACCTAGAACCATGTGCACCTGTTCCCCATCTGCAAAGCAAAAGAGGCTGGAGGGCTCCTTAAGTAGGGAAAAAGAGATGCAACCAGGAAGGCACCAGGTGGGCAGGGATTGCTAATTGGGGAAAAGAGCGGCAACCAGGAAGGCACCGTGTGGGTGGGGCTTAGGTCAGGTGACCTAGATCCGCTTGCACCTGCTCCCCATCTGCCAAGGAAAAGAGGCTGGAGGGCTCCTTAAGTAGGGAAACAGATTGGTAACCAGGAAGGCAACATGTGGGCAGGGCTTGCTAAGTGTTGAAAAGGAGTGGCAACTAAGAAGGCACCAGGTGGGGCTGGGCTTAGGCCAGGTGACATAGATCCACTTGCACCTGCTCCCCATCTGCATAGGAAAAGAGGATGGAAGGCTCCTTAAGTAGGGAAAAAGAGCGGCAACCAGGAAGACACCAGGTGGCCGGGGATTGCTAAGTGGGAAAAAAGTGTGGCAACAAGGAATGCACCAGGTGGGTAAGGGCTTAGGTCAGGTGACCTAGATCCATTTGCACTTGCTCTCGATCTGCAAAGGAAAAGAGGCTGGATGGCTCCTTAAATAGGGAAAAAAAGTGGCAAACAGGAAGGCACCAGGTGGGCAGGGGATTGCTGTGTGGGGAAAACGAGTACCAACCAGGATGGCACCATTTTGGCTGGGTTAAGGTCAGGTGACATAGATCTGCTTGCACCTGCTCACCATCTGCAAAGCAATAGAGGCTGGAGAGCTCCTTAAGTAGGGAAAAAGAGCAGCAACCAAGAAGGCACCAGGTGGGCAGGGGATTGCTGAGTGGGGAAAAAGAGTACCAACCAGGATGGCACCATTTTGGCTTTGTTAAGGTCAGGTGACATAGATCTGCTTGCACCTGCTCACCATCTGCAAAGGAAAAGAGGATGGAGGGCTCCTTAAGTAGGGAAAAAGTGCGGCAACCAAGAAGGCACAAGGTGGCCGGGGATTGCTAAGTGGGGAAAAAGTGCGGCAACAGGGAAGACACCAGGTGGGCATGGGCTTAGGTCAGGTGACCTTGATCCAATTGCACCTGCTCCACATTTGCAAAGCAAAATAGGCTGGAGGGTTCCTTAAGTAGGGAAAAAGAGCGGCAACCAGGAAGGCACCAGGTGGGCAGGGATTGCTAAAATGGGAAAAAGAGGGCAACCAGGAAGGCACCATGTGGGTGGGGCTTAGGTCAGGTGACCTAAATCCGCTTGCACCTGCTCCTCATCTGCAAAGGAAAAGAGGCTGGAGGGCTCCTTAAGTAGGGAAACAGATCAGCAACCTGGAAGGCACCATGTGGGCAGGGCTTGCTAAATGTTGAAAAAGTGCAGCAACCAGGAAGGCACAAGGTGGGCGGGGCTTGCTATTTGGGAAAGAAGAGCGGCAACCAGGAAGGCACCAGGTGGGCGGGGCTTAGGTCAGGTGACCTAGATCCACTTGCACCTGCTCCCCATCTGCAAAGAAAATAGGCTGGAGGGCTCCTTAAGTAGGGAAACAGATCAGCAACCAGGAAGGCATCATGTAGGCAGGGCTTGCTAAGTGTTGAAAAAGAGTGGCAACCAGGAAGGTACCAGGTGGGGCCGGGGCTTAGGCCAGGTGACATAGATCCACTTGCACCTGCTCCCCAGCTGCAAAGGAAACTTGGCTGCAGGGCTCCTTAAATAGGGAAAAAGAGTGGCAACCAGGAAGGCACCAGGTGGACGGGGCTTGCTAAGTGGGGAAAAAGTGCTGCAACCAGGAAAGCACCAGGTAGGCAGTGCCTAGGCCAGGTACCTAGATCCACTTGCACCTGCTTTCCATCTGCAAAGGAAAAAGAGTCTGGAGGCCTCCTTAAGTATGGAAAAAAAGTGTCAACCAGGAAGTCACCAGGTGGGCGGGCCTGCTATATTTGGGCAAAGAGCAGTAACCATGAAGGCACCAGGTGAGCATGGGCTTAGGTCAGGTGACCTAAATCCATGTGCACCTGCTCCCGATCTTTAAAGGAAAAGAGGCTGAAGTTCTCCTTAAATAGGGAAAATGAGCAGAAACCAGGAAAGCACTAGTTGGGCAGGGGATTGCTGAGAGGGGAAAAAGAGCGCCAACCAGGAAGGCACCAGTTTGGCTGGGTTAAGGTCAGATGACATAGATCCGCTTGCACCTGCTCCCCATCTGCAAAGGAAAATAGGATGGAGGGCTCCTTAAGTAGGGAAACAGATCAGCAACCTGGAAGGCACCATGTGGGCAGGGCTTGCTAAATGTTGAAAAAGTGCAGCAACCAGGAAGGCACAAGGTGGGCGGGGCTTGCTATTTGGGAAAGAAGAGCGGCAACCAGGAAGGCACCAGGTGGGCGGGGCTTAGGTCAGGTGACCTAGATCCACTTGCACCTGCTCCCCATCTGCAAAGAAAATAGGCTGGAGGGCTCCTTAAGTAGGGAAACAGATCAGCAACCAGGAAGGCATCATGTAGGCAGGGCTTGCTAAGTGTTGAAAAAGAGTGCCAACCAGGAAGGTACCAGGTGGGGCCGGGGCTTAGGCCAGGTGACATAGATCCACTTGCACCTGCTCCCCAGCTGCAAAGGAAACTTGGCTGCAGGGCTCCTTAAATAGGGAAAAAGAGTGGCAACCAGGAAGGCACCAGGTGGACGGGGCTTGCTAAGTGGGGAAAAAGTGCTGCAACCAGGAAAGCACCAGGTAGGCAGTGCCTAGGCCAGGTACCTAGATCCACTTGCACCTGCTTTCCATCTGCAAAGGAAAAAGAGTCTGGAGGCCTCCTTAAGTATGGAAAAAAAGTGTCAACCAGGAAGTCACCAGGTGGGCGGGGCCTGCTATATTTGGGCAAAGAGCAGTAACCATGAAGGCACCAGGTGAGCATGGGCTTAGGTCAGGTGACCTAAATCCATGTGCACCTGCTCCCGATCTTTAAAGGAAAAGAGGCTGAAGTTCTCCTTAAATAGGGAAAATAAGCAGAAACCAGGAAAGCACTAGTTGGGCAGGGGATTGCTGAGAGGGGAAAAAGAGCGCCAACCAGGAAGGCACCAGTTTGGCTGGGTTAAGGTCAGATGACATAGATCCGCTTGCACCTGTTCCCCATCTGCAAAGGAAAATAGGATGGAGGGCTCCTTAAGTAGGGAAACACATCGGCAACCAGGAAGGAACGAGGTGGGCGGGGATTGCTAAGTGGGGAAAATGTGCGGCAACTAGGAAGGCACCAGGTGGGCATGGGCTTAGGTCACATGACCTAGATCCATGTGCAACTACTCCCGATCTGCAAAGGAAAAGAGGCTGGAGGAATCCTTAAATAGGGAAAAAGAGCAGAATCCAGGAAGGCACCAGGTGGGTGGGGATTGCTAAGAGGGGAAAAGAGCGGCAAACAGGAAGGCACAAGGTTGGCAGTGTTTAGGTCAGGTGACTTAGATCCAATTGCACCTGCTCCCCATCTGCAAAGCAAATGAGGCTGGAGGGCTCCTTAAGTAGCGAAAAAGGGCAGCAACCAGGAAGGCACCAGGTGGGCAGGGATTGCTAAGTGGGGAAAAGAGAGGCAACAAGGAAGGCACCATGTGGGTGGGGCTTAGGCCAGGTGACATAGATCCACTTGCACCTGCCCCAGCTGCAAAGGAGACGTGGCTGGAGGGCTCCTTAAGTAGGGAAAAAGAGCAGCAACCAGGAAGGCACAAGTTGGGCAGGGCTTGCTAAGTGTTGAAAAAGAGTGGCAAACAGGAAGGTAAAAGGTAGGCAGGGCTTAGGCCAGGTGACCTTGATCCACTTGCACCTGCTCACCATCGGCAAAGGAAAAGATGATGGAGTGCTCCTTAAGTAGGGAAAAAGAGCGGCAACCAGGAAGCCACCAGGTAGGAGGCGTTTGCTAAGTGGGGAAAAAGAGCGGCAACCAGGTAGGCATCAGGTGGGTGGGGCTTAGGTCAGGTGACCTAGATCCGCTTGCACCTGCTCCCCATCTGCAAAGGAAAAGAGGCTGGAGGGCTCCTTAAGTAGGGAAACAGAACAGCAACCTGGCAGGCACCATGTGGGCAGGTCGTGCTAAGTGTTGAAAAAGAGTAGCAACCAGGAAGGCACCCGGTGGGCAGGGATTGCTAAGTGGGGAAAAGAGCGGCAACCAGGAAAGCACCATTTGGGTGGGGCTTAGGTGTGGTGACCTAGATCCGCTTGCACCTGCTCCCCATCTTCAAAGGAAAAGAGGCTGGAGGGCTCCGTAAGTAGAGAAACGGATCTGCAGCCAGGAAGGCACCATGTGGGCAGGGCTTACTAAGTGTTGAAAAAGAGTGGCAACCAGGAAGGCACCAGGTGGGGCCAGGGCGTAGGCCAGGTGACATAGATCCACTTGCACCTGCCCCAGCTACAAAGGAGACGAGGCTGGAGGGCTCCTTAAGTAGGGAAAAAGAGCAGCAACCAGGAAGGCACAAGTTGGGCAGGGCTTGCTAATTGTTGAAAAAGAGTGGCAAACAGGAAGGTAAAAGTTGGGCGGGGCCTAGGCCAAAAATTACCTTGATCCACTTGCACCTGCTCACCATCCGCAAAGGAAAAGATGATGGAGTGCTCCTTAAGTAGGGAAAAAGAGCGGCAACCAGGAAGCCACCAGGTAGGAGGCATTTGCTAAGTGGGGAAAAAGAGCGGCAACCGGGTATGCATCAGGTGGCCGGGGCTTAGGCCAGGTGACTTAGATTCAATTGCACCTGCTTCCCATCTCCAGAGGAAAAGAGGCTGGATGGCTGTTTAAATAGGGAAAAAGAGCGGCAACCAAGAAGGCACCAGGTGGGCGGGGCGTGCTAAGTGGGGAAAAAGAGTGGCAACTAGGTAGTCATCAGGTGGGTGGGGCATGCTAAATGTTGAAAAAGAGTGGCAATCAGAAAGTCACCATGTGGGTGGTGCTTAGGCCAGGTGACCTAGATCCACTTGCACCTGCGCCCCATCTGGAAAGGAAAAGAGTCTCGGGGCTCCTTAAGTAGGGAAAAAGAGTGGCAACCAGGAAGGCACCATGTGGGCATGGCTTAGGCCAGTTGACCTCTTGCACCTGCTCCCCATCTGCATAGGAAAAGAGGCTGGAGGGCTCCTTAAGTAGGGAAAAAGAGCGGCAAGCAGGAAGACACCAATTGGGTGGGGCTTGCTAAGTGGGGAAAAAGAGCGGCAACAAGGAAGGCACCAGTTGGGAGGGTCTTAGGTCAGGTGACCTAGATCCACTTTCACCTGCTCCTCCTTTTTCTCTTGCTACTACTGATACATCTGTTCTCATCTCTCCCTGCTCTTTCTTTTATGCTCGTCTTCCTTCAATCTCTTTTCTTGTTGCCAATCTTTTCTATCCTGTTTGTCTTTATCTTCTCTTTGCCTAACTTCCTCAATGCTTTTCCCATCTAGCTTGAGTAATATCTTTCCTCCCATTCATTTGTTCTGCACAAGCATTACCTTGTCAGCTTAATCCTTCTCTCCTTTCCACCTCTTGATCTCTCTTTCTATTTCTGTCAATGCATTTGTTCTCTCACTCTTTTCTTCTTTGTCTTGTATGGGCTCCTCTGGACTATCGTCACTACTATAGGTGGGTGGTTCATATATTGGATAACTATAGCCTGTTGCCGTTTTCAGTTCTTTTAAATGATACAACTCTGCTTCTTCCACATTAGCGCCTTTCACTTTAGGCGAGGCAAGGTGATCAGAATGCTCAACACCTTCCTCCTCACAATGGCTAAGCATCCACTCCTCAGGTGGTGGATCCTCTCTCTCTTCCTGGTACATCTTCTAGAGCTTTAGGATTGCTAATCTTTTCTCAAATGTCTTCCCTGTGTAATCAGCGTACAAGTATGTGGTCATGTGTGGCAATACCGCTTTTGACAGTGATCCCCCTTGTGGCTACGGCATGAACATCTTATCTGCCGTGCCTTTCACCCATTCAAACTATACTGTCTGAGCTTGGACATGTGCTTGGGCTGTGTTTTACATAAGTGCATCAGAGGAGTGTCTTCATTGTGACAAGTTTCAATTGACTGTCAATACTTACAAGACTTTACAGAATACTCTCACCACTTTTTCAATACTTTTTAAAACAACAAATATGAGCGTGCACCAACAATCGCCGCACAAGCTTCTGAATTCTCATAAATATATACCTATGGATTGGAACCAACCACTTCGCTAGACAGTCACTAGAGCTCTTTTACTTTGTCTCAATTCCTGCAAAACTTTTATCGCTATTTGCACACCTTTACTCATTATATAATACACAGACGAGTCAAGTTTCCACATTTAATAAAAACATCATGTGATCACCTGTTTTTTTTGTTCTCTCGCCTCTATTTTTAAATACTCTGTCAACGGGTGTACAACATCACCTTATGTTGCCTATTTTACTCCCGTTGAAGTGTGTGGTGTTTTCTTCTAGACTCTCTTGAGTCAGGACTCTTCTAGGTGCTCTCTCTATCTACACCCAATATTTCCCGTTACTCAAAATTCCTAACAAACCTGTCCCCTTAATTTGTCATTATCATTTGTTCACTAATCGACCCAAAGCCTTCGGTATCATCTACTCCCACAACTAACCACTTTGCCTTACATCCTCAGAGTGCCCGTCAAAGGGGGACCTGCCTACTGTCTCGGTTCTTCTTGCAAGATTTCTATCCACACGCTCTCCAGAGGAAACCCCGCGGTCTTCTGACTTAATGGTAGAGGATGCCCGATCGTCAGAAAATCTGGAGACCAACTTGTTTGGATCTTTTAAACCATCCAACACTACTAACACGTGAATGTAAGGTCCTTTGACCTTACATTTGGATGGAAAGCAGAATTATTCTTACAACAAATAACGCAACCAACTCAGGAAGATGGCAAAGGTTTATGTTTTAATATCAATTGTCTAAAACAGGGAGTTATAACGGACATCAATGGGCGTCGCACAAGCTCTCTCAGCGCATCATATGAAAAATTAAACTTATATAGTAACAATTCATCATATGCGACATCATACTATGTGATAAAGAGAAACCTACAGGGGTTGTGATACACTCAAGGGGAACATCTAAGTATACTTTATATAATGGGTTGGGTTATGATTGAACATCTACTGTCAGGTGGACAACTATGCCCACCTCTAGTTTAAGTTATCTTCATCACTATTAGGTACATGGTATATCATTGGATCTCAAACTATAAGCCTCTTTGTTATATGGCCCTCTACAATTGGTTGGCATGCTTGTGCAAGTCTGGAACATTGGGCTCACCAGCAGCACATGAGCTAATACCCTAGGCGCCAGGAGGTTGACTCGACTGTACCGCACCACCCAGTTAGCCCAACATCTCCCATCACCCGTGCCTTCTGCTATGAAGATTGTCTTTGGACTTGGCCTTTCAAGTATCCTTGCCTCTGTGAATATAATCTTAATTCTGGAATTCCTTGCTCAACTTCTATTTTCATCCTTGGATTACGTGACAGGAGACCACAATTCAGTCCATATTTCAGCATTTAATTGTTTTAAATGAATAAAACTTAGCACTCATGGTGTTCTTTCTTTGCACCTTTACAAGGGATGATTCAGATTCTCACGTTCAGTGCCTTCAAGAATTGATAACCAGTTTTGACTGCTTCAGCCTTGACACCAGGCCAGACAGCCCTTCCAGCCTCTTCCATGATCCCGGCTAATTCTTTGCTGCGACACGGCTCTTTGCCCTTCTCTCCATGGGGTTGAATTTACTAAAGTTTTGACACCGATGTCCAATTTCTATATAATGGCGGCTCTGCCTGCAGTCTATTAACTACGTATAGCCAGCTTCTATGATCACTTAGTCTTCTTGTCTTACTTCATCTGGACAGTTATTGAACGGCTTGAATCTTCTAAAGTGCTCTTCACACACGCAATCTTCTTTTTGCATATGAAAGTTTACTCGATTCTTTACTTTGTTACCAGATTCTATAAGGTCCATACATTCTCTTCTTCAGCCAGTCTTCTCCGTGCGGCACACTTGTCTCTTGTGACGTCACCAGCTCCTCTTTCTCTCATTTTCATATTCCTTTGGGGTGCTCCTCCATGATTTTGTCATCTCCTGGGGAGTACATCTGATAGGGTTTTCTTAATGGATATCTTTTCTCGAGGATTCACTGCAGAATGGACACTACTGCTGGTGGCATGCATGGCACAATTTCAGCCTTCCAGCATACAGGTGGTAGGTGCGCAGAACTTCCTGCAGAGGTATTCGGCCGTTCATCTACATATATGTGCCTGCACACACATGCACAAACTCTTATGCAGGACAGCACTGGTGTAAACAGCGTCACTGGGTGGCCTGTGATATCCCACCAAATACTGCAGTGATCCACTGAAAGGACCCAGTCGCTAAGAAATGGAGTGCAGTCAGCACATTTTCTAGTGGGTAAGGGCCTGGGAGCAGATGGTCGGTGATGTTAGGCCATCGTCCCACTCTGGTGGGAACCTGTACCTGCCATAGACCTGATCATCTGGCATGCTAAAAAGTGGAGTGTGTGTTTTGAAGATCCGGGCCCTGTGCATCCTCCTCCTCCTGCGGTGTCCGTGCCCAATAACTCAGAGTACTGCTGGATTCATCGTGGCTGTAGACATTTGTTTGGTGTGTATTGCGTGCTTTATATGCATTTGTTAATATGCGTGTTGAATGCGCATTGATGTTTATGCCTGATATCATTTGGTGTATGGGTTACAGTAGTTGCTTGAGCTTTTTCGCAACCCAGTGTTCCCAGTTCTTATCCATGAATACTGTTGTATTTGCGCTGCGATGGGAATGCGATTGCTTTGCCCGTGTACCAAATATCAACACGCCCACATTTTCGCATGTACTTCCTCATACTGCATGTTTGGCCCCCTCTTTTGGTCGACGTGCAGGCCTGGCCCACACTCTGCGCGGAGTCTCACGCAAGGCACTCGTCGACTCACACAGAGGACCGGGCCTGTCTGAACTCCACCAAGTCCCAAAAAGTCCCATGCAGTCGGTTCCCTGAATTGACGAACAGGGATTTGCGAGCTGTTTGGCGCGCAAATTCCCTATTTTCAGTTTAAATAATTCCATGAATCGGACCCCCAATGTGCAGTTAGCGCTGAGGCCACATATTCGCCAATGCAGAAGCCATATGGCACACTTAAGCTCACAAGAAAATAGCATAAAAAATCGACCATTTGTTTGCTCAAGTCCTAAAATATGCAAAATACCATTTTTAGTAAACCTATAAGGCTAGATGAACAGTTCAACTGAGTCCCTGGTGGCATAAATCTCCCATCTAATGACAGTGTTTATTTTCAGACATTACTATTGGGGGGGTTCACAGTGCTAGCTGTCACATTCCTAATTCTGAATTTGTTTTCACATCTTCTGAAATCTGAAATAGGAGATACTTTCTACGGCCTCTTTACTCATATGAACCAAACACTTTTTTAAATGGAAAACCATGCAGAAAACTGAGAGCCCACAATATGTGTCTCCGTGAAAATGCGGAAAGGCTTCTGCCGCAATTTGCACTCGATTCTGTGTAAAAAGTAACTTACGAGCAGCCACAAAACAAAAACAATACCTCCAACTTTATTTTTTAATTTTGCATTTATTGTAACACGGTTAAAAATACCCTTTAACAAATACAAACATGCTAAAGCAATAACAATCAGTTGCAGAATAAAAAAAACAATGTATCACACCATGTCATCATTCTGTATTATCTCACCACATTTCAAATAATATTAAAAGTAACTGTTACAAGGCTAAAACCTCCATCAAAAAATGCATCGCTGCCGTCATCCAACGATTATGGTCGTACAATACCATAATAAGTTGCCACACCACTTCTCTTGACGATCATTTATACTGATGAAATAAGTGACCAAAATAATGATAATATCGGTCAATCAGAGCTTGGCAGTGTAACAAAATATGATGCAACGATTCAAAACAACCGGACCCAGCACTGAATCTGAAGTTTATTTGGTATTTTCGTGTCTTATTTCTAGCACCCATGATTTCCCCAGTTGGTAATACATCCAACCTTAACCGCATCACCTGCGCACACCATGAGAAACCTGGGGACTTATCAAATAGGCAGGGCAAACTCATATAGGCCTTACATCAGTTAACATTTCTACACATGAGTGATAAATTCTCACCTTGTCCATTGTTTGAACCCAATCCATTCCTCTCAGTTTCTTCGTTGCCTTCAGAGGGGATTGCAGAACCAGATCTTTTGGGATACTTGAATCTTCACACAATTGTTTGCATTACCTTTCCAATTTGTTCAAGGAAGCTCAATGTTTCCTCTCCATTAGGCATTTCATTGCCCACCAGATTGAGCCGTCCTCGGCACATGATATCTTATTTAGTAGGGAAAGATATTTCCATACCATGTAGAATCTCATCCAGGATAAACCCAACTCATAGCGGATAACCGCTGATTCGACTCCATTAAGCAATTTCAATATTTTGTGCCAGAATATACCGCCCAACGGGTCAAAATCCAAATGAATTTGGAGCCCCAGATTCTCTGCCCCATACATCTTAGATGGTGTCACCTTGATTTTATAAAAATGTAACACTGGCACCAGGGAATGCAGACCATATCTATGATTCAAAACCACTGCCTGTGCAGCTTGCGCTATCATTTCAGAGGGATAGTAACTCTGCATCTCGGTTTTGCTTCTGAGCTAGAATAAACGAACCCCCAAAAACAACACGTTTTTGATACAGACTCCAAAGTTTCTCATCCCATTATCCAATTGAAGCTCTTATATTTCCACTTTATCCCTGGCCTCAACACAAGAACCTTTGAATTGTTGGTGTTTACTATCAACCTGTTCCTAAGCGCTTGCACATCTAATGCCTCCAGTTTATGCTGCAGTACGTCTGGTGTAAAGTCGAATAGTGCTAGATCGTCTGTGTGCAGGAGATAATGTAATTTTGAGGCAACTAAAAGGGGATAGAAACAACGGACCTTCTTGAACACTTCATTGATGTCTGAGATAAACAAACTGAAATGTAGGTGGGCCGAAAAGCAGCATTGCTTAAGGCCGCGACTGGTTACGATGGTACTTGATAGTTTTCACTGGAAATGTAGGCAGATCTTCCCTGATCTATTCGAGTGTAAGGCCACAATTAACCCTAAAAGATGTGTCGGGTAGCCCCATGTACCTAGTTTGTCACACAGAAGTTGTCTATCTACACTATCGAAAGCCACGGAGAAGTCAATAAATGCTATGTATACAGTTTTTGACCTCATCATGGCTTCCCTTCTCAGTAGACCAAGCAAATAGGCACTGGCATGAGTGCCAGTCCCCTTCCGGAAACCTGTCTTAAACGGGTCCAGTCTGCCTGCACTTCTCACCCTTGAAGACAGATCCCGCAGAATGAAGGTGGCAAACATTTTTGAAGGGATAGCCAATAGAGCAATTGGCCTAGTACGGGGCCCTTTCTTGTTGAATGGAATCCGGATTGATTCAGACCAAGATTATTCGGAGTTGACAAGAAGCTAGAACTTCACTAAAAATAGTCCTTTGTATGCTGGCCCATAGGATATTTTCCAGCTTCAGCCTCACATTAGAGAGGCCATCAGGGCCTGGCGCTCGTAAGTTTTTCCTATGAACAATTATTCTTGAGATATAATACCTGCATTTTATACGTGGGTGTAACTGCAGACAAAATCATTTTCCATTTATGTATTTATTTATTTCTTTGTTTGTAACGTGCCATAGCCCGCAGGCTTTAGGGCGCACATGAACGCATGGTCATTTCAGTTGGACGAGATACTATATAATAAGTGGCAGTATGTGGGCTCATTATTCAAAAAGTAGGGTTTTCAGGCATGTCCTTAATATCAGTGGCCTTTTTTCCAGGTGCAGATCTACTGACAGAGTATTCCACACCTGGACTGCCTGCATCGGAAAGGATCAGCCATTTCCCTATATTATCTTTATATGGGGGATAATTAAGCGTTGAGAAGTACTGCAATGTAAGGATCTACTTGGTTTGAATTGTAACAAGTTCTGTTTCAGTTATCGGGGTGCTTCCCCATAGAGGCACTTATGGGTTAACGTGAGTATCTTTAAGCGCACCCTTGCAGCCACAGGTAACCAGTGGAGTTCTTTCCTGGAGTTAGTTATGTGTTCCCTCCTCAGGAGGTTACACATACTGCTGATGGTATCATTTTGGATTACTTTACACCAACAGATCCTGGATCTTCTGTCACTTAAGAATGAGTTGATCCACTCAATGGCATCATCGGAGCAGCTTCCTGTCACCGCTAGTGCTTGTAGCTTGCGTTTATGGTCCAGTAAATTGGAAGCTGACGATAGATCTCACAGGATTAGCATACCTGCGTTACTGTCATCAAGGTGTCATCTGTGTTTGCAAATCTAAGAGGGCACTTTCAGGCCCAAGTTTGCTTCGAAAGCCTGATACAAGTGAGTCTGCTGGTAAGAGTAACAACAAATGAGGGACACAACTTAACATGCACACACGCATAAACACTCTCTCTATAAATATTTTCTAAAAACTAAATTAACTTTGCTCCTCTAACAACTTGCCCCTACTCCAACCGATATAAGTCAGGGCAACTCCAGAGGTGCAAAGTTTACTTTGTTTATATTTTTTTCCAAATGATTGCTGACACTTTCTGTTAAAAAAAGAAGAAATAAAATATATCTTCATCATTTTTACTCTCATTGACTGGTGCCAGGTTTTATCTTAGGCCGTGATGATTTAAAAGGGCCTCAAAGCTAAAACATGCCATACGTTGATGTTATGATTAAGAAGATGTGAGGTTGGGTTACAACTATACATACACATGACATATATATTATATATTTAAATATTTACAGAGAAACCTTCAGTGAAGGTGCAGTTAAGTTGAGCAGATTTAACTAAACAAACCCTTCAGATTCAGCGGATGTGGGAAGTCATGACCAGCTTAACTCGGCAATATACATGTTCACCCAATATGTTTCTTTTTGACACACTATTAACTCTCTTTTTTTAACCTTTTTCCCTTAACCATAGTTATATGAGCAATGTACTACAAATAACCCTGGTTATCTGTTAATGCCTGCAAATAACCCTGATTATGTTCAAGTGACACACTTTTTCCCCAGATATTATAGCCGCAGTTATATGGCAAATAACCACAGCTATAGCTATAAGAAAACATATGTACTTTCCCCCTCTCCACCTCTAGCCTGATGCCATTGCTTTGTTTTTCCACCTCGAAATGGCATTTTTGAAACTTTTCGTTTTCAGCTAGCTGTGATTATTTCTGTAATTACCACCGATATGTCTCGCAAGGAAGCACAAAAAATCAAATAGCAGCATTTTCATTTGTAAGAAGCCTCTCTCATGCAAAGCACCATGGAAGATATAGCTACAATTTTGGGAGAAAGGGGCACCCCTTCTCCATCAAATATTTTAAACACTACTGGACTGAATCTTCCATTGTGCTTTGCAGGAGAGAGAGTTTTCAGGAATGAAAAAGCTGCCATTTTGTTTTTGTTCAATGCAAGAAATAACCATGGTTATAACAATGGTTAGCCAAAAACAAAAAGTGGAAAAAGTGCCATTTGAAGGAGTAAAACGGATGACATGGCATCAGACTAGAGGTGGGGAGGGGAAAAGAGGACACCATGTGAAATTGGGGAGTTTTTCTTCTTATGAACAAGTTTATTTGGAGGGATAACCGCTGTTAATAAAAGTGCATCACATGAAAACAATCATGGTTATTTGCAGGCGGTTTCGGATAACCGTGGTCATTTGTAGTACATAGTGAGTATAACTGCAGTTATGGGAAAAAGGGTTTAAAAAAGAGAGTTAAAAAAATGAGATGAATACGAAAAAAGTTTAATTTTACAGCTACATGAAACATATTGAGGGAAAATGTACACTGGACAAGGCCGAAGGGCATAGCCAATGGCCATGGCCAAACGTCATGGCTAGTGGCCCGATAGTGTTATGAAATATCGGCCGTACCCACTAGCCATGGCCAATTGTTCTGGCTAATGGGCCTGAAATTCATGTAAATAAACATACTGCGGGGACATGTACAGTGGACACGTCTGAGGGCCGTGGCAGTGGCCATAGTCAAATGCCTTGGCGAGTAGCCCGGTAGTGTTTTGAAATATACAGTGGGCTGAAGGCCATGGCTTTTTTCCCGATAGTGTTTTAAAATATACAGTGGGCACAGCTGAAGGTCTAGGCTAATGGGCCCGAATGATATGTAAAGAAACATCAGGGGAACATGTTCAGAGGACACATCCGAAGGCCATGGCTAGTAGCAGTGTAGTGTTTTAAAAAATACAGTGGGCATGGCCGAAGGCCATGCTTACGGGCCAGGGCCAGAGGCCCTGACAAGCGGGCCAGAAAGACGTCTATAGACTCCACGACCAAAGGCCATGGCCACCTAGTGGGTCCAAACTAAACATATTGGAGGAGCATGTACAGTGGAGACCGCCGAAGGCCGTGGCCACTGGCCTTGAGCAAAAGCCATGACTAGAGGCCTGTAAAACAATGGTATAACAAAACCCTTGAAATTCACTGAACCTTAGTTAATATGCATTAAAGTTGCACAAATTTAACACATTAAAACCCTTGAAATTCAGCAGATGTGGGAAGTCATGACAAGCTTAACTCAGTGCGGTCCCATTGCAAAGCCCATGAGCACATACATATTAAAAGAGAAGGGATTCACAATGCCATACAAAATGGCATTACAGGGTACATAGCATTATAGGTGCCATCAATCTGTTTTAGGCTTGTGATGACTTTCCACAGCCACTGAATTCCAAGGGTTTTGTTGCTTAAAAGCTGCACAATTTAGCTGCACCTTAACTAAGGTTTTTTCATTGAATATATTACAGGGCCCTGTTCAGTTGCTCAACCTATAGGAAGAGCACTTTTTGGGCGGCTTATACCTTTGGCCCCCTAGATGAATCCTCACAAAACTTTGCAAAAGAGGTATATGGCCCTGTCACATTAATTCTGCAACGTTTTGTGAGGTTTCAGGCAGGGGAGAGCAGCAAAGGTACAAGGGGGTTCCCAACATGTTTTTTCCCAAAAATGCAACCGCAAAGAAAAGTTGCTCACATTTACAGCCCAAACCCCTGGATGAATATTCACCGGATTTACTTGTGTGGCTTGTTCCCTAAAGTGAGTTTTTGTACATTTGGTTGAAATTCATCCAGTAGCTTTTTAAAAAACAGCCACAAAGTAGGGAAAAAGGAAATCGTGATATCTGGGTTCGGTCCGCGGACTCACTTCCCTGTTCGGTCCGTGGACACACCTCTGATTGGTCCAGAGGGCGATGTGATGTCTGTGGACATCGGACGCACCTGCTGATTGGATGGCAAAAATGTGAGGTGCGTCATATTTTTTGAAACGCCGCCATGTTGTATCAGTGGACAGTCACAACTGACTGCGGACATCGGGGTGGGGAAAAAGTCTGGAAAATACATTTGGTGTTATTTATTATGTGGTGGAAAGAGGGCCTGGTAAGGGTGGGGAGTGGAAAAAGATGATATGTGGCTATTTTTATAGGTGGAAAAAGGGAGTGCAGGTGTCATAGCAGTCTGTGGACACCTCCATAGTTCATGGACAGCGCTGTGAATGGATGGGTTGGGAAACACATTTACAGTTATTTGGTGGATGGGTGAAAGAGGGTTTGGAAAGGGTAGGGGAGTTGAATAAAGATGATATGGAGTTTTTTATATAGGTGGAAGAAGGGGTTTGCAAATGTCGTCAAGTTTGCGGTCAATATCGGTGTCTGCTGACATAATTTGCCATGATAGGGGTTTCTTGGTGAGTTTGTTTATTTAAATATGTATTGTATGTACTTGTTTGGTTTCCTTACATGTGGTGGTTGTTGGCAGTGACCAGATTCTTGGGGGCATGGCCCTAAGAATCTTTGCACTGGCTACACTCACTATATTAATATGTGTACAGTAATTATAGGTACTGTAGGGGGAGTATACAGTACTTGTAATATGGTGGCATAATACAATTGAAGTGCAGTGCAATTGAGATTAGTGTGAGTTTTATTCGTTGACAGTGTATGGAACATACTTGTTATATGGTTAATAGCATTGTGGCAGTTGTGTCTACTGGACAGATTCCATGGGGCATGGCAGTAGGCCATGGACCCAAGAATTTGTCCACTAGCCACAACCACAACAGTAGTAATATGTGTATAGGAATTATAGGTAATGTAGTGGGATTATATAGTGTATGTAATATGGTGGAATGATATAATTCAACTGTATATGGTGCTTCTGATTGTAGCACAATTGAGGATAGCGCTTGTAGAATATGCATTTGATTATACTTCATGTGGTTACTTAGTTCTATAGCGTTATGAAGCTGGAATCTGTTTCATTTTCTGTGGAAAAAAACATTACAATTTGTAAAGCAGAATGAATAGTTTAAAAGATTTAATTGTATACACTTTTTTTATTTGTATAGGGTTACAAACACCTTTACACAAATATATTTTCATTCCATTTTCAAATGAATGAATTCAATTTCATTTAACATCTTAAAAAAGAAAAAAAACTAGCATAAAACCACAGAAATAAAATACAATATACATTTCTTGCAGTTGCAACCTTCAAGCCGGAAGACAATTGCCTTAACAAAATCCCAGGAAAGAAGCAGAATTACAAAGGGAAAAAAAAAGAAATTCTATCATTAAGGAATAATATTGTTTTTTTTCACGAACCTCTATCACTTTTAAGGTCAGAGCTGTCTCATGGCCGGAGTTCATACAATTGTACATATACATTTGCTTTTTTAGACCCTAATAAACAGTACATTCTAAGTACTATGGTTGGTACAACTTTAGGGTATGACACACTGCTGTTGTATTGACATTAAATAATCATTGGATCATTGGGAAAAGAAATCCAACTGAATAAAAAAAAACAATTACAGTTATGTGAGTGTAAGTGTGATAGTATGTTTGTTTGAACTATAATGGAATGCTTAAAATCGTTAGATAACTGTTGCCGTATTCTCAGATTTGAAGATATTTTGTCGCAAATAAACTGTGGTGGCATATTTGAAGTGTTTTGCAATGAAGGGTATTTTTTAAGTTGTTAGATACCTGTTGGTGTATTCTATCTACATTGACTTTTAAAAGTACTATTGTAGTATTATTGATGTAGTTAGATACCTCTTGTTGTAGTCTAACTGTTAATTGTGGTACTGTGTCGTGAATACATTTGGACTGAAGGAATATTAAGTAGACATTAGTTAGTTTAGTTTATTATTTGTAATGCGCTCCAGACTCGAGGGTATTCAGGCGCAAGGCACAAGGATGTTCGAAGCTTGGTTACAACATGTAGGATACATTTGCGTGCAGGTGCCGATTGGTTACATATGGGCACAATAGGTTACAATATATACAGGCAGGTACATGCATAGATTTACAGAGTAGCTGATGCAGTTGTTGCATGCAGTGTAGAGAGATGTGCCGGGCGTAGTCTGGGTATGTGCCTGGATGTCAGCATCTTTGAGCCAGCTCGTGATGCTCTGGCGGAACTTGTGATAGACTTGACCGATTCTTAGAGGGGATGGTAGCGAGTTCCATAGGAGTGCTGCCTTGACCTGGAAGCTGTTGCCTCCGATTTTGGCGCGTTTTTATCTGGGGACCAAGAGGTAGTTGGTGTTGGCGAGTATGGTGATTCTTGTGGTAGGCTTCAGAGTGAATCTGTCAGATAGGTAGCGGGTTGCTGCATTTTTCAAGCATTTGTGGGTAAGGGGGGCAGTTTTTAGTTTTATCTTATCATGAGTGGAGAGCCATTTGTTGGCTCTTCTGGTATTAGAGATATGTTCTCTCTTGGGGATTCCTAGGGCTGCTCTCAACGCATTATTTTGTAGGAGTTGGATTTTTTTGATGGTTTTTGTTTATTGGCTCCTATGTATAGAGTGTTGCAGTAGTCCAGCCTGGATAAGATGAGGGCTCTGGCTAGGGTGATGCAACTGTCCTGTGACAGGAAGGGCTTGCCAGCTCTAATCAGCTTGCAAGTATATGCCGTGGCCGAGGCCAAGGCATTGACCTGCTTGTTGAAGGAGAGCGTCGAGTCCAGATAGAAACCCAGAGTTTTACCCTCCTTGGCGGCAGTGATAATATTAGTGTCTATGTTGAATGCTGAGTATTCGGGGCTGAGTTTTTTGAGGGTCGAGTGAGTGCCCAGGATGATGATCTCTGTTTTGTCATCATTCAGGCATAGACCGTGGGTGGCCATCCATGCCTGGATGATGAGATATATCCTGTTCACCAAGGCCAAATACTTGTCGTAATCACCTGTAAGCGGTAAGAGAATCTGTGTGTTGTCTGCATAGTTAGTGTAGGTGACACCCAGAAGGTCCAGATTATCGAAAAGGGGCTTGGTAAAGATATTGTAGAGGGTGGGTGAGACGCAGGATCCCTGGGGAACTCTGCAGGTTATGGGGATGGGGTTGGCTGCTGCCATAGGGGAAAAGACTCTCATGGTCCTATTGGATAGGAATGATTGTATCCATGCTATGGCTTCTTTGGAGAAGTGGGCTACCGAGTCCAGGTGGCTGCATAGGACCGTGTGGTCGACCAGGTCGAAGGCAGCTGATAAATCCAGGAGTAGGAGGAGGGCTGATTTCCCTTCGTCACGGAGTTCATCAATCTGTGACTTGAGGTCTAAGAGGGCTGTTTCTGTCCCATGTTGGGGCCGGAAGCCTGATTGCCTGGTTCCTAGTAGAGAGTTGGTTTACAGGTATTTTTGTATCTGGGAGTCTGCCATTTTGTCTAAGATCTTTAAGAGAAAAGGCACTGTAGTAATCAGGCGGTAGTTTGTGGGTATAAGTAGGTCTAGGGACTGCTTTTTCAGTAGAGGAAGCACCCATGATTATTTGAGGTTGGTTGGGATGGTATTGGTGGAGAAGGATGAGTTGATATGTTTCATGATAAAGGGGGCCAGATCTCTGGCTGCATCCTTTTGAAGTTGAGCGGGGCATAGGTCGCCTTGACAGTTGGTGGTTTTGAGAGATAGTAGGGTATTTTCTGTTTCTTTTATGGTAGCTTTGGAGAACTTGAATCTGGGGTGATTGGTAGAGTTACTTGGTTGCTCTAGGTTGGCGCTAATGGGTTTCTTGCCGGCGAGTGTGGATTTTTTCTTGCCAATTTTTGTTTGAAGGGTAGTGACTTTGTTGGCTGGAGCTTGCTGTATGTTGGCGCACCAGAGTTGGTCTTTGATGCAGTTGTCTGGCACAGGGATGGGTGCTTCTAGCTCTTTGAGGATGATAAAGAGTTCTTTTGTGCTAGAGCTGGCTTGGACAATTCTCTCGTTGTAAGTTTCGCGCTTAGCTAGGATGATTTATTTTTTGTATAGGGCTGTGATGGAGCTGAGGTTGGCTTTGTTTTCGTCAGAAGGTTGTGCTCGCCAGGATGTCTCATAATATCTTTTTTGTTTGCACAGTGATTTTAGGTGTGGGGTGTACCATGTATTAAAATGGGCTTTGGGTTTGCTTTGTCTAAGTTTGAGTGGTGCAATAGAGTCTAGAGATGTGCTCATGATGTGGTTAATGTTAGATGTTCTGATAACCTATGTTTTAGAGTAACAGAGGTGTTGTCATCAATGGCATTTGTGATATGATCTTTGATGTCCTGGGTGTTAGTTTTAGCAGTGCACAGAGGTTGCATGAGTTATCGTTGCTTAGTTTACCATAACTGTCAAATTTCAAGGGTTTTTCGGTTTTACTTGTAACCACAACATCTCTTTAACAAAGTGTTTTCAATGATTTCATGGTTTTTTGTTAGTGCAACTTAATCATAACGTTCCTTTAACAAAGTTTTGTTAGTTAATATATATTACATGGCCACGGTAGTGGCCGTGTAGTTATGGTTACGTTATGTTATAGTTATGTAGTTATGGTTAAGTTGCTAATCCCATAGGAAGAGCACTTTTTGGGCAGCCCCCCTGGACGAATCCACACCAAACTTTGCAAAAAAAAAGTATATGGCCCCCTCTTAATTTTTTTGCAAAGTTTGGTGAGGTTTGTTCCAGGGGGGATCAACGTTATAGGGGGTGTCCCAAATTTGTTTTTTTCCCCTGCATAGATCTACAGAGTAGCTGATGCAATTGTTGCTGCAAGGGGAAAAAACTTTGGTCATGCCTACAGCCCAAACCGCTGGACGGATTTTCACCAAATTTGTGGCAGGAGCAGCGGCTTAGACCCAAAAGTGTGCATTTGTAAATTTATTGAAAATCTGTCCAGTAGTTTTTTTTTAAAACAACCAAAAAGTAGGTCACAAAAAATGTGTGATATCTATGTCTGCTCAGAGGACACACTTCCCTGTTCGCTCCGCAGACAGGACACCGATTGGTTAATCGCCTTGCGTCATGTCCGCAGACATGCGACTTGTTCGCTGATTGGATGGTGAAGAGCATGAAGTGCGTCAAATTTTTGGAAACCCTCGCCATTTTGGATTTGCGGACAGCGGCCAATGTCCGCGGACATCGCGATAAAAACATATTAAAAAACACAACATTGCACTTGTCAAACTTATCAAATAATATCTGGGCAGGTGAGGGGTGATGAGGATGGGATGGGATATGGCTGCAAGAAGCAAAAAAAACAGGTGTTTTTTGCTGTGAAAGTCTGCGAACAGTTCGGATGTTCGCAAATAGTCCTGAAAAGTTCGCAGACATCTCGGCATTACAGGGTTGGTGAAATGCAGTTCTTGGATGGCTTATAACTTTGGCACCACGTAATGGAACTGCATGCAATTTTGCATGTATATTTCTGACCTGATTCTGAGTGAGGATGCAAAGGTTGGTGGGATTATGTAATGAGGGGGCAGAATTAGAGGGGGGTCCCAAAATAATGTAAAGGCTTATAAATGAGGTGCCATTTGATGAATCTACACTTCATTTGGGAAACCGAAAATACATTTAGATATTAATTTTTTTGCAAAGTTTGTTGGGATTTTGTGAAGAGGGGGCAACATTAGAGGGGATGGTCCCAAAATAATGTAAAGGCTTATAAATGAGGTGCCATTTGATGAATCTACACAAAGGTTCGCAAAATGATTATAGATCTAGATATAGATGTTTTCGTAAAGTCTGAACGGATTTTGTCAAGTGGGGGCTAGGTTATATGACGATTGTATGTGCATGCATTTGTCACTCTTGAAAAAATAAAACATGGGTGGATTTGCAGCAAACTTGCGTAAGGAGCATTGGCAAGGACCTACAAGCTTGGTTTTGCAAATGTGCCAGTGTTTTATTATTTGACAAGTGTCATAATGTAGCTACAAAAAATAGCTGTATACCTTTAGTGAGTGAGGGGTAGCCTGTGGCCATGGGCAGTGGCCAGATTGTCCGGGTCATGGAATAAGGTCTTGATCCGGACAATCTGGCAACTGACCATGACCACAAGGGACAAAACATAGGATTAAAGTGGCCATGTCCAAATGGGACTGGCTTTGTGGTAAAGGTATTAGAAATTAGGATAGATCTGAAAGGGAAGAAAAACATGCTTGTGGTAATATGGTCACAGGGTTCTCTTTTTGCCTTCTGCAGGCTGCCATGAAAAGCGAAGAGGGGCCCAGTATGGAACCCTCGCCTTCCCTTTCCATGGTGGACATCTTGGAAAAGGATTTTCCTTCCTACACCGGGACGCCGGTGTAGGAAGAAAAATCCTCTTTTTTAGCTCCCCGAGTTCCCGCTTTGGGAACCTAGGGTGCTAATGCCTTGATCCCCCATTTCGGGGGCTGGAATGGGGGATAATGGTCCAGAGACCTCGTTATCCACCCTTGCTTCACGTGGGCTAATAACTTGGGCTGCTGGGCCAGTATCCACCATTCCAGTCCTTGGAAGGGAGGATGAACGCCTCAAAATTCCCATTAGCATAACACAAAATGCAAATGGAAATGTTGGAAAATCTTATTCAGTCTATGTACTTTACTGAGAAATATAAAGTAGATGGAGTCTATACATGTATTTTACTTCTATTTTTTAACTGTGAAAGGTGGTTCCTAAAGGAATATGTCTTTTGTTGTTTTTAGGTGTATGTATATATGCATGCTATCCCTGTCCAGACTCTTTCTGAACCTGTTCTTTCTGAACAGGTAATAGTTTCACACATCATAAGAGAACATGTATTTGGCTCTTTCTTGCTGCTCCTCACGTTTACCATGGCCAATATATTGAATTCAGTTTTTACATGAATGCAGCTTATCTTTTCTGCAATGTAATGTAATCTGATGTATGTACGTCTTGTATAGAGCCTTTCCACCACTTTTGGTAGCCTCACTGCATGTGGTTCTGTAAGAATGCAAAAGGGGGGGAAGGGGTCATTAGTGGGATAGCTAGAGAGGCAGATACACATCCTGTGATGTTGATGAGTGTAGGTCAGAAGTAACCTGTTCCTGTCTGCTGACCTGTTTTGTACAAGTGTGGCAGAGCCACGTGGGAGTATGTTTTCCATAGGGACGTGACCAAAATCTCTTTAGAATACACCACCCCCTGACTGGTTAGCCACTAATGTTGAAGAGTGTGATAGTGCTTAAAAGGAGAGCATAGCCATGGCTCTTCGGGAGCTAAACAGCCACTATCAGTGATTAATCCCTCATTTCTCAACTATCATGATGCCTCGGCAGACCTGCTGAAAGCGTTTCAACCTTACAACATAATATGGTGCAACACATTGGAAGAGTCCTTCGAGATATTAACAACTTGCACTGCCATTCCTCTCTTTCAAAAATGGCATTATATACCTATAATCTGAACAGCTCTAACCTCCAAGCTACGCCACATAGCCTTGCAGCCACAAATGAAGCATCCCTATTGATTTTGACGGATGCATTTCACAATGAAAGATTCCTATTGACTTTGACATTTATACATTCCAGCTAATTACATTGACATCCTTATGTCTTCACGCACAAATGAAAATGCAGAAACTTATTGAAACCTTGCTTAATGCATTATCGAGTTAAAACTGTGTTCACTGGAAGCCACAAAAAAGCTAGGTGCATTTAAAATGCAATTTTCTCTATGTGAAAATCATAGGATAAGAGATGTCTTAAGCATTAGTGTGATAGTGGGGGAATCCAATGCTAAACCTGTGATATTGATGAGTGAAGGTCTTAGGGAACCCTGTTACTGTCTGCCTATTTGCTTTGTATGGGTTTGGCAGAGCCACTTGGGAGTATGTTATTCATACAGACCAAAATCTCTTTCGAGTACACCACCCCCCAGTCGGGTTTGCCACTGATGTTGACAAGTGTCATCAGGCTAAAAAGGAGGACATAATCATGGCTCTCCTGGAACTAATAAACCACTTTCAGTGATTCATCTCTCATTTCTCAACTAGCATCATGCTTCTGGCAGACCTGCTCAAAGACTCTCAACCTAATGACATAATATACACCAAAACATTGCAGGAGTCCTTATTAACAATGTGCTCTGCCATCCATCTCTCTGTCATAAAGTGCATCATATACCTATAATCTGAACAACTCTGAACTCCAAGCTAAGCCACCTAGCCCTGCGCCCACAAAATACACGTTCCTATTGATTTTGACAGAGATCCCTTCTAGCTACTGGTTTTGATACTTACTTTGGCAGTCATATCTTTTCAAGCACAATTGAAAATACAGAACATTATTGAAACATTTCAGAATGCATGATAGCGTTAACACTGTGTTCAGTGGAACCCCCCCCCCAAAAATCGAGGTGCATTTAAAAATGCAATTTTCCCTATTTAGCAATCACAAGATAAGAGATGGCCTAAGCAAAAAACCTTTCTTCTAACTTGTCCCATTTGCACATTGTTTTTAAAAACATATGATCAATCGGCTTTACTAAATTAGGTTCTTAGCAACTTCCTTGCATTATTTTTGAAACATAGTCACATAGACTGCATCATTTTAATAACAAACACAATCAGGGTAATTCATAGAATTTCGCACAAAAGTTGCACACGCGGCTGGCGCACAGTGTGTGCGTGCGAATGTCTGCGCCAGCCGAGTGTGCTAAAATCGATATCCGCGCACAGCGTATTCATGGATTTTAGCCTCCAAAACCAGCCGTGGCGCAGAGTGGCGCAGCGACCCTGCAGCAGCGCCAGTTACGCCCCCAAGAACACCCTCGCGCAAGGAAAAGCCATCAAAATTCCCAATTCAGTGCAAAGGGCTGTGCCAACCCTGGACCAGTATACAGGGTTGGCAAACGCAGAGCGGGGAACGTGTATTACTGGGGTGCGCGGGAAGTTCCACACGCGATTCCAGCAGAGTACGTGTATTTCTGGGGTGCGGCGAAGTTTAACACGCGATTACATCAGGGTACGTGTATTACAGGGGTGCGCAGGAAGTTCCACACGCGATTTCAGCAGGGTACGTGTATTTCTGGGGTGTGGGGAAGTTTAACACGCGATTTCAGCAGGGTACGTGTATTACAGGGGTGCGCAGGAAGTTCCACACGCAATTTCAGCAGGGTACGTGTATTTCTAGGGTGCGGGGAAGTTTAACACGCGATTACAGCAGGGTACGTGTATTACAGGGGTGCGCGGGAAGTTCCACACGGGATTTCAGCAGGGTACGTGTATTTCTGGGGTGCGGGGAAGTTTAACACGCGGTTTCAGCAGGGTACGTGTATTACAGGGGTGCGCAGGAAGTTCCACACGCGATTTCAGCAGGGTATGTGTATTTCTAGGGTGCGGGGAAGTTTGACACGCAATTACAGCAGGGTACATGTATTACAGGGGTGCGCGGGAAGTTTTACACGTGATTTCAGCAGGGTACGTGTATTACAGGGGTGCGAGGGAAGTTCCACAAGCGATTTCAGCAGGGGACATGTATTTCTGGGGTGCTGGGAAGTTTTACACGCAATTTCAGCTGGGTACGTGTATTACAGGGGTGCGCGGGAAGTTCCACAAGCGATTTCAGCAGGGTACGTGTATTTCTGGGGTGCGGGGAAGTTTAACATGCAATTTCAGCAGGGTACATGTATTACAGGGGTGCACGGGAAGATCCACATGCAATTTCAGCAGGGTACGTGTATTTCCAGGGTGCGGGGAAGTTTAACACGCAATTTCAGCAGGGTACGTGTATTACAGGGCTGCGCGGGAAGTTCCACACGCAATTTCAGCAGGGTACGTGTATTTCCGGGGTGTGGGTAAGTTTAACACACGATTTCAGCAGGGTACGTGTATTACAGGGGTGCAGCCAAGTTTCACACGCGATAGGCCCTGTGCGAGTGTGGTACGTGTATTTCGGGGGTGCAGGGGAGTCCTACACGTGAATTGGCAGTGTGGGTCCTCCCAGGTGTTCCCTCTACACCCTCCACGGCCCCTGCAGGCAGACCACACCACAGGGGACTACCCTGCACCCCTGGTCATGTCCCACAGGCAGCCCATCCACCATGGGCATGCCCCCCCAGCCAAGCCACATGTCACCTTGCACTAGTGATCACCAACGCATTACCCCTTGCACCCCCAACCCACAGCAGTGCAGGGCACCTGCCAGCAGGCCCCCACTCATGTTCCCTTGCACATCCACCCCCCAGCAGTGGGGGGCACTTGCCAGCAGGCCCCCACTCATGTCCCCTTGCACCCCCACCCCCCAGCAGTGCAGGGCGCCTGCAAGCAGGCCCCCACTCATGTCCCACTCATGTCCCCTTGCACCCCCACGCCCCAGAACTGAGGGGTACCTGCCAGCAGGCCCCCACTCATGTCCCCTTACACCCCCACCCCCCAACAGTGCAGGGCACCTGCCAGCAGGCCCCCACTCATGTCCCACTCACGTCCCCTTGCACCCCCACCCCCCAGCACTGAGGGGCACCTGCCAACATGTCCCCTGCACCCCCACCCCCCAGCACTGAGGGGCACCTGCCAGCAGGCCCCCATTCATGTCCCCTTAAAATCCCCACCCCCCAGCAGTGCAGGGCACCTGCAAGCAGGCCCCCACTCATGTCCCACTCATGTCCCCTTGCACCCCCACCCCCCAGCACTGAGGGGCACCTGCCAACAGGCTCCCATATATGTCCTCTGCACCCCCACCCCCCAGCAGTGTGGGGCACCTGCCAGCAGGCCCCGACACATGCCCCCCCAGCCAACACGTCATCACAATCTAGATCCCTGGCCCTTATGGCCAGCCTCCACATGCCAAAGACCCACCCAAGTATTGCATCCACCCACATAGAAATGCCAATTACGTGATACAACCCCAATGGCAAGTATGTAAATGAACACATGTCCGTCACACACACACAATGGGTGCAAGTAAATGTCAAAACCCATATCATGACATGCATGAAACCAATGAGAAGATACCACAAATGGAAGTATAAAAAAATATATATTAAAGATAACATGAACGTAAATCAAATTAAACACACAACTATGGGAATAACAAAAGAAATGGTCCATGTCCGATAAATTATGAAAATCAAGAAAACATAAGCAAAAGAAATCCAAAAAGAAATGTTGTCCAAAGTCACAGTTCAAAAAATCAAATCCAAGTGCAAATAAAAAGTAAAAACCATTGCTCCATGGTGAACACAAACAAAAATATTAAAAAGGATGAATCCAATGTAAAACTATGCACAATTGAAGAATCCAGGGTCCATGAGCCCAACTTAAGAAATGAAACCTACCAAAAACTACTACCTAATAAAAAAACTATATATAAAAATGTGGTCCATTGTCCAAGCGGTCCAAAATAAAGAAAAAAACAAAGGAAACCTAATACTAACTAAGAAACTATTTACAAGGGCAGTGGGCAAGTCCAACGGCTCACATGTTGAGGTTCCGGGCCAGGGCATCATCGAACTCCTGCTCGATATCCCGGAGGCGGTCCTCTTCCATGGTCCCGAGGGTTCGCAGGGACGATGACATCTGGAACTCCAGGTCCCTGCGAATGGCCTCGAGGCACTTGGCCCGCCTCAGGGCCCTATGCATTGAGTTCTCCGCCATGACCATCGTGAGCCGTGCCTCTTCCCCCTGCTGCCGCTCTGCATCTATCGCATGGCCAAACCGCTGCCACATGGAAGACACTTCACGTCCAGGGTCCTCCTGCCCTCCGGCTGATGCCTGCCCCTCCGATGTTGATGGCCCCGAGCCATCATTTCTCCCACCTACAGCCTGCTTCTGCTGCTGCTGCTGCTGTCCATGTGCCCTGTCCGATGGTGCCTGCACATCCTCCATCTGCTGGTCTCCAGTTGTAGTGTCCACCCCTGCTGGACTGCCAACTCCCGACTGTGGCAGGGATGGGATCTCCACCAAGCTGGCTGTGTTGGTCAGGCCAGGTCCACAGGGGGCCCTCGTGGAATCTGAGCTGGAAGACGATGTGGAGAACGACCGGCGCATAGCCTCCACAGAGGAGGAGAGGTCTGCCAGAGTGCTCGTCACATGTAGGAACCCACCGACCAGGGCCCCTCCCAGCAGTGCCACGTCACGACGCTGCTCTTTGTGATGGCGTGCGTTCTCCGTCCAGAAAGAACACACATCATCACGAATGACACGCGTGCGCAACGCGACACCGACCAGGACGGATCCCATACAGTCGCGGGACCCGTCGCTCGTAGGTAGTGGAGAGGCAGGTGATATGGCACTCTCCCCTATCTGCGGAGGGGTCAAGGACAGCGACATGAACAGGCCCCTCCGCAGTGACCTGTGCTGCCTCCTGACCCTGGACTGCACCACTTGCACCAGTGGTACTACCTCCACCAGGCCCCATGTGCGGCTCAGTAGCGGGCTCCTCCTCCTCTGTGGAGACCACCAACCTGGATGTCTCCATACCATTTTACGCCATTGGAAGCCCCTGTGGGGGCTCACCCAGCCCTACTGTCACAGCCGTTGTGGCAGACGCAGCACCAGCCCCCTCGCTCCCGGATGATGGTAATTCCTGGGAGGGTGGCTGGGCCAGTGGAGGCATCCCCACCGCTTGGCTCCACAGCGCCGTCTCCGCCCTCTTCTTCACTTGATGCTGCGTAGAGGGAGACATAGAACACAAGCATCAGGGTACAGTACAAAATACCCTAGACAGGAAGCAATAACACATGAGTGGCACTGTCAAATGTCACTTCCATCCTGTCATTCCACAACACATGGGTGAATGCACACAACACAGATGCAGAAACAGTCCTGGCGCCTGCAATCAACATCAACATCCATGTAGAAGGGCCCATGTAAACCAAGATGTTGCCTTCGAAGTCACATGCATCCATGGCGTTTCAAAGTCACACACACACACTTCTCAGGCACACACACACACACATGTGCACCATACATGTACATGACATCAGCACCCATTCCTCACCCCCCCTCCATGTCCAGGAACAGAGACAGCCATGCTTTCATGTGTGAATTCCACATAGAGCTCGCCATGTTGCATTAAAACACATGCACCAACCATGTGGTTCACACATAACTGGTCTCACATGCATGACCATGATGTCCCTGCACACACACATCCATACATGGACTATGTCACACATACAGGCAAGCATCAGACTACCAGCACACTGCAACATGCCTGTCTCACACAGCAATGCTTGGCCACTTACCGCTCAACTCCAGACGGGTCTGCCTCCGAAGGATCTGGGCGTGGAGCGCTGGGCCTACGCCTTCCAAGACCCTCATCTGGATGTTACTCATGCGTGACCGGCCCCCCTCCGCAAGGCGCCGGGCCTTGTGGAGGGTCCTGGACCTGAAGTCCTCCCAGCGCTTCTTGACGTGCTTGATGTCACGGGTTGCCACCCCCTCCGCATTGATGGCAACCACTACGTCGTCCCAGATCCTCTCCCGTCCTTCCTTGTTGGCACATGATGTTCCGAAGAGGCCATCATAATGCCCCAGGACATGCTCCACCAGGACACCAACCAGGACACCAACTTCGGTGGCAGTGAAGCTGGTGGCCCTCTGCCTCTCTGGCTGGGGGTTGCCAGTGGTGCCAGATGGAGATGTGCCCGACATGGCAACCCCAGAGGCAGGAGTGGGTGGGCAACTGGGTCCTGGGGCTGGGCTGTGGAGCGATGGAATCCCATTCGGGAGTCTTCTTTTCCAGCAGGGGTGGACACAGCAACTGGACCCCTGCAGATGGCTGATGTGCAGTCCCCAAATAGCAGGGAACGTGGGCAGCAGGCAGACAGGCAGCAGTAGATGGCTGGTGGGAGCGTGCTCAGGGCTCTGGGGGGGCAGGAAAATGGCCTTCTGGGCAGGAACATGGTCTTCCGCATGTGTACGCGTGGCCAGCTTGATACGGAGTGATTTGGCACGTGAAAATCTTGCACGTCAGCGTGTAATTCGAGGAAAGGCTCCTAGTGCGTAAGCGCGTCAGCACACGTACGCGATATCATTGGACCAAAGGCTCTGTGACGTATTGTGACGTATTGTGCACGGGGGTTGCCCTTTCACGTGTAAAACTTGCCACGCACCCCTGAAATTCACGTACTACCTCGACCAGGGCCCTTTCGCATGTGAAACTTCACGCGAACCCCGTAATACACGTACCCTGTTGAAATTGTGGGTGAAACTGCACGCGAACCCCAGGAATACACGTACCCTGCTGAAATCGCAGGTGAAACTGCACGCGAACCCCAGGAATACACGTACTCCGCTCAACAGGGCCCTTTCGCGTGTAAAACTTCACGCTGTACCCCAGAACTACACCTACCCCGCTCGCTCGCACAGGGCCAATATTCCTGGGGTTCGCGTGAAGTTTCACACGCGATAGGCCCTGTGCGAGTGTGGTACGTGTATTACTGGGGCTCGCGGGAAGTTTCACCCGTGATTGGCCCTGTGCGAGTGGGGTACGTGTATTTCAGGGGTTTGCGGGAAGTTCCAAACGCGATTTAGCTGTCAGAGCGGGGTACGTGAATTTCGGGGGTGCGTAGGGAGTCCTACACATGAATTGGCAGTGTGGGTCCTCCCAGGTGTTCCCTCTACACCCTCCACGGCCCCTGCAGGCAGACCACACCACAGGGGACTACCCCGCACCCCTGGTCATGTCCCGCAGACATCCCATCCACCATGGCCATGCACCCCAGCCAAGCCACCTGTCCGCTTTCACCACTGATCACCAACTCATGTCCCCCTGCACCCCCACCCCCCAAGCACTGCGGGGCACCTGCCAGCAGGCCCCCACTCATGTCCCCTTGCACACCCACCCCCCAGCAGTGCGGGGCACCTGCCAGCAGGCCCCCACTCATGTCCCCTTGCACACCCACCCCCCAGCAGTGCGGGGCGTCTGCCAGCAGGCCCCCACTCATGTCCCACTCATGTCCCCTTGCACCCCCACCCCCCAACAGTGCGGGGCACCTGCCAGCAGGCCCCCACTCATGTCCCCTTGCACCCCCACCCACCAGCAGTGTGGGGCACCTGCCAGCAGGCCCCCACTCATGTCCCACTCATGTCCCTTGCACCCCCACCCCCCAGCAGTGTGGGGCACCTGCCAGCAGGCCCCCACTCATGTCCCACTCATGTCCCCTTGCACACCCACCCCCAGCAGTGCGGGGCACCTGCCAGCAGGCCCACACTTATGTGCCCTTGCACACCTACCCCCCAGCAGTGCGGGGCACCTGCCAGCAGGCCCCCACTCATGTCCCCTTGCACACCTACCCCCCAGCAGTGCGGGGCACCTGCCAGCAGGCCCCCACTCATGTCCCACTCATGTCCCCTTGCACCCTCACCCCCCAGCAGTGCGGGGCACCTGCCAGCAGACCCCCACTCATGTCCCCTTGCACACCCACCCCCCAGCAGTGCAGGGCACCTTCCAGCAGGCCCCCACTCATGTCCCCCTGCCCCCAGGTCATGACGTTCCTCAATCATGGCCCTTATGGCCAGCCTCCCCAGACCAAAGACCCAACCAAGTATTGCATCCACCCACATAGAAAAGGCAATTACATGATACAACCCCAATGGCAAGTATATAAATGAACACATGTCTGTCACAGACACACAATGGTGGCAAGTGAATGTGAAAACCCATATCATGACATGCATGAAACCAATGAGATAATACCACACATCGAAGTATGAAGAAAAAAATGTATTAAAAGCAACATGAATGGAATTAAAATAAAAAAAACAACAATGGGAATAAAAAAAGAAAAGCTGCATGTCCGTAAAATAATGAAAAACAAGAAATCATAATCCAAAGGAAAGGTGTCCAAAGTCACAGTCCAACAAAGCAAATCCAAGGGAAAAACAAAAGTGAAAACCATTGCTCCATGGGGAAATCCAAAAAAAAAAAAGATGAATCCAATAGTGAACTATATACAGATGAACAATCCAGGGTCCATGATCCCAACTGAAGAAATGAAACCTATCAAAAATACTACCTAATGAAAAACTATATACAGAAACGTGGTGCATTGTCCAAGCGCAACCCAAATAAAGAAAAAACCAAAGGAAACCTAACACTATCTAACTATTTACAAGGGCAGCGGGCAAGTCCAACGGCTCACATGTTGATGTCCCAGGCCAGGGCATCATCGAACTTCTGCTCGATGTCCCGGAGACGGTCCTCTTCCATGGCCCCGAGGGTTCGCAGGGACAATGACATTTGGAACTCTAGGTCCCTGCGAATGGCCTGGAGGCACTCGGCCCGCCACAGGGCCCTACGCATGGAGTTCTCCGCTCTGACCATCGTGAGCCGTGCCTCTTCCACCTGCTGCCGCTCCGCATCTATCGCATGGCCCAACCGCTGCCACACGGAAGACACTTCCCGTCCAGGGTCCTCCTGCCCTCTGGTCGATGACTGCCCCTCCGATGATGAAGGCCCCGAGCCATCATGGCTCCCACCTTGTTGCTGCTGCTGCTGTGCCGCTGCCTGTGCCCTGGCTCCTGCTGCCTGCACATCCTCCTCCAGCTGGGGTGCAGTTGTTGAGGTGGCCACCCCTGCTGGACGTCCGACTCCCGACTGTGGCAGGGATGTGCCCTCCACCAGCCTGGCCGCAAGGTCAGAGGCAGCTCCACAGGGAACCCAGGTGACACATGGGTGGGAAGATGGCACGGAGGACGACTGGCGCATAGGGGGTTCAGTTGATGAGGGGGTCGGAACAAGGTCCAGAAAACAGAGGAATCTGGCCCTGGTGAGCTGTCCCAGTGGGTCAACGCAGTCAACGAGCCATGCGAGAAGACGTGCAGTCTCCTCATGAAAAGACTGCAGGTCAGCTCGCATGGCACGTTGACGCAACGCCACCCCAACCCGGTGCCGGATAGCCACATCCGTAGGGAGAGGAAGGCCAGTTGGTGTAAGCCAATCCCCTCCCTGAGAACGGATCTGGACGTAGGTATCCCTGCTGGTGCAAGATGATGCAGTCACAGGATCAGGGACAGGATTACACACAGACACCTCCGCGGCGGCCTGTGCTGCCTCCTGTCCCTGCCCCTGCACTGCACCACTAGCACCAGTGGAATCCCCACCTCCAGACCCCGTCTCTGTCCCTTGCACGGCCTCCTCCTCCACCAAACCCCCCACCAACCTGGATGACTCTGTTCCATCGTCCTCCGTCGGGCCTTGTGGGGTCTCAGCTGCCCTTCGGCTGCCGAGGAGTCCAACTCCAACCTCCGCCTCTTGGACCTCCCCTCGGCAGCTGCGACCTGGGACGCGGCACCGGACTCCTCACTTCCCGACGAGATGACAACCTGGGAGGGGAGCCGGGCCTTGCGTCTCCGGCTGGCAGTGCGATCCCTGCCGCTGTGCTCCACAGCACCTTCTCCGCCCTCTTCATCAGTTGACGCTGCAGACAGGGAGAGATAGGAGACAGGCATCAGGGCACTGTACAATGGTCTCATACACACATGACAGTTGTACATGAGTGGCATTGTCAAACTTCAGACATGGCATCACAATCCCCAACACACATGTAATTGCAACTCACACACATGAGCTATTCCACAGCCATATTGCAACAGCCAGCACCATCCATTCACATACAACAGCATGAGCAGCCAAAGGTGAGCCAGACATCACTTGAAACACACGGAGTGCACAAGACATGCACACACGCCACCACAATTACATGTATGTGTACATCTCCACCAACTGTCGCAGTGATGAGATTGGCATCCATGTCACATCTGGCAATCAGTCTTCTACATATCAGTCTTACATGCATCCATGTTGCATTACTGTTGCACTCATGTCAAATACACACACATGCACATGTACACGGTGCAGATACATGCAGCTGGAACCAACATCCATGTGTGACACCACAACCATGCCAATATACATACAGAGTAATCCAAACATGTGTGCTCACAAATCTGCATTTGGCCTGCATGCTTACCCACACACACACCATCCATGTGTCTCACACATGAAAGGACTTGCATGTGTCAGCCTCACAGCCCTGTACATACACATCCATACATGGCCCTACAAAACGACATGTAAAACCTGCACACTACTGGCACACCACCACACGCACAGCTTCCAATCAGTATGCAAGTACACTTACCGTTCGACTCCAGAAGGGTCTGCCTCTCAAGGATCTGGACGTGGAGTGCTGGGCGTATGCGCTCTAGGACCCTCATCTGATGTTCCGACAGGTGGCGCCGGCGCCCCTTAGCATCCGCTGCCTTCAAGAGGCGCCGGGCCTTGTTGAGGGTCCTGGACCTGAAGTCCTCCCAGCGCTTCTTGACATGTTGGAAGTCGCGGACTGCCACCCCCTCCGCATTGATGGCAGTCACGATGTCCGTCCAGATCCGAGTCCATCCTTCCTTGTCGGCGGCCAAACTTCCGAAGAGGGCATCATACTGCCCCAGGACTTGCTCCACCAGGACACCAACTTTGGTGGCAGTGAAGCTGGTGGCCCTCTGCCTCTCTGGCTGGTGTGGGTGGGCGACTGGGTCCTGGGGCTGGGCTGTGGAGCGATGGAATAGCAGTCGGGAGTCTTCGGTTCCAGCAGGGGTGGTCACAGTAACAGCACCCCGGGTTGACGTGCAGGCAGCAATGGCAAGGCACGTGGGCAGCAGGCAATCAGGCAGCAGCAGATGGCAGGTGGGAGTGTGTTCGGGGCTCTGGGGGGCAGTAATTCGGCCTTCTGGGCAGGAGCGTGGTCTTCTGTGTGTGAACGTGTGGCCAGCTTGATACGGAGTGATTTGGCACGTGAAAATCTTGCACGTCAGCGTGTAATTCGAGGAAAGGCCCTTAGCGCGTAAGCGTTTCTGTGACGTGACACATGCGGGTGTTTCCCTCATAGCACGTGATGACAGAGCACACGTGGAAAAGCTGCACGTCCGAGTGTCAGCGCATTTAATTGGAGGAAAGGACGCGTACACGCGTAACTGACGTGTACGTGTGGCCCGGTTTAAAAGGTACGTGTAGAACGCCATTTTCTTGTATGTGCTTTTCGTGGAGAGCGAGTGGGTGAATTCTGTATTTCTTGTCGGTTTACATGCGATTACTTCACAGCGTTTCAAGTTCGTACTCCCTGTTACCTCTGACAGCTTTCGTGTTTCAACTTTTTTTGGGCCTGTTTCCTCAAACAGTGTTCACTTCTCCTTTTGTCCTGTCTCCTCAGACAGCGTACAATTCTTCTTTTGGCGGGGGTGTTGCCAAAGCACACACGCATGTATTTTTCACGTTCTTATTCCAGGCAGATGGTGAGTTCCGCACGTACTTAGCAACTGTGCTTGCCCCGTGTGTCGCACTCCCCTTCAGAGGTCATTGTAGGCTGCGTGTATTACGCGTATGCTTATTTTTGTGTTTCTGGGTACCACAGCGTAGTGCGGGTTCATTTTTCCATGCACGTGGTCTACGAGGGGTTGCGTGCACGTTTATTTTTGTTTTTGGGCTGCCTGTGCGTTGTGTGACCCGTCATCTTCCCCCAGGTGTCACTGACAGCCTTGTTAGAGCACTAGGGTACGAATTCCATCTAGTACCCTACCCCTTTGACCCCCAATTGCCCAGGACAATAGTTTACTGCTCCTCCCATACGCACAACAACATCAGTGCCATGGTTGGGAGGCGACCAAGCGGTAAGGGAGGCAAAGGTGGCCGACCTTCAAAAGGTGGATGTGGTGGGTGCGGTAGGGGACGTGGCCAGGATTTGCGGGTGCCCCTAGACCCCCATGTGTGGAGGACCAATCAGGGATGCCCATGCTCCCCCCCCATGGTTGAGGGAAACGCGGTTGAGACCATCCCAGCTCAGCCCCTGTTGGACCAGACCATTGTGGCACCTGACCTGGCACAGGATGACTCCCTGGCTGACTTCCAGGTCAGCAAGTCTAGGCCACTTGTGGCGGTGCAAGTTGTCACCAAGGCACATGGATCTGCAGCTATGTCATCTGCTGCCCCAAGTATGCAGGATGGTGAGGCTGCAGGGGCAGCTGCAGCTCCATCCGCCCCAGCTCTGACTCTCCCAGCCAGGACAGTGTCGGTCCTGATACATCATACTGATGTTCCCCCTGCCAACATCACACTTCAGACAATGCCTGCACCAAGTCCTATGGTCAATGTGCATTTGCACACTCCAACAACCGAGTCCACCGGTAATTCTGCCCCTACTGAGCAGACCGGCGTTAGCCACTCTGGCTCCGCTCCACCTTCTAAAAAGAGGAAGAAGGGTGCTCTGACACGACAGGCTGAGACCCCAGGCACGGCTACACACTCTGGCACGTCAAGGAAGCCTTGCTTTAATGACGCGGAGCTTAATGCACTTGTGAGCTACGTGTCGCAACATAGCCACGAAATGGTGGTGACTGCAGGGTCCAAGACCACACCTGATCAACGTAAGGCACACTGGCAGACCATCGCCAACCACATAAGTGCCCTTGGATTTGTGAGGCGCTCAGCTGATGATTGCTACAAGCGGTGAAACGAACTGAAACGCAGAGCAAAGGACAAACTGGCCTCAAATCATGCCGCTACTCTGGTGACTGGCGGTGGGTCTCCACAAGAGGACAACCAACTCACTGAACATGAGTCTGTTGCTGGGACCTTCGTCACAGAGGAACAGATCCGAGGTGTGGGAGAACTACCTGATTACGAAGCATTGTCCGGTGAGTGCCCATGCATGTGTGTGTAGTGCATGTGTATGTATTTTGGGTGACGGGTTCTGATTGAGTGCAAGGTGAGGGTGTGTACTCCAGAGTGTTATGGGTCACCCATTTCCTTCCTCACATGGGATCACGTGCCTTGTATTAGGCTATGACTGCATCCCTTCTGCCCACAGTATCCTATTAGGTCCACAATTGTGCAGTTGACGTTGTACTGCCATCTTGCAACTACATTGGTCAGAATTTGTAAGTATGCCTTCAGGATAATATTTTCCACTCTCCCCTTTTTTGCTAGACATTTATCAACCATATTGTGACATATGTGATATGCTTCGGTCATTGTTTACTGGCCACACTGGGGCAATGCTTTACCTGGTTATGTACACAATGAGACCATTCAGGCTGTTGGAGTATTGGCCAGCACAAATGTTTAGATGAGTGCCTGTTTGCATGTGGAAAATGACAGATGTTTCCTGCGATGTCAATGTGAGGAAAAATAGATCGGCCAACTATTACTGTATTCTTGTACCTTGCATGTGTTGCAGTGAGTGGCACATGTGTACTTAGTCCCAGTATGCAGCATTGTTCATGTCATCATGTCCATCTCACAAGGATGGGTGACAGTACTCAATCACTGACATATGGCTGTACTTGTCAAATGTACCATGGCTATGCTAAATGCCATCTGTGTGCTGCCATGTGTCATGTATGTGTAGTGGACATGCCACTCACAGGCCAATGTGTGATGGCTGTGCTACCCAGCATGCAGCAAATGTGTTGCTCTCCCATATTGGTGACATCAGTGTCTGCCTTTTGCCTCCCCTTACTACTCAATGACAGTGCAGGCATGGGAGGGTTATAGTCATGTGGGAAATGTGTGAGTCATGTACTGGTTCTGTAGCTTGACAGGCCTATTTGTGTGCTATGGTGCTAATGCCTGTTTCCATTTTTTCTCTTTCATGTTTTTGCAGGGGATGACGCACTTGATGCAGTTGAGGTCGAGGAGATGGTGCAGAACCACGAGGAATCCCAGGCATGACCGGGCACCAGCGGGGGATGTGGTGTGGTGGTGGGTGAGAACCCAATCCTCCTGCAGACCATACTTTCCAGGGGTGTCTCTGGGTGCACCTCCCCAGACCTCTATTCAGGTGCTGATTCTGATGATGAGACCCATGTGCCGTCACAGGTAAGTGTTTCTGGCAGGGATTCTGTTCTGACCAACCCACCTGCACCAGGGGTAGATCCCTCTATGGGGATGTCAGTGTTGGTAGAGGCGCCTTTGGCAGTTACAGATGCAGGGTCGCACTTTACAGCATCTAATCCTGTTCCTGGGCCAGCAGATCAGAGGGGGAATGCAGTCCTGCAGCCTCAGGCGGTGCCAGCACAGCAAGGTGCACATCGCCTTGCCCAAAACAGGTGTGGTGCCCGTCTACGCGGTGGACGTACGCCACCAGGCAATAGCGTATGGGAGAACTCCATGTACGCCATGGCAACCCAACAGTCAGCATCAGTTCAAATGATGGCTCAGGCAATGGAGAGGGTGGCCACTTCCATTATCCCCCCTGAAAGGCAGATGGAGCAACTACAGCAGGCAACAGACTCCATTTGCCAATCACACAGGGAAGACATGTTGGCGTCCAACAGGGACCGACGGGCAGCACTGGAGACTCTGCGCCAATCCATCTCAATAGAGTCCCAGGCCCACAGGGAAGCCCTGAGTGAAGAACTCCATAACCTCAGGCAGACTCTTCTTGAGCTTGAGGCTTCTGCTAATTTTAGGGCAAAACAGCGCTGGAGCACCTTACAAGTACGCTCTCAGCTGAGATGCGGGCAACTCGGGAGGAGATCCGGGCCTCACGTCTGGTGTTGCATGGGGACCTCCGCACTATAATCCTCCAGAACGAGACCTTCCACACCCGCTTGCTTGCTGCCATGGAGGACCATACCAGGGCTTTGTGTGGGCTGCCTCCCATAGCAACACCACCTCCTGATGCAGCAGCAGAGGGTCATGAGAGCGACGGCAGCAATTCTCCCACATTGGCATAGCCGTGCAGGCCATGAGCCCATGGAGGTGTTTTTTTTCCAAACATCCACACAGGTGGCTGTTGGTGCGCACCCTGTCCTCGGACCGCCTGGGTGGCCTCCCCCCCGTCCCCCACATGGCCATTTTTGATTTTTGATTTTTGAATTTTGATTTTTTTAATAAAAGAATTTGACAGTGTTTTGCCTTGTGTGGCTCCCGTGGGCATCCACTGTATTCCGGCTGGGCACATGCAGGCTTGTCCTGAGTTTGGGTTAGATGCTTGGGTTCATGAGACACACACCCCTCCTGCTTCCCGTTTCCATGGGCTTGCAAAGGGTGTGACCAAGTGACAGTGATGTACACAGTGACGTTGGGCTCCCATGAGCTGTGTGGGCAGTCTGTAGTCAATACTGTGTAGACATTCCTTGTGTATATTGTTGTTGTATTGTACACTGCATGGTGTATTAATGTATGATTTTGCTTCCATGTCTCCCTCTGAATTTGCAGGCTCATTCCTCATGTCTTCACAAGGCTGTCTACTTTGGAGATGGAGTTCATGTTGTATGTAGTACACAGACCAGTTTTGAAGGCTGCAAGACTACAGTTTGAAGGGGGCGATGTGGTGGCATATTCAGGTTGTATGACTACGACTACTTTAACTTAGTACCGTCATGTTTTAGAAATGTTTGAACTTGTCTAGATGCATTGTTTAGTTGGTAAGTATTTGGTCATGTGTGTTGTTAGTTCAACATTACTAGGAGCATATTGTGTGTGGCCAGTTTCCATTAGGGACACTGTACTTTGTGACACTTGTGTCAGGTTTTTGGGATTGCTTTGTTTGCTCTCACATAGCATGACATGCCATGGTGTGTTTGGTGGCGGTGCTGGGGAGCGGTTGGGTGACATGGCACTGTTCTCATGTTGTATTTTGCATGGGGGTCATTTAGCAGCATATGTGTCTTTTGATGACACAGCATTGGTGGTGTTTCTGTAGGTAGGGATGCACACATTGTGACACTTCCAGGTGACCAATCTCAGGATGGTATGGTTGTGACAGTTGACTGTCCTTCATGTCATCATCATTGATTGTCAGCTGGTATGTGGCAGGGCTGTGTGCACTCCACAGGGGTGTGATTGTAAGTGAAGTAATTAGCCACCAGCTGTGTTCGGGCTGCCTCACCCCGTGCCTTTTCCCCTCCCATGCGCAGCGGGCGTGCATGTGGTTGGGGATGCGGGGGCACCACCATGTCCACCGGCAGGCCCCGGCGTGTTGCAACGTTGTGCAGGACACATGCTGCCACTATGATCCTGCACACTACTGGGAGAGCGTATAACAGCTGCCCACCAGAATGGTCAAGGGAGCGAAAGCATGACTTGAGCACTCCGAATGTGCGCTCCACTATACCCCGGGTTGCAATATGGGCTGTGTTGTATCTTACCTCGGGTGGCGTTGTGGGGTTCCGAAATGGCGTCATCATGTGGGTGCTCAGAGGGTAGGCACTGTCCCCTGGGGAGGTGGTTATGGGTATCATTAGTGGGGTTGTGACATTACTCAGTATCTGGCATGCATGCATGTGCTGTGGCATTTATACTCACCAAGCAGCCATGTATCGCCATGCCGCCTAGCTTCTAGGTCCCGGTTTAGGGTTGACATTCTGTAAATGAAACTGTCGTGGGTGGACCCTGGATAGTTGGCATATACTGAGGTGATGATTCTCCCTTGGCATCAGATACTACCTGCATGTTGATGGAATGCCAGTGCTTGCGGTTTCTATAGATGTGCTCTGATGTCCTGGGGGGACGTAGGGCCACATGGGTGCAATCAATGGTACCTAGGACTTTGGGGAATTGTGCCACCCCGTAGAAATCCTGGACGACAGCCTGCCTTTCTGCAGGTGTTCTGGGCAGGTACATGTGCCTGCGCACTGATGGGCATGCAGTCATGATGGCCAAGACCTGGTGTAGGCAGCGTGACTGTGTGGCCTGTGACACCCCTCAAACTATGGCACTTAGTTCTCCAGGGGGCTGAGTGCTTGGGAGAAGAGGGTGGGTGATGTGAGGTCATCCTCCCACTCACTTACCAGGTTGAGTATTATGTGAGGTAGAAACCTGTACCTCCCATACACCTGGTCATCAGGCAAGCCAAAAAGGCTGGTTGTGGGTGTGAATATTCTGGGCCTGACTATCCTCCTCCTCCTCCTGCGGTATCCCACGACCACTGCTGCTAGGAATGGTATGTTCATCCTGGCGTCTGAGCTTGCGTGTTGTTTGTGCGCACTTTTATGCTGTGCGGGTCCATGTACGCCTGCTTCCTGCTGGCGTACGTGTTTCTGGATTAGCGTGTCTTTTTGGGCGCGTGCGTGTGGGTGTTCCGCGCATTTGCCTCCTGTACTTCCCCACCCACCCCAGATTTACACAAACCCCGCTCGCACAGGCCCAATCACGTGTAAAACTTCACGCAAGCCCAACTTCCCGCAAGCCCAACTTCCCGCGAGCCCCTGAAGTACACGTACCCCGCTCTCCCAGGCACAATCGCGTGTGAAACTTCCCGCACACCCACGAAATACACGCTATTGTTGACACAGCTGGTGTCCATGTTTGTCGCGTACCCCTTTGCATGTCATTTGTCCTGGAGGGCCACAGTATGGGAAATTCATCAGAGCTGTATATACATGCTTTTTGATAGCGCACATTTTTTTAATGCACAGGGACGCTACCGCCTGCCTCCGTGTGGCGGACATGTGTTGATGTACATAGTTGACTTTTGGTTTGTGTCATGGAATCGCCATTTCACTGCTGGGGGCCGGGGTGCTGGGGGACATGAGTGGGGGCCTGCTGCCAGGGGCCCTGACTGCTGGGGGTGCAAAGGGACATGAGTGGGGGCCTGCTGGCAGGTGCCCCTGACCGCTGGGGGGTGGGGTTACAGGGGGATATGAGTGGGACATGAGTGGGGGCCTGCTGGCAGGGGCCCTGCACTGCTGGGGTTGGGGGTGCAGGGGGACATTAGTGGGACATGAGTGGGGGCCTGCTGGCAGGTGCCCCTGACTGCTGGGGGGTGGGGGTGCAAGGGGACTTGAGTGGGGCATGAGTGGGGGCCTGCTGGCAGGTGCCCCTGACTGCTGGGGGTGGGGTGCAAGGGGACATGAGTGGGACATGAGTGGGGGCCTGCTGGCAGGTGCCCCTGACAGCTGGGGGGTGGGGGTGCAAGGGGACATGAGTGGGGGCCTGATGGCAGGTGCCCCTGACTGCTGGGGGTGGGGGTGCGGGGGAAATGAATGGGACATGAGTGGGGGCCTGCTGGCAGGGGTCCTGCACTGCTGGGGGGTGGGGGTGCAAGGGGACATGAGTGGGGGCCTGCTGGCAGGTGCCCCTGACTGCTGGGGGGTGGGGGTGCAGGGGGATATGAGTGGGACATGAGTGGGGGCCTGCTGGCAAGTGCACCTGACTGCTGGGGGGTGGGGGTGCAGGGGGACATGAGTGGGACATGAGTGGGGGCCTGCTGACAGGTGCCCCTGACTGCTGGGGGGTGGGGGTGCTGGGGGACATGAGTGGGGGCCTGCTGGCAAGTGCCCCTGACCGCTGGGTGTGGGGGTGCAGGGGGACATGAGTGGGTGCCTGCTGGCAGGTGCCCCTGACTGCTGGGGGTGGGGGTGCAAGGGGACATGAGTGGGGGCCTGCTGGCAGGTGCCCCTGACTGCTGGGGTGTGGGGGTGCTGGGGGACATGAGTGGGGGCCTGCTGGCAGGTGCCCCTCACTGCTGGGGGATGGGGGTGCTGAGGGACATGAGTGGGGGCCTGCTGGCAGGTGCCCCTGACTGCTGGGGGGTGGGTGTGCTGGGGGACATGAGTGGGACATGAGTGGGGACCTGCTGGCAGGGGCCCTGCACTGCTGGGGGGTGGGGGTGCACGAGGACATGAGTGGGGGCCTGCTGGCAGGTGCCCCTGACTGCTGGGGGGTGGGGGTGCTGGGGGCCTGCTGGCAGGTGCCCCTGACTGCTGGGGGGTAGGGGTGCTGGGGGACATGAGTGGGGGCCTGCTGGCAGGTGCCCCTGACTGCTGGGGGGTGGGGGTGCTGGGGGACATGAGTGGGGGCCTGCTGGCAGGGGCCCTGCACTGCTGAGGGGTGGGGGTGCAAGGGGACATGAGTGGGGGCATTCTGGCAGGTGCCCCTGACTGCTGGGGGGTGGGAGTGCAAGGGGACATGAGTGGGGGCTTGCTGGCAGGTGCACCTGACTGCTGGGGGGTGGGGGTGCTGGGGGACATGAGTGGGGGCCTGTTGGCAGGTGCCCCTGACTGCTGGGGGGTAGGGGTGCTGGGGACATGAGTGGGGGCCTTCTGGCAGGTGCCCCTGACTGCTGGAGGGTGGGGGTGCAAGGGGACATGAGTGGGGGCCTGCTGGCAGGTGCCGCTGTCCGCTGGGGGTGCAAGGGGACATGAGTGGGGGCCTGCTGGCAGGTGCCCCTGACTGCTGGGGGGTGGGGCTGCAAGGGGACATGAGTGGGGGCCTGCTGGCAGGTGCCCCTGACTGCTAGGGGTGGGGGTGCAGGGGGACAGGAGTTGGACATGAGTGGGGGCCTGCTGGCAGGTGCCCCTGACTGCTGGGGGGTGGGGGGTGCAAGGGGACATGCGTGGGACATGAGTGGGGGCCTGCTGGCAGGTGCCCCTGAATGCTGGGTGGTGGGGGTGCAGGGGGACATGAGTGGGGGCCTGCTGGCAGGTGCCCCTGACTGCTGGGGGGTGGGGGTGCTGGGGGACATGTGTGGGGGCCTGCTGGCAGGTGCCCCTGACTGCTGGGGTACATGAGTTGTTGATCATATTGCAGGTGACATGTGCCTTGGCTGGGGGGCATGCCCATGGTTGATGGGCTGCCCGCGGGACATGACCAGGGGTGCAGGGTAGTCCCCTGTGGTGTGGGCTGCCTGCAGGGGTCGTGGAGGGGGTAGAGGGGACACCTGGGGGGACCCACACTGCCAATTTACATGTAGGACTCCCCGCGCATCACTGAAATACACGTTCCCTGCTCTGACAGCAAAATCGCGTGTGAAACTTCCCGCGCACCCCTGAAATACACGTACCCAGGCCAATCGCGTGTGAAACTTCCCGTGCACCCCAGATTTACACGTACCCTGCTCTCCCAAGGCCTATCACGTGTGAAACTTCCCGCGCACCCCCGAAATACACGCACAATTTTTCACACAGCGGGTGACAGTGTTTGTCACGTGTCCCCCTTTGCACGTCATTTGTCCTAGAGGGCCACAGTATGGGACATTCATCATGGCTGTATATACGTCCTTTTTGTTAGCGCACATTTTGGCGCACATTTCTTTCATGCACAGGGACGCTACCGCCTGCCTTCGTGTGGCAGACGTGTTTAGGCCTGTGCGCGTCTTTGCCTGTGCACTGGTTTGCCCTATTCGATTCCATGAATACGTGTTGTAGGCGAGCGTGTGGGCGTTCCGCGCACTTGCCTCCTGTACTTCCCCCGTGACACCCTCATTTTCACGCGTTGTTCCCCATTCCACGTGTCACGCCCGTGTTACGCCTACTTTTGTTGTGTGCGCCGCGCTATGTGCACATTCGCTGTGCGCTTAGCGCACGCGGTTTGAAGACGTGTGCGACAGCGTGCGCCACGCAGTATTTTGGCACACATCGTGGAATTTCCTCGCGCACGGACTTCCATGAATCACTGTGCGTGGGTTTCGCTGCGATTTTCGCACTGGCACTGCGATTCGCACGCTTTCGCACGCTTGCCCCCAAAATTTCAGCGCACATTAATTCCATGAATCGGCCTGAATATTTGTTAAACAAGAGAATTATTAATGATTTAATTGCAAACTGCAGAACAAATCAAAATGGACCATAACAAATCTCTGTCTGGAGATGATTATGTAAACAAAAATGTCAGATGTTCAAGCTAATGTGAATGAACCAAACTAGTATGATTACATAAATGTGACAACCCGATAGCCAAACCTGACTTGTTATGTACCATTTGCTTAGGCCCATCTTGTTCAAACATTCCAGTTCATACCTATGTGCCCAATAATGACAAGTTGGATTAACTTCAAATGTAAAGAGACAAGTAAATTCTACTCGTTCTACTGATTACATGAATGACATTTGTATCTGTTTGAATTTAATTGGATATTCACAGATGGCCTTACCGATTCCTGGAAGCTCGAGGGCAGTTCAGGAATTTATTTTAATTTTACAAAAGTTGAGGTATGTGGATTGTTCAGAATGAATAGGAACAGATTTTTCAATGCATCTGGCTGGGAAAGGGGTTGATTAAACTATTGGATGTTGCTCTCGTTGCTCTATCTCACATATAGTGTGGGCAGTTCCCTCCCTATCCCAGGATACCCTCAGGCCCATGATGGTCTTTAGTGATCGTTGACCTTTTCTGTCTAGAATATGGTCTTATTTTGATGACGTAGCCTAAAGACAAATGATTTATCTATCTTAATCTCCTTCGGGAACAACCTCGGTCATCCCTGCTATAGGTTCCCCAATGTGATGCAATGTAAGTATCTGTGCCTTCCAGATACTATGACCCTACTTGCTCTTGTCTTTTTACATTCTGATGTTCCTCTTCCTATGTCTTTCTGCCACTCTACCTTATCTTATTTTACTCTCCTCCCTCCTACTCCACTCACAGTCTCTCCGCACTCTCCTTGAAACGTCCTTCTTTATCTCTCCAATGTCCCTCTCTTTACTATCTACCTCCACTCTCAAATCTTACTTCTTGATATTCTCTCTACTCTCTCCACACTGCTACTGCTCTGATCTCTCCACACTTCTACCATTACTCTCACCTCTCCACACACTACTACTACTATTCTCCTCCCTCTCTGCCCTGCTACCCTCCCTTAACTACTACCACTGCCCTATACACATTATTACTACTCTCACCTCTAAAAACGACTTCTTCTTTCCCCGGTACAGACTACTACTGTTGTCATCTCTCTGCACTTCTCAGTACACCCCTGTTCTGTATGCATAACTTACCACACCGTTTTTGCGAATCTGTTAACACTACCTTCACCCTCCCTTTTGATTCTCCCTACCATCAACTTTACACCCACAGCTGTCTTGGACTCTCTCCCACCCTTTCCACCATACACACTCTGTCACGTCCACTCTCTCTTTAAATCTCCCAACACTTCTCCCTCTATGGGCCTCATTACATGGTAGGCGGTAACCATGGCGCTATTAGCGCCATGGTTGCCGCCGGTATTTTACCATGTTCGCCTTGGTGGATGGCGGAATTACCACCCTACTCCAAGGTGTGCGGGGGCGGTAATTCCCCATTCACCAAGGCCCTTCCCCATTCCTATTTTTGCCCCCACAGGGCATAATGGGAATGGGGAAGGCGCTAATTACGGTACCGCAAATTGCGGTACCGTAATTAGCACCGAGGTCCCGCAAAGGGAACTCGTAGTAAGGCGGTAAGGGTTTACCGGTACTGGTGCCCTTACCGGTACCAGTAAACCCTTAGCGCCTAACGTGTAATGAGGCCCTATATCTCTATCCTTCTTTCTCTCTCATACAACCTTTACACACCCATGTACACTACACCACACACAAACTGCTAATACTCTCCCTAAAAAATAACCCACCCGCACTCTGCTCCAATTCTGCCACAAACTCTCCAGGACTCCATTCCTCCACCAACCTTCAGTCTGGAACCTTGTTCCGTCTTCACTCAACTTTCTGACCTCACCTCTACAACCCACACTCTGCTTCTTCTTCTGTTTCATCTTATACTGTAGTCATGCAGGTTCTGTCTCCCTCTACCCCATCAATTGGCTGCAGCAGCCACCTGACTCTAGGAACCAATCTGTGACTGCCTTTCCCCCTTTTAAAAAAAAACCTCTAAACCCGCCCTTTCCAGCATGGTTTTATAAACAGTCTTTCTTGTGATAGCAGACAGGGACTCAGGCTCGCTCTCCCATTGACTTTTCTGAGGTATTGGTGAGTTTTATTTCCAGTTTGCTTTGGGGAGGGATTTTGTGTCTCCCATGTGCCCCTGCAGTGTCGTCTCACTGCCAGTTTTTTTTGCTGGCCCCCCATTCCCCTGCAGATGCCAGGTTGGGTGTTGTGTTTGGCAGGGAATTAGCAGGCCCATTTCCTGTCAGTAGATAATACTAATTACCTTGCTCCTGCCTGGGTTCTCTCATTTGCTCTAAGGTGCACTGTGGGAGTTGGAGTTCTGAAATGGAAAAGAGAGAATACTTCCCAGAAAATGTACTAGGAGACATTTGGAGGTAAAGGGGCTCATTATAAGTGTGGCGGTGTACGGTATAAGTGGTGGTAATGGAATTGCCACCACTTTTGCTGTACCACCAAATTAGGAGGCAGCATTAATACCATCTGCAGTAATACTGTCAGTGAAATTAACACCAACGTTATTACTGCTGATGGAATTACTGCTGAAATTACAAAAAATGTATTACCACCATATTACAAGTTGGAATATGGTGGTAATACTGTAAACATTTGGTTGTAATACTGGCAAAACGCTAATAGGTGGAGGTAAATGCATGTAGGTGATGGAAATAAAGCCACAGTTGCAACCCAATCCACTCAGGAAGGGTTCACACGGCTACACTTTCGCCAAACACACTTTCCAACACCATAATTTCACCAATCGCTCCTGTGAACATGGAGGTGCAGCTGCTCCAGCTTTGCATTGAGCTGCAGAGGTTTGAAGAGCAACAGAGTGAGCAGAGGCGAGGAGGAGGAGGACGGCGACAAAGAGATGCCATGTAAGGTGAACGCCATACCTCAGGTCAGGCTCTCATACTGGACCATGACTGACGACCAGTTAATCAGCCTGTACAGGCTGAACAAGGTGACTATCCCTGAGCTGCTCACCCTGATCCAGGATGATATAGAGAGCAGAATCAGCATCAGTTCAACTTTAGCCCCACTTCTGAAGTTTGTTGCGGTCCTGGATTTCTTAGCAATGGGCACCTTCCAGCACACTGTGGGCATGCTGCACGTCATGTCCCAGTCCACATATTCAAATGTGATTGTGCAGATGCTGGAAGCACTCTTGCACCATCTCTCCCGGTACATCTCCATGCCCAGCACCGCAAGACAATAGAATGCCATGAAGGCAATTTTCTATGAAGCAGCACACATGTCCAATGTGATAGCTGCTCTAGACTACACCCATGTAGCATTGGTGGCCCCCCAGCATCTGAATAGGTATATCACAACCGGAAGCAGTATCATCCCCTCAATGTCCAGGGCACCTGTGATCCTGACTTCATCATAACACACTGCTGTTCTTGCTTCCTTGGTTCCACCCATGATGCCATGCTCCTGCTGAACAGCACACTGCCTGGATTCATGGAAAGGCATAGAGGACAATGGATGTGGATACTGAGTACAAGTGCCATCACACAGATGCTTCTCGCAGAAAATGTGAAATGCCATGTGAGGGGGATTACAACACCTAAAGAGCTCATGTCCTGTCAAGGCCCTGTACATGCAGGATCTGACCTCCCACCCTGCACATGACAGACTGCATCTCACATGACTAGGAAATAAGTGACAATGCTGCAGTAAATCGCAAATGTGCATTGGCCCAACAGGCTAGCAACACACACATTATAGAACTACAGGAACCACAATGCAACATTACACATTCCTATAAATAGGATGTCATGGTTCAAAACTGCAACAAAGGAATGCAGCACTGGTAGAAGTAAAGCCATGTACTCAATTAACCATGTATGAGAAGCCATTATGGAACAGACACAGTCAACCTGCACAAGTACAATTAATCAACCATCAGTGCACATGCATGGAAGAAATGCAGAGGCCCAACACAGGCACTGTGGCATTCTGCCCTGTCAAACACAGACCCTGAACATGACAAGTGCTGGCTGTGAGATGTGTGCATGTTGTTACATGACAGAGAATTGTTCCCCTAAGTGAAAAACTCCACATGCAATAACTCTCATAGTAAATCATGCTGCGTGACAATACACGAACAGAATGTCTATCAACATGCCGTTGTAACAAGCAACACATCCACAATGCTCTGTGACTGACACCTATGACCTTTACCCTTGCAGGTCACTCTGGATACCCCCAGCTACCATGGCTGATGAAACCTGTGTAGAATCCACAGAGGCTGCATTGGCCTACAAAAAGGCACACTTCTGGACCAGGCTCTGCATCACACTGACCTTTGGCCTGTTGAAGGCTTGTTTCTGGTGTCCAACCAGTCTGCAGGGGCATTAATGTAAAGGGCAGAGACGGTCAGACAAATTGTCCTTGCCTGCACCATACTGCACCACATTAGCCTCAGGTCTAATGTTTTCCTTGCCCCTTGATGAGGGCATGCCACCCCCAGAAGAGCAGGATGCACTACCTGTGGGTGCTGTGTTGCCATGCAGTGAGCGGGAAGAGGGTGGACAAGAACTGTTTGACAATGTAATTTTAGGGCAAATGATATGCATTTGCTATGCAACTCTGTATTCAGTTACATTATGAATTGCTTCAAGTAAACAGGTATTTAGTGAACAAATGTCAAAACACCATCCCTACAAACCCCCCCAAAAAACTCCCCAAAACACCCTCCCCAAGACACCATCCCCAAAACATGATCCCTTCAACACCTCTACCCTCCCAAAAATACCTCATCAAAAAACCCACCCCAACACACCCACCCCTAAACACCATCCCTACAACACCTCCTCCGCCCCAAAAAACTCTCCCCATGAGATCATCCCCAATAAAACCCTCCCCAAAACACCATCCCCAAAAAACCATCGCTATACCTCCCCTCTCCCCAAAAATTCCACCCCAAAACACAAACCCTTAAAGCACCATCCCTAAAACACCTCCTTCACAATGTCAAACAAAATGTGTGTCATAGCAGTCATATCTGGTGCCTCTTGGCCTGGGTATCCTGCTACAGCACGTTAGGTGTCAGGTGTCAGGTGGTGCTGTGAGCAGCGCCTTGAGGTGCTGGGGTGTGTGCCCAAATGGCTGCCATGTTGTGCACGGGCAAAGGTTGTGGGCTGTGGGGAGGGTTGAGGCTGAAGTATGGGGAGTGGAAGCCCACGTCTTCCTCCTTCTCCTTGTCAGTGGTGCGGTCATTGCCTATGCCACGATGGTGTTGGGACTTGAGATGCACTACCTGAGATGGTGAGGAGGGTGTGCTGGTGCCCTGATGTATAGGTGTCAGAGTGCGGAATGCAGCAATGTGGATTGCCACGGGGCTAGATGTGGAGTGGCTGTGGCAGCTTCAGTGTCAGCAGTGCCACCTGCATCACCAGTGGAGTGGACACTGGGAACCGATGTGAGGATGGTGCTTTCCTCCATCCCTGCCAGAGGTTTCATAGTGGTGGTATCTTGTGGCCCTGCAGTGGAGGGTCAGCCCCCTTCGCAATCCGTGGACTGTGTACCTGTGGCAGCATAATGGCATGTTGTCAGTCATCTTGTAGATATGTCACCAAGCTTGTAAGACACTCATGTGACATTATATTTGTTCTACACACACAATGTTTATATGATTGGCATTGGTGTTATTAGGCCAATGAGTGCAACTACTGCTACGTGGAGGTAGTACCTACTGAGTGAGCCCTTGAGGCATGCATGTGTACTTCGACTGTTTGCCTGCAACATTTGCTTATTGTTGTGCAAGTGGTGGGGTACACTTACCAAAATTATGGGACTGGTAGTCCCAACCAACAGAATTAGGCTTTCATAATTCCTCTACTTGGCAATACGCCATTAGAAGTGTGAGGTTGCGGGGAAAGTTAAACAGTGTTTTTTCCCAGTCTTCCTGATCTCCCATCCCCATGTTATCCTCCCACTGAACACAACCCCCAGGGTTGGGAATAGGAAGTTTCTGGACTTCCCTAGCCACATTCCAACCTTTTAAAACTGGTAAATGGAGTCAGGGATGACCTTCTATATTCCATTGATTCTTAAGGTTAGAACTCAACCAACAACAATGAGAACAGCCATGGGACCTGGATTACCTGAGAAGGTAATAATCGGCACAGCCTTTCCAACCTTTAAAGAACTGCTAATGGCTACTGGACCTCAAATCTCAGATATCACATATTCTCCATTGAAATCCTGGGAATCTTCCATTGAACTGTCAGAAAGACCTATTTCGACCTGAGGAGAAGTCCGGTCTCCAAACAGAGAGAAAACAATCTCATCAGCCCTCATGTCCAGCATGAATAATTTCCATTCAAGAACAGAAGGGGAAGCCACAGAGATAACAGGACCGGTATATGACTAATCAAGAGAAAAAGAGAATTCAGCCCTTGTCCCCAGAGGGGAGCCCATTCCTGTGAGGCTAGGGCAGTGAGATCAATCCACAATATCTGTTAGGGAGAATTTGCTGTTTAGGCTGAATTTCCTAACCTAGTGAGTCCCCCAGAAGCTTTTCTGGATTTCTGGAGTTTGTTTTTTTCTCCTGCTAAGAGTGAGACTCTTTCTCTCCCACTCTTGAACATGATTGGTGTTGTTCCTTTGAACGTTAATGTGTTTCATGGGCTATGGGTTCTTTTACTCCATAGGGTCTCATATGTTTTTTCTATGTGTGTTACACCTCACCCTCCGTGCAGTAACACTGGGATGTCATAGTGACCCCCCACCATAGACTCCATACCCTGGGACTGCCTACTGTCTCCCAGGGCATGTAAAGTCAATATTGGCTTTACTAGTCCCAAATTACTAACAGAACTAGTACAAACCATCATATTGTGGATGTACTGGTAGGGGCAATTCGATTGCCCCTGGGTCTATTATTCGAGGGGCCACTGTCCCGTCCCCCCTCGTCGAGTTTTGGCTGGTGGCAGTGGATACTACTTTTTATATTCAACCGCGAATATATCTCTATGGGATTTTCCCATTGTTCGAGGCTAATACTTTTTAACATAGCCTCTAACATACCGCCGGTTTATTTATTTAATATTAATTCACCGGTTGGTATTTTCTGCCAGAACTCGGTTTTAAAATGGCTTTTGTGTTCGCCTGTGTGACTCCAAACCAAAGGTCGAGCCCTTTCTTCCACTTTTTGGTGGGCTTCTCCACAAAAGCCTCCAAAAGTGGTGCCACTCTGTCTGGGTACCACAGGGGGTGTGGGAGCGGGTTTAGGCACCCTGGACTGAGTTACCTTGGTAACCCAAGTCGCACTCTTGTGTGATTGGCCCAAGTGATGAGCCAGCCGGCTCACCACTTAGCATGTTTGATTGACAGCTAGGCTGAGTGAATGGGGGTGTGCTGCATAAAAGCAGGGCTTTTGGGACTGGAACTTCAGAAGTCGACACAGGACCTGAAAATCCGACGAGGGAGAAGCTGAGCCGACCTGCTACGACGACACCATCGGTGGAGCCCTGCTGAACCGACTCACCACTTCCCAACGACAGAGGAGATCTCCCTGCTGGAGAGGCTTCTTCCCCTGACTGGTGGGCACAACCAGTTTACCTTCTTTGCTCGCATCCCAGGACGTCTTGTGGTCGAATTGCCCGTGCCAAGCACCCCGGCAACCGGATAGCCACTTACCACTGGACCGCGAATAAAAGGACCACTCCTTTTAATTGAGAACTCCACGGCTGGTTTCTTCCCTGGCAGTGCAACAGACCCCTGCTTTCCTCCCCGACGAGATCCTCTCTTCCTCCGGATGAAGCACTGACTTGCACCCGCTGACAGGAACAACTGCCCCCGCTGGAGCGTTCTCACCATTTTAAGGTACCGTGTCCGCCAGGCCTCCCTTTCTAAAGATTGCTACAAGGTAACAATAATCCTTTAACCATCTGGACTGGGCTGGCCACCTTGACCATCTAACTGGTCCCTTTCTTTTTGGTCTAACTCTTTCTGAACTTTTTGCGAGACTTTTGGGCACTTTCAACCGTGTGACCTTGGTCACATTTCGTCCGGAGCCTCTTAAAGTGGGTCCGGCCTTTTTGACTTTGACTTTATGGTTTTAACCTGCCTTCTTCTCCCACTGTGTTCTTCCGAAAGTGTTGGGATCTGTTTCTATCTCTGCTCTGCCTTTCTCTCCCTTTTAAACCGATTCATTAGAGTGCCATCTTCGTTAAGCGCTCACCGCTGTCTGAAAATAAGTGTTGCTTTACTTAAGACTTGTCTAATAATCGTTGAAGGGAGTGTATATCTTTTAGTGACCATGTTTTTGAACTGCTTGATATTAGTGCCAGTGTGTTTAACTAGATGTGTTTTTAAATAAATAATTAAATCTCTTTTACACCAAGCTCTGGTCAGTGTTTGCTTGTTCTACTGTGTTCTTTTGACCTATTGTGAATACTCTGTATACTGCCTAACTCTTCTTGAGAGAAGTCTGACTGCTCAGCCACAGCTACCAGGTAAATCTGGGTGGTACAAACTGCTACCAATTGGGTTTACTGCCAACCACCTGTAGTCTTAAATCTTTTGCAGTGGTCCCAGAGGGAACTGCACAGGTTTCCGCCTAACAATATCCTCCTTAGGGGCAGAGGTAAGTCAGACATCACTGGGAGAAACTCCCCCTTAGGTGACAAGGACTCCTGTTCCCATGAGGAACTGCCTCAGGCTGGTCGTACCATGGCCTACATGGGTATGTTAAGATATAAGAAAATTTGAATGATCAAAACTGGGACTAATAAACTCCTAAGGAATATCATTATCTTGGGAGAATAGGTGGTTACCCTTTAAATCAGGACGTCCACGTTACTCGGACGAATAGGTTAAATGATGTGATTCCAAAGAGGGAGGAGAAAGAAGCAGGAGACGAGAGAGGATTGAAGTTGCATTCTGTGGGAGGCTCCAAGCTGGATTACACTGGGAACGAGAGGAGAGCAAGTGTCACACTCACCTGTGTCTCTGCTGGACCGATGGAGCCTTGACTTCTTTCCCTGTGTTGTCACTGCCCAACCTGGTCAGGGGAAGTCATCCTGTCAAAGAAGAGGGAAAAAAATGCTATGATACTGGATGGAATTCACCAACGGGCCCCCCTCCCTCTTATCCCAAGTGTAGGGGAAGTTCGATTAAGCTTTCAACCCTGGCTCACCTTGAGGTTTAGTTGGGTGATCTCCAGCCTGCAGTTTGCAGGTGCGCACATCTCGAGAACAGGTGGTCCTGGTGCCCCTCCTGAAAGCATTTCCTTGTGTTCTTGTGAGAGGTCTTGGAGCACTCGCATTCAGAGTTGGGTTGCTGTTCCTAGTTACAGGGGACCACCCGGGGATGCTGCGGGATGTGTTGAGGTCCAGTTACTTCACTGGTACTCCTGAGCTGACTGACTATGCAGGTAAGTGTCTGTAGTTCCAGCCATAATTGGCTCAGATTGCGACGGATGCAGCTATGCAGGTAAGTGTCTTTCAGACTTTTGCAGCATTAAAGAATGCAGAGCACTGCGGCGCAAGTCTGATTATTTGTTGTCCGTTTTCCACAGGTGCGGAAAGTTCGTGAGAGAAGGAGTAGACTGTACGCTCTGGCTGCTTTAAGTTCCGGTGAATATGCGCGGTGTTGGGCTGACACAGACTTGTTAACCGAGAGAGCAAGAGTGCTACCTGACTTTCTTGTTTCCTTTTCTTCACAGAGGTTGAGATGCTGAAGTGTTCACGTGATGATCCGATCACCGAAGACTGCAAACGCATGCGCACATGGGCTGGAAGTTCTTTAGAAGACTTGAACTGGAGCGTGGTGAGCATGTTGCTCGCAGAGCTTACAGAAACAACATGAAGCGCAGAACGGTCTTCGGGCGTGGCTTATAAAGCCAACCACGCTCATTGACTAGAGCGCACAGCGTGTTCAGGAACACATACTCAATGGCCATGTCTAAGGTACAGGAAGTGAACAGGAAGTGAACAGAATGGCCATGTGTAAAAAACAGGAGGTGAACAGGAAGTGGACAGGAAGTGATATTACCCTAAACCCAGACAGGCATGAAAATAAGGGTGCTAGGTGAATGGTGTAATGGTGGTGGAATCAGTATACCTCATGGGTGCAGAAGGGAGGTCATGCTTTTGTGCAGTGTATGCCAAGCCTGCCAGGCCCTTACCCACCTTGCCCTAGCTAGGCACCTAGTATTCATGACAGCAAGAAACCTGCATGTTTCCATCTCATTTGAAGCTTCTTTCCGGGACTCCAAAGTCAAATCAATCCGGGGACACAAGAAACCGACAGGGCTGGAGCCCAAGCCAAAGCACTGGTGGTGGCGAGACCACAGACACAGATCTGTGGTAGACCGTCAGTCTGAAGAATTTTGCAGAGACCACCAACAACCCAGAAGAACTGTGTGTCTGTGGATGCAGTCAAGCATGGCAGCACTGCAATAAGGAGAGAGATTAACAAAGCGAGCAATGTAGTGGAGACAGCGCCCATGATATCCAGCAGGAAGGAGAGACCCCAGGACTGAAACCCTCTGAAAATGTTCCCCACCTTGAAAGAAGGTAACCAGGTGAACGGAAGGTACTGGGAGCCTCCAGGTAATCCACATGTCGCACAGAAATCCTGTCACAGTAGAAGACATGAAATAGAGTTAGCTTTGAATCTAAATGGATACAAAGATTGTGCATCAAGAGAAAATAATTATAATACACAGCCAACTAGTCATAGTAGAAGACATGAAATAGATTTAACTTTAAAAGCAAATGTAGACAAAGATTGTAAACCCAGACAAAATTATTGTAAAATACAGTTAACTCATCACAGTACAAGATATGAAACAGAGTTAACCTCAGACATGAATACTGCGAAACCAGATGGAAGATTGAAGAGAAACTGGATAATGTGAGAGGTCAAAAATGTTAGGTGGACAACCTTTGGATGATTTCTCATTTTATTAAATTATGCCTCACAATCTCTATCCTGATGAGGATTTTCCTGCCTATCAAAAACTAAAGAAAACACTCTTTCAAGGGATATCTGGCCCTCAAACTTAAACATAACATACACAAAATGATATACATGGCAATTCACAACAAATATCAACAATGGCATTTCCAACGTATTCACATTCTTTCTTGGTAACCTGGGTGAGCTCCCCTTCCCCAAGTTTCAAGGTAAATTTAAATCCCAATTACAACAAAAAGAAACAAGGAAATCCAGGTTAACAATAATGTTTCAGTTGACTTCTTGGCTCCTTCACTGTGACAAAAAAACGTTTTGTCAACCAATGTTCAACACACAGAAAGTGTTTCCTCGTACTTGAACAATGATTTTCCACTTCATTAAATAGCATAAATGATATTGCAAGACAGATGCTTTGTGCCACAACTTAAAATACAGTTCCTTGTCAGACTGAAAGAAACACAACTTCTGGCAAAGGACAAGAAATAAAGCTTCTTGCTAGCACTTCTTAAGTCTCTCTTTATAATATTATGAATCACAGTTTATATCTTTGTCAGGATGACTTCACAACATTTCTCTTTTTACCTGATTAACTCTCCCATCAGGTTAACTTATGCAACGGTTCACCATGCAGGTCTACTCACCTGCCGATAGTGTTCCATATTCAACAGTGCTTATGAAGTTTTAAATCTACTGACAACCAAAAGTATCACAGCTTTAACCATCTGAAATCTTTTGATTTTTTTTAGCAACTGTTCAGTAAAGGTAACATTCACTTCAATGCTTCTCAACACCTTCTTATAGGCAAGCCACTCTTCCTCTGAACATTCACCTCCAAGAGGGGCTTCCTCTTTGCCACTTGTATCCTTCTTCCACATCAAAATGTACAACAACTTCAGTAGGTTTTGCTTTTCTGACTTTGAATATCTTTTCAGAGAAGACAAGATTCAATTTAGTGCCCCCTCAACACTTCAAAGTAAGGTAGGAACTCTTCCTATGAACACTCTTGTCTTTGTGCCACATCAACAACCAAACAGCCTTTGAAGGTATGCTTCTACTTTTCCTTTTCTTGGCTTTGGCAATGTGAGTCATATAAACTTAAAGAAACAATCACCATCAACAAGCTTCACCTTTTTACAGCCTTGTATTCACCTTTTTGCTTCCTGCCAACCAGAGTAGTATAATTGTATGCTGTATTGTTAATCTCTTTTTGTTTTAAACAATGTTTGATCCACTCTTGGTTCTGGCAAAAAGTGTATCTCTCTTGGATTAGGCAATGACTCTTCCACTCTTGAATTAGGCAATGCGTGTTCCCCAAACTCACAATTTGTAAAATTCAGTCACTGAACTTTAGTTTGACATATTTTCAACTACTTCAGGATTGATTCTTAGATTAACCTTTACCTCAGAATAATTTTTTGGCACAGGTGACAAGTCTTTCGTCTGTTTTCTGAGGTTAAATATTCAATTAACATATTTTCAAAGTTTTTCACGTGAGTAAGAGAAATTAAGTTCAGTTATATGTGAGTGCTAATTTCAGTTTCTCATTGTCCGACAATCTCTGGTCGTTTAGTACAGCTTTCACTCATATGCAAGTGATTTTACTGCATACAATTGCCTACCTTTGTTTGCGCAAGGGTTCAGAATGCTCACTAAGACTCACCGGCTTCTGTGTTTCTACCTTCGCGCCACGCAGGTCTTGGACTGCTTCAGGCTTCATTTGAGTGCACACCCTTCCCCTATGAAGGTGTCTATGACCCTGCCATGCAGTCACAGAGTGCCATTCGTTCACAGGACCCTCGGATGCATAACACTTCTCAGCCATGCCTTCCGGCACACTTTCGGCTATACAATCTCTGCAATTAGGGTCACATGTGGAAAAGGAGTCTTTCTTCACACCTGCTGTGCAGCCACTGCAATTCAAAGTTTAGGAACACAGGACTCTCTCAGGATAGGCAGCTGAAATCTGCTTGGTTAAAAGCCCTGGCATCCTTTTTTCAGACTCTTCTGCCTGGATTGCCAACTCCGTGCTCTGCTTCTGCTGCGGCTGCAACCTCTCCATCTACAGCTCCATCTAATAGCCCTCACCTGAGGCGGCCTTTTAAGCGTATCTGCTTCCCTCAGGTGTGGGTTGACCTGGTGGGCAGAGGTTTAGGAGACCACCCTAGTGTAGTGGAAAAGGGAACCTTCTGGACAAACCAAACCAATCTACGGTAGCTTGGCAGGTGGTCAAGAGTAAGTCTCAGGAGGTGTGAGCGTGATCGGAAGCCTACAATAAGCACACACAGTAAAACTCCACAGAGTACTCTTAGAGCGATTTATATCAAAAATACATTTATTGTAGGCCTTTATAACTAAACACAAATAGACCACAGTAATAATGAACAGTTAACACACTCCTTACACTATGTAACATATATACAAAATGCATTTAGCCTAATGCGGATAAGGGGAGAATAAAACCACAACCCGTAACAGAAGAGGTAAGTAAAACCCAATTATCACATTAGGCAGTTTTTCAAAGTCGATTCCTAGCTTATGCAGTCCAGCCCTATGAAGTGGGAGCCTTGTGCTCAAAAGTACAGCATTGTGTTAACAATGCAGTCGTGCGTTAGAGGGAAAGAGGGTCCTCTTCCGGGAGCTGTAGCAGTTCAGGAAGGTTGTTGAGGTGATGAAGAATAAAGCCCTAATATTTAAGGAGGGTCTACCCTTGAAGGTATGACGACTTTTGGAGTTCGGGAGTGTGCAGTACTGTAAGGTACTTGGCACATAGATACAAAGTTACCAAGAAGTGGCAACATAGTGAAAGGCTAAGGGAAACATAGTTTGCCAGTACTGACAGCCTGAAGCACATGTCATTTCCCCATAACAAATGACGAAAAGCCTAGAGTAGTACAGCTGAAGGCTGTGCTCCACTGGAAAAAGTCAGGTTAAGTAAGCCAAACAAAAGCAACAAGTTTGGGGGATCCATAAATGCAGGGAAAATTGTACCTAAGGGAAATCTTTCCTAAGTCTCGCCACTCCTAGACCAAGGACAGTGGGAATTAATCCAACCATGGATGAGTCTCGTGTTCAGGTCGACTAAACATTGGTGAAGTCAAACCCTTACAGGCTTATAGACCACCCGAACAACTTTGGATTCTATACCTTCACATTCATTAGACACTTTAAGGGCTTATGGTCAGTTTGCACAGTGAATTCAGTCCCATAGAGGTAGGCCTCAGCTGCTGCAGGGCTGGCCGATCTTAATTACTATTGTAATCACATTTTGTTAGGACATGTTTTACGTCCCTGAGGATGGATGAAAGGCTAATACAAACTAGAGGTAATTTGGGGTAATTATCTTTCTATTAAGACCTTTTTTTGGAGAATGCTGTTTTTGAATGGTTTGAAGTGTATACAACTTGAATTAAAATTAAAGCAAACAAAGAGAAGTAAATAATGACAGATTAGATCCAGCATAAGCTTTCTTTGCAGCTGCATACACCTTTTTGCCTGCAGCATCCATGGGCGCCGATATGCACTGCTGACATCAAAGATTTTCAGTCATATTGGTGATCACATAATCTAGCCTGATGCTCTTGCATGTGGGTGTGTCCTTATCTGGAAAACCTTCACGAGCAAAATATAGGTATCATCGTTTTCTTTTGGTCTAGCCATTCTTTGGAAAGAAGCTTTTTCAGAGGTAATATCTGGGAATTTACTGCTTGATATGTCATAGTATCTACTTAAGCAGCCATTCTCTCATTCTCCCTCTTTGGTACCAGTTGGGAGATCCAGTTGTTCCCTTATGTGGGTCAGCACCTCTGAGCACTTCTGCTTAGTGATATAAGGTTCCTTTGCATCTGGTTCCTTGTCCGCTCTGGGAGAGAATACTGCACTATATCTGTCTCTCCTTAAACGGCAGCAGCTACTGCATCGCTAAGGTGGTTCAGTTCAGTTTGTGGTAGCACTGGAGAAGGAGGCTTCTCTCACGGCTAGCTCACTCCAGGCTTTGGGGCAATTGGCAGAGGTCTGTCTCTCCGAGGGGAGCAGAGTCCAGATGTGGATCGTCCCGGGATCTATGCAGAGACTAGTAACTGATTCTCCCATGCATGGATCTACCTCTGTTAGGCCTTCTGAGGGAGCAGGCTTGCCAGTGATAAGATCCCCAGAGACCTGCAACTTCCGAGAATCTAGGTATGGAACTCCTGGCCCTTTGTTTCTCCAGATTCATACGTTGATCTACAGTCTTTTCTCAATTGAGCGCTTTTAAAATCTGTAACCTGCTGAAAATGATTGTTATAGTTCTCTGGTACCGCGACGTTACTAGGCCAGCAGTCTACTGACTATGAGCTCTTACATTCTCCTGCCACTTTCTGAGTAGCAGAAAATGTCCTCAAAAGGTTATGGTATTACTTTGGCTGTATTTACAGCAGCAGCACTTGGGCTCATGTCACCTGAGTATGCCACACCTCCTCTTCGTAATCCTTCGAGAGACAACACCCCACGCCACCGCCGCCCCCACTGTAGCAGCTGGCCCTGGCAGAACCCAAGAGGGCATCAAGTCTCAGATCCTTTGACTGGAATTCTCCATATCATCCAGGAGCTGGATCGCCAAACCAACCATGCACCGAGCCCCGGCCTGCCACCGGCCATTTTGACCTTCAGAAATGAAAAAGCAGGAGCCAGGCCTCCAAAGCACCTACATCCAAAGTACTGAGAGGCTGAGAGGGGGGCTCGGAGCTTCACCCATGACCTTGGTGAGAGGGAAAAAATAATTTGTTATAACGAACTGTAGAACGACTGAAGCCTGATGACTGTGACGATGAGGGAGGGGCTATGGGGTATACTCCCTTTTCCATATTTGCAGCTGCCTGCCACTCACCTGCACAGAGCTGCTCCGCACAGTGCTTTAAGCAAGGCATAGCGAAACCCGGGTGGCCTTAACGTTTGTTTCATGGGCTGCCGTAAGTGTGCCGACATGAGGTCACAAAATGGCAGGACGTAAAAGGATGGACTATGTCAGAGGAGCTGAGCACTGTGCACACCTCTGAACCAAGCTCAGGGTGATCTCAAGTTTATGGTGTTTGAGGCATCAGTTAAATATTCTGAATGTACGACACATCACACCTTATAACCTAACTATCTTTAAACGTCTGCGCATTCTGTGACTCATGTGAAGTGCAACACTTTGCGACGTTTCCATTGTAGCTCTATATTTCACTTGCACGTTCAATTCACTAGTATTTCTTGTAACGATAAAGAATATTTTTTGACATTTCTGTTGCAGTCACTGGGCTGTTTTCTTTTTGCTGATGTGCAAACCACGAAGTAATTCAGAAAACAGATATGATATGTGTGTAAAAGACAACGCTGTCTGCCATATCTTCTACAGAGTCATGCCTTGTTTTCACAGACATTGGATAATCAATTTGTAATGATTGAAAATGTAACAGATGAAATCTATTTAGGTGAGTAATCCCTACATTTAGTGTAATTTATCCACGTGCTTAACAAAGTGGTGCAGTCGACTCATCGCATACTGTAACTTTTGCAAAATCAAATGTTTCCGTTGAACGTCACAAATATAGTGCATTTATTTTTTTAAGAATACTGCATTTACAAAAAGACACCATGCGCACGTGTCGTTTATAGAAATAAATCCGTGCTGGCAGTGGAAAATGTGTTTAAATAAAGGAAACTAGCCATCCATCCTCCAAGGAATACTTCCTTTGGAAAGTGATTCTGAAAATGGTTTTATGGCAAACCGACAGTGACTGAAAACGCGATGTACTGCATGGTCGCAATTACAAACTCGCCCATTGCTCACAACCGGAAATTGAAACCGGTATAGTTTGAATTGGCCTTTAAAATGGAACGTCACTAGGATCAGGTTTTTCTGCCTTTGAGTGACTATTACAGACATGATCGTCTAACTGGCCTAGGGTCCCACTGAAAATATTCCTTGGCTGCAGTAGAGTTTGATGCTGGTGTGGGCAGGCTGCTCCTATTAACTAAACGTAAACAATGTTATCAGTGTAAATGAAACCAAGGCTGGTGGGCAGGGGTGTACACTTTTGGTTTTCCCAAGGGTGGGGCTGGGGGGAGACAACAAAATAAGTTCTATTATACGTATAGGGACTTTCACGAAAATAGCCTTTCCTTTGCATGGGCAGAGGAGCACTCGTGTACTCGGTGCCCCTGTTGGTGTACCGGACTCACTGCTGCAGTTTGATTGTTTGATTGCTACCTGAGCTGGCCATGCAGTGCTAGAAGACTTTAAAATGCTCTCATGGGGGGGAATGGCCCACAGCGGGCAAAGATGGCTGTGCTTTGAGGTAGCTCCCTTACCACATATGGCGAAGCAAAGGAGAATGTCCACAGATTTGGCAAGGTCAGGAGGCAGTGGCACCCCACGAAGAAATGTTGGAGTGGAAGATGCCCGGGAGATGACCTGTGCATCCATACTTCATCGATCGAGCTGAATGGCTTAACATGGCACCTGAGTGTAAGGGAGGGAAGCCCTGCATGGAGGAATGCTGATGGGGTGGTCCTGGAGGACACAAGGAGAACGTACAGCGGTTGTGTGCTGGGAGTGAGTGGAGGTGGGAAAGCAGGGGTGAGGGGCCACCGAATGGCAAATGGGGAGCTCCTGTGCCACGCCTCGGTGCACTCCTGCTGAGTGCTGTATCGCTGGTGCCCCACAGCTATTAGCAACCTGCTAGAGGAATGGAGCAGTGGTGAAAGCAGGGGTACACTAGAAGTGTCTTGCGGGGACCATGCCCCGCATGCACGAGAGAGACACCCAGGTAAGTTTAAGCGCGTGGCAGTACAGGCTGATGGACAGGAATTGAAGTGGAAACACCCAGGGCAAACGGAGTGCCTGGACACCAAATGAGCATGGAAGACACAGAGGAAGGTGAGAGGGTGATCAGGGCCAGTAGTGGAACAATCCTGACTCCCCAATAGTGCCTGGATTGAAATCCTTGGGAGTAAACAAATGTTCCAAGTTAGAACCTGTGATCCCCAGTTGGGCAACACATCTGATTGGGGCCCATTCCTGAACACCCTAAGAAGAACACCAAGGGGTGTATGGAAAATGTCCTAAACCCACAGGTGATCACCCAGTCTGATAAAACTATGAGGATGGAAGCCGCGGGTCGTGGTACGTTTTACAAAAGAAGATCTCCTGGACACCATAACAGGGCTGAAGGACATTAATCGAAGAAATTACCTCTTTTAGTGAAGACATTTGCAGGAGAGTTGCTGGAATACAAATGAAGGTGGCATCTCTAAGGTAAAGAAATATATGTTGCTAAGAAGAAAGTGGATGAAGTATCAGAAGAGATACCCAAGCTACACAGGAACATGCAAAATCTCTGAAATCTAATACAGGAACTGACCTGGAAATGTGAGGACCTTGAAAACTGGTCAAGTAGAGGCAACATCAGGCTCAAGTTTCTGAGTGAGGGTCATGAGGGAAGTGACTTGGAATGCTCCTTCAAACAGACCTTTAAGGAGCTACTCCCTGAAGAACAGGTTTCACACATGAAGCTGGCAAGAGCCCATTTGATGGGCCTGCACCAAGAAGAAGGAAACAGCAGACCAAGGGGTATCCTTTTCAAATTGCCATTGTTCCCATTCAAGACAAAGCTTCTAAAGTTGGCCAGAGAGCAGAGTTGGCAACAAGTACACAGATACAGAATCCAGATGTTTCAGGATCTGGCAGGGGCGGCACTGCATGAATGTAGACTCCTGAAGCCAAATTCGGACACAATGCAGAAAGAAAACATCGGATATAGATGCCTCCACCCGACCGACTTGCTTTTTGAGTACACAATTTCACAGCATATGATCTCTGAGGCACAAGAGGGTTGCAGAATATTAGACATTCTGCCAGACCAACTGCGGGAAACTGACCCCAGAAGTGCCCAGAGATGGGGGTGAAAAGACCCAGAAAGAAATCCAGAGGAAACGGAGCATGAGAGAATCCAGGGTGAAATTCCCCGCCAGAGATGCAGCAGGCTCCGGAGACACTTTAAACTGTGTGATAATGTGGAAGGGACAGCCTAGGGAGAAGGATACATGATAGACTTGTGAAGCTATGTTTTGGGGTCCTTCTTTTTCTTATACCTGATATCTGTTAGTGGGAGGGTGCAGTCAGTAATCTTCACTGATAGTGTAACACTGCCTGGAATAGTGGGAACTATTATCCATTTAACTATGTTAGTTCAGGGGGACGAAATAGGACCGGCTGAGCAAGTATGAACGAAATGGCATCAAATTTAGCAAGACTGAGTACAAGGTTTTGCGGAAGGGAAGAAAGAGAGCAAGAACATAGTTAAGTTCTTGTCTTTGGACATTATGGGTCTCAACGGTACAAATAAGAGAGGGGGTGTACTTCGGCTGATGGACCAACTACAGGTAGACATTGGATTAATTCAAGAAACGCACTTAGTTTACAGGGGTAACAAATGATTGAAGTCCAGATCATTCCCGGACCAATTTTGCTCTTTGGCCGCTAGAAAAAAGGCATGGGTATCAGAGTTGGTTAGAAAGGGGTGCCTCTTTAAAGACATACTAACCTGGTGTGATAAAGAAGGAAGATTAACAAACAGTATGCTAGGCTACAGGAAAATAACGATAAGATCAATATATGCCCCAAACATGAACCAAGACTACTTTTGGCCAAAGTTGCGCCTACGATTTCCCAGTTTGCAGAGAGGGAGTTACTATTGAGGGGGCACCTCAATGTAATAGAGGATAGATCACTGGGCCACTCGAACAAATGGGAGCACTGCCCCATCACTCTCATCTATGGCACATCTCCATGGAGAAGACTGCTAGCACAGAGAACATGAGGGCCAGAAGGGATTCTCCTTCTATTCTCACATCCATGCAACATACGCATGCATAGATTGTATTAGAGTCTCCAAATAACTTCATAAATCCATAAATTCAGTGGAAATTGACCCAAATCTCCATATCAGACAATGCCCCAATCAGCACGAAGATGAAAACTGCACCACTTGGGCATGGGAGCAGAGTGTGGGCACTCCCAGACTGTGTTCAAAGGGATCTGGCACTGGTACCAGAAAATGAAGCCAGTATACAGAAACATTTCAATATAAACCAGGTAGGAGCTCCACAAGGGATGTAGAGAGAAGATGAGGGCATTTCATACAATCTACAGTGCCCTATTCAATGTAGGAGCTCATGACAGGGATACTCAATGCAATATATTGGCAGACCTCAAGTCGATAAAAGAGATGCAGAGACAAAGCCTAAATAAAGGTCCTGAAAGCAAGTGCTTCTATAAAACATTAGCTAAATATATTTTCTAAACCATTGAATTGCTTTGCTAACTCAAAAGGAATAACCAAATCCAAGGCCCTCATTACGAGGTTGCCGGTAGTACCAGTGGCATACCGGCAATCTCGGTTTACCGTTTCCACTGCCCGATATCCCAGTAAAACGGGATATTACAGACAGTGGCGCAACGGTAAATTCCCTTCCCATCCATGGGAATGGAAACACAGAAGCACCAGCAACGTTGTTAACGGTGCTGGTGCTTCAGTAATTTATCTGCCGGTAGCAGCCTGACCTATCAGACCAGATATGATAATTCCTAAAGTGGGCAAAATAAACACGCTCTGTGGGTCATGTAGGGCCATCATCCGGTTAAACATTGAATATAACTTTTTTTACAAAGATTCTGGCAAATGGGCTTGACAAATTGTTTCCAGATCTGGTTGATTTGGATCAGACATAATTTATCAGATTCCATCAGACATTTCGAGTGGTCCATCTGTTGGACAAGGTAAACTGATTTAAAAGGGGCCTGGCCACCCTGCTGTCATTAGACACAGGGACATTATTAGATAGGATGGACTGGGCCTTCCGGAATGAAACACTGGGTGCCATGGTCTTGGGTGAGACATTTACGGGATGAGAATCAGCAGTGTACGCACAACCAACAGCTATGATAAGAGTGAACAGAGATCTAACTGAAGAGGTGAACATGCAGAGAGGGGCCAAACATGGATGCTCACTCTCCCAGTTTACAAATTCTATGTGTGGTAGCCAAGATCATGGAATGGCCCATTAGGGCCGAGTAAGGTGGCCCGTAATGTCAGCAGTGTCATCCCTGTACTAAAACCTAGACATGTTGTGCAATGTATGACCATTTCCATAATGCTTTCCTGGATATTCGGTATAAACCAGTCCTCCTCTGTATCTGTTGCTATGTGCTGCTTTGAACTGTGAGATGGGTAGTGCTACAATTCAAATGCTACTGCTAGCAGCTCATGAGGCATTACTGTCTTCCCAGAGCTTGCTTGCCTCCATAACAAATATGTCAGGGATTACTTCCATCAGCTCCATGACCACAACTCTTTTTACATTTCAAGTGCCCTTCCTTGTAGCTCAATAATCTGGGAGATGGGCAATGCTGTGTAAGGTACTGGATGTTCCTATGTGGGTGGGGCAGTCATAACCTATTCGGAGGTGTTTCATTTGGCAGATATGCCATCATTTTGGCTCCCACATCGACGTCTGCATTCCCTAATTGATATTTCGTCTGTCCCGTCACTGTGGGTGGCACACTTGACAACGACCACAACAGATGGCTGGGATAATGCTTCTGTCAGTATTTCCAGCTGTCCTGAATGCTGCACTGGGGATACATCTGCCCTCCGAAATGCTGTCCTCTTCCAAGGGGATAGACCGGCATGCACTGTGGTTTTGACATATGCTTAGTCTGAATATATTGTGACCTGGCACCCTTTCGACACTCTCAATGCTTCGATGAGCGCTATAAGTGCTGCTGCTTGTGCCGAATAATTAATGGGCAACCTTTTCATAACCACCAGCTTGTACTCTCCTCCATCAAATCGTACCACTGCCTCCCCTGCCTGAATTTGCACATCCTCTTGATCAATTGTGCAAGACCCATAAATGAAAATGATCTTGTCCTCTGACAATGAACAGTCTCCTGCTTTGGGAACGTCGACCTCCCTGCCTCATACGTGGCACAGTTGTGCATCGTCAAATCCTCTGCAGTAGGCATGTCTGTTGAAAAGGTGTCAGGGTTCACTGTTTTGCATCTAGCCAGATGAATATGAGGGTTAGAATGATAATCTCATATGCTGACGATCTTTGAGTAGTCAGAGTGGATTTTGACCTTTCCAGAATGGCAAACAAAGAGTTTTCTACAAACAACGTATCTGAGCATCCCATTTCAATTGTAGAACTTTTCTCTATTGCAAAAGCAGAAGCTGCTAAAGCTTGTTGGCAACCGAACTGCCCTTGCATCACTGCATCCAACGTGCGTCTATAATAGGCCAATGGTATATGTCCCATAGTGCTCTTCTGAATCATCACCGCTGTCATAAACTGGACATCTGAATGTGAGAACAAGTAGAATTCCTGTGTGTAATCTGGGGTGGCCAGTACAGGTGCTGAACTACGAACTTCTTTTGGATCCTCAAACTGTTTGATCATATCTGCAGTCCACCGTAGCGTAGCTTATGATCCTTTGTTTTTTGTGCTTCCTTAAGGGACTGCAGACGTGGTTTTGTGTATGCCGCATAATCTAATATTCATGCCCTACAGTTGTTGCACAGCCCCAAAAATCTCTGCATTTCTTTAGCTGAAGCGGGTCTGGGGGTGGCGCACACTGACGCTGGTAGTATTCTTTTACCATCTGCTGATATAAACTGCCCCATATAAAGCACCTCCTGTTGGCAGTATTGCAATTTAGCATTGTCGACCTTGTCCCCTTATGTGCCAGCACTTGAAGGATTAAAATGGAATATCTCTGGCAGTGCCGCTCAATGTTACTGCACACTAGCAGCTCGTCCACATACTGGATAATCATGCTGGCACCTGAATGTTCCCTAAATCAGTGTGCAGTATGCTGTTAAAGATACTCAGGCTCTCAGAGTACTGCTGAGGTAACCTAGTATGTTCAAACCCCATCTAGCCCTGTGTAAAAGCTATGAGGTTCCTTGACTCAAGATGGAGTGGGATCGAAAATAATGCATTTTTTAAATCTACAACAGTAAAGTATGAAGCTTCTTTGGGAATACTGCACAAAATTGTCGCAGGATGCGGGACAACTGGAAATTCTTTCTGTACTACATCATTGAGGGGGCGAAATTCCTAGGTCATTCTTCAATTGCCCCCTGTTGATTTTTTGACAGTGTATATTGCTGTGCTACATGAAGATGTCAATGGCACAATGATCTTCTGGTCTAGCAGGGCCTGTATTGTTTTCCAAATACTCTCCTCCACCTCCCTCGATAGTGAATATTGTCTTACCCTGGGCAGCACTGCACCTGGCTTCAGTGTTATGCATGCAGGGGTCGCGTCTTTCAATAATCCTACATCATGTGGATTTGTAGTCCGCAACTATAAAGGCATGTGTTGCTAGTCTTCGTCGAAAAATAGGGGTGGGGTTAATACTGCCATCAGGGGACACTGTACCCTTCTGTACTGTATCATTATGTCACAGGGGATACAAATCTCTAATATTATCTCCCCATCTTTGTCATTATTCTCAAACAGTTCATCATATGTCATTTTCCTTAGCTGTACCATTGTATCTACCCGGAGCACTGTGCGCCACTCACACCCTTCCCTGTCAATTCCTAGCATGGCAATCCTTTGTCATAAATCAACAATCCCTGCATACCCAGTGACAATATCGCTCCTGCCACCACCTCAGGTGACAATGCTGGATGAAAAATAAAATCTGTGGGCACTAGCCAACACTGTTTGGCAATCTAGGGCACCACTTCCACAAGCACATTAATACATTAAATAAAAATATCAGGGTCCAAGGGAGCCCCGTGTGCAACCACTTCCCTTGTCATGGTGTGTATTATCAACATTGCTCTTATAACACACAACCCCAGGTGTGGAGAAAACTATACCACGATCTGTGAATTATATCGTCATGTTTAATTTGCTGAGCAGGTCCCTGCCTAACAAATTAGCAGGGAAATTTCAGTATATGGTAAGGGCGCTCGCACTACCTTCTCTCCCACCGTTACATCTAGCTCCTCAGTGTATGGAACCTTGGAAATCACCCCAGAGAATTCCTGCACCTCAAGATATTTTCCTGATGAGGGAAAATTTCCCTCTATTATACATGATTTGGTTGCACCTGAGTTCACCATAAATATGAACTGTTCATTTCCTATCTCCGCCCCCACCAAAGGTTCCTCTTCAGGGCAGATGGTCGTTGACAAGACCGGACATGCAAGTGCTCTCTGTTGGCTGCCCTAATCGGGATATGTATTTGTTCCAGGGAACGAGAAGGGGTTACCCACCATCACTGCTGCTCCTCCAAAGGGAATAAAAGCCCTACTAAGTACCCTGCTCACCGTAGCAACAGCACCCTGCTCTTGCTGTGGTGGATGCCGCACTTGCATGTCAGCTGCTTGAAGCTTCTGGTTATGTGTTGAGTGTTTCCCCTGTGGATACCCTTGTTTCTGATATCCTTGACCCTGTTGCAGATACCCTGGTCCTTGGGGCCCTTGGCCTTGTTGCTGTATACCATAAGTATACCCCACTGAAGACCTGTTCCTAAATTCCCTTGCAAAATGCCCCACCTTAAACAATTCCCACATTGGGATGGTCCAAACCCACCCCTTCTGGGTGCAAAACCTCCTTTTCTTGCTCCTCTAAATCTCCCACTTCCTTGCTCTCCTCATCTCCAATCTTGGGATCTCTCTTCTGGTGCCCATCAATTTCTCACCTCTTTTGAGGATGCTTGTATCCTGTTCAATTCTGTTAACGACCCCCTGTGGATGCCGATACTTCACCCAGGTGTGGGTATGGGGTGGGGGAGAGGTAGCCTGTGGTGTTATTGGTGCTGAAGGGGTGCCTATTATAACACAAGGGGTCCCATCACAATGGGTACATAGGTTGGATTTATGTACCCTTCCGAGGGACACACTGTCAAGGGATATAATCCCTGTCCTCCGATAGCACCCTGCCCTCTCCGTCTTCCTTCCTACCATCTCTCTGTCTCTCTTCCTACCATCTCTCTGTCTCTGAACCTCTACTCCATCCCCTTGGTCCTCTGTGCCCTCAACCATATGCCAGCGATCTAAGATTTCCTTTCTCTTCTGTAGCGGCCTCACCTTATACTTAACTACTAAAAATGTGGAGATGTGTTCCAGGCACTCCTATTGTGTGAGCCCTGGCCCGGCCATGGGCAGGTCATCCTCCCTCCTCCTGTCTCCACAATCCACTGCTTATGATATTTCTCCACCCTGTCATGATACAGTGGTAGGGCCTTATACATGTACTCTATTGGTGTTCCTCCCCTATGCTACTAGTGTCTATCTCATACTGACCCTGCAAAGTCCCGCTAACGCGATGTGCACGCTGCCGCTTGCTTATAACCAAAAAGAATGAAAATCCACCCCGGCCCTTTTCTGTTCCCCTTCCCTTGCACACATACACCACTCCATAAAACCATCCAATGCCACACCACACCGCAATACACACAATTACCACCCGTTATAGGGCTTGTCCTTTACCCAACTAAACATGAATACAATACAATAGAATAACAGGAAAAAATAACAACCACTATGTATTCCAGGCCTGTTATGAGACCACTATTTCTATTTCTATATTCCTCCTTTAAATAATACACTGTCTTCTGGTACCACCTTCCCTCCTCTTCCGAGGATGGGTTCCCCGCCTTAGCTTGCTTTACCTTAAAATGCCTTACAAAAATAATCTATTCAAAGTACTAACACTAACAAAAAATAACACAAACCTCAAAAGTCACACCACCAACTTCACTCTCAATGTGCTCACACCTCTCACACTTCCTCACTCATCTGTCCCCTACTTGTTATCCCTTACAAGAATATACTCACACGTGCATGCTCACCCGAACTCCTCCATCACAGGGTTACAACTCTGGCCCGCACTCTCCTCAGAGTCGCGCCAGCTTCAAAGAGCAGAAATGACTTCTCTTAAAATGGCTCCTGCTAAACCACTTGGAACCCATGCTCTTTCAGGTCTGGTTGCTGTAGGTGGTTGCATCTCCTTCTGGAGAAGCAGCCTGGAAGACTCTGCAAATACGGGGGGATGCTGGGATCACGTCAGGGTCACCAATTGAAGGCAAGTCCCTGAACGCTCACACCAGAGAGATTATAACCCTCTAGGGAAGAAAGGTCCAAGTCGATCTTGTAAGGATTACAAGTTCAATCTCAAACACAGACGGGAGCAACAGCAAAGAACTCTGCTACTAAGAACGTTCTGCCAAAAAGTATTAAAAGCAGAATGTTATAAAGAAAAAAATCGTCATACATGACGCAATACATATGGTAAAATCCTGCATGGCTGGTTAGTGGGCGCCTATACAGAATCCGCCTGCTAAAAGATGGCAGGCCATTGGGTCCAGCCTAATTAGTCCGTCTTGCATCACGTGGGTGCTGTGGTGATCATCTTTTCACGTCGAAGGTCGAAGAACAAATTAACTACACTTCTGACATAGCACAATTTTATCATCATACTGCGCACCTGGCAGGCCTCAAGAAAGGCACAAATGAGGTTCTGAGCCACTCTCACCTTTAGACACACATTTCACTCACTCCCTTAAGCACCGTACGCCTGCAAGGTCTCCACCATTGTTTGAACTATAATTTATCCGTCCCAGCAACCTCGTCATACAAATCACACGATTGTTGCTTCAACAATGTGACTTGCCCATCCTCTTTGAATATTTCAGGACTAGTTACTTTGGGGTTGATGGTGAAAGAGCACCTAGTGCCATGGTATTCAGGGATTTTAAGGTTTAGTCAGTTGTATGGGCTGTAACTCGTGGCCGCCTGGGGATGGGTCGGTTCATGCTTTGGCCAGTGTTAAATAACATGCACACCAGGAGCCGGTCTGTGATCATGGCCTTGTAGGGCACCTTCATCTTGAGTAAAAAAAAAATCTTTGCAACACTGTTAGAACAATGAATAAGCATTGTGTCGGTTGGGGGCATGGGCTGTCCTCATGGGAGCTTGGAACTGACATGAGATTTCCCTTGTCTCGTAATTCCTGCCTAGTACATGCAATGCGCATTCGCTGTGTAAACCGTACCTTTTACCTATAATTACTAATATCTAATGGAAAATGGCAATGTTTATTGCATCCAGTGCTATACTATGTGGTTTGATTGTATTTAATTATATTGATGTGGGGTCCTTTATATTGGGAGGTGGTGCTTTCTCCATCCCCCTGCCCCCTGGAACATCATCGTGCTTCTCATGCATCTCATGTCACTCTAAACCACTTAGGAGGCCCACTTCCCAACACGCTCCTCTATGCTTATTCATCTTGATCTATCTGCAGTATTTACTACTGTTGATCACACTCTTCTTATTTCATCACTTTCTTCTTTGGGTATCACTGGGTCTGTCCTTGAATGGTTCTGCTCCTATCTGTCTCAGCGGTCCTAGTCTGTAACTTGGGCTGGACACACCTCTTCCTCACTTCCTCTCCTTTTCTCTCTCTACACTGCCCCACTCTCTGCTCTTATTTCTTTATGTAATCTTTCCTTTCATATGTACACAGATGATACACACATCTTTCTCTCTTTTTCTTCCTTGTACTCTAGTCTGCACTCCACGGTATCAACTTTCTTTTCTGCTATTCAACACCTCAATCCTTTTAAGACTGAGGTTCTGTTTTTTCGGCTTTAACTATTCCGGCTACTCTTCCTTCTCCGTCTCTCTTTTTCCTCCTTCCTCTCTGCCCTTTTCCTCTTCTGTGTGAAATTTGGGGGTTATCTTTGATCCCTCGCTTTTCTTTAAACTGCATACCCCTTATATTGCACGCTCCTGCCGCAATGCCCTTTTTAACATATGTCGTGCTCGCCCCTATCTCTCATTTCATGCTACTAAACTTCTTCTGTTCTGCTTGGTCTTTTCTCGTATCGACTGCTGCTCTTCTCTTCCTCTTGGCCTTCTTGCCTCACATCTTCTTCCTCTCTGATCTGTTTATAATTCTTTGGTGCATCTTCTCTCTTCTTGACCTTTTCGCTCCCAAATCACATCTTCATTTCTGTCTATGTCACTGCTTCCCTTTGAATCACTTCTTCTCTACCATTTTCTTCCTATTGTTTTTAAATGTACTTATGGCTTGGCTCCTCTTTATCTTTCTTTGCTAGTCTTGGTCATTTCTCCCTCTCGGGCTCTACGATCACAGAATGTGCTTCTTCTCACTGTCCCCAAACCTCCCTGTGCTTCTTCCCTTTTCCAATCTTTTGCCCTCTTAGTCCCTAAACACTGGACTTTTCCCTTGCTCTCTATCCGCTCTTCTTCATCTCTTTGTATTTTTCAAACTAACCTAAAAACTCATCTTTTCTCCCTTCTTTCTACTTAGTGACTTTCTGTTTCTCTCCCCCTTCTGTGTTTAGCAGTTTTTTTTGCATTATCATGTACACTGTACTGTTTTTCTAATAATTTGTAATAGTGCTTTTGTCAAAAAGTGCTTTATAAATTCAATAAATGAAATGAAAATGAAATGAAGAATAACAGGAGGCTTTTAAGATTGTTTGTTTGAAAGTTCTGTTAATTATTAGCATGTTGTAATGCAAACAATTGGCCTGTCCAGACAACTAAAATCAATAAAAGATTACAACAAAATAAATGCTCTCATGGTGCATCTTGCCAGTGCTCACTGGGAAGCATTGCACCAGTTAATGTGGTCTGGAGACCTAGGTCGGAGGAGGAGGAAGGAAGCACTACATCTCTCTTTAAGCACCACCAGAACGAAAAAATGGTAAAACAATCAGGAGCATATTTGAGCAAAACCACAGGGAAAAATCTAGCAGCCATAGTGTGTCAATTCAGTGTGTAAAATCCAAGGGCATATTACGCACGAGCTAGGGGACACACTTCACCTACAACACTGGCATATTTGGTTAGATTCACAGTGCATAATTCGACTGTGCCAGAAGTAGGATTGAGCAACAGATGTTGCCTATTTGGGGTGCGCACACAGCATAATTGTGCAGGCACATGGAGCATGATCAAGTCGCTTCAAAGGACGTATTAGTCTTAAATAAATCAGCAGAAGATTTCATAATTGCGCACTTAGGCAGGTCAGTTCCTTAAATGAACAGGCTTTTTGCATACCCGAGCAACTCTGTGATATTAATGGGTGTGTCCTGTATGTTTTGAGAAACACCTATGACCATAGTTTCCCTGCTATATGACGGCAGCAACTCAGATAATTTTGCTGGCATTTCCAGAAGGCCTGGGTAAGTAATTTCATCATTATAACCCACATGCGGAGGATTCGCTTCTTTTTTAATGCGCAGCTGCACCGTGCAGTGCGTTCAATTTACGTAAATAGGAATTAGGCTGAGGTACTTATTAACAAAGGAACCGCAGCGTGATCATATCTGTCGAAATCTGTAATTTGTTTCATGCTAATCCAGTCGGTATGATTTCCTCTTCAGCATACAAAAGTCCAAAACATATATTTTTGTCAACAACATCAATTAAGAAAGGGTGCATTAGTGTTATTATTAAGGTGAACGATTTTTGTAATATGTATTTTGGCAGATCTTGAAGTATTTGAATACTAGTGGAACAGCCCGTGTACACAGGCCAAAATGTGTGAAGGAAGACATTTTCAGCGTATTAATAGAGACATTGTGAAGGCGTGATATGCTGAAAATAATAGTATTTATAGAAAGCCTTCTATATGCGGAAAACGTGATTTATTTTGTTGGAGAAATAGTGCTTAATCAAATTAATTTCTGCTTATATATATATTAAATCTTTATTTTTTAGTGTATGCAATTTGAAGTATTCTGTTTGTGGTATCCTTCTCTTGGGCCATTTCTGCAGCTTATTGTATGTTATCTTTGTTATAATGCACATTATGTTACCCTTGAAGTCTTATGCGTAAGGCAACAGCTTCCTGTAATGGTGATAACAGGCGAAGCGGGCAGTCTCTACTGTGCAACTTAAAGTCATATTGTTGTATGCATAATTACACAGCTCTCCCTTGCTTGCATGACGGCTTTGCACAAACATCCATCTGGCCTTTTATTATATAGTATGATTTTTTTAAGATCCCCTTCAGACCTGCATTCACAAAGGCATGCATATTATACAATGTATGTGACAACACCATTTGTAGGCAATTTGATAATATATTCTTTTGGGGCATACCTCTCACAACTCCATTGGCACGGTTTTGCTCACTCATTGTGCTCACCCCCCTGCTGCTGATTATGGGGGCACTCATACAATATTTCAATTCTTTATAGCTTGCAAGGTGTACAACAGTAATAATGTCACTTTCTTCGTGGTTTTTGTCAGCCAGAGGACCTCTGTGGTAGCTTATGAGACAGTGTCTGGAGTCTGAGGCTGCAGGTAAGGAAAAAAAAAACATGGTCTGTATGTACTCACGTGTGTGTATGCATGTATGTATGTATGCATTCATTCATGTAACGGTTTCTGTCTGTAACTGTGCAAGTGCATTAGAGTGCTGGCAGTGTGTTTGTTGTGGTGTATCAGTGAGCATTCAAATGGAGTAGCAGTGTGTATTTTTGGGTGCACTTGTGAATAATGTAAAGTTTATGAGGTTGGAGTGTGTGTGGAAATGAGATAGAGCATATGTTCTATGGTGTGTTTGCAAATGAGTGTGAATATTGTATGGGTGCGAGCATGAATGCGTATGTTTGCATACATGCTGGGAAAGAGAACAATCAACTGATTGAAGGGGCCGCTACATTGGTGCATCAGCAGTGAGCCTGGACATGTTTTCCTAATGCCGCATGCAGTTTTTCTGGTATTATGGGCAAAGCCAACATGATTAATGTTCTTACATGAGGATTCAGGGGGAGGGGTTGCATTGGTGCATGCACCATGGACATGTTTTCTATTAGCCGGCATAAAATCATTTTTACTGATGTTATGGGCAAAGAAAACATGATGAGTGAACTTAAACCATGGTAGGGTTGGGGAACAATGGTGCAGGGAGTATGGACATGTTTTCTAACAGTAGCATGGCATCTATATCAGCATTATGGGCAAAGCCAATATAGTAAGTGTTCTTAGATGGGCATACTGAGGTGCAACCAGTATGAAGATGTTTTCTTACTGTGGCATGGTATTTTTTACTAGGATTATGGGCAAAGCCAACATGCATGTGTTACACAGTCATGCTGGCCTATATTGCCAGCGTGCACAGGTTGTCATCTGTGGCATGGCACTTTTAACTGGCATTATGGCAAAGTAATCATGGCGAGTGGTCTTACATGGTCATATAGGCTTACATTACAGGTACCGTGGCATGGAATGTTACTAGTATTATGAGTAAAATCCAACATGATGTGAGTTTCTTTGTAGCCATACTAGCTTGCATTGGTGCAGTAAGTGTGGATTGGGAGGAATCTGAGGGCGTCCTCACTTCTTTTGCCCATGTATCCTCCTCTCGGGTGGCCAGGGAAATGCCATCACTCTTGGATCCTGACCCTTGTGGTGATATGTGAGGAAAGATCACCTTGGTGGGAGAGACATGATGAGTAGGGAGAGGATGTCCTTAGGTGATTCATAGTATCCCCCATTTCCTTTTCATAATGAACCCTCTATCCCTCAAGGCTTTATAGGCTATTGTCAGCTCTTTCCCTGTTCTTCCCTTAAAGCATTCCGCAAGATATACCAATTCAGCACTGGGACGAGGAAGAGACCAGCTTGAGAGACACATCCTCATTTTATTACCCCACATACATAGCGGCCTCAACTGTGTACTGAGACAAGGAGAAGAAAAGCACGAGTAAGGCAGGACTATCATTTCAACAGTGGACGGTCTAGTCCTTTTTTCAGCCAATCATGGAGGTGGGAACTATAAAAGCCGGAATCATTGTGGAAATGGAGGGAGCTGTGGAAACAGGGCTACGGACAGCTGGATGCAAGCAGACCTCTCTGGAGTACCAGTGTGGCAAGCAGAGCACTCGAGACCCTTTGGAAAATACAGCAGGAAGCGAAGCTGAAGGACGCTGGAGACCCGTGGCAGACTGCGAGAGGGTGACCAATGTGACCGAGCAAAGTGGTCTTGTGAGTCCCAAGCTGCGGGAGGAGTATCCCTTCATGAGCGAAGCCACAGAGTGCCGCTGGGATAATATGTGAGGTACCGAAAGGAAGGAAAGAACTTGTGGCTGCAGAGGACCTCACAAGAAAGCCGTAAACTCTGACTGGTGAGTGTACAAGAAGGGGGATCACCGGGCTGGCAGGCAAACATACAAAACAAGTGCTGAACATTGATTCGAACAGACGCATACATTGCTATGAATACCGATTTGTGTGAAAGCAGATATGAGTACTTTTGAATACCAATCGGAGTGAAAGCAAGTTTGAGCACTTTTGAATTTTGGTCAGAGTAAAAAAGTTTTCAATCTTTCTTATTGAAAGGAACTGTATTATATGAGAAAAGAAGCATTGGCAACTGCCAAGAGAATTCAAAGAACTGTATGTTATGAGATAACCTGCATTGGCAAGAACCAGGATAATACAAGAACAAGTAATAAGTTCATAGGGGTTCACCAAGCCATGGTACAATGTCAGGAGTGAGTGACACGGGTGAATAAATCAAGCATCAATGTCAAGTTGAAGCAGTGGTCTAATGTTGATAGAAAAGCAGCAATGAAGGGGTATTGGTTGCTTGACCTGTAATGGGTGGACCGTTTGGTCCGACAACTGCAGCTAGGCCGAGTGCCCCTGTATGGAAAAACCATTGAAAGCACCATAAAAAAGCTTGTGTTTCAACTGCAACAGTTCCTAAGTGATTTTGAATACAAGAAACTGAACTACCTCTGTGAACTAGTGAAAAGTAACAATAACAGAAGAGCTGGGAAGTGTCACAAGGAATTGTGTTGTTTTGAAAAGCTGCACAATTTTAACTCTTGGGAAAGGGAACCCCTGTGCCTTATGAACTATTTTTTATCTCGGGGAAGGAAAAGCTGATTTCAAGCCAAGAGCTGGAAGAAACTCTGAACTTTTTTTTGAACACTACTTATATTGAGGCTGACATCCCTACACATTGTATACAGTTAGACGTGAGAGCAAGTATAGGTTTTGCACACAGACAGACATTTGCTTTGGACTTCCTGACACAAACTATCCTTGGTTTATTTAGGTAGGAAAATCCCACCTTAGCAAAGGGCAAAATAGGCTTTTTTCCAAACCTTTTTCTGTTAATAAAAGTTTCTAAGTTAAACTTTAAATTCAGTTGTCTGTGTCTACTTCATGATGCCTTCACAGGATCAGGATATGTTGTACTACTGTGTCATGGATCTTTTTTTTTTACTTGCATTAGGGGCAGAGCCAACAGGAGTATGTTTTTTCATGGGGATTCTGGTAGATATTAACAGAGCCAACATGGACATGTTTTTTCTTTTAGTATTCTTATCAGCATGTTGGTCTACAGAAAAACAAGTTTGTTCTTAAGTGGGAATATGCATATATTGGAACATATTATGGGCAAAGACATCATGCACGTTTTTTAAAATGCCTCTGAGCACTGTTGGTGACTTGTCATCCATGGGATTTTTTTCATGTGTTACTCTACAATACCGATTGCAAACGGTGTGGTTTTTACCAAATGCACCATTTTAACCCATTCATTCATAGATTTCGGGGAGGAACCCCCCTGAACCTCCTTTGATTGGTTCAGACTCCTTCACTATGCTCAGTCATTTCTAAATATATATGGGAAATGTTTATACCCCTTCAATTGAAAACATATCCAGCTGCCACTGCATTACACGCAAAGAGTGCAATGTGCAAGTTGATGCCAAATAGGAGTGTGGAAAATATGAATCCAGAGTTTTCCAAAAACACATGTACGACTAATTACCACATAGTACACCGACAAAACTAAACTGTATGTCACATCACAGCCACCGTTGTCAGTATTGTTTTAAACATTTTTAATGTTTTAAACATTTTCCATGTTTCCTATGTTGTCAGGAAAGGAAGAAGGCGATGGATATGGCAGGGGAAATGTGCACAAAATACACAGTAAACAATCTTGAATCTAACAACGTGCATTCAATACCCAAGACTCGTGTATACCACTAAATGAAAAGGAATGTAGTGTGAGCACTTAGAACCTCCTTATGACTGAAATGAAAGTCGGCAAACTCCTTAACCACTATGCTATTACAGATACTGACAGCGCTAAGCCCACGTAGAGGGCAAGCAGGGGCAGAATCTGTGAGCTGACACTCTAGACGGTACTGAATAAAGAATTTGGAAACAGTACTCACGAGGACCGGAATGACCACATGAATGCCAGTTCTCACGAAGACCGGAGAGACCACTTGGATGTCCGTACTCACGAGGACCGGAAAGACCACTCAAAAGTCAGTACTAAACCCACAACCCTGTAGATCAAACAAGAACCCTGAAGGCAGTAAAAGCAAAGAGTGAGGATAACTAAATACCTAAACCCAAGTCAAGAGGCAAGAAGGAATAGTACAGTGAGGAAAACAAAAGATAATCACACAGGAGCTAGTTACAACAGCTTCCCACACCTAATAATAAAATAGGAAATAAATGCAAAAGTGTAAAGGAAAACATGGCATGGATCCCAATAGAAGGTAAGGATCAGGAGCAGTGAAAACGATATCAAAAGGGAAACCTTCCCACCCATTCAAGGTGAAAAGGCAGGAAACTAAACCTGTAAAGGAAAGATTAATGCATCAAGTCTTTCAGTAGCAAAGGACAATTTCTAGGAAACAGTGAACACAGGCAATTGGGCTGCGGCAAAAGGAAAGCTCAGAGAAAGGCTGCCTGCAGACACAGAAAGAGAGAAAGGGATTTCCAGAAGGCAGAAATCAATTAAGCATACAAATACAAATTCCAGGACAAGGACCAAGAAACACTAACTAGAAACTGGGCACAAAAAACTAGGAACCAGGAACAAGGGACCAGTCACGACAGGAACGCTGCAACAATGACCAGCGCTGGACTGAAGCAAACTGAGGCTTTTAAAGCTGCTTAACGAGCACACCCCTCAGACGTGCCGCCTGCTGCACCTGCAGCCACAGGTGTTGCCTATCCTCCACCCAGCCTTGTCCTGCAAGGGAGGAGGTGAAGCAGTGAGCCAGGCATTCTGGGAAGCATAGTCATTTGATTAAAGTAGCAGTAGCATGCTGGCTGCCAAAAACCTGGAATGGATCCGGAAGGGAAGTAATTTGGGAAATAAGGTTTTAGCGCTCCCAAGTCATCAGGACACTGCAGCATAAGGTTCGGAGGAAATGTCCAGTAGGGAATAAACCCCAAAACATGCCCCCAAGTGGCGGGAACGGGAGCGAAGGGAGCGAGCCGTGACATATGTTACCCGCCAAAACATGCAGCCTCACCCAAACATTTCAAAGCAATCAGCACATTTCTGTGTCAGGTGACGTGTATTGTAACATTTGCGGCTTGGGCTGTGCTGCACCCCAATGCAAAGTGGATCCAAAAGCATAGGTGTACATCATGCTGCTCAACATCCTCTCACAATGTAACTAATTCCATGCCAATTTCCATAATACACTGTTTTAAGACTGTGAGCTTTAATTTCAGAATCAGGATAAATGGACTGTGCGCCAAAATGCTCCCTCAGGCAGCCAATGAATGTCCACAACAGAGCAGTCTACACGGCCCTGTGTCTGAACAGAAATATCTGAAAAGTGTTGTCGCTCTCCCCACTAGTATACAGAGTTCAATGGAAACACATTTGAACAGTTCACCAGGTGATCTGGCATGACAGGCCCATAGACCCTTCTAATCCTCAGATTCCGAAAGCAATTGAAAACCTTTTTATTTAAATGAACTAAACAATCACGAGTAGTACCTGCTTCTTCTTGTTCTTGACATGTCAAAAGTCTCGTACTTTGTCCCATCTAAGTCTGTCTGTCACATCTTTGTTATCGTCTTTATGTGGTGCCCCGATGCCTGTGGGCTTTTGGCGCCTTAAAAACACATAACTAAATAAATAACTAAATAAATAAAGAGCTGGCATCGTACATTACTTGTCATTGATATTTGAAATATTGACCAATGCATGATGCACTCCTTGCCCCAACGCAAAACTCAGTGCATCATCAATTGACCTATTTCTTTTATTTGTTGAATGATAGGCTTCAAGAGAAACAAAAGGCACCTCTCAACATACTCTATGGATTGGAACAAGAAGGAAATCATGCTGTCCATGCACAAGGATTTGTCCATGCACAAGGATTTGTCTGAACACAGTAGACGGTCATGTATGAGAATGTGTTGACATTTATCTATGCTTCTCAAGACCTCTTATGTATGATGAACGGTTGGGCCGTAGGCTGAAACTGTCCTTGCGCTTCGCTCTAGTATTCACTGAGTCTGGTTTTTAGCAGCGTGGCCACGGGTGGGTGGAGGCGCTACCCACACCTCCTGTTTGGGTACAGTGAAAGTAGTTCAGTCCCGGATACCTTGCACTATTTGATATGGAAAGATGGATATCCTCTACAATCTTTTATTAGTGTAGTGAAGACATGTTGTCTTAAAGGTCAGCTTACATGTGTTTTAACAACAAGGGTCCATTTCAAAGCTAAAGCATCTTTTATGTCAAGCCCTCTTTCAGTTCCTGGGCTGGCTTTGCTGTCCTGGTTAGGCTTGTGAGTTTGTGCTTCATCGCGATGTGCAATGACACTCCTGGTGGGGCATATCATTACGTGATGAAAAACAAGCTCACAAGCCTAACCAGGAAAACAAAACCAGCCCAGGAACTCACATATGGCTTGACATAACAATTGCTTTAGCCTTGAAATGGACCCTTGCTGTCGAAACATGTGTCGACTACATGTCGTCACTAGACTGATAAAAACACATTGGGTTCTGAATAAAACTAGTGGATATCCATCTTTCCAAATCAAATAGGGCAAGGTATTCGGGACTGAACTACTTTCACTCTTCTGTATGAAATTGGTAGCACAGTGGTTTGGACTCACCCTCTGAATATGACACAATTGTAAGATCAACTTCCACCTCTTCAATGCTTTATCAAAGTGCCTTTTTAATTGTGTTGCTTTTTTATGCCCTTTGAGTAGAACAAATACACTATGGTTTGAAGCTTATGTACACTTGAAATGAAAATTAGATTGCTTTGATGGAAACCTGCTTCCACTTGCTTAGCACATTACACTTTCTAATATTCTTTATTGAAATGTAGACATGTGTTTTGGGACACCTTTATTTTCCATCGAATTTATTTTGGGAGTGTTGGGTCAAGACAGTTGACTGACCACATACTTGCTTAACATATTACACTTCTTTGGGCTGCCTGTTTTAATTTGTTTCATTTGAATTTCGTCTTTGGAGTGGGGGGTCCCTACCTTTATGCAGATGCTAACCCCCACAGACTGCTCAATATCCCTGCTGGCATTTTGTAAAGTATTTGCATTGGGGCAATTTCTGTCACTCCAAGATGGACAATGTCAAAAGGCCCTGCTTAATTTGCCAGGTCCTACGTGCTATGCTTAAACCAGTACAACAATTGAATTGCAGATCGTACTTGCCTTTGATAACATCCATCCTACAATTCTTCCCAATTTAATAAACCAGACTTTGGAGCTGACTGCATAGTTATTTATTGTGCATTGCAACCCATGAGGCACTTCATCAGTGGCACATGCTGTACTCTGCAATGCCTAAAATCATCGGCCCAGAGATGAACACCATGCTGAGGGAGCTTTTTGGTGTTGGGTATTCCATTACTAAACACCAGCAATGGCTCATCATTCTTTAGATTTCCTTCACGTGGGCTGACATCTACAAACACAACAAAATGTGTCTATGGGAAATGACAATGAGTGCTCTAAAAGAGCTGCTAAAAAATCAAAGCAACCAAAGGACTGTGCAAATCTCAAATAATCCAAGCTCCCTTTTAAGAGAACCAAGGCTTCTTGTGTTGCATTGATGCTGATGACCTCCCTCGGTTTGAATTTCCATGCACTACTGACCAACATGGGGGAGGGGGTCATCATTTTACTCTACCAGTTGAGATTAATGCACCAACGATTGATGTGGTAATTTCTGCTGCTGCCACTAAAGGAAGCAATAAAGCCAAATACTCATCCTCAACCTCTATAGTTAATCCGGATATCCTCCATTCAAACCATTTCTCCGGCCTTGAGGACTTACCACCCTCTTCCTCTAATGCTAATCATTTGGCTAACCCGTTTGTTTTAGGGAGAATTCTAACACAAGTGCTAAATTCCCTCTACCTTAGACCCCTCCAGCACTTTTGCTATATTTTGGGACTTTGAACTTTTCATTTTCAGTGTGTTTTACTTTTGTGTTCTTTGCTTATGGAGTCTTTAAACAAACTCCATAGGCAACCTCTTTTTCTTATGTGTCACACAGCACCTTCAGTGCAGTGGCACAGGGGTGTCTTTTAAAACTCCCCAACGTTTAAATACCTTCTCTGAGACTGACTACTGTCTCCTAGAGCCTGTAAAGTTAAATTGACTTTACTAGTCTTTTTTACTTTATAGACCCAGCACACACTATCTTACTATAGAGTGCTGGAGGGGTTGCGAAGCATCCCCTGAGTCTGAACACTCATGTAACAGTCAGATGTTACCCTTTCCTATTTTAAATGGCAGGTGGCAGTGGTTTTAAACAAACTACCATGATTTTCCCTACCGCGAACACCGATAGCTAAAAATCGGGTCAACCATGTTTTCCAATATGGCACCCAAGACCTATCTGTAAAAACAGACTCTGGTCATCTTTTTTGACGCTTCTTTTAGGAAAGGTCCTTCTAGTGTTCAACTCTGCGTGCCAAACCAGGTTTGGTCCCTTTGTCCGTTGGCCTTTGGCGGGCTTCAGTGCTGAAGCCCTCCACTGGCGTCTGAGTGTCTGGGGTGGACAGGATGTGAGGGAGGTGCCCGAAACTCCCTGTGCTTAGTCTCCTGGGAGACCTGAATGCACTCTGGCGTGATCGGCTGGCTGGCTGTCTGGCAAGGACAGCCACCCTGCAGTGTGAGTGACACCCAGGCTGGAATGAATGGGGGAAAACTGTTTAAAAGCAGGCCTCTGGGACTTGGAAAGCAGAGTCGACCACTGGAACGAAAGAACCAAAGACGAGCTGAAGGAAGACGACTGCTGCAACTCCTGGTCCAATGGTGAAGACCTGCTGCAGGTCCGAATTGCCTGAAACTCCATCGACAGAGAAGCCCTTCAAGGTTAACTTCTTCCCTTGAGTTTGGTTGGAACAACCAACTCGTAAGCCGCTCGGTACCAAAGGTGAGACCGTCCCCATACTGGTCGAATTTTCTGCAGAGTGCTGTGGAAAACCGGATAGCCAGTGGGAAGGATACCAGTTTGTGGTCTTTAAGGCACTCACACCTTAAACCGATGTTTTGCCAAGCTGTGGCCTCTTCCCTGGGCAGTGCAGGAACCTCCTGACATCCTCCTTCTTGTCCCCACGACTGAAGCTCAGGAACAGCGAGATCTGCAGGAACTGCCAGGAACATCTGCCTCAGCTACAGCTCTTCTTCACTTTAAAGGTACTGTGCAAATGCGGTCAGGAAATCTTTTCGGCCGCAGTGAAAGTTTGTGAAACTTTCCCGACTTTGAAGGCTTGTCCTTCCCTAAACCAACATCTAACTTTTTGTCTGACCAAATTCTTCTAAGATCCGTGGCAAAGACGTAACCGTTCACTACCAGAACTGTGCTATCTTATACTAGACTCTGAACCATTGACTTTTGCCTAGGCCTATTGAATTGAATTGGTGGTTGTAGTGAACTGAAACCCTTTGCCCTGCCTATGAAAGTATTTGTGCCTTGATTTCTTTTAACTTTGTCTTTTTACCCCTTTTAAAAGTAATTGAAGTGCCATTTTGCTCCCACTTCAGGGGAGCTGAACTTGTTCAATAACCTATTGGTTGTATATTTGTAGTATATTAGTATATGATATTGAGCTGCTCTTGCTAGTGTAATAGTTTCCAAACGACTGTGTAAATAAACATATATTCTTTTACCAAGAAACCTTGAGTAACCAGTAATTTGAATCACTGTAATTGTTGGTCCCTTGCTCACTTTACTCTTGCGATAAGTCTGGCTGCTCAGCCACTGCTACCACAATACTGTGTAGTACAGGCTTGTACCAAAGGTGAGATTGTACTGACACTTGTAGTCTTAATTGCATGTAGTTCTGCCTAACAGCTTGCATTTAGTAAAAATCCACACTCAAAGACCTTCCCCGCAAACCTCTTCCAGATTACTGCACAATCTGGGGAAAATGCTAGCCCAAGCCGAATTTAGTCCCATCTGCCCTGGCAGCAGTGCAGACAGCAGTAGACCCCCTGATCTCCCTCATAGTGTGCCACTCCAGGTGCACACCATTGTTCCTGTAGCCAAATCACTGATCCTGCTCCCTTGGTGCTACTGCTAATTTGTGTATGCAGAGCAATAGAGGACTTGAAATCATTATGTCACATCTTAATAGGCTTGCCAAATTGTCTGCAATTTTAAAAAAGTTAATCCGCAGGCCCTCAAGAAAAGGAATATGGAGGGTGTTAACAGCGCTTGAAGCTCCTTACCCGTTATTCCCCAAAGTGCTGATCATATCATAAAAATGATAAGATGTCTCAAATCACCCTACAAGTCTCAAGTCTCGAATAGTGAACTTGCTATTACCTCACTGATTAGCAGTTATGAATCTACTGGACCTTCAATCTACCCACAGTCACAAAAGGATTAGACACACACCCCATTAAAAGTGTGACTCTGAAACTACCTGGAAGAGGGGTCCCAAGAGCAATGACACATTCAGGTTTTCCTAAAATCATGGACCTCAGTAAAGAAGCATTAAGCATCTGAGACTACCCATCCTAAATGTTTTTCAAAGGTGAACATTCCAAACTTATGTGAGGGAACAAGAGAAGATCATTCTTCATTGACTAATAAGGAGAAGAGCGGCTGCATGTCGGTCATTAGAGGTGACACAGTAGGAGTAGTAGGAGTACATAGCGTTCACGATCCCTGTCCCGCACTTACAGACATGATCAGAATATGTTTAAGATCAAAAGATCTGATAAATGGCCTTCTTCCCATGGACTCAAGATGTTTGTCTCCAATTGACCTTTGGGTACTCTAAAGTACTATTGGAACTTTTGTCATACTACCCCTACTGGGCCCTCCCTCCTTCTCCACTTCTTCTAGTTTTCCTCAGCCACACTTAAAGGCTCTCATAATACACAATTGTCTACAAGGTGGCATCTTAATGAAGTTGACAACGGAGACTGGCATTAAACAGCATCTACCTGGGCAGTGTGTCAAGGCAATTAGCAATGGCCAGCATACCCTCCTGAAGCATGGGTGTTAATGAGAACTGCATCAAGAAAAGTTCCACCAAAGAAAGCTACAAAACCAGGTCTATTATCAGCTTGCAGTCCCAAATTGAATTTGAGGTGATGTTTGAATGTCAGCATAATTGATTGTGTTAGTTCCATTAGAGAGCACCTGCTTCATTCCCAGGCTTAAGCTTTCTTAGTAGGGAATACATGGTTCTCACACTGGGTTTTCCTTTATATTCATTGTATGATTGAAAACATGAATGTGTCCTTTTTTTAAACTTGATGTGTTTGTCTACATATAATGCACGCTAATTGCATAATGCAATGAGAGGGTGAGCTCGTTCAACACATTCATGAATGAAATTAAAAAGATTTTAGAATAAAAGGCAAACATTTGGCATCATTTCCTAAGGGGTAATGATATTAATCCTTGCATTCTCATTTTATTAACCTATTTGGAGGTAGGGTTGTGGCACAGAAGGGAATAAACATTCCCACTGGACATTTCACCTCTGCCTTACATATTGCATTGTTTTAAAGATTCTGCCTATTTTTGCACCGAATAAAAGCAGGTGGATTCCATAGAAATCCACTGTTAGTGTTGTTTTCTAAGCCCTACAGTACAAAACACTTGTAAGGAAGTTGTAAACTATTTCTACCTTATGTTTACACTCATGGGGACTTTGATTTCATTTGGCCATTGTAAGCACGTTTATGCATAGACAGAAAAGTGCCTGTTTATAAAAAAAATGTGCAAGCTGCAGCCTACTCACAGCATCGGAAAAATGACAGGTGTGAGGAAATGTGCAATGTTTGCAGCCCATCTACATTAAAAGTATATGTTTAACATTATTTGACAAAGCAGAAAAGGAATTGTTGTGTAACAGAAAGAATCCAACAAACGTTTATTAAAATGGAGAACTGTCCAATGTGAGATGAAAAGCACAGCAGGTCTCGGGTAAATGAAATACCACATTGGGCCTTGCATTATGTCTATTTCCCTTTACAGGACTGAAAAGCAGCTTTGAATAAAGAAACACACAGAGTTCGTAAAGATATTTGTTTTCGAAAGTACTTTGATTCCAAAGAAAATATTCTAATGTTCTTTTTTTTAAAGGTAGAAATATATAGGTTTTTGTTTGGACCTTCCTAACAAAATCTGGCTAACATGTCAGAAGTTCATATATTTCACATTATCAACAATGTATGTTCCTTTCCCTCTCCCACCCCTCCAGGAGTATAGCATAAAACAAGGACTAATACAATAATATGGGTAATGTAGGTGGTGCGCATTACAACATGTGCAGTTCAGGGCATGTCTATGAAGTTCAGTTCAGGACCCTTAATCTCTGTGGACACGAGAGGGCATTGAAGTCTTTCTACATATACAACAAGAAGGTAGAGCACATTGAAAGATAGTTGAGAGTTTCTTATGTTGGCTGTATGTTGTTGCCATCTACAACATAGCCCACAACTTGTCTATCCATAAATGCAAGGAAGGAATCTCTCTGTTCCTCCAAAGCTGAGGGATAGCCAGTGTTGCCACCAAAAGTATATGCTTCAGTAAATTCCACTCAGAGCTGGTACCTGTCGGAAGTCTGGGATGAAAGAGACCCAGGACATAGCACATTGGGTCATCTGGTACAATAACATGAAGGATATACTTTATCCTAGATCTGACTTCAGTTTCCAGTAGTCCTGAATCAGTAGACAGTCCTATAATACATGCAGCAATGTTCCTTCTGCCTTGAACCTCACCAGCACAGTTTGGAGTTACCTGGGTGACTATGGTGTAGGTGAGACAGGATTTTGTACCACCTCATTAAAATCTTAAACTGAGTCTCGGCCAGTCTGGGACCCAGTGTTGTTGTTGACCCTTTGTACACTGCTTTCCAGTCCTCCTCAATAATCAGTTGACCCAACTATTTTTCTCAGCCCTCACATTACGATCTGCGGTCAGGGGTGGAGAGTGAGTTGATGCAGTTATACAGGTGTGAGATAAGTGCCTTGGAATCTGCCGCCCACTGGAAAGCCAACTCAAAGTCAGTCAACTGTCTGGTCGCTCCCACTACATTGGATGGGTGCAGGACCCATGGCCATTACAGAAGTCTCCAATATTTCCTAGCCCCTTTTGTATCCATTGTGTGAATCCTTACAGTTGCCCCGGTGTAAAATCCTCATTATGAAGAATAAGGATAAACAGGGAAGGGAAAGGGATGGATCCCTGCATCCTGATCACACAGTTCCAGGCCTCTAGGGATCCCTGTGTACCCGGGTTGATATAAAAACTCTGCACTCTCGATTGGTGGGGGATGCAGGGTTGGTTCTATATATGATGTCCCTCAATCGATTTCTCAATTTTAACCCATATCTTATGTGACTCGCGTTGGACCCAGTCAATAATGGGCCTGTTTGGGAGGCCCAATAATAATTCAGTCTGGGGAACGCCAACCTCCCTTTATCCTTACTGGCATACAATATACGTCTATAGACTCTAGAACAGCACCCTTCCCCCTCCAGAAGAACTGTACTACCATTGAGTCCCATGCCTGCAATGTTTGCCTGGAGTTGAGGATGAGAAGAGCCTGGAAGAAATATAACAGCCTAGGTAAGATGTTCATTTTTATGATATTTTGCCAAACCAGTAAAGATGGAGGTCCACATATAGGTCCAGGTCTCTCTTGATGTTTCTAATAAGTGCCGGATAGTGAGCTTTAAAGAGCTCTCCTTTCTTAGCTGTGATGTTAGTTAGTAGTGTCAGAACATGTGAGAATGGCAACATCCACAAATGTAATACTTTTTGAATTTTAAGTCTCTGACTGTCAGTGAATAAACCCACCTGTGCTAGATATGACAGTGAACAAAAAAGTAGGGGCTAGACATGTGATGTCATCAGTGATGTCCTCAATGATATTTGTGCTGTCATCTTTGTTGTTATGGGTGTCATTCTTAGCAGTGCACAGTGGTGGCACGAGTTATGGTTGCTTAGCTTACCATAACTGGCGAATTTCAGTTTTTTTTCGGTTTTACTTGTAACCATAACGTCCCTTTAACAAAGCTTTTTCACTGAATTTCATAGGTTTGTATTAGTGCAAATTAACCATAACGTCCCTTTAACAATGTTTTTTCACTGAATTTCATAGGTTTTTAGTAGCGCAACTTAACCATAACATCCCCTAAACACATACCTTTCACTGAATATAGATATAGATATCATGAATTTCATAGGTTTTTACTAGAATACCCTTAGTTTGTATAAATATACCATACAACATACTGAACCCCCTGTCCCATGCTAGTGGCTGAAATGTCTGCAGACCATGCAAATGTCCGCGGACAGGCTCTGTCAACATCAACACTGTCCAAAAGCTCAGGGGGTATCTTACATTGTTGTATCATACAACAAACACACTGAACATGTTCGAAGAGCAGCATATAAATAAATTACCTTAAAAAAAAATAAGAAGTACAAAGTGGGTCATTACGACCCAGGCGGTAAGTACACCAAATTTACCACCATGGTGGGGCGGTAAATCCCCATTTCCCATTTACCCTTCCCCATTCCCATTTTTGCCCCATAGGGCGTAATGGGAGTGGGGAAGGCGCTAATTACGGCACCGTAAATTACGGTGCCGTAATTAGCACCACGGCGGTTTAGCGCCATGGATTTTAACGGCTGCTAAAAGCAGCCGTTAAAATTGGAATCAGGCGTTAAGGGTTAACAACGGCGTTAACCCTTAACGCCTGAGTTGTAATGAGGCCCAAACTGTATATGTAAGGCACCTACAGTCCAATTACATAGGATATGAAACATAATGGAACATACCAATAGAAAAATAACATATACCTCCAGCAGAATTACCTCACTGATACTTTATACAGAAATTGCACAACACATATCAACAGCGCACCTACAAAGCACTAACAGGAAAACTGAAAAATAAACTGGTAAGAACAGCATATTAATTCCTATAGTTATAAGCTTTCTATAGTAGGATACACAAAAAATGATTTCTCTTTTTATTACACAGAAATGGCTAGCACTCTGGAGTGGCTTTAAGAAAATGTTCACCAGGATGAAATGATTGAAAACAGTGATACTAATGGTAGACACTGCAGTTTTCAAAGTAAGCCAATTAATACATATTATTTTATATGTACCTAACACCTTTTTTTTTACCGAACATACAGAAAATAAGAATAATACTGAAACAAATACGGTGGAAAATCATCTACATTATTTAGAACAAAAAAGGATCAATTAATTACCAATTTCATGCACATGTACCCCTTCTCAATGTTCCAGTCAACCACCCCCAAAAAATCTCCTTCCCCAAAAACATTATGATCAGACTTCAATACCTTCCTTCCCTACCATCCAACATTTAGAAAACCCTAATTCCCCAGTATTTGTCTCAATTTCTACTTCCCCTCTCTTTCATAATTTCTATATTTTTGTACTATAATAAAATATTATGTATACTGTTACTATATTTCTCTGTGGTTTTTTTTTAAAAATGCCGTTTGGGTGTCTGCGGACGGCACAACTGTCTGGGATGTCTGCAATTAACCAAAATGGGGGTGTCCTAAGGACACTATGCCTGTTCGTACTATCCACAATCAAAATGGAGGTGTATGTAGGACACATAATATGTCCGCCTGTCCGTATTTAATAAAAATGGGGTGTCCTAAGAACACCCCCCCTGTTCATATTGTCCGCAATCAAAGTGGCGGTGTCTGTAGAACACATAACCAGTCCGCATGTCCGCAAAATTTTGACACACCTTTAATTAGTTTGGAGACCCAAATCCTGTCCGGCGGACACTTGTCCGCATGCACATCTCACCCTCAGGGTCCTACAAACATCACGGCTGTCCGTAACTGTCTGCCGCACATGTGTCGCACTTTTAACTAGTTCAGGGATCAAAATACTGTCCGTAATTCACGCATGCGCATGCGCACAACCGACCCCGCACATTCGGTGTCCTATGGACAGTCGTCGCGTTCGCGAATGTGTCCACAACGTCATCATGTGACCGCACCCGCGCTGAATGATTATTGGAGGCACAAATAAATAATCCACCTGCTTTTATCCAGATGTAAATTCTGAAAGAATTCATAAGAATTAATTGGCTTTCCACCAGATATAAAATACATGTTGATAGAAAACCAGGCACATTTTTCAAGCTTTCAAGCAGAGCGGTAAAGACAGGCTGATATGTTAAATTCTCTCCGCTCTCCAACTACCATGTTTAATAAAATCCTACATGTGGAAAAAGTGGCACACTTTTATGCTTTAAAGTTTTACAAAACACTTTAATTGCCACTTTTTTTGGTCATGAGACTCAAAAAATAAACCACAAGGTTGTAAGTTTCCCTGTTATTACACATTGCTTTTGCACTCTGCTTTCTAAATATTAAAACATGCATTCAGAGGAACCAACAATAGATAAGTGCTAACGTTGACATTCCACTCCTCGCCGATGGAACGTGAAACATAAGGATACGTGTTTTTACGTTCTTGCATCATAACTTGTATCAGCATTGACGACTACTGGTTCACCTTCTGTTTTGTTTTTCAATTTTTTAAAATTCTTTTTAACAGTGTGTAAATACAGAACAAAAACATTAACCAGGATTGTTATGTTAAATACAATATCCATAGTTCTGGGAATGTCACATTACTTCTGTTGACCTTCCTCTTGAACGCAAATAGGCTTATTAAAGGAATCCTGTTGGCAAAGTTACAATGTCCATAGCTTCTTATAACATAAAGAGAACCATTTTTTGGATTTTGAACTTATAGATTTCAATAGATAGACCCCCCCGCTCATCTATCATATTACCTATGGTAAATGCCCCCCCACCTACTTCTCTCTTGAGGGCTGCTCACTTTAGACCACTGCCTACTACTTTTGTCTGGATGACCACGCCAAATATCTTGCCACCTTTAGCCGAGCTAAATGTACCACTACCCAGTTTCCCCCCACTGTCTGTGCCACCACCACATGTATTGATGCATAGACTGTACCCTGTTCTTGTGCCTGCGCCAAATGTATTGTTGCCTAGACTACGCCCTCTGCCTGTACATGTGCCTAATGTATTAGACCAAAATGTGTCGTAGAATGCACTCTTCTAACTGCCCATCCTTTGATGCCGACAACAACATAGGGGCCACCCCCATGCCATCATCTGCCTCCAAGATCATGCTGCCTAAACACAATTCCATGCTACCCTCACCTATGCTTTTGCCTATACCGATGCCCATTAACATACCACCACTGCCCTTTGACTACTTCTAGCTTCCCAAAAGACAAAGCTTGGTGCTCTCTGGTCCAGTCCACACTGGCTAATAAAACTCACAATCTCAGTGAGAAAACCATCCTCACAAAATCAGTGCTGCTTAGCAACACTGCACCCACCACAACCCCTATCGTCCCCACTGAGCCCAACACCCCCTTCCACTTCTCCCCAGTCTCGCCAGCAGAAGAGCTCACCACCATCAGTCACCGTAAAACCTCCAACTGCAAAGGAGACATCTGCCTCTCACATCTGATTAACATGTGTGCAGCCCCCTTGCACCCATTATTTCCCAATTTATCAATGCATCCTTTGCCTCCATCAAAGTTCCTAGCTCCATCAAAGAAGCCTGGGTTACCCCCTCCTCAAAAAATCCTTGCTTGATCCTAGCCTCCACACTAATTACCATCCCATCACCACAGTTCCATACCTCCTGAAAATTCTGGACTGTACCGCCTACACACAGATCCACACCCACTTGGAAACCTGCAACATCCTTTGCACACACCAATCAGGTTTCAAACCCAGACATAGCATGGAGTCAGCCCTTCTGGATCTTAAAATTCAGTTGGACAGCATCTGTGACACAGGGGATCTTGCCATCCTCATTTTACGTGACCTATCTACAGCATTTGATCTCATAGATCACGATATCCTATGTCACCACCTCACCTCTACCTTCAACCTCTCTATCAACGACACCAATTGGATCATCTCATTCCTGAGCGAGCGAACATCAAGGATCTTCGCAGGGTCAGAAGCAGCCAATCCTATCCCCGTCCCCTACTGGGTCGCCCAACTGTTATGCCTCTCGCCCACCCTATATCATATGTACACAAAACCTCTCTTTGACCACCTCGACCACCCCAAAATTCCTTACACTAACTTTGCCGACGATATATAAGTACTTCTCAAACTCACAGGTCACCATGAGCTTGACTCCACCAACATCAACTGAGTTTATAGCATAATTCAGACATGGATGGCCATCGCACCACCTATGCCTAAATGATGATAAAACAGAGCTCCTTACCATAGGCTCTGTGCATCACCTTAAACTCCTTGACCCAGCCTTCACCTCCTTCTCTATTGATGGAAACATTACACCTGTTTCTAGTTCTGTCAAAACTCTAGGGGTCCACCTTGACTCTGAACGATCCATGCACAAACATGTCAAAGATTTCTCCTCATCTGCAGCCTACTCTAAAAAACTCATTAACATCTCCAGAAAATTCTTTTCCAGTGCCATCACAGGGAGTAAACTGGATTAGTGCAATGTAATCCTTGCAGGAACCTCCTTAAAAGAAATGTTGCTAAAACTACAAATGATCCAAAACAATGGCCTTCGGGCAGTTTGGGGCATGTATACATCCGAGCATATATCATTGGTGAGATGCAAAGGTCACTGGTTGCCTGTCAAGGCACGCATTCAATTTAAGATCCTCTCTCCCACCAGTGCATTCACAACACTGTTCCTACATACCATGCCCAGAACCTATTAAAAAAACACCATCCACACTGCCTGCGGTCCTCCGCATCTTCCTCACTTGTGACACTTAGATTCACCAGACAAAGATCCGGAGCTGCTAGTTTCACTGTCTTAACTCCTACCTTATGGAACACACACCCCACATTCTTACAGGATGAGCCCTCTTACTTGATCTTCCGTGAAAACAAAAAAAACGCCCTATTTAACAAATATGTCTTACTTAATACCATTCCCCCGCACTCCTCTTTATCCAAGTGCTTGTTTTTTCTTTTCAACCGGAATCCTACCATGATACTGTACTATGCTGTTGCTTTCTTTTTGCTTTTTTCACTCTCATTTCTCTAACCAATGTAATGTAGCCCTGTGATACTTCTGTGTCCTGGGCGCTGTCAACAAATGTAATAAATAAATAAATAAATAAATAAATGCCTTTGCAGCCCCTGTTTGGTTTCATTCCCTGTGTCTTGTTTTTTTTTTCTTCTGAGGTATGCAATGTTCATAGTAAACTTGCATATTGATTATGCATGTTCCTACATTTTGTGTGTGAAAATAATAAAACAATTATAAAAGGAAAGTCACTGAACACTGATGTGTCCTTCTAAAATCAGTAGACTTCAGTGATGACTGCTTTGAACTACTGCACCAAATGTAATAATCAAACCTTTACGGTTTGTCAAATGAACACTTAAGAAGGTCTTTACCAATTTGCAAAAGTGCTCAATGAATTTTGTAATCAAACATCTTTTTATGAATACAAATGGCTGTACATTGTAGTTAATCCCTGGGTGCTCCGAACAATATTTTCAGAAAAGCTGAAGCTTGATTGCCATTTACCATCTGCTCTGCAATCAACAAAGTGAGGATTTCATATGTGACCCTTTAGTTAGATTTGTTCATCTGAATGTCAAAAACGCATTTTAGGCTACTGGAGAATTGCTGCTCATTATGCCACAGTACAATGGCACTGCAAGCTGTTAAGGGAAAAATTGCAAAAGCAGATTTAATTAAAACACATGTCCTTGTCATTTATACGGAGACCATCTCAATATCTGACACTTTAGGTATTTGTTTAGTAAAGAGCTTAACAGAGAACAGTGGGCAATTAACACAAATGGAAAAGACATTAAAAGATGTACACACAAGGACACACAAGTATACATTTAAATGGTTGGAATATAGCCTATGGAAGAAGGTGCCTAGCTTATGTGCTTAAGTGGTCAAATGGAACCTACATTATGAGTAAACCGTTGGCATGGTAAACTATTGGAGAGTTTGGAAAGATTTGATAATGTAAGTTAACACTATTTCTTTTTGAAGTCTGAGGGCTCCCCCCAATCCATGACATGCAAGTCTCCATTCTGGAAGCCTCCATGTCATGGGCTGGGGTAGTGGGCTTATGACTTCAAAAATTAATAGTTTCTTTTTTAAGTCACTCTGGCATCATAAAGAAATTATTTCCGTTATGGTTTGGTCCTTTAAAGGAAATAATTTCTATATGAAGTTTGAGTAACTTCAAAAATAAACCATTGATTTTTGAAGTAACAGGGTCTGCACCATCCCATGACATGGAGGCCTCCAGATTCTCTGCAGATAATGGGAACAAGCGTTCCTGGCTGCTGCAGGGAACTGAAGGCCTTGTTTCCTGGACCATCGGATTAAAGGTAAGATAATGCATTTGCTTTAAATGTGTGTCTGTGCATGTAAGTGTGTGTGTGTATTTATATGTATATAATGTAATATGGATGAGCGGGTGAATGCATGATGTATGGGTGGTTGCCTGGGTGTACCTCTGTGAGTGTATGGTGAAAGAGTGAACACTTAAATGCATGGGTGGCTGGATGTGCATGTGTGAGTGCACGGTGAAAGGGTGCACACTTAAATGTATAGATAGCTGCCTGTGTGAATGTGTGGGTGCATGGTGAAAGGATGCACACTTGAATGTATGTGTGGCTGTCTGGGTGTGCCTGTATGGTGAAGGGTGCACACTTCAATGTTTGGGTGGCTGGTGGCATGTGTTTGTATGATGAATGGTTTGTGTGCTTGTGCTCGGGGGTGCAACAAAACCTACATTTCGAGGTGGGGGGCTAGCCCGTTAAATGTTGAGAGAGGTGCTAAATTGATGAGTGGTGGGGGTTAACAGAGAAACCCAGGCACTGTTTCACATCTGTGTCCTGTTCTGTCCGGCAATGGCTCTGTCGGTCAGCCAGGTCACCTCAACAAAGCCCAACATTTTTTTGGGGGAAGGGCTTAAGTCCAGTCAGCTCATTGTGTTTAATGCCTTGTTTAATGCCTTGATCACATATTGGTAATCTTCATTACTCCTAGCCCTATATTTCCTTGTCCTAGTACTATAATATATATTCGGTCATTTCTCCATTCATTTTTTAAGTCGGTTTTTCATGGACAACCCAGCCAGTCTAGCCATTTCTTAGTTTTCAAATTTTGGCTCAACTTTTGTTTTTACTGGGCATCTCTGATAAAGCAGCCCTGCTAAGTATAATTACCTGGCTAGAATGACATTTGGGTGCTGCCAGTCTAGCCATTTCTTATTGTCGCATTGTATATTTATGTGAGCCTGTGTGATAAAATAACCATGATACGTGTTATTGCTTTTACTGGCATTTTGTTACAACCAGGTTATTGCTTCAACTGGCATTTTGTTGCAAACAATCTAGGTATGTCTAAATGTGGCATGGCATGCTTTACTGTCATATGTTATTACGTGTCTAGTCTGGTCTACATTGTGCAGCCAGTTGGACATGTTTTAACGGTGGCATGTTATTTTTAATAGCAAAGTGTTACATTAATTAAAGCATTAATGATGCTGTGCACTGTTGGAGACTTGCATGTATTGGATTTTTGGATTGGTGTTACCCTACAAAACAATTCCAAACACTCTGGCTTTTTAGCCATTTTTCTCAGCTGCATAATGCATTAAAACACATATTTAAATCTTTCTCGTAGTGCAGTTTGTGATGTATCCCTGCAGCAACTCGTTAGTGCATTCTGTGCAAGCATGGTGATCTATGCCGGACCAGAGAGTGGCGTGACCCGTGATTGCTTGCTGAGCTGGGCGGGGCCCCCCTCAGCATGGCTCACAGGGAGGCCCCCAAAGTTGGTGCTATGGCACTGCTTGGTTTATCTCTAGGAATAGCACTCACCCCCCATGTATCCTTTCAGGACAAAGTAATAAAAACACTCCTGCCAATGTATGCCTCCTGGGGTTGAGCCCACCACAGATTTGAAGCTTCCCCTGGGATATGGGTAGAGTGGCTAGAGTCCCAACAAGGTATTTCCTTTCCTATTTCTCTGCAGTGTTCTCTGTTGCTTGTCTGAAAGTTCCATGAGGAATAACTCTCAGTCAATCAATATACTTGTATTCGACGTGTGCCATCAAGTAAAACAAATAACCTACATCCATTAACAAAAAAGTACAAGAACAACTCAGTAGATACACAGGGATAGCCAAGTACATAAATAAATAACAGATTAAATCAGGTATAGCCAGCAAAGAGTTAGTACAAAATTCATGGTATATAAGAGCTAAAAGATAGTTAAATTAGTACAAAACAATAGTCAATAAAACCGCTGAGGAGATCGATGTTCGCAGCCTCAAACGGTGTAGTAATGTCATCTAAATTTGGTGTACATACAAACCAAACGTTCGCTCTAATGTGCTGCCAGACAGTGGTTTGTGCTTAAAACTAATCAGTTGACCCTCAATGTCAACCCTTTATTCCTTAAAAGCCATGTCCTATAAATATAACACACAAACCCAAAAACCACAAGAGTCTGGGCTCATTTTGAGCAGATTCAGTGCTGATTTAGTGTCCCAGGCATTCAATTTCCATAATACTGTCCTCAGTTACAATAGCCTAAAATACAAGGATTTTTGGCACAGTAACATAAATGTAGAATTCATTCTTTAGGATTCCCACACATCGGACATTGAGCCGTATTAGAGACATATGCCATGATTGAGTCACAACTGCCACCGGTAAAGTGCCAAGCCTTAGGTATAGGTATAGCAACCTTTCAAATGCTGGTCGGCTATAATCCAAATAGGCTTTATGGCCAAAGGGTAAAAACTCAAGATAATACGGGACCTTTTTTTGTTTCATGGCCATATACAGCAATTCATCTTGTGCTTTGTTAGCCAAAGCCATTTTAATTCTTCTTTTGGCACCTGCACATTGACCTTCACGGTTTAACACAGATCAATTTCACCAGCTTCTATCAAAACATTTTTCAAATGACAGAGCCATGTTATGGAGCTCCCTCCATCTAATGACATAAGATGTCTTAGTGCAGGCTGTACATTTTCTAGGCCCTCCTGCAACCACAGTTTTAGCCAGAATAGCACAGCTTTAAGTTTGAACTGAGTAACCAAAGGGACTATGTCAAGTTCAATAAACAGCAATGTGGAGGGAGCACTATTAGGCATTAGTACCCGGCAACGCAAATCCACTGGATACACTTGTTGTGGATTGGCTCGTTTCCAAGTCATACCACAGTGTAATCCCGTGGATGCACTTGTGTGCATCGCGCACCAGGTACACACTTTTTTTTTCTGGCGACAATGCAAAGGGAGAAGGAATCACATGTATTCCCTTCTCCCCTTCCATGGTGGCCATTTTCTTTGTTTACTATGGCCAACACGGAAACAGAAAACAGACTGTTTACTGTCCGTGGCGGGCAGTTTTTTTTGTAACTTTATAAAACCTTTGTTTTTCCTGGCTGTGAAAAGCAATGCGTCCCGCAGCTTGGAAAAAAAACATTTTGGACTAATGGCAATAAGCCCCTCGACGGCGGGCCATTACCACCCATGTTAATACCCCTGGGGCCTTCGTTAACTATGGGCCTTGTGCAGTAATGGCCTGCCGTCTCGGGGCTTATTGCCTCAGTAATAACAGCTTTTTTAAGAACTTACATTTGCTTTGAATAATATTTTTCACATTAGCATGGCCCCACAGTTCAGCCCCATAAAGGGCTGCAGGTAATGCTTGTTTTCAATAAAGATTCAGGGCAGGTGAGATGGCGCCACCTTCATGTTTGAGATGGAAAGATTTAATGGACCCACTGAGCTCCTCCATGGTGATAAGAGAGCGTTTCAGCTGTTCTACCCACCCACCCATGTCTTGGAACCTTAGACCAAGATAGTCAAAATATTCAACTTGGGCCAATCGAGTTCCTTCCACCTATAGCACCAAGGGAGTATATGTTGCAAATTGGGGCCTAAAGACTAGGACTTTGGATTTTTCAACATTAAGCTCCAATTGTAACTCCCTACATTTCAGGATGAATATTTCCAGAGCCTCATTAAGGCCTTGCGAAGTAGTGGACAAAAAAACGGCATCATCTGCATAAAATAGTGTTGTTAGGGGACATTTTCGGGCTGTCCTGGCACCCTATTACTAAAGCAGCAATGACCTCCTGAATGTAAACATTTTATAATAAAGGTGCCAGGGTATAGCCTTGCCTTACCCCTTTAGTAACCGGGATGACTTTGTGTATTCCCCTCCCAGGCCATAACGAACAGAGGCGCTTTTTTCTGTGTACAATAAACAAATGATTTCTATCAGGATGGGGGGAACATTCTGTCGAGCGAGGATGTTCCACAGTTCTTCCCAGGATACTGAATCGAAAGCAGTTTTGAGATACAGAAATACTGCATATAATTTCATCTTGTTTAATACAACGTATTTCTGGATCAACAAATTCAGCTTGAAACATGGGCCTAACGTACCCTTATTCCTCCTAAATCCTGCCTGAAGGTCTGTAATAACATTGTTATTATCGGCCCAGTTTGTTTAACACTAACCCCTCCCACAGGTGGCATTAATTGTTCCAGTATCACAAAACAAATCTATGAAATGTTGTGTTCACATTTGTTTAAATGTACTGATACTGGGGATTTCCTCTTCTTTGTACAAATGTTCGACTTATGTTCACCCCATCAAATTTGAGCTTTCCTTGTTGTCATACCTACATTATATATGTGACAGGGGCATTTGATACCATACACCACATTGCTGGTTTTGCATGTCGATGTGTAGAACAGGGGAATGTCCTTGCCAGTATATGATGTACCACAATATTCACTTGCAAAACATTATTACAATGTTGAGTTTTTAACAGGTTAATGTACCTTTCATTGCTATTGGATTTTATGTGTCAATAATGTTTGATACAGGCACACTCATATCCCTTATAGATTGGCACTGCCTGTAGGCGAAGTGTTGGGAGGCAGATTAATACGTCCTCCATAGCTTCTGCCCCTCCCCATGCCCGATACCACCCATGCAGGTACATAAAGAATATTAACATAGCATCTATAAGAAATGTAGAATAGTAACATAAGCAACGTTTAATCTAAATGAAACATGAACGGCTTGCTCACTAAAATAGAAACACAACAGTAATGGGCAGCCATCTTTTACAAAATGGAAGCCACAACATGCTTCTAACTAAACGAAAGACCTCAAGGCTTCACAAGAACGCAAAATGCTGAAACCACAGAAATACAGGTCCATGCAGAGTGAAGGCAGGACCTACCAACCACAGCCAATGTTAACATGAATTAAGGGACGATTAGAGCGTTACAGCGAAAGCATGAGATTTCAATACCCTGAAAACATGAAGGCCACTCCCAGATAAATTAAAGTTTCATAAGAGTACAACCAATCTTTCTAAGCCAGGTACAAGACAACTATAAGCCAAAGGACTCCATGAAGAATAGCCCAAGAGTGTCCCCACTGACAAGAGAAAACATTACACTTGCATCAATATTAGCTAAACACCAAATAAATGAAGGGTGACATATTTCCAAACATGGTCCAATCACACATGACCCATACTTGAAGAACGCTGTCTATTCATTAGCAACACACACAGATTGGGCACCTGCCTTACTTCTTACACATATCCATAGACACAAGATGCTACATAAGGCCAAATACAAACAGATCATCTTGGTTCAAGGCCTAGAAATGAGGGATGGTATCTTCTTTAATTGAAAGCAAAGCAGTCCATGGACCTCTCTCGCCCTACTCCTGTCTGGAGCAGTTCTTGATGACCTGTCAGTTGTCCAAGGATGGTTAGTAAGAAACCAACCAAGGGAACTATCCAATGTTACCAAGCACTGAAGTATGATGCCAGCCAATTACATATTACAGACATTATGTCTTTTGACCTTTATCAATTTAGAGGTGGGTCAGGAGATGCCATCAGACAAATGTTTGTCAATTAGTAATGTAACCCCTACAGAATCTATGTATAACCAACACTACTGGCCAATCCCTATTCCCAATATGTTTTGGTAACTAAGATTACAGTATGATGTCAGTTATGACACATGTTGAATATATAAACCATTGTTTTTTTTTATGTAACCAGCGAGAGCGTGAAGAATGATATGTGTGTATGCTGTCCCTGCTTTATTTTGCTGATAATAAAGCTGGGTTTTGCCTTGCACTTTGTCTCTTTGCGCTATTGAGCCCAGCTTTAACTGGCTTCACAACCTGCGTGTAATTTGGGACTTTCCAGGCCATATTAACAAAAGGTTGGCAAATATTCTGATAAGTTACCTAAAATGGGATGCATTTCTAGAAATGTCAATTTTTTTGTGATAAACCTACAAATGTATTTACTCTGTGTTCACTATGTAGTTACATATACCATTAATAGTGATTTATTCAACTGATTACTATTTAGTACACTCAATTATGGCATATTATTCACTTTGTCTAAAGAAAGTATCAAGGCTGTGTCTTTATATTTCCTTTTCAAAAAACATTTTTTAATACCTCTTGTTTATCTGCCAGTTCTGTTTCTTCCAAAAGAATCCTTTTGGATTGAGTAAATTGACTATAAGGTAACCCTTAATCAAACTAGGAGAGACACAACATAATGTGTCATGATGCCTGCCCCCGGAAGACCAGACAAGGCCCAGCAGCCCCGGAAGCAGGCATCATGCCACTTGGGGCATGCCCAAAAGCCCCAGTTGGGGGCTGTTTGGGTGCAGTCCTGGCACCTATGGCGCCAGGCTCATAAAGGTAAAGTCAGTCCTGGCGCCATGGGCGCCAGGCTCATTATTGATAACTTACCTGAAGCAGACCATGCTGCATACTCACCTGAGGCAGACCATGCTGCATGAAGACTCAAGCCAAATGAGGCTAAGGAGGGACTATTTTACTGAAGGGACTATTTGTTACTTGGGTGGGGCTGTGGAAGAATACTTACTTGGATCTTCTTCCAAGGCTATTTAAACCACGCCCGGAAAGCCACACGTGCTTCGCGTTATTCTGCTTGCTGCAGCGTAACGCTCACCGTGTTTTCAGCAGCTCCAGTCTTCAGCCACGCCCGCTTCAGTCCTGGGACTCCTGAAACAAGAAGAAAAGAAGGATAAAGGTTAGAACAGGAGTTTTAACTTTAATCCTTACCTGAATCCCGATCCATTTCGCCACGGAACTGAAAGACAGAAGTCTTTGAAGCATCGCTTCACATTCCTATGACGCCGCGCTGAACTCACCTGCTTGGTGGTATTTCAGCATTCCATCACGCTCTCTCCATCTCGCGGCCGCCCTCCGACACCTAAGGAGACAAAGACAGCAAGGTGAGCAAGGGGAGAAAGCAAAGACAATACTAGTTACCCCCCACAAAACTTACCTGATTTACCACGGGGGTCTCACCTCATCTCGGGTCGGCACAGTCAACTCTGCTTCATCGCCGTACCCCGGCCCCTAAGGGGAAAATCACAATAGACTTACCTGAATCTTACCAAATGCCGTTTGGAAATCTTCGAGGGGATTAATCGGCAACCTGCAAGGAATCGGACAGAGTGAAGATCAGACATTTGAACTCTTATGAACAATTGGACTTTAGAGTCAATACTGGAACTCACCAATTCCTCTACGCCAGTGAAGTAACTGGTCATCAACGCGCCCCTGCGGTCGACGCAGGATGGAGAGCTCATCCTTCCAAACCATCAGGTGAGACTAAGGAGAGGACATCAAGAGTGATCTGTGGGAAGACAACGGGAGTAGGGGAGGTGGGTTGACACTCAATTCCACGGGTGGTTAATTCCTCTTCTCCTTTGCAGAAGAATATTCTTGCGAGCCAGACAAACTAGGCTGAGCGGGCCAGTCCAGTCAGTCATCTCGGCGCTACATGTCACACTGGTGGAAACAACAGCGGCCCAGTTCCGGTCGATGCCCCCGTGGGAACCAGGTGAGTGTAACATAATGATTGCGATCAGTAGGTTTCCAATTTAGAAGAATTTGGATACATCCTCTAAATCTAAGAAGTGTAACTCAGTGTCACTATACCCCTTAGTAAACTTAAACGTGTTGATGAATGAATGAAAGTATGTAAATACATTTTCTAGATCAGCCAGAGTGCCCCTCCATACACAGAACATATCATCTATAAATCATTTGTAGAATTGTATTAGGTATTTCATATTTTGTGTTGTAAGATATGTAGGTACACAAAGTAAAACATACAAGTATTTGCATATGTAGGGACCATGATGGCACCATATATGTCCCTGCAATTTGGTGGAAAAATGGGTCACCTAATCTAAAAAAAAGTATTCTGTAGAATTAATTTCAGAATTGTAAGCAACAATACTTTGTTAGCCCTAATATTATCAGATCTCATTAGTAGCAATTCCATTTCTTCCAAGCGCTCAAAGTGTAGCAATGTAGTGTATAAACTGACTACATCCAAAGTAACTAGTATATTATATGAGGGGTCAAAATCTACAGAATCCAATTTCTGTGTATCTCTAATGTATGTGTCACATTTTTTGGATTAATGGTTGAACAATCTCATCAATGTATTTGACCAAATGGTCTAGCAGGCTGTTGCTAGACACAAATATAGGTCTTCTTTGTGGTTTTAATGATTGTTTGTGAATTTTAGGTAATTTGTATAAAACAGGAATTATTGGACATTGTCGTGTTTTAGTAGAAATCCATCCTTTTTCTACAGCCTCTTCTAAAGTACACTTAATCAACTACGCAACGTGATTAATCTCTTTGACTTAATCTTCAAAATCTTATTGTTATTCTATCTCTTTGACTTAATCTTCAAAATCTTTTATCACTAGGGCCCCTCCCTCATCATCTAGTTTAATCACAATGCTTTTGTTAGTAGTCCAGTGGATTAATTATCTATGATCTTTGGTAGTCTAATTAACTCCTGTTCTTTTTTGTGGTATTTGATCTTTGCAAGATCATCAATGTAGCCCTATAACATGATTCCAAGACCGAGTACTAAACGTCAGGGTTGAATGTACTTTTAGGGGGAAATTCCTTATGTTGAGCTCTATTTCTAAATCCTGATCTTCATCAATTTGTTAAAATAATATCTTTAGTTTATTTTCATGATACAGTCTAAAAAGGTCCATCTCTTCTTCCCTTTACCTGTTTGTCCTTAGTAACTTTCTTTCTCCCTACTTCCTAGAATACTTAGCCATGTCCTGGTTATTCAGGGGATTATTCTGTTCTTCACCCTGGCCAATTTCCTTGTTTCGGGCATGCTGAAGTCGGTGTTATTGGTGATGGTTGTGGCACAAGTGTCCTAAATCCAGCTTAGATGTCCGGTAACTTGCAGGGTAGTTTGAGTTATTAGGAGAGTGTGGAACTAATGCTTTTGGTTGAAAAATAATCAGTTTATTTGGCTTAAACTAAGATTGTACCAGGTGATTTTATGAATGTGGGTGCAAATGTCATAGGGTGGCATTCTTTCTTTTAGTCACTGACTGCTTCCTCTGTCACAATGGTGGAGGAATATTCCTCCTCCTCCTCTTTTCCACCTGTTCCACCTGGCACTCTGAAGACACTCCCTCTACAAGAATCAAAAGGCTGAGGTGTGTGGCCTACAGTATCAATATGCAATTAAAACATTGTGACAAAAACAAACACATGAATTCACCCAAGACTCACACACATGTTTTGAAACACAACATAAAAAGAAATGACGAGGAATGTGATTGACCACTGGAAGACTTACCAGGTAAACACAAAACAAAAGATCACAGAAAAGACATCCAAAGGAAGCAATTTTCAAATAGGTATCAAGGGAATTTATTAAACCTTATACAATTTAAATAAATGACTCAAATCATGATTTTAATGGCAACAATTCACATAGCAGGAAAAAACTTTAAGAACACATCTATACAATAATAGAATTCATCCTATTCAATCGTACACTCATTCATCCACATGCAAACGTCAACCATCCAATTTACACATAACTACAGGGGATACACAATATCTAAAATCTATAAAAACCATCACATGTGATTCATCAATACGATTAATTATAGTAAGAATGTTTGGCCACAATAGATGATAAAGGTGGTCAGCTGATTGAGATGGGTCACCAGAATCTTCAACCACGACTCATCTCGGGTTTCTCTACCGGTTTCGACGTGATACTCTATTTTAGTGACGTCTTCCTCAGGAGATACACAAATTTACATCCTAAAGGAAAACAGGAGACACAAACTCATAAGTCTCCTATATTATGATGACAACATGGTACGATAGTTTTAAAAACCAAATATACAGCCAATATGTGTACACATGAACAGCAACCTGCTGTTGCTGCTACTTCTACTTAAAGAGAATATCTATAAAGTATAACGTGTGGGTCACCCAGAAAGAGTTCAACCATCATAGATTTCATAGAGTCGGGTCAACGGCAGAATGCACACCAAAACTTGTCAACTATAGAGCACTATTTTCGTTCCTTAATCACATGGGTCATATCACCAAAATATTAGATTATGCCAAAAGGGGGCCCATACAAACAAAGAAGTACCATATGGATGCTCAAACTTAAAAGGTGGTCGACTAAATATTATCCATCCCTATATACTGAGGTAATTAAACTGTTATAACCGGGAGTGCACAGCTAACCTTAGTTGAGCAAAAGGAAAAATTCCTTTATGATGTTGCTGGGTCGGCTACCAATTCCGTTTAGCAGCTTTCAGCAGTTGGTTCCCGCAATAGGAAGTGTTGATTTCCCAATAAGACTCCATCCTATGGGTTGAAGACATAACTTAGTAAAAATGCAGACAAAATGCATCCTGCCACCATCACCACTGAGGCACAAGTGTAGGCTCCAGACTTACCCAATGTGTCCGACGTGGAACATCCAAAAGGAAAAGAGATGTGGGTATTTATACTTCCATCCCGCAGTGGCTCGCAAGAATGTGTTCCGTCCCTAAGGACAACACAGAGTTGAAAGTTGAGGTTTTATGACTAAAACATGTCAAGTATTTTAAATCATTTACCCAGCTCAAAAAAGAGAAATGGATTAAACCATGGCCCCAGCGGATATTACGAAGCCTTAATATATCTTTATCTATGAAAGGGATGCCTAAACCCAAAATTGAAGAATACCATTTTTCAAACTCAGCTGCCAATGCAAGGAATAATCCACCCGTCCAGCTAGCCATAGTTTAACAGCCGTTGTATAATTCAGTAGCGAGGGTCTCTCACACCTAGAACGCTTACCTCCAACAAGTGAAAAGCTGTTCTCTGGATGTCCGCTGCTGTCTTGCTTCACCGGAACAAAACTGAGCACCTGTAAACGCTGGCACGATAGTTTGCTGGCACGAGGAGTTAAAATAGCTATGTGTCAATCACATGATTTAACGTTCGATCATGTGATGTTGCCAATATGCGTGCTGTCATGAGAATGCAATGGGCCTCATTACACGGTAGGCGGTGAGCCATGGCGCTATTAGCGCCATGGCTCATGCCGGTAAAATACCGGCACCGCCTTGGCGGAAAGGGGATTTACCGCCCCATTCCAAGGTTGGAGGGGCGGTAAATCCCCTTTCCGCCATTGCCCTTCCCCATTCCCATTTCTGCCCCATAGGGCTCTATGGGAATGGGGAAGGCGCTAATTACGCCACCGCAATTTTGCGGTGCCGTAATTTGCTCCGAGGTCCCTTAGCGGGTTGGATTTTAACGCCTGCAAGAAGCAGGCGTTAAATCCTCCAACCCGCAAAGGGACCTCGTAGTACGGCGGTAAGGGTTAACGGTCACCGTTGCCATTAACGGTGACCGTTAACCCTTACCGCCGTCCGTGTAATGAGGCCCAATGTCTTTCTTCCGGAGTTCGATCACGTGATATTATAGTTATGCATGCTATCATGGCAAACCAGTAGCCTCCAGTCTACATTTTTTCTTCCAGATATTTAAAGGGGCACCTAGCGCTATCATGCCTGCTTGGTGTGAACCCCAACTCGCTGGGGTGTTAAAAGAATATATAAACATGCAAATCTATGTGGGAATGGGGGGAGAAAGTGAGAGAGGGACAAGGACAGGCATTAAATGCAGTGTTAAATGCATTCCATTCCATTCCAACATGCATGATCCTAGTCTCATTATGGGCGTTACATAATAGTTCCGTTCTATGTCCTGGGTCTACTGGATGGGGGACGGACAGAGAAAATACAGTGTTATTGATGTTAGTAGCTCACATGCTAAGGCTCCAGAATATTCACTCCTTGAGTTAATGTTTTGAGGTTAAAAATCCATAGTTTCTCTTTGTAATCCAAATTTTTAACCATTTCGAATTGATTTTGGGCCTGCACTTTTTCTATGCAGAACCACTCTATTTGCTCTGTGGTGTGACCCATCTCCACAAAATGGATTACCATAGGCGCTCTGAGGTTGCGTGGTTTGATTTTTGAGCGATGTTCATTAATCCTAGTACTTACCTCTCTGGTTGTTTTGCCAATATACAGTGCTGATGCTTCTTCAATGGTGAAGCGCAGGACTCTGAAGATGGACAGGAAGGGCCCCTCTACTCTGGCTTCTCCGGCTCGCAGGAATATTCCCCTGTGCGTGAAAAGGGATTATTACCTACTGACTGAGTTATGCTCAAGCCTCCCACTCTCTTCCAACCCTACACAATACCCTTCCACGATTCCCCGTAAAGTCTCACCTTAGGGTCAGGAAGGATGAGCTCTCCATCCTGCTTCTGATGCAGGGGTGCATTGAAACCCAGTTACTTCACTTGATTGAGGATTGATGGGAGTTCAGGTAAGCTTGACTATTCAGGTAAGGCTCTGTAAAAGTTCTGTTGCAAGTTCAAAAGTCCAAAGTCCAAGCTTAATAATAATGTTCATTGTCTTTTTCCCCTTAGGGGCTGGGGTTCGGAATGCCCGAGATATGGCGCCGACCCGAAGTGAAACGTGCAGTTCCAGTAAATGACAGGTGAGTTCTGGATGAGCGCTCGGGTAATGTCTTTGCATTCGCTCATTCAATGTCTTTGTCTTTTTTCCCCATAGGGGCCGGGGTCCGGATGCCTGGAAGCGGCAAGACCCGAAATGAAATGGGAATGACCCAACAGGTAAGACTTAGAAGGAAACTGAGCTTTTCCTATTCCCTTCCTTCTCTCACCTTGTTCTTGTCTTTTTCTCTCTAGGCTCTGGGAAGTGGCTGTGGATCCGGATGATCGCTGCTGAAGATGGTGGCGTCCAGGAAAGGTGAGTGAAATGCAGCGCTGCAGCGATCGTAGCGAAATGCTTTTAAAATGATGTCTTCCTTTTCAGGATCGTCGGTGTGAAGTCTCTGTGGTGCTGATTAAGCTGGTAAGGTCTTTTGTCTCCCTTTGCAGGTGACCCAGGATACTGACAGGCGTGGCTGAGGTCCAGATGCAGGAGCTGACACGGTGAGCGTCCAGCTGCGAGGAGCAGAACAACGCGAAGCGTGAGTTGCTGATCGGGTGTGGTTTAAATAGCTTTGGAAGAAGTTCCAAGTGTGTATCCTTCCTCCGATCAGGTATGTATCCTTCCCCGACCACATCCGGGTGGAAAGTAGTCCCACAGGTAAAGTAGTTCCATTCAGGCCTCAAGAGGGCCTGGATGTGGCAGCATGGTCTGCATCAGGTAAGTGCACATTAAAACACTTGAACACATGTCTAGCTTTATGAGCCTGGCGCCTAAGGCGCCAGGACAGAGGTCCAACATGAGCCTGGCGCCTAAGGCGCCAGGACTGCGTCCAAAGGGCCCCAGCTTGGGCCCGCTGGCACTCCCCTGGGGGAAATGATGCCTGCCTCTGGGGTTGCTGGGTTGGACCTGGCTCCTTGGAGGTAGGCATCATGACAGATCTATTGGTCCGAGTTTGTTTTTGTTTTAAATTTTTGCTTTTTTTAAAAGCAAACAGTGGTTTAGGAATAGTCGTCCCTGAGGCATTGAGCATGCACCAATTTTTTAGAATAATGCCTCTGATGGCATTACTATATTGGAAGAATGTTGAAACACATACCAACTCCTCTTTTTTCACACTCACATTTCGGTAGTAATAGCATATCTCGATTTGCATAGCGAGCTCTCTTTTTAGAATGTTTAATCAACTTTTTAGGATAACTGCGTTCCAATAATCTTGTTTCCAAGATGGCCGCATGTTTGGAAAATTTAGCAACATCCGTACAATTACGGCGTAACCGAAGAAACACACCGTAAGGTAAGTTACGGAGTAGGCTAGCGGGATGCTGACTTTCATATTTCAGTGTCATGTTTCTTTCAGTAGGCTTTCTATGCAATTCCGTGCGTAAAAGGCCTTCTTCGACATAGATGGACAAATCCAGGAAGGCAATCCTAGATGCTGAGAATTCAAAGGTGAAATGAATATCTGTATCTATACTATTCAACCACTCTACAAATAGTAGAAGCGACGTTACTGGTCCTTTCCAAATCATTAGTATGTCGTCGATATACCGACGGTAGACCTTGATTTGGTCTCTAAAGGGGTTGAAGGCTCCCAAAAGTTTTTTTTTCTTCAAACAAGGTCATAAAAATAATGGCCAGGTTCGGAGCAAAGGTATAGCCCATGGCCGTGCCTTTACATTGCAGAAAAAAATTCTTCTTTGAATTTGAAAAAACTGTGTGTAACTTTTTTCTATATAAGAAATGGAGATGGAAAATGTTTGTAGAACACTTTTAAGTGGCACTTGTGTGAAAGTTTGTTCTGTTGTCAATACATGGATACTTGTGAATGTGATGCATTATATGTGTAGTTCCTTATTAAATGATGGTTCTTTTCTTTGTATTGTGGGAGTTGTGGTTGCACTATTTGCATTGGAAAAGGTGCACTGCAAATCCCAGAATGCCGAGAAAAATCGAGCATGTACAGATTGGAAAGGGGAATGTTAGCAAGTATGCACCTGTGGGAAAGTTACTGCAATATGTTGTAGAAATCTTTTGCATTTTCTTTAATGTATTTATTAAAAATGACACACTGTACTGTTGAAAAATGTACACATGCATTTATTTGTTTTACTTGAAATGGTGCTGAAATAAATATTTGTAGGCGCATTGCATTTTGCCATTTTTCATTCCATGTACATGCCATGATTTGGTAACATACATGCAGTTATTGTTTTGAGTTCGCATTGTTGGAGTTTTAGTGTCACTTTGTTAGTGGGAGAAGTGGTATTGAAAGTGACAGAATGAAAGAAAATTATAACACTTGGTAGACTGTAAGGGGTCATATTGGCAAGTGTGCATGTACTCCTAATATATTGAACATTGACACTGGATCTGGCAATTAAAAATGCTCTGGAAATGTTTTAAATGTGGTTTTATTTTATTTCCCAAAAAAGAGACATAGAGTGCTGCTGAAATTGCAAATATGTGTTTTGAAACTGTAATGAAAATGCTCATTAAAAGAACATTTTGCAACCACACAGCATTGTAAGTAATTGCCAGTTGATGTCAGTATGTGCGACAAATGAGAGTATACTTATTGAGTAGTTTAATGCAGGGTAAATGGTAGGAGCTCTGTTTATATGCATTTGTAGAAGAGTTGAAATGTTTTTTTTTAAATATATGCATACCTCTACTTTGTGTTGATAGATGCAGATGTGGTTGAATCTGCAGACATAAATCTTGGAGGTTTTTACAGTCGTTTTTGATGCAGGTGCTTGGGAGTAACAGGAGACATGTACTCTGAGTGTTCAACAGTACATCTGAAGTGTTGAACTGAGATGACAGAGGTAGATGTAGAGTTTTTGGATGTGATTGGTGGATGGATGTGTGACTGCTTGAAAGTTGCCAATGAGGGAGTGCTACAAAGGTTAAAGTGGAAAGGGAAAGAGGGCTGTCCTGTGTTATGGTGTCCATGAACAGCGCGGTAGTCTGCGGACAGGACGTGCCACATCCGGCTCTTTTAAGGATGTCTGGCATGGAAAGAGGACTGTGGGGATTAGCCAATGAGGTCTTCTGGTTGTGTTTTAAAGGAAGAGAGGGTAACAGTTATTTTCATTGCAGAGTTATTTTCATTGCAATTTATAGGTAAGACGGTTGTGGTTGTATAGATGAGAAGGATTACTGTGTGGATGGTGGGAGATTCTTTCATGGTGAATTTCAAAAAGGTACACATAAATGTGTGGCATTTCTGCTAACTTTGGATTGGAGGAGTGGATGCTTTGGATGTGGTGTGCCTGGGAAAAACTGGAAGACTTAATTTGCACATTGCAAAACTATGTCTATTTTCCAATGTCCAAATGTCATTGTAGTGCATTGTGGAAGACATTGTTTGGGGTATATCAGTGCAATAAGTTTGCAGATTGTGTGAAAGGTATGCTGAAGGCAATCATGGAACTGTTTCCATGTGGAAAGGTAATATTTTCACATATACCTCCTAGGGCACTAGGGAGATGACCCAATGTCTTTCGTCCTCAACAAGACTCTGGAAGGTGCATTGTGAACAAAGGGGTATGTTCATTTTTTCATGGTGTTGGGATGACATCCTTCCCAAATGAGAACATTCTGGTGGATGGTGGGGGTACTGTGTTCAGTGATGAAATCACTTTCACTGATTGTGGCAATAAAATCTTCACAATATTCAAAATGCACTCAGAAAGTTTTATGAAAATGATCTAGAGTGCATGCGAGTATGTATAGGAAAAAAAAATCTGAAAAGCCCCAAAACAAAATCAAAATACAATACAAAGGTTCTTTTCAGAGCCATCATTAAAGAGTCATCACATAACTTACATTGTGTTTAATTTCTGTCCCCACCCCCTTCAATTGGACGATCTGTCCCCTGACAATGCGGTAGTCCATGGAGGCCACGTACCACATAGTTTATTTTGAGAATGCCAGTCATGGAATGGCACTGTGCAGCCCAGGTGATTAGCCAATACGTTTTTCTGGGTGTGGAATGCATGGATTGAGTTTGGCAGAAGGTGTGTTTGCGGAGAGGAGTGCAGATGGCTATGACTATGGCTATGTCCTTTAGGAGGCAAAGTGTATGGATTCTGGGGGACTCTTCAAATCAGTCATTGAAGGTACATGCAGAGAATCATGGCATCCTCGGAAATTTTGGGTTGGCAGAAGGGGACGTTTCCTGGCATGCAGTTTATGGCTCAAACTGGGCAAGCTTGCTTACCTTTTGTGAAACTATGGTGAATTTTAAAAGTCCATATATTGTGATTGTCCATTGTGGAGGGGACAGTTTGGGGTTTGTGACTCCAGTGTCTCTGCAAGTTGTGCTGAAGGATTGTTTTAAAAGCCTTGTGCAAGTGTTTCCTACTGCTAAGATTATTTTTTCGGAAATAAATAAGAGACGCACATGGAGATGTCCAACAAACCTTTTCAGTTCTTAAATTGAACAATCAAGACAGATTGTCAATAAAGGTGTATCTGCTTGTTTGCATGGTTCTGAAATTTCATCTTTTGAGAATGATAATATCAATTCTCAGGGTGTGAGTTTTGCTCTGGATGGAATACCCTTTTCAAATATTGGAAATTCAATTTTCCTTTATAATGTAAGCAATACATTGAAGAGGTTCCTGTAAGGAAAAAAAAACATAAAATCAACAACAACAGAAAAGGTGCTGAAGTGGGAGAATGGAAGACCAGGCTCCCGCCCTTCACCTCTCGCGCTTGGCCTAGAGGATCACGGCCTAGACACCCGCCACGAGACGACCAAATACCCTGGTATAGGAACATACGGATGTGCCCACCTACCTGCCCAGCAGCCCGCCCTGCCCATGCCGACACCTGCGGCATGGATCAACTTGACTAAACCTACACGTCGTTAGAGATGCCATGACGACCTAGCCAACGGTCAGCACACCTGTGCAAACATGCACACCGGACTCTCCCACACCAATCCACACGAAGAACATACTCAGTGCTATGACGTAGGCGACAGACATACCCACGGACGTGCATCTTTATTATTTTCCACATAGGCTCTCAAAATGCAGAAACGCAAGACGCATAATGAACTTATCTAAAAAGGCTTGCTCACGCTTCTTCTAAGAACCATGTACCATAATGAAGAATATAACGGAGACACGATACTGGGGATAGAGCAATATGATACCGTAACCTAAAGCGCTCTGCATCAAACGGTTCCACCTATGCACCAGGCCCAAGTAGGCCGCAAGCAAAAGCTTCCATGAACATTGAATGAGCAAGAGCTCGGTTGCTGACCCTGCAGAACGAGCCTGGCGAAAGCACATAGCCAAGGGCACGATGTTGCAATCTCGCACGCCGCAAGCCGACGCCAAGGTCGCACCTGCAAGATAAACCAGGCACACAGTGGGAAAAATAATATATTGTGCTGAATTCTGCCTCAAACACGGTCCCACCTCACGTGACAAAGCCAAACCTGACAGGATGCCAAGCCCAGGAGGAAGGAGACGCCTGAATCCCACATTTCAAGACACAGGCAGATACAATTAAAAGACTCATTGGACATCTGCAGCAGTGGGAGTAGTCGACCTCCCAACATATGAATAAATCCTCACATTGTTTACACCTACCCATAGCAAAACATTGTTGCAAATGACAGGTGCACCGCGAGCTGGGAACAGCGATAGTCCCAGACTGGGAGGCTCGCGAGCGGACCAATCAGAACATGGGGCTCTTATCACTGACGCCATTAACATTGACCAATCCTCAGAGGTCTTCATGTAACAATTTTCATGTATCAAATTGAAGGGACAGCCCAAGTATATCACCTGACTAACCCTCAACCACTAACACCGTTCTCTATATGTATGCTATACTTACCCTACCACTCGAGTAACCAATCCAGAGTGGAAATAGGTATTTTGCTAAACTTTCTAAAGTGACGCAAGTAGCACGTCATACTAAGGTAAAAAGGGCCTGCGAGCCCCACGATTGTGTGTGTGTCAGGACGAACGCGTACGATCCTTGACCCATCCCTGCCGTTTTGTCTAATAAACAGCAGAGTCACCTTGCTTCTTGCGTGTGTCTCATACTCTATCTCTTTTGGGATATACGGGAGGAGTTGGGGCCTCCCTGCCCGGAGGTCTACGGACGGCCGGCCGACACCGGCAGAATTTCCCCCCGACAAGTTGGAGGCACTGCTGAGATCTGTTTAAGATCTGCTTTTTTATTTTATTTTTCCAGGTACTCCCGTTGCGAGGAGGCCCGGCGGCGTGGCCCCCTCTGCCGTTGCCCCTTCTGAGAACTACAGGACCATCGCGGAACTGCAAGAAGACTGGACAGCGCAATCCTGATATTGGCCTTCGGGAGCCGGTTGAGAAGTATCCCGCCCGCGGTTGGCGAGTGTCCAGACGTGGTCCAGACGAGGGGAGGTGGCGAGCCGCTTGGAGGGGTGCACGCAGTCGAGCGGCCCTGCATCAAGAGAACTTGGTGAGCATGCCACGCACAATAAGCAATGTGAAATTGTGAGGGAGGGGGGAGGAATTAAATACGGGAGGTGGGAGGTGTTGCACAGGTGCGCGGCGAAGGTTTGACAATTTAGTGTTGACAATGAAATGAATGGTAGCCGAACGAGTGCGAGAGCAGTCGGCTACGTTACGCGAGAGAGGGAGGTGGAGCACGAAAACATCACGTGCGGCCGCTCGTAGACACTGATTGGCCTAGGTCGCGACTACGTGTAAGGGTGTGTGTGGTTTCCTACGATTTGGCATTTATTGATCAATGAGTAGATGAGGATCCCTATTGTTCGAGCAAGAAACTCGATAGGTAGATGACGTTTCCCTGTAGGCGGTAGCTAGTTAGTTGCCCAATACGGAAGATAATTGGCTGGTTAAGCCCTCCTGTCCAGGGGCGTATCACACGCGAGGTGACGCAGCGTGCGCAGTCCGATTATATTATTGATTACCTTGTTCCAGGAGTGACAGGAAGACAGCTGTGAGGTTAACGGGGGTAGATTGCAAGTGTATTTTGGACTTAAAGAATATATGAAGAACTTACCAGTAGTTCGAAGAGATCGGTGACGTCACCAGTAGAGCTTTCATAGGATATCCCGAGCACAAGGCATCTTTCTTTCTGAGAGTGGTGGGGAAGAGAACTGTGGTAAGGGAGTGGAAACAGAGATAAACGGTAATGAGTGGATCGGGGAAAGGTGAAACGGGGGACGTGGCTGCGCACGGAGAACGCCGGCCACGGTAAGTGTAGAAGAAGGAGGAGGAGCAAATGAAAATAGGACAACTGTATAAGAACGTCACAAGGGGTACGCAGCCGCAGGGGGCTACGTGTGCCTCGGCCGCAGGGGGCCGTAAGGGTGTTGTGTAAAGGACGAAAGAAAGAAGAAAATATACAAATGTAAATACTATATTTTAATAATTTTCCTTAGCGGACTATCGCAAGTCCCCAAATTTACGGGGCCAGGTAAAGGTATAAGACTGTGTATTGTAAGTGTTAGTAAGATAATAGCTACCAAATAGGGGAAGGATAATAAGTGAAGCGCTACTATGTCATACGGGACAGGATTGGGAGGGTGGGGGAACACCCTCACTACCCCACTACAACACATATGTACAACACTGTCACCCCATAGGGAGAAACTGATCAACTATAGCATAGAATGGACACAGGGGATGGACAACAAAATGATAACACCATGGCCGCCTAATGGTAGCTTCGATCCATATACCCAACATTCACTATTAAACCATCTGCATAATACATACAAAGGGAAGAAGTTGACACACCACGTGGAGGTGTTTAACTTATGGAGGATGTTCCAAGGGTCCCGACCAGGACCAAATGGAATGTTCACTGTGGGGGAAATACCGGAAGAAAAAGAGATTAAGGAGGAAGGAGAGAATGGGAAAAAGGGGAGTGAAGACCCAAAGAACACGGGGAATCGACAAGAGGGAGGAGAAAAGAATAATAACTCAAAAGAAAATGAAATAAAAAAGGAACAGAGCAACGATATAGCCCTAGCAAAGGTAGGAAAACAGAGGGAGGGGGGTTGTACCCTTTAAGAGAATTAGGAGAAATAGAAAGAGGACAGTTAAGGGCGGCTGAGGGGTACTCGAACCCGGCATACAGCCCGCCACCATATGTGGCTCATAGGAAGATGCCAGCAGGGGAGGGGAGGACTGGAGAAGAACAAACTGTGGAAATAGGACATGATGAGTGGGTAGCTGCGCAGATACTATTAAAATTACGAGGTTCATTAACAGGAGACGAGAAGGAGGTAATAAGGAAAATAGACGAGGATAATACCAGGGAGAGTGGAATGAGAGGGGAAGAGCTGTTACGACAAAAGGAAGAGATTTTGGAGGAACGACTAGCAGAGTTAAGGGATGAGCAGAATGAACTGATCAAACAGCTCGAGAGGGAGGAAAGAGAGAGAGCGAGGGAAAGGAAAGAAGGTAAGAACGAATTGGAAAGAATAAGGGAACGAACTGAGGAGCAAAGGAGAGAAGCTGAAAGGGTAAAAGCAGCAGCAGAAAGGGTATCAAGAGCAGTACTACGAGAGAGGAAAAAGGAAGAAGAAGAGAAAGAAAAATAAATGGCAATGTGGAAGAAGAGATTACTATCAGAAACGACTAAGAAATATAAAGAAGGGAGGGTGATAGAGAGTATATTAGAAAGGGAGAGGGTGAGATGGGAAAGGAAGAAAGAGGATGAAAGGATATTGGAAAAGGTGAGTAGTGAAGTAATGGAGGAATTAAAAAGGAAAAGGGAGGAAATTGGTAGAGAGATGGAGGAGAGAAATGAAGGGGAAAGAGAAGATAGGAGAAGGGAGAGTGAAGTAAGGTGGTATGTATATAGAGACACAGAAGTAGCAACAACATCAGCTCAAAGGGGAGCGGTTGGTAAAGGAGAAAAGGGAGAACCGGACCTAATAGACTTAAAAACAGTAACAATCAAGGGGAAAAAGACAGAGTGGGGGCTGCCATTTGCGAATGACTTTTGTAGTGAGGAAGAAGAAGGAATGGAGAAGGAAGGAAGAAACAGTGAAAAGGAAAGCCTAGATAAACTATACAAAACCCGGACCAACACAGACTCACCATGGATCTGTAGGAGAAAGGATGAACTGGAGAGAAGTGAGGAGGAAGAGCAAGGAATAGCGGAAAGACAGACACATGAAGCCACACCGTCACCATCACACCCTCTCCCATCCCACCCTACATGCTCAACCACCTCACGCACATTACGTACAATCAAACTTGCGCCCTTCACAAACGAACTGACACCCTATGCAGGTCGGCTTATAGACCTCCCTAGACGCAGGCAGGAAGGACGAATACACACGCCCACATTAAATACAGGAAATGATGGAAGAAGGGGAAAAGATGGAGAAGAAAGAGTTACGAACAGGGGAAATACGGACGAAATTGACGATGTAGGAGAGAGGGAAGAAGAGGAGGGGTGTGAGGACTCGAATTTATGGAACCCGAGGGGTAAAACAAGACACAACTTAATGCCACTTCTGGAGAGGGGAGGGGTTAGACCACAATATGTCCCTTGGAAGCATACAGACAAAGAAAATATAAAGTGTAGGCTCCCATCATTAAGTGGAGGTGCGGGTAAATGGATATATGAAATGGAAAAACACACCGCAGGACAGAAACTGGCAGTGGGAGATGTAAAGGGCCTTCTAATATCGATATTAGGGGATGCAGCGGATGACATTTGGAAGAGAGCGGGATTCACTGTGGTAACAATAGCAAACACATCGCACGATGGGGCACCATTCGCAAACTGCAGACATGCACTATGGCAGGCACTGAGGGTACAGTACCCAGACACATCAGACATAGGAGCAATTACCTCACGCAAGATGCGTGAGAACAAAGATCCTGTTGATTATATCCAGGAAATCCAAGAGAAGTGGCGCATGGAAACTAGAGAACAATGGGACAAAACACCAGCAATATTCTATCATATACTAGTACAAGGGCTCCCAGAATGAGTTCAGAAACAACTGAAGAAAGTAGTGGGAATGGAAGCATCATTGCAGGACATGGCAAGGAAAAATGAAACAAAAGGAAGAGGACAGGAAAACGGAAGAGGCTAAACTAGTACAGAAAAAACTTACTAAATACACAATGGAAGGGGCACTAATAACTACACCTACAACAATGACCCAAAGCCCCACACAAGTAGTGGCTGCACAAGATCCCTCTCAAATACCACCCTCACAGACTATAACACAACAGGTGCCGCCTCTCCAACCATACACGACCAACATGGGAGGAGGATACTCAATGCCAGGAGCTGGGTATTATAATTACAACCGGGGAAGAGGTGGAATTATGAGAGGGAGAGGATACGGATATAACACACAACAGCAGGTGGGAGGACTTAGAAATTCCTACCCCACCGGGCAACCAGTAAACCAGGACAACACAGGAAGCTTTCCATGGCAGAGTAGGGAACCACCGGTGTGTTGGAGTTGTGGATTAGTAGGGCACATGTCACGCACGTGTAGAGTAAGACCAGGAACACCATCATGGAGCGATCAGGGACAACCAAGGCCCACACAGGAACAGCAGGGCATACAGCAACAGCAGACGTTGCAACAGGGAAATTAACAGCAACAACTAACAACACAACAACAGCCACAGACATATTCACTGCCACAATAACAGGTAGCGATAACACAACAACCCCAAGCACAACAAACACAACTGGGTAGGGTGACGGTCCTGGGACACAACCCTTACACAGGAAATGGTCAATCGTTGTACCCTCAATAGGACAGCCCACAGACGGCCTTGGTGTGTCCCATCCTGTCAGTAACACCTAATAGTGCGGAGGAACCACGCATAGAGGTAATGATAGGTGACAAAAAATTATCATTCCTTGTTGACACCGGGGCGACCTGGTCTTGCATAAGGGAAGGTAAATTTAAGATGTCGGGCGAAGCCATGAACACCCAAGGATTCTCTGGGGCTAGAGGGTTGGTTCCCTTTACTGATAACATTCCCTTATCTATAGGTGATTATGACATGTCAGTCCCACTTTTATATTATAGTGCCTCACCAGTAAATATACTGGGGAGAGACATCATGAACAGGTTGAATATGACGATCTCCTTTACGGAGGACGGCATAATTTGCTCTACTCCAGGAATTAGCATGCTCACAGCACGACAGATTATGCAAGCATACTGCGGACAGACAGCGATTAGGGCTGAGCCAGTAGATGGCGAACTACTCCAGTACGGGACAGACATGGCATTTGCATGGATGCCAGGGATAGAGGGAAAGATCTGGAGGAGGCCAGCAGCCTATTTGTTCAGACCAGAAACACCAACCAATGAACCAGAAGGAAAGGTGGTTCCAGTGGACATTGAGAGCATTATAGCAACAGCTGATTACATTGCGGTACATGCCCAAGACAGAGAAGGAAGAGCATGGAGGGCAGTGATAGCACTAGCAGAAGGATGTAGACACACCCAGGTGTCAGATGAGGAGCTGTTCTCAGAAGAAAAGGAGGAAGGTGAAATGGTGTTTATGATGAGTGTGGAAATATGGCTAAGAGTGGCGTACAAACAAGTGGCGCAGAAAATTGCAATGGCACTTGAGACACCCACATCCACCTCAGTTCCCTTCTTTGAGGAGGATATGACAAAAGTACCCACATCATTATGGACTACTAGCCCCTATGACGTGGGGTGCATAAAAAGTATAGGGGGAGTAAGGATAAAATTGAAAAAAGGTGCAATTCTCCCCAGAGTGAAACAGTACCCACTATCAAAAGAAAGAGGCAGATGAGGGCATATATGAAACCATAACGGCCCTTATAAATAATGGCATATTGGTCCCCTCAGAATCACCATGTAACACGGCTGTATACCCAGTGCGCAAGGCTAGAGGGGGGTCTTGGCGCTTCATACAGGATCTCAGACCCTTGAACAACATAGTAGAAGCAGAATACCCCATAGCCGCAAACCCGGCCACAATATTGTGTGGCATTCCAGCAGAAGCATCACGATTTACAGTGATCGACCTTAAAAATGCTTTTTTCTCAATACCATTGCACCCAGACTCACAAGATCTGACAAGCTTTACTTACAGAAACACAAAGTGGAAACATACCAGGTTGCCACAAGGGTACTGCGAATCACCCTCAATATTCAACAGAGTAATACAGATGGATTTGGGTAACATTGAAGTGGAAAGCACAGTGTTGCAGTATGTCGACGACATAATAATTTGCAGTACAAATGAAAGAACATGCAGAGAGGACTCATTAAAGATGCTGACAATATTGGCTGAAAAAGGTTACAAGGTAGACATGGAAAAGTTACAGTACTGTCAAGAACAGGTACTTTACATTGGTCAGCTCATATCCCAACATGGAAGAAAGATTGCACCACAAAGAGCACAGGCCATTTCAAAAACGCCAGTGCCACAAACAGTGAGGGAACTACAGCAGTTCCTGGGTCTGTGCAACTACTGTAGAGCATGGGTATTTGATTACAGCTCATACATAGGACCCCTGCTTGAGGCGTTAAAGGAAGCTAATAAAGGGGGGAAAAAGTTGGGGTGTGTTATAAAATAGGTCTGGAAACGGTTGTAATTTTAAGGGAGTTTATTTGTGAGTCTCCGGCAGGCTACCGCAGTCTGGCCTCCATCGTTGCATCGGCTTACGTTACGCTTTCCTGCATTCCAGAAAGGTGGAATGCAGGGAAACGAAACGTTCGCAGGTTCAGCACGATACAATACATTATGTATTTAATACACTGTAACATCTCCCTTCCTAATACACAACTGAAGAAAATTAACATTGCAAAAATGCTATGAGGGGGAAAAGCTGGGGAATGAAGAAAGGAGGAGAAAAGAAAGAAACCAAAAAATTAAGATTAAACATTAAGTGAAACCATATACCTGGACATAAAATAGCAAACAATTTCTACAATTGAAACTGTACATAGTGATATGCTTATCTCTTCTAATATTTATGAAAACAACTGCTGAAATAAAGGGTACACCCTGACTGTTTCGATGCATAAGCATAGCGTTCCAATTCATATAAATGTCCCTGAGGGTGGACAACAGTAAATAATAAATGAACCCTTCCTTATAATTGGGTACAACTCTCCTGGGTCTTGAACACTTTTCACCATTACTGCTTGAAACCCCATGGTTCTCTCCATTTAGTTCTTTTCCACATCTTTTTTCTCTTTCTCTCTCATCCACAATTTGTCTGCATTTAACAGAATTATTGTCAATATATTTTAATTAATTTTTTCCTGCTAAGGTGATATCATCACAAGACCACTTGTCTCCATTTTCCAAAACCACAGATTTTTTGAGACGCTTGATAACTTTCTGAGGAGCACGAAACTTAGACTCTCCCTTCAAGACTCTTTTTGGCTCCTTTATTCTAATCCAATCCCCAGCTTTAGCATCATTTCCCTTCACATGGTTATGCTGATCATATTACTTTTTGTATTGATCTTGTCTTTTCCTAACCCTTTCCATGATCTCATCCATGTTAATGTTAGCATCCTTCCTTGTAGACATCCAAGCTGGCTTGAGTCTATTGTTAGCAATCCTACCCCTCATCAAAGTGAAAGGTTCTATACCAGTGACAGAGTGGGGTGTAACTTTATATGTATCCAATGCTTCTTTAAGAGTATATTTCCATGGTAGATTATTTGCTATTGCCAGCTGAATAGTTCCTTTTACAAAGCGATTCATCCTTTCTACAAGTCCATTGCTCATTGGATGGTACAAAGCTGTGGTATTATGCTTGATGGCTCTATCACTTAAAAATGTTTGCATTTCCTGTGACACAAACTGAGTACCATTATCTGAAATCAGCTCTTGTGGATCACCCCCTCTACTAAAGATCTCTTCCAAAAATCTTGTAACCTTATATGTCGAAACCGATTCTTCCATTATTCCACATTCGACCCACTTTGATGTGTAGTCAACTAAAACTATCAAATATATCTTCATGGGTTCCAACACTTCATAGTGGCCAGCAATATCAATAGCTAGTTTAGACCATACTGCATTAGGCACATTTACAGGTTGAAGAGGTGTGACTCTTACTAATTTGCTTTTATCACTAGCTGCACAAGCAGAACATTCCTTAACCAGTGACTCTACATCACCCCACATACTGGGCCACCAATATGTTCCCCTGACTCTCCTTTTCGTCAAATCTCTGCCAATATGTCCTTCATGAGCAATGTCCATGATTTTTTTCCTCAATGTCACTGGTGGCACAATACGATCACCACGATAGACATATAGATCATCATATGATATTTCGTCTTTGATCTTTTCCCATAGCTTAATTCCATCTTGTACATTCTTCCATCCATCTGCTACAGCTTTTTTTAACATCTCTTGTTCTGGGTCTGAATTAGTGGCTGTCATCCATTCTCCTTTATCGAACCCAGGATGAATCTGTGCAATAATGGAATCCATATCCTGATCTTCAACTAAACTCTCATCACTTGGCATTTCAAGGTATTCATCAGTACAAGGCAACCGGGAAAAACAGTCAGCAACTTTATTTGATCTGCCTGGAGTATATTTTATAACCACATTGTACTGCATAATGATCAAAGTCCATCTCCTAATGCGAGGTGATGTTAAGTGAGAGTTCTTGGGATTGAGCACATGAATGAGAGGTTTGTGATCTGTTTTCAATTCAATAGGAACTCCCCAAATTAGCCCCTTGAAGTGTTTTAAGATCCATTTAACACCTAGTGCTTCTTTTTCAATAGTGGAATCATTTCTCTCTGCTCCCTTTAAAGTTCTCGAAGCAAAAGCTATCGGGACAGGTAAACCATCATGGAATTGTTCCAGAACTCCACCCAAACCAACGTTGCTTGCATCAACTGACAACACAGTTTTGGCCCCAGGGTTGAACATCTTGAGTGTGGGTGCCTTATTGATTAGATTTTTTATATTGTCCAATTCCTCCTTACATTCTACTGACCAATCAAATCTTGTGCCTTTGGTCATCATATTCCTCATGTGAACAGTTTTTTCTGCATAATGGTCAACAAACTTAGAATAATATTCAGTAAGACCAAGTAGACTTCTAAGCTGGTCTTTATTTGTAGGATCAGGGATCTTCAGGATAGTATTTATCAGAGCTTCCTTGGGTCTTATGCCTTCTTCACTGATACAGTGGCCTAAATATGTAACCTCCTTCCTTTTAATTTTGCATTTCTCTAGTTTTAGAGTTAGGCCCCTTTGTTGAATTATCTGCAGAACTCCTAACAGTTTGGCATCATGATCTTCTTCACTCATGGCAGATATTAAAATGTCATCCTGAAAATAATGTACACCTTTCAGACCAGCAAACAGGTGCTGCATTAGTCTCTGAAATACGGCGGCTGCCGATGCCAACCCAAATGGCATCCTTTTATATCGAAAAGCCCCCAACGGTGTTATAAATGATGTAAGGTGCCTAGATTCATCATCTAATACAACCTGATGATATGCTGATGACAGGTCTAGAGTGGAGAAGAATTTTGCTGGTTCCATCGTTGTTAACATCTCTCCAATTTTGGGTAACGGATGTCGGTCAATCCATATGTTGTTGTTGAGGTCTCTTAAGTCTACACACATCCTAATTGTCCCTTCAGGCTTTCTCACGATTAACAATGGGAGAAAGCCACTCTGAACTTTCAATCGGTTCAATAATATTATGAGAGCATAATTTATCCAACTCCTTCTGAAGGGCCTCCCTTGTACCAATGGGAATATTACGTACTCTGTGCACAACTGGCTTAGCTCACCTCTTCAATATTATACGATGCTTAAAACCTTTCAAAGCTCCTATGCTGTCATTGAAAACCTTGGGAAAACTTTTCACCAGATCTTCAGCAGAATCACAAGTGGTACTCGTTACACTCATTATTGGTTCCTCTTCTCCAGGATGTATTCTAATTCCTAGTGACGCTTGTTCCCACCAACCAACTATTGAGTAACCGTCTTTGGCAACATAAAGTTTACAAAAGGTCTTCCTCCCCCTGAAACACAATTTTACCCAGGCATATCCGATTATGTCAATGGGTGTCTTCCCGTAGCCTGTGGCTTTGACAGTGGGCGCATGAAGCTTTCTTATGTCCATATTCAACACATTCCTAAAAGTATTTGCATCAACCATGGTATAAGGTGATCCTGTGTCAACCATCACCTGCAACATAGTATCATTTATTGTCATGGACACCCATGAGCCCGTAGCATTTCCAGTCGTGGCAATAGTAAGTATTTGCACTCTATCTTCCAGACCACTGGTAATCGCAACAAGATCATTTGACATAGAGGCTTCTTCTACCGTCCCTACTGATGCCATAGTCCCTCTGTTCCATTGGCTGTTGCTTCTCATGTTGTTATAACGTGAATTGTATCTGCCCCTACCTCTCACATTGCGGCAAACTTTACCAAAATGGCCCACATATCCACATTTGTAACACTCCACGGAATGAGCCGGGCATTCTTTCTCAATATTCACATGTTTCGCCCATCCACATTTAAAACACTTGTTCTGTGATCTTTGAAATGTCTCTCTGTTTTGTCTCCAATTTGAGTTAAAATCTGACTTTACTACCTTTTTCACCACAGCAACAAGTGCTTCTTCATCACCGTCATATTTTCCCTCACTAGTGACATGTACAGATTTAATGTCAACACTGTCATTCTTGTTCTGAATCTCCTTCATACACTTCTCTCCAAGTTCGAACGTCTGCGCTATTTCAATGGCTTGCTCTAAGGATGGGTTCTTAGCTTGCCAAAGGCGTTGTTGTATACGGTTGTCAGCCACATGCAGTACTTATTGGTCCCTCATATACTCATCAGCCACACCAGTGAATTCACATGTCGAAATGAGTCCTCTAAGAGCTGCAATGTAAATGAAAGAGGCTTTTGATGAACTGAAAGATGTGATATCAACTGCTCCTGTACTGGCAACCCCAGACTATGAGCGACAATTCTTTATATTTTCACATTGCGACTCAGCAGTAATGAAAGCAGTGTTGGCTCAAAAAACAAGCATGGGCTACAAACCAGTAGCATTTTACAGCGGCCACTTAGATCCTGTGATGTTAGGTCATTTCCCTTGCGAACAAGGTCTCGCCGCAGCTGCTTTTGCGGTAGAGACAGCATCAGCAATCACCATGGGGTGCCCAACTACACTATTTGTGGAACATGCACTATTTGCAATATTGAATAAACCTAAGTCCCCCCTAACCACGCAAAGGGCATCAGGTTATGAGATCATCTTATCCAGAGCTGAACTATCAATTGTTAGATGTAGCACGGTCAACCCTGCAAGGTTCCTAGCAGAAGTAATTGAGGAAGGAGATTATGCACACGATTGTAAGTAAATCACTGAAATGTACTCATGTACTAGAAAGATTGAAGAGAACGAACTAGAGGGAGGTGAGCTCCTGTTCATTGATGGGTCATCAACTATCGACCAAAGGGATGGTATAAGGAGGACTGGGGCAGCAGTGGTAAAAATGATGGAGGTACCGGTGTGTGTGTGGCAATGAAATGTGTACAACTACCACAGCATTATTCCGCTCAAGCAGCAGAATTAATTGCACTAATCTTGGCGTTGAAGGAAAGCTTTGACAAATGAGTGACCATATATTCCGACAGCGCATATGTTACGTCCACTGTCCACTCAGGGCTGTCGAAATGGAGAAGAAGAGGGTTTAGGAGAGCTGATGGAACTCCAGTGCAACATGCCCTCCTATTGGCTGAACTCATTGAAGCAATAAATGACCCCCAAGAATTAACTTTGGTCAAATGCACCGCACACACCAATGGTGAAGACCACATTTCAAAAGGGAATGCAGCAGCAGACGCACATGCGAAGTATGCTGCATATTTTGGTGAGATATGGAACCCCAGAGTCAAAGAGAGGGAGAGGGAGGGGAATGGCTAAGGAGATGTTGATAAGAGAAGGGTACACCCATCTCCCAGCCACACAGATAATGGAGCTACAAGCGGCTGCACCAATGGCAGAAAAAGAAATATGGGTTAAAAGAGGATGCACAATGTCACAAACTGACGCACTATGGCGCCAGGGTGACACTGGAAAGACTGTAATACCACTGGCACTATTGAACACCGCCCTGAGCCAACTACACCACCCAGCCCACACAGGCAAGGAAGTAATTGCAGCACGAATTAGGGAAGACTGGTTCTGCCCCGAGTTAAATTCTCATGTGTCAAATTTTAACAGCAATTGTCTCACATGTCAACAGTTTACGGCTGGTCACACTTTGAAGGTGATAAGAGGTACTATACCCCGGCCAGAGGGACCCTTCCGACATCTCCATATTGACTATGTTGATATGATCAACGTATGTCAAGGAAATAGGTATATGATTGTAGTAGTATGCCCATTCTCGAGGTGGATTGAAGCAGGGCCCTGTTCACACCCAGATGCATTCAGAGCAGCTAAATTCCTAGTGAGGGAGGTCTTCCCCAGGTGGGGAGTGTGCGAGGTACTACGGTCAGATAATGGCCCACATTTCACAAACAAAATGTTCCAGCACATTACATCCTTACTGAACATCAAGCATAAATTTGCATGTGCATACCACCCACAGGCCAACAGTGTATGTGAACGCCTGAATGGCCTATTAAAGGAGGCAATTGCAAAAATACAGCAAACAACAAAGAAGAGTTGGTTGTATTGCCTTCCACTAGCCCTATTTGAGCTAAGGAATAGACCAGGTTCCGACCACCACCTCACCCCTCACGAGGTGGTTACCAGACGTCAAATGCGCCTTCCCCTAACACCAACATCAAGAGCATTTACCGACCACGAGAGTACTGCAAATGTCCTTGGTGATGAAATGTACCAATATGTGTCTTCTTTGATTACTAGTGTAGTGTTTGTGTCTCAACAGCTCGAGCGCACGCGGGGCGGGTCTAACAGCGATCAACAAGAAGACGCGGATAAAGAATTGGAAAAGGAAAGACTGTGCAAAGTTGCTAAAGGTGACCACGTACTACTTCGCAATTTCAACAGAAAGTGGAACAGCCCACGCTTCACTGGCCCCCATCTGGTAGAGGACGTATCAACGAGAGCAGTAAAGCTACAGGACAAACGTGCCTGGAACCACCTACACGACGTAAAGATCTACAAACTCCAGACCCGCCCCAGCGCCACCGACAGGGCCACTGGAAGAACAACAACAGCGTCACCAACGGAGGAAGAGACTTCTACCACAACTGACGGCCTTAGTGTCCCCATACCCTGCCACCCCTCAGATTCCCCAGAGACAACTACTAGAAAAGAAAGGGGTGATCCCCATACCGCCCACCCCATGGTTACACGATTAAAGAGTAAAGAGACTTCCGCCAGTTGAGCCTCAAACCCTCTGCCCATTGACCCCCTACCCACTGCAGTAATAACTGAACTGAAGGACATTGTCTTGCACATATACACATGTAAACACCTGAATGTTCTCTTTCTTTTCTCTCGCACATGCAGGTACAGCGTATTATTGTACTACTAAGAAAGTAGATAACTAACAAATTCACTGCCCAGGAGTAGATGGTACCCTCAGACGATAATTACCCGGAAGAATTGTCACACCAATTTGTATATGAAATAAAAAGGCCAACGTACCTGAAAAGAAGGAGGGTACGTGTCTACTACACAGCATTACTCTTGGCCATAGAACATTCAATGCCCCACCTCCAACCATACTTGCCTGCCCTAAAAGATAGATCGCTTAGATTGGCGTGGGAACCCCTCTTCGCCTGGGCACTGAATGACTACTTGACAGGGAGAGCTTAAAAACAACTAACACTAATAACAAGCATATTAAGAATTTTCAGGCGGGCAACTGTAACGTCGCAAGAATAAGCTGCCGGACTGCAGCAAGGTAAGAGCAAAATGCCGGTGAAATTAGCATCTGTAATAAAATTGATAGGGATTTTAATGACCACCGGGTTCTTGGCTGCCTCTGTATGGCAGTACAGCTATGCTATCAATATTATTGCTGTACCCAAACCTAATGCACCCCCACCCCCAGCTGCAACAGGTGTTACGTCAGGTGGTACTAGTAAAATCCCAAACAAGGAAAATAGAGTTAAACGCAGCACATACTCAGATAATAATGGTATTGACAACTACATGCAAGATTCAGCACACATCTCAAACAACATATGGTACCAACACATGACCCACATAGGTAAGCAGACAACAGAAGACAGCTGCTACGTTTGCTCATTAATCCCATACGCCATGAGCGCTTCTCGAACATTTGTTGCCACGGAGATATATGAAAAAATAGCACGCTGTATAATATACCTGGCACTGTTCCAGACGAAAGGAAGATTTCAAGGGACAGTGGTACAACTGGTGTGGAAAACACGAGATACATATCCATATGAAAATAACTTCCTCAAGACTTATTTGAGTTACCACAAGAGCAGTTTACATGCTGAAGGATTCAGATACATAACAAGTGGTCCTGAAAAAGGAGAAACAAAGAAAGTAACACTACAGTACCTACCATGTGATTGGTACGCCACTGAAGTCCCTGGTAAAAACGGATGTTGGGAAAGACCACTGGTGATAATAACAGGGAAGGTGTACATGAACAACAAATGGGACATAGGAGTGGTTGGCAGCAACATGGTAACAAGAGAAAATATTTCAACTATTGATGGACACAACCATAGATGTTGGATGACTTGGGTCAAGTACGTACCCATGCTCACGTGGATGGAGAAGGTTGAAGACCCAATAACAATACTCCCGCTAACTGCGCCTAAGGTATGCTACCAACATAAAGGGAAGGTGGACGTAGGATACAACACCAACTGTGCAAGCGTGATGGAGTTACCTGAGGGGGGAGCAGGACCAGCAGTAGTAATGGACCATTACTGGGCCTGTGGAGAAAAAGCATACCACACACTGCCCCCTCTGTGGAATGGTATATGCACAATGGTGCACATTAATGTACCATCACTAGTGGTACCCCAGAAACATGTCAATGTGGCGAACTTCCCCAAAATGGATGAAGGGAACAAGAGGAAGAAGAGATCTGTACAACCTCAGAAGGGGCCAGAGAGCAAAACCAATGGCAATAATACTGTCCTGAATAGAAAGAAAAGACAAGGAGAACCTCTGACAGGAAATTACCTATGGGGAAGGTCGGAAACAGCACTCACTTCAATTCCACCAGACCACAGACTATTCAGCAGAGCAGCAATGTTCTTCTCCTCAATAATACATCCAGGACTACAGGCTTACGCAAATGCAAAATGGCTCCAGATAACTCGATGGGAACTAATGATGACTATTAATTCTACGGTAAATGGATTCAACGCAATAAAAGAGGAACTGCGAGCTGTGAGGATGGTAGCACTTCAGAACAGATATGTACTGGACCTCCTCACAGCAATGGAAGGAGGAGTTTGCGCTAAGATAGGACAATCATGCTGCACATTCATCCCTGCCAACGATGCTGACAATGGTACACTGACAGAAGCAGTTTTACAATTGGCCCAGATGCACTCAAAAATGATGGATGAAAGTAAAGGTGTGAAAAAGGATGAGAGCTGGTTTTCAATATTATGGTCATGGATGCCATCTTGGCTGTCAGATGGACTGAAGATTATAGTTGGATGTACTATTTTGGCTGGAGCTACACTGATCATAATAAGATTTTGGAAGGCCCGGAAGGCACGCACCACAGACGAGATGATCGAAATGGTTGGTATGCACCTCTTGATACCAACAGATGACGGCCAATACACAGGCACAATCATAAAAGAGAGAGAGAAGTTGCGCAACCAGATCATCACCAACCACCTGGACCCACCATCTGTGAAGCTCGAAAACCCAAGAAACCCAAGGAGCTACATAGGGAAATGGGTATACTGCACTCCTGGAGGAACCTGTGCATATATGTATTGGTCATTTGAAGACCATGTTAACCACTATGGACATTTGGGAGGAATAACTAAAATATGGAGAGTGAGAGGAGATAAAGAAAAGGATATGTTTGTGGTCGACAAGTCGACCAGAGGGGGGACTGAAGTGGGAGAATGGAAGAACAGGCTCCCGCCCTTCACCTCTCGCGCTTGGCCTAGAGGATCACGGCCTAGACACCCGCCACGAGAGGAGTTTGCCTATCTACCAGACGGCCAAATACCCTGGTATAGGAACATACGGATGTGCCCACCTACCTGCCCAGCAGCCCGCCCTGCCCATGCCGACACCTGCGGCATGGATCAACTCGACTAAACCTACACGTCGTTAGAGATGCCATGACGACTTAGCCAACGGTCAGCACACCTGTGCAAACATGCACACCGGACACTCCCACACCAATCCACACGAAGAACATACTCAGTGCTATGACGTAGGCGACAGACATACCCACGGACGTGCATCTTTATTATTTTCCACATAGGCTCTCAAAATGCAGAAAAGCAAGACGCATAATGAACTTATCTAAAAAGGCTTGCTCACGCTTCTTCTAAGAACCATGTACCATAATGAAGAATATAACGGAGACACGATACTGGGGATAGAGCAATATGATACCGTAACCTAAAGCGCTCTGCATCAAACGGTTCCACCTGTGCACCAGGCCCAAGTAGGCCGCAAGCAAAAGCTTCCATGAACATTGAATGAGCAAGAGCTCGGTTGCTGACCCTGCAGAATGAGCCCGGCGAAAGCACACAGCCAAGGGCACGATGTTGCAATCTCGCACGCCGCAAGCCAACGCCAAGGTCGCACCTGCAAGATAAACCAGGCACACAGTGGGAAAAACAATATTAATTGTGCTGAATTCTGCCTCAAACACGGTCCCACCTCACGTGACAAAGCCAAACCTGACAGGATGCCAAGCCCAGGAGGAAGGAGACACCTGAATCCCACGTTTCAAGACACAGGCAGATACAATTAAAAGACTCATTGGACATCTGCAGCAGTGGGAGTAGTCAACCTCCCAACATATGAATAAATCCTCACATTGATTACACCTACCCATAGCAAAACATTGTTGCAAATGACAGGTGCACCGCGAGCTGGGAACAGCGATAGTCCCAGACTGGGAGGCTCGCGAGCGAACCAATCAGAACATGGGGCTCTTATCACTGACGCCATTAACATTGACCAATCCTCAGAGGTCTTCATGTAACAATTTTCATGTATCAAATTGAAGGGACAGCCCAAGTATATCACCTGACTAACCCTCAACCACTAACACCGTTCTCTATATGTATGCTATACTTACCCTACCACTCGAGTAACCAATCCAGAGTGGAAATAGGTTTTTTGCTAAACTTTCTAAAGTGACGCAAGTAGCGCCTCATACTAAGGTAAAAAGGGCCTGCGAGCCCCACGATTGTGTGTGTGTCAGGACGGACGCGTACGATCCTTGACCCATCCCTGCCGTTTTGTCTAATAAACAGCAGAGTCACCTTGCTTCTTGCGTGTGTCTCATACTCTATCTCTTTTGGGATATACGGGAGGAGTTGGGGCCTCCCTGCCCGGAGGTCTACGGACGGCCCGGCCGACCCCAGCAGAATTTCCCCCCGACAGTGCTTGTTTACAAACCCCATAAAAAGTTATTTTCAGAGCCACCACTAAAGAGTAAATAACGTATCTTGCATTTAATTTCTTTCTCCACCCTCTTCATTTGGAAAATCTGTCCATGGCCACTGCGGTAGTCCACGGACGACACCTGCATCTTCCAGGTCTTTTGAGGATGATAGGCATGGACATGGAACAGTGCAGCCTAGGCAATTAGCCAATACGGTTTCCTGGGTGTGGTATGCAAGGAAAGAGTTTGGCAGAAGGTGTGTTTGATGAGAGGAGTGCAGATGGCTATGCCTATGGCTAGGGCTATGTCTTTCAGGAGGCAGAGTGCGTGAATTCTGTCGGACTCGTGGATCCATTGGTTGAAGATGTATGCAGAGCAGTGTGGAGTGGCTGAAAATCGTGTATTTCATGATGCTCATATGCAATGGAATGGAGTGCACAGGATGAAGTGGGTGGACTTGCTCACATTTTATGTCATTTTGGTCATACTGCCACATTTGGACATTATCATTGTTTATTGTGGAGGGAACAGTTTAGGGCATGCAACTGGAATTTCACTGCAGTTTGCAATAAAGGAGACATTTGTCAAATTGAAGGAAATGTTCCTGAATACTCGACTGATTTTTTCTCGCCTTGCCCAGAGACAGATGTGGATGCACTCAAGTTCATTTGGTCAGCAAATGGAGAAAGCGAGGAATAATGTCAACAAGGCTGTGTGCGCATTTTTGGGAGATGTTGGCATGATGTCTTTCCATAATGTAAAATATAAAATTTGACATTGCCAATACTTTCCGCAGAGATGGAGTACATCTTACTGATGCTGGTAATCTGGTCTTTCTGCAAAACATTCTTCTTGTAAATATAGAAAGCATTTTCCAGTAGGTGATAAGAAAATTGCATGGAAGTACGTTGAAATCAAAAGGCCTACTGTTTTGCAATTTGAAAGAAAAAGTTTAGTCTAGTAGAATGTTGCTTTAGTTGGTCACCCTAGGTTACCTGGGGGCAACCAGATGTGGACTCCCTGCTCACTGTGCTTAGAGAGGATCAGCTTCACCTCACTGAGGATGCCCAACAAGGCTGAAACACGTGTATGGTGTTGCTGTTGGTACTCTTGTTCAGAGAGGAATTGCCATAGCATTTCGGTGCTGGACTGCACATGTGGGCGGGACAAAGACTGATATGCAAATGGATATTTCCCATCTGTGAAAGGTACAGTGAGCAAAAAGCAAATGGCTGCGAACTCTCAATGTCGTTAACAACCACCGAACAGGTTATCATGCCTTGTTCTTCTGAGAGAGGGACGCCTGCTACCTTTGTTGAATTCAGAATGTTGCTTTAGTTTACTTTAAAACTTGAAAAAACAATCTTAAAACAAAAAAAGCAAATATTGTTATTTTCAGAGCCACTACTTTCCCACGCAAAAGAGTAAATGTGGACTACAACGCTGTCTGCGGACTTCACAAGCTGTATAAGGGCCTGTAACCTTTTTTTGGTCCTTCTACTGGCTTTTTCTCACAGGAGAGACAAGAGTGGGCAGGGAAGTGAGGGGAGTGGCACCAACCACAGGATGAAGGGGCAGGTGGAGAGATGAAGATGTTGGGTGGGCCTTAATCAGTTAGGGGACAATGTTTCTCATGCTCCTCTACTGCAGCCTCAAAAGCACTCTGAAACTGCTCCCCCCTACATAGCAGTGTGTCACAGTACATACAGAGCACTGTTACTCTTGAAAGATAAGGGTCAACTGTGTCATGTTTGACCTGTGAGGCTACCACAGAGATCCTCTACCCCACAGGAGTGTCCCTTGTGTTGGCAGGAGCAGATGATGACAGTGCGATAGTGGCCGTCCGACCTTCTCTTCCCTTCGAAAGGTACAACCTTTTGCACTGCTCCCTTATGATTTGATCTGAGGTGGCACCATATGGAGGTGGTCGAGTAGCTGTACAGAGCCAGTTTTCCGTGACTGAGTACAACCTTGCACTCAGTGAATCTAACCTTGTCTGCCTGAGCCTTAGGTACACCCGCCAACAGTGGTAAAAAGCTGCCACATCCAATATTTACTGTTGGGAGCTGGAGAGAGGGACTTCCAGTACCTCATCCTTATCCTCCTCTTGATCCACCTCCGTATCACCACGCCTGTTCCCCTTTCCGTCCCTCCAGATGGTGGTGGTGGTGGGGCAGCTGCAGTAGCCATGGGAGCCATTTTCTGAAGAAGTCTAAAGTAAAGATAGCAATAACAAAATCAGCAGCAAGTGCTCTCTCCTGGCAGCCAGAAAAACAATGCGGAACAGTGGTGGGTGGGTCCCTTTAGAGGGGCTGTCCGTGGATGGCGTGCCTGTCCACGGACAGTAAATCCACAGATAGTGGGTTAAAAAGTTATAGAAAGTTGCTAGATCAACTAAGACACAGCCTAGGAGCTCTGCAATGGTAATTTTTCAGCTTCAAAAACCCTGGATTGGCCATAAATACAGTTTTTAACTGTACAGGGGTACTGACAGTATCTATGGATACTCTTGACGGGCAGTGCGGGTGCGGTCACATGATGATGTCCCCGGATGGCCGTGGACAGGACAGCTGTCCTGTGGACACCAATTGCACGGGAGACGGTGCACGCATGCATGCTAAGGTCCAGAGGACAGGGGCAGAGTCTTCAAACTAATTAAAAATACAACACGTGCTAGCGGATATGTCCAGACAGCAAGTTGTCTGGGGGCACAATGAGAACAGGTGCGCAGGCGTGCCATTGTCCATAGGACAGGGGTGAAGTCCCTGAACAAATTAAAAGTGTGAAACGAGCGAGCGGACATGTCCAGACAGGCGCGGCATCTGAGGGCACAATGGGATCAGGTGCATATGCATTCCAGTGTCCACAGGACAGGGGTGGAGTCCCTGATCTAATTAAAAGTGCAACATGTGCAAGCGGACATATCCAGACAGGGGCAGTGTCCAGGGGCACAGCGAGATCGTGTGTGCATGCACGCTAGTGTCCGTAGGCCGAGGGAGGAGTCCCGGAACGAATTAACAGTGCAACACATGCAAGTGGACATGTGTGGAGAGGCGCCAGGTCCAGGTGCACCTCCATTTTGGTTATGGACAGCCCGGACAGTTGCGCTACGAACTCCGAATTGGGCTTTGTAGAAGAAAAAAAAACGCACCAACAGCACACACACACATATTTATTAAAACAAAAAACATAAAATCAATTAGGAAAATGATGGGGAATAAAAATGGGAAACATATATGAGATAATCAGGGTTTTCTACGCACTGTTCATGAGGTTAGGAAGGTATTGAGGTTTCATCATAGTGTCTTTCATTTAGGGAATTTGATGGGGTTGATTGGTTGGGACAGGGTGAACGGGCACATGTACAAGTTGGGCAGTGATATCGGATATTTTCTTTGACAAGATTTTTAAACAATGTCATCAACTGAGTACAATAATTATTTCATTCATCAATTTTTGCAGATACGTTTATTAATTAATTTTCTGCATTTGCAGTTAGGGGCTGTCTGTGGCTATCTTCAGGTTCATTTAATTGTAATTCTGGTCCACTTTCTTCATTCCCACTATGTACTGTTAAAAAGAAAACTATGTTTTAGTGACATCTGAACAAATTACATTACTTTTTCTGCTTTAAAAAATGTAATCTGTACCATTATAGTTATTTCCTTCACTAATTTTGTCGTGGGGGAAATGTTCCTTCAACCACTCCAGTGTGCTTGTCATTTCTGTTAAAAGAAAACAAAACTTCTATTTCCTACAAGTTATGGATATATAATAGATTGTAATGGTACAGAAAGAAATAAAGTGCACTTACTATTTTTCTAAGGGTTTTTTCTAGAATATCTGCCAGCTGCTTCTCAGTGTGTAAGGAAGGTTCCACTGCGGAGATACTGTTAAGTGTACAGTTAACCTTTTTTACTTGGTGCATTCCATTATGTTGTGCAACCTATGACAACATACTTCTGGTTTCTCAAGCACATCATTTCTATACATATTTATTTTTGGATGTGGCACATATATCTCTTATAGTTTCATGTACATGTCTTTGCCGTTGCAGGATACAACAATGTAAGTTAACCCCTGTGCTTTTGGGCAGTGTGAATGCTGTACAAAGTCTGCAGACAGTCACAGAATTTGCGGACTCAGTGACTATCATGTTGGGGGCAGGGGGGCAGTATGATGTAAGGGACTTGTAGAAAATTAAGGGTATCCTGATAAACGAAAAAACATGAAATTCAGTGAAAAATCTTTGTTAAAGGGACGCTATGGTTAAGTTGTACTAATAAAAACCCATCAAATTCAGTGGAAAAATATTAAAGTGATATTATGGTTACAAGTAAAATCGAAAACTGGCAGAAATTCGCAGGTATTGTAAGCTAAGCAACCATAACTCGCGCCATCACCATGCACTGCTAAGACTAACACCCAGGACTTCAAAGATGATATCACAAATGTCATTGATGACATCACTGATGCCATCACATATCTGGCCACTTGTTTTGTTCACTGACATATCAAGGCCAGGTGTTTTTGTTCACTGACAGTCAGAATATTAAAATTCAAAAGGTGCGATATATCTAGACGTTAACCTTGTCATATGTTCTTAAAGTACTTTCCTTAGGGTTTGGTCTGAGCTCATGGTGCATATAAATGGGGCAATAAGCAGGCCTCAAACACACACATCAATTATATTCATGAAGATACACATTTATGTTATTAACAGTTTCTGCTGATGCTGTTTCTTTCTTGCTTATTTTAGTTTCATGTATGTGCCTCTGATTTGTATGCATTGTGGTCTTCATATGTATTGTTTGTACTAGCACAAATGTTTAGTAAGTCTTGAATTGTCATCTACTTATTTCATGTTTAACATTACTCAAAACTCTGATAAGGTAGCATTCATTATTTTACTATCCAACATTACAAGATTATAAATATTGTACTTCTATGTTGCATGCTGCAGCCATTGCCTATGTTTATGTATGATTAAGTTCCTGTATTAAGAACAACACTCCAATAGAATGTTTAGATCAGTACATTCTTTATTAGATTAAGTAGTTCATGATAGGTCTCCCGATCACCCCTGACATCTTGTTACAAACATTATAAACACAAACCCTTGTAGGGACTTTTCATCAAAATACATTTCACTCGTGATGCCATCAATGACATTTGTGATGTTATCTTTGATGTCCTGGTTGTGAGTCTTAGCAGTCCACAGTGGTGGTGCGAGTTATGGTTGCTTAGCTTACCCTAACTGGCACATTTCTGGGGGTTTCGATTTTACTTGTAACCATAATATTCCTTTTAACAAAGTTTTCCACTGAATTTGATAGGTTTTTATTAGGGCAACTTAACCATAACGTCCCTTTAACAAAGTGCTGTCACTGCTATGTATATATAAACACATTCCCTCTTCATGGTAGCTGATATATGCTCAAAATGTGACAAAGTCACACGTACAGAGAAAGGGGGAGGATCCATACAGCCTGTTGGGTGGAAAGTTTACACCCACATGTTCCAAAATAACAAAGGGTCCATACGTGCAGCTGATGATGAGAACACTTGTATAGAGGCTGCCAAAGCCCCACCTAATGTAAGTGGCTAGACACCATGGCGTCATTCATGCCATACTGCCATCAGTGCCCAATGGCATATCACCTAATTATCCAACTACGTGGCATACCAAACACCTATGATAACAGACTTATTATTAATACAATATGTCTGTATTATATAGGAGATGTGTGTGCTATCTCCTACCAATGGTCCAATGAGGGTGCACACAACTTGCATGGTTGGATACATCTATAGATTGAACAAAGTCCAATCCTCATAGGAATATATGTATTCAGCAGATTAATTCTATGGGTCCATACAACGTGCGTGGATGGGTGAATCTATGGATGGATAGATAGCTCATCCTCATAGGTATTTATGCATTCAGCATAATGATTATGTGCCCTAAGTTGGATGTGATGTATGTATGTTCATTTGTGTGCCTGTTGGGGAAACATACCTCATATATTGGCAAAAATGATGATCACAGTGCTGGAGGATGAACTAGTCTTGCATTCAAGCAATGTTACTTTCTTCATTTAGTCCTCTAATGCAACTTCTGGTTAGAAATGTCTATTTAAGTGGGATTGTTGTTCCTTTTTTCATTTTACATATATATTTTTCCCTGTGTACAGTGTATTATTGTGGCAATTTGTATATGAGAGACATCACACACATCATTGTTGTTCATAGTGATGACTCCCTAAAAATATGAATCAGGTTTTTACACATTTTGGTGAATAAAGTTATATATTTATATACAAAAAATAGCATTTTTCTGTCTTTGACTGGAAGTATATATAACATGTTGCTATGACTTTGTAATGCAGGGGAGGCATGCTATCACAAGTATGACATTGACACAAACGATACAATTTGTAAAACCTGTATTAACATTTCTAGGATTGTAAAACCTCCTACTTTGCCCTATAACTAAGATGGGAGTAGTCTCGGCCATCAAATGATAAACAAAACAGTCCTACTGGAATCCATCAAATCAAAAAGGCTTATACTGACAAACCTAATGCCTGCTTCATCTCTTGTACAAAAAGTGTGTAAAGGAGAAATGAATGTAAAGGAAATATCAGTGTTCAAAAGAATAAATGTGGCTGAATCAGCTCTACTCCCCACATTAGATCACGCAGTGTAAGGCGGTCCAACTCTGGCTCGGGTTTCTAGCACAAAAGAAGTTCAAAACGTGGATTCAGGCTCACTTGGTCTTCCACATTAAAGTCTCCAGTCTCCTACATCCGAAAACCCTGACGATCAGCCTGCCCCCTCAAACGTCCACTTCACCTGTGCCCCACTACCTTCAGTCCAACCTCCCTTCAAGAAGGGGACATCGGCTCAATTAAGGCCGCTCTGATCAACGCAAGTCCTTAGCTGCCCACGCTTTGGACATTGCAGTTCTGATCAAGACCCAGGAACTTGACCTTGTTGCCATCTCTGAGACCTGGCTACATGCTGCATCAGGCCCTGCACTCTCCCCAGCTATCCCCATAGACTACTCCATCTTCAGATGTGACCGCACTTCAAGAGGTGGAGGAGTTGCATTTATCTATAGAAACACACTGGGACTTAGAACCATCCCCAGTATCAAGGTGGAATCTGCAGTTACTCTCTGTCAAACTCCAATTTACAGCCAACCAAACAATCACTATCCACCTAATATACAGACCCCCTGGTCCTCCCACATCCTTTGTGGATGACATTTCTGCACTAGTACTTGATAAAGCAAAATCTAACTCCCAAACCATCATTCTTGGTGACCTTAATCTAGGCTACCAAGACCCTAATGATTCTGCGGCCCTCGACCTTGCCAACACCCTAACAGATCTAGGTTTCTCACACCGCATACAGGAACCCACTCACATCAAAGGACGGTCCCTCGACTGGCTCAGTGACACCAAATGCAATATCAGCGTTCTCTCGAATACCCCTTGTATCTTGTCTGATCACCACATTATCACCTTCAGCATTGATGCAGCCTACCTACCCTCGCTTCCCGTCGCCCCAGCCACTCTCACTAGAAATAAAAAGAACATAACCACCAAAAAACTACTCCCCCTCATCCTGCCTGCCCTTAATAATGCTCTTGACTCGTGCTTGGACCCTTTCATCTTAGCTGACACGTATAACCAGTCAGTGCTTGCAGCCATCAACTCTATTGCCCCGCTTAAACTCAGGAGATCCAAACAGCGTGCTCACCTCAACTCGTGGTTCACTCCCCAACTCAGAGCACTCGGTAAAGAGAAACGTACTGCAGAGTCACACTGGAAAAGCCACCCCTCTGACACCCATAAGAACGGTCTTCTGCTAGCCACCCTTAACTATAAAGAAGCCATACTCCAGGCTAGAAAAGACTCCTACAACAACTGTATTGTCTCAGCCAAGTCTAACATCAAGGAATTATTCAAAATTCTCAAGGAACTTGAGACTCCTGCACCCCACTGACCCGTGTACCAAAGATAGTACCTGGTGCACGAACATCCAGACAGCACTCCTGGGTAAAATTGCCACCCTCCAAACCAAAATCAGCGACAAGCAAAAATCCCTACAGTCTGACTGACCACACCGATACTCCTTCTCCCCGCTCACCACCTCTGAAGTAGAAGAAATCATAAATAACCTCAAACTGTCCAATTGCCAAGTTGACCCTTGCCCGGCATCTATCATCAAGGAAGCATCTCATGACTTAGCCCCGTTCATCACAGCATTCATAAATGCTTCTTTCAAGTCGGGTATAGTCCCGGATAACCTAAAGGATGCATGGGTTATCCCACTTCTCAAAAAACCCTCCCTGGACCCTAACATCCCAACTAACTTTAGACCTATCACGACGGTCCCTTTCCTGCTCAAGATTCTGGACCGTGCAGCCTACCTACAGATTCAAGACTACCTTGAATCCAACAATCCCCTGGGCTTAAGACAATCAGGATTCCGTCCTAAACACGGCACTGAATCAGCCCTGATCGATCTGAAAACTCAGATGGAGACACTAAAGGATAATGGCAAGTTAGCTTTACTCCTTCTCCTTGACCTTTCGGCAGCCTTCGATTTGGTCAACCACCAAATACTCTGCCAACATCTTAAATCTGTGGCCCATTTCACTGATTCTGCCAATGCCTGGATCCGTTCTGTCCTGAGCAACAGATGTATGAGGGTTTTCTCACCCACAGCATCTGCTGACCCCTCCCCCATTCACTGTGGCGTCCCCCAAGGTTCCTGTTTTTCCCCTATGTTGTTAAACATATTCACCAAGCCCCTTTTCGATGTGCTTGACTATCTGGGTGTCTCTTACACAAACTACAAGGACAACACCAAGATGCTCATTCCTATCACGGGCGATCACACCACAGACACCAAAGCATTGAATGATGTCTACCTGGTCATCCAGGCCTGGATGGCGCAGCACAAACTTTGCCTCAACGATGATAAAACCAAGCTCTTACTACCAGGATCTAGCTATCGCCTCAGCAAACATTGACGGCAACGATATCAAGGTCTCTAAAGATACCAAAACTTTAGGCATCTACCTTGATTCCACGCTCTCATTGAACAGACAAACAAATGCAGTAAGGTCGGCATCTGCCTATACTTGCAAACTTATCACCGCCTGCAGACCCTTTCTAAACCCCATCAACTGCATCACGCTCGCCAGAACACTGAATATGGCCAAAATCGACTATTGTAGCGCTCTCTACCTTGGGACTAGACAGTCCAACCTCAATAAATTGCAAACCATTCACAATAATGCCATAAGGGCAGCCTTAAACATCCTGAGACGTTCATATATCTTCTCCATCAGATCTAACCTACATTGGCGCCCGCTAAAACAAAGAATTGCCCTGAAAATCCTAGCCTTGACCCACAAATGCCTGAAAAATAGTGCCCCACCCTACCTCTCCTCCCGCCTCACACTCCACACCTCCTCTTGACCCACAAGATCGGCCCAAACTCACAGCCTTACCCTGCCTAGATTAAAACTCCAAAAAGCGGGTGGCGTGAGCTTTCCAGTCTTAGCTTCCAAACTCTGGAACAGTGTACCCACTCCTATCAGAGCTGAACCGTTGTTCCAAACCTTCAAGAACAACACCAAAATGTGGCCGTTCTCTCATGTTCAGTGAGGCTCCTCTCTCAGACCTGCATGCCATATGTAATATAATTATGTGTATTTACGCCTCTTATTGTATCTGTATCTCAATCTGTTAATGGTATTTCTTTCTGTACTTTCTGTATATTTGTAAATTTACTGTGTATTTACTGTTTACTGTAACCTTTTTGCAAGATTATGCGCCCGGTTGCCCTTGGGCCTGGTTTGCGCTTTATAAATAAACAAAATATCAAAATAAATATCAAATATCTAGCCTTTCAAACAATGTTCAACAAAAAGATCACGCCGGTTCCTCTATGTCGGGCTCAGACCTTTCACAGCAAATTTCATGTGGGTCCCCCTCTGTTGGGTTCAGACCTTTCACAAGAAGGTTCACATGGGTCCCCCTCTGTCAGTCTCAAATCTTTCACAACACATTTCAGCAATACTTGCAGGGGTCTCCCTTCCCAAACCTATTACACTTTGGGTGTCCCTCAATCGGGCTCAGACCGTTTTCAGATGTCAATGACATTCAAATGTGAGTGGCTTTCTTTACAGACCTCTGCAGGACCACTTTGACTCAACGTTCAATGTTCAGCTTTGTACTCTCCCCTTCTCTCAGGGTTAATTATGCTCACTTCACTTTTGCAGTTGATTCACTTTATTGCTACAAACAATGCACCTTTCATGGAGACTTTCGAGTGGGCTACTTCCTTTCGCTGGACCACTCCGTTACTCAGTATTGCTGATTTCACAGCTGTTCTTACTTCAAAGTTGATTCACAGGTCTGCCTTTCTTCACGTCTCATCCACACGCAGGCTGCCTTCACTTGCGACATAATGTTGTTTTGTTAACACACACCGTTCTCTCAGGTCACTTGTCAATTGGCTTTGCATGTTTCTTTTTTGGTTTTACGATTTCCAATTAGTACCACGTGCCTGGCCGGGCCTCCCCTATTCTGCCATTCATGCAGGAGAGTCGCTGGCATCCTTTTAACACAATTCAGCCTTCCGATTTGGTGTCTGGCCTTCTCCATGTATCTTTTGCTGTATGTTGGCAGCAACAACCTCCTTTAGGGAACTCTCAGGGTTTTTAACCAACTGGTCTCGTCCCTTGGTCCATTGCTCTGCTCCAGCAGCTTTGCCTTCCCTCTAGAAGTTCTGCTCATACTCGTGTTGCACCTTTCTCAGAGTGTGTCTCTAGGCTCTGCCTTTTATCCGTGTGAGGAAAGCTAATTGGTATCAGGTGTATGCACTTAAAGTCACGCGCATAACCATGCCTAACCCGATTAGCAAGACATGTCCAGGACAATGTATTAGAGTTAGTCTTGTTACTCTCAGTCACGCTCTTCCTTGGTCAGGTGTTTGTGTAAAAAGGTGTGGGGAGTTGGGACCCTGGTGAATCCTAAAAAATAGGATGGGTTAAGTGAACAAAAAAGGGGGAAATACTGCATTTCTCCATCGGGTGCCTCACCCCACTCCCTGAAGAACCCTCACTCAGGTGATCCTCCCACACTGGTCAACTCCCAGGGTCTAGATCCAAAGGTGATGGGCATGCCCTGGCCACCTGATAGAGAGATACCCGGGGACTAGTGGGTGAGATACCCTTTCTTTTCTCACAGCAAGCAAAGTACATTATAGGAAAAGGAGTTTGATAAGATTAATTCTAAACCTTCTAGCCCTCACTTCTTTTCTTTTGCTTAGTCACCCCAAGTGGGATGGGTATACCCAGATGTGGGATGTGGGTCTCGTGCCTGCTAGGCCTAGAGACTCAAGCTACTCCTCACTGATGAGGCCCAACAAAGCTGAAACGTGTCTGGGGATGATTGCGGTCTTGGATAGAAGGGATGTGACCAAGCAATTTGGGTTTTTCCTCTTTTGTAATAGCGTGGCAATTGAAGAGCGATGGTCTGAGGGTTGCCCAGAGCAATACCAGGGTTTAAGATTAATTTTAAACATTCCAGTCATCACCTCTTTTGTTTTTACTGGCAGCTGCCATACTGTAACAGGTCCGATATTTAGTTGTTTGGTGTTTTAATCAGTTCTGACCTTTTTACATTTGTATCTGTTAGTTTTGACTCCATTGTTTTTATTTATTTTGATTTATTGTTCATTTATAACGCGCTTATCACCAGAAAGTGGTTTCTAAGAGTGGGATCGGGATTCAAACATATGTTGCGCCCGTTTGTCTTGCTTCCAAGACTAACACGTTCCCCCTGAGCAATGCTCTCCTTTGTTATATTTAATCTGCTGGTATCATGGCAAATGCAAGTAGTCATGACTGATAACTACTTACCAAAACTGCACCCATCCTCTAACATTCTACTCATCTATCGTCATGCTCATACCTATCCCCATCCTACTCTTAGTTAACATTAACCTACCCTTCATCAGCAGGCTTAAGCAACTCACCTGATTGGTACACTCATCATCCACACATTCTTAGAAACTCACCCTATTGTGTCCTCGAGGTCCCCAAAAAAGACACAAAAATGTAAGTATCGATTTTTCCTCTAACCTTATCTTCTCCTTTCACCTCACTAATAAAGCAACTGCTCCCATGTCAGCCCACCGCCATACTTCCTACCAATTGTGTGCTAGGGAATTAGAAGGCCTATTCACTTTCTAAGAAGATTCATTAATAGCACATTTATTTGACTGTTACCTCCACCACCTTATAAAGATGTCTTATCACAGAAATGTGGACCACCCCCATGACTCAGCAACACTGAAATCCTTTCATACTAATTCCATTACCTTCTCCCACTCCCTGAACCTATCAAAAAAAATGGGGGTCTAGTGGATTGTCTCATCAGCAAACCTACCCCATCTTCCCCATTTCCTGACTTTACTTCATCGAATCTTCTTGTGAATATATTGGTATTCAACGTATTCTTCCAGCTACAATCAACATTAATGCCATCTTCCACTCAGAGAACCCCTCAAACTTCTTTTTTGTAAGTTGGACCTTAAACGTGAATCCCTTCATTACAGGACCCAAACATAGTCATGGATAACTATAACCTCTTAAATATGCTGACAACCCACCATATCCAGTCCAAGTCTTCACTTGCTTACAACGCCATGGTGAACCGCCATTACCTGCGTCCCTATGTTCATGATAACACTGTGGATATTGCCTTTCCTTAATTCTCTGAACAACCCTCTGCATACTTTATTGACCTGTCCCTCATACCCCACCTCATGTAAGGCATCTGTCACTCACCCTATTGTTTGGACCCACTTTCTCCCTATCTCTCAATTACTATTAACTATGTAATCAGTGGCCACCCCATATCTTCCTTCAATTTTCCACATTTTAGCATTGTGTCCCTGCCCTTCACCCTACCCACAAAATTATGCCTGGTTGCTCTACTTCCCATAATCTGATCTATCCTCCTACTCTCCCTCCAGTAACAAATCGCCTACGCCAGCTACACTACACACTGATTACACTACCATTTTGCACGCCCCTGGCCTTACAAGAGAGGCAGCATTGATGGCCCTTTGATCAACAAATCCAATTGATCTGCAGCCCTTCCATCCAATAACGTTCTTCCTCTCTCATTCGCATTATTTGGCCACTAACCTTCCCCACACACCCCCTCATCATTCTCCAGAACTCCTTCAATGATCTGGACATTGTCCTCGATTCAGTTCCCATTGAAGCCCTAATAGCTCTCTTTGGAGACTGTAAACTTCCAACATTCTTCCCCACTCACCACCTTCATCTAGACTTCATCCACTCTGATCACTCTCTTGTTTCACTTCACAATCTTCCAAATCACTCACATGATAACTCTTTGGACAATACACTCCTCCCTGTATCACTCCACATGTCCAATCTGACTATTAATCCTTCTCATTTGGACCAGTCCATACTCTAGTTCAGCATTACTGTGCTACCTCTATTAACTCCCACTTACAACCCTGCTATCTCCAACTGCAAAATCAAGCCAAACACTCTTGCCACCTACCTATCTGAAGGTCATTCCGCCCTTCTCTCTTGTCCTCTTCTGTAGGCTTCCTCTATTGAACAGGTGTTTTCTGACTTTAATATATCTCTCTTGTCAGACTTTGGCCCTCACGATCCATTTACACCTTGTGCCATTCTATTCTATGCATCCAACCCTGGAACCCTCAGATCCACCTTCTCAAAATAGAAATACAATGCCACCTCATTAGGAGGTACAAGGATCAGGTGCCCCATCTTCACTTTGGCTATACTAATCCCCTCCTCGTATGTTTCTCTCCTTTACCAAGACCCATGGTTCCGCGAAAGCATCCCACTTCACAATCCAAATTCTACTTTATACTCTCACCCCACGACCATTCCTCAACATTATAATTCATATTGGCTCCAGTTCTGTGATACACTCACCAGCTTCCTATCCCTATCTCGCCCGTCCTCACATCTACCCACCATCTTTCTCTAAAACTTCATGTCTGTTCAAGTTCCCTCCTTCTCCCTCCGTGAACTCATAACTAACCTTAGGACTGGCAACCCCTCCGGCATCATCGCTGACCAGTTTGCTCCACAAACAAGGAGCTTGCACCATCAACTTTCTACTTACTTTCAATCTTCTTCAACCACTCTATTTCTGTAGGTATCTTCCCAGGCAATATTCAAAGTGGCAACTGACTTAACTATCCAGAAGAAGTCTAGTGATGATCACAATAGCCCTGCCAACTGCTCACATTTAATCTCCCTCACTATTCTAAAATCCTTGAATGATTTGTTGAAGCAAGATCTCCTATCTTTACAACAAGGATGCCCCTGAACCTCGCCAATATGGATTTCACTGAACTAGACTTCTCAGATCACTGCCCAGATCTGCAATCTATCCTTAATACTTATCCTTCTGGAGCTCATGGCTGCCTAGTATTCCACAGACAACCCTCATTCTTCTTGATCCTTGTACAATTTGGCAACCAGGACTATGCCCCATATTGGGATATTGCCCACATCACCCAATGGTTCTTCAGCATCTCATGGAACACTGCCACCTCTGTGCCACCCTCTCAAGTGTGGATCATTTGGGCTCTGACCTGGGCCCATTACTATTCAGGCTGATTCTTCTGATCTCCACTTAAATAGTCTTTGTGGAGAGCATGCAATCTTCTTCTCTATTTCACTTTTTACTTCTAGCCTCTGTGCTCATATTTCTGCTTGTCTCTCTATGATTCAACACTGGGCACCACTCTGGATGTTATGCTGCCTTGCTCCAAGACACCAATGTTCAACCTTCCTGCATCCTATGCACCCTGTTCTTCCTTTAGTGAATCCCTTTACACCTGAGTTACTGCCCGCCTCCCCTAAGCTATTTGGTATTTGGGTCTTTTTGATAGTGACTTTAACCTTGACCACTTCATTAATTCTACCTCAATTTTGTACAGGATTGGCCAGCTTAATATCAGGAAAATGTGCTACCTCATCATTTACACCACCATAACCCTCAACCTGACCATGGTACTAGGCTAAATTGAATAGTGTGCATGCCTCCTCCTTGGTCTCAGAATCTACTCCTTCTAATGACTTCACAAAGTCCACACTTTCACCACACATAACTACAACTATCTACCCAACTCTTCTCCAATCTTGAAACACCTCTAACATGCCTGTTCGTGTTCCTTGAAAAACTGGCCATTTGAAATACCTATTGTGTGTGCTGAAATCACTGCATTGGTTTGAAGCACCCTACCTGGCTATAAATATCTCCTACGTCTCTCCTCATTGCATATCCCAAACATCTCCCTCCCATGACAACCCTTTGCACCCTCTTGCTTACACTCCTTTAATTGTTAGACCAACTCAACTGGAACTCATTTTTTCTCCATGATAAAATCAGCCACTTAATCATACTGCTTAAATACTCCACCTTTTAAGGAAAGAGTACCCTCCACTTGTTTCCATTTATTTCATGCTGCTTGGTTATCTCATTCCTAATCCCATCATACATTCTGCCCTGGCATGCAGACTGGCAGCTCCCTCAGACAACTATCCAGTCGGTACTTGTCTACCTTGTCCCTGGGTGCTTTAAAATGTATTCTCCTTAATTCAGCACGAACTCCTACATTACTGTATTTCATTTGTTTTAGGATTTCCCAATGACTGTTGATTTCCTTTGTATGTGTCTCTCAGCAATTCACCCTGTAAACTCAATATTTACAAATACCAATATAATCCCCTCTGCTCATGCCCCCTCCCTTCTTCCCTCTCTCCTTCCCACCCTCGCTCCCTTCCTCCCTCCCTTCCTCCCTCACTCTGTCTTTACTTCCCTCCCTGCTTCTTTTCATCTCTCATTCCCTCCCTTCCTCTCTCCCTTAAGTCTCTGTTGTATTTACATACAACCTTCTGCCCAGTCTCTGAATCATAAGCACAACTTCTGGTCTAACTTAAAGACTCACAACCTCCACCAACTCATCCTATCCACTCAGGAGCTATACACACAACTTGCTTAGTAAATAGTGACACAATCCCTTGAGTTTAACCAAACACTATTTACTTCCTTTGAACACCACTATCTGTCCCAACCCTTCACCTCTTCTCACTCAGATCCTAAATCATGGATCTGCACTGACATCCAGAAATTGAGTACCCATAAGACCCTTTACCTGCTTCCCTTGAGCAAAATCTGCACCCTGAGTCTCCTGTCTCAGTACATGATTACATCTGCTTCTGACTCTCCCAAGACCTCAAACTACACTAACCTTATCACTCCTATCTATTCTCACCCTGACAAGCTTACCCAGACCTCTCCAATCTATGCTAACCCCATTGCGTGTGCTGCATTGCTTCCTATCTTTATAAGGATGACTTTGCTTGCACCTCTCCACTAAAAGCTTCAATCTCCTGTACACTCAAACTAACTGCATTTCCCCTACCTCTCCTGTTTCTTACTTTCTTTCTAACATTCTGAACTCCTCCTCTCTATTTACCACTTATATGCTTATATCTCCCTAATCTTCTTAACTTCCTTAACGCCTTATGATCCATCAGGGGTCTGTCCTTGTCTCGGTTCCCTCCTTTTCACTTTCTGCTCCTCGTCACTTGAAAAACACCCCTTCTCCTTCCATTTTTCATCTTTCATCTTCTCCAATGACATCCACATATGTGTTGCACTTTCCTGTACAGCTCTGGAGATTTCCTCCTATGTCAATGATTGTCTGACTGATATTAAACTCTGACAGGTGCTTCAGTGTGTAATGCTCAATTCATCTAACTCATTAACAGATATCTGAAACTACAGCAACTTATTGCATTTACTTCTATCACATTCAACCCAACCTTTTGAGCATCTGCAAAATTCCTCCTTTAATCATATTTACTCTACACAAAAGTTGTTTTCCTGTTTTGTCCTCATCATGCTGAATTACTGTTCCAGTCTCCTGGTGCGTCTCTGCTCCCTTAACCGCTGAGATGATTATCAAATTAGGGACTTATACCACACACTGCTTACACTTCTCAGTCTTCACCCTTTTGTGTGAATCACATCTGAGCCAATTGCCTATCTCCCCTTTGTAAATATCTCCTTCCAGTATCTATATCTATCAGAGGTTGCCCTCCCTAGCTGATAGATTCTGACACTACTTGACCAACCAAACTGTCCAATTTCAAACCCTTCTCAACTCCAGCATACTTCATTCCTCCTGTGCTACCTCTCCATTTTGTTTCTTCACCTTCTTGCTCCCCACCACTGGAATTCCCTTTCCCCTGGCATCAAGTGAATCCCCACCTCATTGAGTTTCAAAACATTGCTTAAGGTATGGAGGTAGGCATCTCCTGGAACATGTTTCTGTGGAGTTCAATATTAACATAATTGCTGAGAAGAGTGGTGAAATTGTTTGCTTGATACATGTAGACTACTTATAAAACAGGACAAGGGGCCTCATTACGACTTTGGAGGTAGCCATGCCCTTTATAAGGGCATGGCTGCCTCCAACATCGGGTCCGGATTCCCTGAATGGGGAAATACCGGGCCATTCCGAGTATGGAGGGCCCGGTATTTCCTCCTTCACGGAACCCGGGTCCGGTCCTTCCCCATTCCCATTCAAGCCCTCATAGGGCTCAATGGGAATGGGGAGGGAGCTAACAACAGGCCCATTACGAACTGGCACGTTGTTAGCTCCCTGGTCCCCTCGCGGGACCCGCTATGGACATCTGGAAAAACTTGACGTCCAGAGCGGGTCCCGCGGGGGGACCTCATAATAGTGCGGAGTGGGTTTAACGGCGCCGTTAAACCCATTCTGCACTTCTCGTAATGAGGCCCAAGATGTTTGCAGTGTTCACTGACTAAGCCATGCTGCTTTGAGCAGAATAGGTATTAACCCCACCAGATCTGCCGCACAGGTCATTACAACTCTGTTGATGGCAGAATGGACTACAGAGTGACTCTGGAGAAGGGAGGGAAGCAAGGTGGTTGGAAGGGTCAGTGCGCGGCTACGGACCAGAAGGACTCAGCCTTGATAGGAGGTGAAAGGGAGCAGAGGACCAGAGGCGCAAGGGAATGTGAGTGGACAGGCTACACAAGTACAGGAATGAATTGGGGCCTCCTTCATAAGGAGAGGATGGTGGAAGGATGGGGGGAGTAGGGTACTACCCTACCAATGAAGCCAAGTGGGTGGGACTACCCAGCTGCAGCAGATAAATACATGCAATATAAGAGCAGTGCAGAAAAAAAGGTGAAATAGGCAAGGAGGCTGTTAGTGAAAAGAATTAGGATGGAGACAAGAAACTTTGCTGAACTAAACAAATTCTGTTTCTTAGAATGGTCTAATGTGGCAGTCAGGAAAGGCATTTCTCAGTGAAAAAATAATTCCAACTGCTCCAGGAAGAAGGAGAATAACAAGGGCACTATGGACGGGATTCACTTTGTGAAAGACAAGTAGGGGGACCTCTGCCTTAAAAGTCTTGCAGCTGTCTCCAGAGAGTTCTATGATCATCTGTACCAGAAATAAAATAAGTAAGTGAGAAAAACATTACACTTTTCTTACACTCAAAGGAAATCCAAAAACAGCAACCACTTGAAGCACAGATGATGGACCTGGAAGTTAAATGGGCACTAAGGGAGTTCAAAGCTGGGTCTGCACCAGGTGTGGAAGGATTCCCAAGTGTTGGAAACTAAGATAGATGATACTTTGCCCGAAACACGTTCATACTCAAAATAATATATCTGCTGATGTTTTAGCTGCATGTTATTTCCTTAGGACCACATCTGCACAGTCAGAAAAAGGTAATACAATAAAAAATAAAAGAAATTTTCTTGCACATATAAAATCAATAATCATACTCACATTATTTAGGAAGATGTATCATAATCGATATGCAGAACATTATATCTACAAATATATCTACAAAGAAAGATCCACTCAAAAACTTCTTCAAGTTTGATAAGTGTTTCTAAGTTGAAATCATGATGCAATCCATATGGCGAGTGGTTCATAGTGCCTATCTTGTATTTCAATTAGTCATCTCTTCATAGTGCAATTTGTTCATCCATTTAATATATCCTCTTAATATATCCTTTTCTCCCACCATAGTGTAATATTGTGCATCCACTCTATATGAAATATCATCTACGAACTATCCTCTATTCTTGTTTCATCTTTTTTTTTATTTGGCTCATCAGGAGGGTCAATAGTACACATGTAATCAAAATTGCCTAAGAAAGTAGACAAAACAATGTAAAACTGTCAAATAACTTGTATAATAGATCAATGTTCCTTTTTACATAATAACATACATGTTTACTGAGCTAGTTTAGCAGGTTTGTAGTATAGCTCCTCAACTAGTGATGTACTTCTCATCTTCCTTTCTACAAAGAAAAGTAGTTGTACATTTCAATTAACTCAATGTATCGGGATGCTAAATGTTCCCTAGAACAAAAATTTGTCTCTTTTCCCACATGCATTAAATTTAACACTTAGGCTACACAGGAACAAACAAATGGCTAGTTAATATAGCTGTTATTGTGACATCATCATATACGCGTAACTACGCAATGATGTCATTATGTGCACAGATTGTGTTTAAACATGAAATACTGGACTGTTTTTATTATTTGTTATTTTTTTAAAAAAAATATATTTTATTAGTTTCATAACATGAGATAACAGAACTGGCATCAGTGGTAATAGATCAGGTGTATCAAAAGTAAAGCCCGCAGCCGCCCCCACACCCTCCCCCCACAAGACCACGGTTAGTTCATTGTTCCTCTCGAGTCCATGCCCAGGCCCGGTGTAACGCTCACCTGATTCCCGTAGAGGCGCCGGTCTTGACTGGGCGTATACCGTATCTTCAAAGGTGATGTGTAACACACGGCTGGCTCTTTGGGCTGGACCTCTGTGCACTGTATGTCTGACTTGAAGGGTAAGATGTCTTAGGTAAGTGAACGCCGTGCTCTCCATCTGCCTCGGGGCAGGGTGCTGTAACCAGTTTCTTCACTGGATAAGGGGAGCAGGCCTCTTGACTTCAGAGGACTGCTGTCCGTCGTTTACTGCATGAACGGTAAGTTTCGAGTAATTCTAATGTCTTTAAAGTCTTTAGTAATGATGTTTCTTGTTTTGCAGGGTTCCGGCGATGGCGGATGACGGGCTGAAGTGAGTTGAAGATGGAGCCCGTGTGATGAATAGAAGCGCCTGGAAGCACGTAAGTAAGCACTTGTTGCCTGCTTCACGATGCGCTCTAACTGTCTTTTTATTTTGCAGGTACAAGTTCGGAGCGGCTGCAGGGTGCCGGAATACCCACTGGGTTAGATGTGGAAAGGAGTAATGGCACGTGAGTATTAAAGTTCCCCAATGTCTTTAAACGCACCTTGTTTTGTCTTTCAGATGCGGGATGCAGCGCTGAAGGCCTCCGGAGCGTGCGAAGAGTTGGTAAGCTTTTGTCTTTCAGATGCCGGAATGCAGCGCGAGGCGTTGGTGACAGCCGATGGACCAGGTAAGTGAAGAGCTGTCACTGAAGACCGTAATGCTAACCTGTTCTTTCTTGTCTTTATAGGTGTTGCTGAAGACTGGATTCAGGATGGTAAGCCTTTTTCCTTAGGCCCAGGATCAGATGCAGAAGACACGATGAGCGTTCTGCTGCAGAGGATGCAGAATAACGCAAAGCAAGATTCATCCATCGGGTGTGGTTTAAATAGCCTCCTGTAGTGCTTAGGTGTCTCCTTCCACAGCCACGCCTAGGTAAGAAAAGAGTTCCTGCTTTCCAGAAGAGTTCCAGTGTTCTGAATCTAGGGAGTGGCTCCTGCCCCACCCAACAGGAAAAGTAGTTCCAAACAGAAGAGGATCAGAGGCTCAACTGGCAGGCAAGTAAGCAGCATGGTCTGCTGCAGGTAAGTCCACCCAAGCATTATGAGCCCGGCGCTTCCAGTGCTGGGACTGGGCATATTTATGAGCCTGGTGCCACTGGCTCATAAGGACTGGGTCCAAAGGGTCCCAATTGGGACAGGTTGGCACTCGGAACCTGGGTTATGGATCTGCTTCCAAGGGAGTTGGGAAAACCCTGACCTTTTGGAAGCAGAGATCATGACAGTACCCCCCCTCAAGGCCCCTCCCAAACCGGGCTCCTCCGGGGGTTTTGGCTTGTCAGGAAATGTTCGGTGAAATCTTTTGATTAGGCAAGGAGCGTGGACATATTCAGCAGGTTCCCAGGATCTCTCTTGGGGGCCGTAGCCTTTCCAGTCAATTAGGTAAAATAGTTTAGATTTGGAGATCTTGGAGTCCAGAATGCTTTTGACTTCAAACTCGAGTTCTCCATCAACTAGGATAGGTTTTGGAGATTTAGTTAGTCGGGTTTGAGGTTGCACGGGTTTTAATAGAGAGACGTGGAAGACCGGATGTATCTTCATGTGCGGGGGCAAGTCCAACTTGACCGCTACTGGGTTTACTATGGTAGTGATGGAATAGGGACCAAGGTATCTTGGGTTGAATGTGCGTGGCCCTTTTAGAGGTAGATATTTGGTGGATAACCAGACTTGATCCCCTACTTGATATTGAGGGGCTTCCTTCCGATGTTGATCTGCTCCTTTCTTGTATTGTTCTTTAGCCCTTTGAAGGTGAGAAACAGCTTCCTTTAAGGCTTGGGTGATTGTAGAATGCAGGTAGTCTACTGCTGGTGTTTCAAGATCTTGGAGGGGATCCAACTCCGAGGTTCGAGGGTGACTGCCGTACAAAAGAAAAAACGGGGTTTTCCCAGTTCCCGAATGGACAGAGTTATTGTAGGCATATTTGGCTATCCAAAGGATGTCTTTCCAAGTTTTTTCAGTTTGTTGCAGCATGCAGCGTAAATACTGTTCCAGAGTTTGATTGGTCCTCTCGGTTTGTCCGTCGGTCTGAGGGTGGTGACTGGTCGATAGTCTCACATCAATTTGAGCCGACCGACAGCAACTTCGCCAAAAATGAGAAATAAATTGACTACCTCGATCCGAAATTAGAACCGAAGGAAAACCGTGCAGTCGGACGATGTTTTCGAGAAATTCTCGGGCCAGAGTTGCTGCTGTTGGCAAGCCTTTGAGCGGAATGAAATGCGCCATCTTGGAGAATAAGTCCACGATTACTAGAATCGTATTGTATCCGGAGCATGGAGGTAGATCGGTGATGAAGTCCATAGAAAGCGTATGCCAAGGGAAAGGTGGGATGTCAATAGGGCGTAAGAGGCCTGCTGGTCTTTCCTTTTGACTCTTGTTTTGGGCGCATACTCGACAGGACATTATAAAGTCTCTGATATCTTTTTTCCAAGACGGCCACCAGAAGTAGCGCTTGATCTTTTCTGAGGTCTTGGCCATACCGGGATGTCCTTCCATTAAAGAATCGTGATAACAAGAGATTACTTTTTTCTGTAAATCTGTGCTGGGTAGGTATAATCGTTCTTGGAAATACAATAAGTTTGTCCTTTACTGCAAAGTCCTTTCCCTGCAGATGCCAATTCTGTATGTCTGCTGGAGTTACAAGTTGCCTGGCTTTATCCTTAACTTCCTCTATGGATTCTGTGGCGATTACACCCAGAATTCTTTGTTCGGGAATGATTGGTACAGGTTTAGGGTTGATGAAGTGTTCTTCCACTCCCATCCGAGAAAGGGCATCAGCTTTACCGTTCTTTGTACCAGGTCGATAGGTAATTATGAAGTCAAACTTGGCAAAGAATAATGCCCAACGGAGTTGTCTAGAGGATTGGGCTTTTGCGGTTTTCAAATATTGCAGGTTTCGGTGATCCGTAATCACAGTAACGGTGTGTCGGGCCCCCAGCAGATAATGCCGCCAAGCCTTAAAGGCAGACTTGATAGCCTTGTCAGTAATCGTGTAATTGATTTCAGGAGGCGAGAATTTGCGGGACCAAAATGCCACAGGATGCAACTGATTGGTTACCGGGTCCTTTTGTGATAGAACTGCCCCCATGGCAAGGCTTGAAGCATCAGTTTCCACGATGTAGGGGAGTTCGGGGCGAGGGTGTTTTAAGATTGGCGCCGAGATAAATTTAGTCTTCAAATCCTGGAAAGCTTGTTCCGCCTCGGTAGACCATTCAAAACGTTTGTTTTTCTTTAACAAGGCAGTGATGGGCTGGACTATTCGAGAGAATTCGGGGATAAACCTGCGGTAAAAGTTAGCGAAGCCTAACATGCTTTGCACACCTTTTACGGAGGATGGTGATGGCCATTTGAGAACTGCATCGACCTTCTTTGAATCCATACGCACTCCGCCAGGTGATAATATGAATCCCAAGAATTCAACTTCAGTCACGTTGAAAACACATTTTTCCAACTTAGCGAAAAGTTTGTGTTGACGCAATCTTTCGAGGACCATTTTCACGTGTTTCCGATGTTCAGATTCCGATGAAGAATAAACGAGGATGTCGTCAATGTAAACAACAACACACACATCTATGAGCTCTCTGAGGACATCGTTCATAAAATATTGAAAGGCGGCCGGGGCATTGCAAAGTCCGAAGGGCATGACCTGATATTCAAATAGCCCATACTTGGTGCGGAAGGCCGTCTTCCATTCATCGCCCTCTTTTACTCGTACCAAGTGGTAAGCTCCTCTAAGATCCAGCTTTGTATATATGCATGCTTTTCTGACTTGGTCCAGGAGTTCAGGGATCAAAGGTAACGGATATCTATTCTTAACGGTGATCTGGTTCAGGGAGCGATAATCTATACAAGTTCTAAGGTCTCCTTCCTTTTTTGGAACGAAGAACAAAGCTGAAGAAGCAGGGGACTTGGAAGTACGAATAAACCCATTTGCCAGGTATTGATCCAGGTATTGTCGAAGGTGAAGGTTCTCAGGCTCGGTGAGGGCATAAATTCTACTACAAGGAGGAGTAGATCCAGGTATCAGGTCTATCTGGCAGTCATAAGACCTATGAGGAGGTAGAGAGTTAGCCTGATCCTTCCGGAAAACATCTTGGTATTCTAGGTATTCGGGAGGTAACTGGGGAGTCTCTGAAGAAATTGCTGCCAGTGCAACACCAGGTGGAGGGTGACAAGTAGAGACACATTCTGGAAACTGGACCGTTCTTGCTCGCCAATCGATCAGAGGATTGTGTTTCTCTAACCAAGGTATTCCTAGAATAATCTGAAACTGAGGGGCCTTGATCACATCGAACACGATCTTCTCATGGTGTCCATCTTGACTTACTAGCGTCACCTCTTGAGTGGTATGCGTTACTGGCCCGGAGGCTATCTCCGTACCATCCACCGTAGTAATGACGTCCTTTACAGCCTTGGGACAAAGAGTTAGATTCATCCTCAAAACCATTTCATGATCCACATAATTGCCGATGGCACCGCTGTCGACATAAGCTTCAATTGCATGTAATCATTCCGGATTATCAGGGCTAATGAGGACCATAGGTATCACGAAATGCGAGGTCACGGAACTGGTTTTCACGCTCGGCAAGAGGACCTCTATTCTTGTCGGGCGAGGTCGTTTCCCTGCTCAGAGTTTGTAACTTTGGTAACTGCAGCTCCTACTGCCTTCTTGGCAGGTTTCACCGGACAGTCTCGAAGAAAGTGCCCTGAGTTTCCGCAATAGAGGCATAATTGCAACTGTTTTCTCCTTTCCCGCTCCTTTTGTGTTAGAGGACCTTTCAGACCCCCTATTTGCATGGGTTCCCCGGAGTCTACTCCTTTGGAAGGAGTTGGCGGTTTGGAAAATACTCGAGCATCAAACTTGGAACGATCGGCCTTCCTGTTCTGCAGTCTGTGATCTATTTGAACGACTAAGTCTATATAGTCCGAACAATCTTGTGGGGGATTCACTACTTGGGCTAACACATCTTTGAGCTCTCCACGTAGACCTCTATAAAACAGCGTAATCCTTTTGTCCTCAGGCCATTGAGTTTCCACTATCAGTCTGTTGAAAGACGCAATATAAGCCAAAAGGTCTTGATTACCTTGTCGCAACGAAAGAAGCTCATTGTCCAAGGCCTGCCCCTGTGAATGTCTTGCGAACAGTTTTTCCATGCTGAGCTGAAAAGCTTGAAAATCATGGAGGACCGGATCATCTTGATTTACTAGAGGGATCGACCAGTCTGCCGCATTGCCACTAAGGTACGAAAGCACGAAAGCTACTTTAGCTTGATCAGTTGGAAAGGCTGCTGGCCGGCATAAGAAATGCAACCGGCACTGATTGATAAATACTGCAAACCTCTTTGGGTCACCAGAAAATCGTTCGGGCGGAGCCAGAGGTACATTCCCAGGTAGGTTGATCTGCACTGGATTCATAGAGGATGTAGAAGGAAGATTTCCCCCAGATGCGGGTAACGGGGCCTGTCCGGCTTGTGACTGTAGCAATTGTCTAGCGAGATCATCTGTTCGCTCCTTGGAAATAATCAGTTCCCTTCTTAGAGCGTTCGTTTCCTGACGGGCTGCATGCACTTCTGCCCTTAGGTCCCCAAGTAACTGGGCTAGCTGGTCGGTATCCGAGGTTTCCATAGCGCCTGGACGGGAGTTTTGTGGTAGGCTTTGCGTTCTGTAACGCTCACCTGATTCCCGTAGAGGCGCCGGTCTTGACTGGGCGTATACCGTATCTTCAAAGGTGATGTGTAACACACGGCTGGCTCTTTGGGCTGGACCTCTGTGCACTGTATGTCTGACTTGAAGGGTAAGATGTCTTAGGTAAGTGAACGCCGTGCTCTCCATCTGCCTCGGGGCAGGGTGCTGTAACCAGTTTCTTCACTGGATAAGGGGAGCAGGCCTCTTGACTTCAGAGGACTGCTGTCCGTCGTTTACTGCACGAACGGTAAGTTTCGAGTAATTCTAATGTCTTTAAAGTCTTTAGTAATGATGTTTCTTGTTTTGCAGGGTTCCGGCGATGGCGGATGACGGGCTGAAGTGAGTTGAAGATGGAGCCCGTGTGATGAATAGAAGCGCCTGGAAGCACGTAAGTAAGCGCTTGTTGCCTGCTTCACGATGCGCTCTAACTGTCTTTTTATTTTGCAGGTACAAGTTCGGAGCGGCTGCAGGGTGCCGGAATACCCACTGGGTTAGATGTGGAAAGGAGTAATGGCACGTGAGTATTAAAGTTCCCCAATGTCTTTAAACGCACCTTGTTTTGTCTTTCAGATGCGGGATGCAGCGCCGAAGGCCTCCGGAGCGTGCAAAGAGTTGGTAAGCTTTTGTCTTTCAGATGCCGGAATGCAGTGTGAAGACCTCCGGAGCGCACGAAGAGTAGGTAAGCCTTTGTCTTTCAGATGCCGGAATGCAGCGCGAGGCGTTGGTGACAGCCGATGGACCAGGTAAGTGAAGAGCTGTCACTGAAGACCGTAATGCTAACCTGTTCTTTCTTGTTTTTATAGGTGTTGCTGAAGACTGGATTCAGGATGGTAAGCCTTTTTCCTTAGGCCCAGGATCAGATGCAGAAGACACGATGAGCGTTCTGCTGCAGAGGATGCAGAATAACGCAAAGCAAGATTCATCCATCGGGTGTGGTTTAAATAGCCTCCTGTAGTGCTTAGGTGTCTCCTTCCACAGCCACGCCTAGGTAAGAAAAGAGTTCCTGCTTTCCAGAAGAGTTCCAGTGTTCTGAATCTAGGGAGTGGCTCCTGCCCCACCCAACAGGAAAAGTAGTTCCAAACAGAAAAGGATCAGAGGCTCAACTGGCAGGCAAGTAAGCAGCATGGTCTGCTGCAGGTAAGTCCACCCAAGCATTATGAGCCCGGCGCTTCCAGCGCTGGGACTGGGCATATTTATGAGCCTGGTGCCACTGGCGCCAGGACTGGGTCCAAAAGGTCCCAATTGGGACTGGTTGGCACTCGGAACCTGGGTTATGGATCTGCTTCCAAGGGAGTTGGGAAAACCCTGACCTTTTGGAAGCAGAGATCATGACACCCGGGTAGCCTTGCCCGTCTGGCTCGCCCTCCTGCGACTCAGGATGGAGCAAGGGTACTGTTAAGGCCACCCAACGGTGTAGCTCCTCGCTAGAGTCTAGTCTCTGCACTTGGATCGCCGTCTCCCATGCCGCTGTCTCAGCTGTGATCCACTTCGAAAGATCTCCCCACCATAGGGGCATAAGCGGGCCTCTGGGGCTTTTCCACCCCATGGCTATGCGTCTTTTGGCCGTTATATATATAAGGTCTCTGAGCTTATTTAGGGGTTTATTCTTCCTGCTGCGCCTATACCTGCCCAGAATACATGCCGAGGGTTCGTCCACTTCAATTTCAATGTCTGCCCCGGCCACTCTTTCCTTCACTTGTGACCAGAACTCTATAATCACTGGGCATCCCCAGAACATATGGGTCATACCAACCTTGGGTTCCCTGCATTTGGGACATAATTGGGTGCCAGCGCCTATGAATCTTGATATAGCTTCCGTAGTGAGGTACGCTCTGTTCATGATATACAGTTGGATGAGCTGTAAGCGGGCGTTTCGGGAGATTTTTTTGTGGTAGTGGGTAATATCACCCCAATCTTTGTCTTCAAAAACAAGGCTTAATTCAGTCTCCCATTTGTTCCGGCATTTGAGGTCGTCCATGGTGGAGCCCCACAGTAGGGCCTCGTAGATACGTGAAGTTTTGTGGCCCCCTTCAGCAGCGTTCAGTATCGTTTCGATGAATTCGTCTTCCTCAGTCTGGTCGACAGCGACCGGCCATCTGCTATTCAAGGCTTGTATGACCACTCTGTGCAACAGAAATTGCCCTGCCGGTGGCCCGTGACGTCACAGAGATCCGAGAAGATTAAAACCTCTCGTTCTTGGATCAAGTCCCCCAGTGTGGCCACCCCGAAGGGCTCCCATTGTGTACGAGTCTCAAATTGTCCCCAGGAATGATTGGTCATGAGTGCTGCAATGGGAATCTGTGGGGAGTACGGATCTTCAGACCCGACTAGCTTGCAGGCCCTTTTCCAAAGTTGGATGCCTAACTTGACAAGGTAAGGGCAATGTTCAAGGGCACCCTTTCTGGTCCATAGCATGTCTCTAAGTAGCAGCTGGGGGAGGGCCGGTTGGAGGAGGCGAGTGTCCGTTGTGTTCTCATCGGCCAACCACTGCACAACGTGTCTCAACTGGCTAGCAAGGAAGTAGAGTTCGAAATTGGGGATCTTCAGTCCGCTCCTCTCGTGTGGTCTCTGGAGAGTCTCCAATGCCACTCTGTGCCTGCCTCCCTGCCAGAGCAAGCCCCTACAGAGTTTGTTGAGGTCTTTAAAGAACGAGGGGGGGATGTTGAAGGGAATGTTAGTGAAGTTATGCAATAGGCGGGGAAGGGCGACCATCTTAAGGAGTCCCGCCCTCCCGGCCACCGAAAGCGGGAGCCAACCCCAAAATTCCATGGATTTTGTGAGAGAGTCTTTGGCCTTAATGGTCTTAAGAATATGTTTCGTACCGGGGTTTTGGTGTATAGTTATCCCCAAATATTTGAAAGATGTCACCTGCCATTCGAGGTCTAGAGGGGTGAGAGATCCATATTCTTCACTGTGTAGTGCAGCTAGGGGGTAGAGGCAAGATTTACTCCTATTAATCTGTATCCCGGTGTGCTTGTGAAAGCCGTCCAGGGTTTCTAAGATGTAGGGCAGGAGGTGTTCAGGGTCTTGTAGGTACAAGAGGGTGTCATCAGCGTACATAGAGACGAGATGAGTCGTTCGGTTTATAGTCAAAAAGTCGAAAACATAATGTCGAATAGCAAAAATGTCGAAAAAAAATGTCGAATGTAAAAAAGTCGAAAAAACATACATATAATAGGAAAAGTCATAATTTCGAAAAAAAAATGTCGAAAAAAAAATTGAAAACCCAAAACACTCTTTTTTTTTTTTTTTACCCAGATAGTAACATTTATTATGGGGGTGGGGTCAATCCCAAACCCCAACCCCAACCCCCCCCTCCTCCCCATCCCCTCCACCCCCCATAGATATACCTTTAATTATTTTAAAAAAATCTTTAATAAGACAAACAAGCACAAGCAATCCAAACTATTCTAGCCAATCACGACATTACCCAAAATGTCCTAGCTCCTACACATATAAAAGGCCGCACGCTAGACTGGATAGCCAACCACAACTGCAACATCACCATCTCCAGTATCCTACCTCAAATATGGACCGACCATCATCTTATTTGCTTCACAGCCAACATCGAACCTCCCAAACCCAATAAGATTAAAATAGCACCCCCCATGCCAACAAGAAGTAAAAAAGAAATCACAGCTGAAAAACTACTCCCACTCCTCCTACCAACTCTCATAGCTAGTCCAAATGATTCCAACCCCAGTGAGTTAGTCGAATCATTTAACAACGCCATGACCAAAGCGCTAAACTTGATTGCCCCTACCAAACTCCACAAAAGTAAACGGGAAACTCACCTCAACTCTTGGTTTACCCCCCATCTCAAAGAAATGCGTATCCAAAAACGCAAACTCCAAGCTATCTGGAGGCATACTCCCTCTGCCGACAATAGAACCACACTTGCTAACTTTGCCAAAAAATACAAAAAGGAAATCATTCAAACGAAAAAAGACTCATTCAATCATAGAATCAGTAAAGCCAATTCCAACTCCAAAGAGCTCTTCACTATTCTTCGTGAATTGGAAAACCCTATTGCCCCCACAGACAATGTCCCCAAGGATAAATCCTGGTGCACTAGCATCCAAAATGCTCTTGCAAATAAAATCATAACCCTTCAATCTAAAATTGCTGAGAAAAAAGCCTCCTTGCACCCTCACGGTACCCACACCACCCCATTGAAGGAGTCACCCAGCACACCCCCCCAAAACAATGATAAACCCTTCAGGTTCACCAACATCTCTATACTGGAAACGGAAAAGGTCATTCTGTCCCTTAAACCGTCAAATTGCCAAGGTGACAGTTGCCCTGCGCAAATCATTAAGGATGCAGCTAGAGATCTAGCACCCTTCATCTCGAAACTTATCAATGCCTCCTTTAACACGAGCACTGTACCCACCAACCTTAAAGGATCCTGGGTTCTCCCCCTCCTCAAAAAACAGACACTTGACCCAGCTATCCCCACTAACTACAGGCCTATTACTACGGTCCCATTCCTCCTTAAAATCATTGATAGAGTAGCCTACCTCCAAATCCAAAACCACTTGGAGACGCACCAACTATTAGGTACACGGCAATCTGGCTTCAGACCACTGCACGGCACTGAAACAGCCCTCATTGACCTTAAGACACAAATTGACGAGCTGAAAGACAAAGGTAATACAGCTATGCTCCTCCTCCTTGACCTGTCAGCGGCCTTTGACCTGGTGGATCACGCAGTATTATGCAACCATCTAGCGTCTGCCGCTCACTTCTCAAGTGAAGCTATAGCATGGGTACAATCCTTCCTAGCCAACCGTTCAATGAGAGTGTTCTCCCCTGTAGCAGCAGCGGACCCAATCCAAATCACTTGTGGTGTCCCACAAGGCTCATGTGTCTCACCGACTATGTACAATATCTTCACTAAGCCTCTCTTCGACAAACTTGACAAACTAGGGGTAACCTACACGAATTATGCAGACGATACGCAGATTTTCATACCTCTATCAGGCAACTTTGTCGAAGATACAGCTCTAGTAAACAAAATCTACCTCCTCATTCAGGCATGGATGGCCTCCCACGGCCTCTGCCTAAATGACGACAAAACTGAGATACTAATACTGGGTTCCGACTCCAACCTAAAAAAACTGAGCCCCAACTATCGTAACTTTAACATAGATGGCAATACAATTAAGGTGGCTACCGAGGTAAAAACCTTGGGCTTCTACCTCGACTCCACTCTATCCCTTAAAAAACAAGTCAACACCCTGGCATCCTCTACAGCGTACACCTGCAAACTAATCAGGACCTGCAGACCTTACCTCTCTAAAACCAACTGCATCATGCTTGCCAATGCGTTAGTCATGTCCAAACTAGACTATTGCAATGCCCTCTATGCAGGGGCCAACAAATCCATCATAAATAAAATGCAAATCCTTCAAAACAACGCTCTTAGAGCTGCCCTTGACATACCCCGCAAAGCACATATCTCAAACGTTAGGAAAGACCACCACTGGCTCAAAATCAGCGACAGAGTCCTGCTCAAGACACTATCGCTTACCCATAAAGGGCTCAACAACACTGCTCCCCCCTACATCTCAGCCAGACTAACTAGAAAATCATCTAGGCACCATACCAGGGCTACTAACCACTACCTGCTCGAAACCCCTAGATTCAGACGCTCCAAAGCGGGCGGAGCAAGTTTCCCTGTCAAAGCTGCCCAGGCCTGGAACACATTACCCACTGCACTAAGAGCCAATTTACCCTACTCCAGTTTTAGACGCAAGGTAAAAAACTGGCTCTGGACAAATGACAACTAACCCCTGAGGCACCCATGATACCGTTGTCCATAATGACTTCTGTTCTCAGACCTGCACACTCCCTCAAAACTACAATATGCTAGTTTTCTTTTTCTTTTGCCACACGGCAAGTATTGATCTGTCTTACGGTACTGTTATGTTGTTTCTCGCCTATACTCTGTATGTAACCCAAGTTTAAGTAACCTTGTACCTGCTGCGCCCGGCTACCCCTGGGTTTGTGTGCGCATTATTAAATAAATAAACATAAACATAAACATAATATTAAATAATTAATTAATTATTTAAAAAACCATCCCAAACCCCTATCCCCAACCCCCCCCATCCTCCCCATCACCCCCACCCCCCATGGAAATACCTTTAATTATTTTTTTTAAAAAGTTTAATAAAATATTTATTATTAACACAAAATCGAAAAAAGTCGAAAAAAAGTCGACATTTTTGTTTTTCGACATTTTTGTTTTTCGACTAAATATTTTCGACATTTTTACTTTCGAATATATTGTATTCGAAATTATGACTGGATACCGAGTCGTTCCATCTATTTTAATGCCCCCATCACCGTATTCCTGTCTCAGGTAGGCTGCCACAGGTTCCGCGGCAATGATGTACAACATGGGGGCAGAGGGCAACCTTGACGGGTGCCCCTGTGTAGGGACCATTTTGCAGAATAGGTTCTATTGGTGCGTACCCTTGCAGTTGGGTGAGCGTAAACCAGCTGAGTCCATTTCAGAAATACAGGTCCTATCCCCATTTTGGGCATGGTAGCATATAACCATTCCCACCTCACGGAATCAAAAGCTTTGGTGGCGTCCAGTGAAGCCACTGCAAGTTTCTGTGGTCTTCCCACAGTACTATAAATGACATGGTGTAGCCTACGCAGGTTCTCAGTGATGGATCGTCCGGGGACATATCCGGTTTGGTCTTGATGAATCAACAGTGGGATCACTCTGCATAGTCTGTTAGCAAGCAGTGCAGTGAGGATCTTGCAGTCTACGTTTAGCATAGAGAGGGGCCTGTATGAGCCACAATCTGCCCCGTCCTTCCCTGGCTTGAGTAGGGGTATTATCACTGCCTCGCTCAGGGAGTCCGGGAGGGCGCCACGCTCAAAGGCCTCATTATAGACCTGGGCCAATATAGGAGCGAGTGTTTCCTCATAGGTCTTATAGAACTCCCCGGGGAGGCCGTCCGAGCCTGGGGTTTTCCCAGCTGGTAGCAATCTAATTACTACCCTGACCTCGTCGGGAGTGACGGGCTTGTTCAGGGTGTCAGCCATGAGCGAGTCCAATTTGGGCAAGTCGATGACGTCAAGGACGTCTTCGATCCCTGTGTCAGAAGGGGGCGGGGTCTCAGAGCACAAGTTACGATAGAAGTTAGAGAAAACCAAATTAATTTCCTGTTGGGTATGCACGGCAGTGCCGTCTGGTGTGATTATGTGGCCAATGGGTGGCCTGGGGGTTTCCCTATTATAGAGCCAAGCTAGGAGTTTCCCCAGTTTGTCCCCCAGGGCATGGATTCTTTCCATGTGCTTGGCGTAGCTCAGTTTACCTAGGGCTTCCCAATGTGTTAGGCAGGTTTGTCTAAGTTCGGTAATTCTATGTAAATGATCAGGGGATGGGTCAACCCTGCCTTCGAGGACACACAGGTCTCTCTCGGCTCGCTCCAGCAGGGTTGTGATGGATCTCTGGGCACCCCCAACTGCTGCAATCATCTCACCCCTCATGACCACCTTATATGCCTCCCAGGTAGTGCTCATGTATTTAACGCTATGTAGGTTATTCTGCCAGTATTCTTCAGTACTATCCCTTATGCGTTCTCTGAATGCAGTATCAAGTAAGGCTTCAGCTCTCAATCTCCACGTGGGTATAGGGTATAGGGGGTTTTGGCAGGAACACCTCCCAGGTGACCAACAGAGGAGAGTGGTCGGACAGTACCCTCGGCAAATAGTGCGCGTCAACAAATGCAGACTGTTGTGTTTGGCTGAGAAAAATATAATCTAGCCTGGTATGCACGGCATGTGGTGGGGAGTAGAAGGAATACTCGCGTTGTTCCAGGTGCTGGTCCCACCAAATATCACTGAGTTGCAACAGTTGGACTAATTTGGAAAGTATTTTGGCCGGGGGGGGAGGGTGCAATTATGGTCGCCTCCCCATATCATGATTCTGTCCATATATGGGTGAGTCGTGTATAGAGGGAGTGGAAGAAGACAGTTGCGTCGTGGTTGGGCGCATAAGTACTAACTAGGCATAACTCTTTACCCTCGATAGAGCCACAAACCAGAACCATCCTCCCCTCGTTGTCCGATTTAGTACTAGTAAGCCTGAAGGGGACCGAAGGGGCAATCCAAATCAGGACCCCTGTGGCATAGGAGGAGTAAGCGGAAGCCACTAGGGTGTTGGCCAGGGCATCTAGTTTTTTGGCAGTTAGGTGAGTCTCTTGAAGCATGGCAATTCTGACCTTGCATCTCTTCAAGTAGGAGTGGACACTTGATGTTTGACGAAGCTGTTCAGGCCTCTGACATTCCAATTGACGATCTTTACTGTGTCAGCCATAGGTGTTACATGGACGGTCATATGGGGCGAGCAGGACTCGGGGTCTTGTTAGTGCAGCAATGCGTATAGAGGGCTCCTGTGGTCTCGGTATTTTCCGTTTATAACCTGGCTTGAGTTCCCAACTTTGGTACCAACATCTCCCATCCCTCCCCCCAATAACTGTAAACTCCCCGAAACTTGACAAACAGTTCAGACTGAAAGCTGGTCCAGCGGGGTTCTCCCCGTTATGAGTACCCCATTTCTGCTCCATTCGACCAGACATAGGTCTCGTGGTGCCCTAAGGGCGGGTGTACCACACCCGAATAAAAAAAAAAAATACCTAGTCCGGGGTTTGAAGAATTGACGTTCCATTCCTAGCGGTGCTCTCTTATAAGATCATTCCTGCTGCTCTCCGCTGCAGTTACCAATTACTTTCGTGGATTTGTATGTTGCCAGCCAAATCTGGAATCGCTCATGAAGCAGTTTGGCGCAAGCTGAGCCCTTTGTCTTCGACGTCAGGGATCTGCTCCCTGTCCTTCCAGTCACGGACCTCCGCAGAGGTGTCGAATAGGTACGTTTTGTTATTGCGTGTTACTTTTAGTCTAGCAGGGTACAGGAGCATGTAGCGCAACCCAGCCTTCTTCAACCTGGCTTTAGAGTAAATTAATTGCGCTCTTTGCATCTGCACCTGAAATGTATAGTCAGGGTAAATAGCAATCTTCGCAGAATCCCGCTGTATTTGGCCACCAGACCTCGAGAAAGCCAAAATAGTCTCCCTGTCCTTGTAATTCAGCACTTTTGCTATCACTGGTCTGGGTGGGGCACCGGGGGCCGGTCTTTTGGTAAGCGAGCGGTGTGCTCTTTCAATTGTAAAGCCCTGTGAGAGCTTGACTGCTCCGATCTCGTGAATCAACAGGTTCTCAACGAAGTTAGTGGGGTCGGCTCCTTCAATGCCCTCAGGCAAACCCAAGAGTCTGATGTTATTTTGGCATGCCCGCCCTTCCGCCTCCTCAGCCCTGTCCTCTAGGTTCTTCACCCTTTGTTGTAGCAAGTCGACATCTTTTAGGAGCAAGAGTTTTGCCTCTGTGTTTTCGCGGACCTGGGTTTCAAGCACCTCGGTTCCGCTGGATATGGCGCGAACGTCGTGTTGCAGGAGGCCCAAATCTATGGCTACTGCATCTATTTTGCTTTCCGTTTTGGTTTGAAGGGTCATAATGGCTTGCAGAATCTGGGAGTTGGCAGGTTCTTCTGCTCCCTCAGAGGGGCCCTGGCGTACCTTCGTCTCACCCTTTTTTTCAGTGTCGGGTCCCGTGGGCCCTCCAGCCGCGAAAGTTTCCATTGTCGTTTGGCGCTGTTTGGCTTTGGCGCCCTTCCCGGTCATCCCACCAGCGCCGGCGGGGGACGTTGCAGATCCTCTGCTAGTGCTGCGTAGTGGCTGTTGCCCTGATTGAGTGTAGGGGTGGCAGCGCTGCACCGAGGGCCCCCAGCGAGGCCGGCGCTTAATGTGTGTGTGCTCTCCAAAGCCCGCGGGGGCAGGAGCACGGGCCTGTCAGTTCGCAGTGGGCTGGTTGTGCTCTCTCACCATGCTCCGCGGTGCAGACCTGGAGCGGGCCGGTAGAAGCTCTGTAGTGGGCTGGTGAAGTCCTGTCCCTCACTGGGTACAGGCCGGACCCTCAAGGTGTTCTGCGGTCCGGTTGTCAGTGCCGGCGGGCCTTCTATCTGTTGGCTTGCGAGGTATTCCCACCCCCCAGAGCGCTATCTGGGCGCCGTTCGCCGTGTGTGCTTCTGTCTGTGGGGAGGTGGGGAGCAGGAATCGCAATGCGGTGGGTTCACCTCTGGGGCTACTCACCTCTTAAGCTTGCCCAGAGTGGCAGAGCCTCAGCAATCACAGCTCCCGTCTCCAGTGGCAATCGCTCCACTCTCCACCACTCCCTTGCCGCCTCCGCTCGGCCGGGATCACCAAAGGTTTGCCTCCCTTCTTCCGGTTCTGCGACCGCCAGGCGGCGGGCAGCCCAGGAGCAGCGTCTCACTCGTCTTCTCATGCCCGGCGCCTTACGGCCTGGGAAGCGGGTCCTCAGTCCTCCGGGGCCGCCGGTTCGGCCAGACCCAGTGCAACCCCTCGGGGGAAGCCCCGCGCACAGGGATCCCGTGTCTGCCTCGGCGTCACACGGAGCGCCGCTCTCTTGTGCCGGGCACAGTGGCGTCCCTTCAGTGCCGGCTGCAGGTCATGCGTGGGGGACTCTGCTCTTCACCCCGGAGGCCACAAGCAGCACTGACCCAGTCAGTGGTTCCCCCAGGCGCAGCGCAGGTGTTCAGGCGGTAGCTGCCATTTTCTCTCGGCTCTGCAGCATCCATTGGATGGTGCCCTGGTCTCCTCTGGGCGCGTGGAGCCACAGGATTTCCACAGGTGGGTCTCTGGGATGTTATGATGAAGATCGTGGCAACTGCAAAAGTTATTGAGCTTCGAAAGAACGAGTTAAAGAACGAGTTAGGCAGCAAATGTTGATCACATCACACGGAGCTCGTCAGGGATGCGTCCTCTTCACATGGCGGTTAGCCACGCCCCCTGGACTGTTTTTATTAATATATAAAAATATAGGAAAATATATGAATAAAAATGGCAGTGTCTCTCCTTGTGCATGTTTACCATTTAAGGTACTCCAAAAAACAAAATGGCTGCTTCTTATAGCAGCCAACATGACATCATGGCATTTTGCTCGGTTACATAACAATTTTATAGAAATTATTTTTAGGTTATCTTATTGGTTATTTAGTGAAGATTATTCTCTGTTTTTAAATAATTCTACTACCATTATAGTCTCAATTGTAATATGATTGTAACTATTTCCATCTGAAAAGTTAAAGTGAGTTATACATACAAATCAAGGAAACAAATCTGAGAAATGTTTAGAAAATGTGTATTCAAATATTGTTATAAAAACATTTAAATAATTGGAAGCAGAAAAAATATTTCATTTTTAAATAATTAGAAAGATCTTACAGAAAAATCCAGAACCCTGTTGTTAACGGGGTGAATTCATGATTAATTACAAAAATACATAACATTCCTCCTCCTGGATGAGACCTGAGAGACATGTGTCACTTTTATTGATCCATTTATATTCCTGCTGTCCTAATAATGTGCTTTTGTTGCCAACTCCAAAAGGCAACATCATTACTTCTAGGTCCAAACACCTAAACATATTTATTGACTGATCATGATGTTCATGATGTTCAATTTCCCAATGTGATGCCAATCGCTATTTCTGTTCCTTATTTTTAATACCTCTTATATGTTCCTATAGGCGAAATTTCAATTTCCTACATTTTTCTCCCAAAGCACAATTTTTTTCAGTTTACATTGGAACACATATATGAAATATTTTGTGTTGCAGTAAATGAAGGATGTTATTTCTAATGCGATTTAATTATATTTGTATACCATGAAACCGATTTTACAATGTCAACATTTGTAGTTTGCCAATGGTGTAGAAAGCCCTGGTTTCCTGATTGATTTAAGGTAATTCTGAGTGATTATATTCTTGATAGTTGTTGCTTTGCAAAACTTGATAAGTGATCTGTCTAATATGTAACTGTTGATGTCCTTATCCACTTTCAATACTTCAGAAGTCTTATTCAATATTTTCCTTACTTGTTTGCATCGTTACTATTGGTGGTAATGAAACGATCCATGTTTGCATCTTTCACTTTATTAGATTACTTATTCTATAGTAAATCATTTATATTAATATATTCTGCTTTAACATATGATATGATATGATATGTCATTTATAACTCACCTGTACACAAGTATTTCTAGGTGCGACAAGACATGGGAGGGAAGACAGAATGAGAGCAAGACAAACAATCTTACTAAGCCTTGTGTCATTCAGATTGTGCAAGTGCGACAACGCAAAGTGCAGGGGGAAGGGGAGAGGGAAGTGCCAGGGAGAAGGAAGGGGAAGTGCAATCAGGGCAGCATTGTGCTACGTAAACGCAGCCTGGGCAACGCGGCTCTGTGTAAATGCAAGGAGGCTGGGGACTGTAGGGTTACAGTTGCGACCCCTAATTGTGTGGTAGGCCCGAAGGCAGTGCAGAGGAGGCTGATCATGAGGAGCATGGTACCCAGTGGGACTCTGCGGGTAGCCAAACAACCAGTCGGCGCAGCAGACAGGTGGTCTGCAGGGGAGAGAGAGAGAGTGAGAAAGCAGAGGAGAAAAGGACGGTCTTGAGCTGTTTCCGGATCTTGGGGTGGTCTGGCTCAAGTTTGAGAGGGGCAGGGAGACCATTCGAGAGGGAGGCACCTGCAAAGGAGAGAGATCTACCCCCAACTCTCTGCCTGGAGAAAGGTCTGACCTTCAGAGAGTTTGAGGTAGTTCAACGAAGGGCTTGAGAAGGAAGGTATTTTGGAACAGAGAGTTGGATATAGTGAGGGCCCCGGCCCCAGAAATCCTTGTGGATGATGCAGAGGGTCTTGAACATTATCCCTGTAGCCACCGGGAACCAGTGGAGAGATTTCCGGACTGGAGAGATACAGTCCCTGGACTTGAGGCCAAGGACAAGTCTACGAGTCCTGCTCTGGATTAGTTGCAGAGGTCAAAGAGTAGAGGAAGGCAGATTAAGAAAGAGGCTGTTTCAGTAGTTCAGCCTAGATAGAACCAGGGCTCTAGTGACAGTGAGCTTCTGGGGGAATTTTGTAAAAGGAAGAATACCTCTGAGGAAGTGCAGCTGGTAGTCGGAATTCTTGGCAAGGCCAGTGATATGATGAGAGAAGGAGAGAGTCGAAGATGACACCAAGGATTCTTGCCGCACAGGAAGGCAAAAGAAGAGAGCCCAAGGAAGTCAGCCAGAGTGAGAGAGGGAAAGCAGGATCAGAAGTCGGAATGAGAAGGATCTCAGTCTTACTTGCATTAAGGCAGAGATCATTGAAGGTGCGCCAATCCTGAATCGTGGATAGACAGTCAGGAATGAGCGAGAGAGGAGAGGAGGCTGTGGGGAGCCTGAAAGAGAGCTGAGTGTCATCCGCACAACACTCAAAGTTACAGGAGAAGGTAGAGATCAGGTCAGCCAAATGGGCCAAGTAGACATTGAAGGGCCAGGGTGAGAGGTTAGAGTCCTGGGGAACACCACATGTAGCGAGAGATGTGGTGGATAGAAATGACACAAATTGGACCTGGGAGGGTCGGTCCCAAGGAAGGAGGTCAATCAATCCAGGGTCTGATCCATGAGGAACAGGCTTTTATAGTCCATTGATCAGGATAGCAGGATTGACCTTGTAGGACGGTTGGAAAAAGATTAGTGAGCAGACGGGTGTTCAGGAGAGCAGTTTCCATGCCTCTGGCTATGCGGAAGCCAGGCTGATGGTCATGTAGACAGCCAACAGATTCAGTGTGGAGAGTAAACTGGGAGATGGCCAGATTTTCCTGCAGTTTGCCCAGGAAAGGAGTGATAGAGATTGGGCAATAGTTAGCCGGACAAGTAGGATTGGCAGAAGGCTTTTTAAGGATGGGGTGCACAAGGGAGTGCTTGAGGAGAGAGGAGAAATATCCAGTGGCATAAGAGTGATTACAGAAATTGCCCATGGCTGGAACGATGGTGCCAATGTTGTCCTTGGTGGTTCTAGAAGAGCAGGGGAAAACCTGTTTGGATGACACTTTCATAAATCGAACTTGTCTAGAAACCTTGTCAGGTGTAGTCGGAGAGAAAGAGGAGAAAGGAGGAGGAGAGGGAGAGGCGGCCGGGGGGGGGCCATGAGAGGGAGTGGGAGAGGTGGAGGAGAGAGAGGACGGGATGTCCTCAGTTTTAGTGGTGAAGGGAGAAGCCAGAGCTGTACAGAAGGCCTAGGAGGGAACAGGAGAGCTGGAGATTGCAGAAGGATTGGCCAGATCCTTGCAGATTTTAAAGAGTTTGGCCGTGTCGTTAGAGGCCACCGAGATACGGGACAGCATGTGGACTCTCTTCTTCAACAAGACAGAGAGTATTTATTGCCTCTGGAGCAGGTGGCAGTCTAGTTTGCCAGAGGATGTCCATACTCTTCAGTTGTCAGTTAAAGAGTATGGGTCAAAGGAATATACTGGATGAGTCCTATCTCATTCATAGGGAGGAAATATTCAACAGTGAACGATGTTGGATGATGAAATGGTTGATGGGGTCCTTCAAGGTACAGAGTGTGAGTGGATCACTGGAACGTGATGGGGTGCTAGGTGATTCACCATGTAAATTCCAACAGGTGTCTAGCGGATTCTAAGATCTTCACTTCAATTTGAATATTGGGTTACAATGATTCTATCCCAAATTAATGTTACTCCTGCGTGCATGGATTCCTGAGGGCAAGAGTGAATGCAACCTGTTTATATCTTTGAAGCTAACAAAGCAGAAGGAGTAAATTACATAGTTCTTTTTTTTTAATTTTTTTTTTTAATTTTTTTATTGGTTTGTACAAACCTTTAAAATACATCATTTGTCAGAATCCAATTGTAAATATAAAGCAAAACAAAACTAGACAAGGCAGAGCATATAAGCATCAGATAAGCATGAGACAAAGTTCCATCCTTTTGTCAGGGATCAAGCCTTTGGTGCCAGCAGAGCCTTATCGAGAAGGTCCCTATGGGCTTCATCTGAGGGTTTACACAGTGTTAAGCACTACCCTGAAGTCCCTGTACTGCGGCGTCAGATAACTCAAGGCTCCTTTCAATCTCATGCAAAAATAAAGTCAGCACCCTTGTCAGTTTTGTGTTGGAGCCCGTAAACATCAAGTGCCACCATTCTTCAGCACTCCTCAGTGAGTATTCATTTAACATTTGGCCCAAGTGTTTAGTTCTTAAGGATCTATGGAAAGGGCAGAATAGGACAAGATGTTTGAGTGTTTCAATGCAGGTTTTACAGAACCTGCATACTGTGTCTAACTTGTCCCTTCCAGCCCAGTTCTTTGTTCGTTCTTTTGTTCTAAACAGATTTAGGCGAAATCTCATGAAAGTGGCCCTCCTCCTGTTGTCTGGGAATAAGACCACATAATTTTGCAATTTGTTAAACGCTCTTGCTTCACTAGGGGCATCTCTCATTGTTTTCGAGGTCCTTCGGTCTGTGCTTGTTTGAATCCAGTCTAGTTCCCAAATCTTTTTCTTTACCATCATTGGATTGTCATGCAGCGTTTTGATATTTGTCTCGTACATGGTCAAAAGCTCTTCACATTTTTTTGACCATATGCCTAACAGCCCCTCTGGGTTCGCATTTCCAGGATTCCTCAATATTTTGTATTGGGGAGCGGCATCAGGCAGCGTGATTTTCCTGAATAGAGCCAAGGCATTCCACGCAATACGAGCCTCAATGGATATCAGGCCTAGCTCGTATCGCAAGCACACTGTTGAAGTGCTATTTGGTAGGTGTAAGGTTTTCACCCAGAAGATGTGTTCTAGGGTTGACCAGAGTTCCACTGGACACCCAAAGGCATTTTCGGCTCCATATATGAGAGCTGGGACAACCTTCTGTTGGTAGAAGGATATCACTGGCTTAAGCGAGAACTTCCCATATCTTTTATTTAGGATCATGGCTTGGGAAGCAAAATTTCGGCATTTTGTTTTCGCGGTCTCCACCCAAGGGCTGTCATTTGAGTTTGTGTTGACTTGCATGCCGAGATATCTTGTGCTTTCTACCGTAATTAGTTTCTCTTTTCCTAAATGCCAACAGAATTTATTGCTTTTCCGGTGACGGCCCGTTTGCAGATTTTGCAGCGTCAGAATTTCACTTTTTGTGTTGTTGATGTGCAGGCCGTTGTTATCTGCATAGCGTTCTACTGCGTACATTTTGCGCTGAAGGCCGATTGGAGTGGTGTCTAGCAGGATTAGGTCATCAGCGTACAACATCCAGCTCAGAACAGAGCCATGTATCTTAGGGGAAAAGGATCGAGGCTTATCAATAGCAATGCCGATGTCCGAGAGGAATAAATTAAATATGATTGCCGCCAGGGGGCAGCCCTGTTTAACTCCACAAAAGGTGTTGATTTCTTCTGTAAGAGTTCCACGTTGTTCAAGGCGCACTCTAATGGTTGTTGCAGTGTGGATTTCTTTAATGGCGGCTAATAGACTCTCCGGACAGCCCCAGTTTGTTATCTTGGTCCACAAAAGTTCTCGGTCGATGGAATCGAAAGCATGGGAAAAGTCTATCAGGGCCAAGTAGACCTTTTTGCCAGATCTAATTGCTTCCATCTTCAGCAGATTTATTAGCAAGAGGTTTAGACCACAGCCGACCCCTTTTACAAAGCCCGTCTGTCGATCGTCAAAGTGGTTGCTATCTTTAATCCATTGTGACAATTCCTGTTGGAGCATTGTTGCATACACTTTGCCTAATACGTCCAGAAGCGCTATTGGTCGGTAGTTTTTGGGCTCAAGGCGATTTCCTTTTTTGAAGATAGGAACTATTATTGCAGATTTCCAGGAGTTTGGAGTTGCACATCTTCTGCTGATTCGGGTGAATAGTTCTTCGCAGAACTCTGCCCATTGCTCGGGGTTTTGCTTTATAGTAAAGTTAGTAAGGCCGTCCGGCCCTGGGGCCCTTGAGGCGCTCACGTTCTTGATGATTTGAAGTAGATCCGCTTTGGGAAAAGTGAGGTCCCATTTTGTTAGTTTTGGTGTTGTCGGGGCCATCCATTTCCCTTTTTTACTGTACAGATTTTCAAAATGTGAGGTCCACCCTGCTTCTGAAACTGTGTTTGTCGTCAGTGCTCTTTGGGGAGCTCCTTCATTGTTAATTAAGCTCCAAAATTCAGATGAGTTTTTATTTCTCATCTTTTGCAGCATCAGTTCAGCATCGTTTTGGAGCATTTGAGCCTTGTGAGAGCGAATCCAGTTTTTGTACTTCTGTTTTGCAGCATGTATACCTTGCATAGACGTTGTAGGATCTTTGATTTTTAAGTGTCTGATAATTGCACGAAGTTCTCTCTTTCTCCTCATAACCTCTGCGTCGAATTTGTGTTTATTTGCAAATCCAGAGTTTCTCGATCCGTGTTTTTTTTCCACAAACAGTTTGAGAAGATGAACGTATTCCACTCCAAGGTCAGTCTTGATAAAACTTTCTGAGATTTTGGCGACTTCATCAGGGTGGAGTGAGAGCCTCACACGGTTAGGCTCTACCAAGATCTGATGGTTCCAGCATTTGTTAAGAGGTTGTTTCGAAGCTTGCAAGGTTAAAATTATCATCTCATGATCACTTTGGGTCATCTGTTTTACTACAAATGACAGAGTTGATTGTTGGATCTTTTCTGAGACGAAAAAATAGTCCAAGGTGGATTTTTGTTTGAGTCGTCTCCATGTTGGTGCAGCAGGTATATCTCCGGCAGTATTTCCATTAAGCATTTCAAGATCTCTGGCTTCCATTTCTACCATCCATTTTACGGCCAGGTTATTTGATACATTGAGGACTGCATTGTTTTTCCGTCTTAGGTCTATACAGTTGATATTCAAGTCTCCGCATATGATTATGTTATATGACTCATTTTTGATCATTAGGTCGTCAATTATTGAGGAGACTTTATCTATAAACAAAGTTGTCCCGGCCAGGGTATGGTTCCAGTATAGGTTCAATAGATGGAAATGTGTTATGTTGGCCGGTTTAGGGTCTGCCGAAGCTATTGTTGTTACCTGGATGAATGGCGACAAATTTGCAGTGTTTATTATACGGCATCCGGAACTTTTTTTGACCAAAGTCAGCAGGCCTGCCATGGGTCTTCCTCTGGTTTTTTTGGCGGCCGGATTAAAGGCCACTTCATAGGTGTCCACGGTCGGGCAAGTTGTTAGCCATGTTTCCTGGAGGCAGACCACATCAAGCTCATCCAACCAAGGATCTTCAAGGAGGTGGGAGAAGCCCCTGGTGTTCCAGGATCCAATCCTGAACTCCAGTTGCTCCTCTACCACATGGCATTATCTTCTTGAGGGTCTGCATAGAGCTTCCGCCAGCCAGGACCAATCTTTTTGGTTAGTGCTTGATTTTTTAAGGATTTTTAAGTCATCACTACTTTGTTCAATGGCACCAATACCTTTAATAGTGATCTTGATGTTTTCGTCTTTTGAGAGTTTTCCCAAAACATTCCCAGTAGAACTACAGGATGGTTGAAGTTTCTTGGAATCGGATCCAAGGTGTAGTTCACTCTCACTAGAATTGTCAAACAAAGTGGTTTCAGAGTCTCTCTTTACAGAAGACAGTTCTTGATGTACATTGTCCGGTTTAATTTTTTGAGTTTCTGTCGAGTGCTCCGTTTTGGCGTACTCAGATACTTCTGAAATGTCATAGCCCATGGACATGAGTGCAGATGCAGCATCCGTGACAATGTTCAGGACAATTCTGGATCTAAAGTGAAGGATGACTTTATCATTTTGATCCTCGTTCTCAAATTCTACGGTCTTGATGTCGTCGGAACGAATCGTTCTAAGAGATGGTACATGCTGGAATAGGCATAGAACGTTTGTTCGATTTAAGATGAGATTGTCACTATGTTCAATGCGTTCCAACCGGACTTTGTGGAGTGATAATCCTTTTTCGCTGCATCCTTTGTCTATTCTGTTTTTTTGACGCTCTTCATTAAGATATGAGCCATGAACTAAGTCCTTGGTCTCGTGTCCGGCCGGTCTTGATCTAATTTTGTTCTCATTGTTAGGATCAGGCCTAACATAGGATTGTCCTTTTCGGGCGCCATTATTTCTTAGGCCCTCTTCCAGATCTAGAACCCTTTTCGTCATCGGTTTAGAGGTTGGCTGTGAGTACACAAGGGCTTTTCGTCTGTCTTCCAAAGTTTTAAACGTAGGACTCACAGGGACGACCTTTTGCATCTCCTGTACAGTGGACATTTCAGGTAGAGTGCATATTCTTGAGACTCCAGTTGGTATTTGGGTGATTTCCAGATCATATTCGTCGTTTGATTTTTTTTGTAATTCAGGAGCAACTGCCTGGACTTCTGCTTCCGTGTCAACAGCTAGGACCTCGGAATCCAAGTCCTCATACACGGAGAGGTTAGTGAGGTCAATAGAGGTTTCATCTGCAGGTTCAGAAGGCAATATCGGGATCTTACCATTTATAGTTACACTGTCAATGGAAAGATCTTTTTTAGGTGCAGAACCTCGTTCATCTGTGAGAGTATTATTGACAGTGATGTTGACAGTTTTTAAGTTCCGGAGAAATTTTCTTGAGTTATTTCCAAGTCTCTGATTTTTAGTTTTTTGATTTTTTGTTTTTTTTGTCTGTGCTGGTTTGGAGGCCCTTGGGCCTGTTTTCTGAAATGTGGTTCCTTTAAATATATCAAATATTTGACTTTTTGGCTCATCTGTTTGTGGAATTGAGGATGCCCTGGGCACGCAAGGGACACCCGTGTCCGATATAGATACTGATGTCGTAGGTGTTTGTGGGTCCAGCGTCGCAGGGTTGGATGAGCTCTTGCTACTTTCCAAGACACTAGCAAAGTTTATTTGTTTAAGTACGTCATCAGTCGATTTTTTTTGACCGAGGGCAGGGACCTCCGGCAAGAGTTTTGTGATATCAGGTGTAGGGCCCTGATTACACCAGATTGCAGATGCTAAGTCGATCGAACTCCCTGAGGGGCTGATCGGTTTGTTTGGAACTAAGCAGTCAGCATTAGGTGCTGTTGTTGTTAGAACAACTGTTGGCTCACCAGGGAACTTTGTAGATCCCAATGTTTCTATGATGATTTGCGGCCTCCGAGCTCCAGTGTCCTTATAAAGATTGCTGGCAGATATGGAGACAGGGGGGTCAATTGGTGATTGCCCATTGCAGTTTTTAAGGTGGCCTTGGGGCTCCAGTCTCGCTTGTGGATTCGTGTCCTGATGTAAGACCTGTTGTTGTTTGAGCGCGCTTAAGGCTTCTTTGGCGATCTCGGCCAGGAGTTTTCTGTCCAGTTTGTTATTTTCTTTCTGATCTGCTAGAGTTTGCAGGGCTACGGTTATTTTGGCCTTAACAGTCTCGTTTTCCCTTATTTCGGTGTTCAGATCTTTTTCAATATTAATTAGTTTTGAGTTCATAAGCGCCACTAACGTTGACAAGTCCTTCACGTTATCATTTAATTGCTCATAAAGCTTTAGAAAGGGGGCAATCGAAATTCCAGTAGAAGACATTAATATTGATTGAAGATCTTTTATGCAGGTCGCGTCGAGCCTGGCGTTTGAGCAGCGAGTTTTTTTGTGTGCTTGGGCTTTAGATCTTCTGACTTTTGGGTACTCACGTTCTATGAGTGAAGAAACAGAAGAGCGAGTCTCAGACGAGGTTGAACTGGAAATGGAAGAATCACTTGCCACGCCAATTTGTGTGCTCGTGTATTTTACACATCTAGAGTTAGTTGGTCGCGTTTGCAGAGTGTCGTACCTTTGGGGGGCCCGTGCTTGAGAGCAAGAAATGCTGGGTGAGGCTGGGCACACAGGTTTTTCTTGATGGGGCGGTGTGTGGCTCAAAGTGACCATCGGGTTTAGGTATAGGGGGGTCCTGTTTACCCCTAGTTGTACATTATTAGTAGGTACTGAGGGTGTCCATTGTTTTTCTCGACCTGTTGGAGGGCTGACTCTTCTAGTTGCGAGTTTGCGGTCTCAATTTATTTGTGAAATTCCCTGTAGGATTTTGTTTACCACTTCTAGTGAGTCTCTCCTGTTATTCATGGGAGCCGGGGAGGCGTGTCCTTCATGTGGAGTGCTTAAGGGGTGTTGTGGCGTGGCCAGGGAACAAAATACATCTTCTTCTATTTCAGAGGTTATCTCAGCATTGGTATTCTCTAGGACAGTTTGATCACAGGATTTCGAGGCTGCTTTAGAGGGCGCACAATGTAAGGGGCACGTTCGTGATTCAAGAGGTTCTGACCGATTTAGGTCAGGTGTGCCTTTAATTTTGTCGGTATTTCCGCAGTTTTGCGCTGTGTGGGCACGCCAAGCTAGTACCATCAGTTTGGGCAAAGAAGCTGTGGGAAGATTTCCGACGTGATACGATATAGGGGGTGGTGAGTAGAGTACATTCAGACTAGAACAGGGAGCACTGGGAGTGGACACGGCTTCCCGCTCCATGCCATGCACGTCCAGCACGGGTGCGGCCACGCGGGACTCCGCTCCAGATTCCGCTCCCCCCCCAGCGTCCGCCGCCGAGTCAGACGCGGACACCTCCAGAACAGAGGCAGAGTCAGGCAAGCAGCAGCGAGGAACAACCCCGTCCTCGTCCGGCGATCCAGCCACTGGGCCACACCCGCCGACAGCCCACACGTCTCCCTGAGTCAAGCCACGTGGGCCAAAGTGAGTGGAATAAGGCGGTCCTGGGTTTTCTGCTGTGTTCACGGCCGTGAGGCAGTCTTCGTGACCGCCGGCCTCCTTCCTCTCATACCCCCCCTCCTCCTCTGGACACGGTAGCAACACTCGCAACGAGGGGTCTTTGATGCCATCTACAGAATTGCGTAGTGGAGAGCAAGGGAGAGGGGTGGGCAGGGGACCAGGCGATGGACAATGCTTTGGGTGAGGGTGGGCACACGAGAGCATGTCTACAGGTGAAGGCTTGGAGACCAGTGATGGGGTTAGAGACTGGAGGGCGTTTTTCTTCGCCGTGTAGTTCTTGGAACACGGCTGACTCGACTGAATCGCAAGTAAGCCTGCATCTGAGTGAGTTCCAGTAGGGCACACATGTGTGTCTTTTGCAGGTTTCGTGACAGTGACAGAGTCAGTGTCATTAAAAAGAGTTAATTTAGTACTTACACGAGATGTAGCCAATGCTTCAGTGGAGCTGTAAACCGCCACGCTATTCCCGCGCCGCCGCTGTAGTCTAGTGTGGGGGGGGGAGGGCAGACGGTTGATGTAAGCTTTCCCACGGTGGCTGGACAAGGTTTCCTCCATCGGTAAGGAGCTACCTGCCCCTCACCCTCACCTCCACACCAGAACACCAAAACACACTGCGCACACCGCGCGCTCCGCGTGTGTTAGAGGTTTTAAACTACTTCCTCCTGGAAGCAGTAACAGTGATGGTAAACAGACTCCAGGTAGCAGGTAAGGCAGCAGAAGAAAGAGCCTGGGCAGTCTCAGGCTCACCAAAACACACTGCGCACACCGCGCGCTCCGCGTGTGTTAGAGGTTTTAAACTACTTCCTCCTGGAAGCAGTAACAGTGATGGTAAACAGACTCCAGGTAGCAGGTAAGGCAGCAGAAGAAAGAGCCTGGGCAGTCTCAGGCTCACCAAAACACACTGCGCACATAGTTCTGTCTTGTCACTATGATGGACTGTGTTTTAAACAGGTTGGCCCTCATGTGGAATCTAGTCCTGTAGTGTTGCATGCTTTTTCTATTTCCAGGATAGAGGTGGCTGAATAGTGTCCCCACAGTTTAGGTTGCAGTTAAGGATGAGGGTTTATGTCCACACTTTGTCATTGGTTGGGGGCACCCTACTACTGGAAAGTTGGAGTGGGCTATGCAGCACAGTGGGCTCTGAGGGGAGGTGGATGTCCTAGAGGGGGGAAGTAGGGAGTGACTAGTCTTGCATGGGTTCTGCATTGGGAGAGTTCAGGGATGCTAGAAAACTGATGTTTAAGGGAGCACAATTTCATTCAAGGTCACCGGCCACCCTTGTAGTAACCAGGCATATTAGGAGAATATATAGACAGGTTGTGAGTTGGATTAGGTTAGTTGTGAGGTAGCAAAACCATGTGTTAAAATGGGTGCCGGTGGGTAATTTAGTGGAGAAAGTGTTCCAGTTAACTCTGTATGGGGAAGAGTCATGTTTTAAAGCCTTTCATGAAGAGGATATGGTCCTCTATATGGAGGATGTCTAAAGGGAGCGTGTTCCAAAGTTTGGGAGTACTGACAAAGAGGACCCACTAATGTGGAATGATTTGGTCACTAGAATTGTGAGTAGGAGAGCTGAGCCAGATCTCAGGATCCTGGAGGGTTTGTAGTGAGATATCTTTTGTTGCAGATATTCAGGGCCTTTATTGTGGAATGCTCGATGGGTGAGACACATTGCTTTAAATGGAGCATGACAACAGATCGGGTGTCAATGGAGAACTTGCCGAAGAGGCGATATATCCTCTCTCAGCCCTAAGTGTAGCAGAAATCTAGCTTTAGTATTTTGCACTTGTTGCAGTTTAAAGAAATGAGAGGTAGGAGCCCATAGGTTCAGTGCATTGGAATAACCTAGGCATGACAATATGATGGCAATGTTTGTGGTAACTCTGTGTTGAAAGGTTAGGAAAGGGAAGATGCATATGAGGATGCTTATGTGGAGGAAGCAGCTTTTTACCACTATTTCATGTGATGCATATGTATAGCTTAACCATAGCAGCAATATTAACAGTACATCATCGTAGATCCATAAGTATCAAAAAGTAACAATAAACCAAAGAATGCAACAATACTATTCACAAGCATGGCACAAACACAAAAGAATAAGATCATCAGATGATTAAAATAGTGAAACAATTGCAATAAATATTGCTTAAAATAGTGTTACGAGATGCATGAGTAATTTTTCTTATGTTAGAATGTGACCTGTTAGGCTATGTTACAATGCAGCAATGGATAAAGAAACTGAATTTCCTGTGATTTCACCAAACAATCTCATCCTTCTTGGCCAACTATGTGTGGTATAATTTGAAACGGTGTGAAGACTGTCCCTAGTGGACAGTGATTTACAAAGCAACAGGGAAGAGGACAAGGTACAACAACCACTCACCCTCAGCCATGGTTTCAAATGTCTGTCGTGAATATTGTCATATTTGGGGCTCAGAAATAAAAACTGTTGGATTGTGTCTGTACTTTGATTTCATGTTCTAAACAGATCAAACAATATAAATTCCTTTTCTTCACTAAAATGGTTAGAGGAAGAATGCCCATTATTAATTTTGTTAAATGACTGCTGACAGAATAAACATGCCTCATAAAACGGACATGGTTTGATAGCCAGATAATTAAATGGATTGCTATTTGGACAATTGGATAGACGTTTTGCTTTATGCCAAGTCATGTATTCAATTTAAGCCAATATAAAACTGGACTTAATAAAACAAAGGGTTCAATTGGTGACTGGCCTACCTCATAATAAATTGGAACATTTGAAGCAGAAATGAGAGTCTCATCAACTGCTTTAAACATTTAATTTATCTAACCATTATATTTTATTGGAAAAGCCCCACATGTATGAACCATGGGTACATGCACAGTTTTTTTTTCTAAACAATGTTTTATAGGGAAGATAATGTAATGCGTTGTGTGAATATGTCTTTGTTAAATCAACATGTTAAACTGTGTTTATGTTTTGAATGTGTATTGCATTTGCACTGCTTTTGTTAGTATTTTTAAGTTGCCTCATCTAAGAAAAATTTTAATTAGCAGAAATATTACATGTTTTGCATTTTTTGTATGCATACTATAATGACTGTTGCACTTTAAATACAATTAAGTTTGCAAATTATAAATGGTGTGTATCTATTTGTGTTATTTGTTGAAGTAAATATTACTTTGTATTTACTGTATATGATTTTGTCATAGATTTCTTTTGTTGTCTAGTGTATTTTTCATGTTAGATGTATTGTTTACTAAATGATATCTTCACAATGGTTACATGTACTTTGTAAATTGTTTTTCTTGTTATATATAAAGTGTGATATTGAAGTATTTATCTATAGTGTGTAATTTTTTAATAGTGTAAAAACAACTGTTTCTATTTAATTTCTTTAATTGCCCTTTTTGGAAGGAATTACGTGTGTGTATTATAAATTAAGTTTGTTATTTTCATAGTAATTTTGCATTGCAAACATATGTTATATGTTATTTTAATATTTATAGTAGCTGTACATTTAATTTACTTTTTAATACTTTTTATTTTTTACAAATACTTGTGTGCACATTGCAAGTTTTTAAATGTTTGGGTGAGTTAATGTTATATGATATTAGATTTTAATACATGGTACTGTTTTATTATTTCATTTTTTATGTTGCTTTTATTTAAATTAATATGTCTAATGTTTGTAGACTTAAGTTTGTATTGGTTTCATCTGTATTCGTTTGTAAGAAAAAGTTTCAAATAATGTCATCTTTTTTACGGTTACATGATTGTTTTTGATTTTTGAGATTCCTTCAGTAAATGTTAAATATGCACTTGACCTGTGATTTTTAGCAATGCTTTAACATTTGTACGTGAATTAATTACTTGTTGAAGATCTTAAGGTTGAGTATATGCAACCAGTGGCACAATAAAGGAAAAAAAATATTTATTATTAGTTTTTATTAGATCATTATTAACTTCTGTTTTAAAAAATGTTTTAATCTGTAATGTCAATTTCTTTCTAGGGTGTAAAATGTATAGATGTTATGTTATGTTATAAGACTTATATAGCGCGAAAGCACTAAGGTGTCCAGGCGCTAACGTACAGGGAACAAGAAAACATACCTATAGTGAGATACTTTACATGAATAATGTGTTTTTAAGGATTTCTGAAGGCCAGATGTTTTTTCCTCTCTCAGTACTTGGGTCAACTCGTTCCATGTGTGCGCGACCAGGACTGGAAATGAAGAACCCTTCCCAAACGCTCTCTTCGCACGATCCACTCTCAAAAGATGGGCGGTAGTGGATCGAAGGTCTCTGGTTGGCTTGTATATAGAGACCTTTTCCTTGCGGTAGCTAGGGGCAGATCCATAGATGCACTTATGGGAGAGGGTCAGCAGTTTGAATGAAATCCTGGCTGATATAGGCAACCAGTTCAATTCATTTCTGGCAAGGGTTCCTGGCATAGATTGTCAGTGCATTTACTATGAGTGTTTGCCATATAACTGTATTAGCATATTCCTGTAAAGCAAACATTTGGCAATTATGATATGTACACAAACGTTGCCATATGGATAGTAGCATGCATGTAAGAAATGTACGTTGTCTGCATGTATCTGTACATTTTGTATAGTAGCGGTGCAAATTGCTTCTGAGCATTTGTTGTAGTACCATAAAAGCATGTGGTGTAAGTGTTTCATAAGTTTGAGTTGAAAGAGTGAGTTTGGTGTCTGTTCTAGGATTGTGTATAGCATGACTGTGTGTCATAGGAGCATATGCCATGCACAGGAGTGTTTAAGAGTGTGTGTCATTGGAACAAGTGGTGTTGGAGTGGGTGTTGTAGGATCATGTTTCATAGGACTGTATGTTGTAGGAGTAGGTGTTGTCGCAATGTTTGTCGTAAGAGTATGTGCCATACCGATTAGTGTTATAGTAGCGTGGGCCATAGGAGCGTGTGTTGTAGGATTGCATGTGGTGGGAGCATGTATTACAGGAGTGTGTGTCATAGGAGTGTGTGTCATAGAACTGTTTGTAGTAGGAGTGTGTGTCATAGTGACGTTGTGGGAGCACATGTCATATGAGCACCTGTCGTAGTTGTGCGTGTCATAAGAGCATGAGTGGTGGGAGCATTAGGAGCATTTGTCATAGGAGCATGTGTTGTAGGAGAGTGTGTTGTGGGAGAGTGTGTTTTACGAGTGTGTGTCATTAGAGTGTTTGTCATAGGAGCATGTGTCTTAGCAGTGTGTGTCATAGGAATGCGTGTTGTAGGCATGTGGGTTGTAGGTTTGTATGAGTGTATGTCATAATGATGTGTGTCATAGGAGCATGTGCTATAGGAGCGTATGACATAGGAACACCTGTCATAGGAGTGTTGTTTGTGCCCTCCCTGTCTCACACGTGCAAGAAAATAAAACAGACACTCCCCGGACAGGGAATAAGGCAAAAGAGAGCAGGCTGCGAGAGTTCAAGGAAAAGAATATCTAGACCTCTGAGAGCGCTCTGCCACAGTTATGGTTACATCACATTATATAGGCACATTGTCATATCTAACATATGATGCTACGTTGGACCGGGATTGGTCAGCCAGGGTGGTGTCTTAGGTGTGGGCATCATCTCTTCCTCCTGGTTGGTTGCTTGGTTGGCAGGAGGATGGACGTCAGATATCCGTGCTCCGAATGGGTGAAGGTCAGGACGTCGTGAAGCAGGGTGGTCACTATCTAAGCTCATGAATACATTCTAAATAATGCATGCACTAAATAATGGTTGATCAACTCAGTAGTTTATCATGTCATTATATAAATCACATAGGTGTCCATATCATCTATAACATTTGGGTTATACAGGTCGCAGGTTTAAGAGTCTTGACCACTATAATACTCTCATTGAACTGTGGGGTTAGTCTCACAAGAATCTCAGCTATGTGGCATTTGTTAGTATTAGGCACGATATACTGCAGTAGGGGTCTAACGTTAGGTGGGGGTCTGTTGGGTGGGCCTCATAGCATGGTCAGCGGTCTGGCACATGAAAGGAATATCTTGCAGGGACACAGGGTCAGAATGGCAGTACGTTTCCATTGGTGAAGGTGCGGGGTCAAGGACACGATTGTGGAGATGAACGAGCTATGTGCTTGGTTCATGCTGGTTCACATGCAGGACAGTGATCTCAGAGGAAGACTGATGTGATACATTTATTAGTTGTTGCAAATACCTCTGGCTTCAGCGTGAGAATGGAGCCGCAGCATTTTCCAGTCAGAGTGGGAACGAGGGTGGGGGCCGTGTGCTCTGAGCATGGCTGCTGCGGGGAAAGGGAGAGAAGTATTTCATACTATCGCAGTGAGGCCTGGTCACCAAGATGGAGTCGAAAGCGGGTACAAAAATGGATGCCATGTGTCCTGCTCAGTGGTCCCATCTACGTGAATGTCAACGAAAGTTAAATTTATTTATGCAATATTCATCTCCCACACATCTCTCTAGAGTTTGTATATAAAATGTACCTTTATTCTGGTCATGCATTGTATACAACCTATATGTATGAAAGTTTACATTAACTTTGATGTGAGTTTTCAGTTGAAATGTACATAATGTACGAACTGTGAAATGCATGCACCTCTTTCGACAATTTGTATGAAAGATAAACCTTCACTGACATCAAAGTCAGACTGTGTGTGTGATGTACATATTCTACATTTAAATGTACATTTTGTATACAATAAATACAATGATATTGAGCTGCATAATCTGCATATTCTGTGTGTGCATGTGCATTTTGTAAGAACCTGTACATTTACTCTCGGCATGCATAATGTACATATTCTAAATATGCATGTACATCTTGTATAGACGGTTTACATTCATTCTGGGCTTGTGTCATAGTAGAATGACATAATGTGCTGTAAGTGTTGCATGAGTGTGTGTTGCAAGAGCATGCTTTGTAAGAGTGTGTGGTGTGTGTCATAGGAGTGTTTGTCATAGGACTGTATTGTAGGAATATATGTCTTACGAGTGTAGGCTTTAGAAGGTGAGCCAGAAGAGTATGTGTTGTAGTAGAATGTGTTGTTGGATCATGTGTCATAACAGTGTGAAACACAAGAGTGTGTGTCATAGGAGCGAGTGTCGAAATGACATCTCATGAAAACTAGCCCTGACTTCATTGTGAGTTTTCAATTCGTGCAAGAGGTACATATGACTTTACATCATATGCCTCAATGCACAGTTCATACGAAAGATAAACATTTATTGCATCTCCTGAAAACTAACATCAAACATAACCCAGACTTTGATCTGTGTTTTCAATATGTACAGGATGGGTATATGACTTTTACAGTTCATAATTGTGTGCTATTTACATCTTGTGAAAGCTGACATCAAAGTCAGCCTTGACTTTAGTTTTTAGGAGATGTACTTTGAATAATCAACACACTATGGGCCTCATTACACGGAAGGCGGTAAGGGTTAACGGTCACCAGTAATGGTACCGGTGACCGTTAACCCTTACTGCCTTACTATGAGGTCCCTTAGCAGGTTGGTACTTTAACGCCTGCTTTTAGCAGGCGTTAAAAACCAACCCGCTAAGTGACCTTGGTGCTAATTACGGCACCGCAAATTTGCGTTACCGTAATTAGCACCTTCCCCATTCCCATTATGCCCTATGGGGCAAAAATGGGAATGGGGAAGGGCAATGGTGGAAGGGGGAATTACCGCCCCGCCAACCTTGGAATAGGGCGGTAATTCCCCTTTCCACCAAGGCGGTGCCGGTATTTTACCTGCATGGACCAAGGTGCTATTAGCACCTTGGTCCACCGCCTACCATGTAATGAGGTCCTATGAATCCCATATGCATCTTCATACAGTTTATATGAAAGATAAACATTTATTACATCTCCTAAAAGCTAACATCAAAACAGCTGTGACTTTGATATGAGTTTTCAGATGTGCATTACGTTATGTGCAAACTTTGAAACTCATATCACTCTTAATCAGTGTTCCCTCTAAGTTGTGCACATGTGCGCTTGCCCAGCTTCCTTATGGGTGCCGCTCAGAAGATTTTTAGCTGCGCTCACAGACAATTCTCACCTATTAACAAATATTTAATAAGGCACAAGCCACAGCAATTAATAGAAATGTGCTTTCTCTTAAAATAAACAACTAGTCTTGATATTCTGCTAATTTGCATTACACTACTATGCAAGGGTGACCGTAAACACCTAAAATCCCTAACAGCAAAATACACACATGAGGTAAAAAACGAATATGAAAAACTGGCTCCATGAGCAGAAGAATTTAACCAATATATGCCTGCACACATTAACCAAATAATGTTTCCTCCCCACCCATGACTCCTAAGCTTGATTCTACCACACTTTGACCTTATGACTCTAACTTCTGCCCCAGAACACATTAAGATGGTACCGGACAACCTAGACTCCTCTTCTCTTGGCCCTGCGAAAGGTTAGAAGACATGTACCTACATCCACTTGTTTGTTGCAATATGAATACTGTTCACATGCTAGAATTGTTGTTACTCATTGTGCCTTACCAAAAGCGTCACCCACACAATACAATCGAACTACCAGCTAAAATAGCAGATACTGCCTCTGAGTAAGCAGTCTGCCTGGATGTGCAATCTTATCCCATACTTCCTCTTCTCAGTACATACGTCATGCAAGTGCTTTGAAGCTGCCCCCTTACAAGTTAACGCATTATAAAACTCAAATATTAATTTGCCCTGTAAGGATTTTGAGAAGACAAATGTGATGCTCCGTATCTCCAACTTTAGCATTGCTAACATTACCCTATAAGTGGAGAGTAACATTGCAATATCATTTAATTTGTCTACAAGGGACAATGGGTATGGACTATGCCTGTGATTACTCATCCATAGTATCAGGGCACCGGATATTCAGACAGGAGCATGCTTTTAACACAATCTGCTTCGTTTCCAAGTGTTCGGAGTTCCTTTGGGCATAGACTGTCACACATTATATAGTAACTCGCTGATATGAGCATTGTGTAATCCTACACAATAATATAAGGGTGGGTTTTTTGCAAACAATCTTATATGCACTGCAAAGGAATTGCGTATATGCAGTGTAATGACATTCTTAAAATGCACATATGTTGAGCATTAAAGTCTGCAAATATCCCATTGAGTGTTTACTGCTACAATCCCTCGCTTTTTACAGTGTTCTATCAACTAGTATTGGAGGCAGCACAGGGGACGGGGAAGGGTATGGGTGGAAGAGCACAGGTCTTTACTCCTTGCGGGTGATGAACAAAGTAGAACATTTCAAAAACCAAGTCAGACGCTTCGGCAGTATACTGAAAGAAATGTGTTGCTTGTTTGCTAAAGGATTGGAAATTCTAGTACCTGTGTAGACAACAGCACCTTCTTTTTCTTTCCATGCTCAGCTGCTGAGGGCATTTCAACATAACCGTGTCCTCTGTATCGTCTCTAGCATCTCCCTGCATCTTATTTAACTCATAACAAAGAATTACAGAAGAGGGAGCCATAGTTACAGAAGAAGGACTCAATCTGTTGTATCTCTTGAGATGTGATGCCATTAAATTAAAAGACATATATATGTGATTTTCTTACACAGGGATCCATTATAAACATCAAAGCTCTTGTTTAGTTTGTCTAGGCTCTGGTGCAGAAGGGTGGACAAAACTATACACTACATTATGTTCTGTCATTTCACTTTCTATGTCAGGGTTACAAGCAAGGATCAGATTTTGCTCCCTACTTGGAGTCAAATGATTTTTCGGGGAGTAAAAAAGTTATTAGCTTTGCCACTAGAGATACTTTCTGCTTTTTAAAAGATGTTCTTCCCCTTAAAATTCCTGTTGAGATCAGGCATTGATATGATTACAGTTCCTTCCTATGCCACTGCTCTGCTGGCCACGAATTCGAAAAAATATCAATGGAGCTTTGTTAGTTAAATCAACAAAATGTTAATTGTTGCTCATTTTGTTTGGGCACATATTCATTTTTAGGGAGTAAAAATGTATGGTGTATATGTCTCTTAGCTGTAAGGCTGGTATTATCACTACCTAAAGGACAACATAATGTGAATAGTAAGCAGAGGCACAGGAATATTTACTCCTCGTATTCTGAGGTGCAGTTATTCTGATGCAATTATCATCCTTGCACAAATTATTAGAAGCATATTCACTTGGCCCTTAAATGACTTCATTAAAGTGGCACTTGAACTCCTATCAGCATGTTTGACACTGCTTGTAATTGCCATTCATCCATCTGCAAATGTCGTATTCTGTCTGAATTTCTTGACAGCCACATCCGTTTATGACCAGAGAAATTTGTATGAGTGATTTTCCAGTGGCATAAAACGTTTGCAAGGTACTGTGGCAGATGTTGAAGTCTTAGACTGGTTGAAGAGTTTTCTGTTTAATCACATATGACATATTCTATTTCAGCCTATGTGTTTGGAAAAGTGTTGTACGATTTGTCAAGAATTGCATTGGCTGGGAAGAGGAAATTCCTTTCCAAACTCACTTTTGCTACGGTAGTTCACTAAATACGCATGCTCACAAAGTGGCTTACCTCATTAGTCAGTTGCGCACATGGAAAATAATTAGAGGGAACATTGCTCTTAATATAGTTTGTATGAAAGATGCACATTCATTTATATGATATGATATTTTATTTGCATCGCTCTCATACACAAGTGTTTCAGAGCGCGTCAAGGCAAGGGAGGGAACAAGGAGAGACAGAAACAACGATCTTACTAGGCTCAGTGATATTGGAAACGCGCAAGTTCAGGAAGAGGGAAGGGGGAAAGAGCAAGGGAGAGGGGAGATGTGGAAATTGTCAGCAAGGGATAAACAACAACTGGTAGTGCAGCCAGCGAGGCAGCAAGTGCAAGGTTAAGGCGCAGACAAGAGGTGTCTGATAAGTGCATGTAGGGGGACTGTAAGGTTACAGCTACAGACCCAAGTGCAGAGTTGCCAGAAAGTGTGTGGCTGGGTGGACAGGGACCTGGCCCGGAAAAAGAACAGAGGGTAAACCAGGTACCCGGTACCAAAGCATAGCATATCAGCAGGGGACAAGAAGAACGAAGGCGGAAGCAAAGAGGAAGGTCTTGAGATGCTTCTGGAACCGGAGATGGTTCTCTTCAAGTTTCAGAGTGGCAGGGAGGCTGTTCCAGAGTGAGGCCCCAGCCGAGGAACGAGATCTACCCCCAACCCGTTGCTTGGAGAAGCGACTGACCCTGATGGAAAACGAGATGGAGGAGCAAAGACCTTTCCTAGGAAGATATTTACGGAAGGAGAGTTGAAGGTATTGTGAACCCAGGTCCCAGAAAGCCTTGTGGACAATGCAACGGGTCTTGCATTTAATCCATGCAGCCACCGGGAGACAATGGAGAGATTTCAGGGATGGAGAGATATGATCCCAGGGATTGAGACCAAGACAAGTCTCGCAGTTCTGTTCTGGATGAGTTGCAGAGGGCGAACAGTAGAAGCAGGCAGATTTAGAAAGAGGCTGTTGCAGTAGTCCAGCCAGATAGAGAGAACCAGAGCTTGAGAGACAGTGAGCTTCTGGGGAAAGGAGAGGAAAGGAAGAATGCATCTGAGGAGGTGCAGTTGGTAGTTTGACTTCTTAGAGATGTCAGACATGTGATGAGAAAAAGAGAGTGCGGAGTCGAAGATGACACCAAGGTTTTTAGCCTCGCAGATAGGAGCAGGAAGAGGGCCAAGGGAGGCCGGCCAGAGAGAGAGATGTGAAAGGAAGGTGCAGGTGTGCCATTGAGGAGAATCTTCATCTTACTGGCATTAAGGCAGAGGTCGTTGGTGGCACACCACTCATGGATAGCAGGCAGAAAGTCTGAGATGAGAGAGGGAGAAGAGGTGGCAGAGGGAAGCCGGGAAATGAGCTGAGTGTCATCCGCATAGCACTGACAGTTGGGGCAGAGAGCTGCAATGCGGCGAGCAAGGGGTGCCAGGTATTGGTTGAAAAGCCCTGGAGAGAGGGTAGACTCCTGGGGAACACCAAATGTAGAGAGTGAGTTGGAAGAAAGGAAGGACCCTATTTGGACCTGGGAGAGTCGATCAGAGAGGAAAGAGGTCAGCCAACACAGGGCCTGATCGGTTATACCCAGGTAATCACGGAGACGGTTGAGCAGGATGGCATGGTTGACCGTGTCAAAGGCAGAAGAGAGATTGAGTATTATGAGGACAGAAGGGATTTTGAAGTCGGAGTTGGAGAACAGGTCTTCACAGATGTTCAGGAGAGCCGTTTCTGTGCTTCTGGCAGCTGTGAAGCCAGACTGATGGTCATGGAGACAGCCCGCAGCATCAGTGTGAAGATTAAGCTGGGAGATGCTTTTCCAGGATATTTCCCAGGAAGGTAGTGATGGAAATTGGGCGATAGTTATGACCGGGCATGAGGGGTCGGCTGAGGAATTCTTGAGAATAGGGTGCACAAGAGAATGATTCAGGGGGAGAGGAAGGCTCCAGAGGTGAAGGAGTGGTTGCAGAAGTCATACAAAACAAGAGCAAGGGTGTCAATGTGCTCCTTGATGGTTTTGGACAAACAGGGAAGAACCTGTTTTGATGAGACTTTCATAGATAGAACTTGTCTAGAAATCTTGTCATGGGAGAAAAGAGGAAAGGAAGAGAACGTAGGAGGGGGCAGCTGGAGGAGGGTCAGAGGTAGAGGAGAGAGAAGGCGGAAGAAGGGGAGAGAAAGGGAGGGTGTATAGGATGTCCTGAGATGTTTAGATGAAATGAGAGTCAAGGGCCGTGCAAAGGGCCTGGGAGGCGACATGAGAGGTAGAGGCTGCAGCAGGGTTGGGCAGCTCCTTGCAATTTTTAAAGAGTTTGGCTGAGTTGTTGGAGGCCACAGAGACACAAGCTTGGATGTGGGCTCTCTTCTTTGTTCGCACCAGGAGCCGTTAACACCTTTGGAGTAGGCGGCAGGCCAGTTTGTCAGAGGATGTACATGAAGCTCGCCATTTCCTCTCAGCCAACCTGCACTCACATTTAAGTGTGGCTAGGTCAGAGTCATACCAGGAATTGCACTTGTATTTGGGCTTCAGGCAGATAATCATGACAGGGGTAAGAGCATCCAGAGAAGAGTAGAGCGTGGAAAGGGCTGTACCAGGATGTGAGTCAGCCAGAGGAGGAGGAGAGAAAGTGGTGGTGAAAACCTCAACTGACACGTGCTTCAGGGGTCGCATGACCGAAAAGGTAGGTGGCAGAGTTGGAGTTGGCTTGGCCTACGGGGTAGAGAGGGAGAGATGGGAGGAAAGGACCGAGTGATCACTCCAGGAGAGGGGAGTGGTCAGAGGGTTGGAGGGGGGTAGCTTGGACGAGATCAGAGCATCAAGCGTGTGCCCTGCGGAGAGAGTCGGGCCAGAGAGGAGAACAGAAAGAGAGAGAGATTTGCAGAGATCATAAAAGAGTACTGAGGAGGAGCAGGGCACATCATGATGGATATTGAAGTCACCAAGAAGGAGGAGCTGAGTGGATGAGGCCAAGAGGGAGGAGGTGCGGTCCGCCCACCCATATAGGAAGGAGGTGATCTGAACAGGTGGCCGATAGATGGCAGAAATGGTAAGAAAGTGGCCAGGAGAAGACTTTCAAAAGAGGAGTAGGTCTGCATAGGAATGACAGTGACAGGAATCCACTTGAAGGAAGATCATTCTGTGCATCTGTCAAATAGAGATACAGCTTCATTTGTTAATATCTCAGAATTGGTCAGGTCATTTTGGTGGTGAAATCTAGGTGCATGCCACAAAATGGGAAAATTGATGAGGCCGATATTAAGATATGTAGGCTGAAAGTTGTTAAAAACGTGATAAGAATAACAGTTTATTAAAAAACAAAAGCATCCATGAACATGTCTAGAAACCACAGTCCTGCAATTTCAGACCATGGAAACAAGCAGCTTTCACAAGACTCATGTCCGACCACAGAAACTCAAGAACCAAATCTTGGGCTCCCCAACCACCCACAAAGCATAAGGGGGACCTAACATCAAAGTTCCCAGAAAATCTGCTGCTTAAGCTTGCACTCAATTAAAATATGCTTGACATTAAACTCAATAAGTACTGTACCATCCAGCCAATGATTGTTCTGTTATGTTGTGTTGTATTTTTATGATGTATATCAGGTGGTGGGTTGAATCGAAGCAAGGACTGTTTGTGCTGTAAATCTTCTATGCTAATCTTTATTCAGATGTTCGATACAGTAAAGTCTATGTATACTTCCCTCGTACTGTGTCTATATGTAATTCTCTCACATTTCTTCAAATCGCTGTCATGCATTTCTTCTAGAGCAGGCACATTTCGGTACAGAGTACAATGTTTCTAATTGCACCCAACCTGTGTACGTAAAACAGTTATCCTAATGCTAAACTCTGCTAGTCCCTCAAGAAAAGCAGTGCTTCCCCTGTGTACCAGCTATTCCTAGGCCATGGTGATGTGCTGCCTATTTAAAAGGGATAAAACCACAGAGAAGTCCCTATAGCTAAACTGAACTAAAACATTACAATGTCAAAATTGCTTATTTCAAAGAAGCAATAGCTGAGTCGAGCTAAAGATACTTAAAAGGGTACAGGCAGGCATGCTTGGTTACATGTGATGTTACCGAATTGATAAATAACGAAAACAGTTTTATCTAAACATTTTGAAGGAAACAAATACCAAATTTATTTTTTTGGGTGAGGGGCAAACCCCCATTTCCCTTTGTTTATAATCCCATCCCAACCCCCTGCAAACCCGTTTTAACCCCTTACCCGAACCCCATGTATATATTAAAAAAAAAATGCGATGTTTATTTTCGTTAAACATTTTTAGACAAACATGCGTTTCGTTATTTTCCATTCGTAAAATCACTGCATACCCGATACTTCTTAAACTTTATTTTACGCTTTCCTGAGTGTGTACTACACCAACTATTTAAATATGCCATTGGGCAGTTCCACCCACTAACAGCACCCCCTGTGGCTTGCCAGCTTTAACACTGTATCCTGCTTATTTCAAAAGGATATCTGCAGGTAAATCGGTCCTCACTTTGATGTCACCTCCTTCAGTAGCTAATCAAAGAGATTGCCTTCACGTTGTCTGAAGACACTCCTGGGGTTCTGAAGGGTACTGTTCACTGCCACCCCCTTCTGTCCATTGACCTAAGAGTAACCAAACACACAGAGGAAAAGGACTTATATTCGACCCTTAACTGGTTACACTACCAGTGATACCACCTTAAAACAAACAGATATCACAAAATGCTTAAAAACAGACCCCAGCAGACCAGATCACCTTCATAGGCTTCTGATTCCTACCTGTCATAAGTAAAAATGAAGTTGCTTCTATTTCTCTCGGATGGCTCACAGGACATTGAGCTTGCTACAGCACAGAGTGTCATCATATCCCTGAAAGACTCAGGGGGCTGTGTAAGACCCACCAGTTGTCTACAATCTGAGGGCACCTATTTAAGATATTATGTTGGCACATAATAATTCTACATGTTTCTGGGCAGAGCTATATAATGCCAGTCTATCAGGTCTTATCCACATATTACGTATCGTGCAGTTAGCCTAGACCCTTAAGCCCCTCTGATCACAGTCAAGAGATGCAGCGTTTTACTGCTCCTTGCTACCATCTCTTAATGACATGACTCAATGACCGTAACTCATTACTCCATTATTGGAGTTATCACCCTCAAGCCTTATGAGATAATCTCCCATTTGTCCAATTTCTATGGTTAAGACAAACATGCTCAGAGGTGAATGAATGCAAACAGAAAGCTAAGGCACTAACACATGCCCCATACAAAGAGAATACCCACGAAAGCTGGTGAGGAGAGTTGCCAAAAGGGCCTGAAATACACCAAGGGATACCACTTTGGAGCAGAGACCAAAGGATAATGAGAATTACATGATTGCAGCATTCATTTCGCGCCTTAAAACACTTGTGTACAGGAGCATTATAAATGCCATATAATATCATATCATCACTACTGTTTGGAAGAATAAAGAAAGAGATCGTACGCCTATGGCCTATATTGAACACTGGCAATACCATCCTATCAAAACCTTCATATGCTATTAAGCGAAGACAGAGCATTAGGGACAGATTGGCACACACAGCTGACTTGGAACATCCCCATTCATCTACACAACGAGAACTGTGGAGAAGAGGGGATTGACGGGGCATGCTCCATTTGGCTCATGTGCTGCTTGCCCGCAAAGCAATCGATCAAAAACACTGGACATTGGATGGAAAATCGCTTGGAGTCATGCTTTCTCATTCTTTGATGCTATGACCCTTTAAAGGATCACTGATAGAAATGTGGACATAACTTCATATTATGCAGATACTGTACAGTGTACGGCTAAGTATTACCAAAATGGAAGCCCCAGAACCGAGACCGGGAATGTAAGCAGTGCACCAGATGTTCATACAGTAAACACATACCATAGTAGGAGGAGGACTTATTGGAACAATGTCTAACAGTGTGTGCCCAATGCTACATAACATAAAAAAGCGTCAACAAAGGCCCCACATGTTAGTCTATCTTTTGATGTGTTCACGTATATCCTGCCAGTCTACGAGTGCTGTGGCTTGATAGCTCAGAGAGGTGCAATGTGCCTCTATGTTGTGGTCATCAATCCGCAAAATAGCTATCTTTGTCTATCAACACAACATTCAATGGCCCTCATTACAACACCGGCGCTAAACCATGGCGCTATTAGCACCATGGTTGGTGCCGGTGTTGTAACGAGTCCGCCATGGTGAAATGGGGAAATACCGCCCCATTCCAAGGTTGGCGGGGCAGTATTTCCCCATTTCACCATGGCCCTTCCCCATTCCCATTTTTGCCCCATAGAACTCAATGGGAATGGGGAAGGCGGCAATTACGGTATCGCAAATTGCGGTACCGTAATTGCCATCAAGGTCCCTTTGCGGGTCCCTACTTTAACGGCTGGTGTAGACCAGCCGTTAAGGTCGGGTCCTGCAAAGGGACCTCGTAATTAGGCGCTAAGTGTTTAAAGGCACCGCAGCCTTTTACGGCGTCATTAAAAACTTAGCGCCAGGGTCCTAATGAGGGCCAATGTATGTCTGAGATGTGTTATGGCCATTATCAGTGATTCTGTTGTTATCAACTTTCAATATTGTATGTACAATATGTAATTGGAACTTTAGTAGGGTTACCCAGTCACACAAAGTGTTGCAGTCGCACATTGGTAAACCATGTGCATTCTGTTTTTCTGAAGTTGAGTATTTCTACAACCAGCCCACCATCCACATCTTTAATTACCCACTCTGACCCTCTACCATCCATTACCACAAAGGCTTGCTGAGAGTTCCATTAGGGAGATTATCGGCAACCTTTGGCAATCACAGTCAATGCAATGTCAGTGGTTGGGCAATGGTATCAAAGTGAACATTCCGTTTGGATGTACATGAAAGCTGGCAGTGCCAGAGGGTAGAGTCTGTTGTGCTTGGCCCAGAACGGTCTACTAACGGCAGTATATTAAGGGAATGTAAAGAAACATTATTAAAGTTGATGCTAGGGGAAACATTAAAGTCATGTGTGAATGTGTTGTTTTGCTAAAATGAAAAAGCATTGTGTAGAGGAGGTCCCAGACATGGCCTGCACCCCAACCCCACAGTTTGAGGTACCAGGAACATACTCACCAAAGTATGTGACATATGAGGAACAACTGAACCAACTGAGAGCTGCACGGAGCCTATGCACAGTGCCCATCAGAAGAGCAATACCTTTTGAAGTGCCTATAACAAGACAACCCAGGGCAGCTCGGTACCCGCTGAGGCAACCGTACCAGCATCTGGCCCGAAGTGACGACTACTTACAGGCCGTCCCCGAAGAGACCCAAAGAGCCTAATGGAGGGTAAATGGTGATGAAATAAGAGCCTGGACAGTCACACAGATGCCCATAAATGACAAGCGAAAAGGACAACATGAAAATAAACAACAATCAAAAGATGACACACAAGGACGAAATGGTAAGAATAATGATGTAATGGATTTAGAAGAAGAAACGATGTTGATATATAAAGAGACGTAAGGAAACATAGCTGTGAAGCAAGATGAAAGTATCCAACCAGCTAACGCTTGTAAATAGGCTTGGAACGCACGAAGCTAAGAAAATGGAACTGCTTGCAATGCTTAGTAGAAGAATAGAGCGGCATGTGCCAATTATATATCTACCTCAATGAAGCACAGTATACAAGTGCGACTCCATTTTGTAAAAGCAGGATTAAAGCCCAGGCTGCAAGGGGCTAACAAGGCCAAGATTCATATTCCAGCCAAAGCCAAAGGAAAGAGCGGAATTGAAACTCAGTAAGAAGCAGCTCATGCCTGGGAATTCGAGGTCAACCTAAGGAAGGGAGGAGAGCAGCAACCTCGAAGAATCAAAACTTCATAGCATACCAGCCAACCAGTGAAGGTCGAGAAAAAGAGGCCGCAGGCAGGTGGCGAGGCTACAGAAGAATCAAATACATGAATACAAGGAAAATGAAGCAGATTCACAGTGAACAGACACGTGACCAGCCAGGCACGAAGAGGTACCAACGTCTGATGTCACCCAGAACCCGAGGATGCCATAACTTTTCCTGATAAGAAGCTACAGTTTCGAGGCCATCCTAGCCAACTAATTGACACATAGCTCTAAAAGTACTGATTGATGGAAAGGAGGCAGGGTGAATCTTGGGGCACAAGGCACCTGGGTGTCCATTATGCATGCTGCTAATTAAAGTGGAGATTTATGTCTAGGGGTGTAACCCACCCAATCACAATGGACCAAATAATCTCAGGTTTTATAGATATAGCACCTGTACTTAAATTACCTTTTCCAACCAATTGAATTGCTTGACAAACTTTGAGTTTTACACGTCAAATGATGACAAATTTATCCTATAAGAATTGCTGTTTGAAAGGAGAATTTGGGAGTTGAAGCGAGACAGGCGATCGCGACACTGTTCATTTCCATTTGTTTCCCCATTTTTTGTACATGTCATTAAATGGACTTCCCTTTTCCAAACTATTGAGTTGTCCTTATTGAATTGTGTAGGAGTAAGCGAATCCTGTACCCCATCCTCCTCAAGGTGCAGCTATCTTGTCTTGCAGGTACCCGATGGTGAGCTCTGACCTATGGGCCCATCAGAGGACGCTCCGCCCTCCAGTACAATTGCTCAGGAAAATTTCACAGCCCCATTGATTCATTTTGTTCCTCATTCAGAACGTGTGAGAGTCTGTGTTAATTGCAAATCACACAGATTTGGAGTAGAGCTGTAAAATGGCTTTCTAATAATATAACATTTAACACAGTGCACATCATTGCATTTCAGTAAAACATTACATTCTGTGTAAAGGTGCAATATTGCTCCATGAAAAAACATAATATATCCCCTCCTCGTTTACTTAATTGAATCCATGTGTATTTAGCAGTATTGTGAGGGTTGAATATCTCAGTAGATTAGGTTATATCGTTTCAGGAGGCTCAGCCCGTGAAGACACCTATGTCAAAGCAGTTAAGGAGGCCCACCTGGTGAAGAGACCAGACAAAGTGTTCCATTCATTATGTGTAGCACTCAACCATGCAACTATCTGCCATTGTGTTGCTTAGGTTTTAGGAATTTTGAGTCATGGTTAAAGCTGGGACTGAGGACTGCCCCATAAACAGCCTCATGCTTCAAAGACAAATTGCTCTATACATGACAGCCTCTGCCTTCTGTTGTGAATGCCAAACCAGTGCCTGGTCTACCAAATGCAAAGATATGGGTAGTATCTGCTACCTCTTGCTACCCCTAAGTGATGACCCTGATTTGATCTTCGTCATTTTTTCCTCTGCTATAATGAATCCTTCCTTCAAATACTCAGTTGTTTCCTCTGCCTCCTCTCTTAACTGATCTCTCGCTGTGCCAGTTTCTGCCACCTCAACTCTTTTTTCTTCTTCCTCAAATCTCCACATTTGCCTTGTCTCCAATCCTATTTCTACTTTTATTACACTTTCTCCCTCCTCTGAGCTTTTCTTCATTTCTCTTCTTTCTCCATCCACTAGTCTTTTCTCCACGTATGCTCACCTTTCCCGTCCATCTGCCCATTGCCCTCCCCACACCCTCAGGCTTTCCTGTCTGTATCCACTCCTCTTTCTCCCTCGTTTTTTCTATGCTCTTTCTACTCCATTTCTCCATTGCTCTCTCATCATCTTTCCTCATTGCTGCACCACCATACCCCAAATATCTATTCTCTTCATTACACGGCCCATGGTAATGGCCGTGTAGTTATGGTTAAGTTGCTAAACCCATAGGAAGATAACTTTTTGACCGGCTTATAACTTCGCTCCCCCTGGACGAATCCTCACCGAACTTTGCAAAAAAGTATATGGACCGCCCTGAATTTATTTGCAAAGTTTGGTGAGGTTTGGTCCGGTGGGACAAAGTTATAGGGGGGGGGACCCATGATTTCTTTTTTTCCCATAGACATAATGGGAAATAAATTCTGTTGGTCTACAGTCCAAACCGCTAGACGGATTTTCACCAAATTTGCGGCAGGAGTGGCGGCTTGGTCCCGAAAGCGTGCTTTTGTTAATTTGGTGTAAATCTGTGCAGTAGTTTTCTTTTAAACGACCAAAACGTAAGCTAAAACAATTTGTGATATCTATGTGTGCTCCACGGACACACTTCCCTGTTCGCTCCACAGGCAGGACACCAATTGGATAATCAGCTTGCGTCATGTCCGTGAACATGCAACGTGTTCTCTGATTGGCTGGGATGAGGCGTGAGGTGCATCAAATTGTTTTGATGCGCCCGCCATATTGGATGCGCAGACATGATCTGGAAGTGAGCATAAATCCAATTTTGGGGAGTGTGTTTGTGTGTATGAGTGCTTGGAGAGGGTGGGGGAGTAAGAGATGGGTCTGTATTTGTTTGGGTGGGAGAAGGCAGTGATGTGTTCGCGATGTCCGTGGTCACCACAGTTGTCCGCGGACATACTAACACTCGGACATACTAACACTGGGCACACTACTGGCTATTTTACTTTAGTATGATATTGGTTTTGTGTCGTTTGCAGAGCATTGGGTGAAGAGGGTATGAATTGAAGAATTTGTATGTTTGTTGTAATTATTTTTTAGAATGTTAATTGAAGTGGATAGTATTGAGGTTTTGTGGTCCATTGGTAGGTGTTTGTTTCTATGGGAGTGTTATGCTGCAGTGGTTGTTGCCTGGGCCTAGCGTCTTGGGTGCATGGCCGAAGGCCCTAGGCCATAGGCCATGCACCCAAGACTCTAGGCCCTGGCCACAACCACTGCAGCATAACTCTACAATACTACCAAACATTTTGATTGTTGTATTTGGGCTGCTTAGGGGATATGTTTTCAAAAATGTGAGTACTGATTTCTGTGGTGCTTGTAATTGGGAGAGTCTGAAATAAAGTAAGGGTTGCAAGGAAGGACCTGGTGCTTGTGTTGCAGATTGAAGGGGAGGGGGGAGATGTTGTATGTCTTGCTTTACAACACTGTACATAGTTGTTGAAGATGTGTTAATATGACTGCACCTGTGCATAGTTGAATGCTGTTGTTAAATCTAGAACGAAATGGGCAACTAGCTGGAATGAGAGAGCTGTCCAGCTTGGAAGAACAATTGTAGATGCAGTGGTGTTGTTTCAGCTGGGAGCCTTTGAAATTATAATGTCTATCTCACTGCATAAATAAAGATCCATGTACTCATCCTGGCTGTGTGTAATTTTATACCACACTAGAAAGCCTATTTCCATAATTATACTGTTATTTCTCCCATCTTTTAACATGAAATGACACTTTGTTAGATAGCTGTGTGTGTTGTGTCTGATTACTGATATAGTCATTTGTAAAGGAATTTGAAATGATAGAATGTATGTGAAATATGCAGAATGTATAGAAAGGAAATGTTATGTACATCTTATGCACTATAATGCATTAAATGCTATCATGGTTGTAATGTGGTTAAATACGTGGCAGTTGTTACAGAAATGATAGAATGAATGAAGAAAATAACATTTTGCATATTGCAGTTAATAATATGGGTAAATAAACATTTGGAGAGCAGACAACTTTGCAAGTGACACTTCATCATAGCAGATGGGAGAAATTACAATAAGCTTGTTTTACAGGTTGCACAGGGTAAGTGGCAGTTACTCTGTTTATATGCATTTATAGAAGAGATGTACATGTACCATACATGCCAATCCTCCAGATTTCGGTGGGAGACTCTAGATTTTTCAGTGAAAAATATTGTTTTTTTTTTCACGTTCTCCTGACGAAAATATATCTTTGCCCAACGCATTCTTATGACACACGTGTTGCCTCCCGATTTTTCGGAGGAAATGTCCCTTCCAGGTTGGTCGGAATGTTGGCATGTATGATGTATTGTGCAAAAAATAGTCATACCTGTACTTTGTGCTCTTTCTACTCCATTTCTCCATTGTTCTCTCATCATCTTTCCTCATTGCTGCACCACCATACCCCAAATATCTATTCTCTTCATTACACGGCCCATGGTAATGGCCGTGTAGTTATGGTTAAGTTGCTAAACCCATAGGAAGATAACTTGTTGGGCGGCTTATAACTTCGCTCCCCCTGGACGAATCCTCACCGAACTTTGCAAAAAAAGTATATGGACCGCCCTGAATTTATTTGCAAAGTTTGGTGAGGTTTGGTCCGGGGGGACAAAGTTATAGGGGGGGGGACCCATGATTTCTTTTTTTCCCATAGACATAATGGGAAATAAATTCTGTTGGTCTACAGTTCAAACCGCTAGATGGATTTTCACCAAATTTGCGGCAGGAGTGGCGGCTTGGTCCCGAAAGCGTGCTTTTGTTAATTTGGTGTAAATCTGTGCAGTAGTTTTCTTTTAAACGACCAAAACGTAAGCTAAAACAATTTGTGATATCTATGTGTGCTCCACGGACACACTTCCCTGTTCGCTCCACAGGCAGGACACCAATTGGATAATCAGCTTGCGTCATGTCCGTGAACATGCAACGTGTTCTCTGATTGGCTGGGATGAGGCGTGAGGTGCATCAAATTGTTTTGATGTACCCGCCATATTGGATGCGCAGACATGATCTGGAAGTGAGCATAAATCCAATTTTGGGGAGTGTGTTTGTGTGTTTGAGTTCTTGGAGAGGGTGGGGGAGTAAGAGATGGGTCAAATGCTGTATTTGTTTGGGTGGGAGAAGGCAGTGATGTGTTCGCGATGTCCGTGGTCACCACAGTTGTCCGCGGACATACTAACACTCGGAAATACTAACACTGGGCACACTACTGGCTATTTTACTTTAGTATGATATTGGTTTTATGTCGTTTGCAGAGCATTGGGTGAAGAGGGTATGTATTGAAGAATTTGTATGTTTGTTGTAATTATTTTTTAGAATGTTAATTGAAGTGGATAGTATTGAGGTGTTGTGGTCCATTGGTAGGTGTTTGTTTCTATGGGAGTGTTATGCTGCAGTGGTTGTTGCCTGGGCCTAGAGTCTTGGGTGCATGGCCGAAGGCCCTAGGCCATAGGCCATGCACCCAAGACTCTAGGCCCTGGCCACAACCACTGCAGCATAACTCTACAATGCTACCAAACATTTTGATTGTTGTATTTGGGCTGCTTAGGGGATATGTTTTCAAAAATGTGAGTACTGATTTCTGTGGTGCTTGTAATTGGGAGAGTCTGAAATAAAGTAATGGTTGCAAGGAAGGACCTGGTGCTTGTGTTGCAGATTGAAGGGGAGGGGGGAGATGTTGTATGTCTTGCTTTACAACACTGTACATAGTTGTTGGTGATGTGTTAATATGACTGCACCTGTGCATAGTTGAATGCTGTTGTTAAATCTAGAACGAAATGGGCAACTAGCTGGAATGAGAGAGCTGTCCAGATTGGAAGAACAATTGTAGATGCAGTGGTGTTGTTTCAGCTGGGAGCCTTTGAAATTATAATGTCTATCTCACTGCATAAATAAAGATCCATGTACTCATCCTGGCTGTGTGTAATTTTATAACACACTAGAAAGCCTATTTCCATAATTATACTGTTATTTCTCCCATCTTTTAACATGAAATGACACTTTGTTAGATAGCTGTGTGTGTTGTGTCTGATTACTGATATAGTCATTTGTAAAGGAATTTGAAATGATAGAATGTATGTGAAATATACAGAATGTATAGAAAGGAAATGTTATGTACATCTTATGCACTATAATGCATTAAATGCTATCATGGTTGTAATGTGGTTAAATGCGTGGCAGTTGTTACAGAAATGATAGAATAAATGAAGAAAATAACATTTTGCATATTGCAGTTAATAATATGGGTAAATAAACATTTGGAGAGCAGACAACTTTGCAAGTCACACTTCATCATAGCAGATGGGAGAAATTACAATAAGCTTGTTTTACAGGTTGCACAGGGTAAGTGGCAGTTACTCTGTTTATATGCATTTATAGAAGAGATGTACATGTACCATACATGCCAATCCTCCAGATTTTGGTGGGAGACTCTAGATTTTTCAGTGAAAAATATTGTTATTTTTTTCACGTTCTCCTGACGAAAATATATCTTTGCCCAACGCATTCTTATGACACAAGTCTTGCCTCCCGATTTTTCGGAGGAAATGTCCCTTCCAGGTTGGTCGGAATGTTGGCATGTATGATGTATTGTGCAAAAAATAGTCATACCTGTACTTTGTGTTCATGCTTTTGGATGTGCATGAATCTGCAATTAGAAATGTTGGAGAGTTTACTAGTAGTTGCTGAGGTGCTTTGCAGTTACAGCACAATTGTACTTGAAGTGATCAACAGTACATCTAAAGTGCTGAATTGTGATGATGGAGATTTAGAGGTCTTGCATGTCATTGGTGGATTGTTGTGTGCCCGCTTAACAGTAGCCAATGAGGGAATGGTGCAGAGAGTGAAGTGGAAAGGGTAGAAGGGCTTCCCCAGTGTCACCTACACGCTCCGAGGGCAGCACGGCTGTTCGGAGACAGGACACGCACATCCGGGGCTTCCGATCATGAAATGGGAGTGTATTTTGAGGATTAGCCAAGCAGGTTTTGAGATTCTGCTTCGTATTGAGAGAGGCTGTGTGTAGTGAAATGGTGGAGGTGGAGAAAGTCAGGGTGGTGGTGTTTGGAGATATATAGTTTTGTGAATGGTTTGGAGCAGTATGCAAAATGTAGGAATGTGGGATACAATTCTGATGTAAAAGGAGTGGAGGTGGCGTGGGGCACTGTGCCTGGTTTCAATTTCCAGGCAATGGTAGAAGTTTTCCCAGATATGGCTAGGGTTTACAGTTCACGTGTGGTTGTCCTGCAATGTGGTGCTTTGCATTTGGGCTATGTCAGTGCACCTACTTTGTTAAAAGATCTAGAAAACTTGGTTCAGGCAGTAATGAAACTACTTCCAAATGCCAAGGTAATTTTTTCTGGTTTGCTGCCTAGGGCAATATGGGACAATAGTTCTGTTTTTTGTCCTCAGCAAAATATTGGTAGGTGTTTAATCTACCGAGGCATGTTTGCTTTTATGCTTAGAGCTGGCATGTTCTTTTGCAACAATGACAACATTGACTCTGGTAATGTTGATTACTTTAAAGAAGATGGCATATATTTATCTTTTATGGGAAATGCCATGCTGTTTTGGAACATAACGGTTGCTTTGGAGAAGCTAATTTGAAGATTTTTGGGAGGATAATAAGGGGAAAAAACAAAAATACAAAATAAAAGGTGGTCCTGAAGCATCTGCAAAAAAACCCCAAAAAAGGTTCGTTCTTTTCAGAGCCAACCTCAAAGGGTAAATGGGGCACACTATTTCAATTTTAATTCCCCACGCTCAGATCTTAGGATTTGTCCAAGGACAACGCAGTTGTCCGGGGACAGCGCATATTACATGGGGGATGTTTGATGTTGAGAGGGATGCAAATAAGACGTAGCACAGCATGGGATTGGTCAATAGAGTTTACTGGGTGTAATGTGTGAGCAGCGAGTTTGTTAGAAAGTCTTTTTCCTGAGAGGAGAGGAGATAGCTATGGCTGTGTGTTTCAGAAAACAGATTGTCTGGATTTTGGGAGATTCGTTAGATACATTGGTTGGAGGTGCATCCAGGTTGCTGTGGAGTGGCTGTACATCTTGGATTGCCTCATGTGCAAGTGCACTGGCATGGAGTGCATGGAATGAAGTGGCTGGATTGTGCTACTTTCGTGACACAGAATCATCCAGACCTTATTATTATTCATTGTGAAGGGAACAGTTTAGGACATGTGTCTTTAATCTCTTTGCAATTTGCAATGAATGAAGGACTTGGGAAAGTCATGAACATGTATCCAAACTCCAGAGTAATTTTTACACGTATTGCGCAGAGAAAATGTGGCAGCGTTCTTCTTCATTTGGTCCACAAATGGAGAAAGCAAGGCGCAATGTTAAAAAGGCTGTCTGTGCCTTTTTGAGAGCTGTTGGTATGTCTTCTTTTCACAATGAAAATATTATGTTACGTAGTACACAAATTTTTCGCAGAGATGGAGTACATCTTACTTATGCCGGCAATCAGATTTTTCTCCGAAATATACAAAATGCATTGCAACCTTTTTTTGGAATTACAGCAATCCATTTTGCTGTAGGTGATGACCATTTGAAGTTTTCGAAACACAGAAAAACACCACAAAAAGGCTCTTTTCAGTGCGACCACTTCCTCCCATCCAAAAGTGTAATGGCTGTGACAGGGCACCACCACAAAGAATATAAAGGTCCGCAGACATCCGCGCTGTCCCTGGACATTTAGAACACCAAGAAAGGGCTCAAAGAATTCCAAAAAGTATGCAGATTGCGAGGGACATAGTGTGGGACATGTGCAAGGATGAAGTTTCCCAGGCAAATACCTTGGATTGCTGAGAAAAACACTTTTCAGGTGTCCGGGGGCCTGGACAGTGTTTGTTACGCTTAGCGCGGGTGTGCTCACATGATGACGTTGAGGACACATTGGCGATTGGGATGGCTGTCCGTAGGACACCAAATGCATGGGGTTGGGTCTACGTATTCATGCAGTTGTTCTACAGACAGTCCCCGAACTAATTAAAATGTGACACATGTGTGATGGACAGTTGTGGACAGGCACAATGTTCGTAGGGGCAAGGGTGTGCTACGCATGCGCGCTGGTGTTCTACGGACAATGTTCAGGTCCCGAATAAAACAAATGTGCATAAGAACTTTGCAGACAGGCACACAGGCTATGTGTTCTACAGAAATATTAATTCTGGTTATGGACAATGCGAACAGGGGAAATGTTCTTTGGACACTTTATTTTGCATAGCTACGAAAATGCAAACGTCTTTAGTGTTCTGTGGACACCCCCATTTTGACTACGACCAATTCAAACAGGTATAGTGTCCTTAGGACACCCCCAATTACAGACAGGCAGACATCTTGTGTGTCCTAGGGACACCTCCATTTTGATTGCCAACAATACGAAAAGGTACAGTGTCCTTAGGACACCCCATGTTGGTTAATTACGGACAGGCAGACATCTTGTGTGTCCTAAGGACACCTCCATTTTGATTGCCAACAATACGAACAGGTATAGTGTCCTTAGGACACCAACATTTTGTTTAATTCAGGACATTACAGACAGCCGCACTGTCCGCAGACACCCTAACTGCCTTTTTTAAATAAAATGAGACACAGAGGAATATACTAACAAAACACATAATATTTTATTATTGTATAACAGTATAAAAATGAAGAAAGAGAGGGGGAAGCAGAAACTGAAACAAATACAGGGGAATTAGGCATTTGGACATGATGGATGGGAGGGGAGGAAGGGATGGAAGTCTCATCGTAACCTTTTTCTTGCTGGGGAGGGTTTGGGGATAGTTTGCTGGGACATGGAGAGGGGGAAGAGGTACATATGGGACAATGATATTTATTTTTTTCTTTTATATGGTGCGCCACAACGTTTTTTTTATAAGAATACAATTTTTCATTAAGAGATCAATTTTTAAATTTTTAGCTCCATTCATTGCAGAGGATTTTCTTACATCTCTCTTGGTATATTATTTTTAATGTCTGTATGGTCTGTTAAAAAAAAAATTGTTAAGTCCACATAACATAATGGTTATTAATAGGTTTATATAGAGAAGTGTAATGTCTACCATTAATATCACTGTCTTCACTCATTCCATCCTGAGGAAAATGTTCTTCCAGCCATTCCAAAGTGCTAGATATTTCTGTGTAAAAAATAAATATATACAATAAATGTAGTGTACTAACTAGTTTCTTGAGAAGTTTTGCTGTTACTGCTGCGTAGGTGTCCTGTTTATTTTTGCTGTGCAATTTCTGTGAGGTATTTCTGTTGGAGGCATATGTATTGTGTGTTTTGGTATATTCCACTATGTTGCTTATGCTATGTAATTGGACTGTTAGTGTCTTAGATACACATTTTCACTTCTTATTTATTATTGAATGTATTTAATTTATGTGCTGCTTTTTTAATATGTTTAGTGTTTTCTTTGGATGATATAACAATGTAAGATACCCCCTGAGTTTTTGGATAGTGTTGATGTTGTCCGAGTCCGTCTGTGAACAGGCGCATGGTCCGTGGATATCAGACGCACTAGCGCAGGTGGGGGGTTCAGTATGTTCTATGTTATATGTATATAAACTAAGGCCATTCTAGTAAACATTTATCAAATTTACATTATCTATATATGTAGATTCAGTGAACATTTCTTGTTACTGTAACATTATGGTTAAGTTGCACTAATAAAAACCTATCAAATTCAATGAAAAAACTTTGTTAAAGGGACATTATGGTTAAGATGTGCTACAAAAACCTATGAAATTCAGTAAAAAACTTCACCAGTTATGGTAAACTAAGCAACCATAACTCGCGTCACCATCGTGCACTGCTAGGACTAACACCAGGACATCAAAGATGACATCACAAATATCATGCTCTACCATGCTGCTTCTGCCAGCTTGTATATTGTTTGAGAGATCACGTGCATGATCATCAGTCTGCTGTGGGATCTGCACTCATGAGCTTCTGCCTTTCAGCCTTTAAATAAACCAGGTCTCACTCGTACATGATCATCAGATGACCATGATGCTGTCCCTACATTCAAAAGGACCCCTGTTTGGCTGATGCTGTAGTCCTTCTAAATGGCACACACTGGCCATTCTTTGATGGTGCTGCAATTGTAGTCTATTCAAAACACATATGAGTCATTATAAGTTTGCCGGTCCAGTAACAACGGTACCGATAAGCTTGCTGGTACCGTTGTTACCAGACCGGCAAACTATGAGTTCTGCTCATGGGTGCCTTTTTCTCCCGCCAGGTCTGACTTGGCAGGCAGACTGGCACCCACGAGCAGACCTGTCAGATGCACCTGTACCATTCCTGAATGGTGCCGGTGCATTCTGCCTCCCCATTCCCATTGAGTCCTATGGGGCTCGAATGGAAATGGGGAGCATTTTTTTCCTTTTTTACCGGCGCCCGGGAATGGGCAATTACCTGGTCTGGCGGGGGCCCATTCCTGGGCGCCGGGAAAAAAAAAGATACTGGTGGCAAAACCGCCACGGCTAGCGCCGGTCTCATATTGAGGCCAATGGATTGACTCAGGGATCATTCATGTAATGTGCCACCCTGCACGACGCTCATCACAGAGAGGATGTCTGTCTCCAATCCACAGGGCCTTTAGTATCCCATCCGCTAGCATCCAAGATGGCTCTTTGTCACAGTATGTAATTATACCTTGACCCTTACATTCACGTAACATTGTAATGTAGATTCTTGTATGCAACTGTTTCAAATGTTTCAGTATGGCTGATGTAAGGACAAGTATGTCAATATTAGTAATGTTGCGGCTTTTGTAAAAGAAATATCAAAATATAAACAGCATTCCCCAGGAATTTCTGCTCGTTGCTTTTAATAGTAATGTAATATTTTATATCATAATCTGTTGTTTTATGTATTTCCGTTATATTTCAACAGTCCAATTCCTTACCCCTGAGTCTGCTTAAAGGTCCATGGGGTAAGTTAACCAGCAGGAACTGTGGTGAAGGCTTCTATACAACAATGTTGATTAATGGGCATGCCTGTATCTGAAATGTATATCAGATTACGAATCAAAGTAACATTACTCAGACCGAGATGCCATTTCAGGAATCAAAAATACTTGCTATTGATGGTTTCTTGGATCATTTTCACAGCTGCACGTGCCAACATTTTCAATAGAATGGCAGAATTCAAACTAAATAAGAGGTTGTGGATGATGATTACTACACCCTCTCATATCTTTCTTAGGTGTTTTGGCAATTAACACTGATGAAGTCGTGATTTGCACTGAAACTGTCGCCCTTTTGTCTGTTCTATAGTTCCCATGGTGTTACTAAGCGTCCATTTATGTAAAGAATGGATAGAATACTTCTGAAAACCCATCTGGACCCGCAGCTTTTCCATTTGTCATGCATTTGATTGCATCCGGTATCTTTTAAATGGCCAGAGGGCTTTTTACTTTTGCCATTGACAGCTCAATAAATACACAGAAGACGTTTTCCTCATGAAGGATCCCGGCCTTCAGAATATTACATTTTAAAAATAAAAGTGACGTATTCGATCTTTATTATGGGAAGAGTCAAATCATCTTTTACAATTCGCCTTATTTTATCACTATCGGCTCAAATGTTATCACTCTTTCCTGTCTGGTTCCTTTATTTCACAGTACACTTGTGTGTGTGTGTCCAAATAAAGCACACTCTGCAATGCTAGTGCCCTTGTGATTTTTAGTTGTTGTCATAAATATCTTCGATGTTCATCCTATTAGCATACTCATCTACAGTAGGGGATACCGTTTGTACATGTGCTGAAATGTTCTCAATGTTCTTACAGTGACTTCATCCACTCTCTAATTGACTTCTGAGATGGAAATACTACTCACTGAAACAGAGTACTCGACTTCACACATCATATTTTTCATGTTTTATTAAGTATATAGTTTATTTCCAACTGTTGCTAATAATTTACAGTCTTTACAACAAAGTCACAAGGTTACAGTTTTCCTCCACATCAATAGCACACCAAAGAAAGGAAAATCACAAAACGAGCAACCCGGCTACAATTGTCAATTTTGAGGAAAAGTAGGACCAGGAGGCGGAGTTAAGGGTGGGGGGTGTAGGGGAAGCTGCGAAACGTACAATGTGGTGTCACTCTCCACTACTCGTATATTCCCTGAGTCACTATTTCTATTCTCAAGCTGTTCCTAGGTAGGGGTTGATCCCTGTTGAAATTCTGACTCTCTGAATTTCTTAAGCAAGCTCCCACCAAGCCTCGTCATCTGTCCCGTGTCTTTTTCAAATTGTTTCCCGTAGCAACTGTGTTCTCTGAGATCTTAGTTCTGGGCAGAAAAGGATCAGTTGGTTTAAGGTTTCGGTTTTGCACAATCCGCATTTGTCATCCGCTACGTGTCCTCCATATCACTGGAGCATGGCTTTGGTGTGTAATATATTCAGCCAAAATCTAAGGAATGGATCTCTGTGTCTTAAATTTGGGAATCTTCTTAGATATTGGGGAGTAACGCTAGGTAGCTCAGCAGTACAGCACTTTGATAGTGTGAATCTTTGAGTTTGATCTTTTCCTTCCCGTTTCACATCATTCTCTAGCCCATAGGTTTATTTTCCCTAGCATTGGGTTTTTGCACAGTGTCTACCGAAAGGCCCAGGCTGCGCAGCGTTGCGCTATATCATTCGATCCACATCTTAAGTGGCCAATCAAACTTCCCGTCATTTTATTTCATGTTATGGAGGGCAATCGTCCATGTTCAATTTTCTGAATAGCATCATGATTTTCCAGACCACCCTCAGATATAACGAATGGAGGTCTCAAGATATCCATGGAGACTGTGTTCAGCAAGCAAAGAACCCCTCTGCAGAACCTGCCCTCCAGTTTCTCCCAGCACTTCCATGGCAAGCCGAGGCAAGCCACTGCAGTGTAAGTGAGAGTTGGTACAACGTTTTGATAATATAAATGTATAATCGGGATGCAAGAACTTTCCATATTTCCTCCTGATTATGATTCCCTGTGTAGCTGTTTCACTTTACTGAACAAGCAATCACTCCAGGGTTTCTCACGGGTGCTCACCTGGATATTTTATTGAGGGTACTGGGTATATTCTTTTTTGATTTAGCTTCCAACTAGGGACTTTCTTTTTCCATTCCCTCGGGTTTCCATTATTAAGATTTCTGTTTAAGCGATGTTGATCTTTAATCCATTTTGATATGCATATTGCTGCAATATATCAAGTATCCTCTGTAAGCCGATAGGGGTATGGTCCAGTAGCTCCAAGTCATTGTACACTAGCCATTCAGCCGTTGTTCCGTTAATCTTAGGGAAACATGTAATCGGGGTGGGGTCTAAAACCTCTTACGGGGTACACAATAAAAATGCTGTACAGCATTAGCGCCAGTGGGGAGCCCTGTTTGAGGCCTTTAAAAGTCTGTATCTTCCTTGTCAGGTGACCTGACTGGTCAAGTCGGACCTGCAAAGCAGTCCCGGAATACAGGTCTCTGATAGCAACCAGCAAATCCCCGGGGCATCACATTGCTGACATTTTGGCCCATAGGAGCTCCTGGCTTATGCTGTTGAAGGTGTGTTCCATGTCTTTACATGCAATGTATAGCTTTCATTTGCTCCCCAGAGTTTTCGTCTTTAGTGGGCTGATCAGAAGCAGATTTAAATTGCAGCCAACTCCCTCAACAAAGCCTGTTTGCTGCGGGTTGAATTACCCAGTCTCTTTCACCCATTCTTGTATGCGTCTCAGCAGTATTTTTCCAAGAACATCCAAGAGTGCGATTGGGTGGTAGTTTTGTTGAGCCGCCCTGTTGCCCTTCATGAACATTGGGACCACCACTGCCAATTTCCTGGTAGTAGCTGTTTTACCACACCATGCGATCCATTGAAACACCGGCAGACAAACTTTGGCCCATGCCTCTGGGGCTGTTTTTAACATCGCATTTGTCATTACATCCGGCCCTGGTGCACAGGAGTTACTACCTGTTGTTATTAAATGCATGATTTCCTCTGGTCTTTCCTAAAATCTTCTAGCTTACAGTCTTTACCAGCAAATAGCTGTTCGTAATGTGTGACCCAATGATTCTCTTGACTGGTTTGTATATAGGAGACATTTTGTGCAATCAAGAGTTAGGATTTTATCAAATTAATAGAAGAAATCCTTAGCATTTTAATACTTACTTTCACAGACTTAAGCCTATTGCCTATAAGTTCAAAATATATGTACATTTCTACTGTGCATGATCCCAAATTGATGCAGATTAAATGCTAGCATTTATACTTATTATGTATACAGTTTTGCAATCATGATCTCTACAGGAGAAAATGTTAAGGCCATTGTAGCAGCAGTGATCCTTAATATAAATTTAGTCACATAGAAACTTCTTAAAAGAGCACAGCACTTTTCCATATTGCACAATAATAAAAGTTGACCTAACTTTAAATGTCATTAAGTATTTAAAAATACACACTTTATTTACTTGTAATCATTTGTTTAATTTCAAAATGCAGACAACTACATTCAATTTCATGAAGTCCATAAACTAACTTAGGATTTGCTCACAAAGTGCTCTGCATTGTGTGTTGAGCTTGGCACTCTGAACCGCCTCATTTCTAAGAGAAGAGCACTGTCTGTGTAAGTCTGGAACTCATATAGCGCCTGATGATTAGAATCTCCAAAATTCAATGAAGTTTGTTCCAAGAGGCCATTTTTTTGGTTGCCAGGAATCTCATATCAGGCATAAAATTCCAGTTGCCAAAAGGACTGAGTCTGCTTGGTTAACTTTTAGAAGACAATAAAATGTGAGATGTTCTTCTCTTCTTCGTCAATATTTTCGGTCCCCTTCTTCTTCTGCTTCACAACTCAGCACTAAGTTAAACTCCATTGATTAGTACAACTTGCTTTACATATCAAAAACCTCGCTAGCTTTTGCAATTCATGAGTGAAAAGATGCATACATGGTGATGGAGCACTCATTTTAACTGATTAAGCACCTTCAGAAGGGGTGCCAGCTACTAAGGTCACCAGGACAGCATGTTTTACTCCTTGGCAAATGCCAGGTTCCATGCAGGCCACTGACCCCTCTCTTTCCGAATCCGCATTTTCCATTAACTGCACTGCTCTGGAGCCCACGTGCCCCTACCCCAATCACTGTGCCCCCTGGCGCCCAACATCCCTCCCAAAGCCCCCACAGCCACAATATTATTCTCAATTGTCATATCATCCATTGCCGTGATGATTATATAAAATTGACTCTTTCTCTATTTCCTTCTTGTCCATCTTCGTTAGTAGTTTCTTTTAAAGGGAATTTGGCATTTGTGAATAACACAATGCCAGATTTTCATAAAGTAAAGTTATTAGCACCTTAGCTCACATGCACTGGATATTTATAACTATTTGCACCTGGGAGGGGGGCTTTGCAGGCAGGTAAATACTTTGCTATCAAAATTCTCCATTTAGTCTTCGCTGCAGGCATCTAACACAGCTTGAGGTTTTTTACAAGCTGGTACAATACCCCTCCTTGGTTATTTTGCTTAAATTAACATGAATAGAAATATACAATAGACAATTATTCTCATCTCTGTCCAATGTAAAGTGACACAATCACATAAGGGTGTGGGTGAGGGGGAATGGGGGGTAGGTACTGAAGACTATTAATTTATTTTAGTCAGTACAGTTGAATAAACACAGTTTAGATAAAATTACCATTGCTTTCCAAACACTTTATTGAAAATATCATACATTTATTCACATAGCCAATTGCTGGGATAACCTGGGCAGTGTAGAATGTATCTAAGGGCTTGTCTCCATTTTGCACAGGTAAATCAATGAACAGAGATATTTGTTAACATTGGGGTGAGTTACTGAGAGAGTGATCTTGAGTAGACGTCTGGGCATGTCATCTGCATACGTAGACATGTTTACTGATAAACACCCATGTTTAGGAGAATATCCGTAAGAGGCAGCTAATCAAGTACATAATAAAGAAATTAAAAAGTAAAGGTGCAGGTCAGATTTTTTTTTTATTATCCAGCAGTAGGCTGAAATTCATATTGTTCAGTTGATCTTCTTAGACACCCTCTTCTGCTTCCTTCTACATGTATGACGTTCCTTTTTGAGTCAATGTTCATCCCGACAAATTTGGACCCCATCGCAGATTATTCACTGAAGCAAGCCGATCTGTATTAGCAATGAAACATGCACTCTGATTTGCTATTGTGATAAGTGCTGCTATTGTATCTGGAGTTGCTGTACAGGAGAAACAAAATAACAATTATTTAACAGGTGTACAATGATTGTGATTCCTCAGTAAGTTAAAGGTTAAAGTCATTTTTTCACAGACTATTTGCTTCAGGATCTACTAGTGCATACAACTGGTCCCCTTTTTTGTAATTCGGTACTAAAATACACCCCCCAGCCAAGAATGCAGAATTTGGTATATGCAATTGTGCTTTTGAATAAAGAAATTATAGATTAGATGAGGATACTGGTGTCATGTTTCTTCATACTGTATCTGCATACTACTCATGATACTACAAATGTCTAGGTACCTCTGTCATAATAAATAACAGAATCACAGTTTTCTTTTTTTTTTACAGGACCACATGATGGTTCTGCCCTTCATCTCCAGTTACATGTGTGTCCTTCTGTACCTAAGAGACCTTTCAGTCCCAGGCAACCTAAAACATTAAGTAGCCTACAAAAATGATTCATTTGACGTATATACAATTGTTATTGTATTATTATGTATTTGTTTGTATATAGTTCTAAAATATATAATCCCCAAACAATTAAACAATTCAAATCCATTTAAGTCACATGTACATCATATAATATTTCTACATTTTAAAATTAGAATTTTAAAATTACAGTGACAGTTACAATGTCTTCTTTGGCTTTCACCTCTGACTTTAAACTTAAACAACAAACATAATATTCTAAATGATCTTCCCATTCAAGACCAAGAATCAAAGAGATTCCACAGGTGTATGTATTGATTAATAGAACTATATACTGACTGGCATTATCAAATGAAATATTAAACGCAGAATGCTCTAAATCTTTTTGGCAGGCAATTAAAGGTGGATGTAGGCTGTAGCACAAGTAGCCTAATGCAGCTTACCTGATAATGTCAATAAAATGAAATAAAATAATTAATACTAAGTATATTAAAAATTATAAAATCTAAAGTCTCAGAATTCCCTTAAGAAAATAAGTGGATCACTATTTACCATTATTGGCCCAGGGATTGCTTATCAGTTAGCAATCACTTCCTTATAACACTCCACAAGCAATAAAGTGTGAATTACATGCTTTCCGTATTCGTATTAAGACAATAGTCCCAAAAGTTATCATCCTTTATAAAATCATACCGATACACCATGTGTCCTAGCATAGTCATATAAGCAGTACTCATGGACGAACATTCCGTAAATAGATATTTTGCCATCTCCAATATCCTGGGGAGCAGCAATGTCTTTCATTAAGGATTATTCCGAAGTATGCACCCTCTGAAACATATGCTGGCAATTGATTAATTTGTAATCTTTATTGGCAGCTCAGCACCGATAAATTCAGGCATTGTCTCAGGTACCTCTGGGGTTTTAAATATTTGTGCACCACCCTAGATACATAGCAATAGCTTCTAATCATAGCCAAATGGGTGTCATTGTTAACCCAATCCCACTGTTTAATTTTATGTTTAAAGATACGTTTTAGGAATTGCTGGTTTGTCCTTCTAAAACAATCGGGGCACCATCCATAATCCTCATATAGGCTGCAGAACAGAGTATCAAATTGGTCTGCTCCACCCCGTGCATAGAGTTTACACCTCTACCCAACAATGAGAGCAATTGACATTTTGGGTGCATATGAATTTTAATATGAAGTATACCTCTTCTGGTGAGCAAATGGCTCTTGAGTGAGACCAACCCCAGCTCTAATCGAATATATTCCATAGGGGTAGATTTGCTCATCTTCAATGTATGTTTCCTAAAAGCTCCTTCTTTATTGCTCACCCACAGAAGGTCTCTCATAATCAATACCTCTAGTCCATATAGGACCATAGGGCAGAAACATTGTTTATAGAGTGTAATAATTGCCTCCATTGAAAATCGCAAACATAACTGGGTCATTTGTGAGGCTTTAGTCTTCTTGGTGGCCACTATATACATATAAGCCCCAGTACCACTCATATGTAGGCCCAAATAGGGATATGATATCACATATTCAACCTTAGCAAGGCAGGTATGAAAATCAAGGAGTTTCACTTTTTAGACGAGACAAACAAAATCGTTGTCTTTTCCATATTTATGTACATCTCATTTTATATACAATGCCAACATGCTTGTCCTCATTTGTCTAGCTTGGATATTGAATTTAGTACTTGTCATATCCTTATCAAACCAACCATCCATAGCACTAATCTAATTTTTGCATTTGCCACCAATTTACTCACCGAATTAGTGAAATAGCACACCAGGAATGGAAACAGAGTGTGGCAAGTAATTGGAAATTGCTTGTGGCTACTTTCTAATCCCTGATTAAATCTTATTCTAAGACTGAGGTTTATGTCAAAGTACATGTTAAAGTGATATAATAATACATACTATAATATCTTGGATGTCCAGCATATCCCCACCACCAGTTTTATAGTCCATAAAGAAACGTTTTGTGGGCAACACACACATATAAGCTAATCGAACATAAACCAGTTGTGGGTACTGAACACGTGTCTTCAAGCAACTATAATGATTTTTTTGTTTTGTGTAAAGTAATCACAATTCATAAATGAGTTATCTGTAAGTAGTGAATCGCTCCATTTTATGGTGGCTGGAATAGTGAAGCACTGTACTATGATCCGTATTTCTACTGAGCAGAATAGTAAGCAGTTGCCTATTTTATGCAGGATGGTACATTCTAGGTATGCCACTTCAATGAATGGCTTGGCAAAGTGGGATAGGTTCCAAGACTTCTTACTTCTCCTCATTATCCAACAGGTCAAACACCATTTTGCCACACTCAGCACTGCTAATTAAGTAAAGTCTTGAAACTTTATTGGCAACTTTAATTTTAAATAATAACTTGCCATTTTTCAACTCCTTCAACACTGCCCCTGCCCCATCTGTAAGCTTGGATGGCGAGTAGTGGTAGTTGGAATGCGTCACTTGCAATACAAAGGTGACCTTCTTTTCAGACGCTACCATTTTGTATGCGGCAGAGTGGGAAATGAGGAAGTAAATGCGGTTACGCATCCATTTACCAATCTTCTCCATTTTCGAGCAGCGAGAAGCCGGAGGGGGTCACAAAGCAGAAGTAAGAACATTGCTGTGTTGACCTCCTCTGTATGGCTGTATGTTCATTTATGCCTGCAAAACATTTTCATGTAGACACAAAACAAATGGATTCTGTTGAAATACGCTTCGGTTTTGCAACTGCACAAGATCATACTGACATCACAGGAATTCATTTGTAAAAAAAGCGTGCTGTGCAGGCTGAGTTTTCTTTTTATAAGATGGCGAGGAAAATGAAAGAGGAAAAGGGAGTTTGCCTCATTTTATTCTTTTCGTACTGTAATTTACAATGCTAGATTCCAGCCCAAACAAACAACAAGATGTAACGCTGCTTTTTCTGGGAATCAATGAATCAAGTTTACGAATGGAATGTTGTGTTCTGATATTCTCACTGTCCTGTTCTGTATATTGCTGGTACTCCCTGCTTCACTATATATGGTTCTGTGTCTTTTGTGAATTTCTGTTTCAGCCTTTTAAAAATAAAGGCCCTGTGATGTTGGCTGCACCACTTTCATTAAAGTTGGTAGAGCTAACGTCATCACCTGAATTTCTTCCAGATGACGCAGACAAGTCCTCTCTATTTTAATTCTCTTAAAGAAGCCCCGTCATTCCCATTTAAGTCCAAAGTCAAACGTCGGTTTTGGAAATAAGTCTGCTGCCAGATATGGATCAAGTTCTCATTTATTATATGTGCAAAATATCCTTTTTTTATTTTGTTTTTCAAAGTTTTCTTGAAAGAAAAGTGTTTACGTGTTTACATGTCCCAAGTTAATCTCGGTCATTTGGTTGCTTGCCTTTTTCAGAGATGGGGTCCATTATAACATTGTTTTGTATTGTTTAAGTTCTTCTTGTAGTTTCATTTTTGACAATTCCCCAGTTTTGGCCGTGTGTATCATGAGGTCAGAGACTGCATATAGTGGTGATTCGGTAAAAGTCAGTCTTGTAAAGTTCAAAATCCAAAAAGAAATTCTTTCGTAACTTGGGGCCTAGTGGATGATATTATTTTCAAATATTCTCTCAATGGGTGCTTGCAGAGCTCAGTGTGAGAATGTTTTGGGTTAGGTAATTGTACAACATTGTACAATAGGAATGATTCCTTAGGTGCTTTCCGAACATGAATTTCTGACAAACAAAGGGCCTGATTCATAGAAAGTTTTGTGTGGCGCAAACAGAAAAAGTATAGTTTGGGCCGTGCAAAATTTAAGTTTCCTATTCATAGATCGGAATTTGCACTAGTCCATACCTCCTTTGTACTGTGCTGAGCACATGGGCCTCATTACGACCCTGGCGGCTGCGGTATGAACTGTGCTGGTGAGGTACCAGCACCATTCATATCAGGCCACCACTTTACGAGTTTGCTCGGGGGTGGCGGTATGCACGTCTGGTCTGGCCAGACATGCATACCAGCACCCGCGAGCAGACCAGGATGCTAACAACTGACCCGTCATTAACGGGTCCGTTGTTAGCATCCCAACCCATTACCATTGAGCCCTATGGGGGCTCAAATGGGAATGGGGACGTACCGGGTCCGGGTCCCAAAAATGGGAATTACTAGGCCCGCAAAAGTCGGAATGGCCCGGTAATTCCCTTTTTCGGGACCCGGTCCCGGACACGGGTTTGGAGGTTGACATGCCGGTAATGACGGTATGGCTACCCTATCTGCGTACAATGATATTTGGGACACTAGACGAGGAGGTGTATGCAAGGTACAGATTCCCTCCCCTTGTCATCCTGGACCTGGTTGGGGAGTGGGAGAATGACCTTGAATCACCCACCATCTGCTATCATGCCATGACACCTCTGAAGAAGGTGCTAACACCCCTACATTTCCTGGCAAGAGGCTCTTTTCAGCGCACCACTGCCATTGTTGGGGACATATCACAGCCCACGCAATCCTGATGCCTACACCAGGTATTGCGCTGCATAATAGCACGTGTGCATGGGCACATATACATGCCACACACAATGCAGGTAAGGCAGAGAGTGTGCCAGGAGTTCTTTGCCATTGCACAGTTTCCACAGTTACTGGGAGCCATTGACTGTACCCATTTAGCCAGCCCTACAGATAAGGGGAAATAGGCAGATACTCCCCAAAAATAAAAGTAGGGATTAAAAATACTCACAACAAAAAATGGGAAACTGACACTTACACCTTGTGCCCTTGCTTTCACCCAAACAACTCCACAGATATGTTTGAACCAATAGTGCATGTAGGTCAAGAGGAGGAAACTACTATTATAACTGTGTGATTTGGAAGAAGTAAACGTGTATTTTAATGAGCATGAAGGTGCAAAGAAATAATTATTACAAAACCATTTCCAGTTTTCCACTTAAAAGTTTTTTACGCCCCAATAAAAATACTCCTTTTGGGAAATGTACTCCCAAAAATAAAATGTCACTCTCAAACAAAAAAAATGACTCCCTCTTCAAAATCTTATCTGGAGCACTACCTGTCACGCTACAGCCCCCCTTGCCCCTGAGAGAGCGAACACATGTACCACAACCTGAAACATTGGCATTCCATAAATGCACAGGTAATCTATGATGCCAATGGAGTCATAATGAAGGTGAATGCCAATTACCCAAGAAGCACATATTACAGCTGCATTTACTACTATTCTCCCCTATAACAGGCTCTAGCATCGCAAACCTTTGGGAATACTTGACACATCGGTAAGTATCTACTATCATGTACATTAAAGCAGTAACGTGACACACAGAAAAACAAGCCATGGCAACCAATGTTAACAATGACCATTTCCACCTTGGCAATGGATAGTGATCACCCTCTCTCACCCTTCCTGCTCAGACCCTTCAGGAATCCAGCCACCTCAGGTGAGGCAAGGTACAATGCAGCACACATAGCCACAAGCGGCATAGTTGAGAACACGTTCAAGGTGCTAAAGTCACGCTTCTGCTCCCTTCTCCACTCAGGTGGTGTATTGCTACATGCCCCACCAGTAGTATGCCGGATCATCATGGCATGTTGTGTCCTCTAAATATTGCCACATGTCGAGTCATAGCAGTGGATCTGCAGGAGGGACAATGCCTTCAAAGGGCACAGGGACAGGAGGCATGCAATCAGGTTGTACAAATATGTTTCACCGCAATTGCAGCCCCTGTGGAGCACACACAGTGAAGCCATACCCCTGATGCCCTTCAATGACGAAATAGGGCTCTTCGAGCTTGCCCATAACAACGCTCTGAGAATGTGCATCTCGGAGAGGCAAGCTGTGTGTGATCATATACATCAAATTAAGTGCACAAACAACGGACACAGTGAGAGCAAGAAGAAACAGCAGTATCCTTGTTACTGACACAAAATAACACAACTCAATCAATGCATACTATTACCAGTTTGTCCTGCCGATCACCAATAATTGTGCACTGACACTCAACAACACACAGGAGACCAGAGGTAGGAAGGTACAGCATATAATGGTAGTAGGAACCAAGGCTTGGGAGGACTACTTTGCCCACCTTAGGTGTGTCTCACCCTGATATGGGGTGGAGTGGCTACTCCATTCCCTGCCAATAATATAGCTCATAAAACATCACCATATAAGGAGAAATACAGACAGAGAAAAGTGCAGGTTGCCTTTAAACCAGAATATCCTTGTTCTGCTCCAGCTGTCCACCGTCATGTAGAACTTTACTTCTCTGGAGAGGCTGAAACCAACCCAGACTGCCTGTGGTGTGGTGTGTAGGCATTCCAAAGTCCTGTGACCTCGCTGAGTAGCAACTGTCTCCCCTTGTAGAATGCCTCAGAAGAAAGGAAAACATAAGATAAGGGCAGGTAACACATCCCTGAATTCAATTTCACCATACTGTGTGCTCTCCTGAGTGCCATGCAACAATTGCAAGAAATTACTCACCTACCTCCAATCCTCATCAGGTCTTCCTCTACACCATTGCAACTGGACCTGCTCACCTCAGGCAATGCACATTAATTCACCCAACACAATGAACACATCCCTGCCGCTTATGACACAGTATCCTGTGCTCTCCTGAGTGTCATGCAACAAATCCAATAAATTACTCACCTGCCTCCCATCTTCATCAGGTCTTCCTCTGCACCATTGCAGCTGGACCTGCTCACCTCAAGAAATAAAAAATACCCCACAAAGTGACTACATCCCAACACACATCATCACCATTCTGAGTGGCATGCAACAAGTGGAAGATATTATTCACTTGGCTCTTTACTTCAACAGGGCTTTCTAAAGCACCTTGTCAGCTGGCATAGACAAACACTGGATGAAACAAAAACAATTGGACAGCCATGAGGTGTCTCGTATGGAACAAGGAAACATGACAGCTACAGTCTTCCCAGTGGCACCCAAGGTGGGGTTGCACCCCCGGCCATCTTGGGCCCCCAACTCAAATCATGTGAGTTTCCACTCCAGAGCAGCCTGGGGCCCCTGTGAGGTACACTGCTGAGTAATGGGGCTGGTGCACTGAATCAAGAGTCTGGTGCACAATGGTTGGGCCAGCACCTCTGGACACTTGGGTCACTGGCTGGGACATCTATAAGCCTAGCCTCTCTGACCACCTGGCCCAGCCCTAGTAACACTTTCTTGGGGCAGGGGATGTTGGGCACACTGGACACAGGAGTTTTGTCTAACCCGGGCTGCGGGCACACGGTGGGCCATTGATGGCAGGTAAACATGTTAGGTACACCCACATTGATGGGAGCTGGGGGACTGTGGGTTATCCTTGGATGCACAGGAGGAAAGGGACTGCAAGAGAGAAGGGGAAGGGGTGGAGAGACAAACCTTGAGTGGGGAGGCTACTGGGAAGGAGGAAAGAGGGGAGTGTGAGAGACTGGGGGAGAGAGAGGAAATAATGAAAGATGGGACCAGGGAGAGAGAGAGAGAGAGAGAGAGAGAGAGAGAGAGAGAGAGAGAGAGACAGAGAGAGACAGAGAGAGACAGAGAGAGAGAGAGAGAGTCAGTTGGGATCAAGGAGGAGATTAGTTGCTGGGAAGATGAGGAGGAAGATGGGGGCTGGTAGAGAGGGTGAGGAATGAGAGAAGAGGGAAAGAGACACACAGAAGGAGGGATAGACATTGATAGAGAGAGAAAGAGAGAGAGAGAAAGAGTGAGAGAGAGAGAGAGAGAGAGAGGGCTGGGGAGCAGGGCCAGAGAGGCCAGTAGGCCTACTGATGGAAACACAGAGGCGGTTAGGGGCCAAGGGGGACAAAAGGGGAGAGGGTGAAGGGCAGACAGGGAAAACAAGTGTACCTGCTAAAAGGGCCTCCTCAGATTCTCTGCTGCCACCCCACATGGTCAGCACTCCATTGCAGGCAACGCAGAAAGAGACCCAGGTCCTTGATCGCCACATATATAAAGCTGAGGCTCCCCCACTACAAATCATCTATCCCCACCTGTTGTTTCTCTCTCATTCCAAGCCCACCCCCAGGAGGAGCTTATCCCAGGAAGGGAGCAGGAATCAAAGGGTTTTTTGCAAACACATGCAGGGATAACAGATGCTGTGGGGAGTGGAGGATGTTTTCAGGCATGCACCCACTATATAAAGTCACATGCAGTGCAGTAACTCACAGTGCAACATGAGAAACACATTTGGGAAATGAAAAGTCATGCAATAAATTGCAAAAGAAAAAAAATACAGAAAACCCACAGTAAACAACAAGTAACCAACATGTGTAACACAGGTAAATGCTGTCATGGGTGGACATGTGCCAAGCAGTCCAAACCTAGTTGGTCTAAGTGTGTTAAATCAATCATGTAGAGTGTGGGAGGGGGGCATACATGAAGGCCATCTTGCTGTTTGTGTGCAAGTCAGCTGAGGTACTCCATTTGGCAAAGCAACCTGTTGGCTGGAAAGAAGCAGGATTCTCTGAGAACCACCACAGGCATTACATATATTACAACACTGGGACATTGTGTCGGGCGTGTCCATTCTCCGGCTTGTGAAAGGGAAGAGCCAGGTTCTGAGTGCCTTCCAGAAGGACATGTGGTTCTCTATGTGGCAGCTGCTGAATGGGAGTGAGTTCCAGGGCGTGGGTGCTTGGACGGAGAAAGTGTATCTCCCATTTCCAGTGGAATTGAAGTAAGGGATAACAAGGGGGAGTGCAGCGCCTGATGTAAGGTTTCTGTTGGGTTGGAAGCCTGTAAGTCTGTGTTTGAGGACGTAAAGGCCTGTCTTGTGGAGGTGACAGTGGGTGATGCACAAGGCCGTGAAGGTGGCGGTCAGACAATGGGAAGCCAGTGGAGGAGCTTAGCTTTGCATTCTGGATCCATTGGAGCTTTCTGAGCTGATAGGTAGGGACACCAGATAAAGGGATTTTGGCGTAGTATGGGTGGGAGATGGTGACAGTCAACATTGCCATTACTTGTTGAGGGTAGGGTAGGTAAGGGAAGATACCTCTAAGGATGCAGAGGAATAGAGGGCATGATCTACATACAGCATTGATGTATGCAGAATATGTTCTGTCAGGATCCATGATGCTTCCCAGGTTCTTCACTTAGCTGAATGCTGTGTGTGTGTGTGTCCGATGGAGGATGGCCAGGGGGCAGGTTAGTGGAAGAGTGCTGTGCTACCCCAGATCAGGATTTCCATTTGACAAGGAGTAAGGAAGAGGTGGTTAGCCATCGTTCAGTGCTTGATTTCTGTGAGGCGCGAGGTGACGTCAAGATGGGGATAAGCTATGGTCTTTGGGATCTTGAAGATGATCCTGGGTGTTATCAGTGTAGCTGTTGCAGGTTAGGTCATGTGAGCGGAGAAGGGCAGTGAGGGGGCTCAGGGAAAGGTTGAAGAATAGGGGGAATGGAAAGTCCACTGGCAAGACCCCTTGGATACATGGTGGGGGGAGGAGAAGGGTTGTAGGATGTTGATTTGTGAATCGTCTGTGAGGTAAGAGGAGAGCCATTTTACTGCAGATTCCTGGATGCCTAGTGTATGGGAGGACCGGTCTGGAAGAACCCCCTCTCCCACATCCCTCTCCTACGTGAGGCTTATGACTCGTCGGCAGCCACCTATGCACCATAGCCCGGGATGCAGAATGGCTGCTGATCAACACGTGAGGCCGCACAAATCATCTCGTAGCACAACTCCATTTTAGCATACACTTAGACTCCATTTTACGTATGCTAAAAGCCCAGGCCTATGTGGAACAGCCCGCCTGCAGAAGCAGCAGCTCACCCCCCACTCGATCGTGCACAGCGAGCCTGCACTTCCCCCAGCCTCCTCCCCATGGTAGCTCCGCTGAAGGCCGGTTCTCACGAACAACTAGATGTGAACAAGTAACAAAACAAACACTGTATCATTTACCTTCCACAGTACATCATTGCCCTGGCGGTGACCAGACTGTTAGTTGGGGTCTGGGAAAGAACAAAGTTGTCTCTATCAAGTATACATTTACCCTCCACAGACCCCCATGTCCATGATATATGGTGCTCATTACCCCCAAGCCTGCTCCCCAGCTGAAGTGCTAAACATGAATGTTATACCCCTGTGTCTCCCAGTCCCATTTATGCTGCTAAACCTTGTGCAAAAAGGTTCAAAACCCATAATGCTGATTACTCATATTAAAATGATATGACCCTTGCCCACCCCAGTTCATCTCTGTGTAATGATGTCAAACGTATGTACACTCAAAATTGCCCTTACTGACCTATGTTTGCTGCTATTGTAAAAAGGTTAAAGAAAAAGCAATGTATAAAATGCTTGTGTATGATGTGATTGAAAATGTTGTGACGCATGTGAGCCACTTAAGGTACTGAGCCACTTCTGCTGTGATTGAAATCTAGCTGAACTTGTTGTTTCCTCGCTCTTGAGTATGTACACCAGCCTCATCTGAAGCATAATGTTGTAATTTGTCACTGAAATCAATGCATTCACCAGCCTGGTTCTACCTCACGTTTTATGTTTATTTTCCTCATGGGCTTCAAGCAACAGACTGAGGAACGTTATATAATATAATACGAATGAAAACGTACACTTTATCAATCCAGTAAACATGAGCACACTTGAATTGGAGAGATGTGTAATTTACATAATGCCCCCAAGTCCTAGCAACCCGCCCCTATAATAGCATGTATGCTGATCAGTAGACAGGGACCCGTAAAAAGTTACAAGGCCATCTCCCCCTCCTCTCTCCAAGGCTTGCCGGGGCTTGCTGTTGTTGGAACAGTACAGCTTCACCTCCCTGCATTCCTGCTGGGCCCGCACAAAGTATTTACCTCCCCCCATGCCTCTGACACCAGATGCCATCATAAAATCACGGTGTACCACCATGGCCAGGCCAAGAGAATTACGAGCCACCCGGTCCCAAATCCCGCTGCCTTTGAGGTGCCAGCTATGTGCCCCCACTGACCCAATGATATTTTAGTTTTCCCTAAGCTTAATGGGACATGGAGACAGTTATTCACCCCTGTACTAACATACCATAAAACTATCACTCACTACATCTAACAGAATAGAATGATAAGAGTAGCTTAACCCGTGCCCCCAGATAAGACACCTGGATTCATGAAATTGGGCCCCTTTGTTAATGGCACCTTTATGGTGATGTATTAAGGAAGCCTCATATTGCATACTGTTTTTCTTTGTCCCTTCTCTGGTATTAGATTGATGTGTTGTAGGATTTATATGGTAACTTGTCATAGAAGGTTGGGATGAATGAGTTCGAATGGCCACAAGGGCGAATTGTTAGCACCACAGTAATGTGTCTACATGGACAGCTCGCGCCCTGACACCCCACCCAATGAGCCCAGCTGACCCAAGCACTCCGTGATGCCACCACGTGGATCTCCGCCAATCATGGAGCACCGCGCCTACAGAATACATAGTAGCTAGTCGTCGCCACCCAATCCCCAAGACTATGTGCCCCCTATAGCATATTTTGTGCATGATGTGTTTTTGTAATAAATATGACTATCTTTCCTATTGTCAGACAGAAAGCGCTCAGAGTTTGCGGAGTCCTTTGCATGCCCTATATCGATTTAGATAAAACCTTTTATGTCTCACCCGCACTTGGTCTTGGTCTCATTGCCTTCTGGGGTGTGTCCATTATTGCCTCTCATCGAAGGGGGTTAACTGCCTTATTGGGGGAGGCTCACTTTCAAGTGGTGACCCCTTAGACATGATTCATCGCTTTGTCCCCTTTTGGCACGAGACTTCCCCGGCCACAGTGGAGACGCACGGCGCGCCCCCTCAAGAGAGCTGCCTGCCTACGGCAATTGGTACACTTAGACGTACGCACACAGTAGGGTGAGAGGGTACGGGTCCCACTTCAAAAAACCCTTAGTACCGCTTGCCGGAGCCGGGGGCAGCCATTGAGGGTGAGGCAGCGCCGCCTGAATGGACCAGGTCCGGAGAGTCTCGGATCAAGACGGGCACGTGAGTATTAAGTGCGAGTGATATTAAAAGGAGTAGAATATAGAGAAGGGTGTACGAGGTCAAGCTAAAGTAGAGAGGGGGTCTTTTAGGGATAAAGTGACTGGTGCTTTAATACCTTTCTCTTGCATATGGCCATTAGGATAAATTAAAGAGATTACAAGGTGAAAAAAGGAAGACAGTACTGGGAATAAGTGAAATAACGGAGAATAGAAGCCAAAGTTGCTGAGAAGTAAGAGACATGAAATATAGATTAGAAAACACTTTTTCTTTTCCTTATCTTTTCTGAAACTATAAGAGGGAGTAGTACATCAAATATAAGGGTTGGAGGGGACAACGGGGTAGAATAAAGTGGGTCTTTCGAATAAAATTATAAGGTTAGGAGAGGGAGGTTTCTGTTCTGTGTTGTGAGTTATATGTTTGTTGGATTTATGTCATACTGAATGTGTTATGTCTCTTTCTGTAATAACAATGCAATGTTAAATGCTGAATTGATGGCAACAGGGTTTCTGTCAAAAAATGGTCATTGTAAGTGTGACTTGGTGAGATTTAGTGTCTAGGATATAACAAAGACATATTAACATTCAAGAACTGCTATCACATTAGACTGTGACCACCACGATGGAGCCTCTTTCATTACAGTACGCGCAAGGATCTGGGATGCCTTGCGAGACACATTCCCAGACACACCAGATTTACAGTCAGTAATGCAGTGTACAATGAATGATGGGGAGGATGCCATGGATTTCATTTTACGGGTACAGGAGATGTGGAGAGCTGAAATGGGTACGGCCTGGGATAAGTCAACATCCCTGTTTTACTTTATAATAAAGAGAGGGCTCCCAAAAGAAGTTCAGAAAGCACTTGACAAAATAGCAGGAATTGAAGCAAAAGGCTGGCTTGAAATTCAAAGCATAATAGTACACCACTGCAGGAGGATCAAGGAAAGGGAGAAAGAGATAGCACAGAGAAGGTTGGCAGATGAGCCAAAACTAATACAAATGAAACTGGTGAAGGTCGCAGCAGCTGTAGCTGCACTCCCTACAGATAGAGACGCAGAGGAGGAGGAGGGGTCAGTAGCAATACAAGGGAGGATGGCAGCAAATTGGGCTGGCAATGGGCAGTCACAGTTGAATGGACAAGAACAGTATGGAGGACCGCAATGGCAAGTGTGGAGCACCCGGGGAGGAAGAGGTGGGTACAGAGGGAACAGATTCTCACCAATGACCTAGACTTCCTAGCATTAACAGAAACCTGGCTTCACGATGCATCCGGACCACACTTATCTTTAGCCATCCCGGATAATTACAGCATCCTCAGTGACGATAGACCCAACGGTAGGGTAGGAGGCGTAGCTATCATCTACAAATCCCCTTTAAACTTCAGATCAGCGGCCTCAGTTTTCCTCATATCATGCGAACTACTCACTATCAAGTTGCAAACCTCCACTACAAGCACTATCACTCTCCACGTCATATACAAACCTCCAGGCCCCCCTGGGGTCTTCGAAGAAGACATCACATCCCTCATTGCTGAAAACGCCAAGCCCTCAGCACAAATAATCATCCTCGGGGACCTCAACCTAGGTTACTGCGACCCCAACGACGCATCTGCCACATCCCTAGCCAATGCACTAACAGAACTTGGCTTTGTACAACTCATTGTCCACCCCACCCACCAGAAAGGCAGAATCATTGACTTGGTAGCGACCCATAACTGCAACACATTTTGCAAGGACCCCCAACCTTTGACTTGGACGGATCACCACCTCATCCTACTCGAGGTCAACACCAACCAACCTATGCCCAAAAATAGCCCCTTAGCTCCAGCCTGCCCTACCAGGAACAAATGCAATATTACTGCTGAAGCACTAATACCCTTGATCCTACCCACCCTCAATGCACTCCCACCCAACGCTGACCTAAACCTACTGGTCGACACATTCAATGATTCCATGGCCAAGGCGAGACCATCGCCCCTCTGAAACTTCTCAAAGTCAAACCAAGAGCTCACCTGAACTCCTGGTACACCCCAAAACTCAAGCTACTCAGAAAAAAGAAAGCTAAAGCACAACTCACCTGGAAAACTAATCCCACCACTGCAAATAAATCTACTCTCACAACCATATCTTCCCTATACTAAAATGAAATAATTCACTCTAAAAGAGAGGCATACAACATCAGAATTGATCAGGCCGGATCCTCCACTAAAGAATTATTTAAAATCCTAAAAGAGCTGGAAAATCCCAATCCGCCCGCGAATACCTGCTCTAAAGACAAACCATGGTGCACCAGTATCCAAAACACCCTTAACAATAAAATCATAGGAATCCAAACTAAAATCGAGGACAAATGCCTACAACTCTCTAACAATAAACTCACCAACCTTGGCTCACCTACTCCCAGCAATACCAAATCAGGCTTCACATTCAAGAAAGTAACCACGGTAGAAGTTCAGAAAATCATCTCCTCACTTAAGCCCTCAAACTGCAAAGGAGATAGCTGTCCCGCACAGATCATAAAGGACGCGGCCAGAGACCTCTCCCCTTTCATCACGAAACTCATCAACCTATCATTCCTCAACAATTCTGTCCCCAGCAATCTAAAACAATCATGGGTTCTTCGTCTCCGGAAAAAACAATCCCTCGACCCAGTCATCCCCACCAACTACAGACCCATCACCACAGTTACCTTCCTATTAAAAATCCTGGACAGAGTTGCATATCTCCAAATTCAGGAATACCTAGAATCCAACCAACTGCTAGGTATATGCCAATCCGGCTTCAGACCTCAGCACGGAACCAAAACTGCCCTTGTTGACCTCAAAAGCCAAATTGATGAAATTAAAGACAAAGGCAACACCGCTATCCTACTCCTCTTAGACCTCTCAGCGGCCTTCGACTTGGTCGACCATAAAATCCTCTGCAGCCACCTAGCCACAGCAACTCACTTCTCCTCTGCTGCAGTCACATGGATACAATCCTTTCTGGCAAACAGAACCATGCCGGTCCTCTCAGGTACAGATGCAGCATACCCCATCCCCATCTCCTGCGGAGTCCCACAAGGCTCCTGTGTCTCCCCCACTTTGTATAACATATTTACAAAGCCACTATTTGACCAAATGGACCGTCTGGGTGTCACTTACACAAATTACGCAGATGACACCCAGATACTCCTTACCATCACAGGCAACTACCAGACAGACGTCACGCGGATAAACAAGATATTTTCCATCATTCAGGCGTTTTCTCATTGTTCAGGCATCTCATGGCCTCTGCCTGAACAATGAGAAAACGGAGCTCCTCCTTGTCGGCTCTCCCAGCAACCTGGCAAAATTGAATCCTAAATACAACAACATCGCTATCGATGGTCACACAATCCCCATCGGCAAAAGCGTAAAAACACCTCAGCGGCTGGTTTTACAAGCCGTTAAGGAACGGGCCCGCAAAGGGACCTTGGTGCTAATTACGGTACTGCAATTTGCGGTACCGTAATTACCTCCTTCCCCATTCCCATTGAGCGCTATGGGGCAAAAATGGGAATAGGGAAATGCCTTGGTGAATGGGGAATTACCGGCCTGGCACACCTTGGAGTAGGCCGGTAATTCCGCCATCGACCAAGGCGGACACAGTAAAATACCGGCGGCAACCATGGCGCTAATAGCGCCATGTTTACTGCATACCGTGTAATGAGGCCCTATGTGTTGATAAATATGCGAGAAGGTTGCTACCTAAAAATCAAAATTTAATAATGACATCTGAAAGCGCATGGCAGGCAAAGTCACAGAGTGAAGTATTGCATATGGCCCAATATTATGAAAATAGAGTGAATACAGAGAAAGAGAAAGAATTGATTGATAGGGTGAATCTAAAAACGAGGGTATTGTTGCAACAGGTAGCGAACAATAATAGGGGCAGAGGAAATGCGCAAGGGAGAGGGAATTCCAACATACATGGAGGTCCAATTGGACTAAGCCAATGTGCATATTGTAAGGAAGAGGGTCATTGGCGAGCACAGGGCCCACATTTGCAGAATAGCAATGGGAATGGCCCAAGGAGACAGAACAGCGGTCGCTCAGGAACACAAGGGCAGAATAGAAATACTAATATGCAACAAAATCAGAATAATCAAGGGAATAGTAACCAAAATCAGAATCAGAACCAGAATCATCACCAGCAGAATGAGGGAGGAGATGGATACATTTTAGATAATCAGTCCAATACATATTATTCTGGTGACTACACATCGGACAATGTATTGTTCCACTAGGACAGTCCAAGACAGGGGTTGGAACCAGTGTCTATTCCAATTGATCAGCAAGGACCCTACGTAGAAATGAAAATTGGGAATAAGGAGCACATATTTCTGGTGGACACAGGTGCACAGAAGTGCTCAATAGATCATCACTTGATTTCGGAGATACCACTGTCTGGGCAAAAGAATGTTTCAGTAGGGTTCGCAGGTACCCCGGTAATTAGCCCAGTATCACAGTCAGTACCCATAACTCGAGGTCCATACACTGAGACTTGCCCATTCCTTTTAACAAAAAATTGTGGTGAGAATTTGTTGGGTTTAAATTTGTTAAAGAAATTAAGTGCGGTTATTCATTGTTCTCCGGATGGAGTATTCTTAACAATTTCACCACAAAGAATGCCAGTAGCAGAGTTTTTGTCCAAACCTCTGCCAACTGAGTTGACTGACGGGCCGACTTGTATTTGGGCAATGAATGATAAGGATGTTGGTTGCTTGAAGATAGAGCCAGTGAGATTTATTTTGAAAGAGGGAATTACATTGCCACATATCCCACAGTATAAAATATCGGTGGAGGGTGAGAAAGCATTGAAGTGCATTGTTTCAGATTTGGTTAAAAGAAATGTGATTGAAAAAATTACTGGTTGTACTTGCAATAGTCCCATTCTCCCAGTTTATAAGAAAGGAGGCAATGAGATACCGTATCGTTTCATAATTGATTTGCGCGCTTTGAATAAAGTGGTTGATCCACAATTCCCATTGGTCCTAGATGTCACTACCATTTTTACAATAATTCCAGCCTCAGTGTCATATTTTAGTGTAGTGGACCTTAAAAATGCATTTTTCAGAATTCCAGTACACCTGGATAGCAGATATCTATCTGCTTTCACACTAGGAGTGCGTTCTTTCACATTCACATGGATTCCACAAGGTTTCACTGAGAGCCCAAGCATTTATAGTAGAGCATTAAAAGAACAATTTGATATTAGTTACCAGCGGGTTGTGTACTATTGCAGTACATCGATGACCTGTTGATTGCTGCTGACTCGGAAGACATTTGCAAAGAGAGTACCGCTATGTTGCTAACACATTTGGCAGCACATGGTCATAAAGCTTCATTAAAAAAATGCCAGTATTGTCGAAAGAATAGAACGCAGGCACAATATCTTACATCAGCTGGATTGACTAGATATGAAATTGTCCTGTTTGCACTCAATATTCAAATTCAGAGATGTTGCATCTGTGTTTTATTTAAAAGAACATCTACTGTGTGAGACACCATCAAAGTGGCCTATTTGGGCTACCTACTTTCGAAAGAGGGAAGAAGACTGACACCAGAAAGGATAGAGAGTATCTCTGGTATGCCTATTCCAAAGACACAGAAAGGGGTCAGAACCATAATAGGCATGGCTTCATATTGCCGGCAGTGGATAGCGAATTTTGCAATGATTGTGAAACCATTGGTGGCATTGAAAAAAAAGAATGTTGGCTTGCCTTTGCCATGAAGTGCGGAATGTCAGAATGCATTTGATCTGCTAAAAGTTGCTTTGTGCTTAGCTCCAGTTTTGGGCACACCAAATTATGAGAAGGTTTTTAAATTGTTTTTGCATGAGAATGAGGGCTGCGTGCTGGCTGTTTTGACACAGGAACAAGGAGGAAGAAATAGACCATTCAGTTATTTTTATTCCGCGCTGGATCCTGTAGCATGCGCTTTGCCGTGCTGTTTACGAGCTGTCGCTGCGGCTACTGCATCAGTTAAACAAACCGAGGGAATGGTGTTGGGTCACACCTTAACTTTGATGGTGCCTCACACAGTAGACGTTCTTTTAAATAGAACACAGATGCAACATTTTACATCAGCTAGATTGACTAGATATGAAATTGTCCTGTTTGCACCAATATTCAAATTCAGAGATGTTGCACTTTGAATCCTGCAGAGTTAATGCCCCCTCCCAATGATGATACGGGTGAGAAGAAAGCACCACCCCATAATTGGATAATGGTTATTGAGCCAGAAACGAAAAGGAAGAATTGACATAACAGACACCCCACAGAAAGAGCCAGACGGAGAACTGTTTTGTGACGGTTCCTGTTTTAAATTACCAGATGGCACATCAACTGCTGCCTATGCTATTACGACACTAAAGAGTGTTGTGGAGAGCAAAAGAATTCCATACAATTCAGCGCAGGCTGCAGAGATAATATCATTGACAAGAGCATGTGAAATTTCGGAGAACTTGAATGTAAACATATATACTGACAGTCAGTACGCATTTGGAGTGGTACACAATTTTGGTCGACTCTGGGCTGAGAGGGGTTTCCTAACATCACATGGAACTAGAATTCAACATGGCCCTTTGATAGCGCGATTGTTGTCTGCACTCACATGTCCAAAGCAACTGGCAATGATGAAATTCGAGGCACATAAGAAAATAACATGTAACGTTGGAAAAGGAAACGCATTTGCAGCCAAGATTGCAAAACAAACTGCCACTGATTTACACACGAAAATGTTGATAGTACAGTCAGAAGAAGTGCCCTGCATGATAGAGAATGGGAGTGCCACAGTCAAAGAGATGCAGGGGGAAGCAACTGCTGATGAAATAAAAGGGTGGGCTGAGGGCTCCGCAGAATTAGATGTAGAAGGTTGCTGGGTGGACAAGGAAAGTAGAAAATTGATGCTGCCCAACTCCTACATAACTGCAATGGTCACCATGGCCCACATCCCCACATAGATATGTGCAAAGAAAATAATTCAGAATCTGGCCACAGTATGGCAGAACCTACACATTAGAAAAAATGCTGAGAGGCTAGTTCAGAATTGTATGACTTGTTTGCAACATAATATTGGAAAAGGAACATCCACTCCAACAGGACGTTTCCCCCCCCCCCTCTATGCCCTTTGAAGTCATCCATATTGATTTCATAGAAATGGAGAGATGTCAGAATCTTAAATACATGTTGGTGGTAGTCTGTGCATTCAGTAAATGGGTGGAAGCATACCCACTAAAGGACTGCACAGCAATGACCACAGCAAAAATAATGCTAAAAGAATATTTTTCCCGATTCGGCCTGCCACAAGTAATATGGTCACATAACGGCCCACATTTCGTTGCCGCCGTGATATTACAGATTTGTGCAGGCCTTCAGATTGATAAACAATTCCATTCCACCAGTCACCCCATGAGTGCCGGTCTTGTTGAACATCAGAACGGCATTTTAAAGAATAAAATTAGCAAGATCTGTTTGGGGAATCAATTGTAATGGGTAGATGCACTGCCTTTATCTTTGTCGTGCATGTGCACGTCAGTGCAAGCAAGGACTGGACTCTCCCCATACGAAATTGTGATGGGGAGACCTGCTAATGTTTGGTGTGCACCACAGCCCAGGCGCCTGTGTGAAGTTGAATACCCTCTGCTTAGTAAATACTGTGACATTTTAACGCAGAAGCTTTGTTTGATTCATCCGCAGGTGCATGAGGCTCTTCCTGTCAGATATACAGGCCTGTGGCATTGTCTGCAGCCAGGCGAGTGGATCCTGGTGAAAAATGTTGAGAGGAAGTCGTCACTGCAGTCCGTGTGGATGGTCATAAGGCATGGATCCATGCCACCCACACAAAAAGAATTCCATCACCTTTGAAAGAGCTGCCTGATCCAGATGACCAGAAAGAAACAGCTGCCTCCGACTCAAAAGACACCATTGCCAGTTCTCTGCCACAAATCTTGACTGAGTCTGAGAGAAAGCCTGAGAGGATTGCTAAAAAGGAGAAAGGGCTAAATGTGCCCCAACTGAGCCCAGCTGAATCTGTTGCATCACATGTTGACATAAAGCCAGCATCATCACTTGTTGCATCACAGGCTGACACTGAGTCTGCATCTGGAAGTGGATCTGCACTATTCGTTGATCACACAGTACCTGGAGCGATGAGGTACAACCTACATTCTCAAAAATCGAGAGGGATCTGATCATCGTGTTTCGTTGTTGCCTCTATTCCCATCACGGATCAATTGGGAATGGGAGGCCTAGGGAAGTGGAGCGTGGGTGCTATGCCAATCTGGGAGCTCTGGAATGCAGCTTCCCAGTGCTATCTTTGAAAACAAAAAAATCAATTTGTAGATCACCCCGTGCGAACAAACGGGGCGCTTATGGTACAAAGGCAATTGATGTTTGCTCTAGATTCTTATGAGCTATGTGCAAAAGCACGATAATCTTGCCTCACGTTTAGCAATCGGCTGCCGAGAACTGGCCTAAACACTTTGTAAACGTCTTTGAACATATTGGTGCTTCAACGAGTGTTGCTGCGAGAAGAACTCATGACGAACATTGTTGGAGAAGAAGAATCACGCACGATGCCCATACCTGCTTCCGCCCCCTCCTGCACCAATGCTGATGATGTAATAAATATAGAGACTATAAAATCACCTAGGAAAAGTTGCCGAAAAGAATGTATGTTTATATTCACAACATTTCTATGTATTGTGAGTATACTTGCGCCAGTATCAGTGGCCCCTGTATTATGGTATTTGGAGGATGTACATCCATTAGGAACCTTTTTACCTACAATTAATACCACTGCCACAGAAAGTCAGGTCCATGTGCTCTCTTATACTCTGTCTCCAATAGAAAAAAGACACAGGGAAGGTTAGGGGAATAACAAGTTACTTTTGATAATGAATATGACACACTCTATCCTGAACAGAACAAACTGCAGCGTCTGCACGCACTTACCACAGCATGGCGAGAAAGGAATGGGTTGGTATGTACAACCATTGCCCCTTAATTCAGCATGTTATGCATCACTGAGCGCGCTAATCTATGGGAAGAGGAATAAGAGTGATACAGGTCAGATAGATCAAACAAATATAGATGAGTTTGAAAGAATTGTAATAAAACCTGTAGGTTGTTCAATATTCAACCAAGCAAGAGTGATAAAACCAGTAGTGAAAAGTCCAGTAGACAGACTGTATGTGCCTTACAAGTAATCTGTAATCATGTTTCACATGAACCCAGTAGAAAACAAGGATATAGTATCACCCTTGTATGCGATAAATTACAATCCCTGCACTGTTCCATTTTGCCTATGTAAGAAAGGTTCCTACTCAGTAGGGACATTCAATGGATGCATGAATAGTGCAGTACTTGAGAGAGAAGAAGAGCCAATAGATGTAGGTGATCCCGTCTATTTCATATGTGGGGAAAAAGTTTATCCCTGGTTGCCTTGAAATTGGGGAGGTACTTGTTATCTAGGGATCCTTTTCCCAGGTTTATTCCTTTCCAAAATGTCAGACATATCGAAATTATCTAGAGCCAGGCCACAGCGAGATGAGGAAGCAGGATTTGTTGCAGGAGATATAGCAAAATCATGTATACCGTTTTGGGGCCAAGCAATAAACTCCTATAATATAAGACAATCTTCCAGAATTTTAGAAAAAAACAATAAATGGACCGACCGACATATTGTATAATATGACCCTAGAAGAGAAAGCGATTAGATTAATGACATTGCACAATCGGATGGCTCTTGATATAGTTTTGGCTGACCGTGGAGGTGTTTGCAAAAATGTGGGGTCAGCGTGCTGCGTATTTGTAAGTGACTCCTCCCCTATGATTTTTGAGGCACTAAAAAAATTACACGTTCTAAGTTCTGACCTTCATCCCCTGGCAGGAGGTTGCGGACTGAATATAAGTTCCTGGTTTTGTGAGTTACTACACTCATGGGGATGGAAACTGATTGCAATTTTAGTAACGATACTCGGAATCTTCATGACATGTTGTTGTTGCATACATTGCATACCAATTATTTGTGCCGAAATAACTGATGGATGTGTATACATGGTAACAAAGGGAAAAGTTCCCAAGATTAAAGCAAATGCAAATAATGAAGCAGAAACAATGAAAGAATTTATGTCAATTGATATTGAGGATGACGATTATAGTAGTATGCATAGTTCAGAATTAGATACATGGTCAGAGGAAGGCGCGATGTATGGTTGATGCGTTTGGCTTACGGCCAAGATGAGGGTTTGTTAGTCTAGAAAAAACCCTACCATAGCAGAAACGGTATATTATGTTGGCTTAAAACCAACTGCATCATATGCCCAGGATCGATGGTACAGAGTCATCAGCATAACCATAGAACGTCCATGTTTTGACAACACAATTCGCCATTTTGCTTACTTTTGTTTTTCTGTTAAACGCTTTGCACAAATGAATTCAATTTGGTTCTGCCCTCTGCACAGAGCAAGGCCACAAGTTACATGTTGGGAGACTAGCCCAGACAGAAATGCACTGTTTTCCTCCCTCACAAGTCCTTGAAGGCAGGCAGAGAGGCATTTAATCACCAAGCCAGGTGCAAGCTGGTCTCACTGTAGCTGCAGAAACTGTAGAAAACAGGCCGTTAGCGGATTAATTTTACCCTCTTAGATCGAGCTGACCCCTAGCACACGAATAGAAACTAGAAGATAGCATGCTTTGGAATTTGTCTCTTTTACGAACACAGCTTGCTTAAAGAACAAGAGCATTTTGTTCTCTATAACAAAGAATCCTGTCTGCGCCTCTGCAAATTGCAACTGTTGCTAAATCAATGTCTTAGAAGGTGTCATACTCGTCATAATTGTCAATCATCGAACCCCTGCTCAGTAAGATACATTATGGGCGGTTTTTTATGTGTCACAAACTGATTGTATGATGTTGTTTTTGTATATATGACACTGTTGGAGAATGTTCGCTCTCTTGCGTCTCACGAGGTCTGGGTGACACATGTTGCGAGATGTGAGATCCAGTCAGCTGACTGAGACTATTTGCTTTGCAATAAACCCTAGATTTTGGGAACTGAACATCATGTCTGGTGTATCAATTTGTGTATGGTGATTGTGCCTTGTTTCCATGTGCGAGGGTTTTCAGGGCCTGTCAGTGGTACTGTTGCATGAGGTAACACCAGTTAAGATAAAACTCAAACAAGGAGCATTATTGCCTAGAGTATAAGAGTAGCCCCTGTCCCGGGAAGCAGAAGAAGGGATAAAAGAAACGATCACTGCATTGTTAGCACAGGAAAAAATTGTACCATCGAATTCACCATGCAATAGCTGTATTTACCCCTTCAAGAAAGCAAAAGGAGGGGCTTGGAGGATGATCCAAGATTTACACCCACTCAATGATGTCATACAAAAGGAATTTCCATTGGTCCCCAATCCTGCATCAATTCTATCCAGTATCCCGAATGATGCATCTTGCTTCACAGTGGTCGATTTGAAGAACGCATTCTTCTCAGTGCTACTAGCGGAAGAGTCCCGATATTTGACAGCATTTACACTGGGAGGAAATAGATACAAGCATTGTAGACTGCCCCAGGGGTACTGTGAAAGCCCAAGTATATTCAAAAGGATTCTACATGAAGACCTAGGAAATGTGGTCACAGACAGCACAATCATCCAGTAGGTGGATGATTTACTGATTTGTGGGAAAAATGAGGATGAGTGCAGGAAAGATTCTATCATGCTTTTGACATTGTTGGCCCACAACGGTTACAAAGTAGATAAAGGAAAATTACAATACTGTCAACAAGAAGTGTTTTACATGGGACAACTAATTTCAAAAGATGGTAAACAAATCATACCAGACAGAGTGGCTGCCATCAGAGCAGTAAGCAGGCCAAAAACAGTGAAGGAGATGCAGAAATTCTTCAGCATGTGTAACTACTACCGAGCCTGGATATTAGAGTATGCAGCATATACAAACCATTACTGCAGGGACTCAATGAAGCGCAGAGAGGAAACACAGAAATACAATGGACAGCAGAGATTGATGAGGCCTTCACAGCACTTAAGGAGCCAATTTCAACTGCACCAGTACTTACGAACCCAGACTATGAGCGCGAGTTTTTATTTATTCTCACATTGCAAGGGGGCACTCATGACAGCAGTACTAACACAAAAAACATCTTTGGGCCACAAACCATTGGCCACAAACCATTGGCTTATTACAGTGGAACACTGGATGCAGTAATACAAGGACACTTCGCTTGTGAGCAATCTCTCGTTGTCGCAGCGTTCGCAATTGAAAAAAGTGTTTGTGGAACATTTCCTATTCGCCATATTGAAGAGATCAAAAAGCACACTAACAACTCAGAGAGCCACAGCATATGAATTTTTTCTGTCCAGTGCAAACATACACATAGTGATATGCAAAACAGTGAACCCTGCAAAATTCATCACAGAATCATGCACAGTGGAAGACATGCAAGTGCATGACTGTGCAACTTACAGAGGTGAGGAAGGAGACACACCCATAGTAAGTGAAAACGCACTGGCTGAAGGAGAAATATACTTCATAGTCAGGTCATTGTCAATAAATTCAGAGACAGGAGAAAAACACGTTGGAATAGCTGTTTTGAGACTAGAAGAAGATCAATATGAAGTGATAGTGCAGCAGCGATTACCAGCCCATTACTCAGCACAAGCTGCCTAACTGGTAGCACTCATTGAAGCACTACATGCCGCCAAGGGGTGTGCCGTTACAATTTACACAGACTCAGCCTACATGACTATTACAGTACACGGGGGATTGGCCAGATGGGGAAGGAGGGGATTCCACAGAGCAGATGGTTTGCCTGTACAGCACGCAGAGCTACTCAAAGAATTGATAGAAGCATTAAAAGACCCTACAATTGTAGCTATAGTGAAATGCCAAGCCCATACAAACAATACTGACGATATCTCTTTAGGGAACACGGCAGCGGACGCTGCTGCCAAGGAAGCGTCTTACTTAACAAAGGAGAGAACAGGTGAGTACCTGATACAGAAAAACGTGGAAGAGGACCTCCCAGATGGCTATAATACAATGCCCGTATCACAAATATTAGAGTTGAAAGATGGGGCAAAATAGAGGAAAAAGAATTATGAGAGAAAGGGGGGTGTAGCCAGTCACCAACAGACCTCCTGTGGTACCAGAACAACACAGGGAAGGTAGTGATGCCCAGCAAGCTACTATAAATAGCGTTGCAACACTTCACTATCCAGCCCACAATCCAAAACAGCACATTGCTGCAGAAATACAAGAGAATTGGTTTATCCCAGGGTTGCAGGAACAAATATCCAAACTTGCAATGGAGTGTACCACTTGCCAGATATATAACTCAGGAATGACATTGAGGACATTGAGGGGAACGTTGCCTAAACCATCAGGCCCATTCAGGGAGCTGCATATTGATTATGTAGACATGGGCGAAAGATGCAATGGTTCACGCTACATGATAGTAGTAGTTTGTCAATTTTCAAGATGGGTTGAGGCAGGACCATGTGCCCACCCGGATGCCAAGTGTGCTGCGAAATTCTTAGTGCGGGACGTGTTCCCGCGCTGGGGAATCTGTGACGTGATTCGCTCAGATAATGGCACCCACTTTGTTAATGATCTCTTCAAGCAAGTTACAGCTCTGCTAGGAATAAAGCATAAACTATGCTCTATTTATCACCCACAAAGTAATGGCGTGGTTGAGAAGATCAACGGCCTCCTCAAGGAAGGTTGTCGAAATTATGTTTTACACTTAAGAAAAATTGGGTGCATTGTTTGCCTTTGGCCTTGTTTGAACTGAGGAATCAGCCCAGCCAGGACCACCATCTGTCACCCCAGGAAATTGTAACAGGAAGGTGCATGCATACAGCAAATTCTCCACACCGCAGCCACTCAGACACCCACAGAGGTGCCACTGTATTAGGTGAAGAATTTAATGAATATCTGACAAAGCTCACAAAAGCAGCGCGAATAAGAGCCCAGCAGCTCGCACCGCTGTTCACAAGTGAAGAAGAATGTGAGACAATAATAAACACCACAAACAACCCAACAGATCAATTGCTGCCAGGGGAAATGGTATATGTAAGAGTTTCATTCATAGGTGGAATGCTCCAAGATTTCATGGCTCATACGAGGTAGTGTATTGCACACCGACGCAGTTGAGGTAAAGGGCCTGAGATACTGGATACATTTAACAGACGTTCAAAAAGCATATGATAATGTCACACAGGGGCAGGATGGGGGAGTGGATGAGGAGGAAAAACAGACATAAAAAGTAAAGAGAAAAATGTATCTTTCCTACCCATAGACAGGGATACAATATGAGGAGTACTACATGAATGACTACTGAAATGTACATAATTGTGATAATGTATTGCAAAAATCTCTCTCTCTCACTCTCTCTCTCTTTTTCTCTCTCTTTCCTCTCTCACTCTCGTTCCCCAACCCCTCTTCATAAGTACCCTACCGCTTCTTTCTTTAAAAATGGACAAACAAAAATATTACCATAAAAGTATTTCTATGGTTTTTGGGATGTTTAATGCAATTTTTACGTTTCACAATATAGGAGAAACAATGGCAAAGGACGGGGCCGCTGCTACGAATAGTATTAGGGCAGACAGGAATGTAAATGTAAATTTTGATTTGCGTATATATTCGTATGAGTGTGGCCTGTTTGTATGCGCTGTTATATTTTTTACACTAATGTTTGGCCTGGTTTTATACTGGGCGGTTACATTTATATCAATAGATATAAATGAGGGGGGAGGGAACAGAACTAACATGGTCAAAGAAGGAGCCTATCTTATATGGGACGGGTTCCAGCTCATATGGGGGCATGACACTTACCACGATCAGCACAGCAGACAAATGACACAAGCAATAAGCGGATGACCCCATGTCCCACTTCCCCACACAATAATTCTGAATATAGTGTTTATGAGTTAAATGGTCGCAATCCTTCTGTTTTATCATGGTTATATGATACAACCCTCACAGCTGCCACGCCAACAGCTGATCCGTCCATAACGTTTGAATCCCGACAAGTATAAAGGAAGATAATGCAGAAATAACTGAAAGGTTTCTAGCCCTATATGATGAGTGGGAAAAGGGGGGGGGGCAGGCGAACAAAGCACAATACAACAGGCATTAAAGCATGAGAGAATGTACCTCAAAAACAATCAGAGAAGGAGGGAGGTTGGGAGGCGAAAATTTGACAAGTACTCCGGCTAGGGCTGGACACCATAGAAGACACTAAGCACCCACATCAGTTGAATAAATGGTATGCAGATATGAGTTCCACCGCCAAACAAACAACCAACGAGAGCTGTTACGTATGCTCTCTGATACCCCACGCTTCAGGCATGCCTAAAGTACTTCTGCCACAAGAATTGCCTCTGGCAGGAGCCCAATGTCTCCTTCATCTTACCCTATGTAGAATAAAGAACACCTTCCAGGCACACACAGTGGCCCTCATTACGACCCTGGTGGTAAGTGAAAAACGATGCCGGTAAAGTATTACCGGCATTGCTTACCGCTACGGCCGATTATGACCTGAGATAGCGCTATTAGTGGCACCGTAATCAACGGTGCTTGTAAAAGCGCCAAGGGCGTGGGCACGTGACCCCTGTACCGTAAATACTGCCATGGTGCTAAGTGTGGAACATTACGAGTCACGCGGACATGCAAATAATGCCTTTGTGAAGGCTGTCAAGTACCTTACCACCATGGTGCTAATACCGCCATTGCGAACCAACCGTAAATGGCAATGTGCAGTGTTCCCAGCTCCACAGGTGCTCTCAATCAGATCAGGTGGAGGCAATACAGACTGGGCAAGCACAAAAGGAGCACACCCCACCCCATCCCTCCCCACACCCAGTCACACTCCACAATGAATGCAATACTACTAGCTATGCTGGGGCTGAAGGACCTGATTGCAGTGGAAGTGCTACACCAACAACTACAAGAAGAACAACAACATGCAGCACAGAGGAGACGCAGGAGGAGAAGGAGGGCAAGGCAGGGCCAGCATGCCCCACCAGCACAGCCAGTGCCACCAGGCAGTCAGCCCCCAATCCCACGCATCAGAGCCCGTCCAATCAACCTAACCGCTGAGCAGATCCACACCCTGTACCGCCTGGACCAGGACACCATCACCACCATTGTGGATATGATACATGACGACATTGTCAGCCTCATTGAAACACGCATGGCCATCCCACCCCTACTGAAGGTAGTGTCTGTTCTCCCCTTCCTGGCCACAGGCACCTACCAACACACAGTGGGGCAACTGCATGGCATTTCACAACTATTATTCTCACGTATGTTGAACCAAGTGCTTGATGCCCTCCTCAAGCACACAGACAAACACATTTCCTTACCACGGTCTGCCCAGGAGATCTCAAACACCAATGTGGGTTTCCATTCACTGGCCGGCATACCTGGTTGCATTGTTGCCATCGACTGCACCCATATGGAATTGGTGGTCCCACATGCCATGGAGGTAGCGTACCGCAACTGTAAGCTATACCACTCAATCAATGTGCAAATGGTATGTGACGTAAACAAGATCATCACACATTGTTGTGCTCGATACCCCGGATCAACCCATGATTCAATGGTCCTGCGGAACTCCACGATTCCACGCTACTTGGAGCGACATGCAGGGCAGAGATCCTGGCTTCTCAGTGAGTCTCATGTTAGGCTCATGGAAATGTGATGTGGGTAGGTGATTGAGGCATAGATGAATACTTCACCTGACTGAGATGGGGGGGTGAGAGATGCATACTTCACCTGGCTGAGATGGGGGAGATGCATACTTCACCTGGCTGAGATGGGGGGGAGATGCATACTTCAACTGGCTGAGATGGGGGGAGAGATGCATACTTCACCTGGCTGAGATGGGGGGGAGATGCATACTTCACCTGGCTGAGATGAGGGGAGAGATGCATACATAACCTAGCTGCGAGTGCCAGAGGGAATGGAGCAAGCTCATACCCCAAAATCAGCCCAGACTGGACCTGACACCTGACCACATAATGCAAGACGTAAGCAACCCTACCATGCGAATGAAGCGGTGTCCCAACCATCCCACAGACATCTGTATGTGCACTGTACCAAATCAGACCGCATCCCCCTCAACAAAATGCAGCTACAAGCAACGACTATAGCCAATACACAGCACAAAACACCATGAACTGAAAGGCCAGTCCCCCATTACTGCGTACAAAGGAGTCACATGAGGGTCAAAGACATCAATACACCACTGACACAGAGGCCCAACGAAATTGCATGACACCATTTGTTGTGCCTAGTGAGAGCATCATGAGGCTGACATCAACGTTGCCAGGATGGAAGCATACAAATAACTGGACATCTGCAAGATCACAGAAACAACGGTCGTGGACTGACACAGTGTATGTGAACTCACAAGGCACTGGACCCCCAGCGCACACTAATCGATGACATGCAAAACAGTCCATAAGAGGAATACACACATAGCAGTCACATCATGTGACTCGATTCATGCATGGAAATGGGGTTGAGATGAAGAAATAAATGCATGCCATGGTGTCACTTAATGAGGTCAAATATGATGAGTTGACTTACACATACATTGTTGCCCACATGCAGGTGATGCAGGCTATCCCTTGAAGCGGTGGCTCCTTACCCCAGTCCGGAACCCACAGAACAGGCATGAGGAGGACTATAATCGTGCCCATACACGAACCCGTGTGGTGATTGAGCAGACATTTGGCCTCTTGAAGGCACAGTTTCGCTGCCTCAGCAGGTCTGGTGGGGCACTCCTGTACTGCCATGAGAAGGTGGCAAAGATCGTCATGGCATGTGTCATGCTACACAATATGTGCATCAGACGGAATGTGCCCCTGCCCCCTGACGCAGAACAGCAACCACCTGACGAAGAGGATGAGGAGGGTGGGGATGGGGCAGCACCTCAGAGAGGAAGCGATGCACAGGAGGGACATGAAATGTGTCGGACTCTGATTAACCTAATCTTCTAGCACACATGGATGGGGGGTGTCACATGGAGATGGCACTTGGGGCACTGGGTGTGTCAGGGACATGGACACTGTAGATTGTTAACCAATAAAGCACACGGACGCAATAAGCAATGTCCACACATGTGATTTCTGCATAACCAAAAAGTGTATTAAAAAGGTAAATCTAAGTGAACACACCCACCACCCCACACACCCACTCCGCCATTGTAAGTGACTCCAATCAAGCAATCCCACTTAGTCAGTGCCTTGTCTGGGATGCCCAAGGGAAGCCCTTATTTATATATTTTTATGGCAAGTTATAATCTGGATGATGAACCCTTGTATAGCACCCCTCTCTTAGAATCCCCTTGACCCCACTGAGCCAAGAAGTAGATTTGTTTTGCAAATTTAAAAGGTTTATTTGAAGAATTAAACAATATATATATATATATATATATATATATATATATATATATATATATATATATATATTACACTTCTATAAATAAATTGATAATGGATAGCACACTTGTGAATATGAGCAGTAATCAGCAAAAGGTAATCCTACAGTAGCACAGTTCTTGGTTACTTATGAATAGGAACAGAAGAATAAGGTGGGAAAGAATGCTTTATACGGTTCAAGGAAACGCAATGATGAATGAAATGCAGTACAGAAAATAACTTGATATGGCTTCAACAAAAGACAATGTAATCACTTTTCCTTGACAATTCACCCCCCCCCCCCTTTATGCAATATAAGAAGGTGGAAAGAAGAGCACACAGTTCTCAGGAATGCAATCAAATACAAGACGAAATTCAGTTCCCCCCCAGCAAGCTTAGAGGTAAACAGATAGAAGTTTGAAACACAGGCCCAAAATGCTTTGAATGTGATGACAATGAAGTGAGAAATGTGCTAAAAATGCTTTTAATTCCCTCTAGAGGTTCAGGGTGGGTGATATCTAGTTTATATTAGTTCAGGCTCACTTTAGCAATGCTCTATGAGTAACTAGCAGGTTAAAACGAATTTTAGCAAAGGAAAGCAAGGAGCTGCTGATTTTTACATGTGGCTGAAATTGTGCAAAATGTCACATTGCGGCAAATTTAATTGCGCGTGTCGAGCATCATTACAGAGGCAGTATAAGGAGTCGGTTCTAGGTTCGTTGGAAAGCCTAGTATCTTAGCTTTAAGATGAAAGTTAAATCTTGTTCCTAGCACAAACGGTCCCGGAGATACGGATGATTTTGTGAAGGTAGTCTTTTGGATTTGAAATTTAAAAGTTCAAAATGACAGGTGACAGTTTTCAGCTTTAAAAAGGACAGAATGACACACACGATTCCTATGCGGTAGTTCTAAATAGGTTAAAATAGTTTTAATTAGATTATTTTAAACTAAGAGATTAGTCTGGCACAGTCCTAGAGTACTCACACTATCTTTTGGATAGGAATGGCTTTGTCACCGATCGGGTCAGGATTGGCTGGACTTCTGCTAGCGGTTCTTCACAGCGGTCTGGTCTCTGGCTCTGCTCTCAGCACTGCACAGTTCTGGTCTCTCTGGATCTCTGGTCTCTCTGGATCTCTGGTCTCTCTGGATCTCTGGAGGTTGATGGATTTGAAGTCTGTAGTCTCCCCGCAAAGCGTCCCGCAAAAAAGTGGAAAGTGAATGTCCCTACCTGTCCTGCACTGTCTGCTTTTATGTGTTTAGAAAGTGGGTGTGTGCGTGGCATAACTGAGCCTGCCCCTCTCTACTTGTCATTGGCCCAATTCTCCCCTCTCCCATGATTGGGGGAAGGAAATGGATTGTCATCATGATGAGGTCTGTTTATGGGTCAGAGGATCCTCCCCTGGTCAATTTTCCCACAAATCTATATTTGATTCAAATAAATATTTCCCAGATACACAAGTGGTTGACATTACATGTACATATTACAGATGAATTAAGACAGGTCTCTGTTCAAGCCCCATGTTCCTGCAAGCTGGGATTCAGAAATGACAACATTTTGCGCTTTTTGGTCGGTTTACCAATATCGGACATTTACCAAAAATTACACAAATGTGTGCAAGGAGTATGGACATTAATTGATGAAGTGTCAGATTTGTAACATGCAGACATTTGGAGTAACAACCTTATTTCTGCTACTACTCCCTAGAACATACCACAGGGTCCCAACACCTCTTAAAATGTGCACCGAAAAATCACAAGAATAATGGTATTAATTATATAATTTTGACAGGTCGGTACTATGAGTTATCTATCTTTTTAAAATTATGCCCTGGTCAAAAAGGGGTGTGGCTTCCCACATCACATGGTGGAATAACTGGTTTATCCACTTCCCCCAAGCTCAGCTGGCTCTCACAGGCACTGCCCCTCCCAGTTTCTCCCAAGAGGAAGCCATTTTACGACCCCCCCAATATAACATTTGCCTGAGCCCAGGACAGGGGTTTGTTCAACCTCCTGCAGTCTGCAGGTACCCCTCCCTTAATTCAATCAGAGAGGTGTGATCTCCTTTTGGTGGGGGCAGCAGGATGCAGCCAGGCCTGGGAAGAGTTGTTGAGCCAGTTCAACTCCCGTCGGGGGTAGTTGTCTGGCAGAATTCAATTTCTTTAAGTCAAGCTTCAGCTAAATGTCCTGTTTGTTCCCAGTTTAAATCAAACTTACAATTTTTACACATGCAGCAAGAATGCTGATTCTAAGTTCAAAACCATGACATTTAACATTTGCAAACTATGCGACACTCAAAAGTAGGTCACTCATTTAATTTAAACATTTCGATTTTAGTGGTTTTAAATCCAATTTCAATTAAGCTGCTGACATCCACAGCTCAGCCAGTTTTGTTATAAACATTGTTTTGGGCTCTTCATCTTCCCAGATTTTGTATGCACACAACACTTCATTCTGCCAGATGTCTGCTGGTGTTCATTGAGATTTTTAAGTATCTTGTGATGTTTAAAATAGGCATTTTGAGCTTGCATTCAGGAAAACAAAGGTGATTTTAAGACGCTTTTGGTGTAACAACACTGTTATTTTTCCTTTGACACCACCTTTCACCCCTGGCGCTTCCGGTCCATCATTCTGGCACTGGTGGGTGGCAGGTTAGACAACCATTTTGGTGTGCGCACAACCGCGCGGTTTTCCTGGTTCTGGGATGGAATGATGGGCGGCGACAGCTCATCCCCACATCCACCCAGTCTATTGATTTAGTTTTGTTCTGGGATAGAATGATGGGCGGCAACAGCTCATCCCCACATCTACCCCGTCTAATAATTCAACATGGGTCAAAACCCTTGATAAACCCCCCCGCCCGACTGCACTTTGAATTTGAGTCGAGGGGGAGTCGGGTGCAAAGAATGTTTTGATCCACACGCTGGTATGTCCGCATCATCTTCTCCCAATTCTGTAGATGGCACAGTTCTGCATCTTTTCCTCCATCCGGTTAGATCAATCGGTTCTCCTCGCCGGTCCTGATGGGAATATTGGGCGGTACCCCGGGCCCCTCGGATCTTTGCTCCCGGTCTCTGGGTCGTTCTCCTTGGTCAGTCTCCATGGTTTTATCTCTCCTAGGATGATAAAGCAAAGCGGCAATACACATTCCTAGACCTTTTTCCACCACTATTAATGGTGTGGTGAACATATACATTTTATAAATCAGAATATATGAACATATACATTTTTTTTTTGAATTAGGAGACAAGAACATATATATTCAAGAATCACAGAATTTTATATGCTATATGTGGAATATTTTTAGGGTTGGAACTGAATTACTCTGGAGCGGCCCCCTCTGGGATTCCAGTGGATTCCTCCAGTTGTTGCAGAGTGTGCCTGGGATGGCAACCCTTCAGCTGATTAATATGGACCCACATATCTTCCCCTTCCGCCAAGTTACCTTTGGGGATGCGGATTTTGTAGGCAACAGGGGATATCTTGTCTATAATTTCAAAGGGTCCCTTCCATGTAGGCAAAATTTTCGCTGTTTGGCCCGGTTCCTTTGGAAATTGTATAGCTAGCCCCATTCTCCCACATCATATTCCTTCCTGGTGGTTTTCAAATCATAGTGTGTTTTCATACTCTCAGCTGATCTTTCTAGATTCCGCTGAGCATAGGCAAAAGAATGTTGGAGGTGTTTCCTTAAATTCTCCACATACTCTTGAGTTGTGGAGGCATTTATCAGTGTCTGCTCTTGGGTCCTGTAGAGCAAATGCTGAGGAAGCACCATCTTGTGTCCAGTCATCAACTCAAATGGTGACATTTTAGTTGCAGATGAAGGGGTAGATCTGATGGCCATTAGGACCAGAGGTAATCGGATATCCCAACTTGGCCCAGAATCTGCCATACATTTTTTTAAGATGCTCACAATCGTTCGGTTGTAGCGTTCTACTGCCCAAGAGGAAGCTGGCCGGTAAGCAATATGTAACTTCCTTTTGACCCCCAGTATCTCCCACATCTTTGTCATTACTTCACTGGTGAAGTGGCTACCCCTGTCTGACTCAATCCTTTGAGGTAGACCAAAATGGGAAAAGATGTGGTTAATCATCAGGGCAGCTGCTGTTTCTGCCTTGCAGTTTGGGGCTGGGAGACATTCCACCAACTTGGTAAACAAGCATGTAACGGTCAACATGTACTTGTTTCCTCTAGACGAGCGAATTACAGGGCCTACAAAGTCGATTTGTAAATCTGACCATGGCAGTGTCATCCCCCTCTTTTGGAGAGGCGCACGGTGTGTGAGGGATGACGGCTGAAACTGAGCACACAGAAGACACCCTTTCAAGTATTGGTCGAGGTCCTGCCCCATGTGTGGCCAGTATGCAATCTCTCTTAAGATCGCAAGTGTTGTGTGAAACCCCCTATGACCGGAGTTGGCTGCATCATGGGCGTGACTTAACATCAGGCTTCGGAATGAAGTAGGAACCACCCACTGATCATGGCCAGCTTGGGATTTCCTTACCAACAAACTGTCTTGGATTCAGAACCTTTTTGGACATTTCATCAACACTCTTAGGTCCTCTTTCCCAATGTAATCGGTATCCGTCAGGGGAAAGTTCTCAGGGCCCTCAATGTGTTGGTAAAACTTACCAATTATTAGATCCCCTTTCTGAGCTGTAATCAAATCAATCAGCATCAGGGGTCTCCTTACTCCATTGTGCAGTTGAAAGATCATTGTGAGCATTTGTCTGGGACCTAGTGATAGCAGTGACCTGGATTTCCCCCAACAGGGACTCTATTTCTATTAGACCCCCTTGGATGGCCCCGGTTTTGGCCAGCTGATCAGCTAGGACATTTCCAGTTTTGTCTGGTCCCTCTACTTTGGAATGACCCTTGATATTTTTCCATTAGATGGTCATTCCATTCGATGTGACCAGATCATCAATATTTTGGATTAACTTCCCATGTTTCAGGGGTTTGTTATTAGCACATAACATGCCTCTGGTTTTCCAATTAACCAGGTGCTCCACAAACCCGTTCCGTACATAATCCGAATCTGTGATTATGACGAGTTAGTGGAGTTGATTTTGGACAGCAGTGAGGATGGCCTGATGCACAGCCATCAATTCTGCCACCTGACTACTTCGGGGACCAATTTTGTATCCAGCGGAGGGTTCTGGGAACTCCTTCAACCATGCATTCCCTACGCCGGCCACCAGTTCTTTCTCCCCGTTGTTGTCAACATGGTATGAGCATCCATCCACATAGACAGTGGGCATTCCCTCTCACTTGTCTTCTTCAAAGACTTTGTGTGGGGAATTAAGGTATGCCTCCATGTTGTCCTTGATTTTTAGACCTTCGTCCTCGAGACAGTTTTCTCTGGCACAATCATGCAAGTCAGCCAGACCTTGCGCGAGGGGACTCTTCTTGTTTTGGCCATATCGGACCTCCACAGGAAAGCCTTGCATTGACAGAATCCAGGAAGTAATTCGGGAATTACTCACATTTCCGGCCCGGATTCTGTCACTTTGGAAGTATTGCAGAGGCTGGTGTGGAGTCTCCACTATGATGTGTTCCCCCTGGATAAACGGGCGGTAATTCTTCAATGCCCACACCGTTGCCAGGAGTGCCTTCTCACAATCGTTGAATTTTTCCTCCACAGAGGATAAAGTTTTGCTCGCAAAGGAGATTACTTTATTGACCTTGTCATGCTTTTGGTATAATACTGCCGTCAAGCACATATTAGAGAACCCTGTCTCCAGGAAGAACTCCTTGTTTCTGACAACGTAAGCTAGGGAAGGCGCTTGTGAGAGGCTTCTTTTGAGTTGTCTTACTGCCTCGGATTGTTCTGGACCCCATTCCCACTTGCCCCCCCCCTTCAAGAGATGAATCAGGGGTCTAGTGATCTCTGCGTAGCCTTCAATGAACTTTCTGCTGTAATTAGTCAGTTCAAGGAGGCTCCTTAGTTCCCACAGAGTTGTGGGGTCTTTCAGTTTCTGAAGTGCTTCCACTTTCTTTTCTTGGGGACAGAGACCCTGAGGAATAATCTCATGCCCCAAGAAATTAACACAGGTTCTACACCACTGTGCTTTCTGGAAGGAAAGTTTTGCTCCGGCGGCCCTCAACTGTGTCAAAACATAATGGATCTCCGCTATGTGTTCTTCCACTGATGAACTTTTGATGAGGACATCATCTACATAAGCCAGGTTACCCCTCGCACCCAGGTCGGGCATGGCCTTATGTAGGAAAATTTTGAATTAATTGCCGGAGTTGAGGTATCCGAAGGGAGTCCGGGTCCATGTGTACTGCTGGCCCCCAAAGGTAAAATCCAGTTTGTATTGGTCCTCCCTACTGACAGGCACGGTCCAGTATCCATTGGTCAGGTCTATTGCAGTGAATACCTGTGACCCCTGGATCTGGGCCAGCCCTTGGTCAATGTAGGGCAGAGGCCTTCGGGAAGTATGGACCCGTTTGTTGAGCTCCCTAAGGTCGGCGCAGAGTCTCCACTGGCTGTTTGGCTTCAATATTCCCAGCACCGGATTATTGAAAGTGCTGTGGACTGGACGGATTATTCCCCGGGACTCAAGGTTCTTAATTATTTCAGTAAGGGACTCCATGGATGCAAGAGGCAAGCGATATTGCTTCACAAACACTGGAGTCATGCCAGGGTCCGTGGGAATTGTTGTTGTGTGGATGTCGGTGCAACCACAGTCAGATGAATCTACCGCAAAGAGATCTTGGAAATCCAAGAAAACTTGTTTCAACTTTTGCTTCTGTTCCAGAGTCACACAGGCATCAGCCAGGTTGCCTCTCTCTTCCACCATCTGCCTGAAGCCTGGAAAGGCTTCTGGTTTGGCTATCTCAGTGGCCTCCTCCAGTTGGGTGGAGAAGTCCCTGGTCAAAGTGCTGATTTGGACTGGAGGCTTCAGGTGGGAAAGGCAGCCCTCATGGACCTGGAAAATCACCTCATCGCTCCTGAAGTCACAAGTCACAACTTCCTTACCATAAGGGCAAGAAGTGTACACCAGGAAGTTCCCCCCATGCCGGGTGAAAATCCTGTCTGGTGTTGTATTGTCATCACTGTCACTGTCAAAACAGTCCTTGGGGATTGGTCCTAACAGTTCATTTCCTAAATCAATGGAGAAATGTCGGTCATGAACCGCCATTCCAATAATGGTGCCTGCGGCTAGAGTAATACTCTTTAAGTCACTGTTATCCACCTCTATTGGAATGGTGTCAGGTTCTATGTTGACTAATGGTGTTGGGTTTAACCCTAACCCTTGCTGTTGGAGAGAAGCATTTAGATGAATATAAGCATCAGGGTTTTTCAATTTTTGTCCTCTTTTAACTTTCACTTCCAGGGACAATTGTCGGGTCCTTTCTGCGATGGTGACTTCCTCTTTAAGCTGAATTTCAACTGCATAAGGTAGCAATTGAGCTGACCTAAATGCTTTTTCTTGATCATCAAAACCCATGGGATTATCCGCTAATCGGGACCAAGCTTTGAAGTTTATTAGGTCCAAACTAATGGCGAAGCGATTGATAATGTCACTGCCTAAGTAAAAGGCGGCAGTGACGTCTCGCACGACCCAACAATTATGGACTATGCTCTTGTTGCCAATGGAGATTTTGAGCATACACCTGCTTGGCAGGAAATGTTTGGAATTGGGTGCTTCCAGGTCCATTTCCCATTTGTCTATCAGTTTGAATGTGGGAATGGCTGGATCTTTTGGGAGTTGGCGGAACATGGCTTTGCTGATGAAGCTCTTACCATTGTTCCCACACACTCGAGCGAGAACAGAGTCCTTCCCATCATTTAACTGTACAGGGATGAACAACTGCTCTCCAATTTGCTGAATATCGGCCAGGCTCTGAGCTGATTTCACATCTTTCTGGACTATAGGAGTGGGAGTGTCTGATTGTGGATTGGTAAAGAATTTCAGAGTGTTTCCTTCCAGTGTGGAATACCACCTCAAACTGGAAGGAAGGTTGATTTTCAGAAATAGAGAGGACCCCCCTCCACCAGTCTGTTGTCCTACTGCTATTACTGTCACGTCTGGAATTTGGTTGTTCTGGAAGTGAAATTCTACTTGGTCTGATTTTTGTTCAACCATGTGGCAGGTGCCGTTTAAACTAACATGGTTGACACTCTGTTTTAATTTTGTTGGTCGGCTAGTCTGGGTCCAGAGGACCTTGTTTACACAATCTATTAGGGGTGACAACCTTCTCAGGAGGTCATTCCCTAGTAAACAAAGGGTGCCCTCTGGAGTCACTACTATGACCGGGTGTTTCACCTTGTGTCGCCCAATTTTGATGTCCAAATCTGCAGTCCCCTCGACAGGAATTTCCTTCCCGTCAAAGTTCTGCAGTTGTCCAGGAAGAGAGGTGAGAGGAATACAGTAATTCTCCCCCCTTCCTGCATTTAGTTCATCAAAGGCCCTTTTGGACAGAAGGGTAGCTTGGGATCCAGTGTTCACCAGTGCCGAAATTGTATCCTGACCCTGTACTTGTACCGGGGCATAATATCTTCCCTCCTTCTCCTCAAGGGAGCATAGATAATGCACATTTTTGGACAACAGGTGGGCTAAGTTTCTGGTTTTTGACATGGCGAGAGACGAGATTTGGGCAGAATTCTGTGAAGAGCCTGGGGTATCTGAAAGAAAAAGTTGGCAACTGCAAATGGTTTCGGGTTCTGGGCCGCCCCCCCCTTTTTGAGGGCAGTCATCAGGATGGGTTTGACCCATGGGATTTTGGTATTGTTGGTTCTGGGATAGAATGATGGGCGGCGACAGCTCAATCCCCACATCTACCGAGTCTGTTGATTGGGTTTTAGTTTCCCCTGGTTCCGGTTCTGGGCCGCCCCTGCCTTTTTGGAGGCAGTCACCAGGATGGGTTTGAACCAGGGGTTTTTGGTTTTGTTGGTTCTGGGATAGAATGATGGGCGGCGACAGCTCAATCCCCACATCTACCCAGTCTGGATTGGAATCTCTTGGGTCCCATTTTTCCTTGGGAGGAGTTCCCCCATCTCTGAAGGAGAAGATCCTTTTCCCAGGATCCTCTGAGGATCCCTCTTCCTCAAATTGGAAGACCTGTACCTCCTCCACAAAGTGGGTCTGTTTGGGTCCTTTGTTTCTCCTACCTCCTCTCTGCTCCTTGGGTGGCAGACCTTCAGGGGTAGGAGATTTTGTTACCGGTTCCTGGTTTTCCAGGGGCTGTTTACAAGTTGGGAAGGAAGCTTCCTGCCAGGCTTTACACCCCCCTTCCGCTTGTGCCTCTTCCCTGGGAACCGGTGGGTTATCGGGGTGCTGCCCCCGTCATTGTTCTGGAGCACCAGGCCCAGAGTTTGGGGCATTCTGCGGTGGCATGCTCATCTGAGGGTTCTGTTGAGCCCTCACTATGTGACCCAGATCCCGTGCCATATTTTGGACCTGGCGCTCAAGTTGTGAAACCCGCTCAGGCTGATACAGGGCTCTATTTTCTCCCCTGGGCTGATCCCGCGGAGGGTAGCTATCCCTTCTCTGGTAATACCCCGGATTGGGAAGATTTGGGTACCCCTCCACCCTTGGCCTCCCCTCTCCCGGATTAGGTTGTCTGGAAAGGGAATTGGGGAAAGAAGGATGGATGGTTTTGGGGTTGGAAATTGGGTGGATACCTGGGAAAAAAGTTCTGCCCAGTGTTTGGGGAATTTCTGACCTCCTGTGGGAAGTTGGGAGGGAAGTTCCCTGGGTCAGGTGCTTGGCTGGATCCCCCCTTGGACTGGAGGAGTCCACACATAACCCAGGATTGGTTGGTTTCCCTTGTAGCGGGGACTTACATAGTCAGAGGAGCGGGGGACCCCATTTGTGGGACTACCTCCTCGACTCCCTGTCTGTGACTGGCCCGAGGGCCTTCTGGGCTGTGAATTATTTGGTGCAGGCAGGTTTTTAGGCCCCCCCATCTCCAAATCTAAAACAGGGGCAACCTTTACCTCCACCACCTTGGCAGCAGCAGGGGTGCTGTTGGTTTTGGGGTTTTTCTGCGCATTACTTTTGTTTTCTATGGGCTTCTGCACTTCATAAATCCGGGTAGCCTGTTCAATGACCCAGTCTAGTGACCTCTTCTCGTGAAAATCTCTCACTAGCTGGGTCATGATGTATTTGGGCAAGGCATGGAAAAAAGGATTGACAAATTCTCTGCTGTCGGTGCGCACCCTTCTGGTGGTCTGGACAAAGGCACGCTTCAATTCTTGTACAAATTCTTGTGGGGCCTGATCCTCCCCACATTGCAAATTGTAGGCTGCCTTGCGAGCCTCTTGAGGATTTCTATGAACAGAAAAATGTTTCAAGATGGCCGCCCTATATGCGGACCATCTTGAATGGTTTTGGTCCTCCAGCCCTGCAAAGAAACTGGAGTATTCTGAGGAGAATGGCCATTTGACGTACTGGATGCAGCTACTCCTGTCCTTCAAATGGAAAGTCTCCATCATTTGCTCATAGAGATCCAAGTGTTCCCAAACAGAATACTTGGCGTTCTTATGATAAGGCGTGATGACACTCCTTATTGCCTTTATTTGTTTCAATAGATCCTTAAGCAAGGCCCTTTTTGCCTTATTGGCCTTTTTGGTTCGGGTAACCCTGGTCCATTCATCCTCTGACTCCGAAGCACTGCTCCCAGAGGTGCCCGTCTGATCTTCCAGGTTTTCCCGGATTCTGCGAGCCTGGAAATGGCTGGCAGAATGTGGGGACCTGGTCTCCTGTGTCCTGTAACGCTCAGAGGAGTCTTCAGATCCCTCCTTGCTGCCAGGATTTGATGGGTACCCCCCCCACTGACCTACCTGGGCAGAGGTTTTCAGGATGCCCTTAATGGGCCTACTCTCCTGGGGTTCCCCACTAAATTTCACTCTGCTAGGGTGCCCATACCCGGATGCCCACCCCTCCATTCCTGGGTGGTACTGGCCTATGAGCCCCATACTTTTGGCTGGATAGTAATCTGCCATCCATGTGGCCCTGTGCTCATGTGCGCCAGGGGACATGGGGGTGGCAGAGTCCAGGGACTGAGAGAGATGAAGGCCTCTGGTACTAGGGCTTCTGAGGTTATGCTCAGGTGTTTCCCTTTCCCAGCGAACTTCATCTCTGTCAGCCCCTGCTCCCTGTTGCAATGCAAGAGACTGCACTTTCAGTTCCTCAGTTAAGGCCTTACTAGACTCTATCAGTCTCTCCTGCATGGCTACCTGTTGCTGGAGCCTATCATTGTGCTGACAGAGAGCCTCATTTTCTCTCTGTGCCTCTTGATTGGTCCTGGAGTACTGGGCCAGTCTCTGCTGCAGGAGGGTTACCTCCTGAGTCCCATCCCTACTGGCCTACTCCTTTCTTGCCTCCACCCTCCTGGTGTGCTCTAGCAAGTCGTGAGGCTCTAATTGGAGGTCACCCAGCCCCTGGAGGGCTAGGTGATTTTCTTCATTTTTGTCTTTTAATTGGCTGACTTCTTGGCCTAAGGTGTCCCTTTCCTGACTAAGAGCCTGCATCTGTGCCGCCAGGTCGTCCCTCTGCCTTTGAAGGGCACCAGCTTTCTGGCCCTCTTCCTGAAATTCTGTGTGGGTGTCCAGATCTTTCAGAATCAGTTTATTGCTCTCCTCTTTTCCTCTATCCAATTGGCTTTGCAGGGTGGCTACCTGCTTTGTGCATGCCCTGTTGAAATCTATCTGTTGCTCCAGCTTTTTCTGGCTCTGCAGTAAGGCGTCCAAACTGTCTTGGTGCTCCTTCTGCAAAGCCAGAATTCTGGTATCCTGGTCAGACTCTTCCTGTTGCAGGATATCCATATCCTTCTTCATTTTAATGATGTATTGTCTACTCTCGTTTTCTGACTCCTGGCTTCTGTGCAGCCTCTGCTCAGAAGAGACCAGGTCAGATGGGGCCTTTTCTAATGCCATCTTTTGCCTATTTGCCAGATCTTGGCCTTCAGCACATTTGTCCTGCATGGCTCCCATATGTTAATATAAATATGCCGCTACCCTGGCAATCTTGTTGTGCTCATCCTTGGCCTTATGGGCCATATGTAGTTCACTCAGGGCCACATGTAAGGGACCCTGATCTCTCCACATTTCTGACCCAGTTGTAGTGACCTGTTGTGTGATCGCCTGCAACCATACATTTTGGTCCTGTTCAGACCATTCATCTCTCACAAACAGTTTATGTAACAGATGCTCCCTAGCTATCTTCATATCTACCAAGGTCGTCATTCTGGAATTTGAGTTCCTTCCTGACTTACAGAAGTTTGTATTTTATTTTTCAAAACAGACCGTTTCCTTAGAGTGTTCCTTTGAGGAGTGCTTTCACAGTGTAAAACAGCATGGTGATCTAACCGGATATGTGTATCCGGTCAGTTAACACACTGTATTAAGCTACACAAGTGGTAAATCTAATCCAGAATATCCCGGCTACGAGCCCCCACTCTGTAAGTGACTCCAATCAAGCAATCCCACTAAGTCAGTGCCTTGTCTGGGATGCCCAAGGGAAGCCCTTATTTATATATTTTTAGGGCAAGTTATAATCTGGATGATGAAACCTTGTAGAACACCCCTCTCTTAGAATCCCCCTGACCCCACTGAGCCAAGAAGTAGATTTGTTTTGCAAATTTAAAAGGTTTATTTGAAGAATTAAAATATATATATAAATATATATATATATATATCACACTTCTATAAATAAATTGATAATGGATAGCACACTTGTGAATATGAGCAGTAATCAGCAAGAGGTAATCCTACAGTAGCACAGTTCTTGGTTACTTATGAATAGGAACAGAAGAATAAGGTGGGAAAGAATGGTTTATATGGTTCAAGGAAATGATGAATGAAATGCAGTACAGAAAATAACTTGATATGGCTTCAACAAAAGACAATGTAATCACTTTTCCTTGACAATTCACCCCCCCCCTATATGCAATATAAGGAGGTGGAAAGAAGAGCACACAGTTCTCAGGAATGCAATCAAATACAATATGAAATTCAGTTCCCCCCAGCAAGCTTAGAAGAAAAAAAGGTAGAAGTTTGAAACACAGGCCCAAAATGCTTTGAATGTGATGACAATTAAGTGAGAAATGTGCTAAAAATGCTTTTAATTCCCTCTGGAGGTTCAGGGTGGGTGATATCTAGTTTATATTAGGTCAGGCTCACTTTAGCAATGCTCTATGAGTAACTAGCAGGTTAAAACGAATTTTAGCGAAGGAAAGCAAGGAGCTGCTGATTTTTACACGTGGCTGAAATTGTCCAAAATGTCAAATCATGGCAAATTTAATCGTGTGCGTCGATCGTAATTACAGAGGAAGTATAAGGAGTATAAGTATAAGTCGGTTCTAGGTTCGTTGGAAAGCCTAGACTCTTAGCTTTAAGGTGAACGTTAAATCTCGTTCCTAGCACAAACGGTTCCAGAGATACAGACGGTTTTGTGAAGGTAGTTTTTCGGATTTGAAATTTAAAAGTTCAAAATGACAGGTGACAGTTTTCAGCTTTAAAAATGACAGAATGACACACGCGATTCCTATGAGGTCATTCTAAATAGGTTAAAATAGTTTTAATTAGATTATTTTAAACTAAGAGATTAGTCTGGCACAGTCCTAGAGTACTCACACTATCTTTTGGACAGGAATGGCTTCGTCACCAATCGGGTCAGGATTGGCTGGACTTCTGCTAGCGGTTCTTCACAGTGGTCTGGTCTCTAGTTCTGCTCTCAGCACTGCACAGTTCTGGTCTCTCTGGATCTCTGGTCTCTCTGGATCTCTGGTCTCTCTGCATCTCTGGAGGTTGATGGATTTGAAGTCTGGAATCTCCCGGCAAAGCATCCCTCAAGAAAATGGAAAGTGAATGTCCCTACCTGTCCTGCACTGTCTGCTTTTATGTGTTTAGAAAGTGGGTGTGTGCGTGGCATAACTGAGCCTGCCCCTCTCTAATTGTCATTGGCCCAATTCTCCCCTCTCCCATGATTGGGGGAAGGAAATGGATTGTCATCATGATGAGGTCTGTTTATGGGTCAGAGGATCCTCCCCTGGTCAATTTGCCCACAAATCTATATTTGATTCAAATACATATTTCCCAGATACACGAGTGGTTGACATTACATGTACATATTACAGATGAATTAAGACAGGTCTCTGTTCAAGCCCCATGTTCCTGCGAGCTGGGATTCAGAAATGACAACATTTTGCGCTTTTTGGTCGGTTTACCAATATCGGACATTTACCAAAAATTACACAAATGTGCGCAAGGAGTATGGACATTAATTGATGAAGTGTCAGATTTTTAACACACAGACATTTGGAGTAACAACCGTATTACTGCTACTACTCCCTAGAACATACCACAGGGTCCCAACACCTCTTAAAATGTGAACCGAAAAATCACAAGAATAATGGTATTAATTATATAATTTTGACAGGTCTGTACTATGAGTTATCTATCTTTTTAAAATTATGCCCTGGTCAAAAAGGGGTGTGGCTTCCCACATCACATGGTGGAATAACTGGTTTATCCACTTCCCCCAAGCTCAGCTGGCTCTCACAGGCACTGCCCCTCCCAGTTTCTCCCAAGAGGAAGCCATTTTACGACCCCCCCAATATAACATTTGCCTGAGCCCAGGACAGGGCTTTGTTCAACCTCCTGCAGTCTGCAGGTACGCCTCCCTTAATTCAATCAGAGAGGTGTGATCTCCTTTTGGTGGGGGCAGCAGGATGCAGCCAGGCCTGGGAAGAGTTGTTGAGCCAATTCAACTCCAGTCGGAGGTAGTTGTCAGGCAGAATTCAATTTCTTTAAGTCAAGCTTCAGCTAAATGTCCTGTTTGTTCCCAGTTTAAATCAAACTTACAATTTTTACGCATGCAGCTAGAATGCTGATTCTAAGTTTAAAACCATGACATTTAACAGTTGCAAACTATGTGACACCCAAAAGTAGGTAACTCATTTAATTTAAACATTTCGATTTTAGTGGTTTTAAATCCAATTTCAATTAAGCTGCTGACATCCACAGCTCAGCCAGTTTTGTTATAAACATTGTTTTGGGCTCTTCATCTTCCCAGATTTTGTATGCACACAACACTTCATTCTGCCAGATGTCTGCTGGTGTTCATTGAGATTTTTGAGTATCTTGTGATGTTTAAAATAGCCATTTTGAGCTTGCATTCAGGAAAACAAAGGTGATTTTAAGGCGCTTTTGGTCTAACAACACTGTTATTTTTCCTTTGACACCACCTTTCACCCCTGCCGCTTCAGGTCTATCATGCTGGCACTGGTGGGTGGCAGGTTAGACAACCATTTTGGTGTGCGCACAACTGCGCGCTTTTCCTGGTTCTGGGATGGAATGATGGCCGGCGACAGCTCATCCCCACATCCACCCAGTCTATTGATTTAGTTTTGTTCTGGGATAGAATGATGGGCGGCAACAGCTCATCCCCACATCTACCCTGTCTAATAATTCAACATGGGTCAAAACCTTTGACACCATCCACCCTCTACTCCCCAAAACATGGTGTGGATGACTGTGCACAAGTACATCATGTGGCACCAGTTCACAAGACTGCGCCTATTGGCATCCCCCACTGCCAGCACCCGGTGCACCCCTGTCGGAACGCTGCAGGTTCCTGCCCGAACTGCGCACGGGGCTGGTTCTGGTTGAACTGACAGCCGAGGAAGAACTGGGTTGCTCACTTGGACACATGTCCCACATTGTTTGTACTAACTCAGAAAGTACATGCCGCACCGCGGCCAGTTCAGCACATATGTCCTTAGAACTGGACTCGATAGCAGACCTAAGAGCAGCAGCACAATCACACATTTCCTCCCTAGTGCTGGTGCATTCTGTGACATGCTGTGTCAACAGGGCTGTAAATTGCTGTTGGCACGTAATGATTTCCTGCATTGCCTCTTGGGTGTTATGGCCTGTGGCTGATGGTTGTGGCGTGTCCATTATACTGCTGCCTTACTGCACATGCGTGGTTGGGCTGGGAGTAACCGGCAAATAGTTTCCAGGAGATAGCCCCTGTATGATGTTGTCATGCTGTCTGCACGGGGACAGGTAGGGGGAATGCAGGGGGGTAGTGGGGGGACTCACAACATTATCAACATCCCCTTCCTCATTGTCGGAGATCGCTGCGGTGACAGCAGTTTCACCGATGGTGCTGCTTTCTGCGGATCCAGTGCCTTTGGCGGACAACACTGGGCAGATGGTGGATGTCGGTGGCGCCGAAGTGGTGGACTTGGTAGACATCGGTGCCGTGACCTGTGCTGTGGGACATTTCCTGTTGTTGGGGTTTCCTTGTTCTCCCTGAGGTGGAGGGACGGTGTTGTGCCTCTTCGGCCCTGGCCTTCTTAGCAGTGGTTGCACCTGTGTCATCATCGGCGCTGTCCGAATGTGAACCTGTGGTGGACCAAAGGAGGGAGAGGGTTAATGATGGGTCTACGGGCATTGAGCAGGCATTGTGATGGCTGCATTCATTTTGATTGCTGGATGGTTCACATTGGAGGCAGTGACATACAGGTAGCCTCACTCTTATGTGGTTGATGCATGGAGGCATGTGGGTAGCTACAGAAACGGGGAGCATTATGCATGTGTACAAGGTGGAGGTCAGCTCTGCCTGTAGGAATTCTTGTGTCCGGTGGACCCTGTTATGCATCATTGCACTTCCCAATCATCTGGACATCATCGTGGTGAGATTGGCATATTTGGACTTGAGGCACCTAGCTGCATCGCCTGATGTCGGGGCTCCTCTCTCCATGTCCCCAACTCCCTCAATGCTCTCCGTGCCTATGGTGGTGGCACATATCTCCTCCCACGGATTAGTTTTAGGGGCGACTCAGCACCTCCACCAGTCGCCATGCCGAGATTCCGATTTGCCGCCAGTATGCTTCTGACGCGGAGACGTAGATCGTCCCACCGCTTGAGGCATTGTTTGGCAGTGCTGGGTGTTGTGCCAAGAGCACTGACCCTCTGGGCGACCATGGCCCATATTGCCTTTTTTCTCTGCAGCACCGGTCTGGTCATCTCCGTGGAGAACACAACATCAGCATGCTCTTGGAGTGTTTCGGCCAACATTATTAGCTCCTCCCTTGAAAAGCGCTCCTGGCGCTGCCGATCTCCGCTCTTTTTCAAACCTTTAGGCATTGTGATGTCAAAGGGGTGGTGTAGGAGGTTTGTGGAAGTTTTGGGGGTCAGGTGTCTACTGGTAACAGAGGATGGCAATGGATTGTGTTTTTAAAGATGGCTGCCGTGCTCTTTCACATTCCTGTCCGGTGATGCTACTTCCGGATCCGCTTATTTACGGTCACCGCTAATAGCGGTTCCCGCTAATTGCAGTTACCGCTATTAGCGGTGACCGCTAATGTCGATGGCTAGTGTGGCAGAGGTGCTATTTGCACGGCATATGATGCCGGTAAGTGGGATTTTATGCCATTTAGCGGCATGGCGGTGATACCATTACCGGCATGGCGCAATGCTGGTGCCCGAGAACTCTTAATGTGCCGCTTTTAGCGGTCTCTGGCCAGCACAGACAAGTTATTTGCGCCACGCCGGTAATGGTCGATACTTACCGCCAGGGTCATAATGAGGGCCAGTATCTTTTGAAATGCTGCAAAACGAAAAGACATGCTACTCAAAACCCAAAGGAGTGATATGTTTAAAAGAACCGTTTTTGGTCATTAAAGGAACATTGTTTTCATAAAACAAATGGAAGGAGGAAGAAGTAACATGCAAAGCAGAAGCACTTTGAGGATTGGCGGCAGAAAAACTACAATGGGTCGAGAAAACATGCGCACCAGTATGGGCCGAGCACATCACAAAGCTCACTTGGGTCACAGCAATGGAAAAAACGTTCAAACTGCAAAAGGAAATCACAAATGAACTATGCTTCCTTGGTGAAGGGAAAAATAACATGGGCACAAATAAGAACTGTAACAAAACACTCATCATTCAAGACATGAAGAAAGGGACAGCTGCCGTGATGGACACTTACTGGGTCTGCGGTAAACAGACATACTTGCACCTTCCACAATCATGGAAGGGCATGTGTTCTTTGGAAACGCTGCACTCTGCCCTGATGGTGGTTCCGGAGAGTCATATCAAAGCGGGAGAAGGACTGCAAGCCATCCACCGTCCAGAACACATACAGCCGACAGAAGAACCGTCAATGTATGTCCTATCCACGGACAACTTACAAGGTACAATATCAAGAAAACGGAGGTCATCCAACTACATATCCCAAGCCTCCACAGAACTTTTGGCAAACATTCCTGACAGGTTCCGGCTATTCAACTCAGCTCTTTGCCTCCCTCATCCCCAGTATCCAAGCGCGAATCAATGCAAAATCGCTGCAAATAATGCTCTGGGAGTTGATCCAACTGGCCAACGACACTGAAGAAGGGTTCAACGTAATCAAGGTGGAGCTAAGGGCCCTGCGGCTAATGACAATGCAGAACAGGTATGTCCTAGACCTGTTAACGGCAATGGATGGAGGTGTTTGCCGAAAAATAGGAAGCGCATGTTGCACATTCTCGCCTTTTGCGGATACTGACAATGGAACACTGTCACACGTCATCACGGCAGTGCACAATTTGGGAGAGCGGATGAAGAACAAAGGTGGAGTGGACCCGAGCTCCTGGTTCGACGACATTTGTTCTTGGGTACCATCCTGGCTTGGAATGACTATCAGAATGCTGATACCCATCATCGTATTTTTTCTCCTGATTTTTTGTGTGTGCCAGTTATGTCTTCGGTGCTGCGCAAACGCAGTTCCTAACGGGACAATGATGATGGTGACAATGGGCAAAACCCGAGGAGCAGCGCTAATTATGCAGGAGGCACAAGTACAAACAGGTGAGGATCCTGAACCTAAATATAGAATGGTGGCATTATACTATGATGGGGATATAGTGGACAGACTGTATCACACGACAATAAAGGAACCCCATGAACGGGAGTGGTATGAGGAAGCATGGGTAGACCAGGAGGGAGATGGGGGATGCATATACATGACCTGCACCCCGGATGAGTACGCTAGGGCGGGAGAGAGCCTCTGGGGGGTATGTAGAGCCTGGATGCCAATTAAGAGAACACCAGCGTGAGACGAAGCAGTAGCGAATGAAAAGGAACACCAGAGGTTGGGTGAGCTACAATATTTGTTACTTAAGTAACAAACGTGGGGAAATGTATGGGAGACCCCCCTCCACCACATCCCTCTCCTACGTGAGGCTTATGACTCGTTGGCAGCCTCCTATGCACCTGGGCCCAGGATGCAGAATGGCTTCTGATCGACACGTGAGGCTACACAAATCATCTCGTAGCACAATTTAGACTCCATTTTATAATACACTTAAACTCCATTTTAAGTATGCTTAAAACCCAGGCCTATGTGGAACAATCCGCCTGCAGAAGTTGCAGCTCACCCCCCCACTCGATCGTCCACAGCAAGCCTGCACTTACCCCAGCCTCCTACCCATGGTAGCTCCGCTGAAGGCCCGTTCTCACAAGCAATTAGATGCAAACAAGTAACAGAAAAAACACTGTATCATTTACCTTCCGCAGTACATCATTGGCCTGGCGGTGACCAGACTTTTAGTTGGGGTCTGGCAAATAACAAAGTTGTCTCTATCAAGTATACCTTGACCCTCCACAGACCCCCACATCCATGATATATGGTGCTCATGACCCCCAACCCTGCCCCCCCAGCTGAAGTGCTAAACATGAATGTTATACCCCTGTGTCTCCCAGTTCCATTTATGCCGCTAAGCCTTGTGCGAAAAGGTTCAAAACCCATAATGCTGATTACTCATATTAAAATGATACGACCCTTGCCCACCCCAGTTCATCTCTGTGTAATGATGTCAAACGTATGCACACTCGAAACTGCCCCTTACTGACCAATGTTTGCTGCTATTGTAAAAAGGTTAAAGAAAAAGCAATGTGTAAAATGCTTGTGTGTGATGTGATTGAAAATGTTGTGACGCATGTGAGCCACTTAAGGTACTGAGCCACTTCTGCTGTGATTGAAATGTTAGCTGAACTCGTTGTTTCCTCGCTCTTGAGTATGTACACCAGCCTGATCGTAAGCATAATGTTGTTACTTGTCACTGAGATCAATGCATTCACCAACCTGGTTCTACCTCACGTTTTATGTTTATTTTCCTCATGGTCTTCAAGCAACAGACTGACAAACGTTATATAATGTAATATGAATGAAAACTTTCACTTTATCGATCCAGTAAACATGAGCACACGTGAATTGTAGAGATGTGTAATTTACATAATGCCCCCAAGTCCTAGCCACCCACCCCTATAATAGCATTTATAGTGCTCAGTAGACAGGGACCCATGAAAAGTTACAAGGCCATCTCTGCCTCCTCCCTCCAAGGCTCACCGGGGTTTGCTGTTGTTGGAATAGTACAGCTTCACTTCCCCGCATTCCTGCTGGGCCCACACCAAGTATTTACCTCCCCCCATGCCTTCGACACCAGATGCCATCATAAAATCACGGTGTACCGCCATGGCCAGGCCAAGAGAATTACGAGCTACCCAGTCCCAAATCCAAACTGCCTTTGAGGTGCCAGCTATGTGCCCCCACTGTCCCAATGGTATTTTAGTTTACCCTAAGCTTAGCGGGCCATGGAGGCAGTTATTCATCCCTGTACTAACATACCATAAAACTATCACTCACTTCATCTAACAGAATAGAATGATAAGAGTAGCCTAACCCGTGCCCCCAGATAAGACACCTGGACTCTGTTAATGGCACCTTTATGGTGATGTATTGAGGAAGCCTCATATTGCATACTGTTTTTCTGTGTCCCCTCCCTGGTATAAGATTGATGTGATGTAGGATTTATATGGTAACTTGTCTTAGTAGGTTGGGATGAATGAGCGAATGGTCACAAGGTCGAATTGTTAGCACCGCAGTAATGTGTCTACATGGACAGCTCGTGCCCTGACAACCCACCCTGATGAGCTTAGCTGACCCAAGCACTCCGTGATGCCACCACGTGGATCTCCGCTAATCATGGAGCACCGCACCTACAGAATACATAGTAGCTAGTCGTCGCCACCCAATCCCCAAGACTATGTGCCCCTATAGCGTATCTTGTGCATGATGTGTTTTTGTAATAAATATGACTGTCTTTGCTATTGTCAGACAGAGCACACTCAGAGTTTGCAGAGTCCTTTGCATGCCCTATATTGATTTAGATAAAACCTTTCATATCTCACCCGCACTTGGTCTTGGTCTCATTCCCTGCTGGGGTGTGTCCATTATTGCCTCGCATTGAAGGGGGTTAATTGCCTTATTGAGGGATGCTCACTTTCACTAGACAGTGGAGTCCACTTAAGTGAACAAGAAAAGAACGAAAACCATACCCCTTCATGGGCTCATGGACACCAGGGCACATGTAAAAGAGGTGGCATGGTTCTGCTGGGACAGCCATCCTGGGGTGGATCCTGGGATTGTGCCCTCTGACCATGCAGTGGCGAAGCCTGGTCTTCATTGGCTACGGGCATTTGTGATACAGAGGCATGCAGGAGGACCCGAGTTGCGACGAAGTCCCAATGATTTTTGAGTGGCCACAGAGTCAATATGCATGCTCCCTCGTGATGCATGAAACTGCAGGGAGAGAGGCTACCACAAGATCTCTATCTCTTCTCTGTGGAAGTTCCTTTTGGCCAACATCTCATCATGCAGCGACTTGACTGCTTCATGGTGTCTGTGTTTCGACGGTCGGATGCTCTAGATGCCTACATCTCCAGCTGCTGGCTTTTTTTTTCTTCTGGCCAACTGCGTCCCTTCGCAGTGATTCTGCCGTTATCTGCCTGCTGCTTTTTGATGTGGGCTTCCATGTCTAGATGGTGGGAGAGCCTTGAGGACTGCATCTCTACATGTGTTGTTTCTGTCAAGGTGTCCATCAACTGCTGCTGATGGTCACTAAAGGCAGAAACCTCTGCATCCCATGCAGCTGTTGAGGGGATGTAGTTCTCAATCAGATGATGCGCGTCCCTTGCGATGGAGGTCCCTGGCCATTTGCTGCAGGACCTCGCCATTGTGGGTGGTTGCTTCCATCATTTGCTGCTCCCACTCGGACTGTCTGGCAGACACACGTCTACCACATGTGCAGGGCCTACCAAAGCCGGATGCCGGAGTCCAGGCCCGTCGCAGTGGTTCCCCGATCATTGGCTGCTGGTATGCAACCCTCCATTTGACACCAACCCTGACTGCTGATTCCATCATGGGTGAAGGTAATCTTGCAGCCGTATCCACCATTGACGCAGGTCTTCCCACTGGCGAGACCTGGGTCTCCTGGCTCTCCATCTTGCACTTTGTCATCCAGACTACCAATTGGGGAACCCTCCATGTCTCTCAGTAAGTCTTCCAAATCTGGTTTGGCAGCTTCATCTGAAGAGTCTGCAGTCTTGCTGACAATTGACTGCAGCAGCAGGGGATTCTCATGGGGCACACCACCCCAGGCTGTACTGCACTGGTGGTGCATCCTCCTTTTACCCCTCCTCGACCTCCTCTTCCACCCCATCTGCGACATCATAACCTGCACAAAGACAGACAACAACATTCAGAGGTATGAGTACCTGGCACAACATGCATATGTGAATTACAATGCAAACAGACACAAAAAGGCCAACCACAATTGCATCACACATTGTAACTGAGCACACTGTGACATGTAAGGCACAGATGAATGGAATTTTATGACCTTTGCAACAATGTCAGGGCATATTAGGCCGTGCAACATGTCATGGTTTGTAGAATCAGGAGGACATACATGCACAGAGACATGATTGAGAGAGTGATTCCCACCAGTGGATGGGTGGAAGACCGTACATCTTCAGTGAGCCCCTACTCTAACCAACACTTGTATTCTCGAAACATGTGGAAGTCTGACCTGTACTTCTGCTGACAAGAACTGCACGCAGGCATATGTGTTGCCATGATATCCCTAACCCCCATTGCCACATTGACCTCAGTCAGAAATGTGGTCAGTCATGCTCACACAAATTGCAACCATGTGTGATGAGAGGGCAACATAGAAATGACCAGTACACGCTTGTATGGTCACTGCTCCATTGACACTCCAAATCAGAATGTAAATCACACAAACATCAATTGTCTATCCACTTCTACCCCTGTCTGGAAGACGGCCTGATGCATTTTTGCACCGACATTGTCGCCCAGGCATGTCCAACAGCAGACAGGGCAGGGGAATGGATGACTGTAACATCAATCACACCTTGCTATCATTCCCTGTGCGTCATGATTTACATTCAAAATGGACTATCCATATGCATGACACTGTGAATGTGTGCAATGAGATGTGTCTTGAATGCTATTGTCACACATCAGTGTATTGGCACAGCAGTGAAATCCTGTTTACAGTGATGTGCACTGTGGGATCAACATTAACCACACACGGACACCATGCAACCACCTCCCTGAATGCATATCATGTTATGGAAGTGTACACAGTAGCAATTCTGCAGTGCCCATGGATGACTGAGGAGGACTCCAGCCAACTCTACCACAACATTTGTGAGCATATCATGCAAAAATGGAATGCAGTATTGAAATACACACATAGCACACACCTGATGTGGCGGCATAGGTCTCCACGCCTCCCATTCGAACCACCTGGTCACTGCTGATCATTCCACTTGCAGCCTCTTTAAATGGAGTCAGCTTACCCAACGCATAATGCGCGTTTACAGCTTTGACTTGTTATCCTGGATCTGTAGAGGATTCACACATTTGCTCCAGCCTGGCAGTGTGGAATGGTTAAATTATGATTTGTTTACTCTCCAAGAGTGTTGGCTGTCAGAAGCACCTGTCATCGATGGGTACTCCGTTTTCCTAACCCCAGCCATTAGAGGCGAAAAAGGGGCACCCAGCAGAGGGGCTGTTGATTGCCGCCTCCAAGAATATTTGGTCGTAGATTGAGTTTCTGACCAGCCCTAACCCTTATTTGCAGGGATCTAAACTTGTTCGGAATAAGGATATGTTCCCGGGCCAAACTGATACCCTGTTGATAAATATACATTTCAACAACTTAAAAAATGGACAACAGGAGTTGCCGGAGGCAGTTGAAGAGTTCATGTTTGGCCAGGTTGGCAGATAATTAAACTCCACTATCATCTGTGGTGATTTAAATTGCAGATGCGTGGATTGGCCAGCCAATAAAATGCTCTCTTGCCTGGTAGGACCAGCAGGGCTAGGGGCAGGGTACAGGGTGATCTCATGGAGGAATGGGGGTTAATGATACTTAATGGGAATATCAAGGGGGACGAAGTACCATAAAACACATGGAAGAGGGGTGTCCAAGCTAATATTTTAGACTATGTATATGTTTCTAAGGACATCTACTCAGAATTGTAACTACTAATAATGGTGGAAACTTTGGCGAATGATCATCTGCCACTTAGCATTAAATGGTTAGGCCCCACATTGAAACAGAATCCCTGAGGTTATACCTTTGATTTGGAGGTGAACATGGGAGGTAATAAAATACGATGGAATGACTCTAGAATGACAGCCTTTAATAGAATCCTGGCTACCGGGGAATTTAACAGTTTCTTTGAGGAGCGGTTTGAAGGGAATGGTGTGTGCGTTGTTTGGGAACAGATCTTCAAATGTCTCCCGAAAAGAAACTTGGGTAAAGTGGTGCATAAAAATAAATTCAATAGTGCCATCCTATTTAAAAAGAGAGCGCTATGGAAAGCCCTAAAATCGCTTGCTAAAGTCTAGTAGGTCACGTTTGAAGACGACCTTCAAGCTGTGGTTACATCACTACCATCACCAATTGCTTCTGGGGGATGCCCGTAAAAAGCTGGAGGTCATGGAAATCAAGAACTCGCATGACTTCTGGAAATTACCAAAAGATGATGGTAATCTTTAAACGGGGTCCCTAATACATCTGATAACAGAAGCATGTTGGAGGTCCCACTTTACTGGTATCTATAAATCAGAAGGTGCCAATATGCAGACCTGGAATGGGGATTTGATAGAAAGGCTAGAGTGGGATTTAATTTGGGGTTTAGATGATTTATCCTACCTAATATCCAGGATTAAAAAAACAATGACCCCGGGTCCAGATGGACTGGCCATGTGTGTTCTAAAAAATAGCCTGGACACTTGAGTGGGTTTCCTCGATAGAATATTCAAAACCGTTCTTAGGGAGAACACGTTACCAGTTTCTTGGCAAACAGCTATTGTAGTTCCAATTTTTAAAAAGGGGTCCCGTTTCAGTACTTTGAACTACAGACCATTCTCCCTTTTGTATTCCTCAGCAAAGATCTTCATGTGTCTAGTTCTAAGATTCCTGCAAAAATGGGCAAACGAGAATGGAAGAATGGATATCTTCCAAATGGGGTTCTGCCAGGGAGTTGAAACCGAGATGAATGGTTTTATTTTGGAACTTTTTGAAAAGGGAACATTGAAAAATAACATTCCACTCTATGCAGTGTTCATATAATTTTCTATGGCCTTTGACACTCTGCCAAGAAATAAGTTATGGGCTAAATTAGACAAATGGGGTTGTCCTTCTGCTTTATTGCCAATCTTGATTGTGCTACACATGGACACCACTCTGTGTTTGGACAGAGAGGGGACCCCATCTGCACAGATCTATAAGGCCAGAGGATTAAAGCAAGGTTGTTTATTGGCCCCAATGTTGTTCCTCCTTTTTATTTCTGAGTTGAGGGATGCTTTTTCTAACATCAAATCGTTCCCCCAAAACTGCATGACCGAGTGATTAACTACCGATTGTAGGCTGATTACCTGATTCTACTGGATCATACGCATAATAGGGTTGCAGCATCAGTTGAAGCCCCTAGAGTTATACACCAATAAGAACATGTTATCGATGAGTGTCCCGAAATCAAACATCTTAACGCTGCATAAAGGCCCCGGAAAAGTAGGTGAACCATTTAAATGGTCTAAAGGAGGGTCTGCCTTTGAGAAAGTGGATTCCTTTGTGTATCTTGGTTTTCAAAATTTCCCTAAGGGAACTAAAACTAGGCTGCTGGTGGGGAAGAAATTGAAGATTAAGTGCCTGATTCATAGAATCCAGCACAGAAAAGGCGCAAGCGCCGCGTGCCGAGGAGGAGCATGTGCCAGCCATGGCGCAAAGAAACAATTGCGCGACACCCTTATTCATGTATTTCCCGAGGCATCACTAGCTGTGGCGCAAGGAACATCAAGCAGCACCAGTAACACCCCCAACACGCCCCACGCGCAGTAAAAAGCAAGTAAAATGCCAAACACATCACAAACCCCCGTTCCATCCCGGGACCAGCTTACAGCCCCCCCAGCCAAATCGCGTGAAATCTCAGTGCAGATGTGGTACGTGCTAAGTTTCGACGTGATTTTTTGGCATGCAGACAGGGTACACACTGAGTTTCCACATGATTTTCTGGGGTGTGGACGGGGTACACACTGAGTTTCCATGCGATTTGGCTGGGGTGCATGCAGGGTACGCACTGAGTTTTCACGCAATTTGGCTGGGGTGCAGACAGGGTACGTGCTGAGTATCCACATTATTTGGCTAGGGTGCGGATGGGATAATCGTGTGAAAAGTCAGTGCGTACCGCGTACTCACCCCAGCCAAATTGCATGGAAACTCAGCGCATACCCCATATGCACCCTACTCGGTCCGAAACAACACGCGACACCCGCACAAATTCACAGGAAGCAGACCCCTCCTGATGGGACACCCCAGCCCCCATCACCCGAGCCTGCAGGCAGCCCAGCCACATGGGACACCACAGCCCCATCACCACAGCCCGCAGGCAGCCCCCGCCACATGGAACACCCCCAACCCCCACACCAGAGCCCGCAAGCATCCCCTGCCACATGGGACACCCCAGCACCATCACCAAAGCATGCAGACAGGCCACAACATCTGTGACACCCCCAGCCCCATCACCACAGCCTGCATGCATCACCCGCCACATGGGACACCCCAGCCCCCATAAACCCAGCCCACAGACATCCTCCCCCACCACATGGGACACCCCAGCCCCATCACCCGAGCCCACAGGCAGCCCCACCACATAGGACACCCAGCTTCCATCACCTGAGCCAGCAGGCAGCCCCCACCATATGGGAGACCCCAGCCCCATCACCCCAGCCTGCAGGCAGCCCCCGCCACAAGGGACACCCCCAACCCCCATCACCACAGCCCGCAGGCATCCCCTGTCACATGGAACACCCCAGCCCCATCACCACAGCCCACAGGCAGCCCACAACACCTGTGACATCCCCAGCCCCCATCACCACAGCCTGCAGGCATCCCCCGCCACATGGAACACCCCAGCCCCCATCACCAATGGTAGAAACCTGCAGGCAGCCCCCTCCAGACTGGGCATCACCTGCATGCTGGATGCTGAAATAGTGACACACGTTCACTCCGTCGATGGCGTGTTCAGGAACTAGCTTTCTGCATAGTGACAGCACTCTTAGCCTCCTGTTCACAAAATATCCTGCAAACACCAAAAAAACATACACCTTGCCCACAAGCTTCAGTGTCCCAGCTGATCATACGCAATTGCTGACTGCAACCATATCCCAACATACACATCACAAAAGTGTATGTCAAAGTGAGGCCCTGCATGCCATGTGCCAAAGTAATATCAACAATCCACATGTACAAATAATCACACAGTGACAGAATGCAAAGCACCCTTGATTTGCGTCACATGAAGAGACATTGGCCTGGCGTATTACGGTATGAGCCTCAATTAGTACACATCACCTGAACAGATAACCTCATAAACACACGAGTGACCCTCCCATGTGTGAAGGACATGACATGACATACAACCAAATGACCTGTCATTCTGAATACACGTGTACACAAGTGTCAAAAGGGCCAAAGATTCCCAGGAGGGGGATGAGTGTGAAGACAGGCACAGGAAACGTGCTAGGACAGGTGACATTGAGACGGTGCCACTGCATGGGAAGTGGTAATTGATGAAATGTGTTTGCAGAGGTGCCAGTTCAGCACATGTGCAGGACATCATAACAAATACACCCAAAAAGCCAACAAAGAAAGTCTGCCCAGCCGCTGCCAATTTCAAGCCTAAGTGCAGTCATGAGGTGCAAACTGTTGGTAGTTGTCTGCTGGCATACATAAAAACAGTCTAAGGATTTTGCATGCCAGGGAGCCAGTGCAGGTGTGCAAGTGGCGTGCGAGGGGACCTTTTGTTCGGGAGAATTCTCCAAAATGGCTAATTTCCCTTACCTACTGAGTCCCTCAGCAGTTTTGCTGGATTTCTAGGATTTATTTGTTTCACCTGGTAAGCATGTGAGCCTTTTTCCCACTCTTACATGTGTTTTGCTGTGTGTTGTACATTTTGTGCTCATGGACTATGGAGTCTCACCTACTCCATAGGCATCATCTTTGTACTGTGCGTTACACAGCACCTTTAGTGCAGTGACACAGGGTTGTCTTTTTAGACTTCCCACTTTAAACTCCATTTTCGGGGGCTGACTACTATCTCCCAGAACATGTAAAGTTGCCATTGACTTTACTAGTCTTTTTAAACTTACAGACCCAGTACAACCTATCTTCCTATAGAGTACTGGAAGGGTTAATAGTTATCCCTTTTTGTCTGTTTCTCATGGAACATTATTTCGTTCCACTTTTCACACATTTGGCTGATGGCAGTGGTATCTACCATTTTCATTCTACCGCAAACTGTGAAAATAGCTTCAGTACTGTTAGGGGCTATGGTGGTAGCCTCAAACTCTAACCCGCTGGACCCCATTTAATTTTATTTGGCTCTGGTCAAATTTATTCGCCATTTCTTTTTGTAAATGTCTTTCTCATGTTTTACTCTGTGCACCAAACCAGGTTTGGTTCCTTTGTTCGATGTCCTTTGGCGGGCTTCTGCACAGAAGCCCTCCTTAGGTGCCTGAGTGTCTGGGTGGACAGGATGTGAGGGAGGGGTTTGAGCCCCCTGCACAGGGTCTCCTTGGAGACCCAAGTCACACTCTAGTTTGATTGGCTAGGTGGCTGTCCTGCCAGGACAGCCACCCTGCTGTGTGATTGACAGCTAGGCTGTGTGAATGGGGGGATACTGCTTATAAGCAGCTCTCTGCGACTTGGAAGGCAGAGTGGCCACTCAAACGAGAGAACCAATGAGGAGCTGAGGGAAGACGACTGCTGCAACTACTGGACATCCCGTGAAGCGCTACCGCAGGTTCAAATCACCCGAAACTCCGACGACATAGAAGATCTGCAAGGAATCTTCTTCCCTTGAGCTTGGTGGGACCAACCAGCTCACCAAACACCAAACGCCAGCCTTCCTCTCCTGGTCGAATTTGCTGTGCCTCGCTGCAGTGAACCGGATAGCCAGGAGGAACAGAACCTGTTTGGGTTTTAAGGAGCGCACCTTTTAGTCAACACTTTGCTCTGCTGCTGGCTTCTTCCCTGGGCAGTGCAGGACCCTCCAGTCTTCCTCCTAATTGTCACCATGGCAGTCGCTTCAGGATCCGTGAGCCTGCAGGAACTGCCAGGAACAACCGCCTCAGCTACTGCATTCTTCTTCATTTAAGGTACTGTGGTGAAAGTGTTTGAAATCTATCGCCTCTCCGAAGGCTTGTCCTTCTCTTCTCCTCTGAATAACTTTTCTTCCAACCAACTTCGTTTTGAACTCTTGGCAAAGACTTAACCGCCAACTACTCTGAACTGTGTGATCCTCTCCAAAGGCTCTGAACCATTAACATTGGCCCAGGCCTATTGATTTGAATCATAGTTGTAGTAAGCCTTTTCTAGATTGCCCTGCCTATTAGTTGTTGGTGCTGCTTGATTGTTGATAACCTTGTCTTTTCCTCCCTTTAAATTGCTGGGTTGCCATTTTGCTCACACTTCATTTTTAGCCTAACTTGTCCAGAATTGATTGGGGGTCATTATAGTGTATTAAGATTGTGATTTTCTGCTGCTTTATATTAGTGAACTGTTTTATAACTGATGGTGTAAATAAATGTATATTATTTTACTCAGAAACCTTGAATCAGTGTTTGCTTGAACCATAGTAATAGTTGTCCTTTGTGTAACTTCTGATACTGCTCACTTTACTCTTGAGATAAGTCTGGCTGCTCAGCCATTGCTACCACCTAACTGTGTAGTACAGGCTTGTACCAAAGGTGAATTTGTACTTACACTTGTAGTCTTAATTGTGTGTGGTGTTCCCAAAGGGTACTGCATATGATTCTGACTAACACCTTTTTCCAAGTTCACAGTGTAGCAAACTGACCATAGTAGAATCAGGGCAGAGGAGTACCAAAAGCACAAGCACAGAAGAAGACTCAAGTCATGATTGAGTACATGTCAATCATACTGTGCCATATCCACCAATACTGCAGCGTTTTTCTGTCCATGTCTGAAACCATAGCAATTGAAAAAAGGTATTGCAAAGTAAGATGGCCAACTACATGAGAGACCATGAAATAAGCACAAAGAAATGCTGTTGAAGGGCAAAGCAAAGCATGTGCGTTACACTGCATCAACCAAGTCCTGACCCAAAATTGAAAAAAGTTTACACTCCCATCACTCACCCCACCCACCACCCTCCCAAACACAGTGAGGAACAATATACATTGTGTTGCATATGTGAAAACAAATGCCACTATACCGTGCACACTCCAACTCCAACTTGATACCCATCCACTGTTCATGCAAGCCAGAACATTCCCCATGCAAATGGATGTCAAACATGACACAAGCATGCAAGTGTGTACACACATGACCAACAGTGGTCCTTAGCAGGAACACCTAACAGAGTAAGGAAGTGTCACACTTTGAAAAAATAAAAGATCAAACATCACTGGTAGTAAAATAAATGAAATATATTTAAAAGTAGTATTACGTCATGTATTTAAAAAAAAATAAATAAAAAGGTGCAAGAAACAAATAAATAAAATGTAAGAATGTCCAAATGAAAATCCAGTGTACGTAAAAAAAAGATGGAAAATTCACAAATAAAGTCTATGTCCATAAATGATTTCTAGAAAGCAAATCCAAATGAAAATAAATCACTCCACCGTGGTGAACACAAAAGTAGGGAAGTAAATGAGAATTATGTATAAATGAAAGAGGTCCAATGTCCCGAATGCACACCAAACCAGGAAATAAAAATCCACAAAATGACACACAAAAATAACTATGTACAAAAAGCGTAGCACAGTCCAAACACTCAAAAAGAAAGGATGAAATGAAAAGGAAACTTATACCTAAAGAACTATATACAATGGCAGCGGGCTAGTCCTTCTCCTCACCATGCTCCTTCAATGTCTTGACCAGGGCATCATCGAACACTTCATCTAATTCCCCTAGGTGGGCCTCCGCTCTCACCTCGAGGGCTTGCAGGGACTCCAACATGCTGGTCTCCCACTCCCTGCAAGTCTCCTCGAGGATCTCAGCCAGCCTGTCTGCCCGACGCAGTGAAATCTCCTCCCTGGCCATGGTGAATCTTGCCTCCTGAGTCTGCTGCCGCTTTGCCCCGATCTGCTGCCCCAAATGCCCCAACACGGAAGACATCCTTTGGGTAGGGTCCACGTTTGCCTCCTGCCTGATGGCCGATACCTGCCTCCCTGAGATGCCATGCCCCGAATACTATTGCCTACTACTCCAAGCCTGCTGCTGACGAATAGTCTGGTGCCTGCTCCTTAAGGCCAGCCTCCGTGATGATGACAACCCCCAGGGGCTGACGTGCACATGCCTTGCTCCTAGGTGCCTGCTCTCCCTCCATTTCCACAGTTCCCGTTGACGGCTGAATCTGCGTGGCGACCACTTCGGATGATCAAACTACTTTCACTCCAGACTCTGGCAGGGATGTGATCTCCACAAGACTGGCTGCCGGGGTTGGGACAGGTACACAGGGGGCCCTTGTGGTATCTGGGCTGGAAGGCGGCAGGGAGGACGACTGGCGCACAGAGGAGGAAGATGAGGAGGGGGTCACAGAAGTAGCCAGGAAATGTGCTAGCCAGTTCACACAACGCTAGACCTCTTCATGATGATATGCAAGCCCCCGATTGGAAGCCTGCACATCATCAAGAATGGTGCCTGTGCGCCTCATGATACCGGCTAGCAATGGTTCCACCCTGTCCCGAATGGTGACATCCACAGGTATGGGTGTTTCCATTTCTGTGGAAACATCTGCCACCTGCGGATGGGTCCGGCCTGGGGCATGTCCGCAGGTGCATACTGGTGCAGTCGCAGTACCAGGGGCAGGAATAGGCACAGGCACCTCCACAGCAACCTGCACTGCCTCCTGCCCTAGAGTCTGGACTACACCAGTCACACCCACCTCATCACCCCCACCAGGCACCATGGACTGGGCTGATGCGGCCATCCTGGTTGCCTCTCCACTGTCTTCTGCATTGGATTGCCCCTGTGCGACCTCACCTGTCACTCCCACTGCTGAGGAGTCCACAACCACCTTCGGCCTCTGCGACCATTGTCTCTGATGTGGCACCAGTCTCCTCGCTTACCAAAGAAGAAATAATCTGGGAGCATGACTGGGCCTTGCGTCTGTGACTGGTGGAGGCATCCCCGCTGCCTTGCTCTACAGAACCTTCTCCGCACTCTTCTTCCAACGTCACTGTGGATTGGGAGACATAGAAAGAAATACATCACCATACTGGAAATGTATGTGTATGGCACAAAACATATGCACATGAATTGCATTGGCAAAGGCCACACATATCATCACCCTCCACAACACACTGGTATGTGCAATTAACACACAAGCACATACATGACTGTCCTTCACAACAGTCCATCACATCCTTGGACAAGGCACTGTCAGCACCTACAAATTGTACATGCCCGTCACATGCATAATGGGAGATACACATGTCATTCACACACATCACCTGACAGTCCTGAGGCAGGTCATGGAGCCATCACATCAGAGTACACTCAATGTCAATTTGCTAGCAAGAGTCAATAACACATTCAAATGCTCTAGTAACATCCATCCAGGAGTGTTGGGCAGTCACACACTCACTTCTCAGAAACATGCACATGTGCACCATCCATGTCCATGATGTTGCCAACAGCACTGATGTGTCACACTTCTCACACGGCCACATCCATACACATGTATGCAACCATGTGCACTTCGTTACATACTGCAGTGCATCACACATTGCAACTAAACCACTGTTGATGTCACACATGCTTGAATGGACACACATGCAGCACTGAATGGGATATGCACACATACATCTGTACAAGAGGCATGCCTGACATAAGATCAAGGTGCACACTCCAAACATACATCAACATGCACATGCACTGTGGAGGACAACAACACGGGAGGATAGCTCAGTGGCAATTTGCTCACTTTGGAAACAAGATGACACGAAGCAACACAGGTTCGATCCTCGGGTCCGTGCTTTGAAACCTCGGCGTAATAAGCGTGTTATAAATACGCAAATAATACATATTCCTGTAACACCGCTTCGATGACCCAGGGATGTGTGAGCACTTTAAAAAAGGCAATAAATAAATAAATAAACACATGGACACTTACCAGTCTACTCCAAACAGAGCTGCAAATCCATGACCTGGGTGTGCTGCGCTGGTTAGAAATTCTCCAGGACCTGCATGTTGTCGTTGTTCAACCAGCGCCCCCCTTGGTTCACACTAGCCTGGAGGAAGCACTGGGCCTTGTTGTGGGTCCTGCTTTGAAGTCCTCGCAGTGGTTGTGGACATGGCGGAAGTCCCCAGGTGCCAGGCCCTCCGTGTTTATGGCACCCATACCGTCCTTCCTTGCCGACTTGGGTTGCACCATGGAAGAAGGCATCATATTGCTGCAGGACTTGCTCCACCAGGATGTCAAATTCCCTTGTAGTGAAGCTGACAGCCCTCTGCCTCACTGTTGGGTGGTTGCCACTTGCCTCTGATAATGTTGGTTCAGATATGGCAACCGCTGAGGCATTGGTGGGCAAGGTGGTCCGGCTGCTGGGCTCTGGAGCGGTGGTCTGGCACGTTGGGAGTCTTCTGGATCAGCAGAGGTGGTCACAGGTCTGACAAGAGGAGCACTGGCAATGGCACCAAAATTGCAGGGCACGTGGGCAGCAGGCACACAGTGGGCAGGCAGCAGCAGATGGCTCGTAGGAGGCAGCTCGGGGCACTTGGAGGCAGGTAAATTGGCTGGTAGGGAGGAGCGTGTGTCTTCCGTGTTATGCGCGTGGGCAGCCCGGAGACAGAGTGGCTCTGCCATTGCGTAAACAGTGCATTAGCGTGAAATCAGAGGAAAGGGCCTACGCATGTAAATTACATGACACAGCGTTCAGGATCGTCAGAGACCATCACACGCTTGTGCGAGTTATAGCGGATGTACGTATGGACTTCGTTTCCACGCAATCTCTTCACTACTGCGTCCATGCAAGTCTCTTGGTGGGGGATTGCCTCTATGCACATGCACATGTACTTTTGAGGCTGATGGTGAGTTGCGTACTCATTTTGCATTCTGTGTGTGCCCTTGTGTGTCATGTAACCCCTTATTATTTCACATCACAGTAGCTTACGCGTCCTTCGCGTACATATTTTTGGTGTTGCTGGGAGCCACATGTGGGCTACTGAGGGGTCCCGTACACGTATTTTTCATTTTCGAGGGGCCTGTGCATTACACGGCCCATTTTTTTTCCCCAGGGGATACATTGAGCTTTGCTGGGGTACACCTGTACGTTTAACATCACATACACTGACCCCTCACTCAAATTGCCTAGGACAATTGAAAGCTGCACCACCCATTGCACTAATCCATCAGTGCCAATACTGGGAGGGCAATAAGTGGGAAGGGAGGCAAAGGTGAACGAGGTGGCAGAGGTGGCAGAGGCGGCCAAGGTGGCAGAGGTGGCAGAGGTGGCCAAGGTGGCCGAGGAGGCCGAGGTGGACAAGGTGCCCGGGTCCATGCCGGGAGAGACATGCCCTCCACCCAACAGGGTCAGGGAGATGCAGCTGATGCTGATGTCCCCAGCACCTGGGGTCCTGGTGCAGCGTTGCCATCTGCTGTCCACACCAGGCAGTGTGAGGAAGCTGCTTGGGGCAGCTGCAGCAACCACCACCCATGCTCACAGTCACCCAGCCAGGCCTGTAGTGGTCCCGGCCCAGGCCCGGAGAAACCCAGGGGTGGATGTCCTTGTCTCCAACGGCAGGAGATGTGTGAACAAAAGCCCACGCACCAGCACCCAGGGTCCTGGGGCAGCATTGCCATCTGCTGTCCACACCTGGCAGGGTGAGGAAACTTCAGGGGCAGCTGCAGCAACCACAACCCAGACTCAGGGTCCCCCAGCCAGGCCTGTAGTGATGCCGGCCCAGGCCCGCAGAGACCCAGAGGCAGATGCCCGTGTCTCCAAGAGTAAGAGATGTTCGGACAAAGGTCCAGGCACCAGCACCCAGGTACAGATGCCTGCAAGGATACCTACAGTCACAGCATCAGTGGGTGATGCCACAGCCCAATCCACCAGTGCTCCAGCCCCTATTGACCCAAGTGGTCGCAGCCACTTAGGGTCTGCATGACTTTGCAAGAAGGCAAATTGTGCAGTAGGAACACAGTCACAGCACAGGAGACCCACACGTCGAGGAAGAGATTTAGTGATGAGGAACTTCATATTCTCATGAAATGACATGCTGTTGCGGGCAGGGAGCACACATACACCTGTCCAGTGTATGGCCCACTGGCAGTGCATCACCAATCGTATCAACGCCTTGGTCAATGAGAGGCGCACAGCTTCTGAGGCAGTGTAGCTTTGGAATGACCTCCAGCGCCTAGGCAAAGATAAGCTCGGTGCCAACTACACCTCTACTCTGGTGACTGGATGTGGAGCACCACGAGAGGACAAAGAACTCATTGCACATGAAGAGATCATTAGTGATATGATTGATGTGGAGCAAATCCAAGGCATGGGAGACCTGTCAATTTATGAGGAAATGTCTGGTGAGTGGTGAGGCGTGTTAGTCCAGGACATGAGTATGTTGCTTGGATGAAGTGTAATGATTGTCTGGCAGTTCTGCCTGCATTTACATGACTGCCAGGGGTGAACCATGTCATGGTGGACTGACACGTGCTTGTTGTCCTGCAGACTCGTACACACGATGTGCTGCACACCGTGACAAACCCCATCACCACACCTGCTCACTCCTTCCATGTCACTCTCTTTTCAGCCTCTCTTGGCCCTCTTCCTGCTCCAACCTGTGATGGCGGATAGGCTGTGACAATCTTCCACTCCACACTCGACTTCTCTCCTCACATCTCTGATGTCTCTGAGAGGTCATCCTGCCAGCTGCACTTCCTCAGAGGTATTCTCCCTTCCTATTCTACTCTACCAAGATTGTTGTGCTTCTACTCTCTTCCCTCTGCAACTCATCCAGAACTGGACTGTGGCAATTGTACATTTTTCTTGGGGCCAGGTATTGTATCTCTCAAGGACTTTGATGATGGCACTGGCTTCCAGTGGCTACGACTGTTCATTTACAATCCCTGTGCATTGCCCGTAAGGCTTTATGGGTCCTGGGGCCGCAGTTCCTTCAACTTCATCTCACACATTTGCTTCCTTCTCATGGTCTTTGATCACCCCTTTCAAACTCCCTCAGGGTCAGTTACTTCTCATAGCAATTAGTGGGTGTTTAATGTCTAACTTTGGCTGGGGCCTCCCTCTGGTATGGCATCCCGGCCTCAATGGAACTGGAGGTGAACCTTCTCCGGTCTGGAGGAACTTCTGCTGCTTAATCATGTGTTGTGCTTTCTCTCCTCCTCTCCCCTGCTGGAGTCCTGGATGACAGAGAGAATGCACTAGTCACCTGCCCACACTCTGATCTCTGAATGGCCTTCTGAGCCACCAGTTTAGCCCAGGCACTGCCTCCCTGGCATCCCCCGCATTCAGTGGCTGTTTACTGTATCCCTACAGCCCTCTAGCAGCAATTTACACCTGATGTCTGCGCTTACACTTCCACTGCACCATCCCACCGCATTTTCATTACTGATTATGTAGTATTTTATTTGAATGCCGTTCCCATGTACTGCACTGCCCACCTTCACTTCCAACCACAGGTCTCACCTTCACTGTTCCTATTCACTCGCGTGATGTCAATGTGACCTGGCCTTATTGGATGGGTGTGACTGCCTTCACTCTATTCCACCACCCTTGCATCGTAGCACCTTGTGACACTTGTGTGTTTGAGTTTGTGAATTATATGTCATGTCATGTCACATCCATTGTACATGGCTCTGGGACAGTAGTCAGCAAGTTCCATCTCATGCAGTTTGAAAGATCAGGCATGGCCGTGCTACATGGCATCTGTGTATTTGCATCAGTGATGTTGGTGACTGATCTATGCCAGTCAGGTGCTCGTGTGTGAAGCAGGTGCTATACACCATGCACTACATCTGGTATTTAGCCCTTCCACACACGTCCAAGGCTGCCTTCATGCTACCTTTCACTTCCACTGACACTGCGTACGTGAGGGAATTTGTGACATGGCAGGTTCATGTGTTGCATGATGACATTGTGATGCCTATGTCTGTGGGCTATGCTATTTACATGGGTGTACATGTATTTATTTTTATGTCCATGTACAGGTGATGAGGCTCTGAATGCAGAGGGGGAGGTGGAGGAGGAACAGAATACTGATCCGCAAACAAGTGCCAGTGGAGGATGTGGTGTGGCAGCCCATGGTGAACCAATGTCCATCCCCGGCCTGACTCAGTAAGAGTCTGCTTCTGATGATACCTATGGCTCTGGTGGTGAACCTGAATTTGATTCATCTGTGCTGTCCCAGGTGAGTGCATCAAGTGTGGGTGCTGTTGTATCCCAAATGTCTGAAGAGGGGGACGACCCCTCACAGGGCCAGTCAGTGCGGCCGTCCATGGTGGTCATGCTCCACAGTATTGACTCCTGGTCCTGGGCCAGCTGATCAAGGGAGGGATGCAGTCCTGCAGCCACAGACAGCTCCATCACATCAAGGGCTAGGTTCCCTTGGCCCAGGCAGGTGTGGGGTCTGCCAACGAGGTGGCCGTGTGTTAACTGGCGATACTGTGTGGGAGCAGTCCATGTATGTTGTTGCAAAACAACAGGCTGCTTCATATGAGATGTTGGCTCAGGGCATGGATAGGGTGGCCAACTCTTTGATACACCCAGCAAGACAGGTGGAGCACGAGCAGCAGGCATTACAATCCACATGCCGCTCACACAGGCTGAACATGGTGGCCAGCAACAGGAGCCGACGAGCAGAACTGAGGGCTCTGCGTGCATCCATGTCTGCAGAGGGTCAGGTGCACAGAGAAGCCTTTAGAGTATAGGTTCCTCAGAACTACACTGGCTGCACTCAAGGCAGCCAGCAGTAGATGATCTGAACACCAGATGCAACAGTTGACTCATGCCATCACGGAGGAACTCTGTACATCCCGTGAGACATCATGTTGCAGATACAATCATCTCAGTCCCGCATGGCCACTGCCATGGAAGACCAGGCCAGGGCTATGTGTGGTGATCTTCTCTTACTACATTCTGATGCTACACCAGAGGGTGGTGACAGCAGCGACAGGTCTCCCAATCCATGTTAGCCGTGCAGCCCATTAATGCATGGAGTTATTTTTTTCTTCTCAACATCCACACATGTGGGTGTTGATGTGCAACCTGCACCTCCTCCCTCATCGGTACCCTTCTCCCTGTCCCCCATGGGCATTGTTTCTTTTTCTGTTAATTCTTTTTTGTCTAGTGTGAACTTATGTGACAGTGTGTTGCTTTGTGTGGCACGTGAGGGCTTCCACTGTAGATTCCAGCTGGACCCATGAAGGCTTGTCTCATGTTGGTACCCTCCTTGTCTGTGCCTTAGAGTCCAGACACATATGCCACTCCTGCTTCCCCTTTCTCTGGGCTTGCAAGGAGTGCAGCATGTAAAAGTAACTTACACAGAGGCATTGGGCTTCCATTATATCTCAAGTCCGACCATATACCCCTAGTGGGATTCATGATTTCAAGTTTGTCCAGTGCATGGTTAGCATCCCTTTTTGTTTGACCATTGAGATCCACCCTTTGTTCATGTTCCATCTTCATGTATTAGCTTGACTGTCTCCATTATTGGTTGCCTTCCAGCTGTATGCACTTCCCTGCCCCCTTTAGTTAGCAGAGCCACACAAAAAAAAGAAGGGTGCCATGTGCAAGTTACAACACATTGTGGCACTTTTGCAATTATGATTGGTCACTGTCAGACAGATTCACTGTTGGGTCATGTGTTTCTGGTATGTTGTACTGGCCAATTGATGTTCATGAGTACAATGTTGTTTTGATGTGTGAGAATGAGTTATTTCTGAACCTGTTATGTTGAGCGCTGTGTGGGAGAGTGTAGGTGACATACCAGCATTCAGATGAGTACCTTGGCATGGTGTTAGTGGCATACTCCACCTCCATGTGTTCCCTTTGTGCTCACGAGATTGAGCTATTTTAAGTTCTAAGGGATGCACACAATGTGGTACTTTCTAGGACACATTCTTAGGGTGGTAAGGTTGGAACAGATGATTGTCCCTTTGTCATCATCAATTGTCACCTGGAATGTTCCAGGGCTGTGTGCATTCCACAGGGGTTGAATTTTAGGTGAAAAATTGTGCCACAGCTGGGTACGGGCAGCCTCGTCACATGCCATTTCCCCTCCCATGTGCAGGTGCCGTGCATGTGGTTGGGGGTGTGGAGGCACCAGCATGTCTACTGGTACGCCACGCCATGTTGCATCGTTGTGCAGGACACATGCTGCCACAATGATCCTGCACACCACTGTTGGTGCATATAGTAGCTCACCACTGGAGTGGTCAAGGGAACGGAACCATGACTAGCACTCGGAATGTGTGCTCTACTATGGCCCTAGTTGCAATATGGGCTGCATTGTATCTTACCTGGAGTGGTGTGGTGGGGTTCCGTATTGGCATCATCATGTAGGTGCTCAGAGTGTAGGCACTGTTCCCTGTGGAGGTGACATGGTTTGTCAGTAGTGTGGTATTGTCTGTGTGAGACATGCATGCATTTGCAGGGCCATTTGTACTCACCAATGAGCCATGTGTTGCCTTGCCTCCCAGCTTCCAGGGCCCAGTGTAGGGCTGACATTCTGAATATGAAACTATCATGGGTGGTCCCTGGATAGTTTATGCATGCCCTGGCTATCCTCCTCCTCTTGCGGTGTCCCACGAAAACTGCTGCGAAACATGGTACATTCATTGTAGCTGTATATGCATGTTGGTTTTTCGCGCACCCTTTTTATGCATTGTTTTTAGTGCACAGTGATGCTTATGCCTGCTTTCGCGTGGTGGCCGTGTTTCCAGATTTGTGCGTTTTTTTCCACACGTCGGTGAGCCCTGTTCGATTCCATGAATATGTGTTGTTAGTACGCGTGTGGGCGTTGCAGGTATTTTACGGTGGTACTTCCTATGTAACGCCCACATTTATGCTTGTTGTCCCCCATTCCACGTGTTCCGCCCCCTTTTAGGTGACTGCGCAAGATGGTATGCGCCTTCGCTGGGAGTCTCACGCAAGGCGTTTGTGGTGTCGCAGTGACATGTTGGACCAGCAGGGATTCACCGCAATTCACCGGTAAACCCTGAAAATTGTGTTCCATGAATCGTCGAACGGGCGCTTGCCCGCGTTTTGCTCGCAAGCGCCCCTTTTCTGTGCAATTTAATTCTATGAATCGGGCCCTAAGGGTTTAGCTACCCAGGGTATTACCCTAAATAAGAAACTGGGTCACCTCTCGATTTTACCAGTCCGAGAGTTCTATTCTGAAAAGGTGGTGCTGGTGGGGGCGAGGCGTTATTTTTTGCTCTTAAAGGACAATGGTGTAAGCAAAAGGGAGCTTCTTGGAGGAAAGTATTAGGGTTGCCTCCTGGTATCCCAGCTCCTGTTTTAAGGTAGGAATTAGGCCTGGTTTTGTTGAAAGCACTGGTCAAAACGAAACATCTACACTTCCTTCGAGAGATCCACCTGGCGAAAGTGGGATTGGCATTGAGGTTGCTAAAGAGCGTGTTAGAGTCAAGCTTCCCGGCCCGTCTCACAGAATGGTTGATCCAGTGCCATGAAATATTAACCAGGATTGACTCCATTGTGGAATACTTTCTAATGTACCCATTGAGGGCAAGGGTACAAAAGGGGTTACGGAAGGTCGACTTGATTGACACGATAGACCATGTCAGGAAGTATAATTTATTCAGGGATATACTCTTGTATGCCAGGCCTTACAATTCCTTGCCTTATTACTTGATGAAATATCTGAGACATCACTGACATAGTCAGTGTTTGTGCCTTCTTTTAAATTTGCTCCCTACGAATGACATTTTAGGTGCACTTGGGGGCATAGCTTGTAACTTAACGTGCTGCAGATTCTGCAAACTGGACAATGCCACAGAAACTCTTTAGCACCTTCTTTTACATTGCTATAAATTGGCCATGGCCAGTAATACTTTTTTCTTGCACCTTTTAAAATATTTTAAGGTAACTGTCCTGGGTTGGGTCTGGCAACATATTTTAATGGAACCAACCAATGTCTTCATTGTGCACTCCTATTTGTGATAACTAAAAGGTATTTTTATGCTCATTTTTGTAGCACATATGCTTTTAATGGATTTAAGGTGCAGGGGAGATGACAGTCAACCCTGGCAAATGGGTTGTGAAATATATGAAAACAGAATAAGTTCCTAATAGAGGAACTCCCGTACCCTGCACTCTTTCATTAGCTCAAACATTTGAGCCAAACAGTTTAGGGTGTGCTTTGACACAATTTTATGTAACCTGTACAGTTTTTCAATTAAAGTTGAGTGCAGGGGACGGGAGTTCCTCTATTAGGAACATATTTTAATGGACAAGTCCTTTAAATGGTCTCTGGCCACCATACATTTTATGAAAGAGGTTTTAGTCCTTAAGAAAGATTATTATATAGTGAGCCCCATTTCTAATGTGTAAACTTGTTTTTCCAGAAGTCTTTTAGCATGTTTGTTTGTGTTTAGTTTACTGTAAAAGCTTTCATGAATTTTAATCTAATTCTTCTTTTATGTGAGATGGTGTGTATTTGTGAAAAGTTCCTTGTGAAATGTAACACAATAAAATAAAAAATAAAAAACAAATGGAGTCAACTCCTCCTCCTATGGCAAACCTCCTCCAGTCGCTTTTGCAGAGGGCCGGTACTGATCGAGATTCTCCCTGGTACATTACAGGAGGTCTGCTATCCTCTTGTGGGCCACTGTAGCAGTGTGTCTCTCTGTGCCACAGGCATTGATGATGTCTGTGACCTCCTACCACATTCTCATCCACTGAGCCGAAGAAAGTGTACTGCCAGCTGAAGGGTAGAGATCCAGATAGTGCCCCTCTGCATAATCTGTGAGGATTTGCAGCTGCTGATCTGTGTATCACTTCTTCCTCAGTGGGCCCTTCTGCTTCATCTGTGTCTCTACATGTGTTGGTGCCTCTTCCAGCTCTGCAGGCCCTCTTGACCATAGTGGACTTTGGTGGTGCAGGGACGCCTGTCGGCTCACCACTCTCCTGCCTTCTTCTTTGTCCATGTCCTCGTCCTCTCCCTCTCCCTCTCTTCGGAACCCTCCCACTCATGGTGCTGTCAATCTGAAATACACCCTACAGAAATGCTGGCCCGGCTGTCTCCAACATTTGTATGCATCCAGGCTCCATGAGCCCCCGGTTTGTGGGGGCTTAATAGTCATTGAGAAGGTGATATTGAGAGCCATTCAATGTTGGTACTGAGACATGAGCCCAGGTGCACTTCCCATGGCCCTGCCTGCAGGTTACACTTGTGTTACTTTGGCATTGGTTTTGTGACACGTGATGATTTCTTGCAATGTGTATGTGGCCACACATCAATGTTCTTGGTTGACATGTGTGTGTCGCATGTATGTGACTCTTCATAGTCCCTACACTTGTGTGGCAGTATTCATGCTGATTACATTGGTGTGTGTGTGTGTGTGGCAGTTGTTGGTTGACTCGTGCTGTATGCATGGTACTGTTAATGTTGTGCATGTCCAACATGCATTGTCACTGTTGACTGATATCTATGTTCTTTGTCCGCCTTTTCACAGATGCTGCAGTTGGTCGAAGAGGGTGGAAGCAGTGCTGTGGAGCAGAGAAACAGGGGACAGGTCTCCTGACCCAGGCGCAGACCCCACCCATGCCCAATTGTCACTCCCTCATGCGAGAACGATGTGGCTGGAGGAGGGTAAGTCCCAGGAGGTGATTGTCATGGGGTACACCTCAGCAGCAGTGGGACAGGGTGCTGCAACAAGGATGGAGGTCTCTCTTGAGTCATCCGTGTTGATGGAGGTGGAGGTGGAGGAGGAGGCCTTTGCAGTTCAGCCCACTTGGTCAGGTGGGGCCTTGAGGAGAGTGTTCAGGCTGCACCCCTGGCCTATAGACATGATAATGTGAAGTCCACCATTGAAGGGTCTGCACAACATCCTGTCTCTGGCCCATCTGCAGCAGTAACCTCCTTCCACAATGCCTCCACCCAGACTGATGTCCCATATGTGGCCAATGTGTCATCCGGGATGTGCTGCAGTCCCTTCTGGCTGTATCCATTTGTGATGCCATGCATGTATCTCGCAAAGAGATTGTACGGCATCACAATCAAATGCGCTGCTTCCTCGTACAGTTGGTGATTGCACTGCTCTCAGGTCGTTTCTCTGGGCTGGCCACTGCAATAAGACCCCTTCCACTTCCTCATCTGTGCCCCAGTTCTCCAGTCAGGCATACGTGCCATCTACCACCATGGACCCCTGTGAACCACTCCCACCATTTACCAGTCTGATAGTGCCTTTGTCCTTGCCTGAGGTGGAAGTCTCTACAGCGGCACATGTGATGGTCACTGGGCCTGCCCAGGTTCCAACGCATGAAAAGGTAGAGGATGGACAGCAGGAACTTCAGGGAAGTGCAGGTGTCGTACTCTCAGACAACTGTCATCTACCCTGAGGGAGTCCATTTGTATGGTACTCACTGCCAGGAAGCAGCAGCAGATGGTGCTGGTGAGCAGGAGGATTCTACAGGGTATTGCCACCTGAAGGAGGCACAGTGTACAACAGGTGGCACAGTTGAGGCAGGGGGAACGTCTGCAGCTGGAGACTCTGGTGTCGGCCTGGGCGCGATATGCGTGACAGCAGGATGTGGAGAGACAGTGGACAAGAAATGCAGCTATCAAGAGGGCCAGGGCCGAGGGGGAGAAGAGAGTGGTGAGGGGCGGCCTGCCATCCCGGAGGAGTCTTGTAGGGTGTCATGACCCACATCCAGCATAGGTCATTCTGGAACAGGTGGAGACAGGTCCATTGTGTGGTGCCTCCTTCTGTGCAGGCTATAACCAACATGGCGACATGTGTGCCATGTATCGCTCTAATCTCTGTTGAGCTGCATGCTGACATCATGCAGTGTCAGCTCCCGAAAGCAGAAGTCTAGCTAGTTAGTGAAACCCAGGATGTCAGTGTGTCGCCACTTTCATAGCATAGGCACTCCATGAGTCCGCCTCTAGGCTTTCCTTCTGATCCTTGCTTTTCTGTTTTGCTGCCCTTCTCATGTCTCATGTAGGGTTTATTTTCCTTTCTGACACTTTTGTATTGTTCCGCAATGTCTTCCTGTTTGGCCTCTCCTGAATTGCCTCCTTGATGTTCTGCATTTGCCTAGAGCATTTCAATTCTCCTTACCTGAAACCTGCTTCTTCCGCTGCTGAATGTGTGTCAGGTGCCTTTTTTTTTTGCTTACCTGAATCCTGCCGATCCCCTACACACCTTTCTCCACTGCTTCCTGGACTTTATTCCAGTTATCTTGCTGACATAACTCTTCTTCTGCTAGCAAATTGGATCCGGCTTCAGCAACATCCATTGCCTTCGCCTTCAGGGTTTTCTTCCCACAGATTTTTTCCCTGAGACTTCTGTTGTTCCTGCATTTTATCCATCAGGGACACAGAGGTCTCGAGACATTCCTTGCTGCCTACACTATGATTGTTGCATCAGATCAGGTTGGTGCATTTTGCTTGAATCTTGACATAGGGAGGCAGAGGAGGCGAAGATGTACTTGATGAAAACCCTGAAAGCCCTTCAAGAAAGAAGAGAGGCCCACCTACAGGATGTGGTGGTTGAATCGGCCATGGTCAAAGCCTTAGCCAACATCCCAACAGACCAGCCTGTTGCATTGTAAATAGTTTCATAGTATTTGCTTTCATTTTGGACTTTTTGTTACTGTTCTCCTTAGACATTTAAACCTTTTCCCTCATTTTTGTGTACATAGTTTTTATTAATACAAGTTTTCATAATGTTTGTACCACACTTCTTGCAGTGTCTTTGTCCATGTGCACATTTACCTTTTACATGATTCCCAAGTGCATATGTCCTATGGCAGTCATGTGGGTTGGTGCCCTCACTGTTTGTGTCACGCTGTTACTGTGATATTTGCTGGGGGACGTGTGGCATGCTCCATGTGTGTGATGGATGTTGCATTCATGCTCGATGAACATGCGTGGTCTTCTGTAGAAGTGGGGAGGTGACAAGCTTTGGTATTAACTTTTTTGACAGCTTTGTCATGCATATCTTTTTCTTACCTACTTGTGTGCTTTGCAATACAGGAATGTTGATGGATTATGTACATGGTGTGAATGTGTATGTGTGTGAGTTGTATGCTGTGGTTGAGTTTGTACTCCATTGGTGTGTTTATGTGTGTTGCTTGATGTTGTGTTTTTTTAGTGTTTGACATGGTGGCATTCTTTTGATTGACTTGGGCATGTGCACATGTGTTTCACATGTAAGAGTGTGGCCATCAGACAGCTGGAGGTGGAAATGGCTGTTTATCTGATTCCGTTCTTTGTTCAGGGGCACTGCATGTTTCCTGTCAGTGTGTTAGTGTTGTTTGAGGGACTATTTTGGTGTGTGTGTGTAATGGTGTGCAAACAAGGATGTTTGTGGCCATGTGTGAGATGTATCATTCACCTCTACCCATTCGCTACTGAGGATTGAGTTCATTTTTACGATGAGTTCCTTTCTGGTCCACTGATGTTTTGGTGTTCCTTTGGCACTTGCTTGTCAATGTGGTTGTGCCCGAACTTCATTCACTGGGATGGGTATTTTGCATTTTGGGTGTTGAGGAAGGATATGGCCTGACGGTGGATGAGTGATTGATTGATTGTTTAGTTATATAGCGCCTATACACAGAGTGTTTCAAAGCGCTTCAAGGAGGGAGGGAACATGGGAGAAATACATGTACATTCTTACAAGTCCTGAAACAGTACAGAATGTGTAAAATGTACTATCAAATCATAACAGATAGTACAAGTGCATAGAACAATAAGGGAGTGAAGGGGGGGGGGGTAGGGAGACAAAACTAGCAGTAACATGACTATGCCTGACGACAATTGTTGCAGTGCAAGAGTGACATGAGGAGGGGGAGGGAGGAGGAGGGAGGTGAGAGGAGGGAAGGGGTGAGGAGAGGAAACAAACAAGTGACTATCTATTGAAGGTCAATGACTGTCAATATAGTGCTGGGGCAGGAGGGGGAGGAGAGAACATGAGGAAAAGGGGGGGACCGACAAGCTGTTATCAATGGTCAAGGGACCGGAGATAAAAGTAAGTGCTTAGGGAAGTGAGAGGTATAGGGGAGGGGGTGAGGGAGTGGAAGACGGCTGCAAAGACAGGCGCTACGAATTACTATGCCTGACGGCAATTGGGATAGTGCCAAAACATGACAGATGGCCATAAGAGAGGGGAGGAGGGGAGGGAGAGGGTAGCGGAGAGTGGGGAGAGAAAGAAGTGGGGCATAGGGCATAGGGGCAAGAAGAAAGACAGTAAGGGAGAGAGAGGAGAGAGAGCAATGGCAAGGGGCAGAAGGTAAGAAGAGGAAAAAGGAGGTGGAAGACAGGGGGATAGTGTAAGGGAGCAGGGGAGACAAGTGGACACTGGTGGGGGGCAGGAGAGAACACTCAAGGTGGACAATTCAGAAACTTACAGGGGCATTAGGGACACACAGACACTCATGGGGGACATAGGGAGCACACAGACACTCAAGGGGCCAATTGGGGGCACACAGACACTCATGGGGGCATAGGGGGCACACAGACACTCATGGGGGCATAGGGGGCACACAGACACTCACGGGGGCGATTGGGGGCACACAAACAATCACAGGGGCATAGAGAGCAAACAGACACTCACAGGGGGCATATGGGGCACACCGACACTCACGGAGGCAATTGGGGCAAACAGACACTCACAGGGGGCAATTGGGGGCACACAGACACTCACGGGAGCATAGGGGGCACACACACACTCACAGTGGGCATATGGGGCACACACACACTCGCAGGGGAAATTGGGGGCACACAGACACTCACGGGGGCACAGGGGGCACACAGACACTCACAGAGGCATAGGGGCACACAGCCTCTCACGGGGGCAATTGGAGGCACACAGAGACTCATGGTGGCATAGAGGGCACACAGACACTCACGGGGGGCATAGGGGTCACACAGATACTCACTGGAACAATTGTGGAGGTATACAGACACTCACAGGTGGAATAGCGGGCACACAGACACTCAAGGGGGCAATTGGGGGCACACAGACACTCACAGGGGGCATAGGGGGCCCACAGACACTCACGGGGGGAATAGGGTTCACTCAGACACTCACAGGGGCATAGGGGCACACAGACACTCACGGGGGGCATAGGGGCCACACAGACACTCACAGGGGCAGTTGTTGGCACACAGACACTCACGGGGGCAATTGGGGGCACACAGACACTCACAGCAGCATAGGGGCACACAGCCTCTCACGGGGGAAATTGGGGGCGCACAGAGACTCATGGGGCATAGGGGGCACACAGACACTCATGGGGGGCAATTGGGGGCACACAGGCACTCACGGGGGGTATAAGGGGCACACAGACTTTCACAGGGGCATAGGGGGCACACAGACACTCACTGGAGCAATTGGGGGCACACAGACACTCACAGGGGGGATGGGGCACACAGACACTCACGGGGGCAATTGGGGCACACAGACACTCACAGGGGCAATTGGGGGCACACAAACACTCACAGGGGCATAGTTGGCACACAGACACTCATGGGGGCAATTGGGACAGCGAATGCGGTGTACCGTGGTGAACAGGGGTAGGCAGGGCCTTAGAAGTGGGCCTTCGATGGTGTGTCTGGCTCCCACCTCCCGGTTGCTGCCATTGGTTTAAGGGGCCAAGGGAACCAATGGGAGAGGAGCCAGGGGCTGGCCCACAACAAGAACAAAACATTTGGCAAAGCAACTCGGAACACAGCCATCTTGGAGTGGCCTACCAGCAATGGTGACACAGCACAATTTCAGTATTAAAAAAGAAAGGTCCAAGTGCAAGTGACAAAACACACCATGCTGGTCACACCAGCCAACACAGACGCAGCACAATAAAATGGGCAGTTTCTGGTGTAAAACAGGGTCGCTCGCCAAAAGTGGAGTTCATTTACGCAATATGTTCAGAAGCCTTACCCCCAGCTATGCGCATCTTGTTGTCATTCCAGGTGCAATGGAGGGGCTGTGGGGCAGAGGAAAGAAGGCACCGTCCAGGCAGAGATGCAGAAAGGAAAGAGCAGGATGTAGTCAGGGCCCAGAAGTGGACCTTCGATGATGTGGCTGGCGTCCGCCTCCTGGTTGCTGCCATTGGCTTAAGGGGCCAAGGCAACCAATGGGAGAAGAGGCAGGGGCTGGCCCACAACAAGAACAAAACATTTGGCAAAGCAACTCGGAACACGGCCATCTTGGAGTGGCCTCACAGCAATGGTGGCACAGCACAATTTCAGTATTAAAATAGAAAGGTCCAAGTGCAACTGACAAAGCACACCATGCTGGTCACACCAGCCAACACAGGCGCAGCACAATAAAATGAGCAGTTTCTCGTGTAAAACAAGGTCGCTCACCAAAAACGGAGTTTATTCACGCAATATGTTCATAAGCCTTACCCCCAGATATGCGCATCTTGTTGTCAGTCCAGGCCCGGTGGATGGGCTAGGGGCAGAGGGAAGAAGGCACCGTCCAAGGAAGAAGGCAACGTCCAGGCAGAGATGTAGAGGGCTACACTCATCACTTGTGCACTCAATGCTGTATTAATGTATCCCTCCAAAGGTACGGCCACCCTCCCACACCCATCTGCAGTAAGCCGCTACATGCTCTCATATCACACAATATCTCTGCCACTGGAATGCAGCTAACTGCCATGATTAATTGTTCGTTGTGAATCATTATCAGTCTCCTTGACTCGCACACTCTCTGACAGCATTCAAATCACCCATCCACAAACCTGTACTACGTGGGTCGCTACCATGCACATAGACAGCCCTCCATACCTACCTTTAGACAGGCTAAAATGCACACACGCATTCTAATTGACTGAGACCGATATCTAATTCCTCTGACTTTGGTCCTTCAAAGGCATTGACCTACAACACTTTGAGTCCATTGCAATGGCACCAAGGCACAATGAAAAAGTCACATTGCATTGCCCTCTCAAATGCACATGGAGTAGTCAAAGTGTAGCTAGTGCAACACTATGCTGTCCTGTTGTTGTGCAGCTGAGTTTGGTCTACCAGGGAATCATGGAAGAAGCTACAATGTGGATTCAAAATCAGTGCTCCCAGTTGTTCATGTTGGAGGAGGATATGTGGCAGGTGTACCTCATGGTGGAGGCAGACTAGAGAAGTTGAGGTTGGTTGTTGCTCCATATTGGACTTATAAGGGAGCGGACTAGCTAGTGGGAAGTGGTAGTAATTGAGGGGACTACCTGGGGTTGGTGCAGAGGACAGTGGTGGGTGTGGGAGGTGGCAGGATTTGAGGGCCCTGCCTGGAGTTGGGCGAGAGGCTTATGGAGGGTGGTGGGAGGTGGCAGGACTTGGGGGCTGCCTGGGATTGGGGGCAGTGGTCAGTGGGGGTGGTTGGAACAGGGCAGACTAACAGAGGGCTGACTGGGTTTGGGGCGGAGGACAGTGGATTTGTATCAAGTTTGGCCCCAAAGTCCCCTTCACTCTCACATGAAGAAGAGGTAACGTCGGATTGTCTGGAATCTTCTGTATCCTTGTCCTTGGAGATTAGCTGAGAGGTCCCCTTATTCTTGAAGAGATTGGGTCTTTTCCTGGAGGTTGCCACAATTTCCTAGGAATGGGATCCGGTGGAAAGAATGGCTAAACCTCCGGAACAGCCCGGGAAAAAGCCATAGGCAAATGAAAAACCAACCCAGATGGTATTTTCAGTGATGTTATGCCGGACGGATAAAATCTGTATGTCCAATAAGGTTCTGCAGCATATCAGAAGCAACAAGGGTCAGTGTGAGATCCAGGATAGTCTGTGAATCCGAGTAAGACCAGAGGCCCTGAAAGCTGTGTAGCAGGTAAGCAGGTAATCAAGACGGGAAGCACCTTATATTCCATTACATGGAATAGATGTCAGACCCTCTGATCCCAATGTGTAAAGGGATAACCGCTGACGGAGTTTGAAAAGGTTAGCATTTAGCAACTGGTCTATAGATAATAGATGCATTCAGTTCTATGTTCGCCCTGAGACCTTTGGGCGCGTACAAAAAATAAAAAGAAATAAATACAATTATAAAGGATATCCACCTAGAAAATACGAAATATTAACATGTATAGATAGACTAAGCTTTAACATATTGTGCATAACGATTACTTTTCATCTCAGCACCGATAGATAACTTTTTACCCTGGGTAAATAAATGGCATTTACAAAATGTTATCTCTCGTGAGTCAACTCTTAAATGCGCAATACAAAAAACAATATTTAATATTTCAAAGACATATGTTTGGTTAGCCTACCCTAAGCCTGCTTTCGTGCGGTTCATTTGAGCTTCATACAGTAACATGCCTGAACCATCTACCAGCATGGAGGTCTTCATGAGAAACAAACTAGTCAGATTCATCTCGATCACAACGACTTTAGACAATTTGGACACACCAGATACGTAACCAATGAAACAAGTTTAAACGGTACAGAAGGGTATGTCAACACTGAATAATTTGCGAAAGTAAAACTTACAATAGACATCAAGGGTCTTATTTATAAAAGCAGTTTTGAATGGGAAAACCCCATTGAATTTCTTTTTTTTAATTCCACCTCCTATATTTGGCAGCCACGCGGTAAGTTAAATGTTCAAGCAATTTATTTCAAACAATTTTGATTCAAAATCTAAGCTTGAAGTTAACTGAAAATGGTTTGATGAAACCGAGTCCGTTGCCTTGTGAATCGCCATCAGGCGCCGGTCCAGAATTCGGTGTGCACTACTGACTTGTGGGGGAAAAAAGGAAATAGGGTTCAGACCAAAAATGCTGCCATGTTCAAAATAGCAAATGGCACTGCAGTGCAGGGACTGCTATATCAATGAAGCTAGATTCCTTGTAAACTCTCCTGGTGTTACCAATGATTCTGCGTCTTTTGACGTATCCCAGTGTTTAATAAACCAGTCATCTCGGGAATAGAAGACTGCATGGACATTTTGCCTCTTATCTTCTGGCTTATATGTGTCATCCTTGTGCGAGAAACCTTTTAATACAGGGAACAGTAAACCATCATCATCTGTTTTAGATATTGGGCCTCATTACAAGTCTGGCGGTATTTTACCGGTGCCTGGATTGCCGGAAACACTGGGGCATTCCAACCTTGGCGGTCCGGGAAGTCATGCTCGGGTAAAATGCTCTTCCCCTTTGCCGGACTCTATGGGAGGGGGAACACACAAGAACCGCCATATTTAACAATGCTGCCGGTGCTTCCGTGAAAGTCTGCCTACCATGGGCGCTGTACCCGGCAGAGCCAGACCTGTTCGGCACAGTGGCTCCAGCAGGCAGACTTGTACTTTGCCGGTCCGGAAAGAACACTGCCGGTAAACTTACCGGCACCGTTGTTTCCGGACCGGCAAAATTGTAATGAGGCCCTTTGTGTTTTGCATGCTTTGAAGACGCGGTTTTCTAGTGTGTTCACGTTTGTTACATAGTTATTATTGCACAGCTTTTTTTATGGTTATTTATTTCTACATTGAATAATTGCATCAAAATAATACCAATTATATTCAACTCACTGCTTGATTTCAACAAACAAACGACCTATAACTCTTAGCAAGTTATAATAGCTTCCCAGAAACCCTTTTGTTCAATGAGTTTCCAAGCCTGCCAAGTCCTCCAGCAGTGGTGGTGGGGGGTCAAGCAATTAATTATTGCTTCTGGTTACTTTCCATTCCCTGATTAAACTCTGAAACTAGGTCAGAGGAACTCGTCGAAGAACAGTGTTGGGCGTATTAACATATGTAGCTCCCAGAAACCTACTCACTGAATGAGTGTCTGAGCCCACAGGTATATAGCTGAACTGACTTCAGAAACAAGCATTGGCATGCCAACAGTTTGGGCTTTTGTGTAGGCATGGGTAAGGCAATTGCCAGGCACTTCAATAGTAGTATTAACTGGCTGGTAGCAGGTGTGAAATGGTACAAGTACCAGGGCATCTAATATCAGTGCCTGGCAAATGCCTACTACTTATACACAAGCCAAAATGGCTGGCTTTGCCAATGCTTGTTTTAACATGACTTCAGTTAAGGACACACATAGTACTTATAAATCGAGTGGCTAATGGCAGACTGTGTTAAGTCATTTTTATTACACCATTAGTGGGTTTACAACTCCAATTAAATAATGAACTCTCAGAAGAGTTTTGAGAAAACAATGGCAAGCACTTTGCGTGCAAAGTCTGATGGTAAGGCTTGATTAAAGTGAGCTCACAGAGTGCCCATTGGGAGGTGTTTTGGTCGGGGAGGGCCAGGAACTGGGTGGGCATGGCTATAGAGATTAGCATAACCAGGGACAGTCAATGGGTGGGCAAATAACCAAATAACACCTCCACGCTGTGTGCCCCTCCACATATGCCATCTGTCACTATCTGTACTCTAATGCAATAGTTTTAGCTTATAGGTGGTGCAAGCGCCACCTAAAAGCCAAAGTAAAAATGAGCCACAGTGATTGAATGGTCTCTATATGGAGTGTGATAGAGCTGTATTTACAGACAGTGATGTATGTACCACTGGGCCAGAGAGATGTATTGCCAATATGTAGATTGAATTCAAACCAGACTGCAGGAGACCATACTGCATGACCCAAAGTACAGCTACACTCAACTTGACATCTACTGGATTTTGTCATGTATTACCATAGAGAACCATTTGTAAATTGTATGGCTTGTTACTGCCATTTTCTGAAAAATGGTGCTGTAAAATGCGCCAGTTCAAAATATTGTTGACTATGCTCGTAGACTTGTACTAATTTGTGGGAGATGTTAATGCCCCTCCACTAAATATGTTCCCCTGCTGCCATATACCTTGAATCGTTTGAAATACAAATGCCCTCTAATGTGATGCCCCCTTTCCCTGCCACCATAAAAAGCTACCTCTGCCGTTGGCATTCACATAATAATGTTACTGGCTGTGAACAGTGTTGGCTGGTATGTTTCGCCTAGTGCAGCACACAGTAGCCCAACATAAACATATGTAGTGATAACTATACATATCAACAGTGATACTCAACTCCCCACATTGGTTGAAGAAGTGACATTTCACAAAAGTGAAATGTTGCTCTACTTTTGAAACTAGTCTTGATTTTGCACCAGCAGTTGGGACATCCCTCTTAGGTCTAGAATTTAGGAAGTAAATTTAATAATTATATATATTTTTTTAAAAACACGAATTATAGAATCGCCCTTTTGGATGTCTTTCTATGGAAGGAATTAATGTGATTAATATTAAATGTATCACCCATTGTTTGATGTTCTACTGAAGGCTCATACACACATGTAATAAAGGCTTCAAAGTCCCCAGTAACAATAATTCCATTGCCATATCTGACCTAAGAGGAAGCTCTAAGTACCAAATCGCCTGAAAAAAAGGTTAATATTTGAAGATAAAGTAGTTAACTATATTCTTTGACTGCTGTGTCCCCAGTTTGTCTCCATTGCAATCCCAGTTTTAACTCGACTTCCACCAGTTTATGTATTACAGTGTGCCTATTTAAAACACTCTGCAAAGGTATTGATCCAGAGACTTGTTCTCAATAAATGCAAATGCTAAATATGAAGTCCATTACATTGCTCCGAGATAAAGTCAAACGATGGTCAGCATCAGCCCCGTTGCAAGTCATTCCAGGCATGGTCTAACAAAGTGGCATTTCCTGATGCTAACTAAAGACATTTGGCCTCATTACACGGATGGCGGTAAGGGTTTACCGGTACCGGTAAATCCTTACCGCCTTACTACGAGGTCCCTTTGCGGGTTGGGGAATTTAACGCCTGCTTTTTGCAGGCGTTAAAAAACCAACCCGCAAAGGGACCAGTGAGCTAATTACGGTACCGCAATTTGCTGTACCATAATTAGCGCCTTCCTCATTCCCATAGAGACCTATGGGGCAAAAATGGGAATGGGGAAGGGCAATGGTGGAAGGGGGAATTACCGCCCCGCCAACCTTGGAATGGGTCAGTAATTCCCCTTTCCACCAAGGCGGTGCCGGTATTTTACCGGCATGAACCATGGCGCTAATAGCGCCATGGTTCACCGCCATCCGTGTAATGAGGCCCATAGGATCTCATTTAGATTTTGTCAGTGCAGTAACAATTACTGCCACTGTTACTGCTCAGTCAAATTTAGAGTTTCACAATGGAACTCAAAAATTACACATGGTATTGTATGGAGGAGATTTGCTCGACAAAATAAAACATATTGCTGCAAGCAGTACTTACCGCCTGTGGTAATTACCACATGCAATATTACCCAATCTCGATGAAGTCTTACAGCCGTCAAAAATAGCAATAACTAAAGGGTATTCATGACTCATGGGGTCCCTTCCCATTACCACATGCTTAGCACATGCAGTAACTGTATTGGTGTTTGACAGTATTTCCTTAGTTAAATGCTGCTTAAGGTTGTAACGTTATTTACACAGGTACTAGAGCCCCATAGGAGCCAGACCCTATACATACATGCAAGATGCCTTAAGGACTAAGAAAAGCTGTATGCGTAACATTCAGGGACAAAATGGAAGAACCCGTTTTTAGGTGAGAACCTGTGTCCAAGTTGTCTATTAATAACATTGTTGTCAACTATATGTGGTCATGATCTGGTCTTTTATATGTTTTGCTAATCTAAGGTTTACTGTGGAATGGACTGAAGAATGCTTAGTTTTTGCATTTGATGTACAACCTATTCTCTACCGCATCAGGGAATCTGTGAAGACTAACTTGGTTATGTTAGGGAAATATGGACCTACCACTGTGTATTGGCAGGGAATGGAAATAAAGCAGAAGGGCCACCTCTATTGTAAGAATTGATCTATATATTTGTGCTATAACATTTATTAGGTGCAAACCCAGTGTTTTTGTCAAGAAAGATACAGATGATTCTGCAAAATATAATTGTTTCTGGGGACTCCTCATGCCACACTTATAACAAAAATAATATACAGTAAAGAGTCTGAACATTATTTGTAATGTTCTTGCTATTAACATTAGAAAATGTACAGAATATGAATGAAGCTTCCAGAATGCAGTTAAAACAAGGTTTAGAGCATATTTCTGGCACCTTTAATCTTGAACCTATCAACACAGTTCAGAAGCAGCGAAACTGCCAGCAAGCTTTGAGCAATAACCTAATACTGGTTAAACAATGTCTCTGAATCCTGCTGCAAAAAAGTTGAACACTTCACCAAACAGACAAACAATGTTTACTTGGTATTACTGGATTGCGTTTTTTGTACTGATATAATTTTTAAAATATACATCACTCTAATTTGAAAGGTTTCTATTTTATTGTGTGTTTTGCATACATATGAAAAATCTATATAGTATTCTTTTTAATTGAATCAGTGTTTTCATAAAACACATGGAAAGTTATCCAAAACGTGTTTCAAGTCTATTGACTCTTCCTCAGGGCTCCAGGATAGACACATGGAAGCAGGGGAGGTGAAGAAGACAGATTATGTGTTGGAAAACAAGTATGTCTTGAGGCTCTTTCTGAAAGTAGTGATGCAGGGTGCAGTGCAGATGTTTTACTCAGTAAATATAATATACACACTTTACTAATCACATCTATCTGCATCGTATTGCAGTAGGGGCCTCCTCTGTTCAATTAAGGCATCTATTTAGACATTTCTTCTTCCCTGGTGTTGCCATGCAACCACAGAGAGCTTCCGCACACTGTGTGCTTTAGGTGTTCTCTCTTGTTCACTGAACACCAAAAGTACTTTCTCTGGCTTGGGACCTGGTATTGGTTTTGGGGGAACCACAACAACATGATGTTTCACACTTGTGTCTCTCTCTGTTCTAGGTTGTATTCCTTAAGGTGCTCCTACTGGTAGCAATTACTACAGAAAAACATTTTGAGGGAAATTAGGGCATTTTTGGTGGCTCCTCAATATCTGAGGATATTGAATCTCATAATGCATCATTCCCGGGCTTGGTCAGAGCCTTCTGAAGAACATGGCTGATTACTTTCAAAGCAGTGACAGATAGGGGTTATCTACTGTGGTGGAACGTCTTCAATATCTGGATATGAGGAAACCAGTTGAGGTTAATTTGTAGGTGGGCCAAAGAAGAATACAGGCTTTATGAATTTTGGGCCCGCACAGAAGTGTAAGAAGTTAGCAATGGGTATCAATCTAGATGGATCAGGGTATTATTTTCATTTGCATATTCTGGGGCGAGTACAGGGATGCGCCACTTTCTGGTTACTTTCTGAGCTAGTGTGCTTCCTAAAAGAACATCTTCATGCTGTCCACATGTATCTTTCTTCCATCTGTTATCTCGAAATAGAGGTGATGTGAGATGATGTGTCCTTCTGGACCAAGGTGTTCGAATGGAATGCACTGTATATGAGTGATATGTGTACTTGCAATTCATCATTTGTGTTCCTGCATCATTACAGTGTGTTAGAATGGAAGCACGTGCATGTTGGTTGGGTACATCTTATGTAAGTGACGGGCTGAGGAAAGTTGGCCGTAATGGTCTCATTACTTAATTGCAGTCTTCATCACAAGAGTTCTCTAAGTTTCCATTCTAGTGCAGAGAATACCATAATTGCATGAAAATTGCAGAATATATGAAATGCTCCACTACTAAGAGGCCAGTGTTCACCTTGCTTTATGTACCTATTGAGCAACAGTTAACGGCATCCGCTGGTCTGCATTTTATTGCGTCTCTATATGATATGTCATTACTCACTAATACACAGTATATTTTATTTTAGTGTATGACCACTTAAGTGCCAAGCACGAGTTTGCTAGTCCTTTTGCATAGACTTGCATAATAGCCTGGCACTATAGCGTGGACCTAGCTAGAGAGCAGCAGAGCGCTGTATAAGGTGTAGGTTGCCAGCGTTTGGGCGGGCATCTTTTAAGAGTTGCGTAGTTCTGATAGTTGTGGTCTGTGCGTCCATTAGGATTAGTCCTTGGTCAGGACATTGATACATTAATTCCCCGGTATCGGAACAATAGGAGGCATCTGGAGTGCATCATTACACTGCAAATTGTGGTAGTTAACAAGCTGGAGCAATTCAGTTTGAGCGATAAACGAGCGTCTATAATTACAACGGAATAGGATGAAATGTCCGGAAAAAAATGACCCACCAAAAGACCTAAAACACACACCACAAAAAGTTCTAACTACCAAAAGTTCGAACTTTTCGTTCTGTTTAGGTGTTTTGGTGGGGTCCGTGTTTTTTTTTTTTTAAAGTCTGCAGGGGGTTGAAGGGGGTGTCCCCTGCAACATCCCGCTCACTACGGGGGTTCATATGGGAAATGTACGAACATTTGTATTCGTGCATTTCCCATGCAAACATGTCCGTCGCAGCAAAATCAGCCGTGGAAAAATCACATAGATCCATGACAACGACCAGCCTCCAGAATATTCCTGATCTCAAGCACTGGCACCCCTGACATTTCAGCAGTGCAGGGAGCTATTCTTAGAACTCTGCAATGAAGAAAGGGGAAGCAAGCCGCGAATATTAGTCCAGAAATGCGAACTTACCTAATTAATGTTCCTAATTAGGCGGCATATGTATCCTCTTAAAGGTTCTGTGATCTTCGTACACGTGCAGTGCACCGAATAACAAACATGATGGCTGCCCTTGCAACAGCAGAAAAGTTACAGGGCAACACACAATTGCTCATCATGTGTCCTATTCCCAAGACATCAGAAATCGCATTGCTTTTTTGATGGACACCTTCACTGAAGAAAACTCAATTCACTTCTGCAGCGCGCGCTGCTTACTTTTAGCTGTCATCCTGTCAAGTGATGGCCTTTTTTTTATCTCCCTGCTCTCGGAAGAAGCTCTTCTGTCACTGGCATGTTTCATTCCAGTTTGCCATATGTCAACAATGTGCAAATGACTCCTTCAACCTCTTGTTTCGCTTCCGCTTGCATATTTGATAAGCGCCAGGCTGCACTGTGTTCACCTATTGCGATAACTATAAGCCTCATTTGAAACCGTTGTTTTCACAAAAACCGTGGCTGTCAATGGTACATGAGGATTTCTGTAAGTAATACGTTATAACGTCTGGAAGAGACCGTTAAAGGCAACGGCCTTCAGTGAAGGAAAATAGAATGTGCTGGCCGTTTCATTTCTAGAAAATATATTTGATGAGTGACTATCTATACAGTTCCACACTGTTCCACCAATCTGCACCGGATTGTGCAGTTACCTGTGAGGACCCTTCGGACGGCACTGGCTACATTACGTGTGGACACCTCACCCCGTTGTTTGGATTTCAGCCCATGCACACATGAGACGGTTGCCTGGAAGCAGTGAAAAATTAAGTTGGGTGGTTACAGTTTCCGGACGCGAGGAACTTCAAGGCTCTAGGACGCACCATTTCCAAGATATTTGCACCGCAACGAACACAATTCGCGTACCATCAATGTGGTCGTTGAAGGACTGGACACAGCTCAATGTCAGGAACAATACTCGAAGGGGTCGCAAAACACATTTCAATGCCCTAGAATGCAGTTCATAAATATCTGCACCACAATGCACCACGCCATGGTGAGGCGACAGGTGGGAAAGTGCAGAGAAGTTCCCATCATGCTGCTGCACGCCAACTCTCACCTCCCCGCCCCTCCACGTCTTCTCGGGAGTATGTAAGCCAGCCACACACACCCATTCTCAGTTCAGTTATTTTCAGAGTGCAAAGCACATCATAAATGCCGGTAAAATAGCTCAGCGAGTTTGGCGCTGAGCGTGATCTGCAGGTCGCAGCTTTGAATCATGGCAAGGCCAAATCAGCCTTTCATCCTTCCGAGATCCAAAAATGAGTACCAATTTTGGTTGCATGATATTGTATGTAAATATGTTCTCTGTAAAGCGCTTTGGATAAAGGTGCTATATAAATAACACATCATTATCAAATGATAAGCAACTCCGAACAGGGACCTACGGGACCTTTATTTACATACATAAGCAACTCACAACAGGGACCTACCTACAGAATAATTGTTCGGTAACAATTGATGAGAGTGTTAACATGTCTGTCTATTCTAACAAAAAATATATTAGATGACAACTCGCCCGCAGGCCTCAAGGCACTCACAGACAATTCAACAAAAAACATACAGAAGGGGAGCATGGCCAGGTGATTGCAGTCAGGACCGTAAAGCATGTCTAAAGAACCCATACAAAGTATGGGTACTTCTTGCTTTTATGTCATATTCTTCTTAAAATCTTTGTTACCCACATAGTTGATTGATGCACAAAGTTTTGCAATGATCTACGCTAATGTAGAGTCACACAACTGCTTGAGTTAAGAAACAAACCAATCTGAAAGTATGTATTAGCTCGCTATCTTATGTTTAGGTAATTATTGAAAAGTGTGAGCATCCATTTACAAAAGTGAACTGACCTAGAGTCTATATATCTGGGCAAACAGGGCAACAATGCCTTTTCAATGATTTTACAGCATTGGGTATTTGCATTTAGTATGTGTATGTATTTATGTGTATAGTGCATCAAGGCCCAGAGGCAACTGAGCGCTGTTCTTTACATATAATAAGGTTGTACAACTTAACAGATAATTATAACTGGCATAGTGATGAAACAAGTTGAGTATTCATAGCAATGGGTAATAAACAGATATACATTTACATGATAATAATAGAGAATGATAATCATACATTGATACAGGTAATGGCAAATAAATGCAGTTTTTGATTATGTACAGTGGTAATAGTAATGTTGGCTAATGTAATTAAGGTGTTGGAAGGTTGTGATCCTGGTTTAAAACCCACGTTTTTACCTTGTTGCGGAACACAGTGAAAGATGTTTCGGCCCTTATGCCTACGGGAAGTGTGTTCCATTTTTTTGCAGCCAAGACAGGGAAGCTGACCCCACCTTCTCGTTGTTGGTTAAATCTTGGTATAGTGACACTATGGGTCTGTGCGGATCTACAAGGTCACACTGATGTGTGTCATACTATGGTGTCACAAAGGTATCGAGGTGCATGGTTGTGGAGGCATTTGTGTGTTATAGAGAATGCTTTGAGGTCTATCCTTTGATTGACATTAAGCCAATTTAAGTTCTGTCTAGCTGATGTGATGTGCTGTTTCCTCTGGATAGTGCAAGCTGATCTGACTGCATTATTTTGCATTACTTGCATTTTGTTAATGTTGAATTGTGATGTTCCTAAGTAAATCGCATTACAATAGTCTAACTTTGATAATACTAAAGCTCTTGCTATTGTAATGAAATTGTTAGTGGATAAGTAAGGACAACATGCTGTAATAAGTTTACATGTATATGATGTAGAAGAGGCTAGGGCGTTTGTCTTGTGAGGGACAGTGTAGAATCAAAGTAGATATCAAGTGTTTTCACATCATTGGCTATTTTAATAATGTTACCGTCAATGTTGAAGGCTTTGAAGGAGGGTCCTAGTTTATTCAGTTTTTGTGGGGAGCCAAGCAGGTGTCATGATGCCTACCCCCGGGGACCCAGACCAAGTCCAGCAACTCCGGAAGCAGGCATCAAGTTATCCCAAGCAAGCCCAACAACCCCTGCTAGGGGCTATTTGGGTCCAGTCCTGGCGCCTATGGCGCCAGGCTCATATGGAGAGTCAGTCCTGGTGCCATAGGCGCCAATCTCATAGATTAAAACTTACCTGATGCAGACCATGCTGCAGATTTACCTGATGCAGACCATGCTGAAAGAGCTCCAAGCCAAAAGAGGCTTGGAAGGGACTACTTTACTTAGGGACTATTTTTTTACTCGGGCGGGGCTGGGGAGGAATACTTACCTGGGACTACTTTGGAGGCTATTTAAACTACGCCCGAAGAGCAGCACACGCTTCGCGTTATTCTGCATCCAGCAGCGTAACGCTCACCGTGCCTGCAAGTCTGCATCCAGCCTTCTGCCACGCCCGCCTCGAGTTTGGAGCTCCTAGAAAAAGGGAGAAAGAAGGAGAAAAGGTTAGAACCAGAGCAATACCTTTGATCCTTACCTGAATTCCCGATCCATTGCGCCTTCGAGCTGGAAGAAAGAAGCTATTTATGCGGGTCGCCTCGCCTGCTGCAGCGCCGCTCTGAACTCACCGGCCTTCGCAGCATCTTCACATTCCACCTCATCCTCCTGCATGTTCCCGCCGCACTCCGGCACCTAAGGAGAAGACAAGAACAGCAAGGTGAGCCAAGGGAATACACAGAGGAATATTAATTACCCCCCCATAGACTTACCTGATTTTACCACCGGGGGTACTATTCCTCTTCTCGGGTTGGCGCAGCTTCCACTGCATCTTCGCCGAACCCCGGCCCCTAAGGGGAAACAAAAGGACAGCAAGTTGAAACCAAGGGACTAACAAGGGGAGCCCTCCTCACCACAATAGATTTACCTGATTTTACCGCCGGAGGCATTATTCCCAGAGACTTCATACTTTCTCTCAGCGCCTGAATAAGGGAGAAAGCAACAGGTTACATATTGACATTATTTTATCGAACTGTGTTGGATAATACAAATCCTTACCAGAGTTTTACCGGTTGCCACGAGGAACTCTTCACTAGGGTCAAGCTGCAACCTGCAAGGAATCGGACAAGAGTGAAAGTCAGGCATTTGAACTCTTACGAACTACATTCTTGCGGCGTCTTGCTGGGAATCTCGGAGTCAATATTGTTCTGGAACTCACCAATTCCTTCAAGCCAGTGAAGCAACTGGTTATCTATGTGCCCCTGCGCTCAATGCAGGATGGAGAGCTCATCTTTTCAAACCATCACGAGAGACTATAAGAGGGGACATCAAAGGTGATCAGTGGGGAGAACAGCGGGGATGGGGGGATTTACACTCAACTCCACGGGTGGTTAATTCCCTTTCTCCATTTGCAGAAGAATATTCCTACGGGCCAAGCAAGCGAACTTAGGTGGGCCAGTCCAGTCCGTCATCTCGGCCCTACGCGTCACATTGGTGGAGACCGCAACTGTCCAGTTCAGATGGACGCCTCTGTGGGAGCCAGGTGAGCGTAACAGCAGGAGAAGTTCAGTTTTGTCGTCATTTAGACATAAACCATGCTTGGCCATCCATATTTGTATAGTACTATATATGTCATTCAATTTTTTACTGTCTACAGCATAGTCACCAGTGATGGGTGTGAGTACCTGAGTGTTGTCCGTGTAAATTGTATACATAACGCACATAACGCCCAGGTAGTCAAGTATTTCAAATAAAGGCTTGGTGAAAACGTTGTAGAGTGTTGGGGACACACAGGAACCTTGTGGGACACCACAAGAGAATGGTGCGGGAGATGCCGATGAGGTAGGTGCAAAGACCCTCGTAGATGTATTGCTGAGGAAGGATTTGATCCAAGCGTTCGCCTGATTAGAAAAATGAGCTGCAGATGACAAATGATTGCAGAGGATTTCATGGTTCACCAGATCAAATACTGCCGCTAGGTAGAGTAGTAAGAGGAGGGCAGACTTTCCTTTATCTTTTAGTTCTTGGATTTGTGTCTTTATGTTTATGAGCGTGGCTTCCGTCCCATGCCTTGGTCTGAAACCTGATTGTCTTAGGTCTGGTAGATTATTAATTTCCAAGTAATGCTGTATTTGGAGGTAAGTTGCATGGTTCAATATTTTTAGCAGGCAGGGTACTGTTGTAATGGGTCTTTAGTTAAACAGGTTATTGGGATCTAGGGTAGGTTTTTTTTCAATAGAGGGAGTACCCATGCAGCTTTCAGATTGGTGGGTACAATACTTAATTCAAAAGATGCATTAATAAATGTAGTGATAAAGGGAGCAAGTGCAGAGGTAGCTTCCTTAATAATCATAACAGGGCAGACATCACCCCTACAGTTAGATGGTTTAAGTTTAAGTATGGTTAACTCTACTTCTTTGATGGATAGGGGTTTGACTCTGAATTGTGGCAGGCTATGGCTAGGGGTGGGTGGAGGATTCTGTGTTAGGGCATATATAAGGTTTTTTTGCAGATATTTTATTGAGAAGGAACGCAATTTTATCTTGTAAGGCATTCTGAATATTGGTGCACAAAAGGATATCCTAAGTTCAGGCGTCAGGAATGGGAGCGGGTGATTTCAATTCTTTCAGAATTTTAAACAATTCCTTGGTATTGGAATTAGCTTTCTCAATTTGATCGTTGTAGCTATCTGTTTTGGCCTGGACAATGGCCATTTTGTAGTTGAAAGAAGCTGCCATGAAGAGATCTTTGTTTTGTTTAGAGGGGGATTATTTCCAGGTAGTTTCCGCTGAACGTTTCTCTTTCGTGAGTAACTCTAATTGAGGTGTATACCATTTGTTGATGTGGGCACGGGGTTTGGATTTCTGTAGTTTGAGTGGGGCTATTTTGTTGATGACGTTGAGGATGGTGTCATTATATTAATTTACTAGATCCGAGGGATCCGTGGGATTTTTGTGGGGTATTAGTGTGTGATATTGAACTGCTTATGCTAGTGTAATGTTTTCTAACTGACTGAGTAAATAAATGTATATTCATTTACCATGAAAACATGAATCAGTGTTTGTTTTAATCACTGTATTTGTTGGTCCTTTTTGTAACTTGTTCTACTGCTCACTTTAAACTCTTGAGATAAGACTGGCTGCTCAGCCATCGCTACCACTTTACTGTGTAGTACAGGCTTGTACCAAAGGTGAAATTCTGCTTACACTTGTAGTCCTAATTGCCTGTACTGTTCCCAAAGGGTACTGCAGGTGATTCTGCCTAACACTGGTGTACAGCAGTGAGGATAAAGTATACTTGTTACATTTAGAGTGCTACTTTTACTTTTGTTCAAATAATCCTCCCAAGGTAAAGCAACACTAGTAAAGCAATTATTTTATCATGATTGATATGGAAAGCTACAGACAGGAGACCCTAGTGACTTTAACTGTTGATCAATTGAGAGATATGCGTCAAGCTAGGAATCTCACTATAAAAGGCAAAAAGGTTAAATTGATAGAAAAGTTGTTAGAATACCAAAGTCTGAGGCATGGGTCTGAAACCCCCACCCCTGCAGCAAATGTGGAAAATGTTGATGAGGATGATATTATCTCAGAGCCCAGCTCTAATATTGTGGATGAGTTAGATAAGGCAGAAGAGTCTCAGAATGTAGGACCTGTCTTACCTCTACCTGATCAAGGGCCTCAACCTTTGACCACAGGGACCCCATCAGGTCCAAACCTATGTCCTGAATTTTTCTCACTTGAAAAGATGAGACTAGAGTTAGAATTTAAAAGAATCCAAGCTCAAACTGAAACAAAGCATCAAGAGCTTAGACTTAGAGAAATGGAATTGAATTGTGCACTTGAAATGAAAAAGCTGTCTGTTAAAACTGGTTCTCTCCCACAGCCTCTAGGTATTCCAGTCCTAAGAGGCAATGCATGCCCAAATATGCAGTAAGTATGTATGAGGTTAAGCTTTATATTATGGATTGATTGGCTGCTTTTGAATATAACCACAGGATTCAAGACATTACAGGGAATCAGTTATTTCCTTGGCTTTTTTCTAGGATACCCCCTGTTGCAACTGATGTGCTAATGGAGTTGAGGGATATAGACAGAAAGGAGTATGAATATGTGAAGCTAGCTTTGATCGCTAGACTTGGGAAGACCCCTTCTCAGTAATTTAAGAGGTTTAGAACCCCCAAAAAGCATGATGGTACCCCTTGATGGGCTATCTGGGTGACTGAATGATTGAACAACTTAGATGGATGGGTTAAGGGTTACAAAGTGAACACTTATGAAGGTATGAGAAATCTGTTTATGTTGGAATCTATTTATGATGCCTGCTCTCCTGAGCTGAGACAACACATGGCTGACTCTAAGGAAATTGATCCAAACAAATGAGCAAGGGCTGCTGACTTGTGGGTTGCCAACAGGGCTACTCACAAGGATTCTGGGGTAACTGTTACGCTCACCTGGTATCCACAGGGACACCACCCAGCTGGGTTACTCGCTGGTATGCTTCTCAGCTTTGCCCTGATGTGGTCTGCGGGGAAGGTTCTACCTGAAAATACAGGAGGACTAGGTTCAAGACTGGCCGACTGGGGTAAGTATCCTCCCTCCACTCCCGTATGATTTCAGTTCCTCTGGTGCCCTCTCCTCACTCAGATGAAGACTGCAGGTAAGATGTTGCTGATAATGATGTTCCTTTTGTCTCCTTGCAGGTTCTGCTTCTCCGAGGTTCGAGGGAATAGCTGGATATGGTGAGCTTCACGTTGCAAGCTGCAAAGTAACACAAAGCGTGTTGTCTTGCTCGGGTATGCTTTAAATAGTCCCAACAAAATAGTCCCGGAAAAGTAGCCCTAGGGTACAACACCCAAAATACTAGACCGCACAGCTTGGTTCTTAGGAACCAAGCTATGTGGATGCCTCCATGTTGGCTGGTAATATAATAAAGTAGTCCCCAAGCACATTGTTTTTCATGGTGTATGAGCCTGGCGCCATAGGCGCCAGGACTGGCCACATGAGGGCTTTTGAAGAGGATGCCAGGCTCTAGAGGCCCGAGTCCTGACTCCACCTGGCCAATGGGTTTGCCAGAGGGGTTTTGGGCGAGGGTCGTGACAGTAACTCAGAAAAAGGATGAGGGGAAGCAGCACAAGAAAGATACCAAACAGAATTCACATACTTCCACTCCAAAAGAGGGCCCCAAACATAGCAAGGGTAAGCCACAAGGGAAACCAAATCAGGCTAATGTACCTTCTAGTGACAAACCAGAAGGAGGTCAGAGCAAACCCCCATTCATAAAAACGTTTGGTAAATGTTATGCGTGTGGGTCAACTGACCATGTGAAAGGGTATCCCGGATATAAGGGTAAACCTTCAGGGGTCCACACTCTCCTTAGCCTTCTCCCCAGTGGATGAAGTACCAATGGCAAGTGGACCCATGCAAGTCTCAGCCAGTGTTCCTTTAGTATGCACGGGTCTGTGGGAACAACAGAACTTAGAAGTGTATAACTCCATTCCAGACAATACTAAAGAATATTACAAAGACAGTGTTCTTGTGAATGGTCAGGAGACCCCTGCCATTAGAGACACCGGGGCCAGCATAACTGTAGTTGATGAATCATTTTTTAAGGAAGAGGATGTTGCTAAGGCACCCACATTCCTAACTAAGCTTGCTGGAGGCCCTGTCCAAATGCTTCCACAGTTACCAGCTGTCATCCAGTGTAATGATATGACTGTCAAGATACCTGTAAGTGTGAAGAGTGAAGTACCCTGTAGAGTCTTGTTGGGGAATGACTTAAATACTCTTGGAGTTGTATCAAGCACCCCCAGGCCTCCCAACAAAAGGGAACAGGAGCATACTAGGAAGGCCAGAGAGAGTACCTTAAGGAGCTCTATGGAGGAGAATATAGAGGAAACTATAACTCCCAGTCCTCAGGACTTACTGACTGCAATTTCTAAGAAGAAGGAGGAAAAGGGACAACCTAAAACCTCCAGGAAGAAACCAGCCAGCACTCCTGTGCTACCAACAAGGACATCCCCAAGAGGACTGTCCAAAGTCACACCTGTGACTCCTCCACCAGACTGAGTGTTTGGAACAACCTTGTGTGGTTGAATCAGCTGCTGAGGAATCAGAGCTGGAAGAGGACCATGCTCCTGTTGGAGATCTGGATTCTGCAGACCATCCTGAGCTGCAGTCTTTACTGGCAGAAGGTGGACCCTGTAGGGCAGACTTCAGCAGAGGTCAAAGAGAGTGTCCTTCTCTTGAAGGTCTTCGCCAACAGGCAGTTTCCCAGCTGGATGGGTAAGAGCCTGGGAAGCATAGGTTGTACTGGGAGAATGGCCTCTTCTACAGTGAACCGACTGAGTCTATCCCAGGGGACTACAGAAGACTTGCAGTGCCTCTTGAAAACAGACTCCAGTTCCTACAGTTAGCCCATGAGATACCTTTGGCTGGTCACTTAAGTTTTAAGAAGACCAAGGAATGGCTCTCTCTATGTTTCTACTGGCCTCAGTTGGGGTCTGATGCAGATAAGTTCTGTAGGAGCTGTCACACTTGCCAAACCTCTGGCAAGTGAGGAGCTAAGAATGTGGCACCCTTGGTGCCTCTCCCAGTGGTGGGAGTTCCTTTTGAGAGGGTAGGAATCAACATTGTTGGTCCCTTAGACCCTCCCACATCTTCAAGAAACAGGTTTATCCTGGTTGTAGTAGACCATGCTACTAGGTTTCCTGAAGCAATACCTATGAGAACTGTTACAGCTCAGACTGTTGCTAAGGCCCTACTTGGAATTTTTACCAGAGTAGGTTTTCCTAAGGAAGTTATCTCTGACAGGGGTTCCAATTTTATGTCCCACTACATGCAGGCCATGTGGAAAAACTGTGGAGTAATTTAAATGTTCTCAACTGCCTACCATCCTCAGACAAATGGATTGGTAGCTAGGTTCAAACGTGCAATGAAGAGCATGACAGGTGCTTTAGAGGAACCCCTTTTTAAAAAAAATGGGACCTTCTACTGTCATGCCTTCTCTTTGCTTATAGAGAAGTCCCTCAGGAGGGAGTTCGATTTAGACCCTTTGAACTTCTTTATGGCCAACCAGTTAGAGGCCCCTTGGCCCTAATTAACGAGGGGTTGGAGAGTGCTCCTTCCCCCAAGCCAGTGAGAGTCACTGACTATGTGATAGGTCTCCAGAGGAGAATGTCAAATATGATGGCAGAGACAGCAGATAACTTGAAAGCAGGTCAACTCTGGTGAAACATTGGCATGACCAGAAGGCCAACATGGTTGACATTACTCAAGACCATCTAGTTCTAGTTATGGTACTTACAAGGCAGAGGGCCTTACAGGACAAGTGGATAGGGCCATTCAAATTTGTGGGTAAACTTGGAGAGGTCAACTATCTGGTGGACTTAGGCAATCCTAAGGAGGCTCCCAGAGTCTTTCACACCAACCATTTAAAAGCGTATGTCTCGAGACCAGAAGTGGGAGCTTTGCTTCTAGCTTCAGTTCAAGAGGAGGAGGAGAGTGAAACTCTACCTGACATACTCAGAGGCCAGCCTTTAGATGAGAAAATAGAAGGAGTTATTTCCTCCTCTAATTTGACAACTGAACAACAGGAGGAGTGCAAGTTTCTGTTAAATTAGTTTGCCTCCCTGTTTTCACTATCACCAGGCTTGACCCCTTGGGGCCAGCATGATATTCAAACTGGTGACTGTTTACCTGTTAAAAACAGAGATTACAGGATGTCACATTATGTAAGATCCCACATAAAGGAGGAGGTCAACAAGATGCTTGATCTTGGGGTAATAGAGCCATCTACTTGTCCATGGTCTAGTCCAGTTGTTCTAGTACCAAAGGCAGGCTCCAATGAGTTGAGATTCTGTGTGGACTATAGAGCTCCTAATGCAGTCACCAATACTGATGCCAACCCTTTACTAAGGACAGATGAACTGGTGGATAAACTTGGTTCAACCAAATACCTCAGTACATCTGATCTCAGTTCAGGCTATTGGCAAATAGCACTGACAGACCATGCCAAGGAGACAACTGAATTCTTAACCCCAGCAGGCCTCTACCAGTTTAAGGTAATACCTCTTGAACTAAAGAATGCACCTGCTACATTCCAAAGGATGGTCAATCAAGTTCTGAATGGGATGGAGGACTCCTGCATGGCATAATTGGATGACATTGCAGTGTTCAGCCCTACTTGGAAATACCATGTTGACCACTGAGGATATGTTTTGCAGGCTCTTGAGCAGGCCCATCTGACCATAAAGGCTTGTAAATGTCAAATTGGTCAAAGTAAAGTGGTCTACCTTGGACATGAGGTAGGAGGAGGTGAAATCAGGCCATTGCCTAGCAAAGTACTAGCTGTACAAAACTGGACACCCCTACTACTCAAACCCATGTGAGAGCCTTCCTAGGCCTCACTGGGTACTATAGGAACTTCATAGAGAACTATGGGACCATAGCTCCTCCCTTGAATGTGATCTCCTCTCCCAAATTCCCTAAAAAGGTGAGGTGGAATGAGTAGTGCACTCAAGCATTTGAAGGCCTAAAGAAAGCCATTTGTGAAGCTCCAGTCCTAAGAGCTCCTGACTATAACCACACCTTCATTGTGCAGACATATGCTTCAAATACAGGTATAAGTGCAGTCCTTAGTCAACTGGATGAGAAACGTAGGGAGCACACATTTGCTTCATCAAAAGGAACACCAGAAACAAGGTGGGCAACCGTTGAGCGTGAGTGCTTTGCTATTGTGTGGTCACTGAAGAAGTTTAGGCCATGCTTGTATGGATCTACTTTTGTGATTCAGACTGACCACCAACCCTTGAGATGGTTGATACAAATGAAAGGGGAAAACCCAAAACTACTGAGATGGTGAATCAGCCCGCAAGGGTTTGATTTTACCATTGAACACATGTCTGGGTGTCACCACCAAAATGCTGATGGTCTCTCCAGGATTTTTGACCGACTGGAGTAAGGAGATTCATCCAGGAGTGGATTAAATCCTCCTGTCCCTTAGTCTGGGGGGGGACGAGTGTTAGGGAGAATTCTCCAAATGTGCTAATTGCTCTTACCTTTTGACACCCCCAGAAACTTTGCTGGATTTCTAGGATTTTACTTTTTTACCTGGGAAGAGTGTAAGCCTTTTTTTCCCACTCTTCCATGTATTTTGATGTGTGGTTTACTTTTGGTTTCTTTGGTTATGGAGTTTTAAAACAGCTCCATAGGCATAATCGTTTTCTGTGTGTCACACAGTACCTTCAGTGCAGTGGCACAGGGTTGTCTTTCAGACTTCCCAAGGTTTAAATATATTCTCTGGGACTGCCTGCTATCTCCCAGAGCATGACAATTTAAATTGACTTTACTATTCTCTTTAAATGTACTGACCCAGCACACCCTATCTTACTATAGAGTGCTGTCGAAATACTCATGTAAGAGTAAAATGTTACCCTTTCCTACTTTAAATAGGTGGTGGCAGTGGTTCAGATCAAACTACCATGATTTTTCCTGACCACTAACAACGGTAGCTAAAAATCGGGTTAGCCATGTTTTTCAATATGGCGCCCAAGACCTATCTGTAAAAACTGACTCTGGTCATATTTTCTTGCCATTTCCTTTAAGAAAGGTCCTTCTTGTGTTTTTCTCTGCGCGCCAAACCAGGGTTGGTCCCTTTGTTCATTGGCCTTTGGTGGGCTTCGGTACTGAAGCCCTCCTCTGGCGCCTGAGTGTCTGGGGTGGACAGGATGTGAGGGAGGTGGATGAAACTCCCTTTGCTTAGTCTCCTAGGAGACCTGAATGCACTCTGGCGTGATTGACCGGCTGGCTGTCCAGCAAGGACAGCCACCCTGCTGTGTGAGTGACAGCCAGGCTGGAATGAATGGGGGAAAACTGTTTAAATGCAGGTCTCTGGGACTTGGAAAGCAGATTCGACCACTGGAACGAAAGAACCGAAGAGGAGAGGAAGGGAGAGGACTGCTGCAACTCCTGGACGACCAGTGAATTCCTGCTGCAGGTCCGAATTGCCTGAAACTCCGACGGCGGAGAAGCCCTTCAAGGTTAACTTCTTCCCTTGAGTTTGGTGGGAACAACCAACTCGCAAGCCACCTGGACACCACCCCCATCTGGTTGAATTTTCATCAGAGTGTTGTTGAAAACCGGATAGCCAGAGGAAAGGAAACCATCTTGTGCACTTTAAGGCACTCACACCTTAAACCGACATCTTGCTACAGCTTTTGACCTCTTCCCTGGGCAGTGCAGTAACCTCCTGACATCCTCCTTCTTGTCCCTACAACTGAAGCTCAGGAACAGCGAGATCTGCTCGAACTACCAGAAACAACTGCCTCAGCTACAGCTTTCTTCATTGACAAGATACTGTGCAAACGCGGTCCAGAAATCTTTTCGGCCATCGAGAAAGTGCGTGAAACTTTCCTCAACTACGAAGGCTTGTCCTTCCCTTAACATTCGTCAAACTTTTCGCCTAGCCAAATCCTTTAAACATCAGTGGCAAAGATGTAACCGTTACATAAAAGAACTGTGCTAGCATATACAAAAGACTCTGAACCATTGACTTTGGCCCAGGCCTATTGAGGGGAATTGCTGGTTGTATTTAACTGCAACCCTTTGCCCTGCCTATGAATGTATTTAGGCTGTCTATTCTCATAACCTTGTCTTTACCCTCCTTTATTAAGTATCTGAAGTGCCATTTTGCTCCTACTTCATTTTGTAGGTAAACTTGTTCATTTACTTACCAATTGGATTTGTGTGGGGTATTAGTGTGTGATATTGAGCTGTTATGCTATTGTAATGTTTTCTAACTGACTGAGGAAATACATGTATATTCTTTTCCCAAGAAACCTTGAATCAGTGTTTGTTTGAATCACTGTATTTGTTGGTCCTTTGTGTAACTTGCTCTACTGTTCACTTTAAACTTTTGAAATAAGTCTGGCTGCTCAGCTATTGCTACCACTTTACTGTATAGTGCAGGCTTGTACCAAAGGTGTCATTTTGCTTACACTTGTAGTCCTAATTGGCGGTACTGTTCCCAAAGGGTACTGCAGTTGATTCTGCCTAACAAACCCACTACATTAAATCTTGAATGAAGTCCCACTAACGTCCATGCAAGCAAGTGTAACGCCTAAAGGGGGGAGTATGGTCATACAGAATTACCATAAGGCATCAATGCTGTATCCACTCACTTCCACATTTACGTGTTAACTAGCCACAACAGCTCAGGGCCTATGGGGGGAAGGCCATACAAATGAACGTCTGCTTCCAGCGTGCCTTTGTTGTTTATGTAACATTCCATTCACTTCTGAAGTTCGCATGTCCTGTTATCAATAGCAAATTACATGCTAAGTTAAGGAATGCCACCGCTTTTCCAGTTTCTCAAATATAACTGGATAATAAAGAGCAGAGGATGTTAATACGTGGCAAACTAGGTCGTTTTTCAATAAATGATGCATCAGGTGTCGCATGCTCTCCTGCGTAGGAACACGGTGGTGATTCATGAGACTTGCCGAATATTGCAGGCTCGGCCTGAGCGCTGTGAGTGATATCTTCATGTTTGAGCAGGGGCACTGACAGGTCTGTTTCTTCGGCAACTCATCCATCTTGTCCATCTTGCAGGGAGAGATTGGACATTCTATACAACTCATTTTGAGGCAGCCCTCATACAGGGAAACCATTAGCAGTCCCCGATTTTGACATTAAGTCTGAATTAAGTCTGGATACCATTGGAACAGTGAAAGATGCTCAGAAAGTGACAAATCCAATATTAGCACTAGTCCCCGGATACGGCAGCTGCGATATTCATATGATCAAGTGCATACTAGCCAATGCCACCAATCAATAGTCTTCAAAAAGTGCAAATGAACAGAGAAGGATGATGTGAGAATAGCCAGAGCCGCAGTGCCAGGGCTGCACACGCTAGTGCTTTATTTTAATAAATCTGTTTTTCGATCATACCTTTCACATAACAGAATTCCATGCAGCTAATATCCAAAGCCAGAATATTAGTGGGTGTGCTAGCTCTCATGTTCAGGTCACTTGCAGTACATATTGGAACACAGGAATATAAAAGTAGGTAGGCCCACCTATTTTGGTACACTGGAATATGATATGATAGGTGGATAGATAGATAGATAGATAGATAGATAGATAGATAGATAGATAGATAGATAGATAGATAGATAGATAGATAGATAGATATAATTCATCAGAGGCAATTACATCACTCAGTTTACAGCTAATTTGAACTCTGTATTAAACGCGTAATACTTACTTTATTACTTTGGCTATTGTGGACCTAACTACAAGAGAGTTTCCAAACATAAAGTTGAGCGTCTTTGATTTGTTTTCAAAACATTTGTGATTTTTTCATCTGTGGGTCGGGGTAGGGGAGATAAAGGAGAGTTCTGGGGGCTGCATGAATCCTATTAACACTCCAGTAAGGAAGGTCAGATCTCCAGGTTCGGACTGGCCGATAAAGCAGTAATAATAATAATAATAATTTTTGCATTTATATAGCGCTACGAACCCTCAGGTATTCGAGCGCTGCTTATTATTACCCACGGTGTGTAGTCCTCATTTATCGACCTCGGACGGATGAAAGGCTGAGTTTAGCCCTGCCGGGACGAACCTGCGTTCTCAAGCTCTGCACGGATGTCAAAGCAAGCGCTCTACTCGCTGTGCCACTTGAACGGCTGAGCAGAGTCCCCCAATATGGCAATGGCCAAACCAGAAATGCAAAAGGCTAGTTTTTTGGTCCAAGTGGGGCCTTTTTTGGCCAATGTGGGCCAGTTTGATGAGTTACTTCACCATGTGGCTAATAGTTTTGACCATTGTTGCTGAATGAATATTCTTTAAATTGCACCATTTGTATCACATTTGATTAAAAAACTCCTCCTTGGGTACTATTCAAAGAGCCTGTCACAAAATGAATGAATTGCCATTTGCAACTGTGGGCCAATTTTTCATTGGTGTCCGAGTCAATTGTATGCCCTAGTGCGATCCTGCAGATCTCACCCATGACAAAAATGGGTAGTTGATATAGACCTAACTTGACAAAATGTTGACATCTACTTTAGTTTGCACACTTTGCTTGGTTTGGTAAAAATTCAACTTGATTTTTTTTTTTTTTTATAATAGTCATGCACAAAACACAAAAAACAGAGCAAATGAAAGGAGTGCAGAAAATGTGCTTGCTTCATTTGCTCTGCTTTTAATAATTATCAGTTCACATTATACTCAATGGCAACCTGAGCATTTCAGCAGGGCCTGGAAAACAGCGCAAAGATGTACTGTCCAGCCCCCTTGCATATGTTAGCATTTGGAGAACCCTCGCAGCAACCACGCTGGGTGCACATTGCGCCGGGATGGCTGTTAAAGAACCAGCCCGCCTCATTGAAAAAAAAACCTTTTGGGGGATGGAAATACAAGTGTGACAGCCACGGTGCAACCAGCAGATGATATGATATGATATGGTATTTGTAACGCGCCTATACACAAGTGTGTCAAACTTAAAAAAATAAATCTTGACAGGGTCAGAAATGAGCAATCATTTAGATACCCTTTGTGAATTAGGATTTTCCTTTTTTGGCACAGTAGGAGGCTAATAACTATAAACTCTACGGATAGAATTGTGCACAGCTTTCCTAAATAGATGTATGACCAACTTTGAATTCATGTTGAAAGCTTTTGAGAAGTTTCTAACGGGTGTTCAAATAATTTGAAAACCGGCATGTTACAGAGTTGATGATAGCAACTTTATAGTTATGGTTAAACTAGACTTCCATAGGTAAAGCATTGTTCAGAATATTATAACTTTAGCCCCCCACTGGCATTTTCCAAAAACGGTGGCCAACCCACTCTGATTTTTTTTAATTTAACTTTTCGTAACATTCGGTCAATGTGCATAAAAGTTTTTTATGGTGTACCAGCAGATTTATTTTACATTGAAACTCACGTAGGGTTTTCTGCTCTCACTTAGGACAAAACAACAGATGGATTAAATTAAAATTAAGGAAAGGAGTTGTGGAGAGCAAAGATGTGCCCCAGGGCAGTGGGAAATGGTGCTTTCCAGAAAAAAGGAGCAACTTTGATGGTGGGATATGTTGCGGTTTATTACGCGGTCACACTCAACTCAGGGAGTTCCTTTCCCCCAAGCAAGGTGGCGCACAACAAAGCACTCTTATTTTAGTTCAGTTTGGTAAGGCCTCCAACCCGTCTTGCACTCAACAACAAATACCCAGTGTCACAATGGACTCGGATCCAGGCCGGTGTTTAGTAAAAATATTTATTTATTAATATATTGAATCAAGATTTGAAAGACTAACATCAACTACCAATGCTGTGGCAACACAAAAACAAAAATGACTTCCGTAATGGCATCAACACAGAGATAATATTAATATATGCAGTCACAATTTCCCACAGCTTTCCTTTCAAATCGCCCACCAAAACAGGAAAAGAATAATTCAAGGCACACAGTGATTGCTTATTTGGTTATAATACTTTTTTATACCAGCAACCCCCAACTTCCAAACATCAATTCAACTTGACCCCTCTGAATTGTGGCAATACAATGGGAAAATCGTTCTGGGTTCTGATAGAAAAATGCACCCTTTCGAAAAGGGATTCAATGGAAAAAATCATTTTGCACTTATTACTAAAGATGCAATATGAGGGAAAGAAAAGCAATGGAAAAGATAATTTTGCATGTATTACTACGGATGCAATATGAGGCAAGGAGAAGCAATGGGTACAATCATTTTTCCCACACATAAAAAAAAAACAAGCAGGACTTTTTTGGTTTGGGTCAGATCACAATGGGAACAAAGGGGCAATTTTGTTTTTTTCCACCACATATGCAAAGGAAATACAATGCTTTACACTTCTGATATAAAATGAAGGGGGCTGAGTGGGGAATTTTCGTTTGCACCCTGCACACTCACTTGGAAACACGGTTTTGGGGATTCATTCTTTTGGATTCAGCACTCCCATTTATGTAGTAAAGCGAGGGGTTTTCTTACAAATAGTAAATCAAACCTTTATGTCTATACCGGCTCCAAACACACTGGTAGGACCTTGATAGTTTTGAATGCTAACAAAATATATCCCATGATTGCTATAGGGGAATTAATTGATTTACTTTAATTAAATATGCTAAGGATCTACACAGACTAACAGGGCATTTTGCTATGGGGAAATAACTAGAGCAATACCTGAGAAAAATGCAGGGCGTACACAGTCTCTCGCTTTTGTATAGTTTTACTTACAGGAGAGGCCTTGTTGTGGGCATCAGGGAACAGCAGGGCACCTTTGGGACAGCAAGGGTGTCAGTGGGGTTTGGATAGTCCCCTCTGGCTCCTGCAAGAGGTCCCAGTCAGCTTCTATGTCTCCTTGTCCCTGTCTCCAATGCAAGATTTGGGGTCTCTCTTCTTGGGTTTTCCTCGCAAGAGTTCAGCATCAGGTTACCTCCTGGAATAAAGTGGAAAAAGCCAGTTCTAATGCAAACTGGTTCTCTTATAGGGCAAATGACATCAAAAACCTTTCATGATTCCCGCAGAAGGGATTGGTTGGTTCTCTCCACCCACCTCCCACCTGTGTGTAATAGGACAAGGAGTTGAGGGGTGTGGGTTAGGAAAGCTAAGGGAGGAGAAAGCTTTGTCATCCCAAACTGACAGGTGGGTTTTGCATGTTTAAACTCTTTAAATCTATCAAAATGGCAAGTACCCTGATTTTTTAGATCTTTACATGTCTGGATATATTTTTAAGAACTACATTTTAAAGCAAATCAGATGAGGCTAATCTGAAGTTGGCACGCCCTTCCTATGAAGAGGTACAGTTTTTCTTTGTTTACTCAGGAACCGCATATGTGAAAAATATGACATTTCATCATAAAAAAGTTCATTTTGTCCTCCAACTTCACTCCAACTTTCAAATATCTCCGAATCATTGGAAGGCCCAAATCATGTTTTCTTTAAATAACTTTTGTTATGTTTATCACAAAAAATCGTTTTGGCATGGTTCAAATTAGATTTTTGTCACCTTTAATGAAAGTCTGGAATGAGCATTTTGGCATGTATGATATGCTCTTTAAGCAATAAAATGTGTGTTTCTGTTAATAAAACTCCTGCCTCACAGGTCTCGCTCACTCTACTTGCCCCCACTTTTTGTTAAGTTTAATTTATCTTTAAACATGTGACCAGCAGCATGCTGACTCATATTTATATTAGCCTATCCTTCTTTGGCTTCTCAAGGGTCCTGGCTATAGCTTAATGCACATTTCATGGGAGTTGTGACCTCAAGGTCGCTTCTGATGAAAAAGCAAGCAGGGCTTTATCTATTTCCACTGTGGTTCCCATCTCGGGCTATGTATTTCTTTGTATTTTTAAGCAATGAACCTGATTGATTTTTGACAACCAGACCTCCCTCTCGGGACAAACAGAGGAAAGGTCTTTGAGGTTAAAGCTCCAGTTCAGTAGAAATGCCCAGCTGCATGTACAATTCTGCAAGAAGTGGCTGTTAACTCACACACAATGCATTTTACATGAAGCATTTTATAAAGGCATCCAGGACTTCTGTCCATTTGTAATGTATTTCTTTAATCTCACAGTTGCAAAAGACATGAGTATCACTTCTCGATCGTCCATCAACAGTCCAGTTATATGAAAAAAACATGTTCATGTTGAAACCAAGTGGGCACTTCTCTTTGTATACTGACATTTGGAATGAGGAAAAGGAAGTTCTTGTATTTCTTATAAATGCAATAGGCTTGGTTTCACTTGACATTTCTGGATCACAATCTTGTTATGTAACTTTGATTCCACATGCTGCTATTTCTCTTAATTCCATTTCAACTGGTGGCTTTTCACAGTCTATGAAACCCTCCTTTCAGCCACATGTCTATCTTTTTCCTTGCTTAAATGAATTGTGCTTATCTTTGCACTTTTGAACTTCCAAGCACACTTTCCTTCATTTGAGATGTAGGCCTGATTTTAGTTCAATAGGCCTCATGTTTGACATCACCATTTCTGTGCTAGCTTTAGACTTCAATGGGACACCACCTTAGCCAGTTTTGTTAAAATCACTCTGGCTTCTTTAATCCGGGCATTCAGGGGCTATATTGTACCCCAAACATCCTCCCTCCTGTATCTTTGATTCCAATGATTCAGAGAAAAGAGCAAGGAGAGAGTGGGGTTTCTGTTTCCTTTTGGCCTTGTTTCATTCCAGGAATTCCCTTGTCATAGCACGTCTGCTCTTTTCCCCGTCCTGAGGGAGTAGGGCTCTGGGCTGCACTCCACTCTTTTCAGATTGTGGGTCTTGGTCCTGGACTTCTCCATTTCTGGTAGCTCCACCTCAGGCCTGTAGAAGCAAGGAGTTATTTAATCTGCTGAGAATGAATGTCAAAACAAGAGAAGAAGTGATTGATCATTAGTGTGGCAGCAAACGCTGCCTTGCAATTTTGGGGCAGGAAGACATTCCAGCCACTTGGCAAACAAGCATGTCACGGTCAACATGTACTTGTTTCCTCATGAGGAGCAAATCACTGGCCCAATAAAATTGACTTGCAAATCTGACCAAGGAAGTGTCATTCCACTTTTCTGTAGGGGAGCCCTGTGTGTGATGGAACTTGGCTGGAACTGCTCATACACAAGACACCCCTTTAAATATAGGTTGAGGTTTTGTCCCATAAATAGCCAGTATGCAACCTCTCGCAAGATTTCTAAGGTTGTATGAAACCCCCTATGACCAGCAGTGGGCATGTCATGGGCATGACTTAACATTTGGTTTTGAAATGAGGTAGGTAAAACCCACTTGTCACATCCAGATATGGATCTCCGTACCTGCATACTTCATCAACACCCGGAGTTCCTCTTTCCCGTTATAATTGGGTTATGTTAGAGGAAAATTCACAGGGTCTTCAATACGTTGATGACATTTCCCAATATGTGGGTCTTCTTTCTGTGCAGTAATCAAATCTGCATCTGGGGTTTCTTTGCTCCATTGGACAGTTGAGAGTTAATTTTGGGCATTGGTCTGGGACCTGGTGACAGCAGCGACTTGGATTTCCCCCAACAGGAATTTGTTTTCTATGAGATTCCGGTGGATGGCTCTGGTTTTCGCCAACTTGTCAGCCAGTTTTGTCTGGTCCATCTATTTTAGAGTTACCTCTGATTTTTCCAATCGATGGTCATCTCGTAAGAGGTGAGGAGGTCATCAATGGATTGGATTAAGTTCCCATGCATGAGAGGTTTGTTATTCGCACACAGCATGCCTCCATTTTTCCAATTAATCAGGTGTTCCACAAACCCATTCCTGACATAATCTGAATCAGTGATTATGACCAGTAGCTCTTTCAGTTGATGTTGCATGGCAGTGAGGATGGCTTGATGTACCGCCATCAACTCTGCCACCTGACTACTTCAGGGACCTATTTTGTACCCAGCAGAGGGTTCCAGGGTGTCATTCACCCAGGCATTACCAATTCCAGCCACTAGGTCTTTCCCCCCATGATTACATGGTGGGTGCACCCATCCACATAAACTGTAGGTTTTCCTACATAATGCTGGGTGCACCCATCCACATAAACTGTAGGTTTTTCCCTCCTCCTCCCATCTCCCTCCCTCCCTCTTCCACCTAGATCTATTCCACTTTTCTCCCCTTTCTTCTATCTAATTGCTCTACATACTGGTTTGTTGACTGATTCAAGTTTGTAATGCTTCTATTGTTACTGTTAATATTATGTTAATTGTAGCCTGTTGTTGTTATATGTGCAGCGCTTTAGTGAAAAGCGCTATATAAACCTAATAAATACAAATACACATTTTCCCCTGGCACTGGTCTTCCTCATAGACTTTGTGCAGGGAAATAAGGTATGCCTCTATATTGTCTTTGGTCTTTAGACTTTCTTCCTCGAGATAGTTTTCTTGAGCACAGTCATGCAAGTCAGCCAAACCTTGCGCTAGGGGTCCCTTCCTGTTTAGACCATATCTGATCTCCAAAGGAAATCCTTGCCTGGACAAAATCCAGGATGTAATTCTGGAATTACGTCCTGTTCGGATCCAGTCACTTTGGAGATATTGCAAGGGCTGGTGTGGAGTCTCGACAATGATTTGCTCCCCCTGGATGAATGGGCGTTAATTCTTCAATGTCCACACCGTTGCCAGCAGTGCCTTTTCGCAATTGTTGAATTTTTCCTCCACAGAGGACAACGTCTTGCTTACATACGAGATTACCTCATTGACCTTGTTGTGCTTTTGATATACTACTGTTGCTAAGCAAGTATTTGAGAACCCCGTCTGCAAGAAGAACTCATTGTTCTTTATGGAGTAAGCCAAACAAGGCCCATGGGAAAGGCTTCTGTTTAGTTGTTTTACTGCCTTGGATTGTTCTGGACCCCACTCCACCTTGACCCCAGCTTTTAATAAATGGACCAAGGGTTGTGTGACCTCTGCATAGTCTTCAATGAACTTGTTACTATAATTAGTGAGTCCAAGAAGGCTTCTTAGTTCTCGCAGAGTAGTAGGGTATTTTAATTTCAATAATGCTTCCACCTTTTTCATCTGGGGTGTGATACTCTTAGGGGTGATTTTATGCACTACGAAGTTCACGTGGGTCTTACACCACTGTGCCTTCTGAAAGGACAGTTTTGTTTCAGCTTTCTGCAACTGGGTCAGAACATGGCGTATTTCAGCTACGTGTTCCTCCACAGTTGAGCTCTTGATTAAGACATCATATACATGTGCTAGGTTTCCCCTTTCGCCCAGGTCGGGCATGTCCTTATGTAGGAAGATATTACATTTGTTGCCAGAGTTTATGTATCCAAAAGGGATTCGGGTCCACGTGTATTGCTGCCCCCTGAAGGTAAAGGCACACTTGTACTGGTCTTCCCTACTCATGGGTATGGTCCAGTAACCGTTGGTCAGGTCAATGGTGATATACACCTTTGACCCTTGGATCTGGGCCAGTCCCTGATCGATGTAGGCAAGAGGCCATCTTGACATGTAGACCCATCTATTTAACTCCCTAAGGTCTGCACAAATGTCTCCATTGGCAATTGGGTTTGTGTATCCCCAGTACTGTGTTGTTAAAGGAACTGCGGACTTCACAAGTTATCCCACGGCATTCTACGCTTTTAATAATCTCTGTGAGTGAGTACAAAGACACGGGAGGCAACCAGTATTGCTTCACAAATATTGGAGCTATCTCAGGGTCTGTAGGTATGGAGGTTCAATGTATCTCTGTGCGTCCACAGTCATAAGAGTCCACTGCAAAGACATCCTGAAAATCCGAAAACACCCTTTTCAGCTTCTGCTTTTGCTACTCAGTCTCACAGGCATCAGCAAGATTGATTCATTCTTTGACCATCTGCTTAAAGCCTGGAAAGACCAAGGGTTCAGCAATTTTGGCGGTATCCTCCAGCTTGGTGGAGAGATTCTTTTGTTATGGTGTTGTCCTGGACATGAGGTTTCCAGGATGGGATGTAGTCATTGTTGACTTGAAATACCACCTCATCCTTCCTGATGTCACTGGTCACCTCTTCCACACGATAAGGACAGGAAGAGTACATCATGCATTTCTCCCTTTGCCTTGTGAAAATCTTTTCTGGAGGGATACCCTTGTTGAAATTGTAGCAGTCATTTGGATTTGGTCCCATGATCTCATTACCTAAATCGATAGAATAATGTTGAGCATCAACCGCCATTCCAATAAAAAGTGTCTGCACCCAAAGTGATAGTTCTAGGGTCGCCGTTATCCACCAATATTCAAATGGTGTCATGTTCTAGGTCAACTAGGGGAGTCTGATGTAAATACAAACCTTGCTGTCGGAGGTGATGATTGAAAGCCATATAAGCATCCTTGTTTTTGAGGTTCTGTTCTGCTTAATTTTAGGGTAATTGTAAATTGTTGCACCTGTCCTGGAATGGTAACCTTTTCTGCCACTTGGACTTCGACCGTATACAGCAGCAATTGAGCTGACTGAAATGTTTTCTCAGTGTTGTCAAAGGCCATGGGGTTACCCCCAGTCAGGAACAGTCTTTGTAACTAATTAGGTCCAAATTAATTGCGAATCGATTGAGAATGTCACTGCCTAAGTAAAAGGCGGAGGGGGCTTCTATCATAAACCAAAAATTATGTTCTATGTTTTTGTCGGCAATGGACATTTTAAGCAAACACCTGCTAGGCAGATGTTTGGAATTTGGAGTTTCCAGGCCCATTTCCAACTTATCATTCAATCAAGTTAAACATGGGAATAGTCTGTTCTTTTGGGAGTTTTCTGAATAATGTTTTGCTAATGAAGCCTCTTCCATTATTCAAGCATAATCTGCCGAGAACAGGCTTCTCACCCTCATTTAACTGAATGGGGAAAAACAGCTGTTCACCATTTATCTGGATGGCGGTCACATTTTGAGCTGGTTTTTCATCATCTTTTATCATGGGATTTGGGTTTTCTTCTGATTGTGGATTGGTATAACATTTCACAGTATTTCCTTCCAGTGTGGAATGCCACTTAAAACTGGGAGGGAGGTTAATTTTCAAATTTGGAGATGGGTTCCCATCACCAGTTTGTTCTGCTACAGAGATGACATTGATGTCTGGGACTTGGTTGTTCCTAAAGTGGAATTATATTTTGTCGGACCATTGTTCAATCATGTGGTATGTGCCATTTAAACTCACATTATTTGTACTTTGTTTTAATTTGATTGGCTGGTTAGCCTGAGTCCAGTGGACCTTGTTCACACAGTCAAACAGGGGTGATAACCTCCGAAGGAGGTCATTCGCCAGTAGACAAGGTGTGCCCTCTGTAGTTACGGCAATCACCCAGTGTTTTACCCTATGTCTCTCAATTTTCTACTCCAGATCTGAAGTCCCTTCGATGGAAATATCTTTCCCATCAGAATGTTGGAGTTGTTCAGGAAGAGGTGTGAGTGGAATTTGGTGGCTCTCAACCCTTCCTGAATTTAGTTGGTCAAAAGCCTTTTTGGACAGGAGGGTAGCTTTGGATCCATTTTCCACCAGCGCTGATAATGCACATTGACTTTGTACGTTGACGGAGAAATAACATCTTCCTTCTCTCTCTTCAAGGGGACAAAGAAAATGTGGATTGTGTGCGAGATTGGCAGTTAATTTTTTATACATTGAACTCCGACACTCTTTGATCTTGGACAATTTTCTGTGTTGGAGTCCGGGAATCTGTAAAGAAGATTTTGCACTCAGTAACAAATGGGATGGGGAAGACCCCTTTTTCCCCTGATTCTTTGCTGTCCCCCTTTTCCTGGAGACAATTACCCAAACTTATTTGTTGGGAGGATACCTCAGTGCTTTCAGGGTCATCTGGGTGACATTGTTGGGGTTTAAGAATGTGTTGCTCTGGGTTAGTCTCCATACTTTCCCAGTATAAGTTAGGGTCTTTTCGGACCCATTTTTCCTTGGGAGGGATCCTTCCATCCCTGAAAGAATGGATTTTCTTCCCTGAACGCTCTAGAGATTCTTCCACTTCGAACGGGCTGATGTAGACTTCCTCCACAAAGGGAGTTCTCATTTGCTCCTGATTTCTCCTACTTACCCTCTGTTCCCTAGGTTCCAGCTTTTCAGGGATAGGAGATGTGTGTTCAGGTTCAGAGGATTCCAGGGGTTTTGTTCTGGTGAGAAAGGAACCTTCCTCTCGGGCCTTGCATCTCCCTTCCCCCGGGCTCCATCCTGTGAAACCTGTTGGTTGTCGGATTTTTCTTCCCATCATTGCTCCGCGGGTGTCTAGTTGTTCTGGGCAGCAATTTCCAGTTGAGGAGTCTGCTGAGCCCTCAACATGCTACCCAGGTCTTGGGTTAAGTGTTGGACCTGGTGTTCCAGTTGAGACATCCTTTCTAGTTTATATGGGGGTCTGGATTCATACTGGAAAATAAGCTGTCCCTTCTCACAGAGTAGCTTGGGTATTTGGAGTTTGCCTGATAACCCTGCATCCCTCATCTGCCTTCACCCTGATTTGGGAATCTATTGTCCAGAAAGCGAGGCGAGAGAGGAGGATTGTTTTGGAAATTTGGGTTTGTAGGGTATCTGGGAAATAAACTTAGGTTGGGGGTGGAGTATTTCTTCCCTTCTGAGGGAAGTACTGAAGGAAATTTGGAGGGAGGTTTCCTGGGGCAGTACTTACCTGATTGCCCCCCTTGTGCCAGTGGAGTCCATACATACCCCAAGATGGGTCTGTTACCCTTGTATCTTGGGCATATATAGATGGCAGGGTGAGATGGAGCGTTGGTCTGATACCCTGCCTGACTACCACCCAATTGGGTTGGACCAGAGGGTCTCCTCTGCCTCTCATTCTGCTTGTTAGTGCTAGCGGGAGGAGTATTTTACACCCCCCCCAATTCCATGGCCAATATGGGGCATTTTTCACCTTTGCCTTGCCTTCACATTCATGGTTTTACTGGCTAGTGTTTGTGGCCATTGATACATTGCACACCACAAAGTCATTTGTTTCTTTGCTGACTAATAGCAAAACCACTTGAAAACCATAGCTTCTAATTTACTTCCACAATCTATGCAATCTGTTACATGGTTGAGCACTTTTACTTTTAATGAGGCTGCTAGTTTAGGGTTTGTCACCTTTTTTCATATGGCTACTTATCTGTGCCCTGCATTTGAGCTACACCTTTCTCGTGGCTGCTATTGCTAAAAGGTTTCCTGTGCCTATGCTTGAACACAGCTAGCCTTGTCTTGGACTGAAAATGTTGCCCTTCAAATGCAGCTTGATTATTATTGCGATAGCAACCAGTCTGAAGAGGGTAAGGATGACTAGTAGGGAGCCCTATGCATATTTTCATTGCTGCAGGACAAAATATCAAACAGTAGGTTTTGAATGGGATGCGGGGCGCAATAAATTGGTCAAAAGCAGCCATTGTTAACTTATTTGCTTCTGCGATTTAGAAACATTGGCATGACATTAGCATAAAGTAGGTTTCCTCACATCTAGCTTGGGGGCGTCACAGTCAAGAACTTGGATTCGGAGGGCTAATCCATTTATTTACCAATCTTCTATTACATGGCCTGCGGTAGCGGCCATGTAGTTATGGTTAAGTTGCTAAACCCATAGGAAGAGCACTTCTTTGGTTGGCTTATAACTTTGCTCCCCCTAGACGATTCCTCACCAAACATTGCAAAAAAAAAGGATATGGCCCACTCTGAATTCATTTGCAAAGTTTGGCGAGGTTTGTTCAAGGGGGGAAAATGTATAGGGGGGGTCCCAAAATGTCTCTGTCCCGAAAGCGTGCTTTTGATAAATTGGTGTAAATCCGTCAAGTGGTTTTTATTTAAACGACCAAAACGTAAGGCAAAAAAAAATGAGTGATATCTATGTCTGCTCTGCAGACACACTTCCCTGTTTGCTCCGCGGACAGGACAACATTTGGATAATCGTCTTGTGTCATTTCCGTGGACACGTGTCGTGTTCTCTGATTGGTTGGGATGAGGCGTGAGGTGCGTCAAATTGTTTCGATGCGCCCCCCATATTGGATGCACGGACATGTGCTGGAAGTGACCATAAATCCAATTTTGGGGAGTGTGTTGATGTGTATGAGTGCTTGGAGAGGGTGGGGGAGTAAGAGATGAGTCAAATGCTATATTTGTTTAGGTGGGAGAAGGTTGTGATGTGTTTGCAGTGTCCACTGACATAATAAACACTGGGCACACTACTGGCTATTTTATTTTAATTTACTATTATGTTGGTTTTGGGTCGTTAGAAGAGCATTGGGTGAAGATGGTATGTATTAAAGAGTTTCTACATTGGTTATAATTATTTTTTAGAATGTTAATTGAAGTCGGTAGGTTTTGAGGTGGATGTATTATCTTTTTGGGTTGTGGTTATTTGGTAGGTGTTTGTTTCTATGGGTGTGTGATTCAGCGGTGGTTGTGGCCAGGGCTTAGAGTTTGGGTGCATGGGTGACGTGCCATAGGCCTTCCGCCATGCACCCAAGACTCTAGGCCCTGGCTACAACCACTGCAGTATAACACACCTATGTTACCAAAGATTTTGACTGTGGTATGTGGGCTGCTTAATGGATATGTTTTTAAAAATGTATGTACTGATTGGTAGTAGTGTAATAGTGTTTATAGGACAGTGAGATGATGTGTCTTAGTTTATTTGTTGGATTGTGTTCAGAATGTTGGTATTGAAGACTCTAGTCATTTTGGGTTGTATTTATCTGTGAGGTGTTCGTTTGCATGGCTGTGTTATGTTGTGGTGGTGGTGAGTTTAATTATTATATACTTAGTGTTTCTTTTGCTGAGGCTGTATGAAGAGCTTTGGCCAGGCCATGTAATCAAGATTGTAATGTTTGGCAAGAAGGGCTGCAGCATAAGATACCCATGGAAGCAAACATTTTGGATTGCGGTGTATTGTCAGTTGTTTGCTTGAATGGGTGTGCTGTGGTGTTTGTGAGTCCAATTATTATATACTTACTGTTTGACTTTTGTGGTTGTATGCAGTTTTGTCATGCAAATTACCAAGAGGGGTCCTGGGAGTCCCTCAGCTAGACATTGGTCCTGGTTACGAGGGACTTATCCAGAGTCTTCATCTCACTATCTTCCACAGCAAAGAAATATACCAAACAAATCAGTCTTTGCCCTGCCCTGGGGCAGTCCAGCACCAAAATGCTAGGCATTTCCTCTGAAGAACAGTACCAATAGCAATCCCAGGACATCCCTTATTTTTTGCATATTTAAGTAACTTTGGGTCTCACCCTAAATTACTTGGGGAATCCAGACGTTGACCCCTTGGTCACTGTTCTTAGACAGGACTGCTCCACCCTACTGATGAGGTGCAACTAGACTGAAACACATGTCTGGGGTTGCTGTTGGTACTCTTGTTCAGAGTACAATTGCCTAGCTTTTCAGTGCTGGACTGCCCCTGCGCAGGGCAAAGAGTGATATGATTGGCATATTTCTCCTCTGTGAAAGATAGTGAGCTAAAGAATCTGGGTGAGGCTCTCGCACCCAGGACTAATGTCTGGCAGAGAGACTCCCATTATCCCCCTTGTTTTTTGCATATTTAAGTAACTTTGCGTCCTACTCTAAGTTAGTAGGGGAATCCAGACATTACTATTACGTATTTACTATGAGTTTGTATTTGTAAGGTGGCAAGATCCCCACACCGTTCACCTCGCTAGTGACCCAAAGTGGGATAGTACAAACATACATGTGCACATTATAGGTATCTAATATATAACTGTGGTCAGGGGGCCACGGCCTGGCTGGAGGGGGTTTTAGCAGGGCTTGTTCGGACATTCTCGTACAAGCACATTTTGTCAGGGCTCGAGATTTGCTCCTTGCAAAAAATGTTCACGTGATTTGGCGTGTGAATAGGACATGGGCTGAGCTGATAGGTGGTGTGGCCTGCCTGTGGGAGTCACTGAGAATGGTGAATGGTAGCAAAAAAATCATATCTTTTAAAAAAATATTTCGAATGCACTACGGTCTGAAGGGCTATTGGCTCCCATTCTGAGTGAAGGTCAGCGAGGTTGAATTTTTGCTTCTGAGCTGAGGAATCCCACGCATCGTACACAGTATAAGGTTCCATTGTTTTTTGACATTGAACCAAAGCGAAGATCCCAAAAGGAATGCATGAAGGGAGGGATGTAACACTGTCAAATATGATAAGGTTCACCATTCCAAAACTGGACAAAGGAACATGTAATTTCACTTGATGAAAATTCTTTGCCTTGAACGGCGTGTCAGTGTTACGCCGAGGGAATGGAAATGCCAAATATTATGTAAGTTTTACTTTTGACGATTTATAGACCAACGAGTCAACTTATCATTCGCCGACCATCATTGCTGCATTACATTGTACTCAGTTGTTGTTTGTGTCATAGTGCAATGACACTCAAATACAACCTGTGTGTTTAGTTGCCTTTGTCACGCCCACATGGGCAGTACAGCATCAAGATGCGTGTAGTCCACTAGTGGGTTCTCCCACATTCGAAAAACATGTAATTCAATGTTAATATTTAATTAACATTCTGTCTATTGTTCTTCTTGCCCTTAGCTTGCTCCCTGATTGTGGCGTCAGCGTCCACATCCCATTTCGAGTTGAACATACTCCAGAGCATTAACCTCTGAAGCAAATTGTAGACTATTTTCCACGTTGTTTTCTCTGTGTTCGAATTGATTTGACGTCCGTGTTCATCATTGTTCATCATTGGTTTTAACACGGGGCCAAATTAATGGGTAAAATAATAAACTTTACTGAAGTTTGGCTACTGAGACACATTTCTGTTATCATTTTCAAACAGCTATATCCTGCCTTTCTGCGATTGTCATCCATTCCAGATACCAACTGACAGGTTTTTCAACCGGCAGCTGCAGATACACCTGAATGGCGGGATAACAGTGACTCATTTTTGGGACGATATGCCCTTACGCGGTGCAGTGATAAGGAGCAAGCTGACATCATTTACGGTGGCATAGCATCAAGCTGATGGCAAAGCCTTGCGAATCACAGTGCGTCCAACACTGTGTGACTCACGATAAACATTTGTGGATCGAGAACGAAGAAAAAAACTACGCATTTGCTTGAATATGGCAATCGCAGGATGTTCTCGGAGTGTTTATTGTGAAATAACAGTACTTTAAAAATGGAACAGTTTTGCTATTTCCTTTAAACGTATGGTTTTATATTCAAAATTGGGAAGCACTGTTCTGTGAGAAGATGTGTGTTGATATTCCGGGTTCTGCGTCAACTAACGTTATCACATAGGTGATGACTGGGTGCATTTACATATGCTGCCCAGTAACATTCTTGGGATAGATGGAGAATATCACTAGGTTTGGTGATGTCAACTTCAGGGGCGGGTAATATGAATTAGTGCCACCAGGGCAGTCCACCTTGGGCGATGCAGCAACGGATAAGATTATCACAAGATGGCCGCGCCCTGCTGCCTGATTTCGCATGTGTAAAAAAGAGGAAAGCTATGGTAAGGTGCTTTGTACACTCGATCAACGTATCCTTAGAAACACATGCCTGACCCCTCGGGACAATAATATTTCTGAGCGCACTATTCATTTAATAGATCGATTTTTTGCTCCATTCGCTGCAGATGATTTTCTAGGGTCTCTGTTTCTGTATTATTTTTAAAGTCTGTATGGTGTGTTTAGAACAAAATTTGGTAAGTACACATAAAGTAATGGGTAATAATTGGTTTGTATAGAGAAGTGTAGTGTCTACCATTAGTATCACTGTTTTCACTCATGTCACGTTATGGTTAAGTTGTGCTACTAAAAACATATGAAATTCAGTAAAAAAATGTTGTTAAAGGGACGTTATGGTTCCAAGTAAAACCGAAAACCCCCTGAAATTTGCCAGTTATGGTAAGCTAAGCAACACACCACCACCGTGCACTGCTTAGACTTACAACCAGGATATCAAAGATGACATCACAAATATCATTGATGACATCACTGATGACATCACATGTCTGGCTCCCTCTTTTTTCCTTTACTAACATATGTAGGCCAGTAACAGTCAGGAACTAAACATTCAAAAAGTACTATATTTATAGACTTATACTTCAAATATGATCTTACAGTAATTCACTTAGAGTTCACTTACAGCATATGAAACATACAAAGGGGAAAACACAGACTTGGAAGGCAGAAATGCTTTCTATGTATGAAGATGGTCAGTAAGGTTATCAACACTTTTTTATAGTTCTGCTATTTTTGTATTACTGTACTTTCCATGGATATGCTCTTATTTGTATACATTGTACTCACACTACTTTCCTTAGGGTCCAGTCACATTATTTTATAGTTACATAGGGAAGTGTCAGCTTTAAAGCAGAGCAATCATTTCTGTGCATGAAGATAATCAGATTATGAAGATTGTCTGGTAATACAGCTGTTTTTTTGTTTATTTCATTTTCCCTGTATATGCTCATATTTGTATGTGTTGTAGTCTGTTTGTGTTTTGTTTGCAATAATGCAATTATGTAGTAAGTGGGTTTTATTAGCTACTTATTAAACGTTTCACAGTACGCAAACCTGTAATAAGAAAGCTTTTATCATTTTACTATTCAACAGGGCAAGATTATTAAGATTGAACCTCCATCATGTATACTGCACGCAATGCCTATGTTTCTACATGAGTAGCTTAGTATACTGGAAAGAACTTCATAATACAATGCTATTTGTATCAATGAATTGCTTAATGCACTACGTACCTCATTATATTTATTCCAATGATCCTTGACACTTTTTTATCAACATTACAATAAGAATCCCTTGTACAGACTTTTCATGAAAAGCAAATGCACATGTGATGTCATTAGTGATATCATCAATGACATTTGTGATGTCATCTTTGATGTCCTGGGTGTTAGTCTTAGCAGTGCACGGTGATGGCGCGAGTTATGGCTGCTTAGCTTACCATAACTGCCGAGTTTCAGGGGTTTTTCAGTTTTACTGGGAACCATTACATCCCTTTAACAAAGTTGTTTTCACTGAATATCATAGGATTTTAGTAGCACAACTTAACCATAACATCCCTTTAACAAAGGTTTTTTACTGAATCTATCTACATATATATATATATATATATATATATATATATATATATATATATATATATATATATATATATATATATATATTACACGGCCACAGTAGTGGGCGTGTAGTTATGGTTAAGTTGCTGTTTCCATAGGAACAGCACTTTTTGGGCGGCTTATAACTCTGCTCCCCCTGGACGAATCCTCACCAAACATTGCAAAAAAAAAGTATATGGGCCACTCCGAATTCTATTGCAAAGTGGAGAAGTTTGGTGCAGGGGGGCAAAAATTATAGGGGGGGTCCCAAAACGTCTTTTTGTCCCATAGACTGAATAGGGGGAAAACTGCGCACGGCTACAGGTTAAACCGCTGGACGGATTTTGACGAAATCTGCGGCAGGTACAGGGGCTTGGTCCAGAAAGCGTGCTTTTGTAAATTTGGTGACCATCTGTGCAGTATTTTTCTTTATAATTATCAAAAAGTAGGTCTGGAAAAATTTGTGATATCTATGTCCACTTCCCTGTTCGGTCCATGAACAAGATACCGATTGGCTAAGGGGCTGGCGTCATGACCGTGGACATATGACGTCTCAGCCCATTGGCTGCTGCGAGATGTGTTCTGCGTCAGATTGTTTTGATGCGCCCGATATCTTGGATCCGACGAAAGCAGAGCAACAACCAGTGTACACATGCTCTATTCATGAAAGTCTTTTTCTGTGTCACAGAGTATTGGGAAAGGTTCAGACAGAAAGACATGGGTGATCAATGCATTTGTTCTGGGGTTCGGTCTTCATGATGTAATTTATATGGACACCTTGTACACACAGTAAATGTGGGGTGTAATAATGATAGCACTTCAGTCCATGCAGTGGACAGGAAACTTGTAACTGTTGAAAGCACACGCGTAGTGGTAGGCAACATTGGAATTGACAACATGCCGTGAATGCATTATTTTTTCCGATGGCTATTATTATATTCATTAGTATTCCACCATGGGTGTCAAATGCTACAGTGTTTGTGGCCAGGGCCTAGAGTCTTGGATGCATGGCCGTCGGCCGAAGGCCTTACTTCCAAGACTGTAGGCCCTGGCCACAACCACCGCTGCATGTGCCACCCATGCATACACCTGTAGTCTTGCATTTTGATTGGCAAGTTGTGGGGTGTGGATGCAGTCTTAGGTGCATGGCCAAACGCCATGCACCCAGTGATAAGTACTAGACGTGAAAGTACTGCACAACCATCCCAAGTAAGATGGGATGGACATACAGCTAGGAGTGAAGCCTCTGGCCAGAAGCACTGAAGGACAACACACCTATAGAATAACCCCCACTACCACACATCACTGAGGTGGTTGTGGGGAGACCCAGCACTCTTGGGTGCAATGCCAAAGGCCATGCACCCAATAATACACTTACACCTTCTTAATGACATATGTTCTATGGCCTCCTTGTACGCACAGAAAATGAGGGGTCCAATAAGGCCAGTATTTCAGCCCGTGCAGTGCACGGGGGAGTTGTTACAGTTGTAAGGACATGTGTGGTGTTAGGGAACATTGAAATTGACAAAATGCCGTATTTGCTATAGTTTTTCCTACGATTATTGAATTCATCAGTACGCCGCCATGGATGGCACATGCTACGGTGGTTGTGGCCAGGGCCTAGAGTCTTGGATTCATGGCCGTCAGCCAAAGGCCGAAGACCTTTCTTCCAAAACTGTAGGCTCTTGCCACAACCACAGTAGCATGTGCCACCCATGCATACACCCGTAGTATTGCGTTTCCATTGGCAAGTAGTGGGGAGTGCGTCCAGTCTTGGGTGCAACTTTTTTAGTTATAAGTACTAGACGTGCAAGCCACTGCACACCCATCCCATGTAAGACCTATGGACATACAGCCAGGAGTGAAGCCTCTGGCCAGAAGCACTGCAGGATATCACACCTATAGAAAATCCCCCACTACGACACATCACTGAGGTGTTTGTTGAGAGACCCTTCTCTCTTGGGTGCATGGCCAAGCAGTGGAGTTACAAGTCAATATGGGTTTGGTGCAATGCCCTAGTTGTGTTGACGCCCTAGTGTCTTAGCTTCATGGCTGCAAACGATCGTCCAAAAAGGAAATTTATAAGTAGCTACTTTGCAAGGACCATGGTTTTGATATGCAGCGATGGTTGTGGATAGGCACTATACTCCTTGTACCTTGGTCGTAAGGCGTAGATGGTAGGGTACTCACCAAAGATGTAAGGGCCAGCGTACAGGCACTGCAGCATATTAGTACGATAGATTAGACGTGTAGATTCCCATGTGTAGAAAATGATTTCCAATATACTTACTCCTTACTTTGTTCAGAATCCACATACATTTTTTAAGTGGCTATCGTACTTGGCAGAAGTATCACTTTTTCCATTTCTGTGATAAAAGAAAAAGGTGTGTTAGTGTTTGCATTTTTTGAAAATTTACTACATTGCATAATAGACAGTTAACCTTTTTTTTTACCCTCACATTTAGTTTACAAACCAATGTACTGTGCATTGCGCTCAGTTCCTGTGTTTGCTTTTCTAACCTTTGGGTCTGGGAAAAAAAATAATCCTTGTCAGATTAAAAAAAAAACGTTGTTTCCTATGGTTCTAACCACTTCCTTGTTTCCTTTGAGTGTTTCCTTCATCTTTCTGATCAATGTTATGTTTGTTGTCTTCCTGCCCATTTTTAACAACAGTTAGATACCTGTAGGCGGATTCTAACTGTGCATTTGTTAATACAGATTTGTGATACTTATTCATTTGTGTTGTTGTTATATCCTGTTTCCTTCATCTTTCCCATTAATGTTTTGTTTGTTGCCTTCCTGCTGATTTTTAACAACAGTTAGGCACCTGTAGGCGTATTCTACCTGTGCATTTGTTTCCAACGATCTGTGATAATCATTTATTTGGGTCATTCTTCCATCATCTTGGGTAGTTAGATACCCGCGAGCGTATTTTAACTGTTTGCAATCTTTCACATAATTTGGTGACAATCTTGAAGTACACATTACATCGTAAATTTTGGCTTTAAGAACATTGAATACGCATTTGTTAGGTTAGCTGGCAATCTCTGCTTTACAGTAATGGTGCTATCATTACATTCGAACCATCCACAATTCTTTTTAATGTATGCAGTGTAGTGACCTGCATTGGCTGTAGCTCCTGCATGGTAGATTATACCTACTGTTGTAAAGGTTTTCATTCCAAGTGACACATGACCGTGTGTGAATCCAGTCAGTTTGCAGTTGTTTTTGGTGCCATCTGCATTATAACTTAGAAGCATAAGTATTATGTAGGCACTATGTGATTGTATCAGTAAGGTGGAGTGATTGTCTGAATTGCAAATACTACATAATCTGCCATGATTGCATTTTGTACAAATTGCTGAAATGGAATGCTCTCACAATTTGGTATGGAAACATACACAAATCACTAATTTGGGATTTCTTCCTGTATCACTTTGCTACAGAGAGTGCATGTATGTTTCCACATGTACGAAATTTGGAAGATTTCATTTATAGGTATGCTTTTGGTTTCCAATACTAATAGTATGTACATTAGAAATTCTTGTGGGTCTTCTTGTGAGTTCATTGTGACTCTCACCATTCCAGCACAGTCGTCCAATTGTTGCCTTACTCCATGAACAACGTATGTGTTGTCAGGATTGCTTGTTGCATTTCTATGCAGCACTAACAATTGCAAACACAATGGGCCTCATTCCGAGTACGGCGCTAACCAATGGCGCTATTAACGCCTTGGTTGACGCCGTACCCGGACCGGCAGCGCCTTGGTGGTTGGCGGAATTACCGCCCCATTCCAAGGTTGGCGGGGCGGTAATTCCCCAATCCCCATTTACCCTTCCCCATTCCCATTCTTGCCCCATAGGGCATAATGGGAGTGGGGAAGGCGTCAATTACGCCACCGTAAATTACGGTGGCGTAATTAACATCAAGGTCCCTTAGCGCCATGGTATTTAACGCCTGCTAAAAGCAGGTGTTAAAAGCACCATGGCGCTAAGGGAACTCGGAGTATGGCGGTAAGGGATTACCGCCACCGCTCTCGTTAGCGGTGGCCGCTATCCCTTACCGCCATACTCGGAATGAGGCCCAATTTGTCTGTACTGTGCAGGTAAATATTGTTAACAACTGGTGGCAATTGAAATAGAATATTCATTGCTACATTTGCAAAGCAACTTACCCCACTTTCATTTGCAAATTTGAATGGTCCAGCAAGTTCTTTATCTGAGTGCATTTTTTGGTTTTTCTGTTGCTTCTTTGCCGACGTCCCTGGTTTACCTTCCCTATTAGGTTGTTCTATGTTTGCGGCAATTGATGAAACTTTTGCTTCTTTTGTTTTCTTTGCAGAATTTGCAGTTGAATTCTGTTGCATTTCTGTTTCATTTAATTTTCTTTTACCACTTTTCACTTTATCTGGAACAGGGTATTGTTTCAGATGAGGGGTGTACAGTGAACGCAATCTATTGTATCCTTAAACACTGTGTTTCCTATATCTATCAATGCTTTGTCTAGGGTAAGACCTTGGATTTATGAATGCTAACTGCATATGCAAGAGTTAGAGAAAATTGCTCTCCACGTACATACATGTCTTTGAAGAGAAGGAATCGAGCAATTGAGCGCCCTATACTTTTCACTTCTGAAACTTTATGAAAGCGAACATTTACAAACTGAATGTTGCTATCACGTGGGTATGATTGAAAGCCAACAACTGTGCCCAGTGTTCCATTAAGTAGCCCTTGCTCTACGTCAAGGTTTTACGTTTAAGCATTACTCTACAATTTAAGGATAATTTCAATATTTTTTCCAACCCAGCTGTGTTGGAGATGGAATTTTCTAAACTATTTAGTCTTGTTGTGGCTTGCTCACACATGGGTACTGTCATACCATGTACGTCTAGTTTGTGGTGCTAATTTCTAGTATTGCTTGCATTTCTTTCTTTAACATTGTTTCATTGAATTTGAAACAGCTTGCAAGAGTTGGCATTAAGGCCATACAATTGACATCTTTGTGTGCTATTTGTTCCATAACATCAGTTGCACATGCATTATCGCCATGAAGTCCATGTATATGCCGGTTTTTCAATACAACTTGTGCTTCTTGTGATAATACACCAACTCTAATACTTTTTAAGATGTTGGCATAAGTGAGATTTGCAGATTGCCGCATGTTCTCAGTTAATTCTCTGTATTGGAAATGTTGCCAAAGGTTAACATTACCTATGCTACCAACAGTTTTCCGGAAGAGTTTGTGGCCTAAGGTTTTAAAAATCGGTTCACCTTTCACTGGTGTCAAATGTAGAAGATCTCCGAAAAAGATAATGTGGGTCATTCCGAGGTTGGAGGTAAGGAATTACCGGCACCAGTAAGGGTGCCAATGCCGGTAATCCCTTACCTCTGTATTCCGAGGTCCCTTTGCGGGTCCTTCCTTACCTCCTGCTTTTAGCAGGGGTTAAGTACGGGATCCGCAAAGGTACTTCGGAGGTAATTACGGTACCGTAATTTACGGTGCCGTAATTACCTCCTTCCCCATTCCCATTGAGCCCTATGGGGCAGAAATGGGAATGGGGAAGGGCAAAAGGTGAATGGGGAATTACCGGTCCCTCCAACCCTGGAATGGACTGGTAATTACTCCATTCACCATGCCGGATTTGGGACGGTTTCGGAGACAACCATGGAGCTAATTACTCCATGGTTAGCTCCAAACCCGGAATGAGGCCCAATGTGTTTCCCTGCAAAGAGTTCTTTGTTGGTACTTTTAAGTACTTCTTGCAATCTGAGATGAATCAAAGCTAACATTAGGTTGGAGACCATGCTCACTTCATCTATTAGTAGCATTTTCATTTGTTTCAATTCTCTACATAATTACATTGCAGCTTCTGCAGAAAGTTTGTAGTAGTCTAATTTATTTTGATGCTCTACTGGAAGCAGTAGTAATCGGTGTAAAGTAACACCGCCTATGTTGTAGGCAGCTAAACCTGTAGGGGCTGTTACAACAGCTGACAGTTTGTTGTTTGTCAATTGTTGAAGGAACTTGCTGATGATTTTCATTAAGAATGTTTTCCCTAATCCAGCTTCACCACTGACGTACTGCAGTATAGGTTTGTAATTTTGGCAGGTACATTCTTTATTTTCATGTTGCACACCATGTACAATTTGTTTTGTTACGTCTTCAAAAATGGTGCGCTGATCATTGTGAAGTTTTGCTTGTTGTACAGTTAAGTCTTCTGTATCTTCTTGATACTGATACATGGTGTTTTCTACTTCTGCCATAGCTACTTCAGCCTCATTTGCTATTAGTGGTTGTACTAGTGGTTCTCGACTTCCTGTCACAGAAGGTTGACTACTGTCAGAAGAGTCCTTATCTAGTTGTGCCTGAAGTTCTTCTTCCTGTTGCTGCTCATTGTGTAACATTGTTTTGTACTGCGTATCACATCGGTGATAGTGCTTTCATTTGCTTTGAAAGCATCTTTGTAGCAGTCATAGTTATCTAGTATGTCTTCCTCTTTTCTCCATTGTTTGAAAAGTTTTAACAGAGACATGTAATATAGTTCTTTCTGTTGAGGAGTTTTTAATGACAATTTTACATGATTAATTAAGCTTCGTTTGGTAAGTTTCACTAAGCTCCCTTCACAATCGGTTACTCTATATCTACGTTTGCTTTCATCAGGTTTTACATTATTTTTGTATGCAAAGTTTTGAGCTATGTTGTATAGACACATGCTTTCCAGAGTGCTACTCCTGTCCGGATAGTATGTGTCCAGTAAATTGTTTTTTAGAATGTCTTGGCTGTTGGGATCATTTCTGGCAATTGTTTATATGTCCTCATATGATTTTAGCACTCTTTTTCTAGATTTTGCAGGACCAAGACTGAGCCATACTATGTTGTCTGATTTTCCATACAAAGCAGTGCCAGTTAAATGATCTACTGCTTCATAGGCCCCACATTCTCTATGAGAGAGCATTTTTATGCCTAGGCTGCACAATTTCTGTGTTAATGTTTTGTCTGATGCTAGGTCATCCCAGAGGTCTTGAAGCTCTGTATTTTCTGCTTTTGTTAAGTAGGCTGTAACATATCGTGTAACCGCAGTTGAATTGTCTGCAGTGTACTACACATCTATGTTTGCATTCCATAAGAGGGCAATGATTACATTGTAATCATTGATATATTTTGATTCTTCCCTTCTTTTTATGTAATACGTGTTTTTAGGTGATTTACCTTTAACACTATGTCGAACTGAAAACATGAAGTTGTTTACTTCACCTGTTTCTGTAACTGGTCTAGGGAAACCAAGGCTGCATTTGGTGTAGTATTTACCTTTGTTTTTGTATTTGAAGCGACAATATTTGCCACATTTGTGTCTTTGAAATTGTAAAATCTGCCCATGCAGCTCACTATGTGTCTGTTTTGAAGGGATTTCACATGTGACATATTTTTGGATAAACTGCAAAACAGTGTTATCACTGTCGTGCCCAAATTTCGGTGCACCTTTGATCCATAACAGCAGGTGAATGTGTGGTTCTCCTCTCGCTTGATATTCTTTTCTCCAAAAGAAGTGCTGCACTTCTCCAAGGGGAGGAACAGTTTTATTGTAAATAAAGTGTAGCATGGAAATGAAACAATGATGGAAATATCTTGAGACATTAACTGGTTCTAGAGAGAAAGGTTCTCCAGGTGTTAATATATCTATGTTGTTTTTGTTGCTGTTTGCTATGTGTAGGAACTCATTTAAATCTTCCCATGCATATTCTGCATAATTTAGCATAACAAACCAAGTCGGTGGTCCAAGGTTTCTGACCATGCAACGCACGTCTCTGTGCCATCTGAACAAGTATTCCTTTGTAACACGCATGTTTGCAAAAAATTTGTTATACTTGTTTGTTTGTTTTTTTTTTTTTTTTTTTAGTATAGCGCTCCAGACCCAGGGGTAAATGGGCACTTAAGGATAGGTTACATAGTTACAGTATAAAAGCAGTTATACAATTGTGGTGGTAATATGCCATATATGGTATGTACAGGCAGGTAGTAGGAAACAATTCAGAATATGTACAATATATACAGTTAGTACTGAGCTTAGTCTGTCTGAGGATTGCCTTTTCCAGAAGCCAGCTAATGACTAGTTTTCTGAACACTTCAAAGGATTTGGTCAGTTTAATATTCAGTGGCAGGGTGTTCCAGAGTTGAGGGGCGAGGACACTGAAGCTCGAGCCCCCCGGTCTTTTGGCAGTGAATCTGGGCACGATGAGGCTGAGAGTATTGGATGATCTGGTGATTCGTGTGTTTGGTTTAAGAGTGAGTTTGTTGGTAAGGTACTGGGGGGGCTAGGTGGTTTAAGGCTTTGTAGGTGAGGCAGATGGTTTTAAGGTCGATTTTTTGTTGAATGGATAACCATTTGCAAGATATTCTTATGTGGGAGATGTGCTCTCTCCCTGGAATATTTAATGCTGCTCTCAGCGCATTATTTTGGAGGATCTGAAGTTTCTTGATTATAACTTGGTTGGCACCAAGGTAGAGGCTGTTGCAGTAGTCAAGCTTCGATTGTATGAGGGCCCTCACCGGAATGAGGAAGCTGTTTGTAGATAGAAAAGGTCTGCAGGCCCTGATTAGTTTTCCCGTGTATGCGGTGGCTGAGGCAGTCATATTAACTTGTTTGGAGAGGTTGGTATTGGCGTCAAGGTAGAAACCGAAAGTTTTCACATTATTCACAACTGGAATGATGTTGCCATCTATGGTGAAGTTGGAAAAGTCGGGGCTGAGTTTCTGTAGATTATTGGGGGACCCGACTAGGAGGAGCTCGGTCTTCTCATCATTCAGGCAGAGGCCGTGTGTGGCCATCCATGCCTGAATGATGGCGAAGATTTTGTTAATCCTGGTGGCATCAGTGTTGTAGTTGCCAGTGATGGTGAGGAGTATCTGGGTGTCATCTGCGTAGTTGGTGTAGGTGACCCAGATGGTCCAGTTTATCAAAGAGAGGCTTTGTAAAGATATTATAGAGGGTGGGGGAGAGCAGGATCCTTGTGGGACAACGCAGGTGAGGGGGATGGGATCTGCTGCGGCCACAGATGAGAAAACCCTCATGGTTCTGTTGGCTAGGAAGGATTGTATCCATGTGACAGCAGAGGGGGAGAAGTGGGCAGCAGAAGAGAGGTGGTTGCAGAGTATTTTGTGGTGAACCAGGTCAAAGGCTGCTGAGAGGTCTAGGAGGAGTAGGATGGCTGCTTTGTTTTTGTCCTTGATGTCATCAATCTGGCTTTTGAGGTCAACAAGGGCAGTTTCCATTCCGTGTTGAGGGCGAAAGCCAGATTGACGCAGGCCTAGCAGTTGATTGGTCTCCAAGTAATCTTGGATTTGCAGGTAGGCAACTCTGTCGAGGATTTTGTAGCAGGAAGGGGAGTGTGGTGATAGGCCTGTAATTGGTGGGAATGGCCGGGTCGAGAGATTGTTTTTTTAGGAGAGAGAGAACCCATGACTGTTTTAGGTTATTAGGAACCAAATTGGTCGAGAAGCATAGGTTAATAATAGTTTGGAAATGAAGGGGGCTAGGTCTCGCGCAGCATCTTTGATGATCTGTGCGGGGCAGCTGTCCCCTTTACAATTAGAGGGTTTAAGGGATGCTATGATTTTTGGATTTCGGGTATAGTAACCGGTTTGAATGTGAAGCCGGAAGTATTGCTGGTCGGGGTGGGTGTGCTAGGTATGAAGGCGTTACTATTTGAGAGTTGTAATCTTTTGGATTCGATTTTGTTTTGAAGACCAGTGATTTTGTTAGCTAGGGCATTTTGGATGCTGGTGCACCATGGCTTGTCCTTCACTCAGGTATCGGTTGGAGGGTTTAGATTTTCTAATTCCTTCAGGATGGTGAAGAGTCCTTTAGCAGAAGATTGGGCATTGTTTATTTTAACATTGTAGGCTTCTTTTATTAGTGTGGATTTTCTCTTTCTTATAGTTGGAGGAAATGGTCATAAGATTGGATTTGTTTTCTGCAGAGGGGTTGGTTTTCCATAGGGTTTCCATCTTGGCTTTCTTTTTTCTAAGAGTTTTGAGTTCCGGTGATTGTAAAACCTCATTGTTTTCCTGTACTTTTTGTATTAACTGCGTAGCTGACATATTTTGAAAGTGGGATCCAGATTTAAGAATGTGTGCAACTCCATAACATAGTGTTGCTAATTCACTTTCATAGAGTTGGTGGAAGATGTATTCCACATTTTGTCTAAATCTAGGATCTTGCGAATACATTCGTAATGAGCGGTATTCTGATGCCCCAATCTGAGTGGATCCATCATCGTATCTTCCACCTTTGCCAGTAGGAAATAGCAGTGGAAAAGCATGTGCTTCTATACTTTGTTCCCAAATACTCATTGGTGACCCTTTGGTTTGTCGCATTTGGTAAGTTTCGAGTGCATCATCTATGCTTTCATTCGAATGCAATGGATTAATTGTGTATTGGTCCAAAAGAGTGGATACTGTAGCTGGATCCAGAAGTTCGAATTGTGCAGTTTCTGATGGCTCTTGAATTTTTACAGTTGTTTCCCTTAAGCTTTCATCAATATTTATTTCCTTGTAGTACTCATTATTGTCTTTTAGATATTGCAATGCTTGTCTAACTTTGTGTAAGTCCACTAATTGTTGCAATTTTTTTTGTCCTTTGTTGGTTCTCCATTTACCAAGACTATTAAAGAATGCTCTATTGAACGTTCCACTCCAATTTCCGTTAGTTCTAATGGCAAATAAACTACTTTGCCACAAATGCCTTTCACCAAATCAGAGGAAGGTAATTTTGCTGTTTTTGGATGAAGGCGTATAATTGCTTGAAATGGGTAAACTGTTTGAATTATTATGCTCTCATACAAATTGAGCTGTTGCAGGATTTTTGGTAACGCAAACAATTCTAAATTATTTGTAATAACACGTGAAGGAGTGTGGTTGTTGTCTAATTTTGCAGTACAGTAACTGCAACATATTAGGCGTTCAGTTAGTTCATATTTGTTTTCAGCTAAAAGGTACAAAGCTAATTCAAACCATTTAGAGTCTTCATTGTCTTCTATTTTGTATGCTATGTCCACATTTTTTGTGTTCCTTTTTTGTAAAACGTTCTGCGGCAACACACACATACATGGTTTGGTACTTCAGCCGATGACCTTTTAAATTTTACTATTTCTTTTCTGTATGTGCGTATTAGAAGGTTGCTATGTGCAGAATTGTTGGTACTATGTTCTAAAACTGTTGCATTTTGTAAGTGGCTCTCACTTCCAAAATACTTTTTCTGAATACGGTCAATTTCTTCTTTTAAGTATTTGGGTGTACCATGCAGAAGAGTGGCATTTAAATTGCCTAATTCTGAAGCTGGACTTTTTGCATAGTATATTTTATACACAAAATGTCTTACATTGGAATGATGTATTGATATTCTTTTGATATCATGGAAGGTACTTTTGCAAATAGGCCCAGAAATGCAAGCTAATGAATGCCCTTTTAGTCCTGTGTCTTTCCACACTGGACAAATATCCATATTTTGCAGCACTTTCATTTTACTTTTGTCTTTACCTTTTACATATTGATTGAGGAACTGACGTAAAAATATGAAAGCTTTGTTTGGAATGGCACACATTGATGGACACGGCCATTTGTATACTGGACGGTGTGGTTCTGCTGAATCGAGAGGCAATTCTGAGTTTTCAGGGAATAGTTTTGTAAGCAGTGTTTCTTGTTCCATGATGGTAGTATTGATTTTCTCATACCCTAGTCCACTGCTATGGATGGAAATTGTGTTTGTTTGATTTTGTTTGTATGCTTCTTCATTAAAATATGGCTCTGTGCCGGTTGTGTGACTCCATTCACCACCACAAACATGTAAGAAATTGTTTTTGTTCACATTCCATTTATTGCTGAGTTTCTTTTGTAGTTTGGTACTTAGTTTTGGTAGTGCTTTCATCCTATTTAACACTTATATGAACAACTTCCTTTTGAGAAGGATTGCACTGTCCATGAGAGCTTGTAGGATTAACTTTCTATGGTAGGTTTTAAGGGGTGAGGATTTTTTCGGTCCGCTTCTTAGCAGATTCTGAAGGACTCTGTGACGAAACATTTTTGATAAAATACTTTTTTTACTATGAGTTCTTCTTACACAATCAAGATTATTAGGAACATTGTTAGCTGTACTGGTAGCCGTTTTTTTGACAACATTTTTGTGTTTTGTGATACTTTTTGATGAGGAGCTACAGTTCCGGGAGTTGAGACTTCCTTTATTTTGTTAACCAACTGCATTAGCTGGTTTGTACCAACATTCTCTACAAACTCTACAACAGGTGGATGCTTACATTGGGCACCTTTATTTTTATTTGCTCTACTTCAGCGTTCCTTTCTACGCAGTTGCTTTTTGGTAGGCATTCTGTGGTGTCTGTTCAAAAGAAAAGTATACTTTGGTCTGTTGTCCAATGTATGTGTGCAGTGTGCATATGTGCATGAGTCTGATGGGGAAGCTATTTGTTATGGTGTGTCAACGTGCATTGAACGCTTGCAATGATTTGGTAAGGCTACTTTACTGTTTGTATACTACTACATTGTGCTTCAGATGAAAGTACAAAGTGGCCTACTTGTGACGAGAACCATTATCAATAACCAAAATGCCAAAAACTTGCTACAGCAACTTCTTTTCACTATCTAACCTTCTAAGGATTACGTATGTTATTTGAGTAACAAACACACAGGGATTCAATGCTTGCTTTGGTGCCCAAAATAAACAAATAACCCACGCAGCCTGTTTGAGGAGTAGTTACAATATAAAGGTTGTACTGTACTTACTCTTTTTTGCAAGATGACCAGGTTTCTTTGGATATGTTGTCTGCAGTGTAGATGCTGTTGATTCTCAGGAGAGTAGTCTTCATTGCGATTCAAAAAAACAAAATCAATTACTTTGTGTGTTTGCAGCAGTGATGATACTGCACACATTAATTTTGCTTCTTTCGTCAGAGCATTCAACTTTCATATTTCAACCCATTACACATGTACATTTCACTTCACTCTGTGCAGTATTTGCTTGGTACTTGCAACATGGTACTTGAAAGTCCTTCAAAATAGCTAAACCTCTTAAGGGTATGGAAATGCCTTGTTGTTTACAAAGTGTACTATGCATAGGAGAGAGGTTTGTAAGCGATAGGGCAGAGTACTAGATGGGGAAACATTTTGTACTTGTAAATTAAAAGCACGATGCTGAAAAATCGGGAGACCCTCAGAAGGAAATGTCAACACCGCAATCGGGAGCGATTACTATTCTCATATGATCACATTGCAAGTAGCATTAATGTAGGCCGTACAGAGTACATAACTCCGACATTTTCACATACAAAATTGAGTTCTGCCCTAAACAGGCATGCTTGCAATGTATGTACAGGTTATGCGGAAGACAGTAAGAAGTTGTGTGGTTTGTGAATCGCAAATCGGACATCTTGCACTTAAAAGGGGGAGTGTTGTTATGTATTCCCTATGCACATTTAGCGGCATTATTTTGTCTAAATTAAATCATAAGTGTTCCACATGTTCTCTGATTAAAATATACATACCTGTATTCTACACTCATGCATATGCACATGCAAGGAGCTGTATGTAGAAAATCACCATACTTGCACATTAGCTTGTGAAGTAGGTGCTTTGCAATGATATGCGACTTCCATTCAGAATCATCGACTGTAATTTTGAAGTGCGCAATGTTGATTATGGAGTTAATATTAACGATGTTCAATGTGATTGGTGGATGATTGTGCGACTGCTTAGTTGTGTCCAATGAGGGAATCGCTTTGGTACCGCTGTAGAAAAGGTGGAAGGACTGGGTAAGAGTTGTGTGCCACACGTAGGCAACGCTTGTCCGCTGGTAGGGCGTGTCATGTGCAGGTTTCTACAGCAAATCCTGCATGACAAAGCGACTGTAGGCATCAGCCAATTAGATGTTCACATTACTCTTTTGTGTCAAAAGACGGTGCGCACAATGAAGATGTCAGAGTTGGAGAGGGTCAGGGTTTTGGTGGTTGAAGTCATTTTTGTGCAAGGCTTGCAACACTATGCCGAGGATAGGCATGTGGCACACCATTTCGATGTGAGAGGAATGGAGGTGGTGTGGAGCGCTGACACTGATGCGAATGCTGCAGCAATTCTGAAAGTTTGTAGAGACATGCATACAATGACCACTCCTCATGTGGTAATTTTGCACTACGGTGCTTGCCATTTGGGATACGTGAGTTCACGTACTTTGTTGGGAGATTTGGCACAGTTGGTTGAAGCACTCATGACCATCTTTCCAACAACGAAAGTAATTTTTTCTATTTTACTCCATAGAGTACTATGGAACAACAATTCTGTTTTCTGTCCAGTTCAAAGCATCGGGAAGTGTATTATCAATCGCGGCATGCGTGCATTCATGCTACGAGCTGGTATGTTTTTCTGCAGCCACGATAACATTGCTCCAAGCAATGTGGATCACTTTGAAGTAGATGGTGTTGCGCTATCTCCTTTGGGAAATGCGATGTTCTTTTGGAACATAAGGCTTGCTTTAGAGAAGGTTCTGTAATGTTTGCAGGAGTAAAGCAAGGACAAAAAATACAAAAAAATACATAAAATAGATGTCTGTACGGTATCTGGCCAAAAATAATAAAATAAAATGGCTCTTTTGAGCCTACCTTAAAGGGGAAAAAGGGGAATAGTACTTTAATGTACCGTCACCACGGTCTGATCCTGTACATGTCTGCGAACATGGCGGTACTTTGCAGCCGGCACATATCACCATCGGGGATTCAGGGGTGGAGACGCATGTAAATGAGAATGAGCGGAGCTAGGGATTGGTCCATAAAGTTCAGTAGGTGTGTTCTGACCGACGTACGTTAGTAAGTCTGTCTTCTCCCTCACAGGAAACCACACAGCCATGGCTTTCCATGCTCAAAAACAGATTATCCAGATTTTGGGAGACTCATGGATACATTGGTTGAAGGTGCATGCAGAAAGCTACAGTTTATCTGCAGATCTTGAATTTCCTCATGTGGAAGTGCACTGGCATGGCGTGCATGGCATGAGATGGCTGGATTTGGTACCTCTCTATGTTACTTTACTGACAGAGCGTCCTCCAAATATACTCATCATTCATTGCGGAGGAAACAGTTTAGGCCATGTATCTGGAATTTCTTTGCAATTTGCAATGAAGGAAGGACTCGCGAAGCTCATGGATATGTTTCCAAATTGTCAAATACTTTTTTATCGTATTGCACAAAGACAAATATGGCTGCGTTCTTCTGTGTTTGGTCCACAAATGGAGAAAGCGAGACACAATGTGAATAAGGCTGTGTGTGCCTTTTTTAAGAGATGTTGGCATGTTCTCTTTCCACAATGAAAACATTTTGTTTCGCAGCACTTTCATTTTCCGAGATGGATTCCACCTTACATATGCTGGCAATCAGATTTTTCTTCGCAATGTACAAAATGCATTGCGACCTCTTTTGCAATCACACTAACCTATCTGGCAATCCGTTTTCACCAATCCACAGTTTTTGACCCACACAACACACCACCGAAATGCTCTTTTCAGAGCCGCCACTTACTCCCAGTGTATACTTCATTGTGTTTGCTCTGCTTGCACCCTCCCTTTTTTCCCCTACGACTGTCCACTAACTTTTTCAGAACTCTGCGGGGGTCTACGAACGTCACTTCATAGTTCTACTGTTATACTGAGAAAGGCAGCTCTGAAAAGAGCCTTTTCTGTAATTTTGTTGTTTGTACGTTTATTGCTGAACAGCACATGGCACACTAGGAGAAGAGGCCAAAGGAGGGTAAGGAACGGACACCAGCCAGGGGGATAAGAAAGGGCAAGTGAACAGAGAAAGATATAGGGTGAACTTTACTTAGGTAAGGAGCAGTTCTTCTGGTGCTCTGTGACTGCAGCCTCAAAAGCACTTCAAAAACTCCCCCCCTGCAGAGTACTGAATCACAATAGGTGCACACTACTGTCACCTTTGAAAGGTAAGGGTCAACAGCATTGCGAATGGCTTGTGAGGCAGCTGGAGGCAGGCGCTCCCTCACAGGAGCGTCTCTTGTGGTGGGAGGATCGGACACAGAGGATGCTGTGGAGGAACTCAATCGACTACGCTCTTCACATGGCACCACCTTGCGAATGTCGGCAGTGTGGAACAAAGTGAGCTGTTGCTTCATGGTTGTTGTACCAAAACTGTACATACCAAATCTCCCGCGACTCAGCACCACCTCGCACTGGTTACACTTCACCAGGTTCGCACGTGCTTTTGGTACGTTCCCATAAACGGAAAGCAACCGCCACACCCACGACTCCCGCCGAGTGCTCCTAGTGCAGAGTTCCTCCACTTCATTCTCTTCCTCCTCTTCTTCCTCGCTCTCTACATCCTCACCCATATATCTCTCTGCAGGCCCTTGGGGAGGCGGTGGTGATGGCGGGTTTGGGGGTGGTGCATAGGATAATGATCCAACAGCAGCCATGGAAGCCATACCGATTAGTTTCCTTTTGCTCACTACAGCAGTAAAGGCAGTACACCTCAATCTGCTATAGCTACAAGGACAATGAAGATGTGCTCGGGGTTGTGGCCATTTGTAGGGGTGGAGGGGTGTGCCTCGTGATCGTCTTCATCCCTGCAAAGCGGTACAAAAATTTTACACAGCAAGTCCTGAGGTCAGCTATTGTCTGGGATATGTGAAATTACACTTTTACCCTCTACAATACTTTGCCTCCTGTCTACAAGTTCTTTTGTACTGTTGCGGAAGCACACCAACCGCACAAATTAGTCCCCATGCTCAGCGTGGGTGCGGTCACATGATGACGTCCTCAACACCTCCGTGCCAGTAATGGAAGTCCCCTGGGCAGCAAATGCAGAGTATCAAACGTCAGCATGCGCACAAGTGTCCTACGGACAGTGTTCGTTTCTCAAAGTAATTGAAAGTGCGACACAAGTGAGACGGACAGTTACGGACAGGCGCAATGTTCGCTATACTTACGTTTGTACTGCGCATGTGCACACATGCTATGTTCACTGTACGGACAGTTCCAGTGTCCTTAGGACAACTCCATTTTGTTTGCCTACGAACTTGCCGGCCACCGCGCCTGTTCTACGGACGGCACCATTTTGCCTGCACCCGATACAGGCAGCTATACTGTCCTTCACACATTTTGCTCATTTACACCCATTCCGGATATCTGGTGTGTTCTACGAACATGTATCATCTCGTTTCCAAGTGGTACGGCAAGGTATAATATCCTTTGGACACCCCTTTCTGTTTATGTACGCACAATTTCAACAGATGATGCAGTCAAACATCAAATCTATCTCACTTGACATTACTAAGGGTAGGTGTACTGCCTTTACAGCACCCACATTCCATTTGTTGCGGATAGGTCGCACAGGCGCGCTGTTCGTAAACATTTTATGTCTTTTTAAAAAAAAAATGAAACACAAACTCTTTCTCTACAACTACTGTACAAAAACATTGAAAACACACACAATCACACATCATTCTAAAGAAATAGCGGGGGAAGCGGACACTGAAACAAATATGGGGGAATTAGGATTCAACACGGGCTGGTTATGAGGAGAAGATTTGTAAGGGGAAGAAGGGATGGATATTTCGTCAAAACATCTATTTTCCTCTTGAAGGTTTGGGTATGAGTCACTAGGGAATGGAGAAGCAGGGCAGGTGCAGGTGGAGCAATGGTAACAAACTTTTCCTCTCACACAGTCCTCCACAAACTCCCCTAAACTTAAAAAATTCTTGTTCAATATGTCCATTTTCTGCTATATCCTTTTTATCCTGTCTTCTCCTGTCTCGTTTGTTGCCCTTTCCTCTTTTCTTTCCTGGTGTGTTGAAAAAAAAGACATAAGTTAAATGCCTATAAAATACTGGTCATTATTTTGCATATGCAGAGCAATGTCTACCATTATTGTCACGGGGCCTCATTACACGGTAGGCGGTAGACATGTCGCTATTAGCGCCATGGCTACCCCTTACCACCTTCTGGGTCTGGGTAGGCGGTATGGGGACTTACCGGGTCATTCCGACCCTTGGGGACCCGGTAAATCCCCATGCCAATTACCATTCCCTATTCCCATTCGAGCCCCCATAGGGCTCAATGGGAATGGGGAAAGAGCTAATAACGGTAACACTATTAGCGGTACCGATATTTGCTCTGAAGTCCATCAGCGGGTCCCTTCCTTAACGTGTGGTGTTACCACACGTTAACGACGGGACGCGCTGAGGGACCTCGTAGTAGGGCGGTAGGGGATTACCGGCACCGGTGCCCTTACCGGTGCCGGTAATCCCTTACCGCCATCCGTGTAATGAGGCCCACTGTCTTCAGACATTTCCCCATGCGGGAAATACTCCTTCAGCCACTCCAAAATATTAGCCATGTCTGAGTCAAAACAACAGAAAGAAATTAATATTTCTGCACCACATACCAAAAAAAACCCCACACCCATATAAAAAAAATGACCTGCACTCACTCTTTTGCTTTAATCTCCCTTTTCATATATATATATATATATATATATATATATATTTCACCTTGTGAAATACTTTTACTTGAGTGTGAAAATTATAATGCTGTCTTGTTTTGGAGCTGTTCTGGCGGTATCCGCGCACACGAAAAAATTAGTAGAAACTTTCGACCCCCTGCACCAAACATGACCAAACTTTCCAACCAAAGTCAGAGTAGGCGATATATTTTTTTGACAAACTTTGGCGACGATCAGTCCAAGGGTACGACAGTTATAAGGCAGCCAAAAACAGTTCTTTCTATGGAAACAGCCACTCCACAAAAGCAACACAGTCAGTAACGTCCCTCTCAAATGTGCTCCAGTGGGTGCCGCCAGGACCTAGAGGTTAAGATATATGTCCATATACTTTTGAATGTATACGTGTACAATGGCTTATGCCTCCATGACTAACAAGGTCGTTACTGGGTGCATGGGCTTCGGCCATGCAGCCAACACTGTACACCCTCCCCAGAACCATCTGACATGCTAACCTATAGGACGAGTGTATGCACTGCAGTAATACGAAGTGGTGTTCCTGGGCAGGGCTTAAGGTTTTACGACAATGATGTATGGGCTACGTGCTGCAGTAATGGAAGCAAAACTCTACATCCTGCCCACAATCACCTCAGTGATGTACAGTAGTACAGGTGTATTGATAGGTGTGCTATGCTTCACTTATTCTTGCCAGACACTGCACTCCTACCTGTTTGTACATAGATATTATTGCAATGTGTTGATGTGCACTGGCTAATAACTCCAGTGCTTATAACTTTCTTGTAGGGTGCATGCCCTTTGGCCATGCACCCAACACTGTACACTCTCTCCTCAACCATGTAAGTGATAATGAATACTACACGTGTAGCCATGGTCATGACATGCAGCGGTGGTTGTTGGCGGGGCCTACAGTTTTGGAAATATGGCCTACGGCCTACGGCCTACGTCCATGCATCCAAGACTCTAGGCCCTGTCCACAACCATTGCAGCATGTCACGCCCATGGTGGCGTACTAAGGAATAACACAACCATAGGAAAATTTAATATAATTGGAAAATACACTCAAAATTAATGGTCACTAACGTCACGCGTGTCCTGCGAACATTTTACAATGGCTTATGCCTCCACCGCTAACAAGGTCGTTACTGGGTGTATGGGCTTCGGCCATGCAGGCAACACTGTACACCCTCCCCAGAACCATCTGACATCCTAACATATAGGACGAGTGTATGCACTGCAGTAATATGAATTGGTGTTTCTGGGCAGGCCCTAGGGTTTTACGACAATGATGTATGGGCTACGTGCTGCAGCCATGGAAGCAAAACTCTACATCCTGCCCACAATCACCTCAGTGATGTACAGTAGTACGGGTGTATTGATAAGTGTGCTATGCTTCACTTATTCTTGCCAGACACTGCACTCCTACCTGTTTGTACATAGATATTATTGCAATGTGTTGATGTTCACTGGCTTATAACTCCAGTGCTTATAACTTTCTTGTTGGGTGCCTTCGGCCATACACCCAACACTGTGCACTCTCCCCTCAACCATGTAAGCGATAATGGATACTGCACGTGTAGCCATGGTCGTGACATGCAGCGGTGGTTGTGGGCAGGGCCTACAGACTTGGAAATATGTCCTTCGGCCTATGGCCTATGGCCATGTATCTAAGACTCTAGGCCCTGTCCACAACCACTGCAGCATGTCACGACCATGGTGGTGTACTAAGGAATAACACACCCATAGGAAAATGTAATGTAATTGGGAAATACACTCAAAATTAATGGCCACTAACACCACGCGTGTCCTGCAAACATTTTCAAGGTGCCTGTACACAGCACCGACTCAAAAAGTAGCCTTTTTAGATCTTTCATTTTCTGCACGTACAAACATCCTGAAGAAGGCGCCAATGCAGGTTATATAGGCTCTGGCCACAACCACTGCAGCATGTCACGACCATGGTGGCGTACTAAGCAATAACATACCCATAGGAAAATGTAATGTAATTGGGAAATACACTTAAAATTAATGGTCACTAACGCCACGCGTGTCCTGCGAACATTTTCAAGGTGCCTGTACACAGCACGGACTCAAATAGTAGCCTTATTAGATCCCTCATTTTCTCCGCGTACAAACATCCTGAAGAAGGCGTCAATGCAGAATATATAATAGACAATTGCCGGCCAAACAAGTACAGTATTTCATCCGTCTCTTACTCTGTGATCGTCCCCACACACTATAGGAGAGCAAAACAGTTTTGAAAACAGCATTTCACCTCTGGTAAGTAGCGCGCTGTCTTCAGATGCAAGGTGTTGGGTGCATCCACACATTCTGACGTACATCCCGGCTCACTGTAGCCAATCGGCGCACATTTCGCGTGTCCGCGGTGATGATGCCACCCCCCCTGGCCAATCGGTATCATGTCCGCGGAGCGAACAGGGAAATGTGACCGCGGAGCGGACATAGATATCACTAATTTATTCAGACATATTTTTTGGTCGTTTTAAAGGAAATTACTAGATGGATTGTCACCAATGCACGCTTTCAGGTCTAAGCACCTGCCCCTGGCACAAATTTGGTGCTAATCCATCCAACGGTTTCACATGTAGCCGTGCGCAAATTTTTTCCCCCATTCAGTCTATTGGAAAAAAAGACATTTTGGGACCCCCCCTATAACTTTGCCCCCCTGGCTCAAACATATCCAAACTTTGCAAACAGAGTGACCCATATACTGTTTTTGCAAAGTTAGGTGAGGATTCGTCCAGGGGGAGCGGAGTTAGAAGCCGCCCAAAAAATGCTCTTCCTATGGAAACAGCAACTTAACCATAACTACACGGCCACTACCGTGGCCGTGTAATATACAATGAAAAACCTTTGTTAAAGGGACGTTATAATAACAAGTAAAACCGAAAAACCTCTGACATTTACCCGTTATGGTAAGCTAAGCGCCCATAACTCTCGCCACTTTCAAGCACTGCTAAGACTAACCCCGAGGATATCAAACATGACATCACTAGCCACTGACCACATCACAATTAACTGCATGCCAAGAACATATCATACACGGTGAACTAATGAAACTAACCCCCAACCCCCAAAATTGAAATCTTATTTGTGAGCTGTTTGCGGACATCTGAGAAAAAACATGCCAGTTTTTGTACTTTTTAAGGCCATATCCCATCCCTTCCACATCACCCTCACCTCTCCACATATTGTTTCAAGTACAATTTTGTGTTTCTTAATATGTCTGCACTGCGATGTCCACAGACACCTGTGAATGTCCACAAATCCAATGTGGTGGGCGTCTCCAAAAATCTGATGTGCCTCACGCTCTTCACCATCCAATTAACGACTGCATTCCGTGTGCGCGGATATCACACCCACTCTTCAGCCAATCGAGTGCCCATCCTCAGACCGAAGAGGGAAGTCAGCTTGCGGACCAAACCCAGATATCACTCATTTATTTTAACCTCCTTTTTGGTCATTTAAAAAAATGACGACTGGACAGATTTACACCGAATTTACAAAAGCATGCTTTTGGTATCAAGCCGCCATTCCTGCCTCAAATTTGCTGAAAATTCATCCTGCGGTTTGCGCTGTAGACGTGTGCACATCTTCTTTCCATTGCGTCTATGGCAAAAGCCACACATTTTGGGTCCCCCCTACAATTTTGCCCCCCTTGACAAAACCTCACCAAACTTGGAAGGATCAATCTGACGGTGCCATATACCTCTTTTATGAGGATTGATCCAGGGGTTTGGGGGTGCGTAGTTATAAGCTGCACAAAAAGTGCTCTTCCTATGGTTTGAGCAACTTAACCATAACTACAGGGCTGCTACTGCAGGCCCTGTAATAAAAGTGAACATTTGTGGGTTTGTAGGTGTGTGGCTTTGCTTATGTTCCCTATACAATTACAACCCATTTCAGTAATCTGCACCAAGTGTTTCACAGTCACCTGCTAGGACCCTCCAAACATTACTGACTACATGACATCTGCAAACCCCACCCCTTTCCCAGGATTTCAGCACAAGTGAAAATTCAGGTGTGGGTTTATGGATTTGCGTATGTTCCCTATGCAATTCTACACCAGTTCACCAATCTGCACCACATTTTGCACAGTCACCTGTATTGACCCTCCAGACATTACTGGCTACATGACATTGGACACCTCACCCTATTCCCCTAATTTCAGCAAACGTAAAAATGTGTGGGTGGGTGTGTGGCTTTGCATATGTTCCCTATACAATTCTACACCATTTCACTAATCTGCACCCAATTCTGCACAGTCACCTGTTAGGACTCTCCAGGCATTACTGATTACATGACATTTGGACACTCCACCCTTTTCCCTGGATTTTAGCAAAAGTCAAAATATGTTTGTGGGTTTGTGGATTGGTGAAGCATTGTTCCTTAAACAGTTCCACACTGTTTCATCAATCTGCACCACATTTTGCACAGTTACCTGTACAGGGCCATCTTAAGCACTTTGGGGGCCCAGGGCACGGACACCTTTGGGGCCCCCCCTCCTTCAAGCCAAATGAATGAAGGTATCCAGAATATCTGGTCGTGCCCCATCATCACAATCACAACACATTTCTTGGCATGTTACCTCGCAGCTATAAAAATAGCCAACGGTATTCCCTTTCAGTCCCCTTACTCTCTTCATTATTGCTGTAATAAGAAAGATAAAGAAGTAGCATTCCAAGGCCAACATTAGCAGTCCATGACAAGGCTACTTGCATCCTAACATAGGTACAGGCCATTTTTCATCATTGGCAGGAACGAGGAAGGTACACAAGTCATAGTATACATGATTCAGGACACAGATCGTATGTAAAAGGCACACATAATCCATAATATACAGACTCAGATTAGCTCCCTCACAGACTGCAAAAATGCTCGAGCATGGATACAGAAGACCAATTAGAAGCAAGGAGAAAGATACACCTACCATAGAATAGATGGTGGATGAAGATTAGAAGCTACGAGGAAGGTACACGCATCCAGACAGATTGAGATTAGAAGAGGATCATGGTTTTCAAGTAGGGTTGCCATTACAGAGCAAAGAAACAACTGGCTGTGGTGTGCAATATATCAATGCTCACTATTAGTATAGAGGAAGCAACATTATAGTTAAACCAGGTGTGAAGCTGTTGTGATGCTCATACCCTGAGAACAAAATCACTCAGAAGGGTGACAATTGTGAATGGTTTAGGGACTGACAATTGTGACATATTAGGTAGTGCAAGATTAAATGAGATGCCCAGGATTACACAGTGGTTAAAAGGTAAAGCTGGGATTTGCATCCACTCTGCAATTTCTTCACTTTACCACTTGCTTTTCTAGTGCGTACCATGAACTAAAATAATCCCATTTTAGAGATCTGACTTAGAAAGTAGACCAACCACATAACCTAGGATGACAATTTTAAAAGCAAAATGTTATAGAAGCTAATTATGCAAAATGGGAATGATTAAAGCTTCATTGTCTGGATCATTAAGGGAAGTATATAGGTGCAAATATACTATTTGATGAGATCCTCAAAGATTACACCTGGGTTTCTCTTTTGTATTTTAATGCTTTAAATTGGCCCAAAACACAGGCTTGTGAGATTGTTATTCATAAACATGCACAAAAACCTTTCGGTTGTACAAAAAAGCAAACTGTTTTTTTTGTGCCAAATGAGCAGACCTTAAAATATGCTTTCCAGATGCTTGCAATATCGGATCCACTCTCTTCTGTCTAGGACCTTTTGCACAGAAAGGACCTACATAAAAAGTAAGATCAGGTAATTAATGGGCTAAACAATACCCCCAACATGTGAAAAGGCAACCTTTTCAAGGAAGAAAGTACAGGGAGTCAGTGAAATAAATTGATTCGTCCAGGATCACTGTATCCTCTGCTGGGGAAGCCAGGATAGAAGCATGAACGCTTTGGTTCCACAGTCTTGAATTTGCATAGCTAATCACTTCTCTGACTAACACTTTATTGGGCCTCATTATAAGTGTACTGGTCCAGTAACAACGGTGCCGGTAGGCTTTCCGGCACCGTTGTTACCGGACCGGCACACTACGAGTCTGCGGGTGGGTGCTGTTCCACCCGCCAGGGTCAGACCTGGCGGGCAGAACGGCACCCGCCCACAGACTTTCATGGAAGCATCAGCACTGTTGCACACTCAAATGGGAATGGGGATTTACATTTTCTGGCACCTGACTTCACGGACCACCGGGGCTGTAATGCCCTGGTTTTTCCGTGAAGTCAGGCACCAGAAAAGTTTGCAGGTCTGGTGGCAACCTACCGGTTTTACTGGCACAGTTGCCGCCAGACTTGTAATGAGGCCCATATTCTTTATTTGAGGTAGCTGCCTAGGGTTTACAAGCATCTATCTGCAGAAACCAATTTCTAGACCTTCACCATACTGATGCTATATTTGTTTTTATTTTTTATAGCAACCACAGTTACAGGTACACTGCTGAAAATAGCACCCGTTGCACTACAAAACAAAGTGCACATAACTACAGATTTATCAACTTCAAACATAGGAAAGCTGAGTTGGCCTTGTTGGAATTCAGTATTGTAATCTTGCATATGAACACACATCTCTGCAACTAGTGCTTAACACACTGAGCTATCTTCTAAACAAACGCAGCACTCACATTTATCAGTATGCATTTCAACTTTGGCTATTTCACATGATCAATATTATTCCCATAGAAAGGTGAGATTGCTACAGGAGTTGTAGTGAACACACAAACTATGGGCCTCATTACACGGTAGGCGGTGAGCCATGGCGCTATTAGCGCCAAGGCTCATGCCGATAAAATACCGGCACCGCCTTGGCGGAAAGGGGATCTACCGCCCCATTCCAAGGTTGGAGGGGCGGTAAATCCCCCTTCCACCATTGCCCTTCCCCATTCCCATTTCTGCCCCATAGGGCTCTATGGGAATGGGGAAGGCGCTAATTACGGCACCGCAATTTTGCGGTGCCGTAATTAGCTCTGAGGTCCCTTAGCGGGTTGGATTTTAACGCCTGCAAAAAGCAGGCGTTAAATCCCCCAACCCGCAAAGGGACCTCGTAGTAAGGCGGTAAGGATTTACCGGTACCGGTATTTTACCGGTACCGGTAAATCCCTACCGCCATCCGTGTAATGAGGCCCTATGTGTGTGATAGTGAACACATAAAGCATTACAGGGTGAATTGATCAGAGCAGAAAGTATTTGTTGCAACAGACAGGCAATAGGTTCAGAGCCTCAGCACACGCCATAAAATATTTTGATGTGTGTTATTTAAGTTTTGTAAACAATGGTCACTAACCTGTTTAGATTAGACACCCTTGTGGGGGCCCCCTCCAAGGTGGGGGCCCGGGGCAAAACAACGTCACTATACCTGTACCTATGATGGAATGAAAGCCTGAGCAATACCGGGTATATCAGCTGGTATATTATAAAAACAAAATAGAGGGAAAACACACTGCTGGACTCGAGCTAATAGTGAAAATACATTCTCAGTCCCTCTACCATACCTGACTCTTGCTTTGCTCTGGTAGAGTAATCGCTGCTCCACTCTCTGTAATGGTCCAGGACCTTAAGCTCTTCTAGCACCTTCCCCAATGTGTACCCCTTGATCCAGTTGAAAACTGTTCGAGGTCAACAAACACAATATAAATGGTCTCTTTTCTTGCACATATAGATTGATTAAATTATTGCAGAAAGTAAGAACTGCTGCTATATTGTCCCGTTTCTTCGTCCTAAAAATATCTTGTCAATCTGAAGAGAATTATTTTCACATAGACAACCTTCTAAGCACTCAAAGAGAAATGTAACATAAATCGTTTCGACTTAATCAATTAATGAAATAGGGTGATAGTTTGATAGCAGTAGATCATCACCCTTTTAAAAAGAAATTAGGTTATTTCTGCTAGGTGGCAAGATAATGGGACGTGACATTTAACAATAATAAAATTAAAACACGTGATTAGAAAATGGACTAATATCTGCAGCTCATTGTTGAATAGATGTGTTGGAATCAAATCCACCACCGGTACTTTACCAAATATCTGTGTGTGTGTTTGTGTGTATATGTATGTGAGCCAAGGGGCTAGGGAGTAGGTGTGTGACTTTGTGTGTATTGGTATGTCAAGCGGAGGGGATTTCAAAGAGCGGGGGGAGTTATGTATTTCGAATATTAAAGGCTGCACCATATCGGCCGAAAGAAATCTTTTTTCTGCGTGTCCTTTAATATTCGAGATTATCACATAGAATTGAAAAATGACACAGAGGTTGTCACTCTAATGGTCATATGTTGCAAAACATGTAGCCATTGCAGCCCTTCTGTTAAATCCTGAAAGATGCTCAGAATATCGCCTCTAGCACAACATCATGCATGGCGTTTTCACGTGATAGAAGTAAGACTCACATGTGCTTCAAGACCTCATTAAACCAATGAAAGCTTCCAATAGGTATGTGATGAAACACAGAGGTGGAGCAGGGCCATCTATTCCATTGACTCCAAGGCGTTTTACTCTTGCTCATGCTGCTCCTGCACCCTGCAGACTTTTCAAATCTGAATCAGCTGTTTTCTGAAGACACCGATCCTGCAGCTTTGCCACACATTCAAAGGTACCCCTTTGTGGCCCTCATTCTCTGCCACATGCAACCTTTTGCTTTGTTTGAGCTGGGAAAGCTCATAGTGGAAAAAAATAAACAAAATAATACAAAGTGTATCTCATGTTTTGTGCGTTTAAAAAGGAGCTGCATGTTCCAGGAAAGCACGTTTGTTTGTTTGTTTATTCATTTCTAATGTGCACCAGACCCGGACGTATCAGGGCACAGCAGTTAAAGAAAATGCGAGGCAAAGGTTACATAGTTACAAGTTATGAGCAGTAATAACACATATTTATACAGGTTATGAGCAGAAGTATTACATATATACATCAGGAATAAAAACACATATACAAGTTATAAGCAGGAATAATACATATACACATCAGGCATATGTTAAGAAGTGCTTTGAGGGAATATACAGATACAGTACAGAGGTGTACAGCTTGCTGGTCAGTGGATTTGAGCAAATTAATGTAGTCACATCTAAAGTTCAGGTATGGTTGATCTTCTCTAAGAGCGTGTGGCAGAGAATTCCAAAGTTGGGCTGCTTTCATGGGAAAGCTGCTGCCACCTACCTTGGCCAACTTGAATCTGGGGATAGTGAGGCAGTTGACGTTATTAAGTCTCATAGGTCTGGTTGATGTTCTCCTGAGGAGTCTATCCATGAGGTAGCTGGGGGCGGCATTGCTTAATGCTTTATGGCTGAGGGATGCTGTTTTTAGTAAGATTTTCTTGTGGTTAGAAAGTGAGTTATTTTGGCGCCTAGTCGTTGAGATATGTGATCTTCTGGTCACACCAAGTGCAGTTCTTAAGGCATTGTTTTGGAGGATTTGTATCCTCTGAAGGCTTGATTTATTGGCGCAGATGTAAAGGACATTGCAATAATCTAGTCTGGAGAGTATTAGGGCTCTGGCCAAAATCATGCAGTTGTCACACGTGTGCGGAAACACATGTTTTTTGCCCACCATTTAGCTGTATGTGCTCCTGATATGCCTGACTTTGACCATTTGTCCACCATTGTTGCACCCCTCAATTCATTCAAAAATGGCTGCTGGCATTTTAAGCAGCCTGTGTAGCCTGCTATGGGCCCCTGTCCATTGGTTAACTCAGCTTCAACTACCAATTGTTGTGACCGGGAGGCGGGACCTGGCCCATTTTTCAAAGGTCCACTTCTGGCCCCTGGACCTTTCACTTTATTCTTGGTCTTGCACCCTGCAGACCTTGCACTTTCCATGCACAACTTTAAATTGCTTTCAGCTGTATTCTATGCCCAGCTGATGTCGCGGCTCTCTACGCCCACTTTTTAAATCTGGATTAGCTGATTTCTGAAGACGCCGAACCTGCAGCTTTGCCGCACATTCAAAGGTAAGCCTTTGTGGCACTCATACTCTGCCACAGGCACCTTTTTGCTTTGTTTGAGCTGGGAAAGCCCATAGTGGAAAAAAAGAAACAAAATAATATGAAGCACAACTCATGTTTTCCACATTTAAAATGCAGCCGCTTGTTCCAGCAAAGCATGTGTGTTGAAGCACATGTTTTTTGCCCAGCATTTAGCTGTGTGTGCTCCTGATTTGCCTGACCTTTACCATTTGTCCACCATTGTTGCACCCCTCAACTCATTCCAAGATGGCTGATGGCATTTGAAGCAGGCTGTGTAGCCTGCCCTGGGCTTCTGTCCATTGGCTACCTCAGCTTCAACTAACAATCATTGTGAAAGGGAGGCGGGAGCCGGCCTGTTTTTCAAAGGCCCACTTCTAAGGCCCATGTCTGCTCCCTGTTCACTGCCACGACACTTTACAGGAATTTATTCAGGGTCATCCATGTACCCCAGCACCTTTACTACAATGACTCTGCCACCTCTCTCCTGCAAGAAATCCAGACTGCCTTGACATTGTAACTATCTAAACTATGTGTTAGCTCCCTCGTTCTGGACTCACCCCTACCACCTTTGACAATCACTGTTCTTACTGCCTGTTTCTACAATGTTGTCATTCTGATTGCAGTGCTTCTTAAAACCATTTGCTAACCTCTGAATCCTTAATTGGAAAGTCAAATTTTGCTACTTTAGATTTTTGCTGGAAAGTCAAATTTTGCTACTTTTGCTTTTTGCTGGAAAGTCAAATGTTGCTACTTTTGCTAGTTTCACTGTACTTTGCATGTAAACCGTGCTTCTCTGAAACGTGCAGGCCCAGTGACCTCAGCATTCTCTTTTGTTCCACACCTACCTGCCTTAGCCCCTCCTTCTTCTCCCTCATTTCCATGCTTCCACTCCCATGGTGCTTCCTGTTTCTCCTATCTTTTCAAACTGTTTCTCCATTGACTATCTTTCCCTTCTCAATAAATCTGGCAGGAAGAAGTTCAATAAGGATATCCTGACTTCCAACCCTGGTCTCCCTATCGCTAACACCTACTCCAACGCTTCCTAAAGACAGACAATGACTGACATCCTCTTTGTCGTTCCATCGCCAGATCTATGGACTCTTCATATGATCTCTGTGCTCTGCCCTATCTCCTCCTCTCCAGTTAATGGTGGCACTCGCTGGGAAGTTCTCATGGCTTCCTTCGACTCCTCTAAAGACATCATTAATGTCTACCTAAATGGCACTATCATGGTCCAAGGCCCTCAGGCCAGTCTCCTCCTCTTCGATAGGCACTTCCCACGCCTCATTAATTTCCGCTCATCTCCTGCTATCCCCTCCTCTCCCCCCTTGGCTACCTTGTCCTCTCTCTCCTCCTCCTCCTCTGCCCTCCTAGGGCTCCTTCCCCTCCACAGGGCATACCTCTGATGTGTACCCCTCCCCGGATGGTCTTTAAGGCTGTCAACCTTCTTCATCTTGCCACTCTCAACTCTCGCTCTACTGTCAAACACTCCTCTGACATCTGCCACCTCCTTGAAGAACTAGACCTTGATGTCCTTGCTCCTACTGAGACATGGTTTACAGCCAGCTCTGTCACAAGCTTTGACACACTCCTCTCTGATGGCTACAAGATCCTCTCTGCACCCAGATCCTCCCGGTTTGATGGGGGGAGGAGGGGTAGCCTTGATCTTTCCTGAGTGAATTCCTGCCTCTGTCATTCCCATTCAGACGTACTCCCCTTTTAAATGCCTTGTCGTAGGCTCTCTCTCTCTGCTAGCCATTCACTTACCGTGATAACTATCTACCGCCTCCTGTTCAAATCACCTAATTTCTCTCTGAGTGGGAGGACCTCTCCTCCTCCTTACTGGCCTCTACCACTCAACTTCTCCTCCTCTGTGACCTCAATATCCATCCAGACTCTCCTTGTTCCTCCTCTTTACCCTTCCGTGACCTCTGTGACTCCCTCTCCCTGTCCATCCTCCCCTCTGGCCCGACTTACTCTGCAGAGCACTCACCTGACCTCCCACTCACCATCCCGCTGACCACTCCTCCCTTCTGGAGTGATCATTCCCTCCTCTCCTCTCATCTCTCCCTCTCTTTCCCCCAGGCCAAGCCTACCCCAATATTACCACCTACCTTTTCTGGCATCAGGCCCATGAAGCGTGTGTCAGTTGAGGCATTTGCCACCACCTTCTCTCTCCCTCTCTCCACATCTGTCTGACTCACATCCTGACACAGCCCTGTCTCTGCTCTACACTTCTATTTCTGATACTCTTGATGCCCTTGTCCCTGTCATGAGGATCCGCTTGAAGTCCAAAGCCAAGTGCAATTCCTGGTATGACTCCGACCTAGCTACACTTAAACGTAAGTGTAGGGTGGCTGAGAGGAAATGAAAGGCTTCTTGTTCATCCTCTGACAAACTGGCCTGTTGCATGCTCCAAAGGCAATACAGACTCTCTAGCATCACCAAGAAGAGAGCCCACATTCAAGCCTGTGTCTCTGCGGCATCTAACAACTCGGCCGAACTCTTCAAAATCTGCAAGGAGCTGGCCAACCCTGCTGCAGTCTCTACCCCTCCTGTTGCCGCCAAGGCTCTTTGTAATACCCTTGCCCCCCACTTTATCTAATAAACCCAGCACATCCTGTCTACCCTCTCCTCCTTTGTATGCTGACCCTCTTCCAGCTCCCCCGCCCTCTTTCTCATACTTTCATCTTTTCTCACCTGATAAGGTCGCTAGAAAAGTCTGATCTATGAAAGAATAGTCAAAACAGGTTCATCCCTGTTTCTCGTAAACCATCAAGGACCACATTGATACCCTCACTCCAGCCCTTTCTGATTCCTGCAACCATTCCTTTGCCTCAGGATCCTCCCCCCCTCTTAAGCACTCCCTTGGGCATTCTATTCTCAAGAAACCCACAGCTGATCCTTCTTGTCTGGCTAACTATCACTCAATTTCCATTAATCCTTTGCTGGGCAAACTCCGGGAAAAGCTTTCATCTCTCAGCTTAACCTTCATTCTGACTCTGTTGGCTATCTCCATGACCACCAGTCGGGCTTCAGAACTGCCAGAAGCATGGAAACTGCTCTCCTGAACATCTGTGAAGATCTGCTCTCCAACCTTGACACAGACAAACATACCATCCTGCTCAACCGTCTCTGTGATAACCTGGGTATCACTGATCAGGCTCTGGCCTGGCTGACCTCTTTCCTCTCTGAATGACCCTCCCAAGTCCAACTTGGGTCCTTCCTATCTATCTCCCACTCCATCTGTGGTGTCCCCCAGGGGTCTAACCTCTCGCCCTGGCTTTTTAACCAATACCTGGCAACTCATGCCCACTGCATTGCCATTTTCTGCTCCAATTTGCAGTGCTATGCTGATGACACTAAACTCATTTTGACGCTTCCCTCGGCCACCTCCTCTCTTTCTCTCATCTCTGATTGCCTAACTGTCATTCAAGATTGGTGTGCCGCCAACGATCTTTGTCTGAATGACAGCAAGACAGAGATCCTCCTCATCGACACATCTTTCCCCTCCTTTCCCCTCACTCTCTGGCCAGCCTCCCTTGGCTCTCCTCCTACCTCCACCTGCGAGGCTAAGAACCTCGGCGTCATCTTTGACTCCACACTTTCCTTCTCCGCCCACATCGCTGATGTCTCATAAAAGTCAAACTTCCAACTACACCTCATCAGAAGTACTCTGCCTTTCCTCTCCTTCCCCCAGAGGCTCACTGTCTCCCAAGCTCTGGTTCTGTCTAAGTTGGAGTAGTGCAACAGCCTCCTTCTAAATCTACCTGCCTCTACTCTCCACCCTCTGCAACTAATCCAGTACAGGACTGCAAGACTTGTCCTTAGCCTCAAGCCCTGGTATAGTATCTCTCCAGCTCAAAACCCTGTGCATTGTCCACAAGGCTTTCTGGGGCCTGGGTCCAAAATATCTTCAGCTATCCCTCCGCAAATACCTCCCCTCTCGAGCTCTCCGCTCCTCTACCTCTAACTGCCTCAGGGTCAGTCGTGTTTCAAAGAAACAAGAAGGGGTTGGATATCTGTCTTTGGCTGAGGCCCTCTGGAACAGCCTCCCTCCCACTCTGAAACTTGAAGAGAACCATCTCTGGTTCCGGAAGCACCTCAAGACCTTCCTCTTTGCTTCTGCCTTCGCCCCACTCTCCCTTGCTGATCTGTTCTCTCTTGGCACCGTTCACCTGCCCACCATCTGTCCTCCGGGCCCAGGTAGCTGCTCACCCTGCCACCCTCCTGCACTGCCTCTGGGCCACCCCTTGCACTGGGATCTGTATCTGTACCCATACAGTCCCCCCCTTTTTCTTCCTGCACTTATCAGACCTAACATGTCTGCTGCCTTAAACCCTGCACCTGCCACTTTCTGGCAGCACTACCACTGTTTGTTGCCTTTATTATTTATATGTTTATTAATATTTATCTGTTTCTCCTTTGCTCCGCACTTTCCACTTCTCCCCCTTCCATGCACTTTTCCTCTCTCTCTCTCCCTGCACTTGCACGTTCTCAATGCCACTGGGCCTAGTAAGATCATTGTTTGTTCTCCTCTGTTCCCCTCCGTTGCCTTGTCACGCTCTGAAACACTTGTGTATGAGCGCGATAGAAATAAAATATCAATACAATTAAATTTAATGGGGCCTCAGGAAATATCCCATCCACCTTCTCGGACCATTTTAACATTCTACAAAGGCAGTCAACTTTGATAAAATAATTTCAGTGATGTGATCCCTCTCGTTCATGTGCTCAAATACCAAGACAAGTGCATGGTGTAGGAAAATAAAAAAAGAAGCGCATTTTGAAGCTCTAGGTATTCACCAGCACTTAGAAACAAATGCCAGGATCCCCAAGGGCATGATTGGCTCAGAGGAGTTAATATCTGCCTGATCTTGTTTGGAAGATGTTATGGCTACACAGAAGAATGGTTTCCTTTTATTTGGGTTTACTATAATATTTGAAGAAGAGTTTTATATGTATGACAGTGAATGTATTTATTTTATGGAATGTAATATATTTTATTATATGTTTCAGAATATGAAGTTACTTTTGTTTCATACTTATAATGTTTATTTTTAGGTCATCAAATATTTGGTAAGGATACACAAATCACGTTTCAATGGGTGCATTTAATTGAAAAACGCAGTGTAAATTAGGCACATTAAGTTTATAAAATGACATCAACAAATATCAACCAAGCATCAAGAATATTGTGTCCCTACAATAAGATTAATAATTGTAAATTGGGTTTCTACTATGTTTGCACATATTTTTGTTGAACATATTTTTTTTCTATAATTTCACATGAACCATAAAATTATTAGTCTCACATGGTTGTGGTTATTATTAATGTACTTTAAATAATATCTGTAAACACCATTCAACAGATTCTATAAAACCTAATATATAAAACTGTGCACAATTGTGTACAAAAAGTAGCAAGTTGTATCAGTGTTTAGCCCTAGAGACTGCAACATTGTCCTGACCACATTTTGGTCAGGTTGATATTGTGCAGTTAGGGGATAGTGTAATTAACCCTTAAGTGTTAGACCCATACATGACTGATGCTGTATACATTATTTGTGGGGAATAAATATATATTAAGAAAATATTGTTAATTATTTATGCAAACGACCTCTATTTAGAGTTTTAATGCAGGGCCATTGGAGGTGGATAGTTGCAGGGAGAGGTGATAACATCTGAACAAGGAGTAGACGTAAAAGGGAGGTGGTAGGAATCAGCATGCATGACGAGGTGGTGAAACCCAATGGCAAGGAGGTGTTAATATCATCAGAGTCTCCAAGTGACGAAGAGGAGAGACTGAGACAGAACAGTTGAAGGAAGAAAAACAATAAGGTTGAGGTGGTTATGAAGGTGGTAGCAGTGATGGTAGCATGGAGAATATTGGCAGTGTAACACTATAGCGAGAAGGGTATACCCTGGAGGAGGTAATGACTAGAGGGTAGACTGTTCAGAGATAACAACATTGGCAGAGAGACCAGAGCAGACCAGGCAATAACACACCAGGGGGTGGAAGAATAGATACAACTCTCAGGAAGCAAATGAAAGACATATGAGAAGGAAAGGCCACAGAAGGAAGGTTCTGGTGGTCCCAGTTGCCCTAGGCAGGGCCAGGCAGTTGGAGTAGTTAAGAGGCATTGGGGCTCTTTACGAGTCTGGCAGTCTGGAAACAAGGGTACTGGTAAGCTTACCAGAACAATTGTTTCTGGACCGCCACACTACAAGTCTGCCTGTAGGGGTCGTCGCGGCCAGCAGGTCTGACCATGCTGGGCAGAATGGCCCCTATAGGCGGACTTGTCACAGAAGCACTGGTACCATTAGCAACGGTGGCAGTGCTTCCGTGTCCCCATTCCTGTGGCGTTTTATGGGATTCCACAGGAATGGGGACTTACAAAATCCAGCACCTGTCTTCCCGCGCCAGGGGGACTTGTAATGTCCTGGTGGTACTGGGAAGCCAGGTGTGGGATTTGGTGTTATGGAGTTGGCGGAAACCTCATAATGAGGCCCATGGTCAGGGATACTATTATGAGATGAGATAGGTGAAGGGGGAATGAGGAGGAAGTCCCAGAAAATCCCAGGTACTACTCTCTAGCTCTTTTGGTGGCTACATCCACGAACTCATTTGTTCACAGGATGTTACATAAGAGTGAATCTTGGGTTACACAACCCACAGAAGCCCACAACAAGTTCTGACCAAGAAGGTTTTGGGTCACCTTTAAATCCACAACACCAGGAAATTATGAGGTAACACCTTTTGAAATGTACAAACTCTGACGTGTTTCAGAGACCAGAAGCCCTGTGGACGTGCATCCTCTAGAAGAGACACAGGACAAAGGTCAGGTTACTGAGAAGAAAAGGACCTGATTTCCCTTAGGAAAGAACTATTCTATCATTTGTTTGGGAAGATGTTGTTTTCATTTAATTTGCCCAGTCTTGATGCAATTTTCCTAATGAAGCATAGCGAACTATATAACTCAAAGGTTATTACAGACTCAATTTGACCAAGAGGAGATGATATTGGTGGGAAAGAGTGAGATGAAAGAGGGGGGGGAACCATGAGGTGGTGGTGGTACTACGGTGGTAGTGACGGTAGTACAGAGGATACTGGTAGTGTAACACTAGCTGTAGATGGGGATACCCTGGAGTAGGTGAAACCTGAAGGAGTAGATGGTTCAGAGATAACAACAGTGGGTAGAGTGACCAGTGATGACCAGGCAGTGACATACTTGGAGGTACAAGAATAGGTAAGACTGACAGATAGCAAAGGAAAGATTGATGTGACAGAATTTGGTGTGCCCCAGTGGAATCCTGTGACAAGTTATAGAAGAAGAGAGACACACACACCACTGTTACAGCCCAGTAGGCCACACAATGTATTATCTCCTTCGCACATGCATCTTGCCATCACTCTGCTTGACACCACAACATTCTGACACTGGCTTAATGGCTCCACAAAGCTCCACGGAGGTGAAGAAACATAACATGGCAAATGTCTAAATGGGCTCCAACTGCCGAGTTATAAAAATATAAAATACAAAAAAAGGGAAAATTGGAACGAGTAATGTGATAAGCATGAAGGGCTGGCTACCCCGTTGAAAGGCACTGTGATGATCTTGCATGCACAAATCCATATGGCCCAGCGTATTTTGGGGTTTATGGGACTTGCCATGTATTGTCTTCAAGAGTCCCTGAAGGTTATTGCAGTGGCAAGCTTGTTGGGTTGATGCTGGTGCCAGTTGAATTGGCGTGATCTAATTCAGCTGTCTCTTCTTACATTAAAGCTTCTCCATCTGTGCAATCTCCCTTTAGCACGGCTATTCCTCGGCAATGCTGCAAGTTACGACTGAGTTCCAGCTGAGAAAAGGAAACAGGTATATCGAGTTCCTACTATGTAGAATAACATAGATGCATGTATGGGGTAGTTTAGTATATAGCATAGTTTAGTGTTTAACATTATTTTGGTGTGTACAGTTAGCATTGTAGTGTGTCTATAGTTTAGACTGTTTACAATTTACAATGTGTAGAGTTTAGAGTTAGAATTTTCTTTTTAGAATTTAGTTTTCAATAGTAACGTAACAGTAAGTCAAGGGTTTAACGAGACACATAATTCACACATAATTCACAATTAACTTGGTCTCCATTACCACCTCCCTCTGCTGCTGTTGCCATGTCTGGGTTCCCATGCCTGAAAGCACAGACTGATAAGTTGGCCTGGCACCCAATAAAACACTTAATACAGAGCAACGGCAGGTCTGTTTATGTGTTTGATGCCAGTCTTCAACTCCATCGTGGAGACCAGCTTTCCTACAAATACTTCCTTACATGTAGGGGTTTGCCTTCCAGCCCCAATCCAGCACATGTGGCAAGTAACGTGTCATGTGGAGTAGTAGGCAGGCTGTACCCACCTCACTGAATGAATGTGGTGCTTCCTGTTGGGGAGTTCTCACAAGTAAAAACAGCAGCCAGCAGACAGATACTAAATTCATATGTGTTGTTTTCATGCATGGCCTTCTGTCTTTGCCATGTCTACTAGGCATGAATACACTTTTTCAAATATAGCAACGATTTATTTTGTTTTCTATTTCCACCTGTGGCCCATGTGTACATACCCCATTTTGTGTTGAGAAGCCATATTTGCATGTACATATACAATAGGCAAATTGATTAAAGCATATATGACTAATGGCAATTCCCTCATAGAGGATGTGGATAGATGTGACACACATGAGTACTTGTGTTACTGTGGTGTGCAGTCATACATGCCTGAAACGCATGACACATCTGCAAACTGTGAATTTTAACGAGGCTTTAATCTGCGAATGTAACTAAGATAAATACTTGAACGTACGAAAGAGACTGAAAATCTGTGCTACAATTGTACCTGCTTGAAATGATATAATGCGGGTTACGATGCTGGGTCATATTTGTGACGGGCGTTCAGATTATTTGCAAAGATCCACTCTACGAAGAAAGACCCGTTTCTCCTTGATTGGCCCCTAAACAAGAAAGTGACTCGGCAGACCTGCTCTGCCCTTGCTGATGCTCAGCATAAATATTGCCACTGCTGTTCATCATTGCTGACCTTTGTTTGCACACGTATTTAAAATTCTCTACCAGCATTGCAATTACTGAACAAAAACAAGGCTCGGATTTTATAGGACGTGACCTTAACAGACCTGTAATTGTTTACGAGAATAGTTTCCCAACAATTTCAAAACATTGTAAATAGCAGCAGAATTGACCAGTTAGTGCATTGTAAAAGATATCTACAGAAAATACAGTAAAAAATATTAATATGTAGGCCTTAAGCAAGGGAAAGAGTGCAACAGATAGCCATAGGTCACTAGTGACAATGTGAGTAGATAGAATGGAACAAAAAGAGGAGAACACTGGACAGGGTCAGGGAATTGAAAGAAAAGGAAAGCCAGCTGTATGAAAGAGGAAGGTGGGAACACAGAGAAGAAAGAAAGAAAGAAAGAAAGGAAGAAAGAAAGAAAGAAAGAAAGAAAGAAAGAAGGAAGGAAGGAAGGAAGGAAGGAAGGAAGGAAGGAAGGAAGGAAGGAAGGAAGGAAGGAAGAAAGAAAGAAAGAAAGAAAGAAAACAGCGTGAAAATAGACAGCAATGTGACAGAGAAGAGAAGAGAAAGGAACATGAGAGCCAAGTAAAATGGCAAGAGAGTGTGAACTGTCTGATTGCTTAGGTCATTGACAGCTATTCAGGGCAATGTATTTACCCACCACAAAGTACAATCAAATATGTCAATTTGTAGATTCAATAACGAGGTTTTCCCAATGTAAAAGTGCCAAACACATATGTCTCACTACCACAGCCTCGGAATGAACAAAAGCTGTTTTATCATTATACTTTAATTTATCAAACAATGAAATACAACTTGATGTATAAAAATTGTGTAACGCTTGATGAAATAATACTGCTGTGCAGCTTGGAAACGAAAGCTGTGTCTTTTCATAATATGAACATTGATCAAAGTTCTATCTTAATTTGAATCTAGCTAATGTGATTTAAATTTAAAACGTAAGTAAGCATATATGCACATACATGTATGCCTGGTTATCAGAATTACTGTAAACCAATCATAACTAAATAACATTATTCACCACGAGATACTTGTCATTGACAATTATTTCATCATCCAACATGTAATGTGCACTCTGTAGTAATATGATACACTGCATCTCAGCAAGCCACCTCTCGCAAATGTATTTCTTTTTTCCCTTGGGTATATTCCCAAAAGAACTGGTTGCACCTGTTGCTGTCTCCACAGTGAAGCACTCCATGGAAAGAGCATTGCCCATGAGCAATGGTTTAACCATACCCAATATGTCACATTATCTACTGCTGGGATTTTTAACCTTTGGTGATCCAGATGTTTTATATGCATCCATATTTTTAGCCATTCCTGCGCCAAAAGTAACCATCATTCTGGCACTGTTCGAAATACTGTTGGCACAACACTGAATCATCATCTGGCACGTGCAGAACAACACCAACAGGAAAAACACTATTGGGGCAAATATCTTCTCCAGTGCCCCAAGCCAGGATGGAGCCCAGAAAAACAAAGTGTCAAACCAATCTTCGACCTGCACACCTGCTTCACTCTCCATACCAGTCATTCAATTTTGCATGGTCTCTATGATGTGGGTCATTGATCCATTCTCTGCATGTGGGAGTATGTATGTGCAACATGACAACCCAATCTTTTTGCACACACCCCCTTCCATACTCATCAGGAGATCCATGACATACTGGTTCTGAAGAGTCATTAAGCGGATCACCTTCGGTTCACTCTTGATAGCACTGAGGCCTTGCTCGGTATCAATCGCCAACAGGATCACTTCCCACCGAGTAATCTGCAACCACTTATCGTTGGCAGCAGACTGGATTCCTAGAGTCAAGAATTATGTGAAGAAGACTTCAATTTTAGTGTACAGCCGATATATGTCTGGAATTGCTTTGACCAACCTGGAAAATTCTTCTGACAAATTGTTTGATCTTTTGTTTCTTAGCTTCACTGGCTGCTTCCTCTTATTCACCTTAGGGTTTGGATGGAGGATGGAACGGATTGCGATACCTCATGCTTGGAAGCTATTGTCAAGTGCACTTCCAGCACCACTAAAATAGCCAAGTGCAAAGTTGTGAGTGGAATGAACAATGTCTAGTTGCACCTAGTGTTAGTGCCTACTGGAACTGTTCCATGCCCTCGAAAACAGAAGTGATAATTATTCACTGATATTCATCTGTTTGTTGCATTTTTACTGCAGTTTTGCATGCTTCAATCTATGTTAGTTTAGGTATATATGCAGTCCATATTGCAATATAGTTATTTTTGATGCTCCATATAACTTCTACTCCAAACCCTGCCAAACCTCCTGCTCCACAGCTCACTACTGATTTTTCCCACCTGTTTGAAACAAACAACACTCCTTCCAGTTTTAACATAGGGCAAGGCTTGCATTGAGGGGCACTGTCATCCTTGGTACATTTCTCTTCATCTCTGTCCATTAACACCACTTGTACCTTTTGCCCTTGGAATACATTGTAAACCCGATACAGCACTAGCTACAGCAAGCACTTGACATCTAAGGACAATATTTATTGGGTTACTAGCATTTTGGGTGCCCCAGACACATGGGGATGAAGGAGCAGACATAACAATTCCTGTTGTTCCTCTGTTTCCCTACTGGGTTCATGTAACTATACCATATAGGAGAAAACTTTAGTTACATGGACTTAATGCAATAAAACCCATGAAATTTAGTGAAAGCCACCTTCACACAGATAACATCACTGATGACGTCACTAATTGCATGATGTATGAGAACACTGATAACATCACAAATTGAATCACTGATGACATCACTGGTGACAACACTAATTACATCATTAACAGCTTTAGACATTACAAGATTCAAAAGTTGGCTCATAAAATAATGTATGTCATGTCCTTGGCCATGACGAAGGCTGTGGTCACTGGCCATTACCAAACAACATAGCTAGTGGTCAGTTAGTGTTGCAAAACACCAATGCGCATTGAGAAAAAGCCATGCCTAGTGGCTCATGACAGTTTTAACATATACAGTGGGCAAATGTTGAAAGCTGTAGTCAGTGACCACAGCTTAAAGCCATAGTTAGTGCCCATTAATATGGTTGAATGTCCATTAGGCACAGCTAGTATTGTGTTGAAGACTATGGCTAATGGCTGGTTAGTGTCTATAATATACAGTGAGCGGCTGAGGGCATAGATAGGTACTGGTTAGTTTTGTATAATACAGAGTGTACACATCCGAAGTCTGGCATGTTAGTATTTTAAAATATACAGCGGACATGGCCAAAAGATGTAGAGTCTGCTCATGGTCAAAGGCCATGGCTAGTTGCCCATTTATATATTAGAATATATAGCGGGCACAATGAAAGATTGTGGACACTGGCCATTATTGTGCTAAAGGCCATCAATAGTGGGTGAATACTGTATATAATTAGACTTTCCTGTTTTCAGTGAAATCCGATAAACACCAAAAAAACACACCCCATGAAAAAAGGTGCCACCTAGGTTTAAACTGAAAAAGACTGTTTCCCCTATCCGAGTGGTACCTTAGTGTGAGCAGGGCTAGGAAGAGTTTTGGGGGTGAAGAGGTGGATGGAGAGGGGGCTTGGCAGACAATAGGAAAAGGGCCCTACTCCCTCCATGTATGCCAGGTTGCTTTCTCCCATTGCTTCCGCTCTGTCCGCCGACCTTATTCAAAAAAAGTGCACATTCAATGTTACATAGTTTTCTTTGTAAATGGATGTGACAAGATAGGTTGCAATCCTGGAGACTGGTGCAGTTATTTTTCCCTGATTGTGGCTGCTTTTCCAGACACAAGTAAAGGATAAATGTGTTTGGACTGCGTAACATTTTTTCAGAGGGCGGTTGAAACCCCTTGGGTTTTCTTGAGGATGGCAAGCTTGCTCAAGTATTTGGTTACCAGGTTTATCATGCTCCCAGCACAAACGTTTACTCACAAGAGCACAAGCACTTGTCTCGTATTGGGATTTTGTTTTCCATGGGATATTCACTAGAGATTGCTTGCTTTTGAAGGTGAGCACCTTTCATACTTTGCCAGCATATTCATTGGAACATTTCCTCTCTCAGGTTATTTTTCTGGTGTTCATTACTTAAAAAAAAAAGGCTAATGCCCATTTGTCTTGCACACTTTCTTCTAAGGGGAAGGTCAGTCAAACTACATTTGTATATTTAACTTTAAGATATGTTCACTTACAGTGTGTTTTTTCATGGGTGTCAGCTTTTGATTTGTCACTCTGGGGCAAAGGTTCCTGCACAGAGTGAAGGGAGAGAGCCGTGCTTATCCCCAATCAAAACAGCACATTTTTTTCAGCACATGTTGCAACAGAAATAGGAAAAAAGCCACATGATTTACAGGAAGGTATAAACATATAACATCTCAGCAACAATCACCTAACCTGCTATGTTGCCTTTGCAACATTGTGATATAGGATCCCCTGATATTCCCACACCCGGGAAAACAGATTTGGCATGCTCACCCCTCCTCCAATAAAGGTACAGAGGGTTCATTAATGAGACTCCATTCACATGTTGTAGTGAGTAGCACTTGATAAACACAGTTATTATCTACATGGAGTGTATTTCTTTTGACAGTCACAGTAATACTTATCGCCACCAAAGTGAGTGCTCCTGACAAATCCTTTTATAACACTATGCCTTGTCTGCTAAAATTAGAAATCTCTACAACATGGAAAGGTTGTTTTCACAAATCAAAGTTTTCATTGGAAGAAAAGAAAGAAAGAGCAAGGATGGGCAAAGAGTCCCTGAAAAAAGTATAGCATGATTTACTACAATAATTTTGACATGTTGAAATGTTAGATATTACTGGAATAAAACATTCATATTTGTTCTTCGGAAAGTGTTTATAACATCTTGCTCTGAGAGATATTACCCTAATTATGCACACAATGAAACAATAAAATAATATTTCTAAGCTTACACTGCAAAAAACAGTTATCTGAAATGTTTTGAAGTGGCAAACAGGAATACTCTAATAAACACATATTCTGAAATCTTTTGAAAACACTGGAAAAACACTAACGGAAGTAAAAAAATAAAAAAAAATACAGGAACCCCTATATATGATATACAGTGGACTCAGCTGGTATCGGAAAGCTGTAGCTTCTGGTGAAGGCCAAAGTCTATGATTGGTGGCCTGTAAATGTTTTAAAAATATACAGTGTCCATGGGTGAAGCCTGCGGCCATTGCCATGATGGAAGACAGTGGGTGTCATTACGAGGTTGGAGCTAAGGAATAAACGATGCTGGTAAAGGATTACCGCATCGTTTACCGCTCTGGGCCATTACGACCCACCAACCCGCTATTAGCGGCACCGTAACTAACGGTGCGTCAAAAAGCGGCATGGGCGCGGCACGCAACCTTTCATGTCGGAAATACCGGCATGGCGTAAACAGGAGGCCATCACAAGTCAGGTAGACATGCAAATAACAGCCTACTGAAGCACAAAAAGTACCTTACAGGCATGGAGTAAATACTGGAATCGCGGACCACCCATAAACAGCCATGTGCAGTGTTCCCAACTGCCACAGGTGCACACAATCAGCACAGGTGGAGGCGATATTGACTGGGCTAGCACAAAAGGAGCACACCCCACACCCAGTCACACACCAAAATGATTCCAATACTACTAGCAATGCTGGGGCTGGAGAACTTGATTGCAGTGGAACTGCTGCAACAACAACAACAACAACAACAACAACAACAACAACAGGCAGAACAGAGGAGACGCAGGAGGAGAAGGAGGGTGAGGCAGGCCCAGCATGCCCCACCAGTGCAGCCAGTGGTACCACGCAGGCATCCCCCAATCCCTCACATCCGAGCCAGTCCATTCAACCTAACCCCTGAGCAGATCCACACCCTGTACCGTCTGGACCGGGACACCATCATCACCATTGTGGACATGATACATGATGACATTGTCAGCCTGATTGAAATACGTACCGCCATCCCACCTCTACTGAAGGTAGTGTCTGTGCTCCACTTCGTGGCCACAGGCACCTACCAGCACATTGGGGCACATGCATGGCATATCACAACCATTATTCTCACGTACGCTGAACCAAGTGCTTGATGCCCTCCTGAAGCACACAGGCGACCACATTTTCCTACCACGGACAGCCCAGGAGATTTCCAACACCAAAGTTGGTTTCCATTCACTGGCCAGCATCCCTGGGTGCATTGGCGCCATCGACTGCACCCATGTCGAATTGGTGGTCCCACATGCCATGGAGGTAGTGTACCGCAACCGTAAATTATACCACTCCATCAACGTGCAAATGTTATGTGACTCAAACAAGATCATCACATATTGTTGTGCCCGATTTCCCGGACCAACCCATGATTCAATGGTCTTGCAGAACTCCACGATACCACGCTACATGGAGCGACATGCAGGGCAGAGAACCTGGCTTCTCGGTGAGTTGCATGTCAGGCTCATGGTAATGCGATGTGGGTAGGTGATTGGGGGGGGAAGATGCATACTTCACCTGGCTGAGATGGGGGGGGTGCATACGTCACCTGGCTGAGATGGGGGGGAGATGCATACTTCACCTGGCTGAGATGGGGGGAGATGCATACTTCACCTGGCTGAGATGGGGGGGAGAGATGCATACTTCACCTGGCTGAGATGGGGGGGAGATGCATACTTCACCTGGCTGAGAGTACCTGAGAGGATGTACCATGCTCATATCCCAAAGCAGGCCAGACTTGACCCGACACCTGACCACAAAATGCAAGACGTAAGCTGCCCTACCACGAAAATGATGCAGTGCAACAACCATTACATAGTCATCAACATGTACACTGCACATAATCAGACCGTAGCCCCCACAGCACAATGCAGCGACAAGCAATTAGGATGGCCAATGCATCCTCCCTCTCCCCTGCTAATTCTTCATTGAAACTGCACTGAACCTGCACCTGGGCCACTATCACCGACCTCGGTCCTTGGCCCAGCCACTCTCCACTTGCACTGCCTCCCTGGCAACCCCTGCACTGCGGGGCTGTCTCTGCATCCCTCCCAGCACTTGTCTGCACTTACCTTGCACTTGCCCCCAGCTGGCCCTATTTATTATTTATTTTTTATTCTACTTATCCTGTTCAGCACTTCCCCCTCTCCCCTTCCCCTTGCACTGTTTCCCTTCCCCCTACCCCTGCACTTGCGCGATCTGAATGACACCTGGCCTAGTAGGATCGTTGTCTGTCTTTCCCCCCTTTTCCCCCCTCCCTGCCTCGTCGCGCCTTGAAACACTTGTGTATAGGTGCGTTACAAATGCCATATCATATCATATCATATCACAGCACAAAATACCATCATCAAAAAGAACAGGTCTACATTACTGCGTACAAAGGAGCCACATGAGGACAAAATACATGAACACACCCCTACACCAACACAGAGGTCCACCAAAACAGCATGTCACCATTTGTCGTGCATAGTGAGATCATCATGACGCTGCCATCAACGTTAACAGGATGGAAGCATACAAATCACTGCACATCACCCAGATCATGGGAACAACCAGTGTGGACTACCACAGTGCATGAGCTCTCACAAGGAATTGCCCCCCCCTGCGTCCACTAGACGATGGCACGCACACCTGTCCATAAGAGGAATACACACATCGCAGTCACATCATGTGTCTCTATTCATGCATGGATCTGTGGGTGCAAACAGGAAATGAATTCATGCTATGGTGTCATTGATACAGGTCCCATTTGATGTGAGGACCTACACATAATCATTGTTGCCCACATGCAGGTGATGCAGGCTATCCCTTGAAGAGGTGGCTCCTTACCCCAGTCCGGAACCCGCAGAACAGGCACGAGGAGGACTACAATTGTGCGCAAACACGTACCCGTGTGGTGATTGAGCAGACATTTGGCCTCTTGAAGACACGGTTTCGCTGCCTCAGCAGGTCTGGTAGGGCACTCCTGCACGGCCATGAGAAGGTGGGCAAGATTGTCATGGCATGTGTCATGCTACATAATATGTGCATCAGACGGAATGTGCCTCTGCCCCCTGACGCTGAACTGCAACCACCTGACGATGAGGATGGTGGAGATGGGGCTGCACTTCAGGGAGGCAGCGATGTACAGGAGGGACATGCCATGCGTCAGACTCTGTTTGGCCAATGTTTCTAGCACACATGGATGGGGAGTGTGACATGGAGGTGGAACTCAGGGCACTGGGTGTGTCAGGGACATGGACACTGTAGACTGTTAAGCAATAAAGCACACATACACAATAAGCAATGTCCGCACATGTGATTTCAGATTTCACAACAGGTGTATTCAGAATATGTAACATATCAAGTGCACCAGCCCTCCACCTCACACACTCACTCCCCCTTCCCCTCCCCCCTCAACTTCCCCACACACCAACTCCCCCCTCTCCTTCCCCCCACAACTTCCCCACAAACCCTCTGCCCCCTCCGCCTCCCCCCACAACTTCCCCACACACCCTCCTCCCCCTCCCCCTGCCCCCTCAACTTCCCCACACATGGTGTGCACTGGCATGCACCATAAGTCCACATGAGACCAGAATGCCTGGCTCAACCTATAGCCCTTCTCCTCTTCTGGCAGCAGGTGGACCCCTGTCTGACCTGCGCAGGTTCCGCCCAGACCTACGCAGGGGGCTGGACTTAGTGGAGCTGGCATTGGAGGATGTCCCAGGTTGTTCTGCCACCTGTGCCAGACACATGGCCTCCGTTGCTGCCACCATTTGAGAGAGGACCTGCCACACTGCTGCCAATTCACTGCATATGTCTTTTGAGGAGGTCTCAATAGCAGATTTGAGGGATGAAGCACATTCCCTTATCTCATCCCTTGCCCGGCCACATTCCATGATGTGCTGTGTCAACAGCCCTGTCAACTCCTCCTGCCACTTCTGGATTGCCCTGATCCCCTCTTGCCTGTTCAGGACACTGGTGGATGTGTGAGGTGCTACCGACATGGTTGTTTCCTCATGCACGGTTGGCGTGGGGCTGAAACTACCGGGCCATGACTCCCCAGGAGACAGCTCATGGCTGTTGCTGTTTAGTATGCTGGATGGGGAGAGGTGTAGTGAATGTGGGGGGCCTGTAGCGGTGGTTGTGCCATGTGGCAGAACATCTGCCCCGTCATCGGATATGGCTGCTGTGGCAGCTGTCTCCCCCACAGTACTGCTGGCAGCCAATACAGTGCCTTCAGCCACTGCTCCTGTGTGTTGGTGGCTGGTGTGGGTGCTGTGGTGGGGGCCCTAGTGCACATTGGTGCTGTGGGTTCTGGGGTTGCCTTGCCCTTCCGCGGTAGTCCAGTTTGCCCTCTTCCCCTTGATGTAGAGGGGCGGCTTTCTCCCTCCATGCCCCTGGCCTTCTTGTGTGGTGTTTCAGCATCCTCCCTGGGTTCCTGGTCATCGCTGTCTGATGGCGTGCCTGTGGGGGACCAAGAAAGGGAGAGGATTAGTGATGGGTCTACATGCATCAGGCATGCATTGGGGAAGCTGCATTGATATGGAGTGGCAGTTGATTGGCATTGGGGTAGTGACATACTGGTTGCTTGGCTTTTGGGTGGGTGATGCAGGGATGCGTCTGGGATGAGGCATATATGGGGTGCATCATACATGTGGACAAGATGGTGCTGTGCACTGCCTATAGGCAGTCTTGCAAATATGTGTCTGGTGGACCCTACTTTCCATCATTGCACTGTCAGTTCAGGGGGACATCATCGTGTTGGTCTTTGCAGTGTTTCATTTAGGACACCTACCTGCATCAGCCAATGACGGGGCTCCTCGCTCCATGTCACCCACTCCCTCAATAGCCTCCATCCCAATGGTGCTTGCGCAGATCTCCTCCCAGGGTTCCATCTTAATGGGGGAGTCCGCACCTTCACCTGTTGCCATCCCCTGCTTGCGTTGGCCGAGAGGATGTTCCGCACGCATAAGCGCAGGTCGTCCCAGTGCTTCTGGACATATTAGGGAGTGCGGGGGTGGTGCCAACGACACTCACTTTCTGAGCCACCTCCGCCCATATCTCCTTCTTCCGCTGCACTGCAGGTCGAGACATGTTGGTGGAGAATACGACATCTGCATGTTCTTGCAGCGTCTCGGCCAGCATATTCAACTCCTCTGGTGAGAAGCGCTCCTTGCGCAAGCGCTCTGCACTTTTTTTGAGTGATTTGGGCATTGTGAGATGCTGCAGGTAGTGGTAGAGGTGTGGTAGAGGTGTGGTGGTGAGATGGCTGCTGGTTACAGAGGCTGGCAATGGATTGTGTTTTTAAAGATGGCCGCCGTGCTCTTTCCCGTTCCTGTGCGATGACGCTACATCCCGTTCCGCTAATGCTGATGGCTTGGATGGCGGTGGAGCTATCTGCACTTCGCGTAATGCCGGTAAGGGCGATTTTTCACCCTTTTACGGCATGGCGGAAAGGTCGTTACCGGCATGGCACAAAGCTTGTGCCCATGTACTCTTAATCGCCCTCTAATAGCGGCCTTGCGGCAACACGGACACAGTATTTGCTCCATGCCGGTTAGGGCCGTACCTTACCTCCAAACTCGTAATGAGGACCAGTGATTAGTAACCATTAAAGTGTTAAAATATATTTGGCCATGCACACTGGCTATGGCTGATGGCCATCCTTAATGTCAGTTACTGTTGTAATGTAATTAGTGATGTGATCAGTAATGTGATCTGTGATGTCATCATTTTTGTCATAGGCTGCGCAACAGGGGGTGCAAAGTTAAGGGGGCTTTAGCTGAACTTCAGGGGTTTTGTTGCATTAAGTTCTCACCTTAACATCAATGCATCTAAAGATTTTTCCTTGAATTTCAAGGATTTGTTATTCCTTATTTAATTAACATTGATAATACAAACAATTGGGTTAATGAAAACGAGGTATCATGTATACAAAGTAAAGCAAAAAGAAAGTGTGCAACCACATTCCCCCAAATAAACCAGTTATTAAAAAAACTCTATTTCCATATTTACTTAACTTTTTAAAGTGTTTACATTTATATGTACTGTTGATGAACAGTGAGTTTTTAAAGTGTTACAATAACCGTGTACAAAGACTACACTCAATGTATCCTAAAATGCATTTTTTACAATACTACTGCCCACATATATATGTAAATATGTTTTTTTTAAAAACTGTTTTATAGCCACAGCTGTCAAGAATGCATGTGCGATGAATGTGACAATGACCGGGGAGGGGGGTTTACCCACAGCTTCCATAGGGGATAACCGCAGCTATAATGAAATACATAAGGATCTGTAGCATTTTTCAACTGACACTGTACCTCATTAAGAGCCTGACGGTCCGGGAACTACGCTACCGGTAAGCATTCTGGCACTGCAGTTCCCAGACCGCCATAATATGTGCTGTGGTTCCAAGTGCCTGTATGCCCGCCAGGTCTGACCTGGTGGGCAGACGGGCACCCATGAGCACAGCTTGTCGGATACACCAGGAGCACTCTGAATGCGCCGGTGCATCTGAGGTCCCCTTCCCCATTCATCCCTATGGGGCCGAATGGGGATAGGGAGGCCCTTGTTGCCGGCACCCTCAAATGGGCAATTAACGGGTTTGCCAAACTTGTCCTGACCCGGTTTTTGCCCTTCGCGGGTATCAGAAAAAAAAACCCACCAGCGGCAGCTGTGCCGGATTTACCGGCACGGCTACCTCCAGAGTTGTAATGAGGTCCATTGTACTGAAAGAATCAATTAAAGTTCTTTGGTTCATATATACAGTATGGGCCTCATTACGAGCTTGGAGGTAGCCATGGCGCTATTAGCACCATGGCTGCCTCCAAACCGGGCTCCATTACCGGGTTCCTGCAATGGGAACTTACCGGGTCATTCCGACATAGGAGGACCCAGTAATTCCTCCCTGCAGGAACCATTCCCCATTCCCATTTGAGCCCCCATGGGGCTCAATGGGAATGGGGAGGGAGGTAATAATGGACACATTTCAAGTGGCCCGTTATTACCTCCCTCTTCCCCTTGCGGGACCCTTGCGGGACCAAACGTCTGATCCGGGTCCCGCAAAGGGAACCTTGTAAACGGCACTCCCGTAATAAAGGGGACGGTCCCGTACCGGCCCCCTTCATTACGGGAGGGCCAGGGTTATAATGAGGCCCCATGTGTTTTTACGGTCAATTTGTAAAACTGAAAAGTTGGACCTGAAAGGGACAGTTTGGGGGGTTAAGGGAAACAGAGGATAGAACTGGTAAGGGAAAAACACTAGGGGCCTCATTACGACTTTGGAGGTAGCCATGCCCTTAACAAGGGCATGGCTGCCTCCAAAATTGTGTCTGGGTCCGGGTTCCCTGAATGGGGAAATACCAGACCATTCTGAGTATGGAGGGCCCGGTATCTCCTCCTTCAGGGAACCTGGGCCCGGTCCTTCCCCATTCCCATTCGAGCCCTCATAGGGCTCAATGGAAATGGGGAGGGAGCTAACAACGGGCCCATTACGAACGGGCCCGTTGATAGCTCCCTGGTCCCCTTGCGGGAACTGCTATGGACATATGGAAAAACCAGACGTCCAGAGCAGGACCCGCGAGCGGACCTCGTAATTGTGCGGAATGGGTTTAATGGCACCGGCACCATTACCGGCGCCGTTAAACCCATTCCGCACAAGTTATAATGAGGCCCTAGGATTCATACATATAACAAAAGGTTTTAAAAAAGAACGTTCATTTTTTTCACATTTTATCATTTTATATGTTGTACATTGTTTTGTGTTTTCTTTTCTAAAGAATAGAGTTAAAAAAAGGACACTTAAAAATATATCTAGCATTGAAAATTGGCCATATGTTCTGAAAGAGCCTTGCTCAAAGCGTCTATGATGCCACCTCCAACCTCAGTCAAGCTGTCATAGATTTTGCGCTTCACAATAAAGTTAGAAAGATCAGTATGGACTGAGGTTGGGTGTTAGTTGATGTAAAATAGCTAGAAATCGTATTGGAAGTCAGTGGCGCAGATGATAAACACTACTATGTTGATCTTGCTTTATGTGCTCTGACCTTATGTTTCACATGAGCCTTCCTATATGAATCATTCACTTAATCCCAATGAAGGCAGACAATATGTTGAATTAACGTGGATGTTCCCAAGCTTTACGACGGCTTGTGTGAAGGTCTCCTCCGCAAAACCTTACCACATAAATTGCACATGACCTCCTCAATCTCCTTTCTGCTGTGTTTGTCCATTCTGCAGAAATATTTCTTGTTGTTTCTTCCGTGGTGGCAAAGCTGAAACCACCCACGCCACCTCACCATCACTGCTGGTCGTAGTAATTTTGAAATGCACGACCGTGGAGGAAAAGTAAATACTGTAAAAATGCACAACACAAACAGGACTCTGCCACTTTAAAATAAAAAAAACATACAAAATAAAAAAAAACAAGCTAAAATAACATACAATGGGAAACTACAAAGCACAAGACAAAGGATACAAGTATAGGAAGAAGAAAATTAAAAGAGGAATGGATGAATCAAGGTACTGATTTTAAAAGTTCCTGAAGGCTTAAAAAGAAATTCACCCATCAAGAGACAAAAAGCAATGCCAGAAAACAGGGAAAGAGGTGCTTGGTGGAGGGATACAACCACGGTTATGTGATATAGCAAACCAGAAACTGTTTTCCATATGCGTAAGAACACCCAAGTGCAATTACGTCTTTGCACCTACATTATTGACCAATCGTCTCAGTGAACGAGGAGACGAGCCTTCACATGGCCGTAGCCGCGTCAAGGGAAGGCCTTATCACTTTGATAGCTGTGTTCACATGGCTAAGAAGCATCAAGTCTGTTTTCCACAGCTGATCGGATCATGGACTGCACTGCCCAAGCTTAGCCATGTCACAAACACCCAATTACACACTGCAGTATATTTAGGAGGCTATGCCCATGCCGTATGATGAAATCTGTGCATTGACATTGAGAGTCATCTGCGTGGCTACCTGTGTTTGCTCCTAAGGTGCCAGCCAGTCACATCACATACTGCGGCTGCGTGTCTACACATGATTCCTCTCTCTCTGCGTCAATGAACATTCCAATCATAAGATGTGATGCATTGATGTAGTTACGCCCACGCCGTACAATGAAATTTGTGCATGCGAAAGGGACCAATCAAAGTGCGCTGAAGTGCATAGCACCGAATAATCACCCCACCCACAAAATGATATGTTTATAATGATCATTACTACTAGAGCATGTTAGTGAAAGGTTTACCAAGTTTCTTGTTTTAACCCTTTAATTGATCATCCTTTTTACACACTTTTAACCTAATTGTCTTTTTCCTTGTCTTGTTATTTGTTCAGTTTGTCTATTTTTTGTTTTACTTTTTTTAGATGTTTTCATTTTTGTGGCATTGTCTTTTTAGCATTGTCATTTTTATGATTTCACATTTTCCTCCCCAGTTGGACAGTTCAACATGTCTAACCATGAGAATAGCAGCAGCAACAATGACTATGTCAACTGGGCCCCCAATCCATCCCCACCCAGGAAGAAATCCATAGGAATGAAAACCCCTGCAGATAGTCGGAAATATTTCAAGGTCAAAGAACACTGCTCTAACAAGGAGGCGGAGGATGTAGAGTGCACATTGTACATGAAGATGCTAAGATGTGCAGTCACAAAGCCCTCAGTCATATGTGATAATCAATCATCTAGAGAGAGTGCATTGGGATGTGGAAGACACATATCAGAAATCACACAAACACCACAAACTTAAAATGTATGGGGCTCATGCATTATCTGCACTAAAATCAGCACCACCTCCAGCAGCTGCATCCACCAGTGAGACATCACTAACACTAAATGAACCCTCAACTCCTGCAACAGTGTTCCAATGTTGCCCGATCCCAATGTCTCGGTTATGAGAGTGATGTGTGATCTATGCCACCAATGGGTAGTTGTGGGAGTTGCCACAACTAAGGTGCAGGAGAAGTGAATATCTGGGGCCCGATTACAGAAACTTTGCACCGGTGCAAGTGCAAAGTTGCACGGTATTAGCACTAGGGCAAAGTTTGCCCTATTTCTAAAAATCACTGGGACGTATAAGACAACTATTGCACCATGACAAGTGCAATTTGGCATGGTGTAGGCATCAGGGCAAAAATTGCTATTGGGCAAAAAAGATTTTCACTGCATTATTGCAACAGGGAAAAGTTTGCCCTAGTGCTAATACGGAATGGTATTAGCACTAGGGAAAACTTTGCCCTGATGAAAAAAAGCATCCAAAATGTATCTTTCTTTCACTACGGCAATTTTTTCCCAGGTGCTTATACAATGCCAAGGTGCAGTTGTCATGGTGCAAAAGTTTTCTAATATGTCCCAGTGTTTTTAAAAATAGGGCAAACTTTGCCCTAGTGCTCATACCGTGCACCGGTGCAATGTTTCTGTAATCTGGCCCCTGATGACTACATTAACTGTAGTTCGTATTTTCTTTTTAAGTGTCAATTTTCATTCCCACCCTTTTTTGAAAAAAAAACAAAGAAAATGACCCAACATTTTTTTCTTTTTTTCTATTTAATTCCCTTTATTTTATGTTTCATCCTTATGTGTTTTCCTTCTCTATTCCAACCCCCTTCTTTCCTCCCCCCAAAACAACCCTTTTAAGGGCCACCCTTTAAGTTACAAAAATAGATTCATTTGAACACAGACTGCGAAAATATATTGCACTATCTATTGTAATTTATTTTTTACAGTTTGAGTGGCTCAAATCCCCCCAAACTTTCACTTTTAACCGCGGTCATAATATTGCAAGGTGGGCCTGTAGCCAAGAACATAATCACTCCAGTGATTGCTCTCCTTAGCTGTGCCTGCATATACCTGCATCATATTGGCTGGTTCTGTAGTCAAGGCTATAAATAATAATAACAAATATACAAATCTGGATGTATAAATATGTACATCACTCATATATATATTATATTTATGAAATGTCTTACCTGCTACCTCTACATGTGTCATTTTCTTTGTTGAATAATAGTAATTCTGAAACAGAATAAAACATATTTCATAGGAAAAATAAAAAAAAGAATATTGATGTTGTTTTTTTTCTAATGGTAATAAGTGAATACTGAATGTATTCCTAGTACACAACCAATAGGTTGTATTTATTAATCATGCTACAGAGAAAAAATACTCCTCGTTTGAGGGACAATAATCCTATATTTACTTCTTTAGAATATTCACCAGTACATATACATATACCTAAATTATATCCTATCTCACTTTCTATTAGTATATCTATACGACAGGTTAAATAAAAATGTTAATAAGTGTTCACATAAACATTATCGTAAAGGAATAACAGTAAATGCTGTATGATTACCTCAACAACACCAACCATTTAGGTAACTAAGAACTTGGTTTTGCAACAGCAAGTTCTAAATAGAATTGCCCACAATGTCAATAGTTTGTGCACCTATAAAGGCATTTGAATACAATGAAGATATGTTTCAATACAGTACAAACATAATTTAATATTAAATATTGACATATGTGCAAATTATTTTCTTCAGTTTTACAAATACATGTATGAAGACATGCCAATATTGTAATATTATTTTGAGTATAAATCTTTTTAAAGTGTAGTCATACCAATATTTCAAATCATAGTTAGTCAATAAAAACGTGTGCATCTGTGTAAACGTATTAACACTTACCAAAATGTACACTAAGAACCTAACAAATGTAATTTCCATACTTCTTGTGAAATCTGTATGAAACCTTTGTTTGCTCATGTGCACACGTGAGAAATTGATAATGACATTTCAAAATGTACACCTCATATTTGAAATGTTTTCAAACTGGAATTTGTTATTTAAACTTCTATTTGCACAGATAGATGTGAGCAGTGTGGAATATTGTTTTATGAAATCAAATTTCATTTTAAAATATATTAAGTATCTATACATTGCCATGTGAATGCTTATTTTTTTAATTTGGTGTGTGTCCTTTTTTTGACCACCTACACACATAACAAGCTAATGACAATTTTGCATAAACTACTATAAAAAAGTCCACAATGTAGTGATGCAATTACTTTTCTGAAAACTTCCGCACTGCAAATAGAAGATATTTAAACATTAGACAAACTAACACTTAAAGTAAGCTATTTTCATATTTTTATTGAATTGGAAAACTTATTTAATACATTGGGCCTCATTACGAGTATGGAGGTAGCCATGCCCTTAATAAGGGCATGACTGCCTCCATACCGGGCTCCAATACTGGGCTCTGTGAATGAGGAATTACCGGGTCATTCCGACCTTGGAGGACCCGGTAATTCCTCATGCACAGAACCATTCCCCATTCCCATTTGAGCCCCCATAGGGCTCAATGGGAATGGGGATGAGCTAATAACGGGGCGGTTAATAACCGGCCCGTAATTAGCTCCTTGGTCCCCTCGTGGGACCGGGAATGGACCTCTGGTTTTACCCGACGTCTGATCTGGGTCCTGCTAGCGTACCTCGTAATCATGCACCCGTAATAACGGTGCCGGTCCCATACCGGCACCGTTCATTACGGGACCGCCAGGGTCGTAATGAGGCCCATTGTCTGCATACTTATTTTGACCACTGGCATACATGACAAGTAAGAAACAATGGGCCTCATCACGATTTGGGCACTAACCCTGGCGGTATTACCAACAGGGCTATTAGCCCTACCGCCAAACCCTCTGACGCTATTAGCGCCGTATCACGGGTTTGGCGGAACAGTAAGGGCCTCATTACACGGACAGCGGTGGACCAAGGTGCTATTAGCACCTTGGTCCATGCTGGTAAAATACCGGCACCGCCTTGGTGGAAAGGGGAATTACCGCCCTATTCCAAGGTTGGTGGGGCAGTAATTCCCCCTTCCCCCATTGCCCTTCCCCATTCCCATTTTTTCCCCATAGGGCATAATGGGAATGGGGACGGTGCTAATTATGGCACCGCAAATTGTGGTACCGTAATTAGCTCCCTGGTCCCTTTGCGGGTTGGTTTTTAACGCCTGCAAAAAGCAGGCATTAAATTCTCCAACCCGCAAAGGGACCTCGTAGTAAGGCGGTAAGGATTTACCGGTACCGGTAAAATACCGGTACCGGTAAACCCTTACCGCCTACCGTGTAATGAGGCCCTAAGTCTCCATTCCCCTTTGGGCCTATTCAGGAATTTCCCTTTCCCCATTGAGCCCAATGGGGAATGTTCGGCGCTATTACTGCCGGCGGTGATAGCATCAAAAATCAGCAAAATCACAGCGGATTTGCCCCAGCTCAGAGCTGGGGGTAAATCCACCAAGCCCGTGGCAGACACGTAAATGCGGCGGTAATAGTGTTACCGCCGCATTTAAGGGTTACCACCAAACTCATGATGAGGCAGAATATATCGAAATCCTTCCCTAAAACTCTTATTAGTAGTTAGATGTAATTTTTTTACAAACATTGTACATTATTGTTTTTGTATCTACGTTTTTTCATATGTAAACAGTCACAACCTTCTACAGTCCCTAACACTAAAAATAATGTACATGGAACCATTTTTGTAACCTATTACTTATAGGGAACACTTTTACATATTCAAATGTACACTATTTTACATAATAAAACAGAAGTAGAAGATTGCAGAATGCTGTTTTCTCTTCTAATGTATGTAATCTTCAGAATATTACCTCCATATTTATTTTGTTTATTTTGTTCTGATTTTAAAATACATCCTAGTTACAATCTATCTTCAACTTTACATAAAACACTTATCACCCTATTCTTCCATTTCAAACTATTATTATGTGTGTTTATATTCACTAAGAATATAAAACATGTATATACCATTTTTGGTTCAAACAACATTAAGTAAGCCTTTTTTCAACCCGTTGGCAATCTAGCTTGGTGTGTGACTATAGAGTCATTAAAAACAAACCCATCTACTTCTGTACGCATTGTGAGACAGGCATTGTATAAAGACAGATAGTGACTGAAAGACAACAGTTTGAAAACCTTTATTTTTAAGCTTGTTTGGGTTTGCAGAATGCCAAATTGACCCTAACTCTAAAGGGATTGATCCCTCAACTCATGTTTCTAAGGTCCAAAAACAAAATCTGTCTGTGTCTAAACACATGCTTGTCCTCACTCTCTGACAAAATGTGATGGAACCTTTTCTTAAAGAAAATAGTTGTTCAAAGAAAAGAAAATGCAAACCACAACTGATTTCAGATAGTCTTACCAATGTGTTAAGTTCTGCCAGTGCAAGATAGTTCAATTCAAAAGGGGAACCCCTAGAAACTTCCATGCAGGGCTCTTGGAGCAAATCAACAAAGTTCACAATATCTGTTGGTCTCCTGAGGTTCCCTTCCCAAACTCGGACTCCTCAAGTTCCAAACAAAAAAAAGAATACACAGGGCCTCATTACGAGTTTGGAGGTAGCCATTGTGCTAATAGCACCATGACTACTTCCAATACCGGTACCAAGTCTGCCCTCGTTCAATGGGGACTTACCGGTCTATTCCGACCTTTGCGCGACCGGTAAGTCCCCATTGAAAAAGCCATTCCCCATTCCCATTTCAGCCCCCATAGGGCTCAATGGGAAGGCGCTAATAACGGTACTGCAAATTGCGGTACCGTTATTAGCTCTGAAGTAACTTAACGGGCCGGAAGGGACCCGCTAAGGGACCTCGGAATAGGGCCTAAGGGATTACAGGCACCGATGTCCTTGACGGTGCCCGGTATCCCTTTGCGCCCACCTAGTAATGAGGCCCACAGTTCTGGTCAGGCCTCTAAGGGTTCCCTTGCCCAAGTGGAGGCCTCTCGTTACAGTGTTCAACAATATCTCTTGCTCAACTTTTTTTAGGCCTCTCAGGGTTCCCTTCCCCAAGCTGACGACCCTTCTGTCTTTTAACAAACAAAGGAAGTTTGTCTGGTCAGGATGTACCTTAAATTTCTTACACAATTGTAATAGTATCCCAGAGGATGGGGGGTGTTCGTATTGATACTGTCACAAGTCAACAGAGTATGTGGTACCCATCCAAACCCGTCCCCTCTGAAATAAAATGACGGAGAACTCAGCCATGTGGCAATTAAACCCTCTTTATTCTCCAAAACACAGGGATCATACAGGAAACAACAACATCTCTGGCAATCACAGCTCCAGAGCCCACGTCACTTGGTTTTGTTGGTTAGTGATGTCATAACCACCAACCCATCCCAATAACCTAAGGGCTGCATCCATTGGGTAGTTCGGGTGATATCACCTGTAAATCCCCTTTGTGAGTTATTCCATTGGTCTTCCCATGTCAGGTGGGTTTGCCTGAGACTTTCCCAAAAATATCTATTACTTTGTTTCAGGGCCGCACAGTGACCATTGGCCCCTGCAACATTATAGACCATCCCCGGGTTGGAGCGTATGGATTGGCTGGAGCGGGTCTCTCCAGGCCTTGGACTCTGTTCTGTTCACAGTGCATGGTGTACCTTTTCAAGGTACTGGGAAAGACTGTGTGTCCTCATTGTTGACATTGATATAGCCAGCTAGCATGGAGAGTGCCTGTAGGCTGCAAAATTCGGTGGACAACACAGGTATCTGTCTTGTCTGCTACACTGGGAACAGCTCCTCTTCCCACCTTGAGTATAAGGCCATTGTTCGATCGACTGGCTCACATAGCCGAGGACCACAAAACTGAGCCGTTTGGTCTGCAATTATTGAGGATGTTATTCTGTATTTTGCAGGTGGCTCACTGCCATGGAAATCAAGAACTTTCCACCCACCCTTGTACTTGGCTGCAAAAACTGGCCATGTGCTTCGCTCTGCAGAGTCTGCATCTCTTCTTCCATGTTTTGAGGCTGTGGCTTTGTGCAACTTCACCACAGTCCATCTATGGTTTCCCAATTCGTTCTAATATTTTCTTTATATGTTAGTAATGATCAGGACCATACAGTTTCGTCATGCGTCCCTGTAGTTCCCCATAGTTAGTTGGATGAAGTGGTTTCTAGCTAGTTCCATGTGTGCTTTGTTCTCTTGCATTGCTGCATTCAGCTAGGGAAAAGAAAAGCTTTTAACAGTAGGTATATGTGTCTGTAATCTATCTACAGAACAGTGCAAGTTTAATTGTGACTAACGTGGCTATGATGTGTTGTCACAAGTGATGTCAGCATGGCTGGTTGTTATTATCAGTCAACCTCATCCAGTGATGAGGCACCTGTGTCCACAAATACATCAGCTGGATAGGGTTTGAATTGTTGTCTAAGAGAATATATGTTCCCATGTGTAAGATACAATGGTTTACCCAGTATTTGGCCAAACAGCAAATGGCATTTCTCGTTTCTAATCCTTTGGGCTGACATGCACTTAGAGGACATGAGGGACATTCTGGGGACTCTCTCTTCACAATTCTTCTTACACGGGATAATATCAGAGACTTCCGAGTATGCTGAGCTCTTTGCTCCTCCTAAGTGTGACCACTCTAACCTGCAACCCCTCTCATTAGTCTTTGTAACTTTCTTCTGGCACCTTTTCTCTTCTGTGCCTCTTTCACTCTGTTCTTTTCCACGTCACCATGCCGCCTGCATGCCTTTTTTTTATTGTGCACACTTGCAACCTCTTTTTATCTTGCTGTGCCTCTTGCACACTGCTCTTGCCTTTATTGTGCCCCTGGCCCTCTCTGTTCCGTTTGTTGTGCACTCTTGCACCTTCTTGTCACTTTAAAATGCTGCTCGCACTTTCTTGTTTTTGCCTTTAGGTCACTCGTACCCTCTTTTCATTTCCTCTCACTTTTACTTTCCCCTTTTAAATCTGTCGGGTCACTGGCAACCTCTTTCCTGCTTTTGGTCACTGGCACCCTTCTTTCTCTGATATTTCTTACAGTTCACTTTCCTCTTATTGCAGTGCCCATAGCGCATTTTCCTTCAAGCTTTCTTTTCGACGTTCCATTTGTTTTCTCTCTCTTGCTTTTGGATTTTTTTCTTTTGCGCCACATTACACTGTTTCTGCTTGCTTTCTTGCTGTATGCCTTTTCACAATATGTCACTTGCATTTAACTCTGTGCCGCTTTCATTCGGTGCCTTCCTCCCGCTCCGTTGCAGTCACACACAAGCTCCCGAGTTTCTCTCTCGTTACCTTTCATGAAACTCACCGGGCAGCGTCGCATTGACAAGCAGTCCCTCCAGGATATGCAGGGTTGAGGTCAGGGTCTCACAACCTGCCCCTTCAGACACCCTTGCGGCCAGCACAGGTTGCATGGAAATGAGCACTTCACTGTATGCCACCAGCAGGATGCAGATAGCCCCACTCCACCTCCTTGGAGACACAGCTCCCTCACCACGCTGTAGCCCCCCACAGACACCAGGCTAGTCTATTCACATGCCATTCTCTTCAAGCCTTCAGCTCCTGCCCCTCTTTGGTCTTTGGCTTCTCTGGTACAGACAGCATCTCCAGCTCGCTCACTGCTTCTGGCAGAACTCCACCTTTCATAGTGTAGGGAAGAGGTGTCAGATGTGCACAGTTGGGATGAAGTGCCTGATCTTGCCTGACTCTATTAGTTGGACAGCCTAGTAGTAGGTTGTAGTAGCAGGCACTGTCTTGCTTCCGCATGCTTTTCCTATGGGTAATCCTCATTGATCTTAGTTGCATCTGCCTTGTCTCAGTGTTTGATGAAAATGGTGAGGGGAGATGGGGTGTGATTGAAAATACCCCATGAAGGCTGAGGGAGAGTGGGTTGGGGTATTATTGGGAATGGAGTAATAACATGTCTTGCCCATAGGTATTCTCCTCTAAATCCCTCAGACCCTCCACTGAGGTGATCCTCCCTCACTTGTCCACCCCCAGGGTCGGGATGCGAAGCCCCTTCCCTGGACAGCTCAATGGAAGATCCTGAGGCAGTAGGTGGGAGAATACTGTCAGGTTTCTGCAACCATGTTGTGAAATCTCCACCGTGAATGGATACCCCCTCATGAAAAATATTTGCACACATCATAAAAGTGTTCTTACGAATAGAAACTTGACTATTCACTAATGTATTTACTGGTGTGTTTATTTTCCTATCATCTACACTGTATCTTAGAAACATAATCAATACATATTTATTAAAAACTAGATTTTGCAGTGTAGATTGAAAATTACAACTAAAGTCACTGCATTGCATCTCAAGGAATGCTTTATTTAGAAGATCTGTAAAATTTACACATTTCTGATCAGGAAAAATCCTGAGTAGTATCATCTTTATTACCTTGAGGACACTTTTGATTCTACTAATTACTAATTCCTACATATCTATCTACACTAAAAGTTTCCTGCAGTAGTAAATAGAAGACAGTCATTGAGATTATTGACTATCTTCCTGTATATTTAAAGAAAATGGTTGATTTCCACTTGCAACAACTACTACATTTCAGATTGACATTGCCGAATGTGTACTGGGTGGTTTTTCATCTACAGATATTTTAAGAAATGAAAGTTCCACACATAGCTGCTTCTCTGTTGTTGAAGCTATTTCTTTCACCAATGTTGTCATTTGAAACAACAAACAAAGCTACATTAGACTAGCATTCAACTCCTGTTTCACTACTAAATCTGCAGTGAGAATATGTCATAGTTGAATGACGTTCCAGCTCCGGTAGATACTGTTTTTTTTTAGTCTTAATGATGTTATTTGAATGTAGTTTCACTGATTCCTTATATTTCTTGGCTAAGTGCTTTGTAGGTACAGCTATAAGGTTCAGGTGAGGAGCATACAGTACACGTAACTTATCGTATTCATCAATGCAAGAAATGTCAGCAGTCACTTTTCTTTCATCAAAGTTTATTAAAAATAAACCTTTAATATTTTTCATGCTTGACAGAGCTACATATGACATTCCTTCTTTAAACACTATATGACCAATGTCAATACATGCGGCTTCTGAAGTCAACCCTTGTGATTTATGAATAGTAATTGCATATGCAGAGCACAATGGAAATTGTGCTCTTTTCACAAAGGTATTCTTAAAAAGGATGAAACGTGCAGAGGTCCAAAAAATCAAATGAGTTTCTTCTACAGAATCAAACTTTGAGTCAACATGTTCAATATTTGTACTGTGAGGAAATGTGTGAAATGCAATCACTCTTCCCATTTCTCCATTGACTAGACCAAACCCTACATTCAAGTTCTTCTTTAACATCACTAGTGCATTGATGCACAGTTTAAAAACTGCTTCTAGAGCTGCTGTTTTAGAATTCTCTATTTTGACTAATCAAGCTTGTTCTCTCTTATCCAGTGCTAATGGCATAACATGACCATCTAAAACATCACAAGATGTTATCTCTACAATATTTTGCTACTCTGAAAGTAGCATTGTAGAGTTATACTTATTATACTCTGCAAGTGTGCACATCAATGCAACACATGAAATGTTTTTTTTTCTGAAGAGTCAACATGACATCAGACAGACTGCAATCTGCATGAAACATGTTAGAAATCAGTCCTCCCTTTAAGACTCCTTTCAAATTCTCCTCAAGAACACCTATATAAATCTTATTAAGCATTTCTGCATACTCTAAGTCTGAAGATTGCCTCCTATTGATGGTAAGTTCCAGGCATTCAAAACAATTCTAAAGGTTAAAATTACCAATACTTTCCATGTTTTTTTGACTAGCCTTACATTGCAGCATTTTGAAAGCTGGTTGAACTTTCACAGGAGTTAATTGTAAAAAGTCTCCAAGAACAAGCACATGTTTACCTCCAAAAGAAAAACTGTAGTCAGTCTTTAAAAGTTCTTGCATAAGCAATCAAGTGAATGAAAACTGTTATCAAGTTATACACCATGCTTACTTCATCTACAATCAAGGTATTTCATTTTCTAAGAACCTTTCCTACTTCTTGTGCTGCACTTTACACAAGTTTTCAATACTCTAGTGTGTTGTCCTGCTCCACTGGTAGCATCAACAGTCGATGTAAAGTAACAGCCCCTACAATGAATGCTGCTACAATGAATGCTGCTAAACGGTATACAGTGTTTATAATTAAAAGAAATAATGAATAGCTTTTTCAGTGAAAAATTAATAACAAATAAAATGTCAGATTGTTGGTAGCAGCATATGGGGAGGGTTAAGGGATTAAAAAGGGTGAGGGAGGGATTGTAGGGGGTAATAAAGCTGGGGAAACAACGGGCTTAAAAAAGAGAAAAGCATTCAACTTATTTTGTTGTTTTTCTTTCACTGAAAATGTTTTTCTTATTTAAGTAGTCATTATAAACATATGGAACCTGCTAAACCTGTTGGAACAGTTACAATACATGACACAAAGCAATCAGTTACATTTTGGGTCATACCTCTTATTGCATGAATTAACAATGATTTACCTGCTCATGCTTGTCCACTAAAATACAACAATACAGTTTTGTATTAGACACACAATTATTCATGCTTGTCAACCACATAAAAACATATCTTTCTTTTCATAATAAACTTCTTTTTGCTCTATATTAGGTGTACTAACTATGTCATCATGATTTGCATCTGCAACTTTAGTTTGTTGTGTTGGACTTTCTACTTCTTCCATGGCAAGCTCAACATCAGTTTGACTTCCTGCTGCAGAATCATGACTTCCCTCAGGAGTCTCTTTTGCCAATTCAGCTGCCAGAAGTTCTTCTTGACATAGTTCTTTCCCCAGTAACTCCAAGTACTGCTCACATTGTGGATATCTAATTAAGTTTTTTTTTAGCAAAAAAAATATTCTTCAAAAGTTTCAAATCTTCCAAGCAAATCACTCTCTGTAAGTTGTGAGAATAACAACTGCAAAAGACAAAAATGAAATCATTCCCTTTTCTCTGCAGTTTGGAAAGACTGTTTCATATGGTTGAGACGTGCCTTCTCATGTCTCACTAGCCAACCATTACATCCATTTACTCTATACTGTCCTCTGTCACTGTTTGCTTTAATATTTTCATAGGAGTAGCATTCTGCTACTTCCTATAAACAACGATCCTCTAACTCTCGAGATCGATTTGGATAATATGTATCAATCAAGTTGGTTTTCAGAACCTCTGTACTTTAAGGTGCTGTTTCAGCTAACTTTCTTGTACTAGCTTGGCCAAGACTTAACCAAAATACATTAATGCTACTTCTATACAGAGACTAACTAGTTAGCCAATGTGCAGCTTCATAGCTAGCTCACTCTCTATGTGAGAGCATCTTCAGACCAAAGCTTAGAAGTTTCTGACAAATACTTTTATCTGCTGATACGTCAGCCCATACCTCAGCTGCATTGCTCTTTCCATATTTTGCCATGTGTGCTTTAACATAATGAACAACTGCTGTTGTATCATGAGCAATATTCTGTACATCAGTATTTGCATTCCAAGGCTGAGCAATGACAGGATTGTTATCATTATTGAAGTGGCATTCAAAATCTCTTTATAAATGATAGGTATTTCTAGGTGACCTACCAGTAAAATGGTGTCGAACAGATGAGATTAAACTATTCACTCATTCAACTGGTGTCACAGGCCTTGGAAAGCCAAATCTGTCTTTACTTTTGAATTTTCTGTGACATTACTTACCAGTGCCTTTGAAATCTGTCGACCTTGTTCCGTAGATCAGTATTCACATGCTGAGCAGGAATGGAACAAGTAACATATTTTTATACGAACTCCATTACACAACCATAATTCTATTTAGCAAACTGAGGAGCATCTTTCATCCACAACAGCATATGTATATGTGGAGCCCCACATGCTTGGTACTCGTCCAAGCAAGAATTTTGGGAAGTTTACCCCATACAAAAAATTTCTTTCACCTGTTGCAGCATCTCACATGCAATTCTAGTTCTGGTCTGAAATGTATGAACAACAACATAACATAATGTTGAAAATTCACTTTCACGTAATAAGTGAAAAATATATTCAACAATGGTACAGAATCAGGAATCTTCAGAATACATTTTTGTATAATGACATTCTGAAGAAGAAATTGGAATTTTTCCAATCATCCTATCTGCCTACTGTGACAGTAGGGAAAAGCACAGGGTAACAACAATTTTCTAGCGTTTTTTCCCTGAAACTGATTGCTGCACCTTTGATATAATTCTAAACTGTTGCCCATGTCTTCACGTGAGTGTAGAGGATGAATAGTGTAAGGGTCATATAAACTATCCCCTTCTGCAACAGGTAAACCTTGTAACTGACCTTCACTGCTTTTGTGTGTTGACTCAACATCAAACATAGACAAGTCTAGTACAGTCACACTGCCTTTGTATAGATCAATGTGCTGCAATAGAAATGCCAATGTTTTTTTCATCTTTCCAATATCTATAAGCTGTTGCCAATTGTTCTTATCTTTTGTGGAAACACCATTTACAAAAACAAACAAAGGGTCAGGAATGTCACGCTTCACTCCTAGTGCCAGATTCACGGAATTATTTGCATGAAAATTGCAGATTTGCGTACCTTTCTCCCTAAAAAAAAGGCGCGCAAATCTCAATTTTTCACGCAAATAGTTCCATGAATCAGGCACCTAGAGTGTTGACATTTTCTTCCAAATTGAGAAATAAATACACAACTTTGATATATTACACCTTGCACTAATTTATGTTTGAAGTCTTTCTTTGCAATCTACAATAACTTGAAAAGGATGAACAGTTTGCAGTGCAATCACTTCAAACATGTTACATTTTTGAAGCACAACAGGGATATCATGCACTACCATGTTGTTCAAAACACTTCTTACAGGAATACTTGTTTGAATATAAAACCCAACACAGTGCCTTCACACATAAAGTGCCTCACTTGTGACAAATCGGTCTTCTACAAACAAATACAGATAAAGTTATTTCCAAACATCTTCTATGCTCTGTTTAATTGTCTCCTCAATATACACTAGTTGCACTTGAGACTTACATAAAATGCATTGGCAAGATACACAAAAAATGTCAGGACTTTCAGTAGAAGACAACGCAGACATTGCAATACTTGTTTTATACTGTTGAAAAATCAGATCCTTTGAAAACATAATCATTTCCATTTCCTCTAAGTGTTTAATCTACGAATACATAATCATTTGCAGTGTACAAACTCAACTTTCTACAGTTCTATTCAAAAGTGTTTGATTTAAAAGTGCAAGAGGCATGCTTGATGTTTTGCACTCATAAGTTTAATTAGAAGGTATCTCATAATAGTATAATATGCAGCCAGCATCCGTAAATGATGAAACTGGCTCTTACATCTAATGTTCTCAAGACAAGCTAGAGAGTGAACCAGAAGTCCTGTTTTTTCACGAACTTCACAGTCATTTATTCTCTGTAGTATCTTGATCTCTCTTTGAGCATTATGATTGTTGGGCAGAAAACTTGCAAACATCTCTTTAAGACTTTACAATGAAATGTATCAATATTGGACAAAAAATTGCACATTCATACCTCTCTTTCCTTTTCAGGTATTATTCTATGCTGACCTAAACGTCCAATTTCTGTAATATCAGACCTTAGGATTTCTTTTTTAGAAATCACACCGTTTTGGACTTCATAGCTGTGCACACTCACATCAATAGCAAGGGGACTATTCCTTCCTTAAACGTAACTCCCCTCATTAAAAAATCTTTCTGGATGAGAAGCGTGTTTCCACTCCGCCAAACACATCACAAAAGTTGTCATGTGTACATACATGAACTGTTTCTACATTTCTATAAAATGGTTTAGACACCATAACTAAATTCTTAAATGAACAATTTTCTTTTCAAATGAAAAGCTTTTTTAATTATTACTTTTTCTTTTTACAACATAACTAGATTTTGGTTTCTCACTTCTCCAAAGATTTGTAAAAACTCGAAACTGGTACACGTTCCTATTTATATATGTATTCCTCTGTTTCAAATTGATAGCACATCTGATATATTTTATTCTAAACATATTTTTTTTACTAACTAATAACGTATTTGATATTTTTTTTCCTTTTATTACTTCCACTGAAACATTGCATTAATTTGTTCAGTTGGCACATCTGCAGATTTGACACCACTACTTTAAAAACATTATATTTATAAATTGTTGCTTGCTTGACTGCATCTTAGAAAAAAGCTGTAAACAAATAAATTTTGGATGGTGAAATCAGTGATTGTGTATTTGTATATTTTCAATAACGATCATGAATTGTTGTTTATATAAAATGTTTGCAGTATATTTAGTTGTGTAATTTAGTACAGTGCCTAGGTATTACTTGGAAAGCAGGGTTTTCCATTTTTTATTTCAGTGTTTTCTGAAGAGGGTTCAAGCAATGCTGTGCTTTGATTATGTGTGAGAAAACTATATTTCCCATAGCAAATGTCCTTGCTTCTTTTTTTATGGTATGACCTGGCAAATCCCATAGTTGGTGCATATCTTTCACTTCATATGTGCATCCCTTATCATCAATTCTTAAGATATGAAACAAATGATCACTATGATTTATACAATTAGCTGAGGTCTCTTTCAGGCTTAGCATCTTGAAAACGTAATGTGCCAACCACAAATGCATCACAACCTTAGAGTCCACACATTGAAACTCTACTTTACATATCTTATTAACACGACATGCAATCCTTCACACACGTACTCCAATCATATGAGGATAATCTACAAGATGTATGTCAGCCTATTAGTCAAAAGGGATTCCTTCACCAGAAATCTGAAGGAAGGGCACATAGTTTTCTCTGTCTATATTCAATGATCTCTATACACTGAATGTGCAAAGTGGGCCTCTTAGTCCTGAGCAGAGTAAACATGGCATACATTATCATAACATCTTAATTCACACACATAAAGTGTTGCAAGTAATCTGTTACACATTTTTGATTTGATGCAGCAATCTGCCATTCTTGAATGTCTGGTTTGTCCTCAAGGAAGGTGATGAGGGGAAAGAGCTGGAAGGTAATACACTGCCACTCAGTTGCTCCACCCAGCTCCAGTTTTCACACCTTACAGGCTTTTACCTAATGACTGTAGGCCAGTTCCAGTCAGACAACATTGAGTATGCTGCTGGTCAAATGACCATGCCCTGCCACTCACATGCTCCTCCCACTACCCATTCAATCACTCCTTCTTACGAATCCTCATCAAAGGACGTGCAAAGACAAGGGTCTCACCTTTTTCTACCTGTTCAGGCCTGATAGGGCCAATGGCCTGACCCGCTATCCTGCATTTCACCTATAAACTCATAGCTACTACTGCTACCCATCAAAAGCCATTACCATGTGTGTCATCTCTCCACTGCCCAGCCGTACTCTCATTAGGGTTTGAATGGCTAAGTGCACTGGGCAGCTCCAGAAAGCTGCCCTAGAGAACCTCATCAATATTGCCTTTGCCCCCATCCCAGTGAACATTTATTTAGTAATACCTGGGATATCCATACATTCAGAGTACAATTCCAAAACCATTTCACAAGAGAATAAATGTTCACTGGCAATTTACCAGTTGAAATTAACTTTCCCTGTAAGACGAAGTAGCTCTTCCAATCCGTTACTGATAAGGATTGCCCTCGCTGAGCGTAGAATTCAGGAGTTTCCCTTTCAGTAATAGTATGAACCTCCCTTTTCAAGAGCTTGAATGGATGCCAAATTGGGGAGGGGATCCCAGCGGTATGAGGCACTTGTTAGGAAGATATATCTATCTTTGGGATTGGAATGTTGAATATATCACACCTGAGCCTGCTGAAAAGTTACTCATTTTTTGCAGATGTTTTATATACATTTAAGAAAAAGCCAAACCCTAACTGAACCTTTGCCCTTCACGCCATCTGAGAAGATTTATACTTCTACTATGGATTAACTGGTTACTGGTATGGAGTGTGATAGGTTCGGCACATTCTCTAGCAGTATTAGAGCATTCTTGCCATATCTGTCTGAAAATAATGCATCTTAAGATGACAAAGAACGTATTAACTGAGTGTACTCTGCTTGGGATGGTCTATATCCATCACTTAGGTAAATATGTTCATCAACTGGACACTATAAAGGAGCCCCACTCTGGAAGCAGTGTCTTAACACCAATAGCAAAGGTCTTCATATGGCCTTGTACAGGATCTGGAGAGTGATTGAAAAGTGTCTGACCCCTGTTGAATAGCCAATTTATACTCCAAGTTAAGCTGCCTCCAGTTTGAGGAACCTGGCATGATTGTAACTAGGTATAACCATATGCTGTAATTCCTTTCTTTATTGTATGGGTACCTGGTAGTTACATGAATAAGAGTGAAGGTGGTTAGAGCATTGTCCCATAGATGTGATCACTCTGTCTCAGTATTTTGCCTCATGTGTGGTGGATGGCCTTTGGCCTGCAATACATGCTAAAAGCACTTTGAATGTGTCTTAACTTTTATTTGGATTTTATGTTTGTAATGACTTTTATTGGAGATTGTGTATTTATGTGTTTTTTTGGTGTAATGAAATGGACGTTAAAATTATGTTTAAATGGAATAATTTAATCATGGAATGAACAATTGACTGTATTGAATGAACCTATTATTCTGTTTATATTTTTCAAATTGTATTATGTGTAAAGCTTCTGTTAAAACTATATCATGTTATATTAATACAAAATTAGAAATTAACTTTTCCTGTAAAATGGCAGAATCCATGAATTGCCACAAATATAGAAAATAACATTTCCCAACATCAAGTTAACATTGATCAGCTGCACTCCATTATAAGACTTGTTGTCATATTTAAGGCCACATTAAAACACTTTCACAAATCTGACACAAAATGAGTTACTAATATGGGGTCATAGGGAACAGCTTGATATCCAACTTTGCAGCACAAACACAGCTGCAATATTTTTAAAGGGTAGAAGTATGCTGCTTATTTTATGATAGGAAATACTATGCATCCCCATTCATTTGACATCTTCCTATGTCTGTGCATTGTGTAACAACATATGTGATCACACAGCATGGTACCTGCCCTTCCAAGCACATTGTGAAAGTGCCAGTTATGGTTGGTGTTTATTAATTTAAATTACTACCGACATGTTGTTTTCTGTACCACACAGGTTACAATCAAGCTCATGCACTGGTGCTGAACATTATAGTACCCATACTGTTCCACATACAATGCAGTGATGGAATCTACTTTCAAATCTCTGACCAAAATGTAAGACTCAATTTCACATATATTGTTGGTGATGAAACTGTACATAGCTGAGCTAAATAATGCAACAATTAGATTAGAGTGGGAGTGCTGCAGTATAAGAAAATGCCCCATGTAGAGCTCTGCTCTGCTCTTAGGGCTTGAGTAATGTAGGATGGTATTGAGCAGCTCACATAGCATCAATACGTTTCAATGAATGACAACTACATTAGTCCGGTTATGTCGCCTCTGGGGTTGGCACAGTACATTTGTGGAATGCTAAATAAGGATAACATATGAACTAATCTTATAGACAACAGAGACCATTGTTTCACAGCCAAAGAATGTATAATAATGCACACACATGGTGATTAACGTTGCCAGTAATCTGGCAGAATCCAGAAATCTCCACAAATAAGCAAAATAACATTGGTGGTGAACATCATAAACCAGTTAGCATTTATCACTGCTTCATTAGACTTTTCAAATTTAAAGCCACATTCAATCGCTTCCACAACTCTGACACAGTAGAAAGTCAATAACATGGGGTCACGGGAAACAGTTTGATATCCAGCTGCAATATTTGTCAAGGGTAGATTTATGCTGCTTGGTTGATGCTAGGTTTTGATATGCACCCCATTCGTTTCACATCTTCCAATGTCTGTGCATTATTTAACTGTATATGTCATCACATAGGTCCCTGCCTTCCCATTTACAAGAAGATTTAGAAAATACCAAATATGGTTGCTGTTTATTGATTATGAAGTAATTATTTATTTTTATTTTTTATTTTACATTTTTATAAAGCGCCACATGCCCTTAGGCCTCAGAACGCACAAATAAACACAGCCAAACAAACAATGAGGAATAATCGATGAGAAGCCAGGAATCAGCAAGAAGAGTTAAACAATAAGGTTTTAGCATCCTTCTTGAATTTAACCACAGAGGTAGATGATCTAAGAGAAACAGGGATACCATTGCATTCAGAGGAGCATACATTTCAAAACATGGCCCCCTGAATTTCTTAAGTTTGAACAGAGGTTGATGTAGGTCATTTGTGTTATTAGAGCAAAGTTCTCTTGATGACGTTCTCTAGATGAGTGTTGGAGGGAAATCCTATCCCTAAGGTACTGGAGGCAGCAGAATTCAAATATTTAAAGGTCAAAGCAAGAATCTTATTTTTAATTATTTGTCAGCCAGTGGAGTTCCCTCTGAAAATCAGATACATGGTTATTTCTGGTTATTTCTGGCTAACCCGTAATCTGCCCTTACAACAGTATTTTGAGATGATTGCAGATCGGTCAGGTTGGCATGAGATGTACCAGTAAGCTATTATGATGCTCCAATCAGGAATTTACCAGAACAGTAGCCAGGAGGGATCTGTTTTTTAATGTAAGGAAGGGTCTAATCCAGTGGTCTTCAAACCTTTTTGGCCGGGGCCACCAGAGCAAAATTTGGGCAGATCGGGACCCCCCAAAAATGCCAAATGGACAGATGGACAGTATGTATGGTATGATATGATAGGTTATGTATAACGCTTAATACCCAGAGGTTTCTAAGCGTGTACCCAGGGATCGAACCTGTTTTGCTTCATGTCGTCTTGCTTCCAAGGCGAGCATGTTGCCGCTGAGCTATCCTCCCGGTTTGTCACCATTATTGCGTGCTGTCACCACACCCTACTCCCAGTATAGTCCCTGGGCTCCCCCAACTGCCCCTATAAAAGTCACTGGGCTCCCTCATCCCGCTCCTACCCAGTCCCTGGGCTCTCCCCCACCATCACACACCATGGGCTTTCCCCACACTGCTCCCACCACTATCCCATGGTTGCCACCCATCCTGCTCCCACCACAGTCCCAGGGCTCTCCCATCCCGTTCCCAACACAGTCCGAGGGCCAGTGGCGACTGGTGAATTTTAGAAGTGGAGGGGCATAACTATTTCCACCAAAAAAGCCTAAGCGACTGAGCGCAGTGTGGGAGCCTGAACCAATCAATGGAGGATCGGGGGGGTTTAAATAATGGGTTAAAATGTTGCATTGTAGAGCATACTTTAAAAAAAGAAATGGGTAAATAGCCAAACAGTTTTCAATGGGTTCTGGGGCAGGCATGACATTTTTTACAGGACATCTTTGACAGTTCATCCAGCCCAGGAGCACTCCCTCAGCTGGAAAAAGCAGCTGAGGGAGTGCTCATTGCTTCACTGGGCTGACTCCTTAGCTCCTCCATAATGGGTGAGGGAGCCACTGGGTGGGCACCCCCTCGCCAATATTGATGAGCCGCCAGGCTCAGACTGGCCGATAGGGCAATGCATGTATCAAAAATGCAAAATCCTAGCGTTGGTCTTTTAAAATGGCCACCGTTTTGGACAATGTGGGCCAGTTTGATGAGTTACTTCACTATGCAGTTAGATTTTGACTATTGAGCAGTTAGGAATTTTGACCATTGTTGCTGAATAAATATTATTTAAATATCACATTTTAATACAAAGCACTCCCTTGGGTACTATTCAAACAGTCTGTGATTAAAGGAATGAATATCCATTCACAACTGTGGCCCACTTTTTCGTGTCTGAGACAGTTTCATGCTTCTGCCCAACCATGTGAGCCGCCCCTGCAATTTCTTCAAATATAAAAAAAAAGAAAATATTTGCTGGCCTCTTACGGCCCCCGAGAGATGCAGCCGCCGCACCCTGCCGGACTGTGCCCCACAGTTTTAATACTGCTTGTCTAATCTGATGGAGGAGCCTAGTTGCATAGGGACACGAAGAGTAGATGTTGGAAACATTATGTTTCATGGAAATTTCTGAGTCAGGAACAACACCCAGCGTTTTGACCTTGCAACTTACCGGAATCACCTACGCCCCCAGGATGAAGAGACAGTAGTTGGGATCGATGGACTTCAGCTGAGGGCCAGAGGCAATTACGAGCAGCTCTGTTTTATTGTTGTTCAATGCTAGGGCACTATGAGTCCTCCAGGATTGAATTTTGCAATAAATATAGTTAATGGTCCAAGCATCCTCATTATAACAACCAGTCAGCTCAATGAGAACCTGGGTGTCGTCCATGTAGTTAGCATAGGCGACACCCAGGGCATCCATCTTATCCAGAAATGGTTAATGTAGATGTTAAAGAGGGAAGGCAACAGGCTGGAGCCCTATGGAACTCTGCACGATTGACTAATGGGAAGGGCTTCAGCCTTACTGTTAGCAACGCTAGGACCGAGAAAGGAGGAGATCCATAAGGCGGCTCTCACAGAAGAATTAGCGATGATGATCACCCTCTCCCGGATGAGGCAGTGATCAATGAGATCAAATGCCACTGAGAGGTCGAGCAGCATCAGAAGCGCTTGGTGACCCTTTTCGACAATGTTGGAGATATTGGATTTAAGGTCCAACAGCGCTGTTTCTGTGCCATGTTGCACTCTCAAGCTAGACTGTAACAAGGCCAAGATCTCATTAGCCTCTATAAAACTTTGCAATTGCAAGTATGCCACTTTATGATCTTTAACAAAAACAGAACATTAGTTATGGGCCGGTAACAGTAGGATCTGGTCTGGTCTTCTTCAACAGTGGTGTGATCCAAGCCTTTTTCAAGACAGCTGGAACTTTGCCCTCCTTAAAGGAGGTGTTGCCCAGTTTAGTAATCCAGGGGGTGAGTACATCAGGAGAACCCTTAAGGAGGGTTGTAGGACATGGGTCACCGGTACATGTAGTAGGTTTGAGATTTAGAATACTCTCTGGCACTTCTTTCTCAGTACACTGATGAAAATTTGGGTGTGACACCAGGTGAAGTATTTTGAAGAGGGGTATTAGTGGAGCTAGAACTAGGGGCGATGTGGGCCAACTGGGACAATATTAGAGCTCTATGACCAGCAGTTTTATCAATAAGTTCATCCTAAACCGATTGACACCATCTAGAGTTTCTGTGGATAGACGGAAAGATGGAGTCATTACACTCAAATTCCTTAAGAATTGCAAATAGTTTGCAAGAGGATTATTTAGCATACTCGATGCGGGAATTGAAATTCTTAGCCTTTGATTGAAGAATAGTTTTTTTATAGTTAGGGGCTGCCTTCTTATAGGTACCCAGGGTATTGGATAAAGGATTTTGTCGCCATTCGCGTTCTGAGGCGCTAACAACTCGCAACTACTGACATTGGCACTCATTACGACCCTGGCGGAAAGGGGTTTACGCCGGCCTAAACCATGGCGCCCCTTTCCGCCTGAGTACGAGTTCCCGTAGCGCCATGGTGATTTTTACGCCTGCTTTTTGCAGGCGGAAAAATCCATGGCGCTACGGGACTTGTTGTTAATTACGCCACCGTAATTTACGGTGGCGTAATTAACGCCTTCCCCACTCCCATTATACCCTATGGGGCAAAAATGGGAATGGGGAAGGGTAAATGGGGATTGGGGACTTACCGCCCCGCCAAGGTCGGAATGGGGCGGTAAGTCCGCCAACCACCATGGCGGAGTTGGCAGCTTAGCGCCATGGACCATGGTGCAAATTGCACCATGGTTCTCCGCCAGGGTCGTAATGAGGGCCATTGTATTCTGATTAGTACAAACATGGAGCTCATCTGCATGCAATGGTGCTTTAAACTATGGTACCAAGTGTGTTCTGGATGCAATGCAGTGATGCAATGTACTTCCATATCTGTGACACAAATGCCATACTCAATTACACATATACACTTAGTGAGCAAACTATGTAAACCTAAGGTACATAATGCAACAAAACTCAGAAAAAAATTACCTATTTCTTCAAAGTAAAAGCCACATTCTTCCCTATCAAATAACTTGTAAGAGTTGTGAGCATATATGCCTTAGAAACAGAGCAGCAGCACATTATTTTTAACAAATACAGACATATTTTTTAAAAATCCTAAAGCCAGATTATCAGCAAATTGTCAGATAAATCCTTCGAATAAATAGTGAGAAACAACCTTTAACTGGAAATATATGTTTCTCACACATAGCCATAGCATAACATGTTCTACTGCTTCATCACTCTCCTGAAAACAATGAAGCAACATATGAAAAATTGTACGTTCCAAATAATACTTATAAATGTTACTAAATCAAAAACCTAAACATACTTAATTTATCTTATATAAACAACAATTCATATTATACATGAAATATAAAAAAAACACACAATCACTGACCTTCAGCTGCTCCAAAGAATGAATAGATCATCACAATTACCAAATACAGAACATCTGCACAGTCTGGCGTCTGCATTCAGAAAATAAAAGCTCACAAAATGGTGGCTTTCATCCTTTTAAAAAAATCAATAGCACAAAAACAGGACTGTAGAAAGCAAACTGGTGGACACATTTTTACTACAACCTATCACAAGTCAATGAACCCAAAACAATCCTTCTGAAGACAATTTATATATGTTTATGTAAAAAGACAATTGCATACAACCAAACATTTCTTTTTAAAAACACATTTTATAGCTGTGGCTATAATCTTGGCTACAATGAGAGGCCAATAATAACCGCAGGGTCACATACATGTTTCCATACATTGAAAAACACATATTGCAAAGGTTTCAGATTTAAATCAGACATGCCTTGAGGTGACAACATCTGAACAGAAAGACATGTAAATTTCTGTGATAAATAATTGATAAAATAATATGTTCACTGCACCAAAATACAAACAGTTGCAGCACCCGGTAGGGCAGAGAGGCTCATACCCGCAGCTACACCATCCTGCCAAAACGCTCAACGTCCAATTGGAGCTTTAAAAGCCACTGTTGTCGACAACCGCTGGTAGTCGCGGCTATCCTGTAACTTTTTTACAGATTCAAAAAGACATATTAACAAGGAGTAAACATTCAAACAACACAAAGGTGCACATGAGGGCATAGAATAAGAAGCACGTGTAAAACTGCGTAGAGTAAAATCGATTAAATATCATGATCAATGCACACAAATTGGGAATGCTATACCCTTGGCTAAGGCAATAATTATAGCTATAGCTGCGGCTGCACCCGACAAATGCACTTAATGTCCCATTGGCTTAGTGGTACCTGCGGCTATAACCACGTCTGGTGGGCGGAATGTTTCTTTGGCTGATGCCGTAACCACGGCTATTTAAAAAAAAGCCATCAAATGTATTTTCCTTTTCTAATATACTTAAAATGTTCTCTGGGTGACTCTTCAAAGAGCCATTGGATTATTTTACCAATATATAACCACAAAATATATTTTCAATCAGAGAAATACTATTCATCTCTATTACAATTCAATAAATCTTGGAAGATGTCTCCTTGCTTTCTTTAGATTATTAATTCATTTTCTTTTCCCGAAGAGAAAAAAACCTGTGTCCCTGTCAAAAATATTTCTCCACAATTGCAGCATACATTTCTAATTTCAAACACTCTGTCTAAAATAATATTATAGAACCAAGAAATGGAGTAAGCTAATGCTTTGACAACACATAACCTATGTCCTCAACATCACTATTTACCGCATTTTCAAAATTCTATAATTCACCACAGTCTTCTGAACAATGAAATTCCCCTCCTTCAGAAATTGGCTCCATGTTTCAAATATTCAATGAAACAATAAATATATCACATATATTCCACAAAAAAGCACAGTCCCCTCTAAAACAACACCTCTCTCGCAAGCAAAATAAAATGTACTATATAGAAAAACCCTTAATATAACGATACAATATAATCTACAGTTGTATTGGCACATATAAACATCAATCAAAAAAGTACATTCTCTGATAGTTTCAACAGTTGAACAGCATCTAGGGTACTTGACATCCTATTGGCAACTACACACCACACAAACAATAAAGAACTGTTCAGAAAGTCCATCTTCTCTCCTCATGTAATCTTACTCCATTTCTAATTGTAATATCTGAGGTGACAAGCAGCATTTTCTTATATCACAGTACAATGGATAACTACATGGAATGATTCGAGGAGAATTACCCCACAGAAGAAGACAATAAAAAAGAAGATGCTCAAGAAAAGGAACCAGAAAAAAATTCATCACATTCAGGATTTTGTGGGCCCATTCTTTATATTTATGTAAAATTAGACTAATAATAATATGTTATTGAACAAATATCAGTCACCATACATATATTGTTTATCTAACTTCTTTTAAACTTCTATGTAACCAACACAAACATTGTTTAAGTGTATTATATATTCAATTGTTTAAACATATTTAAAATATTTCAAATATGTTCAAACAGATGAAGAAGTCAATCAAGTATCACAAGGAATTAAACAAGTAGCAGCACCAGCAATACCTGCTAATCTAATAATGGATTTATTAACAGAATTAAAACAACTATTAATTAATGTTCAAAATGAAGTACAATCAATGTAAAGGGACATTGAACATTTAAGACAAATCATGGACAGTAAGAGTTCAGATAACTGGGCTAAGGAAGAAGATGTATCATGTGTTCAAACTAAAAGAAAATTAAGCCCACAACCGTATCCCCCAAATAAACATTTTTTAACAGACTTTGTTGGCATATTTGTTTACCTTTTAAAGTATGTACACGTATATGTATTTATGTATTATTAATGAATAAAACGTATTAAACATGTTGCAATAACTGTTTACAAATACTACACTCAATACATCTTAAAAAACTTTCCAAGATGAAAACCCACAACCATGTATATACTTTTTTTAATACATTTATATAGCCACGGCTACAGAATGCATGACACGTCATTGCTGCTTCGTAGCCACGGCTGAATGGTATACCCGCGGGTAACAACCTATGGTGTGGGAATGGTTTGGGATGGTTAGAGGGAAGGATCTGATCTGATAGCAATGGGCAGGGAATTCCATTGTTTGGCCACAATCACAGGGAAGCGACAGCCTCTGGCTTGTTGGCGCCTGTGTCTAGGGATGGCTAGAAAGCATGTGTATGCTGATCAGGTAGTTCTATTGGATTCGGCCTTGGAGATTTGTCTAGCTAGATAGATCGGGGCACTATCTGACAGGCATTTGTGGGTCAGTGATACGGTTTTCAATGTAATGCCTTCCCGTAACAAGAGCCATTGGATATGTCGTTCAGCTGATGAAATGTGATCTTTTTTAGGGATATTAAGTACAGCTCTTACAGAATTGTTCTGGATGATTTGTAAACATAGATTTTTATAAATATATACATAATAGATTCACAGAAAGTACGCTTTTCGGTACAAACAGCATACTTTTTTGCACATTGAAGCCTCCCCAGTTGTTGCTGCGGTTAACCACGTCTCTGAAATTCAACATCCCATTGGGTGATACCATAATCGCGGTTATTCATCTATTTTTATATCTCTCTTTCTCTCTCTCTCTCTCTCTCTCTCTCTCTCTCTCTCTCTCTCTCTGTAAAAAAAGAAAACATAATTAGTTAAACATACATACACACTTTAAGAAACACAATTTAATACACAAGTTGTTATAACCCTCATATATTTTATGCAGTGCATCATTTACACTATATAATATATTAGATGTGTGCATACAACACTTTTTTCTCCTTGCACATACTAATCATTGGGTCATTGGAAAAAAATAATCCAACTTGGAGTAAAAAAAACATACAAAAGTATAAACCAGTATTAAAACTGTCACTACAGTAAATGAACAGCAATATATAAATTGAGTAAGAATAAACAGGGGAAACTATACAAGTTTCAATGGAACAGATGAGGAAGGGTAAGTAAACTTTGACAGCAAGAGAATATAGGGTGGGATACGTAAACTTGGAGACTGACCTGCTATGAGTGGCGTCAGCTTTAACTAATTGCTGGCAGTTGACAATATTACCGGTTGAAGGACAAACACAGCAAAAAGGAGATCAAGAAAGTGATGTACACATTCTTTGGAGAAGGTTTACAGAGGGGCCTTTCAAACAAGCCGTCACACAGTTTGGGAACCTCAAAGTTGATTCAGCATCTTGTCTGCGTACATTGGAATGAAGTAAATGAATCATATAGGACGGTTCAGATGAAACAAAGTGCATGGAAAAAAATCAACAAACAAGTATTCATCATTTGTATTACAGTGTACAAATACTATCTCTATTTTTCCACCAACCAACACCCAAACCCATCCCATCCTGCCTGCACCGAACTGTCAAATTGTTTGGTAATATGTACAACCTGTCACAGTCGGATCAAGTTTGGAGATGCCACCCTAGACGGTTTAGACACAGCTGTTTAAGAACACCAGGACAATTGCCAATGCTGGGTGCAGCATTCAAAACTAGATCAGGGTGGCTGAAGTTCAAAAACAGGGTAAGGATATAATAATAACAGTATAGTGCACAGTGCCACAGAAGATAAGGGTCCAACGCATAGGGAATTATACAGTAGGAGATGGTATGTGTGACCCAACTGTCAGGAGTCATCACAAAATAGTGTAGGTTCCCAATCCATCCCCACCACATAGAAGGTCTATAGGAATGAAAGATTGTGCACACATGGATAAACTACATAGACCTGTACAAAATATGGATAAACTACAATATAACACCCAACAAATTAACAAAAGGTGTTAAAACTACCACTACAATAAACAAACAGGGATATATCAACTGGATGACAATAAACAAAGGATGTTATAGGAGGTGCCTCCCTCTGGAATGGCCTCCCGACCTCTCTCCACCTTGAGCTGGATCTCCTTAAGTTCCAGAAGCTCCTCAATACCTCTCTTTTCTCCTCTTCATTCTCACTCCCTCTCCCCTGCTAACCTTCCATTGCCCCTGCTCCATCTGCTGGCTTGCTGCTCCGTGTCCTTTCAGTATTACTGGACAGCAGGCCCCGCTGACCAGTCCCCCTGTACTTTCTGCCTGGCTCAACTTGCACTTTTGCCTGGCTAACCTTGCACTACCAGGCTGGCATTGACCCCTGTAGTCCCAGTCTTCCTTGGTCTTAACTCAGGGCTGTGTACCCTCCACCCTGCACTTCTTGTTACACACTTGCACAATCTCAATGACACAAGGTCTAGTGTGATATTTGTCTTGTCCTCCCTTTGTTCCCCCTCCTTTGCCTTGTTGCACCTTGAAACATTTGTTAATAGGCGCATAATAAATAACACATCAATCAATCAATCATAAAGGGTGGTTGCAGGACAGAGGATGGGGAAGGTTAAGTAAAGTTGGAGAACACAAGATAATAGGGTAGGACAATTTAAACTTGGACAACAAGGGATATAACACCATCACACAGGTATAAACACTAGTACTACAATTTCATTGCAATCTTTTTCACCCCACAAAAACAGCCTCCAAGAATACCACTGCAGATGGCTGAAAACATTTCAAGATAAAAGTACACTGTTTAAAAATTAAAATGGAGGAAATCCTATGCACCTTGCACAAAAAGACACTAAGACGTAGACGTTCAAATGTTCCATTTCAAAGCTTTGAAACAACCAGTTTCAGTGGGATACCATTGACAGTGAATTAACCATCACATTCTGCAGCATGGTCAATTCCTGCTGTTCCAATTTAACTACTCCATGGTTCAGTTATGAGAGTAATGTGTTGCCTAAGCCACACTTGTCTTCTCCCAGGAGATGCCGCACTAACCCATTGAGAAATGACTTTCTCCAAACATAATGTGCATTGCCATCACTAATTCACTAACACAATAGAGGTACAATAAAGTATAAAAACTGTTACTATAATCAATGAACATACATATATAAACTAGGTGAAAACAAACAAGGGACATTATTCTAAGTGATTAAAATAAGGTGAATGGGGTAGGTTAAGAACACCTGGAAAACAAGAGAAAATGGGACAGGTTTAGTAAACACGCAGAACAAGAAAGGAAGGGGTAGGTTAAGTAAACTTGGACAACATGGGAAACAAAACAGTCACACAGATAGAAACAGTACCCATGACCAATTAGGACACCCGAGTTTCCATAGATGAGATATCTACCACACCCAAAAAAATTACATTATATTGATCATTGCAAGCAGTTCTTTTTAGTCAACAATGTTCCATCCCAAAGCTTAGGAACATCAGTACTGATCAACCCTCTGTTGCACGTGCACTAGGACAATGAATGTAGAAAAGCAATACCTCCTCCAGCGTTTTGAATATGGGTTAGCCTTTCACGGGAGTTGACAGTACAACACCTGGTGTGAGTCCACTGTGATGATGAGAACCATGCATATTGGAAATTGCACGAGCAACACAAAATGAAAATGCATGTGCCTCATGAATTACGTCACAGGCAAACAGCACCTCATCCAGTAAGTCATCCACCAGTGATAAAACTTCAACTAACACCTGTCAGGTACTGTCAGGTTGGAGTGACATATTCTTTACATACAGTATCATATACTCATTTACATTGGGTTAGGGGAGACACATATTTAGTATAGAAAAGTTTTAGGAAGTTATTACGGGTTATATTTTTAAACAGCCAATTTTGCCCTTAACCTTCATTGCAGTCTATGGAAATTGCCCCAAGCCAAGATGGAGGTTCTCAGTCTAAATTCTGATTGGCTGGGGATTGTTTATAGGGAGGACAATGAACATTCTAAACTGCCTTTCATCGTCCTTGCCCAGCTGAGAGGTTGTGTGCCTTGTTGCTCCTGCTTAACTTTGTCAAGGGTGACAAGTTTCTAGCAGTTGAGCGGAAGATCTAAAAGTATAACAGGAGTCGTGTTTGGGGTTTGGTGGAGACACCGGACAGGAGTCATAAACTTCCATTTTTTCTGAGAAAAGAAGTTTTCAAGTCTTATTCACAAGATAAGTGACCTTCCAGTTTTGTTGAACTTTGTAAAAAGGTTATATGTATCTAAGGGATTGAAATCGCAAATCTGTATCTAAAAAGATTGAAGCGCGTACGTTTGTTTGTATCGCTACGTGTCAATTCAAACTAGCGCGTGAGTTTTTTCCCGTTACTTTGAGCCTGCTTGTGTGTCTCTGCACGTGAGAGTGAAGCGCGAGCGTGAACTTTGGACTCGCGTTTACTGTTCGTTTACGCAAGGGTTTTTTCTGCGTGATAAAATAAGCGCGTGTGTTTTTTCCTGCGACTTGGAGGAAAGCGCGTTTAATTTTTATCGCGTCTTGGACTTTAGCGCGAGTGCTTTTTACCCACGATTTGGAGAAAAGCGCGTGTGATTTTTTTTTTCCGCGGTTTTGGATTTTAGCACGTGTGCTGGCTTCCCACGTGAAGATTCCATCGCAAGTTAAATTCGTTCCTGAGAAAAAGACACTCTACAAAGAAAATACAAGAACAAATACAAGAACTTCCTAAAACTTATTTGAAGACTTTGTTCAAGAATCTTAGGGTTGATCAGACTAACTACAAAGTTAAATTACATTCATGGACCTACTGAGAAGGCTGAATGATCTATAAGATTCGGGTCCACAAGTAAGGAAGTCTTGTCTGCTTATCACTTCTCTGGGCATTCTGAAGAGAAGTACCAGGTATGGTTTTTAAACTATTTTGGTAAAGGATTTAGAGTTTAAGGTTAGTATAGTAACCCATGAGTATGATATGATATGATATGGTATTTGTAACGCGCCTATACACAAGTGTTTCAAGGCGCGACGAGGCAGGGAGGGAGGGAAACAAGGGGAAGACAGACAAACGATCCTACTAGGCCAGGTGTCATTCAGATCGGGCAAGTGCAGAGGTAAGGGGAAAAGGAGAAAGTGCAGGGGGAGGAGGTGGGGGGAAAGTGCAGTACACGGTAAGTAGCCTAATAAAATAATAAATAATAAATAAAAGGGCCAGCTGGTGGCAAGTGCGAGGTAAGTGCAGAGCAAGTGCTAGGAAGGGGGCTGTAGGGATACAGTGACAGTCCCACAGCGCAGGGGGAGCCAGGGAGGCAGTGCAAGTGGAGAGTGGCTGGGCCCTGGACCGAGGTCGCTGAGAGTGGCCAAGATGCAGGTTTAGTGCAGAATTTCAGTGGGGAGTTAGGCAGGTTTAGCAGGGGAGAGGGAGAGAGAAGGCAGAAGCGAAGAGGAAGGTTTTGAGGTGCTTCCGGAACCGGAGATGGTTCTCCTCAAGTTTCAGGGAGGCAGGAAGGCTGTTCCAGAGGGAGGCCCCTGCTGCGGAGAGAGATCTACCCCCAGCTCGTTGCTTCGAGAAGCGGCTGACCATGAGGGAGTTGGAGACGGATGAGCGAAGGGCTCGTGAAGGAAGATATTTAGGAAGAGAGAGTTGAAGGTATTTAGGCCCCAGGCCCCAGAAGGCCTTGTGGACAATGCAGAGGGTTTTGAACTTAATCCTCGCAGCCACTGGGAGCCAGTGAAGAGATTTCAGTCCTGGAGAGATACGGTCCCTGGGCTTGAGGCCAAGGACAAGTCTCACAGTTCTGTTCTGGATAAGTTGCAGAGGGCGGAGAGTGGAGGCAGGCAGATTAAGATAGAGGCTGTTACAGTAATCCAGCCTTGAGAGAACCAGGGCTCGGGAGACAGTGAGCTTCTGGGGGAAGGAGAGGAAGGGAAGAATACCTCTGAGGAGGTGCAGCTGGTAGTGTGACTTCTTAGAGACGTCAGATATATGAGGAGAGAAGGAGAGTGTGGAGTCGAAGATGACCCCAAGGTTTTTAGCCTTGCAGGTAGGGGCAGGAAGGGGGCCAAGGGAGGCCGGCCAGAGAGCTGCAGGGAAGGAGGGAGTGGGTGTGCCGATGAGTAGAATCTCAGACTTACTGGCGTTAAGGCAGAGGTCATTGGCGGCACACCATTCCTGGATAGCAGACAGACAGTCGGAGATGAGGGAAGAAGAGGAGGAGGCCGAGGGTAGCCTGAAAATGAGCTGGGTATTGTCCGCATAGCACTGGAAGTGGGGGCAGAGAGCGGCGATGCGGTGAGCAAGGAGTGCCAGATACTGGTTGAAAAGCCAGGGAGAGAGGTTGGATCCCTGGGGGACACCACAGGTGGAGAAAAAGATGTCGGAGAGGAAGGAGCCCATTTGGACCTGGGAGGGTCGACCGGAAAGGAAAGAGGTCAGCCATGCCAGAGCCTGACCAGTGATACCCAGGTTATCACGGAGACGGTTGAGCAGGATGGAATGGTTGACAGTGTCAAAGGCAGAGGAGAGATCGAGCAGAATGAGAACACAGGGAGTGTTGGAATCGAGGTTCAGGAGCAGGTCCTCACGGATGTTCAGGAGAGCAGTTTCCGTGCTTCTGGCCGCTCTGAAGCCGGATTGATGGTCATGAAGGTTACCAACATATTCAGCATGGAGGTTAAGCTGGGAGATGGCCAGTTTCTCCAGGAGCTTGCCCAGGAAGGGAGTAATGGAGATTGGGCGATAGTTGGCCGGGCAGGAGGGGTCGGAAGAGGGTTTCTTGAGGAGGGGGTGCACAACGGAGTGCTTGAGGGGGGATGGGAAGACTCCAGAGGCGAATGAGTGGTTGCAAAAGTCAGCCAGGGCAGGAGCCAGGGAGTCGATGTGGTCCTTGATGGTTTTGGAGGAACAGGGGTGAACCTGTTTAGACGAGGCTTTCATAGATCGGACTTGTCTGGAAACCTCATCAGCAGAAAAAGGTGGAAAAGCAGAGAAGGAGGGCGGAGGGGCGGCTGCAAGAGAGCAAGAGGAAGAGCCGGGAAGAGAGGGAGGGAGGTGAGAGGAGGAGAGCGAGGACAGGATGTCCTGAGTTTTTGAGATGAAGTGCGAGGCCAGTGCAGTGCAAAGGGCCTGGGAGGGGACAGGAGAGGTAGAGACTGCAGCAGGGTTGGCCAGCTCCTTGCAGATTTTAAAGAGTTCGGCCGAGTTGTTAGATGCCTCAGAGATGCGGGCTTGGATAAGGGCTCCCTTCTTGGTGAGAACGGAGAGCCGGTATTGCCTTTGGAGCAGGCGGCAGGCCAGTTTGTCAGAGGATGAACATGAAGCACGCCATTTCCTCTCTGCCACCCTGCACTTGCGTTTTAGGGTGACGAGATCCGAGTCATACCAGGAGTTACATTTGGCTTTGGGCTTCATGCGGATTCTCATGACGGGGGCAAGGATATCGAGAGTATCAGATATAGAGGAATAGAGCATGGAGAGGGCTGTGTCAGGGTGGGAGTCAGCCGAGGGGGGAGAAGGGGGCGAGAAGGTAGCAGCGAAAGCCTCAACTGACACGCGCTTCATGGGTCGGATGACCGAGAAGGTGGGAGGCAGTGAAGAGGGTGGCTTTGCCTGTGGGTTAGGGAGGGAAAGGTAGGAGGATAGGAGAAAGTGATCGCTCCAGGAGAGAGGAGTGGAGAGAGGGAGGGAGAGGGGAAGGTCAGAAGAGATCAGAGCATCAAGAGTGTGCCCTGCAGAGTGAGTAGGCCCAGACGGGAGAATAGAGAGTGAGAGAGAGTTGCAGAGTTCGCGAAAGAGACCAGTGGGGGTCAGGAGGCATCGAGGTGGATGTTGAAGTCACCGAGAAAGAGGAGTTGGGTGGTTGAGGACAGGAGTGAGGAGGAGAGGTCAGCCCACTCAGAGAGGAAGGAGGAAATTTGACCAGGTGGCCGATAGATAGTGGCCACGGTAAGGGAATGGCTAGGAGAGAGAGAGAGTCGGCAGACAAGACATTCAAAAGAGGAGTAGGTCTGCGTAGGAGTGACAGTGGCAGGAATCCACTCAGGGAAGATAAGGGCAACACCACCCCCTGAACGGTTAGGCCTGGGCACGGAGAGGATCTTGTAGCCATCAGGTAGGAGTGTGTCGAAGCTGGTGGCAGAGCTGGCAGTGAACCAAGTCTCAGTGAGACCGAGGACGTCGAGGTCCAGTTCCTCAAGAAGGCGACAGATATCAGAGGAGTGCTTGATGGCAGAGCGAGAATTTAGAGTGGCAATGTGGAGAAGGTTGCCACCCTTGAAAAACTTCCGGGGAGGGGTACAGATCAGAGGTACGCCCTGCGGAGGTGTTGGAGAAGGACTTGAAGAGGGAGCAAGAGAAGGGGCAGGGAGGGAGGGGAGAGGCAAGGTAGCCGAGGACAGAGGAGGGGGGACAGCGGGAGCGGAGAGGAAGTTGATGAGGCATGGGAAGCGTCTATCAAAGAGGTGAAGGTTGGCCTGAGGGCCTTGGACCAAGACGGTCCCGTTAGCATAGACATTAATGATGGCTTTAGAGGAGTGGAAAGGGGCCAAGAGGACATCCCAATGGGTGCCACCATTAATGGGAGAGGTGGAGAAAGGAGAGAGCACAGCGACCATGTGAAGGGTCCATAGTTCAGGTGAAGGCACGAAAAAGAGAATGTCAGTGAGAGTTTCCTTGGAGCAGGCGCTCGTGTAGGTGTCAGCGATAGGGAGGCCTGGGTTGGAGACCAGGATGTCCTTTTTAAACTTTTTCCTACCGGATTTAGTGAGGAGAGCAGGATAGTCAATGGAGAAGCAGTTAGAGTAGATAGGCGAGATAGAGAGCACCATGGAGTAAGAGGGGAGGCGGACGACACGAGTATGCAGACAGGAAGTGAGTGGAGGGCACTAGTTTACCACAATGCAGAGCAAACAGTAATGCTTAGTAGGTCAGGGCCACCTAAGTATGAGAATCCCGCGAGGGGAGAAAAAGCACCCTAGTTGAACACAATGCAGAGCAAACAGTAATGCTTAGTAGGTCAGGGCCACCTAAGTTTGAGAATCCTGCGAGGGGAGAAAAAAGCACCATAGTTTACCAAACAATTGGAATAAGGGGGCGAGGCCTCGTGCGGATGAGGTGTGCAAGGTGAGGAGGGGTCGGCCAGAGAGCGGAGGAACTGGCACCTGGCGTCCCCTGCGGACACCTGCAGACACACAGGGAGCCGCACTGTAGGAGTCGCCCTTGGCCTGGGGCCCTTAGCCACGGGGGCTGCCGGGCAGAGGGCTGCCCAGGAGGGGGGAGGTTATAGGCAGAGGGAGAGGAAGGGGGGGGGGTGTGGGCGGGCAGGGAGGCGGGGAGGGAGGGGAAGACCAGGAAGTGGGAGGGGGGGAGCAGGAGCAGGTCAAACACCGCGCTAGGAGCGCGAGGGAAAAAAAATTCAACTTTCTTTTTCCTTTTTAAAAAAAAAAAAAAAAAAAAAGCACAGAAACACTCACGTAGGCCCAGGCAGGGCTTTCCAGGCCTGCTGATCCCCTCAGGCCACCAGCGACCGCTCTCCACGCTCAGCTGGAGAAAAGAAGCGAGCGTGGGGAACGGCCGTCGAGTAGGCCAGAGGGGAGGCAGGCACACAGCCAATCAGAGGGGGGGGTGGGCGGGCAGGGAGGCGGGGAGGGAGGGGAAGACCAGGAAGTGGGAGGGGGGGAGCAGGTCAAACACCGCGCTAGGAGCGCGAGGGAAAAAAAATTCAACTTTCTTTTTCCTTTTTGATGAGGTATATTGCATGTTTATGTTTTAACTACAGGTGAAGAACCAGAGAGTTGAGAGCTTCCAGCCTGGTGTTTGTTTCTTTGTCCCTTCCCCCTTTCCCCTGAAAGTGAGGTAAACTGAGCAGTTATATTTATGTCAGCTCAGAGTGCCACATTTTGGGTGGATTGTCAGGGGTTCAGCAGCTTCTGCAGACACCAGGTTCTCAGCATGACAACACCCAACCCTCAACTTCTGTGGGTAATGCTTCAATTACACCGTTTGATAATCTACCAGCAACCAATGTATCTGTTAAGAAAATAAAATGTTCCATAAGCCACAATTTGATTTCCATGAAAAGATGTAACAACATAAGATTCACACAGAGGTACATCTACCTTTTACCTAATCCTCTTTTCCCTTGACACGTTATTTCTTCATTTTTCTTCATCCACTCCTACATTTTGAATACAGGTTGAGCATTCACTGGAGTTAACTGAACAACTTCTTCAGAAGCCACAGAGCACCTCAAGTACTTGAATCCTATCAACACCTGCCCACCATAAAAAATAATCAAGAACCAATCAGAAAATAAACGCAAATAATTCAACTTTCAACAGATACTAAAATATGCAGCCACATGAAAATAAAAAAAAAAATGATTAAAATGAGCTTGAAAAACACCATCATGTGTACTTCCTCACAAAAAACGCAAAACAGCTAAGAGTACTGCATAGCTGAAAGTGCATTAAAATTACAACAACTACAATCAAATAAACCTTCAACCTCAATAACATGAATACAAAAAGAAAATGCCTGCACATAAACGGCATTGATTGACAAATCTAAGTTTGTAGGTCCATGTTAGTAAACTTAAAAAATACATTAAAAACAAAACTGACCACACAATTTGGAGCAGATGAATAAAATGACAATGAACATCCTCTGATAGCAGTGGTTTCTATAACTAACACACACAAAACAGCAAATAAACCTTCAAATATGTAAATATTTATGAACACTTACTTTCACATCAGTCATATTCCTGCCATGTGAACAGTGGGAGTTATGGAATCAGAAGGATAAAACTGCAGAAAATGGTGGCTTTTATACTTTCCAAAATGAATACCAAAAAAGAGGACTTGTACTAATAAAACGACTAAAATGGATGACAGTAACATCGTATAAAAAACAATAAAACTCACACAAATCTTTTTTTCCACACCCAGCGTCTTTCATAGCTGTGTCTATTCGGCGCGGCAGCACATCTTGCTTTGTAGCAGTGGCTACATGTACATTTGCAAACTCAAAAAAAAACTAAGCCAAACTTCACAATTTCAAATAAAACAAGGGAAGACCTAAGCACTTAAAATAACACCCACAAATGAAAGTCTGTTCTGTGTTTTGCACATAACAATATGATTATTGTACAGGAAGTTTTGATAGATGCAGCTATAACAATAGCCACACCTACAGGTACAACTAATGAAATGACAAAAGGCTTTGATGTGCCAACACATATGCTTTTTTATAGACGCTGTTATACGAAAGCCCCTACATGGCCATTTGCTGTTAGCCGCAGCTATGCGAAAAAAACAACGAATCCAAAAATGTATTCCCACTCCCCCAAACTCCAAACAAGTGTCCCTAACATGCCTACCAGTGCCCCCATGGTCCTCCTCCACTCACCTGGTACCTCCTAATCCCCCAAAATACTTTTTGCATATATGATGCTACTCCACCCAAAATATCGGATAGCCGCAACTATGACACGTCCACAAACATACAACATGCCATTTGATGGTATATCGCTACAGACCCACAGGGCACCAACTATACCCATGGGTAGTAAAACAGTGCACTAGGTGGGCATGGTATAGCCATGGATAAACACCCTCAGCCATTGCTGTTGCTAGGAGCGATCCTCAATACACCAATAACTCCCATTTTTTGTATAGCAGTGGCTACAAGATGTTTTTTTTTTAGATCTGAATATGGAAATAAATGACAAAAGAGACAGGAGTGATACAGTGGTACTTAAAAGGAGTCAATACAATACATGACTGCTGCATAGAGTTATTTAAAGTGGATCATGATACAGTCTACATAATAGTTAGGATATAAAAGATTGAGTTTAGGTAGGGTGGATAAGGTTCAGAAACAGGTAAAGGATGGGCTGGAGAATAAAAAATAAGAGTATAGTGCATATAGAGTTCTAGAATCAGAAGGACAAGCCAGCATAAACTGATAGCTTTTATACTTTCCAAAATCAAAACCACTAAAATAGGACTACATTTACTAACCAAAATACTAAAATGGGTGACACATTTTGAGTGTAACATATCACAGACAAACACCGAATTACTACAGTAACATCAACCAGTTACACACACCAAAACACACACATCATACATACCCTACTCACGCAAATGACTAGAAATTCAAACTAGGAATCATTACTGATTCTAGTTTACATTACTGGTTGGTTTGAAAATGTGTGACTGATCGGAGACAGTTAGCTGTTTTGGTTACTGGCTTTTTGTGGGAAACTAAATATTAACATAGTGAAATGAAGTGGATTGCGCAAATGCATTGGTACCAGGTTTTTCCAAAATTATTCAGTCTGAGAGGTACAAGGCAGCCAGAAGTCATACTAATTCATTGTGGAGGCAATGATTTGGCTGGATGTACTATGTGTGTCCCTTACTTTAATGATGAAATAAAACAAGGGGAAACAAATGGAACCTTTTCCTCACACCATCTTTATCTTTTCCAATTTGATTCAGAAGCAAAAATGGAGATGGATCACCAGATTCAATCATAAAATTGAAAAATCACTGAGAAATGTTAATAAAGTCGTTTCAGCATTCATTAGAGACCACAACCAATTATGGATTTCAAACAACAACATATATGGCCAAATTCTATAGAGATGATGGAGTACACCTAACTGACGAAGAAAATGTGGTGTTAATTCATAACATCAAAACAGTACTCCAAATGTGCTAAAATACTCCAATCAGTGCACCCCAAAACAGTCCTGTTAAGGACTACTTATCACATAAAAACACGTAAATACAATGAAATAATGATACCCAAAAACATATTTTTGGTATAACCGCGTCTTGAGTTGATTGACTTTTTTTATTCCTACGGTTACCAATTGTTAGTTAAAGGGGTTCACATAGAATATTATACATATATACATATTTTTGTAATAGATAGTTCTTAAACATGCATCTTTCAGGTACAAAGAAACATGTTCAACGTGTTGGGCCCTAATAGCCATGTTGCAATTACCCACACATTCCAAATTCCAGCTTCACGTTGGACGATGCGGTAGCAGCAATTATGGATCCATGTTTATTTTTTTTTAAACTACATATATGTGTTAAATCAATCAGAATGAAAAGGTAGGAGTATAGTTAATCTGTAAGGTACACTATATATAGAAAAGGGAACATACGATAATGACCTTCTATCTGTGAAAAAGAAAACATAACTACTTAGAGAACACTCACACTTTAAGAGACACAATTTTGTATGACCGTCATATCTCCTATAACAACTTATAACAGTCAATAAATCCCAAAGCAATCCTTGTATAGACTACGTTATAGAACATGTAGAAACACAATTAAACATAACCATTTTGTTTTTAATTAGACACATTACATAACCGCGACCCTCTGACAGGTCGCACCATTTCATTGGCTGCTACTGTAACCGCGGCTATTTAAAAAAAGGCATCAAAGGTATTTTCATTTCCCAATATACTTAAAAAGTTCTTTGGGTGGTTCTTAAAAGAGCCTTTGGGTTATTTTACATATATATATATATATATATATATATATATATATATATATATATATATATATATATATTCAGTGAAAAAAACTTTGTTAAAGGGACGCTATGGTTAAGTTGCGCTACTAAAAACCTATGAAATTCAGTGAAAAAACTTTGTTAAAGGGACGTTATGGTTCCAAGTAAAACCGAAAAACCCTTGAAATTCGCCAGTTATGGTAAGCTAAGCAACCATAACTCGCGCCACCACCGTGCACTGCTAAGACTAACACCCAGGACATCAAAGATGACATCACAAATGTCATTGATGACATCACTGATGACATCACATGTCTGGCTCACTATTTTTTCTTTTGCTGACATATCTAGGCCACATGGTTTTCTTCAGTAACAGTCAGAAACTAAGAATTTTATTTTATTTGTAGACGTATCCTTCTAGTAGGTTCTTACAGTAATTCCCTTAGAGTACAGTCATATCATATGAAACATATACATATGGGAAAACACAAGCTTGAAAGACAGCAATCCTTTTTGTGCATAAAGATAATCACTAGACTTATGAGCACTTTCTGATAGTTCTGTTGTTTTTTTTATGGCTGTACTTTCCCTGTATATGGTCATATTTGTATACATTGTACTCACACTACTTTCCTTAGGGTCCAATCACATCAAGTGATACATATACATAGGGTAAATAGCAGCTTTGAAACAGAGCAATCATTTATTTGCATGAAACTAATCAGTTAAGTTATGAATTGTTTCTGCTACTACTTGTGCTTTTTTGCTAACTTCACTTTCCCTGTACATACCCATATTGGTATGTGTTCTTGTGTCTTTGTGTTTTGTCTATAGTAATGCAATTATGTAATACATGGGTTTTATTAGCTACTTATTACATATTTCACAGTACACAAAAATCTATTAAGAAAACAATTTTCATTTCATTATTCAACATATTAACATTAAGAATATCATACCTTCATCTTGTACGCTGCACACAATGTTATGTTTCTGTATGAGTAGCTTAGTATACTAGATAGAACCCCATAATAGGATGCTATTTATATCAATGCATCGTTCAATGCACTTATTAGGGTATATTTCTTGCAATGATTCTTGACACTTTTTTCGGAACATAATAAGAATCCCTTCTACACATATTTCATGAAAAGTACATACACATGTGATGTCATCAGTGATGTCATCAATGACATTTGTGATGTCATCTTTGATGTCCTGGCTGTTAGTCTTAGCAGTGCACGGTGGTGGCGCGAGTTATGGTTGCTTAGCTTACCATAACTGGCGAATTTCAAGGGTTTTTCGGTTTTACTTGGAACCATAACGTCCCTTTAACAAAGTTTTTTCACTGAATTTCATAGGTTTTTAGTAGCGCAACTGAACCATAATGTCCCTTTAACAAAGTTTTTTTCACTGAATTTCATAGGTTTTTAGTAGCGCAACTTAACAATAACATCCCTTTAACAAAGAATTTTCACTGAATTTCATAGTTTTTTAGTAGCACAACTTAACAATAATGACTTTGACTTTATATACATGTCATATGGAACTGACTAGATCTCTTCTTATGAACTTGATGTCCGCAAACTTATTTAATGTTCGCGGACATGTTCGGAGAACAGTACCACTACCTAAAAACTGTGGGGGGGTGGTGGGGTATGTTTGATTGTTATATCATAATATAGGAACATTTAACAAATTCAAAAAGCAGCACACAAACACATTATATATAGTAATACATAAGAAATGTAACCCATATATGTAACACACTAACCATTAATTTAAATACAATATGTTCTGAAAATGGAATATACCACAAGAAGATAAATTGGCTTCCAACATAATTACCTCACAGACACAACAGAACTGAGAACAAGACCAGACCCACTGAATACATGGGACTTATTTTACCAGAAATAGTAAGTGTACTTCATTTTACTCATATATTTATAAACGTTCTGTATTAGATTAAAAAATATATTATCTTTTTTTTTTTTCTCACAGAAATGTCTAGTAATCTGGAATGGCTAGAGGACAATTTCCCACATGAAGAATTGTCACAAGATAGTGAAACTAATGGTAAACACTTTATAATATAAACCATTTATTTATTATTTTTTTATATACATTAACATATATATTATTTTTTGTACAGAGCATGCCAAAATAGAAAAAACTTCAGAAAACCCTGTTATGGATAACAGTCTTCACAATATAGAAGAAAAAATGGATGTATTGTTGGCTAATTTTAATAATTTAAAAACTTTTGTAGAAAATCATTTCAAACCAAAAACCTCGTACCATTGCCCCACATGTACGTGTCCCCCCTCACCATATCCCAGTCAATTATCCCCAAACCCTCTCCATAATCCAAAATGTTTTGATGAGACTTCCATCCCTTCTTCACCTAATACCAATCATGTTGAAACCCCAAATTCTCCTGTTTTTGTTTCTGTTTCTGCCTCACCTTCTCTGTCATAAATTATTAATATATGTTAAATAAAGTTTAATTTTTATATTGTATTGTGAATAGTTTTCATTTTTTTTAAAAAAAAACAATAAAAGTGTCCGCCGACAGTGCGAGTGTTCTGAAATGTTTGTACATAAACGAAAATTGAGGTGTCCTGAAGAACACCACACCTGTTCGTACTGTTCGCTAGCAAGTTGAAACTGTTCTAAGAACACACGTGGTGTCCTGAAATGTTCGTAAAGAAACAAAAATGAAAGTGTTCTAAAGAACACTATATCTGTCCGTAATGTTCGCTATCAACTTAAAACTGTCCTAAGAACACAATTGGTGTCCTGAAATGTTCGTAAATAAACGAAAATGATGTGTCCTGAACAACAGTACAACTGTTCGTAGTATTTGCTAGCAACATGAAACTGTACTAAGAACACACGCGTTGTCCTGAATTGTTCGTAAACAAACAAAAATTTAAGTGTCCTAAAGAACAATATACCTGTCCGGTACTGTTCGCTAGCAAGTTCAAACTGTTCTAAGAACGCTATTGGTGTCCTGAAATGTTTGTACGTAAACGAAAATGGAGGTGTCCTGAAGAACACTATACCTGTTCGTAGTGTTCGCTACCCAATTGAAACTGTTCTAAGAACACAATTGTTGTCCTGAAATGTTCGTACATAAACGAAATTGCACGAGTCCTGAAGAACACTATATCTGTCCTTACTGTTCGCTACCAAGTTTAAACTGTTCTAAGAACACATGCGGTGTCCTGAAATGTTCGTCTCACGTGTGACGCACTTTTAATTACTTCAGAACCCGAACAGTGTCCGTAGGACATCAATGCGCATGCGCTAACCAATATCCGTGCACTTGGTGTCCTGTGGACAGACGCTTCCTTCGGGGACTAGTTCGCGAACGGATGATATGACCGCACCCACGCTCATCGTGTGTCCTGAAATGCGGACACTGTTCGTGTCCCCGAACAATTTAAAAGTACATTTTCAGTTAATCCATAATATTTTTCAATAAAATCTCACCATGGCACAAGTCCCACATAGCAATCTTGAGTTTCTATATACCTTTTGAAACTTTCCGACCCTTTTTTTGTGTTCGATCTGTCCGCGGACAGTGCTCATGTCCACGAACCGCGCACAAGCACCCCTATAAAAGACCACGCCCACGAGCTTATTCCCATTGTGTTTCTGGCTATTCTTCAGAACACAGTGATTTTTGCTGCCACCTGCAGACTACACCATCATCGAGATGGCATCCTTGGCTTCTGAACTGCCACTTGGTGCTGCACCTGCTTCAGCACCACCCCCAGCCCCTCCACCACCACCACCTCCCCAAGGGCCTGAAGAGGGGAACAGGAGTGAGGATGCGGAGGAGGAAGAAGAGGATGGTGAGAATGACGTAGAGGAAAACCCTACTACCCGCACTTGGAGTGAGTCTTGGGTGTGGCGGTTATTTACCATTCATGGTAATGTTCCTAAGGCTCGTGCGAACCGTGTTACCTGCAATGAGTGCAAAATGATACTCAGTCGCGGGAAGCACGGTAAGTACAGCTTTGGGACCACTACTATGAAGCGACACCTGAGGTCATTTCACTCTGGGGCTATTCGCAGGTTGTACCTTGCGAAGAACGTAGCAGGTTGATTTCCTCTACTTCCTCCTCTGTTTCTGATCCTGTCACCACAAGGACCACCTCTGTGGGACAGCGTCTTCCTCAAGCTGCATCACAGGCCATACAGAATGCTGATGACCCTTACCTTTCGATTCCGCGGACATATCGTAACATGAACAACCCTTCTACCATTTCCATTACACTCTCTCTGCCATTCCCTCATTGGATGTACCTCAAAAATCACATGACCATGCACCAATCACATTCAAGACCTCTACATCTAACTGCATCATCATAGATCAGCACTGCAAATGTACTCTGAATCTCTCTGAGTACAAATTGTCATATCATTGGCAAGCAGCTTCTACCAGAAATACTGTACAAGTCTTCAAGATTTATACTTGCAGCTCCATGCATATCCATATGCATGAACACAAACTTCAGGTATGCATATTTTCTGTATAGTAGATGAACACATTTTCAAATAGATCTTTACCTTGTAAAATCTGTAAAATGAATTTACTGTATTTTTTTCGATTTCCTAAAATCAACTATCACTTATAAACCTTTATACTATTTACTTTCTTTATACACACACACTCAAATCATGTTAAACTAACATTTTTTAAATGAAATATATAGATTACATATATTCAAACAAAATTGCATGCAAACACAATCTATGTTTAAACCTTTATAAAAATACTTATACAATTTCATATTTTTTGTTTTTATTTATTTATTTACTTAATTACTTTAAATTAGACATGACATTGAGGCGCTATTACCTAGAACAGTTTACTTACAGAAATAGTGGTATTCACTAATATATTATAAATTTCACAAGACATAGTAAAGATATTTTTTTGTTGCTACAGTTAGTCATTTAATACAATTTGTTCATTAAGAACATATCATATGTACTGAACTGATGCAATGGCCCTCATTACAACTGAGGTGCTAAGTGCACAAACTTTACCACCATGGTGTAAACTATGTTTACACCATGGTGGATGGCGGATTTACCGCCCCATTACAAGGTGAGTGGGGCGGTAAATCCCCATTTCCCATTTTCCCTTCCCCATTCCCATTTTTGCCCCATAGGGCATAATGGGAGTGGGGAAGGCGCTAATTACGGCACCGTAAATTACGGTGCCGTAATTAGCACCAAGGTGCCTTAGCACCATGGAACTTAACGCCTGCAAAAAGCAGGCGTTAAGGTGGGAATCAGGCGTTAAGGGTTAACGGTGGCGTTAACCCTTAACGCCTGAGTTGTAATGAGGGCCAATGTATCTTATGTAAATAAATTAGTTTAATGGTTTTACAGAAGGCACTAAGGATTTCAATTAAAAAAATCAATATCTAAATTAAAAACAGTGCTATATACAAACAAATGTACTAATTTGAAGCTTTTACAATTGCAGTGAAGACCAGTTTCCTGAAAAGAAGCAGCCACATTCGAAGAAGAAAGAAAAACTAAGAAGTTACCTGTTAATTTAAAAAAAGGTAAGTAAAATATCACCATAATATTTGTATTATTAATCAAATATACTATAAGGTTAATACGAGCTATTTCGGTTTATAAAAATAGAGATTTTGTACCATTTTGTCCAAAAAGTTCCATGTCTTAAACAGCGATTTACAGCCAGAATGGCCCACAAATTTCTATTATTGGACACACAAATTACCCAACTGAACCACTACAATTTTCATATTATAGAACAAACAACTGTTTTAATTATATACATTAGATTTACTATTTGTACTTTTCCACACCACTAGCTTACTTTTTTTTGTCATCTGAACCCCAGTTTAGTAACACATAAATTCAAGAATACCTATCCCTACTAGTTTTAGTTCCCAATGCACAATCACACACCATTACATACATCTTTATCATCTTACTCAAACACTCATGCACACAGCGCACATACATTCCAGAACACCCCAACCCATATCTTCTTTATTTTTTTCAACAGACCCTAAAGAATGCCTACCAAAAGTCAAGTCTGTAGAAAGCAACGCAAAAGTAGAGCAAATGAAAATAAAGGTGTCCAACATAAGCATCCATCTCTAGCAGAATTTGTAAAAAAAGTTGAAACAAAACAGCTAATACAATCATTTAGTGAAACACAAGAAGTTTCAAGTACAACAACTGCGCTTCCTCTATCAAAATGTAAAACAAACCAAAAATAAAATTAACAGAAAATCAGCTATCAGTACAGATAAAACTACTTCTTCAAATTTTAATATAGTGCAAACTTAGCATACCAAGACAAGTATTTCAGCCAAAATATACCGTCACAAAGTCCTTCAAAATCTTATAAAAACAGGAGAGAAATCAGGTTCAAAGCTTAAAACCTATCACAGGAAATTAATCTTAGAAGCATTGATGGACAGTACAATTCTTCTCAAAAGAAATGTGTTTGTTTTACTGCTAAACAAAATGAAACCACTAACAAAACTAATAACTAAATTACAAAAAAGACTTCTCAATAAGCGAAATATCAACAGAAAGAACTTCTTAAGTATCAGCGGAGGTGAATGGAATCACACTACAAGCACAGAACCATATTTTAATGAGGAAGCGTACAAACAAAAGCAAACGAATACAATTGCCATACATAGCAGTGGTCGAGGTTATGAAAAAGTGAATAATACCATAATGGAACAAGAAGTACTTCTTACAAAAATATGCCCTGAAAACTTAGAATTCAACTGAACCAGAACGTCTAGTGTACAAATGGCCATGCACGTCAATGTGTAACATTTCCAAACAATGTTTCAAATCTTTATGCCAATTCCTCAATAAATATGTACAAAGCAAAGACAAAACCAAAATTAAATTACTGCAAAATATAGATACCTGTCCAGTGCGCAAGTACACAGGACTACAAGGACATTCATTGGCCTGCATTACAGGACCTACTTGTAAAACCACTTTCCATGATATCAAAAGGATATCAACACATCATTCAACTATAAGAAATCTAGTCTATAAATTGTACTATGCTAAAAGTCCTGCTTTAGCACTAGCAAAGTTAAATAACATCCTTCTACATGGTACAGCAAAAGACCTACTTGAAGAAATTCACTATATCCAGAAAAAATATTTTGGAAGTGAAAGCCATTTACAGAATGACATAGCTTTAAACCAATTAAGCAACAATTATACACATGGCAACCTTTTGCTAAACACATACAAAAAAGAAATACTAAAATGTAAACGTACATCAGCTGAAGTACCAAACCATGTATGTGTATGTTGCCGTAGAATTTTTTATAAAAGTAACACAAAAACTGTGGACCTATCATACAAAATAGAAGACAATGAAGATTCTAAATGGTTTGAATTAGCTCTCTACCTTATAGCAGAAAACAAATATGAAATAACTGAGCCCTTAATACTTTGCAGTTATTGCACTACAAAACTTGACAACAACCAAACTCCTTCACGTTCTATCACAAATAATTTGGAATTATACCCAGTACCAAAACCTCTACAACAACTTAATTTATATGAGAGCATCATAATTCAAACAGTACACCAATTTCAAGCAATAATACGCCTTCAACCAAAAACAGCAAAATTACCTGGTACTGAATTGGTAAAAGGCATTCGTGGAAAAGTATAGTTTATTTACCATTAAATCTAAAAGAAAATGTGCATACTCTAGGAGTGCAACGTCCAATGCAGAAATCTTTAATTATATTAGTAAATGGAGTACCTACAAAAGACAAAAAAATATGGCAACAGCTGGTAGATTTATATAAAGTTACACAAGCCTTCCAATATCTTAAAGAGAATAATGAATTTTACAAAGAAATTAATATTGAAAAAAACTTGAAAGATACAACTGAAATAATTCAAGAAACACAAGAAGCTGGTCAATTTGAGCTACTAGATCCTGCTACAATATCAAATACTTTAGACCATTATACAATTCATCCTTTGCACTGTAATGACACCGTACAAGATTTACTGGAAACTTACCAAATGCGTCAAACAAAAGGATCGCCAATCAGTATATGGGAAAAAAGTATAGAAGCATATGCTTTTCCTCTACTCTTTCCTACTGGCAAAGGAGGAAGGTATGATGATAGACCTATTCAAATATCAGCTTCAGAATACCGCTCATTACGGATGTATTCTGAAGATCCCAGATTTAGACAAAATGTGGAATACATATTCCACCTACTCCTTGAAAGTGAACTAGCAACTTTATGTTACAGAGTTGCACACATATTAAAATGAGGATCACACTTTCAAAATATGACAGCTACACAATTATTAGAGAAAGTGCAACAAAAGGATGAGGTTTTACAATCAAATATTACAAATCTATTAGCAAATATGTGTGGTACTAAAGAGTACTGGTTTCGACGTCATGGAGATGTACGTTGTATGATCAGAAACCTTGGCCCACCCACTTGGTTTGTTACATTAAGTTGTGCAGAATATGCATGGGAAGATTTACATGATTTCCTACGCATATCAAATAAAAACAAAACAAACATAGATATTCTAACACCTGGAGAACTTTGTTCTTTGGATCCTGTTAATGTTTCAAGATATTTTCACCATCACTTCATTGCTATGCTACATTTTATTTGTAATAAAACTGTTCCTCCCCTTGGAGAAGTGCAACACTTCTTTTGGAGAAATGAATACCAAGCCAGAGGAGCACCACATATCCACATGCTTTTATGGATTAAAGATGCTCCTAAATTTGGTCAAGACAGTGATGCCACTGTTTTACAGTTTATTGAAAAATATGTCACTTGTGAAATTCCATCAGAAGCCACAAATAGTGATCTTCATGCACAAATTTTACAATTTCAAAGACACAAATGTGGAAAATATTGTCATCGCAAATACAAAAACAAAGGCAAATACTACACCAAATGCTGATTTGGTTTCCCTAGACCAGTTACAAATACAGGTCAAGTAAACAACCTCATGTCTTCAGTTAGACATAGTGTTAAAGGTAAGTCACCTAAAAATACATATTACATAAAAAGAAAAGAAGAAGAAATATATATCAATGATTATAATGCAATCATTGCCCACTTATGGAATGCAAACATAGATGTGCAGTGCATTGCAGACAATTCTACTGCAGTTGGACAATATGTCACAGCATACTTAACTAAAGCAGAAAAGACAGAGCTCCAAGACCTCTGGAATGACCTGTCGTCAGATAAAACAGTATCTCAGAAATTATACAGCTTGGGCATAAAAATGCTCACCCATAGAGAATGTGGATCTTATGAAGCAGCTGATCGTTCAACTGGTACTTCATTGTATGGTAAATCTGAAAATATAGTATGGCTAAGTCTTGGTCCAGCTAAATCTAGAAAAAGAGTTCTAAAATCATATGAAGATATAGAAACAATAGCCAAACATGATCCCAAAAGCCAAGACATTTTAAAAAACAATTTATTGGACACATACTACCCAAACAGAAGTAATACTTTGGAAAACATGTGTCTATACCAAATAGCCCAAAACTACACATACAAAAATAATATGAAACCTGATGAAAAAAAAGGTAAATATAGAGTGACCGACTGTGAAGGCAGCTTAGTTAAACTCACTAAACCAAATTTAATTAATTATATCAAATTGTCATTGAAGACTCCTCAACATAAAGAAGTATATTACATGTCCCTGCTACAACTCTTCAAACCATGGAGAAAAGAAGAACAATTACTAGCTAACTATGACTCATATGAGGATGCTTTCAAAGCAAATGAAAGCACTATAACTGATGTAAACTTAACACAGTACAAAACAATGTTGCACAATGAACAGCAACATGAAGAAGACCTCCAAGCCCAACTAGATAAGGATACTCCTGACAGTAGTCAACCTTCTGTAACAGGAAGCCAGGAACCACTGGGAGAACCACTAATAACAAATGAGGCAGAATTAGCTATGATAGAAGTAGAAAACACCATGTGCCGGTATGAAGATAAGGAAGACTTAACTATACTACAATCAAAACTAAACAATGAGCAAAGTAGCATTTTTCAAGAAGTAACCAAACAAATTGCACGTTGTGTAAAACATGAAAATAAAGAATGTTCCTGCCATAATTGTAAACCTATACTACTGTACGTCAGTGGTGAAGCTGGTTCTGGCAAAACATTCCTAATCAAAATCATTAGTAAGTTCCTTCAACAATTGACAAACAACAAACTGTCAGCTGTTGTCACTGCCCCCACAGGTTTAGCTGCCTACAACATAGGTGGTGTTACATTACACCGATTACTACTATTACCAGTAGAACACCAGAACAAATTAGACTATTACAAACTTTCTGCAGAAGCTGCAATGGAATTACGCAGAGTATTGAAACAAATGAAAATGCTACTAATAGATGAAGTGAGCATGGTCTCCAACCTGATGTTAGCTTTGATTCACCTCAGATTACAAGATGTACTCAAAACAGACTATGAAGAGCTCTTTGCAGGAAAACAAATTATTGTTTTGGAGATCTGCTTCAATTAACACCAGTAAAAGGTGAACCTATTTTTAAAACATTAGGGCACAAACTCTGCCGTAAAACTGTTGGCAGCATTGGAAATGTCAACCTTTGGCAACATTTCCAATACAGAGAATTAACAGAAAACATGTGCCAATCTGCAGTTCTAATTTATGCCAACATTTTAAAAAGTTTGAGAGTTGGTATACTTTCTAAAGAAGCAGAAGCAACATTGAAAACCCGGCACATTAATGCACTTTATGGCGATAATGCATGTGCTACAGATGTTATGGAACTATTAGCCCACAAAAATGTCAATTGTATGGCCTTAATGCCAACTCTTGCAAGCTGTCTCAAATTCAATGAAATAATGTTAAGTAAAGAAATGCAACCAATAATGGAAATTAGCGCCACAGACAAACTAGATGTACATGGTATGATACTACCCATGTGTGACCAAGCCACAACAAGACTAAATAATTTAGAAAAATCAATCTCAAACACAGCAGGCTTAGAAAAGATGTTAAAATTATCCTTAAATTGCAGAGTAATGCTTAAACGTAACCTTGACGTGGACCAAGGACTAGTTATTGGAGCACTGGGTACAGTTGTTGGCTTTCAAACATACCCACGTGACAACAAAATTCAGTTTGTCAATATACTCTTTGACAAACTTTCAGAAGTAAAACGGATAGGACGCTCAACAGCTAGATTCCTTCTCTTCAAAGATATGTATGTACGCAGAGAACAATTTTCTCTAACTCTTGCATACGCAATCACGATTCATAAATCACAAGGTCTTACCCTAGACAAAGCAATGATAGATATTGGTAACACAGTCTTTAAAGAAGGCATGAGCTACGTAGCACTATCACGCTTACGTACACTTGACGGTCTATTTCTAATCAACTTTGATGCAAGTAAAGTAAACGCTGATATTCCTTGCATTTTAGAATATAATAGACTTCGCTCACTATACACTCCCCATCTAAACACACATTCTGTTCCACAAAAACTAAAACGTTGTAAAAGAAAACTAAATCAAACAGAAATGCAACAGGACGTCACTTCAAATCCTCCAAAGAGAGTAAAAGAAACTAATACTTCATCAAGTACCACAAACAAAAAAGAATCAATTAGAGAAAGTAAACCAGGTACTTCTTTAAAGAAGGAAGACAAACTCCAGAAAAAGCAGTTAGATACAGAACTACCTGGACCATTTAAATTCTCAAATATAGTTGGTGTAAGTTGCTATGCAAATGTAGCAATGAATATTCTATTTCAATTACCACCAATTGTTGACAACATTTACTTACACAGTACAGACCCATTGTGTTTGCAAATGTTAGTACTTCACAGAAATGCAGCAAACAATCCTGACAACACATATAGTGTTTTTGGAATAAGACGACAATTGGACTACTGTGCTGGAATGGTGAAATTCACTATAAACTCACAGGAAGATCCACAAGAATTTCTAATGTACTTACTACAAGTACTGGAAAACAAAAACATACCTATAAATAAATCTTTCAGATTTCATACATGTGGAAACATACATGCACTCTCTGCAACAATGTGACACAAGAAGAAATCCTCAATGAACGCTTCATATATATATCAATACCAAATTGTGAATCCATTCCATTTCAGCAACTTTTACAAAATGCAAACCATGGTAGATTATGCTCTACCTGCAATTCAGATAATCGCTCCACGTTAGTAATACAAACACATAGTAAATACGTAATACTAATGCTTCTACGTTACAATGCAGATGGTACCAAAAACAACTGCAAGCTGACTGGATTCACACATGGTCAAATATCACTTGGTAAGAAAACCTTCACAACAATAGGTATAATCTACCACGCAGGAGCCACAACCAATTCAGGGCACTACACTGCATATATAAAAAAGAAATGTGGATGATTTGAATGTAATGATAGTACCATGTCTCTAAAGCAGAGATTACCAGCAAATCTTACAAAAGCTTATTTGATTTTCTTAAAACCAAAATTTGATAAATAAACTGTAATTAAACCTTTAAGTAAATTTGTGTTAAAAAATATAAACTGTTAGAATACTCCAAAAGCTATCTAACTGCTCAAAGATTCTACAACAACTAATCAGATAAATGAATACCACTAAATTAGACCAAAAAATAAACAGTTAGAATGGATTTTTTTTTCTCCCACAGACCCAATGATTTTAGCAACAAATACAGAAACTGAGCAAATTGCACAGTACTCTGATTTGTACTCTACTAAATATGAGGGTCGAAAAAAAATAAAAGTATATTGCTTATACAATGTAATAAGTCATTACAAAATACTAATACTAACATGCTATTTTCTTTTATCACAGAAATGAAGAAGAAAAACATGGACTCCCATTACTAAACCAAACAGTAAGTATACAATAATAAGGACAACCATAGCAGCATATCACATCCATAGTATCTAATACCTTTGTTCCTTATACATTTGTTTTTCACCCAAAGTTATAAGCAAATATGAATGTGATATGCTGCAGTGGTTGTTGCCAGGGCATAGAGTCTTGGGTGCATGGCCAAATGGCTTAAAAAGTTATAAGCAAATATGAATGTGATATGCTGCGGTGGTTGTTGCCAGGGCATAGAGTCTTGGGTGCATGGTCAAATGGCCATGCACCCAAGACTCTATGCCCTGGCAACAACCACTGCAGCATATCACATCCATAGAGTCAAACATTTCAACTATGATCTATGGGAAACTTTTAATGTCCGCGAACAATGTGAGTGTTCTTAGAACACTTTGAACTTGCCAGCGAACAATACGAACACCGTTTCCAGGACACCCCATACGAACATTTCAGAACAACGCGATAGTTCTTAGAACACTTTCAACTTAACAACGAACAATACGGACAGCGTCCTAAGGACACCCCCTACAAACATTCCAGGACACCGGGAGTGTTCTCAAAAACGTCTTCAGAACACCCCCATTTTCTTTATTTGTGAACATTTCAGGACACCGCGGGTGTTCTTAGAACACATTCAACTTGACAGAGAACAATACGGACAGCGTCCTCAGGACACCCCCTACGAACACTCCCCGGACACCGCGAGTGTTCTTAGAAGCGTCTTCAGAACACCACCAGCTTGTTTATTTGCGAACATTTCAGGTCACCGCGAGTGTTCTTAGGACACATTCAACTTGACAGAGAACAATTCGGACAGCGTCCTCAGGACACCCCCTACGAACACTCCCCGGATACCGGGAGTGTTCTTAGAAGCTTCCTCAGAACACCACCATCTTGTTTATTTGCGAACATTTCAGGACACCGCGAGTGTTCTTAGGAAACATTCAACTTGACAGAGAACAATACGGACAGCGTCCTCAGGACACCCCCTACGTACACTCCCCGGACACCGCAAGTGTTCTTAGAAGCGTCTCCAGAACACCACCATCTTGTTTATTTGCGAACATTTCAGGACACCGCGAGTGTTCTTAGGACACATTCAACTTGACAGAGAACAATACGGACAGCGTCCTCAGGAGACCCCCTATGAACACTCCCCAGAAACCGCGAGTGTTCTTAGAAGCGTCTTCAGAACACCCCCATTTTGTTTATTTGCGAACATTTCAGGACACTCTAGGTGTTCTTAGAACACATTCAACTTGACAGAGAACAATACGGACATTGTCCTCAGGACACCCCCTACGAACACTCCCCAGACACCGCGAGTGTTCTTAGAAGCGTCTTCATAACACCACCATCTTGTTTATTTGCGAACATTTCAGGACACCGAGAGTGTTCTTAGGACACATTCAACTTGACAGAGAACAATACGGACAGCGTCCTCAGGACACCCCCTACGAACACTCCCCGGACACCGCGAGTGTTCTTAGAAGCGTCTTCAGAACACCCCCATTTTGTTTATTTGCGAACATTTCAGGACACCGCGAGTGTTCTTAGGACACATTCAACTTGACAGAGAACAATACGGACAGCGTCCTCAGGACACCCCCTACGAACACTCCCCGGACACCGCGAGTGTTCTTAGAAGCGTCTTCAGAACACCCCCATTTTATTTATTTGCGAACATTTCAGAACACCGGGGGTGTTCTTAGAACACATTCAACTTGACAGAGAACAATACGGACATCGTCCTCAGGACACCCCCTACGAACATTTCAGGACACAGGGAGTGTTCTCAAAAACGTCTTCAGAACACCCCCATTTTGTTTATTTGCAAACATTTCAGGACACCGCAGGTGTTCTTAGAACACATTCAACTTGACAGAGAACAATACGGACAGCGTCCTCAGGACACCCCCTATGAACACTCCCCGGACACCGCGAGTGTTCTTAGAACAGTTTCACTTTGCTTGCAAACAAAACGGACATATATTGAATCCTTAGAACACCCCCCAGTCAGTTTATATAGAACATTTCAGAACACCTGTGATGTCCGCAAACAAATCGAACACAAAAAGAACGTCTAACACATAAAAAACACACCTTTCATCCTATCTCATACACTCCCACTCTCCCCAAACACTCCTACACACCAACACACTCTCCTAAATACACATTTTGAACAAGGTTTCACCGCGCTGTCCGCGGAAGTGCGCAAATCGAAGCTGGCGGGCGCTACCGAAAAATCTGACGCGCTTCACGCTACACGCCGTCCAATCAGCGAACATGTGCATGTCCGCGAACATCACGCAAGACGATTGGCCAATCAGGACACTGTCCGCGGAACGAACAGGGAAGTGTGTCCGCGAACCGAACACAGATATCACTGATTTTGTTTTACCTACTTTTTGGTCATTTTAAAAAAAACTACTGGACGGATTTTCACCAAATTTGCAAAAGCATGCTTTCGGGACCAAGCCGCTGCTCCTGGTCCAAATTTGGTGGAAATCTGTCCAGCGATTTGGGCTGTAGGCGCGAGCAAACATTTTTTCCCATTCAGTCTATGGGGAAAAAAAAGTTTTGGGACCCCCCCTATAACTTTGCCCCCCCTGGACGAATCCTCACCAAACTTTGCAAATAAATGCAGAGTTACCCAAATACTTTTTTTGCAAAGTTTGGTGAGGATCCGTCCAGGGAGAGCGAAGTTATAAGCCACCCAAAAAGTCCTCTTCCTATGGAAACAGCAACTTAACCATAACTACATGGCCCCTACCGTGGCCATGTAATATATATATATTCAGTGAAAAAACTTTGTTAAAGGGACGTTATGGTTCCAAGTAAAACCGAAAAACCCTTGAAATTCGCCAGTTATGGTAAGCTAAGCAACCATAACTCGCGCCACCACCGTGCACTGCTAAGACTAACACCCAGGACATCAAAGATGACATCACAAATGTCATTGATGACATCACTGATGACATCACATGTCTGGCTCACTATTTTTTCTTTTGCTGACATATCTAGGCCACATGGTTTTCTTCAGTAACAGTCAGAAACTAAGAATTTTATTTTATTTGTAGACATATCCTTCTAGTAGGTTCTTACAGTAATTCCCTTAGAGTACAGTCACTTCATATGAAACATATACATATGGGAAAACACAAGCTTGAAAGACAGCAATCCTTTTTGTGCATAAAGATAATCACTAGACTTATGTGCACTTTCTGATAGTTCTGTTGTTTTTTTTATGGCTGTACTTTCCCTGTATATGGTCATATTTGTATACATTGTACTCACACTACTTTCCTTAGGGTCCAATCACATCAAGTGATACATATACATAGGGTAAATAGCAGCTTTGAAACAGAGCAATCATTTATTTGCATGAAACTAATCAGTTAAGTTATGAATTGTTTCTGCTACTACTTGTGCTTTTTTGCTAACTTCACTTTCCCTGTACATACCCATATTGGTATGTGTTCTTGTGTCTTTGTGTTTTGTCTATAGTAATGCAATTATGTAATACATGGGTTTTATTAGCTACTTATTACATATTTCACAGTACACAAAAATCTATTAAGAAAACAATTTTCATTTCATTATTCAACATATTAACATTAAGAATATCATACCTTCATCTTGTACGCTGCACACAATGTTATGTTTCTGTATGAGTAGCTTAGTATACTAGATAGAACCCCATAATAGGATGCTATTTATATCAATGCATCGTTCAATGCACTTATTAGGGTATATTTCTTGCAATGATTCTTGACACTTTTTTCACAACATAATAAGAATCCCTTCTACACATATTTCATGAAAAGTACATACACATGTGATGTCATCAGTGATGTCATCAATGACATTTGTGATGTCATCTTTGATGTCCTGGGTGTTAGTCTTAGCAGTGCACGGTGGTGGCGTAAGTTATGGTTGCTTAGCTTACCATAACTGGCGAATTTCAAGGGTTTTTCGGTTTTACTTGGAACCATAACGTCCCTTTAACAAAGTTTTTTCACTGAATTTCATAGGTTTTTAGTAGCGCAACTTAACCATAACGTCCCTTCAACAAAGTTTTTTTCACTGAATTTCATAGGTTTTTAGTAGTGCATCTTAACCATAACGTCCCTTTAACAAAGTTTTTTCACTGAATTTCATAGTTTTATAGTAGCACAACTTAACAATAATGACTTTGACTTTATATACATGTCATATGGAACTGACTAGATCTCTTCTTATGAACTTGATGTCCGCAAACTTATTTAATGTTCACGGACATGTTCGGAGAACAGTACCACTACCTAAAAACTCTGGGCAGGGGGTGGTGGGGTATGTTTGATTGTTATATCATAATTGTTGTATTGTATTGTATTTTGCATTTATATAGCGCCTTATATACCATTGGTATGGTCTGAAGGCGCTGGTAGGTTGAACGCCCTTGGGAACCGAGGTTCGAGTCAGTAGAGAGGGTGAAGAGAGACAAAAGGTGCGTGTGCGCACAGAGTATGTGTGCAGCTGGTGCGGGGTTATTGTGGTAGCTGCTTCTTAGCGGTAGGTGTGGTGGTTGAGAGGTCAGGAGAATGTGTACGCTCTGGCAGAATTAATCCAGCTCGAGAGTGGCTGCGTTAGGCCTGAGGAGAAACGCCTGGCTGGGGGTGTTAAACCAGCGGTGGTTACTTAGAGTGATGGGGAGTGAGCGGGAGATGTTGATATGAGAACAGTTATACCGAATGGTGTCATAGTATCCCTGTGTTCTATTTGAGTGATGGTGTAAAGAGGAGAGTAGGCGTGAGGTGTGGTATGATATATGTTCATTCGAATGTTCCCGCATATCAATGCATATTATGTACGTTCCTCACACTCAGCTATTCCCTACACTCAGCCAATTCCTACATTCAGCCATTCCCCACATTCAGCCATTCCCACATACTCAGCTATTCCCCACACTCAGCTATTCCCCACACTCAGCCATTCCCACATACTCAGCCATTCCCACATACTCAGCCATTCCTACATACTCAGCCATTCCCCACACTCAGCCATTCCCCCCACTCAGCCATTCCCCCCACTCAGCCATTCCCCCCACTCAGCCATTCACCCCACTCAGCCATTCCCCCCACTCAGCCATTCCCCACACCCAGCCATTCCCCACACCCAGCCATTCCCCACACTCAGCCATTCCCCACACTCAGCCATTCCCCACACTCAGCCATTCCCACACTCAGCCACTCCTCACACTCAGTCATTCCCCACACTCAGTCATTCCCCACACTCAGCCATTCCCCACACTCAGCCATTCCCCACACTCAGCCAGTGCCCCACACTCAGCCATTCCCCCACACTCGACCATTCCCCCACACTCAGCCATTCCCCCACACTTAGCCATTCCCCACACTCAGCCATTCCCCCACACTCAGCCATTTCCCCCACACTCAGCCATTTCCCCACACTCAGCCATTCCCCCACACTCAGCCATTCCCCCACACTCAGCCATTCTCCACACTCAGCCATTCCCACACTCAGCCATTCCTCATATTCAGTCATTCCTCACACTCAGCCATTCCCCACACTTAGCCATTCCCCACACTCAGCCATTCCCCACACTCAGCCATGCCCCACACTCAGCCATTCCCCACACTCAGCCATTCCCCACACTGAGCCATTCCCCACACCCGGCCATTCCTCACACTCAGTCATTCCCCACGCTCAGCCGTTTTCCATACTCTGCCATTCCCTACACTCAGCCATTCCCCACACTCAGCCATTCCCCACACTCAGCCATTCCCCACACTCAGCCATTCCCCACACTCAGCCATTCCCCACACTCAGCCATTTCCCACACTCAGCCATCCGCTCTCCAGACCCATATGCTCTCCAGACCCATCCGCTTTCCAGACTCATCCGCTACTCACACTCATACACTCCCCACACTCATATGTTCCATACGTTCATACGCTCCCCACACTCAGTCTCTCCCCCCATTCGGTTGTTCCCCACATTTCTCCGCTCTATATGTGCCTCTGTTCTCAGCGCTCTTTCGTTCTGTATGATCTTGCGCTCTGCATATTCTCCAGGCTCATTTGCCAACAGCATTTATCCTCACATTCATCCATACTCATCTATACTCATCCATACTCATTCGTTCTTTCTACTCATCCGGTCGTGCCCTCTATGCTCATCCGCTCTCCTTGTTCATCCGCTCTCCACGCTCTCTTCTTTCCATTATTCAGTGATTCTTTTTCTATTTAATCATTTCCCTGTTTAGATCTAGTTTATTCGTTTTAGTTCTGTTTGTCAATGTAGGTTACAATCTGGTTCGGTTACTTTATTTATTTATTTAATATATTTGTTTTATTTCTTTCTTTTTTTTTTCTTTTTTTTTTTGGGATGATGGTGGTTTAGGGCTGGTTGGTTTTAGGGAAAGAGCCAGGTTTTCAGTAGTTTGCGGAAGGCCATTAAGTCCTGAGTTCGGCGGATGTGGGGTGGGAGCGAGTTCCACAGGGTTGGGGCCAGGGCTGAGAATGATGCTCCGCCTAACCTGACTGAGTTTGTTTTAGGAATTACTAGGAGGCCGGCTGAGCTTGATCTAAGGGTGCGGGTAGGGTGATAGGGTATTAGCTTTTTTTGAAGATAATAGGGTCCAGTTTTATGTAGAGCTCGGTGGGTGAGGCATAGGGTTTTGAAAGCTACCCTACGGGCTACTGGAAGCCAGTGCAGTGTCTTAAGGGCTGGGGATACGTGGTCCCTTGGACCGAGCGCGAGATACACTTTGGATGCTGCGTTTTGTGTTCTTTGTAGTTTATTCAGTTGGTAGGCATGAATTCCGAGGTACAGGGGGTTACCATAGTCCAGTCGGGATATGACGATTGATTGGACCGCGGAGACTCTGTTAGGGAATGAGAGATATGGAAAGATGCGCCTAAGGTTTTTGAGGTGGTAGTGGCAGGACTTAGAGACATTGTTGACTTGGCGCGAGAGTGTTAGGTCGGAGTCCAGGGTGCACCCAAGATTTTTTACTGTGTTAGAGGGGGTCGGTGAGATGCCCATGGCGGGTGGCCAGGGTAGTGGGTGCGGAAGAAGATCTGAGTTGCCGCAGACCATGATTTCTGTTTTGGAGGGGTTTAACAGGAGGTGGCTTTGGGTCATCCAGCGCTCGATGTTGAGGAGGCAAGAGGTCAGGTCAGGTTGGGAGTTGGGTTTCGCGTTCAGGAACTTTAGAATTAGTTGAGTGTCATCTGCGTAATTGTAACACAGGATGTTGTGAGCACGAATTATTGGTGGGAGGGTGATCAGGTAGAGATTGAACAGGAGGGCGGATAGACATGCTCCTTGTGGGACTCCTGTGTTAACTGGTCGGGCTTGTGATGTAAAGTTGGAGAGTGTCGTTATTTGGTGCCTGTCTTTGAGGAATGAGGCTATCCATTTAAGGGCGGTTCCACGGATTCCTAGGGAGTGGAGGCGGTCAAGGAGTATTGAGTGATTGATCGTGTCAAAGGCGGCTGATAGGTCGAGAAGGATTAGTGCGGCGCATCCTGCAGAGTCAGCAGTCATTTTTAGGTCATCCCAGATCGAGGTTAGGGTGGTTTCAGTTCCATGGCAAGATCTGAATCCTGATTGGGCGGGGTCTAGGAGATTGTTGGCTTCAACAAAGGCGTTTAGTTGGGAGTAGGCTGTTCGGTCAATGAGTTTGGCAAGGAACCTGGTGTTAGAGTTAGTTTTTTGGTTCGAGAGGGTCGAGTGAGGGTTTTTTAATCAGAGGTTTGACGTACACTAATTTGAATGCATCTGGAAAGATACCGGAGGAAAGGGAGGCGTTTATGATAGATCTTGCATGTTCTCCTGCGCAGGTGGAGGCAAAGATTTCTTTAAGGGTTGTGGCTGGGAAAAGGTCTAGTGGTGATCCAGATGGCTTGCGGTCGGATAGGAGTTTGAGAAATTGTTCTGGTGATATTGGACTGAAGGATTCGAAAGTTGGTTGCGTAGTGGTCGTAGTAGGGGGGCTGGCTGGTACGGGCTGAGGATTGCCTGGTGGTTGTAAGAGAGCCTGTTTGGTGGTCAGAGATTTTGTCCTTTCAATGGCCGTGGAGTAGAAATGGAGGGAGAGTGAGTCACATAGTGATTGTGACGCGGTCGGGATGGTTGTGTTACATGCCGGTTTGGTGAATTCGGAGATAATTTTGTGAAGTTCTTTGCATGGGTTTTTGCAGTTTAGGATTTGTGAGTTGTAGTGGGCTTTTTTTGCTTTCCGGATTTCGGCTTTGTACTGGTACAGGTGTTGTGCCAAGGTGGTCCTGCTGTCTTGGGTTTTCTCTTTATGCCATTTGCGTTCTAGGTATTTGTAATGTCGTTTAGTGTTTTTTAGCTCAGGAGTAAACCATCTGGGGAAAAGGCCAAGTCGGGTTGATGGTTTGCACGAGGGGGTCAGGCGCATCAGGGATGAGTTGAGCCATGAATCAAAGGCCTCAGGGGTTAGTTGATTGTTGAGATGGCAGGTAGGTTGTGGGGACTGGAGGAGTGCCTCGGCTAGGTCAGGGGTGACTATTAGTTTCTTCCAGCTTTTGCGAATGTTCGGAGGTTCAGATACGAGTATGGGAAGGGGTTCAGGTGAGTGGATGGCGAACGAGAGAATGAAGTGGTCGGACCAGATGATAGGTGTGGGCGGCCTTAGATGAATCAGGGTGTTGGAGCTGAAGATGGCATCAAGAGTGTGTCCTTTATAATGAGTCGGGCCGTTTATGTGGGGTTGGAGATTAATTGCATCTAAACCGTCAATCAGGGAGTATGTCATGGGGTTGGTGGGGATGTCGAGCCATATGGTGAAGTCTCCAAGAAGGGTGAGGTTGGGATGGTTTAGTTGGAGGGTGGAGATGGAGTCGCAAAGGTTGTTTGCGAAGTGTCTATCATAGCCAGGGGGCCTGTAGATTATTAGGAAGCTGTACGAGAGTGAAAGGGAGAGGGATAGTTTAACAAGGAGCGATTCGCAGGATGGAATGGAGGGTTGGTTGTCGATGATTGAGGCGCGGAAGAGGGATTTGAAGACGAATGCTATCCCTCCTCCCCTGGACGTGCGGTTCAGTGGGATGAGGGAGTAGTCCGGAGGAAAAGCTTCATTAGCGATTGGGCCGAAGTCATCAGAGAACCAGGTTTCGGTGATGAAAACTAGGTCTGGTGTGGCAGAGGAGAGGAGGTCAAAGATGGAATGTCTGTTTTTTGCTACCGATCGGGCGTTAAATAGGATGCAGTTCACATCGGCAGCTAAGGATGGTCTCGGTGCTGGAGCGGGACGGGCGGTGGTGGGGGGTGTGGACGGAAAGGGGTAGGGTGGGTGGTGATAGATGGGAATAGTGGGCGAGCAGTGAGATTGGCAGGGTTCGGGAGGGGTTGGGAGGCAGTGTGTGATAGGATGGTCGGGTTTTGATTGGGGGTTTGAAAGAGGGATGTTGGCGGTTAGGAGTTTCAGTTGGAGTTGATGAGAAATCGAGGGAGAGGGGTTTCAGGTAGGGAGAAGCGACAGGGGAAGGAGGGGATTGCGGGATAGAGGTGATGGGTCGAGCCAGGGGAGGCGAGGAGTGCTGGGAGGTTGAGGGGGACCAAGAACGTTTCCTCTTTAGTTTCTTTGTTGCGACTGGTGTGTGGGAGAGAGTAGGGGGGTCGGAGGGTGAGCAGGAGGCAGCTTCGGTTCTTGCTAGGGCTAGCCGTGCAGTTTTTAGGGAGGGGAAACGGTGTGGTCGGGGGGAGGGTGGCAGGGGTATGAGGGGAGGGCGGGAGGTTGGTGATGGCAGGGGTATGAGGGGAGGGCGGGAGGTGGGTGATTGCAGGGTGGGGTGTGCTAGGTATGGTAGTGATGGGAGCGGGTATGGGGAGTGCTGGTGGGTCGGGAGTGGGGTTCAGGGGAAGAGTGGTTTTAGGGTGGGTGGTTAGCCATCGTGCTCCCCTGGCTTGGTGTTTGGAGAGGGGAAAGGCAGGGAGAGAGGGAGAGGGTGCGGGGGTTTCGGGGGGGCGGGATGGGAAGGAAGACTGATCGGAGGAAGGGGGTGGTCCATGGGAGATGTTTCTGACTGATTCTGGTGGAGTGGGTGCATTCATGATTGGTGTAAGCTTAAAGGATGGTTTAGGAGGGTTTTCTGATTGTAGTTCTAAGATCGGTGATGACACGCTTTTAGGTACGCTTCAAGGTTCAACTGCTCGAAGATGGTATTAGGTTTACTTGGTGCTTTTCTAGTTACAGTTGTAGATAGTGATTGTTTTAGTTTATTGGGTACACTTCTAAGATTGTTTGTCCTCAGGAGGATATTCGGTCAGCCTCTAGATTCTATTTGCTTAGAGGGGGAGTCAGATTATTATTCACAGTTTTAGATTCAATAATATACAGTGGTACTGTTGGTTATACTGAATAGGATTGGGTAGGGCACGGTGGTGGTGGACTTTTCCAATTCGCCTTTATACAGGGACGGTGTTGTGTGGATTTAAATCAACTTTGTAGTCATCATTTAGATTCTACATTGCGCAGTTATACTGTTAGTTATTTCTAAGTTAGAGTTGCGTAGACAGGTTGTTGGGCGCACTTCTAGATTCGCAATTTAGCTTGTTGGGTATACTTCTAGAATGCAGCTTCTAAGTGCGTTTCTGGATTCAACTTTTCTGAGGGGCTATTGGGCACACTTCTAGGTGCTTTCCTCAGAGAGGCTATTGGGCGCAACTTCAGAGAGCGATTGGGACACAACTAATGCAGTACTGTTGGTTATACTGAATAGGATTGGGTAGGGCGCGGTGGTGGTGGAGTTTTTCCAATTCGCCTTTATACAGGGACGGTGTTGTGTGGATCTAAATCAATTTTGTAGTCACCATTTAGCTTCTACATTGCGTTGACTTAGTTGTGTTGCGTTGACTTAGACAGGTTGTTGGGCGCACTTCTAGATTCGCAATTTAGCTTGTTGGGTACACTTCTAGATGCAGCTTCTAGATTCAACTTTTCTGAGGGGCTATTGGGCACACTTCTAGGTGCTTTCCTCAGAGAGGCTATTGGGCGCAACTTCAGAGAGCGATTGGGACACAACTAATGCAATTGGGAACAGTTCTAAATGCAACTTTCCTCAGAGAGGCTATTGGACGCAGCACCTAAACTTCAGAATCCTATTGGGAACACTTCTAAATGCAATTGGGAACACTTCAAGAATGCAATTGGGAACATTTCAAGAATGCAATTGGGAACACTTCAAGAATGCAGTTGAGAACACTTCTAAATGCAGCTTTCCTCAGAGTGGCTATCGGGCGCAACATAAGAAAGTGATTGGGACACTACTAATGCAATTGGGAACACTTCTAAATGCAGCTTTCCTCGGAGAGGCTATTGGGTGCAACTTCTAAATGCAATTGGGAACACTAGTGAAAGCAGTTGGGAACACTTCTAAATGCGGTTGAGAACACTTCTAAATGCAACTTTCCTCAGAGAGACAATTGGGCGCAACACCTAAATGCAATTTGTAACACTAGTAAAAGCAATTGGGGACACTTCTAAATGCAGTTGAGAACACTTCTAAATGCAACTTTGCTCAGAGAGACAGTTGGGCGCAACACCTAAATGCAATTTGTAACGCTAGTAAAAGAAATTGGGGACACTTCTAAATGCAGTTGAGAACACTTCTAAATGCAACTTTCCTCAGATAGACAATTGGGCTCAACACCTAAATGCAATTTGTAACACTAGTAAAAGCAATTGGGGACACTTCTAAATGCAGTTGAGAACACTTCGAAATGCAGCTTTCATCGGAGAGGGTATTGGGCGCAACTTCAGAAAGCGATTGGGACACTACTAATGCAATTGGGAACACTTCTAAATGCAACTTTCCTCAGAGAGGCTATTGGACGCAGCACCTAAACTTCAGAATCCTATTGGGAACACTTCTAAATGCAATTGGGAACACTTCAAGAATGCAATTGGGAACACTTCAAGAATGCAATTGGGAACACTTCAAGAATGCAGTTGTAACTTTCTTCAGAGAGGCTATTTGGCGCAACTTCGGAATCCAATTGGGAACACTTCTATATGCAGTTGGGGCACTTCTAAATGTAACTTTCCTCAAGGGTTATTGGGCGCAGCACCTAAATTCAAATTGGGAACACTGCTAATGCAATTGGGGACACTTCTAGATGCAACTTTTCTCAGTGAGGCGTTTGCGCGCAACTTCAGAATGCAATTGGGAACATTTCTAAATGCAGCTTTCCTCGGAGAGGCTATTGGACGCAGCACCTGAATGCGATTGGGGACACTTCAAAAATGTAATTGGGAACAATGCAATGCTGGGATTCCGAGTTTGACTATAGAGGGATTGATGCTGAGTTAGAGGGGTGGTAGGGTAGTATGGCCTGAAGTAGTTGCCTCTGGCCTTGCCCTTGCCACACTTACTTGTTGTTGGCTTCTTGCTTCTCCTGCGGATACCTGCAGATACGATCTGGAGCCGTCCTTGTAGGAGCGGTCCTTTGCCACTGGTCCTTATCCGATGGGCTGCCGGGCAGAGGGCTGCCCTAGGGCAGCTGGTAATGGAGGGTAGTCTTCTCGTCAGGGCCAATCACGAAGGCTGGGCTAATCAGGGGGGTGGATGGGCGGGACCAAGGGAACGAGGAAGCCAGGAAGCAAACGGGGCTGCAGGAGGGAAGATGAGGGGTCTAGGGCAGATTTAGAGTAGCAAATGGAGGTCGGATGGGAAAACACAGATACACTCACCAGTGGGGCGCAGCTGCAATGGGCGATTCACTCGAGGCGCCGGTGGATAGGCACACACACACACACACACGAAGGCTGGGCCAATCAGGGGGGTGGATGGGCGGGACCAAGGGAACGAGGAAGCCAGGAAGCAAACGGGGCTGCAGGAGGGAAGATGAGGGGTCTAGGGCAGGTTTAGAGCAGCAAATGGAGGTCGGATGGGAAAACACAGATACACTCACCAGTGGGGCGCAGCTGCAATGGGCGATTCACTCGAGGCGCCGGTGGATAGGCACACACACACACACGAAGGCTGGGCCAATCGGGGGGGTGGATGGGCGGGACCAAGGGAACGAGGAAGCCAGGAAGCAAACGGGGCTGCAGGAGGGAAGATGAGGGGTCTAGGGCAGGTTTAGAGTAGCAAATGGAGGTCGGATGGGAAAACACAGATACACTCACCAGTGGGGCGCAGCTGCAATGGGCGATTCACTCGAGGCGCCGGTGGATAGGCACACACACACACGAAGGCTGGGCCAATCAGGGGGGTGGATGGGCGGGACCAAAGGAACGAAGAAGCCAGGAAGCAAACGGGGCTGCAGGAGGGAAGATGAGGGGTCTAGGGCAGGTTTAGAGCAGCAAATGGAGGTCGGATGGGAAAACACAGATACACTCACCAGTGGGGCGCAGCTGCAATGGGCGATTCACTCGAGGCGTCGGTGGATAGGCACACACACACACACGAAGGCTGGGCCAATCAGGGGGGTGGATGGGCGGGACCAAGGGAACGAGGAAGCCAGGAAGCAAACGGGGCTGCAGGAGGGAAGATGAGGGGTCTAGGGCAGGTTTAGAGCAGCAAATGGAGGTCGGATGGGAAAACACAGATACACTCACCAGTGGGGCGCAGCTGCAATGGGCGATTCACTCGAGGCGCCGGTGGATAGGCACACACACACACACGAAGGCTGGGCCAATCAGGGGGGTGGATGGGCGGGACCAAGGGAACGAGGAAGCCAGGAAGCAAACGGGGCTGCAAGAGGGAAGATGAGGGGTCTAGGGCAGGTTTAGAGCAGCAAATGGAGGTCGGATGGGAAAACACAGATACACTCACCAGTGGGGCGCAGCTACAATGGGCGATTCACTCGAGGCGCCGGTGGATAGGCACACACACACACACGAAGGCTGGGCCAATCATGGGGGTGGATGGGCGGGACCAAGGGAACGAGGAAGCCATGAAGCAAACGGGGCTGCAGGAGGGAAGATGAGGGGTCTAGGGCAGGTTTAGAGCAGGAAATGGAGGTCGGATGGGAAAACACAGATACACTCACCAGTGGGGCGCAGCTGCAATGGGCGATTCACTCGAGGCGCCGGTGGATAGGCACACACACACACACGAAGGCTGGGCCAATCAGGGGGGTGGATGGGCGGGACCAAGGGAACGAGGAAGCCAGGAAGCAAACGGGGCTGCAGGAGGGAAGATGAGGGGTCTAGGGCAGGTTTAGAGTAGCAAATGGAGGTCGGATGGGAAAACACATATACACTCACCAGTGGGGCGCAGCTGCAATGGGCGATTCACTCGAGGCGCCGGTGGATAGGCACACACACACACACGAAGGCTGGGCCAATCAGGGGGGTGGATGGGCGGGATCAAGGGAACGAGGAAGCCAGGAAGCAAACGGGGCTGCAGGAGGGAAGATGAGGGGTCTAGGGCAGGTTTAGAGCAGCAAATGGAGGTCGGATGGGAAAACACAGATACACTCACCAGTGGGGCGCAGCTGCAATGGGCGATTCACTCGAGGCGCCGGTGGATAGGCACACACACACACACGAAGGCTGGGCCAATCAGGGGGGTGGATGGGCGGGAACGAGGAAGCCAGGAAGCAAACGGGGCTGCAGGAGGGAAGATGAGGGGTCTAGGGCAGGTTTAGAGCAGCAAATGGAGGTCGGATGGGAAAACACAGATACACTCACCAGTGGGGCGCAACTGCAATGGGCGATTCACTCGAGGCGCCGGTGGATAGGCACACACACACACACGAAGGCTGGGCCAATCAGGGGGGTGGATGGGCGGGACCAAGGGAACGAGGAAGCCAGGAAGCAAACGGGGCTGCAGGAGGGAAGATGAGGGGTCTAGGGCAGGTTTAGAGCAGCAAATGGAGGTCGGATGGGAAAACACAGATACACTCACAAGTGGGGCGCAGCTGCAATGGGCGATTCACTCGAGGCGCCGGTGGATAGGCACACACACACACACGAAGGCTGGGCCAATCAGGGGGGTGGATGGGCGGGACCAAGGGAACGAGGAAGCCAGGAAGCAAACGGGCTGCAGGAGGGAAGATGAGGGGTCTAGGGCAGGTTTAGAGTAGCAAATGGAGGTCGGACGGGAAAACACAGATACACTCACCAGTGGGGCGCAGCTGCAATGGGCGATTCACTCGAGGCGCCGGTGGATAGGCACACACACACACACACGAAGGCTGGGCCAATCAGGGGGGTGGATGGGCGGGACCAAGGGAACGAGGAAGCCAGGGAGCAAACGGGGCTGCAGGAGGGAAGATGAGGGGTCTAGGGCACGTTTAGAGCAGCAAATGGAGGTCGGATGGGAAAACACAGATACACTCACCAGTGGGGCGCAGCTGCAATGGGAGATTCACTCGAGGCGCCGGTGGATAGGCACACACACACACACGAAGGCTGGGCCAATCAGGGGGGTGGATGGGCGGGACCAAGGGAACGAGGAAGCCAGGAAGCAAACGGGGCTGCAGGAGGGAAGATGAGCGGTCTAGGGCAGGTTTAGAGTAGCAAATGGAGGTCGGATGGGAAAACACAGATACACTCACCAGTGGGGCGCAGCTGCAATGGGCGATTCACTCGAGGCGCCGGTGGATAGGCACACACACACACGAAGGCTGGGCCAATCAGGGGGGTGGATGGGCGGGACCAAGGGAACGAGGAAGCCAGGAAGCAAACAGGGCTGCAGGAGGGAAGATGAGGGGTCTAGGGCAGGTTTAGAGCAGCAAATGGAGGTCGGATGGGAAAACACAGATACACTCACCAGTGGGGCGCAGCTGCAACGGGCGATTCACTCGAGGCGTCGGTGGATAGGCACACACACACACACGAAGGCTGGGCCAATCAGGGGGGTGGATGGGCGGGACCAAGGGAACGAGGAAGCCAGGAAGCAAACGGGGCTGCAGGAGGGAAGATGAGGGGTCTAGGGCAGGTTTAGAGCAGCAAATGGAGGTCGGATGGGAAAACACAGATACACTCACCAGTGGGGCGCAGCTGCAATGGGCGATTCACTCGAGGCGCCGGTGGATAGGCACACACACACACACGAAGGCTGGGCCAATCAGGGGGTGGATGGGCGGGACCAAGGGAACGAGGAAGCCAGGAAGCAAACGGGGCTGCAGGAGGGAAGATGAGGGGTCTAGGGCAGGTTTAGAGCAGCAAATGTGGTCGGATGGGAAAACACAGATACACTCACCAGTGGGGCGCAGCTGCAATGGGCGATTCACTCGAGGCGCCGGTGGATAGGCACACACACACACACGAAGGCTGGGCCAATCAGGGGGGTGGATGGGCGGGACCAAGGGAACGAGGAAGCCAGGAAGCAAACGGGGCTGCAGGAGGGAAGATGAGGGGTCTAGGGCAGGTTTAGAGTAGCAAATGGAGGTCAGATGGGAAAACACAGATACACTCACCAGTGGGGCGCAGCATTTAACAAATTCAAAAAGCAGCACACAAACACATTATATATATTAATACATAAGAAATGTAACCCATATATGTAACACACTAACCATTCATTTAAATACAATATGTTCTGAAATGGAATATACCACAAGAAGATAAATTGGCTTCCAACATAATTACCTCACAGACACAACAGAACTGAGAACAAGACCAGACCTACTGAATACATAGGACTTATCTTACCAGAAATAGTAAGTGTACTTCATTTTAATCATATATTTATAAACTTTCTCTATTAGATTAAACAATATATTATATTTTTTTTTTCTCACAGAAATGTCTAGTACTCTGGAATGGCTAGAGGACACTTTCCTACATGAAGAAATGTCACAAGATAGTGAAACTAATGGTAAACACTTTATAATATAAACCATTTATTTATTATTTTTTTTATATACATTTAACATGTATATTATTTTTTTGTACAGAGCATACCAAAATAGAAAAAACCTCAGAAAACCCTGTTATGGATAACAGTCTTCACAATATAGAAGAAAAAATGGATGTATTGTTGGCTAATTTTAATAATTTAAAAACTTTTGTAGAAAATCATTTCAAACCAAAAACCTCGTACCATTGCCCCACATGTACTTGTCCCTCCTCACCATATCCCAGTCAATTATCCCCAAACCCTCTCCATAATCCAAAATGTTTTGATGAGACTTCCATCCCTTCTTCACCTAATACCAATCATGTTGAAACCCCAAATTCTCCTGTTTCTGTTTCTGCCTCACCTTCTCTGTCATAAATTATTAATATATGTTAAATAAAGTTTAATTTTTATATTGTATTGTGAATAGTGTCCATTTTTTTAAAAAAAACAATAAAAGTGTCCGCGGACAGTGCGAGTGTTCTGAAATGTTTGTACATAAACGAAAATTGAGGTGTCCTGAACACCACACCTGTTCGTACTGTTCGCTAGCAAGTTGAAACTGTTCTAAGAACACACGTGGTGTCCTGAAATGTTCGTAAAGAAACAAAAATTAAAGTGTTCTAAAGAACACTATATGTGTCCGTAATGTTCGCTATCAACTTAAAACAGTCCTAAGAACACAATTGGTGTCCTGAAATGTTCGTAAATAAACGAAAATGATGTGTCCTGAACAACAGTACAACTGTTCGTAGTGTTCGCTAGCAACATGAAACTGTACTAAGAACACACGAGGTGTCCTGAATTGTTCGTAAGCAAACAAAAATTAAAGTGTCCTAAAGAACACTATACCTGTCCGGTACTGTTCGCTAGCAAGTTCAAACTGTTCTAAGAACGCTATTGGTGTCCTGAAATGTTCGTACGTAAACGAAAATGGAGGTGTCCTGAAGAACACTATACCTGTTCGTAGTGTTCGCTACCCAATTGAAACTATTCTAAGAACACAATTGGTGCCCTGAAATGTTCGTACATAAACTAAATTACACGTGTCTTGAAGAACACTATATCTGTCCTTACTGTTCGCTACCAAGTTTAAACTGTTCTAAGAACACACGCGGTGTCCTGAAATGTTCGTTTCATGTGTGACGCACTTTTAATTACTTCAGAACCCGAACAGTGTCCGTAGGACATCAATGCGCATGCGCTAACCAATCTCTGTGCACTTGGTGTCCTGCGGACAGGCACTTCCTTCGCGGACTAGTTCGCGAACGGATCATATGACCGCGCCCACGCTCATCGTGTGTTCTGAAATGCGGACACTGTTCGTGTCCCCGAACAATTTAAAAGTACATTTTCAGTTAATCCATAATATTTTTCAATAAAATCTCACCATGGCACAAGTCCCACATTGCAATATTTAGTTTATATATACCTTTTGAAACTTTCCGATCCTTTTTTTGTGTTCGATCTGTCCGCGGACAGTGCGCATGTCCATGAACCGCGCACAAGCACCCCTATAAAAGACCACGCCCAAGAGCTTATTCCCATTGTGTTTCTGGCTATTCTTCAGAACACAGTGATTTTTGCTGCCACCTGCAGACTACACCATCATCGAGATGGCATCCTTGGCTGCTGAACTGCCACTTGGTGCTGCACCTGCTTCAGCACCACCCCCACCCCCTCCACCACCACCACCTCCCCAAGGGCCTGAAGACGGGAACAGGAGTGAGGATGCGGAGGAGGAAGAAAAAGGATGATGAGAATGAGGTAGAGGAAAACCCTACTATCCGCACTAGGCGTGAGTCTTGGGTGTGGTGGTTATTTACCATTCATGGTAATGTTCCTAAGGCTTGTGGTGCAAACCGTGTTACCTGCAATGAGTGCAAAATGATACTCAGACGCGGGAAGCACGGTAAGTACAGCTTTGGGACCACTACTATGAAGCAACACCTGAGGTCATTTCACTCTGGGGCTATTCACAGGGTTGTACCTTGCGAAGAACGTAGCAGGTTGATTTCCTCTACTTCATCCTCTGTTTCTGATCCTGTCACCACAAGGACCACCTCTGTGGGACAGCGTCTTCCTCAAGCTGCCTCACAGGCCATACAGAATGCTGATGACCCTTACCTTTCGAGGGTCACAGTTGTATGTATGTACTGTGACACAGTACTCTGCAGGGGGAGCGACTTCGGAGTGCTTTTGAGACTATCGTCTCAGAGCACGAGAAGACCTGTTCACTACCCAAATAAAACCCACTCTACATTTTCCTCTCTCAGCTCGCCCTTTCTTATCCCTGTGGTTGGTGTCCCCCCCTTTACTCTCCTTTACCCTCCTCTCCTAGTGTGTCGTGTCTGAAAAACCAAAAAAATACAAAATTACAAAAATCAATAAAAAATAAGGCTCTTTTCAGAGCCGCCTTTCCCAGTTAAAAAATAGAAGTGAAAATAAATGAAGCAGGGCTCTTTGTATTTTTTAGAAGTCCCCGGACAGTTCGCAAACATTAAAAAAATTGGGTTGCTACTCCATCACAAACATTGTAAATTTACTCTGGAAAGAGGTGGTGGCTCTGAAAAGAGCCTTTGGGTGGTGTTTGTAAGTCAAAAATTGTAAATGCTTAACATCTACTTCAAAATCGTTGTTGTAATTCCAAAAAAGGTTGCAATGCATTTTGTACATTTCTCAGAAAAATCTGATTGCCAGCATAAGTAAGATGGACTCCATCTCTGTGAAAAATGTATGTACTACAAAACATTATATTTCCATTGTGAAAAGAAGACATGCCAAAATCTCTTAGAAAGGCACAAACAGCCTTATTAATATTGTGCCTTGCTTTTTCCATTTGTGGACCAAATGAAGAAGAACGAAGCCACATTTGTCTCTGCGCAATCCGTGAAAATATCACTTGAGAATTAGGAAACATGTCCATAACCTTCCTAAGTCCTTCTTTCATAGCAAATTGCAAAACAATTCCAGTCACATGTCCTAAACTGTTCCCTCCACACTGAATTACAATTATGTCTGGATGTTGCTCTGTCTCCAAAGTAGCACAGAGAGGTAGCAAGTCCAACCACTTCATTCCACGTACTCCATGCCAGTGTACTTTCACATGTGGGAATCCAAGATCTACAGCTACTCCACAGCTTTCTGCATGCACCTTCAACCAATGTATCCACAAATCTCCTAAAATCCAAACAATCTGTTTTCTGAAACACACAGCCATAGCTATCTTTTGTTCTCTCAGCAAAAGGAGTATCTGAGAAAATCTCTCCTGGCACAACACACCCACCAAACTTTCCTGACAAATCCCTTTCAGTGCTTATTCTCATTTGCATGACTTCTGAACCCAAAAATCCCCGGCTGTAACTCCCGATGTCCGTGAACTACCGCCATGTCCGTGGACATATCGTAACATGAACAGCCCTTCTACCATTTCCACTACACTCTCTCTGCCATTCCCTCATTGGATGTACCTCAAAAATCACATGACCATGCACCTATCACATTCAAGACCTCTACATCTAACTGCATCATCATAGATCAGCACTGCAAATGTACTCTGAATCTCTCTGAGTACAAGTGTCATATCATTGGCAAGCACCATCTACCAGAAATACTGTACAAGTCTTCAAGAATTCTACTTGCAGCTCCATGCATATCCATATGCATGAACACAAACTTCAGGTATGCATATTTTCTGTATAGTAGATGAACACATTTTCAACCAGACTTTTACCTTGTAAAATCTGTAAAATGAATTTACTGTACTTTTTTCAATTTCCTAAAATCAACTATCACTTATAAACCTTTATACTATTTACTTTCTTTATACACACACACTCACACCATGTTAAACTAACATTTTTTAAATGAAATATATAGACTACATATATTCAAACAAAATTGCATGCAAACACAATCTATGTTTAAACCTTTATAAAAAAATACTTATACAATTTCATATTTTTTGTTTTTATTTATTTATTTACTTAATTACTTTAAATTAGACATGACATTGAGGCATATTACCCAGAACAGTTTACTTACAGAAATAGTGGTATTCACTAATATATTATAAATTTCACAAGACATAGTAAAGATATTTTGTTTTGCTACAGTTAGCCATTCAATACAATTTGTTCATTAAGAACATATCATATGTACTGAACTGATGCAATGTATCGTATGTAAATAAATTAGTTTAATGGTTTTACAGAAGGCACTCAGAATTTCAATTAAAAAATCAATATCTAAATTAAAAACAGTGCTATATACAAATAAAGTTACTAATTTGAAGCTTTTATAATTGCAGTGAAGACCAGTTTCCTGAAAAGAAGCAGCCAAATTCAAAGAAGAAAGAAAAACTAAGAAGTTACCTGTTAATTTTAAAAAAAAGTAAGTAAAATATCACCATAATATTTGTATTATTAATCAAATATACTATAACATTAATACGAGCTATTTTGGTTTCTAAAAATAGAAATTTTGTACCATTTTGTCCAAAAATGTCCATGTCTTAAACAGCGATTTACAGCCAGAATGGCCCACAAATTTCTATTTTTGGACACACAAATTACTCAACTGAACCACTACAATTTTCATATTATAGAACAAACAACTGTTTTAATTGTATACATTAGATTTACTATTTGTACTTTTCCACACCACTAGGTTACTTTTTTTTGTCATCTGAACCCCAGTTTAGTAACACATAAATTCAAGAATACCTATCTCTACTAGTTTTAGTTCCCAATGCACAATCACACACCATTACATACATCTTTATCATCTTACTCAAACACTCATGCACACAGCACACATACATTCCAGAACACCCCAACCCATATCTTCTTTATTTTTTTCAACAGACCCTAAAGAATGCCTACCAAAAGTCAAGTCTGTAGAAAGCAACGTAAAACTAGAGAAAATGAAAATAAAGGTCTCCAACATAAGCATCCATCTCTAGCAGAATTTGTAAAAAAAAGTTAAAACAAAGCAGCTAATACAATCATTTAGTGAAACACAAGAAGTTTCAAGTACAACAACTTCGCTTCCTCTATCAAAATGTAAAACAAACCAAAAAACAATTAACAGAAAATCAGCTATCAGTACAGATAAAACTACTTCTTCAAATTTTAATATAGTGCAAAGTAAGCATACCAAGAAAAGTATTTTAGCCAAAATATACCGTCACTAAGTCCTTCAAAATCTTATAAAAACAGGAGAGAAATCAGGTTCAAAGCTTAAAACCTTTCGTAGGAAATTAATCTTAGAAGCATTGATGGACAGTGCAATTCTTCTCAAAAGAAATGTATTTATTTTACTGTTAAACAAAATGAAACCACTAACAAAACTAATAACTAAATTACAAAAAAGACTTCTCAATAAGCGAAATGTCAACAGAAAGAACTTCTTAAGTATCTGCGGAGGTGAATGGAATCACACTACGAACACAGAACCATATTTTAATGAAGAAGCGTACAAACAAAAGCAAACAAATACAATTGCCATAAATAGCAGTGGTCGAGGTTATGAAAAAGTGAATAATACCATAATGGAACAAGAAGTACTCCTTACAAAAATATGCCCTGAAAACTTAGAATTACCCCTCCATTCAACTGAATCAGAACGTCTAGTGTACAAATGGCCATGCACGTCAATGTGTAACATTTCCAAACAATGTTTCAAATCTTTACGCCAATTCCTCAATAAATATGTAAAAAGCAAAGACAAAATCAAAATTAAATTAATGCAAAATATAGATACCTGTCCAGTGCGCAAGTGCACAGGACTACAAGGACATTCACTGGCCTGCATTACAGGACCTACTTGTAAAACCACTTTCCATGATATCAAAAGGATATCAACACATCATTCAACTACAAGAAATCTAGTCTATAAACTGTACTACGCTAAAAGTCCTGCTTTAGCACTAGCAAAGTTAAATAACATCCTTCTACATGGTGCAGCAAAAGACCTACTTGAAGAAATTCACTATATCCAGAAAAAATATTTTGGAAGTGAAAGCCATTTACAGAAGGAAATAGCTTTAAACCAATTAAGCAACAATTCTACACATGGCAACCTTTTGCTAAACACTTACAAAAAAGAAATACTAAAATGTAAAAGTACATCAGCTGAAGTACCAAACCATGTATGTGTATGTTGCCGTAGAATTTTTTATAAAAGTAACACAAAAACTGTGGACCTATCATACAAAATAGAAGACAATGAAGATTCTAAATGGTTTGAATTAGCTCTCTACCTTGTAGCAGAAAACAAATATGAAATAACTGAGCCCTTACTACTTTGCAATTATTGCACTACAAAACCTGACAACAACCAAACTCCTTCACGTTCTATCACAAATAATTTGGAATTATACCCAGTACCAAAACCTCTACAACAACTTAATTTATATGAGTGCATCATAATTCAAACAGTACACCCATTTCAAGCAATAATACGCCTTCAACCAAAAACAGCAAAATTACCTCCCTCTGAATTGGTAAAAGGCATTCGTGGAAAAGTAGTTTATTTACCATTAAATCTAAAAGGAAATGTGCATACTCTAGGAGTGCAACGTCCAATGCAGCAATCTTTAATTATATTAGTAAATGGAGTACCTACAAAAGACAAAAAAATATGGCAACAGCTGGTAGATTTATATAAAGTTAGACAAGCCTTCCAATATCTTAAAGAGAATAATGAATATTACAAAGAAATTAATATTGAAGAAAACTTGAAAGATACAACTGAAATAATGCAAGAAACACAAGAAGCTGGTCAATTTGAGCTACTAGATCCTGCTACAATATCAAATACTTTAGACCATTATACAATTCATCCTTTGCACTGTAATGACACCGTACAAGATGTACTGGAAACTTACAAAATGCGTCAAACAAAAGGATCGCCAATCAGTATATGGGAAAAAAGTATAGAAGCACGTGCTTTTCCTCTACTATTTCCTACTGGCAAAGGAGGAAGGTATGATGATAGACCTATTCAAATATCAGCTTCAGAATACCGCACATTACGGATGTATTCTGAAGATCCCAGATTTAGACAAAATGTGGAATACATATTCCACCTACTCTTTGAAAGTGAACTAGCAACTTTATGTTACAGAGTTGCACACATATTAAAATCAGGATCACACTTTCAAAATATGACAGCTACACAATTATTAGAGAAAGTGCAACAAAAGGATGAAGTTTTATAATAAAATATTACAAATCTATTAGCAAATATGCGTGGTACTAAAGAATACTGGTTTCGACGTCATGGAGATGTACGTTGTATGATCAGAAACCTTGGCCCACCCACTTGGTTTGTTACATTAAGTTGTGCAGAATATGCATGGGAAGATTTACATGATTTCCTACGCATATCAAATAAAAACAAAACAAACATAGATATTCTAACACCTGGAGAACTTTGTTCTTTGGATCCTGTTAATGTTTCAAGATATTTTCATCATCGCTTCATTGCTATGCTACATTTTATTTGTAATAAAACTGTTCCTCCCCTTGGAGAAGTGCAACACTTCTTTTGGAGAAAAGAATACCAAGCCAGAGGAGCACCACATATCCACATGCTTTTATGGATTAAACGTGCTCCTAAATTTGGTCAAGACAGTGATGCCACTGTTTTACAGTTTATTGAAAAATATGTCACTTGTGAAATTCCATCAGAAGCCACAAATAGTGATCTTCATGCACAAATTTTACAATTTCAAAGACACAAATGTGGAAAATATTGTTGTCGCAAATACAAAAACAAAGGCAAATACTACACCAAATGCCGATCTGGTTTCCCTAGACCAGTTACAAATACAGGTCAAGTAAACAACCTCATGTCTTCAGTTAGACATAGTGTTAAAGGTAAGTCACCTAAAAATACATATTACATAAAAAGGAAAGAAGAAGAAAAATATATCAATGATTATAATGCAATCATTGCCCACTTATGGAATGCAAACATAGATGTGCACTACATTGCAGACAATTCTACTGCAGTTGCACGATATGTCACAGCATACTTAACTAAAGCAGAAAAGACAGAGCTCCAAGACCTCTGGAATGACCTGTCATCAGATAAAACAGTATCTCAGAAATTATACAGCTTGGGCATAAAAATGCTCACACATAGAGAATGTGGATCTTATGAAGCAGCTGATCGTTTAACTGGTACTTCATTGTATGGTAAATCTGAAAATATAGTATGGCTAAGTTTTGGTCCAGCTAAATCTAGAAAAAGAGTTCTAAAATCATATGAAGATATAGAAACAATAGCCAAACATGATCCCAACAGCCAAGACATTTTAAAAAACAATTTATTGGACTCATACTACCCAAACAGAAGTAATACTTTGGAAAACATCTGTCTATACCAAATAGCCCAAAACTACACATACAAAAATAATATGAAACCTGATGAAAAAAAAAGGTAAATATAGAGTGACAGACTGTGAAGGCAGCTTAGTTAAACTCACTAAACCAAATTTAATTAATCATATCAAATTGTCATTGAAGACTCCTCAACATAAAGAAGTATATTACATGTCCCTGCTACAACTTTTCAAACCATGGAGAAAAGAAGAACAATTACTAGATAACTATGACTCATATGAGGATGCTTTCAAAGCAAATGAAAGCACTATAACTGATGTAAACTTCACACAGTACAAAACAATGTTGCACAATGAACAGCAACATGAAGAAGAACTCCAAGCCCAACTAGATAAGGATACTCCTGAGTAGTCAACCTTCTGTAACAGGAAGCCAAGAACAACTGGGAGAACCACTATTAACAAATGAGGCAGAATTAGCTATGATAAAAGTAGAAAACACCATGTGTCAGTATGAAGATAAGGAAGACTTAACTATACTACAATAAAAACTAAACAATGAGCAAAGTAGCATTTTTCAAGAAGTAACAAAACAAATTGCACATGGTGTAAAACATGAAAATAAAGAATGTTCCTGCCATAATTATAAACCTATACTACTGTACGTCACTGGTGAAGCTGGTTCTAGCAAAACATTCCTAATCAAAACCATTAGTAAGTTCCTTCAACAATTGACAAACAACAAACTGTCAGCTGCTGTCACTGCCCCCACAGGTTTAGCTGCCTACAACATAGGTGGTGTTACATTACACTGATTACTACTATTACCAGTAGGACACCAGAACAAATTAGACTATTACAAACTTTCTGCAGAAGCTGCAATGGAATTACGCAGAGTATTGAAACAAATGAAAATGCTACTAATAGATGAAGTGAGCATGGTCTCCAACCTGATGTTAGCTTTGATTCACCTCAGATTACAAGAAGTACTCAAAACAGACTATGAAGAGCTCTTTGCAGGAAAACACATTATTGTTTTTGGAGATCTGCTTCAATTAACACCAGTAAAAGGTGAACCTATTTTTAAAACACTAGGGCACAAACTCTACCGTAAAATTGTTGGCAGCATTGGAAATGTCAACCTTTGGCAACATTTCCAATACAGAGAATTAACAGAAAACATGCGCTATTCTGCAGATCTAACTTATGCCAACATTTTAAAATGTTTGAGAGTTGGTATACTTTCTAAAGAAGCAGAAGTAACATTGAAAACCCAGCACATTAATGCACTTTATGGCGATAATGCATGTGCTACAGATGTTATGGAACAATTAGCCCACAAAAATGTCAATTGTATGGCCTTAATGCCAACTCTTGCAAGCTGTCTCAAATTCAATCAAATAATGTTAAGTAAAGAAATGCAACCAATAATGGAAATTAGTGCCACAGACAAACTAGACGTACATGGTATGACACTACCCATGTGTGACCAAGCCACAACAAGACTAAATAATTTAGAAAAATCAATCTCAAACACAGCAGGCTTAGAAAAGATGTTAAAATTATCCTTAAATTGCAGAGTAATGCTTAAACGCAACCTTGACGTGGACCAAGGACTATTTAATGGAACACTTGGTACAGTTGTTGGCTTTCAAACATACCCACGTGACAACAAAATTCAGTTTGTTAATATACTCTTTGACAAACTTTCAGAAGTAAAACGGATAGGACGCTCAACAGCTAGATTCCTTCTCTTCAAAGATATGTATGTACGCAGAGAACAATTTTCTCTAACTCTTGCATACGCAGTCACGATTCATAAATCACAAGGTCTTACCCTAGACAAAGCAATGATAGATATTGGTAACACAGTCTTTAAAGAAGGCATGAGCTACATAGCACTATCACGCTTACGTACACTTGACGGTCTATTTCTAATCAACTTTGATGCAAGTAAAGTAAACGCTGATATTTCTTGCATTTTAGAATATAATAGACTTCGCTCACTATACACTCCCCATCTTAACACATATTCTGTTCCACAAAAACTAAAACGTTGTAAAAGAAAACTAAATCAAACAGAAATGCAACAGGACGTCACTGCAAATCCTCCAAAGAGAGTAAAAGAAACTAATACTTCATCAAGTACCACAAACAAAAAAGAATCAATTAGAGAAAGTAAACCAGGTACTTCTTTAAAGAAGGAAGACAAACTCCAAAAAAAGCAGTTAGATACAGAACTACCTGGACCATTTAAATTCTCAAATATAGTTGGTGTAAGTTGCTATGCAAATGTAGCAATGAATATTCTATTTCAATTACCACCAATTGTTGACAACATTTACTTACACAGTACAGACCCTTTGTGTTTGCAAATGTTAGTACTTCACAGAAATGCAGCAAACAATCCTGACGACACATATAGTGTTTTTGGAATAAGACGACAATTGGACTACTGTGCTGGAATGGTGAAATTCACTATAAACTCACAGGAAGATCCACAAGAATTTCTAATGTACTTACTGTTAGTGCTGGAAAACAAAAACATACCTATAAATGAAATCTTCCTGATTTCATACATGTGGAAACATACATGCACCCTGTGCAACAATGTGACACAAGAAGAAATTCCCAATGAACGCTTCATATATATATCAATACCAAATTGAGAATCCATTCCATTTCAGCAACTTGTACAAAATGCAAACTATGGTAGATTATGCTCTACCTGCAATTCAGATAATCGCTCCACGTAAGTAATACAAACACATAGTGAATACGTAATACTACTGCGTCTACGTTACAATGCAGATGGTACCAAAAACAACTGCAAGCTGACTGGATTCACACAAAGTCAAATATCACTTGGTAAGAAAACCTTCACAACTATAGGTATAATCTACCACGCAGGAGCCACAACCAATTCAGGGCACTGCACGGCATATATAAAAAAGAAATGTGGCTGGTTTGAATGTAATGATAGTACCATTACTCTAAAGCAGAGATTACCAGCAAATCTTACACACGCTTATTTGATGTTCTTAAAACCACAATTTGATAAATAAACTGTATTTAAACCTTTAAGTAAATTTGTGTTAAAAAAATATAACCTGTTAGAATACTCCAAAAGCTATCTAACTGCTAAAAGATTCTACAACAACTAATCAGATAAATGAATACCACTAAATTAGACCAAAAAATACACAGTTAGAATACGCCAATTGGTATCTAACTGTCCCAAAATTGTAAATTTGTGTTAAAATAATATAAACTGTTAGAATACTCCAAAAGCTATCTAACAGCTCAAAGATTCTACAACAACTAATCAGATAAATGAATACCGCTAAATTAGGCCAAAAAATACACAGTTAGAATACGCCAATTGGTATCTAACTGTCCCAAAATTTAACAATATCCAAATAGATAAATCAAAACCACTAAAATATATTAAAAAAATAGACAGTTAGAATACGCCAATTGGTATCTAACTGCTCCAAAATTTTATAATATCAAAACAAATGAAGAATCTGTTACTGCTCCAAAAAAATACAACAAAGCAAAGTATAAAGCATTAGCCAGAAACAAAAAGTGAACATTGAAAACAAACAAACAAATAAACTGTAGCATAACAGAAAAAGTTTTTTTTTTAATCCAACATGGATTTTTTTTTCTCCCACAGACCCAATGATTTTAGCAACAAATACAGAAACTGAGCAAATTGCACAGTACTCTGATTTGTACTCTACTAAATATGAGGGTCGAAAAAAAATAAAAGTATATTGCTTATACAATGTAATAAGTCATTACAAAATACTAATACTAACATGCTATTTTCTTTTATCACAGAAATGAAGAAGAAAAACATGGACTCCCATTACTAGACCAAACAGTAAGTATACAATAATAAGGACAACCATAGCAGCATATCACATCCATAGTATCTAATACCTTTGTTCCTTATACATTTCTTTTTCACCCAAAGTTATAAGCAAATATGAATGTGATAGGCTGCGGTGGTTGTTGCCAGGGCATAGAGTCTTGGGTGCATGGCCAAATGGCCATGCACCCAATACTCTATGCCCTGGCAACAACCACCGCGGCATATCACATCCATAGAGTCAAACATTTCAACTATGATCTATGGGAAACTTTTAATGTCCGCGAACAATGTGTGTGTTCTTAGAACACTTTGAACTTGCCAGCGAACAATACGGACACCATTTTCAGGACACCCTCTACGAACATTTCAGAACAACGCGATAGTTTTTAGAACACTTTCAACTTAACAACGAACAATACGGACAGCGTCCTAAGGACACCCCCTACGAACATTTCAGGACACCGGGAGTGTTCTCAAAAACGTCTTCAGAACACCCCAATTTTGTTTACTTGCGAACATTTCAGGACACAGCGGGTGTTCTTAGAACACATTCAACTCGACAGAGAACAATACGGACAGCGTCCTCAGGACACCCCCTACGAACACTCCCCGGACACCGCGAGTGTTCTTAGAAGCGTCTTCAGAACACCACCATCTTGTTTATTTGCGAACATTTCAGGACACCGTGAGTGTTCTTAGGACACATTCAACTTGACAGAGAACAATACGAACAGCGTCCTCAGGACACCCCCTACGAACACTCCCCGGACACCGCAAGTGTTCTTAGAAGCGTCTTCAGAACACCACCATCTTGTTTATTTGTGAACATTTCAGGACACCACGAGTGTTCTTAGGACACATTCAACTTGACAGAGAACAATACGGACAGCGTCCTCAGGACACCCCCTACGAACACTCCCCGGACACCGCGAGTGTTCTTAGAAGCGTCTTCAGAACACCCCCATTTTGTTTATTTACACGCTAGTGGCCATGTAGTTATGGTTAAGTTGCTGTTTCCATATGAAGAGCACTTTTTGGGCGGCTTATAACTTCTCTCTCCCTGGACGGATCCTCACCAAACTTTCCCAAAAAAGTATTTGGGTCACTCTGAATATTTTTGGTGAGGATTCGTCCAGAGGGGGCAAAGTTATAGGGGGGGTCCCAAAACTTTTTTTTTCCCCATAGACTGAATGGGAAAAAAATGTTGCTCGCGTCTACAGCCCAAACCGCTGGACGGATTTTCACCAAATTTGGACCAGGACAGCGGCTTGGTCCCGAAAGCGTGCTTTTGCAAATTTGGTGAAAATCTGTCCAATAGTTTTTTTTAAAATGACCAAAAAGTAGGTAAAAAAAAATTAGTGATATCTGTGTTCGGTCCGCGGACGGACTTCCCTGTTCGCTCCGCGGACAGGTCGGTGATTGGGCCAGCAGCTAGCGTGATGTCCACGGACATCTGACGTGCTCTCTCATTGGATGCAGTGAAAGCGTGCAGTGCGTCTGGCTTCAAAGACGCCCGCCATCTTTCTTTCCCGCATGAGAGGCTTTGTCAGGTCAGCCGGACCGTGTCTGTCTCTTGTTCCTCCCACCCCCGCTCATGCCCGTGTCTGCCCCACCCCCCGCTCATGCCCCTTGTGTCCTTTCTGTCCCCCCCACCCCCACTCATGCCCCATGTGTCCTTCCTGTCCCCCCCACCCCCGCTCATGCTCCGTGTGTCCCCTGTTCCTCCAGCCCCCCGCTCACGCCATCGCACACAGTGGCCAGCGGAGGGCCGAGGAGCGGGATCTGCCGCCAGACTCATGTCCGTGCGGCATGTCCATGTTTTTGTTTGTCCCCCCACCCCCTGCTCATGCCCTGTGTGTCTCTATCCCTCCCGCCCACCCCCCGCTCATGCCCCGTGTGTGTCTCTCCCTCCCCCCACACCCACTCATGCCCTGTGTGTCTCTATCCCTCCCGCCCACCCCCCGCTCATGCCCCGTGTGCCTCTCTCCTGTCCCCCCCAACCCCGCTCATGCCCCTTGTGTCTCTCTCCCTCCGCCCCACCCCAGCACATTCCCTGTGCATCTCTCTCCCTCCCCCCACCCCTGCTCATGCCCCGTGTGTGTCTCTCCCTCCACCCCACCCCCGCTCATGCCCCGTGTGTCTCTCTCCCTCCTGCCCACCCCCTGCTCACCCCCTGCTCATGCCTCATTTGTCTCTCTCCCTCCCCCACCCCCGCTCATGCCCCGTGTGTCTCTAGCCCTCCCACCCACCCCCCGCTCATGCCCGTGTGTCTCTAGCCCTCCCGCCCACCCCCCACTCATGCCCCATGTGTGTCTCTCCCTTCCCCCACCCCCTGCTCATGCCCCGTGTGTCTCTCCCCTCACCCCCTACTCATGCCCCGTGTGTTTCTAGCCCCCCCACCTCCTCTCATGCCCCGTGTGTCTCTATCCCTACCGCCCACCCCCCACTCATGCCCCGTGTGTGTCTCTCCCTCCCTCTCACCCCCGCTCATGCCCCATGTGTCTCTTTCCCTCACCCCCACCCCCGCTCATGCCCCGTGTGTCTCTATCCCTCCCGCCCACCCCCCGCTCATGACCCGTGTGTGTCTCTCCCTCCATCCACACCCCCTGTTCATGCCCCGTGTGTCTCTCCCCTCACCCCCTACTCATGCCCCGTGTGTCTATAGCCCTCCAACCCACCCCCCGCTCATGCCCGTGTGTCTCTAGCCCTCCCGCCCACCCTCCACTCATGCCCCATGTGTTTCTCGCCCTCCCCCCCACCCCCGCTCATGCCCGTGTGTCTCTCTCCCTCCCCCCCACCCCTGCTCATGCCCCGTGTGTCTCTCTCCCCCCAACCCGCTCATGCCCCGTGTGTGTCTCTCCCTCGCCCCACCGCCCGCTCATGCCCTGTGTGTCTCTCTCCCTCCCCCCACCCCCGCTCATGCCCTGTGCGTGTCGCTCCCTCCCCCCACCCCTGCTCATGCCCTGTGTGTGTCGCTCCCTCCCCCACCCCTGCTCATGCCCCACTCACCCCCCGCTCATGCCCCGTGTGTCTCTCTCCTCACCCCCTACTCATGCCCCGTGTGTCTCTAGCCCTCCCCCCTCCCCCCGCTCATGCCCCGTGTGTCTCAAACCCTCCCGCCCAACCCCCCGCTCATGCTCTGTGTGTGTCTCTCCCTCCCCCACCCCTGCTCATGCCCCGTGTGTCTCTCTCCCTCCCCCCCACCGCCGCTCATGCCCCGTGTGTCTCTATCCCTCCCTCCCACTCCCTGCTCATGCCCCGTGTGTGTCTCTATCTGCCCCCCACCCCCTGCTCATGCCCCGTGTGTCTCTCCCCTCACCTCCTACTCATTTCCCGTGTGTCTCTAGCCCTCCAACCCACCCCCTGCTCATGCCTCGTGTGTCTCTCTCCCTCCCCCACCCCAGCTCATGCCTCGTGTGTCTCTCTCCCTGCCCCCACTCCTGCTCATGCCCCATGTGTCTCTCTCCCTCCCCTCAACCCCCCCCTCATGCCCCGTGTGTCTCTCTCCCTCCCCCCACCCCTGCTCACGCCCCGTGTGTCTCTATTCCTCCCGCCCACCCCCCACTCATGCCCTGTGTGTGTCTCTCCCTCCCCCTGCTTATGCCCCATGTGTCTCTCCCCTCACCCCCTACTCATGCCCTGTGTGTCTCTAGCCCTCCAACCCACCCCCCACTCATGCCCCGTGTGTCTCTAGCCCCCCCAACCCCCGCTCATGCCCCGTGTGTCTCTATCCCTACTGCCCACCCCCTGCTCATGCCCCGTGTGTGTCTCTCCCTCCCCCCACCCCTGTCCATGCCCCGTGTGTCACTCTCCCCCCCGCCCCCGCTCTTGCCCCGTGTGTCTCTATCCCTCCTGCCCACCCCCCGCTCATGACCTGTGTGTGTCTCTCCCTCCATCCCCACCCGCCGCTCATGCCCCGTGTGTCTCTCCCCTCACCCCCTAATCATGCCCCGTGTGTCTCTAGCCCTCCCTCCTACCCCCGCTCATGCCCCGTGTGTCTCAAACCCTCACGCCCACCCCCCCACTCATGCCCTGTGTTTGTCTCTCCCTCCCCCCACCCCTGCTCATGCCCCGTGTGTCTCTCTCCCTCCCCCCCACCCCCGCTCACGCCCCGTGTGTCTCTATCCCTCCCGCCCACCCCCTGCTCATGCCCGTGTGTGTCTCTCCCTCCCCCCACCCCCTGCTCATGCCCCGTGTGTCTCTCCCCTCACCTCCTACTCATTCCCCGTGTGTCTCTAGCCCTCCAACCCACCCCCGCTCATACCTCATGTGCCTCTCTCCCTCCCCCCACCCCCGCTCATGCCCCGTGTGTCTCTCTCCCTGTCCCCACTCCCGCTCATGCCCCGTGTGTCTCTCTCCCTCCCCCCACCCCCCCTCATGCCCCGTGTAATCTCTCCCTCCCCCCACCCCCGCTCACGCCCCGTGTTTCTCTATCCCTCCCGCCCACCCCCGCTCATGCCCTGTGTGTGTCTCTCCCTCCCCCTGCTTATGCCCCATGTGTCTCTCCCCCCACCCCCCGCTCATGCCCCGTGTGTCTCTCTCTCTCCCCCCACCACCGCTCATGCCCTGTGTGTCTCTCTCCCTCCCCCCTACCCCCGCTCATGCCCCGTGTGTGTCTCTCCCTCCCCCCCACCCCCGCTCATGCCCCGTGTGTCTCTAGCCCGACCGCCCACCCCCCCGCTCACCCCCCGCTCATGTCCCGTGTGTCTCTAGCAATCCCACCCGCCCCCCGCTCATGCGCTGTGTGTGTCTCTAACTCCCCCACACCCCTGCTCAAGCACCGTGTGTCTATAGCCCTCCCGCCCAACCCCCGCTCAAGCCCGTGTGTCTCTATATCTCCCGCCCACCCCCCGCTCATGCCCGGTGTGTGTCTCTCCCTCCTCCCCACCCCAGCTCATGCCCCGTGTGTCTCTCTCCCTCCCCCCCACCCCGCTCATGCCCCGTGTGCCTCTATCCCTCCCGCCCACCCCCCGCTCCTGCCCCTTGTGTGTCTCTCCCTCCAACCCACCCCTGCTCATGCCCCGTGTGTCTCTCCCCACACCCCCTACTCATGCCCCGTGTGTCTCTAGCCCTCCAACCCACCCCCCACTCATGCTTCGTGTGTCTCTCTCCCTCACCCCCACCCTCGCTCATGCCCCGTGTGTGTCTCTCCCTCCCCCCACCCCCGCTCATGCCCCGTGTGTCTCTCTCCCTCACCCCCACCCCCACTCATGCCCTGTGTGTCTCTAGCCCTCCCACTCATCCCCCGCTCATGCCCCATGTGTCTCTAGCAATCCCACCCACCCCCCGCTCATGCCCCGTGTGTCTCTAGCCCTCCCACCCACCCCCCGCTCATGCCCCGTGTGTGTCTCTACCTCCCGCCCACCCCCTGCTCATGCCCCGTGTTGCTCTACCCTCACCCCCTACTCATGCCCCGTGTGTCTCTAGTCCTCCCCCCCACCCCCGCTCATGCCCCGTGTGTCTCTAACCCTCCGGCCTACCCCCCCGCTCATGCCCCGTGTGTGTCTCTCCCTACCCCCTACCCCCTGATCATGCCCCGTGTGTCTCTCCCCTCACCCCCTACTCATGCACCGTGTGTCTCTAGCCCTCCCACCCACCCCCTGCACAAGCCCCTAGAACTCCCACCCACCCCCAGCTCATGCCCCGTGTGTCTCTCCCCCCACCCCCGCTCATGCCCCGTGAGTCTCTAGCCAGCCCTCCCACCCACCCCCCGCTCATGCCCCGTGTGTCTCTAGTACTCCCCCACCCCCTGCTCATGCCCAGTGTGTCTCTCCCCTCACCCCCTGCTCATGCCCCGTGTGTCTCTCCCCTCCACCCCACCCCCCGCTCATGCCCCATGTGTCTCTCCCCTCCCACCCATCCCCCGCTCATGCCCCATGTGTCTCTAGCAATCCCACCCGCCCCCCGCTCATGCCCCGTGTGTCTCTACCCTCACCCCCTACTCATGCCCCGTGTGTCGCTAGCCCTCCCCCCCACCCCCGCTCATGCCCTGTGTATCTCTAACCCTCCCGCCCACCCCCCGCTCATGCCCCGTGTGTGTCTCTCCCCCTCCACCCCCGCTCATGCCCGTGTGTCTCTCTCCCTCCCCCCACCCCCGCTCATGCCCCGTATGTCTCTATCCCTCCTGCCGACCCCCCGCTCATGCCCTGTGTGTGTCTCTCCCTCCCCCACCCCCTGCTCATGCCCCGTGTGTCTCTCCCCTCACCCCCTACTCATGCCCCGTGTGTCTCTAGCCCTCCAACCCACCCCCCGCTCATGCCTCGTGTGTCTCTCTCCCTCCCCCCCACCCCGCGCTCATGCCCCGTGTGTCTCTCTCCCTCCCCTCCAACCCCCGCTCATGCCCCCTGTGTCTCTCTCTTCCCCCCACCCCGCTCATGCCCCGTGTGTCTCTAGCCCTTCCGCCCACCCCCGTTCACCCCCCGCTCATGCCCCTTGTGTCTCTAGCCCTCCCACCCACCCCCTGCTCATGCCCCGTGTGTCTCTAGCCCTCCCACCCACCCCCCGCTCATGCCCCATGTGTCTCTAGCAATCCCACCTGCCCCCCGCTCATGCCCCATGTGTCTCTAGCCCTCCCACCCCCGCTCATGCCCCGTGTGTCTCTAGCCCTCCCACCCATCCCCCGCTCATACCCCGTGTGTGTCTCTCCTTCCCCCACCCCCTGCTCATGCCCCGTGTCTCTATCCCCTCACCCCCTACTCATGCCCTGTGTGTCTCTAGCCCTCCCACCCACCCCCTGCTCAAGCCTCTAGCCCTCTAACCCACCCCCGCTCATGCCCCGTGTGTCTCTCCCCCCACCCCCCGCTCATGCCCGTGAGTCTCTAGCCAGCCCTCACACCAACCCCCCGCTCATACCCCGTGTGTCTCTAGTACTTCCCCCCACCCCCTGCTCATGCCCCGTGTGTCTCTCCCCCACCCCCTGCTCATGCCCCTTGTGTCTCTCCCCTCCTCCCCACCCCCCGCTCATGCCCCGTGTGTCTCTCCCCCCACCCCCCGCTCATGCCCCGCGTGTCTCTAGCCAGCCCTCAAACCAACCCCCTGCTCATACCCCGTGTGTCTCTAGTACTTCCCCCCACCCCCTGCTCATGCCCCGTGTGTCTCTCCCCCCACCCCCTGCTCATGCCCCTTGTGTCTCTCCCCTCCTCCCCACCCCCCGCTCATGCCCCGTGTGTCTCTCCCCTCCCACGCACCCCCCGCTCATGCCCCGTGTGTCTCTCCCCTCCCACCCATCCCCCGCTCATGCCCCGTGTGTCTCTCCCCTCCCACCCACCCCCCGCTCATGCCCCGTGTGTCTCTATCCTCCCGCCCACCCCCCGCTCATGCCCCGTTTGTCTCTCCACTCCCACCCAACCCCCCACTCATGCCCCGTTTGTCTCCCCCCTTCCGCCCACTCCCCGCTCATGCCCCGTGTGTCTCTATCCCTCCCACCCAACCACGCTCATGCCCCGTGTGTCTCTATCCCTCCCGCCCACCCCCTGCTCATGCCCCGTGTTTCTCTTACCCTCCCGTCCACCCCCTGCTCATGCTCCGTGTGTCTCTATCCCTCTCCCCCACCCCCCGCTCATGCCCCGTGTGTCTCTATCCCTCCCACCCACACCCCGCTCATGCCCCGTGTGTCTCTATCCCTACTACCCACCCCCCGCTCATGCCCCGTGTGTCTCTATCCCCTCCTGCCCACCCCCCGCTCATGCCCGGTGTGTCTCTATCCCTCCCGCCCACCTCCTGGTCATTCCCCGTGTGTCTCTATCCCTCCCGCCCCCCCGCCATGCCCCGTGTGTCTCTATCCCTCCCGCCCCACCCCCCGCTCATGCCCCGTGTGTCTCTATCCCTCCCGCACACCCCCCCGCTCATGCCCTGTGTGTCTACCCCCTCCCGTCCACCCCCCACTCATGCCCCGTGTGTGTCTTTGCCCTCTCGCCCACCCCCCGCTCATGCCCTGTATGTGTCTATCCCCTCCCGCCTACCCACCCCGCTCATTTCCCGTGTGTGTCTATCCCCTCCCGCCCACCCCCGCTCATGCCCGGTGTGTCTCTATCCCTCCCGCCCACCTCCTGGTCATTCCCCGTGTGTCTCTATCCCTCCCGCACACCCCCTCGCTCATGCCCCGTGTGTCTATCCCCTCCCGTCCACCCCGCACTCATGCCCCGTGTGTGGCTATGCCCTCTCGCCCACCCCCCGCACATGCCCTGTGTGTGTCTATCCCCTCCTGCCCACCCACCCCGCTCATTTCCCGTGTGTCTCTATCCCTCCCGCCCACCCCCTGCTCATGCCCCGTGTTTCTCTTACCCTCCCGCCCACCCACCTGCTCATTCTCCGTGTATCTCTAGCCCTCTCCCACACCGCCCGCTCATGCCCCGTGTGTCTCTATCCCTCCCACCCACACCCCGCTCATGCCCCGTGTGTCTCTATCCCTACTCCCCCACCCCCGCTCATGCCCCGTGTGTCTCTATCCCCTCCCGCCCAACCCCGCTCATGTGCCATGTGTCTCTATCCCTCCCGCCCACCTCCTGGTCATTCCCTGTGTGTCTCTATCCCTCCCGCCCCCCCGCATTGCCCCGTGTGTCTCTATCCCTCCCGCCCCACCCCCCCGCTCATGCCCCGTGTGTCTCTATCCCTCCTGCACACCCCCCCGCTCATGCCCTGTGTGTCTACCCCCTCCCGTCCACCCCCACTCATGCCCCGTGTGTGTCTATGCCCTCTCGCCCACCCCCGCTCATGCCCTGTGTGTGTCTATCCCCGACCGCCCACCCACCCCGCTCATTTCCCGTGTGTGTCTATCCCCTCCCGCCCACCCCCGCTCATGCCCTGTGTGTCTCTATCCCCTCCTTCCCACCCCCGCTCACGACCCGTGTGTCTCTCTGCTGTTGCCCCCACACCCCGCTCATGCCCGTATGTCTCTATCCCTCCCGCCCACCCCCCGCTCATGCCCCGTGTGTCTCTATCCCTCTCCCCCACCCCCCACTCATGCCCTGTGTGTCTCTATCCCCTCCCGCCCACCCCCCGCTCATGTCCTATGTATCTCTATCCCTCCTGCCCACCCCCGGTCATGCCCCTGAAGTGGGAGAATGGGAGAAAAGACTCCCCCCAAACTCCTCGTGCCCCTGGCCAAGAGGATCGCGGCCCAGACACCAGCCACGAGATGAATTTGTCTATCTACCAGACGACCAAATACCTTGGTACAAGAACATATGAATGCCTACCAGCCTGCCCGCCAGCCTGCCCTACTCAAGCCGACACCTGCGGCATGGATGAACTTGACTAAGCCCTTCAACAATAAGGACCTACATCGTTAGAGATACCATGACAACCTAGCCAACTATCAGAACACACGTGCAACTATGCACACTGGACACTCCCACACCAATCCACACGAAGAATATACTCAGTGCTATGACGTAGGTGACGGACACACCCACTGACGCGCATCTTTATTATTTTTCACATAGGTTCTCCGAAATGCAGAAACGCAAGACGCGCAAAGCACTCGTTTACATGCTTGCTGACGCTTCTCCCGACCCTTGCATCGTGATGAAAATACAACAAAGACATGATACTGCCTATGAAGCAATGTGACACCGCAACTTAAGTGCCGTGCATTACACATCCCCACCTATGAACCAGGCCCAAGTAGGCTGCAAGCAAGAGCCTCCATGAACACTGGGTGAGTACAATTGCTGATCCTGCAGAACAAGCCCAGCAAGAACTGACAGCCAAGGGAGCGATGTTGCAACTCGTATGCTGCCAGCCGACGGCAAGGTCACACCTGTAAGCAAAGCCAGGCACGCGGAGGCAAATACAACCTCAAATGTGCAGAATTCTGCCTCAGCCACGGTCTCTCCTCACGTGACCAAGCCAAACCTGACAGGGTGCCAAACCCACGAGGGAGAAGTCGCCTGGGTCCCACGTCTGAGACACAGGCTGCAACAATGAAATGACCCAATGGACACCTATAGTGATGGGAATGGTCTGCTCTCAGGCATATGAGCAAATCCACGCATTGTCTGCATGAACACATAGTTACATATTGTTGCAAATGACAGGTACACTGCGAGCTGAGAACAACGATGGTCCCAGGCTGGGGGGCTCGCGAGTGGACCAATCAGAACATGGGGCACTCATCACTAACGCCACTAACATTAGCCAATCATTAGGGGTCTTCGTGTAACAATTTTCAAGTATCTAATAGAAGGGACAACCCAAGTATACCACCTGACTGACCCTTAACCACTAACAACGTTCTCTATACGTATGCTATACTAACTCTACCAACTCGAGGAACCAATCCAGAGTGGCGATAGGTTTTTTGCTAACTTTCCCAGGTGACGCAAGTAGTGCGGCAAGTAGTGGGCCTGCGAGCCCCACGAATTTCGAGAGCCTGGACGGACGCGTACGATCCTAGACCCATCCCTGACGTTGTTCAATAAACAGCAGAACCACCTTGCTTCTTGTGTGTGTCTCATACTCATTTTTTGGGAAACGCTGTTGGGGCCTCCCAGCCCGGAGGTCCGCGGAAGGCCCAGCCGACCCCGGGAGAAACTCCCCGACAAGTTGGAGGCACTGCTGAGATCTGGTTACGATCTACCTTTTAATTTTTTTTTTCGAGTACTCTCGTTGCGAGGAGGCCCGGCGGCGCGGCCCCCTCTGCCGCTGCCCCCTTTTTTGAGGACTACAGGACCATCGCGGAACTGCGAGAAGACCGGACAGCGCAATCCGGATATTGGCCCTCGGGTGCCGGTTGAGAAGTATCCCGCCCGCGGTTGGCGAGTGTCCAGACGTGGTCCAGACGAGGGGAGGTGGCGAGCCGCTTGGAGGTGTGCACGCAGTCGAGCGGCCCCACATCAAGAGAACTTGGTGAGTATGCCACACCCAACAAGCAATGTGAAATTGTGAGGGAGGGGGGAGGAATGGAATAAGGGAGGTGGGAGGTGTTACCAAGGTGTGCGGCGAAGATTTGATAAATTAGTGTTGATGGTGAAGTGATTGGTAACTGGACAAGTGCAAGGAGCAGTCCGCTACGCTACGAAGAAGAGTGGGCGGAGCACAAAAACATCACGTGCGACCACTCGTAGACACTGATTGGCCTAGGTCGCGACCACCTGTAAGGGTGTGTGGGTGTGTGTGTGTGTGTGTGTGTGTGTGGTTTCCTACGAATTGGCGATTATTGTTTAATGAGTAGATGAGGATTCCTATTGATCGAGCAGCGAAACTCGATAGATAGATGACGTTTTCCTGTAGGCGGGAGCTAACTGGTTGCCTAAATACGGAAGATAATTGGCTGGTTAAGCCCTCCTGTTGAGGGGCGTATCACACGTGAGGCGACGCAGCGTGCAAAGTATTATTGGTTACCTTGTTCCAGGCGTGACAAGAGGACAGCTGTGGGGTTAACAGGGATAAATAGCAAAACTTATTTCGAGCATTCTGAAGTATGAAAAGCACTTATCGGTAGTTTCGAAAGAGGTCGGTGACGTCACCCGTAGGGCTTTCATAGGATACCTCAGCATTGTTGAAGAGTGGTGGGGAAGTGAATAGTAGTAAGGGGAATGGGACGGAGGTGAAAGGCAATGATTAGATCGGGGCAAGGTGGAGAGGGGGACGTGACCGCGCACGGAGAACGCCGGCCACGACGAGTGAGGAAGGAGGAGGAGAGGTGAAGACAAGTGGGACGGCTGCATAAGCATGTCACACAGGGCACGCAGTCGCAGGGGGCTATGTGCGCCTTGGCCGTAGGGGGCCGTAACGGTATTAAGTGAGAGAAACAAAGACAGAGAAAAGAATACATACCTGCAAGCGTTATATTTGACTGTTTTCTTTTTAGCGGACGATCGCAAGTCCCCAAACTACGGGGCCAGGTAAAACATCTGAAATTGTAAAATTTGATAGAGTTTATTATTAGCCAGATAACGACCACTATATCGAGGGGAGATAACAACACAGTGCTACCATGTCATACGGGATAGGATCGGGAGGGTGTAAAACACTGTCACCCCATAGGGAGAAACTGATTAAATACAGCATAGAATGGACACAGGGGACGGACAACAAAATGACGACACCCTGGCCGCCTAACGGCAGTTTCGACCCATATGTCCAGCACTCACTACTGACCCATCTACATAACACATACAAGGGGAAGAAGTTGACGCACCATGTGGAGGTGTTTAACTTATGGAGGATGTTCCAGGGGTCCCGACCAGGACCGAACGGAATGTTCACTGTGAGGGAAACAAAGGAGGAGAAGAAGGTTAAGGAGGAAGAAGAGAATGGGGAAAAAGAGAGTGAAAACACACAGTGTACGGAAAGAGAACAAGAGGGAGGAGAAAAGCCTAGCAACGTATATGAAACAGAAATAAAAAAGGAGCAGGCCGATGACATGCCCTTAGCGAAAGTAGTGAAAAAAGAGGAAGGGGGCTTATATCCTATAACGGAACTACGAGAAGTGGTAAGGCAACAATTAAGGGCGGCTGAGGGGTATTCGAACCCAGCATACATCCCACCACCATATACAGCTACAGGTGGCTACACGAGGAGGGAGGTGACAAGTGCGGTAGAGCCAACTTATACGAAGATGCCCGCACGGGAAGGGAAGACTAGTGAAGAACAAATTGCAGCCATAGGACATGACGAGTGGGTAGCTACGCAGGTGTTATTAAAATTGTGAGGGACATTAACGGGAGAAGAGAAGGAGGTAGTAAGAAAAATGAACGAGGACGATGAGAGTAAGAGCGAGATAAAAGGGGAAAGGGGGAAAAGGAAGGAAGGGGAGCTGTTATGAGAAGAGGAGGAGATTTTGGAGGAACGATTGGCGGAGTTAATGAATGAGCAAAACGTCCTGATCAAACAGCTTGAGAGAGAGGAAAGAGAGAGAAGGAGAGAAAGGTAAGAAGGTAAGAATGAGTTAGAAAAATTGAGGAAACGAACTGAAGAACGGAAGAGGGAAGCTGAAAGGGTGAAGGCGAAAGCAGAAAGGGTATCTCGAGCAGCACAGCGCGACAAGAAAAGGGAAGAAGAAGAGAAAGAAAAGGAAATGGAAATATGGAAGAGGAAAATACTATCAGAAACCACAAAGAAATATGAGGAAGGGAGTGTAATAGAAAGCATATTAGAACAGGAAAGGGAGAGATGGGAAAGGAGGAGAGAGGAAGAAAGGATATTAGAAAAAATGAGTAGTGAAGTAATGGAGGAATTAAAAAAGAAAAGAGAGGAAATAGGTGGAGAAATAGTAGAGAAAAAAGAAGGGGAAAGAGGAGATAGGAGAGGGGAGAGTGGGATAAGGAAATATGTACACAGGGACACAGAAGTAGCAACAACATCAGCACAAAGGGGAGCAATTGGTAAAGAAGAAGTGGGAGGAACGGATTTAATAGATTTAAAAACAGTGAAGATTCGGGAGAAAAAGACAGATTGGGAGTTGTCGCTCCTGGATGATTTTTGCAGCGAGGAAGAAGAAAGAATGGGGAGAGAAGGAAGAAACGGGGAAAGGGAAAGCTTAGATAAATTGTACATCACCTGAACCAACAGGGAATCACCATGGGCTTGCAGAAGGAAGGAAGAACTGGGGGGAAGTGAGGAAGGAGATCAAGGAATGGCGGGAAGGCAAACACGTGCAGCTACACCCTCATCATCCCGTCCAACATGTCCACCCACACCCGCACCCGCCCCTCACGAACACACACCCTACGCCGGCAGGCTTAGAGATCTCCCTGGACGCAGGCAGGAAGAACGAACACACACACCCACATCAAATAAAGGAAATAATAAACGAAGGGGAAGAGATGAAGGGGAAGCAGCTATGAGCGGAGGAAATATGGACACAACAGACGACGTAGACGACACAGAAGAAGAGGAGGGTTATACAGACTCAACACTGCAACACCCGGGGGGTCAGATAGGACACAACCTAATGCCACTTTAGGAGAGAGGAGGGGTTAGACCACAATACGTCCCTTGGAAGCATGCAGACAAGGGAAATATAAAGTGTAGGCTCCCATCACTAAGTGGAGGAGTGGGGAAATGGATATATGAGATGGAAAAACACACTGCAGGACAGAAACTGGCAGTAGGAGACATGAAGGGCCTTCTAATATCAATATTAGGGGATGCAGCAGATGACATCTGGAAGAGAGCGGGCTTCCCCGGGGTCACAATAACGAACACATCACATGACGGGGCGCCATTTGCAAATTGCAGACATGCATTATGGCAAGCACTAAGGGTACAATACCCAGACACCTCAGACATAGGAACAATTACATCACGCAAGATGCGTGAGAATGAAGATCCTGTTGATTATATCCAGGAAATTCAGGAGAAGTGGCGTATGGAAACTAGAGAGCAGTGGGACAAGACACCGGCAATATTTTATCATATACTAATACAAGGGCTGCCGGAGGCAGTACAGAAACAACTGAAGAAAGTAGTGGGGATGGAAGCAAAGGCTTGGCCGGAAATACAACTGACGATAGTACACCATTGTAGGACGTGGCAAGAAAAGATGAAACAAAAGGAAGAAGATAGAAAAGCAGAAGAGGCTAAATTAGTGCAGAAAAAACTGACTAAGTACACGATGTAAGGTGCCCTAATAACTACACCTACAACAATGACACCAAACCCCACGCAAGTAGTGGCTGCATAAAATCCCTCCCAAATACAATCACCACAACTTATAACACAACAGTTGCCACCACCCCCACCATACTCGGCTAACATGGGAGGAGGATACTTGACATCAGGAAGTGGATATTATAATAACAACAGGGGAAGGGGAGGAATGAAGAGGGGGAGGGGATATGGCTATCATGCACAACATCAAGGGGGAGGATTCAGAAGCTTCTACCCCACTGGGCAACCAGTATACATAATTCAGGAAGTTTTCCATGGCAGACTAGGGAACCACCTGTATGTTGGATTTGTGGAATGTTAGGACATGTGTCACGCACATGTAGAATGAGACCATCCACACCAGCATGGGGGGAACAAGGACAACAAGGGCCTACAAGGGAACAACAGGGTTACCAACAACTGCAGGGGCTGCAACAGGGCAGCACGCAGCAACAGTTAGTAACACAACAGCCACAGACATATTAACTACCGCAACAACAGGTAGCGATATCACAACAACACCAAGTGCAGCAAGTACAGCAGCCCACTCAAATACAGGACCATAAGGTAACCTCCACCAATACACAGCTACAACAAACACAACTGGGAAGGGTGACTGTCCTGGGACACAACCCTTACACAGGAAGTGGTCAATCATTATACCCACAATAGGACAGCCCACAGACGTCCTTGGTGTGTCCCATCCTGTCGGTAGCACCGAATAGTGTTGAGGAACCACGCATTGAGGTAACGATAGGTGACAAAAAATTATCATTCCTTGTTGATACTGGGGCAACCCGGTCTTGCATAAGGGAAGGTAAATTCAAAATGTCAGGTGAGGCCATGAACACCCAAGGATTCTCTGGGGCTAGGGGGTTGGTTCCCTTTACTGATAACATCTCCTTATCAATAGGGGATTATGACATGTCCGTCCCGCTCCTGTATTCAAGGGAGTCGCCAGTAAACATACTTGGGAGAGACATAATGAGCAGGCTAAATATGACAATCTCCTTCACGGAGGACGGCATAAGTTGTTCCACTCCAGGAATAAACATGCTCACTGCACGGCAAATTATGCAAGCATACAGTGGGCAGACAGTAACTCGGGCTGAGCCAGTAGATGGCGAACTGTTCCAGTACGGAACAGACATGGCATTCGCCTGGATGCCAGGAATAGAAGGGAAGATCTGGAGGAGGCCAGCAGCATATTTGTTCAGACCTGAGACACCTGCCAATGAACCGGAAGGGAAGGTGATTTCAGTGAGCATCAAGAGTATTATAGCGGCTGCTGATTATATCGCAGTACATGCCCAAGACAGGGAAGGGAGAGCATGGAGGGCAGTGATAGCGCTGGCTGAGGGATGCAGGTTCACCCAGGTGTCTGATGAGGAGCTCTTTTCAGAAGACAAGGAAGAGGGTGAAATGGTATTTATGATGAGTGTAGATATATGGCTAAGAGTGACATATAAGCAAGTGGCACAGAAAATTGCCATGGCACTTGAAGCACCCGCATCTACCCCAGTTCCCTTCTACGAGGAAGATATGGCAAAAGTTCCAACATCACTGTGGACCACCAGTCCCTATGACGTGGGCTGCATAAAAAGTATCGGCGGAGTAAGAATAAAGCTGAAAAAGGGTGCAATACTCCCTAGAGTGAAGCAATACCCATTATCAAAAGAGGCAGATGAGGGCATATACGACACAATAACGGCCCTAATAAATAACGGCATACTGGTACCATCAGAATCACCATGTAACACGGCCGTGTACCCAGTGCGCAAAGCTAAAGGAGGGTCTTGGCGTTTTATCCAGGACCTCAGGCCCTTGAACAACATTGTGGAAGCAGAATACCCCATAGCAGGAAACCCGGCCACAATATTATGTGAAATTCCAGCAGAGGCTTCACAGTTCACAGTGATTGACCTCAAAAATGCCTTTTCTCAATACCCCTGCATCCAGATTCACAAGACTTGACAAGCTTCACGTACAGAAACACAAAATGGAAACACACCAGGTTACCACAAGGGTACTGCGAGTCGCCCTCAATTTTCAACAGAGTAATACAGATGGACTTGGGAAACGTTGAATTGGAAAGTACAGTGCTGCAATTTGTTGACAACATAATAATTTGCAGCACAAATGGGAAAAGGTGCAGGGAAGACTCATTGAAAATGATGACAATATTGGCTGAAAATGGTTACAAGGTAGACAAAGAAAAGTTACAGTACTGTCAGGAACAGGTATTATACATTGGTCAACTAATATCCCAACATGGAAGAAAGATTGCACCACAAAGAGCACAGGCTATATCAAACACACCACTGCCACAAACAGTGAGGGAGCTGCAGCAGTTCCTGGGATTGTGCAACTACTGTAGAGCATGGGTTTTTTATTACAGCTCATACATAGGACCCCTACTTGAAGCATTGAGAGAAGCAAACAAAGAGGAGAAAAAAATGGGGTGGACAAGGGAAATGAAAGAAGCATTTGACGAGTTGAAGAACGCAATATCAACTGCTCCGGTACTGGCCACCCCAGATTATGAACAACAGTTCCTTATCTTTTCACATTGCGACTCAGCAGTAATGAAAGCAGTATTGGCTCAGAAAACAAGCATGGGATACAAGCCAATAGCATTCTACTGCGGTCACTTGGACCCTGTTATGTTAGGTCATTTCCATTGTGAACAAAGTCTTGCCGCAGCTGCCTTCGCGGTAGAGAAATCATCATCTATTACAATGGGGTGCCCAAACACACTATTCGTGGAGCATGCAGTATTTGCAATATTGAACAAGCCTAAGTCCACACTAACCACGTAGAGTGCGTCAGGTTATGAGATTATCTTGTCTAGAACAGAACTATCAATTGTTAGATGCAGTACAGTTAACCCTGCAAGGTTTATAGCGGAAGTTATTGAGGAAGGTGATTATGCTCACGACTGTACGCAGACTACCGAAATGTACTCATGTACTAGAAAAGTTGAAGAGGATGCGCTCAATGGAGGAGAGCTCTTGTTCATTGATTGGTCATCAACAATAGACCAGAGTGACGGGATAAGGAGAACTGGGGCAGCAGTTGTAAAAATGACAGAAGATTTGGTGTGTGTCCCGGTGAAATGTGTACAGTTACCACAGCATTATTCGGCTCAAGCAGCAGAATTGGTTGCACTGATCTTGGCGTTGAAGGAAAGCTTTGACAAAAAAATTACTATATATTCTGATAGCGCAAATGTCACGTCAACTGTCCACTCGGGGTTGATAAAATGGCAGAGAAGGGGGTTTAGGAGAGCTGACGGCACCCCAGTGCAACATGCTCTCTTGTTAGCTGAATTAATTGAAGTAATCAATAATCCCCAAGAAATAGCTTTAGTGAAATGTCCCGCACACACTAATGGAGAAGATCATATATCAAAAGGGAATGAAACAGCAGACACACATGCCAAACATGCGGCGTATTTTGGTGAAATATGGAACCCCCCAGAGTCAGAGAGAGGGAGAGGGAGGGGGATAGCTAAACAGATGTTGATGAAAGAAGGGTACAGCCATCTCCCAGCCACACAGATAATGGAATTACAGGCGGCCGCACCAATGGCAGAAAAGGAACTATGGGTAAAAAGAGGATGTACAATGTCGCCGACTGACGCACTGTGGCGTCAGGGTAACACTGGAAAGATGGTCATGCCGTTGGCACTATTGAACACCGCCCTGGCCCAGCTCCATCACACAGCTCATACAGGAAAGGAAGTTATTGCAGCACGAATTAGGGAAGACTGGTTCTGCCCCGAGTTAAATTCTCATGTAACAAATTTTATCAGCAATTGCCTTACATGCCAACAGTTTACGGCCGGTCACACGCTGCAAGTGATAAAAGGTACTATACCCCGGCCAGAGGGACCCTTCCTGCACATTCATATTGATTACGTTGATATGATCAATGTATGTCAAGGAAATAGGTATATGATTGTAGTGGTATGCCCATTCTCCAGGTGGATTGACGCAGGACCCTGCTCACATGCAGATGCGTTCAGAGCAGCTAAATTTCTAGTGAGGGAGGTTTTCCCCAGGTGGGGTGTGTGTGAAGTACTGCGGTCAGATAACGGCCCACACTTCGCTAATGAAATGTTTCAGCACATCACGTCTTTGCTGGGCATTAAGCATAAATTTGCTTGTGCATATCACCCGCAGGCCAACGGTGGTGAACGCCTGAACGGCCTATTGAAAGAAGAAATAGCAAAGATACAGCAAAAAACAAAGAAGAGCTGGTTGTATTGTCTTCCGCTAGCTCTATTTGAACTAAGGAATAGGCCAGGGTCTGACCACCACCTCACTCCTCACGAGGTGGTGACAGGACGTCAAATGCGCCTTCCTCTAACGCCTACATCAAGAGCTTTCACAGATTATGAAAATACTGCAACTGTTCTTGGTGATGAAATGTACCAATATGTGTCTTCTTTGATTAATAGTGTAGCGTTTGTATCTCAACAGCTCGAGCGCACGCGGGGCGGGTCTAAGAGTTATCAACAAGAAGACGCCGACAAAGAATTGGAAAAGGAGGACTCAGCAAAATTGCTAAAGGTGACCACGTGCTACTCCGAAACTTCAATAGAAAGTGGAACAGCCCACGCTTTACTGGTCCTCATTTGGTAGAGGAGGTAGCTACGAGAGCGGTGAAGTTGCAGGATAAGCGTGCTTGGAATCACTTACACGACGTGAAGATCTACAAACTCCAGACCCGCCCTAGCGTTACCGACAGGGCCATTGGAAGTACGATGACAGCATCGCCTACAGAGAAGGAGACGTTGACCACAGCTGACGACATTAGTGTCACTACACCCGATCACCCCCCAGAGTCCCCAGAGACAAGTACTGAAATAGACACTGGACACTTGCCCACAGCCCATCGCATGGTCACGAGATCGAAAAGTAAACAGACTTCCGCCAATTGAGCCCCAAAACCCCTGCCCGCTAAGGTCACCCCCAATTGAAGGACATTGTTTTGTGCACACACACATGTAAACACTTGTATGTTTTCTCTTTTTATTCTCTCGCACATGCAGGTACCGTGTGCAATTGTATTATCGAGAAAATAAGTAACTAACAAGCGTACATTGCCCAGGAGTAGATGCAACCCACGGACAATAACTACCCTGAAGCCCTATCACACCAATTTGTATATCATATAAGAAGGCCAAAATACCTAAAAAGAAGGAGGGTACGCGTCTATTACGCCGCATTTGTTTTGGCCATAGAACAATCATTTCCCCATCTTCACCAGCACTTACCTGCTCTAAGAGATAGATCACTTAGGTTGGCGTGGGAACAGCTCTTCGCCTGGGCACTGAACGACCACTTGATAGGGAGGGCTTGATAACAAAAACTAACCATAATAACAACCGTATTGAGAATTTTCAGGCGGGCAACTTTAACGTCGCAAGAATAAGCTGCCGGACTGCAGCAAGGTAAGAGCAAATGCCGGTGAGACTAGCTTTTGTAATAAAAATGATAGGAGTGTTGGTCATCACTGGTCTATTGGCTGCCTCTGTATGGCAGAAAAGTTATGCTATCAATATTATGGCTGCACCCAACCCTAACGTACCCCCTCCCACGGCTGCAACAGGTGTTACGTCAGGTGGTGCTAGCAACCCTCCGCATAAGGGAAGTAGAGTTAAACGCAGCACATACTCAGATGATAAGGGTATTGATAATTACATAACAGATTCAGCACACGTCTCGAACAACATGTGGTACCAGCACATGACCCAAATAGGTAAGCAGACAACAGAAGACAGCTGTTATGTTTGCTCATTGATCCCATACGCCATGAGCGCTTCTCGGACATTCGTCGCCACAGAAATAGAAGAAAAGACGGCACGATGTATAGTATATCTGGCACTATTCCAAACGAGAGGGCGATTTCAAGGAACGGTGATGAGAATGGAGTGGAAAACGCGAGACACATATCCGTACGAATACAATTTCCTCAAGTCGTATTGAGTTACCACAAGAGCAGTTTGCATGCTGAAGGGTTCAGGTACTTGACAAGTGGCCCTGAAAAGGGAGAAACGAAGAAAGTAACACTACAATACCTACCATGTGATTGGTACGCCACTGAAATTCCTGGTACACAAGGCTGTTGGGAAAGGCCACTGGTAACAATAACAGGGAAGGTATACATGAACAATAAATGGGACATAGGAGTGGTCGGTAGCAACATGGTAACAAGAGAAAATATTACCACCATAAAGGAACACAATGACAGATGTTGGACGACATGGGGTACGTACCCATGCTGACATGGATGGAGAAGGATGAAGACCCAATGAGCATACTACCGCTGACCGCGCCCAAGTTATGCTACCAACACAGAGGAGATGTGGAGGTGGGATACAACACCAACTGTGCAAGCGTGTTAGAGTTCCCAGAGGGGGGTGCAGGAACGGCAGTGATAATGGATCACTACTGGGCCTGCGAAAATAAGGCGTATCACACCCTGCCCCTGTTGTGGAATGGTATATGCACAATGGTACACATCAATGTAGCATCACTAGTGGTGCCCCAAAAACATGTGAACATGGCCAACTTCCCCAAAATGGATGAAGGGAACAAGAGAAAGAAGAGATCGGTACAATCACAGAGGGGTTCGGACAACGACAACAACAACAATAATGTCCTGAACAGGAAAAAGAGACAAGGAGAACCTCTGAGAGGAAACTACCTGTGGGGAAGGTCGGAAACAGCACTCACTTCTATCCCACCGGAACACAGATTATTTAGCAGAGCCGCAATGTTCTTCTCGTCAATAATACACCCTGGACTTCAAGGTTATGCAAACGCTAAATGGCTCCAGATAACCCGATGGGAACTAATGATGACCATTAATTCAACAGTAAACAGATTCAACGCAATAAAAGAGGAACTACGAGCGGTGAGGATGGTACCACTAAAGAACAGATATGTATTGGATCTCCTCACAGCGATGGAGGGAGGAGTTTGCGCAAAGATAGGACAATCATGCTGCACATTTATTCCTGCTAACGATGCCGACAATGGTACACTCACCGAAGCAGTATCACAACTGGTCCAGATGCACTCCAAAATGATGGAAGAAAGTAAAGGAGTGAAGAAGGATGATAGCTGGTTTTCATTGTTATGGTCATGGATGCCATCATGGCTGTCGGACGGGCTGAAGATGATAGTTGGATGCATAATACTGGCTGGGGCTGCATTGATTATAATACGGTTTTGGAAGGCCAGGAAGGCACGCACTACAGACGAAATGATCGAAATGGTTAGTATGCACCCCTTGATGCCAACTGATGATGAACAGCACACAGACACCATAATAAAGGAAAGAGAAAAACTGCGCAGACAGATCATCACCAACCACCTGGACCCACAATCCGTAAAGCTTGAAAACCCAAGAAACCCGAGGAGCTACATCGGAAGATGGGCATACTGCAAACCGGGAGGAAGTTGGGTATATATGTATTGGTCATTTGAGGACCATGTCAACCACTACGGACACCTGGGAGGAGTAACTAAAATATGGAGAGTAAGAGGAGATAGAGAAAAGGATATGTTTGTGGTCGACAAGTCGACCAGAGGGGGGACTGAAGTGGGAGAATGGGAGAAAAGACACCCCCCAATCTCCTCGCGCCCCTGGCTAAGAGGATCGCGGCCCAGACACCCGCCACGAGATGAATTTGTCTATCTACCAGACGACCAAATACCTTGGTACAAGAACATATGAATGTGCCTACCAGCCTGCCCTACTCAAGCCGACACCTGCGGCATGGATGAACTTGACTAAGCCCTTCAACAATAAGGACCTACATCATTAGAGATACCATGACGACCTAGCCAACTATCAGAACACACGTGCAACTATGCACACTGGACACTCCCACACCAATCCACACGAAGAATATACTCAGTGCTATGACGTAGGTGACGGACACACCCACTGACGCGCATCTTTATTATTTTTCACATAGGTTCTCCGAAATGCAGAAACGCAAGACGCACAAAGCACTCGTTTACATGCTTGCTGACGCTTCTCCCGACCCTTGCATCGTGATGAAAATACAACAAAGACATGATACTGCCTATGAAGCAATGTGACACAGCAACTTAAGTGTCGTGCATTACACATCCCCACCTATGAACCAGGCCCAAGTAGGCCGCAAGCAAGAGCCTCCATGAACACTGGGGGAGCAAGAGTACAATTGCTGACCCTGCAGAACGAGCCCAGTGAGAACTGACAGCCAAGGGAGCGATGTTGCAACTCGTATGCTACCAGCCGACGCCAAGGTCACACCTGTAAACAAAGCCAGGCACGCAGAGGCAAATACAACTTCAAATGTGCAGAATTCTGCCTCAGCCACGGTCTCTCCTCACGTGACCAAGCCAAACCTGACAGGGTGCCAGACCCACGAGGGAGAAGTCGCCTGGGTCCCACGTCTGAGACACAGGCTGCAACAATGAAATGACCCAATGGACACCTACAGTGATGGGAATGGTCTGCTCTCAGCATATGAGCAAATCCACGCATTGTCTGCACAAACACATAGTTACATATTGTTGCAAATGACAGGTACACCGCGAGCTGAGAACAACGATGGTCCCAGGCTGGGGGGCTTGCAAGTGGACCAATCAGAACATGGGGCTCTCATCACTAAAGCCACTAGCATTAGCCAATCATTAGGGATCTTCGTGTAACAATTTTCAAGTATCTAATAGAAGGGACAACCCAAGTATACCACCTGACTGACCCTTAACCACTAACAACATTCTCTATACGTATGCTATACTAACCCTACCACTCGAGGAACCAATCCAGAGTGGCGATAGGTTTTCAGCTAACTTTCTCAGGTGACGCAAGTAGCGCGTCATACTGAGGCAAAAAGGGGCCTGTGAGCCCCACGAATTTCGAGAGTCTGGACGGACGCGTACGATCCTAGACCCATCCCTGCCGTTGTTCAATAAACAGCAGAACCACATTGCTTCTTGTGTGTGTCTCATACTAATTTTTTGGGAAACGCGGGAGGAGTTGGGGCCTCCCAGCCCGGAGTTCTGCAGTGTCTCTATCCCTCCCGCCCCCTCCCTCATGCCCCGTGTGTCTCTATCCCTCCCGCCCCACCCCCCGCTCATGCCCTGTGTGTCTATCCCCTACCGCCCACCCCCCGCTCATGCCCCGTGTGTGTCTTTCACCTCCCGCCCACCCCCCGCTCATGCCCTGTGTGTGTCTATCCCCTCCCGCACACCCCCCGCTCATGCCCCGTGTGTCTCTATCCCCTCCTGCCCACCCCCCGCTCATGCCCCGTGTGTCTCTCTGCTGTTGCCCCCCACCCCCTGCTCATGCCCCGTGTCTCCCTGCTGTTGTCCCCCACCCCCTGCTCATGCCCTGTGTCTCTCTCGCCTGTTACCCCCCCACCCCCCTCTCATGCCCTGTGTCTCTCTCCTGTTACCTCCCACCTCACTCTCATGCCCTGTGTCTCTCTCCTGTTACCCCCCAACCCCCTCTCATGCCCTGTGTCTCTCCCCTGTTACCCCCACCGCCTCTCATTCCCCATGTCTCTCTCCTGTTGCCCCCCACCCTCCGCTCATGCCCTGTGTCTCACCTGCTGTTGCCCCCCACCCCCTGCTCATGCCCCGTGTCTCTCTCTCCTGTTACCCCCCACCCCCTCTCATGCCCCGTGTCTCTCTCCTGTTACCCCCCACCCCCTCTCATGCCCCGTGTCTCTCTCCTGTTGCCCCCACCCCCGATCATGCCCCGTGTTTCCCTGCTGTTTCCCCCCACCCCCGCTCATGCCCCGTGTCTCTCTCCTGTTACCCCCACCCCCCTCTCATGCCCCGTGTCTCTCTCCTGTTACCACCCACCCCCCTCTCATGCCCCGTGTCTCCCTCATGTTCCCCCACCCCCGCTCATGCCCCGTGTCTCCCTGCTGTTGCCCCCCACCCCCCGCTCATGCCCCGTGTCTCACTCTTGTCCCTCCCCACCCCCCGCTCATGCCCTGTTGTGTTCTCTTTATACACCCCGCCTTCCCTTTCCATGGTGGCCATCTTGGTAAAAGATTTTCCTTCCTGCAACGGGACGCCGCAGGCGTCCTGGTTTGGGAAGAACAATCTTTTTTTTACCACCTGGGGTTCCCACTTTGAGGACCTAAGATGCTAGTGGTCTTCATCTATTGAAAAGGATTTTATGGTGACGCTGCACTAATAAAAACCTATGAAATGCAGTAAAAACAAATTGTGTTACAGGGACGTTATGGTTAAGTTGCACTAATAAAAACCTATGAAATTCAATGAAAAAACTTTGTTAAAGGGATGTTATGGTTAAGTTTCACTAATAAAAACCTATGAAATTCAATGAAAAAACTTTGTTAAAGGGACGTTATGGTAAAGTTGCGCTACTAAAAACCTATGAAATTCAGTGAAAAAACTTTGTTAAAGGGACGTCATGGTTAAGTTGCGCTATTAAAAACCTATGAAATTCAGTGAAAAAACTTTGTCAAAGGGACGTTATGGTTCCAAGTAAAACCGAAAAACCCTTGAAATTCGCCAGTTATGGTAAGCTAAGCAACCATAACTCTCGCCACCACCGTGCACTGCTAAGACTAACGCCCAGGACATCAAAGATGACATCACAAATGTCATTGATGACATCACTGATGACATCACATTTCTGGCTCGCTCTTTTTTCTTTTGCTGACATGTCTAGGCCACATGGATTTTTTCAGTAACAGTCAGACACTAAAAATGTTATTTTATTTGTAGAAATATCTGTCAAGTAGGTTCTTACAGTAATTCCCTTAGAGTCCAGTCACATCATATGAAACATATACATACGGGAAGACACAAGCTTGAAAGACAGCAATCCTTTTTTTGCATAAAGATAATCAATAGACTTATGAGCACTTCCTGATAGTTCTGTTTTTTTTTTTATGGCTGTACTTTCCCTGTGGGTCGAATCACATCCAGTGATACATATACATAGGGTAAATAGCAGCTTTGAAACAGAGCAATCATTTATTTGCATGAAAATAATCAGTTAAGTTATGAATTGTTTCTGCTACTACTTGTGCTTTTTTTCTAACTTTACTTTCCCTGTATATACCCATATTGGTATGTGTTCTTGTGTCTTTGTGTTTTGTCTATAGTAATGCAATTATGTAATACATGTGTTTTATTAGCTACGTATTACATATTTCAGAGAACACAAAAATCTATTAAGAAAACAATTATCATTTCATTATTCAACATATTAACATTACGAATATTATACCTTCATCTTGTATGCTTCACACAATGTTATGTTTCTGTATGAGTAGCTTAGTATACCAGATAGAACCCCATAATAGAATGCTATTTATATCAATGCATCGTTCAATGCACTAATTAGGGTATGATATTTATTGCAATGATCCTTGACACTTGTTTCGCAACATTTTAATAAGAATCCCTTGTACACATATTTCATGAAAAGTACATACACATGTGATGTCATCAGTGATGTCATCAATGACATTTGTGATGTCATCTTTGATGTCCTGGGTGTTAGTCTTAGCAGTGCACGGTGGTGGCGCGAGTTATGGTTGCTTAGCTTACCATAACTGGCGAATTTCAAGGGTTTTTCGGTTTTACTTGGAACCATAACGTCCCTTTGACAAAGTTTTTTCACTGAATATATTACATGGCCACGGTGGTGGCCATGCAGTTATGGTTAAGTTGCTGTTTCCATAGGAAGAGCACTTTTTGGGTGGCTTATAACTTCGCTCTCCCTGGACGGATCCTCACCAAACTTTGCAAAAAAAAGTATTTGGGTCACTCTGAATTGTTTTGCAAAGATTGGTGAGGATTTGTCCAGGGGGGGCAAAGTTATAGGGGGGTCCCAAAACTTTTTTTTTTCCCATAGACTGAATGGGAAAAAAATTTTGCTCGCGCCTACAACCCAAACCGCTGGACGGATTTCCACCAAATTTGGACCAGGAGCAGCGGCTGGGTCCCGAAAGCGTGCTTTTGCAAATTTGGTGAAAATCCGTCCAGTAGTATTTTTTTAAAATGACCAAAAAGTAGGTCCAAAAAAATTAGTGATATCTGTGTTTGGTTCGCGGACACACTTCCCTGTTCGCTCCGCGGACAGTGTCCTGATTGGCCAATCATCTTGCGTGATGTTCGCGGACATGCAACGTGCGTGGAGCGTGAAGCGCGTCAGATTTTTCGGTAGCGCCCGCCATCTTGGATTTGCGGACGTCCGCGGACAGCGCGGTGAAACTTTGTTCAAAATGTGTATTTTGTAGAGTGTGTTGGTGTGTAGGAGTGTTTGGGGAGGGTGGGAGTGTATGAGATAGGATGAAAGGTGTGTTTTTTATGTGTTAGACGTTCTTTTTGTGTTCGATTTGTTTGCGGACATCACGGGTGTTCTGAAATGTTCTAAATAAACTGACTGTGGGGTGTTCTAAGGACTCAATATGTGTCCGTTTTGTTCGCAAGCAAAGTGAAACTGTTCTAAGAACACTTGCGGTGTCCGGGGAGTGTTCGTAGGGGGTGTCCTGAGGACGCTGTCCGTATTGTTCTCTGTCAAGTTGAATGTGTTCTAAGAACACCCGCAGTGTCCTGAAATGTTCGCAAATAAACAAAATGGGGGTGTTCTGAAGATGCTTCTAAGAACACTCGCGGTGTCCGGGGAGTGTTCGTAGGGGGTGTCCTGAGGATGCTGTCCGTATTGTTCTCTGTCAAGTTGAATGTGTCCTAAGTACACTCGCGGTGTCCTGAAATGTTTGCAAATAAACAAAATGGGGGTGTTCTGAAGACGCTTCTAAGAACACTCGCGGTGTCCGGGGAGTGTTCGTAGGGGGTGTCCTGAGGACGCTGTCCGTATTGTTCTCTGTCAAGTTCAATGTGTCCTAAGAACACTCGCGGTGTCTTGAAATGTTCACAAATAAACAAGATGGTGGTGTTCTGAAGACGCTTCTAAGAACACTCCCGGTGTCCTGGAATGTTTGTAGGGGGTGTCCTGAGGACGCTGTCCGTATTGTTCTCTGTCAAGTTGAATGTGTTCTAAGAACACCCGCAGTGTCCTGAAATGTTCGCAAATAAACAAAATGGGGGTGTTCTGAAGACGCTTCTAAGAACACTCGCGGTGTCCGGGGAGTGTTCGTAGGGGGTGTCCTGAGGACGCTGTCCGTATTGTTCTCTGTCAAGTTGAATGTGTCTATAAGAACACTCGCCGTGTCCTGAAATGTTCGCAAATAAACAAGATGGTGGTGTTCTGAAGAAGCTTCTAAGAACACTCCCGGTGTCCGGGGAGTGTTCGTAGGGGGTGTAATGAGGACGCTGTCCGTATTGTTCTCTGTCAAGTTGAATGTGTTCTAAGAACACCCGCGGTGTCCTGAAATGTTCACAAATAAACAAAATGGGAGTGTTCTGAAAACGTTTTTGAGAACACTCCCAGTGTCCTGGAATGTTCGTAGGGGGGGTCCTTAGGACGCTGTCCATATTGTTCTTTGTTAAGTTGAAAGTGTTCTAAGAACTATCGCGTTGTTCTGAAATGTTCGTAGGGGGTGTCCTGAAAACGGTATCCGTATTGTTTGCTGGCAAGTTCAAAGTGTTCTAAGAACACTCACATTGTTCGCGGACATTAAACTTTCCCATAGATCATAGTTGAAATGTTTGACTCTATGGATGTGATATGCTGCGGTGGTTGTTGCCAGGGCATAGAGTCTTGAGTGCATGGCCATTTGGCCATGCACCGAAGACTGTATGCTCTGGCAACAACCACCGCAGCATATCACATTCATATTTGCTTATAACTTTGGGTGAAAAACAAATGCATAAGGAACAAAGGTATTAGATACTATGGATGTGATATGCTGCTATGGTTGTCCTTATTATTGTATACTTACTGTTTGGTCTAGTAATGGGAGTCCATGTTTTTCTTCTTCATTTCTGTGATAAAAGAAAATAGCATGTTAGTATTAGTATTTTGTAATGACTTATTACATTGTATAAGCAATATACTTTTATTTTTTTTCGACCCTCATATTTAGTAGAGTACAAATCAGAGTACTGTGCAATTTGCTCAGTTTCTGTATTTGTTGCTAAAATCATTGGGTCTGTGGGAGAAAAAAAAATCCATGTTGGATTAAAAAAAAAACCCTTTTTCTGTTATGCTACAGTTTATTTGTTTGTTTGTTTTCAGTGTTCACTTGTTGTTTCTGGCTAATGCTTTATACTTTGCTTTGTTGTATTTTTTTTGGAGCAGTAACAGATTCTTCATTTGTTTTGATATTATAAAATTTTGGAGCCGTTAGATACCAATTGGCGTATTCTAACTGTCTATTTTTTTAATATATTTTAGTGGGTTTGATTTATCTATTTGTATATTGTTACATTTTGGGACAGTTAGATACCAATTGGCGTATTCTAACTGTGTATTTTTTGGCCTAATTTAGTGGTATTCATTTATCTGATTAGTTGTTGTAGAATCTTTGAGCTGTTAGATAGCTTTTGGAGTATTCTAACAGTTTATATTATTTTAACACAAATTTACTTAAAGGTTTAAACACAGTTTATTTATCAAATTTTGGTTTTAAGAACATCAAATAAGCGTTTGTAAGATTTGCTGGTAATCTCTGCTTTAGAGTAATGGTACTATCATTACATTCAAACCATCCACATTTCTTTTTTATATATGCCGTATAGTGCCCTTAATTGGTTGTGGCTCCTGCGTGGTAGATTATACCTATTTTTGTGAAGGTTTTCTTACCAAGTGATATTTGACTATGTGTGAATCCAGTCAGCTTGCAGTTGTTTTTGGTACCATCTGCATTGTAACGTAGAAGCATTAGTATTACATATTTACTATGTGTTTGTATTACTAACGTGGAGCGATTATCTGAATTGCAGGTAGAGCATAATCTACCATAGTTTGCATTTTGTACAAGTTGCTGAAATGGAATGGATTCACAATTTGGTATTGATATATATATATGAAGTGTTCATTGGGAATTTCTTCTTGTGTCACATTGTTGCACAGAGTACATGTATGTTTCCACATGTATGAAATCTGGAAGATTTCAGTTATAGGTATTTTTTTGTTTCCAGTACTAATAGTATGTACATTAGAAATTCTTGTGGATCTTCCTGTGAGTTTATAGTGAATTTCACCATTCCAGCACAGTAGTCCAATTGTCGTCTTATTCCAAAAACACTATGGGCCTCATTACGACCCAGGCGGTAAGTTACCGCCTGGGCCGTGACTTTACCACCATGGCGTAAACTACGTTTACGCCATGGTGGTTGGCGGACTTACCGCCCCATTCCGACCTTGGCGGGGCGGTAAGTCCCCAATCCCCATTTACCCTTCCCCATTCCCATTTTTGCCCCATAGGGCATAATGGGAGTGGGGAAGGCGTTAATTACGCCACCGAAAATTACGGTGGCGTAATTAACTCCATGGTCCCTTAGCGCCATGGATTTTAACACCTGCTAAAAGCAGGTGTTAAAAGCACCATGGCGCTAGGGGACCTCGTAATTGGCGGTAAGGGGTCGGCGCAGCTAACGCTGGCGTAAACCCCTTACCGCCAGGGTCGTAATGAGGCCCTATATGTGTTGTCAGGATTGTTTGCTGCATTTCTGTGAAGTACTAACATTTGCAAACACAAAGGGTCTGTACTGTGTAAGTAAATGTTGTCAACAATTGGTGGTAATTGAAATAGAATATTCATTGCTACATTTGCATAGCAACTTACAACAACTATATTTGAGAATTTAAATGGTCCAGGTAGTTCTGTATCTAACTGCTTTTTTGGAGTTTGTCTTCCTTCTTTAAAGAAGTACCTGGTTTACTTTCTCTAATTGATTCTTTTTTGTTTGTGGTACTTGATGAAGTATTAGTTTCTTTTACTCTCTTTGGAGGATTTGCAGTGTTGTCCTGTTGCATTTCTGTTTGATTTAGTTTTCTTTTACAACGTTTTAGTTTTTGTGGAACAGAATATGTGTTTAGATGGGGAGTGTATAGTGAGCGAAGTCTATTATATTCTAAAATGCAAGAAATATCAGCGTTTACTTTACTTGCATCAAAGTTGATTAGAAATAGACCGTCAAGTGTACGTAAGCGTGATAGTGCTATGTAGTTCATGCCTTCTTTAAAGACTGTGTTACCAATATCTATCATAGCTTTGTCTAGGGTAAGACCTTGTGATTTATGAATCGTGACTGCGTATGCAAGAGTTAGAGAAAATTGTTCTCTGCGTACATACATATCTTTGAAGAGAAGGAATCTAGCTGTTGAGCGTCCTATCCGTTTTACTTCTGAAAGTTTGTCAAAGAGTATATTAACAAACTGAATTTTGTTGTCACGTGGGTATGTTTGAAAGCCAACAACTGTACCCAGTGTTGCATTAACTAGTCCTTGGTCCACGTCAAGGTTACGTTTAAGCATTACTCTGCAATTTAAGGATAATTTTAACATCTTTTCTAAGCCTGCTGTGTTTGAGATTGATTTTTCTAAATTATTTAGTCTTGTTGTGGCTTGGTCACACATGGGTAGTGTCATACCATGTACATCTAGTTTGTCTGTGGCGCTAATTTCCATTATTGGTTGCATTTCTTTACTTAACATTATTTGATTGAATTTGAGACAGCTTGCAAGAGTTGGCATTAAGGCCATACAATTGACATTTTTGTGGGCTAATTGTTCCATAACGTCTGTAGCACATGCATTATCGCCATAAAGTGCATTAATGTGCTGGGTTTTCAATGTTGCTTCTGCTTCTTTACAAAGTATACCAACTCTCAAACATTTTAAAATGTTGGCATAAGTTAGATCTGCAGATTGGCGCATGTTTTCTGTTAATTCTCTGTATTGGAAATGTTGCCAAAGGTTGACATTTCCAATGCTGCCAACAGTTTTACGGTAGAGTTTGTGCCCTAGTGTTTTAAAAATAGGTTGACCTTTTACTGGTGTTAATTGAAGCAGATCTCCAAAAACAATAATGTGTTTTCCTGCAAAGAGCTCTTCATAGTCTGTTTTGAGTACTTCTTGTAATCTGAGGTGAATCAAAGCTAACATCAGGTTGGAGACCATGCTCACTTCATCTATTAGTAGCATTTTCATTTGTTTCAATACTCTGCGTAATTCCATTGCAGCTTCTGCAGAAAGTTTGTAAAAGTCTAATTTGTTCTGGTGTCCTACTGGTAATAGTAGTAATCGGTGTAATGTAACACCACCTATGTTGTAGGCAGCTAAACCTGTGGGGGCAGTGACAACAGCTGACAGTTTGTTGTTTGTCAATTGTTGAAGGAACTTACTAATGATTTTGATTAGGAATGTTTTGCTAGAACCAGCTTCACCATTGACGTACAGTAGTATAGGTTTATAATTATGGCAGGAACATTATTTATTTTCATGTTTTACACCATGTGCAATTTGTTTGGTTACTTCTTGAAAAATGCTACTTTGCTCATTGTTTAGTTTTGATTGTAGTATAGTTAAGTCTTCCTTATCTTCATACTGACACATGGTGTTTTCTACTTCTATCATAGCTAATTCTGCCTCATTTGTTATTAGTGGTTCTCCCAGTGGTTCTTGGCTTCCTGTTACAGAAGGTTGACTACTGTCAGGAGTATCCTTATCTAGTTGGGCTTGGAGTTCTCCTTCATGTTGCTGTTCATTGTGCAACATTGTTTTGTACTGTAAAGTTTACATCAGTTATAGTGCTTTCATTTGCTTTGAAAGCATCCTCATATGAGTCATAGTTATCTAGTAATTGTTCTTCTTTTCTCCATGGTTTGAAGAGTTGTAGCAGGGACATGTAATATACTTCTTTATGTTGAGGAGTCTTCAATGACAATTTGATATGATTAATTAAATTTGGTTTAGTGAGTTTAACTAAGCTGCCTTCACAGTCTGTCACTCTATATTTACCTTTTTTTTTCATCAGGTTTCATATTATTTTTGTATGTGTAGTTTTGGGCTATTTGGTATAGACACATGTTTTCCAAAGTATTACTTCTGTTTGGGTAGTATGTGTCCAATAAATTGTTTTTTAAAATATCTTGGCTGCTGGGATCATGTTTGGCTATTGTTTCTATATCTTCATATGATTTTAGAACTCTTTTTCTAGATTTAGCTGGACCAAGATTTAGCCATACTATATTTTCAGATTTACCATACAATGAAGTACCAGTTAAACGATCAGCTGCTTCATAAGATCCACATTCTCTATGGGTGAGCATTTTTATGCCCAAGCTGCATAATTTCTGAGATACTGTTTTATCTGATGACAGGTCATTCCAGAGGTCTTGGAGCTCTGTCTTTTCTGCTTTAGTTAAGTATGCTGTGACATATTGTGCAACTGCAGTAGAATTGTCTGCAATGTACTGCACATCTATGTTTGCATTCCATAAGTGGGCAATGATTGCATTATAATCATTGATATATTTTTCATCTTCTTTTCTTTTTATCTAATATGTATTTTTAGGTGACTTACCTTTAACACTATGTCTAACTGAAGACATGCGGTTGTTTACTTGACCTGTATTTGTAACTGGTCTAGGGAAACCAAATCGGCATTTGGTGTAGTATTTGCCTTTGTTTTTGTATTTGCGACGACAATATTTTCCACATTTGTGTCTTAGAAATTGTAAAATGTGTGCATGAAGATCACTATTTGTGGCTTCTGATGGAATTTCACAAGTGACATATTTTTCAATAAACTGTAAAACAGTGGCATCACTGTCTTGACCAAATTTAGGAGCATCTTTAATCCATAAAAGCATGTGGATATGTGGTGCTCCTCTGGCTTGGTATTCTTTTCTCCAAAAGAAGTGTTGCACTTCTCCAAGGGGAGGAACAGTTTTATTACAAATAAAATGTAGAATAGCAATGAAGCGATGGTGAAAATATCTTGAAACATTAACAGGATCCAAAGAACAAAGTTCTCCAGGTGTTAGAATATCTATGTTTGTTTTGTTTTTATTTGATATGCGTAGGAAATCATGTAAATCTTCCCATGCATATTCTGCACAACTTAATGTAACAAACCAAGTGGGCGGGCCAAGGTTTCTGATCATACAACGTACATCTCCATGACGTCGAAACCAGGACTCTTTAGTACCACGCATATTTGCTAATAGATTTGTAATATTTGATTGTAAAACCTCATCCTTTTGTTGCACTTTCTCTAATAATTGTGTAGCTGTCATATTTTGAAAGTGTGATCCTGATTTTAATATGTGTGCAACTCTGTAACATAAAGTTGCTAGTTCACTTTCAAAGAGTAGGTGGAATATGTATTCCACATTTTGTCTAAATCTGGGATCTTCAGAATACATCCGTAATGAGCGGTATTCTGAAGCTGATATTTGAATAGGTCTATCATCATACCTTCCTCCCTTGCCAGTAGGAAAGAGTAGAGGAAAAGCATGTGCTTCTATACTTTTTTCCCATATACTGATTGGTGATCCTTTTGTTTGACGCATTTGGTAAGTTTCCAGTACATCTTGTACGGTGTCATTACAGTGCAAAGGATGAATTGTATAATGGTCTAAAGTATTTGATATTGCAGCAGGATCTAGTAGCTCAAATTGACCAGCTTCTTGTGTTTCTTGAATTATTTCAGTTGTATCTTTCAAGTTTTCTTCAATATTAATTTCTTTGTAATATTCATTATTCTCTTTAAGATATTGAAAGGCTTGTCTAACTTTATATAAATCTATCAGCTGTTGCCATATTTTTTTGTCTTTTGTAGGTACTCCATTTACTAATATAATTAAAGATTGCTGCATTGGACGTTGCACTCCTAGAGTATGCACATTTTCTTTTAGATTTAATGGTAAATAAACTACTTTTCCACGAGTGCCTTTTACCAATTCAGAGGGAGGTAACTTTGCTGTTTTTGGTTGAAGGCGTATTATTGCTTGAAATGGGTGTACTGTTTGAATTATGATGCTCTCATATAAATTAAGTTGTTGTAGAGGTTTTGGTACTGGGTATAATTCCAAATTATTTCTGATAGAATGTGAAGGAGTTTGGTTGTTGTCAAGTTTTGTTGTGCAATAACTGCAAAGTATTAAGGGCTCAATTATTTCATATTTGTTTTCTGCTACAATGTAGAGAGCTAATTCAAACCATTTAGAATCGTCATTGTCTTCTATTTTGTATGCTATGTCCACAGTTTTTGTGTTACTTTTATAAAAAATTCTACGGCAACATACACATACATGGTTTGGTACTACAGCTGATGTACTTTTAAATTTTAGTATTTCTTTTTTGTATGTGTTTAGCAAAAGGTTGCCATGTGTAGAATTGTTGCTTAATTGGTTTAAAGCTATTTCATTCTGTAAATGGCTTTCACTTCCAAAATATTTTTTCTGGATATAGTGAATTTCTTCAAGTAGGTATTTTGCTGTACCATGTAGAAGGATGTTATTTAACTTTGTTAGTGCTAAAGAAGGACTTTTAGCATAGTACAGTTTATAGACTAGATTTCTTATAGTTGAATGATGTGTTGATATCCTTTTTTTTTTTTTTCTTTTTTTTTTATAAAGTATTTTATTGTTTTAGACATGATAGAACAATCACAATAAAGCAACAAGCAAACAAATCAACTTAAAGACTGTCATGGTCATTCAGAATCAGTGGAGATAGTACCCTAGCATCAGAGGTCGAGCAGCTTCCACAGAACGTGCAGCAGTATGTAATACAAATACATGTCCCAATACAAAACAAAACAAAACACCCAGTACACTTTCCTCAGGCTGTGGGGGGGGGGGGGGTTCCTCAGGTTGCTCCTTCTTCCCATCTCCCCCATATTGTCAAGGCTTTGTTGGGACAGCCCCGCGCTAGGTAGATCCTATGCTCCATCATTGCGCATCTGTCCATATCTAATTTCCATTGGTCCAGTGTTGGGGAGTCAGGGGCTCCCCATTTCTGCGCTATGTTGCGCTTGATCAGTCCCATTGCCGTGTGTAGGAGTAATGTCTCCCATTTATTAGCCTCAAACTCGCCAGGCACACCCAGAAGCAGAGTCTTTGGGTCCTGTGGCAGGGTCCAGTTCAGAACTCGAGAGAGTTCCCCACAGCATGCGTTCCGAAAAGTTTGTATCCGGGGACATGTCCACAGAATATGAATGAAAGTTCCCTCCTCCTCCCCGCATCGCAAACAGTTCGGGTTCGGGCCCGATTCCAGCCATATAGGCGCGTTCTACGGTAATAAACCCGATGCAGTATCTTCAACTGCACAAGTCGAAGCCTAGAGGAAATGGCGATTTCTCAGGGGTGCATGAGGACTTGTATCCAGTCCTCTGGATCTATCTCCCCCACATCCGCCTCCCATTTCTCCTTCAGCTCATTCAGGTCAGGGGTGGCAAAGGAGGACATGGCATTATAGAGGATGGAAGTGCATTTGGTGGGGATGTACGCCGGGAGAATGTTGCGCTCTATAGGGGTATAGTCTGGCAGTTGTGTGTCATCTGTTAAGTAGGGACTCAGGGCATGGGCCAGGCGTATATAGTGGTATCGTTCCGTATGTGAAATCTGGAATTGCAATAGTAGGTCATCAAACGAGGCCAATCTACCCTGCGTGAGCACATTCCCAACCCTAATAATCCCTGCCTTAACCCATTTGGGCCACGGCTCAAACTTCTGAGTCGCAGCTAGATTATAGTTTTGCCAGAGGGGTTGTGCAGTAGTAACTTTGTTTCCCCACCCAATGAATCGGTGTGCTTGTCTCCATACCGTAATCAAGTGTGTTTTAGTTGTGGGTGGGAGGGTTCTCGGGAGGGGTTTATAAAGGGGGGACAGCGGGTCGGTGTTCTGCATAGTGGCTATCTCAGCACGTATGTGGGGCAAGTCTTGGTTTCTGTGGAGAAGATCATTAACCACTACCAGTTGTGATGCCCAGTAGTATGTTTGTAGACGGGGGACTCCTATTCCTCCCTCCCAGATCGATCTCTGAAGTGTGGTTAACGCAATTCGTGGTTGGCCTCCCCCCCATATCAGATCTCTAAGGAGTGTCTCTACCGATTACGGTATGGTGAAACTCCAGATCGGGAATTCCAAGTGGGGCATTCTGGAGAACATAAAGGAATCTGGGGAGGGATATCATTTTAAAGAGTGCCGATCTTCCCATAAGCGTCAGGGGGAGGAGTTTCCAGTGTCGGACATCAATAGTGAAGCGGTCCGTGATTGGTCGGAGATTGTGTTGTATATAACTTGATAAGTCCCCAGATATCCATATTCCTAGGTATCGAAAGCCCTGTCGTTCCACCCGATACGGGCACCCCTGGGGAATTGCTTGGTCTCCACCCTTTACCGGAAAGAAGACTGATTTCTCCCAGTTGATTCTAAGTCCGCTAAGTTCCCCAAAGCGGATGAGCAGTTGTGTTACAATGGGGGAAGATCTTGGTGGGTCACCTAGATATACGAGGAGGTCATCTGCGTACAGGGACGCACGATCCTCGTGACCCTCCGGCCATCTGAATCCTTTCCAGGTGGTGTTTTGGCGAAGCCAAAGAGCCAGTGGTTCAATAGCAAGGGCGAATAAAAGAGGGGACAGTGGGCATCCCTATCGTGTACCCCGACCCAGGGGGAAGGGCCTGGAGGACCAGCCGTTTACCTTCACTTCAGCTTTGATATTAGTATAAAGTAGCTGTACCCATCCCAGAAAGGCCTCTCCGAACCCCATACGGCGCATGACCTCCCAGAGGCAGTCCCATCGAATGGAATCAAACGCCTTTTCAAAATCGACTGCCAGCAGGGCCAAGGGATCGTTTATGATCGGGGATCTCTCCAACGCTAGATGGAGGCGGCGTAGATTCATCCGAGTCGATTTGCACGGCATGAATCCACATTTTTCCGGGTGTATCAGGGTGGATGCAACTAACTGCAAACGGTTCGCTAGTACCTTAGCGAGGATCTTAGCTTCCCCGTTGATCAGTGATATAGGCCTATAGGAGGCACAATCATGTGGAGGTTTGCCAGGTTTGGGAATGACTACGATAGTCGCCTTACAAAGATCTGGTGGAAGGGTCCCCTGATCCCGGGCAGTAAGGAACAGTCTGTGTAGAGGAGCCGCCATTTTATCTGCTCCCAACTTTTGCCAAGTTTCGACAGGGAATCCATTCGGGCCCGGGGCCTTCCCTGATTGGAGCTGAGACAGCGCCTCCGAGATCTCAGCCTCCGACAAGGCAGAGTCCAACTGGTCTCTCTGTTGTCCCGAGAGAGTTGGTAACGTTACCGCATCTAGGAGGGAGGGATTTAGTGGTGAGGTCGGGACTCGGTACAGGTCCGCGTAAAACTCTGCGAAGGCCTCAGCGATCCCAGAGTCCGAATGGTAGCTGTCGCCCTGTGGCATAACTATTTCACGGACATGGCGTTGTCCTTCGTCCCTCCTCTGTAACCAGGCGAGCAGTTTACCTGCCTTGTCCCCTAGTTCGTACACCCTCGCTCTAGCCTGACAATGGGCCTGCTTGGCGTCATCCATCGCTCTGTTCCGGAGGCATTCTTGGGCACGCTGGAGGGATCGATGGGTCTCGGGCGTAGGGTCAGAAATATGCTTAGTCTCCCAGTTACTCACTTCCTCTTCGGCTTTTAGTATTTCCCGAAGCCGGGTCTTTCTTTTATGTGTCGTCCAGGAAAGAATCTCACCCCTTAGCACTGTTTTATATGCCTCCCATAGTATCACGTGGTTATCCACCGACCCCTCGTTAATTTCAAAGTATTCGGCAGACAACTCCTCGAGGCGAGCCATCAGCTCCGGGGACCCCAGGTAGTAGTTGTTAAGTCTCCACGTTCTAGGGGGGGAGGGGGCCCTGCATACATAATTCAACTGAGAGAGGTGAGTGGTCAGAGACACCCCGGGGGAGTAGAGCTGCGGACATCACCCTGTAAAGGTCGGTATGTGGCAAAAAGAGATAATCTAGTCTGGACATGGAGCCGTGAGCGCCGGAGTGGAAGGAATATTCCCTAGCATTTGGGTGTAACTCTCTCCATACATCTCAGAGCCCAAGAGCAGATGTAAAATTGGCCAATCTAGTGGGAGTGTTTGGGTTGCGATTTCGGAGATGGGAACGGTCCACACTATCATTCATGGTGTCATTGAAGTCTTCCCCCAGAACAAGTGTATCAGGGTGATGTTTCCCTATAAGGGTAGTAAGGTCGTCCAGTAACTCCTGTCCCAACCCAGGTGGAGAGTAGATTGAGGCGACCCCAGATCGTTCCCATAACGAACACGTATCGGCCCCTCCGATCCCTTTCAAGCATTTGCTGGACAAATGGGATACGCTTGTGTATCAGAATGAGGGTGCCCCTGGAGCCCATTGTATACCCCGCCTGAAAGGCAAGTTGGTAGTTAGTCCTCTGAAAAAAGGCACAGTTTGATCCCGCCAGGTGGGTTTCTGTCAGAAGGGCCACATCAGGGGAGTGTCTGTTTAAGAATTGTCTGAGAAGATGCCGTTTGATTCCCGACCCCATCCCATTCACGTTCCAAATAAGGAATTTCAGAGATTTAGTGTGTCGTATGGGTGTCCAGTTAATCTGTGTGGAGGATGCTTAGTACACATGGTGGGACTGTCAAGGGTGTAGCAACCAGTAAAAGAAGACAACATGGTATCTGTCTGTATCAAAAGAGCAGGGATGTTCCGTAAAATAGTACAAAGCGCCATCAGCCAGAGGTAATGATTCGCATGACCTACGAACACATGATAGTCTTGGAATAACTAACAAAACTTTTAAACATTCCCAACTCCCCCCCACCCTATACTCCACCCCAACACGAAGTACCTGTCGCCCCAACATAGCTGAGCCTTCAATTAAGGTATCAGCTCAAAAGCCAGACCCCTGGACAGGGTCTAGATAAGCAAGAGAGAGAAAAATGAAAAAGAGGGGGGGTGGAAATGGAAGGGAGAGGGAAAAAAGACTTAGCTAAGGGGGGGAAACGAGAGCCTCCTCCAGAGTTCCTTCCCTTGCGCCAATGTCAGCATCTTCCATGGTGGACATTTATGCATGGGGCTCAGGGGTGCGAGAGGTGCGCACCCCCCTGTCAGAGCACATCTCCTAGGCCCCAGGAGTAAGGGGGGCAATGCTCTGTTTAGTGTCCTTCTTGATCTGCCACCGGCTCCAGGATCTCCTGTCCTTCCCGTTCTGGCTGTCCCCTCGGGGAGGCTCGCCTAGGCCTCGGCCGGGGTCTTCCTCTCGGTCTTCTTGGCCTTGTTGTCCAGTCGCCTTCTACATGGGCCTCGGCCCATTTCCATGCCTCTTGCGGGTCACTGAAGTAAACAGTAGTTCCTTTATGATAAATCTTTAGTTGGGCCGGGAAGAGCAGGCCGTATTTCACATTCAATTGAGCCAGTTGTCTCTTGAGTGGTTCAAATGATTGTCGTGCCCGTTGCACTTCTCGGGTATAGTCCGGAAAAAAGGCGATTCGGGAGCCGTTATGGGTAATCGACCCCTGTGATCGTGACAGTTGCAGGAGGGCGTCCCTGTCTCGATAGTTGAGTAGGCGGCCGATAATAGTACGTGGCGGAGCGCCGGGGGTGGTGTGCCCGGCGGCACCCTGTGAGCCCTCTCCACTGAGAAAAACTTTGAAAAGGATGTGGCCTCAAAGATATCCACGAGCCACTGCTCCAAGAATAGTTCCATGCATTGTCCCTCTTCCCCCTCCGGCAGGCCCAGGATGCGGACGTTGTTACGGCGGGATCTCCCCTCTCCATCCTCCACCCTCGACTCAAGGGTTTTAAGGCGGTTCAAGGCCTGGGACAGTTGGCGATTGATCCCGCCAATGTTGTCCTCCACCTCCGAGATGCGGTGTTCCGCCTCTCCTGTTCTGGAAGTTAGTTTCTGCAGGTCGTGGCGCAGGAAGGAAACATCTGCCGCCATACTGTCTATTTTGGTCTCCATGGAGGATCGGGAACTAGCAATGGCCGCCATTACATCGTGTAGGGAAAGAGGGCCGTCCCCCGTGGGGGAGTTCAGACGTGTTGCTGGGTCCACCGGGGCCGGGGTAGCAGCAACAGCAAATTGGTCCATACTGCTCTGTGTGGATGATTTTTTCCCCCTGTCTTTCCCCATGGCTCCGGAGACCGTGGAGCGTCGGGCACAGTGGGCCGAGTGATATTATTTATACCCAGTTGGACCCACTTCGATGTGTCGTGTTGCAGGCCTGCAACGGATCAGATGGAGGGCCGCGGGTCCCCAGAACGTCCTCCAACCGTATGTATGTATTCTGGATAGGAATTGGGGTTCCACAGGGCCCCCAGAGATCGTACAGGCCTCCTCCGTATCTCACAGTTCCTCGCTAGGTGGTGGTTCCCTTATGCCCCTTACGCGACACCCGGCTCCGTCTTCGGTGTGGAGCGGGGGGGGGAAAGGGGAACCCACCTACCTCTAGCGCGGCCAAGCCGGGTCGCTGCTGTCCTCCACCGCTCGGCGCTGGGACGAGATGGCCCCAAGAACGGGGGGGGGCCCGGCTTGTCACTGGGCTCGGGTCTGTCCAGGCGTCCTCCGGGTGCCAGCAGGTACAAATGGTGTCCGCCTCGTATACCGCTTCACACCGTGCCACGAGCCACAATCATGCAAAGGAGACCTGCCCTCAGGCCCCGGCGGCCATCTTGATCTCGCAGTTCGGACGGTGCCACCGGCCTTCAGCAAAACTGTAGATTTAGCTCGTCGGGTGGACCGTTAAGTGCCCAGATTTCAGTCGATCCTAGCCCACAGCTTCACGGGCACAATCGCGGCGTTGAAATCGCTCGAGGTCCCCAGGAAGCAGGATAAAGGTACAGGATTGTATCGGCGCTCACGGGAGCTCACTCGGCTCACGTCTGCATCGTTCGCGCGCTAGCCACGCCCCCTGTTGATATCCTTTTGACATCATGGAAAGTGGTTTTACAAGTAGGTCCTGTAATGCAGGCCAATGAATGTCCTTGTAGTCCTGTGTACTTGCGCACTGGACAGGTATCTATATTTTGCAGTGATTTAATTTTGATTTTGTCTTTGCTTTTTACATATTTATTGAGGAATTGGCATAAAGATTTGAAACATTGTTTGGGAATGTTACACATTGACGTGCATGGCCATTTGTACACTAGACGTTCTGATTCAGTTGAATGGAGGGGTAATTCTAAGTTTTCAGGGCATATTTTTGTAAGAAGTACTTCTTGTTGCATTATGGTATTATTCACTTTTTCATAACCTCGACCACTGCTATTTATGGCAATTGTATTCGGTTGCTTTTGTTTGTACGCATCTTCATTAAAATATGGTTCTGTGCTTGTAGTGTGATTCCATTCACCTCCGCTGATACTTAAGAAGTTCTTTCTGTTGATATTTCGCTTATTGAGAAGTCTTTTTTGGAATTTAGTTATTAGTTTTGTTAGTGGTTTCATTTTGTTTAACAGTAAAATAAATACATTTATTTTGAGAAGAATGCACTGTCCATCAATGCTTCTAAGATTAATTTCCTACGATAGGTTTTAAGCTTGGAACCTGATTTCTCTCCTGTTTTCATAAGATTTTGAAGGACTTTGTGACAGTATATTTTGGCTAAAATACTTTTCTTGGTATGCTTACTTTGCACTATATTAACATTTGAAGAAGTAGTTTTATCTGTACTGATAGCTGATTTTCTGTTAATTGTTTTTTGGTTTGTTTTACATTTTGATAGAGGAAGCGAAGTTGTTGTACTTGAAACCTCTTGTGTTTCACTAAATGATTGTATTAGCTGTTTTGTTTCAACTTTTTTTTACAAATTCTGCTAGAGATGGATGCTTATGTTGGACACCTTTATTTACATTTGCTCTACTTTTGCATTGCTTTCTACGGACTTGACTTTTGGTAGGCATTCTTTAGGGTCTGTTGAAAAAAATAAAGAAGATATGGGTTGGGGTGTTCTGGAATGTATGTGTGCTGTGTGCTTGAGTGTTTGAGTAAGATGATAAAGATGTATGTAATGGTATGTGATTGTGCATTGGGAACTAAAACTAGTAGGGATAGGTATTCTTGAATTTATGTGTTACTAAACTGGGGTTCAGATGACAAAAAAAAGTAAGCTAGTGGTGTGGAAAAGTGCAAATTGTAAATCTAATGTATACAATTAAAACAGTTGTTTGTTCTATAATATGAAAATTGTAGTGGTTCAGTTGGGTAATTTGTGTGTCCAAAAATAGAAATTTGTGGGCCATTCTGGCTGTAAATCGCTGTTTAAGACATGGACATTTTTGGACAAAATGGTACAAAATCTCTATTTTTAGAAACCGAAATAGCTCGTATTAACTTTATAGTATATTTGATTAATAATACAAATATTATGGTGATATTTTACTTACTTTTCTTTTAAATTAACAGGTAACTTCTTAGTTTTTCTTTCTTCTTCGAATTTGGCTGCTTCTTTTCAGGAAACTGGTCTTCACTGCAATTGTAAAAGCTTCAAATTAGTAACTTTGTTTATATATAGCACTGTTTTTAATTTAGATATTGATTTTTTAATTGAAATCCTCAGTGCCTTCTGTAAAACCATTAAACTAATGTATTTACATAAGATACATTGCATCAGTTCAGTATATATGACATGTTCTGAATGAACAAATTGTATTGAATGACTAACTGTAGCAAAAAAAATATCTTTACTATGTCTTGTGAAATTTATAATATATTAGTGAAAACCACTATTTCTGTAAGTAAACTGTTCTAGGTAATAGCGCCTCAATTTCATGTCTAATTTAACGTAATTAAGTAAATAAATAAATTAAAACAAAAAATATGAAATTCTATAAGTATTTTTATAAAGGTTTAAACATAGATTGTGTTTGCGTGCAATTTTGTTTGAATATATGTAGTCTATATATTTCATTTAAAAAATGCTAGTTTAACATGATTTGAGTGTGTGTGTATAAAGAAAGTAAATAGTATAAAGGTTTATAAGTGATAGTTGATTTTAGGAAATTGAAAAAAGTACAGTAAATTCATTTTACAGATTTTACAAGGTAAAAGTCTGTTTGAAAATGTGTTCATCTACTATACAGAAAATATGCACACCTGAATTTTGTGTTCATGCATATGGATATGCATGGAGCTGCAAGTAGAAATCTTGAAGACTTGTACAGTATTTCTGGTAGATGGTGCTTGCCAATGATATGACACTTGTACTCAGAGAGATTCAGAGTACATTTGCAGTGCTGATCTATGATGATGCAGTTAGATGTAGAGGTCTTGAATGTGATTGGTGCATGGTCATGTGATTTTTGAGGTACATCCAATGAGGGAATGGCAGAGAGAGTGTAGTGGAAATGGTAGAAGGGCTGTTCATGTTACGATATGTCCGCGGATATGGCGGTAGTTCGTGGACATCGGGAGTTACATCTGGGGATTTTTGGGTTCAGAAGTCATGCAAATGAGAATAAGCACTGAAAGGGATTGGTCAGGAAAGTTTGGTGGGTGTGTTGTGCCAGGAGAGATTTTCTCAGATACTCTTTTTGCTGAGAGAACAAAAGATAGCTATGGCTGTGTGTTTCAGATTTTAGGAGATTTTAGGAGATTCGTGGATACATTGGTTGAAGGTGCATGCAGAAAGCTGTGGAGTAGCTGTAGATCTTGGATTCCCACATGTGGAAGTACACTGGCATGGAGTACGTGGAATGAAGTGGTTGGACTTGCTACCTCTCTGTGCTACTTTGGAGACAGAGCAACATCCAGACATAATTGTAATTCATTGTGGAGGGAACAGTATAGGACATGTGACTGGAATTTTTTTGTAATTTGCTATGAAAGAAGGACTTAGGAAGGTTATGGACATGTTCCCTAATTCTCAAGTGATATTTTCACGGATTGCGCAGAGACAAATGTGGCTTTGTTCTTCTTCATTTGGTCCACAAATGGAAAAAGCAAGGCGCAATGTTAATAAGGCTGTTTGTGCCTTTCTAAGAGATTTTGGCATGTCTTCTTTTCACAATGAAAATATTATGTTTTGTAGTACATACATTTTTCGCAGAGATGGAGTCCATCTTACTTATGCTGGCAATCAGATTTTTCTGAGAAATGTACAAAATGCATTGCGACCTTTTTTGGAATTACAACAACGATTTTTAAGTAGATGTTAAGCATTTACAATGTTTGACTTACAAACACCACCCAAAGGCTCTTTTCAGAGCCACCACTTCTTTCCAGAGAAGATTACCATGTTTGTAATGGAGTAGCAACCCAATTTTTTTAATGTTCGCGAACTGTCCGCGGACTTCTAAAAAATACAAAGAGCCATGCTTCATTTATTTTCACTTCTATTTTTTAACTGGGAAAGGCGGCTCTGAAAAGAGCCTTATTCTTTTTTGATTTTTGTAATTTTGTATTTTTTTTGGTTTTTCAGACACAACACACTAGGAGAGGAGGGTAAAGGAGGGTATAGGGGGGACACCAACCACAGGGATAAGAAAGGGCGAGCTGAGAGAGGAAGATGTAGAGTGGGTTTTATTTGGGTAGTGAGCAGGTCTTCTCGTGCTCTGAGACAATAGTCTCAAAAGCACTCCGAAGTCGCTCCCCCCTGCAGAGTACTGTGTCACAGTACATACATACAACTGTGAGCCTCGAAAGGTAAAGGTCATCAGCATTCTGTATGACCTGTGAGGCAGCTTGAGGAAGAGGCTGTCCCACAGAGGTGGTCCTTGTGGTGACAGGATCAGAAACAGAGGATGAAGTAGAGTAAATCAACCTGCTACGTTCTTCGCAAGGTACAACCCTGCGAATAGCCCCAGAGTGAAATGACCTCAGGTGTCGCTTCATAGTAGTGGTCCCAAAGCTGTAGTTACCGTGCTTCCCGTGACTGAGTATCATTTTGCACTCATTGCAGGTAACATGGTTCGCACGAGCCTTAGGAACATTACCATGAATGGTAAATAACCGCCACACCCAAGACTCACGCCTAGTGCGGGTAGTAGGGATTTCCTCTACCTCATTCTCATCATCCTCTTCTTCCTCCTCCTCATCCTCAGTCCTGTTCCCCTCTTCAGGCCCATGTGCAGCACCAAGTAGCAGTTCAGCAGCCAAGGATGCCATGTCTTTGATGGTGTAGTCTGCAGGTGGCAGCAAAAATCACTGTGTTCTGAAGAATAGCCAGAAACACAATGGGAATAAGCTCTTGGGCGTTGTCTTTTATAGGGTGCTTGTGCACGGTCCGCGGACATGTGCACTGTGCGTGGACAGATCGAACACAAAAAAAGGATCGGAAAGTTTCAAAAGGTATATAGAAACTCAAGATTGCTATGTGGGACTTGTGGCATGGTGAGATTTTATTGAAAAATATTATGGATTAACTGAAAATGTACTTTTAAATTGTTCGGGGACACGAACAGTATCTGCATTTCAGGACACACGATGAGCATGGGCGCGGTCATATGATCTGTTTGCGAACTAGTCTGCGAAGGAAGCGCCTGTCCGCAGGACACCAAGTGCACAGAGATTGGTTAGCGCATGCGCATTGATGTCCTACGGACACTGTTCGGGTTCTGAAGTAATTAAAAGTGCGTCACACATGAAACGAACATTTCAGGACACCGTGTGTGTTCTTAGAACAGTTTAAACTTGGTAGCGAACAGTAAGGACAGATATAGGGCCTCATTACGACCCTGGCGGTAAGGGGTTAACGCCAGCGTTAGCTGCGCCGACCCCTTACCGCCAATTACGAGGTCCCCTAGCGCCATGGTGCTTTTAACACCTGCTTTTAGCAGGTGTTAAAATCCATGGCGCTAAGGGACCATGGAGTTAATTACGCCACCGTAATTTACGGTGGCGTAATTAACGCCTTCCCCACTCCCATTATGCCCTATGGGGCAAAAATGGGAATGGGGAAGGGTAAATGGGGATTGGGGACTTACCGCCCCGCCAAGGTCGGAATGGGGCGGTAAGTCCGCCAACCACCATGGCGTAAACGTAGTTTACGCCATGTGGTAAAGTCACGGCCCAGGCGGTAACTTACCGCCTGGGTCGTAATGAGGCCCATAGTGTTCTTCAGGACACGTGTAATTTAGTTTATGTACGAACATTTCAGGACACCAATTGTGTTCTTAGAACACTTTCAATTGGGTAGGGAACACTACAAACAGTTGTACTGTTGTTCAGGACACATCATTTTCGTTTATTTACAAACATTTCAGGACACCAATTGTGTTCTTAGGACAGTCTTAAGTTGATAGCGAACATTACGGACAGATATAGTGTTCTTTAGAACACTTTAATTTTTGTTTCTTTAAAAACATTTCAGGACACTAAGAGTGTTCTTAGAACATTTTGAACTTGCATGAGAACATTACGGACAGATGTAGTGTCCTCAGGACAGTTACATTTTCGTTTCTTTACGAACATTTCGAACAACCGCGGTGTCCGTGGACACCTAAATTGGTTTTATCACAAGGAACTGAAAGTAATTACAACACAATATAATAAAAGTAACTTTATTTCATATATATATACAATTATGACTGGGAAGGTGGGGCAGAAACGGAAACAAAACAGGAGAATTAGGGATTTCTAGATAACTGGGATCAGGTGAAGAAGGGAAAGATATCTCATTGAAACGCTTTGGTCCATAGACAGGGTTTGGGGTTAACTGCGTGGGATAGGGTGAGGGGGGACAAGTGCAGGTTGGACAATGGTGTGCTGTTGGGGGTTTCACATGATTTTCCACAAAGTTTTTCAAATCCATAACATTTTGCATAAGGTCGTCCATTTTTTGATTAATCTGCTGTAGAGTGATATCCTCTGATTGTTGTTGTGAGATGCTTTGAATTTTTGTATGGTCTGTAATTAAAAAAATGTATATGTTAAATGTATACAAAATAATATTTATTAATTGGTTTATATAGTAAAGTGTGTACCATTAGGTGGACTATTTTCTAACATTTCCTCTCGTGGGAAATGCTCCTCTAGCCAGTCGAGAGTACTACACATTTCTGTGAGAAAACATAAAAGTAATATGTTTTTTTTTTTCTAATATAGAAAGTTTATAAATATATGAGTAAAAAGAAGTGCACTTACTATGTCTGGTGAGATATGTAATCAGTAGTGTATGCGTCTGGTCTTGCTGTTGGTTGTGGAGCGTCTGTGAGGTAATTATGGTGGAAGCCACTTTATCTTCTTTTGGTATATTCCATTTTAAAACATATTGTATTTACATGAATGGTTAGTGTGTTACATATATGGGTAACATTTTTTAAGTATTACTAGATATACTTTGTATGTGTGCTGCTTTGTGAATTTGTTAAATGGTCCTATGTTATGATATAACTATTACACATACCTCCCCAGAGTTTTTAGGTGGTGGTATTGTTGTCCAAACATGTTTGCGGACAGTCAAATTCAGTAGAAAGGGTTCAGTATGTTCCATATTATATGTACATAAAGTCAAAGTTATTATTGTTAAGTTGTGCTACTAAAAAACTATGAAATTCAGTAAAAAAACTTTGTTAAAGGGACGTTATGGTTAAGTTGCGCTAATAAAAACCTATGAAATTCAGTAAAAAAAACTTTGTTATAGGGACGTTATGGTTAAGTTGTGCTACTAACAACCTATGAAATTCAGTAAAAAAACTTTGTTAAAGGGACGTTATGGTTAAGTTGCGCTACTAAAAACCTATGAAATTCAGTGAAAAAACTTTGTTAAAGGGACGTTATGGTTCCAAGTAAAACCGAAAAACCCTTGAAATTCGCCAGTTATGGTAAGCTAAGCAACCATAACTCGCGCCACCACCGTGCACTGCTAAGACTAACACCCAGGACATCAAAGATGACATCACAAATGAGATGAAACCTACCACCTGCAAGGGTGATGCCTCTCTGTACAGGTTGTTGGTTGGTTGCCCTGATACCATCAGCAGTTGGGTCACCAAGCATATCTACCTATTCTTCTTGGAGGGTTGGGTGCCATCCCATTTGAAAGAGGCTTGTATCACACTGCTTCTTAAAAAAGACAACCTCGAGCCCCTTCAGCCTAAACACTATCGTCCTATCACCAACGTTCTTTTTTTTTTTAAAGTGATGGATCGTGTGGCCTATCTTCAGCTACAGAGGTGCATTGAAGAAAATTCGATCTTGGGCCATCGTCAATCTGCCTATCACGCTTGACATGGCACTGAGACCACCATGCTCGATTTGAAATCTAATTTATCAGCCATTATCGATCGCGGTCATCCAGTGCTTCTTATGCTGCTCGATCTCACGGCCGCTTTTGATTTGGTCGACCTCGAGTTGTTGGCAGCTAGGCCACAAACACTAGTGGGCTGTTCAAATATTTCTTCGCAGTGGCTTGTTTCTTTCCTGGGTCCTTGCAATGCCCAAGTTGCAATTCACGATGCCTGTTCTTCCCCCACTCTTTTCATGAGGGGTGTACCGCAGGGTGCCTCGCTGTCTCCCACTCTTTTCAATATTTACATTCTTCCTCTCCTCATGATGCTTGATGAACTGGGTGTCCTGTATAGTAATTATGCTGATGACACCCAGGTCATCCTTGAATTGTCTGGTACCTATGCACAGGATGCTGAGGCCATTAACGCCATTTACGCAATTCTATGGAACTCAACACAGATAAGACAGATTCATATCACATCCTCTAAACACATGCTCAAGAACCTTTCCCTGGAATACACCTCCTTTGTCATCTCTAATGTCATTATTCCAGTGGCCAAGAGCGTTAAAATTGTTGGCATAACATTTTACACCAAGCTCACCATGGGGCATCAGACCCAGGCCACCTGTGGTTGGATGAATAAGCAGCTGGGTTATTTGTGTCTGTTCTTATCTGTGAACATGCCCATTCTTGCATCTGCCTTGGTCAACACGCAGATCGACTGTAGTAATAGTAATTTGGCTGGCACTGCTCAGTCTAATCTTGCCGCCCTGCAGGTCATACAAAATGGTGCATTTAGAGAGGTGCTAGACGTGTCCAGATGGCAGTCTGTTACCAAAGCCAGATGATCCTTGCACTTGCTGTCCGTTAGGCACCAGATCTCCTTTAAGATCTTAACCCTTACATTTAAGTGTCTGACCCTCGCAGCACCTGTTTATCCTGTTGAACGCATCAAGCATTACATGCCATAATAATTGCTTCAGTCCTTTGACCAGGCTAAACTCATTCATCCCAGATTTCATTTAGTTAAATTTGGGAAGACAACATTTGATGTCCTGGCTCCAGTGATCTGGAACTCTATCCCTTTGGCTCTAAAACAGATTACGTTGCTGTTCGACCTGAAAACCTTTCTCGTTACTTCTCCCTAGTTCCAGTGGTTGACTTGTCTGACGCTGTTTAGCTGTTCTTTGTGATGTGTCTCTCTCCTTGTCCTTTATGTGCACCTTGAGGCCTCCAGGCGATTTGGCGTGGTATTAAGAATTAAAATAAATACAAATAAATAAATATGATATGATCAATTATCCATTAATGATATACAGAGTAGTTCATTTAATTTAATGCCTTGAAAACGACCTATGGTCGAAACACATGTCGGCAAACTTGATGAACTATGTTATGCATCAGGGAAACCTGGCCAACAAGAAGTCATTAAATGGCAAACTGTGCAATTGGAAATAGTTGTGAAATTATTGTTAGATACGCGAAATACCAGCAAAGTAATCACACCTGTTCCATAAAAAGGAAAGACAACTTAAGAATCCAGTACCCCAAACCCTTTACTTTCCCCTTATCACTGGGATCTCTGAAATAAATTTATGCACATTGTACCAAATAACATAGCATAAAACCGAGACATACTTTTAGGAGAATCTGAAAATAATATAAATTAAGCACACTACATGTTTTTTTAGGCACTTTCTCAAACGTAACTAATCTTAATACAACATCTAATAAAAAATAATGCAAATAACAGACTTTACCTATTTACAACACCCCTTTCTCTGAGTTACTTAGTTATATTTATGTTCACTAATTTGATATATTTTATATTTTTATCTTTTCAAAACACATTTTGATATCTTCACGCTATTAACACCTATCCACCTGCTATGGTAATTCGATTTAATAGGTAAGTGCTTTACTTTTTCACTACCTGCTAGTCTCAATCGGCTCTAGTCTTTTCACTTCATGTATCGGGTGAAAGGGCTTAATTTGATTAACATGGACAAACTGTTCCACTGTTAATTCTCGCTCCTTTTTTACCAATTCTGTAGACCACAGGTGAAACCTTATCTGCACTTCTATATGGCCCTTGCCGTGATGCAAGAAATTTTGGGGGTAATTCATAGACTTTAACGCAGAAGTGGCGCACGCTGCTGGCGCACAGCGAGAGCATGCGACAGCTTGCACCAGCCGCATGCGCCAAAACCTATTTCCACGCACAGTGTATTCATGGATACTTACATCCATAACCAGCCGTGGCGCAGAGTGGAGCAACGACTGCCAGTTACGCCCCCAACCCCGCCCCGTGCGCCAAAAACATCGCACAAATCCCCTACATGCCACGAAGGCCAGTGGACCAACATACAAACCCCAACCACGAAAACATGCTAAAAACGCTGCATAGCCCTCACGCGCCAGCGAAATCGCATTTAAAACTCCCTGTGCACCACTTGGAATACGCGTACCCTGCTTGCACCATCAAAATTGCATGTAAAACGCCCCGCGCACCCCTCAGAATATGCATACCCCACTTGCGCCACCGTAATCGCATCTAAAACTCCACACGCACCCCTCGGAATACATGTACCCCGCTCGTGCCAGTGAAATCACGTGTAAAACTCCCTGCACACCCCTGGAATACGCGTACCCCGCTCGTGCCAGAGAAAACGCATGTAAAACTCCATGCGCACACCTCAGAATGTGCGCACCCCGCTCGTGCCAGCAAAATCGTGTGTAAAATTCCCCACACACCCTTGGAATATGCGTACCCCATTCCCGCCAGCGAAATCGCATGTAAAACTCCATGCGCACCCCTGGAATACGTGTAACCCGCTCGTGCCAGCGAAATCACATGTAAAACTCCCCGTTCACCCCTGGAATATGCGTACACCGCTCGCCCGTGCGGAATCGCGTGTAAAACTCTCTGCAAACCCCTGGAATATGTGTACCCTGCTCGCGCCAGTGAAATCGCGTGTAATTCTCACACCCGTACCCCCAGATTCACTCAGCAGTGTGGTAAGAAGCCACATGCACCCCCTGCAGCCAGACCACGCCACAGGGGTCCACCCTACACCCCTCCTCATGCCCCGCAGGCAGCCCATCCACTCGCCCCATGCCCTGCAGGAAGTCCATCCACTCTCCCCATGTCCCGCAGGCAGCCCATCCACTCTGACCATGCCCTGCAGGCAGCCCATCCACTCTCCCCATGCCCTGCAGGCAGCCCATCCACTCTGACCATGCCCTGCAGGCAGCCCAACCACTCTGACCATGCCCCGCAGCAGCCCATCGACTCTCCCCATGCCCCGCATGCAGCCCATCCACTCTGACAATGCCCCGCAAGCAGCCCATCCACTCTGACCATGCCCCGCAGGCATGCCACATGACACCATGCCCGTGGGAGCCCCCATGCCTGCTCCAATGATGTTGATGGCCCTGAGGCCACATGCCTCCTATGTCGAACATGCCACCGCCTTACTGCTGCCTGCCACTGCCACACGACTGCCTCCGGGTAGATGTCAGCACCCAGGGCCATTGTGCATGTGCCCTGGTAGAATGTGACTGCACAACGTTCATTGCCAGGGGTCCAGTTGCTGGGGTGACCACCTGTGCTGGAGCTCCGACTCCCGACTGTGGCAAGGATGGGATCTCCACCAGCCTGGCTGCGTTGGTTGGGGCAGGTCCACAGGGGACCCTGGTGGCATCTGGGCCGGAAGATGGCACGGAGAACGACTGCCGTATAGTGCGCACAGGGGAGGAGAGGGCCGCAAGACAGAGTGACACATGTAGGAAACCCGCAACCATGAGCCCTCTCAAATGGGCCCCGGTGGCACACGTCTCTTTGTGATGATGTGCGTGGTCCCCCCAGGAAGCACGCACGTCATCACAAATTAAACGTGTGCGCAATGCGACACCAATGAGGACAGACTCGATCCTGTCACGGGTCCCCACGTCTGCAGGTAAAGAAGTGCCAGATTACGTGGACCTCCCCCCAACCTGCGGATGGGCCTGGACGGGGCATCCCTGCTGGTGCATGGTGATGCAACCACAGTGTCAGGGACAGTGACATGCACAGGCCCCTCCGTGGTGACCTGTACTGCCTCCTTCCCCACCCCTGGTGGGGGTGGTACCACTTGCACCAGTGGTACCACCCCCACCAGGCCCCATGTGCAGCTTGGATGTGGCCTCCTCTTCCTCCGTATGCACCACCAACCTGAATGGTTCCGCACTGTCTTTCGTCGGCGCAAGCCCCTGTGGGGGCTCACCTGCCCCTTCCGCTGCAGCCATAGTGGCAGATGCGGCACCAGTCCCCTCGCTCCCAGATGATGGAATTTCCTGGGAGGGTGACTGGACCTTGCGTTGCCAGCCGGTGGAGGCATCCCTGCCGCTTTGCTCCACAGCTCCGTCCCCACCCTCTTCTTCACTCGCCGCTGTGTAAAGGGAGACATTGAACACAAGCATCAGGGTACTGTACAATAGTCCCCTAGACACAAAGCAATAGCACATGAGTGGCACTGTTAAACGTCACTTTCATCATGTCCCTCAGAAACACATGGTTCAGTGCAGGCAACATACATGCAGAAACAGACATGACACATGCAACCAACATTTGCATCCATGTCCAAGGCACCGTAGAAACATCCAATGGTGGGTTGAAACTCACATGCATCATGGGACATGCTGATCACATGCACACACATCACCGGAGGGTCATGCATCTGGCTCGTATATCCCCAGACACAGTGGATACAAGGATGACTAGGCTGTATCAGTGAATGAACACATCGTCACGGACATATGTCATGCATCTATGGCGTTTACCAGTCACTCACACACTACTCAGACACATGGACATTTACACCATGCATGTCCGTGACAGCAGAACCCATCTCACACACCCCAAACATGTCCAAGTACCGCATGCTGCTCCTCTTGATGCATTGTAAGACATACAACATGGGTCACGTCTCACTGTACTCATATGCAGCACCATCATGTCCCTGCACACACACATCCATACATGACCCATGTCACACATACAGCCAAGTAGCTAACTACCACCACACTGCAACATGCACTGTTTTACATGGGAATGCATGGGCACTTAACGCTCGACTCCAGACGGCCGTGCATCTTGAGGATCTGATGGTGAAGAACTGGGCGAATGTGCTCCAGGACCCTCATCTGCTGGGTGGCAATCTGGACCCGGCACCCCACTGCATCCACTGCATCTAAGAGGCGCCGGGCCTTCTTGAGGGTCCTGGACTTGTAGTCCTCCCAGCGCTTCTGGACGTGTTTGATGTCGTGGGGTGCCACCCCCTCTGCATTGATGGCACCCACTATGTCCATCCAGATCCTCCTCCGTCCTTCCTTGTCGGCACGCGATGGTGAGAAGAGGGCATCATAATGCCCCGGGACTTGCTCCACCAGGATGCCAACTTCATTGGCAGTGAAGCTGGCAGCCCTCTGCCTCTCTGCTGGGGGGTTGCCACTGGTGCCAGATGGTGTTGCGTCGGACATGGCAACCCCTGAGGCAGGTGTGGGTGGGAAACTGGGTCCTGGGGCTGGGCTGTGGAGCGATGGAATACCAGTTGGGAGTCTTCTGTTCCAGCAGGGGTGGTCACAGCAACTGGACCCCTGCAGATGGCTGATGTGCAGGCACCAAATGGCAGGGCACTTTTGGCAGCAGGCAGGCTGCAGAAGATGGCTTGTAGGAGGCTCCCCGGGGATCTGGGGGGCAGGTAAATGGCCTTCTGGGCAGGAGCGTGGTCTTCCGTGTGCTGTCACGTTGCCAGCTTGATGCAGAGTGAATTGGCACGTGAAAAAACAGCACGTCAGCATGTAATTCAAGGAAAGGGCCTTAGTGCGTAAGCGCATAAGTGATGTTGCGTGCGTGGGTGTTTCCCTCAGCACGGTTGCATCCGCACGTGCAAAAACAGCATGTCCACCTGTGAATGCATGTAATTCAAGGAAAGGGCCTTAGCGCGTATGCACATCAATGACGTGGACATTGCTTTGCGCGCAGGCCTTGCCTTCAGCACGGGTTAAAGGTGAGTGCGGGCCAGCAGTCCACTGTACGTGCTGTTCGTGGACACCGACGCATGTGTTTACTCTTCTGGAATCACACGTGATTACTTCACAGCATTTGAAGTTCGTACCTCTTCTTTTGGCGGGGTGTTGCCTATGTACACAAGTGCGTGTGTTTTTCTTTTTCTTTTCCACGCAAGGCAGGCGGTGAGTCGCGCACGCTATTTTTCCCACTGTGGTTCCCCCTGTGCATTGCATACCGTTTTCAAGGTCATAGTAGCCTGCATGTTCCATGCGTATGTGTTTTTGTGTCCCTGGGTGCCACACGGTACTGGAGGTTAAATCCATGCAAGTGGGCTACCGTAGTCGCATGCGTATTTTTCTTTTGTAAATTTACTATTTCTTGTTTTTATTTTTTGTCAATTTTTTTTTTTATTTTCATTTTTTTATTTTTGGGGGGGCCTGAGCGTTGTGTGAACCGTCATTTTTCCGCAGGGTCACAGACAGCCTTGCAGGAGGACTGGGGTACTATTCCATCCAGTACCTTGCCCCCTTCTACCCAATTGCCCAGGACAATTGTTGAGTGCACCTCCCATCGGCTATTTACCATCTGTGCCATGGTTGGGAGGCCACCAAAGTCTAAGGGCGGCAAAGTTGGGTGTCCTCCCAGGGATGGGCATGGTTAGGCACGTGGGTGCGGAGACCAGGCGGACAGGGAGTCCAGGGTGGCCAGGGTGGCTGCAGAGTGGGAAGAGGCAAGGTGCCCCACTGGGGTGGGATGCCTAGCCACGTGCTGGTGCAGACATGCCACCACCCCCTGTGGCTCCTCATGATGCAGCTGTTGCATCACAACCTGGCGCCCATATGACCCAACAGCAACATACATCTACTGTCACAGGCACACCGGTGTTGGTAGCTGCAGGTGCAGCTGTGGGCACCACCACCCGGGCTCTGGGTCAGGCAGCGCATGTTGTGTTGCGTGCCGAGGACTCGCAGGATAATTTCCATCTTGTCCGGATGGGCGGGTCACGAGGGTCCAGTGTAGCTGTGACTGGGGCACACGTATCTGGGCAGTTATGACATCTGCTGCCCCGAGCAGCTGGGTGGTGGTAACTGAATGTGAGTCAGACTCAAGCCACACCTTCTGTCCTCATACCAACACCCACTGCCTTGGTCCAGTCCAGCAACGCCACTGCCCCCACTGATCAGGGCCACATTGGCCACTCAGGGTCGCTACCACCGGCCAAAATGTGGAAGTTTGCTCCTGTGCAAAAGGCTGGGACCCCAGACACGGCTCCGGCCTCTGGCACATCAAGGAAGAAGCTTTTCGGCAATGCAGAACTGTACTTCCTTGTGGACTACATGTCAGCACACCAACGTAATATGCTTCTGGTCCCACAGTGCCATACAATGCATCACCAGTGTTGGGTCCAATGGCAGCATGTTGCAGATGGTGTGACAGCTACGGGATTCCAGGTGCGCACGGCTCAGGACTGCTCCAAGCATTGGAATGACCTCTGACGCAGTGCAAAACAACAGTGTGCCTCCAATTATTCTTTGTCTCTGGTGACTGGTGGTGGTCCACCTCCAGAGGAGGATGAACTCACTCAGCATGAGGAGATCGCTGCAGAGTTCATCTCGGAAGAACAAATCCGTGGAGTGGGAGAGAGGATGGATTATGATGCATCGTCTGGTGAGTATTGATGCGTGTTACTCAATGACATGTGTGTTTGGCATGTGTGACCCTCTCAGCTACAACTTGGCTCCTTCCTTTCTTCAATCTCCCTCTCTACCTGTGGTGTTCACCAGGGGTCTGACCACTCGGCCTGACTTTACAAACAGCACCTGGCAGCTCTCACCTACTGCATTTTCATTTTCTGCTACGACTTTCAGTGCTATGCTGATGACACTCAACTCATTTCCAGGCTGCCCTTGGCCACCTCTTCTCCCTCCCTTATTTCTGATAGCCTCATTGACATTTGCAATTGGTGTACTGCCAACGATCTCTGTCTAAATGCCAGCAAGACTGACATCCTCCTCATCGGTACACCTTCACCATCCTTTCCCCTCACTCTCTGGCCAACCCCCCTTGGCCCTCCTCCTACTTCCACCTGCAAGGCCAACAACCTCGGGGTAACCTTTGACTCCACACATTCCTTTTCCACACACATTTCTGACGTATTTTGAGATATATTAACTTCTTGCTTAACCTCTTCAGGGGTACTGTGCCTTTCCTTTCCTTCACCTACATGTGCACAGTCTCTCAAGCTTTGGTTGTCTCATGGTTGGAGTACTGTGACAGGCTCCTTCAATATTCTACCTGCCTCCACACTCCACCCTCTACCACTAATCCAGAACAGGATTGTGAGACTTGTCCTTGGCCTTATGCCCTGGGATCATATCTTTCCAGCTCTGAAATACCTTCATTGGCTACCAGTGGATGCAAGGATGATACAAGGAGAGGGGGGCAAAAAAGGGCCTTCTTTTTTGTTAGAGGGGGGCTTGACTCAAAAAGGCACTATAATGTAGTAAGGAAAAGAAGAGTGAACAGCTACCCCAGTTCATCCGTGTAGGGGAGGTAGGCTTAAAAAAGGCAGGGAGCAAGTTTGTACAAATACTAGCTATGGAAGGTCATGAGATGATTTCGAGAGAATTTTATGGTAAATCAATTTATTCATAAATTCAAACACACATCTAAAAAATTGAACCTATTAAAGATACATTTGAGCCAAATTGAGCTTGAATCAGAATTTATAAACTGTTTTATACACGTGTTGTCAAATACTACCAGTTCTCAAGTAGTATTACATTTCGCACCATATGTTAATAACCTTCATTCACTAAACTGTGATGTATAAAACAGTTTATAAATTCTGATTCAAGCTCAATTTGGCTTACAGTATCCAGCTGTAAGGTCTAATGTGGTAAACACCTTTGACCTGTGAACCTGGGCAAGACCCCAATCAATGAATGGAAGAAGCCACCTTGAAACAGGTGCCTTTTTCTTCAATTCTCATAGATCTGCACACAAACGCCAGTGGTCATTGGATTTTAGCTTACCTAATATAGGAGTGTTTGATGTATTATGAATATGCCTAATGATTTCTCTAGATTCTACATTTTTGATTATTTCAGTTAGTGATTCCAAACATGCCAGGGGTAACCTATATTGTTGCACAAATACTGGCTCCCTACCATGTCCTTCTGCTAGTATGGCCACATGTAAATTGGTCAGCCTGCAGTAATAGGCATCTTTGCCAAAAACCTCCAAAGGAGAAACCTCTGTACTTTCCTCTAGTCGTGTGGCAGTGTCTCTCTGGACAGTTGCTATATTCAAATATTTTGGAATATTGATCTCCACTTTGATATGCTTTTTTTCTCTTTTAGGTTCCCTTAATTCGAATAGAATACAATCATCCTGATGACAGCATACCATTTAACTTGGCTCATAAGGGTACACAGACTAAATTTTAAACAGTCCTTTAGGCTTAGTCTCCAATGATTCTGGTAACTCACCCTTTGCAGTCACATAGCTTTCAGGGAAGTTCCCATTCACTGGCTTACTGAAATCGGCAGTACAATAAGATTTCTTTATTTTCATTCCTAATGCTGAATGTTCTTCCAAATGAATGTCTTGACACCCTTTATTGTCCACTAGGATTTGAATGGGTCCATCCCCAAACTCTATCGGTGGTTTATATTCACATTCTAATCCTTCCTCCTTTATGGATTCATTTATGCATACACATGCACCAGCACCTTTTTATCTGTTGTCCCTTCCTATATTTTAATGCTACTGTAAACTGTCTGGTAAATGCAGGATTGGTAACATCCTTTTCCACCGGAAGCTCAACTGCATATGGTGTCATTTGGGCACAATGGGAAGCTTGTCTTGTGTCTTCAAATTCAGGTGTGGCTCCACCAAACCTGGACCAGGCTTTTTGGTTTAGAAAGTCTAATACCATACACATTCTGTGCATGATGTAACTTCCCAAATAAAATGTGTTTTGTGTCCCGCTCACGATCCACACCTTTTGATGAATTCTCTCAGAGTCAATTGTAATCTTTAACATGCATCTTCCTACAATTCTTTGTCCCAACATGGGGTCATCTATGCTGAAGATGTGTTGTTTCTTTATTTTAAATTTTGGGATTTCCTCCCTGTCAAATATTTGGTGGAGCACCTTTTCACTAATGAAACTCCATTCAGGCTGAAGCGCCAAATTGGCTTGAATCATTTCCGAATGCCCATTCAAATTGATAGGGATCCATGGCTGCCCTTTTCTGAGATTGTTGAAATGTGTTTTTCTTGATTTAACTCTGGAGTAATATTTGGTCTGCATTTTTCTTCATTTAGATAAAAACGCAATGTGTTTCATCTATTTCTGTTTGCCAATTTTTCTAGGGGTCCAAATAAATGTCCAGAGACTGCTTCTCTTTTTCTCCTCGCATTTCATCCTGACACATGAAAAGGACAGTTACTCTGGGCACACAGCCATTTTGAAGATATAATTCCACTGCACTTTCTGATTTAGCAACAGTGTGGCATTCTTTTACATAGTTGCATTGGGTCATTATTTTCTTATGTCTCAATGTTTTTTAAGCTAAAAACCATAATACTCCATTTACCACATCAATGAAGGTGTATTTCATTAATCGGTGTGACCAACACTTCCTGTCTCATCCGATGCTTCCCTATCTTTATGTCAACCTCAGTGACACCTTCGATAGGTATTTCTTCCCCATTGAAATTGTGCATGGGGCCTTCATTTTTTCCTCACCTTTAAATGATTTTGTTGAGATCTCCCTTCATTGATAGTTTTCACCAGTTCATGTGATATTATTATTGCTTGAACACCTGTGTCAATCATTGCAAATGCATTATATGTTTCTTCTATAGTGATAGGAGCATAGTACCTATCTTCAACCTGGTAAATGTACATTTTTGATAATTTCAAGACTTACAATTCTTAACTCTTTTTTACTCCTTGCTAGGCAAATGGGCATATGAAATGACATCTTACCCTCCTTTTTTTCCCACTTCATTTTGAATTTCTTTGTCTATTCTCCCAGGCGCAGAACTCATTTGGAGTGTAGCCATTGACTACCTCTCTGACTTGGGACCGCTAGTGTTCACGGCCCGATTTCTCATTGTGCCTTTCCCAGTGTCTGGGTCCTCACTACTTAGTTCCACATTGCAACCTATTGGCTGGGTATTTTCGCAAGTGTCATGGGACAGCATGTCAGTTTCTGGCATGTGACACTCCTCGTGTTATGTATGGAGCCTTCATTTCTGTCCCTTGGAAAATTTGTGGTTCGAAATACTCCTCAGGTGATTGACCTAAACCTGCCTTTTGGGCAATTGTTTACTCTGTGTGGGTATTTTTTTTTTTATTACACGCTTAATACCTGAGTTAGGTTTCTAAGCGTGGATCCTGGATTGAATCGTCTGTTGCTCTGCATGGTCTTGCTGTCAAGACCAGCACTTTGCCCCTGTGCTATCCTCCGTTCACAAAAGTATTTTGATTATCAAGTAAGGATAATCCATCTGTTGATTCTAATTCTTCGTTTTCTGTTTCATTTTCTGATTGGATGCTCTTTTTAAATCTGCTTCTCTGTTCTTTGGGTTTTTCTTGTTTATTTTCCCCTTTCTGTTCTTCATCTTCGCACACCTGAATGGTGTGGTTCAACTCTAAATTGAACCACACTCCCTTTTTGTATGCGTTGAAATTCCCTGTGTCACTCTCATTCATTTGTTTTCTCATTTTTAAATCAGCAAGCAATTCAGTACAGTTATTCAACGGTGATTTATGGGCATCTGTGTTCTCATCAGGGCAGAGGTGATTAGCTAGCCACTTGTTGTCACTACACACAATATCACTCCTGTGGTCTTCTGCACCTTCACTTGGCTGTTGCTTTTGGACTGCACATAATTTTTCTATGTGCTCAGACAACATTTTGACTTTGGACTCTAAGCATTGAAACCTGTCCATGTCTCTGAATTCCTCTCTTTGTGGTCTGGGCTGGTAATTATTAAACTCGCCCTGGTTAGGCCTGTTCTGATATCTTTCAGGAACTTGATTTATATTTGTGCTACCTCTGAAGTCATGTGACACAATAGGTGGAGAACCTGGAGTTACCATCCTTTGACCGTGATCCTCTAGTGGTGCTGATTGATTATATTGGCAAGGGACATAATTCATATTTTGTCTTTCATTTGGTGGGCATTGTTCCCTATGCTGGTTTCCATGTTCAATGAATCTGTCCACATAGCTTGGTCTTTCTTGCTGACCATATACCATTGTACTATGGTCAAATCTACTCTGGGTCCCTAGTGTCTGTTATGGGCCATTGTACATTTGATTTTGATTGTTATTTGAGCCTGGCATATTGTGGCGAAATCCCACTCTGGGAGAAATACCAAGATATCTAGGACTAATATAAGATTTTCTATCGCTGGTATTGATGGATTGGAACATAGGAGTTTGGGGTGATGTGCCCAAGGAGGGACGCTGCTTTGACTAGATGTCATATCATTCTTTGCGTGAGTTAGGGCTGATTCTATCAGCATCTTTACAGATTTTACCTCCAAAATCGCTGGTGTGGATTCCTTAGACTTTGGTTTTGTCTCTTTATTCTTAGGCCGCTCCTCTCTCTGACCAAATATCACATCATACAATTTGGTCCCCAGATCTATTATCCATTTTAGGTATTTTTCCCTGTCAAATTCACAGATTAACTGGGAGAACCTTTCTTTTTGGAGCCCATAAAAGTATGCAGTTTTAAATTCTACAGAGTTAGGGTTAAAGGTCACATCAAAGCGCAAAAATGTTCTTATTACATTTTGAAAGAATTGTTGAGGTGACTCATTCTGCTTTGCCATCATAGTATAAGTGGCTTTCTTGGCATCTTGCATAGACTGGTAAGGTGAGAATTGATGTCTAACCTCCCTCTTAAAGTCTGCCCATGACAAATGTTACTGTTCAATGAGACCACAAATGATAGCAGATGCTGCATCTAGGGTGAGGTGAAAATACTGTCTATATTGTTCCCTAGGGATCTGAAGGGCTTTGAATATATCATGAACGGTCTCTAAATGATCTTCCATGCAACAGTCGCCTCACTTTTTTTTAGGTTTAATCAAAGTCTTGATGGATTTTATCATTTTTATAGGACTAGATGGTGCATTCTGGGATGTGGCATTTTGTCGCTCATTCCTATTTTCTTGTGGGCAAGAATGTGTGTGAATACTTGTAGGTGATTCAGACACTACCATTGAGTTATAACCAGGTCTGGCCAAGGGGCCAGCTGTTGGTACATTGTTTCCTTGGCTAGGGCTGTGATTGAGTTCAGCTCCAGTGAGCATAGTACCCTGTCGCTTTTCCTGAGATTTGAGATGAAACATTTGCTGTTACAGGTCCTTGCAGAGTCCATGAAGCTGTTCTGCCTCACGACAGAGATTAGAATACTCATCCCTGACCTTGTTGATTATTGCTTGCAATTTATTGATTTGTGTCTGACAATGATTAAGTACTTTGGCCTTTTTTAATTTTCTTCCAGTAATTTAAATATCTCCTGTTCTATAGCTCGGAGTTCTTTATCTTTCTCCTTGACATCTTCTCTAAGAGCTTGCATTTCAAAACTGCAACATCTTTATCTTGTCTTATATAATCCAATATTGCTTTTAAATAGGTTAATTCTTGCTAACTCTCCTTTAGTTGTTTCTGTCTCTGAGCCAATTGAGTAGCAAGATAGTTATATGTGGCTTCTAGTTCAGAGTCTAGCTCCCTCTGCTTTAATTCTGTTTTTAATTGTTGCACCTGATCACATTCATTGTCTAAACGGTGCTGTAATTTCCTAATTACTTCACTGTCTTTCCTTTGCATCTTTATGGATCTGTGTAGTAGAATCCAACGTTGTGCATAGTCTGATGATGCCGTTTTTCTCCTCTGTACTTTCTGTCACTCAGAATAACCTAAAGAGACACACCAGCACAATGCTTCCTTCATCGAAAATAACTTCAAATATCTCCTTTTCCACCTTGTAGTAATCAGGTTTTTCCATATTGTTGCATTTTCCAAAGACCAATTTGCATGGGCATAAAGCTTTGCCTCGAGGTACTCAGACAATTCAGAAATCTCAGCCTAAATCTGTGACATGGTGGCACTATTGCCATTGACACTATAACACAAGTCAAGTGAGCACACAGTACTGTACTATCTCACAGCACTACTTCAATTAATGAGTGCACAATGTGGTTATGTTTTAGGATGCAAGGCCACGCCCAGTAATTATTTTATCTTTTCTCGGCCAACACACCAAATCTGTAGGAGATTCTTTGGGTTATATTTAGTATCTTATGGTATTTTGCAGTATTTTTGGTATGGTGCTATTTTCATAGCTCTTGGCAATTTATTGTGGTAAACCTATTGGGGTATTTTTATGGTGGTGAGACTAATTTCAGAATACTGCCTAATAATTATTTCACCAGGGTCACTAACGGTAAACAAATGCTGGACTTAGTACACTCTGAATAAATGGCTCATGCTCTGCCCTTCGGCTATATTTTAAAATACATCAAGCACGTGAATGAACTACCAAACATTAATTGAAGCCTCTCCAATTTACTGTGACTAACTTTGCTTTGAGATTTCTTACCACACGTTTTATCTCTCTATGCATGCCAAATCAATGAGACTGAATTCAGAAGAAATACACTGAAATTAAATTACCATTTCAAATATTCTTTATCCTAATCTGGAAATATGCAAGTTATACAGAGTGACACGTGCACCTACCTTGTAATTCACAACATAAGCAAGGTTTTTCCTGCAATGGATTTCAATGCTCTATCTGCGATAATGTGCAGAGCTCTGCTGATTATTGCCCGGACTTCGCAACAAAGTTTGCAGAATAAATACACTCTGAATAAACAGCAAAACTTAGAGAAATATAAACTCAGTTTTACATGCACAGTTATATTCCTATCACTAATGCAGCACCTAACATGGCTGAACTATTTTAGCTATGCTACATTGTCTCAAACAGCCACTTCACATTCCCCTCAATTAACAGCATAATTACCTTGATCTGTTGGCGATATTCCCCGACTCAGCTTGGCGGTGACCCAGGGTCATTCACAGATAAGGTCGCTCAAGACTTCTTTCTCCTTTAGCATTGCAAAATTGGAAACAAAGAAAATCTAGAAATAAGAAAACTAAAACCAAAGATTTCTCTTCTTAGCACTGTGGAGTTCCCTGCTGCCAAAAAAAAATCTTTCCTACAAAAGCATAATAATTGAGTAAAAAGAGTATGTTATCAAACGTCTCTTGATGTTAATCAAAAAATGGTTTGTAATATATGCAACCACAATACCCGTGACATTTGGAGGATTTTATGGACTGTAAAAGGCGAACACCATGCCACTGTGGATTCAGCAATTGATGGCATTACTTGGATTACTTTCTTTGAGCAAAAATATTCATTACCTGTTATGCTTTCTGCTTATGAGATTCAAAACATAATTTCTCATATTCCTCCTATATGCCCCTGGTCCCTAGATGACATTGTTTTTGCTATTTCTAAACTTAAACCATCAAAATGCGCAGGACCTGATGGGCTCCCGCCGTGTGTGATCAAAGATGACCCTTTATTTTGGGCAAACATCTTTTTAAGGCTCTATCAATCCATCTTCAAAAGGAAATCAATTTATAGATCATGGTTAACTTCTATCATTATACCCCTTCACAAGAAGGGTCCTCTGAATGATCCCCTCAATTTCCGCCCAATTGCACTTATTGATGTAGCAGCCAAAGTTTTTGCGCTTTTGATACTTCATGTGGTGGAAACTTTCATAACCATAACCAAACTTAAATCTATGGGGACACAATTAAATGCTACAATTCTGGCTCATTTGACAGCAGCCTCTCATTTGTTTACCTCTGGGCCCATCTACATAGCATCTTTGGACCTTTCATCTGCATTTGATAGTGTAATTAGAGGAAAATTATGGTAAAAGATGTTGGACTATAAATGTCCCCGTTATCTGGTTGCTCTCATTGCCTTGCTGCATCATAAAACCAATTTCAAAGTGCGAATCTCAAGAGAGGGACTTTTGACAGAAGTCATTCCAACTTTGATTGGTGTCAAACAAGGTTGTAACCTTGCAGCGGTACTTTTCAACCTCTATTTAGCGGACATTGATCAAATCAAATTTGCTATCTTGGTTGGCATATGCCGACGATGTTCTTCTTCTGGATTGTACACATGCAGGCCTTCAAAATAAGCTTGAATGTTTTTTCCAGTATTGTACTGCAAATAACCTATCTGTGAACTCACTGAAATCCAACATTATAATTGTATCTGCGCCAAAGAAACTGCGTAAATTTCCTTGGACAATGGACTCAAAGGAAATCCAGTTGGTTACCCATTTAACAAACTTAGGCTACAATCTGACAAACAATTCCTCCTCCTTATTTTGGCAGAGAGGCAGAGAGCTCTTGCTGGGAAAGTGGTCCCCTTAATTGGCCAAATGAAAATAATTCTGTATAAATATTGTACATTTTCTTTCATCCCTTTTTGAGTTCTATTCCAAGAAAGTGCAGGCTATTATCCTTTATGGGTTGAATCTTTGTCTTACAGACCTGGCCTCCTTCCTGAAAAATCTTCAATGGAAGATTTGGAAGTCAACTTTGGGCTTGCCAAATTATCTCCCCAACTCAATATTGAGTCACGAATTGGGGCTTAATTCACTTGCATCTTGTTACAATTGGAGAATGCTAAATACATTTATGAAAATGCTTTTTCCTCCACCAAACTCATACGAGGATTTCTCCAGCATGTTGAAAAAATCTAAACCAATTTCGATTGAACGCTTTCAGAAACAAGTACATATATTGTTAACACAGATCAATTTCCTCCCTGAAGAATTGCAATGGAATTTGGGCTTGGCAAAGAAGAGATTCTTTCGCGATGATTGGGCTTCTACGTCTAATTTAATTTCTACATACTCCTCCTTTTCTGAATATGCTACTTTTAGGCACAAACAAACTCCTCGCATGCAATACTTAAATTTATGTCCCTGTGCCGAGTCTCGTAAACTATATATGAGATTTCATCTTGATTTGTTCAACACTAAATCCCACATAAAACATTGGTATGCGCGCATACATTTTTCCTATGACAAATTATGTCGTTTTGTGGTAATGTAGAGGCAGAGGAAACACTTAAACATATCTTCCTCTTCTGCCCTTACTTTGAGCCACATAGACTTCACACAATGAAAGAATTTCAATTTTCAAATACAACAATGGGACGGAATCTCATATGGGCCAGGTTTATGTGGAGAACAAGTAACTATATTACTGGTAACGGTGCGATTTCTACGAATCATTGACTCAGCTCTCACTAGATAATGGCACATCATATGGCCATATATATTTTCTGAAGCAATGCTGTCAGTATTAAAGGGAATGCTAATGTATCCTTTGTTATGTCTTAGGAACATATAAGTTTTATGACATTGGGAAATGACATTCTCTCTAGAAACCTAATACGCTCTGTGTCAGTTTATGTGCTAATTTATTTTTGATTATGTATAGGTATTTCGTTATGTCAAGTTTTAATGTATTTCGTGAAGGTATGCATATTTCTGTATTTTATTGTGTATATAACAAACACATGTTTTTATTTTGAAAGAATTTTTCTTTTTTTTTCTTTCATGCAGATTCATTGTAACTCTGATTTTGTAAAGGTGCGTAAGCACCAAAAAAAAATAAAAAAAATAAAATAAAATAAAACGATAAGGTCGCTCAAGACTTTGCAGCTCTTCTAAGGACTGCCAACCCAGGGGAGAGACAGCCTAAGCCCACTAGGCAGTCAGCCCAGAAATCAGCCTTCTCTTCATTCCGTCAGTGAGTGCAAGAATGCCCAGCCCTCTCTGCCTCAAACCTTTTTCACAAAACCCTCTGTCGCTCAAAAAACACCTCACTTTGACAAGATGATCCCACTAAAATAGCACACGATTTCCTCTGTGCCTTCACCCAAAAGACAAACTGAATTGCGGAAGATATGATATGATATTATAAGGCATTTATAACGCACCTATACACACGTGTTTCAAGGCACGATGAGGCAAGGGAGAGGGATCAGAGGGAAGACAGACAACAATCCTACTAGGCCAGGTGTCATTCAGATTGCGCAAGTGCAAGGGAAGGAGGGAAGGGGGAAGTGTGGGGGGAAGGGGAGGGAAAGTGCAGTACATGAGATAATAGAAAAAATATCAATAGTAAAGTACGGCCAACAGGTGGCAAGTGCAAGGGTAGAGGGTAAGTGCAGGCATCAGGTGTCAATTGCAGAAAGTGGGACTGCAGGGATACTGAAAACAGTCACCAAGTGCGGGGGTTGCCAGGAAGGCAGTGCAGGTTTGCGACTGGTGGGGCAGGGGGCCTACGCCTGAGATCAGAGGGTGGCCAGGTAACCAGTGCAGATTCAATTTCAGCCAGGAAATCAGCAGGGCAGAGGAGGAAAAAAAGCAGAAGCAAAGAGAAAGGTTTTGAGGTGCTTCCGGAACCGGAGATGATTCTTCTCAAGTTTCAGGGGGGCAGGGAGGACGTTCCAGAGGGAGGTCCCAGCTGAAGAAAGATATCTACCACCAACTCATTGCTTGGAGATGCGACTGACCCTGAGGGAGTTGGAGGCAGATGAGTGAAGAGCTCGAGAAGGAAGATATTTAGGAAGAGAGAGTTGAAGGTATTGAGGACCCAGGACTGGTCCAGTCCTTCACTGGAGTGAAGAGGAAGGACCCAAGTTGAACCTGGGAGGTTCGATCAGAGAGAAATGAGATCAGCCACACCAGAGTCTGACCAGTGATCCCAAGGTTATCGCAGAGACAGTTGAGCAGGATGACATGGTTGACCATGTAGAAGGCAGAAGAGAGATCAGGTAAGATGAGGACACAAGGGGGTGTTGGAATCAAGGTTGGAGAGCAGGTCTTCACAGATGTTCAGGAGAGCAGTTTCCATGCATCTGGCAGCTTGGAAGCCTGACTGATGATCATGGAGACAGCCAACAGATTCAGTGTGAAGATTGAGCTGGGGGATGGCCAGCTATTCCAAGAGTTTGCCAAGGAAAGGAGTGATGGAGATTGGGCGATAGTTAGCCGGGCAGGATGGGTCGGCAGAGGGTTTCTTAAGAAGAGGGTGTACTAGGGAGTGCTTCAGGGGGGAAGGGAGGACTCCAGGGGTGAAAGAAGGGTTGCGGAAGTTGGCCACGGCAGGAGCCAAGGAGTCAATGTAGTCCTTGATGGTTTTGGGGGAGACTTTCATAGATCGGACTTGTCTAGAAACCTTGTCAGGGGAGAACTTGGAAAAGGCTGAGAAGGAGGGAGGAGAGGAGGGCGAAGAAGGGCCAGATGAAGAGCAGGGGTAGAGAGAGGAGGAGGGGAGGAGGAGAGAGAGGACAGGATGTCCTGAGTTTTAGAGATGAAATGAGAAGCCATTGCTGTGCAAATGGCCTGGGAAAGGACAGGAGAGATAGAGACTGTGGCAGAATTGGCCAGTTCCTTGCAGATTTTAAAGAGTTCAGCCGAGTTGTTGGATGCTGCAGAGACACAGGCTTGGATATGGGCTCTCTTCTTAGTGCAGACAGAGAGCCGGTATTGCCTTTGGAGCAGGTGGCAGTCCAGTTTGCCAGGGGATGTACAGGAAGCATGCCATTTCCTCTCAGTTACCCTGCACTTGCGTTTAAGGTTGATGAGGTTGAAGTCATACCAGGAGTTGCACTTGGCTTTGGACTACAGGTGGATCCTCATGACAGGTGCAAGAACATTGAGAGTGCCAGATATAGCAGAATGGAGCATGGAAAGGGCTGTGTCAGGGTGTGAATCAGCGCTGGGGGGGGATGATACATCTCTCCTGCGCTTCCTGCTCCAAGACAATGCTATGGGCCTCATTACACGGTATGCAGTAAGGGTTTACTGGTACCGGTAAGCGCACCGGTACCAGTAAACCCTTACCGCTTTACTACGTGGTCCCTTTGCCGGACCCGACCTCAACGGCTGGTTTTACCAGCCGTTAAGGAACGGGCCCGCACAGGGACCTTGGTGCTAATTACGGTACCGCAATTTGCAGTAACGTAATTACCTCCTTTCCCATTCCCATTGAGTCCTATGGGGGCAAAAATGGGAATGGGGAAGTGCCTTGGTGAATGGGGAATTACCGGCCCCGCTCACCTTGGAGTAGGCTGGTAATTCCGCCATCCAATAAGGCGGACACAGTAAAATACTGGCGGCAATCATGACGCTAATAGCGCCATGGTTACCGCATACCGTGTAATGAGGCCAATTTGCACTAAATGTTATTATGGGAGTGATATGTTAAATGGATTTCGGTAAATTAGTATGTTAGTTTTAGGTTAGTTTCATATTTAACTACAACTCAGCCCATTAAAATAGCATCATGGAGCAACGTGATCATTTTCTAGCAGATGTTCTGTGCATTTGCATCCAATTAGATTCAGCCTGAATCTCATACTCTTGAGTCCATCTATGAGTCGCACACCCTTGGCCCTAGTTAAAATTCAAACCTTAGTTAAAATGTAAATGATGAAATTCAGAGCCTGGATGTTGAAATGCTGAGCTTACATTCTTCCTACAGGACAAACGTTCCTACTACTAACATGAATTAGCCAAAATGTGAGAACTTTGTCAAGGGTGAACCTTAGGCAAATATTTGGAAAAAGTTGTCTGAAGTTCGTCCACATGGTTCAAAGTGGGAGATAGAGTTGAAGTTCCCATTCAGTCTCAGGCAGTTTTGAGAAAGGAAGGAGGATGTTTCAGGAAGCAGACATAGGATATTTAGGGAAGGACAGGCACATTTAGAGTTGTGGTCAGAAGAACAGTAGGTAGAGGTAATAGGTGACTTGGGCCCAGTCAGCCAGTGGGATGGCAGGGATGGTATAGCAGCATTCTGGGAGGAGTGAAAAGCGGTGAACAGGGGCAGATGGGGACAGCAGCAGTCAGAGAGTTCTGACCAGGAGAAAGGATGGCTCAGCATCAGTCAGTAAGTTGTGTGCAGGGGCAGATAGGGCATCAGCAGGCAGGGAGTAGTGTACACGGGCACATGCAGGGCAAATAAAATGTTTTGTGAGAAACGAAAAATAAAATAAAATAGGTGCATTTACGGGTGGATGGTGCAAGGCAAGTGCCGGTGGCTGGAGTCCCAAAAATTATAATGTGGGTGCTCTGGCTGTTCTTGCATAGTGTAACTGCCGCATCGCATCTTCCCATTCTCGAGCTTTTGTTTCTCTTCACGTGGGCTAGGAAACAGGAGTCACATTATGCTTCCATTACCTGCAGATTTGAAGCACGGACGGCACCGCTTTTACTCAAGACACATGTTTTCTACTATGTACAGATTGTTCATTCCGCATAGGAACAGTGTGTGTTGAGTGTCGATGCATTAAATCATATGCAAACCAACCCAGGCTGCCGAGGTGGATTTGGCTGTCATTTTCTGAGCGGATTCAACCTGCTTATGAAACAGATCACCACCATGGACTCGAGGGCGCCTTTGGGAGTCCACATAGGCAGAAGAATGCATGGCCTTACATGGTGGAGACCGTTGTTAAGTATTACCATCTGACGCACTGGAGTGATTATGGACAATGAACATAGTGCACACAAAAGAAATACCCTTGGCCTTTGAAACAACAGTGCCTAGGGAAACCACTGGAGGCTGCATACATGTCAACATGCCCCATTACAATTCGGAGATGGGTGTGAAGTCCTAGTTTTTCTATTACCTTCTTCACTCTTTTTACAATGAAAAAAAAATCAAACCCACAAATCCTAGAATGAAACGAAAAAAGGACTGGACAAACCTCCCGAATGGAATTGGCATTTTAGCATATATGCACCTGGTGACTGAATTGTAGTAGGCTGTGAGAATGGGGGGGCGTGTTGTTTTAATAATGTACTTCAATGCAGAAATGCTATGAGCTGACTCAGCATACGCTATCATTTGACCTTTTGGTTGGATCTGCTTCAGACGCATTACTTTGTGTGTTAGACACAACATTAATCGATTACTCTTTTCCCAACCATCTCACATGTTTACCTGCTTTTCAAAGCAAGGATAATTGGCCACAACAATCTGCTTGTTTTTAAATGTTTTACCAAGGGCTCTACTGCAACATGCCATAAACCCAAATTAGTGGGAGTCGAGTTCATTATACATACATAAGTGACTATTTTAAAACTTTCATTTTTAAACACATGCGTTTGATAATAAAATCTCTAAAAAACACATTTGAAAATACACTTTTTATATTTATATTTTTATATTTGCTTTGCTGTGCAATTAATATCGAAAGTGTACATTTGACAAACATTATGTTCTCAGTTTATGTCATTTCTTTGGTATGTTTAAACTGATTTTCCTCTTTGCATCCCTCAGTCATGTCCCCATTGTTATTCTCTAAAGCGGGGTTGTGGAACGTTTGGCTTTCCAGGTGTTTTGGCCTATAGATCCCATCAGCCCTAACCAGAATAGACAATGGTGAGAGATCATGGAATTTGTAGACCAAAACATCCGGAGAGCAACATGTTGCAGATCTTTGCTCTAAAGCATGTTCCCAATATTACAGTCATACATTTTATTTGAATGTAAGTACCTTACACCTACCTCTTCCTTTGACCAAAGCTGTATGCGTTTTGGTCCTTTTTAAAAAAAAATATCCTGTAATATTAAAATAAATGGGCACATGTTCTACCTGCAACAACATTACTTCCTTCTGTAATTATTTGTAATGGTTATGTCATTTTTCAAACCTTTTCTCACTTTTTTCCACTTTTGGTTTTCAAACATTTGTGTTTTTCAAACTTTAATGTGGCAAATGTATATTTTGCAATTCAGCAACAGATACCTATTGAAATATTGCGAATTGCATACAATGAAAGCCAGCTGTGCATCCCACCACCATTGGCAATTGCAGCGCCATTTTGGTGACAGTGGCAAAGGTCTGTTCCATGACCACATACATACGACTAGAACCTTGGGGTCATCTTTGACTACACACTTTTCTTATCTGCCCACATCTCTCATGTCTCTAAAAAGTCAAACTTCTTACTGCACCTCCTCAGAGGTACTCTTCCCTTCCTCTCCTTTCCCCAGAAGCTCACTGTCTCCCGAGCTCTGGTTCTCACTAGTTTGGACTATTTCAATAGCCTCTTTCTAAATCTACCTGCCTCCATTCTCCGCCCTTTGCAACTAATCCAGAACAGTGCTCCAAGACTTGTCCTTGGCCTCAAGCCCTGGGATCACATCTCTCCAGCCCTGAAATCTCTCCATTGGCTCCCAGTGGATGCAAGGATTAAATTCAAAACCCTCTGCATTGTCCACAAGGCTTTCTGGGGTCTGGGTCCAAAATACCTTCAGCCATCCTTCAGCAAATACCTCCCCTCTCGAGCTATTCACTCGTCCACCTCTAGCTCCCTCAGGGTCAGTCATTTTTCAAAGAAACGAGCTGGGAGTAGATCTCTGTCTTCGGCTGGGGTCTCCCTCTGGAACAGCTTCCCTGCCACTTGAAACTTGAGGAGAACCATCTCCGGTTCCGGAAGCACCTCAATGCCTTCCTGTTTCCTTCTGCCTTAGCCCCTCCTTTCCCCTGCTGATCTGTTCTCTCTCGGTACCGTGCACCTGCCCTACCCTCTGTCTTCCGAGCCCAAGTACCTGCTCAACCAGTCACCCACCCGCACTGCCTCCGGGCCACCCCTTGCACTGGGGTCTGTATCTGTACCTATACAGTCCCCCCCTTTTCCCCTCCTGCAATTATCAGACATACCCTGTGTGCTGCCTTAAACCCAGCACATGCCACTTGCTGTCTGTCCTACCACTGTTTGTTGCCTTTATTATCTAATTATTTTTGATTATTTATCTGTTTTTCCTTTGCACTCCCCCATGCACTTTTCCCCTTTCCCGTCCTTCCACATGACTTGCACATTCTCAATGTCACTGGGCCTAGTAAGATCGATCGTTGTTTTTGTTCTCCCCTGTTTCCCTCCCTTGCCTTGTCGCGCTCTGAAACACATGTGTACGAGCACAATAGAAATAAAATATCAATATCAATACATCAGAAGAAAACAAATCGTTTCATAACATATTTAACTGCATGCAGGGGACCACCAACTACTGCACTTACATGTTGCTGGTCTACTACTTGTATTTCACAAACTCCCTATTTGTAGTGTAATCGCGATGAGTAAACTGAGGTGAAATCTCCTTTACTCTTACTTTTGCTCTCTGTTTTGAGAGAAATACAACTGCCTGAAAATACACTTCGCAGGCACATTTTTACAATGGATTCCAATGGAATATGGTTGCTCAATAGCAGGTGCTAATGTGAGGAGCATTCCACGAGAATCAGTTTGTTTTCTGCCTGAATTAAAAGAAGTGCTCTACTGAGACAGAAGGCAAATGCAAAGCAAAGATAGTATCTCTGCTTTGCTGCCCTCTTATGCTTTGGGAGGCAAGGAAAACAAGCATTGACAATGCCAACAATTTGGGTTTTTGTGTCTACCTGTACTTCAATCTGTACTCCAATGCAAACTCGGTTTTCCTCCACATATGTCATTCTTCCCCATTTGTACTCCAATGCAATAGTTTTAGCTTATAGGCGTCTCAAGTGACCAATTACATGTGTGCTCACACCAGAGATACTCCGCCAAGGACATGTTTACTCAGACAGGATCCGCAATGATACAATGTTTGCTCAGTGCAACGTTGTGGGCATTCATGGCTGCCAGCATGGAAGAGCTCAAAACTCAGAAGCCAGGAAGGTGGTGGAACTTTCTGAGAAGGGCAGTGACTAGCACGCCCCCTTACATGCATTTTCCCCTGCAGTAAGCCAACCTGCATCTCCTTTGGGCCATGTGCAAGAGAGGAGGGGAATGCCCTGGTCCATGCAATGTCCACTTACTGAACTGTAAAAAAGGGAAACCCTACAGGGCCACCCCAGAGCATGTCCTCTGCTGCTGGAGACTCCCATTGTGACGTAGCTCTGAGTGAGGAGTTTGGATAGCCGAACATTTCTCGATGGGACTTCTAAAATTGATGTCATTTTAGTTTAGAATCTATTGGCGAACGTAGAACGTCAAATGCGTGACACCGATTTTTTGGCCGTCAGCTGTGCATCCTTGAAGAATTTCTGAGTCATTGAATTATTGCGAGAAAGCAGAATGAAACATGTAAGATGTGTTAAGAGTAGAGTATGTGTGATTGAGTGAGTAGATGTGGAGTTGTGGTTGTGAGGAAAATAATCGGTCAGTGGGGCAAGGGCAATTAAGTGTATGAACTGGTTTTATAGCTGAAACATTTAAGATTGATGGCACTATGACACCATGCTTGTGATAATAGTATATACAACTTTAAAAGACACTAAATGCAAAATGCATTGTTCTGATACATATATCATTTGTGATTGGTGATAACATCCTCTGCAAGGATTACGAATCAGGGGGTTAGTAATGGTTTTGGCCTAAAAAACATCACCATCTCTGCCTAACTGTCCTGGCCTGGTTGGGAATGCTTCAATTCCTATTTATTTCGCCTGCAGTTTACACCTCTAAAAATCTGCACACACATTGTGGACGGCATTGTTACTGCTTTTCCTTTTTGCGAAGATTTAAAAAAAGGCACAAAAACCCTGGAATGCCTGGATTTCTGTGCCTTAAATGTAAGTCAATAAATATTAAACACAGACGATGACAGACATGTACCTGTTAGAGCTATGGTCCTCTCTTGAAAATGTTAGTGAGGAATTATAGTCAGACTAATGCTTATTTCTATTGATGCCAACGGGTACATACTGAGGAGTGCACTGTCCTCATTCACACATCCAGTACTACGAGAAAAGAACATTTAGAGGAACTGCCAGTTCCTATCTGATACACTCCATGAACGGAACACCCAACCCATTTACAAACCATAAACAAGGAACAAGGAAAACAAGGGATAAGCTCAGAATGGAAAACAATAATATATCTACAAATAACCACAGATCACCCAACACCCTCTCAACAATTCAGTCCCACACAACCCACACTCCTCACATACAACACACACCCATTGGGCTAATGAATGAACTTACGAAAACATACAAACGGCAAAACACTCTGTGTTAAACACCCAATCACCTTAGACAATAAAGAAGTCAAATACCAGACACCATCCTACTGGACACAACAAGCCCAGTGCAGAAGACAATGCATATCCCGATGCATAGACGCCAGTTGTTCCTGGTTCTGCACATAACAGCAGATGAGCACAGCATCTATCCTTTCCCTCCCTCCCTCACTAACCAACCCCACCCACTTTTCCTTACAGAGTCACGTGAAGGCATGGAGACCTTGAAAATGGCAGAGGTCCACGTTATAAATGAACTTAACAAAATACCATCTGTCCAGTTCTTCCTCCAGCAGCGTGCTGCAGGATAGTCTTGTTAACCTTTTTCCACCAGGCCGGACTTGTGCCAAATAGTGACGTTGTTGTTGGTTTCCAATCTGTTTATTTTTGCTTAGTTGAAGAAGGCCATTTGATCTTTATTTAAGAGAGGACACGTCCAAACTCCCTGTCTGACTGCATTAACTTTCTGAAGAATGACATCCCAAATTGTTGTTTGTTGTTGGTTCGTTATCTTCATGGAGACTTTTCCTAAATGATCGCTATGATTAGCTCTGACCTGCCTAACAAGGACCTTCACTTCTGCACTGAAGACTACTCTAATCGTGAAACCTTTTCCTTGACAAGTTGCTGTCAATGTTTTCATCAGTACTCTGAGAAGGTATTGATGTAGAATGCAGACTAATTTCGAAGTCTTTGCTCTCATCCTCATCGAAGGCAGGCGAAGTCTGGCGCTTAATGATTGACGTCAGTTGCAAATAACAGAAACTGGGTTTAGTTGCTATGACAATGATTTGCAGAGCAGAACAGAAAGAGAAAACGTGAACATACAGTTAATCTCCAAGACACGATGCAATTTAAATACGCACACAGACAGGCAAACATGCATCAGTACTACTCTATCACGTACTGCACAATGATTTGTTGATGCAGCTGCAAAATGGCATTCATTGTAACAGTGCATGGGGAAGATCTAAAGCTATGCTAATTTTCATGAGGTTACTTCTAACTTCACAGTACAGTTAGATGCATGAACACGTTATTCAACTTATCCTCGACATTCTGTCACCGTATCAGCAATTGCATACTTATTTTTCACTATTTCCAAAACAAAGCGTTATCAGGACAAAAGTGAAATTAAATAATTATTTATTTGTACCAACTTTTATTATTACATTATTCTTTTTTGCTTATTATTATTATTATTATTATTATTATTATTATTATTATTATTATTGAAACAGTATTTATTGGTTCCTGATGTCTCATTTACTGAGATTGAGGTCTTGCATGTACCAAGGTGCTGAAGGTTTAGGTTTGCAGGTGCATTGGTTCAAAGGAGCATGCCGGTTGATGGAGGCTGAGAGGGTGGCATTGAGTACTTCAAGTAAAGAGTTGCAGTTCGTTTGGGAGTTGTCGGTCCATGTGAGGTGGAGGTTGTGAGGTCTTCTATGAATGCTTCCACTGGGAAGTTCTTAAAGGACCTGAGGTTTTGGCTGATGGGTTTCTGCTGAGAGTGCTCTACCGGGGTGGTGAAAGGCATGACTAGATGGTCAGACCAGTCCAGCAGGAGAGGAAAGCTGTAGTGGAAGGAAGGCGTTGCAGTGATGATTAGGTTGAAGATGGTTTATTTTTTGTGTGGTGCATCTTTCGTGTGCTGTGTGAGGCTGAGGGTGTTGAGAAGTCACAGGAGAGGGTCCTTCATCGGTTTGGTGGCCTTGTTGCCTGGGAGGTTGAATTCACCTACGAACGATGTTGTTGGCGTGTGTGAGGGAGATGGTGGTGACCAGGACAGTGAAGTCTTCAATGAAGGCACTGTTGGGTTTGGGTGGTCTGTAGGTGAGATGGAAGGTGACTGTGTCTGTCGGGGAGAGTGGGAAGTGGCAAGAGAGGAGCCAATGTTGTCGATATCAAGTCTGATGCAGGGCCACAATGTCTTTTGGATGTCTTTGAGGACTCTGCCTCTTCTTGTTCAGCTGGTCTTCGTGTTGGATGCTGTAGCCATTGAGGACAAGTCCATCTAGGATGTTGGCGGAGGTGGGTGTCAGCCAGGTGGTGGTTAAGATGGCATCAAGGTCATGTGTAGTGATGAGGTCAGGATGTCTGCTGCATGGGTTATAACTGAGTGGATGTTGGCAAGTATCAACTTCTGTGTTGTGGACGGTGAAGGGGTTCTGATGGGCATGAGGCTGATGTGGGTGAGGGTGCTGCATTGCAGAGTCCAGGTCTTAGAGGAGGGACTATGACCTTGACGTTGGCATTGCCTGGTGATGGTGGGGATCGCCTGTGGGGATGAAAGTAGAACATATATGTCGGTGCATGCTTACCTATTGTCTGAGCAGGGGTTCTGGTCCTGGGTCCTCCCAATGTGAAAAGTTCAAAACAGGAATTGCTCTTTTCTTTGTCTGGCCTTCAATTTGGATGCCCAGGTGAGAGACATCCTTGATCTAAGAGGTAAGAGCAGAAATGAAAAGGCAGGGTTTAGAAGGTGGGTGGGGTTTAGGCTATGTGACCTAGATCCACTTGCACTTGCTCACCAACTGCAAAGGAAAAGAGGCTGGAGGGCTGCTCAAGTAGGGAAAAAGGGTGGCAAATGAGGACGACACCAACAGTTTAGCAGTGATTGATAGGTAGGCAGGATTGAGCCACGTGACCTTTATCCACTTGCACATGCTCACCAACTGGAAAGGAAAAGAGACTGGAGGGCTGTTTAAGTAGAAAAAAATTGCAGCAAAACAGGAAGGCACCAACAGTTTAACAGTGAATGACAGGTGGGCGGGACTTAGACCACATGACCTAGATCCACTTAAATCTCCTCACCAATGTGCACATTTCCTATCATATTAAATGTGCAATGGATGAACGGACCTTCTAGTGTTGGAATGTATGTGTTACTAAGAAGTGATGATCTTGACTTGATTGGGTTGTTGAACGAAATATGTCAATTCACACAAAATACATGGATAGTGGAAGTGACATTACCCCCAGAAGCCATCACAGGAAGTCATGCCACATGAAGATTGACTCTAATGACATCACAGAAATTCATTTTATGTGATCTTTAGTGACATGCTTGGAAGTGGCCTTGTGGATGTTAAAATAGGTAAATAATTTTACAATGAATACAATAGAATATAGTTACTAACACAGACAAAAGTATATTTTAGTTAGCAACTATATTTTAATAAGGGTGCAGCCCTGATATTCCATGGATAGGTTCAAGACATGACATGTATAAAATCCAGTAGACTAAACATAAGCCACTGGCAATTCCTTCACATGCCAATACAGCCTCATATGGCCAATTACTGCTAACCTGTGGTAGTACCAACCTCACAATGCAGCTGAGGTCATTATATGAATATTGCAGTCCAAGCATTCCAAGTATGCCATAATAAGCCAAGTGCAGCATACTATATGGAAAAACTGATATGTTATGCCTGAAATAGCCATCCATGATGGGGAGCAGGTGCTAGTGTATCTATGTCACCTGGCATAAGCATCACCCACCAGGTGCCTTCCTGGTTTCTGCTCTTTTTCCCCACTTAGCAAGCCCCGGCCAACTGGTACCTTTCTGGATGCCGCTCTTTTTACCTACTTAAGAAGCCTTCCAGCCTCTTTTCCTTTGCAGATGGGGAGCAGGTGCAAGTGAATCTAGGTCACCTGGCCTAAGCACCACCCAATAGGTGCCTTCCTGGTTGCTGCTCTTTTTCCCCACTTAGCAAGCCTCACCCACCTGGTGCCTTCCTGTTTCCACTCTTTTTTCCTGCTTAAGGAGGTCTGCAGCCTCTTTTCCTTTGCAGATGGGGAGCAGGTGCAAGTGCATCTTGGTCTCCTAACCTAAACCCCCCATCTGGTGTCTTCCTGGTTGCCACTCTTTTTCCCTAATTAACGAGCCTTCCAGCATCTTTTCCTTTGCAGATGGGGAGCAGGTGCAAGTGGATCTTGGTCACCTGGCCTAAGCCCCGCCTCTTGGTGCTTTCCTGGTTGCTGCTTTTTTACCCTACTTAAAGAGCCCTGCAGCTTCTTTTCCTTTGCAGATAGGAAGCAGGTGCAAATGGATCTTGGTCACCTGGCCTAAGCACCACCCACCTTCTTAGCCCTGCCTCTTCCTTCCTGCTCTTAACTCTTAGATCAAGGGCATCTTTCGCCCGGGCTTCCGAAGTGAAGGGCACACAAAGAAAAGGGCAATTCCTGTTTGGATCTGTTTGGCGGACCAGGAGGATCCAGGGCCTGAACCCCTGCTCACACACCAGATAAATATGCACAAATATGTGTTTACCCCCTCTGTCCCCACAGGCCATCCCCACCCCTCTGATCCCCCTGTGATGTTCCGTTGGACCCCCCCTTCTCACACACAGGTGTTGCCTGTTTTGCTTGATTCTTCTACCCTGCTCCCCCTCCCCCTTCAGCCTACTTCTGCAGGAGTCTGTCCTGATACATTCTGGTTTCACCATCACAGTCTTGTGTCCAATGCTAGATTTGACTTGTATCGACTTCATTGATTCACAGTGTGTCATCATTTGTCATGGTAGCCCTGGAACATGCTGTTCCCATCTTCATGTATCCAGGCTTCCAACATTATGTGTTACTACTGACTTCTGCAATTGTATTTGCTCTCCCCTCTTGCTTCTCCACTCTTTTTGACTGCCTACTCTCTGTTCTCTCTGCCTCTCCCTTTTCCTATCTCTTCCCCTCCTCTCCTTACTTTCTTCTATGCACTTACTCTATCATAAGTGTCCCTGGTCCTAGTATGATAGCAACCTTATTTGTCTCCTCCTCCCTCCTCTTACTTGTCCTCCCCCCCACTCCAGCACTATCTGAAATGTTATCAGGTCTAGTACGATAGTCGCTTGTTTTGTTCCTCCCCTCCCTTTCTGCACCCCTCTCCCTCACCTTTTGTTTTCTCCGGCTCTAGCAGAAATGTTGTCAGGCCTAGTACGGTAGTCGCCTGCCTGTTTCCATTTCCTTCCTACCCTCCCCCTCCCTTCCTTATCTCTGTCTTAGCTCTTGCACTATCTGAAATGTCATCAGGCAGCGTATGATAGTTAATTTCACATTCTTACTGTTCATGGCCTGTAAGGATGACATTGTATTTTCCCTTGTCCTCCCTTGCCTTGAAGCGCTTTGAAACACATTGTGTATAGGCGCTATATAAATAAACATATCATATCATATCATGCTATGTATATCATAATATGTAACATATGGCCTGACATATCCTTTTACTGCCATCATATGCACGTACAGTATCCCCACACATGAGAAATGACATCTAAAGCCACTTAATATCTCATATCTCAAGTATGGTCACTATGGCCATGTTGCAGCCTAACATGATACTAGCATATGACAAGAGCACCCTCACAGATACCATATAATGCACAGTATGGTCACCATATTTGGGTCTCATTACATGTTTGGTGATGCTGTAAAAAGTGTTGGTAATTCCGTTGCCACAACATTTTTGAGCAGTAACAGAATTAGAATTAGAATTAGTTCCAAATGTTTATCTTGAAGTGAATGTTTTGCTTCCAGCAAGACACTGACGAATACATCCTCACTTTAAGGCCAAAATCCAGTGGCTTTACCATGGTGAAATTAACAATTGTGGTAAATCCCAAAAGATCCCCATTGAGTCCAATGAACTCTAAAAATAGGGATCAACACTGCTTTACCACCACTCGTAATGGGGCTAAAAGACTGTCACTGTCATTGTGTGCAAGTGCGGTCTCAAATTCTCCAAAACTGCATGTTGCTAGTAAATTCACCATATGTAAAATCCAGATTGATTTGTGCAGTTGCTGACATCACATGCCTAGCACTGTCTCAAATGCCTCAGAAATGTCATACCATGCGGTTTAATTTCTACATAAAGCAAACTTTGAGATGTTCACTTGCTGTAATCATATGACTAGCCCAGACTCAGTTCCTCCTGTAATGTCACTGTATGTCAGATAAAGACTCATAGCAGCATATTTTGTAATAATGCCACATGCCTGCTCCTTTTGTTTCTAAATGCTGTAATAATATCTGTTGTTTCCCAATGTAATGGTACTGAATTTATCAATCTAATAAGGAGAAGGACTGTTTCAAAACTGACAGGTTTCAAAGTTATGAAATGCAGGCAGAGCCCATGTAAGATGTAAATACTCACCCCATTATGATATCCAGCCTGGCAATATGCATTGCAGCCACAAAGAATAAGGTGCTGTCTCACTTATTCAGTTGTTACCATCATTGGCCATGCCCATTAGACTTTGAAATACCGGTATTAGGGGCTCGGAAGCCCAAGTGAATGGCCTGGTATATGCAAGGGCATTCGGACGGGCTCAGGCAACTTAGCCCCAGGAATTCCTGCCCTCCGTGTGTACTAAGACTTTTAGCACACTTGGTGAGGGCGGAAATCCGTGCCAGGCTTAGTTTAGGAAATAGATGAGGTAGAGGCTAGCTGTGTTTTTCATGGTGTCATGTTGTTATGGAGATGCCATGACTAAATTTGACTATGTATTCTAAGCTGTCTTGTATTGCGCGCAGATACCTTGGGGTGTGGTGCGCGCTATAAATAATAAACTAACTAACTAACAGCGTTTTGTTCTGAGGGAATGGTTGACATGAGGCTGTTGTTTTTGCCAGTTCACTGAGAAAGGGGTTTGTGTGCACCAACACTCAGAGAGGAGGGAACTTGACCGCCCATCCAGCCCCCTTAAAAAAGAAGAAAGAGGAGAGTGAGGGGTACACTTTGGACTAGGGTGCTGCTGGTGACCAGGGGAAGAGGCACCCTGGAGATTTGGCTTAGCCCAGCCTCCCAGGACGGGTACTCAAAGCAAATACCGGGTATTAGTACCCGGCGAGGGCACAATAAGAATGAAACAGCCATTACCGCCGTTTCATTAGGTCGCCGAGTCATTACCAGGCCGGGAATCCCTCTGTAGGGATTCCACGGCCTTTGTCCCCGACGGGGGGCGTGGCAGCTCCTCAGCCAATGAGGATGCTCAAAGCAGGACCATCACTGCTCTGAGCCTCCCACGGCTGAGAGGCTGCCTTCGCCCCCCATCGGGGACTCAGGTAAAGCTTTGACTTTTTTTTCGCTGCAGCGATTCGGGAGAAAAAAAAGCTTTTAGTGCCCCGGTCACGCCGTTTTTGTGGGCCGGAGTACTAATTCTCTATTTGTCCCTCACGGCGGGGGCATTACTGACTCAGGTAATGCCTCGGGGCCTTGGTTAACTATGGGCCCCGGGGCATTATCTGAGTCAGTAATGCCCCCTCCGCGTGGGGCATAGTGCTTAATTAATGCCCAGAATTTGATTGAATTGCTCGATCCTGCTTGGTTGAGCCAATCCAAACATTCTATAAAGGCAGCTAATATGTCTACATAATCACAGAATGCATGCTTCAGTTTGTAGTTCATGAATTGCATATCGTTTTCTACGAACTGTTTTGAACTACTTTGATTACAAAGGTATTAGAGTGGCTCTACAGCGTTCTTCAGCTGCCCTTGCTGACACTGAAAACAAAGAAACCTTTAAATGCTCCTAGACCGATATTAAAGCAGCAGTGTCGGGGCAATAATTGGATTTAAAGAACTCTGCATCCTAGTCCGATATGGAGGAGGTCTGTCCACCACTAAGAGGATGCCTGTGAAGCTTACATGAACTGTGTGATGTGTTTACTGTTTAGAAGTGTGAAAAGCACAGCAATTATATTTTACTTATAAGCACGTAGAGTCATGGGTGAAAGCCGAGCCCAGGCATTTTTTTCCTTGTACAAACTAATAGTTTGTGTACAAGTCACTCAATACATATGCGCCATGTGTCGCAAGGGCAATGCCAGGTTTAACAAATTAGAAGCCAGGAGTTGCATCCACTAAATGATGTACCTGTGTCTGGTTGCCCTTAAATGCTCAGGTGTATGAAAAAACAGGGAAATGGTTGATTTAACTGTAACCCTTGCCCATAACTGGCGGTTAGAAAAGCACTTGTGTTTATATTGTATGCATATATATATATATATATATAAAAGTCAATGGTTATGTGTGGGTTTGTGGGTTTGTGGGTTTGTGGCGTGAAGTGTTGTTCCTTATACAATTCCACACTGTTTCACAAATCTGAAACAAATTCTGCATAGATACCAGTTAGGAACCTCCGGACATTACTGGCTACAGGACACTTGGACACCCCCGCCCCCTTTCCCTGGATTTCATCAAAGGTTAAAATGTGGGTTTGTGGTCTGACGACAAATCTGTAAACCATGTTCACCAGGAAGGGAAACAAAAAAATGTATGGGAGGCGAATGGACCTGAGAGCCAAAGGTGGAGGCTGGCAGCATTCTAGAAGTTTCCACATTTTTTCAGCATCAGGTGAAATTACTTTTCTGTAGGAATTTTGCGAGATAGTGCCTGCTGACAAAGCGGTAAACCATATTCACCTGTAAGGCAAACAAAAAAAGTTGTTTCTAACGAGCTTTACAATGCTGTGAACCATTTGAACAAAAAAGTTTGATGCATCAGGTCAAGATACTTTTTCAGAGGATTTTTGCAAGATGGTGTCTACCAACAAAGCCATAAACCATGTTCACTGGGAAGGGAAACAAAAATGTTTGGCGCATCAGGTGATGTTACTTTTTCAGAGGATTTTTGAGAGATGGTGCCTACCGACAAAGCCTTAAACCATGTTTAAATGGAAGGGAAACAAAAATTGTTGTTTCTCAACCGGGTGCGACACGAAGAGCAAAACTTGAGGTCCATATGGAAAACCACATTTCAAGCCACTGGGATGCACAATTTCTGAGATATTTGCCCATTAATGCACCGCAACGAACTGCACCACACCAGAGTAAGGCAGAACAGCGACCTACAGGATCTTTAATTTTGAATAATTAATGATAGTGCTATCATGTCTGTCTACAGAACCCATTCGGAAAATGAGTCCTGGAATATTAATAAAAATATAATACCTATAATACCTATTTATTGTTTCTTACCTTTTCCTGTTGTCCCGTTCTTCTGCGGTTCACCGTTGATACGATTGTGACGTTTGTGAGACGCACAAAGTGCTTCCAATGAATGGAATGCAATGTACGTTCTCGTAGACCAGGAAGACTGGCGGCCATATTGAGAGAAGAGATAGCAGAGCAATGTAATGTGACAGCATGTCAAACTAGGTTTGAAATGCTGTCACGTTTTTCTAAATTTTATTTTGCATAATGCATGGGCATACATTTAAAATAATAATTATGACGCATTGTAATGTAACAGCATTTCAAACTAAGTTTCAAATGCTGCCACTTTTTTTTTTTTGTTTTACATGTTGCTTTATATTGCAGTTTGCATTACAAATGATCACTGATGATCAATGTATGCTACTGTTTGACTCATCACAGTGTGCCATCCATAATTACATTGGAATTCTAACTTATGACTAATGCATGCTACTGTTGGAGACACAGTGTGCAATGCATAATCACATTCACAAAATAAGTGTTCATGGTATTCAGAATTGGAGGCAAGTGTGGAATAGAATAATGCAGTTTATTAAACAAAGATAAGTGACCATTTTCTTAAACAAACAGGTACTTTTAAGTTATGGAAAAATTGTATTGCATTTTTACTTGCAGAAAAAATGAAATTTTAATTAGAAAAACTGTATTGCTTTTTCTAGCTATAACATCAAATTGCATGGTATATAACAAAAAAATAAAATTTGCAGCACAAAACTGCAATTATACATAAGAATGGTTAACTTGAAAGGTTACAGTATGTGTGAAAGTAAATACAACCTTACTTTTTCAAGCAGTAACATCTTACAGATAAACATAGAAGTTTCCAATTGCACTGATGAGCATCTTAATACAAAAGCACAGCTCATGAGCAAAAATTAATGGATGTGAGCTGTAAGGACAAGTGTAATGTAGGTAATTGCAAACTTAAGTGTGTAATTTTTCAGTGTGAATTGAATTGAATGTTTCTGAGGAAAGTAAATGAACAGTTTGCAAATTGTGGAAAAGAGTCTGTTGATGAATCAGGATTTTGAAAGGTGAGTGATGAAGTTGCAGAGCAGTATGGAGCACATTTGGGAAATAAAGGGACACTATTGTTGTTAGTTGCTGTGGATGAAGATTCAGAAGGAAAAAGGTTGCTGGATCCATGATGAAGAACAGATGACCACTTTTTTTGGTCTGCTGCTTGAGGCTGCCAGTAACTCTCTATGGAAGAGGCATTACGATGTCCGGTGACAGACATAATTTGACACGATTCCAGTACTGCATTAGAAAGTAGGTGTACTGCTGTCGCACAAATAGAGTGATTGGTGTAGTTGGCTTCAAGATGAGCGCGATGACTCATTTTTATAATGAAATTGCCAAGAGTGTTTTTGCCTAAAGGTTTATTGGATCACCATGTTTTTTCTGTTAGAAGCTCTTGTTCAGTGAGGCAATGAGGAGCAACAAAAAAACAAGGCACATCAGGAGGAATCCGGGATATGTAATGGATTAGCGACTTCACTGGACAGTCAGGGGCATCAGGAATGGCATACATGCGGCCACGTAGGTTGCTGCGGTATCTTTCGAAAAGAGGATGGTGATTCTTAGTGACCTCATTGAATGTGAGGCTTGCGTACTGATTACCATTTTCATCGGTAACAACGGTGAAAGCATTGGCGGGTAACAATCTAAGACCTTCACGCCCACGACAAGCAAAATGGATCTGAATGTCAAACCAGACTTTGTATTGTAGGGTATTTGGAGAATGAATGTTAAATACGCCGAGAAGAACGTAATTTTTGTAAGTCTTGTGGAGAGATAGCATTTTTGTGCGCTGCAGTGTCTTTGCCTGCTCTGCGTAGACGTTTGATTACACTGACAAATACATTATTTGCACTTAAAAAGGCTTCATTGTGCATTATGTTGACGTTCCGGCTAAAGGGTGTATTATTAAGATGCCGGTTGATGCCAGAGCGCAATGAAATTAGGCTTTGTGGCTGGTATTCAGTACCACCTGCAGTGCGAACCTCGGCATAAAAATGCCGAAGAAGTGATGCCAAGGATTGTATCGGTTCTGTCTCAAAGGATGTGCTGTGCCCTTTTTGGAAAAGCCAACTTTTAAATGTTTCAATGGCCCATTCGGGTTGCCTGTTGGGTGTTTTCTTCAGATTTCCCAAGGTCAATGGCATTCAAATCCACATTGTCCACAGAATCATGTCTGCTTTTAGGTGTTCTCTCACTGGTAGAGGTAGCTGAAGGACTACTATCAGTGTGACTGTGTTGTCTGTCTTTTATTTCAGTGTCACTGTTTTCCATCCAGTCTTGTAACGTGTGGGAGCCAAGGAGATTAAAGTTTAAGTTGCTCACTGTGTTCATGTTAAAAGTAGTTTTGCTGTTCACCGTTTCCATTCCTGAGCCCTGCGCAGCAGTTTTTAATGATTTGAAGAGTCACCTTTAAAGTTTCCATGGACAAAATCACGCAACGGAGTTCAACAATGAAAAAAGAAATGTCGTTTGAAGTTGCAGCATGAGGACCGAAGAACGAAGGGAATCCTGCTGAGGTACAGACCGTGTTTCAACCAATCAGGTAAGCTGCTGCTAGGTGCGCACGACCCTCCGGGGTACTAATAATCATTCCACGGTGAGCTTACCAGCACCCTTGTTTCCAGACCGGCAAACTTGTAATGAGGTTCACTGTGAAGATCGGAGTGGTAATTTTGATGTCACCAACTAGTTGTTCCATTTCTTCATACTCTGTTTGAGGGGAAAATTTGCATATAATCTGTTGGTCCTGCATGTGTAGCATTAAACAAGCAAGAAACAGTAATCTACTGCACAGTTAGAAGTGCCAAGATTAACAACACTTCCAGACAAGGGTTTGGGCTATAAATTGAAGAACCCTCTTCTATTTGATTAACTAGTTGAAGTCTTAATGTGTGGATGTAGCCCATAGATATTAACGCTGTGCCATTTCAACCTATAAAATACCTATTCTTTGTAGATAGGCATGTTTATCCATAGGTTCCTCTGACTCCTTGCAAAAAGAGGTTGCTTAATAGGAAATAGCACTTTCAAGAGCTGTCTGTGGTGAATTAGAATCTGCCCTGCCGAAGTACAAGGATGAGTAGGGGTGAAAATGACCACTCAGTCCTCACACTGCTGCAAACAAAGAGCCAACACAATCATAAACGGAAATTTGAGAAATGTACCTCCTTTGCCTTTTGTGGTAACGTGAGTCGATGGAAGGCTCTACTCTCAAGAGGGGTGTGCATGTGATTCAGTAGCGACCCAGAAACCAGCACATAAAAAACCAGCAAAGTAATGAAAAATCAAGGTTCTATAAGAAATAGATATACCTTCATAAAAGGTACCATATCAGACCCTTCAGGATATTGCAGCATGAAATGGTAAATTGTATGGCATCAAAAGCACATTTTGCAGCACAAACTTGTATTTATTGCAGCATTTTCGTGGCACATTTGTTATTTAATTGGTGGGTCTAAAAGTGGCACATCACTGGAAAGAGGTAGTGTGCGGCACTACAAGAGAGCTAGGTTGTCATTACTTGTACCTTTTTTAATCAATTTAATAGGAAGAGTCCCATATGTCCCTGGCTTGACAGAAGTGACAGAAGTGTTTGTTTTGTGATATGTTTTTGGTTTAATGTGCATGTCTATTTAATATTAACTGTATTAATCATTACCAGTTATAATGGTGGAAATATTCCCCTTCGATGTACCCCAATCCCCATACACCCAAATAACTCTCTCACCAACACCCCTCAGACTCACCAATTTTCCATCACAAATGACAATCCTTAACCTTTCACTCTGTCATGCACATAAGTGCTGTCACACTGCCAAGTCACAAATTGCACTCGCCAGTCCCTGTCACACTCCCAATCATACTCACACTTTATGCTCCACAATTCCTCTAGAAATCTACAGTCCTTCATTCTTTCTTGCTACTTCTGTATCTTGCATGCCTCCCCCAATCTGTTGCACTGTTCTCTCATGTCCCACTCTGCAACTTAATGCCTCTTTTCGACCAACCACTCTCTCTCTGCGTCCTGGCCCACCACTCCCCCTATAGCCCATGGTCTGATTGATGGCCCACCGCTGCACTGCTCCCTCTCTGCTCTCTTACCCATTGCTTCCCCCTCTGACCCACTGCTCTCCCTCTGCTTTCTTGCCTATCACTCCCCATCTGACCCATCACTCCTCTTCTCTCTCTGCTTTCCCTATCATATTGTGACCATTTTTACCTTTTTTTAAATGTACATTTTGGCCCAGATACTCAAAAAATGGGGCATCTAAAAATAAAACAGAGGATATGCAATTTTCAGATAATCCATTTTTGGAAATTGGAAGGCCACCTTATTCTCAAAGGATTTGCATGTCCATGGGGCAGAGCTGTAGCGCAAGCAATGAGCTGGTCATCTGCCTTTAATATATTGGTGTTGGAAGCAAACTCCGGCCAATATTTTCAACTGCCTCCCAGTGAATTTCACTGTGACGCGCCTGTCACTGTAAAATGGGACCCAAAAAAAGCATTTCTATCCCATTTCAGGAAAAGAAATGCAAGTGGGACAGCAACGGTTCACCTCGGCTGTTGCACTTAACAAATATATATATCTTTTTTAAAGTTGCATAACCGCGTCAGGAAAGACCTGGCCATGCAGTGATCACCTGCCTCGCACATTTATTTATGTATTTTTCTTTTAAATGTTTAAAGCGGTGACCTAGCTCGAGAGCAGTGAAATGCTGTACAGAGTGTGGACAGCCAACATTTGGACTACCATCTTTTAACAGTAGTGCAGTACTGTGAGGTCTGTGCATCAGTTTTTGCATCCATTGGAATTAGTCCTTGGTCAGGTATTGTTAAAAGAGACATGTTTTGAGAAATTAGTGAAATTAGAGAATTGTTGGGGCATTGCGAGCCAACACCGGGATCGAGTTCCAGAGGATGGGTGCATGGCAAGAGAAGGATTGTTTGCAGGTCCTCTCTTAGTGGATGAGTTGTGATTCAAGCCAGTTGGTCGATTTGCTGCGGGAAGAGCGTGTGCCACCAAATACATGGAGCTTAGCCACCAGGTATGCTGGTGTGTTACTCATGATTTCTTTGTAGATGATAAATGCAGTCTTGAACAGTATCCTGGCTTGAAGTGGAAGCCAATGTAGCTTGCGTAGGATGGGGTAATACTGTCAAATATCCCTGTTCCTGTAATATGCAGTGCTGCAGCATGGTGAACTGCTTTGTAGAGCCAAGTGAGCAGATGGGAGCCCTGTCAGGAGAGCATTTCCACCATTGATGTGCAAGACCACAAGGGCCTGCAAAATGGTCTGGAAGTCCTGCGGCAGGATGAAGTGTTTGATTCTTTGAAGGGTAGAGATTCTGAGCCAAGCTATTTGGGTCAGGGGTGTTTCAAGTTCTGGAAAGGTTCCAGGGCTACGCTAATGTTGAGACTGACAGGAATCGGGCTAGCTAGCCTTGTGACTGTAGCCCATAAGCTTCTATCCAGGGGGTACAACCACACAACCAGGGTTATATCCCCCTCAGCCCCCCTAGTGAGACTTCTGATGTGAGCCTTCTTGGCTACGTGTTTCTGGGAGGACAGGCTGTCAATGGTGAAGTCTAAGGATTTTGCTGAGTCTGAGAGTTGTGGATCAAAGTGGGTGTACCAATGAGGACAAATTCAGTCTTGGATGGGTTTAATTTGAGGTAGGCAGTCAACATCCAGGACTAGATGATGGCTAGGGAATCGCAGAGACAAATTATGTCCTGCACACTATTTACTCTCATTTACAACTGAGTATTGTCTAGGTATTGATGGGTGGCTATTTTGGTATCTTTGAGGAGAGTGCCCAAAGGCTCCATGTAGAGGTTAAAATGGATTGGTGAGCGGAAGGTGCCTTGGCGGACTCTGCTTGGAGACCTGGAGTTGGTTACAACACAAGTTCATTTGAGCAGTCTGGTATCTCCATGAGCGATATGAAGTAAACCAATTCAGGACAGTGCCAGAGAATCCCTTCTTGTAAGCAAGGAGGGAGAGAAAGACACGGTGGTCGACAGTGTCAAATGCAGCCGAGAGGTCAAGGAGGATGAGGAGGTATGAGTCTGCATTATCTATGATTTGGAGGACCTCATCCACCACCTGGATGGTAGCTGTTTCGATGCTGCACTTGGGGCAGAACCCTGACTGATTGTCATATAGGAGGTGGAGTTGTTTGGTTCTGGCGAGTAGTTTTGTAGCAACCACTTTTTCCAAGATTTTGCCAATTAATGGGAGATACATAATGGGCCAATAGTTGGCTATGTCATATGTATCTAGGGTTGTTTTATTTTTTTCAAAAGAGGTCGTATGAAATCAGTTTTGCAGGTGTCTGGAAATGATCCTTCTGCGAGGGAGGCATTGATGATGCTGAGGACCACACTGAGCAGCGGGCCCATCAATTGTTGTGATGGAGGCAAGAATTATATGAGGTGCATGGAGTTGCCTTAGTTTTCTGCACATTTAAAAGCACATCCTGTTTGAAACTTTGGGATGTGCTTTTAAATGAGCAGAAACACCCCTTGATTTGCACAAATCCACAAAGTGGTGAAAAAGGCCATCTGAATTGGTGCATAAGATGCACCCATTCTTACATCCTTTGTAGATTGTGCTACATTCTTTTGACGCAGGTGATTAGATATGCTTGTGCATTCAATTACTTGCATCAGAAAAAGTTTTGAGAACATGGCTCCTTGTGTCTTTTTATAAAATAAAATATCAGTTTTTGCAAAACAGCATTTTCACAGGTGTTTTTGTGAACATGGTCATTTTGTGTATTTCTTTTTATTGCCGTTTTGCAGTATTTTGTAGGATCCCAAAATTGCTATAAACTGGATGTTCTGCCATATGCAAAATAACTAAACAGAAAATAATACATGCAAATACCCCCCGAGAATAAGAAATATAGCATAATGCAGCACTCTGACTTATAAATTAGGGGTGTACGGCAAGTAAAGACCACAATGTTCTTGTGAAAGGATAGTTTTCTTGAAGGCAAGAAGGGATTTAGGGACCTAGCCTGTCTCTAGGGCCCGAAATGGAACCCAGGGGCCAATTAGGAGTTAATATAACCTTTTTAGGGTTCTTGGAGGTGCAACAGCAGCAAACCAGGCTTCTTGGTATTGTTCCATCATTTTGAATGGGGTTCGACTTTGTCAGCTGTGTTGCTCCAGATGGGTAGCAAGCACCGAGCTGAAGGTTGTTGAACTCAAAGAGGTGCAGATCATGAGGGCCACCAGTGTTGGTTTGTTAACGAAGTGACTGCTGCCCGGATGGTTCTAGTGGACCAGCTCCAGTACAGTCCTTGAAGCTTGCAGTTTGAAGGCTCCTACAGGGTCTAGTCGCCTGCTGATGAAGATCGACAATCAAGATGTTGGTGGTTCAAAGAGGTAGTTGGGAGAAGGCGGGTGCAACAATGAGCTTCAGTTTCAAGCCAGGACAACAACATGCTCAGCAGGCACAGTGCAACTGCAAAATGGTTTGAAGGTGCAGTTCAGCGGTCTGGGGGCAGCAGCCACATTCTTCTCGATGGAGAGAGGTGACCAGCTGGGTTTGAACGACGCTCAGTGTGTTTTCAACATGAGGGCAAACCCTAAGGGCTAACGGGTTTGATTTGACTGTGAATATGCTGGAGACTGGATGCATGTTTCCCCCAGATCGGTTTGATCGAGCAATTGAGGAGCTGCAGATCCTAAGTGGGATAAGAGTCAAAGATGCTGCAGACTGAATATGAAGTTTGGTTAGAGTGGTTCTGTGTGGAATTGGACTGTGGGTATGATGTGGAAGCCTTGCTTTTTTACTGTTCATTAATTAATAAAATGATGCAGGTATTTCCATCTCTGAAAGGGTAATCTGCTGATCAGAATCCACTTTTATAAGCTCCATGTCAAAAGCATGATACATGCCTGTGCCCTGTTGCATCAGCATCTAGGTCTTCAGTGCCTGTTCTTTTAGTGGCACAGAGCATGTTCAGAGGCCACAGTTGCCCATTTGACAGCTTCAGTGACAGCCAGGTCTCTGCTGTGCAGGGGCTGCATTTAAGGTATGCACCCCTTTACCAAAACTATGGATATTATAAGTAATCAATGCTGGTGGCAGGGTAAACTCTAAATATATGCCATGCATGGGTTAGGGCATGGTGCATGGTTCTGCTCATAATCATTGCAGCCACCTCAAATTTGATATCACACAAGTGGCAGGTCCTGTGCCCTAGCTCAGCTTTGAAAGGTAATGTGTAATCTAGCAAGACAGGTTGATCCTGGCAAGTGACAGGAATGTCACTTGAATGGCCATGCCTCAGATACAGCCACACAAGAGGCAGTTATTATGGGCCGAGGCATCGAAGGAGTATACCCATTTGAATGGTGTGGCCTCACACCATGGTGCTGTATATCTAAAGGCTACAATTAAAAAGGGAACAGAGCTGGGATAGTGTAGACAGAGATAGTTGTATACTGTTGGGGAAGGATTCCACCATCCTGATTCTATCTGTCTCTCTCTGTCCTTCATGTCCCCTCCACTTCCTCTAGTACAAAACACTTTGGATGTGATGCCAGAATGGCAAATTCCAATTATTTCAAGAACAGGCATTGGACCCCTAAGGAAGGCTAGTTTTAGTGCAATCACCAGCTGGCTTTGACCTTTAAATGAAGGGGTCTCCCACCTCTTCGTTGAATCATATTTTGGACATCAACGCTTGAACAAGATATCATTTGGACCCTGCTGGAAGAGAAGTCCTTTCCAGAGACCTCCCGTTGTGAGGTGAAGGTAGATGTTTCAAGGCAGAGGCAAGCTCTGTCCCCTAACCATTCCTAGGCACCATTGTGGGTGCCCTGAGGCTGGAACAAGACCTGCCTTTCTACCTGCTACAGTAGTACCCAGGATCTCACCAAGTTGGAGAACCACTGAAGTTGTGTGCCAGCCTCCACCCAATTTGGCAGCACAAGAACAAAGACCCATCTTGTCCCAGAGTCCCTGGATTGGAATTTACAGCACCCTGAGAGCCAAGAGAGGCATCATCCTAGTCGTTCCTGGTGTTGAACTACTTGGAGGCGTGTTTCAAAAAGTGTTTGACACATTTAAACCACCAGGAGAATTCAGTGCTGCCTTTTGCACGCTCCTGATCTTCTAATTGCTCACACAGCATCAAGAGGTCTGGTTTAGTGCTGCCAGACCAACAGGAATTGCAAAAAGGTGCAATTGACTACTAACAGCCCTCTTGGTCCGTATTTGGGCTTTAGAGGATGGTTACATCACTTCTATCCCATTTGCACCCAAGAACGTATTTTAAAGAAAATGGTGGTTATTACTTGCCTTACACCCCTTTTCATTACTCAGAGAGCTGCATCTTGCTATCTTGGCTTATTCTGTGTTTTTTGATCAGCGGTGGATGTCAGGTAGTGTTTCTCTAATTATTTATTAACGTGCATAGTGTGTTTGATTAAAGTATATATTTTTAGAGAACATTGCTTGGACCTTCCTTTGTTTTGGACTGTTATACCCTGTTGAGAGTACAGCCCTCCCTCGACCCATGTACCACAAAAGGCATAGTAAGTACATCTCTTAATAGAGCCTGTTATACCTTTATGATTGTGTTGACTCTCCGTTTGTAGAAGTGTGAGTGTTAAGGCACTTTAGTCTCTGCTCATCCTTGTACCCCTGAGAAGCAGAGCCAATTGGTCACAATATCCTAATGGCCAGGATGATTAAGGGGAAATCCTGTTTCTTTGGATCGCTGACGAACAAGGCTCACTGTGCATCAGGGTTAGGCTGCGGTGGGCAATTTGGGTTCCAGTCAGTGTGGTGAATGTGAATCCCTAGAGACTGTAAAACCTTAAAAAGCAGCAGAAAGACTAAAGAGACATGTCTGCAGTACTCTATGCAAACCACCATGAGGCCATCACCAGAAGCGGTGATTCATCACACCACCTAAAGTCTTGGCCAGCGAAGGAGAAAGCACTCAAATTCAACACTTGGAGGATCTAGATAGAGTCTGACAATTAGAGACCTTGCACGTTGGCTTTTAAACTGACAATCTACACACAAATCCAGTGAACACCTGCATTTCCTACTAGATCTTACAGGTGGCACACAGTACATAGGAGCAAAGAGTTAAATGGATGAAGTTGGCGAGATGCTGGAAGAAACAACCCTTACTGCAGAAATATAAGCATAAAAGACAATCCACCATAAATGTTTCCCCAGTAAATTAAAACATTCCCGAGCTGCACACTGTCCCCCAAGCATCGGATCAACAGGTACTGCCTATTCTTAGGCAGGGGACACATTGCAGTCATTGCCCATCGGAGATTAGGAACCTTTACACCTTTACTGTAGACCAAAGGTTCTAGAGGTTTCCTCAGAAAAGGAATAGACACTGGAGGAAGAGCATGTAATCTCCACCCATCCTCCCATCTGTCTGCCTGCTAACCAAACCCTGGCCATGTTAAATCAGTCTTCGTCTTCCAACTGCAACTAACTGTAATGTAAAGACAAATCATTGCAGTCCCAAACTACTTAAAGAAATGAAAAAAAGTCTTGATTACTGAAACCACATTTAATTATTTTATTTGTTTTTTTTATTTATTGAATATTTGTAAGACACCTATACAAAACGTGGTGTTTCAAGGCGCCACATGACAAAAAACTGGGAACAAGGGAGAGAGATACAATAATGGTCCTACTACATCTTGTGACATTCGGATCGTGCAAGTGCAGAACAGGAAGTGCAAGGGAGGGGGGGAGTGGAGTGCCAGTCTGTGCTGGGGTGGGAAGCGAAAAGTGTGAGGGGCTGAAGTGGAAATTCTAAGGGAAGACCATAGAGCAAGTGCCAAAGAATGCAGGGAAGTGCAGGGAAGGGGGAGTGGTCGACTGGGCGGGGGCCCAGGGCCTTGTGGTTCTCAGTGGATACCAGGCAGCCCATCACTGTGGCAGAAGAAAGGTCTGAGCAGCGGAGGGGAAGAGTGAATGAGTAGGGGAAAATGAGGGTATTGAGGAACTTCTGGAACTGAAGGAGATCTGGCTCAAGCCTGAGAGGGGCAGAGAAACCGTTTCAGTGGGATGCTTCTTCCAGGCGAGACAGATACCCCCACTCTTAGCTCAGAGAAGCGTTTGATTCACAGAGAGTTGGAGCTAGCAAATGGAACTGCTCTAGCAGGGAGATATTTAGGGAGGGAAAGTTGGATTTAGCAGAGTTCCAGGTCCCAAAAAGCATTAAGGATGATGCCAAGGGTCTTGAATTTGATCCGAACAGCAACCGGAAGCCAGTGGAGGGAAATCAGGGCTGCAGAGATGCAGCCCCTGGGCATGAGTCCAAGAATAAGACTTGCAGTCCTATTCTGGATTAGTTCAAGAGGACAAAGGGAGGATGAAGGAAGTTTAATGAAGAGTTTGTTACAGTAGACAAGCATAGAGAGGAACAGAACTCTGGAGACATTGAGCTTCTGAGACAAGATGAGGAAAGGGAGAATACCTCTGAGGAGGTGCAACTGATAGTGGGCCTTCTTGGCAAGGTTCTCGATGTGAGGAGAGAAGGAGAGAGAGGAATCAAAGATGACACCAAGGTTTTTGCCTCACAAGAGGGTGAGGGGCGGGACCCATAGAGGGTGGCCAGCATGAAGGTGGAAGCTTGGGTCCCAATGAAAAGGATTTCAGTCTTACAGGCTTTGAGGCAGAGTTCATTGGCAGCGCACCAAGATTGAATGGCAGTCAGACAGTCAGGAATGAGAGAGGAGATAGAGGAGGATGGGGAGGGAAGCTTGAAGGAGAGCTGCATGTTGGTCATCTGCATTACACTGCATGTGAGGAGGTAAGGACAAGATCAAGTGGAACAAGGGCACAAGGTAGATGTTGAAAAGTCACGGCGAGAGGATTGAGCCTTGAGGGACTCTGCAGGTGGAGAATGTGATAGGGGAGAGAAAAGGGCTCAGTTGAACAGGGTAAGGTTGTGTGGAAAGGAAGGAGGTCGACAAGTCCAGTTCAGGGCTGTGATGCAAAGGGTGTCACAGAGTGGATTTATCAGGGTGGCATGATTTACCATGTCAAAGGCTGAGGAAAGATTCAGAAGGATAAGAATTAGAAGTGTTAGAGGCATGATTATAGAACAGGTCATCACAGGTGTTCAGCAGAGCAGTTTCTGTGCTTCTGGCAACTCTAAAGTCAGACTAGTGGTCCTGGAGACAGCCGACAGATTTGGTATGTTGAGTAAGTTGGGAGATGAAAAGCTTCTCCAGTTAGCAGGACAGGTGGTATCAGAAGAGGGCTTTCTATGGAGGGGTTGCGCACGTGAGTACTTGAGGGGTTAAGGGAAGGAGCCAGAGGCAATGTTATCCTTGCTAGTTCTGGAGGAGCAGGGGAGAATCTGTTGGAGGAGACTTTTATAGAGAGGACTAGTTGAGAGACCTCATCCGTTGCTATGTCAGAGAAGGAGGAGGAGAGAAGAAGGGCGTTGGTATCTTAGGGCATCAGCATCAGACTACACTACAATGAGTATCCCTAATGTAGGAGAAATGCATATGTGCTTGTGTGCATCCATGCAAGCTGTCTGTCCTGGGTTGAAAATTATATGCATAAAATAACACTTCCCTGTAAAACAAAGAACATTTCTCAAAGCAAAAAAAGCATGCCTTTGCTTTGAGCTCATTTGCAAACAAATGTGAATTGCTCAGCAGTTGGAAACAGAATTTCCAGGGATGGCTACTGGATGAGGCTGTGTCATGTGTAGCTCAGCTCGAAAGACAAATTCCTTGCTCACATTTCAGGAAGAAGTTTGTGTTCATGCTGTTTTAAGCATATAATATGAAAGGAGCTAATTCACAGAGATTTGAATGCAAATCAATTCACTCACTTAAGAAAACTGCAACCTGTTTGTCATGTTGGGTGTTGCAGTTAAGTGGTTCTGGGAGGTGGGCTGGACCAGGGAGTGGGGAGGGAAGTGACGTGCGAGGGAAGGGGCAGTGTTGAGCTGGAATATAGTGAATTAAAGATGTGTAAGTCTGTCTCTCCGGCTCTGTGCCTTTTTGCTGCTGCCGCACTGCGCTCGGCCGCGCTCCTGGTGTAACGGTGAGCCGTATGCTACACTATTGACAAAAGAAAAACATGTGTGAGCAGATGACTGTGTTGGGTATGCACAGCTTGCCCTTTTTTTGCACACTCTGAGTGCATACCTATGTATAATAGAACGGGTGTGAACAGGTTATACTTTCAGTTAAAATCAGTTTTCAAGCTTAAAATGTGTGTTGCTTAAGGGCCTTGAGCAGGCAATGCAAATGAGGGGACCCATCCAAAATCAAAGGTCGAGCATTCTGATTCAGAAAAAGAGGGCACACCACTTGGTCATTTTCTCTCTGGGTGCACTCTGCCCCCCTGGTCAGATATACCGATTTAAAGGTTTTCCCTCAATGAGTATAGCATGCCCCACTATTTGGCATACATTTCAGCGAAAATGTCATTCATTTTATTTTACTTATCATATGCGCATGTCCAAGTTTTCTACCAGGGATTCTGACCTGATGGATTTTGATCTTCCATGCAGATCAAGATGCATTTGTACACACAATGTGCAGGTGGAACACATCGTGCAATTTCACATGGTTTTTCATGAATCAACATGTGGGGGAATTGCGGATGTTTACAAAGATGCAAAGTGTTTTAGCTGCAATCTGTGCCCGCAAAATTGCTGATGTTGTTATCCTTCATTGTACAAAAGCTTTCCGTTTTCGTAATGGTCAAAAATAGGAATGTGATAGGCAATAAATAGCCCCGCGTGACATGATGGCACTACATCTTCGATTTAACACGTTATTGTTCTTCTCTCTGTGGATATTTATCTTAAATATCTTACAGAGAGAATCCTCAACCATAAAAAGTAGCACAACATGGCATATGTTTGTTAACAATTCAATTTGCAAACCAAAGCCAACCATCCCTGTTGTTGCTCCACTGGCTGTCACAGATAAAACAACATGTCCATATTGACTGCTGTGGACACAGTTAACAACAGCTCAATGCATCCATTTGGGGAATAGTAACAGATGCAAACCCATGTTTCTGTCGATCATTATAACACTGTTTTCACTGACAAGTTGTAGGAATATGCCTAACCACTTGGGGGAGGATCCTGTTGCCTGTGGCTTTCTAAATATTGACATGAGTTGGTATTTGTGTCACGCCATGTCGCCTGTGTGAGAGCTATCCTGTTTCTTTGTGAATCATTATCTAGAAATGGTTTGTTTACGAATGGATCTCTAAAGCAATATGTCTCACACAGATAATCAATATATCTTCAGCTTGGAGGAGAGCATCTTCAGCAAATCCATCCCTGGTTTGTAGTCAATATCTCCTTAGCCATTTTAATTATTTTTTTTATTGTATTCAGCATTTGATAGGCGCTTATACAACAGAAGTGTGCTTGCCAGCTATTGCCTAAGCATCCTGTCCAATTCCCACTGTATTTCTGCATCCGTTTTGAGGGAGCGACATCAAGGCCATGTTGATGGAGCAGCTGCGAGTTAGTATTGACGACAACTCAGTGTTGTGCATGTGCTTTGCTTCGCTGGATCCAGCAGGTGACGCAGCCATGGCTGAGCTGCGTGATCGATTCCCTCCTCCTCCCGCTGATAGGTATAGGCCCTGGATACACTTTGATGGTGTTAGACAAGACAGCAGCCTTCAACATTATTGAGCTCATAATATTAACGGGCAGGTCTCGGACAGTTGTTTATATTCATGGTTTGCCTTTTGAGCAGTTCCATTCGTTTTTTTCTGTCCACAGATGCAGTCAGACCTGATTTGTGGGCGTTAGACCCCAAGATGTGTCTTGGAAACAGTTATGTTCCATTTACAGAGTAAGCCATTTGAAACACTTGTGTCACATACACTTGAGCCATAATATGGAGCTTCCATAGTACTTTATACACCGGTTGGCATAGACACCTTTAAAGTTATGCCTTCAGAAAATACATTCCTCAGTCGTACTTAGTTGTTTCTCTTTTGCAAAGAAGGGCAATCATAACTCATTTTCTGCTTCATTATGTGTTTGCTTTAATTTACTCCCCAGTAGCTCAATTACCCTGGAAACGTAAAGGATCGTTAGTGTGAATTCCAAAGGGTTGTATAAGGTTTATAAACCCAAAATGTAGTGACATTTTCAAAACAATAGCCCTTCCATCTTGAAGACCCTTACCACCCGTTTCTGCTGCTTGTGTAATACGCAATGAAGCAAACAGGCTTTGCCCCAATCCATATTCCATAACAAGTAAAGGGAAGAAATAAAAAGAGGCGCCAACAGTAGAACAACAGCATTGCAGAATAAACGCGTCTCAGTGCCTCATCTTGCCACCAGCAGAGACGCCATCTAAAGAACACCTGATTGATTCTGCTTCGATGATGCTGGCTCTTTCTCAAGGCATCGGGAGGATAGATCAGGGGCAACCAAAGTGGAGCAAGAGAGGTTCGATCCCCGGGCCTGCGCTTAGAAACCTCTGGGTATTAAGCACGTTATAAATGACCAATCATAATCATTCTAGCTCAACACGCAATCCCAGGATTGTACCCTGGGAGTTTACCAAGTCCCCGTCCTTAACATGGGATGATGCATTGAGTACCCTTTGACCTCCACCCTGTGCACATGTTCGCAAGGCGGAGATCATGGGGGCAGGCCCCCATCAAAACACACAGCAGCCACCATTACAGCAGATCCCTTTGGGCTTAGCTTTCCTTTTGCACACAGAAAACACAGGCACAGTCCATACAGATCCCCGCTTCTCCGCCAGATATCAAAATGCTGACTCAGGTGGCGCTGCTCTCAGATTTCCCCCACATGAAGCGGAGTAACGCATGCAGTGCTTTCCAATCATGCCCCCAGCTCCATGCAGGGTGCACGAATCCAAATTTTGCAAATGTTTGAAAACCAGTGGAAATTAGTTTTCAGTGGTTGTCTATGCAACCACAACAATTTGCTGCAGAGCCGATACCAAGAGACAAGTAAACGACTAACTCATGCACAAACTCTGTAGAACGACCATAATTGCATGCGAATATGCGCTTATTCCCATAGATGTGTCACCCTTTCCCTTGCATCAAAACACAATTTCCCCCGAATTAACAACGGCGTCTAAATGTGTGCCTCTTTATTTATTTTGTTGTTTTGTTTCTGTTGTGCATCATTCATCGTTTGGATACAGGGGGCGTATTCTCATAGCCTTTATTGGCCTATGTTAGGAGGTGCAACAATGCATCTTTCACTTGTAACAGAAGAAGTTGTGGCTTCGCAGGGTATAAAAGGGCACATTCAGATGCCCCTGTTTGCCCTCTCCGTGCAATTGCCCAACTCTCAGGGCATGTCTGTGCATGTTTGCAATGCATCCCGCTTCACAAAGGTCATGTGCTTTGAAGTGGACAGAGAATAAACCTGTTTCCCTGTGCCTGATTGGAACAGGTGCAGAGGGATGCGCAAATGCATGACAGCGTTACTTCTGAACTGTTTAAAGATTCTCTTTTAAGTGACTCGCGGCGTGACTCGCGGCGGCGTGAACCACTTCTGTCCCACTTGTGTTACGATCCCTTCTTTCACAATTGTGGGTCTCTTAGGGGCCCTTCCATTGAAATGTGATGCATTCCAGCATCAGTGTGCACAGTGGAAGCCTTTCATACATGTGTTGTGCGTGCAACGGATTGGCCAACAGAAGATGTGCACTACATCACATACCCTTGGGAATGTGCAGGCCACCTTTGTGGATAAGGTGAGGCGTGTAGTCGCAAAAATTAGCCATTTAAAAAAAAACAAATGCAACTTCTGCTCTATTTTTAGATGCCTTATGTTTTGAGAATGTATCCCATCTGGTAAATTAGGTAGTTCTTTGTATTCCGAAGTACAATCTGAATTCATTCTCAAATGCACAGAAACAAAGCATTCCCCTACCTACACCTGTTTGAACAGGCATGGGAGAAATGTCCTGCAGGAGAGGGTAATTTCTGACTCTTTCCTATAATTCATTCAACAGCCAGTGGTGGAAATGGAAAAAAATGTGGTGGGGGATACCACAACACAAGGGCCGGGGTGGGGGAGGAGTGCCTGAGGGGGCGTGGTCTAGAGGGGGCAGGGCTCGTAGTGGACAATAAGCAATGCTGGAATGCTGAAAGGAATCAGTTGTACATGTAGCTAGAACTGTGCGTTACACACCAGTGCCAAAGCCGCGATAAAAGGCAATGCTGCCGTCACAGGCGTTTTTTTATTTTGTTTAATGTTTTTCAGCGTGGTTCATGGTCTTGGGTGGCTGACTCTGGCCGGATCCGGAAATCCAGCTCCAAGTCTGGTGCCGGATCTCGGATCTGCCGAGAGCTGGCCCAATGACCAGCACTGTTAACAGGGGTATAACATATGTTTTTAAAATCGTCCCTATCATGTACAGGTTCTAGGAACCATTCAAAACCTATATCATTTGATTGACATCTTAAGATGCACATTCCGATTTATCAGCAAGGGACCCACTCAAGCAGGCATAATTTTATCAGCAAACCCTCAATTCAGGTTGCTAGTTTGGAAGTCACTTTCCCAGCACAGACTGAATGTCTTTCTATGGGCTGCTCTGGCGTCCCTCTCTCAATGGACACATCTTCCCCATGTGTTAGTCAGTCTTTTTGCTCTCCAATCTCCAATTCGTTTCTCTTCTTAGTCTTCACCACTCAGATCGATGTTCCACAATCCATCCCTCTATCCTATGGACATACCATTACATTTCCCTCTAATCCTACTTCTGCAATTTTCAGCCGCTTTCTATATAGTAGTTATAAAGAAAGACCAGTTTGTCTGAAAAGGATGCAGAGATCATGAAACTGCCTGCCTATTATGAATTGCATGTCCAACAACTTTCATGATGTTCCTAGACTTGTGAATGGACTGCCTCCAGCAAATAAGTTTAAATGTGGGCTTTGTGATCGTCTCAGAGTGTTCTCCAACCATCATATATTATGCATCCCTAGTCCTCCAATGGGACTAGGAAATAATCAGATATATTAGTGTGTCTATAGCTGTCTTTAAACGTTGTTCTTTCTTGTAAATCATTTGAACAGACCACTCCCTGACTTTAGACCTGAGACCACCGCCATACAACAAAACCAAAAAAAAGGCAGACCCATATTTTCCCTGTTCTCATCAGATGAAACTGGAAGCAGAATACCATATGCTATAGTCTCCTACCTACCAAATGGAGCAGACTTGCTCAATAGCCAAAATCCCCACCAACAATGTACCCCTGGTTCTGTCGTGCCTTTTGCTCTATATGGGCACCCATGTTGTTCTGAAGGCTGCCTAAAGCAGATCTCTCTCCATACCTCTTGCAGGAATTTAGAAGAATTGCCCAAACACTTAGTCTTACGATTCAAAAAGTGTAATTTAGCAACTGTGTGTTAACACTACATTGTGTTGTGGTATATCCCTTGTGGGAGAGGATAACCATATTTATATATGTCGTGATTACCTACAGAAATTTCGCATGTATAGGGTTTTGTATTTTTGTGACATATATTGTTGATACGTGAATTGTAATGCTTTCATAAGCCCACATGGCTTGGAATCCAGTGACCTGATGAATCCCAGTGATTTGACCGAAGGGGAAATTATAGAGGCTGAAATATCCGAAAACGAAATGTTCGAATTACCAAAAGTTCAAAGACTTTGTTTTTAGACATTTCAGCCCCGATAATTTGCCAAAACACACATTCTCACACACACACACACACACACACACACACACACACACAAACACACACACAACACACCCATAACACCCCCCACCCACACCCTCAGCACACCCCCACCCACACCCACACCACCAACATACACAAGCCCCACTTACCTTCACCTTCACGCTGGTTCCTGCAGCGCCAGTTCCCTTTCACTTCTGTGATTGAGCACTGGCGTTGCAGGGTCCTTTTCTTTTATTTTTTATTATTATTATTTTTTTAAACGGACGGCTGCAGGGATTTCCCCCGCAGCCCCCGCTCGCTTTACCATAAAGTATAGGGAGTGGGGCAATGCGGGGGACACCCCCGTAGCCCCCGTTATTTATTTATTATTATTTTTTTTAACGGACAGCTGCAGGGGTGTCCCCTGCAGCCGCCGCTCACTATACAATAAAGTGTAGTGAGCGGGGCAATGCGGGGGACACCCCCGCAGCTGCCGTTTTTTTTTTTTAATGCTACCACCAGAGGATCTAACTTTTGGTGTTCGATTCTTTGGTGGTAGAATTTTTAGAACTTTTGGTGTCCGATCCTTTGGTGGTAGCATTTTTAGAACTTTTGGTCGTTTCGACCTTTTTTTCGGTCATTTCGACCTAAACCGACCTGATATAATTGAATTAAACAGACGTACTGACCTGTTAATAAAACAGAAATAATTAATTGTTGAACCCAAGTACGAGTGGATGGGTTTTCTGTTATGTATGCATATAGCAGCTGGTACTGTATTGGAGGCTAAAATAGGTACACTACTTTCATTTGAAATGTTATTGGACACGTAGACTGTAAGTTCACTTTTTTACTGCGCACTAGATGATGAAAACGTACGATTACAAAGGAGACTCAGCAGAAGGGTGATAGATACCAAGAGAAATCCCTCTGATGCACCATTTACCTTGCCACCCACGAAAAGGTTGTGTAGAGCAGTCTTGGCTACTATGCGGAACACAGGGTTTATAAAAGAATTCCAGTGGGAGAAGGGAACATCCTGAGATTCATGAATGATCTGGCATTGTTAGTACTCAAACCATCCTCAACAATTGTTTGACCACATCATGATTACACTGCATAATACCCTTACCACCAATGATAATCTCCGGGCCTCTAAGAGGTCATAATGTCATATTTTATATTAATCATGCTCTGTGAATCCTCGTGTGCTTGTCATTTTAATGGGAGCACTCTCTTTTTTTATTTTCATAATTTTGTATTGAAGTATATAGTATGCAATATTAAGAACATTATATCTGAAGCATAATGTAGTAATCCATTAGATAAACAATTGATAGACATCATTAAACAAATGCAATCTAGAGAACAGGTAAACAAGTGCACTGTAAACTTATTTTGCTTATATAATTATGGTAAAGTAATGCTTTAGTTAAGATATAAACCAACAAGAGATATATAGCCATGTGTTGTGCACATGGGAGTACTCTATTTAAATCCAAAACTGATGCTGTGCACTGTGAGGGCGTATGTCAGGTGTTTAGTGAGCTACACGCAACATGTATCAATTGTCGTGGCTGAAGTGCTGGATATTTGGAGGGTACATTATGTAGTCGAGGGATTTTCATTGCTGTGTATCTAGATTCCTCCGGGGGGAGGATGATCCCCGAGATAGTAAATGTGCTGTGTTTTCACTCACTACTGAAGCCTTTGATTCCTCCCTTTAATAGTAAAAAAGAAATACAACATCGTTTATGATGTTTTTATTGTGCTCAAACCTTTGCTGTCACATTCAATCCTATATTTGGGCAAATATAGAAACTCAAATCTGTCTACCTTTCAGATACATTTCATATTGTGTCCTCTAGTGTCTCAAAAGCGAATGCTTCCAAGGGAAGATCAGGTAGAGTAGCCTCAGACAGAAATTGTTTCTGTGGTCCTCTACAAATTTGTAGCAAATTTGTAGCTCAGGTTGTGCAATAGGGACGAGGGGTATTTTAAGTGTTGTTGAATTATTAGTGACAACAAAAACTGAATCAATAGACTGGGTAGATGTGGGGATGAGCTGTCGCCACCCATCATTCTATCCCAGAACAACACTAAATCAATAGACTGGGTAGATGTGGGGATTGAGTGGTCGCCGCCCATCATTCTATCCCAGAACCAGGAGAACCGCACAGTTTTGCGCACACCAAAATGGTCGCCTAACCTGCCACCACCAGTGCAAGCATGATGGACTGGAAGCGCCAGGGGTGAAAGGTGGTGCCAACGGAAAAATAGCAGTGCCTGTTAGATCAAAAGCGCCTTGAAATCACCGCTGTTTCTCTGAAGTGCAAGCTTAAAATGTCCATTTCAATTTGTTCAAAATCCGTTTTTAATTGATGTCAAAAGGTTGCTAAAATCATAGGCAAAAGACCACTCTAAAGATTCAACCTTATTGTGGGGGTTCTACATCACCACTCTACTGTAAGGATGCCCATCAAAACAATGGCAGCAAGGAATAGGGCTGTCAAGCAAAATCCTCCTGCATTAATTCAAGACAGATCCCAAAAATGGGTGCAGTACCGGCATTTTCCACAAACCGGCGCTCACGGTCTAAATTCTGACAGTAGAACTGTACTTCAGGAGTTGCCAAAGGATCCTGAGCCAGCCGGAAACTTCAAAGCCATTTGGTTAATTAAAATTCATAAACACCTGCTGTTCACAGAAGACAGGCTGATTCAATTAACAGTCCAAGAGGCTGGGAAACCTTCTCACCTCAGAACTCCACACAAGAAGCCAGGAGATCACATGGACATGCTAACCAAATGCAGAGTGGCCCCCTGGCCTGCTGACCTCAGCCGACACATTAGACTCTTTCCATTGAATAGGATATGCTGATTTGGGTGTTGACTGTAAACAGAGCTCTGCCTGGTAGGAGAGACGTGTGATCCCTGACTCTCCCAGTTCCTAGGGCCAGACTGGAGTGTGAATTCATATTGCAGCAAATGTATGTTTGATTAAATTGCTTATAAAATCTTGTATTAAGCTCACAGAAATGTGCAATTAAGGGGTCCACAAAATGGAAAAGGCCCTCATGATTTGAGACCAAACTCCAATTTGTGCAGTGTCCTAGGACCGAACCCCGTTAATTATTAATACTGCAGACACTGTGCTTATGCTAGAGACCTAGTAAATTACTGGAACATGTGTAGAAGGGGGGTGTACATTTGTGTAATTTTGGCTAAAGATTTAACATTGGTAAACCAACTAAAAACGAAATTAAGTTGCCATTTTTGAATGCAAGCCCCCAGGAAGATCAGAGTTGGGCACGAATGTACCATAAGTCATCTGCAATCTGTACATGTAATGTCAACCACTTGTGCATTTGGGAAATATGTTTAGTTATGAGAATGCATTCTAAAGCAAAAGCAAAAGGGTGTTTCTTCAATAGATTGTAAATGGCAGCATCACCCTGACTCACAACTCAGTCCCCCAATCAAGGGAGAGAGCAGTAACTGACCAATGATAAGTTGAGAGGGTTGGGCATGCAGAATGAGCCGACCCACCCACTTTCTAAACACATAAAAGGAGACTGTGCAGGGCAGGTAGGGACATTCAATTTCCATTTCCTTGCGGAGCACGCTGACAGACGACTTCACATCCAGAGATCTGGACTGACTCCAGCAAGACAGAGACCAGAACTTAGAACTCTGACTCCAGAACTCAAAGCAAAGGCCTAACCCACGAGCTGAGTTCTCTTCAGCAGGCCTCAAAACCTAACCAAACTATTCACAACCGGGCGAGCTGTTTGAAATCTTTGCCAAGAACTTTTGCCAGAACCGGTAGCAGACCCAGAAGGCAGAATTATCCAGAGAGACCACAGATCCAGAGAGACCACACCCAGACCAGATCGCTGAGAGCTGACCCAAATCGCTGTGCGCAGAACCAGTAGCCAGTGGCGAGAGAACCGCAGACAATCCTGACCAGATTTGTGACGAAGTCGCATTCCTGTCCAAAATATAGTGTGAGTACTCAGCCAGAACTGTGCAAAATCAATCTCTTAGTTTAAAATAATCTAATTCAAACTATTTTAACCTACCTAGAACTACACCACAGCATTGTGTGTCCTTCTGTGACTTTAAAGCTGCAAAACTGTCATCTGTAATTCTGAAACTTTCAAATTTCATTTCTGAACATCTACCTCCACAAAATTGTCCGTATCTCTTGGACCGTTTGTGATAGAAGCGTGATTTAAATTCTATTTGAAAGCTGAGATTCTAAGTTTTCTAACAAGCTCTAAACCGACTTGCTGCTCCTTACACTTCCTCCGTAATTGCGCTCGACACACACGACTAAATTGCCGCAATTTTACGTTTTGCTTCATTTCAGCCACGTGTAAAAATATTCGTCTTTTGCTTCCATTACGGAATTCCGTTTTCAACTTGGTAACCATCCCTGAATCATTGATAGGGCTGGCCTGAACTGACTTAAAGTATCTCTCACTCACCCTGAACCTCCAGAGGGAATTAAAATCATTTTAGCATATTTTTCCCTTCTTTGCATACCACCTTTAAAGTACTTTTCCTGTGTTTAAAATCATCCCTGTTTCTCTAAGCTTGCTAGGGGGGAACTGAATTCGTATTGTACTGTGATTGTATTCTTGAGAACTGTGTGCTCTCCCTTCCCCAAAAGGGGAAAAGTGATTCTATTACCTTTTGCTGAAATCATATCAAGTTTATTCCTGTGTTGCTTCTTTTCCACCTTGCATTTCCTTGTATGATATAAAGCATTCTTAGCTACCTTATCCTCTATACTACTCCTAAGTAATTAAACCAGTGTGCTAGTATAACATCATCCATTGTTGATCACTGTCATATGTCTAAGTGTGATATCAAATATTAATTTATTATAAAAGTGTGATATATATCTATTGTTTAATTTTTCAAATAAACCTTTTCAATTTGCAAAACAAACCTACTTCTTGGCTCAGTGGGGTCAGGGGGATTCTCAGAGAGGGGCGTGATACAAGGGTTCATCAACCAGATTATTACTTGTCATAAAAATATATAAATAAGGGCTTCCCTTGAGCAATCCCAGACAAGGCACAGACCTAGTGGGAATCCTTGATTGGAGTCTTTAACAAAGTGGGGGCTCGTAGCCGGGGATTCTGGATTAGAGCTATCATTTGTGCAGATTAATACAGTGTGCTAACTGACAGAATATATACATTCTGTCGGATCACCATGCCGTGTTACACTGTAAAAACACCCCTCAAAGGAACGCACTGAGGAAACGGTCTGTTTTGCAAAATAAAATACAAACGTCTGTAAATCAGGAAGGAAATCAAGTTCCAGAATGAAGACCTTGGTAGATATCAAAATAGCCAGAGAACACCTCTTACATAAGCTATTTGTGAGAGGTGAGTGGGCTCATCAGGACCAGGCGGTCTGGTTGCAGGCAATCGCACCCCAGATCACTGAAACAGGGTCAGATAATGGAGAGATTAGGGTCCCTTACATGTGGCCCTGAGTGAACTACATATAGCCCCTAAGGCCAAGGATGAGCACAACAAGATTATTAGGGTAGCGGCATATTTATATTTACATATGGGAGCCATACAGGACAAATGTGCTGGAGGCCAAGATCTGGCAAATAGGCAACTTATGGCATTAGAGAAGGCCCAATCTGACCTGGACTCTTCTGAGCAGAGGCTGCACAGGAGCCAGGAGTCAGAAAATGATAGTAGACAGTACATCATTAAAATAAAGGAGGATATGGATATCCTGCAACAGGAAAAGGCTGACCAGGATACCAGAATTCTGGGTTTGCAGAAGGAATACCAAGACAGTTTGGACTCCTTACTGCAGTGCCAGAAAAATCTGGAGCAACAGATCAATTTCAACAGGGCATGCACAGAGCAGGTAGCCACCCTGCAAATCCAACTAGACAGAGAGAAAGAGGAAAGCAATATAATGATTTTGAAAGACCTGGATACCCAGGCAGAGTTTGATGAAGAGTGCCAGAAAGCTGGTGCCCTTCAACAGCAGAGGGACGACCTGGCGGCACAGATGCAGGCTCTTACTCAGGAAAGGGATACCATAGGCCAGGAAGTCTGACACTTAAAAAGGAAAATGGAAGAAAATCGCCTGTCCCTCCGGGGGCTGGGTGACCTCCAAAAAGAGCATCAGAACTTGTTAGAGCACACCAGGAGGGTGGAAGATGCTCTGGCAAGAAAGGAGCAGGCCAGTAGGGATGGGACTCAGGAGGTAACCTCCTGCAGCAAAGACTGGCCCAGTATTCCAGGACCAATCAGGAGGCACAGAGAGAGAATGAGGCTCTCTGTCAGCATAATGATAGGCTCCAGCAACAGGTAGCCATGCAGGAGAGACTGATAGATTCTAGTAAGGCCTTAACTGAGGAACTGAAAGCCCAGGCTCTTGCATTGCAACAAGGAGCAGGGGCTGATAGAGATGAAGTTGGCTGGGAAAGGGAAACACCTGAGCATAACCTCAGGAGCCCTAGTACCAGAGGCCTTCATCTCTCCCAGTCCATGGACTCTGCCACCCTCATGTCCCCTGGCGCACATGAGCACAGGGCCACAGGGATGGCAGATTACTATCCAGCCAAAAGGATGGGGCTCATAGGCCAGTACCACCCAGGAATGGATGGGCGGGCATCCGGGTATCGGCACCCAAGCACAGTGCAATTTAGTGGGGAACCCCAGGAGAGTAGGCCCACTAAGGGCATCCTGAATACCTCTGCCCAGTTAGGTCAGTGGGGGGATACCCAGCAAATCCTGGTAGCAAGGAGGGATCTGAAGACTCCTCTGAGCGTCACAGGACACAGGAGACCAGGTCCCCACATTCTGCCAGCCATTCCCAGGCTCGCAGAATCCGGGAAAACCTGGAAGATCAGACGGGCACCTCTGGGAGCAGTGCTTCTGAGTCGGAGGATGAATGGACCAGGGTTACCCGAACCAAAAAGGGCCAATAAGGCAAAAAGGGCCTTGCTTAAGGACCCCTTAAAACAGATTAAGGCAATCAGGAGTGTCATCATGCCTTTTCACAAGAACTCCAAGTATTCTGTGTGGGAACACTTGGAGCTCTTTGAGCAAATGATGGAGCCCTTCCATTTGAAGGACAGCAGTAGCTGCATCCAGTACGTCAAATGGACATTGTCACCAGAATACTCCAGTTTCTTTGCGGGGCTGGAGGACCAAAACCATTCAAGATGGTCCATGTATAGGGCAGCCATCTTGAAACATTTTTCTGTTCACAGGAATCCCCAAGAGGCTCGCAAGGCAGCCTACAATTTACAATGTGGGGAGGATCAGGCCCCACAAGAATTTGTGCAAGAATTGAAGCATGCTTTTGCGCAGACCACCAGAAGGGTGTGCACGGACAGCAGAGAATTCATCAACACATTTTCCATGCACTCCCCAAATACATAATGACCCAGCTCGTGAGAGATTTTCACGAGAAAAGATCTTTAGACTGGGTCATTGAGCAAGCCACCCACATCTATGAGGTGCAGAAACCGGTGGAAAATAAGAATCAGCCCGAAACCCCCAAAACCAAAGCACCCCTGCTGCTGCCAAGGTGGCAGAGGTAAAGGTTGCCCCCGTTTTAAATTTGGAGATGGGGGGACCTAAAAACCTGCCTGCACCGAACAATTCACATCCCAGAAGGCCCTCGGGCCAGTCACAGACAGGGAGTCAAGGAGGTAATCCCACAAATGGGGTCCCTATCTCCCCTGACTATGTAAGTCCCCGCTAGAAGGGAAACAGACCAATCCTGGGTTATGTGTGGATCCTCAAGCCCAAGGGAGGGCATCCAGCCAAGCACCTGACCCAGGGAACTTCCCTCCTAATTTCCCACAGGATTGCAGAAATTCCCCAAACACTGACCTGGCAGAACTTTTTTCCCAGGTATCCACCCAATTTCCAACCACAAAACCATCCATCCTTCTTTCCCCAATTCCCTGAGCCCAGACAACCTAATCCGGGAGAGGGGAGGCCAAGGGTGGAGGGGTACCCAAATCTTCCCAACCCAGGGTATTACCAGAGAAGGGATAGCTACCCTTCCCGGGATCAGCCCAGGGGAGAAAACAGAACCCCGTATCAGCCCGAGCGGGTTTCCCAACTTGAGCGCCAGGTCCAAAATATGGCCCGGGATCTGGGTCACATACTGAGGGCTCAACAGAACCCTCAGATGAGCATGCCACCGCAGAATTCCCCAAACTCTGGGCCTGGTGCTCCAGAACAATGACAGGGGCAGCACCCCGATAACCCACCGGTTCCCAGGGAGGAGGCACAAGGGGAAGGGGGGTGTAAATCCTTGGAGGAAGCTTCCTTCAAAACCAGGAATCGGAAACAAAATCTCCTACCCCTGGAAGTCTGCCACCCAAGGAGCAGAGAGGAGGTAGGAGAAACAAAGGACCCAAACAGACCCATTTTGTGGAGGAGGTACAGGTCTTCCAATTTGAGGGAGAGGGATCCTCAGAGGATCCTGGGAAAAGGATCTTCTCCTTCAGAGATGGGGGGACTCCTCCCAAGGAAAAATGGGTCCCAAGGGATTCCAACCCAGACTGGGTAGATGTGGGATTGAGCTGTCGCTGCCCATCATTCTATCCCACAACCAACAAGACCGAAAACCCCTGGTTCAAACCCATCCAGGTGACTGCCTCCAAAAAGGGGGGGGCGGCCCAGAACCGGAACCAGGGGAACTAAAAACCGCATCAATATCCAGTTGCTAATTTTTTTTCAGATTCCCATGACTCTCCAAAAATGTGCATTATCTGTGCCCCCTTGAGTAGAAGGAGGTACGATACTATGCCCCAGTACAAGTACAGGGGCAGGGTACAATTTTGGCACTGGTGGACACTGGATCCCAAGCTACCCTTCTGTCAAAAAGGGCCTGTGATGAACTAAATGCAGGAAGGGGGGAGAATTACCGTATTCCTCTCACCTCTCTTCCTGGACAACTCCAGAACTTTGACGGGAAGGAAATTCCCATCAAGGGGACTGCAGATTTGGACATCAAAATTGGGCGACACAAGGTGAAACACCCGGTCATAGTAGTGACTCCAGCAGGCACACCTTGTTTACTAGGGAATGACCTCCTGAGAAGGTTGTCACCCCTAATAGACCCAGACTAGCCGACCAATAAAATTAAAACAGAGTGTCAAGCATGTTAGTTTAAATGGCACCTGCCACATGGTTGAACAAAAATCTGACCAAGTAGAATTTCACTTCCAGAACAACCAAATTCCAGACGTGACAGTAATAGCAGTAGGACAACAGACTGGTGATGGGGGGTCCTCTCTATTTCTGAAAATCAACCTTCCTTCCAGTTTAAGGTGGTATTCCAAACTGGAAGGAAATACTCTGAAATTCTTTACTAATCCAAAATCAGACATTCCCACTCCAATAGTCCAGAAAGATGTGAAATCAGCTCAGAGCCTGGCTGATATTCAGCAAATTGGAGAGCAGTTGTTCATCCCTGTTCAGATAAAAGATGATGGGAAGGACTCTGTTCTCGCCCGAGTGTGTGTGAACAACGGTAAGAGCTTCATCAGCGAAGCCATGTTCCGCCAACTCTCAAAAGATCCAGCCATTCCCACATTCAAACTGATAGACAAATGGGAAATGGACCTGGAAGCACCTAATTCCAAACATCTCCTGCCAAGCAGGTGTATGCTCAAAATCTCCATTGGCAACAAGAGCATAGTCCATAATTGTTGGGTCGTGCGAGACGTCACTGCCGCCTTTTCCTTAGGAAGTGACATTCTCAATCGCTTTGCCATTAGTTTGGACCTAATAAACTTCAAAGCTTGGTCCCGATTAGCGGATAATCCCATGGGCTTTGATGATCCAGAAAAAGCATTTAGGTCAGCTCAATTGCTACCTTATGCAGTCGAAATTCAGATTAAAGAGGAAGTCACCATCCCCGAAAGGACTGGACAATTCTCCCTGGAAGTGAAATTTAAAAGAGGACAAAAATTGAAAAATCCTGATGCTTATATTTATCTAAATGCTTCTCTCCAACAGCAAGGGTTAGGGGTAAACCCAACACCATTAGTCAACATAGAACATGACACCATTCCAATAGAGGTGGATAACAGCGACTTAAAGAGTATTACTCTAGACGCAGGCACCATTATTGAAATGGCGGTTGATGACCAACATTTCTCCATTGATTTAGGAAATGAACTGTTAGGACCAATCCCCAAGGACTGTTTTGACAGTGACAGTGATGACAATACAACACCAGACAGGATCCTGGAGACAGGGTTCGCTTATACGTGCTTGACGGCAGTATTATACCAAAAGCATGACAAGGTCAATAAAGTAATCTCCTATGCGAGCAAAACTTTAGCCTCTGTGGAGGAAAAATTCAACGATTGTGAGAAGGCACTCCTGGCAACGGTGTGGGCATTGAAGTATTACCGTCCGTTCATCCAGGGGGAACACATCATAGTGGAGACTCCACACCAGCCTCTGCAATACCTCCAAAATGACAGAATCCGGGCTGGAAATGTGAGTAATTCCCGAATTACTTCCTGGATTCTGTCAATGCAAGCTTTCCTGTGGAGGTCAGATATGGCCAAAACAAGAAGAGTCCCCTCGCGCAAGGTCTGGCTGACTTGCATGATTGTGCCAGAGAAAACTGTCTCGAGGACGAAAGTCTAAAAATCAAGGAAAACATGGAGGCATACCTTAATTCCCCACACAAAGTCTTTGAAGAAGACAAGTGTGAGGGAATGCCCACTGTCTATGTGGATGGATGCTCTTACCATATTGACAACAACAGGGAGAAAGAACTGGTGGCCGGCGTAGGGAATGCATGGGTGAAGGAGTTTCCAGAACCCTCCGCTGGGTACAAAATTGGTCCCCGAAGTAGTCAGGTGGCAGAGTTGATGGCTGTGCATCAGGCCATCCTCACTGCTGTCCAACATCAACTCCACGAACTGGTCAAATTCACAGATTCGGATAATGTACGGAACGGGTTCGTAGAGCACCTGGTTAATTGGAAAACCAGAGGCATGTTATGTGCTAATAACAAACCCTTGAAACAAGCGAAATTAATCCAAAACATTGATGATCTGGTCACCTCGAATGGGATGACCATCTATTGGAAAAAGATCAAGGGTCATTCCAAAGTAGAGGGATCAGACAAAACTGGAAATGACTTAGCTGATCAGCTGGCCAAAACCGGGGCCATCCAAGAGAATCTAGTAGAGATTGAGTCCCTGTTGGTGGAAATCCAGGTCACTGCTATCGCTAGGTCCCAGACAAATGCTCACAATGATCTTTAACTGCACAATGGAGTAAGGAGACCCCAGATGCTGATTTGATTACGGCTCAGAAGGGGGATCCAATACTTGGTAAGTTTTACCAACACATTGAGGACCCTGAGAACCTTTCCCTGACGGATACCGATTACATTGGGAAAGAGGACCTAAGAGTGTTGATGAAATGTCCAAAAATGTTCCCAATCCAAGACGGTTTGTTGGTAAGGAAATCCAAAGCTGGCCATGATCAGTGGGTGGTTCCTACCTCATTCCGAAGCCTGATGTTAAGTCACGACCATGATGCGGCCACAGCCGGTCATAGGGGGTTTCACACAACACTGGAAATCTTAAGAGAGGTTGCATACTGGCAACACATGGGGCAGGACCTCGACCAATACTTGAAGGGGTGTCTTGTGTGTGCACAATTTCAGCCAACATCCCTCACACACTGGGAGCCTATCTTAAAGAGGGGGATGACACTGCCATGGTCAGATTTTCAAATCGACTTCGTAGGCCCTGTGATTCGCTCGTCTAGAGGAAACAAGTACATGTTGACTGTCACATGCTTGTTTACCAAGTGGGTGGAATGTCTCCCGGCCCCAAACTGCAAGGCAGAAACTGCAGCTGCCCTGATGATCAATCACATCTTTTCACGTTTTGTACTACCGCAAAGGATTGAGTCTGACAGAGGTAGCCATTTCACCAGTGAAGTGATGACAAAGATGTGGGAGATACTGGAGGTCAAAAGGAAGCTACATATTGCTTACCAGCCAGCTTCTTCTGGAGCAGTAGAGAGATACAACCGAACCATTGTGAGCATATTAAAAAAGTTTGTGGCAGATTCTGGGCCAAGTTGGGATATCCGATTACCTCTGGTCCTAATGGCCATCAGATCTACCCCTTCATCTGCAACCAAAATGTCACCATTTGAGCTGATGACTGGATGCAAGATGGTGCTTCCCCAGCATTTGCTCTACAGGACCCAAGAGCAGACATTGATAAATGCCTCCACAACTCATGAGTATGTGGAGAATTTAAGGAAACACCTTCAACATGCTGTTGCCTATGCTCAGCGGAATATAGAAAGATCAGCTGATAGCATGAAGACCCATTATGATTTGAAAACGTCCAGGAAAGTATATAATGTGGGAGACCGGGTCTATCTATACAATTTCCAAAGAAACCAGGCCAAACAGCGAACATTTTTGCCTACATGGAGGGACCCTTTGAAATTATAGACAAGGTCTCCCCAGTAGCTTATAAAATCTGCATCCCCAAAGGTAGTCTGGCGGGAGGGGAAGACAAATGGGTACATATAAATCAGCTAAAGTGTTGCCATCCCAGGCACACTCTTCAGCAACTGGAGGAATCCTCTGCAATACCAGAGGGGACCACTCCAGATTAATTCAGTTCCACCCTAAAATATTCCACATATAGCGTATAAAATTCTATGATTCTTGAATATGTTCTTGCCTCCTGATTTAAAAAAAACTGTATATCTTCATGTTTTTGACTATAAAACATATATGTTCGCCACACCATTAATAGTGGTGGAAAAATGTCTAGAAATGTGTATTGCTGCTTTGCTTTATCATCCTAGGAGAGATGAAACCTGGACACTGACCGCGGAAGACGACCTGGAGACCGTGAGCAAAGATCCGAGGGGCCCAGGGTACCGCCCAATATTCCCATCAGGACCGGCGAGGAGAACAATCGATCCAACTGGAGGGAGGAAAAGAGCTGAACTGTGCCATCTACGGAATTGGAAGAAGATGATGCTGACATACCAGCGCGTGGATCAAAACATCCTTTGCACCCGACTCCCCGTCGACTCGAAATCAAAGCGCAGTTGGGCGGGGGGGCTTGTCAAGGGTTTTGACCATTGTTGAATTATTAGGCGACAACAAAAACTGAATCAATAGACTGGGTAGATGTGGGGATGAGCTGTCGCCGCCCATCATTCTATCCCAGAACAACACTAAATCAATAGACTGGGTAGATATGGGGATTGAGCTTTGGCCGCCCATCATTCTATCCCAGAACCAGGAGAACCGCACAGTTTTGCGCACACCAAAATGGTCGCCTAACCTGCCACAAACCAGTGCAAGCGTGATGGACCGGAAGGTCAAGGGTGAAAGGTGGTGTCAAAGGAAAAATAGCAGTGCCTGTTAGATCAAAAGCGCCTTGAAATCACCGCTGTTTCTCTGAAGTGCAAGCTCAAAATTGTCCATTTCAGTTTGTTCAAAATCCATTTTTAATTGATGTCAAAAAGTTGCTAAAATCATGGGCACAAGACAACTCTAAAGATTCAACCTTCTTGTGGGGGGTTCCACATCACCACTCTACTGTAAGGATGCCCATCAAAACAATGGCAGCAAGGATTGGAGCTGTTAAGCAAAATCCTCCTGCATTAATTGAAGACAGATCCCAAAAATGGGTGCAGTACCGGCATTTTCTACAAACCGGCGCTAGCGGTCTAAACTCTGACAGTAGAACTGTACTTCAGGAGTTGCCAAAGGATCCTGAGCCAGCTGGAAACTTCAAAGCCTTTTGGTTAATTAAAATTCATAAACACCTGCTGTTCACAGAAGACAGGCTGATTCAATTAACAGTCCAAGAGGCTGGGAAACCTTCTCACCTCAGAACTCCACACAAGAAGCCAGGAGATCACATGGACATGCTAACCAAATGCAGAGTGGTCTCCTGGCCTGCTGACCTCAGCCGACACAAGAGACTCTTTCCATTGAATATGATTAGCTGATTTGGGTGTTGACTTAAACAGAGCTCTGCCAGGTAGGAGAGACATGTGATCCCTGACTCTCCCAGTTCCTAGGGGCGGGCCAGACTGGAGTGTGTATTCATATTGTAGCAAATGTATGTTTGATTACATTGCTTATAAAATCTTGTATTAAGCTCGCAGAAATGTGCAATTTGGGGGTCCACAAAATGGTAAAGGCCCTCACGATTTGAGACCAAACTCCAATTTGTGAAGTGTCCTAGGACCGAACCCCGCTAATTATTAATACTGCAGACACTGTGCTTATGCTAGAGACCTAGTAAATTACTGGAATATGTGTAGAAGGGGGGGTGTACATTTGTGTAATTTTGGGTAAAGATTTAACATTGCTAAACCAACTAAAAACGAAAATAAGTTGCCATTTTTGAATGCAAGCCCCCAGGAAGATCAGAGTTGGGTAGGAATGTACCTTAAGTCATCTGCAAACTGTACATGTAATGTCAACCACTTGTGCATTTGGGAAATATGTTTAGCTATGAGAATGAATTCTAAAGCAAAAGTGTAACGCTCACCTGATTCCCGCAGAGGCGCCGGTCTTGACTGGGTGAATGCCGTGTCTTCAAAGGTGATGTGTAACACACGGTTGGTTCCTCGGGCTGGACATCTGTGCACTGTGTGTCTGACTCAGAGAGTAAGGTGTCTGCAGATAGAAAATATGGGATTAATGACCTGGGGTTATTGGGTGCCTCTCTCCTCTTCCCTTTCTCTTCTCCTGTAGGACCCCAAAGGTTAACGATCTCACCTTAGGTAGGTGAACGCCGAGCTCTCCATCTGCCTTGGGGGCAGGGTGCCGTAACCAGTTTCTTCACTGGATAAGGGTGCAGGCCTCTTGACCTCAGAGGACTGCTGTCCGTCGTTTACTGCACGAACGGTAAGTTCTGGGCACTTCAAATGTCTTAAAAGTCTTTAAGTGCGTAAGGCGTGGCTGCTGTGGAGCGGTGCCGAGGAGCACGTGAGTATGGCTTTTGACTTATGTAAAGTTCTTTTGTAATGATACCTCTTGTTTTGCAGGGTTCCAGCGATGGAGGATGGCGGGCTGAAGAGAGTTGAGGATCGAACCCGCGTGAGGAATAGAAGCGCTTGGAAGCACGTAAGTGAGCGCTTGTTGCCTGCTTCACGATGCGCACTAACTGTCTCTTTTACCTTGCAGGTACAAGTTCGGAGCTTTAGAGAAGCTGAAGGGTGCTGGGATACCAGCTGATTTCGGCGTGGGAAGGAGTGATGGCACGTCAGTAGTAAAGTTGCCCAATGTCTCTAAACGCACCTTCTTTTGTCTTTCAGATGCGGGATGCAGCGTTGAAGGCCTCCGGAGCGTGCAAAGAGCCGGTAAGCTTTTGTCTTTCAGATGCCGGAATGCAACGCGAAGACCTCCGGAGCGTGCGAAGAGTCGGTAAGCCTTTGTCTTTCAGATGCCGGAATGCAGCGCGATGCATTGGTGACAGCCGCTGGACCATGTAAGAGATGCGCTGCCACTGAAGACCGTAGTGCTAACCTGTTCTTTCTTTGTCTTTATAGGTGCTGCTGAAGACTGGATTCCAGGATGGTAAGCCTTTGTTCCCTTAGTCACAGGATCAGAAGACACGGTGAGCGTTCTGCTGCAGAGAATGCAGAATAACGCAAAGCAAGATTCATCCATCGGGTGTGGTTTAAATAGCCTCCTGTAGTGCTTGGGTGTCTCCTTCCACGGCCTCGCCTAGGTAAGAAAAGAGTTCCTGCTTTCCAGAAGAGTTCCAGTGTTCTGAACCTAGGGAGTGGCTCCTGCCCCACCCAACAGGAAAAGTAGTCCCAAACAGAAGAGGATCAGGGGCTCAACTGGCAGGTAAGTAAGCAGCATGGTCTGCTTCAGGTAAGTCCACCCAAGCATTATGAGCCCGGCATTCCATCGCTGGAACTGGGCATATTTATGAGCCTGGTGCCACTGGCGCCAGGACAGGGTCCAAAAGGTCCCAATTGGGACTGGCCGGCACCCGGAACCGGGGTTATGGGTCTGCTTCCAAGGGAGTTGGGTAAGTCCTGACCCTTTGGAAGCAGAGATCATGACAAAAAGCAAAGGGGTGTTTCTTCAATAGATTGTAAATGGCAGCATCACTCTGACTCACAACTCAGTTCCCCCAATCAAGGGAGAGAAGAGGAACTGGCCAATGATAAGTTGAGAGGGTTGGGCATGCAGAATGAGCCGACCCACCCACTTTCTAAACACATAAAAGGAGACTGTGCAGGACAGGTAGGGACATTCAATTTCCATTTCCTTGCGGAGCACGCTGACAGATGACTTCACATCCAGAGATCTGGACTGACTCCAGCAAGACAGAGACCAGAACCTAGAACTCTGACTCCAGAACTCAAAGCAAAGGCCTAACCCACAAGCTGAGTTCTCTTCATCAGGCCTCAAAACCTAACCAAACTATTCACAGCCGGGTGAGCTGTTTGAATACTTTGCCAAGAACTTTTGCCAGAACCGGTAGCAGACCCAGAAGGCAGAATTATCCAGAGAGACCAGAGATCCAGAGCACCAGACCCAGACCACATCGTTGAGAGCTGACCCAAATCGCTGTGCGCAGAACCAGTACCCAGTTGCGAGAGAACCGTAGCCAATCCTGACCCGATCCGTGACGAAGTCGCATTCCTGTCCAAAATATAGTGTGAGTACTCAGCCAGAACATCGAAAAACCAATCTCTTAGTTTAAAATAATCTAATTCAAACTATGTTAACCTATCTAGAACTACACCATAGCATTGTGTGTCCTTCTGTGACTTTAAAGCTGCAAAACTGTCATTCTGAAACTTTAAAATTTAATTTCTGAAAATCGACCTCCACAAAATCATCCGTATCTCTTGAACCGTTTGTGATAGAAGCGTGATTTAACTTTTATTTTAAAGCTGAGATTCTATGCTTCCTAACAAGCTCTAATCCGAATTATACTTCCACCGTAATTGCGCTCGACGCACGCGACTAAATTGCCGCGATTTGACATTTTGCTTCATTTCAGCCACGTGTAAAAATATTCGTCTTTTGCTTCCATTATGGAATTCCATTTTCAACCTGGTAACCATCCCTGAATCATTGATAGGGCTGGCCTGTACTGACTTAACGTATCTCTCACTCACCCTGTACCTCTAGAGGGAATTAAAATCATTTTAGCATATTTTTCCTTTCTTTGCATACCACCTTTTAAGTACTTTGCCTGTGTTTAAAATCATCCCTGTTTCTCTAAGCTTGCTTAGGGGGAACTGAATTCGTATTGTACTGTGATTGTATTCCTGAGAACGGTGTGCTCTCCCTTCCATCTTCTATTGCATAACGGGGGGTGAGTTGCCAAAAGGGGAAAGTGATTCTATTACCTTTTCCTGAAATCAAATCAAGTTTATTTCTGTGTTGCTTCTTTTCCACCTTGCATTTCCTTGTACCATATAAAGCATTCTCAGCTACCTTATCCTCTATACTACTCCTAAGTAATTAAACCAGTGTGCTAGTATAACATCATCCATTGTTGATCACTGTCATATGTCTAAGTGTGATATCAAATATTAATTTATTATAAAAGTGTGATATATATCTATTGTTTAATTTTTCAAATAAACCTTTTCAATTTGCAAAATAAACCTATTTCTTGGCTCACTGGGGTCAGGGGGATTCTCAGAGAGGGCCGTGATACAAGGGTTCATCATCCAGATTATAACTTGTCATAAAAATATATAAATAAGGGCTTCCCTTGAGCAATCCCAGACAAGGCACTGGCCTAGTGGGAATGCTTGATTGGAGTCTTTAACAACCCAATTTACTTTTACCAACCATATACTGTCTGACTTCACAAGATGATTCTTGATCTAGATCACATGCATCTTTCCTTCTGTAGAGCAGTGAATCACACTGTGAATTTACGCCACCCCCATGGAGAGGCCCTTCCAAAATCATGTCTTCAGAGGGAGGAAAACAGTTCCCTTATTGACAGTATCAACAGCCAGAACAAATGCTGTTACTTGCAGGTCCCAAAAGTAGATTGGGAAAAAAATGTCTGTCTGTTAATAACTATTGTATTTGAATGATATGATTCTGCAAGGTGGCTACCACCTTGTGTAAAGTAGAGTACAGACTCCTTGTTAGGGAGAATTCTCAGAAAAGTGCTAATTCCCTGGACCTTAGAGACCCCCAGAAACTTTGAAAACTTACCTGTAAAGAGTGTGAGCCTTTTTTCCCACTCTTTCATGTGTTTTGATGTGTGTTTTACATGTGTGTCCTCTGATTATGGAGTTTTCGATAACTCCATAGGCATCTTGTTTCCCAGAGACTGTAAAGTGAAATTGAGTTTACTAGTCGTTTCCAAATTCATAGACATAGCACACACCATCTTGCAATGGAAGGCTGGAGGGGTTACATAGTGCAAGCGATATTCAATCAACACTACAGCTAAGTCAATGCCTAGTTTGGGATGCTGAGGAAAACCCTTATTGATGTATTTTTATGTCCAGTTCAGTACTATGGTGACAATCCTTGTATAACACCCCCTTCTTAGAATCCCCCTGACCCCACTGAGCCAAGAAGTAGGTTTGTTTTGCAAATTAAAAGGTTTATTTGGACAATTCAACAATATATATCTATCACACTTTTATAATATATTAATATCTGATAGTACACTGAGACATATGATGTGGATCCACAATGGGTAATGTTACAGTGGTACACTTGATTACTTAGGAGTAGTATAGAGGATGAGGTAGCTGAAAATGCTTTATGGTTTCAAGGATTCAAGGAAATGCAAGGAGGAATAAAATGCAGTATAGAAATACTTGATATGATTTTAGCAAAAGATAAGATAATCACTTTTTCCCTGGCAATTCACCCTCCTCCCCTATGCAATGTAAGAAATGGAAGGAGATGAAAAGAGGAGCACACAGTTCTCAGGAATGCAATCAAATACAATACAAAATTCAGTTCCCCCCCAGCAAGCTTAGAGGAAACAGGTAGGAGTTTGAAACACAGGCCCAAAATGCTTTTTAAATGTGATGGCAATGGATGGGAAAATGTGCCAACTGATTTTAATTCCCTCTAGAGATTCAGGGTGAGTGGGAGATGCGTGTTGGTATTAGTTCAGGCTCACTTTAGCAATGCTCTATGAGTTATTACCAAGTTGCAAACAGATTTTAACAAATGAAAGAATGGAGCTGCTATTTTGACAAGTGGAGAAATTGAGCCAAAATCGCAAATCGCGGTAAATTCGCGAGTGCGTAAATCGTGATTGCGGAAAAATTATAAGAAGTAGGAAGCCGGTTCTAGGTTCGTTGGAAAGCCTAGAATCATAGCTTTAAAATGAAAGTTAAATCCACCCAGTCTATTGATTTAGTTTGTTCTGGGATAGAATAATGGGCGGTGACAGCTCATCCCCACATCTACCCAGTCTATTGATCCAACATGGGTCAAAACCCTTGACAAATCCCCCCCGCCCGACTACGCTTTGATTCAAGTCGAGGGGAAGTCGGGTGCAAAGGAGGTTTTGAGCCCTTGCGCTGGTATGTCCCCATTATCTTCTTCCAATTCAAAAAATGGCACAGTTCAGCATCTTTTCCTCCCTCTGGTTGGATTGATCGGTTCTCCTCGCCGGTCCTGATGGGAATATTGGGCGGTACCCCAGGCCCCTCGGGTCTCTGCTCCCTGTCCCCAGATCGTCCTCCTTGGCCAGTCTCCAGGTTTTCTTTCTCCTAGGACGACAAAGGAAAGCGGCAATACCTATTTGTAGACATTTCTTACCCACCATTGATATAGTGGGGTGGCATATACATTTTATAGTCAACATATTTGCGTTCTTATTTTAAAAACAAGATACAATTATGACATTTTTTTTTCCAAATCATAATATTTTAGAGACTATATGTGGGATATTTTAGGGTTGGAATTGAATTACTCTGGAGCGGTCCCCTCTGGTATTGCAGAGGACTCCTCAGTTGTTGCAGAGTGTGCCTGGGATGGCAACACTTTAGCTGATTTATATGGACCCACTTATCTTCCCCCTCTGTCAAACTGCCTTTGGGGATGCAGATTTTATAGGCAACAGGGGAGATCTTGTCTATAATTTCAAACGGTCCCTTCCATGTAGGCAAAAATATTCGCTGTTTGTCCTGGTTCCTTTGGAAATTGTATAGATAGACCCGGTCCCCCACAGTATATTCCTTTGTGGTGGTCTTCAGATCGTAGTGGGTTTTCATGCTATCAGCTGATCTTTCTAGATTCCGCTGGGCATAGGCTAAAGCATGCTGAAGGTGTTTCCTTAAATTCTCCACATACTCGTGAGTCGTGGAGGCATTTATCAGTGTCTGCTCTTGGGTCCTGTAGAGCAGATGCTGGGGAAGCACCATCTTGCGTCCAGTCATCAACTCAAATGGTGACATTTTAGTTGCAGATGAAGGGGTAGATCTGATGGCCATTAGGACCAGAGTTAATTGGATATCCCAACTTGGCCCAGAATCTGCCACAAACTTTTTTAAGATGCTCACAATGGTTCGGTTGTATCTCTCTACTGCCCAGTGAAGCTGGCTGGTAAGCAATATGTAGCTTTCTTTTGACCCCCAGGATCTACCACATCTTTGTCATTACTTCACTGGTGAAGTGGCTACCTCTGTCTGACTCAATCCTTTGAGGTAGACCAAAACGGGAAAAGATGTGGTTAATCATCAGGGCAGCAGCTGTTTCTGCCTTGCAATTTGGGGCTGGGAGACATTCCACCCATTTTGTAAACAAGCATGTAACGGTCAACATGTACTTGTTTCCTCTAGACGAGCAGATTATAGGGCCTACAAAGTCGATTTGCAAATCTGACCATGGCAGTGTCATCCCCCTTTTTTTGAGAGGCGCACGGTGTGTGAGGGATGATGGCTGAAATTGTGCACACACAAGACACCCCTTCAAGTATTGGCCGAGGTCCTGCCCCATGTGTGGCCAGTATGCAACCTCTCTTAAGATTTCCAGTGTTGTGTGAAACCCCCTATGACCGGCGGTGGCCGCATCATGGGCGTGACTTAACATCAGGCTTCGGAATGAGGTAGGAACCACCCACTGATCATGGCCAGCTTTGGATTTCCTTACCAGCAAACCATCTTGGATTCGGAACATTTTTGGACATTTCATCAACACTCTTAGGTCCTCTTTCCCAATGTAATTGGTATCCGTCAGGGGAAAGTTCTCAGGGTCCTCAAGGTGTTGGTAAAACTTACCAATAATTGGATCCCCCTTCTGAGCTGTAATTAAATCAGCATCAGGGGTCTCCTTACTCCATTGGGGAGTTGAAAGATCATTGTGAGCATTTGTCTGGGACCTAGTGATAGCAGTGACCTGGATTTCCCCCAACAGGGACTCTATTTCTATTAGATCCCCGTGGATGGCCCCGGTTTTGACCAGCTGATCAGCTAAGTCATTTCCAGTTTTTTCTGCTCCCTCTACTTTGGAATGACCCTTCATCTTTTTCCAGTAGATGGTCATCCCATTCGATGTGACCAGATCATCAGTATTTTGGATTAACTTCCCATGTTTCAGGGGTTTGTTATTAGCACATAACATGCCTCTGGTTTTTCAATTAACCAGGTGCTCCACGAACCCGTTCCGTACATAATCTGAATCTGTGATTATGACCAGTTCGTGGAGTTGATGTTGGACAGCAGTGAGGATGGCCTGATGCACCGCCATCAATTCTGCCACCTGACTACTTTGGGGACCAATTTTGTATCCAGCGGAGGGTTCTGGAAACTCCCTCACCCATGCATTCCCTACGCCGGCCACCAGTTCTTTCTCCCCGTTATTGTCAACATGGTAAGAGCATCCATCCACATAGACAGTGGGCATTCCCTCACACTTGTCTTCTTCAAAGACTTTGTGTGGGGAATTGAGGTATGCCTCCATGTTGTCCTTGATTTTTAGACTTTCGTCCTCGAGACAGTTTTCTCTGGCACAATCATGCAAGTCAGCCAGACCTTGGGTGAGGGGACTCTTCTTGTTTTGACCATATCTGACCTCTACAGGAAAGCTTTGCATTGACAGAATCCAGGAAGTAATTCGGGAATTACTCACATTTCCGGCCCGGATTCTGTCACTTTGGAGAAATTGAAGAGGCTGGTGTGGAGTCTCCACTATGATGTGTTCCCCCTGGATAAACGGGCGGTAATTCTTCAATGCCCACACCGTTGCCAGGAGTGCCTTCTCACAATAGTTGAATTTTTCCTCCACAGAGGATAAAGTTTTGCTCGCATAGGAGATTACTTTATTGACCTTGTCATGCTTTTGGTATAATACTGCTGTCAAGCACGTATTAGAGAACCCTGTCTCCAGGAAGAACTCCTTGTGTCTGACAGGGTAAGCTAGGCAAGACGCTTGTGAGAGGCTTCTTTTGAGTTGTCTTACTGCCTCAGATTGTTCTGGAACCCATTCCCACTTTACCCCCCTTCAAGAGATGAAACAGGGGTCTAGTGATCTCTGCGTAGCCTTCAATGAACTTTCTGCTGTAATTAGTCAGTCCAAGGAGGCTCCTTAGTTCCTGCAGAGTTGTGGGGTCTTTCAGCTTCTGAAGTGCTTCCACTTTCTTTACTTGGGGACAGAGACCCTGAGGAGTAATCTCATGCCCCAAGAAAGTAACACAGGTTCTACACCACTGTGCTTTCTGGAAGGAAAGTTTTGCTCCGGCGGCCCTCAACTGTGTCAGAACATAACGGATCTCCGCAATGTGTTCTTCCACAGATAAACTTTAGATGAGGACATCATCTACATAAGCCAGGTTACCCCTTGCACCCAGGTCGGGCATGGCCTTATGTAGGAAAATGTTGAATTCATTGCCGGAGTTTAAGGTATCCGAAGGTAGTCAGGGTCCAGGTGTACTGCTGGCCCCCAAAGGTAAAAGCCAGATTGTATTGGTCCTCCCTACTGACAGGCACGGTCCAGTATCCATTGGTCAGGTCTATTGCAGTGAATACTTGTGACCCTTGAATCTGGGCCAGCCCTTGGTCAATGTAGGGCAGAGGCCATCGGGAAGTATAGACCCGTTTGTTGAGCTCCCTAAGGTCGGCACAGAGTCTCCACTGGCCGTTTGGCTTCAATATTCCCAACACCGGATTATTGAAAGTGCTGTGGACTGGACGGATTATTCCACGGGACTCAAGGTTCTTAATTATTTCAGTAAGGGACTCCCTGGATGCGAGAGGCAAGCGATATTGCTTCACAAACACTGGAGTCATGCCAGGGGCCATGGGAATTGTTGTCGTGTGGAGGTCGGTGCAACCACAGTCATATGAGTCTACCGCAAAGAGATCTTGGAAATCCAAGAAAACTTGTTTCAACTTTTGCTTCTGTTCCAGAGTCACACAGGCATCAGCTAGGTTGACTCTCTCTTCCACCATCTGCCTGAAGCCTGGAAAGACTTCTGGTTTTGCTATCTCAGCAGCCTCCTCCAGCTGGGTGGAGAAGTCCCTGCTCAGAGTACTGATTTGGATCAGAGGCTTCAGGTGGGCAAGGCAGCCCTCATGGACCTGGAAAATCACCTCATCCCCTCTGAAGTCACAAGTCACATCTTCCTTACCATAAGGGCAAGAAGTGTACACCAGGAACTTCCCCCCATGCCAGGTGAAAATCCTGTCTGGTGTTGTATTGTCCTCACTGTCACTGTCAAAACAGTCCTTGGGGATCGGTCCTAACAGTTAATTTCCTAAATCAATGGAGAAATGTCGGTCATCAACCGCCATTCCAATGATGGTGCCTGCGGCTAGAGTAATACTCTGTAAGTCGCTGTTATCCACCTCTATTGGAATGGTGTCATGTTCTATGTTGACTAATGGTGCTGGGTTTACCCCTAACCCTTGTTGTTGGAGACAAGCATTTAGATGAATATAAGCATCAGGGTTTTTCAATTTTTGTCCTCTTTTAACTTTCACTTCCAGGGCGAATTGTCGAGTCCTTTCTGGGATGGTGACTTCCTCTTTAAGCTGAATTTCAACTGCATAAGGTAGCAATTGAGCTGACCTAAATGCTTTTTCTTGATCATCAAAGCCCATGGGATTATCCGCTAATCGGGACCAAGCTTTGAAGTTTATTAGGTCGAAACTAATGGCAAAGCGATTGAGAATGTCACTGCCTAAGTAAAAGGCGGCAGTGACGTCTCGCACGACCCAACAATTATGGACTATGCTCTTGTTGCCAATGGAGATTTTGAGCATACACCTGCTTGGCAGGAGATGTTTGGAATTAGGTTCTTCCAGGTCCATTTCCCATTTGTCTATCAGTTTGAATGTGGGAATGGCTGGACCTTTTGGGAGTTGGCGGAACATGGCTTCGCTGTTGAAGCTCTTCCCGTTGTTTACACACACTCGAGCGAGAACAGAGTCCTTTCATAATTTAACTGAACAGGGATGAACAACTGCTCTCCAATTTGCTGAATATCAGCCAGGCTCTGAGCTGATTTCACATCTTTCTGGACTATAGGAGTGGGAATTTCTAATTGTGGATTAGTAAAGAATTTCAGGGTGTTTCCTTCCAGTGTGGAATACCACCTTAAACTGGAAGGAAGGTTGATTTTCAGAAATAGAGAGGACCCCCCATCACCAGTCTGTTGTCCTACTGCTATTACTGTCACGTCTGGAATTTGGTTGTTCTGGAAGTGAAATTCTACTTGGTCAGATTTTTGTTCAACCATGTGGCAGGTTCCGTTTAAACTAACATGGTTGACACTCTGTTTTAATTTCATTGGTCGGCTAGTCTGGGTCCCTAGGACCTTGTTCACGCAATCTATTAGGGGTGACAACCTTCTCAGGAGGTCCTTCCCTAGTAAACAAGGGGTGCCCTCTGGAGTCACTACTATGACCGGGTGTTTCACCTTGTGTCGCCCAATTTTGATGTCCAAATCTGCAGTCCCCTCGACAGGAATTTCCTTCCCGTCAAAGTTCTGCAGTTGTCCAGGAAGAGAGGTGAGAGGAATATGGTAATTCTCCCCCCTTCCTGCATTTAGTTCCTCAAAGGCCCTTTTGGAGAGAAGGGTAGCTTGGAATCCAGTGTCCACCGGTGCCAAAATTGTACCCTGCCCCTGTACTTGTACCGGGCATAGTGTCTTCCCTCGTTCTCCTCAAGGGAGCATAGATAATGCACATTTTTGGACAACTGGTGGGCTAACTTTCTGGTTTTGGACATTGCTAGCGAAGAGATTTGGGCAGAATTCTGTGGAGAGCCTGGGGAATCTGAAAGAAAAAGTTGGCAACTGGAAATGGTTTCGGGTTCTGGGCCGCCCCCCCCTTTTTGGAGGCAGTCATCAGGATGGGTTTGACCCTTGGGATTTTGGTATTGTTGGTTCTGGGATGAGATGGTGGGCGGCGGTAACTCAGTCTCCACATCTCCCCAGTCTGAATCGGCATCCCTTGGGACCCATTTTTCCTTGGGAGGAGTTCCCCCATCCCTGAAGGAGAAGGTCCTTTTCCCAGGATCCTCTGAGGATCCCTCTCCCTCAAATTGGAAGACCTGTACCTCCTCCACAAAGTGGGTCTGTTTGGGTCCTTTGTTTCTCCTACCCCCCCTCTGCTCCTTGGGAGGCAGGCTTTCAGGGGCAGGAGATTTTGTTTCCGGTTCCTGGTTTTCCAGGGGCTGTTTACAAGTTGGGAAGGAAGCTTCCTCCAATGCTTTACACCCCCCTTCCCCTTGTGCCTCCTCCCTGGGAACCGGTGGGTTATCGGGGTGCTGCCCCCGACATTGTTCTGGAGCACCAGGTCCAGAGTTTGGGGCATTCTGCGGTGGCATGCTCATCTGAGGGTTCTGTTGAGCCCTCAGTATGTGACCCAGATCTCGTGCCATATTTTGGACCTGGCGCTCAAATTGTGAAACCCGCTCAGGCTGATACGGGGCTCTATTTTCTGACCTGGGCTGATCCCGGGAAGGGTAGCTATCCCTTCTCTGGTAATACCCCGGATTGGGAAGATTTGGGTACCCCTCCACCCTTGGCCTCCCCTCTCCCGGATTAGGTTGTCTGGGCTCAGGGAATTGGGGAAAGAATGATGGATGATTTTGGGGCTGGAAATTGGGTGGATACCTGGGGAAAAAGTCCTGCCCAGGATTTGGAGAATTTCTGCCCTCCTGTGGGAAGTTGGGAGGGAAGTTCCCTGGGTTAGGTGCTTGGCTGGATCCCCCCCTTGGGCTGGAGGAGGCCACACATAACCCAGAATTGGTCTGTTTCCCTTGTAGCGAGGACTTACATAGTCAGGGGAGCCCATGTGTGGGACTACCTCCTCGACTCCCTGTCTGTGACTGGCCCGAGGGCCTTCTGGGCTGTGAATTATTTGGTGCAGGCAGGTTTTTAGGACCCCCATCTCCAAATCTAAAACGGGGGCAACCTTTACCTCTGCCACCTTGGCAGCAGCATGGGTGCTATTGGTTTTGGGTTTTTTTTGCGTATTATTTTTATTTTCGATGGGCTTCTGCACCTCATAGATCCGGGTAACATGTTCAGTGACCCAGTCTAAAGATCTTTTCTCATGTAAATCTCTCACGAGCTGGATCATTATGTATTTGGGTAAGGCATGGAAAAACGTATTGATAAATTCTCGGCTATCCGTGCGCACCCTTCTGGTGGTCTGCGCAAAAGCACGCTTTAATTCTTGCACAAACTCTTGTCGGGCCTGATCCTCCCCACATTGCAAATTGTAGGCTGCCTTGCGAGCCTCTTGAGGATTTCTGTGCACAGAAAAATGTTTCAAGATGGCCGTCCTATATGTGGACCACCTTGAATGGTTTTGATCCTCCAGCCCCGCAAAGAAACTGGAGTATTCTGGTGAGAAGGTCCACTTTACATATTGAATACAGCTTTGGCTGTCCTTCAAATGGAAAGTCTCCATCATTTGTTCATAGAGCTCCAAGTGTTCCCAAACAGAATACTGGGCGTTCTTATGGTAAGGCGTGATGACACTCCTTATTGCCTTTATTTGTTTCAATGGGTCCTTAAGCAAGGCCCTTTTTGCCTTATTGGCCTTTTTAGTTCGGGTAACCTTGGTCCATTCATCCTCTGACTCAGAAGCACTGCTCCCAGAGGTGCCCGTCTGATCTTCCAGGTTTTCCCGGATTCTGCAAGCCTGGGAATGGCTGGCAGAATGTGAGGACCTGGTCTCCTGTGTCCTGTAATGCTCAGAGGAGTTTTCAGATCCCTCCTTGCTGCCAGGATTTGATGGTTCCCCCCCACTGACCTTACTGGGCAGAGGTTTTCAGGATGCCCTTAATGGGCCTACTCTCCTGGGGTTCCCCACTAAATTGCACTGTGCTTGGGTGCCCATACCCGGATGCTCGCCCATCCATTCCTGGGAGGTACTGGCCTATGAGCCCCATACTTCTAGCTGGATAGTAATCTGCCATCCCCGTGGCCCTGGGCTCATGTGCGCGAGGGGACATGGGGGTGGCAGAGTCCAGGGACTGGGAGAGATGAAGGCCTCTGGTACTAGGGCTCCTGAGGTTATGCTCAGGAGTTTCTCTTTCCCAGCGAACCTCATCTCTATCCGCCCCTGCTTCCTGTTGCAATGCAAGAGCCTGCGCTTTCAGTTCCTCAGTTAAGGCCTTACTAGACTCTATCAGTCTCTCCTGCATGGCTACCTGTTGCTGGAGCCTATCATTGTGCTGACAGAGAGCCTCATTTTCTCTCTGTGCCTCCTGATTGGTCCTGGAGTACTGGGCCAGCCTCTGCTGCAGGAGGGTTACCTCCTCAGTCCCATCCCTAATGGCCCGCTCCTTTCTTGCCAGAGCTTCCTCCACCCTCCTGGTGTGATCTAGCAAGCCCTGATGCTCTTTTTGGAGGTCACCCAGCCCCTGGAGGGCCAAGTGATTTTCTTCAATTTTTCTTTTTAAGTGTCAGACTTCCTGGCCTAAGGTATCCCTTTCCTGACCAAGAGCCTGCATTTGTGACGCCAGGTCGTCCCTCTGCCTTTGAAAGGCACCAGCTTTCTGGCGTTCTTCATCAAACTCTGCCTGGGTATCCAGGTCTTTCAAAATCAATTTATTGCTTTCCTCTTTCTCTGTGTTTAGTTGGATTTTCAGGGTGGCTGCCTGCTCTGTGCATACCCTGTTGAAATTGATCTGTTGCTCCAGCTTTTTCTGGCTCTGCAGTAAGGAGTCGAAACTGTCTTGGTGCTCCTTCTGCAAAGCCAGAATTCTGGTATCCTGGTCTGTCTTTTACTGTTGCAGTATATCCATGTCCTCTTTTATTTTAATGATATACTGCCTACTATCATTTTCTGACTCCTGGCTCCTCTGCAGCCTCTGCTCAGAAGAGACAAGGTCAGATTGGGCCTTTTCTAACGCCATCTGTTGCCTATTTGCCAGATCTTGGCCTTTAGCACATTTGTCCTGCATGGCTCCCATATATAGATACAAATATGCCGCTATCCTGGCAATCGTATTGTGTTCATCTTTGGCCTTAGAAGCCATATATAATTCACTCAGGGCCACATGTAATGGACCCTGATCTCTCCATATATCTGACCCTGTTTCAGTGACCTGTTGTGCGATTGCCTACAACCAGACCGTTTGGTCCTGATGAGTCCACTCACCTCTCACAAATAGTTTATGTAAGAAGTGCTCTCTGGCTATTTTCATTTCTACCAAGGTCGTCATTCTGGAATTTGAGTTCCTTCCTGACTTACAGAAGTTTGTATTTTATTTTGCAAAACAGACCGTTTCCTTATAGCGTTCCTTTGAGGGGTGACTTCACAGTTTAAAACAGTGTGGTGATCTAACCGGATATGTGTATCTGGTCAGTTGGCACACTGTATTAATCTGCACAAGTGGTAAATCTAACCCAGAATGTCCCGGCTCCGAGCCCCCACTTCTATAAGCGATATTCAATCAACACTACAGCTAAGTCAATGCCTAGTCTGGGATGCTGAGGAAAACCCTTATTGATGTATTTTTATGTCCAGTTCAGTACTCTGGATGACAATCCTTGTATAACACCCGCCTCTTAGAATCCCCCTGACCCCACTGAGCCAAGAAGTAGGTTTGTTTTGCAAATTAAAAGGTTTATTTGGACAATTCAACAATATATATCTATCACACTTTTATAATATATTAATATCTGATAGTACACTGAGACATATGATGTGGATCCACAATGGGGAATGTTACAGTGGTACACTTGATTACTTAGGAGTAGTATAGAGGATGAGGTAGCTGAACATGATTTATGGTTTCAAGGAAAAGCAAGGAGGAATAAAATGCAGTACAGAAATACTTGACATGATTTTAGCAAAAGATAAGATAATCACTTTTTCTCTGGCAATTCACCCCTCCCCTATGCAATGTAAGAAATGGAAGGAGATGGAAAGAGGAGCTCACAGTTCTCAGGAATGCAATCAAATACAATACGAAATTCAGTTCCCCCCCAGCAAGCTTAGAGGAAACAGGTAGGAGTTTGAAACACAGGCCCAAAATGCTTTTTAAATGTGATGGCAATGGATGGGAAAATGTGCCAACTGATTTTAATTCCCTCTAGAGATTCAGGGTGAGTGGGAGATGCGTGTTGGTATTAGTTCAGGCTCACTTTAGCAATGCTCTATGAGTTATTACCAAGTTGCAAACAGATTTTAACAAAAGAAAGAATGGAGCTGCTATTTTAACAAGTGGAGAAATTGAGCCAAAATCGCAAATCGCGGTAAATTCGCGAGTGTGTAAATCGTGATTGTGGAAAAATTATAAGAAGTAGGAAGTCGGTTCTAGGTTTGTTGGAAAGCCTAGAATCGCAGCTTTAAAATGAAAGTTAAATCCACCCAGTCTATTGATTTAGTTTGTTCTGGGATAGAATAAATTTCGTTCCTAGCCCAAACGGTTCCAGAGATACGGACGATTTAATAAAGGTAGATTTTCGGATTTAAAGTAAAACTCAAAATGACAGGTGACAGCTTGCAGCTGCAGAATTGACAGGTGATAGTTGTGTAGCTTTAAAAATGACAGATGACACGATTTCTAGGAGGCTGTTCTACTTAGGTTAAAATAGTTTGGATTAGTTAGTTTAACTAAGAGGTTGGTTCTGCACAGTTCTGCTAGGTACTCACAATATAAATTTGAAATAGGCCTTGTCACGGTCTGGTCAGGTTGGACGGGACTTTCAGCGGGTGGTTCTGTAGTCCCGGCTATCTGGGTCAGCTCTGCTCTCTGGGTCTGTCAAGCACCCGATCTGCTCACAACGGTCTGGTTTGTGGTTCTCTCGGGTTCCGGATACAGCACTGCTTTCTGGATACTGCTACAGGTTCTTGCAAAAATTCTTGGCAAAAATTCAAACAGCTCGCCCGGCTGTTGAATAGTTTGGTTGATTTTGAGGCCTGCTGAAGAGGATTCAGCTGGTGGATTCAGGCCTCTCTGCTACAAATTCTGGAGTTAATTTCTGCTACAGGTTCTGGAGATTGATGGATTTGAAGTCTGGATCTCTGGATGTGAAGTCATAGGTCAGCATGCTCCGCAGCAAATGGAATGTCTCTACCTGTCCCAGCAGTCTTTTTTTATGTGTTTTGAAAATGGGTGTGTGCCTGGGCCTAGCTATGCCTGCCCCTCTCTACTTGTCATTGGCCCAGCTTTCCTCTCTCCCTTGATTGGGGGGAAGAAATGGAGTGTCAGAGAGATGCTGTAGGTTTTATGGTCAGAGGAACCTCCCCTTGTCAAATTGCACACAAATCTATTTCTGATCCAAATACATATTTATCTATGTACCATTTCTCTCATATTATAGGTCCAGTTAACATATTTTCTGTAGCACCAAACCATCCGATCCCTGTCTTTGTACGATGTGGTGTCCACTGATGACAGAATTCTCCCCTTTTCATCCAGATGACGACCTCTAAACCTTTCCAAATTGTACACAAATGTGCGCCAGTGATATGGGTTACAGATGATAAAGTGTCAGATTTTTAACATGCATACATTTGGAGTAACAACTTTTTTTCGGCTACTATCCCCAGGAACATACCACAGGGTTCTAACACCTCTTAAAATGTGTGCAGAAAAATCACAGGAATAATGATATTACTTATATAATTTTGACCAGTCCGCACTATGAGTTATCTATCTTTTTAAAATTATGCCCTGGTCAAAAAGGGGTGTGGCTTCCCACATCACATGGTGGAATAACTGGTTTATCCACTTCCCCCAAGCTCAGCTTGCTATGAGAGGCACTGCCCTTCCCAGTTTCTCCCAAGAGGAAGCCACTTTACGCCCCCCCAATATAACATTTGCCTGAGCCAAAGAAGGCCCATTGTTCAATTTCCTGCAGTCCCCAGCTGCCACTCCCCTTTCAATCAGCAGGGCCATGTGACCTCCTTTTTGTGGGGCAGCAGAATGCAGCCAGGCCTGGGAACACAGCTGTTGATCCAGTTTCAACTCCTGTCGGGGTAGTTGTCAGGCAGAATCCAGTTTCATTAAGCCAGGTTTCAGCTAAATGTCACTTTTTGTTCCCAGTTTTCTACATTCAAATCAAACTGACAATTTTTACACATGCAGCTAGAATGCTAATTCTAAGTTCAAAACTATGACATTTCAACAGTTACAAACTATGTGACACTCAAAAGTAGGTCCCTCATTTAATTTAAACATTTCGATTTTAGTGGTTTTCAGTTCAGTTTAACTTAAGCTGCTGACCTCCACAGCTCAGCCAGTTTTGTTATGAACATGGTTTTGGGCTCTTTTTCTTTCCAGATTTTGTATGTACACAAAACTTAATTCTGCCAAATGTCTGCTGGTGTTCAGTGAGATTTTTGAATATCCTGCAATGTTTGAAAATAGGCATTTTGAGCTTGCATTCAGAGAAACCAAGGTGATTTCAAAGGGCTTTTTAAGCTAACAGGCACTGCTGTTTTTCCTTTGGCACACATTCCACTCATGGCACCCCTGGCCCATCATGCTCACACTGGTGGGTGGAAGGTTAGGCAACCATTTTGGTGTGCGCACAAACTGTGCAGTTCTCCTATTCTGGCGTGAATGTGGGCGGCGATAGCTCATCCCCACATCCACCCAGTCTATTGATTTAGTTTGGTCTGGGATAGAATAATGGGCGGCGACAGCTCATCCCCATATCTACCCAGTCTATTGATTCAACATGGGTCAAAACCCTTGACAATATTATCCCCTATGTCTAAACACTCATGTAGCAGTCAAATGCTACCCTTTCCTATTGAAAAGGCTGGAGGCAGTGGTTTTACAACAAACTACCACAATGTTTCCCTACCACGAACACCGGTAGTTAAAAATCATGGGAGCCATGTTTTTCAAGATGGCACCTTAAGCCCCTTTGTTTAAATGGGTCCCAGTCTTCTTTTTTCACTATATGTTTTGGAAAGGTCCTTCTCGTGTTTGTCTCTGCGTGCCAAACCAGGTGTGTTCCCTTTGTTCGTGTGCCTTTGGCGGGCTTCAGGACTGAAGTCCGCCCTTGCTGTCTGAGTGTCTGGGGTGGGCAGGAAGTGAGGGAGGTGCCTGAAACTCCCTGTGCTTAGTCTCCTAGGAGACTGAAATGCACTCTGGTGTGATTGGCTGGCTGACTGTCCGGCAAGGACAGCCATCCTGCTGGGTGAGTGACAGCTAGGCTGGAATGAAAGGGAGAAAACTGTTTAAAAGGTGAGTCTCCAGGACTGGAAGGCAGAGTTGACCACTGGAACGAAAGAACCGATGACAAGCTGGAAGAGGACGGCTGCTGCAACCACTGGACCGTTGGTTTGCCTGGTGAAGCCCTGCTGCAGGTCCGAATTGTCAAACTCCATTCGACAGAGAAGCTCCTTCAAGGACGGCTTCTTCCTTTGAGTTGGTGGGACCAATCAACTCATAAAACACCTGGATACCAGTCTCAAGGCTGGTTAGGATCAGCCAGGGAGAGGCACACCGGTTTGTGTTCTTGAAGCTACAGCTACTGGAAATTGAAGTGACTCCATTTTGTTTTCTTTCTTCAACGATCCTGTGCAGTGCAGAAGTCCCCTAATGACCTCCCTCTTGTCCCCACGACTGAGGCTCAGGAACAGCGAGATCTGCAGGAACTGCTAGGAACCACAACTTCAGCAACATTTGTTTTCCTCATACAAAGGTACTGCTCTTTCCTACCTAGAACACTATCCTATTGACGTTGGCCTGACCTGTTGACTTGAATTGAACTATTCTGGTGAACTGAAACTATTTGCACTGCCTAGAAAATATATATTATCTATTCTACTTACTTTTGTCCTTTTTGCTCACTGCTAAGTAACTGAACTGCCATTTGTATCCTTTTTCAAGGGAGTTCAAACCGTCTCAAAAACATTGAGTTTTGTATTGAAGTGTATTGGTCGATAATATTAAGTTGCCTTCTTCTGGTGAAATGTTTTAATAATGATTGTATAAATAAATGAATAAGTGTTTTACCAAGAAACCTTCAGTATAAGTGTCTACTTGAACCACTGTGATTGAAAGTCCTTTGTGTAACTACCTGTACTGCTCACATTCACTCATGAGATAAGCATGGCTGCTCAGCTGGCTACCAACAAACTGTGTGGTACAGACTTATACCAAAGGTTGGGCTTGCTTACACCGGTAGTCCTAATTGTGTGTGGTGGTCCCAGAGGGTACTGCATGCAATTCTGCCTAAAACTCCTGACTAATTTACTTTTGCTTCTTTTTACACTATCTTAAGTTAGGGAAAGATAGTACAGTTTTACATTGGCACATTTAAAAATGACCAAAATCCCTAAAATAGCCAAACAAATTAAGTTGCATTAAAACGAGCCATAGATCACCACATGATACACTTACAGAGCATAAAGTATAATTACATGGGAGAAATAGCACAAATACACAATCACTATATTAAAGGAACACGCTAACTGAAGTTATTTCTGTCAGTCCAGCTCTAGATGCATCTTTCCCTCTCGGGCCATTGACTGGTTATGCCAGTATTTCCAATTAATAGTAAATATAAAATTAAATGGACTATGTTGTCTTCTTTTTCTTGATGTCTTGAGGCCAGATCAGACATTATCAGCCAAGGAGGTACTTTGTAACATTAAACTCGGGGCCCTGGCTGTGTAATCCTATTACTATAACATGGGAGTCAGCTGTTGAGATGACCAGGATTATGAGGATTCAGGGAGCGTTGTTTTGCTGCGGCATCAAGGATAAGTTGGATAGGGCGGTGAGTTCTGCCTCCTTTGAGGGTTTGAATGTGGTGATACTTGTGCCTAAATGAGATTAACAAATAAATCGTGAGAGGACACACCCCAAGGCCCTCTGAATAACCCATCCATAAGGTTCACAGGACAAGTGGCCACCAACAGTTTTCATCTGAATTAGAAGAGACAATACAGATTTGTACGATCCGGAGTGTGGTCACACACCACTTCAAAAGGATGTGGGTGGCTGTTGCTTGACGTGATCATGTAATTTTGTTTCCTGATTTTGAGGCACTGCTTTTGTTGGAATCAGGCACTTCTGAAATGGAAATGAACAAGAGTTGAGCTAAAGAAAATCATATTCGTTTGGCAGGTAAGATTTCATGGATGTGATTCATGTATGTGATGGTATCGTCCCAGTCTTGACAACATTGGAACTCACACTGGAGCTGTTGAAGCAAATTTGGCAATCACTTGCAGATTCTTTGAATTAGTAATATCTACTATGTTTCTTTTTGGTTGTCTGTGTCCCCTGTTTACAGCAAATTCACTGCAGCTTGCTGTGCAGATTATTGTCAGAAGAGTATTCTAGGATCCTTCTCATATGGGACAGTGGAGCAAAAGAGCACACGATATGATTTTGGCCAAATGTGGCAGATTTTTCTACTTGATAATTATAAATGTTCTTTTATAAGGCGCTTAATACCAGAGATTATTTTCTAAGTGCGGGATCAGGATTCAAACCTGTGTTGTGCTGCCTTGTCTTGCTTCCAAGACAAACGTGTTGCTCCTGAGCTATACCATGTCACTCAATAATTCGAAGATGTGTTTCATTAACCTGCTAGTAATTGGTTGTTGGAAAAATGAAAATATGGTAACGCTGTTTTGTTAAAGTCAAATGGGTGGTTGGGATGTTGTCAAATCAACACACTATTGTAAAAGTAAATGAAGGCTCTTTAGCAGTATCTGTATGAAACTGTGGCATTTCTTTTTTCTAACAAAACAGGCCCCAGAATTATGACTATGATTAAAATATTTTCTGTGAAATAAGATTATGATTAAGTATCTATGGGCCTCATTACATGTTTTCCACTTTTTCAGCAACGCTGAATTCTGAGATTGGAAGTAATGTGAAAGACTCACCTCCTACAAACTTCTGGAGGTAAATTCACCAATTTACCTGCAAAAATGAACAGATTTCCTGTGCAGCAATACTTCTCATGGTAAATCTGCCAAAAAGTAACAGTAAATGATTACAGCAGTATATCGGCAGACTTACCATTGATTTATCACCAAGAATGTGATATGGTTCTATATCAGTTGCCAATGAGTCGGAATCTGATTAATGATCTGCTATCTTTTCCAAGAACGTTTACCTTTAGGGGTATTCTTCTTCTGAATCCAGCAAAACCAGCAAATTCAATAACTTGTAGCAAGGAGGATTCTGCAGCTACAAAATGCAGGGCCGTAAGTGCAGTGGCCATCTTTGAAGGACAGAGATACATAGGATTGTAGGAGGTTTTCAGGCATGTAGGCACCACTCACTCAAATTCCCAATTTCTTATTGCTTGCTATCCTTTCACTCTCTACCTCCAACAACCTGCTGTGGACACTCCAGTCATTTTTATATAAAAAAATAAAAAAATCTATCTATCTTCCATTTGGTGACATTTTAAACCTTCAATACGATCTTTGGCAATCTTTGCTGATCAATCCTAGGCTCAGAAAAGATATATATAGTAATAGTTCCTGCACACTGTGTAACAACCGACACAGGACAAGTATTCTATTTCAATGCACTGTGAATGACTAATCGCCTATAAATGGAGAATGTGCACATGCGTTTGACTACTACACCTAGATGTTAAGCACTGTGTCTCAAGACAACTCGTGCTATGCCTGCAGAAGGTAGCAAGACATTTTAAACTAATTTCAAAACAAATAAAAAAAAACAAATAAAATCGTATGCAAACATAATATGGCAATCACCACAGATCCGCAGTAGTGAGTAACGCTGGTGTAGAGTCCTAGACTGTCCTGCACAGATGCAGAATAGCTATGTCAACATAACAGATATTTGGATGTAGTCTAGGCAGTTACTGATGGGTATTATCCACAGAAAAGGACAGAGTTAACACATTCATGTTCAGTGCATAATATAATGAATATATGGTTTACGATGATTTTGTGCCAATAGCTAAGCAGCAAATTACCCCCACATTGTCCACAAAAAAACATCCTTAACGAAATTGGAGCTTTTCAATTACTGATAATGGGAACAAATAGCTTGTTGCTTTAAAATGATTATGAACAAAACACCAACAAATCCGAATTAAGTTAAACAAGCACAACTCATTTCGGTATCATTTCCCCATTGGCAAAATAATTAGATTGTGAATGTGCTTAACATACATTATTGATGCTATTAGAAAAACCATTGCAGAATAAACTGCAATTGCTGTTTTTTTAAATGTGTCGACAAAAAACAATAAAACATGCAAATTCATGTATGAAAAACGTTTCTACATGAAGCAGAGGTTTTTTGGATATTTGTCTATATATGTATTCATTTATAAAGCACGCTAACCCCGGGGGAATCAGGGATCTGTTACAAACCAGTTACGCAAATTGCTTGCGAGGCAGGAAGAAGTCAAGGAGGAGAAAACAAGCACTTACATTTCGGATTAGGCAAAGAGTCACATCTTCAGTGATCTACTGAACACCCATTAAGATTGTTTCCACTTTTAAGGCTGATGGACGTGAGTTCCATTATCTGGTTGCGAAGGTGGGAAAGCTAGCGCCTCCCATTTTGGATTCGTTGAATTTCAGCAGCCGAAGTCTGTTGGTGTAGGTGGATCTTAGTGGTCTGTGGGCGTGGGTTATGGCAAACTTCTGTGAGGGATAAGGAGAGGCTGCGTTGGAAAGGCATCTGAGCATGATCGATAGAGTCTTGAAGATGATTCTTTCACAAATCGGCAGCCAGTGAATCTTAGCACCAAAGATGTGATCTGTTTTGGGAATGTTGAGGGCAGCTCTCATAGCATTGTTCTGGATAACCTTGCATCTTGTCAAAGTTATGGTTCGGGGTGCCCGCAAAACGAGCATTGCAGTAGTCTAACCTTGCACCGATAATGTCACGAGTGATGGTGAGACAGTTGTCTTGGGCTAGGAATGCTCTGGAGGCGTTGATCACTTTTGTTGTGTGCGCGGCGGATGAGGCATTGGTGCTCAACTGTTGCGAGAGTGAGAGGGTAGCGTCTAAGTACACACCTAAGGTCTTTACTGAGGCGGTCCTCAGGATGAGTGTACTGTCAATGTTGAAGGAGCTGTGTTGTGGGTCAAGCTTCTTTAAGGTTGTATGGGATTCTACCACCAAGATCTCAGTCTTATCATCATTAAGACAAAGACCATGCATGGCCATCCAAGCTTGGATCATGAAGTAGACTTTGTTTAATGCAGTCGTGCCATTTGAGTAGTTGCCTGAAAAAGGGAGGAGAATTTGGGTATCATCAGCATATTTTGTGTAGGATATATTGATGGCATCTAGAAGGTCAAAGAGATGTCGTGTGAATATGTTGTAGAGGACGGGTGATACGAAAGAGCCTTGGGGTAAACCACACAAGATGGAAGAAGGGGATGCACTGACTTTTTTGCGAAAACTCTTATGGATATGTCTTTAAGGAATGAAGCGACCCATGCCGTTGCTTCTGTGGAGAAGTGGGCGGCAGTGGTAAGGTGGTTGCAAAGTTGATGGTGAACCAAGTCGAACGCCGCTGAAAGGTCTAGGAGAAGTAGGAGGGCAGGTTTCCCCATGTCTCTGAAATAGACCAGCTGGTTCTTGAGGTCGATGTGGGCCGATTCCATGCCATGGCTAGGACGGAAGCCTGATTGACGTGTACCAAGTACTGGGTGTGTCTCAAAGAATTGCTGAATTTAGACATAGGCTGATATGTCCAAGATTTTCAAGAGGAATGGGACAGCAGTGATCGGTGTGTAATTATTGGGGATGGAGGGGTTGAGCGAAGCTTTTTTAATCAGAGGCAGAACCAATGATTCTTTAAGACAGGATGGTACTTTGTCAGAGGCGAAGGATCCATTGATAAATCTGGTAATAAACTGCACCAGAGAGTCTGTGCAGTTCTTTATTATGGTGGCTGGCCAAGCATCTCCCTTGCACCTTGAGGGGTTGATGATTTTAAGGATGGAAAATGTATCCTCTTTTGTGATAGGGATGAAGTCGAATATGGGGAACTGATCAGCGATGGCAGTTGCAGTGGGGAGTGGGTAGGGTGAAGGTAAAGGAAACACTGCTATAGACTGAAAAGTGAGGTTTGTTTGTGGCTAATATTTTTCTGTAATAAATCAATTTTGTTCAGCATTGCATTTTGTATCGCTGAGCACCAGGCTTCATCTTTAGTAATGACTGGTGGGGAAGGGGGCTGCAGGTGTTTCTAACTCCTTTAAAATAGTGAAGAGCTCACATGTTTTGGAATTAGTATTGGCTATTCTAAGGTTATATGCAGAGGTTTCAGCCACAATGATGGCTTGTTTGTAGGTTCTGGCCGCATTAGTTTCAGCAGTGCGCTTTAATGTACAGAGCTCATGGAGATCAGCGTTAAACCAGGTGTTACTTTGTTTAACTTGTTTGGCTTTACGTCGTGCCAGGAGGCCTATGGTGTCAACTGCGGTAGAAAGTGTGTTGGCATAGACATTGACAAGTATGTTGGGGTCATTGGTGCAGAGGCTATGCTGCAGCAATGGTGCTAACAAATGTGCAATGGCATCAGAGGTGAGTTTGCAGGAGTTGCAGGCTAGCGTAAGGGCTAAGATGGTGGTCGTAGGTGTGGGGTTAGCTGAGTTTGAAATGATGAAGGATACAATGTGTTGGTAAGACCAGGAGCATGGGGTGTTGGCACAGATATTGGTTTGGCAGTTGAGGTCTGCTACTCAGTCGAGTGTATGACCTTTATTGTGTTTTGGGTTGTGGACACGATGAGTAAAGCCAAGAGTGCTAAGTGAGTTAGCTACAGAGCAAGCATGGGGATCAGGGTGGTCATTAAGGCCCGGGTTCAAATCTTCTAGGAGCATAGTTCTGGATGTAGGCTTGAGATTAGCGGTTAGAGTATGCAGGAGATTTTCCTCAAAATAGAGGATGGGTCTGGTGATCGATAGATGATATGTAGGTTGAGAGTTTCTTTATGCAAGATGGGGATTTTTTTAGAAAGCAGGTCACAGTTGCCTTCAGATGATGAGGAACAGGGTCTGATGAATAGTGATTTTTTTTTGTGATGAGGGTGACAACCCCCCCCTTTCGAGTTGAGTCTGTCGCTCCTATATATAGAATAGTCCTAAGGAATTGCAAGTGATAGGGTTGTGCCAGAGGCCATGTTCAACCATGTCCCTGTGATGGCCAGCAGGTCTAGTTTAAGGGTGCATAACAGGTCATTTATCTCAAGAGTGTGCACTGGTAGGGATCTTACATTGATGAGGGCTCCGAGGAGTGTGGATGTGTGTGATTGGTATGCTGCTGGGTGGGGGAGTGTTGAGCTGGTCAGGGGTGGATGAAACAGGAGCTTCTAGTTGTGCAAGGGAGTCAGCACTATGGGGTATAGTGGGCCGGGCTGGTGTGTTCCAGACTGTGAACTCGAGGTCAGGGTTCCAGTGCAAATGTTTAGGGTTGGTGGTGGTGTGTGCATGGGCCCTTAAGTGCCTGTTTTTATCTGGCCTGGGGTTTGTGCCAAGGTGGGTCAGTGGACTGTATGTCCTGGCTCTAAGCTTTTGGTTCCTGCCAGATGCATTATTTAGGTTTACGGCTGGTGGGAGGGCTGTGCGGGAATTCTTTCTAATGGTATTTATAGCATTTGAGGCTAGCTGGGGTTAGGAGGAGCTAGCCTCGGTGGCGTGGGTTGTATTTCAAGGATGATCATAGTGAGTGTGGTCGTTATGGCAGATTGTTGTTTGGCAGTGGGCTTGTATGCAGTCTCGTAGGGCTGGGGAGCCGAGGTACGTGCACTTATCATTGAAGGTTTGAGGCCATTGGTAAGGGGAGGCATCGGATATACATAGCGCAGCTGAGGGTCACATAGAATAGAGGAGCAACAAGCGACATTGCAATGCTAGAATATGTCTTGTTTGCATTGAGAGGCTTATGCTTGCCTTGCTGAAGGTAACATATTCCGGGTGCCTCGGGTAAGTATGCAGGATGCAAACTGAAGTGGGCTAAAAGGCGGTTCAGGGAGAGACCGGCAGAGACATTTGTTTCATTCCTCATCGGCCTTAGGTGGTGGCCTTGTAGGGTGGCCTGGATTGCTGTCCGGCTTGGCAGGGAGTGCCGGGTACGTTCGTTCCTCCACAAATCAGCTGATTGCAGGTGGCGCTATGATGTGTGGGAGCTCAGCAGAGCTTCGTTCGATATTGGCGCTCATCTTATCATGTTTCAGCTGGCATCCAGGCATAGCTGTGCCAGGGGGTAATCCTTTTGTTGGGCCCCTGTAGGCGATGCTGCAGGCGGATGTTATGTCCCGGCCAGACCAGCAGAGACATTTGTTTCCTTTCTCATCGGCCTTAGGTGGTGGCCTAGTGAAGTGGCCGGCATCACCTTCCGGCTTAGCAAGGAGTGCCGGGTAGGTGCGCTCCTTCATGAATCAGCTTGTTACAGGCAGCGCGATGATGCGTGAGAGCTCAACGGAGCTCCGTCGATATTGGTGGCCATCTTATCATGTATCAGCTGGCATCCAGGCATAGCTGTGCCAGAGGGTAATATTTTTGTTGGGCCCCTGTAGGCGATGCTGCAGGCGGATGTTATGTCCCGGCCAGACCAGCAGAGACATTTGTTTCCTTTCTCATCGGCCTTAGGTGGTGGCCTAGTGAAGTGGCCGGCATCACCTTCCGCTTTAGCAAGGAGTGCCGGGTAGGAGCGCTCTTTCATGAATCAGCTGGTTACAGGCAGCGCGATGATGAGTGAGAGCTCAACGGTCCTCCGTCGATATTGGTGGCCATCTTATCATGCATCAGCTGGCATCCAGGCATAGCTGTGCCAGGGGGTAATCCTTTTGTTGGGCCCCTGTAGGCGATGCTGCAGGCGGATGTTGTGTCCCGGCCAGACCGGCAGAGACAATTGTTTCCTTCCTCATCGGCCTTAGCGGGAGAAAGAGTTGTGTAGATGCTCTCTTTATTAGTAGTATTATTTACTTATGAAAAGGTTTTTAAAATGAAATGTTGTAATGAGAACGCAGTCACAGGATCGGGGACAGGATTACACACAGGAACCTCTGCGATGGCCTGTGCTGCCTCTTGTCCCTGCCACTGCACTGCACCACTAGCACCAGTGGAATCCCCACCTCCAGACCCTGTGTCTGTCCCTTGCACGGCCTCCTCCTCCACCAAAACCTCCACTAACCTGGATGACTCTGCGCCATCTTCCTCCGTCGGACCCTGTGGGGTCTCAGTTGCCCCTTCTGCTGCCGAGGAGTCCAACTCTGACCTCCGCCTCTTGGACCTACCCTCGGCAGCTGTGGCCTGGGACGTGGCACCGGACTCCTCACTCCCTGACGATATGACAACCTGGGAGGGGAGCCGGGCCTTGCGTCTCCGGCTGGAGGTGCGATCCCTGCCGCTGTGCTCCACAGCACCCTCTCCGCCCTCTTCATCAGTTGACGCTGCAGACAGGGAGAGATAGGACACAGGCATCAGGGCACTGTACAATGGACTGAAACACACATGACAGTTGCACATAAGTGGCAGTGTCAAACTTCAGACATGGCATCACAATCCCCAACACACATGTAATTTCAACTCAAAACACATGAGCAATTCCACAGCCATATCACAACAGCCAGCACCATCCATACACATACAACAGCATGAGCATCCAAAGGTGAGCCAGACATCACATGAAACACAGGGAGTGCAGTAGACATGCACACACACCACCACACTTACATGCATGTCTACATCTCGTCCAACTGTTGCAGTGATGAGATCGCCATACATGTCAGATCTGCCATTCAGCCTTCTATATATCGGTTTCACATGCATCCATGTTGCATCACAGTTGCACACTTGTCAATTACACACACATGCACATGTACACAATGCAGATACATGCATTATGAACCACCATCCATGCCACAACCATGCCAATGTACATACATAGGAATTCAAACATGTGTGCTCCCACACCTGCATTTGTCCTGCATGCTTACCAACACATACACCATAAATGTGTCTCACACATGAGAGGACACACATGTTGCAGCCTACCGCCCATGTTCATACACATCCCTACATGGCCCTACAAAACCACATGTGCAACCTGCACACTACTGGCACACCACGACATGCACAGCGTCCAATCAGTCTGCATGTACACTTACCGCTCGACTCCAGGCGGGTCTGCCTCTCAAGGATCTGGATGTAGAGCGCTGGGCATATGCGTTCCAGGACCCTCATTTGGTGGTCCGACAGCTGGCCCCGGCGCCCCTCGGCATCCGCTGCCCTTGCGAGGTGCGGGCCTTGTTGAGGGTCCTCGACCTGAAGTCCTCCCAGCGCTTCTTGACATGATGTAAGTCGCGGACTGCCACCCCCTCCGCGTTGATGGTAGTCACGATGTCCATCCAGATCCTGGTCCATCCTTCATTGTCGGCGCGTGAACTTCCAAAGAGGGCATCATACTGCCCCAGGACTTGCTCTACCAGGACACCAACTTCCCTGGCACTGAAGCTGGTGGCCCTCTGCTTCTCTGGCTGGGGGTTGCCAGTGCTGCCCGATGGTGTTCTGCTGGACATGGTAACCCCAGAGGCAGGAGTGGGTGGGCAACTGGGTCCTGGGGCTGGGCTGTGGAGCGATGGAATCCCAGTCGGGAGTCTTCAGTTCCAGCAGGGGTGGTCACAGCAACTGCACCCCTGGCTGACGTGCAGGCAGCAAATGGCAGGGCACGTGGGCAGCAGGCAGTCAGGCAGCAGCAGATTGCAGGTGGGAGCATGCTCTGGGCTCTGGGGGGCAGGAAAATGGCCTTTAGGGCAGGACCATGGTCTTCTGTGTGTGTACGCTGGGCCAGCTTGATACAGAGTGATTTGGCACGTGAAAAATTGCACGTCAGCGTGTAATTCGAGGAAAGGCCCTTAGCGCGTAAGAGCGTCAGCACATGTACGCGATTTCATTGGACCAAAGGCCCTTAGCGCGTAAGTGCGTCTGTGATGTATCATGCACGGGCGTTGCCCTTTCGTGTATAAAACTTCCCGCGGACCCCAGGAATACATGTACCACACTCGCACAGGGCCCTTTCACGTGTAAAACTTCCTGCGCACCCCAGGAATACATGTACCCCACTCGCACAGGGCCCTTTCGCATGTAAAACTTCCCGTGAACCCCAGGAATACACGTACCACACTCGCACAGGGCCTTTTCGCGTGTAAAACTTCCTGCGCACCCCCAAAATACACGTACCCTGCTGAAATCGCGTGTGAAACTTCCCGCGCACCCCCGAAATACACGTAGCCTGCTGAAATCGCGTGTGAAACTTCCCGCACACCCCCGAAATACACATACCCTGCTGAAATTGCATGTAAAACTTCCCGCGCACCCCCGAAATAGACGTACCCTGCTGAAATCCCATGTGAAACTTCCCGCGCACCCCCGAAATACACCTACCCTGCTGAAATTGCATGTGAAACTTCCCGCGCACCCCCGAAATACACGTACCCGGCTGAAATCGCATGTGAAACTTCCCGCACACCCCTGAAATACACATACCCTGCTGAAATCGCACATGAAACTTCCCTCGCACCCCAGAAATACACATGCCCCACTCGCACAGGGCCCTTTCGAGTGTAAAACTTCCTGCGCACCCCATGAATACACATACCCCACTCGCACAGGGCCCTTTCGCATGTAAGACTTTGCGCGAACCCCTGGAATACACGTACCCCACTCGCACAGGGCCCTTTTGCGTGTAAAACTTCACGCGAACCCCAGGAATACACATACCCCACTCAGTATGTGCGTGCTTTTTATTTGTGCACACTTTTGTAATGCGCAGGGACTCTACCGCTTGCCTTCGTGTGGCGGACCTGTTTAGCCCTGTGCGTGTCTTTGCCCATGCTCGGGTTTGCCCTATTCGATTCCATGAATACGTGTGGTTTGCGTGCGTGTGGGCGTTCCGTGTACTTCCCAGCAGTACTTCCCCCGTTACGCCTTCTTTTTCACGCGTTACTCCCCATTCTGTGTGTTACGCCCCCTGTTCTGCCTACTTTTGTTGTGTGCGCTGCGCTATGTGCGCTTTCGCTGTGCGCTTAGCGCACACTGTTTGGAGAGGTGTGCACCAGCGTGCGCCATGCACGGATTTGGCGCTCAACCAGTGGGAAAGTAGCGCAGCGCCTTCCTTGAATCGCACGCGTGCGCGTGCACTTGCTTTCTCACGCTTGCGCCTCCTTGCACCTGCTTGCGCTGGGATTTTCGGTGCACGTTTGTTCCATGAATCGGCTCCTTAGACTTCTCAAGCAAAGAAAAATGTGACACTTTACCAGGCTTACAGCAATATCTGAATATGGGGTAATTTGAAGAAAGAGTCATATAACAACACCACATGTTTGGAGCCATACCTAACAAAATGCTGTGAATGGAACCACCCCATCTGGCCATAGACGGTTCTTTTGCGCTAGGACATTTCAAAGCGTTTTACTGTCACAGTTTTGGGGCAGGTAGAGACGTGGTGGATGGTAAAATAGACGTTGTGTACGTGTGGGTATAGTGGACATGGCGGAATCGGGGCTCTCTCCCATACAATAAAGATCAAATGTGGTGAATTTGTAAACAAACGAGTGAGGATGACGTGATTTAATGCAATGACACCGAAAAGGGTACATTTGGAAAACGTTGCTGCACATGTCACAAATGACAGGGGCAATAACTGTGCAAGGGTTGTGCATCAGGGAAGACATGCAGTAATGTCATTAATCACCTGCTGTAAATATGAATAAGTTCAGCATCTCGAATGTACTATAAGGGACATTTATTTGAAACGTTCTTGTAACTACTGTTAGTAATCTTGGTGCGTTGCTACTGAGGTACCACCATCAGACCTGTGACTATCCATCTCTGGCAGGGATTTGGTGGACTATATTCCAATAAATCATGTAACATGTACCTACAATATATAACTTCCCTTCCAGGGTGTTATATATTTCATGATGAACTTTCTCTCAGTAGTGCCTCGATTCTGTACAGGAGCATTAACAAGTGTAGAAAAAGAGAGAGAGAGAGACACCTTTTATAGTGCCTTATTTCATTGAAGTGGCTGTCAGGACCCCCTGAGCTCGTGGCAGTATGACACATTTTGCCCAACATAATATTAATGTAGAGGAATTAGTGTGCAAAATGGCAACCAAGTTTGAAAATGTAAGGACAGACAATGTGAGGCTCCACCCACAGATATGGCCCCATTGGGCCACCCAGCAACCCGGAGGCTCTCCTCCATTTCTGCTGGAGAACACTACGCCCACACCTCATAATTGAATGTTGAAAAAGTTTGACACACTCTCTTTTCTCTCTTTCCTAGATGCACGTTTGGGTTTTAAGTCAGACAAACAAGATCGGACAATTTGACCGTAGAGGAAATTTAAGCTAACAATAGCAATTTTCAAGGTGCAGTGCTGTTGATGGAGCATAGCATAGGCCTGAGTCAATCATCGGTTGTAATATGGCGGAAGAGGGTCGCATGCATTGCACTTTTGAGTGCGGTACGCAATTTATAGTTCATTGATTTATTGTGTTAATGAGCTACTAGGTGATGTTGGGAGGTGCATGGGAAAAACACAAATGTCGATGTAGATGTAAGTCGTTTTGTTGGTGCGTGCACTCCACCGATAATGCATGCTGAGACCAGAGTAAATGGAGTTCCTGTTACGCAATATGATAAGTGGCGAATCCTAGTGGTGAATACGTATGATGGGCCTGTATGTTTGCACTCTAAAGTGATTCAGATAAATGGAACCCAAAGTGAGCAGGATCCGAGAGATTCACCATCCTGGAGAATTTGAGACTGCCTGAGGAATAGGGAGGACTGATACATCAGGGTAAAGGCCTTGCAGGCAAATCTGCACTGAAGCAAAGTATAAACATAAAGACAAAGTGTCAGTTGAGAGACTGCTGCCTGCGCACAGCATCTGAAAAACACACATGCAAGGAATAGTGCAATGTTTATAATTTAATATTGCTGACAAGGCCCGAGATAAATATTTCCAAGTACCAGAAAATATTCTGAAACACGTATTACAATGGAGGACTGCTCAATCTGATGTGATAAGCACAGCATTTTAAAGTGACAGAAAAAAAATGAATTTTCTGCTGGTGTTTGTGTCTATTTTCCTTTACGAAAATAACGAGTGAGGATTATGAAACCTACAGATGTTGAAAATGTGGACCTTTTATAGGCGTTTGATGTGTAGACACAAAGCACAAAGTATTAATTACTTACTCAATTAACTACTGTAAATATGGTAACATGACATGTATTGCATCAGCTGTTTATATCCTCTGCATGTAACCTAAGCTTAAGTAATCTTGTACCCGCTGCGCCCGGCTACCCCTGGGTTTGGAGCGCATTATCAAATAATAAACATAAACATAAACTGTGTTTTGTGAAAATGTAAAATAAAGGGGAACAGAAAATGCAACTTTAAAAGTTTCATTTGTCAATGAAACAAGCATGTAACAAACTAGGACTGAACAGGTGAATGGTATGTGTTTCAACCCACAACCCGTCAGCAACAAGGAAAGAGATGCCATGCCTTCTCAAGGAATGAAACCCCTTTTGCAGCTGAGCAATAAAGATAATTAATGTTATTTGAACTAGGTTCCCGGAAGGCAGACCATCCAATTAAGTGCATGTGTTGACTTTATCGCATGCATCTGGCCATGGGCTTGGACTTATAATCTTTGACAAAACAAGGAATTCAGCTGAGCAGAATTTGCAAGTCCGCTTGGTGTGTTTGTGCTGTACTTTAGCTTCTGGTGGATTGGGCTATAATTCCTTAAATGGGTGTCATCTGTACACCGGTACAACGATTTTAGTCTTTGTGGTTGCTGCGTGACTTTTCGTGCCGTCATGAAACCCGTCCTTTAATGAGTCTTGCTACAAGTCGGCAAGAGAGCTGTGATTGCACAATTGCATTTACCATATAGGTTACACCAAACTGTACGACACCAGGTAGGCCTAAGATCTGTAGGCCGTGACAACCGGCACTTAACTCGTATAGCCAAGTGCTTCAAATTTGAAAGAGATGGGAAACTAGCCCTTCCTAAAGCATTGTTTATCCATGCTGTCTCAGCCTTTCTTCACACCGAGGCTAGAGAGACAGTAGCCAATGCTTCTCTACGTCACTCTGTGGCCGTAAAATCTGATCTGTTTCAGGAGGAGGTTACTACTTTCATGGCAATCTGGTTTTTCTTCCCACTAGTCTCTCTGACATGATGATCGATGATTGTGCCACGATTCTGTGGTAGCTGGTCATTGGGGTGTTGCTAGCACCACTGAGTTGGTACAAAGACACTTTTGGTGGGCCACGATGGTGCCCAGCGTTCATGACTACATCTCGGCATGTTCCACATGCTTACAGGCGAAGATACCAAAGAAGGCTCCTTTGGGACACCTAGTGATGATGATCCCCACCAGACCCTGGCAGGTTATATCCACAAATTTTTTGGTGGATCTGCCCCCATCTGAACAAGCTACTGCTGTGATGGTAACTATTGACTATTTCACCACGCTAGCCCACTTATTTGCTTTGCCTAAAGGTCAATCTGTTCCTCAGATGGCACGGATATTTATCCAAACCATCTTCTTGTGGCATGGATTGCGTGATACTGTTTCTGACCTTAATCCCCAGTACACCTCGCGCTACAGGTCTGCTGTATTCTCGAAATTGAGAAGGCATTGAGATCTGGTTTCCATCCTCAAATGAACAGTCAGACGGAATGGCTGAATCAGACTTTGGAAGGGTACTTCTGTTGTTTTGTTTTCACCACCCAAGATAACTGGGTGGAAATGTTGCACTTTGTGGAGTTCGCCTACAATAAGGCTAAACATTCTACCCTGGCATCCAGTCCTTTTATGTGTACATATGGATTTAATCCTTCCTGTTTTCCGACTGTAACCCCATCCTCCACTAGCTTCCTGAATGTGGATACCTTGGTTTCAGATGTCCAACGGGGTCACGACTTGGCTGGCATCACTCTGAAGGACGCACAGTCTCGGGTCAAGCAGTCTGTTGATAGGCATTGTATGCCTGCTCCTGTTATCTCAGCGGGTGACATGTTGTGGCATGCTTCCCATTTTCTTCTGCCTTATTTGGTTACTTCTAAGCTATCACCCATGTACTTTGGTCCATTCAAGGATCTGGCGCCAGGGGGTCAGAAACCTTTTTGCTTCATCTTCATCCATCTAGGTCCAGGATCCATCCTGTTTTCCATGTGTCCCAACTGAAGCCGGATGTTCCTGACCGATTCCGTCGACACTGCGTTCCTTGTCCTCCTCCGTTGGACACTTTTTCTGGCCTGAGTTTGAGGTGCCTGGCATCTGTGACTCTCAATACCACCACAGTTGTCTTCAGTAGCTGGTGTATTGGAAGGGGTACTCTCTGTTCACCAGAGTTGGGAAACTGCTTTCTCCGTTCATGCTCCTAGGCTCATTCACCAGTTTCACAGGCTCCATCCTGGTAAACCGTGTCATTCTTCTCTTGGAAGGGGGCATACTGTTACACCCTGGTTTAGCCAGCACCCTGTGTGGCACAGATGGCAAAGAATTCATGGCATATTAATTTCCTCTCCCAAGATGGCACACATTGTGCAGTGTGCTGGTCTAGTCTCCAGCTATGGTTCTGCCTCTTTCCTATTTCCTCGTTGCTCCAACGTCAAAACAAGTCATATTCAGCCTGCAGGGAATCCTCGGGGCGTCGCTACTCCAGTTTCCAAACGCTTCATAAGTTCGCTCTCCTTCTCTATATTCTACTAACAGAACTCTTGACTGGTTATCTGTTACTCTGCTCCTTTCTTGCTTCCACTATAGATCGAGTACGGAACGCTTGAGAAGTTCCTGCCTACCTTCTGTAGTCTCCTTTTAATACTGTCTGTTCTTTCTCTAATCAGCCCACCATCGGTAGACAGTTTGCATTGAGGTACCCGAGCTACGGACTACATAAGAAATCACTGAAAGAACAGCGGAAAGCTACTTTTGTTCATCATCACGACTGCAGATCTCAAACATAGGAATAGGGTTTTCTTCCCCACAGGGTTTCCTTATTATCACTGCCTCTCCCTATTCTACTAATAAGAGGGAAGGGGAGTTGCAGGGGTCATCTAGGAGGATTTTCATTGCTGCAAAGTTCTGCTTCTGATCAGGTTAGTTGCTTTCTGCTGCTTGTGCTTATATTTATCCTATGCACCCATGGTTGCGATAGGAAGTATAACACCAGTCCATAAGAGGATACACACTTGTCTGCGAGACATATAAAATAAATTGATATGTGAGTAGGATCTAAGCACTCCTGATGGCAGCGATACTATAAAGGAATTAGATTAAACCCTGGCCCCAGTTATTTGTAGACACTGAGGGGTGGGGTTATATACATTTTTTGTACACCCCTCAGAAGTGTATGTGCTTCTGGGACTGTACATTTGCTAGGCTAGATCTGATGGTGTGCATATAGCAATATCCGCTCTCCACTTCCCTGTGCAAATACGTCTATCGTGTAAGAAGGATTAGAGGAGTCAAATGGACATTTCAATGTGTACATACCTAGAAACAGAATGAAATTGAAATAATTCCTGGCTATGCCATCAAGCAGAATACTGCTGTTAATGCTGAGTTGCAAAAGTCAAAAGGGAGAGGGTGATTATTCATTAGCCATTTAATGTGTATAATGAGAGAAGACAAAAAAGCATAACACTACTACTACGACTGATTATTATTATTAATAATAATAATAATAATAATAATAATAATAATAATAATAATAATAACCCTTTTAAATTTGGGCTAAATGTGATACTCAAACCAACTTGGTGCAGAATAATGCAGAGGATTAGGTTTGCAGTGTAAGGATGTAAGGATGTCACACTTCGTACTGCGGTTTGCTCTCTTTTCTTTATTCATACAATCTGAAAAGATAAATGGCCAGCAGCCTGTGAACCTTTTTGGATGAAGAATTGGCTGTGTTGTTCCCCATCATGGTGCCATGAGGCTAGTGTCCATTTGCACAAGACAAGTGCCTTTGCTTATTTCACCCTGTAATAACAATGCCCTCTGATTTCTCTTCTGGATATTTCAGCATCTTCACCTATAGGGAGTGTAAACAACTGTTGGCCATGGCAGGGCTTGGAGTGCTAAAACCTCCATTGTATATAGGGACCTGTGGTTGGCTGGTAAACAATTCTTATCATGCCGCAGATGCTTGCTTTCCATTTGACAGTAGCCTGTTGGCAACTTCCAAACGTGTGGACTGTCAGGACTGGGTGTAAGAAAAGGGAACATTACATATTACACCACTTTCAGCAGAATATTTATTATTGTCAGAGTGTAGTGCTAGTCCACAACATGTGTTAAAGGGGTTGGGGTGGCGCTGTTCTCTCAGAAACTGCTTTTTTTAAATTATATTAATTCATAAAAACGAAAGTGAACCGCAGGAATAGTTATAAAAATATCTAACAGGGAAAGGAAAAGTGCAGTCACACATTATTTTCTTGTTCACTTACTTTTAGTGATTGTTTTCATTTGTCAGTTTGAGGAATTGTCATCCGGGTGTAGAGCAGATTTCCTTTTGATTTGTATTAATACAATTATGCGGATAAAAAAGCATAGTGCGCCCTTGTGGCCTGCTGCATCAGTATCCTGATCTGCAGTGCCTGCTCTGTCAGTGGTACAGAGCAAGTTGAGAGGACACACGTGCCAATTTGATAGCAGCCGTGACTTCCAAGTCTGTTCTACTTTTATTGTTGCTACCCGAAAACTATATTTCATTAAAAAAGGATAAACCCATGATGTCACTGGTAAGACCAATGCATTACCGGTGTCCAGTTAATCAGAGTGGTGAATGAGAGCTGGTGAAAGGATGAATGCGAACAAGAGTTTGTTCACATTGGATACTACAGGTGTATCCTTGCACAGAAACGGGTGGAATCAATGGTCCCTTTCAAGACTCCCTGCACCCAGCAAGACAACACTCTGTTTTTGGAAGCAAGACCACGCAGAGGAACAGAGGTTCGAATCCCAGACCTGCACTTAGAAACCAAATGGTATTATGTGCGTCATAAAAAAACACAATTAAATAAATAAATCCAGAAGAGACTGGTATGGTAGGATACTTCATTAGGAAAAGGTGATCACTGTAAGGATTACACCATTAATAATTGAGGCAAATCCTGGATAGGAATGAGAATTTGCAGAAAAAAAAATTGATTTCCCAGATTACCTAATCACGAACTATATAAAAAAAAAATACACAAATCACTCTCAGACTCAAGAAGGATGTAGTCCTTCAACAATCACTCTTGCAGGACACAAACATTAGTTTAGTGTACATTGTTTTGAATAGCATTAGTATTCCTTACTAAAGAGGTCTGCAACGTTTGGCTCTGCAGATGCTTTTGGACTACATCGCCCATCAGCCTCAGTTAGCAGATCCACTCATTATGCGAGCTGTAGTCCAAAACATCTGGAAAACCATAGGATGCAGACTCCTAAGAGATATCCTCTAAGCGTCTATGGCATACATGCATATGGTGGATGTTTCAGCTTTGCTGGACCATATGAAGTGCGCATCAAAGTGTCTTTCCTAATTGGACCTTATCTCTATCTACCTAAATCGAGCATATTGCAAAGCATCTATTTTAGTAAAATAATCCCTTTTACTGTTATGTTACACTTATTCTTGGCCATGCTGGATTTACGTGCTGAATCTGATTTACTCTGAAGAGTACTCCTGGCACATGCATTTATCTCCACCAAATGCTCTTTAGAGTAGGTTGTGGTGAGCCTTAATTGGACCTGTTAGTTAGGGTTGAGGCTGAATGTGTAAAATACAATTAAGTTGGGCTGGTCTTGCCCACTTCAGGATGTCTGCACAGAAGCAGCGTGCTTCTAGTGAAGTACTAGTCCGTTGCCTCCTCCCTGGCGTGGCCCTCTGTGAAAAGGGTGCTCGTGTGTCTGGGGTGAGGGTCCACCCGCAGCCCCCAAGGCATCTGTCATCAAGTATCTAGTTTGCTCCCACAAGAGGGAGAAAGAGCCCAACTGCAGCATCAGAGTTCTAAAGATGAAGCACTCGACGAAAAATCAGCCCCCACTGAGAGAAGGTGTTGTGCGCACTTGTGCTAGCCGGGAGAATGACCACCCCCCCCCCCCACCTCCACCCAGCAAGCAGCGGCATTGCATGCCTATGCACTTATGCGCCTGCAGCCCTGACAGACATACCCGAGCAGCCGGTGTTGAACACTGCAGCAGCTCTATGCCGGAGCGAGTGAAGGGGGTGTGCTCCATCTCGGAGTGAAATGAAAGTGCAAACCCTCCATGCCGTCGCTCCCTTATAATCCCGCGCCGCTGGTGGTGAATAAATGCAGCACTTCGTGTTGGCGAAGTGCCTGGAATGAAGCATGACTCTCTGCAAATCCCGGGACACCGGCGGTGACATCAGAAGGGCTCCAGTGTCGGGAGCTACACGAAAATGGAAAGAAGATGTCTGCGCTGCTGCAGTGGAGATCCTGGGCCAAGAGGCAGAGAATAATGAAGTGCTCCACGGTGGGTCATGTACAATAAAAATGCATATGACCATCGGATATCCCGGGCCAGCTGGTGGTGAAGATATATATGCTCCGGGCCGTAGCTTTCACAGACAAAGCAAGACTGAGACCACACCGGCTGACTAAGCACACAGACAACCTGGGCCACCTCGCAGTGAAGTATAAAGGACACCTCTCATCAGAGTTTCAAGCATTTTGAAGAGCACTCCTTGCCAACCCACTGGCAAGACCCTGCACGCAGCCTAGTGTCTCACATCTGCACAGCATGCTATGCCACTACACTGATCAGTGCCACTGAAATGAAAGACCTCTGCTGCTTGAGTACTGGAAGGCATATTGGCAGTACTGCACTGGTACAGGCCTGCTAATTAAGAACAACTCATCTGGCAGTGTGGGTTGCAGCTCAATAGGAGCGCTTGTGCGCCCTCTGTTGCTGGAAGTGTCATGCCAATTACCGTGCCTGGGGGAGGCAAATATGTGGCTTCAAATACCTTGCCACCAAGGTCTCACTGCCCCACACATGCCATGGAACTCCTGCCTAGGGGAGAGCAAGTAAAGACCGCCTGCCTGGGGCAGGGAGAGATGGAGGGCGGAAAAGCACCAATGGCAACAACCCTGCTGACAAGTGGGCAGTACATCCACCCCGCAAGTCACTCACCTGGCTACGGCTCTCAACGCAGGAGAGTGCTCATGCAGCCAGGTCACAAAGAGGACCACAGGACCTTGCCTGAGGGAATATGGCACACACACTATGCACCAGTGCCTTACTGCTCCACACCACATTATGGCATGGATTTGGCTCCTGTTTGCTGCATGGTGCAGCCTCTCTGAAGCCTGCTCATCATCATGCCTGCCCATTCCTTGACACGGACCTCCCCCACGGGGGTGCTCGTTCAGACAAAAAGAGGGGGTGACTAACATGCTGCCACTGCATGCCCTGTCAGCATCCAAAGGCATTTCCGCCTGGGGCAGTGTGAACGTGGTGCAGCCTAGACTCCCTGCTACCAGTGTCTTAATGCCTGCCCCAACATCAAGGACCTAAGCTGATGTGGCCACCAGTGTCCCGGGTGCGGCTTTGCCAGATGTTAAACTGTGCTATCGACTGTCCTGAACTGATAGTCGTGCAAATTCGTAATGTCTGCCTACAGCCCCGCAAATGATTAAACAGGACACAGTAAACATGTATTTTAATGCCGTGATCCTGCATGTTATTTCCATGCTCAAAGTGGTCTCAGTAAGGATATCTATGTGAAGCTGTGCTCCTGCAGATCTAGATAGTGACAGTAACAGACGATGGTGTAATGATGCATACAATTAATAGGCCTTCCTCTAATAGATAGACTGGTGCTTTGAAAGCTTGATTTATTGAACATTTTATTAGTTTAGCCCTTGAATAACAACTGTGCAGAAAGTAGTTAGTTTCTACTGAATATTGTAATAGGAGAAGATGAATCCCCCCTTCTCTCTCAATTGGAAACTGTGAAAGGAGGAAGACAGGGCTCAAGTCCTCACCTTCCACACTTCATACGTTGTGTGATCGTGAGCATATAACGTTCATCACTCTGCCTTATTTTCTTTAACTATCTGCAGAGACAGTCTTGTACATGTAGGCTTATAATCAGTAGTGTTACTCCATACATGATTATTAATTTAACCATGTACATACATAAAATGTTCAATTAATCAAGTTTTCAAAGCACCAGTGTATCTATTAGAGGAAAGCCTATTAATCGTATGCATCCTGACACAGAAAAAGCTCAGGGTATACACAATTGTACAGACAAAGATTACAATTATAATGAAAACTCACAATAGTTATACAGGCTGCGCGTGTGAATGTCTGCACCAGCCGCGTGTGCTAAAATTGATTTCCGCGCACGGATTTTAGTCTCCAAAACCAGCCGTGGCGCAAAGTGGCGCAGCGACCCTGCAGCAGCGCCAGTTACGCCCCCAAGAACGCCCTCGCGCAAGGAAAAGCCATCAAAATTCCCAATTCAGCGCAAAGGGCTGCGCTAACCCTGGACCAGTTTACAGGGCTGCCAAACAGCAAACGCCAAGCGGGGAACGTGTATTACTGGAGTGCGTGTGAAGTTTCACACGCGAAAGGGCCTGTGAGAGTGGGGTACGTGTATTACTGGTGTTTGCGGGAATTTTCACACGCTATTTCAGCAGGGTACGTGTATTGCGGGGTTCGCAGGAACTTTCACACGCGAAAGGGCCTGTGCGAGTGGGGTACGTGTATTACGGGGTTGCGCAGGAAGTTTGACACGTGATTGGGCTGGGTACGTGTAACTCAGGGGTGCGCGAGAAGTTTCACACGCGAATGGCCTGGGTACGTGTATTTCAGGGGTGCGCGGGAAGTTTCACACGCGATTGGCCTGTGTACATGTATTTCAGGGGTGCGCGGGAAGTTTCACACACGATTGGGCCTGGGTACGTGTATTTCAGGGGTGCGTGGGAAGTTTCACACGCAATTGGGCTTGCTACGTGAATTTCAGGGGTGCGCGGGAAGTTTCACACGCGATTGGCCTGGGTACGTGTATTTCAGGGGTGCGTGGGAAGTTTCACACGCGATTGGCCTGGGTACGTGTATTTCAGGTGTGCGCGGGAAGTTTCATACGCGATTGGAGTAGGGTACGTGTATTACCGGGCTGCGCATGAAGTTTCACACGCGATTTTGTTGTCAGAGCGGGGAACGCGTATTTCGGGGGTGCGCGGGGAGTCCTACATGTGAATTGGCATTGTGGGTCCTCCCAGGTGTCCCCTCTACCCCCTCCACAGCCCCTGAAGGCAGCCCACACCACAGGGGACCACCCTGCACCCATGGTCATGTCTCGCAGGCAGCACATCCACCATGGGCATTCCCCCCAGCCAAGCCAAATGTCACGTTGCAATATGATCACCAACTCATGTCTCCCAGCACCCCAACCCCCAGCAGTGCAGGGCACCTGCCAGCAGGTCCCCACACATGTCCCACTCATGTCCCCTTGCACCCCCACCCCCCAGCAGTGCAGGGCACCTGCCAGCAGGCCCCCACTCATGTCCCACTCATGTCCCCCAGCACCCTCACCCCCCAGCAGTCAGGGGCACCTGCCAGCAGGCCCCCACACATGTCCGACTCATGTCCCCTTGCACCCCCACACCCAGCAGTGCAGGGCACCTGCCAGCAGGCCCCCACTCATGTCCCACTCATGTCCCCTTGCACCCCCACCCCCCAGCAGTGCAGGGCACCTGCCAGCAGGCCCCCACTCATGTCCCCTTGCACCCCCACCCCCCAGCAGTGCAGGGCAGCTGCCAGCAGGCCCCCACTCATGTCCCCCTCATGTCCCCTAGCACACCCACCCCCCAGCTGTCAGGGGCACCTGCCAGCAGGCCCCCATTCATGTCCCCCTGCCCCCAGGTCATGACGATCCTCAATCATGGCCCTTATGGCCAGCCTCCCCAGCCCAAAGATCCAACCAAGTATTGCATCCACCCACATAGAAAAGGCAATTACATGATACAACCCCAATGGCAAGTATGTAAATGAACACATGTCCATCACACACACACAATGGTTGCAAGTGAATGTGAAAACCCATATCATGACATGCATGAAACCATTGAGATAATACCACACATCGAAGTATGAAGAAAAAAATCTATTAAAAGCAACATGAATGGAATTTAAATCAAACAAACAACAATGGGAATAAAAAAAGAGAAGCTGCATGTCCGTAAAATAATTAAAAACAAGAAATCATAATCCAAAGGAAAGGTGTCCAAAGTCACAGTCCAACAAAGCAAATCCAAGGGAAAACCATTGCTCCATGGGGAAATCGAAAAAAAGTGATGAATCCAATAGTAAACTATATACAGATGAACAATCCAGGGTCCATGATCCCAACTGAAGAAATGAAACCTATCAAAAATACTACCTAATGAAAAACTATATACAGAAACATGGTGCATTGTCCAAGCGCAACCAAAATAAAGAAAAAACCAAAGGAAACCTAACACTATCTAACTATTTACAAGGGCAGTGGGCTAGTCCGATGGCTCACTTTTGGATGTCTCGGGCCAGGGCATCATCGAACTCCTGCTCAATGTCCCGGAGGCGGTCCTCTTCCATGTCCCCGAGGGTTCGCAGGGACGACGACATGTTCTCCTCCAACTCTCTGCGAATTGCCTCGAGGCACTCTGCCCGCCTCAGGGCCCTCCGCATGGAGTTCTCCGCTCTGACCATCGTGAGCCATGCCTCTTGTGCCCGCTGCCGCTCCCATCTATGGCATGGCCTAACTGCTGCCACACGGAAGACACTTTCCGTCCTGGGTCCTCCTGCCCTCTGGCCGATGCCTGCCACTCCGATGACGAAGGCCCCGAGCCATCATGGCTCCCACCTTGTTGCTGCTGCTGCTGTGCCTCTGCCCGTGCCCTGGCTCTTGCTGCCTGCACATCCTCCTCCGGCTGGGGTGCAGTTGTTGAGGTGGCCACCCCTGCTGGACGTCCGACTCCCGACTGTGGCAGGGATGTGTCCTCCACCAGCCTGGCCGCAGGGTGAGAGGCAGCTCCACAGGGCACCCAGGTGACACATGGGTGGGAAGATGGCACAGAGTACGACTGGCGCATAGGGGGTTCAGTTGAGGAGGGGGTCGGAACAAGGCCCAGCAAACGGAGGAATCCGGCCCTGGTGAACTGTCCCAGTAGGTCGACGTGGTCAACGAGCTATTCGAGACGACATGCAGTCTCCCCATGAAAAGACTGCATTTCGCCTCGCAGGGCCCGTTGACGCAACGCCACACCAGCCAGGACAGCCTCAACCCGGTCCCGGATAGCCACGTCCACAGGCAGAGGAAGGCCAGTTGTCGTAAAGTCATCCCTTGCCTGAAAACGGGTCTGGACGTAGGTATCCCTGCTGGTGCAAGATGATGCAGTCACAGGATCGGGGACAGGATTACACACAGGCACCTCCGCGGCGGCCTGTGCTGCCTCCTGTCCCTGCCCCTGCACTGCACCACTAGCACCAGTGGAATCCCTACCTCCAGACCCCGTCTCTGTCCCTTGCACGGCCTCCTCCTCCACCAAACCCCCCACCAACCTGGATGACTCCATGCCATCGTCCTTCATTGGGCCCTGTGGGAACTCAGCTGCCCCTTCTGCTGCCGAGGAGTCCAACTCCGACCTCCGCCTCTTGGACCTCCCCTCGGCAGCTGCGACCTGGGACGCGGCACCGGACTCCTCACTCCCCAATGAGATGACAACCTGGGAGGGGAGCCGGGCCTTGCCTCTCCGGATGGCGGTGCGATCCCTGCCGCTGTGCTCCACAGCACCCTCTCCACCCTCTTCATCAGTCGACGCTGCAGACAGGGAGAGATAGGACACAGGCATCAGGGCACTGTACAATGTACTCATACACACATGACAGTTGCACACGAGTGTCATTGTCAAACTTCAGACATGGCATCACAATCCCCAACACACATGTCATTTCAAATCACACACATGAGCTATTCCACAGCCATATCGCAACAGCCATAACCGTCCATACACATACAGCAGCATGAGCAGGCAAAGGTGAGCCAGGCATCACATGAGACACAGGGAGTGCACTAGACATGCACACACGCCACCACACTTACATGCATGTGTACACCTCCACCAAGTGTTGCAGTGATGAGATCGGCATCCATGTCACATCTGGCAATCAGTCTTCTACATATCAGTCTCACATGCATCCATGTTGCATGACAGTTGCACACTTGTCAGAGACACATACATGCACATGTACACAGTGCAGATACATGCAGCTGGAACCAAAATCCATGTGTGACACCCCAACCTTGACAACTGACATACACAGTCATTCAAACATGTGTGCTCACACATCTGCATTTGGCCTGCATGCTTACCCACAAATACACCATCCATGTGTCTCACACATGAAAGGACTCGCATGTGTCAGCCTCACGGCCCTGTACACACACATCCATACATGGCCCTACAAAACCACATGTAAAACCTGCACACTACTGGCACACCACCACACGCACAGCTTCCAATCAGTATGCATGTACACTTACCGCTCAACTCCAGACGGGTGTGCCTCTCAAGGACCTGGACGTGGAGCGCTGGGCATACGTGTTCCAGGACCCTCATTTGGTCTTCCGACAGGTGGCCCCGGCGCCCCTTAGCATCCGCTGCCTTCAAGAGGCGCCGAGCCTTGTTGAGGGTCCTGGACCTGAAGTCCTCCCAGCACTTCTTGACATGAAGGAATTTGCAGACTGCCACCCCCTCCATGTTGATGGCAGTCACGATGTCCGTCCAGCTCCTGGTCCGTCCTTCCTTGTCGGCGCGTGACCTTCCGAAGAGGGCATCATACTGTCCCAGGACTTGCTCCACCAGGACACCAACTTCGGTGGCAGTGAAGCTGGTGGCCCTCTGCCTCTCTGGCTGGGGGTTGCCAGGGCCGCCAGATGGTGTAGTGCTGGACATGGCAACCCCAGAGGCAGGAGTGGGTGGGAAACTGGGTCCTGGGGCTGGGCTGTGGAGCGATGGAATCCCAGTGGGGAGTCTTCGGTTCCAGCAGGGGTGGTCACAGCAACAGCACCCCTGGCTGACGTGCAGGCAGCAAATGGCAGGGCACGTGGGCAGCAGGCAATCAGGCAAAAGCAGATGGCAGGTGGGAGCGTGCTCGGGGCTCTGGGGGGCAGAAATTCGGCCTTCTGGGCAGGAGCGAGGTCTTCCATGTGTGAAAGCGTGGCCAGCTTGATACGGAGTGATTTGGCAGGTGAAAATCTTGCACGTCAGCGTGTAGTTCGAGGAAAGGCCCTTAGCGCATAAGCGCGTCAGCGCACGTACGCTATTTCATTGGACCAAAGGCCCTTAGCGCGTAAGTGCATCTGTGACGGGAAGCGCGCGGGTGTTTCCCTCATAGCACATGATGACAGAGCACACGTGGAAAAGCTGCACATCCGAGTGTCAGCGCGTGTAATTGGAGGAAAGGGCGCGTACACGCGTAAGTGACGTGTACGTGTGGGCCGGTTTAAAAGGTACGTGTAGGACGCCATTTCCTTGTACGTGCTTTTTGTGGAGAGCGAGTGGGTGGATTCTGTTCTTCTTGTCGGTTCACACACGATTACTTCTCAGTGTTTCAAGTTCGTACTCCCTGTTACCTCTGACAGCTTTCATTTTTCTACTTTTTTTGGGCCTGTTTCCTCAAACAGGGTTCATTTCTCCTTTTGTCCTGTCTCCTCAGACAGCGTACAATTCTTCTTTTGGCGGGGGTGTTGCCAACGCGCACACTCGTGTATTTTTCACATTCTTTTTTCAGGCAGACGGTGAGTTCCGCACATACTTAGAAACTGTGCTTGCCTCGTGTGTCACATACCCCTCCAGAGGTCATTGTAGGCTGTGTGTATCACGCGTACGCTTATTTTTGTGTTTCTGGGTGCCACAGCAAAGTGCGGGTTCATTTTTCCACGCACGTGGTCTACGAGGGGTTGCATGCACGTTTATTTTTGTTTTTGGGCTGCCTGTGCGTTGCGTGACCCGTCATCTTCCCCCAGGGGTCACAGACAGCCATGTTAGAGCACTAGGGTATGAATTCCATCTAGTACCCTAACCCTTTGAACCCAATTGCCCATGACAATAGTTTACTGCTCCTCCCATACGCACAACATCAGTGCCATGGTTGGGAGGCGACCAAGCGGTAAGGGATGCAAAGGTGGCCGACCTTTAAAAGGTGGACATGGAGGGCGCGGTAGGGGACATGGCCAGGCTTTGCAGGGTGCCCCTAGACCCCCATGTGTGGAGGAGCAATCAGGGACACCCATGACCCCCCCCATGGTTGAGGGAAACGTGGTTGAGACCATTCCAGTTCAGCCCTTGTTGGACCAGCCCATTGTGGCACCTGACCTGGCACAGGATGACTCCCTGGCTGACTTCCAGGTCAGCAAGTCTAAGCCACGTGTGGCGGTGCAAGTTGTCCCCAAGCCACGTGGATCTGGGGCAGCTATGTCATCTGCTGCCCCAAGTATGCTGGGTGGTGAGGCTGCAGGGGCAGATGCAGCTCCATCTGCCCCAGCTCTGACTCTCCCAGCCAGGACAGTGTCAGTCCTGGTCCATCATACTGATGTTCCCCCTGCCAACATCACACTTCAGACAATGCCTGCACCAAGTCCTATGGTCAATGTGCATTCGCACACTCCAACAACCCAGTCCACCGGTGATTCTGCCCCTACTGACCAGAGCGGCGTTAGCCACTCTGGCTCCGCTCCACCTTCTAAAAAGAGGAAGAAGGGTGCTCTGGCACAACAGGCTGAGACCCCAGGCACGGCTACACACTCCGGTACCTCAAGGAAGCCTTGCTTCAATGATTCGGAACTTAATGCACTTGTGAGCTATGTGTTGCAACATAGCCACGAAATGGTGGTGACTGCAGGGTCCAAGACCACACCTGGTCAACGTAAGGCACACTGGCAGACCATCGCCAACCACATAATTGCCCTTGGATTTGTGAGGCGCTCAGCTGATGATTGCTACAAGCGGTGGAACGACGTGAAACGCAGAGCAAAGGACAAGCTGGCCTCAAGTCATGCCGCTACTCTGGTGACTGGCGGTGGGTCTCCACAAGAGGACAACGAACTCACTGAACATGAGTCTGTTGCTGGGACCTTCGTCACAGAGGAACAGATCCGAGGTGTGGGAGAACTACCCGATCATGACACATTGTCCGGTGAGTGCCCATGCGTGTGTGTGTGTAATGCATGTGTATGTTGTCTGGGTGACGGGTTCTGATTGAGTGCCAGGTGAGGGTGTGTGTGACTGAGTAGTATGGGTCACCCATGTGCTTCATCCAAAACATTCTGTGGTCTTGAATTTGGGTGTGACACTATCCCTTCTGCCCACAGTAGTAATTTAGCACAACATTACGGCAGTTGCCCTTGAGGTGGCAGCATGAAACAACATTGTTTGTATTTTTCAGTGTTCTTTCAGGCTGATTATTTCAGTTTTCCCACATTAGCAACACACTCCTCAGCCCTATTGTGACATATGTGACATGCTTCTGTCATTGAAGAACCCCACATTGGCCCACATGTGTCACCTTGGTAGTTGAATGATTTGACCATTCAGGCTGGATGAGTATTGTCCTGATCACATGATCTTTTTGGGCCTGTTTGAATGTGGAACATGCTAGTTGTTTCCTGTCATGTTGAAGTGCACAACCATTGATGTGTACATGGCCCTGCAATTACTGTATTTTTGTACACTGGATGTGTTGCAGTGTGTGGCACATGGCGTATCTTTTCACACTATGTGGCATTTTTCATCTCTTCATGTCCATCTCACATGGATGGGTGACAATACTCATTCACTGACATATGGATGTACTTGTGGAATGTACCATGGCTATGGTACATGCCATCTGTGTGATGGCATGTGTCATTTATGTGTATAGGACATGCCACTCACAGGCCAATGTGTGATGGCAGTGCTACCCAGCATGCAGCAAATGTGTTGCTCTTCCATCTTGGTGTCATCAGTGTCAGACTTTTGCCTCCCCTTCCAACTCTGTGACAGTGCATGCATGGGAGGGTTATAGTCATGTGGGACATTTGTAAATCATGTACTGGTTCTGTAGCTTGTCAGGCCTATTTGTGTGCTATGGTGCTAATGCCTGTTTCCATTTTCTGTCTTTCATGTTTTTGCAGGGGATGACGCACTTGATGCTGTTGAGGTTGAGGAGATGGTGCAGACCCAGGAGGAACCTGAGGCACAACCGGCCACCAGTGGGGGACGTGGTGTGGTGGTGGGTGAGAACCCACTCTTGCTGCAGATGATTCTGTCCAGGGGTGTCTCTGGGTGCACCTGCCCAGACCTCTATTCAGGAGTTGATTTGGATGATGAGACCTATGTGGCGTTGCAGGTAAGTGTTTCTGGAAGGGGTTCTGTTCTGTCCAACCCACCTGCACCAGGGGTAGAACCCTCTATGGGGATGTCAGTGTTGGTTAGTCAGCCTTTGGCGGTTACAGGTGCAGGGCCACACTCCACAACATCTGATCCTGTTCCTGGGCCAGCAGATCAGAGGGGGAATGCAGTCCTGCAGCCTCAGGCAGTGCCGGCACAGCAAGGCGCTGATCGCCTTGCCCCAAACAGGTGTGGAGCCCGCCGACGTGGTGGCCGTACGCCACTAGGCATTACCGCATGGGAACAATCCATTTACGGTATGGCAACCCAACAGGCAGCATCAGTTCAGATGATGGCTCAAGCAATGGAGAGGGTGGCCACTTCCATTGTCCGCCCTGAAAGGCAGATGGAGCTACTACAGCAGGCAACAGACTCCCTTTGCCAATCACACAAGGAGGACATGTTGGCGTCCAACAGGGACAGATGGGCAGCACTGGAGACTCTATGCCAATCGATATCAATAGAGTCCCAGTGCCACAGGGAAGCCCTGAGGGTAGAACTCCATCACCTCAGGGAGACTCTTGTGGACCTTGAGACTTCCACTAACTTGAGGACAGAACAGCAGCTGGAGCGGCTCACACGTTCGCTCTCAGCTGAGATGCAGTCAACTCGGAAGGAGATCCGGGCATCACGTCAGTTGCTGCATGGGGATCTCCGCACTATAATCCTCCAGAACGAGACCTTCCACACCCGCATGCTTGCTGCCATGGAGGACCATACCAGGGCTTTGCGTGGGCTGCCTCCCATAGCACCACCACCTCCTGTGGCAGCAGCAGATGGTAATGAGAGCGACAGCAGCAGTTCTCCCACATTGGCATAGCCGTGCAGGCCATGAGCCCATTGAGGTTTTTTTTTTCCCAACATCCACACAGGCGGCTGTTGGTGCGCACCCTGTCCTCGGTCCTCCTGGGTGCCCCCCCCCCCTGGCCCCCACATGGCCATTTTTGATTTTTGCTTTTTTGATTTTTGATTTTTGATTTTTAATTTTTAATTTTTGATTATTTTTTAACAGTGTGTTGCCTTGTGTGGCTCCCGTGGGCATCCACTGTATTCCGGCTGGGCACATGCAGGCTTGTCCTGAGTTTGGGTTTGATGCTTGGGTTCGTGAGACACACACCCTTCCTGCTTCCCGTTTCCACGGGCTTGCAAAGAGTGTGACCAAGTGACAGTGATGTACACAGTGATGTTGGGCTCCCATGAGCTGTGTGGGCAGTCTGTAGTCAATACTGTGCAGACATTCCTTGTGTATATTGTTGTTGTACACTGCATGTTGGAATTATGTATGCTTCTGCTTCCATGTCTCCCTCTGAATTTGCAGGTTCATTCCTCATGTCTTCACAAGGCCGTCTACTTTGGAGAGGGAGTTCATGTTGTATGTAGTACACAGACAAGTTTTGAACCCTGCAAGACTACAGTTGGAAGGGGGCGATGTGGTGGCATATTCAGGTTGTAAGACTACGACTACTTTAATTTAGTACTGTCATGTTTTAGTTATGTTTGAGCTTGTGTAGCTGCATTGTATTGTTGGTAAGTATTTGGTCATGTGTGTTGTTAGTTCAACATTACTTGGAGCATATTGTGTGTGGTCAGTTTCCATTCGGGACACTGTACTTTGTGACACTTGTGTCAGGTTATCGGGATTGCTTTGTTTGCTCTCACATAGCATGACATGCCATGGTGTGTTGGGTGGTGGTGCTGGGGAGGGGTTGGGTGACATGGCACTGTTCTCATGTTGTATTTTGCAAGGGGGTAATAATGCATTTAGCAGCATATGTGTCTTTTGATGACACAGCATTGGTGGTGTTTCTGTAGGTAGGGATGCACACATTGTGACACTTCCAGGTGACCAATCTCAGGCTGGTATGGTTGTGACAGTTCACTGTCCCTTGTGTCATCATCAATTGTCAGCTGGTATGTGACAGGGCTGTGTGCACTCCACAGGGGTGTGATTCTAAGTGAAGTAGTTAGCCACCAGCTGCGTACGGGCTGCCTCACCCCATGCCCTTCCCCTCCCATGCGCAGCGGGCGTGCAAGTGGTTTGGGATGTGGGGGCACCACCATGTCCACCGGCAGGCCCCGGTGTGTTGCAACATTGTGCAGGACACATGCTGCCACTATGATCCTGCACACTACTGGGGGAGCGTATAACAGCTGCCCGCCAGAACGGTAAAGGGAGCGAAAGCGTGACTTGAGCACTCCGAATGTGCTCTCCACTATGCCCCAGGTTGCAATATGGGCTGTGTTGTATCTTACCTCGGGTGGCGTGGTGGGGTTCCCAATTGGCGTCATCATGTGGGTGCTCAGAGGGTAGGCACTGTCCCCTGGGGAGATGGTGATGGGCATCATTAGTAGGGTTGTGACATTACTCAGTGTCTGGCATGCATGCATGTGCTGTGGCATTTATACTCACCGAGCAGCCATTTATCGCCATGCCGCCCAGCTTCTAGGTCCCGATTTAGGGTTGACATTCTGTAAATGAAACTGTCATGGGTGGACCCTGGATAGTTGGCATATACTGAGGTGATGATTCCCTTGGCATCACATACTACCTGGACGTTGATGGAATGCCAGTGCTTGCGGTTTCTATAGATGTGCTCTGATGCCCTGGGGGGACGTAGAGCCTCATGGGTGAAATCAATGCCACATAGGACTTTGGGGAATTGTGCCACCCCGTAGAAATCCTGGACGGCAGCCTGCCTTTCTGAAGGTGTTCTGGGCAGGTATATGTGCCTGCGGACTGATGGGCGTACAGTCATGATGGCCAAGACCGGGTGTAGGCAGCGTGACTGCGTGGCCTGTGACACCCCCCCCACTATGGCACTTGTCCGCTGAAATGATCCGGTGGCCAAAAAGTGCAGTACATTGAGGACCTTCTCCAGGGGGCTGAGTGCTTGGGAGCAGAGGGTGGGTGATGTGAGGTCATCCTCCCACTCACTGACCAGGTCGAGTATTATGTGAGGTAGAAACCTGTACCTCCCATACACCTGGTCATCAGGCATGCCAAAAAGGCTGGTTCTGGGTGTGAAAATTCTGGGCATGACTATCCTCCTCCTCCTCCTGCGGTATCCCACGACCACTACTGCTAGGAACGGTATGTTCATCCTGGCGTCTGAGCTTGCTTGTTGTTTGCGCGCACTTTTATGCTGCGCGGGTCCACGTACGCCTGCTTCCTGCTGGCGTACGTGTTTCCGGATTAGCGCATCTTTTTTGGCATGTGCGTGTGGGCATTCAGCGCATTTACCTCCTGTACTTCCCCACCCACCCCAGTAATACACGTACCGCGCTGGCCCAGGCCCAATCGCGTGTAAAACTTCCCGCGAGCCCCTGAAGTACACGTACCCCGCTCGCCCAGGCACAATCGCGTGTAAAACTTCCCGCGAGCCCCTGAAGTACACGTACCCCGCTCACCGAGGCACAATCGCGTGTAAAACTTCCCACGAGCCCCTGAAGTACACGTACCCCGCTCACCCAGGCACAATCGCGTGTAAAACTTCCCTCGAGCCCCTGAAGTACACGTACCCCACTCGCCCAGGCACAATCGCGTGTGAAAATTCCCTCGCACCCCCGAAATACATGCTATTTTTGACACAGCTGGTGTCCGTGTTTGTCGCGTACCCCTTTGCACGTAATTTGTCCTAGAGGGCCACAGTATGGGACATTCATCAGAGCTGTATATACAGGCTTTTTGTTAGCACACATTTTTTAATGCGCAGGGACGCTACCGCCTGCCTTCGTGTGGCGGACATGTGTTGATGTACATAGTTGACTTTTGGTTTGTGTCATGAGATCACCATTTCACTGCTGGGGGTGGGTGTGCAAGGGGACATGAGTGGGGGCCTGCTGGCAGGTGCCTTGCACTGCTGGGGGGTGGGGGTACAAGGGGACATGAGTGGGACATGAGTGGGGGCCTGCTGGCAGGTGCCCCTCAGTGCTGGGGGGGTGGGGATGCAAGGGGACATGAGTGGGACATGAGTGGGGGCCTGCTGGCAGGTGCCCTGCACTGCTGGGGGTGGGGGTGCAAGGGGACATGAGTGGGGGCCTGCTGGCAGGTGCCCTGCACTGCTGGGGGTGGGGGTCCAAGGGGACATGAGAGGGACATGAGTGGGGGCCTGTTGGCAGGTGCCCCTCAGTGCAGGGGGGTGGGTGTGCAAGGGGACATGAGTGGGGGCCTGCTGGCAGGTGCCCTGCACTGCTGGGGGGTAGGGGTGCAAGGGGACATGAGTGGGGGCCTGCTGGCATGTGCACTGCACTGCTGGGGGGTTGGGGTGCAAGGGGACATGAGTGGGGGCCTGCTGGCAGGTGCCCTGCACTGCTGGGGGGTGGGGGTGCAAGGGGACATGAGTGGGGGCCTGCTGGCAGGTGCCCTGCACTGCTGGGGGGAGGGGGTGCAAGGGGACATGAGTGGGACATGAGTGGGGGCCTGCTGGCAGGTGCCCCTCAGTGCTGGGGGGTGGGGGTGCAAGGGGACATGAGTGGGGGCCTGCTGGCAGGTGCCCTGCACTGCTGGGGGGAGGGGGTGCAAGGGAACATGAGTGGGACATGAGTGGGGGCCTGTTGGCAGGTACCCCTTAGTGCTGGGGGGTGGGTGTGCAAGGGGACATGAGTGGGGGCCTGCTGGCAGGTGCCCTATACTGCTGGGGGGTGGGTGTGCAAGGGGACATGAGTGGGGGCCTGATGGCAGGTGCCCTGCACTGCTGGGGGGTGGGGGTGCAAGGGGACATGAGTGGGGGCCTTCTGGCAGGTGCCCTGCACTGCTGGGGGGTGGGGGCGCAAGGGGACATGAGTGAGACATGAGTGGGGGCCTGTTGGCAGGTGCCCCTCAGTGCTGGGGGGTGGGTGTGCAGGAGGACATGAGTGGGGGCCTGCTGGCAGGTGCCCTGCACTGCTTGGGGGTAGGGGTGCAAGGGGACATGAGTGGGGGCCTGCTGGCAGGTGCCCTGCACTGCTGGGGGGTGGGGGTGCAAGGGGACATGAGTGGGACATGAGTGGGGCCCTGCTGGCAGGTGCCCCTCAGTGCTGGGGGTGGGGGTGCAAGGGGACATGAGTGGGGGCCTGCTGGCAGGTGCCCCTCAGTGCTGGGGGATGGGGGTGCAAGGGGACATGAGTGGGACATGAGTGGGGGCCTGCTGGCAGGTGCCCCTCAGTGCTGGGGGGTGGGGGTGCAAGGGGACATGAGTGGGGGCCTGCTGGCAGGTGCCCCTCAGTGCTAGGGGGTGGGGGTGCAAGGGGACATGAGTGGGACATGAGTGGGGCCTGCTGGCAGGTGCCCTGCACTGCTGGGGGTGGGGGTGCAAGGGGACATGAGTGGGACATGAGTGGGGTCCTATTGGCAGGTGCCTCTCAGTGCTGGGGGTGGGGGTGCAAGGGGACATGAGTGGGGGCCTGCTGGCAGGTGCCCCTCAGTGCTGGGGGGTGGGGGTGCAAGGGGACATGAGTGGGACATGAGTGGGGGCCTGCTGGCAGGTGCCCCTCAGTGCTAGGGGGTGGGGGTGCAAGGGGACATGAGTGGGGGCCTGCTGGCAGGTGCCCCTCAGTGCTGGGAGTATGGGGGTGCAAGGGGACATGAGTGGGACATGAGTGGGGCCTGCTGGCAGGTGCCCTGCACTGCTGGGGGTGGGGGTGCAAGGGGACATGAGTGGGGTCCTGTTGGCAGGTGCCCCTCAGTGCTGGGGGGTGGGTGTGCAAGGGGACATGAGTGGGGGCCTGCTGGTAGGTGCCCTGCACTGCTGGGGGGTGGGGGTGCAAGGGGACATGAGTGGGGGCCTGCTGGCAGGTGCCCTGCACTGCTGGAGGGTGGGGTCCAAGGGGACATGGGTGGAGGCCTGCTGGCAGGTGCCCTGCACTGCTGGGGGGTGGGGGTGCCACGGGACATGAGTGGGACATGAGTGGGGGCCTGCTGGCATGTGCCCCTCAGTGCTGGGGGGTGGGGGTGCAAGGAGACATGCGTGGGGGCATGCTGGCAGGTGCCCTGCAATGCTGTGGGGCGGGGGTGCAAGGGGGCATGAGTGGGACATGAGTGGGGGCCTGCTGGCAGGTGCCCCTCAGTGCTGGGGTGTGGGGGTGCAAGGGGACATGAGTGGGGGCCTGCTGGCAGGTGCCCTGCACTGCTGGGGGTGGGAATGCAAGAGGCCATGAGTGGGACATGAGTGGGGGCCTGTTGGCAGGTGCCCCTCAGTGCTGGGGGGGTGGGTGTACAAGGGGACATGAGTGGGGGCCTGCTGGCAGGTGCCCTGCATTGCTGGGGGGTGGGGGTGCAAGGGGACATGAGTGGGACATGAGTGGGGGCCTGCTGGCAGGTGCCCTCAGTGCTGGGGGGTGGGGGTGCAAGGGGACATGAGTGAGGGCCTACTGACAGGTGCCCTGCATGGCTGGGGGGTGGGGGTGCAAGGGGACATGAGTGGGACATGAGTGGGGGTCTGCTGGCAGGTGCCCCTCAGTGCTGGGGGGGTGGGTGTGCAAGGGGACATGAGTGGGGGCCTGCTGGCAGGTGCCCTGCACTGCTGGGGGGTAGGGGTGCAAGGGGACATGAGTGGGGGCCTGCTGGCAGGTGCCCTGCACTGCTGGGGGGTGGGGGTGCAAGGGGACATGAGTGGGACATGAGTGGGGCCCTGCTGGCAGGTGCCCCTCAGTGCTGGGGGTGGGGGTGCAAGGGGACATGAGTGGGGGCATGCTGGCAGGTGCCCTGCACTGCTGGGGGTGGGGGTGCAAGGGGACATGAGTGGGACATGAGTGGGGGCCTGCTGGCAGGTGCCCCTCAGTGCTGGGGGGTGGGGGTGCAAGGGGACATGAGGATGGGGCCTGCTGGCAGGTGCCCCTCAGTGCTGGAGGGTGGGGGTGGGGGTGCAAGGGGACGTGAGTAGGACAAGAGTGGGGCCTGCTGGCAGGTGCCCTGCACACCTGGGGGTGGGGGTGCGAGGGGACATGAGTGGGACATGAGTGGGGTCCTGTTGGCAGGTGCCTCTCAGTGCTGGGGGTGGGGGTGCAAGGGGACATGAGTGGGGGCCTGCTGGCAGGTGCCCCTCAGTGCTGGGGGGTGGGAGTGCAAGGGGACATGAGTGGGACATGAGTGGGGGCCTGCTGGCAGGTGCCACTCAGTGCTGGGGGGTGGGGGTTCAAGGAGACATGAGTGGGGGCCTGCTGGCAGGTGCCCCTCAGTGCTGGGGGGTGGGGGTGCAAGGGGACATGAGTGGGACATGAGTGGGGCCTGCTGGCAGGTGCCCTGCACTGCTGGGGGTGGGCGTGCAAGGGGACATGAGTGGGACATGAGTGGGGTCCTGTTGGCAGGTGCCCCTCAGTGCTGGGGGGTGGGTGTGCAAGGCGACATGAGTGGGGGCCTGCTGGTAGGTGCCCCGCACTGCTGGGGGGTGGGTGTGCAAGGGGACATGAGTGGGGGCCTGCTGGCAAGTGCCCTGCACTGCTGGAGGGTGGGGTCCAAGGGGACATGGGTGGGGGCCTGCTGGCAGGTGCCCTGCACTGCTGGGGGGTGGGGGTGCAACGGGACATGAGTGGGACATGAGTGGGGGCCTGCTAGCACGTGCCCCTCAGTGCTGGGGGGTGGGGGTGCAAGGAGACATGCGTGGGGGCATGCTGGCAGGTGCCCTGCACTGCTGGGGGGTGGGGGTGCAAGGGGGCATGAGTGGGACATGAGTGGGGGCCTGCTGGCAGGTGCCCCTCAGTGCTGGGGCGTGGGGGTGCAAGAGGACATGAGTGGGGGCCTGCTGGCAGGTGCCCTGCACTGCTGGGGGTGGGAATGCAAGGGGCCATGAGTGGGGGCCTTTGGCAGGTGCCCCTCAGTGCCGGGGGGGTGGGTGTACAAGGGGACATGAGTGGGGGCCTGCTGGCAGGTGCCCTGCACTGCTGGGGGGTGGGGGTGCAAGGGGACATGAGTGGGACATGAGTGGGGGCCTGCTGGCAGGTGCCCTCAGTGCTGGGGGGTGGGGGTGCAAGGGGACATGAGTAAGGGCCTGCTGACAGGTGCCCTGCATGGCTGGGGGGTGGGGGTGCAAGGGGACATGAGTGGGACATGAGTGGGGGCCTGCTGGCAGGTGCCCCTCAGTGCTGGGGGGTGGGTGTGCAAGAGGACATGAGTGGGGGCCTGCTGGCAGGTGCCCTGCACTGCTGGGGGTGGGGGTGCAAGGGGACATGAGTGGGGGCCTGCTGGCAGGTGCCCCTCAGTGCTGGGGGTGCAAGGGGACATGAGTGGGACATGACTGGGGGCCTGCTGGCAGGTGCCCCTCAGTGCTGGGGGGTGGGGGTGCAAGGGGACATAAGTGGGGGCATGCTGGCAGGTGCCCCTCAGTGCTGGGGTTGGGGGTGCAAGGGGACATGAGTGGGACATGAGTGGGGTCCTGTTGGCAGGTGCCCCTCAGTGCTGGGGAGTGGGTGTGCAAGGGGACATGAGTGGGGGCCTGCTGGCAGGTGCCCTGCACTGCTGGGGGGTGGGGGTGCAAGGGGACATGAGTGGGGGCCTGCTGGCAGGTGCCCTGCACTGCTGGGGGTTGGGTGTACAAGGGGACATGAGTGGGGGCCTGCTGGCAGGTGCCCTGCACTGCTGGGGTGGAGGTGCAAGGGGACATGTTGGGGACATGAGTGGGGGCCTGCTGGCACATGCCCCTCAGTGCTGGGGGGTGGGGGTGCAAGGAGACATGCGTGGGGGCACGCTGGCAGGTGCCCTGCACTGCTGGGGGGTGGGGGTGCAAGGGGACATGAGTGGGACATGAGTGGGGGCCTGCTGGCAGGTGCCCCTCAGTGCTGGGGGGGTGGGGGTGCAAGGGGACATGAGTGGGGCATGAGTGGGGGCCTGTTGGCAGGTGCCCCTCAGTGCTGGGGGGTGGGTGTGCAAGGGGACATGAGTGGGGGCCTGCTGGCAGGTGCCCTGCACTGCTGGCTGGTGGGGGTGCAAGGGGACATGGTTGGGACATGAGTGGGGGCCTGCTGGCAGGTGTCCTCAGTGCTGGGGGGTGGGGGTGCAAGGGGACATGAGTGAGGGCCTGCTGGCAGGTGCCCTGCATGGCTGGGGGGTGGGGCTGCAAGGGGACATGAGTGGGACATGAGTGGGGGCCTGCTGGCAGGTGCCCTGCACTGCTGGGGGGTGGGTGTGCAAGGGGACATGAGTGGTGGCCTGCTGGCAGGTGCCCCTCAGTGCTGGGGGGTGGGTGTGCAAGGGGACATGAGTGGGGGCCTGTTGGCAGGTGCCCTGCACTGCTGGTGGGTGGGGGTGCAAGGGGACATGAGTGGGACATGAGTGGGGGCCTGCTGGCAGGTGCCCTGCACTGCTTGGGGGTGGGGGTGCAAGGGGACATGAGTGGGACATGAGTGGGGGCCTGGTGGTGTGTGCCCCTCAGTGCTGGGTGGTTGGGGTGCAAGGGGACATGAGTGGGACATGAGTGGGGGCCTGCTGGCAGGTGCCCCTCAGTGCTGGGCGGTGGGTGTGCAAGGGACATGAGTGGGGGCCTGCTGGCAGGTGCCCTGCACTGCTGGGGGGTGGGGGTGCAAGGGGTCATGAGTGGGGGCCTGCTGGCAGGTGCCCTGCACTGCTGGGGGGTGGGGGTGCAAGGGGACATGAGTGGGACATGAGTGGGGCCCTGCTGGCAGGTGCCCCTCAGTGTTGGGGGGTGGGGATGCATGGGGACATGAGTGGGGGCCTGCTGGCAGGTGCCCTGCACTGCTGGGGGGTGGGGGTGCAAGGGGACATGAGTGGGACATGAGTGGGGGCCTGCTTGCAGGTGCCTTTCAGTGCTGGGGGTGGGGGTGCAAGGGGACATGAGTGGGGGCCTGCTGGCAGGTGCCTCTCAGTGCTGGGGGGTGGGGGTGCAAGGGGACATGAGTGGGGGCCTGCTGGCAGGAGCCCCTCAGAGCTGGGGGGTGGGGGTGCAACGGGACATGAGTGGGGGCATGCTGGCAGGTGCCCCTCAGTGCTGGGGGGTGGGGGTGCAAGGGGACATGAGTGGGACATGAGTGGGGCCTGCAGGCAGGTGCCCTGCACTGCTGGGGGTGGGGGTGCAAGGGGACATGAGCGGGACATGAGTGGGGTCCTGTTGGCAGGTGCCCCTCACTGCTGGGGGGTGGGTGTGCAAGGGGACATGAGTGGGGGCCTGCTGGCAGGTGCCCTGCACTGCTGGGGGGTGGGGGTGCAAGGGGACATGAGTGGGGGCCTTTTGGCAGGTGCCCCTCAGTGCTGGGGGGGTGGGTGTACAAGGGGACATGAGTGGGGGCCTGCTGGCAGGTGCCCTGCACTGCTGGCTGTGGGGGTGCAAGGGGACATGAGTGGGGGCCTGCTGGCAGGTGCCCTGCACTGCTGGGGGTGGGGGTGCAAGGGGACATGAGTGGGACATGAGTGGGGGCCTGCTGGCAGGTGCCCTCTGTGCTGGGGGGAGGGGTGCAAGGGGACATGAGTGAGGGCCTGCTGACAGGTGCCCTGCATGGCTAGGGGGTGGGGGTGCAAGGGGACATGAGTGGGGGCCTGCTGGCAGGTGCCCCTCAGTGCTGGGGGTGGGTGTGCAAGAGGACATGAGTGGGGGCCTTCTGGCAGGTGCCCTGCACTGCTGGGGGGTGGGGGTGCAAGGGGACATGAGTGGGGGCCTGCTGGCAGGTGCCCCTCAGTGCTGGGGGGTGGGGGTGCAAGGGGACATGAGTGGGACATGACTGGGGGCCTGCTGGCAGGTGCCCCTCAGTGCTGGGGGGTGGGGGTGCAAGGGGACATAAGTGGGGGCATGCTGGCAGGTGCCCCTCAGTGCTGGGGGTTGGGGGTGCAAGGGGACATGAGTGGGACATGAGTGGGGCCTGCTGGCAGGTGCCCTGCACTGCTGGGGGTGGGGGTGCAAGGGGACATGAGTGGGACATGAGTGGGGTCCTGTTGGCAGGTGCCCCTCAGTGCTGGGGAGTGGGTGTGCAAGGGGACATGAGTGGGGGCCTGCTGGCAGGTGCCCTGCACTGCTGGGGGGTGGGGGTGCAAGGGGACATGTGTGGGGGCCTGCTGGCAGGTGCCCTGCTCTGCTGGGGGGTGGGGGTACAAGGGGACATGAGTGGGGGCCTGCTGGCAGGTGCCCTGCACTGCTGGGGGGTGGGGGTTCAAGGGGACATGAGTGGGACATGAGTGGGGGCCTGCTGGCACATGCCCCTCAGTGCTGGGGGGTGGGGGTGCAAGGAGACATGCGTGGGGTATGCTGGCAGGTGCCCTGCAATGCTGGGGGCTGTGGGTGCAAGGGGACATGAGTGGGGGCCTGCTGGCAGGTGCCCCTCAGTGCTGGGGGGTGGGGGTGCAAGGGGACATGAGTGGGGCATGTGTGGGGGCCTGTTGGCAGGTGCCCCTCAGTGCTGGGGGGTGGGTGTGCAAGGGGACATGAGTGGGGGCCTGCAGGCAGGTGCCCTGCACTGCTGGGGGTGGGGGTGCAAGGGGACATGAGTGGGGGCCTGCTGGCAGGTGCCCTGCACTGCTGGGGGGTGGGGGTGCAAGGGGACATGAGTGGGGGCCTGCTGGCAGGTGCCCTGCACTGCTGGCGGGTGGGGGTGCAAGGGGACATGGTTGGGACATGAGTGGGGGCCTGCTGGCAGGTGCCCTCAGTGCTGGGGGGTGGGGGTGCAAGGGGACATGAGTGAGGGCCTGCTGGCAGGTGCCCTGCATGGCTGGGGGGTGGGGCTGCAAGGGGACATGAGTGGGACATGAGTGGGGGCCTGCTGGCAGGTGCCCTGCACTGCTGGGGGGTGGGTGTGCAAGGGGACATGAGTGGGGGCCTGCTGGCAGGTGCCCCTCAGTGCTGGGGGGTGGGGGTGCAAGGGGACATGAGTGGGGGCCTGCTGGCAGGTGCTGAGCACTGCTGGGGGGTAGGTGTGCAAGGGGACATGAGTGGGGGCCTGTTGGCAGGTGCCCTGCACTGCTGGTGGGTGGGGGTGCAAGGGGACATGAGTGGGACATGAGTGGGGGCCTGCTGGCAGGTGCCCTGCACTGCTTGGGGGTGGGGGTGCAAGGGGACATGAGTGGGACATGAGTGGGGGCCTGCTGGCAGGTGCCCCTCAGTGCTGGGGGGTGGGAGTGCAAGGGGACATGAGTGGGACATGAGTGGGGGCCTGCTGGCAGGTGCCACTCAGTGCTGGGGGGTGGGGGTTCAAGGAGACATGAGTGGGGGCCTGCTGGCAGGTGCCCCTCAGTGCTGGGGGGTGGGGGTGCAAGGGGACATGAGTGGGACATGAGTGGGGCCTGCTGGCAGGTGCCCTGCACTGCTGGGGGTGGGCGTGCAAGGGGACATGAGTGGGACATGAGTGGGGTCCTGTTGGCAGGTGCCCCTCAGTGCTGGGGGGTGGGTGTGCAAGGCGACATGAGTGGGGGCCTGCTGGTAGGTGCCCTGCACTGCTGGGGGGTGGGTGTGCAAGGGGACATGAGTGGGGGCCTGCTGGCAAGTGCCCTGCACTGCTGGAGGGTGGGGTCCAAGGGGACATGGGTGGGGGCCTGCTGGCAGGTGCCCTGCACTGCTGGGGGGTGGGGGTGCAACGGGACATGAGTGGGACATGAGTGGGGGCCTGCTAGCACGTGCCCCTCAGTGCTGGGGGGTGGGGGTGCAAGGAGACATGCGTGGGGGCATGCTGGCAGGTGCCCTGCACTGCTGGGGGGTGGGGGTGCAAGGGGGCATGAGTGGGACATGAGTGGGGGCCTGCTGGCAGGTGCCCCTCAGTGCTGGGGCGTGGGGGTGCAAGAGGACATGAGTGGGGGCCTGCTGGCAGGTGCCCTGCACTGCTGGGGGTGGGAATGCAAGGGGCCATGAGTGGGGGCCTTTGGCAGGTGCCCCTCAGTGCCGGGGGGGTGGGTGTACAAGGGGACATGAGTGGGGGCCTGCTGGCAGGTGCCCTGCACTGCTGGGGGGTGGGGGTGCAAGGGGACATGAGTGGGACATGAGTGGGGGCCTGCTGGCAGGTGCCCTCAGTGCTGGGGGGTGGGGGTGCAAGGGGACATGAGTGAGGTCCTGCTGACAGGTGCCCTGCATGGCTGGGGGGTGGGGGTGCAAGGGGACATGAGTGGGACATGAGTGGGGGCCTGCTGGCAGGTGCCCCTCAGTGCTGGGGGGTGGGTGTGCAAGAGGACATGAGTGGGGGCCTGCTGGCAGGTGCCCTGCACTGCTGGGGGGTGGGGGTGCAAGGGGACATGAGTGGGGGCCTGCTGGCAGGTGCCCCTCAGTGCTGGGGGTGCAAGGGGACATGAGTGGGACATGACTGGGGGCCTGCTGGCAGGTGCCCCTCAGTGCTGGGGGGTGGGGGTGCAAGGGGACATAAGTGGGGGCATGCTGGCAGGTGCCCCTCAGTGCTGGGGGGTGGGGGTGCAAGGGGACATGAGTGGGACATGAGTGGGGCCTGCTGGCAGGTGCCCTGCACTGCTGGGGTTGGGGGTGCAAGGGGACATGAGTGGGACATGAGTGGGGTCCTGTTGGCAGGTGCCCCTCAGTGCTGGGGAGTGGGTGTGCAAGGGGACATGAGTGGGGGCCTGCTGGCAGGTGCCCTGCACTGCTGGGGGGTGGGGGTGCAAGGGGACATGAGTGGGGGCCTGCTGGCAGGTGCCCTGCACTGCTGGGGGGTGGGTGTACAAGGGGACATGAGTGGGGGCCTGCTGGCAGGTGCCCTGCACTGCTGGGGGTGGAGGTGCAAGGGGACATGTTGGGGACATGAGTGGGGGCCTGCTGGCACATGCCCCTCAGTGCTGGGGGGTGGGGGTGCAAGGAGACATGCGTGGGGGCACGCTGGCAGGTGCCCTGCACTGCTGGGGGGTGGGGGTGCAAGGGGACATGAGTGGGACATGAGTGGGGGCCTGCTGGCAGGTGCCCCTCAGTGCTGGGGGGTGGGGGTGCAAGGGGACATGAGTGGGGCATGAGTGGGGGCCTGTTGGCAGGTGCCCCTCAGTGCTGGGGGGTGGGTGTGCAAGGGGACATGAGTGGGGGCCTGCTGGCAGGTGCCCTGCACTGCTGGCTGGTGGGGGTGCAAGGGGACATGGTTGGGACATGAGTGGGGGCCTGCTGGCAGGTGTCCTCAGTGCTGGGGGGTGGGGGTGCAAGGGGACATGAGTGAGGGCCTGCTGGCAGGTGCCCTGCATGGCTGGGGGGTGGGGCTGCAAGGGGACATGAGTGGGACATGAGTGGGGGCCTGCTGGCAGGTGCCCTGCACTGCTGGGGGGTGGGTGTGCAAGGGGACATGAGTGGGGGCCTGCTGGCAGGTGCCCCTCAGTGCTGGGGGGTGGGTGTGCAAGGGGACATGAGTGGGGGCCTGTTGGCAGGTGCCCTGCACTGCTGGTGGGTGGGGGTGCAAGGGGACATGAGTGGGGGCCTGCTGGCAGGTGCCCTGCACTGCTTGGGGGTGGGGGTGCAAGGGGACATGAGTGGGGGCCTGGTGGTGTGTGCCCCTCAGTGCTGGGTGGTTGGGGTGCAAGGGGACATGAGTGGGACATGAGTGGGGGCCTGCTGGCAGGTGCCCCTCAGTGCTGGGCGGTGGGTGTGCAAGGGACATGAGTGGGGGCCTGCTGGCAGGTGCCCTGCACTGCTGGGGGGTGGGGGTGCAAGGGGTCATGAGTGGGGGCCTGCTGGCAGGTGCCCTGCACTGCTGGGGGGTGGGGGTGCAAGGGGACATGAGTGGGACATGAGTGGGGCCCTGCTGGCAGGTGCCCCTCAGTGTTGGGGGGTGGGGATGCATGGGGACATGAGTGGGGGCCTGCTGGCAGGTGCCCTGCACTGCTGGGGGGTGGGGGTGCAAGGGGACATGAGTGGGACATGAGTGGGGGCCTGCTTGCAGGTGCCTTTCAGTGCTGGGGGTGGGGGTGCAAGGGGACATGAGTGGGGGCCTGCTGGCAGGTGCCTCTCAGTGCTGGGGGGTGGGGGTGCAAGGGGACATGAGTGGGACATGAGTGGGGGCCTGCTGGCAGGAGCCCCTCAGAGCTGGGGGGTGGGGGTGCAACGGGACATGAGTGGGGGCCTGCTGGCAGGTGCCCCTCAGTGCTGGGGGGTGGGGGTGCAAGGGGACATGAGTGGGACATGAGTGGGGCCTGCAGGCAGGTGCCCTGCACTGCTGGGGGTGGGGGTGCAAGGGGACATGAGCGGGACATGAGTGGGGTCCTGTTGGCAGGTGCCCCTCACTGCTGGGGGGTGGGTGTGCAAGGGGACATGAGTGGGGGCCTGCTGGCAGGTGCCCTGCACTGCTGGGGGGTGGGGGTGCAAGGGGACATGAGTGGGGGCCTTTTGGCAGGTGCCCCTCAGTGCTGGGGGGGTGGGTGTACAAGGGGACATGAGTGGGGGCCTGCTGGCAGGTGCCCTGCACTGCTGGTGGTGGGGGTGCAAGGGGACATGAGTGGGGGCCTGCTGGCAGGTGCCCTGCACTGCTGGCGGTGGGGGTGCAAGGGGACATGAGTGGGGGCCTGCTGGCAGGTGCCCTGCACTGCTGGGGGTGGGGGTGCAAGGGGACATGAGTGGGACATGAGTGGGGGCCTGCTGGCAGGTGCCCTCTGTGCTGGGGGGAGGGGTGCAAGGGGACATGAGTGAGGGCCTGCTGACAGGTGCCCTGCATGGCTGGGGGGTGGGGGTGCAAGGGGACATGAGTGGGGGCCTGCTGGCAGGTGCCCCTCAGTGCTGGGGGTGGGTGTGCAAGAGGACATGAGTGGGGGCCTTCTGGCAGGTGCCCTGCACTGCTGGGGGGTGGGGGTGCAAGGGGACATGAGTGGGGGCCTGCTGGCAGGTGCCCCTCAGTGCTGGGGGGTGGGGGTGCAAGGGGACATGAGTGGGACATGACTGGGGGCCTGCTGGCAGGTGCCCCTCAGTGCTGGGGGGTGGGGGTGCAAGGGGACATAAGTGGGGGCATGCTGGCAGGTGCCCCTCAGTGCTGGGGGTTGGGGGTGCAAGGGGACATGAGTGGGACATGAGTGGGGCCTGCTGGCAGGTGCCCTGCACTGCTGGGGGTGGGGGTGCAAGGGGACATGAGTGGGACATGAGTGGGGTCCTGTTGGCAGGTGCCCCTCAGTGCTGGGGAGTGGGTGTGCAAGGGGACATGAGTGGGGGCCTGCTGGCAGGTGCCCTGCACTGCTGGGGGGTGGGGGTGCAAGGGGACATGTGTGGGGGCCTGCTGGCAGGTGCCCTGCTCTGATGGGGGGTGGGGGTACAAGGGGACATGAGTGGGGGCCTGCTGGCAGGTGCCCTGCACTGCTGGGGGGTGGGGGTTCAAGGGGACATGAGTGGGACATGAGTGGGGGCCTGCTGGCACATGCCCCTCAGTGCTGGGGGGTGGGGGTGCAAGGAGACATGCGTGGGGTATGCTGGCAGGTGCCCTGCAATGCTGGGGGGTGGGGGTGCAAGGGGACATGAGCGGGACATGAGTGGGGGCCTGCTGGCAGGTGCCCCTCAGTGCTGGAGGGTGGGGGTGCAAGGGGACATGAGTGGGGCATGTGTGGGGGCCTGTTGGCAGGTGCCCCTCAGTGCTGGGGGGTGGGTGTGCAAGGGGACATGAGTGGGGGCCTGCAGGCAGGTGCCCTGCACTGCTGGGGGTGGGGGTGCAAGGGAACATGAGTGGGGGCCTGCTGGCAGGTGCCCTGCACTGCTGGGGGGTGGGGGTGCACGGGGACATGAGTGGGGGCCTGCTGGCAGGTGCCCTGCACTGCTGGCGGGTGGGAGTGCAAGGGGACATGGTTGGGACATGAGTGGGGGCCTGCTGGCAGGTGCCCTCAGTGCTGGGGGGTGGGGGTGCAAGGGGACATGAGTGAGGGCCTGCTGGCAGGTGCCCTGCATGGCTGGGGGGTGGGGCTGCAAGGGGACATGAGTGGGACATGAGTGGGGGCCTGCTGGCAGGTGCCCTGCACTGCTGGGGGGTGGGTGTGCAAGGGGACATGAGTGGGGGCCTGCTGGCAGGTGCCCCTCAGTGCTGGGGGGTGGGGGTGCAAGGGGACATGAGTGGGAGCCTGCTGGCAGGTGCTGAGCACTGCTGGGGGGTAGGTGTGCAAGGGGACATGAGTGGGGGCCTGTTGGCAGGTGCCCTGCACTGCTGGTGGGTGGGGGTGCAAGGGGACATGAGTGGGACATGAGTGGGGGCCTGCTGGCAGGTGCCCTGCACTGCTTGGGGGTGGGGGTGCAAGGGGACATGAGTGGGACATGAGTGGGGGCCTGGTGGTGTGTGCCCCTCAGTGCTGGGTGGTTGGGGTGCAAGGGGACATGAGTGGGACATGAGTGGGGGCCTGCTGGCAGGTGCCCCTCAGTGCTGGGCGGTGGGTGTGCAAGGGACATGAGTGGGGGCCTGCTGGCAGGTGCCCTGCACTGCTGGGGGGTGGGGGTGCAAGGGGTCATGCGTGGGGGCCTGCTGGCAGGTGCCCTGCACTGCTGGGGGGTGGGGGTGCAAGGGGACATGAGTGGGACATGAGTGGGGCCCTGCTGGCAGGTGCCCCTCAGTGTTGGGGGGTGGGGATGCATGGGGACATGAGTGGGGGCCTGCTGGCAGGTGCCCTGCACTGCTGAGGGGTGGGGGGTGCAAGGGGACATGAGTGGGACATGAGTGGGGGCCTGCTGGCAGGTGCCTCTCAGTGCTGGGGGTGGGGGTGCAAGGGGACATGAGTGGGGGCCTGCTGGCAGGTGCCTCTCAGTGCTGGGGTGTGGGGGTGCAAGGGGACATGAGTGGGACATGAGTGGGGGCCTGCTGGCAGGAGCCCCTCAGTGCTGGGGGGTGGGGGTGCAAGGGGCCATGAGTGGGGGCCTGCTGGCAGGTGCCCCTCAGTGCTGGGGGGTGCGGGTGCAAGGGGACATGAGTGGGACGTGAGTGGGGCCTGCAGGCAGGTGCCCTGCACTGCTGGGGGTGGGGGTGCAAGGGGACATGAGCGGGACATGAGTGGGGTCCTGTTGGCAGGTGCCCCTTGGTGCTGGGGGGTGGGTGTGAAAGGGGACATGAGTGGGGGCCTGCTGGCAGGTGCCCTGCACTGCTGGGGGGTGGGGGTGCAAGGGGACAAGAGTGGGGACCTGCTGGCAGGTGCCCTGCACTGCTGGGGGGTGGGGGTACAAGGGGACATGAGTGAGGGCCTGCTGGCAGGTGCCCTGTACTGCTGGGGGGTAGGGGTGCAAGGGGACATCAGTGGGGGCCTGCTGGCACGTGCTCCTCAGTGCTGGGGGGTGGGGGTGCAAGGAGACATGCGTGGGGGCATGCTGGCAGGTACCCTGCACTTCTGGGGGGTGGGGGTGCAAGGGGACATGAGTGGGACATGAGTGGGGGCCTGCTGGCAGGTGCCCCTCAGTGCTGGGGGGTGGGGGTGCAAGGGGACATGATTGGGGGCCTGCTGGCAGGTGCCCCTCAGTGCTGGGGGGTTGGTGTGCAAGAGGACATGAGTGGGGGCCTACTGGCAGGTGCCCTGAACTGCTGGGGGGTGGGGGTGCAAGGGGACATGAGTGGGGGCCTGCTGGTAGGTGCCCTGCACTGCTGGGGGGTGGGGGTGCAAGGGGACATGAGTGGGACATGAGTGGGGGCCTGCTGGCAGGTGCCCTCAGTGCTGGGGGGTGGGTGTGCAAGGGGACATGAGTGGGGGCCTGCTGGCAGGTGCCCATCAGTGCTGGAGGGTGGGGGTGCAAGGGGACATGAGTGGGGGCCTGCTGGCAGGTGCCCTGCACTGCTGGGGGTTGGGTGTGCAAGGGGACATGAGTGGGGGCCTGTTGGCAGGTGACCTGCACTGCTAGTGGGGGGGTGCAAGGGGATATGAGTGGGACATGAGTGTGGGCAGGTGCCCTGCACTGCTTGGGAGTGGGGGTGCAAGGGGACATGAGTGGGACATGAGTGGGGGCCTGCTGGTGTGCTCCCCTCAGTGCTGGGTGGTTGGGGTGTAAGGGGACATGAGTGGGGGCCTGCTGGAAGATGCCCTGCACTGCTGGGGGGTGGGGGTGCAAGGGGACATGAGTGGGACATGAGTGGGGCCTGCTGGCCGGTGCCCTCAGTGCTGGGGGGTGGGTGTGCAAGGGGACATGAGTGGGGGCCTGCTGGCAGGTGCCCCTCAGTGCTGGGGGGTGGGGATGCAACGGGACATGAGTGAGGGCTTGCTGGCAGGTGCCCTGCACTGCTGGAGGGTGGGTGTGCAAGGGGACATGAGTGGGGGCCTGTTAGCAGGTGCCCTGCACTGCTAGGGGGTGGGGGTGCAAGGGGACATGAGTGGGACATGAGTGTGGGCCTGCTGGCAGGTGCCCTCAGTGCTGGGGGGTGGGGCTGCAAGGGGACATGAGTGAGGGCCTGCTGACAGGTGCCCTCCATGGCTGGGGGGTGGGGCTGCAAGGGGACATGAGTGGGACATGAGTGGGGGCCTGCTGGCAGGTGCCCTGCACTGCTGGGGGGTGGGTGTGCAAGGGGACATGAGTGGGGGCCTGCTGGCAGGTGCCCCTCAGTGCTGGGGGGTGGGGGGTGCAAGGGGACATGAGTGGGGGCCTGCTGGCAGGTGCCGAGCACTGCTGGGGGGTGGGTGTGCAAGGGGACATGAGTGGGGGCCTGTTGGCATGTGCCCTGCACTGCTGGTGGGTGGGGGTGCAAGGGGACATGAGTGGGACATGAGTGGGGGCCTGCTGGCAGGTTCCCTGCACTGCTTGGGGGTGGGGGTGCAAGGGGACATGAGTGGGACATGAGTGGGGGCCTGGTGGTGTGTGCCCCTCAGTGCTGGGTGGTTGGGGTGCAAGGGGACATGAGTGGGACATGAGTGGGGGCCTGCTGGCAGGTGCCCCTCAGTGCTGGGGGCTGGGTGTGCAAGGGACATGAGTGGGGGCCTGGTGGCAGGTGCCCTGCACTGCTGGGGGGTGGGGGTGCAAGGGGATATGAGTGGGGGCCTGCTGGCAGGTGCCCTGCACTGCTGGGGGGTAGGGGTGCAAGGGGACATGAGTGGGACATGAGTGGGGCCCTGCTGGCAGGTGCCCCTCAGTGTCGGGGGTGGGGATGCATGGGGACATGAGTGGGGGCCTGCTGGCAGGTGCCCTGCACTGCTGGGGGGTGGGGGTGCAAGGGGACATGAGTGGGACATGAGTGGGGGCCTGCTGGCAGGTGCCTCTCAGTGCTGGGGGTGGGGGTGCAAGGGGACATGAGTGGGGGCCTGCTGGCAGGTGCCTCTCAGTGCTGGGGGGTGGGGGTGCAAGGGGACATGAGTGGGACATGAGTGGGGGCCTGCTGGCAGGAGCCCCTCAGTGCTGGGCAGTGGGGGTGCAAGGGGACATTAGTGGGGGCCTGCTGGCAGGTGCCCCTCAGTGCTGGGGGGTGGGGGTGCAAGGGGACATGAGTGGGACATGAGTGGGGCCTGCAGGCAGGTGCCCTGCACTGCTGGGGGTGGGGGTGCAAGGGGACATGAGCGGGACATGAGTGGGGTCCTGTTGGCAGGTGCCCCTCAGTGCTGGGGGGTGGGTGTGCAAGGGGACATGAGTGGGGGCCTGCTGGCAGGTGCCCTGCACTGCTGGGGGGTAGGGGTGCAAGGGGACATGAGTGGGGGCCTGCTGGCAGGTGCCCTGCACTGCTGGGGGGTGGGGGTACAAGGGGACATGAGTGGGGGCCTGCTGGCAGGTGCCCTGTACTGCTGGGGGGTGGGGGTGCAAGGGGACATCAGTGGGGGCCTGCTGGCACGTGCCCCTCAGTGCTGGGGGGTGGGGGTGCAAGGAGACATGCGCGGGGGCATGCTGGCATGTGCCCTGCACTTCTGGGGGGTGGGGGTGCAAGGGGACATGAGTGGGACATGAGTGGGGGCCTGCTGGCAGGTGCCCCTCAGTGCTGGGGGGTGGGGGTGCAAGGGGACATGATTGGGGGCCTGCTGGCAGGTGCCCTATACTGCTGGGGGGTGGGGGTGCAAGGGGACATGAGTGGGGGCCTGTTGGCAGGTGCCCCTCAGTGCTGGGGGGTTGGTGTGCAAGAGGACATGAGTGGGGGCCTGCTGGCAGGTGCCCTGAACTGCTGGGGGGTGGGGGTGCAAGGGGACATGAGTGGGGGCCTGCTGGCAGGTGCCCTGCACTGCTGGGGGGTGGGGGTGCAAGGGGACATGAGTGGGACATGAGTGGGGGCCTGCCGGCAGTTGCCCTCAGTGCTGGGGGTTGGGGGTGCAAGGGAACATGAGTGAGGGCCTGCTGGCAGGTGCCCTGCATGGCTGGGGGGTGGGGGCGCAAGGGGACATGAGTGGGACATGAGTGGGGGCCTGCTGGCAGGTGCCCTCAGTGCTGGGGGGTGGGTTTGCAAGGGGACATGAGTGGGGGCCTGCTGGCAGGTGCCATCAGTGCTGGAGGGTGGGGTTGCAAGGGGACATGAGTGGGGGCCTGCTGGCAGGTGCCCTGCACTGCTGGGGAGTGGGTGTGCAAGGGGACATGAGTGGGGGCCTGTTGGCAGGTGCCCTGCACTGCTTGTGAGTGGGGGTGCAAGGGGACATGAGTGGGACATGAGTGTGGGCCTGCTGGCAGGTGCCCTGCACTGCTTGGGGGTGGGGGTGCAAGGGGACATGAGTGGGACATGAGTGGGGGCCTGCTGGTGTGTGCCCCTCAGTGCTGGGTGGTTGGGGTGCAAGGGGACATGAGTGGGGGCCTGCTGGAAGATGCCCTGCACTGCTGGGGGATGGGGGTGCAAGGGGACATGAGTGGGACATGAGTGGGGGCCTGCTGGCAGGTGCCCTCAGTGCTGGGGGGTGGGTGTGCAAGGGGACATGAGTGGGGGCCTGCTGGCAGGTGCCCCTCAGTGCTGGGGGGTGGTGCTGCAACGGGACATGAGGGAGGGCTTGCTGGCAGGTGCCCTGCACTGCTGGGGGGTGGGTGTACAAGGGGACATGAGTGGGGGCCTGTTGGCAGGTGCCCTGCACTGCTAGGGGGTGGGGGTGCAAGGGGACATGAGTGGGACATGAGTGGGGGTCTGCTGGCAGGTGCCCTGCACTGCTGGGGGTGGGGGTGCAAGGGGACATGAGTGGGACATGAGTGGGGGCCTGCTGGTGTGTGTCCCTCGGTGCTGGGTGGTTGGGGTGCAAGGGGACATGAGTGGGGGCCTGCTGGCAGGTGCCCTGCACTGCTGGGGGGTGGGGGTGCAAGGGGACATGAGTGGGACTTGAGTGGGGGCCTGCTGGCAGGTGCCCTGCACTGCTGGGGGTGGGAGTGCAAGGGGACATGAGTGGGACATGTGTGGGGGCCTGCTGGCAGGTGCCCTGCACTGCTGGGGGTGGGGGTGCAAGGGGGCATGAGTGGGACATGAGTGGTGTCCTGCTGGCAGGTGCCCTCAGTGCTGGGGGGTGGGTTTGCAAGGGGACATGAGTGGGGGCCTGCTGGCAGGTGCCATCAGTGCTGGAGGGTGGGGTTGCAAGGGGACATGAGTGAGGGCCTGCTGGCAGGTGCCCTGCACTGCTGGGGAGTGGGTGTGCAAGGGGACATGAGTGGGGGCCTGTTGGCAGGTGCCCTGCACTGCTTGTGGGTGGGGGTGCAAGGGGACATGAGTGGGACATGAGTGTGGGCCTGCTGGCAGGTGCCCTGCACTGCTTGGGGGTGGGGGTGCAAGGGGATATGAGTGGGACATGAGTGGGGGCCTGCTGGTGTGTGCCTCTCAGTGCTGGGTGGTTGGGGTGCAAGGGGACATGAGTGGGGGCCTGCTGGAAGATGCCCTGCACTGCTGGGGGGTGGGGGTGCAAGGGGACATGAGTGGGACATGAGTGGGGGCCTGCTGGCAGGTGCCCTCAGTGCTGGGGGGTGGGTGTGCAAGGGGACATGAGTGGGGGCCTGCTGGCAGGTGCCCCTCAGTGCTGGGGGGTGGGGCTGCAACGGGACATGAGTGAGGGCTTGCTGGCAGGTGCCCTGCACTGCTGGGGGGTGGGTGTGCAAGGGGACATGAGTGGGGGCCTGTTGGCAGGTGCCCTGCACTGCTAGGGGGTGGGGGTGCAAGGGGACATGAGTGGGACATGAGTGGGGGTCTGCTGGCAGGTGCCCTGCACTGCTGGGGGTGGGGGTGCAAGGGGACATGAGTGGGACATGAGTGGGGGCCTGCTGGTGTGTGCCCCTCGGTGCTGGGTGGTTGGGGTGCAAGGGGACATGAGTGGGGGCCTGCTGGCAGGTGCCCTGCACTGCTGGGGGGTGGGGGTGCAAGGGGACATGAGTGGGACTTGAGTGGGGGCCTGCTGGCAGGTGCCCTGCACTGCTGGGGGTGGGAGTGCAAGGGGACATGAGTGGGACATGTGTGGGGGCCTGTTGGCAGGTGGCCTACACTGCTGGGGGGTGGGGGTGCCAGGGGACATGCGTGGGACATGAGTGGGGGCCTGCTGGCAGGTGCCCTGCACTGCTGGGGGTGGGGGTGCAAGGGGACATGAGTGGGACATGAGTGGTGTCCTGTTGGCAGGTGCCCCTCAGTGCTGGGGGGTGGGTGTGCAAGAGGACATGAGTGGGGGCCTGCTAGCAGGTGCCCTGCACTGCTGGGGAGTGGGGGTGCAAGGGGACATGAGTGGGGGCCTCCTAGAAGGTCCCCGCACTGCTGGGGGGTGGGGGTACAAGGGGACATGAATGGGGGCCTGCTGGCAGGTGCCCTGTACTGCTGGGGGCTGGGGGTGCAAGTGGACATGAGTGGGAGCCTGCTGGCACGTGCCCCTCAGTGCTGGGGGTGGGGGTGCAAGGAGACATGCATGGGGGCATGCTGGCAGGTGCCCTGCACTTCTGGGGGGTGGGGGTGCAAGGGGACATGATTGGGGGCCTGCTGGCAGGTGCCCTGCACTGCTGGGGGTGGGGGTGCAAGGGGCCATGAGTGGGACATGAGTGGGGGCCTGTTGGCAGGTGCCCCTCAGTGCTGGGGGGTTGGCGTGCAAGGGGACATGAGTGGGGGGCTGCTGGCAGGTGCCCTGAACTGCTGGGGGGTGGGGGTGCAAGGGGACATGAGTGGGGGCCTGCTGGCAGGTTCCCTGCACTGCTGGGGGGTGGGGGTGCAATGGGACATGACTGGGACATGAGTGGGGGCCTGCTGGCAGGTGCCCTCAGTGCTGGGGGGTGGGGGTGCAAGGGGACATGAGTGAGGGCCTGCTGGCAGGTGCCCTGCATGGCTGGGGGGTGGGGGTGCAAGGGGACATGAGTGGGGGCCTGCTGGCAGGTGCCCTGCACTGCTGGAGGGTGGGGGTGCAAGGGGACATGAGTGGGACATGAGTGGGGGCCTGTTGGCAGGTGCCCTGCACTGCTTGTGGGTGGGGGTGCAAGGGGACATGAGTGGGACATGAGTGGGGGCCTGCTGGCAGGTGCCCTGCACTGCTTGGGGGTGGGGGTGCAAGGGGACATGAGTGGGACATGAGTGGGGGCCTGCTGGTGTGTGCCCCTCAGTGCTGGGTGGTTGGTGTGCAAGGGGACATGAGTGGGGGCCTGCTGGAAGATGCCCTGCACTGCTGGGGAGTGGGGGTGCAAGTTGACATTAGTGGGGGCCTGCTGGCAGGTGCCCTGCACTGCTGGGTTTGGGGGTGCAAGGGGACATGAGTGGGACATGAGTGGGGGCCTGCTGGCAGGTGCCCTCAGGGCTGGGGGGTGGGTGTGCAAGGGGACATGAGTGGGGGCCTGCTGGCAGGTGTCCCTCAGTGCTGAGGGGTGGGGCTGCAACGGGACATGAGTGAGGGCCTGCTGGCAGGTGCCCTGCACTGCTGGGGGGTGGGTGTGCAAGGGGACATGAGTGGGGGCCTGTTGGCAGGTGCCCTGCACTGCTAGGGGGGGTGCAAGGGGACATGAATGGGACATGAGTGGGGGTCTGCTGGCAGGTGCCCTGCACTGCTGGGGGTGGGGGTGCAAGGGGACATGAGTGGGACATGAGTGGGGGCCTGCTGGTGTGTGCCCCTCAGTGCTGGGTGGTTGGGGTGCAAGGGGACATGAGTGGGGGCCTGCTGGCAGGTGCCCTGCACTGCTGGGGGTGGGGGTGCAAGGGGACATGAGTGGGACATGAGTGGGGGCCTGCTGGCAGGTGCCCTGCACTGCTGGGCAGTGGGGGTGCAAGGGGACATGAGTGGGACATGAATGGGGGCCTGCTGGCAGGTGCCCTGCACTGCTGGGGGTGGGGGTGCAAGGGGACATGAGTGGGACATGTGTGGGGGCCTGTTGGCAGGTGGCCTGCACTGCTGGGGGGTGGGGGTGCAAGGGGACATGCGTGGGACATGAGTGGGGGCCTGCTTGCAGGTGCCCTGCACTGCTGGGGGGTGGTGGTGCAAGGGGACATGAGTGGGACATGAGTGGGGGCCTGCTGGCAGGTGCCCTCAGTGCTGGGGGGTGGGTGCGCAAGGGGACATGAGTGGGGGCCTGCTGGCAGGTGCCCCTCAGTGCTGGGGGGTGGGGCTGCAATGGGACATGAGTGAGGGCCTGCTGGCAGGTGCCCTGCACTGCTGGGGGGTGGGTGTGCAAGGGGACATGAGTGGGGGCCTTTTGGCAAGTGCCCTGCACTGCTAGGGGGTGGGGGTGCAAGGGGACATGAGTGGGACATGAGTGGGGGTCTGCTGGCAGGCGCCCTGCACTGATGGGGGTGGGGGTGCAAGGGGAATGAGTGGGACATGAGTGGGGGCCTGCTGGTGTGTGCCCCTCAGTGCTGGGTGGTTGGGGTGCAAGGGGACATGAGTGGGGGCCTGCTGGCAGGTGCCCTGCACTGCTGGGGGGTGGGGGTACAAGGGGACATGAGGGGGACATGAGTGGGGGCCTGCTGGCAGGTGCCCTGCACTGCTGGGGGTGGGGGTGCAACGGGACATGAGTGGGACATGTGTGGGGGCCTGTTGGCAGGTGGCCTGCACTGCTGGGGGGTGGGGGTGCAAGGGGAAATGCGTGGGACATGAGTGGGGGCCTGCTTGCAGGTGCCCTGCACTGCTGGGGGTGGGGGTGCAAGGGGACATGAATGGGACATGAGTGGGGGCCTGCTGGCAGGTGCCCCTCAGTGCTGTGGCTGGGGGTGTAAGGGGACATGAGTGGGGGCCTGCTGGCAGGTCCCTGCACTGCTGGGGCGTGGGGGTGCAAGGGGACATGAGTGGGGGCCTGCTGGCAGGTGCCCTGCACTGCTGGGGGGTGGGGGTGGAGGGATCATGCATTGGTGATCAGTAGTGCAAGCTGACATGTGGCTTGGCTGGGGGGCATCTGCCTGCGGGACATGACCAGGGGTGCAGGGTAGCCCCCTGTGGTGTGGGCTGCCTGCAGGGGCCGTGGAGGGTGTAGAGGGAACACCTGGGAGGACCCACCCTGCCAATTCATGTGTAGGATTCCCCTGCACCCCAGATATACACGTACCCCACTCGCACAGGGCCTGTCGCGTGTGAAACTTCCCGCGCACCCCCGAAATACACATACCCCGCTCGCCCAAGGCCAATCGCGTGTGAAACTTCCCGCGCACCCCAGATTTACACGTACCCAGGCCAATCGCGTGTGAAACTTCACACGAACCCCAGGAATACACGCACCCCACTCGCACAGGGCCTATCACATGTGAAACTTCCCGCGAACCCCAGATTTACATGCACCCCGCTCGCCCAAGGCCAATCACGTGTGAAACTTCCTGTGCACCCCCGAAATACACCCACACGCTATTTTTGACACAGCGGGTGTTAGTGTTTGTCGCGTACCCCTTTGCACGTCATTTGTCCTAGAGGGCCACAGTATGGGACAATCATCAGAGCTGTATATACATGCTTTTTGTTAGCGCACATTTTGGCGCACATTTTTTTCATGTGCAGGGACGCTACCGCCTGCCTTCATGTGGCGGACATGTTTAGGCCTGTGCGTGTCTTCGCCCATGCGCTGGTTTGCCCTATTCGATTCCATGAATACGTGTGGGCGTTCCGCGCACTTGCCTCTTGTACTTCCCCCGTGACGCCCACATTTTCAAGCGTTGTTCCCCATTCCGCGTGTCACGCCCTGTGTTATGCCTACTTTTGTTATGTTCGCCACGCTATGTGCGCTTTCGCTGTGGCCGTAGCGCACGCCGTTAGATGACCTGTGCGCCGGCATGCGCCACGCAGATTTTCTGTGCACATCGCAGATTTTACTCATGCACGGACTTCCATGAATCGATTTGTGCGGGTTTTGCTGCGAATTTCGCACTTGCACTGCGATTCGCACGGTTTCGAACGCTTGCGCAGGAATTTTCAGCGCACATTAATTCCATGAATCGGCCTAATAATATCAGCCTGTACAATTGTGTGTACTTTAGAAGCACCAAGTAATATGACAAGGCAACCTGAAAAATATGTGATGTCTTAAATGAAACATATGTTCATAAAGAAAGTAGGCATCGCTTTGACAGAAAAAAGAAAGGGGTCCAGCCAGTCTCACAGTCGAGGGCAGTGGCGGCACATATCTCAGCAAAAGTAAGTCAACTTGCTGATCTTCCTTTCCAGATGTCTACCTCTCTCATTTACTCATATTCTCCATACCCACCACCCTCTGTAGACCTTCACTTGCACCACATTCACAATGACCCTTCACTCCCAATTTCTTACAGTTAACTTTTAGACATCTATTCCCCTTGTGTTCCTTCCTTTAAACCTCTCAATCTCCTTTCCTTTCATTGCACACAGCCCCTTCCCTTGCACACATTACTCAGTCATCAATGCTGTGCCACTCAACCCCTTCCATTGGCCATCACACCAGGCTCTTTCCTTGCCCTTCACCACCTTCTGTTGCCATGGCTCACATGTAAGGAACAAAAGGAGGGTTCCAACCACAGAAGTATTTCTAAACACTATTTTTTGGTGTCTAAATGATTGTTTTAAAGTTATTTACAAATTGAGGTTTCGAATGGTAAACCTAGTATCTAAATGAGTACACAATCGTATCCCCTATTGTAGAAAATAAGGCACAAATACCCTATTTATGTAGAAAATATGTATATATTTAATTCAATGTATTGTCAGTATTATTAACTCATACACAATCTCAGACTATTTGTCTGAAAGGGTGAAGAAATCACAAAAAATCAAACCAGAATCACAAAGGAGAAAGGACCAGAGCTGGTATACTGGTTATCTAAAAAGCACATGTTAGGTGGGTTACTAACATTTGTGTGATGCAGAATTCATTGTACAACATCAAGAAAAACATGTGAAAGAGAAAACAGTAGAAAAAAGTTAGCACTGTATGGCAAAAATTATTCAACATTTGCACACTTGCACATCGTAATGAAATACGTAAGGGTACCAGATATTGGGTCCCTGACTATTGGCTCATGATGTTTGATAACCTGGTTTGCCTTTCAATGTCTAAAAGTTTATTTTGAAGGGTAAAAAGGAAGAAAGGAAAGAACTTGTTGGTCTGGTCCCGGATTGAGCAAGGCTTACACTGTCTAGCTATGCTCTAAGGACCTGAGCGATCTAACTAGGGTGGCTGTAAAATTCTATAAACAGAGGACCAAAACCATCGGTCAACGCCAGGGGGAGAAGCCCCCTATCTAGTAAATAATAAATAAACTTTAAATACTTTAAAACAATAATTTAGACACCAAAAAATAGTGTTTAGAAATACTTCTGTGGTTGGAACCCTCCTTTTGTTCCTTATCTTGTACAATAGCCCTCCCAGCCTTCCACAGTAGGGGCTATCCCTTTTGTTACCAACTGGCTCACATGTAGAGAGAAGAACACCTTGATTTGCCAGTCAGCCTCAGCCAGACACAACAAGAAGCTGTGGTTGGGGTCTTGCTGGTAATTCTGGCTATGTGGTCTGCACTTGCAGAGTGCTTGCTTGGTATTGTGCTCATAGACTTAGGGGGGCATTCAGAGTTGGGTGATAATGGTAAAAACTGCAGTAATTGGCAAATATGGCAGATTTGACCATCCAGCCAATTCAAGGTTTGATCAAATACCATTGGCTGTATTCCATGAAACAATCGGTGATGGTATCTTAGGCAGAGGTTCAAACCCAAAAATCTACTCACAGCAAAAGCCAGCCATCACATGAAATAGTCTCATTTGCTTTCCGGTTCGGGATCTGGGCACTTGTAAAATCACATCTATGTGGTATTTGGACAGGTGTCTGTGCCCAGAAGAGATATCATGATTTAAATAATGGCCCTTGGTTTAAATCAATGAAGCTTTTTTTGGAGGCCTTAGGTCCCTTATGAGCAAGAGCTGTCTATAGATTGAGTGAATACCCATACTGACACTTTACCAAAACGGACTCCCTTTGCAGCAGGGAGTCAAGATTTTTCTTCAGAATTTGGGAAGAGAGATTCAGGATTTCAACAAAGCCTTGTGGCAGCCTCTTGCAGTAAAACTATACATTTATATACAAAATCGAGAATAAATCTTCATTATCTGGGTGCATAGGAATTGAGAAGAAATTATAAGACGGATCTTTCACAGTAAACTGTGTAGCAGTCACGGGAATGCAATACAAAGTGATAGGAGGGTTAGTAACCATAGAAAAAGTAACCAAGTACTTCAGTATGAAAGGCTTGAAGGTCTTTTACAAAATGATAGGCATATTTACCATGCTACTTGATAGGCAACATCGGGGAATTACAAGTACTGCAAGCAGGTACAACACTGCCCTGCTTAAGCAACGATTCACTGGCAGGTCTAATGACTTCCTCGGCTGGCTTTGAAATGGAATACTGAGGAATGCATGGAAGAGTTTTCGTTGTGTTCAAAGTGATTTATATGCGTTAAAAATGTATCATGCGTCACACATCATTTGCATGAGTGGACAATAATTTTGGCGGAGCCTGGTGTAACAGTTCCTGTTGCAATAAGGGAGTGCTTGTCTGCAGTTTCTTTTTCGAATTTGAGGTTTCCTGTAACACAGGCAAACATTTTGTTTTTATGTGCACCAGAACCTCCAGAAATATACCATCAGGAGAATAAAAAATGGTGCCGCCCATTTTAAATAAAACTCTAAACCCAGTAAATGTACTGGTGTGCTTGGGCTCAATAGAAAATTGTGGTCCCAGAATGAAGAAACACAGTGGGCCTCATTACGACTTTGGCAGTAGCCATGCCGCTATTGGCGGCATGGCTGATGCCAAAATCGGGTCTGGGTTCCCTGGATGGGGAATTACCGGGCCATTCTGAGTTCAGAGGGCCCGGTAATTCTTCCCTCCAAGAACCCGGGCCTGGACTTTCCCCATTCCTGTTTGATCCCCCATAGGGCTCAATGGGAATGACAGACGGAGCAAACAACGGGCCGATTACGAGCGGCCCATTGTTTGCTCCCTCTTTCCCTCGCGGGACCCGGTAAGGACGCCTGGTTTGACCAGGCGTTACTTACCGGGTCCCGCGAGGGGAGCTTGTAATGAGGCGGAACAGGTTTAACAGGTCCGCCTCCTTTAGCGGAGCCTGTTAACCCATTCCGCCTCAGTCGTAATGAGGCCCAGTAAGTAACAAGAAAGATGGGGTAGGTGCTTACCCCAGATGCATACAGAATGTATCACGTCATCAGAACATAGGCAACGTGGAAACTCAAAAGATATTAATGTGGAGCACGAAACTCCATTCTCAACCTGTGAAAACAAAAAAATAATATGAGGCCGGGAAGCCCAAAAGGAAACACACCAACACAGGTTACAAAGAAACATACAAGTACTTTATTTCAAGCTACAACAGTTACCAAGTCAACTGACAAACGGATAGCTATTCGGCTCTCAGTATAACATCAGTGAGTGACCGCACATTGGAATACTCGGGCCATTTATACAATTTGTCCAGCCCTTGGCCAACCCTCTTGCGGGTTAACCATTCTGTGAAATACAATACTGGTCTAGGGTTCCTTGCCAGGTCAACCTTTAATATATACATTTTTGATTAGTTTCGCTGATATAAGTAGTACATTTACATATAGGTCAACAGTAGGACAAGGTCTCAGTTCACGACCCCGACAAGTAGCCTGCAGGCATATTAATCATTCAGCTGTGCGGAGGTCACAACGGCCAGGATCTATTTGAAATGTCATTTGGCCTCCATTTTGATGTTCAGGGTGACTTCTACATAACAAGAGAACCTAAAATGGCAGCTTGATTCAAGATGGCGGCTTACATTGATTTCTCTGAGGTCAAGACCTTGCCGTGGAGTTTGTTCGCGCATGATGTTTAGACAACTTGGCGTAGGCCAATATACATATAACTATTACAATAGGAGGCATAATACTATTTCTATTCCGACAAACCAAACATTTAACATATGTGTGGCTGACGGCACAATTAACATGATTGACTTTGGTGACTGGAGGTTTGTGAGCACAATTCAAGTCTTAATAAGAACAGAACTCGATCACTGCCCTTTATCTATATATCCTTTGGACTGTAATAGAGTGAGGGGATGACTGGATTGCTGAGAAGAACTCCCCTGAGGGTAGATGGCCATGCAATGAAATGTGTTAAACAGCAACACGCGGGTCTAGACAAGGTCATACCTACAATATATACTGGCATCCTTCCGCCATTTTACTGACAACTATCTTAACACTAAAAATAAAATGTGAGGTTATATAATGAGATGACATGCACCATTTATCCCTTAGTTACCAAACCTAGCATTTTTGTTGAAAAAATAACAGTGCACAATACAATCCCTGGCATGACAATGAATGTAGGGATGGCAAGCAGGGTCTAATTGTCTGCGTAAAGAATCCAGATGCTTCCACTACGGAAGCAGTACAGTTGCTTCCCATTTTGAACAAAGCATTATAGTGTATAAAAAGAAAATATTTTCAAAAACTCAATGAAGAGGTCTCTTAGAGGTAATTCATGAGAAGGGCAATGTAAAGTTCTGGAAATTGATAAAGGTAGGGGTGCAAGGACCAGGCAACTTTATTGTTGCAAGCATTAGCGAGGACAAATGGCTTAGCCCCTTTGTAACCCTATATTAAGCGTAACTCCCAATATTTTTAACCCATGATATTAATTTTCTCTTTGAAGGTAGCCTGTTGACCCACTTCACTACAATCTGGAGGGGCTTAGGCTGGTCCCTGGTGTACAGATAGGGGGCAATTCCCTGGGAGTAGACAACATTCCAGTGGATATGTTCAAGAGAGATAGTGCAATTTGGGTTCCTTTATTTTTTCTTTTGTAGGTTACCTGCAAAATGTATCCATTCCCTCAAATGGTTCTGTGGACAGACATGACAAAACTCTCATCAATTGTTGAAAATCAATGATCATGTAGGCCGCTGTTCCGATTCGTTTATCGCCTGATGTGCTTTGTACTCTGAAGTAAACTGCAGTGAAAATGGGTGTGGGTGGCTGGCTGATATACCCCAGACCTGACGATGGGGGGAGGTCAAGAGTCTGCTGCATACTGGGACCTACTGTGCTCCCTCCCCACCTATCGCATCACCCTGGTGTGGGGCATTTCACTGATGTGGGGTGCATTGCAGTGCAAATGTCCCAGAAAACGTGCTTTCTACGGTTGAGTACCGGTCCTCCTATGACCACATTGATGTTTCACTGATTTCAAGTAATAGTCTCATGTGTGAAGGTGCTGAAACCCTGGGAAAGGGGTGACGTGTCCAAATGTTATGTAGCCAGTAATGTCCAAAGTGTCCTAACAGGTAACTATGCAAGAATTGGTGTAGATTGCTGAAACGTGTGGAATTGTTTTTATCTTATTTTATATATTTTGTTTTATTGTTGCATTTGTAGTAAACAAATAACGTACACAACAATTTCACCCAACTTCACATTTCATAAGTACAGTTAAAATCTCACAAAGCATATTACAAAACATATATAACAATAATTCAATGCAAAAGGAAAGGAATAAACAATTTCATGAAACACTACTTAAAATGACTTCTCCCTGAATTGTCACCAGTGATAGTTCTTCAAATATTTGTTTTAAAAAGTTGACAAAGGCTAGAAGCAGGAACATTTGTGTAGTTGTCATAAGTATTGTAAGATAATTTGTCTTATCGGTGTACATTTGGGATTTGGCATTATTTTCTTACCGTAAAAATATTGGCGATAATTTGGTGGTATATTAGTCTTGCATTTAGATTGGGTTTGGCAGAATATTATTTTAGTGACCATACCTTGTTAGCTTATATTGGTGGTAATTTTAGTGGTATTTTGTTTTGCAGTATGTATTCCTGTGGTATAGTGGTGAGCATGGTTTTCTTCTTTATACTATAGCCCCATCATAAAACAAAAGTTTTCTTTCTATTAGAATACCTCCTAGTTGTCTGTAGAGAGCTCCAGACCTATGCACTTCAGAAAAACCCAATGATTTTATTCAGAGCGCCACCTACAGTTAGTGGCTAGTGTTACTGGCTTATGGACATCCAGTAACCTATGTGTCGTTAGGCATTACTGGTTTATGGACATCCAGTAATCTAAATGTCCATTCAGACACCTTCCCATCAGCATGCAAGGAAGGCACACCACACACAGACCTCTGAGCTTTCTCTGGTTTGTTATTTTACCTGCATTGGTAAATTGACAATTACACTACTGCACTGATATGAGCCTCCCCTGTATACATTACTGATGTAAATAAATTCACAGATGCATAAATGACACAAAATCCCATTTGTTTTCAGATATACTTATTATATTGAATCTTATTTACATGTCATAAAGTCTTACCATGGGTTAATTAAATTGTCATCTGGAATACAAAGAAAACACAGAACAGAACAAGCAGTTCTTTTGAAACATGAGTTAATGTTCCCACATTCTGAACATGAGGAAAAATAAACATGTAATGACTTCCTGCACTGTAATAAACCTCAGCCACTCATACAGCAATTCACATGGACCTCACTTGGCACATATCTTACTAAGATTCATATTTCTTTGGAGTTCCCAGTACAACCTTGCTATATTCGCAAATGCAAGCCCAGTGTCAGTGCGAAATGCTTCTGTAATCTTGTGTGGGGAGCACTAGCGAGATATCTCTCACAGCCAGCGCTCTGACCCCTTGGAACTCCGTCAGTCTTCTCAGCCCAGCCTGAACGAACTCTTCTTCGCATTTCTTGTCACCAAGAAAGTTCCTATCCTCCCCCTTTTGATGTTTCTTGTCTGCCGACACTTTCTCCCAATCAGGTTAAAAAGAATGTGTTCTGTGCTACCCTTTGTTTTCAGAACAATGAAGCTTCAGACCAGAGTCACTGTTTCATTTTTGTTTCCTGCTGCAGCATTCTTTCTGTTCTCCACAAGCTGAATAATACACCAGTGTGCATTTAAAAATGAATTTCAACAGTGCCACTAAAACATGGATTTTCACCTCATTTTGCATATGAGACTGCAGTATAATGTTAAAGAAGTTAGAATTAGTATTTTAGCAGTGTTAATTATGTTAGTCAGTTATATAATTTAATGTAGTCTCCATGTATGAGGCATCCAAAAAAAAAATATGGTGCACTTAATGTTTTGACCTGGCAGCACTTAGCTTTTCTATACGTGCATGTCATTATCTGCAGTATCAAGTTGGACTTGGCTGTGTTGAAAATTCTGTACTTTGCATACTACCAATAAGGCTATACTATACTGGTTAAAAATTATGCTGGCTAAAAAAAATGCTATATTACTGCTGGCAACAAAAATGCCACTACACTTTGCAATAAAAATGCCATTACATTTTGTAAAATGCTATACATGTGCTTACAGTATGTTCCATAAAAAATGTCCATTCACACGTGATCGAATTCACATGAAAGTTATACTGTATACTTAATCAATTGAGTGCAATCAATTACTAAGTGAAAAAGTGATTCTGTGCATTGTTCTGTGCAAAGTCTGCAAGATCTGAGTTCATAGGGTATATTCAAGTGGGTCCTACTATTTCAAGAGTTGGGAGACAGTTCAGTCTAAATTTCAGATACTTTTGACGAGCAACTGTAGAAGGACATTTTTCCAGGTATAATCACATTATTCTTTGGGTTTTATATCTTTTCAGTCTTTGTAGTCCTGCCGAGTCACAGATTTTGTCCCATTTCTCAATAGTTTTTTTCAACACAACCTGTGATACCGTCTTATTTATGTCTATTGATAACATAAAATGTAGGCACCTCTTTCTAAACATTTACTGAAATCATTTGTATCATCACCCATCATCTGTCTTAGGAAGTGAGTTATACCCGAGTCATCACCTTCACAGATTTTTAAGTAAAGGAACAGACTCTTATAAATATCAATGGACCACCAAGATTGGATCTCAACTCCAATCTAATCTTGCTCATTGGAACATATATTGGTATACATAAGGTTTTCTTTAAAACTCAACCCTCCAATATGCCTGAGTGTTTCTATTATTAACGGACATTCTATCGATTGCATACATGACTGCTGGAGTCACCTTTAACCCAAAACATTTCATGAAAGGTACTACTGAATAAGCACAGAACTGCCTATAAATTATCCTAATCAGAGAGGTGCATATTCATGTTTTTTCCTCTGATCTCCTTTACCACTGTGTAAATGGACCCTTATTGGTGAACAGAAAACCTAAATAGCAAAAATCCTCTGTTTCCTGAATTTGAATGTAATTCAGTCTCCACACATACCTAATTTGATATGACCATGATCTTGGACTTGAGCGGGTTGAGCGTTAGATTATTCACTGCTAGGTACTTTGAAACTCTGTTTAAAGCCTGCTTTAAATCTATAGGCGTATAATCAAAAAGAAGCACATCATCTGCATGTTAAACAGTTAATTTGTAGACTGCCACATCTGTGGGGTACATAACCCAGTCCTTACTTCAGTGATATAAATCAGACATATATAAATTAAAGAGAGTTGGGGTTAACACGCAGCCTTGTCGTACTCCTTTATTAATTGCTATATCTCTAGATAAATCACCTTCTGTGTTTAATCAGATTTTTACACTGTTATCAGAGTGGAGTAAGTGAATCATATGCATTCCAAGATTCTCCAGTTTACTCCATAGACTACCACGATCTACAGTGTCAAATGCAGTGGAAAGATCCATTTCTGCAACATATAAAGTCCTCCCAGTCTTTCTCCCTGCCTGAGCTACAAGATAGTGTGAACCCACTTAAGACTGTGCTCAGTCCTTTTTTATAGCCCATCGGTAAGGCACTTATAATTCCCTCTGTGCAAGCCCCTTTAGTGATTTCTTTGACGATACGTCCATTAAGGAAATTGGTTAATAATTCAGCGGGTCATTCCTTACCCCTCTTTTGAAAAAGGAACTACAATGGTGGTCTGACAAGAAAGAGGGATACTACCGGTATTCACTATATGGGAAAATAGTTGGTGAAGAATTATATAATGAACAATGCTCTGGGAATTCACAAACCCACAAACAAATGTTGTGTTTTAATGAAATCCCAGGAAAGGGGTGAGCTGACCAAATATCATGTAGCCAGTAATGTCTGGACAGTCCTAACTATGCAGAATTTGGTGCGAATTGGCAAAACATTGAGGAATTGTATAAGGAACAATGCTTTGTGAAGCCACAAAGACACAAACACATTTCGATGTGTGCTGAAATCTGGGGAAAGGGGTGCTGTGTCCCCATGTCATGTAGTCTGTAATGTCCCCAGGGTCCTAACAGGTAACTGTAAATTGAAGAGAATTGGAGTACCATTACCATTGTTAATGGCCATAATAACTTTTTACAGTGTGAATGAAACCTGTGTTTGTTGGCTCCTGGCAAGTTACTTGACCTCTTTCTTTCCAGTTCAGAATGGAGTACATCAAAGGAGTGTCCCAGCACCTTCCCTCTTCTGTTTGTTTAACAAATCAATTTTAACTCTATTGATCAATTGATACACCTGCATTAGGAAGTATTGATTACTTGATTAATTGACACACCTACATTAGGAATTGATAAAATCCCCATGATTTTCTTTTCAGATGATGCAATGTTAAGCTCTATGACTCCAATGGGCTTGAGGAGACAGTGTGCAATCTTTCAGCATTTTGATCGGACAATGGCCTGTAAACAAACCAGGGGAAAAAAAACAATTTGTGTGGTCTGAGAAGATAACAACTTCTGAGCAAACCCTGGATAGGGCTACCAAGTTAATAATAATGTTTTCCAAGTCTCACGGCAATGGAGCCATACGGCCCTCAATTGAAGCATACAGATGCAATTCCAAAGCAGATTGAACATATGGCTCAGAGCTATGGGAAACATATATGGTAGACAAATTATCAAATATTGAAAATGCCTTTATCAGGAGGTTACTTGGCCTGCCAAGGGGGGAAACCAAAATCCCAATAAAAATGGAAATCAATTGTTGTGGCATAAAACATGTAGCAATTAAGGCAATATTTTATTGCATACAGGCATGGACATGTCAATACTATAGATGGACTCCCTTTCGATGATATTGGCACTTTTCGAGATCTAACTGATCCCATATTCAGAAGATAAAACAATGAATGACTTGTTTTGGAAGTCCTTGCCACTCTTTGCAATGCCCTGCACCATAGGCCCAAGACACCGCAAGACCTGACATGGCTCTTGTGACTGCAAGAAAGCAGCACTCCGTAATAACATTTTCTTCAAATTCCTGTTTACCATACTCCATGCCTAAGCATTTTTACGCAGTTTGTTTCCTGTTACATCCCAGATAAATAGGGTTCCAGAGAGAAGTGCATGGTAAGGAGATGTGGAAAACAGACAAAGAAGGAGGAGCTGAAAGCCTGACCAGTTTAATTTTCTAGGATAGTAAAATATTGAAAAGAATGTCTTCGCTAAAACCACATTTGTGGAATAATGGGTCTATAGCTGCATATTTTTGTGGGATTGAGGAGGGGTAGACAGACCACTTCTTGCTGGTACATTATTTTCTTGCATTTGTTCAATGGATATTTGTACAATAATACTGGCTTATGTGTATGGATGCAGGGTGCTTAGACATACAGTCAAATATTTTCCACAGCTGGCTATTTTCTTAATCAGATAGGGTTTTTTAAGCAGAGAGACCCCTCATCCTTGAATCCAGTTAACAGTTACAGACTTAATAAATGAAACAGACAAACATCAAGAGAATACATTCAATTTACAAAACAACTTTTAAAGTTATTTTCTCAGTTGAAAGACAAGCCTCCCAAACCTACAGCCACATTCCTCAGTGATCACCCCACTTAAGAAAAGTGTTTTTTACGCCCAAAGGTCATCGCTGAATTATCAGAATCATTGAATTAGCAACCATTTTCTGGAATCCTTAATTTGGAGCAGTGGTAGAAGTGCAGATATTTCCTTTACCACCACTTACTGACACAGTCATAATGAGACCCATGCAGGCCGATTCATGGAATAATTAGCGCAGCGCAAGTGGGCAAAAACGTGCAAATCGCAGTGGAATAGCGAAAATCGCAGTGCAAGTGCGAAAATCGCACGAAAAGCAGCGCACGTCGATTCATGGAAGTCCGTGCGCGAGAAAACCAGCGGATGTGCGATAAAAAAGTGCGCCGCGCACGTTGGCGCACAGGCCATCTAACAGCGTGCGCCAGGTCACAGCGAAAATCGCACAGGCCACAGCGAAATTCGCACATAGCGCGGCGCACGCAACAAAAGTAGGCGGAACACGGGCGTAACATTCGGAATGGGGAACAACTTGTAAAAACGTGGGCGTCACGGGGGAAGTACAGGGCAAAAGTGCGCAGAACGCCCACACGCTCGCCTACAACACGTATTCATGGATAGAATAGGGCAAAAAAGCGCACGCTCAATCCAGCGCACAGGCACAAACACGACCGCCACAAGAAAGCAGGCGGTAGCGTCTCTGCGGCTGTAAGAAATGTGCGCCAAAAGGTGCGCCAACAAATAGCACCTATATACTGCCATGATGAATGTCCTATACTGTGGCCCTCCAGGACAAATGACGTGCAAAGGGTTACCCACAAACACGGACACCCGCTGACAAAAAATACGTGTGCGTGTATACCGGGGTGCGCGGGAAGTCTCACACGCGATTTCAGCAGTTTTTCACGCGATCGGGCCTGGGGGAGCGAGCTACGTGTATTACAGGGGTTCGCGTGAAGTTCCTCACGCGATCGGGCCTGGGGGAGCGGGCTACGTGTATTTCAGGGGTTCGCGTGAAGTTTTTCACGCGATCGGGCCTGGGGGAGCGGGCTACGTGTATTTCAGGGGTTCGCGTGAAGTTTTTCACGCGATCGGGCCTGGGGGAGCGGGCTACGTGTATTACAGGGGTTTGCGTGAAGTTTTTCATGCGATCGGGCCTGGGGGAGCAAGCTACGTGTATTTCAGGGGTTCGCGTGAAGTTTTTCACGCGATTAGCCAGGGTGAATGTATTTCAGGGGTGCGCGGGAAGTTCCACACGCGAATAGCCTGGGCGCGTGTATTTCAGGGGTGCGTGGGAAGTTCCACACGCGAATAGCCTGGGCGCGTGTATTTCAGGGGTGCGCGGGAAGTTCCACACGCGAATAGCCTGGGCGCGTGTATTTCAGGGGTGTGTGGGAAGTTCCACACGCGAATAGCCTGGGCGCGTGTATTTCAGGGGTTTGCGTGAAGTTATTCACGCGATCGGGCCTGGGGGAGCGGGGTACCACTCACGTCTGCCTTGCGTGTAGAAGAACGCGTAGCCAACACCCGCTGTGAAGTAATAGCGTGTGAACCCCAACGGATGGAAAACACACGCACCGCACGAAAAGCACGTACAGAACATAAAGGCACGTGGGATCACCAAGCCCTGCCAGGGCAACGCCCGTGCGCAAAACGTCACGGACGCGCTTACGCTGTAAGGGCCTTTGGTCCAATGAAATCGCGTACGGGCAACGCCCGTGCGCAAAACGTCACAGACGCGCTTACGCTGTAAGGGCCTTTGGTCCAATGAAATCGCGTACGCGTGCTGACGCGCTTACCCGCTAAGGGCCTTATTCGATTTTCACGCTGACGTGCAGGATTTTCACGTGCCAAATCACTCCGTATCAAGCTGGCCACGCGAAAACACACGGAAGACCACACTCCTGCCCAGAAGGCCGAATTACTGTCCCCCAGTGCCCTGAGCAGCCTCCCACGTGCCATCTGCTGCTGCCTGCCTGCCTGCCAGCCTGCTGCCACCGTGCCCTGCCATTTGGTGCCTGCACATCAGCCATCTGCAGGTGTCCAGTTGCTGTGTCCACCCCTGCTGGAACAGAAGACTCCCGACTCGGATAACATCGCTCCACAGCCCAGCCCCAGGACCCAGTTGCCCACCCACTCCTGCCCCTGGGGTTGCCATGTCGGGCACATCAACATCTGGCACCAGTGGCAACCCCCAGCCAAAGGGGCAGAGGGGCACCAGCTTCACTGCCACTGAAGTTGGTGTCCTGGTGGAGCAAGTCCTGGGGCAGTATGATGCCCTCTTCGGATCGTCCCGCGCCAACAAGGAAGGACGGGACAGGATCTGGGCCGACTGTGTGGTTGCCATCAACGCGGAGGGGGTGGCAACCCGCACCATCCAGAAGGTCAAGAAGCGCTGGGAAGACTTGAGGTCCAGGATCCTCATGAAGGTCCGGCGCCTCGTGGAGGGGGGCCGGGGCCGCATGAGTTCCATCCAGTTGAGGGTCCTGGAACGTGCACACCCAGCGCTCCACGCCCAGGTCCTTGAGAGGGAGACCCGTCTGGAGTTGAGTGGTAAGTGGCCAAGCATTGCTGTGTGAGACAGGGCATGTTGCAGTATGCTGGTTGTCTGATACTTGCCTGCATGTGTGACATAGGCCATGTACGCATGTATGTGTGCAGGGACATCATGGGAATGCATGTGCGACCTGTAATGTGTGAACCGCACGGTTGTTGCATGTGTTTGAATGCGACATGGGGAGCCCTGTGCAGATTGCACACATGAGAGCATGGCAGTCTCTGTTCCTGGACATGGGTGGGGGCGAGGGATGGGTGCTGATGCCAGATACATATGTGGTATCCATGTCTGTGTGCCTGACCTGCGTGTCTGTGACTTGTGAGTGCCATGGATGAATGACACATGTCTGTGACAATGTACAGATTCACTGATGCAGCCTAGTCATCCTTGTATGCACTGTGATTGGGGTGTACGGGGCCAGATGGATGTGACCGAGGTGAAGTGTGTGCATGTGATAGGCATGACCCATGATGCATGTGAGTCCCATTACATTGTATGATTCGAGAGTCCATTGGACATGCATTGAAATGTCCATGGCACGCACCATGACTGTCACTGTGTGTGTTTTGCCTGGACTGACACATGTGTTGTGGTGTGACATGATGGAAGTGTACTTTGACAGTGGCACTCATCTGCTATTGCTTCCTGTCTAGGGGACCATTGTACAGTACCCTGATGCTTGTGTTCTATGTCTCCCTCTATGCAGCGGCTAGTGAAGGAGAGGGCGGAGACGGCGCTGTGGAGCAAGGCGGCGGGGATGCCCCCACGGCTGCAGCGGAAGGGGTGGGTGAGCCCCCACAGGGGCCTGCTACGGCGGTAGACGGCGAGGAGCCATCCAGGTTGGTGGTTTCCACAGAGGAGGAGGAGGCCGCCACTGAGGCGCACATGGGGCCTGGTGGGGGCATCCCTGCTGGTGCAAGTGGTGCAGTCCAGGGGCAGGGGCAGGAGGCAGCACAGGTCACCGTGGAGGGGCCTGTGCATGTCGCTGTCCCTGAACCTGTGCACAACCTTGCACCAGCAGGGATGCCCCGTCCCAGGCCCGTCCGCAGGTAGAGGGGATGTCCATGTCATCTGACTCCCCTCCACCTGCGGACGAGGGGAGCCCTGGCCGTGTGGAGAAGGTCCTGATTGGGGTCGCGATGCGCACGGCTGTGATTCGTGATGCCGTGCATGCTTCCCAGGAGGAGCACGCACGTCATCACGAAGAGCACCGTGCCGACGTGGCCCAATTGGGATCGTCCATGTTCGGGGGTTTCCTGCATGTGTCGGCCAATCTGGCGGCCCTCTCCTCCTCTGTGGAGACTATACGCCAGTCGTTCTCCTTGCCGTCTTCCGGCCCAGATGCCACCAGGGCCCCCTGTGGACCTGCCCTGACAAATGCAGCCAGCTCGGTGGGGATCCCATCCCTGCCACAGTCGGGAGTCAGAGGTCCAGCAGGGGTGGACAACACAGCAACTGGACCCCAGCAGATGGAGGATGTGACGGCATCATCGGGCAGGGCACGTGCACGACGGCGTCGGTGGTTTCCATTATCCTGGATGCCGTCGTGCTGGCAGAGGCAGTGGCGTCGGAGGCAGCAGCAGGCTCGACGTGGGAGGCATCATGGCTCGGGGCCATCAAGATCAGAGGGGCAGGCATCGGCCAGAGGGCAGGAGAACCCTGGGATGGTAGTGTCTTCCGTGTGGGAGCAGTTGGTCCAGCGGATAGGTGTGGAGCGGCAGCGGGCGGAAGAGGAGCGGCTCACCATGGTCAGGGCGGAGTTCTCCATGCGTCGGGCGTTGAGGCGGGCTGAGTGCCTCGAGGAAGCTCGCAGGGAGTTTGAGGTGAACATGGGGTTATCCCTGCGAGACCTCGGGGCCAGGACAGAGTCCCGCCTCCAGGACATCGACATGGAGTTCGATGATGCCCTGGCCGGCAACATCACAGAGTGAGCCGCAGGACTTGCCCGCTGCCATTGTATATAGTTAAATAGTTAGTGGTAGGTTTCCTTTAATTTTTTTTTTTTTTTATTAATTGGTTGCGATTGGACAATGCGCCACTTTTTTGTATATAGTTCAGTTTTTAGTTAGTTGACATAGTTAGGTTTCATTTCGTTGGGCTCATGGACCCGGGATTGTCTTGTAAATAGTTATTCTATGGATTTTTTGATTTCTTGGATTTTTTTCATGGACATTCATCTTCTTTTTGTTGTTTTGCTTTGTGGTTTTTCTAATTTCATTTCCATTCAAGTTGATTTTCAATACATTTTTATTTTCATCCTTCAATGTGTCGTATCATCTAATTGCTTTCATGCATGTCATGTTGGGTGTTTTAACATTCACTTGCAGCCATTGTGTGTGACAGACATGTGTTCATTTGCATTATTTACATTGGGTGTGTAACATGTAATTGCCTTTGATATGTGGGTGGATGTGATAGTTGGTTGGGCCTTTTGGCAGGGGAGGATGGCCATTACGGACATGATTGGGGATTGTTGGGACCCAGGTGCAGGGGGGCATGGATGGGACATGGGGGGGGCCTGCTGGCAGGTGCCCCACAGTGCTGGGGGGTGGGGGTGGTGGGGGACATGAGTTGGACATGGGTGGGGGCCTGCTGGCAGGTGCCCCACAGTGCTGGGGGGTGGGGGTGGTGGGGGACATGAGTTGGACATGGGCGAGGGCCTGCTGGCAGGTGCCCCACAGTGCTGGGGGGTGGGGGTGGTGGGGGACATGAGTTGGACATGGGTGGGGGCCTGCTGGCAGGTGCCCCACAGTGCTGGGGGGTGGGGGTGGTGGGGGACATGAGTTGGACATGGGTGGGGGGCTGCTGGCAGGTGCCCCACAGTGCTGGGGGTGGGGGTGGTGGGGGACATGAGTTGGACATGGCTGGGGGCCTGCTGGCAGGTGCCCCACAGTGCTGGGGGATGGGGGTGGTGGGAGACATGAGTGGGGGCCTGGTGGAGGCTGCCCCTGCACTGCTGGGGGTGGGGGTGCAGGGGGACATGAGCAGGTGTGCAGGGTAGTCCCCTGTTTTGTGGGCTGCCTGCAGGGGCCGTCGAGGGTGTACAGGGAACACCTGTGAGGACCCACCCAGCCTAATCGCTTGTGGCACTTCCCGCGCACCCCTGAAATACACGCGCCCAGGCTATTCGCGTGTGGAACTTCCCGCGCACCCCTGAAATACACGCGCCCAGGCTATTCGCGTGTGGAACTTCCCGCGCACCCCTGAAATACACGTACCCTGCTGAAATCGCGTGTAAAACTTCCCGCGCACCCCTGAAATACACGCGCCCAGGCTATTCGCGTGTGGAACTTCCCGCGCACCCCTGAAATACACGAGCCCAGGCTATTCACGTGTGGAACTTCCCGCGCACCCCTGAAATACACGTGCCCCGGCTATTCGCGTGTGGAACTTCCCGCGCACCCCTGAAATACACATACCCTGCTGAAATCACGTGTAAAACTTCCCGCGCACCCCTGAAATACACGCGCCCAGGCTATTCGCATGTGGAACTTCCCGCGCACCCCTGAAATACACGTACCCTGCTGAAATCGCGTGTAAAACTTCCCGCGCACCCCTGAAATACACGCGCCCAGGCTATTCGCGTGTGGAACTTCACGCGCACCCCTGAAATACACGCGCCCAGGCTATTCGCGTGTGGAACTTCCCGCGCACCCCTGAAATACACGTACCCTGCTGAAATCGCGTGTAAAACTTCCCGCGCACCCCTGAAATACACGCACCCAGGCTATTCGCGTGTGGAACTTCCCGCGCACCCCTGAAATACACGCGCCCAGGCTATTTGCGTGTGGAACTTCACGCGCACCCCTGAAATACACGTACCCTGCTGAAATCGCGTGTGGAACTTCCCGCGCACCCCTGAAATACACGTACCCTGGCTAATCGCGTGTATAACTTCACGTGTACTCCTGATATGCACGTTACCCGCTTTGCGTTCCTTGTTTGGCAGCCCTGTAAACTGGTCCAGGGTTAGCGCAGCCCTTTGCGATGATTTAGCGATTTTGATGGCTTTTCCTTGCGCGAGGGCGTTCTTGGGGGCGTTACTGGCGCTGCTGCAGGGTCGCTGCGATACTCTGCACCACGGCTGGTTTGGGAGCCTAAAATCCATGAATACGCTGTGCGCGGAAATCGGTTTTAGCGCACGTGCCTGGCGCAGACAATCGCACGCGGACACTCTGCGCCAGCCGCTTGCGACACTTTTCTGCGAGATTCTATGAATTACCCTGATGGTCTTTTAGGTAAACGATGATCAGGATTTCAATCAGGCAGAGGATGAGAACATGCACTTGTTGATATTTCTGTGGAATATTTATGTAATATTAATGATCCCCAAAAAATGTCTAATTATGCTTGATCTGTCTGCAGCATTTGACACTCTCATCCATGATCTAATATCACACAGACTGAGTGACATGGTAGGGTCATTGGATAAAGCATTACTGTGGTACAAATGCTTCCTTACAGAATGAACCTGCTACATCACCATAGAGGGATTTACTTCAGAGCGTACCCTTGCACATGTTGGAGTTGACCAAGTGTCTGTGTTATACCCTTTCCTGCTAAATATATACAATATCTCCTTGTATGAACCTTTGGAGATATTATAGTTGGGCTTTCACTGTCTTGCCAAAGCGTCCTAGTTACTTTTCATGCTCATTGTTGTTGTTCAGCATAACAGTGAACATCTATTAACTTTTTGGTATTATTAAAATGTGGATGCAGTTAAACTGGCTTCTTAACTTATGAGCAATAAAAAAACAGAGCTTACTATGATACATTCACATTTCTGTAAAAGAGCTGGAGATTCTGATTACTCCTATATGATACTTGATTCCAATCACCTTGAAATTCTTTCAAAGCAAAGGTAATGATCTTGGGAGTTTAGTTTGCCTCTCATTTACCTATGTTTTCTCTAACAAAATCAGTGCTAAGCAATAAGAGTCATTATTTGGGACTGCTGAAACAAGTCATACTTTGTTTTAATGATAAACATCTACGCTCCATTATGCAAATGCTATTTGCATAGGTGCCACAACACGTCAATACAGATGCTACAACATCTTCAAACTTTGTCTATCTTCTTTCACTGCCATCCATATTTTAGCATAAAATCAACCAGTAGAAAAACATTTACAGTCCATATGATGGAAAAACAGAAATTAAATTAAATTCCAGAATTTTCAGAACCTCTGTGTGCTGACATCAGTTATCTAAGATTTACAAAATAATTGAACACAGCTCCTATATGCCATTACAAACAGGCTGGCTTCTTATGTTGGTACATTTGGATTATTATCCAGCATTTCTATACCCTTGGATTATAGTACTCTAGAAGAATCATTAATATAGAAAAATATGTGGAAAAAGCATCACACCAGCACTGATTGTAAGGTCAATATTACGGGAACATAATGAAGTGTGATCCAAAAATGTTAGACTTTAGGATTTGGATACATGAAGCTGGATGGACACATATTTCAAAGTCCTTGGGCTAGGTCTTCCAATAATTTATTTATTCTTAGTAGCATATAGACTTGATAGTTTTGTTGGATATACACAAAGTATTAGGTGGATGTGACTTAGTAGACACATATATCTGCATCGGTATTAGGTAGAATTAGGAAGTTTTAGGGTAAAATCCTGGCACAATTAGAATGGCAGTATCTCTGCCTTAAATGTGTTGAGCGCTGTCCAAGGGTTAAATCCCTCTATCTCTACTTCAATTACTTGTTGAACTGGCAAGCGTCTGAAAATAACAAATGGTTAATTCTGCTGATAAGGGGGTTGAAATTTTGATGGAAGAAACCAATATTATGAAAGAATAACATCATCACTAATTAGCAAGTGTTGGGTGCCAGCAATAGGAGTCGGTAAACTGAACATGATTTAAACAGAAGATTTGCATGAACTTATATAAAAAAAAATTAAAAAAAACCTGCCTTATCTGGTCACACTGCTGTGAGTGGGCCTCCCATCTACTACTGAAAAATCTAAGGTGCTCATCAGGATCTTTAGTCAACACAAAAATGGGGTCATAAGTCGGAATCCTAATTTAACTAACTGGCTCTACTATTGAACACCAAAGTAAATGACTGTTAGTCTTGCGTTGTTAGGATCATGTAGCTGAGCTTGTTCTGTTAACAGTTCTTTTAAAATAAAGATTCATCATTGTTCTCTGTATTTGACATTTGCCATCAATCTATTGCGCAAAAGTTACTCTGGTTTGCTACAGATCATGAAATCACAATTCTCTTCACAAGACTTTATCAAAGGAGCTGGTTTCTCTTTCAGTCCTCCAAAAACTTGGAAGATTAATTGAAGCAGAAAAAGGGTTACTTTTCTTGTCCCCTTCCAAATATTTGAGATAAATCGTGATAACCCCCTTTCCGGGTCCACCTTGCCTCTTCTCAGGGTAGGGTTGTCATCAGTGTATGTGCTATGCTCAACTTTCTCTCATGGACCTCTTGACCAGCTTGTTATCCTTGACTTGGCCGCTTCAGACCTTTGTTGGACCCTGCTCCCACCTTGTTTTACACCCTGAATGAGTACTTCTTCAACTTTAATATCCTTCTCATCAATATGTTTACCTCGTTTTTCATGGGGTTGGCCACTAACATTCTGATAAACTTTGCCTCCCTTGGATATCATCGGGTCTTGCACTTCCCCATGTTCATTGCAGAGTTGACTGCCTACCTCCCTTTCTCATGTCTAAACTGCATTCCTGATCCACTATGGTATTCTCTCCAGGGAGGTTGGGTGGCTCCTGTAGCAATGGACTCCCTCACGTCGGATTGTTTTCTGGAATTTTCCAGTGGCAACCTGCTCTGTGGCTCACGGCACCTCTTTCTCTGGTTTCCCCAGGCAGTGGCCTTCTCATAGGCTCACCAGTGCACTCTCTGGCTTTCTCCAGCAGCATCCTTTTGCTGGGCTCACCAATGTTGTCTATAGCTTTCTCCAGCAATAGCCTTCTCATAGGCTTGCCAATGCTTTCTCTGTCTCTCTCCAGGAACAGCTTTCTCCTGAGCTCACCAGGATCTCTGTCTCTGGGTTTCTTTAGCAGTAGCCTTCTTGTGGGCTCACCACTATCTCTTTCTCTGGTTTAATCAGGTGGCAGCCTTCTCATGGGCTCATCAGTAACTATGTCTCATGTTTTCTTCAGCAGTAGATTTCATGTGAGGTCACCAGTATCTCTTGATCTGGCTTTCTCCCATGGCAGTCTTCTCATAGACTTGCTGCTATCTTTCATTTTGGCTTTGTCTATCAGCAGCCTTGTCGTGGGCTTGCAGGTATCTTTTCTTTTGTTGCCTCTCGGGATGCAGGCAGAAAACGTTATTTGGTCAACATTCCAGAATTCTGTGAGAATGGACAAATACCCTGGATTTTTCACACAATACTGAGCATAGTTCACGACTTCCCCAAAATCCTAATGATACAATGCAGGAGATGAAATGACGGATTTTCAAACATGGAATGGATTAAATCTTTTTGAGCCATGAATAATTAGATTGTTTAGATCCAAAATAAACCAAAAGTATAACATTTTAGACACTGACTATTAAAAATGCAAAGGACTTTCTGGAACACTTATAGGTTTGCTATTATATTGAAATATGTTTACAGCCACTAGCAATTCCTTCAAAACACCAGAGATATTATGACTATGGTTGAGGGACATGAATATGATTGTGATCAGAATCTATTGCTCACCTTTGACTTAACTTCTTTCTGTAAGAATATTCAACAACAGGAACCACTCAAATTCATACTTTCAAAAGTTGAGAGCAGGGAAACACCTTATCCAGCCTTGACATTATTAATTATGGAATTATAGGAGATAGCACTTTGTGACAACTTTTTAAAATAAAAAAATAAAAATGAATATTTCTATCAAATAAAGGTCACCCTGATGGGACATGTTTTCCCCTTTGTCTTGTAAATATGTATATGGCTGAATGAAAGGACATTTTAATTTTCTCTGACAATCACTTTTCCAATGCTATAGTGTTTGACAAGTTCTATTGATGTTATATTTTTGTTACGGAGGGTGTATACTAGGAGTATGAAAAATTGACAACATAGTCAAACTCACTGAACCCTAACCTGGAATTTATGGGGCCTTCAGCTCATGAAGTGATTTCCTTTTCAGAAGTAATAATTAAACATCTTGATTGGAAACTATATACTGCACTGATCCATCAAAACAGTCAGGAAGACAAACTTTCAGTATCAGAGATAGGATCTTAGGGCTCAAAATGACAGTGTACTGTATAGTCAAATCATACAGTTTTATAGGGACTATTGCCAAAACAATTACAATGAAGAAGATCAATGTATTGATAGTCCATCAGATGGAGAGGGGTTACTGTGGTGGTTCAGAAGGAGGACAAGGACTTTCTTTATTAAACACAAAAGGTAGAAACTCCTAGCTTTCCCTATTTACAGGTTTCTCTACTTAACCTAAACAAACTAGGCGACTCATCAGTTATCGGTCAGCCCAAGATGAAGATCAGTCCTCTGTTCAAAACTAGTGTGGCCTGTCTCTGCCACAATCAAAACTAACTAAGGCACAGGAGAATGACTACCTTTTCCTGTGATCGGTTCTCTAGCAAGCTCCTTTTAGTAACTTATTTGTAGGTAGTTCTTGGCAACCACTTTGATCAGTTCATATAGTTCATATATTGGGCTCTTTACTTTCTCTATTGTTTCCTTGGCACTGTGGTTTCCCCTTTCGATATTCTTCTCCTCTGTTTCCTTCTTTATCAAACTGGTAACTTTTTCTCTGCTCAAAGTCCATTCTTCACCATGGTTGGGCCAGTTAGAAATATATCCAAAATGTTTTTCACTGTTCTCTATCACCTGATAGTTACAGGGGTGAGTAGCAGGCTTCCAGTAATAACTTTTACTTATTTCTACCTATGGGTTTTTACTGGAACGAGTATCAAGATTCCAGTAGTAATTCTATCTATTCTCTGATTCTTGGAATTTACTGGGACGAGTATGAAAGTTCCAGTAATGATTCTCATCTTTCTCTAGTATTCCTTCTTTATTAGGATGTGTATCATTTCCCGCATAAAGATTCTTAACTCTCTCAGTGAATCAGTGAATCAGTCATTACTGAGATGAGTATTTACGTTCTTACAAAGATTTTCACTCTTCTTCTATAACTTTAACATAAGGTCCTCACTGAGATAAGCCGTATGCTCTCCTTCATTATTCTCAGTATCGCTCCCGGCTCTCCCGCATTCCCCTTCATCTTGTACTATCAAGGCCAGTGTCACGGGGGCTGCATTCAGGATGGAAACTTTTCTTCGGTTTGTCGGGTTGGCTTCTTCTTTTCTGGTAACCTTCTCTCCTTCATTACACCCGTTCTACGTCAAGGTAGGGTACGTGGTTTCAGTGTTGTTGTAGGACTTAGCCGACAATCGACTCTCGGTCACACCACCACCTCAGACTCAGTTCCTTCCCTGAGATTTCTCTCGCTTTGGGTCTTCCCATGTAGCATTTCCAAGCTTGTTTCCCTCTGTCTCAGCAACTGTGTTTCCTGGTCTCGTTTAGCTCTCCTTGCACAGCTGACTTGAAACTCCTGTGCTTCTCTCTCATTCAGGACTTTTCCTCCTCAATTTATGATGCATTGCTGGTCTTCTCCGACGGAGCGTCAAAGTCCTTTTTTTCTTTTGTCTGAGTATGCTGTATTACTTGCATGACCTTCTTCTTCTCAGTATAAAACCAATACTGCTTTTCAGATTGACTTAGACTTTCTGTATGGCAGTAAAAAACATCAGCTTGTTCGTTTGATCTATTTTGGGTAGAGCATGTTAGTGAAGGATAAGAGACAAGTGATTTAGGGAGTTATTTATTGGAAGGGGGAGTCTCTCCCGGTGAAGTCCTGATTGTCTCTACCCCTAGTGAGGGTATTGCGTTGCAGGCTCACCTACCTAGCCTCAAAGGGAAAGTTTCCCCCGTGAGGAGAAGTGACTGAATCCCACGATGCATCACAATACCGAAAACAATCCTTCAAACAAGCACCAGCAAACAAAACCCTATAATGTTGTACTTATTTTTTTGATATACTCTTAGACAGAAACATCTTATCATGAAACATTGGCAGTTGATCACAATATAAATGCCCATGTGCCTAGATTAACATTTTCATTGAAACCAGGCAAAAACATAAGAGATAGTTGTACTGGTGATCAATACTTCCACTCCATGTTTCAAATCGATTTTACCAAGTTTTAAGGGACTTAATCCTTGTGGCTGAATTAGTGTTTGTGGGTTTACATCAAAATGGATTGACTTTGTCTAAAATACTATCTAAATGGCAACTTAGATATTTTACAAACTGTAGAACCATAAATCCTACCTATGTGATATGTTGTTCCTGTCACAAAATATATATTGTTATCCCTATCTACATAGTATTGAAGCTTATTGTTGAATGCAGAAATCCAATTCAAGTAAAAATGCTGGAGGCAGCATTAGGTCAACTTTCCCTTAGAAACAATATTATGAAAAGGAACACCATTAAATGATCTTGATCATTGTGGTTCTGTATTTTAATTTATATGCCACAATAACAAGATTTGTAAATTTACAACAACATTGGATCTTGAGACTACAGAGTTATATCTCAGGTCAAAACAAAGATATATCTTAGTACTGAATACACACCACTGAAGTTATTGGGTACAATATTCAATTAGGTTTATATCTGTTGTTTCAGGCAAACATAAACTGGCCCTATTGTATTTATATAGTTTCGGTCCAAGAATTTCAAATGCATGTAGCATGGTAATGTCATAATTTTGAGGCATTTGATGGGATGTTCATTTGTTACCTTTGCCTGGGAAGGTAAGAATATTTAAAAATCACATTTCCCATAAAAATTAGTGTTTTTGTCTTAATGTCTTCTACACACTGACTGCGGACTCTCCTCATATGAGGAAAAGTCCTTGATCTGTGCACTTTTTATTTTATTTCACATTTAACAAAATACATTGTCCGAAGGGGCGCTTGACTCCTGTAGAGTGACTTTATCTGACTTGTCTTTGGTTGTGGGCTGCATAGTGATGTGGAGTTACTGCAGCACTTTTTCAGAGTTGATGAGAGACTGTCTACTGTGCTTTTGCAGCTTCTGATCAGCTGATTTTAACAGCTATACCTCACACTGGGTTCATGAATTGAAAGTAAGTGCACTCAGAGTTACTGTAGTTGCTGCAGTGACCAGGGTGTCCTAGGGCAGGTGCAGTGGACTCTTATGACAAAGTGTTGTGTGGTGGTGGTGGTTCCTTGAAGGACTTTGGGGAACTTTACCACAGCCTAACATGGTGCTTACAGAATTAGTTTAGCTGAGGAGAAGTGAACAGCACTGAGGAGCACTTTTTGCTTCTTGCGATGGTGTTGACTAAATACAGGCTGAAAGCCAACTGATGCTTTCCATGATTTTCCTGTACTTCATAAAAACACTGACGATTTAATATATCAAGTGGTAAGTACAACTACCACCTGCACTGACCCCTTTACATCTTCGACTATCAAGGGCAAGAACACACAAGCAAAAATCATTGAATTTATCACACATGCTGAGCTTCAAATCTCACCCTGGTCAGAGAATGATTACGTTTGATAAAGAATAACTCATCAGTAACGGAAGTAAAGGGGTCAGCTATGGTGAAATCTGGTCAGGGGAGGGTGGCCTTGAGTAATCATACAAGACAACCAACATTGGGTGATCCGTTGGCTCTTTTTCCAACAAATGCACTATGCGACTTAGCAGAATTGTGTCCAGATCCCCCTCTCTTTTCTGCCACGATGAGGCTAAATCTCCAGTAGCCTCTTCATATGCATACTACCCTGCCCCTCAATTCCCATCTCATTGAAGACTCAAGAACCCCTTTGTGACAATACCAACACTGCACAACCAACATTATTTCCTCTAAATTAGTTTTTAAACTCCCTTGTCAAACTGTATGAGAATACAGGAGTTTAGAGTGTAAACATTAATGCTACATACTTCAGTAGACATTTTAAAATGTCTGGAATGGTGAATCAAACAACACAATCACCATATAAAATCTTGGGGCTTGAATATATTTTTGGATGTAGTTCACCCATATTTTTGAATCGCCAGAATATCCTATGGTTATTTCATGAGATACCCTGTTTATGAAAAATTACATTGAGAGCAATAGAACTAGTCTAGTTCCCAAATGATGATAGAACAGATCTGGTGTTTATTTACTTCATCTGTAGTCTAGCCTCATCTGTTGTCATGGATCAAACCCTTGCCTTTAGTCAACTGGGCTTCGATAGTTTCAAATTCAAGGAAATGTCTAACACTGCTTGAGGACGTCACTCGACAGCACATGAAACTGGGAGAGTAGATGGGGGACTTCAGGATCCCTAAAAGTTCAAAAGCCTTATGCTAATCTTGACCAACTGTAACATTCCAACTACTATTCAAACTAAGCTTTTTATGAATTGGGAGAAATGCAATTGGTCATGGTTAGCTGCTTACTTAGCAATGAGTACAACTTCTGGGACAAATGTTTGAAATTGCAGCTGAATAGAGTTAAAGATACAAAGCAATCAAAAGTCTATGTTAGATTATATTATTACTACTCAAAGAGTCTAGAGTTGCTGTTGGGATCTTGTAGTCATGAATTGCAATGCGAGCAATCATTTGATTCTTGAACTTACCATAGATCTAAATCTAGAATGCAGGATAAATGCTCAAATTCCAGCAGAGATTGGAAACATCTTATTGAACATGAGTGAAAAACTTAATTGTGATGTTTTATTATCTGTTTTAAAGAACTAAGTTAATAAGTTGTAGGAGAAAACTGTAATGTTCAGAACATAATCCTCAAAATGTCGCCCATACTTATTTGATGAATTTGTTAACCCAACAAAAAGAGAATTAAGGAGTATTGTGAGATTATCTACAAAAACATGTAGTGTAGTGGTCTTATCCAATTAGAAATAATAAGAACGTTAAAACAAGAATACAAACATTGTATTAAGTCAAACAAATGTATCCTATATCAATGTGATTCAGAACGCATGCTAACAATTATTGTAAATAAACAAGACAAGAGTTTTTGGGAAATAATTTATTATATGGGTCAAAGTCACACACAAATAAATGAGAATCCTTTATCTGAACCAGTGTGGATAACATTCTTTACAGAAACAATACCTAGAGCCCTGTAACCACCTGTTTTATAACATAGTCGATAAGGACTGTATGTGGTCTTTATCTGAGGAATATGACAAGATTTTTAATTGAATTATGGAAGTTAAGAATTCATGAGCACCAGGCCTGGATTGGCTGTCTAACGTCACCTTTAAGGGAAATCCAGAGATGTGCCTTGAAATCGTATGCCTATTATTTCATCACGTTCTCTGGAAGACATTTTTTCCAGGATAATGGTGGATCGCTTACATAGTACCCATTTCTCAGGAAGGGGACACACTTCACCATGGGAACTATAGACTTGTAGCACTCATAGATGCATCCAACAAAATGTTTGCATTTTAAGTTCTTGGCAAACTTAATGCTTGGATAAAAGGCAATGAAATTGTTGACAGGAACTAATCAGGTTTTAGAAAACATTTGGGTACGTCTCTAAAAATGTTGGTATATTTGCTTCAACAACAGGTGAAATGTTTGAAAGCACATCTTTATATGGCCTACAAGATTTAACAATGGCCTTTGATATGGTCAATATGGAAAAACTGTTGGTCAAACTAAAAGCTTTGGGTGTCCCACTTATTTAGGAGATATACTGATCCATTTGCACATGGCAATGAAAGTTCAGATCTGACTGGATAGAGAAGATGCTCTTATGATATAATTAAGTTGTATAAAGTGCAACATGCCCGCAGAGGGAGAGGGGGGGACAAAAACAAGTCAGGGCAGGGGAGCACTGACAGGGCCTGGAATAATCACAAAGAAAAGTCTTAAAGGAACCAAACAAGAGTCCCAACAATATCTGAAAGACCACAACCAAGGAAAGGAAAGGCCAGAACACAGACAAGACCCAGACTAATCTTTGGAGTTGAACCAAAAGTCTTCAAAGAGTTCTTAAAATGGGTGAGGTTGAACAATTTTGAAGTTCACTAGGAATACATTCCGCAGCCCTGGAGTGACAATGTGGAAACTTGTACCGCCAACACTCTCTAGTTTATAGCGTGGTTGAGACAGTTTACTAGAACAGTTGGAACGAAGGCAGTGGCATGAAGGAGCATGCATAATCCTTTTGATCAAGTAACCAGGGGCCTTAGTCGCCAAACATGTATGCAGCAACTTGTACATAATACCTTGTTTGACAGAGAGCCAATACAGAGATCTACGGGCGTTACTAACATGGTCTCTTCTAACGAGGCCACAAATTGATCTCATTGTATTACTATGAGCTACTTTCAAAACCACAAGGTAAGATTTAGAAGTATTAACTAGAAGGCTATTGCAGTAGTCTAATCTGGAATTCACGAGGGCAGTGGCAAGAGAAACAGTATTAGGTTTGGACAAGTATGGCTTTATTTGCCTTAAAAGCTTGGTAGTGTAGGCTACATGTTTCCTAATATTAAGATTAGTGTCCAAATAGACACCCAATGTTTTGACCCAAGGACTTACTTTAATAAGACAGTCTGCAATTTTAAATTGAGAATATTTCTGTTACAGTTTAGCTAGGTTTTGGGTGGACCCTATAAGCATGACTTTAGTCTTGCTCCTGTTAAGGGCCAAGGAATTAGCATTCATCCATCTTTCTATCAGATCATATGTATAGGTGATAGTTTGCTGTTCCTTGTCATAATCAACAGTCAATTTAAAAAAAACACCTGAGTATCATCAGCGTAATTGGTTTAATTTACGCCAATACTATCTAAAAGATCAAAGAGGGGGTGAGTGTACAGGGTGAGTAGTGTAGGGGAGACAAGCTCACTGCGGGACACCACAAGTGAGGGCTTCAGGCAAAGATTGAAAATTACCAGAGGAAACACAAGCAGCTCTGGGTTCTGGGAAGGAATCAAACCAAGAAACCTGGGATTTGGAGCAGTTTGGAATAGAAGCCATCTCCAATTCAGACACATCCTGGCCTTTCCCTAGGATGTGTTCTTGCACCAACTCTTTTTAAATAATACATGTCAGGTGTGTCTTCTTATTTAATGTCATGTAGAGTTTACCCTTGTCGGCCAGGGGGTAGAAGTGCTCTAGAGGTAATTCTGCCACTCATACCAAGAACCTTGATTTGTGGATAAACATGCATAAAGCACACATTTGAATTACTTACACTAATGGCAATGGCGAACAAGTCAAATGGTCTCTGAATGAAACCGAATTAAAGTGTTTTACTTCCTGGAATATCTTGGCTATTGACTAGAGAAAAAGTAAGTGAAACAAATGCAACTGATTATAACAAATACATCTCTAGATGCAATGCTTTCACAGCTCAGATGAGGGGTATGGTTGGGTCAGTAAGCCGTCTACTAACTTCTATAAAGCCAAAGAAATTCCAGTTCTAACAAATGGAGCAAGATTGAACAATACAGCATTTCCTTGGGCTAAAGTGGAGGGCAACATTTGGCAAAGTGTGCTGAATTTGCCTCAGGTAGTTCCAATTTCTGTAATCAGGGTGGAGGTGGCACCTTGTTAGTAAAGGTGACGCAGAGTGGAAATCGCTCTCCACCTATGCCAGGATCGTTTTGGCAGTAACCCATTCTCTATTTGTGAATTTAGATTGGATTGTAATTTAGGGTGTGGGACTGACTCTAACAGGCTGATTCATGGAATTAATGTGCGCCGAAAAAACGGCGCACGCGTGCGAAAACGTGCGATTCGCAGTGAAATAGCGAAAATCGCAGTGCAAGTGCGATTATCGCACAGAAAACATTGCATATCAATTCATGGAAGTCCGTGCACGCGCAAAATGTGGATGTGCGCTGAAAAAGTGCGCGCCGCACGCTGGCGCACGCTGGCGCACGCTGGCGCACACTGGCGCACAGGTCATCGAACGCCGTGCGATAAGGCCACAGCGAATTCGCACATAGCGCGGAGCACATAACAAAAGTAGGCGTAACACGGGGCGTCACACGCAGAATGGGGAACAACTCGTGAAAATGTGGGCGTCACAGGGGAAGTACAGGAGGCAAGTGCGCAGAACGCCCACACGCTCGCCTACAACACGTATTCATGGAATCGAATAGGGAAAAACAGCGCACGGGCAAAGACGCGCACAGGCCCATACATGTTCGCCACACGAAAGCAGGCGGTAGCGTCCCTGCGCAGGAAAAAAATGTGCGCCAAAGTTCTACACGCGCGAGAAGGCCCACACGCGATCGGGCCTGGGGGAGCGTGTGCGTGTATCTCAGATGTGCGCGAGAAGTTTCACACGCGATCAGGCCTGGGGGAGCATGTGCGTGTATTTCCGAGGTGCGCGAGAAGTTTCACACGCGATCGGGCCTGGGGGAGGGTGTGCGTGTATTTCAGAGGTACGCGAGAAGTTCCACACGCGATCGTGCCTGGGGGAGCGTGTGTGTGTATTCCAGAGGTGCGCGAGAAGTTTCTCACACGCGATTGGCCTGGGCGCATGTATTTCAGGGGTGCGCGAGAAGTTCCACACGCGATTGGCATGGGCGCGTGTATTTCAGGGGTGCGCGAGAAGTTCCACACGCGATTGGCCTGGGCGCGTGTATTTCAGAGGTGCACGAGAAGTTCCACACGCGATTGGCCTGGGCGCGTGTATTTCAGAGGTGCGCGAGAAGTTCCACACGCGATTGGCCTGGGCGCGTGTATTTCAGGGGTGTGCGAGAAGTTTCACACGCGATTGGGCCTGTGGGAGCATGTGCGTGTATTTCAGAGGTGCACGAGAAGTTCCACACGCGATTGGCCTGGGTACGTGTATTTCAGGGGCTCGCGGGTGGTTTTACAAGCAATCAGGCCTGGGGGAGCGGGGTACGTGTATTTCTGTGGCTCGCGGGTGGTTTCACACGCGATCGGGCCTGGGGGAGCAGGGTACCACTCACCGTCTGCCTTGCGTGTAGAAGAACACGTAGCCAACACCCACCCGCTGTGAAGTGATAGCGTGCGAACCCCAACGCCTGCAAAACACATGCACCGCAACCCACGAAAAGCAACGCCCGTGCGCGATACATCACAGACGCGCATACGCGCTAAGGGCCTTTGGTCCAATGGAATTGCGTATGCGTGCTGACGCGCTTACGTGCTAAGGGCCTTTCCTCGAATTACACGCTGACGTGCAGAATTTTCACGTGCCAAATCACTCCGTATCAAGCTGGCCACGGGTAAGCACACGGAAGACCATGCTCCTGCCCAGAAGGCCGAACTACTGCCCCCCAGAGCCCCGAGCACGCTCCCACCTGCCATATGCTGCTGCCTGACTGCCTGCTGCCCACGTGCCCTGCCATTTGCTGCCTGCACATCAGCCAGGGGTGCTGTTGCTGTGACCACCCCTGCTGGAACCGAAGACTCCCGACTGGGATTCCATCGCTCCACAGCCCAGCCCCAGGACCCAGTTGCCCACCCACTCCTGCCTCTGGGGTTGTCATGTCGGGCACTGCAACATCTGGCACCACTGACAACCCCCAGCCAGAGAGGCAGAGGGGCACCAGCTTCAGTACCACCGAAGTTGGTGTCCTGGTGGAGCAAGTCCTGGGGCAGTATGATGCCCTCTTCGGAAGTTCCCGCGCCGACAAGGAAGGACGGACTCAGATCTGGACTGACATTGTGACTGCCATCAACGCGGAGGGGGTGGCAGTCCGCGACTTCCAACATGTCAAGAAGCGCTGGGAGGACTTCCGGTCCAGGACCCTGAACAAGGCCCGGCGCCTCTTGAAGGCAGCGGATGCCAAGGGGCGCCGGGGCCACTTGTCAGAAGATCAGATGAGGGTCCTGGAACGCATATCCCCAGCGCTCCACGTCCAGGTCCTTGAGAGGCAGACCCGTCTGGAGTCGAGCGGTAAGTGTACATGCATCCTGATTGTGAGCTGTGCGTGTGGTGATGTTTCAGTAGTGTGCAGGTTGCACATCTGTTTGTATGGGGTCGAGTATGGGTGGGGGTGTAGAGGGCCGTGGGGCTAACACATGCGAGGGCTGTAACGTGTGAGACATGGATGGTGCTTGTATGTGTAGGCTTGCATGCCAGATGCAGTTGTGTGGGCACACATGTTTGGATGAATGTGTATGTAAGTAGACATGTCCGTGATGTCACGCATGTATGTTGTTTTCCGCTGCATCTATCAGCACTGTGTACATGTGCATTTGTGTGTATTTGACAAGGGTGCAACAATGATGCAACATGGATGCATGTGACAGCGAGATGTGGAAGCCTGATTGGCAGATGTGACATGGATGCCCATCTGTACACTGCGACACTTGGCAGAGGTGTACACATGAATGCAAGTGTGGTGGTGTGTGTACATCTGTGGTGCACTTCCTGTGTTGCATGTGATGTCTGGCTCAGCTTTGCCTGCTCATGCTGTTGTATGGGTATGGATGGTGCTGGCAGTTGCGATATGGCTGTGGTATGGCTCATGTGTGCGAGTTGAAATGACATGTGTGTTGGGGATTGTGATCGCATGTCTGAGGTTTGCCAATGCCACTCATGTACAACTGTCATGTGTGTATGTGTCCATTGTACAGTGCCCTGATGCCTGTGTTTTATTTCTCCCTGTCTGCAGCGTCAACTGATGAAGAGGGCGGAGAAGGTGCTGTGGAGCACAGCGGCGGGGATCCCACCGCCAGCCGGAGACGCAAGGCCCGGCTCCCCTCCCATGTTGTCATCTCGTCGGGGAGTGAGGAGTCCGGTGCCACGTCCCAGGCCGCAGCTGCCGGGGGGAGGTCCAAGAGGCGGAGGTTGGAGTTGGACTCCTCGGCAGCAGAAGGGGCAGCTGGGACCCCACAGGGCCCAACGGGGGAAGATGGCACGGAGTCATCCAGGTTGGTGGGGGGTTTGGTGGAGGAGGAGGCCGTGCAAGCAACAGAGACAGGGTCTGGAGGTGGGGATCCCACTGGTGCTAGTGGTGCAGTGCAGGACCAGGGACAGGAGGCAGCACAGGCCGCCGCGGAGGTGCCTATGTGCAATCCTGTCCCTGATCCTGTCCCTGCATCATCTTGCACCAGCAGGGATGCCTACGTCTAGACCCGTTTTCAGGCAGGGGATGAGCAAACGACAACTGGCCTTCCTCTTCCTGCGGACATGGCTATCCGGGTCCGGGTTGAGCCTGTCCTGACTGGTGTGACGTTGCGTCAACGGGCCATGCGAGGTGACCTGCAGTCTTTTCATGAGGAGACTGCACGTCATCTCGAATGGCTCGTTGACCACGTCAGCCTGCTGGGACAGGTCACCCAGGCTGGATTCCTCCGTTTGATGGGGCTTGCTACGACCCCCTCCTCAACTGAACCCCCTACGTGCCAGTCGTCCTCCGTGCCATCTTCCCACCCATCAGTCACCTGGGTGCCCTGTGGAGCTGCCTCTGACGGTGCGGCCAGGCTGGTGGAGGAGGCATCCCTGCCACAGTCGGGAGTCGGACGTCCAGCAGGGGTGGCCACATCAACGACTGCACCCCAGCCGGCGGAGGATGTGCCGGCAGCAGGAGGCAGTGCACGGGCAGAGGCACAGCAGCAGCAGCAACGTGATGGGAGCCATGAAGGCTCGGGGCCTTCAACATCGGAGGGGCAGGCATCGGCCGGAGGGCAGGAGGACCCAGGACAGAGAGTGTCTTCCGTGTGGCAGCGGTTGGGCCACGCCATAGATGCGGAGCGGCAGCGGGTGGAAGAGGCACGGCTCACAATGGTCAGGGCGGAGAACTCCATGCGGAGGGCCCTGAGGCGGGCCGAGTGCCTCGAGGCAATCCGCAGGGGGTTGTAGGTGGACACGTCGACGGCCCTGCGGACCCTCAGGGCCATGGAGGAGGACCGCCTCCGGGACATTGAGCAGGAGTTCGATGATGCCCTGGGCCGGGACATCCAAAAGTGAGCCGTCAGACTAGCCCGCTGCCCTTGTACATAGTTATGTAGGTAGTGTTAGGTTTCCTTTGTTTTTTGATTTATTTTGGACCTTTTACATTGGCCACATTTTTGTATATAGTTTATTTTATTAGTTAATGTTGTTAGATAGGTTTCATTTCTTTTGTTGGGATAATGGACCCTGGCTTGTTCGTCTGTACATAGTTCACTGTTGGATTTTATTTTTCTTTCACAATTTACCCATGGAGCAATGGCTTTCAATTATTATTTTCCATTGGATTTGCTTTTGTGGACAGTGACTTTGGACACCATTACTTTGGATTAAGATTTTTGCTTTTGCTTTTTTTCACAGACATGCTTCTTTTCATTTTTGTACATTCCCATTTCTGTTTCTTTATTTTTGATTCTATTTATGTTTCCTTTAATACATATTTTTTTATCGAACTTCAATGTGTAGTATCATCTCATTGGTTTCATGCATATCATGATATGGGTTTTGAGATTCACTGACACCCATTGGGTGTATGTGAGGGACATGTGTTTGTTTCGAAACTTGCAATTGGTGTTCTGTCATGTAATTGCCATTTCTGAGTGGGTGGATGCAATACTCGGGTGGGTGTTTTGCATTTGGAGGCTGGCCATAGGGACCAGGGATCTAGATTGTGATGACATGTTGGCTGGGGAAAATGAGTTGGGGCCTGCTGGCAGGTGCCCCACTGTGCTGGGGTTGGGGGTGGTGGGAGACATTGGTGGGGGCCTGGTGGAGGGTGCCCCTGCACTGCTGGGGGGTGGTGGGAGACATGGGTGGGGGCCTGGTGGAGGGTGCCCTGCACTGCTGGGGGGTGGGGGTGGTGGGAGACATGGGTGGGGGCCTGGTGGAGGGTGCCCCACAGCGCTGGGGGGTGGGGGTGGTGGGGAACATGAGTTGGACATGGGTGGGGGCCTGCTGGCAGGTGCCCCACAGTGCTGGGGGGTGGGGGTGGTGGGAGACATGGGTGGGGGCCTGGTGGAGGGTGCCCCTGCACCGCTGGGGGGTGGGGGTGGTGGGGACATGAGTGGGGGCCTGCTGGCAGGTGCCCCGCAATGCTGGGGGTGGGGGTGCAAGGGGACATGAGTTGGTGATCATTAGTGCAAGGAGACATGTGCCTTTGCTGGGGGGCATGCCCATGTTGGGTGGGCTGCCTGCGGGACATGACCAGGGATGCAGGGTAGTCCCCTGTGGTGTGGGCTGCCTGCAGGGGCCGTGGAGGGTGTACAGGGAACACCTGGGAGGACCCACACTGCCAAATCACATGTAGGACTCCCCGGCACCCCTGAAATACACATACCCTGCTGAAATCGCATGTAAAACTTTCCGCGCACCCTTGGAATACACGCACATGCTCCCCAGGCCAGATCGCGTGTGGAACTTCTCGCGCACCTCTGAAATACACGCGCCCAGGCCAATCGCGTGTGGAACTTCTCGCGCACCCCTGAAATACACGTGCCCAGGCCAATCGCGTGTGGAACTTCTCGCGCACCCCTGAAATACACACACCCAGGCAATTCGCGTGTAGAACTACTCACGCACCCCTGAAATACACGCACACGCTCCCCCAGGCCCGATCGCGTGTGAGACTTCTCGCGCACCCCTGAAATACACGCACACGCTCCCCCAGGCCAGATCGCGCGTGGAACTTCTCGCGCACCTCTGAAATACACGCACACGCTTCCCCAGGCCAGATCGCGTGTGGAACTTCACGATCGCGTGTAGTACTTCTTGCGCACCCCTGAAATACACGCGCCCAGGCCATTTGCGTGTGGAACTTCTCGCGCACCCCTGAAATACACGCACCCAGGCCATTCACGTGTAATACTTCTCGCGCACCCCTGAAATACACGCACACGCTCCCCCAGGCCAATCGCATGTGGAACTTCTCGCGCACCTCGGAAATACATGCGCCCAGGCCAATCGCATGTCGAACTTCTCGCGCACCCCTGAGATACACGCGCCCAGGCCAATCGCGTGTGGAACTTCTGGCGCACCCCTGAAATACACGCACCCAGGGCAAATGCGTGTGGAACTTCTCACGCACCTCTGAAATACACACGCCCAGGCCAGTCACGTGTGGAACTTCTCGCGCACCCCTGACATACACGCGCCCAGGCCAATCGCGTGTGGAACTTCTCGCGCACCCCTGAAATACACGCACCCAGGCCATTCGTGTGTAGAACTTCTTGCGCACCCCTGAAATACATGCACACGCTCCCCCAGGCCCTATCGCGAGTGAGACTTCTCGCGCACCCCTGAAATACATGCACACGCTCCCCCAGGCCAGATCGCGTGTGGAACTTCACGATCGCGTGTAGTACTTCTCGCGCACCCCTGAAATACACGCGCCCAGGCCATTCGCGTGTGAAACTTCTCGTGCACCCCTGAAATACACGCACCCAGGCCATTCGCGTGTAATACTTCTCGCGCACCCCTGAAATATACGCACAGGCTCCCCCAGGCCAGATCGCGTGTGAAACTTCTCACGCACGCGTGTTGCCGACACCCGTAATACGCGTTCCCCGCTTTGCGTTTGCTGTTTGCCAGTCCGGTAGACTGGTACAGGGTTGGCGCAGCCCTTTACGATGGTTTTGCGATCTTGATGGCTTTTCCTTGCGCGAGGGCGTTCTTGGGGGCGTAACTGGCGCTGCTGCAGGGTCGCTGCGCCACTCTGCACCACGTCTGCTTTTGGAGGCGAGAATCCATGAATGCTCTGTGCACGGAAATTGATTTTATCGCACGCGGCTGGCGCAGACATTCGCACGGGCACGCTGTGCGCCAGCCGCGTGCAACACTTTTGTGAGGAATTACATGAATCGGCCTGTTAATCTGTAGATGGATACTCTCTATCTATTATAGATTGTATTAAAGTGATTAAATAGGATCTTGTTATGAATCCTAGAACCGTTAAGATAAAAATTATTCAGGAGGATTGGTCCCCTATTATAGATAAGAGAAACAAATACAAATTATTCTCTCAGATAATATCAGATGAGCGAAAGTAAAATCAGCTGCCTTCCTATCTATGTTTGCACCTAATGGACTTTATCAAACATTATTTCTACTGTTAAGATTGAATCTTTTACCCACTACGGAATTAATAGCATCTAAGGATATAGTCTGTTATCCAGTCAAACTCTTGGAGACTGATAAATTAACAGAAAGGCAAGAATTATGTTGGGGAAATGTTTTCACAACTCAGTAATGTTACAAACAGATGGCTTTTGGGACAGACTATTACATGGAAGGCAGAGTCCTTGACCATTGCTACTATCATTGATCATTGCTGCATTGCTACTATGACCTATATTAAACATATCCTGGATAGTAATGAACTAACTCCTGACTTTGGCTTCTAGATTGTGTACAGGGGAGTTGTATAACAGTGATCACTCCAATTACAAAGTATGTACTAAGGTGCTACTGATATAGGAATATTCATTATTAATCAATGTGTTAGGCACAGGAAATATGTGTGCTCTAAATGTTTTCTTTTATATCTTTCATATGAAGGATAGATATTTAATAAATAAATACATAAACACATTGAGAGTAACCTGAGTTGATTCCCTTTTAACATAATGATGGATGCATTTAATTTTGACACATATGAAAAAAATGTCATGTACTCTATGAAATCCGGATCAACCTACAATTAGTTAGCATAAGTATCTATATGCTGTTTAGATATTTTGTATACATGATGTTTATTCTCTGTTTATTGTTTTCAGTTATTTTTGTAAATGTTCAATATAAATCAACAAAAAATGAAAAAAACAACCTTTCTTGTAGGATTCTTTAGAACCCCAGGGTGTAAAAGCTGCAGTGTTTTGATGTTTGATAATTAGGAATTTGATTGCTCACTTCACAATGTTACAAAATGCCAAACGCAATGATGTTAAAGTAGAAATTGCTGGCCAAAGTTAAACATTGCTTTTATTAAGTTTTGGAAATGTTGCCAATGTAGAAATTATCTTAAAGTCAATGGGCCTCATTACGAGTCCGGCGGTAACCGCGGTGGTAAAACTGCCTGGTTACCGCCGGACTCGTATTACCATTCCGCCTCTGTGATTCCCGGAATTACCGGGGCATTACAACCCCGGTTTTCCGGGAATCACGGAGGCGGAATGGTGTTAATCCCCATTCCCATCGAGTCCTATAGTACTCGATGGGAATGGGGATCATGGAAACACCGGCAGCATCTCGTAATGCTGCTGGTGTGTCCTCGGCCGCCTGCAGGCGGGCGGTGTTAAACCCGCCAGGTCAGACCTAGCGGGAACATCACCTCCCGCCTGCAGGAGTCAGGATCAGGCGGTCCGGAAACAATGGTGGCGGCGGGTTTACCGCCACCGTTATTTCCGGACTGCCTGAGTTATAATGAGGCCCAATATGTGATTTATATTATATTGTTACATGGAGACAATTCCACAACTTGAATATGTTTATCATCATTGAGTTGGGAGTTGGCCATTTTGAGTCGATTAACACATGTTAAAGTTGCATCTATTTTCACTCTATCGCTATTTTTCAGGAATTTTCCTGATCCAACTGTCTGATGGCACATATGTATCCAGCCATTTAGTGGTATATTTCTGTTGTTCCAATATATTAGGGTGAAGATTAAGAGAAAAAACACAACAAAACACAATTTGAACTCCTTACTAAACAAATGATTTTTACAGATTTTTTTGAAGAAGGAAACATGTAATTATTTTTGTACATTTTGGACCATAATTTGTTACAGACACACATTTTTTGAGTTTGGATGGTTGTGTTAGTTATTGTTCTTGTCCTCTTCAATTTGGGTTAGAAGTGCTTGTCTGATCAAGAAAAGATATGTACATCCATGATTTCAAAAAGAAAGAGCAGTTGTAATTTGCAGATTATAAGATTGAAGCATGAAATATGATCACTGGTGCAGCTGTATGTACAATAAACCACAACAATCAGCATTGGTGAAATATAATGCATGATCAGATAATACTATTTATGGATGCTCAGTGAATTTGAGCTTGATAAGTGATCATACATGTAGAACTGCAAGGAAGTACTACCCAACTTGATTCCACACATTACCCAGCATACATATTTATTGAATAGTTTGCAGGCTGTGAGGTGGTACCATCTTTAGTTCTATAGTCTGAAGAAATGTCGACAATAGATGTCCAAGTATGTCCACACTTCAGAAATTCCTGTTGAAATATGAAGATGAGATCTATTATGCTATTCTGGTAACAGATTTGCTTATGTCAAGGTAAAGTCTGCCACACCCAGATTGTGTGTACTTTGAGGTCTGAAAAGCTATCTTTGAAAGACTGTAACATGTTCGAAGGATGGATGTATCATGGCCCCCAATCTCCATAACTGTTGCAATATTCTCCATCCTCTATCCTCTTTATCACTGGTTTCCAAAATCATGTATTGTGCAGCTCTCAAATCAGATGTGTCATCACCTTCATCTTGGTCATCATCCCCATCATAATCATCATCATAATCATCATTATCATCATCATCATCATGATTATTTCTTAGAAACATCATCTCTGGGTGGTGGCGGAAGAGACCAAATGCATCCCACAATAAGAACCACTGTCCTATTTCACCCAACTCATTAGTAGATACACTCTGTCACTCTGTGCCTTGTTCTTGCCTCAAAGAGAGTTTTCTGAACATCCCCTGTTGCTTCCTACTCCCCTAGCACTTTTAAGTGATATTAACATGTTGGAACTTAAAATGGTAACCTCGCCAATACCACAAGTAGAAGTCTTACTGTGGGATCGGTTACAGCTGCAGAACATGCCCAATACCCACAAAATAAATCTACAATATGCAATTTGTGACTTCACAAGCAACTAGTATTTGGTCTGGTCACTAAAAGGTGGTTCAATCATATAAATAAACTCAAGACCTAGCAAGAAACATATTTTGTTCTCTGCAACTAGTATATAATATGGGCATTAAAAGACAAAGCTCTCTGTTACTGTCACAGAGTACACCCTTCTGTGCTTACTAAGAAATGCAAGACCTTTTCTCTTCAACTAAAGGTGTTATGAATTTAAAAAAGAAAATAAAACAGTCGTATTTTTGTATTTTTGGGAACTTTGTCTCAGGAGGATAGCTCATGGGCAACGTGCTAGCCTTTGAAGCAAGACAACACAGAGCAACACAGGTTCGATCCCCGGGTCCGCGCTTAGAAACCTCTGGGTATTAAGCGTGTTATAAATAACCTATAATATCATATCAGGGGTTATCCAGACATGGACACCTTGCTCACTGTGTTTATAGAGACACAGCTCCACATCACCGATCAGGCCTAACAAGGCTGAAACACGTGTCTGGGGTTGCTGTTGGTACTCTTGTTCAGAGTAGAATTGCCTACCATTTCGGTGCTGGCCTGCCCAAGTGAGTGGGACCAGACTGATATGTAAATGGATATTTATGCTCTGTGAAAGGTACAGTGTGCTGAAATGTGGATGTAGACCCTGCAGAATGGGTCTTTCCCAAAGAACAGGATACTTGGCAGTTTTAGTTCTTGGTAGAGGGGCTCCCAAACCTCGTTTTCTATGTTTCATATTTGTTATGGCAACAACAATGTGACACTTCAGTTGCATATACTCTATCCATTCTATGTTCTCATATCTGCAAGCAACTAGTATGTGGTCTGGTGACTAAAAGATTGCACAGTTACTTACAATCACAGCATATTAGCTCTTCCATCCTACCATGACACAGTATTTTTCCTGCAAATAGCATTTGTTATGCACACTAAAAACAATACATGTAATGTGTACTTACAGGCAATGAATACACACTTGCAGCCAAAAGTAATTCTAATGTGCATTATTTACAAGTTCACAAGCAACAAGGATTTGCTCAGGCCTTAAAAATATGGTGCAGTATCGTGCAACACCTCCCGAGTCACCACACCCAATAAAAGTAGCCCTAAATAATAAAAAACTATAACAATAAAAATACATAACAATTCTGAGAACAATCAAGTCACTTCACTGTAACTCAAACTCTGGGAACAACTCAAATACCACTGATCACAACTCTACTCGCACCAAATCAGAGAACATGGAATCAACTTTCCTTAAAATAGGCATGGTAGACAGCAGATCTGTAATACAAATTGTTAAAATGAACTACCAATACATTGAACATTTTAGATAGATCTATTGAGAATTGCTGATAATTTCACAACTGCCATAGATTCCAAATATTCAAAATAGGAAACAGAGTTGCCCTTGCCTATCGAAGATGATTATAACTATCTCCAGTTGTCAGCTTTAAACATTGTTTATGCAAATGTTATAGAGATAATCATACATCAATAAGAGTCATAATCTCGCCTTCTCTCAAGAGTGACCGAAGATACTGTTAAGAAATTAGGCCACCTCAGTAAAGTCCATATCAGTAGCCACAAGAATCTCTGCTCAAACAACATGAGGAGCAACATATTAGACATTTTGACCAACCCCCAAAGAGCCTGGGTTTTCATCATTTGGTAACCAGATCCATCAATAAAATGGACATGCCCTTGAAATCATTCATTCAATTGATATCAACCTGAAAAACACCACTCGTGTGGAACTATCCTGCTCGGTCCACCACCTTTTCCTCAACAGATGGTAAATCCATAAATGTTTAAATAACAACCTAAGTAAAATCAGAAGCCCAACCCAATTGAAACGGCTTAGTCAAATCAACCAAGTAAAGAGTCATTTTGATGTCATCTTCTTCACTCCCCAAAGCATCACTTATTTTATTAATCTGGTTGTTTTAGAAAGAAAATCTTTAAATTACAAAAACTCTAGAAGACAAGATATTATTGCTCCAGAAAACCTGTCACGCCCCCCGGTTTCCAAGGACATTCTTATGTCCAGGGGAGAAGCCCGTGGCGTTTGGTCTGGCGTTTACAGCAACGCCGACGCCACCGCCGGTAAACAACTACATCTCCCAAGAGGACCGTACCTGCAAGGAACCTTTGGAACGTTTTCACTTTCTTTTGCGTGCGTTTCACGCCTCCTTTGTATTCACTTCCTATATCTGGCCATGCCCCCAGTAAGCCGGTGCTCCTAAACCGTTGCGTTACGCGAGCTACGCTCCTGGAATAAGTTGTGCTTTTCCCTATTCCTTGCTTACCTGGTTGCCGAATCCTACCTTTGCCTTGGACCTTGTTATCTGTTTTCCTGATTCTGTCTTAGACGTCCGTTTGATCTCCTCCCCTGCTCGACCACAGAATACGCACCGGACTTGCTTTGGGTTCTGCTTCTCATGTCTGGCTCCCGGCTCCCTTCAACCCCGTATTCCTCAATCTCGCCTGGCCATCCGCTCCCCGAGCGAAGAAAGAAACACCCTGCATCCAGGCGTTCGAGAAATCTTACACCACTTCTGATTTCTCCCTGAAGTGTTGTTTACCGCGCTAGCAAGAACGGCGCTGTTTATTTACACCCGGTGAATTTTTGCTTGACCTTTTTTTGTTTGTTGGTTTTTTTTGGGACGCTTTGCTGTGCTCATCACTTGTTGGTTTATTTGGGACGCCTTGCTGTGCTCATCACTTGTTGGTTTTTGGGACGCTTCGCTGTATCGCTCTGCCACTTTGGATCTTGGGACACTTGGCTCCTGGCTTCACTCCTTGGATTGTGGGACGCTCTGCTGTTTTTTCCCGCTCATTTGATTTCGGAACATTGGATTTTGCTTTCACTCATTGGATTGTGGGACGCTTTGCTGTTGACATTACTTATCCATTATTGGGGGAAGTCTTTGGTCCCCCTTCTTTCAAGAAAGAACACTTCCTCTGACCTTCACTCACTCCCAGTCTTGTGTCTTATCACTAGTAGGTATTCCGCTGGAAAAAAGTTATACACAGGTAAGCTTGTGGGTCTCGGAGGGGGTAGAGGGACTGGAATTGTCAACAAATGGTTTGTAATATTTGCTTTGTTTGTTTTCTTCCCTCTAGCTCCGCTATGCGTTCCGCCTTTTTGCCTGAGCCCTTGGCCTGACAGGTGTTCTTTTCCCTGCAAGCTGTGCTCTCAGGAAGGAAGTCTGAATTACTTTAGCGGCATCTAGCCCAAGTGATTCCCCAGACTGATCGTGGAACATACTTAGTGCGACAGATTTAGGAGCCCAATACTGGTGCCTGTCTGTCTGAGATGGATCCTAATGCAGATCCTATGGCTGCTATGATGCAAGCCTTTACCACATTACGCACAGACATGGCAGCAGCACATGCCGCTTTGCACCAACGCATGGATGTCATGCAAAGCTTTGTGCAACCCTTGCCTGTGGATGAGGAGTTTGGGGATGTTCCCGCTCCTGTACCGCCACCGGTTCCTCCGACACCCCTAGCCCCGGGTCCTTTTCCATTGGCACCACCGGAACGCTTCACGGGAGATCCCAAAATGTACAGGACATTTGTCAATCAATGTCGTTTACATTTTCTATGCCGTCCTTTGGAATTCCCTAATTCTGAAACAAAAGCAGCTTTTGTGCTCTCTCATCTAGGGGGTATGGCTGCGGCCTGGGCGAATCCATTGCTGGAGTCCGATGATCCGGTTTTGTACGATTTCGATGCCCTACTAGTCACCATGAATCTGGTCTTTGATACCATATATAAGGCTCAGGCTTCGGACTTAGAGTTTCTGGCAATATCCCAGGGTAAACAACTCCTTTTGGTGTATTTAGCCCAATTCAATCAGCTGGCCGCAGAAACCTCTGGCCCGAATCAAGAAAGGCGGCAGTCTTTTATAAGGGTTTATCAGACGAACTTAAGGACGCGTTATCTGTTGTCCCTTCTGTCCCTTCAGTGTTTCCTGAATTGCTTGATTTGGTGTTGCAGGTCGATGCTCAGCTGCAACAACGGCGTGGAGAACGTGGTCACCCTGATCTACGTCCTGGCAAACCCGAATTGGGATCTTCTCCAGCCTCCGGGGATGTAGAACCCATGCAAATTGGGGCAGTAAAAGGTCCCCTCTCAAAGGCAGAGAGGGAGAGAAGAATGCAAAACAATCTATGTCTGTACTGTGGACAGACGGGACACTTCATTCGTGTCTGCCCTAAATGCCCTGCTAAACGGGCGGGAAACGCCACGGCCCGTCCCTAAATCGAGCCGATGTGGCGGGTCAGCCTTCCAACGGCTCATTCCTCCATACAGCTGCCGCGCACATATACCTAGATATGTCTTTTATGTTGCCCAACTCTCAAGTTTTTTCTAGTCCAGTCATGATAGATTCCGGGGCAACAGGTAATTATATGGATGAACATCTGGAAGCAACCTATGGTATCCCGGTAGACCCTAAGGAGTCACCAGAACTTGTCTATGCAGTAGATGGCTCCTGTTTGGTTTCGGGTCATGTTGTAAAACAAACACAACCCTTGCGAATGAGCACAACGGAAGGGCATACAGAATACCTGTCTTTCGATCTCATTTCTGCACCGCAATTTGGGGTCATTTTGGGCCTCCCGTGGTTGCGTAAACATAACCCTATCATTGATTGGGTGGAACAAACAGTGCTTTTTTCTTCTCCCTTGTGTTTGAAGGATTGCTTTCCAGTTCAGGGGACATCTCTCCCCTCTCCATGCAGGGCTCTGGTTTCGAGTACACTCACTTGTAACGCTACTACCAGGGCGACGCTGGAAATACCTTCTGCATATCAGGACCTGATTGAGGTGTTTGACAAGGGTTTGTCTGAACAACTGCCGCCGCATCGGGAATACGATTGCCCGATTGATTTGGTACCCAATGCCATTCTCCCCCACAGACGGATATATTCCTTGGCACGGCCCGAGGAAGAACACCTAAAGGAGTACATTGAGAAGTCTCTGAGACTGGGCCATATAAGACCTTCCCGTTCTCCAGCTGCTTCCCCGATTTTTTTTGTCCCTAAAAAGGAGGGGGATCTCCGGCCTTGTGTAGATTATCGTGCACTTAACGCTGTGACAATAAAAAATCAGTATCCATTACCTCTCATTTCAGAATTGTTGGATCGCCTCACTACCGCCAAACTCTTTACGAAACTAGATTTAAGGGGGGCCTACAATCTGGTGAGAGTGCGTGTGGGCGACGAATGGAAGACTGCCTTTAAGTGCAAATACGGCCTTTTTGAATATCTAGTAATGCTGTTTGGCCTATGTAACGCCCCGCAACATTCCAACACTTTGTCAATGACATCTTCCGAGACCTGTTGGATGTTTTTGTTGTGATATATCTGGATGATATATTAATATTCTCTGAAACGTTATCTCAACATGAGGAACATGTTCGGACGGTGTTGCTCCGTCTTCGGGAACATGGGTTATATGCAAAAGCTGAAAAATGTGCCTTTCACGTTTTCTCTGTGGAGTTTCTAGGGTTTGTGATATCCTCTCAGGGTGTTCATATGCACGATGCAAAGATACGAGCAGTCCTTGAGTGGCCTGCCCCCACTTCGCTTAAGAGTTTGCAATCTTTCCTAGGATTTGCTAATTTTTATAGATGTTTCATTGCATCCTTTTCAGCCATCGTAGCCCCATTGACATGCCTTACCAGTCCTTCAGTTCCCTTTTGTTGGGACACTCAGGCTCAGGCCGCCTTTCAGACCTTGAAAGAGGCGTTTACTACGGCTCCGGTCTTGCTACATCCAGACCCCCTATTGCCTTTTATTATCGAAGCTGATGCCTCTGCCCTTGCCCTTGGGGCTATCTTGTCTCAAAAATGCCCCACGACTCGGCAGCTACACCCTGTAGCTTTTTTTTCCAGGAAATTGACTCCCCCGGAAAAACATTATACCATAATGGAACGAGAGCTACTGGCTATTCGAGCTGCTTTTAAGGAGTGGAGACACCATCTACTGGGGGGACGACACCCTGTCACGGTTTATACGGACCACCGTAACCTACAAGCTCTATCTACGGTGAAATGCACCAACTCTAGACAAATCAGGTGGCATTTGTTTTTTGCACAATTCAATTTCACGGTTTCTTATCGACCGGGCCCCTTGCATGGCAAGGCCGATGCACTCTCTCGCATCGGAGTTGATACACCCTCCGAGGAGGCAGTCCTTCCTGTTTTGCCAAACAACACTGTTATGTGTGTCTGTGCTGCACCCGGTTCGTTACTAGAACGGATCCGCCATTGGGCTGCAGACCATGGGGAGGTTCTTCAAGGGTTAAAAGCACGGTTGATATCGGGATTACCTTATGTACAGGAACGCCTATATATCCCTGATGCCCGGACTCGGTTACAGGCCCTAAGCTGGTCCCATGATACTCGCCTAGCGGCCCATCCAGGACAAACTAAGTCAACTGACCTACTCCTCCGGTGGTGTTGGTGGCCGAATATGAAACGGGATGTGGCAGAGTATGTATCCAAATGTGCCGTATGTACACAATGTAAAACGGTACCTGGAAAACCGGTGGGGCTTCTCCAGAAAATGGCCATCCCGTCACACCCATGGCACACTGTGTCACTTGATTTCGTGGTGGAGCTACCACCGGTCCAAGGGTTAACCACTATCCTGGTGGTAGTAGATACCTTCACCAGGATGGCCCGGTTTATCCCCTGCAAAGGTGTCCCTTCTGCTCCTGCATTGGCCAAGTTGTTTTTCGAACAGGTGGTCCGCCTATTCGGCATTCCTCTGGTCCTTATCTCAGACCGTGGATCCCAATTCACCTCGCGTTTTTGGTTGGCTCTCACCCGTTTTCTTGGCATTGACGTTCACCTGTCCTCAGCATACCATCCTCAGATGGACGGGCAGACAGAACGTCTTAATGCCACCGTGGAGCAGTATCTTCAATGTTTATGTCCGCAATATCAATCGGACTGGCTGTCCGTATTGGGGGCTGCGAAATTCGCTTACAACAATGCCTGCCATGCATCGGCTGGTTGTTCACCCTTCTATGCCATGTACAGTTTACATCCTCGAGTTCTACCGTCCATCCTTCCTTCGGTGGCACGAGTACCCGCAGCTCAAGCAACAGCCCAGTCGTTACGGTCTATCCATGCCACTGTGCTTCAGCATCTACACCAAGCACAGGATCGCACAAAACGAAATGCTGATAGGCATCGCAGGTCAGCCCCGGAGTATCACCTGGGGGATAAGGTCTGGCTATCCACTGTGCACCTTCGCATACCAGGCAAACGTAAGCTGAACCCTCGCTACGTGGGTCCCTATACCATCACGCGATGCATTAACGCAGTAGCCTATCGCTTGGACATACCTTCACCTTGGAAGATCCACCCCGTGTTCCATGTCTCCCTATTGCGGCCTTATGTTGCCGGTACGCGCTTGTGCAATCGTCCCGCTCCCATTACGATTCAGGGGGAAGAGGAATATGAGGTACAGGCTATATTGGATACCCAAGTGGTCCGGGGTACCCAGCATTATCTAGTGGATTGGAAAGGCTATGGCCCAGAAGATCGTACCTGGGAGCCCGCCTCGAATCTTCATGCTCTGCATCTTTTGCGGGCGTTTCTCCGGTCTCGTGGTTCGAGACCCGGGGGATGCCCATCTTTGAGGAGGGGTACTGTCACGCCCCTCGGTTTCCTGGGACATTCTTATGTCCAGGGGAGAAGCCCGTGGCGTTTGGCCTGGCGTTTACAGCAATGACGACGCCACCGCCGGTAAACAACTACATCTCCCAAGAGGACCGTACCTGCAAGGAACCTTTGGAACGTTTTCACTTTCTTTTGCGTGCATTTCACGCCTCCTTTGTATTCACTTCCTATATCTGGCCATGCCCCCAGTAAGCCGGTGCTACTAAACCGTTGCGTTACGCGAGCTATGCTCCTGGAATAAGTTGTTCTTTTCCCTATTCCTTGCTTACCTGGTTGCCGAATCCTACCTTTGCCTTGGACCTTGTTATCTGTTTTCCTGATTCTGTTTTAGATGTCCGTTTGATCTCCTCCCCTGCTCGACCACGGAATACGCACCGGACTTGCTTTGGGTTCTGCTTCTCATGTCTGGCTCCCTTCAACCCCGTATTCCTCAATCGCTCCTGGCCATCCGCTCCCCGAGCGAAGAAAGAAACACCCTGTATCCAGGCGTTCGAGAAATCTTACACCACTTCTGATTTCTCCCTGAAGTGTTGTTTACCGCGCTAGCAAGAACGGCGCTGTTTATTTACACCCGGTGAATTTTTGCTCAACTTTTTTTTGTTTGTTGGTTTTTTTTGGGACGCTTTGCTGTGCTCATCACTTGTTGGTTTATTTGGGACGCCTTGCTCTGCTCATCACTTGTTGGTTTTTGGGACGCTTCGCTGTATCGCTCTGCCTCTTTGGATCTTGGGACACATGGCTCCTGGCTTCACTCCTTGGATTGTGGGACGCTCTGCTGTTTTTTCCCGCTCATTTGATTTCGGAACATTGGATTTTGCTTTCACTCATTGGATTGTGGGACGCTTTGCTGTTGACATTACTTATCCATTATTGGGGGAAGTCTTTGGTCCCCCTTCTTTCAAGAAAGAACACTTCCTCTGACCTTCACTCACTCCCAGTCTTGTGTCTTATCACAAGTAGGTATTCCGCTGGAAAAAAGTAATACACAGGTAAGCTTGTGGGTCTCGGAGGGGGTAGAGGGACTGGGATTGTCAACAAACGGTATGTAATATTTGCTTTGTTTGTTTTCTTCCCTCTAGCTCCGCTGTGCGTTCCGCCTTTTTGCCTGAGCCCTTGGCCTGACAGGTGTTCTTTTCCCTGCAAGCTGTGCTCTCAGGAAGGAAGTCTGAATTACTTTAGCGGCATCTAGCCCAAGTGATTCCCCAGACTGATCGTGGAACATACGGAGTGCGACAAAACCCCCCAAAACAGTTATCTGCAAGCCAAATCAATCTTGAATGACTAATTATGAGCTCACCATGTTATAATGGGCAGGGTGCTATCTATAATAGAAATGGAGGGATTCTAACACAACCATGGACAAACTATGTAGCTTCATCCATAATCAGAGTAACCTCGCAATCAGAACTGCCATCCAACGCCTGCTGAAGTTGGTGGCTGTCCTCCACTTCTGTGCCCCTGGCACATTCCAAGAGACTAGTGGATTGCTGCATGTCATGTCTCAGCCAACACAATTAAAAATGCTGGAGTAATTGTTGGATGTGCCCATGAGACACTCCCATCAGCACATATTTCTACCCAACACCCAGGAGCACGCTGCAAAGTCAGGTTTCTATGCCATGGCCCATTTCCCCAATACAATAACAGCACCCGACTGCACACATGTGTCATTGATGCCAACTCAGGAAGTGGAACGTGCAAATTGGAATCATAAACAGTGCCCTCCCATTGACATCAAGATGACGTGTGATCAGCAGACATACCTCACTCCAAGCAAACTCCACAACCACCACAGCTCCACATCCCCGGCTTGCGAAAGATGCAGCCTCGCCCCGGCTGCCTTCCTTCATCTGGCTTGGGAGTGCCCGCCTGTCAAGCCATACTGGGACGATTTTTTGACCACCATCTCGACAATCATCGAAGAACAGATCCAAAGGTGCCCCAATGTGACCATGCTAGGATGCTCCCGCAACCTGCCCTCAACGACGAGGAAACTAACAAACCTGCTACTGGTGTTGGCAAGACGCAGACGTGCTATGTCCTGGGGCAGGGGTCCACCTCCGTCGCGGAAGAAATGGCTGCAAGACGTAACATACTGTCATGATGTTCAAACAGACTTCTTGAAAACACTTCCCCTCCACGCTCGACCACCAGATATATGGAGCCCATACGTGAGCTACTTGCTAACTCAGGCCAAATAAACAAAGAGATCTGAGCAAACGTGTGTAATATCAGACGACAGCGAGCCCTCACGGAGTCCACTACTGCTACTTCAGTGCATCACTGGGTATTGGGCCTCATTACGACCCTGGCGGAAATCGAAAAACGATGGCGGAAATGCAATACCGCCATCGAATAGCGCTCGGTGCGATTATGACCCGTCACCGCAAAGTACGATGCCATTAGCGACACCGTAGTGAACGCCAACGCTAACTGCACCAAGTACGCGCGCGCGCGCCATGCCAAACCGTAATTACCACCATGGCGCAACGGTACGCGAATTCTGACCCTAGCGGACATGCACCTAACGCCATCAAGCACGGCGGAAAGTACCATTCCGCCATGGTGAGAAGTACGGCATCGCGAACCAACCGTAAACGGCCCCACTGAGTGCCTGTACACCGCTCCCTGGCCACATTGTACAACTCCCCGTAGGTGCAATGAAGTCACACAATGCAACCAGTGAAATGTACTAGTCATCCATGCCTGCCAACGAACAAATGAATCTCAAGAGGGGCCAATGGGAGCTGCAGGGCACAGATGGCACGAATACAGAAGCCATCCCAATGGACATGACCTCAGTCTCCCAGCAAGAAACGCACGCAAACACAGGCACCTGTGACCAGCAATATTCCGAAAATCACATCATTCCACCAATCCACCTGGCTGACCGGCATCTGTTACACAGAAGCTAATCGCCCGCCCCTGAGCATGACATCATTAAAACAGTCATATTGGCAGCCCTCATCCCTGACCTCACTGGGCTTCGTAGGCAAACGCGCCCAGCACAGTACCACGCAACTATACTCCGAAGCTGGAACCCAATGCAGATCTCCTCACAATACATCGCTCCCCAAATAGGAATATGCCACATCACTTGCAAAGAAGAACGCTACACGGTCCATATCAGAATAGAAATTTAATGCACAACAAATTCACCAAGCCCATACAGCCATTAGGCCATGAACTCCAAAACACATTTCACCATTGTGGGCTGCATCCGCAATAAATGACCAGCTACTTCTTGTGTGACGCCCTGCTCCTTCATGGTACACAGGGGCTACATTCTCGTACGAAAAGGCAACATGGAAGCGCCTAGAACCGCAGGGCCGTCCCAATAGGGAGGCACTAGTCCAGCTGAAAGGCCGAAATGTTGCTCCTAGCCACTAGTACTGCGTAAGGGCATGTGGCCCATTAGCGATCGTCCCATAAGATCGTAATGCTGCTCCACTGATTAACACGAAGCAGCAGGTGTCGGGAGTAAAATCCATCTGCAGGAGTGGCATACAGATGGCAGTGGCAAAAGGGGAGGAGATACCTGTCAACCAAATGAAATGAAAAAGAATAGTATGGCCATCAGAACTACATTTGAATTACTCACTTCAATGATCACACCAAATCCACAGCCATATGCATGCTAGCCCACTCCAAAGGATCATCACCACCCAAAAACCACTTGCGAATCATAACTATCCATATCGAGGTGAAAACACCATCACAAACGAGTGTACCTGTGCATGCGTCTGTTAAAACAGAATCCATCAGATGGGATTGGTAACGTGCATAGACACAAGTGTCTGAAGGCGCGTCGAGACAGGGAGGGCTCAACAAGGCCAGATAGACGATGGTCCCACTATGGCAGCCCTGCATCACATAGCGCAGGGGAGGCGGACAGATTCCAAGAAGCCCTGTACATGGCAAACTCTGTATCAATTCATCTGTCCATGCATCCATTCATCATTCCCTCATCCCGTAATGAAAACGCCTGTTTCCATACTCACATAACATGTGAAATTTCCATTGAGTCTGTGCGTTATGCAGCCTGCAAAATCCACTGTGCCCCAGCCCGTAATTCCAGTGTTGTGAAGTAACATGTATTTGGGAACGTCCGGCCTCATCGTCCACTTCGCCATTGCGCATCCCAAACTATTCATATCAATCATTGCATCCTCGCCATGGCCCCTGTCCCAAGGACATTGAAAAAAAGAACGTTATATTTGCAGTCAGACCTGTGGGCATCTCCTCGCCGCTAGCTGAAAACCGAAAGCGCCGCCCTTCGAATTCCTCATTTGCAACATCACGTCGAAAAGGCATCTGTGGCCGCTTGAAATAACAAATTAATCCATGTAGTGCGGCTGTGTGTGAAAATGGCAACTGCCTTCACTCACAAATGGGACGCCCCGCCCGTCGTTGAACCTCGGTACAGTGATGCATGAGGGTCCACCGTTACTCGAGTACTACGTTCCACTGACCCTTCACAAGTCTGTTCGCGACTGCAAAGATAGTATGTGAAACAATGGGACCATAGCCGAATGAACATATCAACCAATGTTACACTGCCATCGGGTACAAATACATGATTGTAATAGCAAGATGCCATTCGTCGAATTGCAGCGTTGTGTGCGGGACGTGCTCGCCCAAAGGGGAGAGCAGCTTGCACAGGTGGAATGAATCACCACAGGTGGAGGCCATACAGCCTGAAAACACATAAATTGCACACCCAGTCTCCTCCCACAACCACTCCGAAATGCTACCGGCAGGACTAGCTATATTGGCCCTGGGGGACCTGATAGCACTGCAAGTACTCCAACTTCAAGAAGAAGACGAACACCAACTACAACCGGCCGCACGGAGGAGACGCAGGAGGAGGAGGAGGGCAAGGCAGGGCCAGCAAGGGCCGCCAGCACAGCCACTACCACCACGCAGGCAGCCCGCAATCCCACTCCTCCGAGCACATCCGTTCAACCTCACTGATGAGCAGATCCACACCCTCTACCGTTTGGACCGGGACACCATAACCGCCATTGTGGACATGACACAGGCTGACCTTGTCAGCATGATAGATAGCCCAACCGCCATCCCACCCCTACTGAAGGTGGTGTCTGTACTCCACTTCCTGGCCACAGGCACCTACCAGCACACAGTCGGACAGTTGCATGGCATTTCACAGCCACTGTTCTCACGGACACTATTGCAAGTGCTCGATGCCCTCCTGCAGCACGCAGACGACTACATCTCTCTACCACGCTCGGAGCAGGAAATTACCAACACAAAAGTGGGATTCCATGCACTTGCCGGCATACCGGGTTGCATTGGTGCCATCGACTGCACCCATGTGGAATTGGTCGTCCCACATGCCATGGAGGCCCAGTACCGCAACCGGAAACAATTTCATTCTCTGAATGTACAAATGGTGTGTGACTCCAACAGGATCATTACACATTGTTGTGCCCGATTCCCTGGATCAACCCGTGATTCTATGATCTTGAGGAACTCTACAATACCACGCTACATGGCGCGACACGCAGGGAACAGATCCTGGCTACTCGGTGAGTCTCATTTCATGCATGATGATGTGGGGTATGTGATGCGGCAATGACCTGGCAGGAAGGGGGGGGGGTGCGTACGTAGCAATGGCATTCCACATAATTCGTTTATCGTCCACATACAGATGATGCCGGATATCCACTGAAGAGATGGCTCCTCACACCAGTCCGGAACCCACGGGACCAGCATGAGGAGGACTACAACCATGCCCACTCACGTACCCGTGTAGTCATAGAACAGGCATTCGGCCTACTGAAGACTCGTTTCCGGTGCCTCAGCAGGTCTGGCGGGGCACTCCTGTACCGCCATGTGAAGGTTGCGAAGATGGTGATGGCATGTGTCATGCTACACAACATGTGCGTACGTAGAAATGTGCCCATGCCCCCTGACGCAGAACTGCAAGCACCTGAAGATGGTCATGATGAGGGTGGGGATGTGGCAGCACCTCAAGGAGTCTGCGAGGCACAGGAGGGCCGTGACATTCGTCAGCATCTCATAGATGCATGCTTCTAGCACTCACGCCTGGTGGCTGATACATGGACACGGGACTCGTGGCACTGTGTGTGTCTGGTACATGCACAATATGGACTGTACGCCTATAATGGCCTCGTACACAAAGATCAATGTCCACACATCTCTTTGGTTGATCGTGCATTGTTTATGGCATATGTGATATCATGTTAAACACCCTATCGACCCACCACCCAAGTGAGCCCAACACCCCCCCTCCACCCTCCTACCTCCCCCCGAACACCAGTGTCCAGAGATGCTCATTGTCAGTGGGCAGTCGCTATTGCAAGCCCCCTCTGCGGGTATCAGGGGCACCCCTGCCTGTGGAGCGCAGGTTCCTCCCAGATCTACGTTGGGGGCTGCCCTGGACGGAACTTGCAACGGATGATGTCTCTGCCTGCTCACGTCCATGCATGTCCCTAAGGGTTTGTGAGAGCTCAGTGAGCACACGGCGCACTGCGGCAAGTTCGGCACATACGTCTTTGGATGTCGCATGCAGTTCCCCCCTCAGGCTCTTGGTGCTTCTCTCCATTTGGACTCTCAGGCTCTCGGTGCTACTCTCCATTTGGACTCTCAGGCACTCGGTGCTACTCTCCATTTGTGCCCTTAGTGTCTCTGTACTTCTCTCCATTTCTGCCCTAAGTGTCTCAGTTGATGTTTCTATGTCTGCCTTAGTGCCCCCACATTCATCGGCATGGTCCTTGAGGAGCGTGGCCAGTTGCTGCTGTTGCACGATTAACTGGTCGAGGGACTGTTGCCTCTGCTGGGCCATGGCCATTTGCGGTGGTGTCACAGAGTGGCTGTTCGCCTCATGTTGCCCTGCCACAGGGCTTGTGGGGGATGGCCAGTCGTCGTCTTGTGGGTGCCCCTGCGTGGTATCCTCATGGTGTACGGGATGGAACAGACAGGGGGATTGGGACAGGTCATGGATGGATCTGACTTCGACATCCCCGTTTTTTGTGTCGGAGCATGCTGCCATTAATGCAGTGTCACCTATGGTGCTGCTGCCACCAGAAGCAGTGCCTACTGTGGCATCCATTGGGGGGACCTGTGGTGGTGGTGGTGTGGGCATGCTGGCTGCTGGGGTGCCTGTTGGAGTTCCCTCCTCTGTGCTGCCACTTGATTTGTGCTGCTGCCGTGTCTTGATGCGTGCAGCTGAGGTGGAGGGTCTTTGGCCGTTGGTCTTGGCCCTCTTTGCAGGTGTGCTGGTAGGGGTGTCCTGGAGCACGTCGTTTGGATCGGACCCTGTGGTGGAGTAAGGGAGGGCGTGCGTTATTAATGGGTCTGTGGGAATTGGAATGGCAATGTATCACATGCATTGGGGTGGTACCTGAGGGTGATTTGGGTCGGGGCCTTGGAGGTGGTTTCATTTGTGTGTGGAGTGAGGGTGCAGTTGTTTGGCAGCCTGCAGTTAGGGTGTGCCTGCTGCACGTGTAGAGGGTGTTTTTAGGATTTTTAATTATTTATGTATTTGATGTGAGTTTTGAAGTGTGCTATCAGGCCTATGTATGTGGACGTTCTCCTGGACATGTGTTACTGTTGCACTATGTGGGCACGTGGTACTTCACATGATTGGACATTGTGGTTTTGGCATTGTTTTATTTGGCCCACCTACCTGATTCTTCGGATGTCTGCACTCCTTTCTCCATCCCTCCGACTCCCTCTATGCTCTCCATTCCTATGGTGGAGGCACAGATTTCTTCCCAGGGGGTCAACTTGATGGGTGATTCCGATCCTCCCCCGGTGGCTGTGGCAATGTTGCGGTTGGCAGAAAGTATGCTACGGACGCGTATCCTCAGGTCGTCCCATCGCTTTCTGCATTGCTGTGGGTTGCGGGGTGCGGTCCCCACCGCACTTACCCGCTGTGCCACCAGGGCCCATATGGCCTTCTTGTTCGCAAGTGCCATCCTGGTCATTTGCGTGGAGAAGACGGCGGCTGCATTCTCCTGGAGGGTCTCTGTGAGTACGGTGAGTTCCTCACGGGAGAAGTGGACCTGCCGCTTGCGGTCGCACGCTTTCTTCGCTGCTTTTCCCATTTTTCTTGGTTTCACTAGGGTGGATGACGGGTTGGGATGTGTCTCAGGGTAGTATTTTTAATGGTTGTGTGGATTTAGTGGTTTTATAGGTGTACGGCGTGATGTTTCCCGTTCCGGGACCATGCTTTTACTTCCGTTTCCGTATATTTACGGTCACCGTACTTTCCGGTTGGCGCTCACTGCGGTGTCCGCTAAGATGGGTGGCGGTATTGCACCTAGGGCGCCGTACGGCGGCGGTGTGGGCCGTTTTGGGGTCATTTCCGCCATCGCGGACTTTGCACTTCCGCCATGGCGTGGTGCTCGTGCCCGATGGGTCGGAATGAGCCGCACTTTGCTCCATCGTGCAATGGCGGAAACGCTATTTACGCTGTGGCGGTCCGGTCAGTCACTTTCCGCCAGGGTCGTAATGAGGGCCATTGACAATTGGTGTTACGAACTACATATATACTGCAGGAAGGGGGAAGTTTCGGGCAGGTGGGAGGGTCGGTTTTCGTGTTGCAACTTCTTTTCCTTGTTAAACTCTGTTTTTACTTGTTTTGTAAAAAGAAAAAAAAGTTTTAAAAAAAAGATGACGTGTGATGCAGATCTCACCATCAGCCATTGTTGCACCCGTTTCCCAGATTCCATGCATGATGTCATGGTTTTGCAGATCAGCACCATCCCTGCACATATGAACACACACAGAAAATAGCGTTCCTAGCTTTTAGGTAAGTAGGAAATCTGACAGTTATTTAGCACAGATGCACCCATGGGTGCATGCATGAAAACACATGTGAGTAAGCTACAAGTCCCATAATCCCTATGCCCTGTAGCATACAACAGCTCATGGCCTAATACCCATATACCGCTTGCAGCAGATTCACCCGAGAAGACTATGTAGGAATCATTTTATTCATGAAAGGAGGCACATGATTCCTGGTAACAATCATTGGCCCTGTCAGATCCAACGTGCCATTCTCGGCCAATGCACAGTGATAAGACAGTCAATGCCCTAGCCCCATTGCCATAGTACCACCATCATAGGTGAAGCCCAAACAGACAAAATCACAAGAACAATGATGCAGGACATACTGCAGTCACATGTGTCCAGATGAAGGCACTACCCCCACTCCCTGTCCTTTTTGAAGACCATGGTGTCACCCTAAAATACCTATGAGCCCACAAAAGCCGCCAGCACAAGAGTGATTTAAACAATCATTTAGTAGGCACATTTTCATGTTCAACATTGTCCTTTCTACCTTTTGTTGATGACTCAGGCTATCCACTGTTACCATGGTTGACACCATTGAGGGACCGTGGTACACCACAGGAGACAGCCTATGATGAGGCACACAAGAGGATCAGAACATGCGTTGAGCGCACATTTGGACTGCTGAAGGGAAGGTTCAGGTGCCTCCACAGACAGGTGGGGCACTTATCCACAGGCCTCGAAAAGTAGGTAAAATTGTCATCACTTATGCTATGCTGCACAACGTGTGCATACAGTGGAATATTCCAATGCCACGATATTAGAACATGCACCCCCCGACTCAGATGATGATGATACAGGTGATAACAGGGCACCTCACAATAAATGTGAGGAACTGGTAGAAGGATGCACCTGTCACTTTGTTGTTAACTCACAGATATCACTTTACTTAAATGATCACAGAATGCATTGCCTGTAATTCAAAGTAATTTAATTGAACATAAATACACTGCATCTCAAAAACCAAAGCCCTCACAACACCCTCGTCCCCAAACAGAAACACATTGACATGCCCATGTCTACTTGTGCCTGTGATTGCTATGCACTGCGGGAGGCGATGGGGAGCATGACAGCTAATCTTTGTACCAGACTGCCGGTGATGGAGCTCTCAGTGGGCGTAGCAAAAATAGAGCTCCCAGTATCTGCCGTGATGTTCTGCATTCTGAGGGTGTTGGTCCTCAGAACAGTCTTGTTACTGGCTGACATGGCCTCAGCCAGCTCCCGCATCCACTGCCCAACTACAGTGATAGCAGCTGTGCCATCACCTATGCACCTGCTCTGCATGTCCATTGTGCTGAATGCCCCCCTGCATGGCACCCTTCAGAGCCTGAGAATATCCCAGTTGTTTCTCTCCAATTTTCTTTAATCGCTCCGGTCACTGCTCCATGGAATTGAGTATCTCCCAAATCATGGTCAGGGTGATCAGGAGTACCAGGGAAGATGTTCTGGGACTCCTCGTCCTTTGATGTGTGGCCTGTGTGTACTGGTTCCCTCATGTCCTGATTGGCAGCCCTCAGTACACATACAAAAACACTCACAAAAAAAGAGACTGTATGCCACCTGAGAATAAATTCATTTAGACTAAGGAACTTGAAAAAAATGTTGGATATATAATTTATGTAATCATGCAATGAAGGTAGCATGTTATAAAACACCATCTACAATGTTACATGCAGTATACACATCCATAATACATACCATCCCACTCATACCACTCATACAACATACAAACTATCACCATCAACAGAAAACATGAATATTGTGCAAGAAAAACAATAAGTGCAATTAAAATGTTAGTGCAAAATGTCCAACATATTCAGATAATTCATATGCCGTGGCACTGTGTTACTGGCCAATCATTGTGCCAACAATGTATGTAGCCAGGCCACAATAATACCCACCCATGAGGCTCACAAGGTGTAAAAAGCAACATAATATAGGCGCAACATGACAAATCCATCCACATGATGCTAAAAAGCCTACTCGAGTTTCAGCTAAGTGGGTTAAAAATGAACTACAAATCACAAAGAGGGACTAAGCATACACATGTCTTGAAAATAAACCAAAATACATTTAGTTATGTAGCCATTGGCATCAGTGGACAGCAAACAAACTACCTTTTCCTGCAAGCACTTAATGTAAGCTGACCTCATGGAATCTTGAACAGTAGCCATTTTGAGAATTAATAATTACAAAAAGAGACACATTTAGCCCAGACGATCCTCGGGATCACCAATGCTGGAAAACAACACAAAATAGGGGCACTGATATCTGACAATGTTTGCCATCTGGGTCAAAGATCAACATGATCCAAATACATTTTAGCCGGGGGCAATCCTTATGCCAAACAACGGTGACTCACCATACATGACCTAACGCATTTATTTCTGTCATGGCGTGGCGTTTCTCGCTGGCCTCTGAAACTAAATTAAAGCTTGGCAATCCAATGCGATTTGTAAGGAGCATCAACTTCCACTCCAGGCATGGTGTCCCCAAAAAGTTCAACCAACGTCTCCCATGCCTCCATAATGAACACCCTAACATTAGTCCCAAAGCCGTGCTTGAACATCTTGCTAAAAAGCCATCATCACCTACTTTCAAAATGTACCAGAAGAGCTCACAATCCCCTGTATGCACTTCCTTGAATGATGGAAAACAGACGCCTTGGAGTTGAATGGCACAGGAATCACTCCGACATCCCTGTGCCCACTCACTTGATAGACTTTGGTCGCTGTTCATTTCCATATGGGTTTCTAACTTGTGGTCGACCATAGAAATTAAAGATCCTTAGTAGACTTCACTGTCTACCTGTCCGAATCCCTAATAAGTTACTTCCGGTATGTCTTGTTGAAAGAAAACCACCAACTTGGAAGGGCTTAAGTAACACATATATAACCGTGTAGCAACCTCATTTATACAAGTTGTGTGTCACATGTCATTTAAGACTGATGATCTTTTTTAAGTGGGAGAACTCATGTATATTCTCAAATGGCAGTGTGTGAAAAAGAACATTCCCACATCACCGCTTATTGCACACATTAGGCTTTTTTAAACTTTTTTAAGCCGAGGAGATGGAAAAAGTGCAAAGTCTTACCACAGAGGCCATCCTGTATGTACAAGTATACCATTCTAACAGACCACCTGACCGAAGAACTATAGTAAGAAAAGGATCAAATAGACAAACACTTTTCAACAGGCCCAGATAGAATGCTATACTGGACAATATTGAGGAAATACAAATGAAAGCGATAAAGCATTGGGAAAAACAGTGTTTCTGAATGGTTACATTAGGACTGAAAGATGTCCCACATGAGGAACAACCCAAAGTAAACGATATAGAAGGATGCTTTTAATTCAATAACGAGGCCCAAATCGTCATTCATGCTGCATTCATGTGTACTGGTGGGAGGGATATGAGGTGCTGTCACTTCACTCTTATATGACTGTACTGTCTATTCAATGCATTTTGCCTCATTGTCAGATGTTGCATGCCACTTACTTGGTACCTTGTGTTGCTGTTACACATGGACTTTATGTGAGTGGCATCAAGTCCTACAATTACCGGCCCATTAATCTCGTAATGGGCTGGTTATTGCCCAATCGCGGGATGCCGTGCCGGTAGCGAGCATGGCGGTAGCCGTGCCTGTCATACAGGCACGGCTACCGCCATGCACCGTAATGAGGCCCATTGTATTTTTGGTGAACATGTGTAAGGGGGAGTAGATCCATAGTTACTGGGTGGTACTGAGGATCCTATGGACATGCCAGGTCAAATGGCACACATGTGAAATTTTGATTTGGGACATTTGCTGACATTTGCAAAATCCATTGTAATGTGTATGGCTGTGGCCTGTATTCCGCAGTAATTGCTGGGGCCACAGGATTCAAGGGAGATATTGTGCCTGAGATATAGAGACAACATTATGTGGGTTCCCCTTGTCGATGGGCTAGATACTTTTCAGTGGGTTGAATGTTTAATCACCATGATCTGCAGGCGGTCTGGCATCAGCCTCATCCATACCTACACCCTCAAGGCCAGTCATATGGAGGAAGGAGCTCCTCACTGTATCCTCCCATTGGGTGAGCTTAGAGGGCTCAGCAGTGCCCCCGTCTGTGTCTGCTATCTCCTGGTTATGTTGCACCAGCAGTGACCATACCCTGGCCTTGAGGTCATGCCACTGTTTTTTTGTATGTCCTCAGTCTCTTTAGGTACCGTTCCCACCTGCTGCCACCTTGTTCTGCACTTCACTCCAGGTGTCATTCTTCCTCTGTTGTGTAAATTTCCTGCTCTGCCCAGAATGCAGCTCTTCATAGTGGGCCACAACCTCCCACGCCAGAACCGTCAGCTCTGCCTCACTAACTTTGGACTTCCCGAGGTGCATTTCTGGAACTTTGCTACTTCCATTTTCCCCACACATTTTCCACACTGGTTGACCCTCAGATGGCTGCAGGAAATGGGGGATTTTTTAATGGATTGTGGTTTTAAAGATGGCAACCATGCAGCTTTCCGTTTCTTTCATGGCACAGTTTTTGCTAATTCTGACGATATTTGGGAGAATTACTGTTCCGTGGCGGATTTTGGCAGAAATTCTGCCAGGAAGATTTAACTTTACCACTGATGGTTGGTGCATGCCATTTTAACTGTCTGCTTCCCATCAATGGTTTTATGTGCCTATCTTCAGACCAATATTTTAGTATTGGTGTGTGGTGTTTGTTTATTGACATTTAATGTTTTTGTTAAATAATTCGGTATTTTGACGGTGCGTATTGTGTTTAATAAAGCACATAAGCTACCAATAGAAGTATTTGGGGCTGATTTACAAAGCTAAAAAAAAAGCTTTAACAAGACCAAAATTACTAAGCTAAAACAAATTGCGTTAATATAACCTAAAGCATATTTTGCATACGTTTTACGTATGCTAATTTTCAGCTCAGTAAATCAGCACCATACATGCATACGATAATAAATGTGCAATCTTTCAGTATACCAGTGTGGTGTAGTTTCTATGGATATGTGTGTTCATCAATTTAAAATTTGTGTCAGCTATATCCCCAAGAGTTAAACCTGACTTCTCTGCCATTCTATCATTTCATGATAGGCTAAGGCGTTCATTTTGGCTTGATTCACTGCCCCACATTAAAGTTAGTGGTTTAGTGGCTGTAAAGCCCTTAGCACGGGATTGTGCAAACTTCACCTTAACACATACAAAAAGGGTAACACTTTTTCTCTGAAACTGGTATTTGGAATATCTACTACAAGAGAATTCTCTCAATTACAGACACTCAATGCACATTCTATCCTCAAAAGGAATTCTACAATTTTGTATTAGCTTCTCCTCAAGCAACTGCTGTTTCTTCTAGCCACTTAAAGATGGTGCAGTTAAATACAGCCACTGACTATGAACTCCTCACAAATTCACAAGCATCTTGAATTCATTGGGCCATTAAAAGATAGTACAGTCACTTACAGTCACTGAGAACGATGTCCTCTTTCCTACGAAGCAATGCAATTTTGATATGGTCACCGAAAGATGATGAAGTCACTTACAGTCACTCACTATAATCTCCTGGCTAACAAGAAATATAAATAATTTTCGCTGCAATTATTATTTTGTATGGCCATTATAAGATGGCACACTCATTTATAGTTGTTGAATGTACTCTCTTGCCTCAAAGGAATAATACGAGTTGATATTCATAGCAATACAACTCATTACTAGTTTAGCAAAACGTGATTGCTCTTTTGTCTGATAATGACGCAGTCACCTACAGTCACTAAATGTAATCTCTTCCTGTCTACCCTGTCTACCATGACACATTTATTTTTCTCTGCAGCTAGTATGTGGCATGGCCACAAAAAGGCAACAAACTCAGTTACCTCCACTCCACTTAATACAACCCACTCCTGTCTAACAAGGAATGAAATACTTTTTTGTTAAAGCAGTATTTGGTTTTGCCATCGAAATATGACACTGATACTCAATGCATCCAAAAGCCCTGCCTGCCTCTAAACAATTCTCTGATTCTCTTCTCCTCAAATTGACAAGAAATTAAATGGGTGTTTATGTCAAACAATGTGTCCAAAGGTGTGTGCAGTGCAGAGTCAGTAACAGCAACACAAATACAAATATTGCCTACACTAGTTCATGGTCATACCTTTCCCTAACAATATCCTATTTGAATTTTCCACCTTTCCCTCAAGTAAATCATATTTTATTTTCTGTCTGTCCCTCAACTAAATCCAGTGTAATTGTTTACCTCTCCTTAAACTACAGCATGTTTCCCTCAACTGCTCTTGCAAACTCCTCTTCCTAAGTAGCCTGACCCAGAATTTGAAATGTGAATGCCCTTTTTATACTACGTTAGCGCAAATCACCAGGAACTCTTCGCCTGATCCACTGATAATGTTTGTAAAAATGAGACCACTCAACAAAATGTTATTTTGTGGTATCTGGTTTATGTCTGAACAACTTCGCCCAGGATTTCCCTTGCAATCTTAGTGTTGTACCACTTAAGAAAAAGACCCTCTCGGCTGCTTGGGTGGAAGAGGAATTCCCAATTTACGTGTATTGAGTGCACTGTCCCTGAAGAAAGAGTTCCAACTCAGGAGGGCACCTGTAGTGCAACCCACGGGTAGTCTATTTTCGCTTCATGGACCCAGCCCTTTGCATGCAGGTCTGGAGGATCCACTGAGCCTTGTATTTGACACTTGTCAGAGCGTACTCCCAGTTTAAGCCAAGCTGTATTGAAATACATATACCTGTAGCTTTGACTGCAAACTATTAATGCATGTTAGTACACACTGCAGTCTGCTGTTCTGGTAGTGCATGCACCCTTTGCGGAATTGCTCTCTCCTCATATCAGTTGGATGCAGGAGACAGCATGTGGCTAGTGATCTACCTGATGTTTCCCAGAGGCATAGGCACCAATTTTAAGACAATCATTCACATACAGTGTTTTGGTCTGGCGTTCCCCTGAAGTAGTGTAAACCGCCTGGAAAGCTGAAATATTTGATGGATTTAATTCCTTAATAGCAATGAAATATGTACATAAAATACATTACAGTCTTTTAAAGCCAAAACACAATCACTTCAGGGCTTGTTTATTTCTCTAAAGCTACTCATAGGACAGTAGAACACAATCGTGTTGAACATATCTTGAGCAACGTAGCCATGGCATTTTAGTGTATGTTCATGAAATGCTGTACACGGTACCATGCTCGTGTTCAGCTACTGCGAGAGTAACATAATGTAAATCCAATTTCTGTCTTCAAAGCATGAAAAACAAGTGACCACTGTTTTTCTGTTCCAGACATATGAACCCTTTAAACAAATTGCGTGCACTTGTTTTTAAAGCTTATTGACAGAGAAAACATCTTGTAAAGGTCACCTTATGTTTTTGGGACTGGTATTTCTATTCATTAAAAGAATACACAAGAGAAAAGGTCAAATGTGTTTTGTGTTGGTGGATTCGAGTATTTGAGATTTATAAATATATATAAAGGGTCAGCGATAGAAACTCTGTAGTTATGGTTAAGTTGGCTTTCCTATATGAAGAGCGGTTTTCGGGTGGCTTATTACTTTCATGCCATTCAAAGAATCTCCATGAAACTTTACCAGCCCCTTTTTTGGGAAGGTTTGGTGTGGTTTCATCAAGGGGAAGGGGGGACTCATAGTTATATGGGGGGATCCCAAAACATTTGAATTGTGGATGGACATGAATGGAAAATGTTTTTGCTTGCGGCTTGGGCTTGCGGCTTGGAGTTACTCTGTGCAGTAGATTCTTTTTTTTAAAATGACCAAATGTAGGTAATAAAATGTAGGTAAAAAAAATGGTGACATCTCAGTTCAGTCCACTTACCCATTTCTCGTTCGTTGTGCGTGGACACCTCTGAGCCAATCAGGGAGCAGACATTGTACGCAACCGCTAACTGGTCAATTAAGAACAGGAGGTGCGCCAAAACATTTGAAACCAATGTCATGTTGGATTTGTAAACTGCACCATAGTCTGTGAACATCACAGTAAAATCATATTAAAAAAGACAGTGCGCTAATCAAACAAATGAAACAATCTCTGGGTAGGTGCAGGCTGATTAGGATGAAATTGGATATGTCCAGAAAAAGCCAGAAATCAGGTATTTTTTCCTCTCTGAAGTCTCAGATGTTTGAGGATATTGCTGTGATGCGCGTGAACTTAACAAATGTTTGAGGACATCCATGCATATGTTTGCATTAAATGGTCAGTAAGGAGCAGTTTTTAGACGGCTTATAACTGGTCAACAAAACTGCACTAAATGTTGTAATAAACATATACAGTCAACCCTGAATATCTTTGCATAGTCTGGTGCCGTTTTGCCAGGAGGGGGCAAAATTGGAGGGGTGGCCCCAAAATGTTTAGACGGCTTATAATCTTGGCACCGTTTGACAAATCTGCACAATTTAGAATGTTTTTCCAAAGTTTCGTGGGATTATGATGTTCTGTGTGTTCATCAGAGCAGTGCATGGCGGCAGTGAAAGTTATGGTCAAATAATTTACCATGGCTGGCAGTTACTCTGGTTTTACATTTTGCCCTGCCACCATAATGTTTCTTTAATAATGATTTTTCACTGAATTTCTGTTTTTATTAGACCAATTTAGCCATATCGTCCCTTTGACAATGTTTTTTCATTGTATACTTCTATTTCTATTTGTTATTTTTATAGCACCACCGACCCAAAATCCTCAGAGCGCTCACAAAACTCACAAACAAAAAACAGAAAAGCAAAAGGAAAAAATATCATCAAATGAGTTAGCCTTTATCCTTTTCAAAGAGATTGATGGCCCAACTCCAGCAGGGAGGCTAAGGGGGTAGGCCCTCAATGCCATCCCCTGGTCCCCCTAACACCTTGCCAGTAATGTTAACCACCAATGGGACCCAGGGAGCGAAGGGGGGGTTGCAGGTCTGGGGGATTTACTGATTAGCATTAGTTATTAGGTGTAAGCCAGAAGGATTTTATTAGACCACAGATAGAATGAGAAAGGATGTTAGGAGGGACACACATTCTGTGGACGCATTGGGTTGCTTACCCATCCATTGCCATGTTAATTCCTATGGTATTTGCACCAACTACTGGCCCCTCCATGCTGAAACATATCCTCTTGGATACTCTTTGAGCTAGCTCCGTCATAAAGTAATACCAGACTTTTTGCTGTACAGGGCCTGCTTCTGTTGTAGCTGAGCATTATTTTGAGTGTTTAATGACTTAATTGCCTCTGTAATTGAGCTCCTGTTGTAATAAATACATCTCTTAACAATGCATGTTTTCAACCAGTAGATTTAAAAGCGATACGTGTGTCCTCACATCTACTCCTTGCACTGGTGTACTGCCTAAAACAATTGCAAAGCCAACAGTATTATACAGACATTTTCTAGACAATTACATCATATGCTAGGTACACATACCATTTTCCAGATGTTCCCATTTTATGGCCAGGTGATACCCTTATGGCAGTGCCTGGCAAATGCCTATCCCATGTGTACTCAAAAGCCCAAACTTTCGGTGTTGCCAATGTGTGTTGGTTTCAGTTTGTCTCCCTGAGTTATGCCCAGCAGTGGCTGCCTTGATGGAAGCATAGCATGAAATGAAGTGCTGACTTGATAACGTCATACTGTCAGAGTAGCTATTAACATGCATGCAAACACAATACATCATGTGCATTGTGAATCTTGTTTGGAAACTGTGATTCTGGGTGTTTAGGCAGTGGCAGAAATGGAAGTTATTTACTGTGGGATCCCACCAGCGACAGAGAGGGGGAGCGAGACTGGAGGAGTGCCCCCACCCTCCCCCATACAGATCTGCTTCTCAGAAGATTGATCATGAATACCTGAAAAATAACAGTGGTATAAACAATACACATCATTTAAAAAAAAAAAAATAGTTTTGAAATATTTCCTGCAGAGTGCAATCAGAGGTGCATTTAGCAGTTGGACAAGGGACACATGCCCATAGGGCACCCTGCTCTGCCTTTCTCCTCTTTAAGTCAGTGAGGGCTGTATAGGCCTTCCCAGGGAGGCCTTAACTTTTTAACATGTCTCAGTAGCAGATGATTTAAAATAGGATGTCATTAGAGATATGAATAGGTAAATGGCACTTTTTTTCTTAAAAGTATATACAGTTTTAATAAGCTTTATAAGTGTGACTGTTGCGTGATTATAAATGATGGGGGAACATAAGAAGCTGTGTGAAACAATGACTTCTGCTATGCATTTCATTTCACTTTGTGTCTGTATGAGATTCTTTGTAAATTCTCATTAATTTGCATTCTGAAGCTTGTAGGCTTCCATTCAGGATGGAGAAAATAAATCTACAATCATAATCGTTTTAGCACCGATGTTTCCACAACACAGGACTTGGACAATGGGCCTCATTACGACCCAGGCGGTAAGGGGTTTACGGCAGCGTAAACAGCGCCGACCCTTACCGCCTGAGCCTGAGTACGAGGTCCCTTAGCGCCATGGCGGATTTAACACCTGCTTTTAGCAGGTGTTAAAATCCATGGCGCTAAGGGACCATGGAGTTAATTACGCCACCGTAATTTACGGTGGCGTAATTAACGCCTTCCCCACTCCTATTATGCCCTATGGGGCAAAAATGGGAATGGGGAAGGGTAAATGGGGATTGGGGACTTACCGCCCCGCCAAGGTCGGAATGGGGCGGTAAGTCCGCCAACCACCATGGCGTAAACGTAGTTTACGCCATGGTGGTAAAGTCACGGCCCAGGCGGTAACTTACCGCCTGGGTCGTAATGAGGCTGAATGACTCCCAATGATTTTAGCTTTATTGGCCAAAGCTAGCTGATTCCAAATAATTAATTGTGGGATATATTTCCACTTTTGCAAGTAGTGTAGACAATGTTTTGCTATTTACTTTTCCAGTGCTTGGTGGAAACAATTACAATTGCCTGTTGCAGACAGGAGTTTTCGCCTCCATGAAATGTAGGATTCAAAACAAAATAACACCATTACTCGTTTCATCAACCCGTTGTTACTGTTATACATTGCCAGGTTGGTTTATCATGCAACTTGTGCATGTTTAAAGTAATCTGTATAAAACATTGAGTATTGTAGGTATTTAAAACCATACTTTAATACATATGTGTACCAACTTGAGCTGGGAGGATGTGTGGTCAAGCACCTACGTTACAGGCTGTCACATTCTGGCTTTACCACTTAACCAAAGTGTATAATGCTAGTCTAAACATTTAATTTTACTGTGTTTCCTGGCAAAATTAGGTGCCCCTAGAAGTGATTTAGTTTACAGTATGAGATATTCCAAAAAAGGCCCACGTATGGTTTAATAGATGGGCAACACAGGGGTCAGGGTTCACCAAGGAAACACGCACACCTTTCATTTGAAAATATAACACCATATTTTTGGAACAACATTGTGACAATCAATAGAAAATCAGCATAAAATTATCAAACAAGAAGTCCTCATAGAAAATTGCATATTATAAACAGTATGTAAACAGTATGTACCAGACAACGACATACAGGGGCGGCAGGGGAGCAGCAGACCCTCCTTACTGCCACACCCAAATGGGAGCGATACCAGGAGGCTGGAAATCCAGCATTCTGCAATGTCTACCTCCTGTATGCTAGCACTCACACACACACTCAACTCAATTAAAATGTGCCTCAAAATTGCAACAAAAATGTTGTGCTTCAAAATGTCATTTTGTGAGAATCAAAATGTCCTATTCCTTGCATGATTGATTGATTGTTTATTTATTATGCGCTTATGCACAAGTGTTTCAAAGTGTGACTATGCATGGGGGAAGACATAGGGAAGTCAAGACAAACGATCTTATTAGGCATGGTACATTCAGATTATGTAGGTAAACCGAAAGGAAGTGTGTGGGGTGGGCAATAGGGACAAGTGTGCCCAGTCCTGTCAGAACATGGGTTAAGTGCAGAGAGATACCACTCTCATGAGTCATAACTGAAGTGCAGGAGTGCTGTGGCAAGTGCAAGGCCTGGGCGCAAGTGCAGGAGACTGGCGAGGAAAGCTTGGGACCTGTGAAGGTCTGACGGTACACCAGGCAGCCAGTCAGTGAAACTGAGCAGAAGTAGAGGAGAGAGAGAGAGAGCAGAAAGAGTTGGTTAGCAGGGGAGGGGGAGAGCAAAGGTAGAGGCGAAGATGAAGTCTTGAGGAGTTTCCAGAATTTAAGGAGATCCGGAGCGAGGCAGGGAGGCTGTTCCAGATGGAGGCACCTGCAGAGGATAAAGATCTCCTCCCAATTATCTGCTTGTAGAAGCGACTCACCCGCAGAGAGTTGGAGGACGAGCGGAGGGCTCGGGAAGCAAAGTATTTAGGAAGAGAGCGTTGCATATAGAATGGGCCCAGGCCCCATAAGGCCTTGTGGACAATGCAAAGGGTCTTGAACTTAATTGTTGCAGCCTCGTGGAGCCAGTGAAGGGATTTCAGGGCCGGAAGAGATGCAGTCCCTGGGATTGAGGCCAACGATAAGTCTTGCGCTTCTTTTCTGGCTGAGTTGAAGAAGACACAGGGCAGGTTAAGAAATAGGCTGTTGCAGTAGTCCAGACTAGAGAGGACCAGGGCTCTGGAGATGGGGAGCCTCTGTGTCTTGACTTGACTCGTCGTGAAGAATATATGGGCCTCTGTCCCCAAGTTCCACACAGAGAGAAATAAAACTACTCCCTGTGAGAGCCTTGAGGCCAGAGGTGGTTGTTGTTTCGCAGGACCAGACGCCGCCGAGGACCCCAGAGCTGTGGAATGAATTAGGTTTTAGTACAAACAAGCACAGTACTGTCAACAATGTAACTGTTATTGAAAAAGGGCTTACCCAAGGGTGATTTTACAACTGCCAGGAACTCTGAGGCTGTGGTGAAGGGAAGTGTCAGCAATCCTTAAAGCCAGGTGCCAGAAAACTCAGCGCTGGCTACCACCTGATGATTCTTGGAGGTATTCTTAATACTGTGGTACCGTATCAGTTGAAGGAACCCTGAAGACCGTAGAAGACTTGACAAGCAGAGAAGGGTAATCCAAAACAATCCGTTAAACGTAAGCCAAAGTCCAAAAGTCTGTGAATCCGAGCAGAAACCAAACACCAAATCCAAGGAGCAAGAATAACCAGTCTGTAATCCGTAGGCTTGAGGACTGTATCCAAATGAATCCAACGTGAATCAAAACGCCAAACAGCGTCGTGAAACAGCTGTGAAGCGGCGAGTGGTTCAAAGTGCGCCGCTTTTATCCCTGCCGACTCCTGATCACGTGAGCGGAGCTCGGGGCACGTGACCGGGAATTCGCCCCAGAACCAGGAAGTGGTTGCCGCCGACTGCTCCTGCTCCAGCCCTCTCTCAATCTCCATGGCAGTTTCCACTGGAAACGAGGGAACAAATACTATCATCCTCTGACAGAGCCTGGAAGCTGGTGACGCTTCCCTCGCACCACAGGTAGCATGACCATGTGAAGGGCTGACTGTGACTTGGAGATTGTTTCTGTGTTATGTGTCAGGGAGTCCCCGGGGGTATGAGTGTTCTGTAAGGTGGTGGGCCTGACCTTCCTACTGTGCATGACAGAGCCCCCCCAATGGCCCACGACCACGTGGGCATGCGGGATGGTCCAGGTGAAAACGTGAAACCAGCCGCGGGGCATGGACATCTGCCGCAGGAATCCAACATCGTTCCTCCGGGCCAAGACCCGCCCAGTCCACAAGATACTGGAGACCACCCCTAACCCCACGAGACCCCAGAATGTTCAACACCTCATACTCCTCAGAACTACCCACAGAAATGGGTCCTGGGGCAGAGCGAAGACGGATAGGAGCGGGACAAGGTTTCAATAGGAGGTATGAAACACGGGAGGGATGCGCCAAGAAGTGGGAACAGAGAGGCGATAGGCCACCGGGTTGATCACTGCAGAAATCCTATAGGGTCACACAAAACGGGCAAGCAATTTGCGACACCCTGGCAGTCGGAGGTGATGTGAAGAAAGCCAAACCCTGTCCCCCACAGAATAGGAAGGTGCCACAGCCCTCCGTCTATCAGCTGCAGACTTCGCCGACGCCTGAGCCCCGCAAAGGTTGAGTGAGCGTCTGGGCATGAATAGCCGATAGGTCACAAGCACATGCAACCACAGCAGGATTAACAGAAAGTGTGAAATCAGGAACAGGCAAGGTACGGGGATGCTGACCATACAGAACATAAAAGGGAGAAGAACCAGTAGAAGCATGCAAAGAGTTATTGTAAGCGAATTCAGCAAGGTGTAGGACATTTAATCATGATTGTTGGTGCTCTGAGATGAGACAGCGTTAATACTGTTCCATGGCCTGATTCACCCTCTCAGTCTGGCCATCCGTTTCGGATGATAGGCGGATGAAAAACGGGAATCAATGCCCAGGAGACCTGTGAGTGCCTGCCAGAACCGAGACGTGAATTGCGGCCCCCTGTCCGAGATGATAACCGTGGGTAGCCCAAAAAGACATAAGACAGATTTAAAGAAAAGGTTGGCCTGGGCTGGGGCGGACGGTATGCCAGAACAAGGAATAAATCGAGCAAGCCTAGAAAAAGAATCCACCACCACCCAAACTGTGTCAAAGCCCTTGGTTCGGGGTAAATCTGTCACAAAATCCATCGAAACTGTGTGCCAGGGTCGTGGAGGTACAGGCAAAGGATGTAAAAGGCCCACTGGATGCCCCCGGCGATGTTTACACTGGGCACATATTGCACACGTGTTCACATAGCCTTCAACATCGTGTTTCATGAATGGCCACAAACACCAACGTTTGAGGAGGTCCAACGTCCTCTTTTGTCCAGGATGTCCATTAATGGCACTGTCATGGGACCTTTCCAGAGCAAGGTTGCGGGTCACTGCTGTTGGCAACCATAAATTATTCTGGATGAAAGGTAACCCATCATGAAACACCGGATCCCACTCTGAGACTTGTTCAGGATGTAGAGAAACCCATGTTCGAATCAATATCAGTAGTGGTAAAGGAGTTGTACATAGACAAATGACATGTTGATCTAATAGGGTTTCCAGAAAAACAGGTAGAGAGACTCCGCCAGGGGAACAAGATAATGCGCCTGCCTTTCCATGGGACAAGCCTGATCTATGATTGATCTGGAAGTCGAAGGCCGCAAAGAATAAATGCCACCGTACCTGCCGGCTATTGATACACTTGAGTGAGGCTAAGTCTTGGATATTACGGTGATCTGTGAATACCGTGATTGGATGTTTTGCCCCTAATAGATGATGTCGCCAAACTTGAAAGGCATCCTTGATGGCTAATAATTCTTTTTCCATAACAGTGAAATGGCTTTCGGTAGGGGAAAACTTTCGGGAATGAAATGCCACTGGATGTAATTGACCCGAATAAGGGCAATGTTGGGAAACACTGCGCCAAGGGCAAATGAGGATGCGTCTGCTTCCACTATGAAAGGGAGTTCTGGATCGGGATGTTTCAAAATGGGGGCAGTGGTAAACACTGTCTTTAATGCGTCAAAAGCTGTCTGGTGTTCTTCTAACCACACAAAAGGCACCTTTGGGCTGGTTAATGCAGTAAGGGGTGTTACAATGGTGGAAAAATCCTGAATAAAACGCCTGTAGTAATTTGAGAAGCCCAGAAATGATTGTAATGCCTTGATGTTACTGGGCTTCGGCCAATCCAACACAGCACAAACTTTGGAACGATTAATGGATAGACCACCGGGCGTAATATGGAAACCCAGGAATTCCACACTGTCAGTATGAAACTGACATTTCTCAGGTTTAGCGAAGAGTGAATTTTGGCGAAGACGGGACAAAACTTCGCGGACGTGTGTCACATGTTCTTTTAAGTTTTGTGACAAAACGAAAATATCATCAAGATATACCGCTACACATACATCCAACAAGTGATGGAATACCTCATTCATGAAACGTTGAAATGTGGCTGGGGCATTACAGAGCCCAAAGGGCATAACCACATATTCAAACAGCCCATACCGAGTACAAAAAGCAGTTTTCCACTCGTCTCTGGGGCAAATCCTAAGCAAGTTATATGCTCCACGGAGATCGAGTTTTGTAAAGACAGTGGCGTGACTTAATCTATCCAACAATGGGGTGATCAAAGGGATAGGATACCGATTTTTTACGGTGATGGAGTTCAAGCAATGGTAATCCACACAGGGACATAAGTCGCCCTCCTTTTTGGGAACTAAACAAATAGGGCTGGCCGCCGGAGAGGTATAAGGGTGTATGTGACCAATTTTTAGGGCCTTTTGGATGTAATCCTTGAGAGCTTGTTCCTCTGAGGGAGACAGTGAATAAATGCGTCCCGAAGGAATGATGGAATCAGGAATTATGTCAATAGGACAATAATAAGGGTGATGTGGAGGAAGAATTTCAGAACAGACCTTATCGAAAACCTCCTGAAAATCTTGGTTTTCTGAAGGAATGCCAGTTGCAACCGCCCCCACCAAGTGTCACTCTGATGATGAAGAAAGAATGTCATTGTTCAATGTTAGCTGTGCGATGGCCCCCAAAGCACGTGGGGGTGAATCAATGCCTTCGGGTGCGATGAGGCAATAATTTTGACATTTTTCCGACTCAAAATGAACACGCCCAGACTTCCAGTCTATCAGTGGATTATGTTGTTTCAACCACAGGATACCCAATATCAACCCGAACTGTGGCATCGAGATTAAATCAAAGGAAATCACTTCCTGATGTGTGTTCTGTATATTCATGGTGATTGGGCAGTTTGTTGTCTGATCGGACCGGAAATCAATGCCGTGCCGTCAACTGCATGTACGGGTTCTGGGTGTTGTTTGGTAACCAGGGGTAGATTCAATGACTTGGCCAACATTATATCAACATAATTGCCTGTGGCACCTGAATCAATAACAATAGAAACTGTGTGAATGAAATCTGATGTGGGTTTCAAAGTAGCCTGTACCACCATTGGCCTAACCCTCCCAAAAGCAGGTATCATTTCCGAGGGAGTGGATAAACTGCTGGATCCGGCCCTCGAATCTAGGGTCGAGCAGTCCGAAAAACTGAATTTTTTTAGTCTTGGGACGCCGAGGACAGGTCTTTACAAAATGACCGTTTAGGCCACAATAATAACAGGCGTTGTCAGTTCTATGGCGTTCTCGCTCGATTTGGGAAATCGGACTGCAGATTCCGCCTATTTGCATGGGTTCACCACCTGTATCTATGGAAGGGGAGGTCTGAACTGTATTAGGAAACCCTGCTTCAGATTTACGTTCTGTAGGGCAAGGTCAACTAATTTAACATGTTGTGTGGGCAGAGAGGATATGACGGCCATAGCGTCCTTCATGGAATTACTGAGTCCTCTATAAAACACCACTGCCTTCTTTGTTTCGGGCCAAGAGGTCTCAGCGGCCAATTGATTGAATCGGGAAATGTATTCTATGAGTGACCCCTTTCCTTGAGATAATTCCAATAACTCGAGATCCCAGGACTGGGCCTTGTGGCGTGTGTCAAATACCTTAGACATTTCTGTGACTAGCAAGTCAAAATCATAAAGAACGGGACTGTTGTTTTCCAGTAATGAGTTTGCCCAAGCAGCAGCTGTACCAGCTAGATGGGATAAGGTCCTCAGCACGGAACCTGGTATTTTGTTATTTTATCCCATTTCCCCTTTTCCCTTTGAGGTGTACCCATCTTAGCTGTTATCTATTCAGTTAGAGGGTTACATTTCTGGGGATTATGGGGGTTCAGCAGCTTCCGCAGACATCATTCACAATCCAGCCTGACACTCTGGACGTCATGTGAGGAGCAACTACAAAAGATACACATACAATCATTCCTTTTTCTCTGCAGTTTGGTAAGACAGTTTGATGTGGTTAATGAGACTTTCCTTCTTATGTCGCAATAGACAACCACTACATCCATGTACTTTAAACCATCCTCTGTCACTGTTTCCTTCAATGTTTTATATGAGTAGCGTTGTGCTCCTTTATATAAACAAAGATCCTCCAACATTTCAGATCGATTGGTATAATATGTATCAATCAAGTTGTTTTTCAAACTCTGTAGTGTTAGGGACTGCTTCTGCTAACTGCTCAATTTCACTCAAAGCTTCAATAACCGATTTCTAGTACTAGCTGGACCAAGACTTAACCAAACTATATTAATGCTACATACATACATACAGAGGCAAACTAGTGAGCCGATCTGCAGCTTCGTAGTTACCACACTCTCTATGTGAAATGATCGTCAAACCAAAGCTTAGATGTTTCTGACTAGGACTTTTATCTGCTGATAAATCTGCCCATACTTCAGCTGCATTACTCTTTTCAGATTTGATCATGTATGCTGTAATATAACGAGCAACAGCTGTTGAATCATCAACAATAAACTGTACATCAGTATTTGCATTTGTTACCTGAACAATGACATGATTGTAATCATTGATGCATTGGCATTCCTTACTTCTTTTTAAATAAGATGTATTTCTTGGTGACTTACCTCTAAAATGGTGGCAAACAGATTACATCAAACTATACACTCGACCAACTGGTGTCACAGGCCTTGGAAAGCCAAATCTGCACTGAGTGTATCACTTGTCTCTACTTTTGTATTTCTCTGACAGTACTTTCCACATGAGTGCTTTTGAAATCTTTCCACCTTGTTTCCATAGATCAGCATTCATGTGGTGAGCTGGAATGGAACAAGTAACATATTTTTCAATGAACTCCATCACACAGCCATCACTTTCCTTACCAAACTGAGAAGCTTCTTTCATCCACAACAGCATATGTATATGTGGAACCTGGTACTCTTTCCTCCACATCAAATGTACCACAGTACCTAATGGACAATTTTCTTTATTATGTATAAAGTGTAGCATGGCTGAACATTTGAGATGAAAAATATGCAATACACTTACAGGATCCATAGAACAGAATTTTCCTGGTGTCATGTGTTCTATATTTTCTTTCTGTGGATGAATTTCAAAAATCCACTCTGCAAGATCATCCCAACCATACTCAGCGCAACTCAAAGTCACAGACCAATTTGAAGATCCCAAGTTTCTGATCATGCATCTAACCTGAGAGTGTCTCCTATACGAATATTCTTTAGTTCCTCTCATTGTAGCAAGAATAATCATAGGTTTACCCTCTAAAACTTCATATTTTTCTGTCACCTGTTGCAACCTCTCACATGCAGAATTTATTTTAAATCTAGTTCTGGTCTGAAGTGTATGAGCAACAGCATAACATAATGTTGAAAATTCACTTTGATACAATAAGTGAAAAATATGTGAAACATTGGTGCAGAACTGTGATACTTCAGAATACATTCTTGCACAATGATGTTCTTAAGCAGAGTTTCACACCTTCTGATCATCCAGAATCCCTCATGTACCAGTTGAAAAAAGCACTGGGAAACAACATGCTTCTAACGTCTTTTCCCAGATGCTTATTGGTGCACTTTTCATTACTTTCATTTGATATAATTATAAATTGTCGCCTATGACTTCACGTGAGTCTAGAGGACGAATAGTGTAATGTTTATACAAACTAGTCCCTTCTGCAACAGATAGATACTGAAACTGACCTTCACTGCTTTTGTATGTTGGCTCAACATCAAGCATAGATAAGTCTGGTACAGTAAGATTGCCTTTGTATAAATCATTGTTCCCCAATAGAAACACCAATGTGTTTTTCACTTTTTCAATATCTATAAACTGTTGCCAAATGCTCTTATTTTTAGTGGCAACACCATTTACAAAAACAAACAAAGAATTTGCAATGTCACGCTTCACTCCTTGAGTGTTAGCATGTTCTTCAAACTGAGAGGCATACGCAACTTTGCCTTGCACGCCTTGCACTAATGATTTCTTAGGCAGATTAGAGATCTTTTTTTGCAATGCAACAATAACTTGGAAAGAATGAACATTTTGCAATAAAATCACTTCAAACATGTTCAATTATTGAAGCACAGAAGGGATATCAGGCACTAACATGTCATTTAAAACACTTCTTGGAGGATTACAACTTTTATTATAAAACCACACACAGTGGGCCTCATTACGAGTTTGCCCGTCTGGATACAATGGTACTGGTAAGCTTACCAGTACCGTTGTATCTGGACCGGCAAACTCGGAGTTGTGCTTCTGGTTGCCTTTCATTCCTCCAGGTCTGACCTGGCAGAATGAAAGGCACCCGCGAGCACAGCATTTATGATGCACAGGCATCGTTGATAACGGTGCTTGTGCATCCGGCTTCCTCATTCCCTTTGAGCACTATGGAGCTCAATGGGAATGGGGAAGATTTTTTTCCTGGTGCCCAGGAATGGGCAAATACCGGGTCCAGCAAGGCTGTAATGACACAGTAATTGCCTATTTCAGGGTGCCAGAAAAAATGCAACTCTGGTGGCAGGCACGGCAATGGCTACCACCAGGTTTGTAATGAGGCCCAGTGTCTGCAAACATAGTGCCTCTCTTGTGTCAAACCATGCTTCTACAAATACATACAGATAAAGTTATTTCCAAACATCTTCTACATTGTGTTTAATGTTCTGCTCAATTTACACTAGTTGTAGTTGAGACAAGTGTTTCGACAAGATATGCAAACAATATCAGGTTGTTCATATTTGGTGTTTTGCTCTCATACAGTTTAACTACAAGATGTCACATTTTAGTATGATGTGCAGCCAGCATCACTATATGATGAAACTGAATCTTACATCTACTTTTATCAAGACAAGCTATAGAATGTCCCAAAATTCATGTGTTTTCACAAAATTTACAGTCGTTGATTCTTTGTAGCATCTTCATCTGTCTTTAAACATTATCATTTTTGTGCAAAACTTGCAAAAAATCTCTGTAACACTTTACAAGAAAATAGCACAAAACATTGCGAGTCCATACCTCACAATGATTCTTTGATTTTATTTTTGACTGACCTACACTTTCCATTTCAGTATTATCACAACGTATGATTTTATCTTTTTTCGAAATCACACCATTTTGGACTTAATAGCTACGTTCACTCATATGAGTAGCAAAGGGAACATTCCTTGAATGCAACTCTCCTTATTAAGTGAGAAGTGTGTTTCCATTCTCCACCAAACACGTCACAAAAAATGTCACGCATAAGTACATCAACTGTTTCTATATTTGTATAGAATGATGTAGTCACCTTAAGTAATTTCTTAGGTTTATTCAATGCAAAAATGAACAACTTTCTTTTCCTATCAAAAGCTTTCTTAATTAATATTTCTACTTTTTTTCTTTTGCAAAACGTTTCACCACATATCTAAATTTTGGTTTCACACTTCTCCAAAGAGTTGTAAAAACTTGAGAGTGAAACATTTTGCTATATATATCTGTATTCCTTTGTTTCAAATGGGTAGCACATTTGCTACCTTTTCTTTTTTTTACTAGTTAATAACACATTTGATACATTATTTTTTCTTTCATGAAAAACATTCTCGGTTCCATGATTATATTCTGTTGGCACATCTCCTATTGAAATTGCACATTTTCAAAAGTATTATCGATAATAGGTATTGTATTATTTTGGATTTGTAGGTACAGATTTCACAACTCTAAGTTTTGAAATCTTACACTGTAGAAATGTATTTCCCTGGAGACAGTCCTTTCTTATGGCTTGTTGTTATTGCTGTCTTGATTGCATCTCACAAAAAGCTCTATAAAAACAACAAAACATGGGATAGTGAAGGTCAAGCATTGTGTTTCTTTATATTTTTAATATATAATATAACTTTCATGCCCAGGCTGACAGGCAGAGATGGGGTTTAACAGACAGCCAGCCCCGGCTTTGTAGGCCAAGTGAAACAAGGGCCTCAGTCAAGGCTATGGGATGTAATAAACCCTGTGGGCACCCATCAGCCCAGACCTAATAGTTATTAACAACTTGGAATCTGCATAAGATGCAAATCATTTTCTTTGTTTTTATTCCTCACAGGAGAGATGCTCAAGTGGAGCACATCTCTCATCAGAAAAAAATACAAAACGGGCCAACGCCATTTAAATAAAAAAGAGACTATGAAAAACATGTTCCAAATGTGCTGCTGTCATTCGAAAAGGGACCTTCAAATTAATCATTTCTACTGCTATTCAACAATACATGTCAGCATGCATATCCTCTGTCCACTACCCATCCCCACTATCACTAGACTTTGAATGGCCAAGTGCCCTGGACAGCCCAATAAAGCTAGCTTCCAAACCTAATCAATAATACAGTAATCCCATATCACTGTACATTTCTTAATTAATACCTCACATAATCTATACATAACCTCAGAGTACAATTCTCAAACAACTTCTAAATAGAGGAAATGTTCACTGGAAACAACATGACAAAAATTGCTGTAATTCATTCATTCACATTCATAAAGGTGTTCCAAAATAATATGTAACATGTCTTTCCTTTCATATACCAACCAACTATTCACGCATCTATATTGTGTCGTCAATGCATAAGTAACATGATAAGACAACATAGCTCCAAGATAAAGCACTGCCACTTAGTTGTTCCACCCAGCTTCAGTTTTCACGCCATAGAAGCATCTACTTAACAACTGTAGGCCAACTTCAGTTACACCATTGAGTATACTGCTAGTCACATAAGTGAGCCTTGCAACACCCTTGCTTTTCACACCACCCATTTAAACACTCCTTAGCCATCATCCTCAAAGAGCATGCCAAATGAACCACCTCACCTGTTTCCACCTATTTCAGCATACTAAGCCATATGCACTGACCCACTATCCTGCCGTTCACCTACAAGCAAATCACTACTACTGCTACTCAACAAAACATATCACCATGAATATCCGCCCTCCACTACACATCCCCACTCTCTCTAGAGTTTGAATGGCCAAGTACAGTAGACAGCCTCATAAAGCTACCTTACCAAAACTAATCATTAATACTGTTGCCCCATACCTTTATACATATCTTAATGAATACCTCACAAACCCTACACTTAACTTCAGAATACAATTCCCAAACAACTTCTAAATAGAACTGTTCCCTGTAAACAACATGACAAAAAGTACCATCATTTTTTCATTCACATTCATAAAGGTGTTGCAAAATATTATGTAACATATTTTTGCTTTCATGTATTAACCAACTATTCATTCATCTCTGGTATGTCTAAAATTTATAAGTAACGTGAAAAGACAAAATAGCTCCAACATAATGCACTGTCACTTAGTTCTTCCACCCAGCTCCAATTTTCACAACTTAAAAGCCTCTACTTGACAACTGCAGGCCAACATCAGGCGCACATCATTAAGTACACTCCCGGGCACATAACTGGCCTTGCCACACCCTTGCTTCTCCCAAGACCCACTTGATTAGACCTCCTTAGCCATTGTCATCATAAAATATGCAAAATGAACCACCTCAACAGTTTCCACCTATTTAAGCATCATAATCCAATAGCCTGACCTGCTATACACCTTTCAGTTACAAATAAATGACTACTGCTACTCATCAAAACACATCAGCATGTATATCCTTCCTTCACTGCCCATCCCCACTCTGGCTAGGGTTTTCATCACCAAGTGCCCCAGGCAGCCCCACAAATCTAACCTAGCAAACCTCAACAATAATGCCATTTGCCCATACCACTATATATTTCTCCAGTAGCACCTCATATACTCGAACCATACCTTCAGACTACAATTCCCAAACAACTTCTAAAGAGAAAAAAGTTCACTCAAACAATATCACATACATTTGCATTATTACTTCATTCACATTCATAAAAGAGTTTCAAGAGCATTTCGAACACATCTTTGTTTTGATGTGCCAACCAACAATTCATGCATGTGCACTGTGTCCTCAATTCATGAGAAAGGCAATAACAGAAAGAGCTGCAAGATTATGCACTGCCACTTACTTGCTCCACCCAGCTCCAGATTTCACACCTTACAAGCCTCGCTTTAAGAGCTGAACAACAGCTCAAGGCAGACAGCATTCAGTCTACTGCACACATAATTGTGCCCTGTCACAACCATCCTCCTCCTGCCACCCATGTAATCAGTTATTCTTAGTCATCCCCATCAAAAAACATGTAATGCCAAGCACCTCACCTGTTTCCACCTATTCAAACATCATAGGTCCAGCGGCTTGCTATACCATCCTACATTTTACCTACAAAACTAATCACTACTACTCAACAAAAGACATCAGCAGTTTGGCCTCCCTTTACTGTCCAGCCCCACTCTACTAGCGCTTCAATATGCAATGACCCTGACCAGCCCCAGAAAGTCTTAGCATACCTCATCAATTATACTGTTTCCCCATCCCACTATGAGGCCCCTTTCATTTTACATCTCCCTATGTCAGTGCATTGCGTAATAACATATAGCATTACAAATCATGAAACCCAAATAGAATTCTGCATTTCCAAAGCATTCCATTTCCAAGCAAATTGTGAAACTGGCAAAGATAGTTGTTGATTTTTAATTCTAAAAGCCTAGCAGGTTCACATTCACCAGGTGCACTGCCTCATAAAATATCTCAATTTTAAAGCCGCATTCAAACACTTCTACAATTCGTAGACAGTACAAAATCGACAATATAGGTCACAGAAAAAGCATACACACAGACACATTATTGGTCAAGGCGAGAGTTATACTCCTTGGTTCACACTAGGGATTCTTATAAACCCACATGCATATCACATCTTCCAATGTCAATGAGAAACAACTTTTATTATGAAATATATTTTTGTCACACATAAGCAATGCATAAAATGTCATACAGCTTCATCACTCTCCTAAAAACACTGAAGTAAATTATCGAAAAACCTACTTGCCAAACAATACTTATAAACTTGACTAAATCAGACACCTAAACATACTTCATTTATCTTATAAATACAATTCAAAATGTACATAAAATAATTTAAAACACACTATCAATCACCTTCAGCTGCTCCAATTAATACATAGATCTTCACAGTAGCCAAACACAGAACATGTACACACTCCGAATTCTGGAACCAGAATGTGAAAAGATTACCAAAAGATCACTTTCATAACTTTCATAAATCAATAGCACAAAAAGAGGACTGTAGAAAGCAAACAAGTAAAATGCCCAATACATTTTTATTACAACCCACATCAATCAATAAACCCAACACAATCCTTCCAAAGAATACTATATACAACATTTACACACTATGTACAACCCTCCCCTAATTTGCCAAATTACATAACTGCGGCTATAACCCTGGTTACACGACAAAACCCACCTAGAAACGCGGTTATACCTACATTTTTTAAATATGCTGAAAAAACACATATTACAAAGTTTTCAAAATCAATTCACACTAGCCTTCAGGTACGACCATCCAAACCGAAACACATGTACAAATCTGTGCTGAAGCATTCATGATATCATATGATCACTGCACCAAAATACACACAGGTATAACCGCTGGTACAACCTACGCATGCTCTATTTATAGATGTGGTTATACAACAGCCCTTCATGGCCGTTTCCTGATCACTGTGGCTATTCGCAAAAACTATGGATTTAAAGTTGTATTTGCACTCCATCAAACTCCAAACAAGTGCCCCCGGTTATACAACAGCCCTTCATGGCCGTTTGCTGATCACTGTGGCCATTCGCAAAAACTATGGATTTAAAGTTGTATTTGCACTCCATCAAACTCCAAACAAGTGCCCCCAACATGCCTACGAGCCCCCACTCCACTTCTGATGGTCCTCCTGCACTCCCCTAGTTTCTTACAATCCCCCAAAACATTCAGTGCATCTAAGATGCTACCCACCCAAAACTTTGGATAGCCAGAGCTACCACACATCCAAAAACATATGACGTGCCATTTGTCCTAATATAACCACGGCTGCACGGGGGGATGGCAATGCCGTGCACTGGGTGGCTGCTTGATACCCGTGAATAATTACTACAGCACCATCAGCCAATTATAAACTACAAAACACACATATCATACAAACCCTGCTCACACAAACTACCAGAAATTCAAACTAGGAATTATATTCCTGGAAACAGAGAAAGACTGCATATATCATGACTGGTTTGAAAACCGTTTGGCTGATCAGACACAGGTGGCTGTTTTGGTTGCTGGCTTTTTGTGAGAAACTAAATAGCAACATGGACCTCGGTTTCAGAGATTTTACAATTAAATGATTTGGATTGTGGGGAATGCATTGGTTCCAAGTTTTCCCAAAATTGTTCAGTCTGAAAAGTACAGGGCAGCCAGGCATCATACTAATTCATTGTGGAGGCAATGATTTGGGGAATGTACGCGGTGTGTCCCTTACTTTAATGAACAAACAAGACATGGCAACACTAATTTCCTCACACCAACTTCATATTTCCCAATCTGACTCAGAGGCAAAAATGGAGATGGACCAGCAGATTGAATGCTAAAATTGAGAACTCCCAGAGAAATGTTAATGAAGCAGTTTCAGCATTCATTAGAAACCACAACCAATTATGGATTTCAAACAACAACATAGAGTACTACATTACCAATTTCTATAGACTTGATGGAGTACACCTAACTGATGAAGGACATGCAATGTTCCTTCAAAACATCAGTCCAGATGTGCAAAAATACTACACTCAGTATACCCTCAAACAGTCCTTTTAAGGACTACTTATGACATACAAATTCACAAATACTATAAAATAAATACAGGTTTATTATACCCGCGGTTACATTTCATTGACTTTTATCATAACCTTGGTTACAGGAATTAGTTAAAAAGCAGGCCTTGGTTACAGGAATTAGTTAAAAAGCAGGCCTTGATTCAAGTTGTATACTACAATACAACTTAAAAGATCAATACAGTACAAGACTACTCATGTACTTATATAAAGTACCTGGAAATAAAGCAAGGAGGGTCAAATACATAACAGTAAATTGGGTAAACAAACATTGCAGAGCCACACAACATAACAGCATAAGTAAGAACACACAACCAAAAAAATACATTGTACAGGGCATCTAAACATAGAATACGATTGATCCTTTTTATATGAATTTTTTAAAACTTCAAAGTCTCACATATACAAAAGCCTGAAAACACACAGACAAAACAAAAGTGTCACAAATACCTACCAGGTCACTGACTACAGCCTTTGCCCACGGCCATTGCGTTTCCACCCTCAACGTCACTATACCTATACAAATAATTTCAAAAAAGAAATTAAACCATGACACACCAAATATATATCACAGCAGGAACAGAACTACTCATACTTGCAGTTTTCTGTAGTCCGTTGTAGCCTCGGGTATAGATGAGAATATCGGCAAAAGGATGAAAAAATGAAATGCTTTCCTGCCCACCAGCACCTTGACAAGTGCCCCCTCATCTGTGACAGCTCCCCCTAATCCCCATATGGTCTCCTCACCTCCCCTGCCCTCTCCCTTCCCCACACAACACACACTGTTTCTGTGACACAGTTTGCTTTCAGATGTCAGCTATTCAAGGCTATAGATGAGGCTATGGAAAGCTTTGTGTTACAAACTGAGTCCCTAGACCCCCTCCAACTTCAAAATTTCACTTTTTGACCTCTAGCCCCCCTCACCTCTAGCCTGATAGAATTTGCATGTCTTTTGACCTGCAAATAGTTTTTTTTCCTGCATTTCATTTTCCCGGATATCGCTTGCATCGAGAGAAAAACAAGATGGTGATCGTTTCATGCCTAAAAACACCTGGTTTTGGGTAAATCCCTAAATATCACTATCTATTTTTGGGAAGGGGGCACCTCCTCCATCAAATATTTAAAGAACTACTGCACAGAATAACGCCAAACCATGCATGGATCACAAGTCAAAGCTTCATGCCCAAGTTGTGTCGAACCTGGTCCAAACCTGTCCTGCGGTTTGGGCTGTGCGCTTTTGCAAACATTGACCTTGAATGTCTATGGGAATATGAATGGGAAGTAGGCCACACTTTATATATTTTCTATTTACACTTAATAACCTTTTTATTTTTAACAAATCATTACACATCTGTGCAATCTGGGGGTACCCATGGGTATTTAATCACTTTTGGAATTTTGGCCAAAACGGTTTCTCGAGTCATAAGTTATTAACAATAGAATTTTGAGGGGTTCCCATGTGACCCACACTCACCTTAACTATACGGCAGCAACTGCCACCCTATAATATATATTTATATATATATATATATTATAGGGCCTTCAGTAGCGGCTCTGTAGTTATGGTTAAATTGCTTAACCCATAGGAAGAACACTTTGGGCGGCTTATAACTTTTCCCCCCCTAGGCAAATCCTTACCAAACTTAGCAAAAAAAAAGTATATGACCCCTGTCAGATTGAGTGTGCGAAGTTCAGTGAGGTTTTGTTAAGTAGGGCGTAAATACGTCTAGTAGTGTTCTTTAAAACAGGCCAAAATTAGTTCAAAATAAATCAGTGCTAGCTGGGTTCGGTCCGTGGACCCACTTCCCTGTTCGGTCTGCAGACGGGCCTCCGATTGGCCCACGGGCCGACGTGAGGTTCGCGGACATTGAACACGCCCACTGATTGGATGGTGAAAAGCATCAGGTGCATCATATTTGCTGAAAACGCCCGCCATGTTGGACCCGCAGACAGCTGCAACTGACCGCGGATGGATCAGTGGGGGAAAAGTCTGAAAAACACATTTTGGGTCATTTAATGTTGGAAAGAGAGGCTGGGAAGGGTTGAAGAGTGGAAAAAATGATATAGGCCTCTTTGTTTAGGTGGAAGGAGAGCGTACAGGTGGTGCGAATGCCTGCGACACTGCAATAGTCTGCAGACACCACAGTAGTCCACGGACAGAGTCTTGGCTGGAGAGCTTGAGACACACATTTGGGGTTATATGGTGACTGAAAGAGGGCTTGGGCGGACAGCTTGAGACAAACATTTGGGGCTATTTTGTGACTGCAAGAGTGCTTGGTCAGGGTAGGGGAGTGGAATCTTGATGATATGGGGATATTTTCATAGGTGAAACATAGGGTTGGTGGTCCATGTTGATGTCTGCAGACATCATTTGAAATGGGAGGTTCACAGCGAGTTGTGGTGCGGTGGTTGTGGCCAGTGGCCAGATTCTTGGGTGCATGGCTGTATTATGCTGTGGTGCTTGTGACCAGTGGCTAGATTCTTGGGTGCATGGCCATCTGGCCACTGGCCACAACTATTATAATAATATGCATACAGAAATGTATTCTGGGCACTGGATATAACCATTATAATAATATGTATATAGTAATTACAGATAGTGTACGGGCAGTATACAATATTTGTAACATGGTGAAATAATACAATTGAAGTGCAATAGCACTTATGATTGCTGTACCAATGGGGATACATGTTGAGCTTCTTGTACATGGTACTGAAGGAGAAATATTTGCTTCTTTCTCTGTGAAAAAAAGACAGTATAATATGTTAGGCAGGATAGTGCATACAATGCCACATATTCATGCACTTTTGGACCCTCATAATTAGTACTTTCCAAGTACTATGTGTGAAACAACATGTGTTCTGCAGAGTTGCTGTTTCTGTTTGTATAATCATTTGGCAATTGGGGGAAAAATCCATAAGGGATTTAATTTTCACAGTATGTTTGTTTTAAGTGTGCAGTACATAAGGGAAAGTTTAAAGTGCAGGAATAAGTGTATTTGTTGTTTCAAGCATTGTTGCAGTAGGAAGAATCATAATGGTGTATTTGCAATGAAGTTTAATGAAGGATATTTGTGAAGTACTTAGATACCAGTTGGTGTATTCTAACAGTTCATAGTTTGGTAGTTCTGAAGGGTATTCTTTGAAGCAGTTAGACACCTGTTGGCATATTCTAACTATGTTGGTATTCAAAAGTAGCACTGCAGTATTATGGATGCAGTTGGCATATTGCATATTCTAACTGTTGATAGTTTGATAGTTCTGAAGGGTATTGTTTGAAATAGTTAGATACCTGTTGGTGCATTCTAACTATTTTGCACTTCAAAAGTAGCATTGCAGTATTATGGATGCACTTATATACGAGTTGGTGTATTCTAACTGTTAATAGTTCTACAGGTTAGTGACTAAACTTTTTAGACCCTCATAATCAGTACATTGTAAGTACTATGTTTCAAAAAACATCACTGTGTGTTCTGCACAGTTCTTGTTTCTGTTTGCATAATCATTGGGTTATTGGGAGAAAAAAAATCTGTACAGCATTGAAAAAAACTAGATGTATGTGAGTTTATCTTTCATACTATGTTTGTTTGAAGTGCACAGTACTTAAGGTAATGCTTAAAGTGCACTAATTATTGATAGTTTCACAGGTCAGTGACTAAATGTATGTTTAAGAAAAACTGATTCGGCATATGTTAGATTTGCTGGTAATCTCTGTTTTACAGTAACAGAAGTGTTGTTGGATTCAAACCAATCACATCTTATTTAGAGCACGCAGTATAGTGACCTGCAGTGGTTGTGGCACCGGTGTGGTATTTTATGCCAACTGTTGAGAAGGTTGTCTTGCCAAGAGGTACTTGCCTGTGTGTGAAGCTAGTAAGCATGTAGTTGTGTTTAGTACCATCTGCGCTGTACCTTAAACAAATTAGTGTCAGATATTGGCTATGTGAGTTTATGTGGAATGATTGTCTCAATTGCAAAAGGTGCATAACATGGCATGATATGCATTCTGCACCAGCTGATGAAATGGAATGGATTCATAATTTGGTATCGATACATACACAAATCTTTCATTAGGGATGTGCTCTTGTGAAACTTGGTTGAAATCTGTGAAATTTCATTTATAGGTATGTTTTTTTTTTCTCCAGTATTTGCAGCAAGTACTTTAGACATTTCTGTGACTCTTCCTGTGTGTTTATGGTGAATTCTACCATTCCTGCACAGTAGCCCAATTCTTGCCTTATTTCTGAGACACTGTAAATGTTGTCAGGATGTTCATGGCATTTCTGTGAAGGACGAGCATGTGCAACTGGTCTGATCTGTTCAATTAAATGTTTTGAATAATTGGTGGAAATTGGAACAGAAGATTGATTTTACATTTGCATAGCAATTTACACAATTTACACCAGTTGTGTTGTAAAATGTAAATATACCAGATAGTTATATCTCTGTGCCATTTGCTGGAGCTCCACTTGTTTTTTTAGAAGAAATATTTCTCTTTATATCTGCTGATGTATGTGCAGTTGTATTTGCACTGGATAGTTGTGTGGTTGTACCGCTAGATGGAGAAGCAGTTTATTTGGTGGTACTGTTGGTAGATCTCTTATAAATTCTTTTTGCATTCATTTTCTTTTTAAATCTGTACCTTTTTGATGAACAGGGTACATATCTTGATGGGGTGTGTAGAGTTCACGTAATCTGTTGGACTCTAGGATGCAAGGCATGTCAGCCTTGGCTTTGTTTACATCAACATTGACTAGAAATAGTCCTTCAAGTGCATGTAGCTGTGACAGTTCTACATAACTCATACCTTCATTAAAGACTGTGCTGCCAAAGTCAATCAATGCCTGATCTGGGTTAGACCTTGAAAATTGTGAATAGTGACTGCATATGCAAGAGACAGATAGAATTTTTGTCTGCGTACATACATGTCTTTGAAAAGAAGGAAGCCTGCTGTTGAGTGTCCTATCCTTTGAACTTCTGAAAGTTTGTCAAAGTGGATGTAGACAAACTGAAAGTTATTATCATCTGGATTAGTCTTGAAGCCAATGACTGTACCAATTGCTCCATTGACTAAACCTTGCTCCACGTCAAAGTTATGTTTTAGAATTACTCTGCAGTTTAAACACAACATTAACATTTTCTCCAAACCAGCTGTGTTGGAGAAAGATTTTTCTAACCTATTTAGTTGTGCTGATGCTTGTTGACACCCAGGGAGTGTCATGCTGTGCACTTCCAATGTGTATGTGGAGCTAATATGCACTATTGGTTGCTTTTCTTTTTTTAATATTGTCTCATTGAATTTAATAGAGCTCGCTAGGGTTGGCATAAAGGACATGCTTTATACATGGTGTGTGCTGATATATCCCATATAGCTAATGAATGACTCTATTATTTAAGATGGATTGTGCATCTTTAGAAAGAAGACCAGTTCTAATGCTTTTTAAAATGTTAGCATAGGTGAGGTCTGGAGGCTGACTCATGTTTTGAGTTAATTCTCTGTATTGGAATTGGTGCCAGAGATTTACATTTCCTATGCTGCCAAGTGTGTTGCGTCTCTGTTTGTGTCCTAAGGTTTTAAAAAATAGATTCACCTTTCACGGGTGTTAATTATAGGAGATCTCCAAAAACAATTATGTGTTTTCCTCCAAAGGGTTATTTGTCTTCCTTTTTAAGGACTTCTTGCTATTTGAGGTGAATTAAAGCCAATATTAGGTTGGAAACCATGCTTACCTCATCTACTGGATCATTTGCATTTGTTTCAGAATTCTGCGTACTTCAGTAGCAGTTCTGCTGATAGTTTGTAGTATTCTAGTTTTTTGGTGCTCTACTGGAGGAGCAGTAGTCGGTGTAAAGTAACACCTCCTATGTTGTAGGCAGCTAAACCTGCGGGGGCTGTTACAACAGCTGAAAGGTTGTTGTTTGTTAAATTTTAGAGGAATTTGCTGATGATTTTAATTAAGAACGTTTTTCCAGAACCAGCTTCATCACTTACATAGACGAGCAGAGGTTTATAATGTTGGCAGCTACAAGTTTTTCTTTCATGCTACAAACCATGTTCAATTTCTTTAGTCACTTCTAGGTAAATGCTAAGTTGCTCATCATTTAGCTGTGATTTCAACACTGACAAGTTTTCTTCTGATTGTTCATATCGATCTATGGTATTTCCTACTTTGGTCGTGGCTATTTATGTTTCATTTAGAATGAGTGGCTCTTCAAGTGGTTCTTGGCTTCCTGTAACATAAGGTTGACTGCCCTCAGGAGTGTCTTCATCTAGTTGTGCTTGACCTTCTTCCTCTTGTTGGCTTTCATTGTCCAACATGTTTTTGTATTGCTTGAAATTGACATGTGTTATACTGCTTTCATTTGCATTGAATGCAGCTTCAAATGAGTCATGTTTACCTAATACATCCTCTTCTTTTCTCCATGGTTTAAAATGTTGCAGCAGGGCCTTGTAGTAAAGTTATCTATGTTGAGGTGTTTTAAATGATAATTTTACATTATTAATTAGGCTGGGTTCAGTAGGTTTGACAAGGCTTCCTTCACAAGCTGAGACCACATGTTTTCCACTTTTTTAAATCTGGTTTCACATTATTTTTGTAGGAGATGTTTTGGGCTATGTGGTACAGGCACATGTATTCCAAGGCAGTACTTCTGTTTTGGTAGTATGTGTCTAATACATTGTTTTTTAAAATGTCCTGGCTGTTGGGATCATTTATGACTATTGTTTCTATGCTTTGTTAGATTTTCAGTACTCTTTTTCTGGATACAGCTGAACCAAGGCTTAGCCAGACTATGTATTCAGATTTGCCATATAAGGCTGTGCCTGTTAAACAGTCTGCAGCTTTGTGGCATCCACATTCTCTATGGGACAGCATCTTTATGCCAAAGATGTACCTTTTTTGTGACCATGTTTTGTCAGATGAGGTGTCATCCCAGAGGTCTTTTAGCTCTGTTTTCTCAGCTTTGGTGAGATGACATATCTTGCAACAGCAGTGGAATTGTCTGCAATTTATTGTATATCTCTGTTTGTATTCCACAGGAGGGCAATGATTGCATTGTAATCATTGATGTACTTTGAAACGTTGTTTCTTTTAATAAAGTATGTTTTTTATGTGACTTGTGTTTCACACTGTGTCTAACAGAAGACATGAAGCTGTTAACTTGTCCTTTTGCTGAAACTGGTTTACAGAAACCAAAGCAGCATTTGGTGTAGTATTTACCTTTGTTTTTATATCTGTGTCAACAGTATTTGCCACACTTATGTTTTTGGAAGCATAACATTTGTGTACGTAGCTCAGTATGTGTGGTTTCTGAAGGGATGTTGCAGGTTATGTATTCGTGAATAAACTGCAAAAGAGTGGCATCACTGTCATGACCAAATTTTGGAGCATCTCTTATCCACAAAAGCATGTGGATGTGTGGTGCCCCTCTGGATTGAAATTCTTTTCTCCAAAAGAAGAGTCCACTTCTCCGAGGGAATTACCATTTTTATTCCCGATAATGCACAGTTTGGCAATAGAGTAGTGGTGAAAGTATCTTGATACAGTTAGAGGGTCAAGAGAGCAGAGTTCTCCTGGTCTTTTTATGTCTATTCCTTCTTTATTTGGTTTGCTATGTGTCAGAAGTCTTGCAAGTCATCCCATGCATATTCTGCACAACTTAAAGTAACAAACCAATTGGGTAGGCTGAGGTTCCTTAGCATACAACGTACATCAGCTTCACGTCAGAACCAGTATTCTTTTGTACCATGTATGGTTGGCAAGAGATTTGTGATACTTGACTGAAACAGTTCATCTTTGTCTTTTATCTTTTGAAGCTGTTGGGTAGCAGACATGTTTAAAAAATGTGAGCCTGATTTTAATGTGTGTGCAACTCCATAACATACGGTTGCTAGTTCACTTTCGAACAGGAGGTGGAATATGTATACTACATTTTGTCTGAATCTGCGGTCTTCACAATACATTTGTAAAGAGCAATATTCTGATTCTGTTATTTGTGTGGATCTTTCATCATATCACCCTCCTTTACTGTAGGAAAGAATGGAGGAAAGGAACGTGCTTCTACACTTTTCTCCCATATGCTGAGTGGAGATCCTTTGGCTTGACACATTTGATATGTTTCTAATGCATCAACTATGGTGTCTTTGGAGTGTAGTGGGTGAATTATACACTGGTCCAAAATATTGGCTGCAGTAATATGATCTACATGTTCAAATTGCCCAGTTGGTGATGAATCCTGAACTATTTGGGCGGTTTCTCTTAAGTTCTCTTCAATGTTGATATCTTTGTAGTACTCATTTTTTTCATTTATATATTGTAGGGCTTTTCTAACTTTCTTTAAGTCTACTAGTTGTTGCCAAATATTTGTGTCCTTTGTTGGTACGCCATTAACAAGGATAATCAAAGATTGTTCTATTGGCCGTTGCACTCCTAGAGGTTCTCCATTTTCATTAAGATCTAATGGCAAATATACTCCTTTGCCACAAATGCCTTTTAATAATTCTGAAGAAGGCAATTTGGCTGTTTTGGGTTGAAGGTGTGTTATAGCTTGAAATGGGTGTACTGTTTGGATGATAATGCTCTCATACAAATTAAGCTGTTGGAGAGGTTTTGTAAATGGCAATATTTCCAAGTTGTTAATGACAGCACCTGATGGCATTTTGTTATTATCAAGCTCTGTAGTGCAGTATGTGCAAAGTATTGAGGGGACACTTATTTTGTATTTATTATCTGTTACGTGATATTGAGTCATTCCTAATTAATAGAACTATGAGGGTCTTCTCCTCCTCAGCAGCGGCAGACCCCATCCCTATCGTTTGTGGTGTACCCAGGGATCGTGTGTCTCCCCCACTCTGTACAATATATTCACTAAGCCCCTTTTTGATGATCTGGACCATCTTGGTATCACCTACACTAACTACGCATATGATACTCAGATTCTCCTACGACTTTCAGGGGCTTACGTTAAGGATTTGGCCTTCGTGAATAGGGTGTACCTCATCATCCAGGCATGGTCTATGCCTGAATGATGATAAAACAGAACTTATCATCCTGGGCACCCACGCTAATCTCAAAAAACTAGACCAGGTCTATTCCTCCTTCTTAATTGATGGCAACCTCATCAAGGTTGCAAAGGAGGTCAAAACCCTTGCAGGTTGATTCATGGAATTAATGTGCGCTGAAATTTTCAGCGCAAGCATGCGAAAGCATGCGATTCGCAGTGCCAGTGCGAAAATTGCAGCGAAACCCGCGCACAGAGATTCATGGAAGTCCGTGCGCATGTAAATCTCAGGATATGCGCCAAAATTCTGCTTGGCGGACGCTGGCGCACACGTCTCCAAACAGCGTGTGCTACGCGCACGGCAAAATCGCATGTAGCGCGGCACACACAACAGAAGTAGGAGGAACAAAGGGCATGACACGCGGAATGCGGAACAACACGTGAAAATGTGGGCGTCACGGGGGAAGTACAGGAGCTAAATGTGCAGAACACCCACACGCACGTTCAAAACACATATTCATGGATTTGAACGGGGCTAACCCGTGCGCCAAAAAAGACGCGCTAATACGGAAACACGTACGCCAGCAGGAAGCAGGCGTACGTGGACCCGCGCAGCATAAAAGTGTGCGCAAACAACAAACAAGCTCAAACGCCAGGATGAATATACTGTTCCTAGCAGCAGTGGTCGTGGGATACCACAGGAGGAGGAGGAGGATAGTCAGGCCCAGAATTTTCACACCCAGAACCAGCCTTTTTGGGATGCCTGATGACCAGGTGTATGGGAGGTACAGGTTTCCACCTCACATAATACTCAACCTGGTCAGTGAGTGGGAGGATGACCTCACATCACCCTCCCTGTGCTCCCAAGCACTCAGCCCCCTGGAGAAGGTCCTCAATGTAGTGCACTTCTTGGCCACTGGCTCATTTCAGCAGACAAGTGCTATAGTGGGGGGAGTGTCACAAGCCATGCAGTCACGCTGCCTACACCAGATCTTGGCCATCATGACTGCACGCCCATCAGTCCGCAGGCACATATACCTGCCCAGAACACCTGCAGAAAGCCAGGCTGCCGTCAAGGATTTCTACGGGGTGGCACAATTCCCCAAAGTCCTAGGTGCCATTGATTGTACCCATGTTGCTCTATGTCCCCCCCAGGGCATCAGAGCACATCTATAGAAACCGCAAGCACTGGCATTCCATTAACGTCCAGGTAGTATGTAATGCCAAGGGAATCATCACCTCAGTATATGCCAAGTATCCAGGGTCCACCCACGACAGTTTTATTTACAGAATGTCAACCCTAAACCGGGACCTAGAAGCTGGGCGGCATGGCGATACATGGCTGCTCAGTGAGTATAAATGCCACAGCACATGCATGCATGTCAGATACTGAGTAATGTCACAAACCCACTAATGATACCCATCACCACCTCCCCAGGGGACAGTGCCTACCCTCTGAGCACCCACATGATGACGCCAATGCGGAACCCCACCACGCCACCGAGGTAAGATACAACACAGCCCACATTGCAACCCGGGGCATAGTGGAGCACACATTCGGAGTGCTAAAGTCACGCTTTCGCTCCCTTGACCGTTCTGGGGGCAGCTGTTATACGCTCCCCCAGTAGTGTGCAGGATCATAGTGGCAGCATGTGTCCTGCACAATGTTGCAACACGCCGGGGCTTGCCCGTGTACATGGTGGTGCCCCCACATCCCCAACCACATGCACGGCCACTGCACATGGGAGGGGAAAGGGCACGGGAGGAGGCAGCCCGTACGCAGCTGGTGGCTAATTACTTCACCTAAAATCACACCCCTGTGGAGTGCACACAGCCCTGGCACATACCATCTGACAATCAATGATGATGACATAAGGGACAGTCAACTGTCACAACCATACCAGCCTGAGATTGGTCACCTGGAAGTGTTGCATTGTGTGCAACCCTACCTACACAAACACCACCAATGCTGTGTCATCAAAAGACACACGTCTATGCTGCTAAATGCATTACCCCCTTGCAAAATACAACATGACAACAGTGCCATGTCACCCAACCCAACCACAGCACCGCCACCCAACACACCATGGCATGTCATGCTATGTGAGAGCAAACAAAGCAATCCCCAAAACATGACACAAGTGTCACAAAGTACAGTGTCCCTAATGGAAACTGGCCACACACAACATGCTCCCAGTAACGTTGAACTAACAACACACATGACCAAATACTTACCAACAATACAATGCAGCTACACAACCTCAAACATAGCATAAACATGACAGTACTAAGTTAAAGTAGTGGTAGTCTTACAACCTGATTATGCCAGCACATCGACCACTTCCAATTGTACAGTGATGCTGCCATGCAAATGTGTAAGTGCACTGCTTACAACATGAACTCCATCTCCAAAGTAGACGGCCTTGTGAAGACATGAGGAATGAACCTGCAAATTAGGAGGAAGACATGGATGCACAAGCACATATCAATACACCATGCAGTGTACAATACAACAACAATATCCACTAGGAATGTATACACAGTATTGACTACAGACTGCCCACACAGCTCATGGGAGTCCAACGTCACTGTGTAGGTCACTGTCACTTGGGCACACCCTTTGCAAGCCCATGGAAACGGGAAGCAGGAGGGGTGTGTGTCTCACAAACCCAAGCATCTAACCTAAACTCAGGACAAGCCTGCATGTGCCCAGCCGGAATACAGTGGATGCGCACGGGAGCCACACAAGGCAACACACTGTAAAAAAAAACAAATTCAAAAATCAAAAATCCAAAATGGCCATGTGGGGGGTGTGGGGGCACCCAGGAGATCCGAGGACAGGGTGCGCACCAACAGCCACCTGTGTGGATGTTGGGGAAAAAAAAACACCTCCATGGGCTCATGGCCTGCACGGCTATGCCAATGTGGGAGAACTGCTGCTGTCGCTATCATCACCCTCTGCTGCTGCCACAGGAGGTGGTGGTGCTATGGGAGGCAACCAACGCAAAGCCCTGGTATGGTCCTCCATGGCAGCAAGCATGCGGGTGTGGAAGGTCTCGTTCTGGAGGATTATAGTGCGGAGATCCCCATGCACCACCTGACGTGATGCCCGGATCTCCTCCCAAGTTGCCTGCATCTCAGCTGAGAGCGAACGTGTGAGCCGCTCCAGCTGCTGTTCTGTCCTCAAATTAGTGGAAGCCTCAAGGTCAACATGAGTCTCCCTGAGGTGATGGAGTTCTACCCTCAGGGCTTCCCTGTGGCCCTGGGACTCTATTGATATTGATTGGTGTAGAGTCTCCAGTGCCGCCCGTCTGTCCCTGTTGACGCCAACATGTCCTCCCTGTGTGATTGGCAAATGGAGTCTGTTGCCTGCTGTAGTTACTCAATCTGCCTTTCCGGGGAGACAATGGAAGTGGCCATACTCTCCATTGCTTGAGCCATCATCTCAACTGATGCTGCCTGTTGGGTTACCATACCGTACATGGATTGTTCCCATGTGGTATTTCCTGGTGGCATACGGCCACCGCGTCTTCGGGCAGCACTCCTGTTTGGGGCAAGGCGATCTGCGCCTTGCTGTGCCGGCACTGCCTGAGGCTGCAGGACTGCATTCCCCCTTTGATCTGCTGGCCCAGGAACAGGATCAGATGTTGTGGAGTGTGACCCTGCATCTGTAACTGCCAAAGGCGGACTTACCAACACTGACATCCCCATAGAGGGTTCGACCCCTGGTGCAGGTGGGTTGGACAGAACAGAATCCCTGCAAGAAACACTTACCTGCGACGCCACATAGGTCTCATCATCCGAATCAGCACCTGAATAGAGGTCTGGGGAGGTGCACCCAGAGACACCCCTGGACAGAATGGTCTGCAGCAAGATTGGGTTCTCACCCACCACCACACCACGTCTTCCACTGGTGCCCGGTCGTGCCTGAGATCACTTCTGGGTCTGCACCATCTCCTCAACCTCAACAGCATCAAGTGTGTCATCCCCTGCAAAAACATGAAAGACAAAAAATGGAAACAGGCATTAGCACCATAGCACACAAATAGGCCTGACAAGCTACAGAACCAGTACATGATTTACACATGTCCCACATGACTATAACCCTCCCATGCATGCACTGTCACTGAGTTGGAAGGGGAGGTAAAAGGCAGACACTGATGACACCAAGATGGAAGAGCAACACATTTGCTGCATGCTGGGTAGCACTGTCATCACACATTGGCCTGTGAGTGGCATGTCCAATACACATACATGACACATGCCATCACACAGATGGCATGTACCATAGCCATGGTACATTCCACAAGTACATCCATATGTCAGTGAATGAATATTGTCAGCCATCCATGTGAGATGGACATGATTAGATGAAAAATGCTACATATGTGTGACAAAATAGACATGTGCCACACACTGCAACACATCCAGTGTACACAAATACTGTGATTGCAGGCCGATGTACACATCAATGGTTGTGTACTTCAACATGACAGGAAACAACTATCATGTTCCACATTCAAACAGGCCCCAAAAATGTATGTGATCAGGCCAATACTCAATCGGCTGAATGGTCAAATAATTCACCTAACAAGGTAACACATGTGGGCCAATGTGGGGTTCATCAATGACAGAAGCATGTCACAAATGTGACAATAGGGCTGAGGAATGCATAGCAAAAGTGGGAGAATTGAAACAATCAGCGTGAACGAACACTGAAAAATACAAACAATGTTGTTGCAAGATGCCACTTCAAGGGCAACTGCCGTAATGTTGCGCTAAATTACTACTGTGGGCAAAAGGGATACTGTCACACCCAAATCCAAGGCCGCTGAATGTTTTGGATGAAGCACATGGATGACCATATCGCTCAGGCACACACACCCTCAACTGGCACTGAATCAGAACTTGTCACCCAAACAACATACACATGTATTACACACACATGCATGGGGACTCACTGGACAATGCATCATAATCAGGTAGTTCTCCCACACCTTGGATCTGTTCCTCTGTGGCGAAAGCCCCAATAACAGACTCATGTTCAGTGAGTTTGTTGTCCTCTTGTGGAGACCCACCGTCAGTCACCAGAGTAGCGGCATTATTTGAGGCCAGCTTGTTCTTTGCTCTGCGTTTCAGGTCATTCCAACGCTTGCAGCAATCATCAGCTGTGCACCTCACAAATCCAAGGGCACTTATGCGGTCCGCGATGGTCTGCCAGTGTGCCCTACGTTGACCAGGTGTGGTCTTGCACCCTGCAGTCACCACCATTTCGCGGCTATGTGCTGACACATAGGCCACAAGTGCATCAAGTCCCGGATCATTAAAGCAAGGGTTCCTTGAGGTACCGGAGTGTGTAGCCGTGTTTGGGGTCTCAGCCTGTCGTGCCAGAGTACCCTTCTTCATCTTCTTTAAAGGTGGAGCAGAGCCAGAGTGGCTTACGCTGCTCTGGTCAGTAGCGGCGGAATCACCGGTGGACTGGGTAGTAGGAGTGTTGGAATGCACAATGACCATAGGTCTTGATGCAGGCATTGGTTGCAGGGTAATGTTGGCAGGGGAACGTCAGTTTGATGGACCTGGACTGACACTGTCCTGGCTGGGAGAGTCACAGCTGGGGCGGATGGAGCTGCAGCTGCCCCTGCAGCCTCCCCACCCTGCATACTTGGGGCAGCAGATGACATAGCTTCTCCAGATCCACGTGGCTTGGTGACAACAACTTGCACCGCCACACGTGGCCTAGACTTGCCGACATGGAAGTCAGCCAGGGAGTCATCCTGTGCCAGGTCAGGTACACAATGGGCTGGTCCAACAGGGACTGAGCTGGGATGGTGTCAGCCACGTTTCCCTCAACCATGGGGGAGGGGATATGGGTGTCCCTGATTGTTCCTCCACACATGGGGCTATAGGGGCACCCTGCAAATCCCAGCCACGTCCCCTACTGCGCGCACCACGCCCACCTTTTGAAGGTCGGCCACCTTTGCCTCCCTTACCACTTGGTCGCCTCCCAACCATGGCACTGATGTTGTTGTGCGTATGGGAGTTGCAGTAAACTATTGTACTGGGCAATTGGGGGTTAAAGGGGTAGGATACCAGATGGAATGTGTACCCTAGTGCTCTAACAAGGCTGTCTGTGACCCCTGGGGGAAGATGACGGGTCACGCAACGCACAGGCAGCCCAAAATCAAAAATTAACGTGCACGCAACCCCTCGTAGACCACATGCGTGAAAAAATGAACCCGCACTACGCTGTGGCACCCAGAAACACAAAACTAAGCGTATGTTTGGCAGAAACATGTGCAGTTCCCTTAGGGACCACTGCAAAGGATTTAAGACTACAGGTGTTGGCAGTAAACCCACTTGGTAGCAGTCTGTACCACCCAGATTTACCTGGTAGCTGTGGCTGAGCAGTCAGACTTCCCTCAAGAAGAGTTAGGCAGTATGAAAAGTATACACAATAGGCACTCAGATACAACAATACAAGCAAACACTGACCAGAGCTTTGGTATCAAAGTATATACTTATTTATTTAAAAACACACAGTTTGAAACACTCCAGCACTCTTATTGTAAAATATTCTAAACACAGTTACTATTGTAATATATACACCCCTTTTTCCTTATCAGATAAGTCACTGTAAAACACCACTTATTTTCATACAGAGGTGAGCGCTTAACTAGATGGCACTCCAATAAGTTTGTGAGAAAGGGAAGGAAAAAGACAGAATATAGAAAGGTACACCACCCTAAGATTCAGGAACACTATTAGCAAGGCAGAAGAGCAAAAGTCACTGGTGAGCCAAAGTCCAAAGGCTGGGCCCACTCTTAGAGAGAGCAGAGCACAAATGCGCCCAAGATCACTAGGCTTAGAAAGTCTTGCAGCAGGTTCAGAAAGGGTTTAGAGAGGCTTAGGAAAGTTAGGCCAGGGTGTCCCAGGCTAACCCATGTTCGAAAGCCGGGGGCTAAATCTACCCCGTACAGTCGGTAGCAAGGGAAGCCAGGCGGTACACGGTACCTTAAGTGGGAAGGATCCTCCAGCGGTGGCAGTTGTTCCTAGTAGTGGGTGCCAGTTGCGTCATCATCCAGGGGAAGAGAAGATCTCGACTTGGAGGAAAGATGAAGGTTGTTGCCCTACCAGGGCAGAAACCAGCTGCAGAGTTTTCCGGTTAAAGGTGGTACCTTTGTTTCGCGGTCGTGGTAAAATGTGGTATCCCGGTTGCTGGGGTGCTTGGTACGGGCAAGGTGGCCATGAGGTACATCAGGAAAGCAAAAAGACGGTGAAACTGGTTATCCCCACCAGTCAAAGGAAGAAGACTCTCCGGCGGGAGATCTCCTCTGTCGTTGGGAACAGTGGTGAGGCAGTCCAGCAGGGCTCCACCGGTGGTGGTGTCGTGGCAGGTCAGCTCAGCTTCTCCCTCGTCAGATTCTTAGGTCCTGTGGCGACTTCTGAAGTTCCAGTCCCCAAAGCCCTGCTTTTATGCAGCAATCCCCCATTCACTCAGCCTAGCTGTCACTCAAACATGCTAAGTGGTGAGCCGGCCGGCTCACCACTTGGGCCAATCAGGATGGAGTGCGACTTGAGTTGCCTAGGCAACTCAGTCCAGGGTGCCTAAATTTCCCTCCACCCCTCCTAAGTACCCCCGACAGAGTGGCACCACTTTGGAGGGCTTCTGTGGAGAAGCCCGCCAAAAAGTGGAACAAAGGGCTCGACTTGGGTTGGAGTCACAGAAGAGAACACAAACGCCATTTTAGAATCAAGTTTTGGCAAAAAATACTAACCGGAGAATTAATATTAATTAAATAAACCGGTGGTATGTTCGAGGCTACCGTAAATAATTAAATAAAGATAGTAGTCTAAAACAATGGGAAATCCCAAAGGAAAATATTTGCGGTTGAATATAAAAAGTAGTATCCATGCCACCAGCCAAAACTCGAGCAGGGGGGACGGAGACGTGCACCCTCGACTAACAGACCCTGTGGCAATTGAATTGCCCCAGCCAGCATGTCCACAATATGATGGTTTGTACTGGTTCTGTTCAGAATTTAAGACTAGTAAAGTCAATGGTGACTTTACATGCCCTGGGAGACAGTAGTCAGTCCCAGGGTATGGAGTCTATACTGGGGGGTTACTATGACACCCCTGTGTTACTGCACGGAGGGTGCTGTGTGACACACATCACAAAAACACATGAAGCCCTATGGAGTAAAAGACCCCATAGCCCATTAAACACATCTAGATTCAAAGAAACACACTCAAATCATGCCCAAGAGTTAGGGTAAAAGAGTCTCACTCTTGGCAGGAGAAAAAAAATAAACCCCAAAAATCCAGCAAAGCTGCTGGGGGACTCACTAGGTTAGGAAATTCAGCCTAAACAGAGAATTCTCCCTAACAGCGTACGCGTAATACACGAAGCCTACAATGACCTGGGGAACGCGACACACGGGGCAAGCACAGTTGTTAAGTACATGGGGAACTCACCGTCTGCCTGGAAAAAGAATGTGAAAAATACGCGCATGTGCGTGTTGGCAACACCCCCGATGTCTGAGGAGACAGGACAAAAGGAGAAGTGAACTCTGTTTGAGGAAACAGGCCCAACAAAAATTCAGAAAATAACTGTCAGAGGTAACAGGGAGTACGAACTAGAAACGCTGTGAAGTAATCGCATGTGAACCGACAAGAAGTACAGATTTTCACCCACTCGCTCTCCACGAAAAGCATGTACAAGGAAATGGCATCCTACATGTAGCTTTTAAACCAGCCCACACGTACACGTCAGATATGCGTGTACGCGGGCGCTTTCCTCCAATTACACGCAATGACACTGGGACGTGCAGTTTTTCCATGTGTGCTCTGTCATCACGTGCTATGAGGGAAACGCCCGCGTGCGTAAAGTAACTTACGCGCTTACGCACTAAGGGCCTTTGGTCCAATGAAATTGCGTGCGTGTGCTGACGCGCATACGCGCTAAGACCCTTTCCTCGAATTACACGCTGACGTGCAATTTGTTCACATGCCAAATCACTCCGTATCAAGCTGGCCATGCGAAAACACACGGAAGACCACGCTCCTGCCGAGAAGGCCGAATTACTGCCCCCCAGAGCTCCAAGCACACTTCCACCTGCCATCTGCTGCTGCCTGACTGCCTGCTGCCCATGTGCCCTGCCATTTGCTGCCTGCACGTCAGCCAGGGGTGTAGTTGCTGTGACCACCCCTGCTGGAACCGAAGACTCCCGACTGGGATTCCATCACTCCACAGCCCAGCCCCAGGACCCAGTTGCCCACCCACTCCGGCCTCTGGGGTTGGCATATCCAGCACAACACCATCTGGCAGCACTGGCAACCCCCAGCCAGAGAGGCAGAGGGCCAACAGCTTCACTGCCTCCGACGCTGGTGTCCTGGTGGAGCAACTCCTGTGGCAGTATGATGCCCTCTTTGGAAGTTTGCACGCCGACAATGAAGGACGGACCAGGATCTGGATGGACATTGTGACTGTCATTAACGCGGAGGGGGTGGCAGTCCGTGACTTACATCATGTCAAGAAGCGCTGGGAGGACTTCAGGTCCAGGACCCTCAACAAGGCCCGGCGCCTCGCTAAGGGAGCGGATGCCAAGGGGTGCCGGGTCCAGCTGTCGAACCATCAAATGAGGGTCCTGGAATGCATACGCCCAGTGATCTACATCCAGATCCTTGAGAGGCAGACCCGTCTGGAGTTGAGCGCCAAGTGTACATGCATGTTGATAGTACGCTGTGCGTGTCGTGGAGTGCCAGTAGTGTGCAAGTTGCACATGTGTTTATGTAGGCATGTAGGGATGTGTATGAACATGGGCGTGAGGCTGCCACATGTGAGTCCTCTCAGTTGTGAGACACATTGATGGTGTATGTGTTGGTAAGCATGCTGGGCAAGTGCAGGTGTGGGAGCACACATGTTTGAATTTCTGTGTATGTACATTGGCATGGTTGTGGCATGGATGGTGGTTCATAATGCATGTATCTTCACTGTCTACATATGCATGTATGTGTATCTGACAAGTGTGCAACTCTGATGCAACATGGATGCACGTGACACTGATATGTAGATGGATGAATGGCAGATGTGACATGTATGGCGATCTCATCACTGCAACAGTTGGAGGAGATGTAGACCTGCATGTAAGTGTGGTGGCTTGTGTGCATGTCTAGTGCATTCCTTGTGTTTCATGTGATGTCAGGCTCACCTTTGTCTGTTCATGCTGTTGTATTTGTATGGATGGTGCTGCCTGGTGCAATATTGCTGTTGAAATGTTCATGTGTGTGAGTTAAAATGACATGTGTGTCATGGAGTGTGATGCCGTGTCTGTAGTTAAACAATGCCACTCATGTGCAACTGTCATCTGTGCATCAGTCCATTGTACAGTGCCCTGGTGCCTGTGTTTTATCTCTCCCTGTCTGCAGCGTCAACTGAAGAAGAGGGCGGAGAGGGTGCTGTGGAGCACAGCGGCAGGGATCATACCTGCCAGCCGGAGACGCAAGGCCCAGCTCCCCTCCCAGGGTGTCCTTTTGTCGGGGAGTGAGGAGTCTGGTGCCGCGTCCCAGGCCGCAGCTGCCGAGGGAAGGTCCAAGAGGTGGAGGTCGGAGTTGGACTCCTCAGCAGCAGAAGAGGCAGCTGAGACCCCACAGGGTGCGACGTAGGAAGATGGCACGGAGTCATCCAGGTTGGTGGGGGGTTTGGTGGAGGAGGAGGCCGTGCAATGGACAGACACGGGGTCTGGAGGTGGGTATTCGATTGCTGCTAGTGGTTCAGTGCACGGGCAGGGACAGGAGGCAGCACAGGCCACCGCGGAGGTGCCTGTGTGTAATCCTGTCCCAGATCCTGTGACTGCATCATCCCGCACCAGTAGGGATGCCTACGTCCAGACCCGTTTTCAGGGAGGGGATTCGCTTACAACAACTGGCCTTCCTCTCCCTGCGGACGTGGCTATCCCGGACCGGGTTGAGCCTGTCCTGGGTGGGGTGGCGTTGCGTCAACGGGCCATGCAAGGTGACCTGCAGTCTTTTCATGAGGAGACTGCACGTCTTCTTGAATGGCTCGTTAACCGCGTTGACCTACTGGGAGAGCTCACCAGGGCCAGCTTCCTCCGTTTTCTGGACCTTGTTCCGACCCCCTCCTCAACTGAACCCCCTATGCCCCAGTCATCCTCCATGCCATCTTCCCACCCATGTATCACCTAGGTACCCTGTGGAGCTGCCTCTGAACCTGCGGCCAGGCTGGTGGAGGACACATCCCTGCCACAATAGGGAGTCGGACGTCCAGCAGGGGTGGCCACCTCAACAACTGCACCCCAGCTGGAGGAGGATGTGCAAGCAGCACGAGCCAGGGCACAGGTAGAGGCACAGCAGCAGCAGCAACAAGGTGGGAGCCATCATGGCTCAGGGCCTTCGACATCAGAGGGGCAGGCATCGGCCAGAGGGCAGGAGGACCCAGGACTGGAAGTGTCTTCCATGTGGCAGCGGTTAGGCCATGCTATAGATGGGGAGCGGCAGCGGGCAGAAGAGGCACGGTTCACAATGGTCGGGGTGGAGAACTCCATGCGTAGGGCCCTGAGGCGGGCCGAGTGCCTCGAGGCAATTCGCAGGGAGTTGGAGGAGAACATTTCGTCGTCCCTGCAAACCCTCGGGGCCATGGAAGAAGACCGCCTCCAGGACATTGAGCAGGAGTTCAATGATTCTCTGGCCTGGGACATCCAAAAGTGAGCCGTCGGACTATCCTGCTGCCCTTGTAAATAGTTTTTAGAGTTAGGTTTCCTTTTCGTTTTCCTTTTATTTGTGGTCAATGGACAATGCCACACAAATTTGTATATAGTTATATTTTTATTTAGTTTGTTAGGTAGGTTTCATTTTTTTCGTTGGGATCATGGACCCTTTACATCCTTGGACAATTGATTGTATATAGTTTCATCATGTATTCATTTTTTTTTTTTTTGCATAATGGACATGGAGCAATGGATTTATTTTTTCCGGACAATGGATTGTAAATATTTTTCTATGGATTGATTTCTCTTTTTTTTTATTATGAACATGAAGCAATGGAGATTTTGTTTGTACATTTCCTTTGGATTTGCATTGTTGGAGGGTGACTTTGGACTGTTTTTCTTTCAAATTTTTTTGGATTGGTTATCATTTTTATTCAATCATCTTTTTCACATGCTTTTTGAAGCAATGGAGATTTTTTTTACATTTCCTTTGGATTTGCATTGTTGTAGGGTGACTTTGGACTGTTTTTCTTTCAAATTGTTTTGGATTGGTTATCATTTTCATTCAATCATCTTTTTCACATGCTTTTTATTTCATGTTTCATATTTTGGTATGCTTTCATTTCATTTTTGATTTCATGTACATAATACATTTTCATTTTTTAGTTCCATGTGTGGGATTCGCTCATTGGATTGATGCATGTGAAAATGTGGGTTTACACAAGCAATGCCAACCAGTGTATGTGTGTGACGGATATGTGTTGATGTACGTAGTTGACTTTTGGTTTGTGTCATGAGATTGGCATTTCACTGCTGAGGGGTGGGGGTGCAGGGGGACATGAGTGGGGGCCTGCTGTCAGGTGCTCCTCCGTGCTGGGGGGTGGGGGTGCAGGAGGACATGAGTGGGACATGAGTGGGGGCCTGCTGGCAGGTGCCCTACAGTGCTGGGGGGTGGGGGTGCAGGGTAACATTAGTGGGACATGAGTGGGGGCCTGCTGGCAAGTGCCCGTCAGTGCTGGGGGGTGGAGGTGCAGGGGGACATGAGTGGAACATGAGTGGGGGCCTGCTGGCAGGTACCCCACAGTGCTGGGGGGTGGGGGTGCAGGGGGACATGAGTGGGGGCCTGCTGGTAGGTGCCCCTCGGTGCTGGGGGGTGGGGGTGGAGGGGGACATGAGTGGGGGCCTGCTGGCATGTGCCCCACAGTGCTGGGGGGTGGGGGTGCAGGGGGACATGAGTGGGGGCCTGCTGACAGGTACCTCTCAGTGCTGGGGGTTGGGGTTGCAGGGGGACATGAGTGGGACATGAGTGGGGGCCTGCTGGCAGGTGCCCCACAGTGCTGTGGGGTGGGGTGCCGGGGGACATGAGTGGGGGCCTGCTGGCAGATGCCCCTCAGTGCTGGTGGGTGGGGGTGCAGGGGGACATGAGTGTGACATGAGTGGAGGCCTGCTGGCAGGTGCCCTGCACTGTTGGGGCGTGGGGGTGCAAGGGGACATGAGTTGGACATGAGTGGGGGCCTGCTGGCAGGTGCCCTGCACTGCTGGGGGGTGGGGGTGCAGGGGGTCATGTGTTGGTGATCAGTAGTGCAAACTGACATGTGGCTTGGCTGGGGGGCATGCCCATGGTGGATGGGCTGCCTGTGGGACATGACCAGGGGTGCACGGTAGTCCCCTGTGGTGTGGGCTGCCTGCAGGAGACGTGGAGGGTGTAGAGGGAACACTGCCACCCACACTGCCAATTCACGTGCATGACCATGATGTCCCTGCACACACACATCCATACATGGCCTATGTCACACATACAGGCAAGCATCAGACTACCAGCACTCCACTGCAATAGGGACTAACAGTTTCTGGCACCTGACTTTCCAGGCCAACAGGACATGTAATGTCATTCTGGCACCGGAAAGCTAGGTGCCAAAAAATGATTGGAAATCTGGTGGCAACCCATCTGCAGCACTGTCAGGGTTACCACCATACTCATAATGAGGGCGCATTTTATTAAGTCTACACAGCAATGCTTGGCCACTTACCGCTCAACTCCAGAAGGGTCTGCCTCCGAAGGATCTGGGCATGGAGCACTGGGCCTACGCGTTCCAGGACCCTCATCTGGATAATACTCATGCGTGCCCGGCCCCCCTCCGCGAGGTGCCGGGCCTTGTGGAGCCTCCTGGACCTGAAGTCTTCCTAGCGCTTCTTGACGTGCTTGATGTCGCGGGTTGCCACCCCCTCCGCGTTGATGGCAACCACTACGTCGTCCTAGATCCGCTCCCGTCCTTCCTTGTTGGCGTGTGATGTTCCGAAGAGGGCATCATAATGCCCCAGGACATGCTCCACCATGACACCAACTTCGGCGGCAGTGAAGCTGGTGGCCCTCTGCCTCTCTGGCTGGGGGTTGCCAGTGGTGCCAGATGGAGATGTGCCCGACATGGCAACCCCAGAGGCAGGAGTGGGTGGGCAACTGGGTCCTGAGGCTGGGCTGTGGAGCGATGGTATCCCAGTCTGGAGCATTCTGTTCTAGAAGCGGTGGACACAGCAACTGGACACCTGCAGATGGCTGATGTGCAGGCACCAAATAGCAGGGCACATCCGCAGCAGACAGTCAGGCAGCAGCAGATAGCAGGTTGGAGCGTGCTCGGGGCTCTGGGGGGCAGGAAAATGGCCTTCAGGCAGGAGCGTGGTCTTCCCTGTGTGTATGCATGGCCAGCTTGATACTGAGTGATTTGGCACGTGAGAAAATTGCACGTCAGCGTGTAATTCGAGGAAAGGCCCTTAGCGCGTAAGTGGGTCAGCACACGTATGCGATTTCATTGGACCAAAGGCCCTTAGCGCGTATGCGCATCTGTGACGTATCGAGCATGGGCGTTGCCCTTTCGCGTGTAAACCTTCAGGTGAACCCCAGGAATACACGTACCCCACTCGCACAGGCCCTTTCGGGTGTGAAACTTCCCACGCACCCCCGTAATACACTTACCCTGCTGAAATCGCGTGTGAGACTTCCCACGAATCCCAGTTATACACGTACCCCACTCGCACAGGCCCTTTCGCGTGTGAAACTTCCTGCGAACCCCTTAATACATGTACCCTGCTCCAATCGCGTGTGAGACTTCCCGCGAACCCCCGTTATACACGTACCCTGCTCCAATCGCGTGTGAAACTTCCCGCGAACCCCAGTAATACACGTACTTCGCTCGCACAGGGCCTATCGTGTGTGAAACTTCCCATAAACCCCTGTAATACATGTACCCTGCTCCAATCGCGTGTGAGACTTCCCGCAAACCCCAGTAATACACGTACCATGCTCCAATCGCGTGTGAAACTTGCCACAAACCCCAGTTATACACGGACCCCACTCGCACAGGCCCTTTCGCGTGTGAAACTTCCTGTGCACCCCCGAAATACATGTACCCTGATGAAATCGCGTGTGAGACTTCCCGCAAACCCCAGGAATACACGTACCCCACTGGCACAGGCCCTTTTGCGTGTGAAACTTCCTGCGCACCCCCATAATACATGTACCCTGCTCCAATCGCGTGTGAAACTTCACGTGAACCCCAGTTATACACGTATCCCACTTGCACAGGCCGTTTCGCGTGTGAAACTTCACGCAAACCCCAGTAATACAAGTTCACCGCTTGGCGTTTGCTGTTTGGCAGCCCTGTAAACTGGTCCAGGGTTAGCGCAGCCCTTTGCGCTGGATTTAGGATTTTGATGGCTTTTCCTTGCGCGAGGGCGTTCTTGGGGGCGTAACTGGCGCTGCTGCAGGGTCGCTGCGCCACTCTGCACCACGGCTGGTTTTGGAGGCTAAAATCCATGAATACGCTTGGCGTGGAAATCAATTTTAGCGCACGCGGCTTGGCCAGACATTCGTATGCGAACACTGTGCACCAGCCACGTGAGCCACTTGTGCGCGTAATTCTATTAATTACCCCGTTGGTTTCTACATTGACTCTACCCTCTCCTTCTCCAAACAAGTGAACGCTATGTCATTCGCCACAACCTACACTTGCAAGCGCATTAGAACTGGCAAACCCTTTCTCTCTAATGAAAACTGCATTATCCTGGCCAGTGCCCTTATACTTTCGAGACTTGATTATTATAATGCCCTATATATCAGGGCCAACAAATTGATTATCCAGAGGATACAAATCCTCCAAACCAATGCCTTAAGAGTGGCTGTCAGTGTGACCAGGAAATCACACATAACTATAATTAGATGCCAACATAACGGACTCTCAATCCTTAACAAAATTCAGCTTAAAACGGCATCCATTACCCACAAAGCATTGAATAACGCAGCCCCCACCTATCTCATGGACAAATTCCATAGGAGAACCATTACTAGACCCACGAGACACTCTAATTCCAATTGTCTCACTATCCCAAGATTCAAACTTTCTAAGGTTGGCGGTTGCTGCTTCCCTGTAAAAGCTGCCCAACTTTGGAACTCCCTGCCACATACCATCAGAGAAGATCAACCTCACATGAAATTCCGACTCAACTACATGAACTGGCTTAAGTCCGCTGATCCTTAGACCATCCTTGTGAGTACCCTGGATGTAATTGGGATTTCGCTAATCGTATACATCTGACCTCTTTGCTCTGTAAATATGTAAATATTCTGAATGTATAGATGCTTATATATTTGATTTGTCTATATACTTTATTTTGTAATTTGTTGAACCTAAGCTTTTCATATCCTGTAACGGTTGCAACTTGATAACCTTGGGTCTGGTGCTCATTATAAATGAATAAACAAACAAACAAACAAACAAACATATAAAGCTAATGGGAACCATAGGGATTCCTCATAGTCCTCTATTTTGTAAGTCATATCTACAATTTCTGTGCTGTTTTTATAAAATGTTCTGCGACAACACACACATACTTGGTATGCTACTTCAGCATATGCGCTTTTAAACTTTGCTATTTCTTATTTGTATGTGTTTGTTAGCAGATTGGTGCTTGCAAGGTTTGCGCTAACGTTCTCTAAATTTTCTAAATCATCTTCACTTCCCAAATATTTACTTTGGATGTGTGCTATTTGTTGAAAGAGTTATTTGGCTGTTCCATGTAGGAGAATGTTATTAAAATGTTGCAATTATAAAGCAGGAGTTTTTGCATTCTACAGTCTCTGCGGGAGATTCTGTATAGTGGAATGGTGTGTTCATTACATTTTGATGTGGTGGAAGGTACTTTTGAAATGAAGGCTGATTAATGTCCTCACACACTCCAGTGTATTTGCGGACTGGACAGGAGTACATGGTTTGTATAGTTTGTATTCTAATTTCATCTTTCCCTTTCATATAGTGATTGAGTAATTGTTGTAAAGATTTTAGAATGTTCGGCGTATGTTACACATTGAGCTGCATGGCCAATTTTAGACTGGATGGATTGGTTGTGTGAAAGGAACAGTTGATTTAAAGTTTGTTGGGGATCTGTTTTCCATAAGGGTTTCTTGTGCTATCATGATATTTTCTCCCATTCCATAACCTTGGCCATTACTATGTATGGCAATTGTGTTTTTCTGGTCTTGTTTATAAGCCTCTTCATTGAAAATGGTTCTGTGCTGCTTGTGTGAATCCATTCACCTTCATTGAAGTTTGAAAAGGTATTTATCTTGACATTGCACATGTTTATAATACTGTTTGTAATTTACTGATTCATTTTGTTTGTGGTTTCATTCTGTTTAAAATTAAAATACACAATTTTCTTTTCAGCAGAATTGTGCTGTCAATTAGAGTATCCAGGATTAGTCGTCTGGCCTTCTGTTCTGTCTGTTGGAAAGAAAAGGAAAGGGTGGGGTTGAAAGTTGTGGAATATATATGCATGTATTGGGAATGACTGTGTGAATATCATGGCAGACATATATAGAGGGCTGCCTAATGTGTAATGGGCTGACACTTGTGGTTGGGAAGGTTGGAAGAGTAGCTGTCTGTGTAGATGTGTGAAGGGATTGGGTTAGTGCATAATACAGTGGTCAATGAATAAGTGAGGACATTACAACATTTTCAGGATAATAGTGGGTGTTATAATAATGGTATTTAGGTGGCCATAGAAAGAGTGTACATGTTGAGGTGTGGTGAGCAACAGACAAATAATAGTTGTTTTTAAAGGAATTTTGTAGGCTGCTATGTGACGAAACTGTACTGCACGAGTAACAGAAAGAATGCTACTGCTGTAAAGCACTTACTTCTTAGGATGTGACGAGTAGTTTCCTTCTTCAGATTGTTGCCTTCCTGGAGGTTGTTGTTCAGAGTAATTGTGAAAGAAGAGCAATAGTGGCTATATATGCTAGCGGTGAAGTAATCTTTGTACAGGAAGACATTATTTATGAATGTAGGAGGCCTTGTTGTAAAGAAGACTTAATAAAATGCGCCCTCATTATGAGTATGGTGGTAACCCTGACAGTGCTTCAGATGGGTTGCCACCAGATTTCCAATCATTTTTTGGCACCTAGCTTTCCGGTGCCAGAATGACATTACATGTCCTGTTGGCCTGGAAAGTCAGGTGCCAGAAACTGTTAGTCCCTATTGCAGTGGAGTCCCATAGGACTCTACAAGAATGGGGACAGTGGGGCATTGGCTCCATTGGTAATGGGGCTGTTGGTTCCAGAGAAGTATGCCTAATGGTACTGCAGCAAGAAGTGTTTAAAAAGCTGTCCTTTTTGGGGGGCTGTACATGAAAGTTGAAAAATGGTTTCCTGGTTTTATAGCAGCACTGTGTGTGACTTTTTCATAAAAAGTGGAGATGGAAACATTTGTACAGCACTTTTAAGTGGCACTTGTGTGAAAGTTTACTATGTTCTCAGTGCATACATACTTGCAATATGATACATTCCAATGTGTAGTTTCTTATTAAGTGATGGTGCTTTTGTTTGTATTATGGGAGTTGTGGTTGCACTTTTTCCATTAGGCAAGGTGCAATTAAAGTCCCAGAAGGCAGAGACAAATGTAGAAGCCAATGAGCACATACAGATTAGAAAGGGGAATGTTAGCAAGTATGCATGTGTGTCAAAGTTAATACAATTGCACACACTGAGTGTTATTTCAAAACTTTGCACAAATTGTTTTCATTTTCTTTCATTTTTGTTTTAATTACACAAAGTACTGTTGTAAATGTACAAACGCACTTGGAATGGTGCTGAAATTAATATTTTTAAACGCATTGCATTGTCCCAATTTCATTTGATGTAGATGCCATGCTTTAGCAACATACTTGGAGGGTTCGTTTTCAGTTTGGATTGTGAGAGTTGTAGTGTGACTTTGCTAGTGGAGAAGTGGTATTAAAAGTGACAGAATGAAAGGCAAAAATAACACTTGGTAGGCTATAATGGGTCATAAAGGGCAGTAGGAATGTACTGTCAATATATTGAACTTTCACACAGGATCTGTAATTTCAACATGCTGTAGAATTGTGTGATTTTCTTTTCTTTCACAAAAAATAAACAGACAGTGGTGCTGAAATTGCAAATATATATGTTTAAACTGTGATGAAAATGCTCACGAAAATAACACTTTGTAACCAGCCAACTGTCACTTGATGTCAGGAGATGGGGCAAAAGAGAGTATGATTACTGAGTAGGTTAATCCAGGGTAAGTGGCAAGGATCCTGTTTATATGCATTTGTAAAAGTGTTGGAAATATAATTTTACAAATATAAGCATACCTGTACTTTGTCTTGATAGATGCAGATGTGGATGAATATGCAAATAGAAGCCTTGGAGATTGTTATAATACTTTCTGATGCAGGTGCTTATGAGTAACAGGAGACATGTACTCTGAAAGTTCAACAATAAATCTGAAGTGTCGAACTAAGATGACAGAGATAGATGTAGAATTTTTTCATGTGATTGGTGGATGAGTGTGTGATGGCTTCAAAGTAGCCAATGAAGGACTGCTACAAATATTAAAGTGGAAAGGGAAGAAAGGCTGCTCTGTGTTACGGGGTCTATGGACAGCGTGATAGTCCACGGACAGGTCATGCCACATCCACGTCTTTTATGGGTGGCTGGCATGGAAAGGGCACTGTGGGGATTAGCCAATAAGGTATTCGGGCTGTGATATATAGGAAGAGAGGGTAGCAGTTCTTTTCATTGTTGTTTTTTGGGAAGATGATTGTGGTTGTTGAGATGAGAAGGCTTACTGAGTGGATGGTTGGATTTCTTGGATGCAGAATCTGAAAGGTACACAGAAATGTGTTTCTTTTCTGTTAATATAATATTGGATTGGAGGGAGATGAGGTTTCCTGGTATGGTGTGCCTGGCCAAACCTGGGTTAGTTTATTTTCATACTGCAAAAACATGTCTCATTTCCAATGTCCAGATTTCATTGTAGTACATTGTGGAGGACATACTTTGGGATAATATCTTTAAAGATTGCATTGAAACATATGCTGAAAGCACTAATGGGACTATTTTCACATGGAAAGATCATCTTTTCAAAGATACCTCCTAGGGCAGTATGGAGATGCACCAATCTGTTTTGGCCCAACGAGGAGCAGGAAGGCGCCATGTGTTGTGACTCACCACCTAGGAGATTCCCATGACTGCACCGAGGACTGAGGGGATCGTGGATGCTGAATCCCAGACCGTCTGGATGACCAGATCCCTGTGTCAAGATAAGTTCTTCCTATTAATCTATCTTTCTGTTCTTTAAGACTGACAATCAGAGGTATCAATTAATCGGAAGAGTGGAGTACAGACACCACAAACAACACCAGCTGTAAATAGTATTAACAGCATTTAATGGCATGAACATGTGATTCAGAATCAAAAAAAGAGAGATAGAGACAATAGCTAACTTCCAAGTGAGGATTGAGTTTCCCTGAATAGAATGTAGACACGCTGAGCAGTAGGTGATGGTGAAGTCCAACAGGGAAAAAATATGCCAACGGGCGTGTCTAGCTTTCAAACATTTTGCAGATTTTAGCGCTAGCAAATTGCGATGATCCATAAAGACCTGTACTGGATGGTTTGCACCCATCAGATGATGCCTCCATTCAATGAGGGCATTGCGTACTGCCAAGAACTCAGGTTCTGTGATTGTATAGTTCTGCTCATAGGGTATTAGCTTTCTGGAAAAGTAAGCTACTGGGTGTAAGACAGCAGTGTCTGGGTATTCTTGGAGAGGATGGCCCCAAGCGCTCTGCCAGAGGCATCTGCTTCCACAATGAAAGGCAAAGCAGGATTGGGGTTGCTGCAATACTGGGGCGATAGTAAAAGCAGCTTTGAGAGTATCAAACACATGCTGGGCATCGGGATTCCAAGAACAAGGGACCTTCTTACTGGTGAGAGCAGTTAAAGGAGCAACCACAGAGGTGTAGGAAAAGATAAACCTTCTATAGAAATTGGCAAAGCCAAGAAAGGACTGTAGCACCTTTAAGGTGGTAGTCGCTGGTCAATCGAGCACTGCCTTTACTTTAGCCTGGTTCATCCGTGCGCCCTTGCTAGTCAGATCATAACCAAGGAATTCTACTTCTGTGGCATTAAATATGCACTTCGCAACTTTGGCAAAAAGGCAGTTTTCTCTGAGGTGTTGCAAAACAGAGGAGACATGGAAGACGTGCTGATTGTAGGATGTGGAGTATATCAATATATCATCTAAATAAATTATGACAACATTGATCCAACATGTCCCGGAACACATCATTAATAAAAAACAGAAACTTTGCCGGGGTGTTGCAAAGCCTGAAGGGCATAGCACCATATTCAAAGAGGCCATAGTGTGTCTTGAATGCTGTCCTCCACTCGTCTTACTTTCTGACTCTGACGAGATTATAGGCCCAACATAAGTACAACTTTGCGAAAATGACAGATGAACCTAATTGATCCAGGAGGACGGATGTCAGTGGCAATGGATATTGCTTGCTTACAGTGATGGTGTTGAGACCCCGGTAGTCAATGCAGGCCCTCCTTTATAGGGACGAAGAGCAAAGGTGATGAAGCAGGAGACCTCACGGGGCAAATGAAACCCATGAGCAACAATTTATCTATGTATTCTTTCAGAATCAGATCTTCCTTCTGGGTGAGAGTATGCACACAACCGGTAGGAACCTTGGCATCAGGAACCAGGTCAATGGGGCAGACATACGGCCTATGTGGGGGCAGTTGCTCGGCCTTACCTTTGTCAAAAACATCTTTGAGGCCCTCATATTATTTGGGAAGAATTGTGACTTTTGTGGCCGAAATGGATCCAATTATACTAGCAGTATCAAGCAAAGGTTGACAAAGGCCAACATGTTTTGAGGTGTCAGTACCAAGACAGTGGTTCTCTCAGAAGTCCAAAAGAAAACAGATCTCTTGGGTTTGGCAATCAATGGCAGGATTGTGCTGAGATAGCCAAGGTAGACCAAGAATGGTTTTGAACTGAGCTGCAGTGATAAAATCAAAGACGATGGATTCATAATGTCCACATTCAGAAGACATGTTCAAGTGTTCAAGTCTGTTGTGCATTCTGTCACCAGAGAAGAGGCGAGGGCTGTCCCTTCCACCACGTTCACAACATCAGGTTGAGATTTGTGATGACAGGAATACCTAATTCAGAAGTGTAATGTGAATCAATGTAGTTGCCCGTGGCACCTGAGTAAATAACCGCCAATGTTTTCCAGTGTTTCCCCGGAGGAAATGAAAATATGACGGTGGCTGTAAATGGAGTTACAGAACTGGTCCCTGAGGAGTCCGGAGGTGAGAAACTCAACAGTCGGACTCTTTTTACTGTCGAGCTTTGGAGTTTCCAAACCTTTGGCTGTTTTTTAGGACAAGACTGTAATAAATATTCAGCCAAACCACAATACATACAAAGGTTGTTTTTTCTATGATTTTCCGTCTCTTCAGGTGATAGGGGACCAAGCACTGCACCGATTTGCATTGGTACTGCCTTTAAACATACCGAAGATTCGGAACATGCAGGTACCAGAAGAATGGGTCTCCTTTCACCTTTCCTTTCTGCCTTTCTATCGTCAATCTGGTGCACCAGATCCAGCAGGCCAGGGAAGTCAGTAGGAACCACTGGAACAGGGCCATAGTGTCTTTCAATGGGTCAGAAAGACCTTTGTGGAAAATGGCAGCTTTCTTGTCCTCAGGCCACGCTGTTTTGGCTACTGACTGATTAAACCTAGCAAGGTATTTTAGGAGAGGTGTCTCCCTCTGCTGAAGATTCAGCAACTCTAGGTCAGTGGCCTGTGTTCTATATTGTGTGTCAAAGACACGACTCATGGCAGTGATTAACAAGTCTCAGTCATAGAGCATATAACTGTTGTTCTCCAGTAAGGGTTGGCCCAGGTTGTGGCCATACCACCCAGATATGGCAATACAAAGGCTGCTTTGGTAGTGGAGTCAGGGAAGGAAGCAGGATGGCACAAAAAGTGGAGCTTGCTATGGTTGATAATCGTTCTGTCATTTTTTGGGTCACTGACAAACCTCTTTGGGGAGCCAAAGGGAATTGAAAAGACATAAGTAGAGGAACAGGATCCTGCCTAGGCAATGGGTATTCCAAACCAGAGGCAGCTGCCGGGCTGCGTCCTCTGCTCGAGGTGAGCAAGTCTACTCTTGTAGTGCGTCTATGTAATGATGCATGGTTTTTTGTGCCGCCATCATGTCTGCACATAGTTGGGACACCAATTGCACAATGGTGGCCAAACTGTCAGAAGTGTCCATGTGTGTGGCTTCTGATTTTGTTATGACTCACCACCTAGGAGCTTCTTGATGACTTCACCCAGGTCCGAGTGGATCGTGGATGCTGGATCCCAGACCATCTGGATGACTAGATCCCTGCGTCAAGATAAGTTCTTCCCATTAATGTATCTCTCTGTTGCTCAAGACTTTAAATCAGAGGTGTCAATTAATTGGAAGTGCGGGGTACACACCACAAACAACACCAGCTGTGAATAGAAAGAACAGCCATTAGTGGCATGAACATGTGATTCAGAATCAAAAAGACAGAGACATTAGCTAAACCTCCAATTAAGGATTAAGTTTCCCTGAATGGAGATTTTAGCACTGGAGCAATCAGAAAGGCGGTGTCCTCAAACTGTTTGCCAGGTAGAATAAGGTTACTGCAAAAAACAAGAGAAAAGAGCACCTGTGGGAGACTACGTGCTAGGCGTTATCACATTATAGAAAGAACCTTACCATGGAGTGTAGATAGCAGGGTTCCAGAGAATCAGAGGGTCCAATATCCAGGCAACCAAAATGAAAAGCACACAGGAAATAGGAGTGTTAGTGGGACCAATACCCGAAAGCTTGAGGATGCCTGAGTGAACGAGAAGGTGCACAATAAATGGGACAGCGTCTCTAGTCCATGCACAAGCGGTCGCGAATGCACTGTAACCCAGAGGTATGAATGAGCGGGTAAGCACAGTGTACAACAGAGTCTCTGTAAGAAGACAGACTCAGTCCTGACTCGGTAGGAATCTGGTAAGCAAAGGTAGTTGTCAACATGTGGGCAGCAGAGGAAACAAGGCAGTAAGCAAGGGACTCCGGAAGATGTAACAGGGTCAGCTTTGAGTGGGCAGGTGGATTACACAACATTAGACAGGAAGGTCCGGGAGCAGAGCCGGGTAGTATAACAGGGTCAACCAAGACCAAAGGAGGAGACAGAGGCAGAATCTGAGAAACAGAAACAGGTCGGTAACTTGGAATCAAGAGCAATGGGATACAATTAGCAAACAGGAAACAACTTCAATCAGAAGCACTTGTATCAGGGCGAATGCAGCATTTTTTTGTGGAGAATCAGTGCGTGCAGCGTCCTACGTGTCACGTGGTCTCGATACCGGCTTTCCTTTTAGCAACAATAGTGGCGAGCAAATTATGTTTTGAATGCAGGGGCTTCCAGCATTGTCAAGGTAACTTCCAACACTGGAGGAATGGTGCCGTACCTGTAGGGTGTCTTGTAAGGGAATGAGGATGATAAGTACTAGGCATAGAATACTGAAGAGCATGCGGTTTCCTGACACCATGTGAACAAAGGGGTATGTTCATTTTTTAATGGTGTTGGCATGACTTCCCCTGATTTTGGTAATGCGATCTTTCTTCCAAACTGTGAGTGCATGTGAGTAGTTAAGGGAAGAAAACGAAAAAGCCCCCATCAAAACTGAAAAAAGGTTCTTTTCAGAGCAACCACTAAAGATTAAGTAATTTACCTTGGGTTTAATTTCCTTCCCCACTCCCTTCAATTGAACGATCTGTCTGCAGACACCAGAGTAGTCCGCGGACGGCACATGCCACATCCAGGTCTTTTGAGGATTCCAGGCATGTAAATGGGACTGTGTAGCCCAGGGGATTAGCCAATCAGGTTTCCTGGGAGTGGTATACAAGGAGAGTCTCGCAGAAGCTTTATTTGCTCAGTGGACTGCAGGTTGCTCTGGCTATGGCTATGTCTTTCAGAAGGCAGAGTGTATGGATTGTGTGGGACTCATGGATCCATTGACTGAAAGTGTATGCTGAGCACTGTGGAGTGGTTTAAAATCTTTCATTTGATGATGTTCATGCACAATGGTATGGGGTGCGCAGCATGACATGGGTGGACTTACTCCCATTTTGTCTAAATATGGTCACACTGAGACATTACCATTGTTCATTGTGGAGGGAACAGTTTAGGGTATGTCAATGGAATTTCACTGCAGTTTGCAATGAAGGAGAAACAAGGGAGGGGAGGGAAGGGAAGGGGCACCAACCACAGGGACGAAGGGGCAGGTGGAGAGAGGAAGATGTTGGGTGGGCCTTAATCAGGAATGGCACAGTGTTTCAAATGCTCCTTGATCACGGCCTCGCAGACACTCAGATATGGCTCCCCCCTACTGAGCTGTATGTCACAGTGCATACATAGCACTTTCACCCTCAAAAGGTAAGGGTCGACTATTTTAACGTTTGGCATGTGATGATTCTCTGCCCCACAGGAGTGTCCCTTGTGGTGTCCGGAGCAGATGATGAGGATGAGGTAATGGGCATCAGCATACTCGTACCTTCAAAAGGTAGAACCTTTTGCACTGCTACCTTGTGATTGGACTTTTGGACTTGAGGTGGCGCTGCATAGAAGTGGTCCTGTAGGAGTGCAGACCTGGTTTTCCATGACTTAGTACATCCTTGCACTCAGTGCATCGAACTTTGTCTGCCCAAGCCTTTGGTACACCCCCAACGGTGGTAAAAAGCTGCCACAACAAGGACTCACAACGGGAGCTTGAGAGAGGGACTTCCAGTAGCTCATCTTCATCTTCCTCTTCATCCACTTCTGTATCATCACACCTGTTCCCCCCTCCAGGCCCTCCAGAGAGTAGTGGTTGTGGGGAGTCTGCAGTAGCCATAGCAGATGCCATTGTGGGATCCAACAAGCAAAGAAAATCGTGCAGGTGCTCTCTCATGGACAGCCATAGTAAGAATGAGGAGCAGTAATGGGTGGGTCCCTCAGAAGGGCTGTCCGCGGACCGCGTGACTGTCCACGGACTATCAAGCCAGAAATGGCACTTAAAAAGTTGCCAGATCAACTAACGTCCAAAGACATAGCTAAGCGGCAACATGTACGCCTTGGAAGCAAGACGACACAAAGCAACACAGGTTCGATTCCCGGGTCTGTGTTTAGAAATCTCTGGGTATTTAAGCGTGTTATAAATATGCAAGTAAGACTAAAAAATACAACAATTACAATATCTATAAAAACGAAAAACACAATTCCTGTAACAGCATCTCTATGCCTGCGGGCTGTGCAAGCGCTTTGAAAATGCAAATAAATAAATAAATAAATAAATAAATAAATAAATAAATAAATAAATAAATAAATAAATAAATACAGTCTACAAACTCTGCAAGGGTTAAGTTTCAACATGAAACACCCTAGATTGGCCAAACATGCTTTTTAAACCGTCTGGGGGTACGGACACTGTCAGTGGACACTTACATCATGCCACACATGTGAGGTCACATGATGATCTCCCCGGATGTATGAGACATGGCGGCTGTCCAGCGGACACCTATTGGGTGGGAGCCAATGTACGCATGTGTGCCAGTGTCCACAGGACAGGGTTGGAGTCCCTGAACTATCTAAAAATGCGACATGTGCAAGCAAACATGTCTGTTCGGTGCTCGGGGGGCATAGTGAGATCATGAGCGTATGTGTGCCAGTGTCCACAGGACAGGGGAAGAGTACCCAACCTAATTAAAAGTGTGACACATGCGAGTGGACGTGTCCAAACAGGCACGGTGTCTGGGGACATAGTGAGATCATTTGCGTGTGTGTGCCAGTGTCCCCAGGACAGGGGTGGAGTCCCCAAATGAATTAAAAGTGCAACATGTGCGAGCAGACTTTCACAGACAGGCATGGTGTCCAGGGGTATAGTGAGATCAGGTGTGTATGCATGCCAGTGTCCGCAGGACAGGGGCGGAGTCCCTGAAATAATTAAAAGTAAGACATATGCAAGCAGACATGTCTGGACAGGTGTGGTGTCGAGGGCACAGTGAGATAAGGTTTGCATGTGTGCCAGTGTCCGCAGGAGCGAGGCGTAGCCTCTGAACTAATTTTAAGTGCGCCACAACAGAGGGGACATGCCCAGACAGGCACGGTGTCCAGGAGCACCTCCATTTCGCTTAATCGCGCAGTACGGGGACTCAAAATTTGGCTTGTTAGAAAACAAAAGGCATCAACAGTACACACTCACATATATATTGAAAACAAAAACATACATTCAGTTAGGAAAAGATGGGGAATCAGAATGGGAAACATAAATGGGAGAATTGGGATTTTATACATAATGTTCATGAGGTGAGGAATGGATTGAGGTTTCATCATAGCATCTTTCATTTAGGGAATTTGATGAGATGGATTGGTGGGGACAAGGTGAATGGGTACAAGTACAAGTCGGGCAGTGATATCGAACATTTAAACATGATTTTTCACATATGTCATCAGCTGCATCAAATTATTATTTAGTTCATTCATTTTTTCTGATAACTTCATCAGTTCATTCTTTGCATTTGGAGTTAGGAGCTGTCCGTGCACATATTCAGGTTCACTAAAATGTAATTCTTACCCGGTTTCCTTATTCCCACTATCTACTGTTAAAAAGAAAACCATGTTATAGTGATATTTCAACAAATTACAGCACTTTATCTGCTTTAGAAAATGTATTTGTATCATTACAGCTGTTTTCTTCACTCATTTCATCATTGGGGAAATGTTCCTCCTACCATGCCAGTGTGTTTGCCATTTCTGTTCAAAGAAAACAATAGTGCTATTTCATGCACGTTATATATATATATACATAATGGTAATTTTACAGAAAGAAATACAGTGTACTTACTATTTTCAAACAGTTTCTCCTAGAATAACTACCGGGTGCAAGTCAGTGTGTAAGCAAGGTTCCACTGAGGTGATACTAGTAGGTGTACAGTTAAGCTTTGTGCTTTGTGCATTCCATTATATTGTGCACCCAATACAATGTTGTTTGAATGAGTTAATTCTTCAATACTTTAGGTAGTTCATGATAGGTCTCCCAATCACCCCTGACATCTTGTTAACAACATTATAAACACAACCTCTTGAAGGGACATTTCATCAAAATTAATTTCACATGTGACATCATCAGTGATGTCATCAATGACATTTGTGATGTCATATTTGATGTCCTGGGTGTTAGTCTTAGCAGTGCACGGTAGTGGCGTGAGTTATGTTGCTTAGTTTACCATAACTGGTGAATTTCTGAGTTTTTTCGGTTTACTAGGAACTATAACGTCCCTTTAAAAAAAAAGTTTTTTCAGTGAATGTCATAGTTTTTGATTAGTGCAACTTAACCATAATGTCCCTTTAACAAAGTTTTTTTTAGTGAATATATTTTAATATTATAGGCCATGTATCCAAGAATCTGACCACAACCATTATAATAATACGTGTTTAGCAATTCTAGGTAGTGTAGGGGCAGTATGCAGTATTTGTAAAATGGTGTCATAATACAAGTGGAAGTGCATGATTGCTTTACAATTGAGGGTTTAGATTGAGTTTATTGTACATAGTAATAAAGGAGAAATCTTCTGCTTCTTTCTCTGTGGAAAAAACACAATATAATAGGTTAGGCAGGATAGTTTAAAATGTTTCATTGCATACAATCTCACATATTTATGTACGTTTAAGACCCTCATAATCAGTACATTCTAAGTACAATGCTTGGAACAAAATTACTGTGTGTTCTGCACAATTGTTGTTTCTGTTTGCATAATCATTGGGTCATTGGGAAAAATATTCCATACAGGATTACACAAACCCTACTATATTTATGTGAGTTTATGGAGACAACTCCCATAACCAGTTCCCCAATGAGATCCCTGACTCACCCCTGCCACCTCCCGGCTCTTGGTTTTGCACACATGTTGTTACACTTGTGAGTCTATTCATATTTGTTCATTGGGTGACATTACAATTGCAAGTCCACTATGGAATTCACTTCTTCGCCTTCCAAAATGCATTAGAGTCTGCACCTCATGGGGTGAGGGAGCTCACTGATGGGTTTGCAGCTTATTCTACATTTCTTATACACATCCTCTCTTCTTGGCCTCTGTGAGGTAACTCATTCATAATGGATAAGGTTTTATTTATCATGAAGTATCCACATCCGGCTGCGTATCTTGTTGCTGTTCTGAGTAGTATTGCCGAAGGGAGGGATCAGTAATCAATTGGGCAGCTACTGGTCAGGCATGACAGTGCATATCGAGTTTCTCTTTGCTCGCAAGTGTTAATATACTCCAGCCATGTCATGAAACTTGGCGCAGCACTTTTCCCCCACGTTCTAGCAATCAATTATCAAGCTCTTATCAATGCCATCCCCAACAACTTCCTCAGCACTAGGAGCCATAGCTCTGGTGCATAGGTCTGTGCTGTCGGTAACATCGCAGTCATTGCCACCTCAATTCTCTCCCAAAAAGGTCTGATCTGTGAACATGACCAGGCCACATGGTTAAAATCAGCTAAATCTTCCTTGCACCTTTTACATGTGGAGGGTCTCTCTGGGAAGAATCTGCTTAACTTGGCCGGGGAATATTATACTTGGTATAAGAATTTGTATTGTATTAACCTGAACCGACTATTCAATGACAAGTAACGTGTCTGCATAGAGATTAGTTTCCATTGTTCTTTGTTTATTATTACCCCTAGAGCTTTATCCCAGGTATTTTTGTATGACTGTCCCCCTACTGCCCTCCCTCCTCTGATCATCTTGTAAGTGGTTGATACCAGTTTTCTATTCGATAGATGTTTGACCACGTATTGGAGAATAGGGTGGGGAGTGGGTGGTGAGGGGTGGTGGGTGGGGACCCGGGGGAATATAGATCATTTGATTCTTAATACCTTGCTAATCCTGAAGTATAACAGCAATGACATAGCAGTCCACTCCCCTCCGGTCAGCAAGACCTCTCATTTTATAAACTGCTCTTTTTGAACCAAGTCACCCAGCATCTGGACCCCCAATCTCTGAAAGTGGATCTGGAATGTTTTCTCGTGTGTGAGTGGTATGCCACAGGTTTTGCATATCGGGAGTACTGGTGAGTAGCATGTCTCAGACCCAATAATGCGCCAAATCTGTTCCCAGGCCCTACTTGTCACTGCTATGGGTTGCACTTTAGTCCATATTGCTCTTCCCGGATGCCCCAATGAATTGCCAGTAGGTCATTCAGGCTCGCGACTGCCCTCGCCAGAAGGGAGTGAGGGTGTCAGAGGTGGGGGAACCCCATCCCACTGTGTACTGAACTTGTGCCACCAGGAAAAACAGATATAACTCAGGGTACTCTAACCCGCCCTATTCTTACGGTGCTGTAAGGGTGTCATAGAATATACTGGCTTGCCTACCTGCCCAGGCCAGCCGAATCATTAGACTTTTGGCTTGTGTCCAGAAATATGTAGGGGGCCAGATAAGTGCATTGTTAAAGATATACAGCAATTTGGTCAGAATAACCATTTTAGCCAGTGCGATGTGTGCCGCTTGGGAGATGGGTAGCAGGATCCATGATTCCATTCTGTGTTCCAATAGTTCTAGTGCTCTCACATAATTATTCTTCTATACATGTCCCCCTGATGTGGACGGTAGGATGCCTAGGTATCATTACCCTGGGGGCACCAGCAGAATTCTCCCCTTTTGTCCACCTGTTGTACGCCTGGTGTCAGGGGCAGTATCTCTGACTTATTCCAATAAATTCTCAGTCCCAAGAGCTACCGGAAACTGCATATCTTCTGTGTCAGCGGGGGGAGTTTCAGATTTCAGCTCTTGTGGATCTTCTTGTGTGTTTATTGTGAATTGTATTGTTCCTGTACAGTAGTCCAATTCTTGCCTTATTACTGAGACACGGTACATTTTGTCAGGATTATTTGTGGCATTTCTATGAAGGACAAGCATTTGCAAACACAACTGGTCTGAGCCGTTCAAGTAAATGTTTTGAACAATTGGTGTCAATTGGAAGAGGAGACTGATTTCTACATTTGCATAGCAATTCACACCAGTTGTGTTGGAAAAATTAAATGGACCAGAGAGTTCTGTCTATGTGTCATTTGCTGGACCTACCTTTGTTTTTTTTTAGAATAAATATTTCTCTTTTTATCTTCTGATGGATGTGCAGTTCCGTTTGCACTAGACAGTTTTGTCATTAAAGTGCTTGATGGAGTGGCAGTTGTTTTTTGTTTCTTTGGTGTCATTGTTGGGAGATCTGTTACAAGTTCTTTTTGCATTCATTTTCTTTTTAAAACTTTAGCTTTTTGGGAACAGGGTACAAATCTAGATGGGGTGTGTATAGTGTATGTAGAATGTTGTACTCTATGATGCTAAGATGTTAGGAATGTCAGCCTTGATTTTGGTTGCATAAAATTGACTAAGAATAGTCCTTTGAGTGTACGTAGACGTGAAAGTGTTACATAATGCATACCTTCTTTAAAAATTGCGAATGTCAATCAATGCTTGATTTAGGGTTAGACCTTGCGATTTGTGAATAGTGAGAGCATTTGCAAGAGACAGAGAGAATTGTTTTCTGCACACACACATGTCTTTGAAAAATTGAATTGTGCTTTCTTTTAATATCTGCAAGTTTGTCAAAGTGGAGGTTGACAAACTCAATGTTGTTGTCATTTGGATATGTCTGGAAGCCAACAACTGTATCAATTGCTCCATTGACTAAACCTTGTTCTAAGTCAAGGATACATTTAAGAATTACTCTGCAGTTTAGATACAAAGTCAATGGGCCTCATTCAAAAATTGGAGGTAGTCATGGCACTATTTGCACCATGGCTGCCTCCAATAACGGTACCAGCCCGGGTCTCGTTCAATGGGGACTTACCGGTGTAGTCCGACCTTTGTGGGACCAGTAAGTCCCCATTGAAAAAAACATTCCCCATTCCCATTGAGCCCTAATAGGGCTCAATGGGAATGGGGAAGTAGCTAATAACGGTACCGCAATTTGTGGTACCGTTATTAGCTCTGAAGTCCCTTTGCGGGTCCCGTCCATAACGCCTGGTCAGACCAGGCGTTAAAGGAGGGACCCACTAAGGGAACTCGTAGTAGGGCGGTAAGGGATTACGGTGTCCGGTATCCCTTACCGCCCTACTCGTAATGAGGCTCCACACCAGCTGTGTTGGAGATAGATTTTTCTAAGCTATTTAGTCAAGCTGTTGCTTTTTGACACATATGGTGTGCTTTTTGACACATAGGGTGTGTCATGCTGTGTACTTCCATTTTGTCGGTGGAGTTAATATGCAGTATGGGTTGCCTTTCTTTTTTTTAATATGTTCTCGTTGAATTGAATACAGTTTGCTAGGGTTGCCATTAAGGACATGCATAGTTAATTTTTCCATGACATCCGGTGGAGATGTGTTATGCCCATATAGCTTATGGATTAGTCTTCTATTTAAGATGGATTTTGCATCTTTAGTAAGCAGACCAGTTCTAAAGCTTTTTAAAAAAAAGAATTAGCATAGGTGAGGTCTGCAGACTGATGCATGTTTTGAGTTAATTCCTTGTACTGAAACTGTTGCCAGAGATTTACATTTCCTATGCTGCCGAATGTGTTGCAGCATTGTTTGTGTCCTAATATTTTGAAAATAGGTTCAACTTTTACTGGCGTTAACTGTAAGAGGTCTCCGAAAACAATAATGTGTTTTCCTCCAAACAGTTCTTCGTAGTCTGTTTTTAGGATTCTTGGATTCTGAGGTCAATTAAAGGCAACATGAGGTTGGAAATCGTGCTTACCTCATCTATTAGTAGCACTTTCATTTGTTTCAGAATTATGCCTACTTCAGTAGCAGCTTCTGCTGGTAATTTGTAATATTCTAATTTGTTTTGGTGTTCTACTGGAAGGAACAGTAGTCGGTGTAAAGGTAGAAATCCTATGTTGTATGCAGCTAAACCTGTGGGGGCTGTTACAACAGCTGACAGATTGTTGTTTGTTGAGTTTTGTACATATTTGCTATGATTTTAATTAAGAATGTTTTACCAGAACAAGCTTCACCACTTACATAGAGGAGCAGAGGCTGATAATTTTTACAGCTACAAGTTTTAATTTCATGTTTGAAACCATGTTCAATTTCTTCAATAACTTGGAGATAAATGGTGAGTTGCTCATCATTTAGTTGTGATTTCCGCACTGACACGTATTCTTCTGTTTATATTGATACATGGTATTTTATACTTCAATCGTGGCTATTTTTGCTTAATTTAGAATGAGTGGTTTTCTAAGTGGTTCTTGGCTTCCTGTAAGGGAAGGATGACTGCCTTCACTGGTGTGTTTATTTAGTTCAGCTTCAATGTCTTCCTCTTGCTGGTGTTTGTTGTCCAACATTTCTTTGTATTGTTTGAATTGACATTTGTTATACTGTTTTCATTTGCATTGAATGCAGTTTCAAATGAGTCATGGTTACCTAATAATTCTTCTTCTTTTCTCCATGGTTTAAAAAGCTGTAGTAGGGCCATGCAATACAGTTCCCTGTGCAGTGGAGTTTTAAATGATAAGTGCATGTGATTAATTAGGCTGGGTTTGATAAGTTTGAGTAGGCTTCCTTCACAAGTTGAGACTACATACTTGCCAGTTGTTTTATCTGGTTTGACATTATTTTTGTAGGAGTAGTTTTGGGCTATGAGGTACAGGCACATGTTTTCCAAAGCAGTACTTCTGTTTGTATAGTATGTATTCAGTACATTGTTTGTTAAAATGTCCTGGCTGTTGGGATCATTTTAGGCTATTGTTTATGTCTCTTGGTGGGATTTGAGTACTCTTTTCCTGGATGAAGCTGGACCAAGATTTAGCCAGACAATGAGGGGCATTAAGAGTTTGAAGGTAGCCATGGTGCTGTTAGCACCATGGCTGCCTCCAAACTCGGGCTCGGGTCCGAGTAGTCGGAATGGGGACTTACCGGGACATTCTGACCTATGTGGATCCATTCCCTATTTTGAATATCATTCCCCATTCCCATTTGAGCCCCCATAGGGCTCAAATGGGGATGGGGAAGGAGCTAATAACGGGCCCGCAAATAGCGGGCCCGTTATTAGCTCCATGGTCCCTTAACGGGTCCCGCTAAGGGCGGCTGGTAAAACCAGCCGGACCTGGTGGGACCCGCTAAGGGACCTCAGAATGCGGCGGTAGGGGGTTAACGGCACCGGCATCCTTACCGGTGCCATTAACCCCCTACCGCCGTACTCATAATGACCCCCAATGTGTTCAGATTTGCCATATAAGGCTGTACCTGTTAAACGGTTTGCAGCTTCATAGCACCCACATTCTCTATGGGAGAGCATTTTTATACCGAAGCTGTTCAATTTTTGTGACAGTGTTTTATAAGAAGATATGTCACACCAGAGGTCTTTTAGCTCAGTTTTCACAACTTTGGTGAGATAGGCTGTGACTTATCTTGCAACAGCAGTGGAATCGTCAGCAAAGTATTGTACGTCTATATTTGTATTCCACAAGAGGGCAATGATAGCATTGTAATCATTGATATACTTGGATGTGTCATCCCTTTTAATGTGTTATGTGTTTTTGGTCGATTTGCCTTTTACACTGTGTCTAACAGAGGACATGAAGCCATTTACTTGTCCTTTTGCGCAAACTGGTCTAGGAAGCCAAAGCGACAGTTGGTATAGTATTTCCCTTTGTTTTTCTTTTTCTGTTGGAAGTATTTGCCACACTTATGTTTTTGGAAGCGTAAGATTTGTGTACATAGGTCACTATGTTCAGTTTCTGAAGGGATGTTGCAGGGTATGCATTTTTCTAATAACTGTAAAATGGTGGCATCATCAAATTTCAGAGCATCCTTTATCCACAAAAGCATGTGGATGTGTGGTGCTCCTCTAGATTGATATTCTTTTCTCCAAAGGTAGTATTGTACTTCTCTCAGTGGAGGGGTACTTTTATTGCAGATGAAGTGCAGCATGGCAATAAAGCGATTGTGAATGTACCTTGACACATTGACAGGGTCAAGAGAACAGAGTTTTCCTGGTGTTTTTATATAAATTCCTTCTTTATTTTGGTTTGCTATGCGTAAGAAGTCGTGCACATCATCACATGCATTTTCAGCACAACTTAATGTAACAAACCATGTGGGTGGGCCTATGTTTCTTAGTGTACAACGTACATTAGAGTGACATCGGAACCAGTATTCTTTTGTACCATGCATGTTTGCCTCGGGATTTGTGATACTTCACTGCAAAGCTTCATTTTTGTCTTTTATCTTTTGAAGCAGTTGGGAAGCAGATATGTTTAAAAAATGGGAGCCTGTTCTTAATGTGTGTGCAACTCCATAACATAGAGTTGCTAGTTTACTTTCAAAGAGAGGTGGAAAATGTATTCTACCTTTAGGCTGAATCTGGGGTCTTCAGAATACATTCGTAAAGAGTGATATTCTGATGCACTAAGATGTGTGGGACTTTCATGATATCTTCCTCCTTTTCCTTTAGCAAAGCGTAGTGGAAAAGAACGTGCTTCAACACTTTTCTCCCATATGCTCATTGGAGATGCTTTGGCTTGACGTATTTGACATGTTTCTAATGCATCCGCTATGGTGTCTTTGGAGTGCAGTGGGTGAATTGTATAGTGGTCCAAATGGTGGCTGCAGTAATATGCTCTACACATTCAAATTGGCCAGTTGGTGGTGAATGCTCAATTAATTGAGTGGTTGATGTTAAGTTATCCTCTATGTAGTATTCTGTGTAGTATTCATTGTGTTCTTTAAGATATTGTAGGGCTTGTCTAACCATGTTTAAGTTGACTAGGTGTTGCCTAATTTATGTTTCTTTTGTTGGTACACCATTAGCTAGGATAATCAAACATTGATCATTTGGCCATTATATTCCAAGAGTTTGTACATTTTCTTTTAGATCTAATGGCAAATATATTACTTTGCCACAAATGCATTTTAGTAACTCAGAAGGTGGCAACTGGGCTGTGTTGGGTTGAAGACGTATTATAGCTTGAAATGGGTATACTGTTTGGATTATAATGCTCTCACAAGTTAAGTTGTTGGAGAGTATTTGGAAGTGTGAATATTTCTAAGTTAGTAGTGACAGCATGTAATGGCATTTGGTTATTGTCAAGCTTTGTATTGCAGTACGTGCAAACTATTGAGGGGTCAGTTATTTTGTAATTATTTTCTGTCTTAAACATAAAGCTAATTGGAACCATTGGGATTCCTCATTGTCCTCTAGTTTGTATGCCATATCTACTATTTTGTGTTCTTTTTATAAAGGATTCTGCAACAACAGACACAAACTTGGTCTGGTATTTCAGCAGATGTGTTTTTAAGCTTTGTTATTTCTTTTGTGAATTTTCTAAGTGATCTTCATTTTCAAAATATTTACTTTGGGTATGCTGTATTTGTTGAAGGAGTTTTTTTACTATTCCATGTAGGAGTATGTTATTTAAATATTGCAGTTGTAATCAGTACTTTTAGCATTAAATTGTTTCTGAACAAGATTCCATATGCTGGAATGGTGTGTTGCTAACATTTTGATGTGGTGTAAGTTGCTTTTCCAGGCAGTTCCTGAAATAAAGGCTAATGAATGTCCTCACAGTCCAGTGTAGTTGTGCACTGGACAGGACCCCATGGTTTGTTACATACTGATTGAGGAATTGTCATAAAAATTTGAATTATTGTTAGTGTTCGTTACACATTGAACTGCATGCCCATTTGTACACTGGATGGATTGTTTGAGCAAGAGGAACAGTTGGTTGAAAGTTTGTTGCAGATGTTTTTTCCATAAGGGTTTCTTGTGCCGTAATGGTGTCTCCTCCCATTTCATACCCTTGACTATTACTGTGTATGGCAATTGGTTGTTTTTGTTCTTTTTTATAAGCCTCTTCATTGAAATATGGTTCTATGCTGCTTGTGTGAATCCATTCACCTGCACAGAAGTTTTAAAATGCATCTATATTGACCTTGCGCATGTTAGAAGTACTTTTTGTAATATACTCCGTAATTTAGTTAGTGGTTTCATGTTGTTTAAAATGAATATAAACAATGTTCTTATTATCAGAAATGCTCGGTCAATTAGAGGATTGGTCTTTGCAGTATTTTTTAAGGGTAGAGCGTGACTTTTCAGATGTTTTCATAAGATTGTGAAGTACTGTACAGTGGAAAATCTTTTGTAAAATTATTCTTTGGAATGCTTTACTGGGGCTATGTTACCATTGTTAGATATAGAGTTAGGTTTATTCGTAGGTGTGCTTTTGTTTATATATTATTTTTAGTTTTAGTTTTAGAAAGTAGGGTTTAGCTCTTTTTAGTGGTTGCTCAATTTGTTTTGTAGAGTGCTGTTATTAGCAGTTTTGTTTGAACATTTTCTATACATTGTTTTGGTGGTGGATGACTATATGGCTTGTTTTTATTCTTATCTGCTCTATTTTTTCTTTGTTTCCCATTTCCATGGATTTGCTTTTTAGTAGGCATTCTGTTCTATCCATTGGGAAAAAAAATAAAGCGATGGTTTGACAGTTGTATGGATGTATTGTAAATGGGTGTGTGAGTGTGATGGTAGAGATGAATAAAGGGCTGTAATGGGATGAATGTTGTGGGTGTGAAGGTTTATAATAGTTACTGTGTGTGTATAGGTGTGTAGGGCTTGGGGTAGTGAGTAAGAGAGTGGAGGTGTGAATGAATATGTGGGGATATAATTAAGTTTTGAGGAGAGTAGTCGGTGTTCTAATGATGTTGTTTAGATGAGAATGGAAAGAGTGTGTATACTGAAATGTAATGAGTAAGAGTGAAATAAATGATGATTTGAAAGGAATACTGCAGGCTAATAAATAGCAAAAGTGCCTCTGTACCATAATCAAGAGATTAATAGTATAGTAATGTACTTACTTTGCAGGATGTGAAGAGTAATTTTCTTCTGGTTGGTGTCTTCAGTAATTTTCTTTTTTCATGTAATTATAAAAGAAGGTTAGTATGTATATATGGTAATGGTGAAGTACTTTCAGTGAGAGAGGTTGTTATTTATGAATGAAGGTGGAGTTGTTGAGAAATAGATTTAATAATGTTGTGTTTTGGATAGTCTAGAGAAGAATGTGAACTATGTTGTTAGAACAATTGAAGTATGAGTGGTGCTGCGTGGGAGATTTGAAGTAAAGAGGAACAATGGGTGCAAGGAAAAGGTGTATGTGTAGGTTACTATAATGCTGTTGAGTTTAATGAAAGAAGTGCTGTGTTTGTGGTGCAATGTATTTGTAATGTGTTGCAGTATAATTAACAAATAGGGAGACTGTGGCCTAGTGCTAATGTAATGGTGGATTGTTGTTGCAGCAGTCTTCGGTGGCTTATAGTAGAGATTAGAAACGAAGAGTGCTTTATTCATAAGTGTTGTGTATGGTATTAGCATAATTGACCTAAAAACATTTGACCTAAAACATTTAATTGAATTTGAACTTTTTTCAGGCAAATTTAATTAAATATATATATGGATGTGGGTAAGGGTATAGATTAGGTTGAGATGTAGAAGGGGGGCTTACAGGGGTTTCCCCCCCACATTTTAGACCAAAAAAAGGTTGAATCAATTTGATAAAATGTGATTAGGTCAAATGTTTTAGGTCAAATAGACGCTAACCTTGTATATGGATACTTTGGCAGTACATAGATATGTGCAAGCAGGTTGAGAATGGTGTCAGTCAAAGGGTTGTAATAAGTGAGGTTGGAAAGTGTGACATCAATAAGGAATGAAAAATGGAAAACAATGACTGTGTTAAAAGGTCTTTTTACAAGCATTTTTATGAAAGATAAAAAAATGCATAATGCCATTTATAGCAGCACTGCGTGTAACTGTTTTGTAAAATAAAATAAAAGTGGAGGTTAAAGATTTGTAGAACATGTTTAACGGGTACTTGGTGTATTGAGGTTTAATATGTTGGCAGTGGATGCATACTTGCAAACATGATGTGTTATCAAGTCTTGTTTTTTGCTTTGCATTCTGGGAGTTGTAGTTGAAGTTTTTTCATTAGAAAAGTTGGACTACAAGTCCTAGAATGTAGAGAAAAAAATAGGACAGGGTAAGCAACTGTAGATTGGAACGGGTTATTTTAGCAATTATGCATGTACTGTCAAGATAATAAGGGGGTAATTCATAGAATTTAGCGCACAAGTGGCGCACGCGGCTGGTGCACAGTGTGCGCGTGCGAATCCCTGCGCCAGCCGCGTGCGCTAAAATCCATTTCCGCGCACAGCGTATTCATGGATTCCAGCTACCCAAACCAGCTGTGGCGCACAGTGGCGCAGCGACCCTGCAGCAGCACCGGTTACGCCCCCAAGAACGCCTCTCGCGCAGGGAAAAGCCATCAAAATCCCCAATCCAGTGCAAAGGGCTGCGCTAACCTTGTACCAGCATGGCAAGCGGGCTACGTGTATCACTAGGGTGCGCGGGAAGTACCTCACGTCATTTCAGCTGGGTACGTGTATTTCAGGGGTGCGCTGGAAGTTCCACACGCGATTCCATCAGGGTACGTGTAAATCAGGGGTGCGTGGGAAGTTCCACACGTGAATTCATCAGGGTACGTGTATATCAGGAGTGTGCGGGAAGTTCCACACGCAAATGTCCTGGCTACGTGTATTTCGGGGTGCGTGGGAAGTTTCACACGCGATATCAGCAGGGTACGTGTATTCCAGGGGTGCGCTGGAAGTTCCACATGCGAATGTCCTGGCTACGTGTATCTTGGGGTGCGCAGGAAGTTTGACACGGGATATCAGCAGGGTACGTGTATATCAGGGGTGCGCGGGAAGTTACACACGCGAATGTCCTGGCTACGTGTATTTCAGGGTGCGCGGGAAGTTTCACACGCGACATCAGCAGGGTACGTGTATTCCAGGGGTGCGTGGGAAGTATCACACGCGATTCCATCAGGGTACGTGTATTCCAGGGGTTCGCGGGGAGCACCACACGTGAATTGCCCGTGCGGGTCCTCCCAGGTGTTCCCTCTACACCCTCCACGGCCCTTGCAGGTGGCCCACACCACAGGGGCAGCCTCCACCAGGCCCCCACTCATATCCCCTATCACCCCCACCCCCCAGCCACCAGGGGCAGCCTCCACCAGGCCCCCACCCATGTCTCCTCCCACCCCCACCCCCCAGCAGTGCAGGGGGAGCCTCCACCAGGCCCCCACTCATGTCCCCTATCACCACCACCCCCAAGCCACCAGGGGCAGCCTCCATCAGGCCCCCACCCATGTCTCCCACCACCCCCACCCCCCAGCAGTGCAGGGGCAGCCTCCACCAGGCCCCCACTCATGTCCCCTATAACCCCCACCCCCCAGCCACCAGGGGCAGCCTCCACCAGGCCCCCACCCATGTCTCCCACCACCCCCACCCCCCAGCCACCAGGGGCAGTCTCCACCAGGCCCCCACTCATGTCCCCTATCACCCCACCCCCCAGCCACCAGGGGCAGCCTCCACCAGGCCCCCATTCATGTCTCCCATCACCCCCACCCCCCAGCCACCAGGGGCAGCCTCCACCAGGCACCCACCCATGTCTCCCACCACCCCCACCCCCAGCAGTGCAGGGGCAGCCTCCACCAGGCCCCCACCCATGTCTCCCACCACCCCCACCCCCCAGCCACCAGGGGCAGCCTCCACCAGGCCCCCACTCATGTCCCCTATCACCCCCACCCCCCAGCAGTGCAGGGACAGCCTCCACCAGGCCCCCACTCATGTCTCCCATCACCCCCACCCCCAGCACTGGTGGGCACCTGCCAGCAGGCCCCAACTCATGTCCAACTCATGTGCCCCTGCACCCCCAACCCCCAGCACGGTGTTGCACCCTCCACCAGGCCCCCACCCATGTCTCGCACCACCCCCACCCCCCAGCAGTCCAGGGGCAGCCTCCACCAGGCCCCCACTCATGCCCCCTATGGCCCCCACCCCCTAGCCACGAGGGGCAGCCTCCACCATGCCCCCACTCATGTCCCCTATCACCCCCACCCCCCAGCCACCAGGGGCAGCCTCCACCAGGCCCCACCCATGTCTACCACCACCACCACCCCCCAGCAGTGCAGGGGCAGCGTCCACCAGGCCCCCACCCATGTCTCCCACCACCCCCACCCCCCAGCACTGTGGGGCACCTGCCAGCAGGCCCCCACTCATGTCCAACTCATGTTCCCCTGCACCCCTACCCCCAGCACTGTGGGGCACCTGCCAGCAGGCCCCCACTCATGTCCAACTCATGTTCCCCTGCACCCCCACCCCCCAGGACTGTGGGGCACCTGTCAGCAGGCCCCAACCAATGTTCCCCAGCCAACATGTCATCACAATCTAAATCCCTGGTCCCTATGGTCAGCCTCCAAATGCAAAACACCCACCCGAGTATTGCATCCACTCACTTAAAATGGCAATAACATGATAGACCACCAATTGCAAGTTTGGAAATGAACACATGTCCCTCACATACACCCAATGGGTGTCAGTGAATCTCAAAACCCATATCATGATATGCATGAAACCAATGAGATGATACTACACATTGAAGTTTGATCAAAAAATATGTATTAAAGGAAACATAAATTGAATCAAAAATAAACAAACAGAAATGGGAATGTAAAAAAATGAAAAGAAGCATGTCCGTGAAAAAAAGCAAAACCAAAAATCATAATCCAAAGGAATGATGTCCAAAGTCACAGTCCACAAAAGAAAATCCAATGGAAAATTATATTTGAAAGCCATTGCTCCATGGGTAAATTGTAAAAGAAAAAGAAAATCCAACAGTGAACTATGTACAGATGAACACGCCAGGGTCCATTATCCCAACAAAAGAAATGAAACCTATCTAACAACACTAACTAATAAAAAAAAACTATATACAAAAATGTGGCCCATTGTCCAAAAGGTCCAAACAAAATCCAAAAACAAAGGAAACCTAACACTAACTACATAACTATGTACAAGGGCAGCGGGCTAGTCTGACGGCTCACTTTTGGATATCCCGGGCCAGGGCATCATCAAACTCCTGCTCAATCTCCCGGAGGCGGTCCTCCTCCATGGCCCCGAGGGTCCGCAGGGCCATCGACATGTCCTCCTCCAACCCCCTGCGGATTGCCTCGAGGCGTTCGGCCCGCCTCAGGGCCCTGCGCATGGCGTTCTCCGTCCTGACCATCGTGAGCCGTGCCTCTTCCACCAGCTGCCGCTCGGCATCTATGGCGTGGCCCAACCGCTGCCACACGGAAGACACTTTCTGTCCTGGGTCCTCCTGCCCACCAGCCGATGCCTGCACCTCCGATGTTGAAGGCCCAGAGCCTTCATGGCTCCCACCACATTGCTGCTGCTGCTGTGCCTCTGCCCGTGCACTGCCTCCTGCTGCCTGCACATCCTCCGCTGGCTGGGGTGCAGTCGTTGATGTGGCCACCCCTGCTGGACGTCCGACTCCCGACTGTGGCAGGGATGCCTCCTCCACCAGCCTGGCCGCACCATCAGAGGCAGCTCCACAGGGCACACAGGTGACTAATGGGTGAGAAGATGGCACGGAGGACGACTGGCGCATAGGGGGTTCACTTGAGGAGGGGGTCGCAGCAAGCCCCATCAAACGGAGGAATCCGGCCTGGGTGACCTGTCCCAGTAGGCCGACGCGGTCAACGAAACATTCGAGATGACGTGCAGTCTCCTCATGAAAAGACTGCAGGTCACCTCGCATGGCCCGTTGACACAACGCCACACCAGTCAGGACAGGCTCAACCCGGACCCAGATAGCCACGTCCGCAGGCAGAGGAAGGCCAGTTATCGTGAGCTCATCCCCTGCCTGAAAACGGATCTGGACGTAGGCATCCCTGCTGGTGCAAGATGGTGCAGGGACAGGATCAGGGACAGGATTGCACACAGGCACCTCCGCGGCGGCCTGTGCTGCCTCCTGTCCCTGGTCCTGCACTGCACCACTAGCACCAGTGGGATCCCCACCTCCAGACCCCGTCTCTGTTGCTTGCACGGCCTCCTCCTCCACCAAACCCCCCACCAACCTGGATGACTCCGTGCCATCTTCCCCCGTTGGTCCCTGTGGGTTCCCAGCTGCCCCTTCTGCTGCTGAGGAGTCCAACTCCAACCTCCGTCTCTTGGACCTCCCCCCGCAGCTGCGGCCTGGGACGCGGCACCGGACTCCTCACTCCCCGATGAGATCACAACATGGGAGGGGAGCTGGGCCTTGCGTCTCCGGCTGGCGTTGGGATCCCCGCCGCTGTGCTCCACAGCACCTTCTCCGCCCTCTTCATCAGTTGACACTTCAGACAGGGAGAAATAAAACACAGGCATCAAGGCACTGTACAATGGACACATACACACATGCCAGTTGTACATGAGTGGCATTGGCAAACCTCAGACATGCCATCACAATCCCCAACACACATGTCATTTCAACTCGCACACATGAGCCATACCACAGCCATATCGCAACTGCCAGCACCATCCATACACATACAACAGCATGAGCAGGCAAAGCTGAGCCAGACATCACATGCAACACAGGAAGTGCACTACACATGTACACACACCACCACACTTGCATGCATGTGTACACCTCTGCCAAGTGTCGCAGTGTTCAGATGGGCATCCATGTCACATCTGCCAATCAAGCTTCCACATCCCGCTGTCACATGCATCCATGTTTCATCACTGTTGCACCCTTGTCAAATACACACAAATGCACATGTACACAGTGCTGATATATGCAGCTGAAAACAACATACATGCGTGACATCACGAACATGTCTACTTACATACACATACATCCAAACATGTGTGCCCACACAACGGCATTTGGCATGCAAGCCTACACACACAAGCACCATCCATGTCTCACACATTACAGCCTTCGCATGTGTTAGCCTCACGGCCCTGTACACCCCCACCCATACTCGACCCCATACAAACAGATGTGCAACCTGCACACTACTGAAACATCACCACACGCACAGCTCACAATCATGATGAATGTACACTTACCACTCGACTCCAGACGGGTCTGCCTCTCAAGGACCTGGACGTGGAGCGCTGGGGATATGCGTTCCAGGACCCTCATCTGATCTTCCGACAAGCGGCCCCGGTGCCCCTTAGCTTCCGCTGCCTTCAAGAGGCGCCGGGCCTTGTTCAGGGTCCTGGACCTGAAGTCCTCCCAGCGCTTCTTGACATGTTGTAAGTCGTGGACTGCCACCCCTCTGTGTTGATGGCAGTCACAATGTCAGTCCATATCCGAGTCCGTCCTTCCTTGTCGGCGCGGGAACTTCCAAAGAGGGCATCATACTGCCCCAGGACTTGCTCCACCAGGACACCAACTTCCCTGGCACCGAAGCTGGTGCCCCTCTGCCTCTCTGGCCGGGGGTTGTCAATGGTGCCAGATGTTGCAGTGCCCGACATGACAACCCCAGAGGCAGGAGTGGGTGGCCAACTGGATCCTGGGGCTGGGCTGTGGAGCGATGGAATCCCAGTCGGGAGTCTTCCGTTCCAGCAGGGGTGGTCACAGCAACAGCACCCCTGGCTGATGTGCAGGCAGCAAATGGCAGGGCACATGGGCAGCAGGCAGTCAGGCAGCAGCAGATGGCAGGTGGGAGCGTGCTCGGGGCTCTGTGGGGCAGTAATTCGGCCTTCTGGGCAGGAGCGTGGTCTTCCGTGTGCTTACGCGTGGCCAGCTTGATACGGAGTGATTTGGCACGTGAAAATTCTGCACGTCAGCGTTTAATTCGAGGAAAGGCCCTTAGCACGTAAGCGCGTCTGCACGCATACGCAATTTCTTTGGACAGAAGGCCCCTCAAGCGCCCCTGTGACGTGACGCGCACAGATGTGCATGGGCATTTCAGCACGCATGAAAAACTGCACGTCCGCGTGTAATCCGAGGAAAGGGCCCATGCGCGTATGTGACGTGATGCGCGCAGGCATTTCCCTCAGCACGGGTTAAAGGTGAGCGGGCCCAGCAGTTCACTGTACGTGCCTTTCGTGGAGACCGACTTGTGTTGCTGCTTCCTGTTGTTTCGCGCGCCATCACAACTTCACAGCTATCAAGGACGTATCTCTTCTTTTGGCGGGGGTATTGGCTACGCGTGTTTTTCTGCATCGTGCTAGTCAGACGGTGAGTCGCACACGCTCTTTTTCCCACTGCGGGTGCCCCTGTGTATCGCACTCATTTTTGATTTCATAGTAGCCTGCGTGTCCCACGCGTACGCGTTATTCGTGTTACTGGGTGCCACAGCGTACTGCGGGAGGTTGAATCCACGCACGTAGGCTGCAGGGTTGCAGACCCAGTTTTACTGCAGTTTTCGGTTGCCTGAGCGTTGCGTGACCCGTCACTACATCACCGGGGTCACATTCAGCCTTGCAGGTGCAGGGGGGCTGTTAACATCTAGCTTCCCACCCCCTTCACCCCAATTGCCCAGGTCAATTGTGGTGTACACTGCCCATTGGCACCACTCCATCTGTGCCGGCACTACTACATCTGTGCCATGGTTGGGAGGCCACCAAAGGTGAGGGGCACCTCAGCTGGGTGTCCTCCTCGTGGCGGGCATGGTCGGGGACGTGGCCGTGGTGACCAGAGAGTAGGGGGACTCCAGGGTGTCCAGGGCGGCCACAGAGGGGGAAGAGGCAGGGGTGCGCCACTTGAGCACAATGTTGTGCCATGTGTTGGTGCAGTCATGCCACCACCATCGACTGCCACGGACCCAAGGGTAGTGGTAGCTGCAGATGCAGCTGTGGACACTGCCACCCAGGCTCAGGGTCTGCCAGCGCAGACTGCGTTGGCACTTGAGGAGCCCTTGGTAGATCTCCAACAGGCCAGGAGGGAAACCATAGGGGCAGGCCGGGCTGCTCAGACCAAGACACGTGTCCCTGGGGCAGTCATGTCATCTGCTACCCCGAACAGCCGGGTGTTGGCAAGTGCAGGGGCAGATGCACCCAACAGCACCCCGGTTGTGAGTCTGCCAACCAGGACCGTTGCGGTCAATGACCCTGCCACAGCTGATGTTGCTGCGCAGGGTCCATTAGTGGGCACCCAGCTGCCACTGACACAAGTCAGGCCTTTGGTTATCCCTCCACCTGCCACTCCCTTTGCTCAATCCACCGAACCCACTGGCCATACTGGTCAGGGCGGCATTAGCCAGCCAGGGTCTGCGCCACAGTCCAAGAGGAGGAAGGTTGCACCTGCAGCACAGGCTGGGACCCCACACACAGCCACGACCTCCTGCACTTCGAGGAAGAAGCCTTTCTGCAAGCAGGAACTGGACTTCCTCGTGGACTACGTGCGGGGCCACAGCCGTGACATGCTAGTGGGTGCCAATAGTCAGACTACGGCTGCCCAATGTGACACCCACTGGAAGCATGTTGCGGAACATGTCAGTTCATTCGGCCATGAGGTGCGCATGGCGCAAGAGTGCAAAAAGCGTTGGAATGACATCAAACGCAGCACTAAGGCTAAGCGTGCCTCTTATTACAACTTGACTCTGGTGACTGGCGGTGGGCCTGCACCAGAGGAGGAAGAGCTCACTCCGCATGAGGCACTCGTTGCGGAGTTCATACCACCTGAATTGGTCGAAGGAGTGGGAGAGATGCTGGACTTTGATGCCCAGTCCAGTGAGTGTTGATGCATGTTTGTTGAGGACGTATGTGTTTCACTTGTGAGATGTGTTGTGCATGATTGCCACTACATGTGACGTGTTCATGGTTCTGATGTGTAAGTAATGCAATGCTTCCGTCATGCATGTCTCCTATGCATGCTGGGACTCCATGTAGGCATGCTCCCTTGCCCCTCCTCCGCCACTCTGCACCCCAGTTCCACCTTTGCACTGGTGTTCTTCAATCTTGCCAATGTGTACTTTCTTGTTCATGCGTCCTGTGTAGATGCTAACTTCCAAACTGGAATCTGCCAAACATATGCCGTGTGGTACAGCCTTAGTACTTGATGCAGGGTATCTCACTTGTACTGTGCATGGGTCAGATGTCTGGCAGGGACATGAGTGCCCATTCATGCTCCATGTGCATTGCACGCATGCCCCTATGTGTCCTTGACTGGATGATCACTGTAATACAAGTCCTTGGTTACATACATTGCCTGCCATCTCATCAGCCTTCCCTGTGGCTCAGTCCTGCGTTGCACACATGATTAGGGTCTGACAATCTGTGTGGCTCACAGGCCTCAGCCTGTTCAATGGCCAATGACTCTGTAAAACTGTTGTTGTGTCTTCTTCACACATGTGCGGAATCCAGAGTTTTCGTCATGTGTCCTGCTTACTGTCCCAGCATCATTTGCAGTGTTGTCACTTGAATCACATTAAGCTGTTGATGCCAGTCAACACTGCCTGTCAATACACAGGTGTATGGTCAGCCTTTTGATACCATGCTAGGCATCCCTGCTTTGGTACTGGGGTGGAGGGGTGCTTGGCTTCTAGATATGGTACACATTGAATGCACAATGCACGTGATGTCGGAATTTGACATTGCACTGCCTTCACATTTCCTGGCACACACCATGGAGTCCTTGTACATGTAGGTAGTGAGTGGCATACACATTTTCATAGACCCACTTCCATGGAAACTTCCACCTTTCAACAGGTCTGATCACAGAAGCAATTCAAAGTTGACCCAGCATGCATGCCAGGTTATATGTTGTGTGTCACATGTCTGCCTGATGTGTTTGCTGTCGGTGTGTGTGTGTTGTGTGCTTCTGACATGTGTAGTGACCTTTTTTCTCTCTATTTTTCAGGTGATGACGCAACGGAGGCAGAGGATGGTGTTGTCATGCCAGACACAGGGTTGTTACCACTACATCAACCCGGCTCTAGTGGGGGTCGTGGGGTGGTAGGCCATGAAAACCCCCAAGTGCTACAGTCCATCTTGTCTTGGCTGCCTATGAGTCCAGCCTTGATGACGACTCCGACATCCATGTTGAGTTGGATGAGCATCAAGTCCATGTGTCAGGGGTGAGTGATTCTGATGTGGACACTCCTCTGTCTGCGACACCTGCACTGAGGGATCAGACAGTCTTGGTTCCTCCGCCCATAGTGGATCGGGACGCAGAGTCACCCTCCACACCAGTCACTGATGCGCCTGGGACATCACGTCGACGGGGGCATGTAGTCGTGCAGCCGCGGGCGGTGCCAACACAGCGAGGACCCCCGGTCCTTGGGTCCCGCAGGGGTCAAGCCCGGCAACGCGGTCGCCGTGCGCAACCGCAGTATACTGAGTGGGAGCAAGACATGACTGCCAATTCAGAACGGCAGGGGGCAGCAATGGAGAACATCGCTGCGAGCATGGAGCGTGTGGCCCGATCTGTGCTCCCCCCTGCTAGGCAGGTGCTTCTCCAGCAGCAGGCGGCACGGTCCACGGCCCGCTCGCTCAGGCTGGGCATAGCGGCCTCAGACAGGGCACACCAGGCTGAAATGTCGTCTCTGTGTCAACCAATTGCTGCTCACGCAGAGGCACACATGGATGCCCTGAGGGAGGAGTATGCTTCTCTCAGATCCACTCTGGGTGTCCTTATGATGTCCCAGAGGCAGCAGGCAGAGGAGAGGTTTGCACAGCTTGAGCGTACCATCTAGGCTGAGCTACAGGCTTGCCGGGAGGTGCAGCGGTTGTCCAGCCAGGCCTTGCAGGAGGAACTCCGTGTTACATGTGCTACCTTGCAAGAGGAAGCACGTGTGTCACTTGAGGTTCTGCATGCAGACCTAAGTCACATCGCCACACAGAACCAGGCTCACCCGTCCGGCACACTTGCTGCCGACGAGGGGCAAGCTGCGGCTAGGCGTGGCCAGGCTACTGTGCCACGTCCTCCTTTACCGGATGAGCCAGACTCGGACGACCATCTATCTCCCACATAGGTCGGGCTGTGCAGGCGTTGAGCCCATGGAGGGTTTTTTTTGCCTCAGCATCATCGCATGTGGATGTTGAGCAGCACCCTGTACCTCACCCCTCCTGGGTGCCTCCCCTCCCCCCCGGGTCGTATGTGGCCATTTTTGATTTTTCTTTTAATTTAGTTAGTTAAGTTTCTGTTTGATAGTTAGTTTAATTAGGTAATGTAGGTTTTCCATAGTTAGTCTAATTAGTTAATATAGTTTAAAATTGCTTGTCTATTGTGCTTTCATGTGACGGTGCGGTGCTTTGTGGCTTTTGAAGGCATCCACTGTCTGTTCCAGCTGGGCCCTTCAGGCTTGTCTTGTGTATGTGTTTGCTGCTTGGGGTCCTTGACTCATATATACCACTCCTGCCTCCCTTATCCATGTGCTCGCAAGGATGGTTCGGTGTCACAAACTTTTACACAAGGGCTTTGGACTGTCATATCTGTGGCATGTCTGGTGCTGTGTGACTTGTGTTTACACCCCTAGTGGGGATGATTTTGGTGTTATTGTCCACTGTTCAGCTTTTGCTAGATGGGGTGTTTCATGATTAATGTGTACATTCATTGCTATGCATTGTGTAGTATGTTTCTTATCTTTACTGTACACGTGCTTGTTGCAATTCATGCTGTAGATAGTGTTCCACACTTTGGATGTGAAAGACGGACTGATGGTGTGATTTATGATGTGACTCTCTGACATGGTCAAGTAATGAGATGCCTGAAGAGACACACACAGATGACTTTGAAGCATTAATCATGTGTTTCATGCCCTTTCTGCAGGGGGATGAGCCTCCAGAGCACCTTTGCCAGCAGACATGGCCCATTGGACGACAGAATTCTGGACACGTTTGTTGGTGCCCACATGCACATGTGTGCACAAGCAGAGGCACAGGGATTGCAGACCTACATCCTAGAACTGCTGACGTGTTCCAAGGAACTCCAGGCAAGGTGAGCAGCACAGGGGGGCCACAACACAGCAAAGCTTGCACCAGACGAGTTGCACATGCAGGCTTAGTCACAGCACTTAGGGTGAGCTTGGACGAATATTGGTGTTGAAGCACACAGTGCAGCTCAGATGTGTTAGTGGACTGATGGCTGTTGATTGTAAGGTTGTCTGGGACACCTGCAGAGGCAGTGGCACATACCCTCCGGTACACCAAGGTCCATCGAGGCACTTGTATCAACCATGTAGCCTTCCGAGACATGGAAAGGGGCAGCTCACAGGGACATACAGCAAGGGGCATACTCGGGTGCAGTGCATTTCATTTCCATGTACATTATGATGAATGCACTGCCAAATTTGTTTCGGTCAAGGTGGTACACAACTTGCTCTGAAGTCATGGCTTGCTATATGGGTATGTCTGCTTACCCAGGGAACATTGCATGTTGTGTGAATTGTGACACATTGGTGTTCTATTTGCCATGCACCCACCGGCGGCTGACTTACTGCATTGACTGTGTATGACCCATCACAGGGGTGATGTTATATATGGGTATGTAGCAGCTACACCAGATTGTCTGTTTGTAGAGTAGTTTATTGCTATGGGGCATGTTTGGTGGTGTGTTTTTGTGTGATTGGCACGTACAGGTTGTTGTCTGTGGCTCTCTTTGCAGCATTGCAGTGCTCCTGTAACTGGACCCGAGAGTGCGCAGGCAGGAGGCCAGCACTCAAAACCAGAGCTAAGTGTCTTGTTGTTTTTCTTTGAAACTGCTCTGCATAGGCTTGCTGGGGGGTGCACCAATGCATGGATGTATGTGTAATTCAATTTTGTATGTTTTCTTCCCCCTAATCACCCGGAATCCTATGCAATTTTGAACCCTGTACCCTCTACCCAGTGTTCCTGCTTCCCGTACCTGTCCAAGCAACGTTCCCTTACCCTCTTTCCCCACTGGGGTTGCGGATGCCTGTGTAAGCCCCAAACTTGCAGGCGCCAAAACCCTAGAGGGGGTGGTTGGTTCATGCCAATCCTAAGCCTGGACTACAGAAGGCCATGACAATGATGTCCAAGTTTGTTTGGATTGTGTATGTGTTCATGCAGGTGGTACATTTTCGTGCATTCCCTACTTTCATGTGTCATTCCTCCTCCCCTCTCCTGCCACTCATTCCAGTTATCCAGTGTGCCAACACCTGTCCCGAATGCATATCCCTGAACCTCCTTCCCCACCAGGGTCTCAGGGGCCTGTGTGAGTTTGACCTTGCAGGCACCCGGGACACAGTGGGGGTGGTTGTTTCGTGACACTCCCGCGCCTGTACACGGGACCTGTGACAGTACACATCTGTTCATGGTGCATCATTCTATGTTATGTACCACACATGGTTCACATCCTGTTGTGACATTGTTTTACTGTGCTACCTTGGTTGTTGCATCATTGGGGAAGTACTTGACCTTTGTGAGGTACTGCTACGTCAAGTCATCTACTGGAGGGTGTTCTGGTTCGTTTTTATGCCTTGGATTTTGTGATTTTGGAAATGAGTGTGGATTCTGAGGGTGCAGGCACCTTTTTACACACAAGGTGAGAGATGGTGACAAAGGGTAAAGGTGATCCTGTGGCCAGGTGGAATTGAGGGTTGAAGGCTCCATGACCCAGGTGCAGTTGTTCAGTGGGTCATGGTCATTTGTGAGGGAGGGGGGTTGTTCTTGACAGTTGCCTTGCCCTGCAATGTGATCGGAACCCTGACATTGTAATGGTGATATCCTATGTAAATGTTGTGTTCTGCTGATCAATGCCTGTTCATGTGTTGTGTTTACCTTTCAGGTGCGAGGGGATAGTTGTGGTCTGACATGCTGGGGTGTACACATGGTGAATGTTCACATGTGATGTGTAGAGAACACTGATGGTCACATGATTGCACATGCATATGTTGAGTGCATGTCCTTGCTGACCCACACACTTGCACTCTGATGCACTACATGTACTACCACCCTTGCATATCCACGTGTACACTGTTTGCCTTCTGGTGCCCACTGTGTCCCTGGAGCACAGGTTCTGTGACCAATTATGGATCCTGTACATGCCTAATTTGCTTTCTGATGTGGTCTGTCGCTTAGATGTGATGCTCAGGGTGTGCATCACACACAATGGCTGTTCACTGTGCTGTGCACTGAGCAGTGTGTTGCAGGAGTAGGACACAGCACACAGAAGCTGCAGTGTTGATTTTGCAATGCACAATGTGCATGTAGCAGGCATTCATTGTTATGTTACGTCTACAACTCTTGTAATGCATTTGGAAATGACTTATTTTGGGTGGGAGGTTGTTGGTAAGTCATTTCATCTGATTCCAGGCCAGGCATCATTGTCTGATGCCACTGTACATTTTGGACATGGCAATGTGTACCTTATTGTTACTGTGTTGGTGTATGGGTATTGCTTGCCATGTCATGTTGTGGTTTGGGAGGGTTTGAGTGACATAACAGTGATGGCCATGGCCTGTTTTGCAGGTGTGTGTGTGATTCACACCTTGCATGTCAGGGTCATCCGCTTCTCAAAGCAACTAGCTGGGGGTAGATCTCTCTCTGCGGCAGGGCCCTCCCTCTGGAACAGCCTTCCTGCCTCACTGGAACTTGAGGAGAACCATCTCCGGTTCGGGAAGCACCTCAAGACCTTCCTCTTTGCTTCTGCTTTCTCTCTGCCTCTCCCTTGCAAAATTCTTCACTGGAACTGCACTGGATCTGCAACTGGGCCACTCTCACCGACCTCGGTCCCTGGTCCAGCCACTCTCCACTTGCACTGCCTCCCTGGCAACCCCTGCACTGCGGTACTGTCTCTACAGCCCCCCCTTCCCAGCACTTGTCTGCACTTACCTTTGCAGTTGCCACCAGTTGGCCTATTTATTTGTTTTTGGGTCTACTTACCCTGTACTGCAGTCCCCCCCTCCCCTTCCCCTTGCACTTTTCCCTTCCCCCTACCCCTGCACTTGCACAATCTAAATGACACCTGGCCTAGTAGTACGGTTGTCTGTCTTCCCTTGTTCTCCCCTCCCTGCCTCATCGCACCTCGAAATACTTGTGTATAGGCCATATCATGTCATGTCACATGTGTGCTTTTTGGTCACACAGGATAGCTTGTGTTTAAGTAGCTGGGAATGCAGACAATGTGGCACTTCCATGGCAACTATCTCAGGGTGGTAGGGTTGTGACAGTTGACTGTCTCTTTGTCATCATCGATTGTCACCTGGTATGTGCCAGGCCTGTGTGCACTCCGCAGGGGTGGGAGTTTAGGTGAAAAATGTGGCCACAAGCTGGGTCCGTCTGTGCCTGTGGTTGGGGATGTGGGGGCACCACCATGTCCACCGGGACGCCCTGCCGTGTTGCAACATTGTGCAGGACACATGCTGCCTCAATGATCCTACACACTACTGGTGGTGCATAGAGTAGCTGCCCGCCAGAGCGGTCAAGGGAGCGGAAACGTGACTTGAGCACTCCGAATGTACGCTCCACTATGGCCCTGGTTGCAATATGGGCGGCGTTGTATCTTACCTGGGGTGGTGTGGTAGGATTCCAGATTGGCGTCATCATGTGGTTGCTCAGAGGGTAGGCACTGTCCCCTGGGGAGGTGTAAATGGTTGTGATTATTGGGGTTTGTTTATTTGTGTGTGTGTCTGTGACATGCATGCATGTGCAAGGGCATTTGTACTCACAGAGGAGCCATGCATCGCCATGCTGCCCAGCTTCCAGGGCCCGGCTCAGGGCGGACATTCTGTATATGAAACTGTCATGGGTGGAGCCAGGGTAGTTTGCATAGACAGAGGTGATGATTCCCTTTGCATCGCATACCACCTGTACATTGATGGAATGCCAGTGCTTGCGGTTTCGGTAGATGTGCTCAGTGGCCCTAGGTGGACGTAGGGCCACATGGGTACAATCTATGGCACGAGCACTTTGGGGAAGTGTGCCACCCTGAAAAAATCCAGGACAACGGCCTGCCTTTCTGCGGGTGTTCTGGGCATGTATATGTGCCTGCGGACTGAGGGGCGAGCTGTCATGATTGCCAGTACCTGGTGTAGGCAGCGTGACTGCGTGGCCTGTGAGACCCCCCCACTATGGCAGTAGTCCGCTGAAATGACCCAGTGGCCAAAAAATGCAGGACATTGAGCAGCTTCTCCAAGGGGCTCAATGCTTGGGAGCAAAGGGTGGGGGATGTAAGGTCATCTTCCCACTCCCTGACCAGGTCTAGGATGATGTGGGGTGGAAACCTATATCTGCCATAGACCTGGTCGTCAGTCATCCCAAAAAGGCTTGTCTGTGGTGCGAAAATGCGTGCCCTGGCTATTCTCCTCCTCCTGCGGTGTCCCACGATCAGTGCTGCGACAAATGGGGCATTCATCGTAGCTGTATATACGTGTTTGTTGTTTGCGCGCACTTTTATACTGTGCGCGGGGACGCTTCCGCCTGCCTTCGTGTGGCGGACGCGTTGACGCCTGTGTGCGTCTTTTGCCGTGCGTGGGTTTCCCGTATTCAGATCCATGAATACGGGTTGTTCGCGTGCGTGTGGGCGTTCCGTGTAGTTCCCTGCAGTACTTCCCCAGTTACGCCTTCTTTTTCACCCGTTATTCCCCATTCCGCGTGTTACGCCCACTGTTCCGCCCCCTTTTTTGGTTGTGTGCGCCGCACTATGTGCGCTTTTGCTGTGCGCGTAGCGCACGCCGTGTATGCCTGCGTGCGCCATGGCTGGATTGGGCGCACGGACAGCGGGAAACACGCGCAGCGTCTTCTTTGAATCGCACACATGCGCGTGTGCTGCGTTTCTCGCGCTTGCGCTACCTTGCGCCTGCTTGCGCATGGATTTTCGGTGCACGTTTGTTCCATGAATCGGCCCCTAAATATGCACAAACTGAGTGGCACTTAAAAATGTCATTGAAATCTTTTGCTTCTGCTTTTTGCTCCTTTTATAGAGAAGTTATACATGTGCTGTTTGAAAGACATATATGCATTTTTCAATTTTAATTGAAATGGTCCTAAAAAGATTTTTTTTAAACACACAGCCATTCCCTATAAATGGTATACTTTTGAATTGTCTAGTGTAGTCCTGTGCTTTTTTGTTTGTTTACAGTCTGGGAGTTGTAGTCCAAGATGTGTAATGGCAAAGTTGTATTACAAGTCAATGAATGCAGAGACCAAATACATGATTTCATAACCACCGATATATTGGAATGGGTAATGTTGGTTGGTATGAATGTACTGCCAACATATTAAACTTCCACTTAGCAAGTGCCATTATAAAATGGTGTAGACATCTTTTCAAGCTGCTTTTCCTTTAAAATAAAAATAGCACACAGTGCTGCTATAAAAACACATGTTCATTTTGTAAGTTTCATGAAAATTCTTTAAAAAAGAAAGTTTTTTTATTTGTGCAGCATTGTAAGTAAATTGTGCTGAATGATGCAATACATGGAATTTGGTAGAGTGGTTGTAAAAGAGAATATGTTGATTGTGAAGCTTATTACAAGGTAAGTAGAAACAGCCCTGTATATATATTTATGAAGGTGTTGAAAAAGAACTGCTTATAGGCATACCTCTACTATGTTTTGTTAGATGCCCATCTTGTTGAATCTGTAATTAGAAATCTTGGAGAGTTGCACAGTGGATTTTGATGCAGATGCCTTTCATTAACAGGAGACATGTACTCTGAGAGTTCAAGTGTACATTTGAAGTGTTGAAATGAGATAACAGGGTTAGGTGTAGAGGTATTGGATGCGATTGGTGGATGGATGTGTCACTCATTGAAAGCAGCCAATGAGGCAGTGTTGGGAACTTGAAAGTGGAAAGGGTAGAAGGGCTGCCCCTATGTTATAGGGTCTGTGGACACTGTGGTAGACTGCGGACAGCACATGCCACATCCAGGTCTTTATGGATTACTGGCATGGTAAGGGGACTCTGGGGATTAGCCAATGAGGTTTGCTGAGTGTGGTGTACAGGACAAGAGGGAAGTATGAGTTTTGTTTGCAGGAGTTTTGAGAGCAGTGATAATGGCTATGCGTTTCAGAAGCAAGACTGGGTGGATTCTGGGCAACTATTCAATTCAGTCATTAAAGGTATATGCTGAGAATCATGGCATACTTTGAAATATTGAGTTGACAGAAGTGGAGGTTTCCTCGCATGCAGTTTGTGACTAAAACTGGCTAAGCTTGCTTTCCTTCTCTGAGAGTATGGCTCATTTTAAAAGTCCAGATATTGTGATTGTCCATTGTGTAGGGCACAGTTTGGGGTTTGTGACTCTAGTGTCTTTGCAAGTTGGCTGAAGGATTGTTTTAAAAGCCTAATGCAACTGTTTCCTGCTGCTCAGATTATTTTTTCGGAAGTAAATTAGAGATGCACATGGAGACATCCAACAAACATTTTCAGTCCTCAAATTGAACAATCAAGAAGGATTGTCAATAACGGTGTATCTGCTTTTGGTATGGTGTTGGAATGTCATCTTTTGAGAATGATAATATCGATTCTCAGGGTGTGCACTGTTTTTGTCAGAATGGAATTCACTTCACAAATATTGGAAATGCAAATTTCTTTTATAATGCAAGGAATGCATTGAAGAGGTTACTGTAGAAGAGTTTACTGTAAGGAAAAAAAATACTTAAAAGCAAAAAAATAATTTAAAAAAGGTATTTGTTTACAAACCCCCACCAAAAATAAAAAATAAGGTTATTTTCAGAGTCACTGCAAAGATTAAATAAATTACATTGTGTTTGATGTCCCCTGCCCCATTCAATTGGACGATCTGTCAGCAGACACTGCGGTGACCGCGGATGGCACGTGCCACATCCAGGTCTTTTGGTGCTGCCTGGCATGGAAATGGGACTGCAGAGGCCGTGGACAGTCATGGTGTCCGTGGAAATTGGAAGATCAGCCAATCACGTTTCCTAGGTGTGGTGTACAGGAAGAGAAGGTAGCATGAGTTTTGTTAGTAGTTGTGAGAGTATTGAAAGTGGCCATGGCAATGTCATTCAGCAGGCAGAGTGTTTGGATATTGGGGAATTCTTGGGTCCAATGGGTGAAAGTGTATGCGGAGCATTGTGGAATAGCCAAACATCTTGGATTGCCTGAATTGGAAGTATTCTGGTACGTAGCATGAAGTGGGTGGGCTTGCTCCCATTTTCTGCAAATATCGTTCAATTGAAGCATCTGGATGTTATTATAATTCATTGTGATGGGAACAGTTTGGGGAAAGTGGCTGGAATCAATTGAAGGAATGTTCACTAATTCCAAAATAATTTTTTTACGATTTGCCCAGAGACAAATGTGGATGTGCTCCAGTTAATTTGTTCTGCAAATGGAAAAAGCGAGGTGCAACATCAATAAAGCTGTGTGTGCTTTTATTTACGATGTTGGCATGACAATATTCCTTAATGAGAATGTTACATTTTATAGGGCCAACATTTTCCGGTGAGAAGATGTTCATTTAACTGATGTGGCTAATCAGATTTTTGTGGAAAACATTCAAAATGCTTTGAAGCAGTTTTTTGTGAAAGTGAGAAGAAATAATGAAAATGTGTGAAATGTTTTTTAGTTTGCTTTGTAAACCAAAAATTTTAAAAATATAAAAGCTACAAAAAATAAAATGGTTCTTTTAAGAGCCACCCTTTTTGAGTGCAAAGCAATTGCAATCATTCCAATTGTCCCACACCTTTTTTTTAGAAGTCTGCAGACTAACGCGCTCTCCGCAGACTGTGCAGTCTGTGCTGGGACTTGTGACTTTTTGTCTCATTTCTATTTTTTAACTGTGAAAGGTGGCTCCTAAAGGAACATTTTTTATGTGTGTTATTTTGGTTTTGTATTTTTTTGTGCCTTTTTCAGTTTTTTTGCAGGATAGGGAAGTTAAGGTGGGAAAGGGAAGGGAGGGAAAGGAGGGAAGGATCTCCAACCACAGAGATGAAGGGACAGGTGGACAGGGGAAGATGTTGGGTTTGCATTAAATTTAAGGTAGGGGGCACTGTTTCTCGTGCTCTTTGACAACTGCATCAAAAGCACTGAAAAACTGTTCCCCCTGGAGAGTGGTGTGTCAGCATACTGTGACCCTCAAACTGCAAGGATCTCCAGCATCCTGTAAGGCCTGCAAGGCAGCTGGTATTATCCTCTTCCCTACAGGAGTACCCTGTATGCTGCCAGGAGTGGGAGAAGAAGATGGCAAAGAGGAAGATATTCTGCCTTTCTCAGTGCAACCGGCTGGTTAGAACGGATGTGGTGGCACACATCACAATATCCCTACTGATTCAATCGCACCCCCACTTCCTTACTCACTAACCCAATGCCATCACACCTCTACAGACTCTTACTCTCACAACCTTCCCAACCACACCTCATATGCCACCTCACAATCAAACAGCACTGTCGTAAGCTCTTCAATCACACCCAAACACACACATTCACAAAACATGCATATACATTGCACATTTTTCAAAACCAAACTTGCTCTTTTACCAACAAGCACTACAACATGCCTACTAAAAAGCAACTCTATAGAAAAAAAATGAAAAATAGAGCAGATAAGAATAAAACCAAACCTTATAGTCTTCCACCTCTAAAACAATGTATAGAAAACATTAAAACTAAAGGGCTAGTAACCTCACTGAACAAAGCGAAACCAGCCAAAACTAAAAAAGATAAGCCCCTCTAGTGAAAACTAAAAGTAAATTAATATGTACAAAGAAAAGCAGACCTACTAGCAAACCTAACACTGTATCTACCTGTAGTAACATAGTCACGATAAAGCAATCTACAATATTTACTCCAAACATTTTTCCACCATAGAGTTTTTCACAATCTTATAAAAACAGTGGAAAAATCACGATCTACCCTTAAAAAATACAGCAGCAGACCAGACTAATCATCAAAGCTCTAATTGACAGTGCTTTTCTAATAAAGAAAACATTGTTTATATTGATTATAAATTAATGAAACCACTAACTAAATGAATCAAAACATTACAGAAAGTACTTACAAACATGCAGAGTGTCTAAAAATACCCTTTCAAACTTCTGTGATGGCGAATGGATTCACACAAGCAGCACAGAACCATATTTCAATGAAGAAGCTTATAAGCAAGAACAACAACAAAGCAATAGCCTCAGACAATAATGGTTGAGGGTATGAATTGGTAGAAGGCACCATTTTGGCAAAATAAACCCTTATAGAAAAAACGGCCCCAACAAACTTTCAACTAAATGCTCCTTCCACCCAAACAAACCGTACAGTGTACAAATGGACAAGCAGCTCAATTTATAACATACGCCAACAATCCTTTAAATCTTTACGACCATTCCTCAATCGCTATGAGAAACTAAAAGACAAAGACAAAAGTAGAATGAAAACTTTACAAACCATGGACTCCTGTCCAGTGCGTAGCCACACTGGTCTGCAAGGACATTCATTAGCCTGCATTTTCGGAACTGCTTGCAAAAGGACCTTCCACCACATCAGAATGTTAACGACACACCATTCTGCTATGCGGTATCTTGTGCATAGACTATACCATGTAAAAAGCCCTGCTCTAGAACTCCAAAATGTAAATAACATTCTCCTACATGGAACCGCCAAAGAACTGCTTCAAGAAATAAAGCACATTCAAAGTAAATAATTTTTTAACTGAAGTTGACTTTGAAAATTCTGTAACTTTAGAAAACATTACCGAAAATAAAAACCAATGTCCTAGCAAAGATATACAAAAAAGAAAGAGCTAAGTTTCAAAACACATCTGCTGAAATACCATACAAAGTATGAACTTGCAGAACCTTTTAATAAAAGATCACAAACATAGTAGACATAGCCTACAAAATAGAGGACAATGAGGAATCCTAATGGTTCCAATTAGGTTTATATCTAATGGCAGAAAGTAAATACAAAATAACTGACCCCTCAATATTGTGCACATATTTCAACACAAAGCTTGACAATAACCATATGCCATCATGTGCTATCACTAACAACTCTCCAACAACTTCACTTGTAGAAGAGCATTATAATCCAGACAGAGCACCCATTTTAAGCTATAATACGCCTTCAACCGAAATCAGCCAAATTACCTCCATCTTAATTACTAAAGGGCATATGTGGCAAAGTAATATATTTACCATTAGTTTGCAAAAGAAAATGTACAAACTTTAGGAGTACAGCGACCAATAGATCAATCTTAGATTGTGTTAGTTAAGGGTGTACCAACAAAAGACAAAAATATTTGGCAACAACTAGTCGACTTAAACACAATTAGAGAAGCTCTACAATATCTAATAAAAACACTGAATACTAAAAAATATAAAAGAGAGGAGAATCTAAGAGAAACCACCAAAATAAATCAATCCTCAACAGCAACTGGCCAATTTGAACGTGTAGATCCAGTTACTGCAGACAATAGTTTAGACCTGTATACAATTCACACACTACACCTAAAGACACCACTGACAATGCATTAGAAACATATCAAATGCATCAAGTAAAAGGATCCCCAATGAGCATTTTGGAGAAAGGTGTAGAGGCATGTTATTTTCCTCTACTCTTTCTTACAGGAAAAGGAGGAAGATGTGATGAAAGGTCCACTCAAATTAGTGCATCAGAAAATCACTCTTTAACAATGTATTCTGAAGACCCTATATTCAGACAAAATGTCGAATACATTGTCCACCTCCTCTTTGGAATTGAACTAGCAACTCTATGTTATGGAGTTGCAAACACATTAAAAACAGGCTCTAACTTCTCAAACATGTCCGCTACCCAACGGATTCAAAAGATAAAAGACATAGATGATGTTTTGTAGTCAAGAATCACAAATCTCTAGGCAAACATGCATGGTACAAAAGAATACTGGTTCCCAAGTCACGCTGATGTATGTTGTATGGTAAGGAACCTAGGTCCACCCATATGGTTTGTTACTTTAAGTTGAACAGAGTGCGCATGGGTTGACTTGAATGACTTTTTATGCACTGCAAACCAAAACAAAGACGGAATAGATATAAAAACACCAAGAGAACTTTCTTCTCTTGACCCCTTCAATATATCAAGATTGCCACGCTGCATTTTATCTGTAATAAAACTACCCCTCCCCTTGGAGAAGTGCAACACTTCTTTTGGAGAAAAGAATATTAATCCATATCAGCACCACACATCCACATGCCTTTGTGGATAAAACATGCTTTTAAATTTGGCCATGATAGTGACGCCACTGTTTTACAGTTTATTGAAAAATACATTACTTGTGAAATCCCTTCAGAAACCACAGATAAGTACCTACATAGAGAAATCTTACGCTTCAAAAACATAAGTATGGCATATATTGCTGATGTAGATATAAAACCATAGGCAAATACTATATCATAGCCACAAATGATCACAACAGCCACGACATTTGATTGACACATGCTACCAACACAGACATACTTCTTTGGAAAACATGTGTCTGTACGACATTGCCCAAACTACACATACAAAAACAATGGCACATCAAATGAGGTAACTGGCAAATATTCAGTCTCAACTAGTAAAGCTCACGAAACCCAGTCTAATTAATTATACAACACTATCATTTAAATCTCTACAGCATAGAGAACTATATTACATGGCTCTACACCAACTGTTTAATGGTTGGAGAAAAGAAGAAGAATTATTAGGTGACTATTGCTCATTTGAAGCTGCATTCAACGCAAAAGAATGGAGATACATTTGAGAACATCTTCTGAGATATTAAGGCATCCATCACATACAGGTAATTACAGTCAATGTGGCTAATTGGCCAGGTATATTTATTTAAATGTTCATATTGCTTGGGGTCTTACATGTTTTGAGAGCTGTACATTTTCATTCCAGAATGTAAGTCAATCAAATAGATATTTTCATTCTATGTATACAGGCCGATTCATGGAATTAATGTGCACCGAAAATCTCCGCGCAAGCGTGCGAAAGCGTGCGAATCGCAGCGCAAGTGTGAAAATCACAGTGCAAGCGTGCGAAAGCCGTGCACATCGATTCATGGAAGTCTGTGCGCATGTAAATACTGGGATGTGCGCTAAAATCCTGCGTGGCGCACACGGGCGCCCGATTCATCAAACGGCGTGCGCTACACACACAGCGAAAGCTCACATAGTGCGGTGCACACAACAAAAGTAGGCGTAACACGGGGCGTAACAAGCGGAATTGGGAACAACGCGTGAAAATGTGGGCGTTACAGGGGAAGTACAGGAGGCAAATGCGCGGAACGCCCACACGCACGACTACAACACGTATTCATGAAATCGAACAGGGGAAACGCATGCGCCAAAAAAGACGCGCTATTCCGGAAACACGTACGGCAGCAGGAAGCAGGTGTACGCGGACCCGCGCAGCATAAAAGTGCGCGCAAACAACAAACAAGCTCAGACGCTACGAAGAATATACCGTTCCTCGCAGCAGTGGTTCTGACACGCTGCACGAGGAGGAGGATAGTCAGGGCCAGAATTTGTACACCCAGGACCAGCCTTTTTGAGATGCCTGATGACCAGGTGTATGGGAGGTACAGGTTTCCACCTCACATGATACTCGACCTGGTGAGTGAGTTGGAGGATGACCTCACATCACCCACCCTGTGCTTCCAAGCACTGAGCCCCTTGGAAAAGGTGCTCAATGTACTGCACTTCTTGGCCACTGGTTCATTTCAGCGGACAAGTGCCATAGTGGGGGGGTGTCACAGGCCACGCAGTCACGCTGCCTACACCAGGTGTTGGCCATCATGACTGCACGCCCATCAGTCTGCAGGCACATATACCTGCCCAGAACACCTGCAGAAAGGCAGGCTGTCATCCAGGATTTTTACAGGGTGGCACACTTCCCCAAAGTGCTAGGTGCCATTGATTGCACCCATGTGGCCCTACGTCCTCCCAGGGCAACTGAGCACATCTATAGAAACCGCAGGCACTGGCATTCCATCAACGTGCAGGTAGTATGTGATGCCAAGGGAATCATCACCTCAGTATGTGCCAACTATCCAGGGTCCACCCATGACAGTTTCATTTACAGAATGTCAACCCTAAACCGGGACCTAGAAGCTGGGCGGCACGGCGATACATGGCTGCTTGGTGAGTATAAATGCCTCTGCACATGCATGCATGTCAGATATTGAGAAATGTCACAACCCCACTAAAGATACCGATCATCAACTCCCCAGGGGACAGTGCCTACCTTCTGAGTACCCACATGATGACGCCAATTCGGAACCCCACCACACCACCTGAGGTAAGATACAACACAGCCCATATTGCAACCCGGGGCATAGTGGAGTGCACATTCAGTGTGCTCAAGTCACGCTTTCGCTCCCTTGACCGTTCTGGTGGGCAGCTGCTATACGCGCCCCCAGTAGTGTGCAGGATCATAGTGGCAGCATGTGTCTTGCACAATGTTGCAACCCGCCGGGGCCTGCCAGTGGACATGGTGTTGCCCCCACATCACCAACCACATGCACAGCCGCTGTGCATGGGAGGGGAAAGGGCACGTGGTGAGGCAGCCCGTATGTAGCTGGTGGCTAATTACTTCACCTAAAATCACACCCCTGTGGAGTGCACAAAGCCCTGGTCCATACCAGCTGACAATCAATGATGATGACATAAGGGACAGTCAACTGTCACAACCATACCAGCCTGAGATTGGTCACCTGGAAGTGTTACATTGTGTGCATCCCTACCTACCCAAAGACAACCAATGCTGTGTCACAAAATGACACACATTTATGCTGCATGAATGACTTCCCCCTTGCAAAATAGAACATGAAAACAGCGCCATGTCACCAACCCCTCCCCATCTCCGCTACCCAACACACCATGGCATGTCATGCAATGTGAAAGCAAACAAAGGAATGCACAACACATGACACAAGTGTCACAAAGTGCACTGTCCCAAATGGAAACAGGCCACAGACAATATGCTCCCAGTAATCGATAACAAACAGCACACATGACCAAATACTTACCAGCAACACAATACAGCAACACAGGATGAAACTTTGCCAAAATATGACAGTACCAAATCAAAGTAGTGCAGGTTTTACAACCTGAATAAGCCAGCACATCCACCCCTTCCAACTGCAGAGTGTTGTCATCAGGCAAATGTGTCAGTGTACTGAATACAAAATGAACTGCATCTGCAAAGGAGACGGCCTTGTGAAGACATGAAGAAGGTACCTGTGAATAAGGAAGAAGACATGGATGCACAAGCACATATCAATACACCATGCAGTGTTCAATACAACAACACAGCTCATGGGAGCCCAATGTCACTGTGTAAGTCACTGTCACTTGGTCACACCCTTTGCAAGACCATGGAAAGGGAAGCAGGAGAGTTGTGTGTGTCAGGAACCCAAGCATCTAACCCAAACACAGTACAAGCCTTCATGTGCCCAGCTGGAATACACAGTGGATGCCCACGGGAGCCACACAAGACAACACACTGTAAAAATAAAAAACATCAAAAATGGCCATGTGGGAGCCAGGGGGGGCCACAGAGGAGGTTTGAGGACAGGGTGCACACCAACACCCACCTGCCTGGATGTTGCGAGAAAAATAAAATACCTCCATGGGCTCATGGCCTGCACGTCTACGCTATTGTGGGAGAACTGCTGCTGTCACTCTCTTCACCCTGTGCTTCTGCATCAGGAGGTGGTGGTGCCATGGGAGGCAGCCCACACAAAGCCCTGGTATGGTCCTCCATTGCAGCAAGCATGCATGTTTTGAAGGTCTGATTCTGGAGGATGATAGTGCGGATATCCCCATGCAGCACCTCACGGGTTGCCTGCATTTCTGCACGCATGGACTCGCGTGATGCCCGGATCTCCTCCCAAGTTCATTTAGAGTCTGCCTGAGGAACTGGAGTTCTAACATCAGGGCTTCCCTGTGGCCCTGTTACTCCACAGAAATGGCTTCCCGCAGAGTCTCCAGTGCCGCTCGTCAGTCCCTGTTGGACGCCAACATGTCTTCCCTGTGTGATTGGCAAATGGAGTCTGTTGCCTGCTGTTGTTGCCCAATCTGCCTTTCAGGGGGGAGAATGGAAGTGGCCACCCTCTCCATTGCCTGAACCATCATTTCAACTGATGCTCCCTGTTGTGCTGCAATACCGTAAATGGAGTTTTCCCATACAGTACCGCGTCGGCGGGCACCACACCTGTTTGGGGCAAGGCGATCTGCACCTTGCTGTGCCGGCACTGCCTGAGGCTGCAGGACTGCATTCCCCCTCTGATCAGCTGGCACAGGAACAGGATCAGATGTTGTGGACAGTGACGCTGCATCCGTAACCGCCAAAGGCGGAGTAACCAACACTGACATCCCCATAGAGGGTTCTACCCCTGGTACAGGTGGGTTAGACAGAACAGAATCCCTGCCAGAAACATTCACCTGTGACAGCACATTAGTCTCATCATCCGATTCAGCACCTGAATCATAGAGGTCTGGGGAGGTGCAACCAGAGACACCCCTGGACAGTATGGTCTGCAATAAGATTGGGTTTTCACCCACCACCGCACCACGTCCTCCACTGGTGCCCGGTCATGCCTGAGATTCCTCCTGGGTCTGCACCATCTCCTCCACCTCTACAGCATCAAGTGTGTCATCACCTGCAAAAACATGAAAGACAACAAATGGAAACAGGCATGAGCACCATAGCACACACATAGGCCTTACAAGCCAGAGATCCAGTACATGATTTACACATGTCCCACATGACAATAACCCTGGCATGCATGCACTATCAATGAGTTGGAAGGGGAGGCAAAAATCAGACACTGAGGACACCAAGATGGAAAAGCAACACATTTGCTGCATGATGGGTAGCACTGGCATCACACATTAGCCTGTGAGTGGCATGTCCAATACACATACATGACACATACCAGCACACAGATGGCATGTAGCCTAAGCATGGTACATTTGACAAGTACAGCCATATGTCAGTGAATGAGTACTGTCACCCATCCATGTGAGATGGACATGATGAGATGAAAAATGCTAAATAGTGTGACAAATACGCATGTGCCACACACTGCAACACATCCAGTGTACAATAATACAGTGATCGCAGGCAGATGTACACATCAATGGTTGGTCACTTCAACATGACAGGAAACAACTATCATGTTCCACATTCAAACAGGCCCCATAAATGCATGTGAGTAGGCCAATACTCAATCAGCCTGAATGGTCTAATCATTCAAATAAGAAGGAAAAAAATGTGGGCCAATGTGGGGTTCATCAATGACAGAAGCATGTCACATATGTGGCATTAGGGCTGTAAAATGTGTTGCAGAAATGGGAGAATTGAAAAAATCAGCCTGAATGAACACTGAAAAATTCAGAACGATGTTGTTGCAAGATGACAGTTCAAGGGCAACTGCAGTAATGTGGCACCAATTGGCCACTGTGAGCAGAAGGGATACTGTCATACCCAAATCCAAGGCCGCTGAATGTTTTGGAGGAAGCACATGGGTGACCCATACTACTCAGGAGTACACACCTTCACCTGGCACTCAATCAGAACATGTCACCCAAACAACATACATTTGGATTACACACACATGCATGGGCACTCACCAGACAATGCGTCGTAATCTTGTAGGTCTCCAACGCCTTGGATCTGTTTCTCTGTGACGAATGTTCCAGCAACAGACTCATGTTCAGTGAGTTGGTTGTCCTCTGGTGGAGACCCACCACCAGTCACCAGAGTAGAGGCATGATTTGAGGCCAGTTTGTTCTTTGCTCTGCGTTTCAGGTCATTCCACCGCTTGTAGCAATCATCAGCTGTGCGTCTCACAAATCCAAGGGCAATAATGTGGTCCGCGATGGTCTGCCAGTGTGCCCTACGTTGACCAGGTGTGGTCTTGCACCCTGCAGTCACCACCATTTCGCGGCTATGTGCCGACACATAGGCCACAAGTGCATCAAGTTCGGCATCATTAAACTAGGTTTCCTTGACGTGCCGGAGTGTGTAGCCATGTCTGGGGTCTCAGCCTGTAGTGCCAGAGCACCCTTCTTCTTCTTTTTCAAAGGTGGTGCGGATCCTGAGTGGCTTACGCCGCTCTGGTCAGTAGGGGCAGAAGCGCAGGTGGACTGGGTACTAGAAGTGTGCGATGGCACAATGACCATACGTCTTGGTGCAGGCATTGGCTGCAGAGTGACGTTTGCAATGCCAACGTCGGTTTGATGGACCTGGGCCGACACTGTCCCGTCTGGGAGACTCAGAGCTGGGGTGGATAGAGCCGCAGCTGCCCCTGCAGCCTCCCCACCCTGCCTACTTGGGGCAGCAGATGACATTGCTGCCCCAGATCCACATGGCCTGGTGACAGCAACTTGCACCTCCACACGTGGCTTAGACTTGCTGACCTGGAAGTCAGCCTGGGAGTCATCCTGTGGCGGTTCAGGGGCCAAAATGGGCCGGTCCAACAAGGGCTGAGCTGGGATGGTGTCAGCTACGTTTCCCACAACCATGTGGGCGGGCATGGGTGTCCTGATTGGTCCTCCACACACAGGGGTTTAGGGGCACTCTGCAAATCCTGACCACGTCCCCTACCGTGCCCACCACACCCACCTTTTGGAGGTCGGCCACCTCTGCCTCCCATACTGCTTGGTCGCCTCCCAACCATGGCACTGATGTTCTTGTGCGTATGGGAGTTGCAGTAAACAATTGTCCTGGGCAATTGAGGTGAAAGGGGTAGGGTACTAGATGGAATTCGTACCCTAGTGCTCTGGCAAGGCTCTATGTGACCACTGGGGGAAGATGACGGGTCACACAAACGCACAGGCACCCCAAAAACAAAAGCACATGTGCACACAACCCCTAGTAGACCATCTTCATGGAAAAATAAACCTGCACTACGCTGTGGCACCCAGAAACACAAAAATAAGCGTACGTGTGTTACACACTGCCCACAATGACCTCTGAAGGGGTACGTGACACACGGGGGCAACCACAGTTGGGAAATACGTGCGCGACTCACTGTCTGCCTTGAAAAAGAAAGTGACAAAGACACAGGTGTGCGCGTAGGCAACACCCCCGCCAAAAGAAGAAAAGAACGCAGTCTGAGGAAACAGGGAGTACGAACTGGAAACATTGTGAAGTAATCGCTTGTGAACCGACAAGAAGTACAAGATACACCCGCTCGCTCTCCACAAAAAGCATGTAGAAGGAAATAGTGTGATACTCGTACCTTTTAAGCCAGCCCACACGTGAAACGTCACTTACGTGCTTACGCGCTAAAGCCCTTTCCTATAATAGAACGGTGACGTGCAGTTTTCTCATGTGCTGATTCACTATGCACCGGTTTTGTGGGCAACGCCTGCGCGCCTCACGTCACTGATGCGCTTATGCACTAAGGGCCTTTCCTCAAATTACACGCTGACATGCAATTTTTTCACGTGCCAAATCACTCTGTATCAAGCTGGCCAGGTGAATACACACGGAAGACCACGCTCCTGCCCAAAATGCCTTTTTCCTGCCCCCCAGATCCCCGAGCACGCTCCCACCTGCCATCTGCTGCTGCCTGACTGCCTGCTGCCCGCGTGCTCTGCTATTTGCTGCCTGCACGTCAGCCAAGGGTGCAGTTGCTGTGACCACCCCTGCTGGAACTGAAGACTCCCGACTGGGATACCATCGCTCCACAGCCCAGCCCCAGGACCCAGTTGCCCACCCACACCTGCCTCTGGGGTTGCCATGTCGGGCACAACATCACCTGACACCACTGGAAACCCCCAGCCAGAGAGGCAGAGGGCCACCAGCTTCAAGTCCTGGGGCAGTATGATGCCCTCTTTGGAAGTTCACACGCCGACAATGAAGGGCGGCCCAGGATCTGGATGGACATTGTGACTGCCATCAACGAGGAGGGGGTGGCAGTCCGCGACATCAAACATGTCCGGAAGCGCTGGGAGGACTTCAGGTCCAGGACCCTCGACAAGGCCCAGCGCCTCTTGAAGGCAGCAGATGCCAAGGGGCGCCGGGCCACCTGTCAGACCACCAAATGAGGGTCCTGGAACACACACGCCCAGCGCTCCATGTCCAGGTCCTTGAGAGGCAGGCCCGTCTGGAGTCGAGGGGTAAGTGTACATGCATACTCGTTGGACGCTGTGAATGTTGTGGTGTGCCAGTAGTGTGCAGGCTGCACATGTGTATTTGTAGGGCCATGTATGGATGTGTATGTACAGGGGCGTGAGGCTGACACATGTGAGTCCTCTCATGTGTGAGACACATGGATGGTGTATGTGTTGGTAAGCATGCAGGCCAAATGCAGGTGTGGGAGCACACATGTTTAAATTACTGTGTATGTACGTTGGCATGGTTGTGGTGTCACACATGGATGGTGGTTCCAGCTGCATGTATCTGCACTTTATACATGTGCATGTGTGTGTATTTGACAAGTGTGCAACTGTGATGCAACATGGATGCATGTGACACTGACATGTAGAATGCTGAATGGCAGATGTGACATGGATGGCGATCTCATCACTTCGACAGTTGGTGGAGATTTACACATGCATGTAAGTGTGGTGGCCTGTGTGCATGTGTTGTGCACTCCCCGTGTTTCATGTGACATCAGGCTCACCTTCGGCTGCTCGTGCAGTTGTTTGTGTATGGATGGTGCTGCCTGGTGGAATAATGCTGTTGAATTGCTCATGTGTGTGAGTTGAAATGACATGTGTGTTGGGGAGTGTGATGCCATGTCTGACTCATGTACAACTGTCATGTGTGTATTAGTCCATTGTCCAGTGCCCTGATGCCTGTGTTCTATCTCTCCCTGTCTGCAGCGTCAACTGATGAAGAGGGCAGAGAGGGTGCTGTGGAGCAGAGCGGCATGGATCGCACCACCAGCCGGAGACGATAGGCCCGGCTCCCCTCTCAGGATGCCATCTTGCCGGGGAGTGAGGAGTCTGGTGCCACGTCCCAGGCCGCAGCTGCCAAGGGTAGATCCAAGAGACATCGGTTGGAGGTGGACTCCTCGGCAGCAGAAGGGGCAGCTGAGACCCCACAGGGTCCGACGGAGGAAGATGGCACAGAGTCATCCATGTGGGTGGGGGTTTGGTGGAGGAGGAGGCCGTGGACGGGACAAACACGGGTCTGGAGGTGGGGATTCCACTGGTGCTAGTGGTGCAGCTCAGAGGCAGGGACAGGAGGCAGCACAGGCCACCGCGGAGGTGCCTGTGTGTAATCCTGTCCCTAATCCTGTGACTGCATCATCCCGCACCAGCAGGGATGCGTAGGTCCAGACCCGTTTTCAGGGAGGGGATCTGCTTACAACAATTGGCCTTCCTCTCCCTGTGGACGTGGCTATCCGGGACCGGGTTGAGCCTGTCCTGAGTGGGATGGTGTTGCGTCAACGGGGCATGCAAGGTGACCTACAGTGTTTTCGTGAAGACACTGCACGTTATCTCGAATGCCTCGTTGACTGCGTTGACCTACTGGGACTGGTCACCAGGGCTGGCTTCCTCCGTTTGCTGGACCTTGTTCCGACCCCCTCCTCACCTGAACACCCTACGTGCCAGTCGTCCTCCGTGCCATCTTCCCACCCATGTATCACCTGGGTACCCTGTGGAGCTGCCTCTGACAAAGCGGCCAGGCTGATGGGGGACACATCCCTGTCATAGTCGGGATGTCGGACGTCCAGCAGGGGTGGCCACCACGACAACTGCACCCCAGCCATAGGAGGACGTGCAGGCAGCACGAGCAGGGGCACAGGCACAGCAGCAGCAGCAACAAGGTTGGAGCCATGATGGCTCGGGGCCATCGACATCGGAGGGGCAGGCATCGGCCAGAGGGCAGGAGGACCCAGGATTACAAGTGTCTTCCGTGTGGCAGCGGTTGGGCCACGCCATAGATGCAGAGTGGCAGCCGGTGGAAGAGGCACGGCTCACAATGGTCAGGATGGAGAACTCCATCCAGAGGGCACTGAGGCAGGGCGAGTGCCTCGAGGCAATTTTCAGGGAGTTGGAGGTCAGCATGTCATCGTCCCTGCAAACCCTCGGGGCCATGGAAGAGGACCGCCTCCAGGACATTGAGCGAGAGTTCGATGATGCCCTGGCCCGGGACATCGAAAAGTGAGCCGTTGGACTAGCCTGCTGCCATTGTAAACAGTTTTTATTGTTAGGTTTTATTTTCATTTTCCTTTGATTTGGGGTGATTGGACTATGCCCCAAACATTTGTATATAGTTAGTTTCTTAGGTAGTTTGTTAGTTAGGTTTCATTTCTTTTGTTGGGCTCATGGACCCTTGACAATGGATTTTACATAGTTGGATCTCATTTGGATTTGAACATGGATTGATGGATTTTTCTTTTTACGTTTCCTTTGGATTTGCTTTGGCTGAGGGAGAGTTTGGACTATTTTTCTTTTGGATTTATTTGGATTGGTTATGCTTTTCATTTACTCATCTTTTGGACATGCTTTTCATTTCATGTTTGCTATTTTTTTATGCTTTCATTTCATTGCTTTATTTTTGTCCATAATACATTTTGGTATTTTACTTCCATGTGTGTGATTGGCTCATTGGGATCATGCATGTGAAAATGTGGGTTTATGCAATCAATGCCAAACAGTGTGTGACGGACATGTGTTGATGTAAATAGTTCACTTTTGGTTTGTGTCTTGAGATAGGCATGTCAGTGTGGGGTGGATTTGGAAATCATTGCGTCTCAAGACAGGGGTGGCGTGCTGTGGTATTTTGGTGTAGAAGTGGGCCATGATTGTGCATCTTTATGTCATGTAGGGGGGGCATGAGTGGGACATGAGTGGGGGCCTGCTGGCTGGTGCCCCTCAATGCTGGGGGGGGCGCAGGGGGACATGAGTGGGACATGAGTGGGGGCCTGCTAGAAGGTGCCCATCACTGCTGGGGGGTTGGGGTGCAAGGGGACATGAGTGGGGGCCTGCTGGCAGGTGCCCCTCAATGCTGGGGGGTGGGGGTGCAGGGGGGCATGAGTGGAACATGAGTGGGGGCCTGCTGGCAGGTGCCCCTCAATGCTGGGAGGTTGGGGTGCAGGGGGACATGAGTGGGACATGAGTGGGGGCCTGCTAGAAGGTGCCCATCCCTGCTGGGGGGTTGGGGTGCAAGGGGACATGAGTGGGACATGAGTGGGGGCCTGCTGGCGGGTACACCTCAATGCCCGGGGGTAGGGGTGCAGGGGGACATGAGTGGGACATGAGTGGGGGCCTGCTGGAAGGTGCCCTTCAACGCTGGGTGGTGGGGGCGCAGGGGGGCATGAGTGTGACATGAGTGGGGGCCTGCAGGCAAGTGCCCCTCACTGCTGTGGGGGTGTGGGTGCAGGGGGACATGAGTGGGGGCCTGCTGGCAGGTACCCCTTACTGCTGGGGGTGGGGGTGCAGGGGGACATGAGTGGGGGCCTGCTGGCAGGTGCCGCTTACTGCTGGGGGGTGGGGGTGCAGGGGGACATGAGTGGGACATGAGTGCGGCCTGCTGGCAGGTGCCCCTCAATGCTGGGGTGTGGGGTGCAGGGGGACATGAGTAGGGGTTAGGCAGAAACTTGTGCAGTTCCCTCTGGGACCACTGCAAAAGATTTAAGACTACAAGTGTTTGGCAGTAAACGCACTTGGTAGCAGTCTGCACCACACAGATTCACTTGGTAGCTGTGGCTGAGCAGTCAGACTTCCCTCAAGAAGAGTTAGGCCGTATTTGGAGTATACAAGATAGGGCAATTTACACAGTAGAGCAAGCAGACACGGAACAGAGCTTGGGTGTAAAGATATATAATTATTTATTTAAAAACACATCTATGGAAAACACACTGGCACTAATACGGCAAACAACTTCAATCACAATTAATATAAGTATATCAATCCCCTAACAATATTTCAACAAGTCTAGGTTCAACGGCTCCACTTATTTGCAGACAGAGGTGAATGCTTTAACCTAGACGGCACTCTAGTATTCATTAGAACGGGAGAGAAAAAGGCAGGGTATGAAATCAACTTGGTACCAACACTCTTACGAAGCAAATGCAAGGCAAGCAAGGCAGGGTCTACTGTAGATCACAAAGTTCAGAGGCCAGGCCCACTCGGAGAGAGGCAAGGCTGTATGTCCCAAAAGTATCACAGTGGAAATGCACTTCAAGTCTTTGTAGCAAAATGTCACAGAAAGGTTGGACCAGTTTAGAACAAAAAGTTAAGAAGGTCTGGAGGCGGCCCAATGGAAAGGTAAGGATTTAAGTCACCTCACGCTAACCGTTTCAAGGGAAGCCAGGCGGACACAGTACCTTGCAAGTGAAGGGCAAGCTCCGGCTGGGGCAGTTGTTCCTGGTGGTGGATGCAAGTCGGGGCTTTGCCAGAAGATGAGATGATCTCGTTGTCGAGGAAAAGTTGAAGATAGTTGCACCACCAGGGAAGATACCAGCCGCGGAGTGCTCCGTCACAAGGCGCCACCGTTTGGTCACGGTACAGTGGTCAGTTGCTATCCAGTTGCCGGGGTGCTCAGCACGGGCAATTTGACCACTAGATGTCCTGGAAGCGAAGAAAAAGCAAGGGACAGGTTGTTCCCACCAGTCAGGGGAAGAAGACTCTCCAGCCGGGAGATCTCCTCTGTCGTTGGGAAGTGGTGAGTCGGTTCAGCAGGGCTCCACCGGAGGTGTCATCGTTGCAGGTCGGCTCAGCTTTACCCTCGTCGGATTCTTAGGACCTGTGGCGACTTCTGAAGATCAAGTCCCAAAAGCCCTGCTTTTATGCAGAAAACCCCCATTCATTCAGCCTAGCTGTCAATCAAACATGCTAAGTGGTGAGCGGGGCGGCTCACCACTCGGGCCAATCAAACAAGACTGCGACTTGAGTTGGCAAGGCAACTCAGTCCAGGGTGCCTAAACCCCCTCCCACTCACCCTGTGGTACCCAGACAGAATGGCACCACTCTGGAGGGCTTCTGTGCAGAAGCCCGCCAAAAGTGGAACAAAGGGCTCAATCTTTGGTTTCGCAGTTACAGAGGTTAACACATACGCCATTTTAAAAACCGAGTTCTGGCAGAAAATACCAACCGGTGGATTCATTTAAGATAAATAAACCGGCGGTATGTTAGAGACTAATGTGAAAAAGTATTAGCCTCCAACAATGGGAAGAATCCCATAGGAATATACTTGCGTTTGAATATAAAAAGTAGTATCCACTGCCAACAGCCAAAACTCGACGAGGGGGACGGGACAGTGCCCGCTCGAACAACAGACCCAGGGGTAATCGAATTACCCTTACCAGTACGTCCACAATAGGATGGTTTGTACTAGTTCTGTTAGTAAATTTAGGTTGACTTTACATGCCCTGGGAAACAGTAGTCAGTCCCAGGGTATGGAGTCTATGGTGGGGATCCTCTAGGACACCCCAGTGTTACGGCACAGAGGGTGCGGTGTAACACACATAGCAAAACACATGAGGCTCTATGGAGTAAAAGACCCCATAGCCCATAGAACACATTGACATTCAAAGAAATCAACCACATTCATGTCCAAGAGTGGGAGGAAAAGAGTCTCACTCTTGGCAGGATGAAAAAAAAAACTCCAGAAATCCAGGAAATTCAGCCTAAACAGAGAATTCTCCCTAACACTCGCCCCCCCCCCCCAGACTAAGCGATAGGAGGATTTAATCCACTCCCGGATGAATCTCATACCTCAAATCGATGATATACATCCTAGAGAGACCATCAGCATGTTGGTGGTGACACCCTGACCTGTGCTCAATGGTGAAATCACACCCTTGCAGGCAGATTGACCATCTCAGTAGTTTTGGGTTTTCCCCTTTCATTTGCATAAACCATCTCAAGGGTTGATGGTCAGTCTGAATGACAAAAGTAGAACCTTACAAGTATGGCCTAAACTTCTTCAGAGCCCACACGATAGCAAAGCATTCTCTTTCGATTGTTGCCCACCTTGTTTCAGGATCCTTCAGCTTGCGGCTGATGAAGCAAACGGGGTGCTCCCTACCTTTCCCATCCAGTTGACTGAGTACTACACCTATTCCTACATTTGAAGCATCTGTCTGCACAATGAAAGTTTGGTGGTAATCAGGAGCTCTGAGTACTGGGGCTTGGCAAAGAGCCTTTTTCAGGTTTTCAAAAGCCTGATTGCACTCCTCGTTCCATCTAACCTTTTTAGGGAATTTTGGAGAGGAGATGACATTCAGAGGAGAAGCTATGGTCCCATAGTTCTCAATGAAATTCCTGTAATACCCAGTGAGACCTAAGAAGGCTCTCACCTGGGTCTGAGTAGTAGGTGTTGTCCAATTTTGCACAGCTCAGTCTTACAGAGCAAAGGCCTTATTTCTCCACCTCCTACCTCATGTCCAAGATAGACTACCTTACTCTGTCCACTTTGGCATTTACTCGCCTTTATGGTCAGATTGGCTCATCCAAGAGCCTGCAAAACATCTCTTAGGTGGGTTACATGTTCTTCCCAGGAATTGCTGAACACTGCTATGTCATCCAAGTATGCTATGCAGAAGTCCTCCATCCCATTCAGAACCTGGTTCACCATCCGTTAAAATGTAGTAGGTGCATTTTTCAATCCAAAAGGCATTACCTTAAACTGGTATAAGCCAGCTGGGGTAGAAAATGCAGTTTTCTCCTTGGCATGGTCTGTCAGGGCTATTTGCCAATAGCCTGACGTCAAGTCAAATGTGCTGAGGAACTTGGCGGAACCAAGTCTATCCACCAACTCATCTGTTCTTGGCAAAGGGTGGGCATCAGTGTTGGTGACTGCATTAAGAGCTCTATAGTCCACACAGAATCTAAGTTCTTTAGATCCTGCCTTTGGTACTAACACAACTGGGCTAGACCATGGACTAGTAGAGGGCTCTATTACCCCAAGATCAAGCATCTTGCTGACCTTACCTTTGATGTGGGTTCGTACACCTTCTGACATTCTGTATCCTCTGCTTTTGACTGGCAGACAGTCACCATTGAGTATGTCATGCTGGCCCCAAGGGGTCAAGCCTGGTGAAAGTGAGAACAGAGAGGCAAACTGATTCAACATAGATTCGCACTCTTCTTGTTGCTCAGGTGTCAGATTTGAAGAGAGATTTACTCCTTCAATTTTTTCGTCGAAAGGTAAGCCTCTGAGGAGATCCGGAAGAGCTTCACGCTCTTCTTCTTCCTCTGATGATGCTAGAAGCGACGCTCCTACATCAGGTCTCGAGACATACGCTTTGAGTCGGTTGGTGTGGAAGACTGTCGGAGCCTCCTTGGGATTGCCCAAGTCCACCAGATAGTTGACCTCTCCAAGTTTACCCACAACTCTGAAGGGTCCCATCCATTTGTCTTGCAAGGCCCTCTGCCTTGTTGGGATCATAACGAGAACTAGCTGGTCTTGAGTGAACTCAACCATGTTAGCCTTTTGATCATGCCAGTGCTTGACCAATGCTTGTCCAGCTTTCAAGTTATCACTTGCTTCTGCCTTTGTGCGTGACATTCTCCTCCGGAGACCTATCACGTAGTCAGTCACTCTGACTGGCTTGGGGGAAGGAGCACTCTCCAACCCCTCCTTAATCAGGGCCAATGGACCTCTGACGGGATGACCATAGAAAAGCTCAAAGGGAGAATAACCTACTCTCTCCTGAGGGACTTCTCTATAAGCAAAGAGAAGGCATGGCAGTAGAAGGTCCCACTTCCGTTTAAGGGGTTCCTCTAGAGCACCTATCATGCTCTTCATGGTTCGGTTGAACCTTTCTACCAACCCATTGGTTTGTGGGTGGTAAGCTGTTGAGAACTTGTAAGTAACTCCACAGGTTTTCCACATGGCTTTCATGTAGTGGGACACAAAGTTTGACCCCCTGTCAGAGATTACTTCCTTAGGATACCCGACCCTGGTAAAAATACCAAGGAGGGCCTTAGCCACAGCTGGAGCTGTAACAGTCCTCATAGGAATTGCCTCAGGATACCTAGTTGCATGGTCTACTACAACAAGTATAAACCTGTTGCCTGAGGAGGTTGGAGGATCAAGGGGACCAACAATGTCAATCCCTACTCTCTCAAATGGGACTCCCACAACTGGGAGAGGCACTAACGGTGCCACATTCTTGGCGCCAACCTTACCAGATGTCTGGCAGGTGTGGCAGCTCCTGCAGTGTTTTTCTACTTCGGCCCCCATCTTTGGCCAATAAAAGTAGAGAGAGAGCCTTTCCTTAGTCTTCTTGAAATTCAAGTGACCAGCCAAAGGAATCTCATGGGCTAACTGCAAGAACTGTTGTCTGTTCTCTTGGGGTACTACAAGTCGTTTGTAGTCTCAAGGTTCCGACTCGGTCGGTTCACTGTAGAAGAGGCCATCTTCCCAGTGCAACCTGTATTTCCCAGGCTCTTGCCCTTCAGCCTGAGCTTCTGCCTGGTGGCGAAGACCTTCCTTTAGTATTATCTGGGATAGAATTATAGACATCTAAATTCTGTTGTTCCCACAACCCCAGAGAAACTAAAGAAACACTGGCTGAGACTCCAATGGTTCATCAGCCAGTAGTAGAAAGTTTCCACTTGCCATTTGGACTTCCTCCTCTGGAGCGAAGGCTAAGGAGACTAGCTGGACCCCTGAAGGTTTACCCTTGCATCTGGGATCTCCTTTCACATGGTCAGTCGAGCCACAAACAAAGCATTTACTGAATGCTTTCTGGAATGGTGGTTTGTTCTGACCTCCCTCTGGTTTGGCACGAGAAGGTACACTATTCTGCTGTAGTTTTCCTTGTGGTTTATCCTTATGGTTTTGTTCGGGGCACTCTTTGGAATTTTTTAGGCTGTTTTCCCTCATCCTTTTTCTGAGTTGCCCAGAATCCTTATGAGTAGCCCTGTTGGCAACCCACAAGTCAGCAGCCTTAGCTAGCCTCCTGGAATCCAATTCCTTCGAATCAGCCAAGTGCTGTCTGAGCTCAGGAGAACAGGCATCATAAATAGACTCCAACATAAAAAGATTCTTCATACCCTCATAAGTGTTCACCTTGTAACCCTTAATCCATCCCTCTAAGTTTTTCAACCCTTCACTCACCCAGGTAGCCCAAGGGGTACCATCATGCTTTTTGAGGGTTCTAAACCTCTTAAGATACTGGGAAGGCGTCTTCCCAAATCTAGCTATCAAAGCTAGTTTCACACTTTCGTACTCTTTCCTATCCTCCTCCCCCAACTCCATTACCACATCAGTTGCAACAGGGGGGAGCCTAGAGAACAACCAGGTAAGTAGCTCATTACCTGTGATGTTCTGGAGCCCATGATTGTACTCAAACAAACTCAGCCAATCCAACACATCCAACTTTGGTTCATACATACCAATTAATTCCTTAGGCATCCGGGGTCTTTTGGGACTGGAACTTCTAGAGGAGCCAGAGACAGAAGCAGTTTCGACAGACAACATTTTCATTTCTAACTCATGCTTGAGCTCCATTTCTCTGAGCCTAAGAATTCGGTGCATTACTTTTGGGTTTCTGTTCAGTTTGAGCAGTAATCCTTCTGAATTCCAAGTCTATTTTCATTTTTTCTAGTTCAAGAACTTAAGGACTTAGTGTGGGTCCTGTTATAGGCCCAGTAGGTACAGCTGGTAAGGCAGACAGAGGAGCAGGGGAGACAGTTCCATTAGCCTCTCCTTCCCCTTCAGCCTCCTAATCACTATCATCAAAACTTTGATTTAGATCAATACCATTACTGTTATCTACATTTGCTGGAGAAGTCGGTTCCTCTGAACCAGTACCCAGACTTTGGTTTTCCAGCAATCTCGCTATCAGTTCGACTTTCTTGACTCTTACAGAAAGATTCTCTTGTCTACAGAGAGCTCTCAAACTCTCAGTATTTTTTCCTGACAAGGACTCTTGACTGTAAACTTCCATAATAGACATGTTTTTTGAAAGTTGCTTTTTAGTGCTAAGCTTTGTGGTTAGTTATCCTAAAGTGTTGAAAAGCACGCTAAACTGTATACTCGATACAAAATCCCACAGCTGCCACCAGTGTTAGGCAGAAACCTGTGCAGTTCCCTCTGGAACCACTGCAAAAGATTTAAGACTACAGGTGTTTGGCAGTAAACCCACTTGGTAGCAGTCTGTACCACACATATTCACTTGGTAGCTGTGGCAGAGCAGTCAGACTTCCCTCAAGAAGAGTTAGGCCGTATTTGGAGTATACAAGATAGGGAAATTTACACAGTAGAATAAGCAGACAAGGAACAGAGCTTGGGTGTAAATATATATAATTATTTATTTAAAAACACATCTATGCAAAACACACTGGCACTAATACGGCAAACAACTTCAATCACAATTACTCTAAGTATATTAATCCCCTAACAATATTTCGACAAGTCTAGGTTCAACGGCACCACTTATTTGCAGACAGAGGTGAATGCTTTAACCTAGGTGGCACTCCAGTATTCATTAGAACGGGAGAGGAAAAGGCAGGGTATGAAATCAACTCGGTACCAACACTCCTACGAAGCAAATGCAAGGCAAGCAAGGCAGGGTCTACTGTAGATCACAAAGTTCAGAGGCCAGGCCCACACGGAGAGAGGCAAGGCTGTATGTCCCAAAGGTATCACAGTGGAAATGCACTTCAAGTCTTTGTAGCAAAATGTCACAGAAAGGTTGGACCAGTTTAGAACAAAAAGTTAAGAAGGTCTGGAGGCGACCCAATGGAAAGGTAAGGATTTAAGACACCTCACGCTAACCGTTTCAAGGGAAGCCAGGCGGACACAGTACCTTGCAAGTGAAGAGCCAGCTCCGGCGGGGGCAGTTGTTCCTGGTAGTGGATGCAAGTCGGGGCTTTGCCAGATGAGATGATCTTGTCGTCGAGGAAAAGTTGAAGATAGTTGCGCCACCAGGGAAGAGACCAGCCACGGAGTGCTCCGTCACAAGGCACCACCTTATGGTCACGGTACAGTGGTCAGTGGCTATCCTGTTGCTGGGGTGCTCAGCACAGGCAATTCGACCACTAGACGTCCTGGAAGCGTATATTTGAATATAAAAAGTAGTATCTACTGCCACCAGCAAAAACTCGACGAAGGGACGGGACAGTGCCCCCTCGAACAACAGACCCAGGGGTAATCGAATTACCCCTACGGGGACGTCCACAATAGGATAGTTTGTACTAGTTCTGTTAGTAAATTTAGGTCTAGTAAAGCCAATGGTGACTTTACATGCCCTGGGAGACAGTAGTCAGTCCCAGGGTATGGAGTCTATGGTGGGGATCCTCTAGGACATAAGACCCCATAGCCCATAGAACACATTGACATTCAAAGAAATCAACCACATTCATGTCCAAGAGTGGGAGGAAAAGAGTCTCACTCATGGCAGGATGAAGAAAAAAAACTCCAGAAATCCAGCAAAGCTTCTGGGGGACTCACTAGGTTAGGAAATTCAGCCTAAACAGAGAATTCTCCCTAACAGGGGCCTGCTGGCAGGTGCCCCTCACTGCTGGGGGTTGGGGGTGCAGGGGGATATGAGTGGGACATGAGTGGGGGCCTGCTGGCAGGCTCCCCTCAATGCTGGGGGGTGGGGTGGCAGGAGGACATGAGTGGGGGCCTGCTGGCAGGTGAACTTCAATGCTGGGGGGTGGGGGTGCAGGGGGACATGAGTGGGACATGAGTGGGGGCCTTCTGACAGGTGCCCCTCACTGCTAGGGGGTGGCGTGCAGGGGGACATGAGTGGGGGCCTGCTGGCATGTGCCCCTCAATGCTGGGGGGTGGGGGTGCAGGGGGACATGAGTGGGCCATGAGTGGGGGCCTGCTGGCTGGTGCCCCTCAATGCTGGGTGGGTGGGGGTGCAGTGGGACATGAGTTGGTGATCACTAGTGCAAGGTGACATGTGGCCTGGCTGGGGGGCATGCCCATGGTGGATGGGCTGCCTGCGGGATATGACCAGGTGTGCAGGGTAGTCCCCTGTGGTGTGGGCTGCCTGCAGGGCCCGTGGAGGGGGTTGAGGGAACACCTGGGAGGACCCACACTGCCAATTCACACGTGGGACTCCCCGCGCACCCCACTGGATACATATACCCCGCTCTGACTGCAAAATTGCATGTGAAACTTCCCGCGCACCCCCAAAATACACGTACATCGCTTGCACAGGGTCTACCGCGTGTGAAACTCCCCGCGTACCCCCCAAATACACGTATCCTGCTCGCACAGGCCCAATCGCATGTGAAACTCCCCGCGAACCCCAGTAATACATGTATCCCACTCGCACAGGGCCCACCGTGTGTGAAACTCCCCGCATACCACCCGAATACACGTACCCTGCTCGCACAGGGCCAATCGCGTGTGAAACTCCCCGCAAACCCCAGTAATACACGTACCCCGCTCGCACAGGCCCTACCGCGTGTGATAATTCCAGTGCACCCTAGGAATACATGTTCCCCGCTCGGCGTTTTCTGTGTAGCGGCCCTGTAAGCTGGTCCAGGGTTAGCGCAGCCGTTTGTGCTGGATTGGGAATTTTGATGGCTTTTCCTTGCACGAGGGGTGTTCTGGGGGCGTAACTGGCACTGCAGGATGTTCTCTGCACCAGGGCTCTTTTTGCCTTGGGCATTCCATGAATACACGGTGCACCAGAATGCTGTTTAGCGCACATGGCTGGCGCACGCATGGCGCACAATCCCTCTCTGCGCTGCTCACGTGCGGTGCCTCTGCGCTGAAATCTATGAATTACCCCCATAATGTTTACTCCGATTTTTAATGAAACTTCTCTCTTGCTGACTTGAGCTCATCCTATGTCTTCTCCTCTGGACCCTATACCTTTGTCACTTATTCCCAATGTTTATCCTTCTCTTTTCTCTTTTATTTTACTTTCTATTTCGAGTTTTGCCTCCTCTATTCTTCCTATCTTAAACATTCTCTAGATCCTTCTCTTCTCTTCCATCCAGCTATTGTCCTATCTTTCTTCTTCCATATCTTTCTAAATGACTTGAATGCCTAGTTTATTCTGAGGTTTCTCCCTTTGTTTCTGATAATTATATTCTTCCTTGCTTTCAGTCTGATTTTCGGCCTTTCCATTCTACCAAGACTGCTCTCCTTTCTGTCTGTGATTCTTTACTTTCTGCCCACTATTATAAACATTCTTCTTGTTTTATACTTTTGGATTTGTCAGCTGCTTTCAAGACAGTGGATCACACTCCTCTACTGTCCTCTCAGCCTTCGGTTTCTCTGGTTATATTTCCTGATATAGGTCATATTTATCTCATTTGACATTTTTGATATCTTGGGCTGGGTCATCTTCTGATACTCTATCTCTTCTTTATAGAGTCCCTCAATACTCTGTTTTGGCCCTTTTCTTTTCACTCTATATACTTCACCCCTGGCTGAAGTTATTTCATCCTTTTGGTCTATCTCATAATTTCTATGCCAATGACACTCAACTTTTCTTGTCTTTTTCTTCTTTTACTTCCTCCATACATGATAAACCTTTGGCCTGTCTTCTAGCCATTAACTCATGGATGTCTGATCATGTTCTTGTTCTTAATGCTGCTAAAATGGAGTTTCTTATCTTCACGGCATATACAAATCCCCGTCCCTCTGTTCCTTTTTTATTTGTGTTTCCTCCTTCTCAGCTTTCCTTTTCTTCCTTGGCTCATAACCTGGGGCTTTATCTTGACTCTGACTTATCTTTTTCTCATCACATTTCTCTTTCTTCTCGTGCCTGACACTTTCATCTCTACAATATTCGAAAAGCTTGTCCTTTTCTAACTTTTGATGCTACTAAGCTTCTGATTGTCACTTATTTTTTCACAAATTTTTAAAAAGAATGTTATGTTTGACTTCTATTTTCTGTCTTCCTGCTTCTTGTCTGGCGTCCCTTAAGTGTGTTGTTAATGCTTCGTTTCTTGTATCTTCACTATCTTTGCTATTCAATTACTTCTTCTCTGTCCTCCCAGGGCTATATTTTATTTCATTCCCAACTTAAATTATATTTTCTCTGTTTGGCTTTGAAATCTCTTCTTTCTTACTTTGCTCTCAGTTGCAGTTTCTTCTTGCAATTACTCGCCCACCATGTGCTCAGTTGCGGTTTCATTCTTTTTACATTATTAGCCTCCTTTCACTGGAAAACTCGTCCACTTTCTCTTAATTTTATTAATTCTTATTCTTTGTTCCATACTACTCTGAAGAAGTATCTTCTTCAATCTGATGTTTGATCTTGATTACACATTCCAATTTAATTTTATCGTCCTGATTTTTACTGTGCAGCTCTTTGGCTTAAAATGCTTTATACATTACAAATAAAATGCAAAACTACACAAATAATGTGGGGGAAAACAAACAAAGAGAGGTGTCAAATATATTTTCAAGTAGTAGTTTGTGGGGTGTGGCACTGTGGTATCACTTTGCATGCATATATATTCAAAGGTGCTAGTATCACATCAATTGACTGTAAATTTGGTCCACAAGTTCCTTAGAAATGTCAGGTTTAAAGGGCTAAGAACAGATATGAGAACCAGGTTGGTGATCAAATGAAAAACACATATATCATAGATAAAGTACAGGAACACAATTCCTTTAATGGTTTCTGACACAGCAAAATAGATTTGTGAGGGTTTAGTGTTCTAGCTGGGACAATTTTATGATGGTGGGCAACATATAGCTAGATAAAGTCGTCCGAAGTTGGCTTTTTCGTCTAAATTCTCTCTAAATAAGGGACAGTTTGATGGCCAGTTTGGTTGGGCACAAATTCACCACAATTTTGTCAGCAATCTGGTTTTGGGAATGGGTGTCATTTCAGTCTATTATATACAGTAGTTTACCATAAAGAGGCAGATTGAATGTTGACTCTCCAGTGAGTTAACTATGTTAAATGAGATGACATGTTATTGGACGTTAAAGTGGTTGCCGATAGTGTGAAGAAACTGAGACTCAGTTCAGGAGCTATGGTTACTACAAAGCATATGCTTCCCTATCATAAAAGGTTGTTCTTATATTTGTATCGCGCAGGCAAACTTAGTTGACAGGGTCCTTGCAAGACATTTACATGCCCATGTTTTGTGGAGATAACATTTGATATAATTCATGTTTTTTTACATGATGTGCTTTAGGGACTCTCTTGTCATTTCTTATCTCTAAGATATCATTTACAATCCACAAAGGCATCTGATTCAACACAATATGGAAACCACATGTGTCTACTTCTGGAGTTGGCAGAGGAAACGCTGAATCATTTTTAAGTTGTATTCTTTGGTCTGGCTAAAGAGAGCCTTGATCTCTGCCAGAATACTTGCACGGTTATGTAAATCAGCTGGCCTGTGATGCAAAAACAATGCCTCCCTCCTGTTGAAAGCTCTCTTATACTTCTATCCATTCCGTGGAAGCTATTGTAACTATGAAAGTTTGTAAAAGAGTTGCCAAATGTTGTTTTTAAGAGCTTTGTTTTGTTCCATGCTGCTTGGTAGTTCAGTCTTTTTTTTTCAACTGCAGTGCTGCGTTAGCATGTATTTAATCAATATGATAACAAGCTCCCAATCCAGAACAATCCACTTCCCTTTAACTATAGCAATATTTTATCATCATTATCATCATCATTTGTATTCAAATAAATATCCATTAAACTAACACAAACATAAAAAGCTACAGCATCCATATATCATCATGATAATTACAGATGATATATCCAATAACATAAAAAACAAAATAACATTTATAATCAGCTATAAAAAGTATAGGTTAAAAACCAAATCAAACATATAATGTTACAACTGATTACCAATTGCAGTTTTTCTAATGAACATGGCCTGCTTCAAAAAACTGAGGAGAGCACAATATCCATATGCGGACCAGCCAAAAGAAGAAAAAATAAAGCAGGACAACATTGTACAAAATTAAAATGAGAACGTGAAAAATAATAGATCGTCTGATATGTTGATAAGCTGAACAAAATATCACCAGATTCAGAATATCTTCAACGGGTTCCCCACACAAAGAGCAGCCACAGTATTCTAATGGTAGCTATCCTCGTGTGGAAGTACAGAGTGACAATGTTTATTTTTGCTTGTGTGTTTCAGCTCCATGATAACGTTTCAATGCAGTGTGAGTTTTCTTTGCATCAACTTTAATCTGTGATGTGTATGTTACATTTTACTAAAGTCAATGGGCCCAGCGGTAACCGTGCCTGTAAAACCGGCAGGTAGCCGCTTGACCCGTAAACATTTACCGGCACCTGACTTGCCTGTAAAACCGGGGTATTACAACCCCGGCGGCCCGAAAGTCAGGCACCAGTAAAATGTTGTTCCCCATTCCCATAGAGTCCTACAGGACTACAGGACTCTATGGGAATGGGGACCATGGAATCACTGGCACCGGTAATAACGGTGCTTCCGTGAAATTCTGTGGGCGGGTGAGGGTCTGCCCGGCAGGTCAGACCTGCTGGCCGGGAGGGCACCCACCCGTCAGAGTTGTAGAGGGCACCCACCTGGCAGAGTTTTACTCTGCCGGTCCGGAAACAGCGGTATTGGTAAGCTTACCGGCACTGTTGTATCCGGACCGGCAAGGTTGTAAGGAGGCCCGATATCTGCATTATACCTATCCAAATCGTTCTAATATTGTTGTCTATTCTATTTTATGACTTCCCTTGAAACGTATCTAGGAGTCTGTGCTATCTCCATACTGATTTGTATTGTGATATGTAAGCTCCTATTCAACTGCACGCATTGCAATTACTCTTCATTTATCTTATTGTCTGCATTTAATAGCCATACGAAATGCATTGTGGTGACTATGTATCATTGTTCATTGACAATTAATAAAAATGTATCATAAACAAATAATCAGGATGAAGAGATCCGATAGAAAAACACCCAGGCACCATTTGGCCTGTATTGAATACCTTTAGTACTTAGTAAATGACCACTCGAGATCCTTACAGCTCTGTTCTACCCACAGATACTACGGACAGCACCGCCACAGGTGCCCTTCCTGACGAAGGCCAGCATAAAGACAGGCTCCAATCATGCCGTTTTTTGGCCGAAACACACCCGGTGTCGATCCACGTGACACAACTGTACCACCCCGTCGTATATGTTATATGTAAAGATTGTTGTGTGCACTTTTTGTAAACCACGCCTTGGACCATCCCAAGTCTCAGGCTTGTGTCTTTCCTGTACCAGTGGGTTCTCATACCCCCTCCATCTGTAAGGAAACACGTATCCCAATCAAGTTTTGACCTCAACACTCCTGAGGTCGACAACGATATGTGTTACCACTGTATAACCAACTTTGTCCGTTTTTTCCTTCATCTTTCGTGCTGTAAGGATATTTGGCATGTTACAGCACAGAGTACAGCACTACTGCACAAGTAGCACATTTTTTTGCAGCACCACCACAAGGGTGCGGTACATTGCTATATGGGTTACCAGATTAACAAGGAAAGACAGGCTATTCAGTCAAAAACGATTTTAACATATAAGATGCAAATCTATTTTTACAGTTAAAAGCACACGTGCTCATTTAAAAATGCACACTATTTTTCACCTGAAATGCCTATGGTGCGAGAGACACATTTGAAAATTAACAGCTAACCTATTAACCATTAACCTGACTAATAAAACCTTATTTAACATAACCCACTAATAAAATGTGTTCTCCACTGCAGAATTAGGCATACTCTGAAAACCATTTAAATGTGTGGGCAGATTTTTTTTTCTTCTCTTCTCTGCCTGATTCTCCGTGTTTTTGTGCACAGTAACTGCAGGAAGAAGGAAGTCAGATTTGCAACAATTGCAAATGTATAAGCGAAGCTATTGTTAAAGAGTAGGAGGATGAGAGATGATGGATTTCATTGGGACACGTCATACAGAGGGCTGAGAGGAAAGTTTTAGTGGGCAGTAACGGGGAAAAAGACAGGAGACATTTTTCTGCACTACTGGGGAGAAGACCTGGCTGTGGGGCTCCTGACTGAATGCAGATTCCTGTGTCCTGCTGCAGTCGAGATTGGGGAGAGCTGAAAGAAGGACCTTTCCACTGGCTGAGGCATTCCTATCTGCAAAAGCTGAGAATTCCAGGCAATGAACCCGGTTTGAGAAGGCAAGCGTTCCTTTTTGCTGGAGTTAATCCAAGGGAGCCACATTCACAAAGAGAACAGCCAAAGAGAACAACTAAAAAGATAAGGTAATGAGAAGTGTGGGAGCTGAGTGTGTACGGTAATATGCAGTCAGTGTAGGATTCCTGTGCATGCCTTAATCAAATGCTATTGTTGCAATTTGAGTTCTGTTCTCCGCCACGCTCTTTGCAGTGTGTCATAGACAATGCTTTTACTGTACCATTTTATTTATTTCTGTAAAGAGTGAGATCGTGTTTAAATGCAACTTTTATAATACAGAAAAATATTTGAAAACAGACGGGTGGTGTATTTAATATTTATCATTACAATGCCGATGAAGTGGGGAGATTTTAAACAGTGCAATGGTCATTTTAAGACAGATGTGTGCATGTCAGATTCAGTATGAACAGTTGTGAGTGATTGTAGCATAGCTCGTTGGAGGTACATGAGCCAACGGGAAGAGAGACTCTCAGAACATAGCTCCCTACCGTATATAAGGTAGTGGAAATTACCACAAGATTACCATATATAGCTCTCTGTTGTAAATAAGTCAGTGAGTTCGCCCATGGTGGCACACCAACACTATCACTGGAAAATGTGGTATTCCTAGAATGCAGGTCTGAGGTCTCTCTAGTGATCACACGAAAAATCTAAGCAAAGATAAGGGATTCTGGACATTGGGGCCACAAATAAAACAAGGGAATTATGCTCACCAAAATACCACCAACCACGTATACCAAATATGCAGGTCTGGGTGCTGAAATAATGCATGTCCATTGTATTATTGTTGCACATGGCCAAATCTGAATACAAAGAGTGATTATTGCTAAGTTATTTTTCGGCGGTAATAAAATACCGTCAGGCCCCAAATCTCCACAAAATACCCTACATATTTATGGTGCGTTGCAGGCCGGGAAAGTGATCATAGAGTACCTACTGGGCGTGGCAAGTGTGTCTCACACTGCCATTTGCACATTAAAGGGAACCCATTTTATAATAGCAGTGTGCCACTAAAAACGAATTTCAGAATGTCACAAAGGGAAACCACATTCTCAGATCTAGTGCAATATTTAGAGGCAAAGTTATTTGCACATGGGAATTGGTCTTCGAATAGCACGTTAGAATGGAGTAACCGCATTCAGGGTGAGGTGCAGAAAGAAAAACTAGACAATATTTTTGCAGAAGGCAGCATAATTCAGGTCTGCCTTACAAGATTATTGAATGCAGCCGATAAAAGTGCAGAGAAAGACTGTTTAATACGGCTATGCGGCAAAATATGGTTTATTTTAAACAAGTCCCTGCGAATGCAAGAGAATGATACTCAGCTAATTAACAGGTTAAAGACTGAATTAGAGGGGGCAAGTAAAAATCAGGAAATGTTGAGAGCAGAATTGGATGCATGCCAAAAAGACATGCAATTAAAATGCAGAGACTTTGATACTCAGTTATCCAAAAGCAAGAAACAATTTGAAAATAGTGAGCAAGAATTGGCACACTTAAAAGCCTTAGTGGATCACATTAGGCAGGATAAAGATGAGGTTGTTTCAGAAATGCAGATTTTACAAAAAGAACATTGTGAAAAAGAAGGTGATCTCCAGAGTGCAGAACAAGAAATGATTAAAATGATTCAAGAAAGAGACAAAAGAAATAAAGAGTTCAATGAATGCCAAATGCAAATGTGCGACATGCAGGAGGCGATTAATAAAATGAGCGATGAAAATAATTATTTGCAGAATGAAGCAACCAGACTCCTTAAAAAGTGTAAGGACTTAGAACAGCAAATGTGCATTCCCAGGTCCCAAGAGAGGCGGCAGGGTACCACATTCAATGGAGTGGAGGTGAATTCTAGCTCTGCCCAAAGAGCTAGTGCCCCAGTGACTGGGCCGGTGACTGAACTTGGTTGCAGCGCCCTTGGGGGATTTGATACTCCCATTGGGGGCAGTCACCAATCTCATACACCTGAAAACAGGATTGACTCACAAAATAGTGCAATTCCATGTATTGCAACAAGTAGCCCCATAAAAATAATGAAATCCATTAAAGCCCTGATCAAACCATTTAAAAAGGGAGGTGAATGCTGCATTGAGGATCACTTAGAAGCGGTGCATGACATTTTTAAAGCACTCCAGATGCCTAAGGAACAGTACAGACAATATTTTCATTTAACTTTAGATGCCCCGACGGCCAGCATCATAAGGGGATTAAATGAACAGCAGAATATGACATGGCTGGAGTTTGAAAAAGAAATTAGGCGTCATTTTTCTCCTTTTCAGTCATTGCAGGAGGCAAAGAAAGTCGCGTACACAATTACTGCTGGACCTAATACATCCCCTCGCCAATTTTTACAAGACGTAAGAAGAGCATTCTCTCGCTTTGATGTATCTTTTGACTCAAATTCCAATGAGTTTAAAACTGCATACTTCTATGGGCTACAGAAAGACATCATATCCCAATTGGTCCGTGAATTTGACCGTGACAAGTCCCTTGAATGGATTGTACATCAAAGCACAAAGCTATATGAGGTACTCTATTGTCAGGGTAGAGAAAGTGATAAAATGAAAGATACTAGGCCTAAATCTAAAGAACCCTCAGCCACAGTAATGGAAATCAGGTCAGCCAAAATGTCCCTTGAGTCTGCTCAAAGTCAAGGTAAAAATAATGTGACACCTGAACAAAGGGGTAATCAACAAAGATCGCCATTTCCTGTACCAATGTTCCAATCACATGATCCTAGTAATAGAGAGAGCTACATCAGCCCTAGATATTTAGGGGATAGACCCCGGGTAAGATACCGGTCTGATATGGCAGGTATGAACAATAACCAGAGACAAAATCAAGATCAAAGAAATGATGGTCCCTACCAGTCATTGGGGACACAGAGCAGATTTGATCCCAACACCATGATATATGGTAATCAGGATAGGCCCCGATATGTGGATCGATTTACTGATAATGGAAATCAACATAGGGGCCAGTACCCACAATCTGAGAGACAGGACATGAGGCAAAACGTGAACTACAGTCCACGCCAGTACAATGATTCCCCACCAGGGGACTATAATCAAAGGATGGGTGCAACCCGCTCCCCTCCACAAATGAATCAAGAGTTCAGAAACCATCCCAACCGGTATCAATCACCTGAGAGGTATCAGAATAGATCCAATCAGGGGGAAAACAACCAATATCGACCTAGGCCACAGAAAGAGGATCCTAGAGAGATGGAAAGGTTCCAGTGCCTTGAGGCCCAAGTGAAAATGTTAGCTGAGCAAATAGGAAAGCTCTATACAGCGCAAAAACAACCTTCCAAAGAGGGGGCTGATGGCCATAGCAATGACCGGGGGGCTTCCGAAAAGTGACTAAGTACTCATGATAATCGCAGTGCCAAAATGACAGATTGCTCTGATGTAATTTTGCATAACAACTCTGAGATGCCTAATGGATTAAAAATGAAAGTACCAGTAAATGAAATTGTGACAGAAAGTGCAAATACTTCTAAAAAAGAGGTACGGTTTAACTTAGAGCTAAATAAAACAGTAAAGATTTGCACAAATGAAAAAGAAACATTAGGAATTCCAAAAGAACAAAGGAACAGATTTAAGAAAAATGACTCATGCATGGGGAATACCAGTGAACAGGGAGTAAGTGGGGATGCCATAGCTCCTTCCCTGGGCAAGCAAAACAATGACCAAACACAGACAGAAAAAGGAAATACTCACAAGGAGGGTACAAGTCAATCACCTGAAGAATTCTTTGAGCCACATATTCTTGACGAGGCTGCAAGGGCTGGTATTACACTAAATGATCACAAATGCACAGAATTAAAAAATGACAAATTGCTGAATGATGTTGTTACACATGTTCAGTTGGAAGGTTGTAATGTGGTCTCTGATGTTACCCAGATGGATGGGCAAACAGTGGCCACACTCCAAAAAACCTCTGAACATGGAGAAATGAATAAAATATCTCGCACAGAAATGGGTAAAAAGGAGGAAAAAATGTCTTTTCATTTACCAATGTGCTTAGCCAAAAGTGAGAAAGATCTGAGAAAGGTGAGCCCTGAACTCAGTAAGAATTCACACTTCTTATGTGTATTAGAGGAAGTTGAGGACAGATATTATGCACCCATCACTGTAGAAGAAAAGTGCCACACCTTTGCTATGATTGACACTGGCGCACAGGCCACAATTATGTCCAAGGAGCTGGTAAAGAGTATCAATGAAGGGAGGCCTCCACAGAGTCAGATCACAGTGAAGGAAAATCAAGGCCCAGTGCATAACTTTAATGGGGAGGAGGTGCCCATCATAGGTGTAACTGAGGTTGACATAAAAATAGGAAAGCACAGAATGAAACAAGAGGTATTGATCACATCTATTTGTGAAATTCCATTTCTGATGGGGACAGATTGCCTGAAAAGATTGTCTCCTCTCATAGATGGGGTGAATGGAGTGCTGTGGTCCTTAACCAAAAAACCATTGAGGCCTAAGAAGCTAAAATCACAAAACAGCAATATAAAAGAATGTCACACCGTTGCCAAAACAAATGATGCTGTGGAGGTATATCTCCAGAATAGCTGCATACCTAGTGTCACTGTTATATTAATGTGTCAAGACAAAGATCAGAGCGACAATGAAAAACTACCTGTACAAATATACTTGGACCCAATGAAAGATTGGCAGACTGCCATAGATGAGCACACATTACGTTTCTATTTAAAAGAGAAAACATGCAAACAGAATATTGTTCCTAAAACAGATTCAGAAAAACACATTACCACGCTGGCAGAAATACACATGGAAGATGAGCAACCATGGGTTCATGTTGGTATAAATGATTATCTTAAAACAATAAAAGCCACTTTAGCGCTTGGACATGAAAGGAGTTTCATTAATGAGAAATTGTTGCAAAAAATTATGGAGAGGGAAGAAATCCCGAAATTTAGGATTAAAAACCAATATGTTTCTGGGTTGGACAGTCCAGACTTTGAAAACCGAATTGCAGGCAGATGCATGCTTAAAATTAGCATTGGGCAGAAAACAATTTACCATAATGTATGGATAGTGAATGGAGCACAAAATGAATTTTACATGGGCAATGACATCATGCACAGAATGTGTATGGTGTTAGATTTCCTTAATCAAAAAATATGGTCACGCCTAGGTGGGCCGGCACCTGAATTTGAAGACAAAAGAAGGGCTTATCATTGTGCACAACTGGTTCCTTATGCAGTCGAATTACAAATAAGGAAAGATACTATTATTCCTGCATTTACAAAACAGTTTGCAGTAACACTGAAATGCAAAAATGGGCAGCAGATGAAAGGCTCTGATGCATTTGTATGCCTGAATGAATCCATAAAACAGCAAGGCCTGGATTATGAATACATTCCATTGGTAGACATTGGTGAGGGATCTGTAAAAATCATGGTAAATAATAAAGGTTGCCAGGATATTCATTTAGAGGAAAACTCCCCATTAGGAATGGCCATACAAAAATCACATTATACGGCAGATTTAAATAACATGGTGATTGGGAATATTCCTGAAAAATATGTAGATGCCAAGGGCGAGTTGCCAGAACACCTGGACTCTCAGCCCAAAGGAATATTTAAAATTCATTCTGTGTATCCTTATGATTCAAATGAGACAGTGTGCTGCCATCAAGAGGATTGCATAATATTTAATTTAAATGAAAATGAAACAGGAAATCAGCCCATTGAAGTGGAAGCTGAAATGCCGAAATATTTAAAAGTGGCAGCTCTACAAAAAGACACAGCCACACAGTTAGAGGAAAGCGCTGAGATTCCTTTACCAGAAGAGTTTCCAGAATTTTCCAGAATGGTAGAAGAGCAGATCTCCTTAGCGGATGCATGTGACAGCGATAAGGATAGAGACAACCTGAGGGAAATATTTATGGAGTTTAAGGATGTATTTGCAAAAGATGCTTATGATTGTGGTTTAACTGATTAACATGTGGCCACACTACCAGAAGGTTGTAGCAGAAATCCAGTGTTTGTACGCCAGTATAGACTACCGCTGGCATGTTTAGAATCATTGGCAGAGATTATTAAAAATTTGGAATCACGGGGAATAATCAGGCCCATTCATAGCACATCCAATACGCCTATTTTAGGTGTGTTAAAGCCAAATGGTCAATGGCGGCTGTGTGCAGACTTAAGAGAGTTAAATAAAAGAGTACCAGTATCTAGATGGCCACTACCATTCATTGATCAGGGCCTAGCTCAGATACATGGTTCAAATGTATTTACCACGTTAGATCTCACATCTGGATATTGGTGTGTGCCATTGGCAGAGGAGATACAACACTTATTTTCCTTTACATTTGACAGGACTCAATATGCCTGGCTTAGAGCTCCATTCGGGTACATCAATAGTGGGAGTGAATTTGGCATATTTTTGAGAAAGGCCATGCCGGATGCAGAGGAAAGAGGAACAATAGTTTATGTGGATGATGTCCTGATTAAAAATGAAAGCCTAAAAAGCCATTTTGATGAAATAAGACATGTACTTGGCCAATTGCAGAAAGCAGGCGCCAAAGTATCTTTGCAAAAAGCACAATGGTGCAAGAAAAAAGTGAACTTTCTAGGGCATGAAGTGACTGAACATGGGCTAAATCCACAAAGGAAGAAAATAGAGGCCATACAAAGATTAAAAGATCCTAAAAATGTGAAAGGAGTAAAAAGTTTATTAGGGATGACAGGCTATAACAGAAAGTTCATTGAGAATTATGCAGAAATCACTCAACCATTGACTAAACTGCTTAAACTAAATACTCCCTGGAGATGGGAAAGAGAGCAGTCTGATGCAGTGGCTAGATTGAAGGAATGTCTTGTAAAGGCACCATGTTTAGCATACCCCATAAAGGACAGGGATTTCTTTATAGAAATAGGTTTTTCTGAACATTGTATGTCAGCAGTGTTATCACAAAAACACGATTTGAATCACAAAACCATTGCATATGCAAGTAAGGCATTTTCCCAAGTTGAAATGAAATTTAATGAATGTGAAAAGGCCCTATTAACCACTGTGTGGGCGCTACAACATTTCCGCCCCATTGTTCAGGGAGAAAAGGTGATTATTGAAACAAATCATCAACCTTTGCAATTTTTAGAGAGTAAAAGAATTAGATCAGGCAATCTAGCGCAATCCAGAATCACTTCATGGACGCTGGCATTACAAGGTTTTCCCGTAGAAGTGAGATATGGACAAAATAAAAAGAGCCCAATTGCTCAAGGGTTAGCTGACTTACATGACTGTGCAGCTGAACAAATACCAAATGAAATGGAAGTGGAAACTAGTTTGCAGGAATTTGAACAATCATCACACAAAGCTTTTGATGAAAAACATGCAAGGATTTGCCAACTGTATATGTGGATGGTTGTGCTTTTCACATTGAAAATGACAATAATAAACAATTAGTGGCAGGAATAGGAAATGTCTGGTTGAAATGTGAAGGCGTTCCTAGTATAGGGATGAGGATTGGAGATAGGAGCAGTCAGGTGGCGGAATTGGCAGCCATCTATAAAGCAATTGCTACTGCAGTTGATAAAAAGTTCAGTGAAATTGTCCTGGTGACTGATTCTGACTATGCACGGAATAGCTTTGTGGAGTATTTGCCTGGTTGGAAAGCAAGAGGCATGGTTACATACAACAAAAAGCCACTTAAACATGGAAAAATGATACAAGCCATAGACAAATTGGTGTCAGAAAATAATTTAACAATATACTGGAGAAAAATTCGTGGGCATTTAAAAACACCAGGAGAGGATAAGGAGGGAAATGATAAGGCAGACCATCTGGCTAAGATTGGGGCTGTGATGGGAGAATTGCTACCTATTGATTATTTAATGGGTGAAATACAAATTGATGCAGTCACACGTTCTAAAGCACCAAAGGAGGTAGATCAACCGGTGGTGCAGTGGAGTCATGACACGCCAGACCAAGATTTGATTGAGGCACAAAAGAATGATCAAATTTTGGGAATCTATTATAATCATTTGATAGATCCTGAACAAAATCCTGTAACAGAAAAAGATTGTATGGGAAAAGAAGAGTTGAGGGTGTTATTAAAGAACAAAACACGAATTAGATTACAGGATGGGCTCATGATTAGAGAGTCCATAACAGGGCAAATACAGTGGGTAGTACCCCTTTCATTCAGAGGACTAATGCTACACCATGCACATGATGCCATAACTGCAGGCCATAGAGGTTCACAAAAGACATTAGAAATACTAAAAGATTATGCTTACTGGCCACATATGTCCCAAGATGTGGAATTATATACTAGAGGATGTCTAGTATGCGCCCAATTTAAACCTGCTTCACCAATGCATAGAGCACCATTGATGAAAAGAGGCCTAACTATCCCATGGTCAGATTTGCAAATAGACTATGTAGGTCCTTTAAAAAGGTCGAGCAGGGGACACCGTTATATTTTGAGTGTGGTATGTTTGATGTCAAAGTGGATTGAATGCATTCCTGCACCAGATTGTAGTGCGCAAACAGCAGCCACATTGCTGGTGAACCATGTGTTCTCAAGGTTTGGGTTGCCACAAAGAATTGAGTCAGACAGAGGAAGTCATTTCACAAGTACTCTAATGAGTAAGGTATGGCAAATACTAGGTGTAAAAAGGAAACTACATATCGCATATCGGGCGGCGTCTTCAGGTACAGTTGAAAGAAGCAATAGGTCTGTTGTGGATATTTTAAAGAAATTTGTGGCAGAAGCAGGTTCCAGCTGGGATTTACGTTTACCGTTGGTTCTGATGGCAATCAGGTCGACTCCTGCCAAAGCAACAGCTGTTAGCCCCCATGAGGTCTTGACAGGTAGGAAAATGGTGTTACCACAACACCTACTATACAGAACACATGAGCAAACTCTAGTGAGTGCATCCACAGTTCATGAATATATTGATGAACTGAGGAGGCATTTGCAACATGCATTTGCTTTTGTGCAGAGAAATCTGGAAAGAGCTGCTGACAGTGCTAAGTCATATTATGACAAAAAGACATCAGTAAAGGAGTACAATGTAGGGGATCAGGTGTACAAGTTTCATTTTGGAAAAAGTAAACAGAAAAATTCTAAATTTCTAGCAGCCTGGCAGGGGCCATTTCGAATTATAGATAAGGTTTCTCCTGTAGTGTATAACATTTTGAAAAATGAAGGTGAAACAGCAATAGAGCAGTTTGTCCATGTAAATCAAATCAAACCATGCCATCCCAGGCATGAGATCAGGCAGCTTGAGCATGTAGAAACAGATAGAGTCCCTTGAGAAAATAAATGGGTGTAATCAGGAGGCTGTGACAAAGAAGTTAAAAAAAAGTTGATTGTTATGATGGCACATAAACACTGTAATATATGTAAAAATATATAATATAAATAAATAAATAAATAAATAAATGCACATATAACGGAAGCTCGTGGTTGGTGTGCAGAGAGAAAGTGTATTAAATATTGAATGCTGTTTTATATATGCTTGTTTTCTTTTAACTTGTATTTGATTTCAGAAAAAAAAACAGAAAAAAATATAAACAAAATATTTTTACCAAGCATGTTTTATTTTTGGCAAAAGGTGGAAATTAGTATTGTGCTATGTACTTAATTTGTTTATTTTCTATTTTGATAAGAAAATTAACATTATTTGGTCGGAGGTTCTGGGACCAGAGGCCACGGGAGACGATGGAGTCCTGGAGCCCGCGAGGACGGATTCCGGGAAAGCCCCAAAGAGGGGTGAAGACCAAGGCTACAAAGCGATCAGCATTGAAGATGATACCGATGACATGTTTAATGATGATGATATTTGGAGGGATCTTCAAGAATTCAGAAGCACAGGTTGTCATTGAACCTGGACCAGCATCTGGTATCGCGGTGGAAGAGGCACCAGGATTCATCATGAGTGATAGAAGGATGATTTTCCAAAATATATACATTCCGTTAAATCCTGAGATTTTGATTGAAAAACACTTGAACAATACCGGAATTAAGATTGAACAGACTAAAGAGTGGCTGGAAATAAGAAAAGAGGACACTAAGCAGTCAATAAGAGATATATTAATGCAATTGGAAAAAACATTCGTGAATTCAGCAGACATTAAGAAGAAGAGAGGAAAGAGAGGTGCGGTGATGCTCGCGATATCAATGGTAATGTCTATAATTGGAGCAATAATAGGTACCACAATATCAACAGCCAATTCTATTTCGGTAGGAACACTGAGTACTAAAGCACAACAACTGAGTATTGACCTAGAAATAATACAAAAGACATTAGATGGAATTAGAGGGGGACTGGATGAACAAGTAAGATTCATAAATGAAACTGCAATCATTCTAAATGAACAAGCGGATGTGATGCAACGGGCGACTAAAATAATACTTAAGCATGACAGAACTTTAAATGAAATATTGAACATAATGAGTCCTGTTGATAGACTATTAACGAATTATATGAGAGAAGTTCAAACTGCAGTTTCACAATTGATTCAAGGACATATTCCCTTGTATTTTGTTTCGCAGGATATCATTCGTCAAATGATAGAAAGATTGACCAGGAGGGAAATTGACCTTATACAGGTAAAAATTGCATTCGAAATGGGGAATGCAATGCCGTTATATGTGGACTTGGAAAGACTAGAGATCGGATTTTTGCTATGCATCCCATTTGTAGCCCCTGAACTTATTTATCAAACGAAGTGGGTACACAACGTGGGATTTTGGCAAGAGGACAAATTCATTAAGATTAAGACTCCAGAAGTGGTGGCATTTCAGTCATGGGAACCTGAAGTTTATTTAATACCAAACCTGGAAACATGTGTAACATTTAAAGAACAAAATTATATGTGTCCAGGTAAACCGTTTGTTCCTGATGCCACAGATGCTATTTGTGGATTGAAATCTGACCCAAATATATCAGAGGGATGTGAAGTGATTATTAGTAATATGGGGAGTGAAGAAATGGCACAGGCTAAGATGGTCAGAGGTAAATGGTTGGTCAGCACCTGTTTAAAGAACATGACGGTAGTACATTTAAACCATGGAACATACGTGGTTAAACAGGTAAAATATAATGTTTTTTATTTACAGGTTCCAAAGGATGCAATTGTGTCAATTGGGGGATTAACATTGTTTCATGTAACAAATGATGTTTGGGAAAGCCAAGTGGAAAATATCGATTTTTTTCAAAGGGATACTTTTCCAATAGATCCAGATGTGGAATATTTATTGAATCACAAAGAAAGACATGTTATGAAAATGAATTTGCGAAAAAACAATATTACAATTAGTAATCTGGGCATAATAGAAGTGGAAAGATTTAATTGGGGAACCTGGGGGGAACGCTCAATAGTGGGTTTGGCTATCCTGGTGCTAATCATGGGTGGATGGTTGATTGTGCTATCAGTAAAAATGAAAATGTTACTGATTTTACTGACTACGTCAGGAAGAGAAAGATATCCCAATACACATGCATTTTAAAAGAAAAAGAAAGAACAAGTTGTTTTTAGGAATTGGCTTGGATTATAGCCAAGTTCTAAAAACAAAAGGAGGGTATATCTAAGGATATTTGGCATGTTACAGCACAGAGTACAGCACTACTGCACAAGTAGCACATTTTTTTGCAGCACCACCACAAGGGTGCGGTACATTGCTATATGGGTTACCAGATTAACAAGGAAAGACAGGCTATTCAGTCAAAAACGATTTTAACATATAAGATGCAAATCTATTTTTACAGTTAAAAGCACACGTGCTCATTTAAAAATGCACACTATTTTTCACCTGAAATGCCTATGGTGCGAGAGACACATTTGAAAATTAACAGCTAACCTATCAACCATTAACCTGACTAATAAAACCTTATTTAACATAACCCACTAATAAAATGTGTTCTCCACTGCAGAATTAGGCATACTCTGAAAACCATTTAAATGTGTGGGCAGATTTTTTTTTCTTCTCTTCTCTGCCTGATTCTCCGTGTTTTTGTGCACAGTAACTGCAGGAAGAAGGAAGTCAGATTTGCAACAATTGCAAATGTATAAGCGAAGCTATTGTTGAAGAGTAGGAGGATGAGAGATGATGGATTTCATTGGGACACGTCATACAGAGGGCTGAGAGGAAAGTTTTAGTGGGCAGTAACGGGGAAAAAGACAGGAGACATTTTTCTGCACTACTGGGGAGAAGACCTGGCTGTGGGGCTCCTGACTGAATGCAGATTCCTGTGTCCTGCTGCAGTCGAGATTGGGGAGAGCTGAAAGAAGGACCTTTCCACTGGCTGAGGCATTCCTATCTGCAAAAGCTGAGAATTCCAGGCAATGAACCCGGTTTGAGAAGGCAAGCGTTCCTTTTTGCTGGAGTTAATCCAAGGGAGCCACATTCACAAAGAGAACAGCCAAAGAGAACAACTAAAAAGATAAGGTAATGAGAAGTGTGGGAGCTGAGTGTGTACGGTAATATGCAGTCAGTGTAGGATTCCTGTGCATGCCTTAATCAAATGCTATTGTTGCAATTTGAGTTCTGTTCTCCGCCACGCTCTTTGCAGTGTGTCATAGACAATGCTTTTACTGTACCATTTTATTTATTTCTGTAAAGAGTGAGATCGTGTTTAAATGCAACTTTTATAATACAGAAAAATATTTGAAAACAGACGGGTGGTGTATTTAATATTTATCATTACAATGCCGATGAAGTGGGGAGATTTTAAACAGTGCAATGGTCATTTTAAGACAGATGTGTGCATGTCAGATTCAGTATGAACAGTTGTGAGTGATTGTAGCATAGCTCGTTGGAGGTACATGAGCCAACGGGAAGAGAGACTCTCAGAACATAGCTCCCTACCGTATATAAGGTAGTGGAAATTACCACAAGATTACCATATATAGCTCTCTGTCGTAAATAAGTCAGTGAGTTCGCCCATGGTGGCACACCAACACTATCACTGGAAAATGTGGTATTCCTAGAATGCAGGTCTGAGGTCTCTCTAGTGATCACACGAAAAATCTAAGCAAAGATAAGGGATTCTGGACATTGGGGCCACAAATAAAACAAGGGAATTATGCTCACCAAAATACCACCAACCACGTATACCAAATATGCAGGTCTGGGTGCTGAAATAATGCATGTCCATTGTATTATTGTTGCACATGGCCAAATCTGAATACAAAGAGTGATTATTGCTAAGTTATTTTTCGGCGGTAATAAAATACCGTCAGGCCCCAAATCTCCACAAAATACCCTACAGTGCTTATCGAAAGAAATGTAAAGTAAATTGTTGAGCCACCCATAACTTTTGTGTGATTGCAAAATAAATACACACACACAGCACCATTTTGTTTTTCTATCGGATCTCTTCATCCTGATTATTTGTTTATGATACGTATACCCACCTGGGTAAATCGGGACCCCGCCAGGTGCCCTATAGTTTATACTGCAATTAATAAAAACAGTTATATACATAAATATTATCAAAAATATTTTTGTTGTGCACATTACAAATTTGAACTGTCATGTAATGTAACAGCACATTATAGTGAGTGGATATTTGCATTATGTTATAAGAGAACATTTATCATTACAGATTAGCAGTTTTGTGTGATAGGATAATTGTTTCCTTGAAGTTTTACACTGCTGCTGGGTGTGGGTGGATATAGGTCTGTGTCATAAATTATGTGTGTTAAATCAGCTTTATCCCATGTATTATGAGTGCATTGATCTGAATAAACCAAAACAAAATAAAATTAATTCATAAAGTCAGAACTATTTCTGAAACATGCCAAAAGCGTGTTGACTTTTTAATCTAGCCTGTGTACAAATATAACATGATTTACAGGAAGAAAGCAGAAGTGTCTAATCCAAACAACAACATGGCCCTCATTAGGACCCTGGCGTTAAGGGGTAATGGTGCCGTAAAAGGTTGTGGCGCCGTTAACCCCTTAACGCCTACTACGAGGTCCCTTTGCGGCTACCGACCTTAACGGCTGGTCTGGACCAGCCGTTAAAATAGGGACCCGCAAAGGGACTTTAAAGGTAATATGGTACCGCAATTTGCGGTACGGTAATTACTGCCTTCCCCATTCCCATTGAGCCCTACGGGGCAAAAATTGGAATGGGGAAGGGCCAATGGTAAATGGGGAATTACCGCCCCGACAACCTTGGAATGCGGTGGTAATTCCCCATTTAACCATGGCGGAGTCGGTAACTTACCAGCGTTAACCATGGCGTAATAGCACCATTGGTTAACGACGGGGTCCTAATGAGGGCCCATGACCATATGGTTATGCAAATGAAACCAGGCTGATTTTTGGAACATGCATGATTGTTGCTGGTAAGCGAAATATAAATACAAATGCAGAGCACCCTGAGAGCATGGCACACTGGCAGAAATTATGAAGCGTGGGGCAGACATAACTATTTTCAATGTCAAATCTACACTAGCAATCATAGGCCAAGCCAGTAGGTGTGATTCTGCAAATGTAAAGTCAAACACAATGCAAGTGTTGATACCTTTTTTTGGACTAAATGGACATATAATGCAGGGTTGTTACACCACAATAGTCTTTGAATTTTCACAGATGTCTTTATCTGATAAAGATGTCTGTGGGGCTTCTTAAGCTAATGCATTCAACCATCTTTGATTAATATTTCCATTTAGTTCATAAAGGTATCCATCTCTGCATGTTGTATTATGTTAAAACTGGAATTACAGTGTCAAACCTTTCTTTGCACTTGTAAAGTGAACTCCTGTTCTGTTATTTAAGGTTTTAAGAATAACATCTCACCCTCTATGTTTTCAAAGCGAGAAATATTGCCGATCATCATTGTAAAGTCTGTGGTCATTGCCCGACTGCACTAATTTGTATATTGAAGCCAAATAAGCCACTGATGGGTAGTGTCTAGAGAAAATAAATAACAGAGATCAGTGGTTGAGTTGATTTCATTGTGATTGTGATTTTGCAACCAAAGCGCCTGAGATACGCCATGAGTTCTGCATCCACTATGTATTGATTAATTTAATTAATATTTTAGGGAAAACAATGCACAACACAACTCAACTTAAAAAAATGGATTTACATAGCGGAGGACCAGGGTCCTTAACAACGGGTGAGAGGATGTGGATATAAGATCAGAAAATCCAGGAGCGGTAGAAACATGAGCAAGGAGCAATGACAATAGAGAATGATATGGGAATGGGATAGTGGAGGAAGTGCTAAGTTTTAGGATGAATGGGTGAGGGATAAGGGCCATGGGTTGTCCTAGAGAGGTAGGAGGAGAGGAGAACAGGGATATGTGTTTAAGTATATTGCTATGCAAGTGGTTCTTCAGAAAGAAGGAGAGCTATGAGTTTGGATTTAAATAGAGATAGAGTGGGAGCAATGTTGGGAAGGAGAGGAAGAGCATTTCAGAGGAAAAGTGTGGGGCAACAGACAGTTTATCTTGGTTTGCTGAGAATTCTGGAGCAAGAATACCATTGTGGATCAGTGACAGGATGACAGGAGATACATGTATTTTGCTGGACAAATGCACTGAAGTACACCCACTATGAAATAGGGTATCGGCCATAGCTCTTTTCTCCATTTCGTATACAGTAGGGTGCAGTATAGCACACAGTTTATACATGTTTTAATTTTAATTGTAACAATCACTGACTAGGCAACAAGCTACATTACAAGGTGTATTTGTTAGGGTCACTGTGAACAGGGGAGTGGGTTACTCTTCTGCGCCATTATTATTTTGATTTTTTGTGTATATATAATTACTGCTACTTCAAAAGATTAAGGGCTGAGGCAGGGAATGTGAAATTCAACTGCTCTTGCCCCTGAGAAATGGACATGTTAGCTGGGAGACATTGAAGTATGCAATAATTCTGGATTACTGTCCAAAATGCTACATACATCTTCTTAGGCAAGCCATCTTCCCCTCGCGTTTTCATTTACTTGAATTAACCTTTAGAAGGGTGATAACATTCATTTGAGGGATTGGAGATCTATTACTTGGTTGCATACAGATTATATACTTTGTACCAAAGTCTGCTCATTGCCAGGAAGAAAAATGTCAGAGAGTATAATTTTGGCTAGGTATAACATTTTTTCAGGAAATAAAGGGGTTTGCCATTATGTGTTTTACATGTAGACCTTGAAAAGGATTATGATATGATTGTTCTTGTGTTTTATTTAAAGTATTAGAATGCATAGGGATACCTAAGATGTATATGTAATGGGTAAAAAATATGTTTAAAAATATTGAAAGTACAGTCTTACTGAATGGTGGGTTATTAAATCTGTACCCAATAAATAGTGGGGTACATTAAGTCTGTCCAGCTAATCCGTTGCTGAAAGCTCAAAGCAACAAGTGAAAAGTGTCATGTATACATGAAAAATGGAGAAATAAATTGCTTATGAATGTTCTTGGATGTTTTATAAGTGAATTCGATCAGAAATGAGGATGCTGCCTTAATATGTTTCTCATCATTCCTTAGAGGCACATTTACATTCTTGTTTAATGATGATAGTAACAACAGAGTGAACACATTAAATATACTCAAATAAATCAAATTACTAACTAAGTAACATTTTCTACTTTATCTTCCTTCCTACATCATATTCATTTTCAACATGGGTTTTTTTCATCATACAAGATAGTTTTGTAATCTAAGACAGTGCCTCCTTATGTAAATTGTCTTATTGTCACTATCATCCTTTTCAATTGAGATAGTCTCCACTTCATCCCATTTCTGAAATATTGTTTTTCATTCTTTCAGTACTTTAATTGCTCCACCAGCGATCAGGATGCTAAAGGCTGTGTGTCATGTATTTGGTTGGTGTGAATCTTTATTGTTCATAGATGCAACTCTCCATTTTGAAGATGAAGCATTGCTTCATGGTGAAGAGGTGTTTGTAAACATGTAGTCCAGGAGCCATAGACGTCACAATAGTTGACGTGATGTTGTTTTCTGTGGGCCCTGACAACATCTCATTCTGGACCTTGAGTTTTTTGATATTTCCAGAACAAATGCAGCTGCAGTGCTCAGTGAGTCCAACTCTTGTACATCACCTATTCATGCCAATATACATCTTCTCACACTGACATACAATTTGTTTGTATTGTTACAGTTTTATGAGGTTCTATAGTGAGCATGCTTTTTAACCCACAACAAAGAGTTTTGATGGTTTTTTATACATGTACAAATCACACAACTACCAAATGGATGGTGACCAGTGACCAGTGGAAGAGCCTGTTGGTCTAAAAATGACATTTGAGCTATGTGGACATCTGCAGTGTTGAATTTAAAAAACAACCCTTAAATTGGGACTTCTTTAAATTGCAAAATGAATTGTCTTGACCTATGTCAGAGTGTATGATTATTTTCAAACGTCCAGCCATTGCCCATTTTATTTGACTAGAACATGAACCATAATACAGTTCAACTCTAAAAGCAGCAATTGAAATGGGCTACATTGGATTTGCTTGTTCTAAGACAAGAACACGAAGGATTGTTTGGTGAATAGTGATGTGGTGTTTAACATCCTGCAATTGCTCATGATGGTCAAATTACCATTTGATGTTCATGCCTGGATCCTCAAATATTTTGGGGGAGATTCAACCTCTGTCAACAGTGTACTGCAGGGTTTTTGAAGTGGTCCCATCCTAGGTCGAATCTCAGGACATAGCTCTTCAAATTTCCTAAAGAAAGTTTGAGGCTGTAAAAAAGACAAGCTCGCTTATTGGTTCCAGAGATAACTTAATTGGAGGACCAAATGGGCCCAAGCTTTAGGACCTAAACCATTGGTGGAGCCACCATCTGGCTGTCTAATGCAAAGAAATCAATGTACATTTTTTTACAAAACATCACTAACATACCTTGATATTAGATAGTGTGCTGCTGAGGCTTTGTGCCTGCTGCCTTGATATTGTTGGCAACTAAGTCGCATTTTGATCAATTCATCTGGTAATATATTCTGTGTTGAAAATAGTACAGAATTGTGTGCATTCACTAAAGCACAACAATAACTCACATTTCTTAGGTACATGTATTTGTAACATGCAATAAACAACGCTGGGATCCATATTGATGAGCTCGCGTAGCACAGTGATTCAGAAAATAACTCACATTTCTTAGGCAGTTGTATTTGTAACATGCAATAAACAAATTGAAATCCATATTGTTGTGCTTGGGTGCCACAATGTTTCAGACAATAATTCAGTGTCTCAAGCACTTGTTGCAGAGATCTGTTTTCACATGCCAGACCACAGTTCGAAATCACCTAAAATCAGATTTTTCCTTTTCACTCTTTGAGGTTATAAAATGTAAGTATATGAACTTGGAGCATGTTAATACCTCTAATGCTTCACAACAAGAAGCACTATTCTCAAATGGCATATACCATGCTTTGGGGATCATACACTTCTTACCACATGGATAAGATCTATATTATACAAAAGGAAGATGTATTAACATGTGTCTAAAGCACAACACAGGAAAGAAAGAACAGATGGTGTATCTAATACCCACAAATTCATACATGAACATTAAAACATATTTGTATTAATCATATAGAAATTAGCACTCATAAAATGATCACATTTGCATAAAACTCAACATAAAACATATAAAACATATATCTCACAGAACACAAGGAAAACAAACACTGTGGGTTGGTTCTTCTAATAACTGAAATACCACTCCGTATGAAGCTTCACACTGGAGTAGTTTACCTTATTTTGACATGCTATTAATATATTTTCAAACCCAACCTGCACAAGTTTCTGTCCCTAAAACACAGACATATGTAGGACATTCATCAGGGGTAAAAAGTTGCTTGTGTTTTTATAGTGGTGATAAGTCTTCTTTCCTATCACTTCCTTTCTGCCAAATTTGTTCAAAAAGACGAACCCTGTGGGTTAAAGACACACTGTTAGCGGATTGCCTATTTTGTTAACAGTCTTATCATTAGACCTTAATAGAGCGTCCCCGATCCACGTAGGGGGCTAGATATGCTTCTGTCTTACATACCTCGTAGAATGTGGTAGACGTTTCCACAGACTGAAAAACACCAAAAATTGGTGGTAGTAGGGGAGATTTCCTTTTTGTTAGGGAATATCACTCCAACCTCTTCTTATAATCTGTAATAAACAGAGACGTAAACGGAAACTATCTAGACTTTGTAGTAACCTATCAGGACTGTTCTATCCCTATTGTAGGTCCTCTTACCTGCAGGGATTGTAGATAGATTTTATTCACGCTTGAAAAATGTCATCATGTAGTAGACATACTAATTAGTAATGGTATGTAGCAACGATGAAACTCTAAAGGGAGATAGACAAAGACACAAAAAAGGCAACAAAGCCTTACTGAGCATGTATACTTAAAACAGTAGGGTCTTCACTATCCCCCAGTCTTCAAAGAACCCTTTAAGAAAACCTTAAAGCAAATGTTAAAATGAAGGGGCATCAGAAAGCATTTGCTACAATCATATCAGAACTTTGGGACTGGATGTCATGATGGTTTTGAGCATATCCTCTTATCTCTTAGTATAGTTTTCTGCTGTCTTCAGTGAAAAGGTCTGTCCTGTCCCACTTTGGTGGCATGGTTAGGCCAACTGTCTGCCTTTCGATGTATTGTATTTGTTTCTAATAGTTCCTCGAAAGAAAAGAACCAACCAAATGAAAGAAGGCTCTGATGAGCATATTTTCAGATATGCTTATTTGACATGAAAACAGTAGGCTTTTTGACAATTTCAAATATTCTTCACATGACGAAAAGCAATTTCTTGGCCTCACACATTTCTGCATGGATTGTTTTGTTGAATATTGTCAAGTTTATTTATCATGTGGTTTGTGTCAGGTCTAAAAAAACAGTGTATTCTTTTTAGTCCATGAAAGTCACAAACTGAGAAATAATAGCTTGACATGCGAACAAGTTCCAAAATTGCTAGCCCCAGATTCACAAATCATCCAAAGCTTGAAAAAGGAAAATGCAACTGCACAAAGGTGATCTCTAAGGATGCTCATCATTGTGTTACAATACCTGCTCATGTACTAATGCTGGCATGTTCTCCAGTGCAACATGTTGCTGAATGTGTCACACAGTGCTATGTAAGTAAACCCTGCTTTAAATCTAACAGTTTGAGCCACCCAGTCACTTAATACCTCACACCTCCTTTTTCCTACTCAGCTATTCTAACTATATTCTAATGTAGCCTCCGTTTCCTAATTCTGTATGCCTCCAGCATGTGTTTACACTTTGTTCAAACCTCTTCAAATGATCATACTGAGTGCAACCTGGTCAACTCACTGGAAATCGTATTGATTCGAAGCTCTAGAGGTAAAGTTCACCTAGGCCGACTTTCATGCATAATTAAGGGCATTTTCCTATTCCAGACTTGGGCCCTCATTATTGGGTTGCCAAAAAACCCACAGGTAGGCAATGGGTTTCCGGCAACCCCGTAACACTGTTTGTGCCACCTGACTTCCTGGTGCCACCATGATATTATGGCAGGTGGCAGAAACGGTAAATCCCCATTCCCATGGAGTCCTATTGGACTCCACAGGAATGTGGTCGCTGAAGCACCGGCACCGTTTCTAACGGCACCGCTGCTCAATGAAAACAATGCCGGTAGCGACCTGAATTCCCGGCAGGTCAGGCTTGCTGGGAGTTCCGCGTCCCTACCGGCATTGCAACGTACCGGCACCTTTTCCAGACCATCATACTTATAATAAGGGCCTTGCATCACAAAAGAAATGTAATATCACCATTTAGGCAGAGCAGTCAAAAACAAATTCAAAGTTGTAAGTAAATTTAAAAAAAAACGACTGACATGTTTGATACAGGTAGACATTGTGTACATGAGCTGAACACTAACGATCAGCAATTGGACCGTCAATTCATGTCGAACTCGGCGATCACTTCGAAGCTTTCAAACACTGCTTAGTGATATTAATTTCAAAGGGGTGTTTCAATTAACATTTATGGAATAGCCTAATGTCATTTATTTAGGGAGCTGCTTTTCTTTTTCATATGGAGGTATATGAAATCAAGCGTACAATATCCATACAAGTGCAAATGAGCCCTTCACTAATCTTCCATCAGTTTAAATTAATGCACCTATTTAAGGGCTAAATTAATTGGCCACTAATGTTATACTGCTTTGGCCTTCATTGTAGTTATTCACAATTTATATACAGCAGAACACTAAGCAAACTCAGAGTTTTCTGTTTTACAATTGAACATGTATTTTTAATGATTAATGTTGTAATCTTTGTTCATTTAGCATAATTAGTGAGTTAAGGAAATCCCATATTTCACATTAATTAACTGTATCTGTCAAGGACTGTGTGCAGAGGCCATTGCTGTAGCTGTATTTTGCTGTTTTTATCCAGGGACTTGTACGTCCTTGGTAAAAAAAATACACTGGACATTGGGTGAAACTGACATTGGACCATGTGTTGACCTATGCTTCAATCAAGCGCTGGTAGATTGCAACTATATATAAAAACATATAATAACAGTTATGAAAACAGTTAATAGAACAATTAAGACGTTCATAACATTATTTCCATCTTTCATGTAAAACAGTACAAAAATACAATTCATAAAGTAAACAAAATGATGATATTATCTATTGTTTTTACCATACCCATGGTCAGTGGCTACACACCTGTCTGTTCAGGAAGAATGCATTCCTATAAATGCATGACTGCAGCAGCTATTACAAGTGACTCAGCTGAAATTATGGTTGCCCCAAATTGATCAGATCCTACTCTGCCTAAAGAGCAAAATTTACTATATCCTTTTTAGTGAAGCTTGTGAAGACATTCACAATCGTTGAGTATGTGGCGACATGATTCCACCAAACCTTTGCAGAAGCCGTACAATCTCAGCTTGCGCAGTGTTGGTCCAGGCTCCCACAAATTCCAATACTGGGATCAAGTTCAAACGCAAATACATTATAACGGGCCTCAGTTTGCAGTTACAGAGTTTAATGAGATAACTACAGGGTCCCATATACCAGAAGCCCTGCCTAGAATAATGGATACACTGTGTCTTAGGGACTGAGTTTCAGAACCTTTTCCTATGGGATTGCGCCATAATAAAATGCTTCTGTGAATCAGGCTCTTAGTTGTAAATACTCAATTGAAGTTATACAGCCCCATTCTAGTGATTTCTTTTTTAATTTAGGATGGAAATTGCTAGCTTCAAACAAATCACTATACTCCAAACCAATAGCTATGAAATGTTTTAGCACCGTATTTATAATGTCCCGTGAGCAGTGTTGCCTATCCTGCATCTTGAATGTGCTACAAACAGAGCTAACATAGTGTCATTAGAGTCTTCTGCCAATAGTATCTCCCCAGCAACTTACAACAGGCCATTGACCATAAAGTAACAAGAGAAATTCCACCTAGTTATACCCTCAATGCGTCAACCAGTACCGATGGACGTAGGCCTAATAAAGACCTCAAGAGCTTGCCCTAAATAATTTTGAACCAACTAACATGTCCTCTTTGGAGCATTTCTAGTCCTCAAGGTACCACTTAATAGATCCCCCACCAACATTAGTAATTCAACTTTTAATCACTAGCCACTTATGCGTGGCTTTGAGGGAGATATGAGTCTGGTATTTTTGTGTAATAGGGGCACAATAGGAAGGAAGGCCGAAGTACAGGTACTGATCAATGATTTGTAGCTTCTCGCCACCTATGTACCAACTATTTCAATGAGGTGCCTTATTTTCCCAAGAATGTGAAGTACCTTTGTTTTGTTTTGGTTAATTCCTCAGGTGGTTAACAGATGCATATGAATAGAGGGCCTTTTAGCATTTTAGCCCCAACAGGGTCCTGTCAAGGAGGACTGTGTCATCTGCAAAAGATATCAAACTCAGAGGAACCCACCCAGGTTTAGTGGAAAATTACTACATTTGGAAAAGGTATCATCCATATCAGCCACATAAAGGTTGAACAAGAGGGATGCATGTATGCACCCATGCTTGAGCCCTTTGTTGGTGATCACCGGATCCGATATGGAGTTTACCTGGGAGAGCTTAACTACCACCTGCATGTTCTAATAAAGCAACTTCATGTAATGTATCAGATGGGGATTTATCCCCAAGTGCACAAGCTTGTCCAACAAACGTGTATTGCACACACTATCAAACGTTGCAGAATAATCCACAAAACACAAGTATAGCCCTCTGTCAGTCCTGTATGATACATCCACAGACAGAAGCTGTAACACCCACATGGCCTGCATGGTACTGCATTCCCTTCTGTAACCAGTCTCTTGAGGCATTAATAGTTTTTCCATTTCTGACCATTTACTAAGCAGCTGCAAGAGAATGGTCACAAATATTTTGCTGCTCACATCGAGCATAGCAAGCAGTAGCACATTGTTAGGCTTGGTGCAACAACCCTTTTTGTGTACGGGAATGAATATAGAACATCTCCAGCAGCTTGGAACTATTCCTGTTCTAATGATATTATACACAAGTGTTTCAAGGCGTGACGAGGCACGGAATGGAGTACAGAGAGAGGACAGAGACAATAATCTTACTAGGCCAAATGACATTGAGATCCCACAAGTGCAGCGGAGGGGAGGGGAAAAGTGCTAGGGGAGGGGGCAGTGCTGTACATGGGATTAAAACAATATCAAGACGTGTGGCCAGCAGGTGGCAGGTGCAAGGGTAAGTGCAGACAGCAGGTGTCCAAAAGTGCAAGTAGGGGGATTGTAGGGTTACAGATACAGACCCAATTGCAAGGGTTGCCAGGAGGCAGTACGGGTGTGCAACTGGGTGGGTAGAGATCTGGGCCTGAAATCAGAGGGTAGCCAGGTGACCAGTGCAGTATCAGACAGGAAATCAGCAGGGGAGAGTCAGAGAGAAGGCAGAGGCAAAGAGGAAGGTCTTGAGGTGCTTCCTGACCCCGGGATGGTTCTCCTTCAGTTTCAGAGAGGCAGGGAAGCTGTTCCAGAGGGAGACCCCAGCCGAAGAAAGAGATCTACCACCAACTCATTACTTGGAGGAGCGACTGACCCTGAGGGAGTTGGAAGTGGAGGAGCGAAGAGCTTGAGTAGGAAGGTATTTACGAAGAGAGAGTTGAAGGTATTGAGGACCCAGGCTCAAGAAGGCCTTGTGGACAATGCAGAGGGTCTTGAACTTAATCCTTGCAGCCACTGAGAGCCAATGCAGAGATTTCAGTGCTGCTGAGATATGATCCCTGGGCTTGAGGCCAAGGACAAGTCTCGCAGTCCTGTTCTAGATAAATTGCAGAGGGCAGAGAGTAGACACAGGCAGATTTAGAAAGAGGCTGTTGCAGCAGTCCAGCCTAGTCCGCCACACTGTAACTATCTTTCACACCAGTATGGAGGCTTCCTGGACATTTGGGTCATGGATTGAAGGGCTTCTGGGACCTCTGGATGTGTCAATTGGTCAGATTATACTCATAGTACTAGCCATAATACTAAGCTTGTCCTGTCTGATGATGGTTTGTACGGGTCTCTATTATCGAGCATGTGTCACCGGCTCTGAAGTCTCTCAGACTCCCCAAGTGCTTTACTGTCATGCTACCGAAGAAATACTGAGTTTTGATATGCCTGGATGTGATATTTGTTCCCCTGAAGATGTATGTAATAAGACGTTAGTTGAGAGCTCATAGGAGGGAATTGTGGGGGAAAATTCTGGAACTGAAAATGTTATGTACTCAACTAGCTCACTGCTGCATTATAACATTGAATAGGTACTGCAAACTGCCATATTTAAACACATTTTCCTTGCCTGTGTGAGGTGAAGATTTAGGCTTTACTGCACATGTCCAATGAAGGCCTTTCACCTCGTGTGTAGCTATGCTCACCTTCACATCTCTCACTGCTGACGTGTTTCCTTTTTGGCATATGTAAGCAAGGTTTAGGGTCCCGCTTTCTTAGGAAAATCGGTTCTAGCAGATGTAAGTCAGCATATTGAAACCATGCTCACCTGCCTCAGACCGAGTATGAACCACTGGAGTGTACACTCAGTTCAATTAAATGTTTCACTGTATGCAGTCCTTCCTGATAACTCTGTCTCCGCGTGTGAGAACACAGCTGGTGTCAAAGACTTATATGGTGGGGATGTGTTCCCTGCTTATAAGACTGTTTCAGTATGATTCCCTGCATTGTCTGGACTTCCCCTTCCATTGAAATCCATGTGTTCCTTTGCGTATGAGAGAACAGTGCTTAGAGAGAGTGGGGTAGCCACTGATTTCTGACTGAATTCTGATTTCTGACTTAGTAGCCACTAAGAACTCAGTCTCAAGTGTTATGAGCTTAATGGGCATATGCAACACGGTTTAGGCAGAGTATAAAATAAGAAGGGCTGAGTCCAATACGGAAAGCCCAACCAGAGGGTAACTAGTGGGGAATAAACACAGAACTGTGCGAATGGCCTGTGCTGCTGCCCGTGACCGCTCATCTGACACTCGGGGACTTGAGCATTAAAAGCATGCTGGATCGCTGCTGGCGCTCTGACACCCAGTATTCCACGCTGCTCCTACTCCACAACAGCACAGCACAGCGGGAACTGTCTGAGCCGTTGCCTACTGCCACTTTAATACTATTAGAAGTAGTAATAGTACTGCCAACCACTGTAGTAGCATTACCCCAGTAAATATTAAAGCTACTTCAACTAATGGTGCTTTTATACTACTAGTACCTCTATTACTACACATAATAGTAATTCCACCAGTTGTAGTAGAACCAGTAATATTAAACTTCAACTAGTGGTGTTTTATACTACTAGTACTGTTGTTACTTCAAATAATAGTAATACCACCAGTTGTACTAGAATACTAGAACCTATTGGAGAAATACAGTAGTAGTAGTAGTAGTAGTAGTAGTAGTAGCAGCAGCAGTTGTAATAGTAACTCTACTACCAGTAGTATGCCACTTGTTTTTAGTAAGAAAGAAACCTTATCATTTGCGTCTCTACTTAAATAACTAATTTGTAGACTGCAATTCCTTTCTTCCTCTGATGTCACTTCCTCTAGAAGGAATGTAGCTATCAGAAACGACAAAAACAAATAGATGGGAATCACTTTTGGCTGGAAAATGGCCAGATAATAAAACATTAACTGTTAGGAACACCACATATTATTTTTGGAAGCATTTCAAAATCCTCTTAAAGTTTTCTTGTTTTTCATTTATTTTCTAATATAATGGTGCTGTGTTTTCTCTTAAATACAATGCTGCTCGTTTGCTTGGAGTCCTACCATTGATTGAGAGGTAGGCCCAACCCATGGCCTGTCCTTGTATGAGATATGCTACTCCTTTAAATGTCATGACTTGTTTTCTAATGTACTGGGTATGTGTTGTTTCTTGCGATGAGTTAATTGATGTGCCATTCCTTCATTTCCATGTGATTAGTTTTGTATATATTTGTAATTTCATTTAATACACTGTGGGATTACGAGATAGGTGGAAGTTTGGCAGTAAATCTTCCAAAACAATGCCCTGAGGAATTACTGTTAGCACCACTTGCACAGGAGGAATTTCTGCCTGATTACAAGTGGTTCAGGCGGTGTAATTCCACATTTATTTTCTGGCCCATTGGGCCGAATGGGGCTTTTCTTGTGGAATTACTGCAGTGAAATTACTGCTGCCGTGATTACACCAATTCAGCCAATTTTTTTACATTGAGTGGGAAGATTTACCTGCAGGGTTTGCCTGGAGGTAACTCCTCCACTCCAAACCCATTCTCATATTTTGGCGTAGTGATAAAACTGGCGGTAACTCAGTCACTGACAATTTTACCACTTACCGGCTAACTCATAATAGGCTTAGTGTCTCTTACTTGCAAACATTAAATCCTTCTCTTCATGTGTTCAGTCCTTATTTATCTAAGATTTGCTTCATGCTGTCCTATCCAGGTTGATATGATTGATTCTGCATGAAACATTAATTATTCCATTCCATGTGTGATGACATCTTTTATTTTTCCTTCCCTCTATGTTACATGATAAAGTGTTGCCAGGAATATAGATTAAATTATAGTATCTTCTAAACTGGCTGCAGGGTGAAAATTCACCAGAATATTTTATTTTGATGCCATGGCCTTACAGTTCATGTAATTTGACATCTCACTGACATTATTTTCTGCTACACAACTTCAATACAAAGCCAATTCTTGTTTAAAAAATGTTATTATTCTTAATGTTCCCTAACTAATGGACACCCCCCTTTATTTTAAATCAAATTCACTGAGACAAAATGGAGGTATTGACTGTCCTGGGGCCGTCCTTCGAGGTTGCATAGTCCTTTGGATGTGTAGTACTTAATGCCATCCAGCAGCTTGGGTGGAATAAGCAACTGAACAAGTCGCCTTGTATGCAAGCTGAAAGCTCCTGCTAAAGAAACTGTTGGCTCTTCTGATTCCACTCCGGGTAACATCAACCTTACTAAACTCTCCCTGCCTAAAATTAAATGTAAATAATGATTTCTTGATACTTGCTGTTATCTCACCTGTCACCACTATCTGTGCTGCTGCAAGCTATCAAGGAAATAGAAAAGGGGATCCTCTGACAGCTCAATTTCCAAATTTCGCGGCAGTCATCTTTTTTGTAGATCACTTTCTGAAAAAAAATGTTTTGCATATCCAAATCCATTTTTTTTTTCACAAAGAAATAATAAAGCATTATTACAACAAGAGTGGTCATGGCAATTCAGGCCCATGAAGTGGAGGGGGATCCACAAAGGACACAACAGAAGAACCTGAGTTATAGCAAGATATATTGTGTGCATTTACATGGTTGGAAAAAGTAAATAGGACAAACAAGATTACACATTGGTCAGCATCAAACAAAGAAAATAATGTTTCTAAGGTTTCTTCAAAATTGATTCTCTCTTTGGGGTTTTCCTGAGTAACTCACATTGGTCCCACAAGTTTTCCTTGATCTTCCTACTTTCATTGACTCCTTCCTTCTTTTCTTGGATTTGACATTCTCTCCTTGGTCGTGCATTCGGCTGGGCCTCCAGCAGCATGTGTGTTGGGGGGCCCAGTGGAGCAGGGTGTACTGAAGGCTGAAGCAGACCTAGGTTATCACACCTGCCCAGATGTATTAGCAAGCAGGGGCTCACTGGGCTGGTTTCATTGTGTTGGATCCAGCAGCTTCCTCAGCTTCCTGTCCTAGGATTCTGGCTCTGCACCCACAAACCTGCTCTTTTTCTATTCCTCAATGACTCATAGTGTGCTTGTACCTAAGGAGGGGGGTGTACAAATTCCACCCAAAGCTGTGGGCAGAGATTCAAGGGTCACCAGGCCAAATGTTTGGTTACCCTTACATTTCACAGTAACTTTTATGGGTGTGAACAAGGACCTAATTGCCCCTACACAGCCCCTAGGGACACCCACCCTCACTCCAGATCTGTCCGGCATTACCCACACCCCAGCACTGTAAATAGAAAATGTTGAACTTTTCACAATGTCATGCAAGAGCCTGATAGATCCCAACATAGTTGTGAGGCTAGTCCTCCACTCCTTTCTGCCACTGTGTTTATACCCGCCTTCCAACCTAGGAACAATGGGGTTAACTAGGGATCACCCTTACTCTGCTCCAAAGCCCAATATTAAGTCAGGGGTGAAGGCACTGGTCCTTCTGGAAATCCCAACCATCACCCTAATGCACAGGGAGGATCTTTGTCACACATCACCCTCCCCGTAGTCTGCCAACCCTTTCAAGGTACTACAGTGTAGGTGTATGATTGGAGAGAGAGGAACCACTTTATTGCCCAGAGGGTTGCTGCCCATGGTTGTGGGAAGTCAGTTATGGAGTGTATGGTCCATGCCTAAAGTAAACTTTTACTTTATTAAATGTTGTTTAATGGAGTATGTTGATCACCTGATTGCCATACACTCTAATTCAGTCATCATATATGTATTTTCCATAGGAAAGTGCTTCCTTCTAATGAAACAGTTTGGCTGCTCAATGTCATTGCACATGGCCCCAAACCTCCCCCTCAAAAAATTGGTTTACAGAATAAAGGGTTCTTTGAAATTGGGAATGATAAGGAGAGGTGGAAGACCAAGAGAGTTCAACACACTGTATGCCTCTTCTGTATGGCTAGGCAAATCAGTGCAGTTGAACTTATAACCCTTGAGTTTGTCAGTCAATGTTGAGAAATGTGGGATGAACTGTTTATAGAATCCTGCAAACTCAAAGGAGTCTCAAAGCTCACTTTACTTTTTGGTGGTAGAAACAAGGGATGGGAAAATCTACAAGACATATTCCAGCCTATATAAACAAAGGGGGGGTTAACTAGGATTGAAAGATTTAAACCATTTGGAGCTAAGGCTCAAAATGGGTAAAACCCCTTAAACCAGAATTCAAGCTGCTTGTAGAGATATGCATATTTGATGGTTCAAATTTGGCCCAGATTCAGCGGGTAATTCATAGAATTTCGTGCACAAGTGGCACACACGGCTGGCGCACAGTGTGTGCATGTGAATGTCTGCGCCAGCCGCATGCACTAAAATCGATTTCCGCGCACAGCGTATTCATGGATTTTAGCCTCCAAAACCAGCAGTGGCGCAGAGTGGCGCAGCGACCCTGCAGCAGTGAAAGCGACGCCCCCAAGAACGCCCTCGCGCAAGGAAAAGCCACCAAAATCCCCAATCCAGCGTAAAGGGCTGCACTAACCCTGGACCAGTTTACAGGATGCCAAACAGCAAACGGCAAGCGGGGAACGTGTATTACTGGGGTTCGCGTGAAGTTTCACAGATGATAGGCCCTGTGCGAGAGGGGTACGTGTATAATTGGGGTTCGCATGAAGTCTCACACGCGATTGGATCCGGGTACGTGTATTTCAGGGGTGCGCGGGAAGTTTCACACGCGAAAGGGCCTGTGCGAGTGGGGTACGTGTATAAATGGGGTTCGCGGGGAGTTTCACACACGATTGGAGCAGGGTACGTGTATTACGGGGGTTCGCGGGAAGCCTCACACACAATTGGATCTGGGTACGTGTATTTCGGGGGTGCGTGGGAAGTTTCACATGCGAAAGGGCTTGTGCGAATGGGGTACGTGAATAACTGGGGTTTGCGGGAAGTTTCACACGCGATTGGATCCGGGGACATGTATTTCGGGGGTGCGCGGGAAGTTACACACGTGAAAGGGCCTGTGCAAGTGGGGTACATGTATTACTGGGGTTCGCGGGAAGTTTCACACGAAAGGGCCTGTGCAAGTGGGGTACGTGTATTACTGGGGTTTGCATGAAGTTTCACACGCGAAAGGGCCTGTGCGAGTGGGGTACGTGTATAACTGGGGTTCGTGGGAAGTTTCACACACGATTGGAGCAGGGTACGTGTATTTCGGGGGTGCGCGGGAAGTTTCACACACGAAAGGGCCTGTGCGAGTGGGGTACATGTATTACTGGGGTTCGCGGGAAGTTTGACACGCGAAAGGGCCTGTGCAAGTGGCGTAAATGTATTACTGGGGTTCGCGTGAAGTTTCACACGCGAAAGGGCCTGTGCGAGTGGGGTACGTGTATTACTGGTGTTCGCTGGAAGTTTGACACGTGAAAGGGCCTGTGCGAGTGGGGTACGTGTATAATTGGAGTTCGCGGGAAGTTTCACATGCGATTGGAGCAGGGTACGTGTATTACGGGGGTTCGCAGGAAGTTTCACACGCGAAAGGGCCTGTGCGAGCGGGGTACGTGTATTACTGGGGTTCGCGGGAAGTTTGACACGCGAAAGGGCCTGTGCGATTGGGGTACGTGTATTACTGGGGTTCACGTGAAATTTCACACGCGAAAGGGCCTGTGCGAGTGGGGTACATGTATTACTGGGGTTCGCGGGAAGTTTCACACGCGATTGGAGCAGGGTACGTGTATTTCGGGGGTGCGCGGGAAGTTTCACACACGAAAGGGCCTGTGCGAGTGGGGTACATGTATTACTGGGGTTCGCGGGAAGTTTCACACGAAAGGGCCTGTGCAAGTGGGGTACGTGTATTACTGGGGTTTGCATGAAGTTTCACACGCGAAAGGGCCTGTGCGAGTGGGGTACTTGTATAACTGGGGTTCGTGGGAAGTTTCACACACGATTGGAGCAGGGTACGTGTATTTCGGGGGTGCGCGGGAAGTTTCACACACGAAAGGGCCTGTGCGAGTGGGGTACATGTATTACTGGGGTTCGCGGGAAGTTTGACACGCGAAAGGGCCTGTGCAAGTGACGTAAATGTATTACTGGGGTTCGCGTGAAGTTTCACACGCGAAAGGGCCTGTGCGAGTGGGGTACGTGTATTACTGGTGTTCGCTGGAAGTTTGACACGTGAAAGGGCCTGTGCGAGTGGGGTACGTGTATAATTGGGGTTCGCGGGAAGTTTCACATGCGATTGGAGCAGGGTACGTGTATTACGGGGGGTTCGCAGGAAGTTTCACACGCGAAAGGGCCTGTGCGAGCGGGGTACGTGTATTACTGGGGTTCGCGGGAAGTTTGACACGCGAAAGGGCCTGTGCGAGTGGGGTACGTGTATTACTGGGGTTCACGTGAAATTTCACACGCGAAAGGGCCTGTGCGAGTGGGGTACATGTATTACTGGGGTTCGCGGGAAGTTTCACACGCGAAAGGGCCTGTGCGAGTGGGGTACGTCTATTACTGGGGTTCACCAGAAGTTTGACACGCGAAAGGGCCTGTGCAAGTGGGGTACGTGTATTACTGGGGTTTGCGGGAAGTTTCACATGCGATTGGAGCAGGGTACGTGTATTATGGGGAGTTCGCGGGAAGTTTCACACGCGAAAGGGCCTGTGCGAGTGGGGTACGTGTATTACTGGGGTTCGCGGGAAGTTTGACACGCGAAAGGGCCTGTGCGAGTGGGGTACGTGTATTACTGGGGTTCGCGTGAAATTTCACACGCGAAAGGGCCTGTGCGAGTGAGTGGGGTACATGTATTACTGGGGTTTGCAGGAAGTTTCAGACGCGGCAGGGCCTGTGCGAGTGGGGTACGTGTATTACTGGGGTTCGTGGGAAGTTTCACACGCAAAAGGGCCTGTGCGAGTGGGGTACGTGTATAACTGGGGTTCACGGGAAGTTTCACATGCGATTGGAGCAGGGTATGGGTATTAAGGGGGGTTCGCAGGAAGTTTCACACGTGAAAGGGCCTGTGCGAGTGGGGTACGTTTATTACTGGGGTTAGCGGGAAGTTTCACACGCGAAAGGGCCTGTGCGAGTGGGGTACATGTATAACTGGGGTTCGCAGGAAGTTTCACATGCGATTGGAGCAGTGTACCTGTATTAAGGGGGGTTTGCGGGAAGTTTGACACGCGAAAGGGCCTGTGCGAGTGGGGTACGTGTATTACTGGGGTTCATGGGAAGTTTGACACGCGACAGGGCCTGTGCGAGTGGGGTACGTGTATTACTGGGGTTCACGTGAAATTTCACACGCGAAAGGGCCTGTGCTAGTGGGGTACGTGTACTACTGGGGTTCGCTGGAAGTTTCACACGCGATTGGCCCTGTGCGAGCAGGGTATGTGTATAGCTGGTGTACACGGGAAGTTTCACATGCGATTTGAGCAGGGTACGTGTATTCCTGGGGTGCGTGGGAAGTTACACACGTGATTTTGCTGTCAGAGTGGTGTACTGAATTTCGGGGGTGCGCGGGGAGTCCTACACGCGAATTGGCAGTGTGGGTCCTCGCAGGTGTTCCCTCTCCACCCTCCACGGCCCCTGAAGGCAGCCCACACCACAGGGGACTACCCTGCACCCCTTGTAATGTCCTGCAGGCAGCCCATCTACCATGCGCCTGCCCCCCAGCCAAGCAACATGTCAGCTTGCACTACTGATCACCCACTCATGTCCCCCTGCAACCCCACCCCCCAGCAGTCAGGGGCACCTGCCAGCAGGCCCCCACTCATGTCCCTTTGCACCCCCACCTCCCAGCAGTCAGGGGCACCTGCCAGCAGGCCCCCACTCATGTCCCACTCATGTCACTTTGCACCCCTACCCACCAGATGTCAGGGGCACCTGCCAGCAGGCCCCCACTCATGTCCCCCTGCACCCCCACCCGCAGCAGTCAGGGGCACCTGCCAGCAGGCCCCCACTCATGGCCCCCTGCACCCCCACCCCCCAACAGTCAGGGGCACCTGCCAGCAGGCCCCCACTCATGCCCCCGTGATCCCCCCCAGCAGTCAGGGGCACCTGCCAGCAGGCCCCCACTCATGTCCCACTCATGTCCCCCTGCACCCCCACCCCCCAGCAGTCAGGGGCACCTGCCAGCAGGCCCACACTCATGTCCCACTCATGTCCCTTTGCCCCCCCACCCCCCAGCAGTCAGGGGCACCTGCCAGCAGGCCCCCACTCATGTCCCCCTGCACCCCCACCCCCCAGCAGTCAGGGGTACCTGCCAGCAGGCCCCCACTCAGGTCCCCCTGCACCCCCACCCCCCAGCAGTCAGGGGCACTTGCCAACAGGCCCCCACTCATGTCCCTTTGCACCCCCACCCCCCAGCAGTCAGGGGTACCTGCCAGCAGGCACCCACTCATGTCCCACTCATGTCCCCCTGCACCCCCACCCCCCAGCAGTCAGGGGCACCTGCCAGCAGGCCCACACTCATGTCCCACTCATGTCCCTTTGCCCCCCCACCCCCCAGCAGTCAGGGGCACCTGCCAGCAGGCCCCCACTCATGTCCCCCTGCACCCCCACCCCCCAGCAGTCAGGGGTACCTGCCAGCAGGCCCCCACTCAGGTCCCCCTGCACCCCCACCCCCCAGCAGTCAGGGGCACTTGCCAACAGGCCCCCACTCATGTCCCTTTGCACCCCCACCCCCCAGCAGTCAGGGGTACCTGCCAGCAGGCACCCACTCATGTCCCTTTGCACCCCCAACCCCCGGAGTCAGGGGCACCCACTCATGTCCCACTCATGTCCCCCTGCAACCTCACCCCCCAGCAGTCAGGGGCACCTGCCAGCAGGCCCCCACTCATGTCCCACTCATGTCCCCCTGTACCCGCACCCCCCAGCAGTCAGGGGCACCTGCCAGCAGGCCCCCACTCATGTCCCACTCATGTCCCCCTGTACCCCCACCCCCCAGCAGTCAGGGGCACCTGCCAGCAGGCCCCCACTCATATCCCCCTGCACCCGCACCCCCCAGCAGTCAGGGGCACCTGCCAGCAGGCCCCCACTCATGACCCACTCATGTCCCCCCCACCCGAAATAAAGATGCACAGTCATGGCCCACTTCTACACCAAAAAATACGACATCACGCCACCCCATTCTTGAGACGCAATGATTTCCAAATCCACCCCACACTGACATGCCTATCTCAAGACACAAACCAAAACTCAACTAAGTACATCAACACATGTCCATCACACACATACACTGGTTGGCATTGCTTGTGTAAACCCACAATTTCACATGCATCAACCCAATGAGCAAATCCCACACATGGAACTAAAATATGAAAATGTATTATGTACATAAATAAATAAATGAAATGAAAGCATACCAAAATATCAAACATGAAATGAAAAGCATGTGAAAAAGATGAGTGAATGAAAATGATAAGTAATGCAAAAAAATTGAAAGAAAAACAGTCCAAACTCTCCCTCCACCAACCAAATCCAAAAAAGGTAAAAAAAAGATATCCATTGTTTCATGTTCATAATGATAAATAATTATGCGAAATCAATCCATAGTCCAACTATTTACAATATATTGTCCTGAAAAAAATAACATTACTCCATGTCTATAATAAAAAAATAAAAAAATGAAATCATGATGTAACTATATACAATCCATTGTCCAAAATAAAAATCCATTAATCCATGTGCAAAAATCCCAAAACAAAATCAATCCATTGTCCAGCGATGTAAAGGGTCCATGAGCACAACTAAACAAATGAAACCTACCTAAGAAACTACATAAAAATATAACTATATACAAATGTGTGTGGCATTGTCCATTGACCACAAATAAAAGGAAAACGAAAAGGAAACCTAACTCTAAAAACTATTTACAATGGCAGCGGGCTAGTCCGACGGCTCAATTTTGGATGTCCCGGTCTAGGGCATCATAGAACTCCTGCTCAATGACCTGGAGGCGGTCTTCTTCCATGGCCCCGAGGGTTCGAGATGGACGACGACATGTTCTCCTCCAACTCCCTGCGAATTGCCTCATGGCACTCCGCCCGCCTCAGGGCCCTCCGCATGGAGTACTCCGGCCTCACCATCGTGAGTCGTGCCTCTTCTGCCCGCTGCCTCTCCACATCTATAGCATGGCCTAACCGCTGCCACACGGAAGACACTTCCAGTCCTGGGTCCTCCTGCCCTCTGGCCGATACCTGCCCCTCCGATGATAAAGACCCCGAGCCATCATGGCCCACACCTTGTTGCTGCTGCTGCTGTGCCTCTGCCTGTGCCCTGGCTCTTGCTGCCTACACATCCTCCTCCAGCTGGGGTGCAGTTGTTGATGTGGCCACCCCTGCTGGATGTCCGACTCCCAACTGTGGCAGGGATGTGTCCTCCACCAGCCTGGCCGCAGGGTCAGAGGCAGCTCCACAGGGTACCCAGGTGATAAATGGTTGGGAAGATGGCATGGAGTACGACTGGCGCATAGGGGGTTCAGTTGAGGAGGGGGTCAGAACAAGGTCCAGCAAACGGAGGAATCCGGCCCTGGTGAGCTGTCCCAGTAGGTCAACGCGGTCAACGAGCCATTCGAGATGATGTGCAGTCTCCTCATGAAAAGACTGCAGGTCACCTCGCATGGCCCGTTGACACAACGCCACCCCAACCAGGACAGGCTCAACCCGGTCCCGGATAGCCACACCTGCAGGGAGAGGAAGGCTAGTTGTTGTAAGCAGATCCCCTCCCTGAAAACGGGTCTGGGTGTAGGCATCCATGCTGGTGCGGGATGATGCAGTCACAGGATCGGGGACAGGATTACACACAGGCACTTCCTCGGTGGCATGTGCTGCCTCCTGTCCCTGCCCCTGCACTGCACCACTTGCACCAGTGGAATCCCCATCTCCAGACCCCGTGTCTGTCCCCTGCACGGCCTCCTGCTTCACCAAACCCCCCACCAACCTGGATGACTCCATTCCATCTTCCTCCGTCGGACCCTGTGGGGTCTCAGCTGCCCCTTCTGCTGCCAAGGAGTCCAACTCCGACCTCCGCCTCTTGGACATTCCCTCGGCAGCTGCGGCCTGGGATGCGGCACCGGACTCCTCACTCCCCAACAAGATGACAACCTGGGAGGGGAGCCGGGCCTTGCGTCTCCGGCTGGCGGGATGATCCCTGCCCTGTGCTCCACAACACCCTCTCCGCCCTCTTCTTCAGTTGACGCTGCAGACAGGGAGAGATAAAACAAAGGCATCAGGGCACTGTACAATGGACTGATACACACATGACAGTTGCACATGAGTGGCATTGTTTAACTACAGACATGGCATCACACTCCACGACACACATGTCATTTTAACTCACACACATGAACATTTCAACAGCAATATTTCACCAGGCAGCACCATCCATACACATACAACAGCATGAAGAGCCAAATATGAGCCTGACATCACATGAAACACAAGGAGTGCACTAGACATGCACACACGCCATCACACTTACATGCATGTCTACATCTCCTCCAACTGTTGCAGTGATGAGATCGCCATACATGTCACATCTGCCATTCATCCTTCTACATATCAGTGTCACATGCATCCATGTTGCATCACAGTTGCACACTTGTCAGATACACATACATGCACATGTACACAGTGCAGATATATGCATTATGAACCACCATCCATGCCACAACCATGCCAATGTACATACACAGAAATTAAACATGTGTGATCCCACACCTGCATTTGCCCAGCATGCTTACCAACACATACACCATCAATGTGTCTCACAACTGAGAGGACTTACATGTGGCAGCCTCACGCCCATGTTCATACACATCCCTACATGGCCCTACATAAACACATGTGCAACCTGCACACTACTGGCATACCTCGACACGCACAGTGTACTATCAACATGCATGTACACTTACCGCTAGACTCCAGACGGGTCTGCCTTTCAAGGATCTGGACGTAGAGTGCTGGGCATATGCGTTCCAGGACCCTCATTTGATGGTTCGACAGCTGGCCCCGGTGCCCCTTGGCATCCGCTGCCTTCGTGAGGCGCCGGGCCTTGCTGAGGGTCCTGGACCTGAAGTCCTCCCAGCGCTTCTTGACATGATATAAGTCACGGACTGCCACCCCCTCCGTGTTGATGGCAGTCACGATGTCCATCCAGATCCTGGTCTGTCCTTCATTGTCGGCGCGCAAACGTCCAAAGAGGGCATCATACTACCCCAGGACTTGCTCCACCAGGAAACCAACTTCGGTGGCAGTGAAGCTGGTGGCCCTCTGCTTCTCTGGCTGGGGGTTGCCTTTGCTGCCAGATGGTGTTGTGGTGGACATGGCAACCCCAGAGGCAGGAGTGGGTGGGCAACTAGGTCCTGGGGCTGGGCTGTGGAGCGATGGAATCCCAGTCGGGAGTCTTCGGTTCCAGCAGGGGTGGTCACAGCAACTACACCCCTGGCTGAGGTGCAGCCAGCAAATGGCAGGGCACGTGGGCAGCAGGCAGTCAGGCAGCAGCAGATGGCAGGTGGGAGAATGCTCGGGGCTCTGGGGGGCAGTAATTTGGCCTTCTGGGCAGGAGGGTGGTTTCCGTGTGTTTTTGCATGGCCAGCTTGATACGGAGTGATTTGGCATGTGAAAAAATTGCACGTCAGCGTGTAATTCGAGGAAAGGGCATTAGCGCGTAAGCGCATCAACACACGCATGCGATTTCATTGGACCAAAGGCCCTTAGCGCCTAAACGCGTAAGTTACATTACGCGCGCGGCCGTTTCCCTCATAGCACGTGATGACAGAGCACACATGGAAAAACTGCACGTCCGAGTGTCATCACGTGTAATTGGAGAAAAGGGCCCGCGTACACGCATATCTGACGTGAACGTGTGAGCCGGTTTAAAAGCTACGTGTAGGATGCCATTTCCTTGTACGTGCTTTTCGTGGAGAGCGAGTGGTTTGGGCTGCCTGTGCGTTGTGTGACCCGTCATCTTCCCCCAGGGGTCACAGACAGCCTTGTTAGAGCACTAGGGTACACATTCCATCTAGTATCCTACCCCTTTGACACCCAATTGCCCAGGACAATAGTTTACTGCAACTCCCATACGCACAACAACATCAGTGCCATGGTTGGGAGGCGACCAAGCGGTAAGGGAGGTAAAGGTGGCCGACCTTCAAAAGGTGGGCGTGGTGGGCGCGGAAGGGGACATGGCCGGGATTTGCAGGGTGCCCCTAAACCCCCATGTGTGGAGGAACAATCAGGGACACCCATGACCCCCCCATGGTTGAGGGAAACGTGGCTGACACCACCCAACTCAGCCCCTGTTGGACCAGCCCATTTTGGCACCTGACCTGGCACAGGATGACTCCAAGGTTGACTTCCATGTCAGCAAGTCTAGGCTACGTGTGGTGGTGCTAGTTGTTGTCACCAAGCCACGTGGATCTGGGACAGCTATGTCATCTGCTGCCCCAAGTATGCAGGGTGGGGAGGCTGCAGGGGCAGCTGCAGCTCCATCCGCCCCAGCTCTGACTCTCCCAGCCAGGACAGTGTCAGTCCAGGTCCATCAAACTGATATTCCCTATGCCAACATTACCCTGCAACCAATGCCTGCATCAAGACCTATGGTCATTGTTCATTCCCACACTCCTACTACCCAGTCCACCAGTGATTCTGCCCCTACTGACCAGAGTGGTGTAAGCCACTCTGGCTCCGCTCCACCTTTAAAGAAGAGGAAGAAGGGTGCTCTGGCTACACACTCCGGCAGTCAAGGAAGCCTTGCTTTAATGACGTGGAACTTGATGCACTTGTGTCTTACGTGTCTTATGTGTCGGCACATAACCGCAAAATGTTGGTGACTGCAGGGTGCAAGACCACACCTGGTCAACGTACGGCACACTGGCAGACCATCGCTGACCATATAAGTGCCCTTGGATTTGTGAGGCGCACAACTGATGATTGCTACACGCAGTGGAATGACCTGAAACGCATTCTTCATTTGAGAAAAACGAACCTTTTTTCAGGCATTTCTCGACCATTGGGAGCTGTTGGACGCTGTGCCTGTGCCGGGAGTAAGCGCTGGGAGTCGTCATCACTCGCGCACCCACAGGCAGCCACAGATTAGCATTCGCTTCCTGGAGGAGGCGGAGCTTTGTGGATCACGTGACCGATCACGTGACATCCTCTGCCACAAAAGCAGAGACAGCGCTGCCGAGCGGCGCATTCTTCATTTGAGAAAAACGAACCTTTTTTCAGGCATTTCTCGACCATTGGGAGCTGTTGGACGCTGTTGGACGCTGTGCCTGTGCCGGGAGTAAGCGCTGGGAGTCGTCATCACTCGCGCACCCACAGGCAGCCACAGATTAGCATTCGCTTCCTGGAGGAGGCGGAGCTTTGTGGATCACGTGACCGATCACGTGACATCCTCTGCCACAAAAGCAGAGACAGTGCTGCCGAGCGGCGCATTCTTCATTTGAGAAAAACGAACCTTTTTTCAGGCATTTCTCGATCATTGGGAGCTGTTGGACGCTGTTGGACGCTGTGCCTGTGCCGGGAGTAAGCGCTGGGAGTCGTCATCACTCGCGCACCCACAGGCAGCCACAGATTAGCATTCGCTTCCTGGAGGAGGCGGAGCTTTGTGGATCACGTGACCGATCACGTGACATCCTCTGCCACAAAAGCAGAGACAGCGCTGCCGAGCGGCGCATTCTTCATTTGAGAAAAACGAACCTTTTTTCAGGCATTTCTCGACCATTGGGAGCTGTTGGACGCTGTTGGACGCTGTGCCTGTGCCGGGAGTAAGCGCTGGGAGTCGTCATCACTCGCGCACCCACAGGCAGCCACAGATTAGCATTCGCTTCCTGGAGGAGGCGGAGCTTTGTGGATCACGTGACCGATCACGTGACATCCTCTGCCACAAAAGCAGAGACAGCGCTGCCGAGCGGCGCATTCTTCATTTGAGAAAAACGAACCTTTTTTCAGGCATTTCTCGACCATTGGGAGCTGTTGGACGCTGTTGGACGCTGTGCCTGTGCCGGGAGTAAGCGCTGGGAGTCGTCATCACTCGCGCACCCACAGGCAGCCACAGATTAGCATTCGCTTCCTGGAGGAGGCGGAGCTTTGTGGATCACGTGACCGATCACGTGACATCCTCTGCCACAAAAGCAGAGACAGCGCTGCCGAGCGGCGCATTCTTCATTTGAGAAAAACGAACCTTTTTTCAGGCATTTCTCGACCATTGGGAGCTGTTGGACGCTGCTGGACGCTGTGCCTGTGCCGGGAGTAAGCGCTGGGAGTCGTCATCACTCGCGCACCCACAGGCAGCCACAGATTAGCATTCGCTTCCTGGAGGAGGCGGAGCTTTGTGGATCACGTGACCGATCACGTGACATCCTCTGCCACAAAAGCAGAGACAGCGCACCCTCGCGGCGTTGAGCCCGATAGGAGTAGAGGGCGCCGGCTGTTGTGTGGCTGTTCGGTGGCGTGGTGCGCATACCCCTACACCTGACCCCCACTCAAAACAGCTGCCGGGATGAAATCATTCCTTGCGGCTCCAAATAAGTCGGAGACGGGTTTGAGAACAAGGCTGCAGGTAAGGCAAAGACTGGCGTCACTCCCAGGGGTGACTGAGAGTAATGATTATCCCCAAAAATCGCAAATGATGAAACAGACTCGCTTACCATTCTGTAAAAAGCGAAAAAGCGGTTCTGTGGGGGATATTACAGACATGGGGAGTTTTAGCCCCTCTATGAGATCAAAATTAGACACTCTCTTATTAGTACCAAACACGCCGACTCAACCAATGGCCTGTACGGTTCCTTCACTTGATGAGCCAACACCCCAGACAATCGGAGGTCAAGCTCAACCAATAAAACTCAAAAGATCATTAGATCAGGTAAAGGGATGTTCGCACCTTAGTGGGGAGCCAGATGGAAACCACCATTGTGAGAGGGGCACTCCTCCTAATGATTATACTATGAACCCAGCTGAGCCCCATCTCCCACTGGAAGATCGACCAGGGGAGACTTGGGATAATCTCGACAATATGGGACTTGAGGAAATAATCGAAGGACAGATTCCTGAAAGTAACCTAGAGGTGAGAGAGGCGATACTGGGGTCTCCTAGTGAAGAGATCCGCTCTTCGGACGAACTAGGTGAAGACCCGATACATAGATCAAATCAAACAGGCATTGAACTTGAGGTAAGTATGGAAGGCTCACAAGAGTTTGGGGAAAAGCCATGTATAAGTACTTCCCCTAAACTACCGAGAGAAACAGCAAATAATCTGGAGATGGAGAGGGAAACACCCAATTACATGAGCAAGGATCCTCAAGTGCTAGAGGACCCTGGAGGTCACTGGGAAGACCATGAAATGGCCCAATGGGAAAAACCCATCGTCGATCCTACAACTGTCAAGGAGGGGAAAATATCACTACTGAACCCAAGGGGGTCAAATTTAGAAACTTTTGACATTTTTCAACCCTATAGAGAAGATAACTAAGCTCCTTTAACTAAGGTCAAAAGCACTCAGAAAACACAAGAGGGAAACCAGGTTGCCCACCAAGACCCAAAACGAAAAAAAGTCACCGAGAGTGGCTGTACATACGGGCACTTTGAAAAGTTATCATTTGAAGTTCCCGTTTGTAATGAGAACTACCCTCCACAAAATTGCCTAGTTAAGCAAGGTCCAATGGAAACGGAAGGGATGACCCCCCCAGGTACTCCAGAGACTAGCAGAAACTTGATGCAATCACCTATAAAATTGACTAACTTAAGCCTGGCAAATAAAATCAAGCATGATATCATGATACTGACGGGGAAAATCGAAAGGGAAAAAAGGAGAAGCTTTTCCCTAATAAATGAGAGGATGGCCGCTCTGGACAGGGATCAAACCAAAGGGGGACCCTGTATGATGGATGACGCGAAGACTACTTTGAACCCCCAGTCACCCACCAATCAACTGCTAGAGACCAACTTCGAGAAAATCAAATCCATTTCAGATAAGAGACATCAAGACCCTAAGGGACAACAAATGGCCAACGATCACAATAGGCCATCGGAAATGTCACAGACCTCGATAATGGATGAGATAATGACACCGCCAGCTTTCCTTCAAAAAGATCAAATAATACAACTTATCAGTGAGGCCTGTGCAATCGAGAGAGCTAAGGACAGTGAACATATTCAAAAAGTGGTGATGACCTCATTGAATATTTCGCTGGCTCCTTTTCTGAAACTATATGAAGTCATTAAAGATTCAGTCCAAGAGGTAACCACGACGATTCTGCAAATTAAGGAAACAAATCGGCAAACGGGCCTCTCTCTACAGAATTTAAACTCAAGAGTAGATAAAGAAGCAGAACAAACTCAGACTTGGCAAAATCGTCTGGGTGACTTGGCCAGAAGGGACGCTAGTGATAAATCACTCCTTATGGAAGCAGTATTAGAAGACTGTAAATGGATGAGATCCCAGCACAAACAAAGTAAATTGGACCAGCAAGTTGCAGAACAGCCAAACCGAGGTAACGGGCCAATGAAATTGAAACAAGGAAAAGTCACTAAGCTCATCGAACCAGAACAGCGATGTGGAGATGTAATTCTCATCTCACCGAGCAGTAAGGAGGGCCAAAAACAAGACAAGCCACCCATAAAAGAGCAATTGAACTTTGCTATCTTTGCAGGTACGGATAATAAATCCAAGGAACACCAACCTGAAACCTTGCCTGCAAATAATTTCAAGGAAAAGGGGAAAAAAACCAAAAACGAAACACTTAAACGAAAGGTGAATGGATCAAGAGCTTTCCTGAGGAATCTAAGAACACCACCAAGAAGGGAAAACCCACAGTGTACCAAGAAGCCAAGAAGAGAACTCGTGATGGGTGTCTTGGATTGCATAGAAGCCGAGGGGGAAATTGCGTCAAAAACATCTGTGGGATCAGTAGATGAAAAAATGGAGGACTTGGAACAATCAGCCGTTTTGAGTGATTTAATCGAACTTCTCTCAAATAACAGTGATGAAGAGGGGTGGGGAAACATCACGCCGTCAGAATGGAAAACAATTGACAACTGGGATAGGGACGAGCTAAACTGCCACCTGAAGGACAAGCAGACTGAGAAAAAGGATCGATCTAGTAAACCTAGGGAAGAAACAGAAAAAAGTATGATTTCGCCTTGGTATGATTATGACATGGAAATAGAATATTCGAGGTTTAAAACACTAGAAGAAAAAAGGAGAGAGTTGGCGCATAAGGGAAAAACCGTCCACTTTGAACCAAGGAAGCATAATCTAAAACAAAAAAGTCACAGTAGAGAAAAAGATCGTATGGGCAGTAAGACCAGTAGAAAGTTATTAACTGATAAGCAAACACCCTCCACCAAAGACCACCTTGTGAAACTGGGAACTACATCGAAGGGGCCGAGGAAGGCCCTTTTGAATAGATGCTACGTGATGTCTCTATGCAAACAAACTCCAGCGCTCAGAGCGATTTCAGCTGACGATATAAGAATTGTGGAATTCCCAAAAGAAGGAAGGATGGATCAAGTAATATTACATCTCGTCTCAAAGGAAGTAAAACAAAAATTCCTAAAAGCTGAAGATTGCCTTAAACTAAAGGGCTATCGACTGGAGGACGTAGATTGCAGTAGTCAACTGAAGAACCCAAAAGAAACAACAAGGGGCAAAGGGAGACCCAGGGAAGTGGAGAGGGAGGACGGCAATAATAAAAAATATATGGTGAAGGACTATAATAATAAAGGACGAGATATGGAGGAATTGGGGAAAAGGTCCAGAAAACTAAGTGACAAAGTGAAGGTGGTGGAAATAAAGAGTGATACTAAATCTCAGAAAGCAAATTCCACCTTGATGAAGTTCTCAGATGAGAATTTGAAAAACCTGAGATTTACGGTGGACAACTCGGATAACCCAAAGAAGGGTAATTCTACATTGAATAAAAAAGGCCGGAAAGCGAATGAGCGGCCTGAACCAAAGAACACGAGCACCACTAAGAAGAAGCAATAGAGTGAGGAGGCCCGGCAAAGATCGGTCTCTTGTGCCTCATGGAATACCCGAGGCTTTCAACACTTATTTTCTAAGGAAAGTGATTTCCTGGCTGCCTACGATCTAATTTCGATCCAGGAGTCGTGGCTGCGTGAAGCACCTATGTGTGAAGGCTATGAAGTCTACTTTAATCCGGCTAAGAAAGGCCCTAGAGGTAGACCTTATGCAGGCCTCATGGTATTAAAGAAATTGGACTCGTCACTACAAGTTTTGGAACATGTGATCCCAAATCCCTATGTGCAGATATTAACAATCAACCTAAAAGAAGACACTAAGGAGAACTTTGAGAACATGACAAATAAACAACAAAAGAAAAAAATGGCGACGATGACTCTAATCAATACCTATTGGAGTGAAAATATGCCGAACCAGGAAAATTATCTAAAAACCATCATGAATGCAATAGATAAATCTATGATGGAAGACAAAGAACGGCTAATTCTACTGAACGGGGATCTGAATATCAAACTCCTTGACAAGAAGGGTAAAATAAGAGATATAGAAAATCTACGAGGTAAAGAAAGTCTCTGGACAAAGGAAATGTCTACTCGTGATATGAGGATGTTAAACAGTCAGACGCAAGGTGATCTAATGGGTGCGAATACATGGCATAGCGGTAAAACAGGGGCCTGTTTAGATTACTGCTTTGTCGGAAACAACACGCTACCCTGGATCAAAACATTTACAATAATCAAACAAGCAAATAGCGATCACAGCCTCTTGAGAACTGAACTAGTATGGAATACTACATTACCACCATCGATGAAAAAATGGAAGGAAACAGATGTATCCTGGGGAAGAAACCGACTGAGACTTAGAAATCAAGTTATACCGAAGCTGGTAAAAGACTTTAAAGAAGCGGGTAATAAAGGCGATGAGACAGTAGAATATAAATGGCTCCTGGAAGCTTTTGTGGTCAAGTATGATCCAACAAAAGTGAATAAAATTGAAAGAAAACATGCGTACGATGATTCTGTGGTCACTAAAAGGAAGCAATATAGAGCAGAACTTAAACGTATTAAAAAAGAAAATTCCCCGGTGAAAGAGATTCTCCTGCGGAAATGCCGGCAAACTTATAAAAACTGGCTGCGCTCGACCCGCTTCTTAAGAACTCAAAGAGACGCGGAAAAAATGCTGGCGGCACTATCTACCAACAACTCAAGAAGTACCTGGGACTTAATTAATAATAGAGATCTAAATCAGTCGGCAATTGGTGTAAATCAAGTCTCAGAGGAAGACTGGTATCGGCACTATAATGAACTGTTTAAGGGGAAAACCATGGGTACACCAGCAGAAAAAAGTAATACGAGTTCAGCATGGGATTTCGAGTTTGACAAAGAAGATATACGGATGCTTATTAAAAAGCTCAGCAGCTCCAGGGCAACCGGTCCGGATGGCATTTCCAACAAAAAACTAAAAGAGAACTGCGGAGATTGGACTGATTTGATCTATGCCCTTTTCAAAAGAATAGCAAAAAAAAAGCAAATTCCAACAACATGGACGGAGGCGTATATAGTTCCCATCTTCAAAAAAGGGGATCGATCTAACCCCAAAAATTATAGGCCAATAGCCTTGTTAGACTCTATTGGGAAACTCTTTGCGGCCATCCTATTAATGAACCTAAAAAAATGGGCCACAAGAATCAACATCCTAGACGAAAGACAAACCGCCTTTATAAGCGGGGTGGGGACATCGCTAAACCTGTTCTTGTTAAACCTTTTGAAAGCTAAGGCCTTGAAAGACAATGTAACAACTTATCTGGCTTTCATTGATCTTCAACAGGCATTTGACAGTATCAACAGAGAGCGACTATGGTCGAAATTGAGAAACTGGGGATGCCCGAACGCCCTGTTGGCAGCAATCCAAGCGCTATATTCCAATACCTCAATCCAGGTCCAAATTACTACTAATGGAGGGCTATCTAGAAAAATCTATACCACTCGGGGAATCAAACAAGGATGTGCTCTGGCTCCCTTTCTATTTGTTCTCTATATGGCGGATATGAAGACATCCCAAGAAAGGATCCGTGCGTTCCCTCCAAAAGTGAACGGTATGGATGTCCCGTGGATGTTATACGCAGATGATGCAGTATTTGCAGATCAGACCCCTATTGGTCTGCAACGGAGAATTGAAGCTTTCAACAAATATCTGAAAGAAAATGACATGCAAATCAATGCAACGAAATCAATGATACTGTGCATGAAATCGAGTCGTGGAAAAAAACCTGCAGGGAAACGACAGATATGGATGCTGGATCAAGAGAAACTTGAAGAAGTGGATACTTCCATCTACCTGGGTATTAGGATAAATAAAAATTGCAATGAACAAGCACAATACACCCTTATTCGAGAGAAACTCGCAGCGTTAACTAATCAAGGAATCCTACTGCACTATAAATATGGAAAATTTTCGCTGCAGCCAATTATCACATTTTATAAGCAAAAGGTGGTTGCAGTGTTAACATATGGAGCAGAGGCACTTTTGTCTTTGGGATGGGAAAGTTGGAATCTGTGCGAGGCCTACTTTTGGCGAAGGATCCTACATCTTCCGAATTCCTTGCCCTTAGTCCTGATAAGATCGGAACTCAGACTTCAATCTATGGTTTCAATCACGGTGTGGAAATCTCTTTCATTATTTCGGAAGTGTATTTTGGACAATCCGGCACAGCCATTTAATGTTTTAGCAAGACCTGGGTTGCACAATGAAGATATAATTTTCCAGGAATGGAAGAAGAGATGTGAGGATACCTTAGAACATCTAGGTATCTCACTGGAAATTCTAAAGTGCAATCCTGACAAGGCCAAAAGAATCCTGCGGGAAAAAGACTGGGAGGAAACCCAGGTCACTAAATTAGCAGGAAACTGGGCTCACAACATCGTCTGGGAACGCAAAGCATTAAATATTCTCCCACCATATCTTCAGAAATGTCCATCTAAACATTACAGAGATCTGCTATTACGATGTAGATTAAATATCTGGCATTCCCGAGAGGTTAAGCTGAGAAGAAGGCTCATTGGAAAAGCATCAGCAATCTGCAGGTTCTGCAAAATGAAGGACCAACTTGAATCAGTGCGACACGTGATGCTAACATTCCCGGTTCTGATACCAAAGCGATTAGCGTTTTTGGGCAACTATATAAACAACATCACGATGGAAACAGAAGAAGAATACTGGGAACGCCTTCTAACAGCAGATAAGGTGGGTCGTACTATTGACGCACTAAAGTTTGTCGAATCCCTAAATCTGGACCAGGAAGAAACGGAATTGGAGGAGAAAATAGGAGCCCAAAAGACTACTGGATGCATCTGTTACGATAAAGGGCTTCCATTGGAAGGATAACTAAACCGATTGGAACTCAAATAATACTTTAGAAGAGGAACTTTGAACTCTTGTTTCTCGGACTCCTATTTGAGGCTATTTGAGGCCTGTTAAAGGTTTACCTACGATTAACCAATAAAACATAAAAAAAAAAAAAAAAAAAAGAAACGCAGAGCAAAGAACAAGCTGGCCTCAAATCATGCCGCTACTCTGGTGACTGGCGGTGGGTCTCCACAAGAGGACAACAAACTCACTGAACATGAGTCTGTTGCTGGGGCCTTTGTCACAGAGGAACAGATCCAAGGTGTGGGAGAACTACCTGATTATGATGCATTGTCCGGTGAGTGCCCATGCATGTGTGGGTAATGCATGTTTATGTTGTTTGGGTGACGGGTTCGGATTGAGTGCCAGGTGAAGGTGTGTGTGCCTGAGCAGTATGGGTCACCCATGTGCTTCATCCAAAACATTCAGTGGCCTTGGATTTGGGTGTGACAGTATCCCTTATGCCCACAGTAGTAATTTAGCGCAACATTACGGCAGTTGCCCTTGAAGTGGCATCTTGCAACAACATTGTTTGTATTTTTCAGTGTTCGTTCAGGCTGATTGTTTCAATTCTCCCACTTTTGCTACGCATTACTCAGCCCTATTGTCACATTTGTGACATGCTTCTGTCATTGATGAAGCCCACATTGGCCCACATGTGTTACCTTGTTAGGTGAATGATTTGACCCTTCAGTCTGATTGAGTATTGGCCTGATCACAAACATTTTTGGGGCCTGTTTGAATGTGGAACATGATAGTTGTTTCCTGTCATGTTGAAGTGCAAAACACTTGATGTGTACATCGGCCTGCAATCACTGTATTTTTGTACACTGGATGTGTTGCAGTGTGTGGCACTTGCGTATTTTGTCACACTATGTAGCATTTTTCATCTCATTATGTCCATCTCACATGGATGGCTGACAGTACTCATTCACTGACATATGGATGTACTTGTGGAATGTAACATCTGTATGATGGCATGTGTCATGTATGTGTATTGGACATGCCACTCACAGGCCAATGTGTGATGGCAGTGCTACCCAGCATGCAGCAAATGTGTTGCTCTTCCATCTTGGTGTCATCAGTGTCTGCCTTTTGCCTCCCCTTCCAACTCAGTGACAGTGCATGCATGGGAGGGTTATAGTCATGTGGGACATGTGTAAATCATGTACTGGTTCTGTAGTTGTCAGTGTGCTATGGTGCTAATGCCTGTTTCCATTTTTTGTCTTTCATGTTTTTGCAGCCGATGATGCACTTGATGCTGTTGAGGAGATGGTGCAGACCCAGGAGGAATCTCAGGCATGACTGGGCACCAGTGGGGGACGTGGTGTGGTGGTGGGTGAGAACCAAATCTTGCTGCAGACCATTCTGTCCAGGGGTGTCTCTGGGTGCACCTCCCCAGACATCTATTCAGGTGCTGATTCGGATGATGAGACCTATGTGCCGTCACAGGTAAGTGTTTCTGGCAGGGATTCTGTTCTGTCCAACCCACCTGCACCAGGGGTAGAACCCTCTATGGGGATGTCAGTGTTGGTAAGTCCGCCTTTGGCAGTTACGGATGCAGGGTCACACTCCACAACATCTGATCCTGTTCCTGGGCCAGCAGATCAGAGGGGGAATGCAGTCCTGCAGCCTCAGGCACTGCCGGCACAGCAAGGTGTAGATCGCCTTGCCCCAAACAGGTGTGGTGCCCACCGACGCTGTGGCCCAACGCCACCAGGCAATACCGTATGGGAACAATCCATGTACGGTATGGCAACCCAACAGGCAGCATCAGTTGAGATGATGGCTCAAGCAATGGAGAGGGTGGCCACTTCCATTGTCCACCGTGAAAGGCAAATGGAGCAACTACAGCAGGCAACAGATTCCATTTGCCAATCACACAGAGAAGACATGTTGGCGTCCGACAGGGACCGACGGGTGGCACTGGAGACTCTACGTCAATCGATATCAATAGAGTCCCAGGCCCACAGGGAAGCCCTGAGGGTAGAACTCCATCACCTCAGGGAGACTCTTGTTGACCTTGAGGCTTCCACTAACTTGAGGACAGAACAGCAGCTGGAGCGGCTCACACGTTCGCTCTCAGCTGAGATGCAGGCAACTCAGGAGGAGATCCGGGCATCACGTCAGGTGCTGCATGGGGATCTCTGCACTATAATCCTCCAGAACGAGACCTTCCACACCCGCATGCTTGCTGCCATGGAGGACCATACCAGGGCTTTGCGTGGGTTGCCTCCCGTAGCACCACCACCTCCTGATGCAGCAGCAGAGGGTGAAGAGAACGACAGCAGCAGTTCTCCCACATTGGCCATTTTTGATTTGAGCCCATGGAGGTGTTTTTTTCCCCCAACATCCACACAGTTGGCTGTTGGTGCGCACCCTGTCCTTGGACCTCCTGGGTGGCCTCCCCCCTGGCCCCAACATGGCCATTTTTGATTTTTGATTTTTGATTTTTGATTTTTTTTTTACAGTGTGTTGCCTTGTGTGCCTCCCGTGGGCATCCACTGTATTCTAGCTGGGCACATGCAGGCTTGTCCTGAGTTTGGGTTAGATTCTTGGGTTCGTGAGACACACACCCCTCCTGCTTCCCGTTTCCATGGGCTTGCAAAGGGTGTGCCCAAGTACAGTGAATTACACAGTGACATTGGACCCCCATGAGCTGTGTGGGCAGTCTGTAGTCAATACTGTGTATACATTCCTAGTGGATATTGTTGTTGTATTGTACACTGCATGGTGTATTGATATTTGCTTGTGCATCCATGTCTTCCTCCTAATTTGCAGGTTCATTCCTCATGTCTTCACAAGGCCGTCTACTTTGGAGATGGAGTTTCTGTTGTAAGCAGTGCACTTACACATTTGCATGGCAGCAACACTGTACAGTTGGAAGGGGTCGATGTGCTGGCATAATCAGTTTGTAAGACTACCACTACTTTAACTTAGTACTGTCAAGTTTTTGCTATGTTTGAGGTTGTGTAGCTGCATTGTATTGTTGGTAAGTATTTGGTCATGTGTGTTGTTAGTTCTACATTGCTGGGAGCATATTGTGTGTGGCCAGTTGCCATTAGGGACACTGTACTTTGTGACACTTGTGTCAGGTTTTGGGGATTGCTTTGTTTGCTCTCACATTGCATGACATGCCATGGTGTGTTGGGTGGCGGTACTGGGGAGGGGTTGGGTGACATGGCACTGTTGTCATGTTGTATTTTGCAAGGGGGTAATGAATTTAGCAGCATAGAAGTGTGTCTTTTGATGACACAGCATTGGGGGTATTTGTGTAGGTAGGGATGTACACAATGTGACACTTCCAGGTGACCACTCTCAGGCTGGTATGGTTGTGACAGTTGACTGTCCCTTATGTCATCATCATTGATTGTCAGCTGGTATGTGCCAGGGCTGTGTGCACTCCACAGGGGTGTGATTTTATGTGAAGTAATTAGCCACCAGCTGCGTACGGGCTGCCTCACCCTGTGCCCTTTCCCCTCCCATGCGCAGCGGCCGTTCATGTGGTTGGGGATGTGGGGGCACCACCATGTCCACGGACAGGCCCCGGCGTGTTGCAACTTTGTGCAGGACACATGCTGCCACTATGATCCTGCACACTACTCGGGGAGCGTATAACAGCTGCCTGCCAGAACGGTCAAGGGAGCGAAAGCGTGACTTGAGCACTCCGAATGTGCGCTCCACTATGCCCCAGGTTGCAATGTGGGCTGTGTTGTATCCTAGCTCAGGTGGCGTGGTGGGGTTCCGAATTGGCGTCATCATGTGGGCGGTCAGAGGGTAGGCACTGTCCCCTGGGGAGGTGGTGATAGGTATCATTAGTGGGGTTGTGACATTACTCAGTATCTGACATGCATGCATGTGTTGTGGCATTTATACTCACCGAGCAGCCATGTATCGCCATGCCGCCCAGCTTCTAGCTCCCGGTTTAGGGTTGACATTCTGTAAATAAAACTGTCATGGGTGGACCCTGGATAGTTGGCATATACTGAGGTGATGATTCCCTTAGCATCACATACTACCTGCACGTTGATGGAATGCCAGTGCTTGTGGTTTCTATAGATGTGCTCTGATGCTCTGGGGGGACGTAGAGCCACATGGGCGCAATCAATGGCACCTAGGACTTTGGGGAATTGTGCCACCCCGTAGAAATCCTGGACAGCAGCCTGCTTTTCTGCAGGTGTTCTGGGCAGGTATATGTGCCTGCGGACTGATGGGCGTGCAGTCATGATGGCAAGACCTGGTGTAGGCAGCGTGACTGCGTGGCCTGTGACACCCTCCCCACTATAGCACTTGTCTGCTGAAATGATCCAGTGGCCAAGAAGTGCAGTACATTGAGTACCTTCTCCAGGGGGCTGAGTGCTTGGGAGCACAGGGTGGGTGATGTGAGGTCATCCTCCCACTCACTGACCAGGTCGAGTATTATGTGAGGTGGAAACCTGTACCTCCCATACACCTGGTCATCAGTCATCCCAAAAAGGCTGGTTCTGGGTGTGAAAATTCTGGGCCTGACTATCCTCCTCCTCCTCCTGCGGTATCCCACGACCACTGCTGCTAGGAACGGTATATTCATCCTGGCGTCTGAGCTTGTTTGTTGTATGCGCATACTTTCATGCTGCGTGGGTCCACATACGCCTGCTTCCTGCTAGCGTACGTGTTTCTGGATTAGCGCGTCTTTTTTGGCGCACGCGTTAGCCCCGTTCGAATCCATGAATACGTGTTTTGAACGTGCTTGTGGGCGTTCTGCGCATTTGCCTCCTGTACTTCCCCCGTGACGCCCACATTTTCACGCGTTGTTCCCCATTCCGCGTGTCATTCCCCCCGTTCCTCCTACTTTTGTTGGGTGTGCCGCGCTATGTGAGATTTCGCTGTGTGCGTAGCGCACATTGTTTGGAGACGTGTGCGCCAGCATGCGCCAAGCAGAATTTTGCCGCACATCCTGGGATTTACACGCGCACGGACTTCCATGAATCGCTGTGCGTGGGTTTCGCTGCGATTTTCGCACTGGCACTGCGATTCGCACGCTTTCACACGCTTTCACACGCATGCGCCGAAAATGTCAGCGCACATTCATTCCATGAATCGCCCTGTCAGTTTTTTGGTAATACTAAATCCTGAGAAACTGGACCGATGTCTTAGATTTCAGTATGTCTAATGGCTAAGGAAAAGATACATTAGGACTACAAAAAATAACATGAATGAGGATGTGCTTTTTTCATTTGCATCCATTTTAGAAATGTGTTGATCACTATATCTACAAAGAAGACGAGAATTTCAGGGGTTTTAAGATGAGGAATTACTTCTCTTGAATATGGAGACATTTGCCTAATGAACACATAACCAAAAATGAGATTTTGTATTTGTTGAATAGCTATCATATGTCATTAAATGATTTCATATAAAGCCATGGTAAACAAACATATAGTATTATAAAAGTCCTGAATTACTTCACAGTGCAGCAATGAACAAACAACATCACATTACACAATAACACAAAATTAATAAGTGGTTGATAAAACAAATATACAACAGCAGTACAAGCAAAACAAATTAAGAACCAATCACATGACAATCAGATCAAGGATCATACATTTAAATAAAGTGCCTACGGACATCATGAAAAATACAATAAAGTGCCAAACGTCATCAAGTAAAGAGAAAAAAGAAGTGAATTAGTACCAATTGCATGACCTTTCATTTCCAAACTCTAGATTTGATGGAATGCCCATAACATATGGGGCCACATCTTCCTTAAAACAACTTATAGCAATGACTTTATCGATGCCCAATTATTGATCCTTCAGGGAGAATTCAGTATAGTTGCTGTAGATATGAATCGCCAGATTGAACCTCTGAAAGAAACATAGAGTTTTGGGATGACCAAGACGCAGCTTGGACTATTCCAATTCTCAAGACCGCTCCGTTGAAAAGGGCCCATAGATGGCCGATAAAAACAGCTTGCACTGTTGCAAACCTGAACCTAAGAGCCTACAATGGCAGAAGACCAGTCGACCAGCCAGCGAAAGCAACATTCAATGGTTATAATAGCTTTTCGCATATACACTACATTTTCATCACAGGCAATAGCTGGTCTAAGTATCTGGGTTTTGAAATAGTAGAAAGAAGCGAGAGTGACCATTACCATCTCATGCTACAATTCTGCATAAGGGCACCAAATCCATCGCCAAAGCCAGACCGACACAGGAGCCAAGCTGCGATTACCTTTGACACTGTTAGGAGAACTATGAACTGGGCTACATGGATAAAACGAGATGTAAAGCAGAGGTGTATGATTCCATCAAAGATAACTTAGAAAATATCCATATTAGTGGTTTATCTAATAAAACGATCATCGCAGAATTTGAACTCATAAGTAGGAAACTGACCCCCTTCCTAACATATATTCAGATGGCCCAAAAAAGCAAACCAAAGTGCCAAATGCTTGGTCTGACAAGGACTGTTTAAGGGCAAAGAAAGCCATTGTCTCTTGCAAAAGAGCCGGTGCAGTGCTGGATAAGCACTGCTGCCGGGGCCTCAAATGTGACCAAAATTGACAAGCATGTGTCAATCTCATACCAAAACATTCTCCCACCTAAATATACCACATTACATAACTAAAGTACCTTCTTCTCGTTCTACCTCGTATTACCCTACAAACCTCTCACCCTAATTTAAAGACTCAGACCAGCCAGGGGATCCAGCAACATCTGCTTACAACCTTACGCCTGCATCCTTACCAACTCAATAACACAATTGATTAACGTCCTTCTCTTCCAAGGTGCAGTCCCAAATGTTGTGCAGTCACACCTCATCACCACTCTTCCCATAAATCTCACCATAAACCCACAAATTCTAGCAAGCAACCTCCCTATAGCAAGCATGCCTTAAATTGTCAAAATCCTCAAACATGTGGTCACCATACAACTATCATTGCTTGTTCAGAGCAATGTGCTGCACGACACCTCCCATTAGGCTTTAGGCCAAGACACAGCACTGAGTCTGCATTAATAAATGTCTGAGATGACATCCTTTAATCAGCCGAAAAGGGCATTCACATCATGCTCATCCTCTGTGATCTGTGAGCTGCTATCAACACTGTCCGTCATTCTCAACTAATTCAAATGCTGGCCCAAATAGACCGGGTGTCTGGTCAGACATTGAACTGATTTCAAGACTTTCTGACAGGCTGACTTCAATGTTTCATACTTAAAAACGCTGTCTCTCTACATTTCCCTGTTCTGCATGGAGTACCCCAGGGCTCACCTCTATTAACACTTTTGTCCAATATCTACAGTAATCCATTTATTGATTTGCTCCACAATCACATCATCCAGTGACACTTCTATGCTGTTGGGGCCTGGTTATGCATCCCCTGATGAGTCCTCTGGAACCTACTCCCCAGCTGCGGCTTCACATACAAAAGTAATACAACAAATACACTGATGCCTCACATGAAATGCATTCAAAACTAACGGCCTACAGACACATGCATCAGACTCCAGAACTGGCCCCATAGTCCTGTCCCACATCCGTGCCAAACCTAGCATGAGCAGCATGGCCCCACATACACCCCGAATAGAACAGACATTATGGCAGTGTAAAACTGATGAGTGAGGAAAGCGGTAGCCATGCAACTTTGACATGCCACGTAAGCCTTTAGTACGTACATTTCGTACACTGACAGTGGCATGCATATTAATCTGCATCGCATGATCTGGAGATGCAAGTGCAATGTCCCATACAAGCAGACACCATCAAATTGCCATTTAATACCTAGCTGTCACGGCATTGCCAGCAGTATTGGATGTGCATGCAAAATTCTGCATGTGTGGGTTGGCCTCAGTATATACACATGCGGAAAGCATCATGTAGATACACTGACAGAGCAAGCAACAAATGGATGTTGCGGCAGCACATGCAAATTGCATGGGAACATATAGCAGGGATTGAATATGTAGTCACTACAAAATTGAACAATTAATTCTACCAGCTAGTAGGAGAATGATGCAGGTAGGAGGATGAAATGGAGACACATGGGCATAGTTGCAGAATCAAGACCTCTGTGCTAAGGTGGCAAGAGACCTGCCAATTTGAATATAAACCCTGCAACCCTCCAACCAAAAGCCAAGCATACAAGTGTGGAAGTGGCCATGTATAGTATGTGGCCAGCAAATTCCCCCTACTATCCCTTTGGTGAAAGGCAATGCCAAGGTAACAGCCATCCTCCCTGCAAGGTTACATTCAAGGTTGCATCAAGGGCCAAATGCACACATGCATCACAGACATGTCTTGCCAAGGACCGGCACAGATGTCACTGGTGTGCACTTTCACATACAACTGAGCATGGACACCCCAAATGCACCTGCATCCTGAGGAAACATGACTATGCCATCTGATACCAGCATAAGGGCTGCAGTGGGTGTCCCCCGTAGATTTCACTGGCATTGCACCCCTTCCTGTATCACCGTATGGTATGACCAGAGCAGTGAATGATACACACAGGCATAACCCATTGCCAGTGCAGGAGCCATGTGAGTGCATCCAATATTGAGAGTACACACTACACAGACATGGTACAGATTCTGTGTGCGCTGGCATGCAGTACTTGGACACATTTCCTAGTAAACAATGTCATTCACAATTATACCTCTAAGGTGCAGTGAATTGACCTCTACCCATCCAACAGCCACACTGCATATCATGTACACAGCTAGAACATCAATCCATGATGTGTATCCCACTGACCAACACCAATTCACTCATCCTTGGTCATGTACAGTGGCGTCATGATCACATGTATCATTCACACATGTCACTTACCTACATCATGTCCACATGTGTTGAAGCCTCCAATGCCAACAACCTGTTCACTCAAGATGAGTCCAGAGGCTACTTCCTCAAAAGGAGTGAGCTCCTCAGTCGCCTGTGCATAGGACACATTTTCACCCAGCTTTTCCTTAGTACGCCCGGTGCAGACAACCATCCACTTATGCACATCTTCACCCCACAGGCATTCACCAAGTCAGTCACCTCCTGCCAATTCTGCCTCTGCTGGACCACTTTCAGGGTGCTACCAGCCCATGGGTACAGCTCAGACTGGTGTTTGACCACATAGTTCGTGAGGATTTGTAATTCCTCCTAGCTAATTTCCTCCTTTGCTTTTGCCCTTTCTGAGTGACCAGTGGCTATCCCTGGGTCATGGGAGTACCAGTGACACCTTCAGTAACTGTGCTGGTGCCTGTCTGTGCCAGTGGTGCATCCCCAGCACGTGATGGTGGTGGTTTCCCCCTGGCACGTCTTGGTGGTCGTCCCCTCCCCTTCACTGGTCTCCCAGCCCTGCAAGTTCCCCTCCAATCCATGTTAGGAGTGTGGAATATGGTCATTATCAAAATGTGCAGTTCTGCCTCGCTGTGTATTCTCAGCTACGGTCCGTTATGCCGATCACGAAAGTGCTCCGCGTCCTCAACCATTACGATTATGCAGCACAAATGCATCCTGTGCATGCACCCCCTGTTCGTAGTAAGCTGTTCGTGTGCAGTTTGCTCGCTATTAAGCGTGTAACTAACGTGGCACAGGCGTCACTTGATTTGGCAGCTGGTGCTGCATGAGTCCACTGACATCTGTAGATTCCTGCTACCATTTCAAGATCCAGCTTTCCCTTCCCTCACATTCCTACAATCCCTCCAATGTGGGATTTGTGGACAGTTTGCTAAACATTGCCACTGGACAATTGGTACTAGGTCACTTTATTGTTGCCTGCTGCTCTTCAGTTAAGGTGAGTGGGGGAATAGCAAAAGGGAAACTGGTGGCTCTGTGGCTGATTGCAAGAAGGTGGGAGTGGGATGGTGGCACTCATGTGGAGGAGGTACTGTTGTGGGGGCACAGTGTGTGGCAGGTGGGTGAGGACCAATGCAGTGCTATGCTCATGTGGAATGGTCACTGTCGCTTTGCGTTGTAGTTAACTTCAAATTGCGCCACCATGCATATCGTAGCTACTACCTCAGATGCATGAATTGTGCTGGCAAGGTGCCTGAGTTGGTTAGGCTGCAGAGCCAGGCACAGCTGGTCGGTGCTTGTGCTTGTGTGTGTGTGTGTGTGTGTCCATGCCTTGGCGTCACTTCTGACATTGGCAGTGGCTGATTGACCTTGGACAGCTGAATCAATATTGGGTCAGGGATGTGGCACAACGTCCTGCGAGCATACATGAGGCCATTAACTGTGGGCCTGCTCCGTTGGGATCAAACAGAGTGTTGGTATAGCATACCAATATGGTTGTTACACTTCCATCTCTGTTACAGGTGCATTGCAGACCCTGTGCAGTCCACCAGCATCAGCTGCAAAATGTCGGCCACCTCCACCTCCACCTTCGGGGTTGCGCGGATGAGGGCTTCTAACTTCTTGGTGGCAGAAGTTGCCATCCTTGTGAATAGGTGCTGCAGCACTACGATGCCCGCTTCCACCCAGAGCAGCAGCTTGGGGCGGCTGGTTTTTAGGAGAATCTGGTGGCACACTGCTGCAGCCATTAATATTGAGAGGGTGGCTGTTCATACTATGGAAAATATAAAAAAACACTGGGACAATATGCAAATCCAGAGCCAGAAGAAGGCCAGGGCTGCCATCAAGGCAGGACCTACTGCCGAGGTGCACTTGGACAGGTGCCATCGGATCTTGCCATCTCTGGATCCTGCAGGGGGTGAGCCCAGATCTTCACCCCCAGGACCAGATACAGGCTGGAGGTGAGTCCACACTGTCAGTTCAACAGGACTGAATGGGTATGCTATTTGATCAGAATGCATTTTAGGAGGACGCTGGTCGAGCAACACGGCACTGTAGTGTGCCGTAATGGGCCATGCATTGTTGTTCAGGTGACATTGGTATGAATTATGTATGCTGTGTCCATGGTGCATGCATGGTTGCACTGTGTGTGGGTCCTATGAGTGAGAGTCCCTGGGGAGAATGTGCCAAGGGTGTCTTCGTATTCCGCCACGGCCTTGAGTTGTTGCATGTTGACATCAATGGTGTTGGGCCAAGTGTTACAGATCAAGGGATATTTACCCTTCAGATTCACTTCCCAGTGTTCTATTTACTGATGGACACCTGTGGTCCAATCCAGGCGTGAGGGCCCAGGCCGCCATCTGTATTGTAGGATGTGTGTTTACCTTTGGTGGATTGGAGGGCTAGGGTGACACATCTGGTGCAGGGCATTGTCGGGTGATGGCTGATGTGATACATGTGAGGGGGTATTGAGCCCTGGATGGACATTCATTGGGATGGGTGATGGATACCTGACTTGCCTGGAGGCTATGGGAGTCTATGGAGGGGAGCAGGGAGTATACCATGTCAACTTTACCCAAGGGCATGTACCATGGTTGTGTGCAAGAGGAGGGTCCTTGGTTAGCGGAGGGTGAGGGATGTTTGTGCCAATAGTGTAATGATGATGACTGTGTGCCTTGGCAATATGCTACAGTCTCCTTGTATGGCCCATCCATGTTCCCAGTTGGCCCTGGTGGCTGTTGTGCCCTTGGAGTGGTGACTGGTCAATCTCTGCAGATCGATGCATTCATTTGAATGTGGATGACATCTTGTGTATCGGGCACACATGTCTGTCTGTTCAGGATGATTCATTGCAGTCGTGATGTGATTGGGTCGTGACATTTGTATGTGAGATGGCGGCATTGTACCTTGCAGATCTTCAGACATGCACATGTGTACACACGTATGCTGAACCTCCTCTCCTCTCTCCCTTTTCAGCCAGTGTCACATTCATATGATCAGACCAGCACAGAAGAGGAGCAGGTTGCCAGGACAAGGCCTTCCAGGAGGCTGCATAGCCCATGACCAAGGATTGCATCATTCAACTCATCTAAGGGACAGGTGGCTGCTGAGGGAACATTTTCGGATGGTGCTGGGAATGACGTCCAGGACGTTGCCATGGACATGAAGGGTGGGTCCTCGGGGGCAGAGGGGCAGGGAGATTCCACCATCTCCACAGATAAGCTGGTTGCCACAGAGGTGCCATTTGGGGTGTCAGGGCCAGGTGTGGTGGAGGGGGGGCACCATTGTGGGTCTGTCCATGGTGTCTGGAGGGGGTACATCATCGGAGGTGCAGGCTGCAGACATGTGCCTCGCACAGTATGTTGTGCAAGACAGAGTAGTTGAGTCAACTCTTCACACTGTCCCAGGCCCATCGTTTACAGGGCTGTTCCCCTATGTTAATGCCAGGATGCAGACTGCCCCAGCAGTGAGTGCTTATGTGGCCATTTGGGATGCTGTATTTCCCCAGCTCCTATCGGACCCTGGCCGGTAGATGGCTGCACTGGAGTCCCTGACATGATCCGTGGGCAACTCGTCAGCCATCATGGGCAGGTGTGCCATGCCATGACACAGAGGGCTGTTGCACTGCTGGGTGTTGTACACATGGAACAGGTGACACGAGTGATTTCTGCCTCCTCCTCAGAAACTGTGCCCCAGGCACCCACAGGTGTGGCCTCCATGCTGGCAACCACCCCAGACTCCTCTGCCCATTTCCACTCATTTTCAAGCCTGGTGCCCTTTCACTCTCAGTGGGGGTACAAGTGGCCTTGGAGGGCAGTCCATGTTAGGGAGAATTCTCTGTTTAGGCTGAATTTCCTAACATAGTGAGTCCCCCAGCAGCTTTGCTGGATTTCTGGAGTTTGTTTTTTTTCCATCCTGCCAAGAGTGAGACTCTTTTTCTCCCACTCTTGGACATGAATGTGTGTAATTCCTTTGAATGTCAATGTGTTCTATGGGCTATGGGGTCTCATATGTTTTGCTATGTGTGTTACAACGCACCCTCCGTGCCGTAGCACTGGGGCATCCTAGCGGACCTCCATCATAGGCTCCATACCCAGGGACTGACTACTGTCTCCCCGGGCATGTAAAGTCACCATTGGCTTTACTAGATCTAAATTTACTAACAGAACTAGTACACACCATCTTATTGTGGACGTGCTAGTAGGGGTAATTCGATTACTTCTAGGTCTGTTATTCGAGGGGGCACTGTCCCGTCCCCACTCGTCGAGTTTTGGCTCGTGGCAGTGGAAACTACTTGTTATGTTCGACCCCGAACATAACCCAATGGGATTCTTCCCATTGTTGGAGATTGATACTTTTCCTCGTTAATCTCTAGCATACCACTGGTTTACTTATCTTAAATAAGTCTATCGGATGGTATTTTCTGCCAGAACTCGGTTTTTAAAATGGCGTCTGTGTTCGTCCCTGTGACTCCTAAACCAAAAGTTTGAGCCCTTTGTTCCACTTTTGGCAGGCTTCTGTACAGAGACCCTCCAAAGTGGTGCCATTCTGTCTGGATTACCACAGGAGTGTGGGAGGGGGTTTAGGCACCCTGGACCGAGTTGCCTTGCCAACTCCGGTCGCACTCTGGTGTGATTGGCTCAAGTGGTGAACCACCCCAATCACCACTTAGCGTGTTGTGATTGACAGCTAGGCTGAATGAATGGGGGTTTTCTGCATACAAGCAGGGCTTTTGGGACTGGATCTTCAGAAGTCGCCACAGGACCTAAGAATCCGACGAGGGTAACGCTGAGCCGACCTGCAACGACGACACCTCTGGTGGAGCCCTGCGGAACCGACTCACCACTTCCCGACGACAGAGGAGATCTCCCTGCCGGAGAGTCTCTTCCCCTGACTACTGGGAACAACCAGTCCCCTTTGCTTTTTCTTCGCTCCAGGACGCAGTGGTCGAATTGCCCGTGCAGAGCACCTTGGCAACCGGATAGCCACTACCCCTGTACCGCGACCAAAAGGTGGTGCCTTGTGACGGAGCACTCCGCGGCTGGTCTCTTCCCTGGTGGTGCACCGGACTTCACTTTTCTTCGACGACGAGATCATCTCTACTCTTGGCAAAGACCCGACGTGCATCCACCACCAGGAACAACTGCCCCCGCCGGAGCTGTCTCTCCACAAACAAGGTACCGTGTCCGCCTGGCTTCCCTTTCTGCCGGATCGAGTGAGGTGTCTTAATCCTCGCCTTTCCATTGGGTCGCCTCCAAGCTTTCTTTAACGTGTTGTTCTGAACTGGTCCAATCTTTCCATAACAATTTTGCGATAAAGACTCGAAGCGCATTTCCACTGAGACACTTTTGGGACATATCTCCTTGCCTCTCTCCGAGTGGGCCTGGCCTCTCAACTTTGTGATCCGCAGTAGACCTTGCCTTACTTGCCTTGCATTTGTCCAAAAAGTATTGGTACCGAGTTGACTTCATAACCTGCCTTATTTTTCTCTCCCGTCCTAACGAATACTAGAATACCATTAGGTTAAAGCATACACCTCTGTCTGCAAATAAGTGATGCCGGTAAACCTAGACTTGTCGAACTATTGTTAGGAGGATTGATCTTTTTCTTCGTATAGTATTGTGATTGAAGTTGTTTGCCGTATTAGTGCCAGAGTGTTTTCCATAGATGTGGTGTTATAAATAAATACATTTATATCTTTACACCGAAGCCTTGTTCCGTGTTTGCTTGTTCTACTGTGTGGATTGCCCTATATTGTATACTCCGCATACTGCCTAACTCTTCTTGAGGGAAGTCTGACTGCTCAGCCACAGCTACCAAGTGAATCTGTGTGGCACAGACTGCTACCAAGTGGGTTTACTGTCAAACACCTGTAGTCCTAAATCTTTTGCAGTGGTCCCAGAGGGAACTGCACAGGTTTCCGCCTAACAGTCCAGTGGTACCAGTGTCTGGGATGTCATTCACACAAGATCAGGCTGTGCAGATGGGCATGGCACTTGAGGCAAGTGGTGGGGTGGTACTCCGCTCCAGGAGTCAGTCATCTCTCCGGAGGGAGGCCCAGAGAAAGAGGTGTGCTGCCAGGCAACTGCAGCAGTTGCAGCAGCGGAGGTAGGCACGCTGGTGGCTCTTGGCACAGAGGCCAAAGCAGGCATTCTTCACCCTGGCAGGGATGCAGGTGGCAAGGCAACAGATAACAGATATATGTGGCCAACACATGCCAACTGTGACTCATGTGGCAGCAGGAGGAATAGAGGCTGCATGCTATGGAGGAGACAGCTTCCAGTGCCAGGGCTGCAACACATGCGAGGATGCAGGATTTATGTGGTGCCATTCTGGAGGAGAGCAGGAGGGCGGCAAAACAAATCGAGCAGTGTACTCGGGAGGCCCTGCAGGCCCTCAGGGATAACACTGAGGCCCACCGGCAACAAGTGTAGGCAGAGACTCAAGCAGTACTGGAGCTTGAATGATCAGGAATGGGATTGCTGCAGTGACTGTTGATGTTTAGTTTTTTGTGGGTTGGCCTCATTTTTATATATTCTTGGAAGATTCCTGTGATTTTATTTTGGCCTAATTGTTACAGGTTTTTTGTTCGGTTTCCATTCCAATACAGTTGTGTCTTTGGTTCAATCGGATTCATGTGGTTATTTTGTCTTTTTGTGTGATATTTGTTTTTTCCAATTCTTATGTGTGTGTGCAGTCATCTTTTGTTGTGCATGTCACACGGGTCTGTTTTGGAGGTTTGCATGCTGCATACTCATGTGGTCTGCTTCTCGGTATTACTTAGTCTATCATAGTTTTCTGTTGACTGGGTTCTGTGTAGCATTTGTCCATGCATCTGCTCACCATGGAGGTATGATTCTGGGTTACGTGTGCACATTACCAACAAGGCACATGTGTGCTGTATGCAGGTGTCATGATCACATCCATGCACAAATGGATCAGCATGCATAGATGCATTCCTTGTGGCCTGCTCTGTCCATGCATGTAGTCAATGTATGTGCATGGATTGGTACATGTATTTGTGTTGTTTGCAGACTGTCATGTGCATCTGTGGCTGTATGCATGTGAGGGTGATTGTGGGGCATTTTTATTGTTCGTCATTGTGGTTGTCAGTGTTGTCCTACATTGTATTCCTCTGCACAGATTGTCATGTATCCATTTGCGTTGCCTGAAGGGGTCTAATGTTGACTATGTGTAACAATGATGACTGTGCCTTGCAGTGCGGAATGATGTTGCACTGTATACGTATGTGATCATGACATGTGATTGGTGTATCTGGCCCCACTACTCATACAGAGTTGTGATTGTGTGATGGATGTGCTCTCAAGTGTGACATTACTATCTGCAAGTCTTTGTCGATGTTGCGTGTGTGTCTGGGTGTGGGGATGTTGCCAGTGATGGTGTTTGTTGCTCAATGATTTTTATAATCCCAGTGATGGTTACTGTCATGCTCAGTATATGTATTGTGAATGTCTCTGCTGCTGGATTTGTCCTTTTTGTGCAGGATTGCATTCATTTCATGTACCGTGGCTGCTAATGCATGTGTTACTCACCAAACAGTACTCCAACATCTGTAGGTGCAATGGGTGTGTGCATAAGGGTGCTTATAGCTGTACATGTGCTTTAGGTACCTGCTTGTCAACAGTATCACGGGTGCCTCCAATGTATGTGGTCATTAATCGCTCCATTCCGTACATCATGTGAGACACATCTGTGTAGTATTTGTATCTGTCCGACCAGTGTACTGGGCCAGTGGAGATGTGATGGACCACTAATCCCTCACACTTCTAGGGATAGTGAGATGACACATTCATTTGGATGGGCCGATCACTCAGGTGGTATTCCTCTCCCATATTTTGTGTGGCAGGACATGTGGGGTACATTTACTCAGGAGGGGTGTTATGGTGAACCAGTAGTTACACCAGTCATACAGTGACCATGTCAGTAATTGAGGTAGTGCCAAATATGAGTTAGATCAGTGATTGTGGACACTAATTTTATGAAAACCACCCACAGGTTGTAGTTTGGGTGATGTTTGCTCAATGTCTCTCAACAAGTTACAGTAGGGTGTTGTGGTTGCACAATGGAGGAGGTGACACTTCTGGTGGAATTTGTAGAGGATTGGGCTGTGTACTGACATGCAAATTTTTTGGGGGGAGGCAGGGCTGATTTCTTGTGCGGTGCTGACCCAGGAGGACCCTGCCTGGTGTATCCCTGTCCAGGCCCCCGGTCCAGCGATCACTGCATTATCCATGCCTGTGCATCCAGCTGATGTGGTTTGTTGTGACTCACATTCAATTCTGACCATGTTCTTCTGATTGTTGAGTGCTCAGTGGTCAGGATTGAATGCATAGTGTGTCATGGTCCACCTCACGGTGCACAGCAAGCTCTTCTCCTGGCTCCCCTGCCAGGGACAGGAACCCCCATCGGCCCACAGCTTCGAGTCTCAGTTCAGTGTCACTATGTCCTCAGGGCAATAGGACGATGCATACTCTGGGGGCACCCAAGCCTGGTGTGGGGTGGTTGGCTTCCTGCCTTCCTGTTGCACACATAAAGGTACACAGGGGCATTCACCTACTGCACTACACAACCGTTAGGTGCAGTCGAATTTTCTCATCCACCATTCTACCCTTACTGGTGTGTGGTGATGGTGACAGCCAAGTAACATATACATGGTTTGGACATATGCCCTCTTCTTAGATTCTAGGGGGATGCATGAGTGCAAGGTTGTGCGGTTTTGGGATGCAACATGTGTGTGTTGGTCCTATGAGGTGGACACATAGGTGTGGGGTAACGTGTTGGGTGTGGTGAATGGCGGTTGTACAGGGTTTAGGATTTGTGGGTGTAGATGCACTTTGCATGTGTTTGCCTCAGATTGGTGGTTGTACAGGGTGGAAGTATGTTGGGTGCAGATGCACTTTGCATGTGTGTGGCTCAGTTGTGTGGGTGTACAAGGGGTTGAAACAGTTGGTGTAAGTGCACTTTGCATGTGGGTGGCTCTGTTTCGTGGTTGTACAGGGAGAAGGGATAGTGGGTGTAGGTGCACTTTTCATTTAGGTGGCTCAGTTTGGTGGGTGTACAGGAAGTAGGAATGGTGGGTGTAGGTGCACACTGGATTTCGGGTGCACAGATTTATTTCATTCCTGGGGTTGTTGATGGTTGGCATGGGTGCATATAATGTGTATGCTTGTGGGAACTCCCCATGCAATTTGTAGGTTTTTCACAGCATCTGTTGTCATGGGTCACAATTTGAGCAAACTGTCAATTTCAGTGAGTCATTGGTTTTCACTAGGGGTGTGTTGTGGGCGTGTCAGGTGTAATCCTGTTATCTTTGCACTGTTGCTCTTGCTCGCACTTATTTCTGTAAATTGCCTCCTCGCGCAATGAATTTGCGCTGCGCAATCCGAGCGCATGCAATTTTTGCACACAATTTGCATGCTTTTCTGTAAATCAGGTCCCTAGTGACTTCGCAGACTTTCCCTAATACTATCTGGAATATAATGAGAGATCATCCCCTCCATCTGACTTAGAGATAACACTGCAGGCATCACCTGGCACTTTCCTGAACACTTGTCTGAAGCTAACAGTGACCACTTCCAAGGTTCTGCTGGACATATTACAGAACAATAAAGCACATAGTATCATTCATGACTCAACCTAAAATAATAGTAACGAGAATTCTATTTCAAACACAGCAATCGCTATATCGAAGAGCGCAGGTCTAGAGCTGAGCAGCTAAAAGGAAACATCTATTGTGGATTTTATGGCTAATTTAGAAAAAAATAATTTTTACCTCATTACTGATAATTGAAGGTACATTAAGAGACCAAAAAAGGGTTACTATTGAATGTATTAAATGAGAGTCACAATTCTGAAAGTGGGAAATTAGCTATGCCCATTCATGTACAGCCAGTTGTAAAACATTCAGATATAGTCCCTACTCTAACCCAACATATCTTTCCCACTGATAGTGCTCTACAGGGACGGAACCCAATTACAGTGAGAGCAACATCATGAGTTAAATTCGCCTAAAACATTAGCACAAAGTAGAACCTTCACTGAATCTGAGAGTTGTGGCGCTCTTGAAACTATTAATTTACCACCTGCTGCGCTTCCATTACTAGGAATTATTATACCGGAAGGAGCCAAGGAATGTACTATGTCCCTAATAAATATAGTTTCTCCTTGGACAAACATGAGATTAATAGGGACCGGCGTGGATCTGTGCAAGATTCTCATGGCAAGAAGAGTAAGATGGGTGGGTAATTCCCCGAAATCCTCCCCCGGCCACTCTTTTGTGATATCCTTTTCGAATCCAAATTTTGCATCATATATGATTAAGTCATTCTTGCGAAAAACATCATTGAACAAAGGAACAAAGATGAACACAAGGTTAGTCCCATTCTCCTGTTTTATCCCCCTCTATAGCCTTACTGAAGGCTCAAAAAAGATCTCAAACAAAGATGTATTTCCGGGAAATTTGATTAGAAAAACACCCAAGTACAATATCAATAAGTACCACTCGTATGGCCATTACTGCTCAGTTGCAAAATTGGAGCAGCGATTTGTCAAACTCCTTTACAGCGAATAACATCATGATCAATTGTATCTGAAAATAGATTTGAAACATTGGATACAGGAGAGTGTCCATCTTTGGCAGGTGATCGGTCCCCGGATTGTCCCACAGATATGCTAAACATCCACCAGGAAAATAAGGCATGTGTGAGACGTGCACTTCATATTTTCCTATAAAATGAGGAGTAAGACATGCCTGTGTCTTAGCCCCCCTACTTGTTATGATATATATAAATTGATTGTTTGATACCCAGGTCAGAATGCAGCTGATGTCTATACACTTGGCGGGAGGGCATTCTCCATTGTGGCCTCTGCATAGCCCATTTCATTTGCCCCTAACGCACCTCAAGCTCCTCTGAAAAAAAACAGTAGTTCACACATAGTATATTCCACTTTACCACTATACTTACCAATGTCCCACTAAACTTTGTGTACTAAAACAGTCATCCCAAAAGTCAATAAGCTAAAACCAAAAAACAATGGGGAAATAGTAACAATAAAGACTCCACTGACTATTTTCTACTTATTATCTATGTGACCCAAGGCCCAAGAACTATTGCAGGCTGACAGTGTAGCAATACTTGTTAATCAGCCATGATGGATACACCTCTCCTTCAGCAGCTATTCAGTTTTGTATGTTACCCATACATGGACAGGATTTTGGACCATATGCCTTCAAATGTATTTTGCTGACAATTATTCATGCAGAAGAGTTTTTCAAATCTTGCCAATCTGGACACGTCAGGAGGTGACTGATTCAAGGACAAGATACTTTCCCCTTACCAGGATTGTGAGAGCATGTGTAATGTTGGAAAGGAAATTAGCCTTTCCCACACCCCCCTTGGCGCTTTAGAGTGAATTGAATCCCAAAGATAGACGATTGATGTACCAAGCTGCAGGGGGCTGTTCTAATGAACACGGCACAAACATAATATTGCACGAATTAGAGATGCATAGACCTAGTGTGCGCATATAAAGAGATGCCATTTTGTAGCTTGTTGAACACAATCAGTCTTGCATGGCTGTGCGGTAAAATATAGGCCCAACGAAGAAACCTGAACAGGCCCAAACTTAGAGAGCAGATGAACCTGCGCTGCTAATTCCCACAGGCACCGCCCTCTGTTTGTTAACTGTTGCAGTTACTTGTTATCCCAGAAAGGAATGCACCCTGCAAGGCCATGAGACAGCACCAAGTTGCTCGCAGCGCACATTCATCACAGCCAGGCTAACAGCAGACCTCCAAACCCCACCCAGCCCACCAGGAGTAATGGCACCCACCACTGACCCAGTCCTAGAACTCCTGCATTTCGCGATGGTAAGCGACCTCCGACCACAAACAATAAAACCAATGGCCATAAAAGATCTAAACGAACATGACCATTTCACCTTATCCCATAAATACACCCTTTGTAGTACTAGGTACAGAGACGAAGAAATTATAGCTCAAAACGTGATTGGAAGCCTTGAGTGTATAGAGTGCGATATGAACCGAGCAGAGAATTGTGTGTCAGCATGACCATATTCCTCCCCCTGTGCCAGTCCCCAAGTTTCCCAGGTGCATGCCCTAATGATATAGTAGTGGTATCGTACAATAGTAACCCTGGAATAGCGACATGTGAAAAGCCTGACCTTCAATCACTGGAGAGACAAGCCCAGCTGATCCCACATGAGGGAAGACAGACGGACAAGACTGGAGCCAATCATAGCCTGGCATCAACTATGCAGCAGGCCCATGCATAGGGTCTCACCAACCAGCCATGCGAATTTCGCCCATGTGTAATGATGTCACTGATGACATTGTGTACCCTTATAATGTTTTACTCATGCTGACTCATGCAGAATGTTCTCGAGCAGCAGAGTCCTTTGCTTGCATCTTTACTTTTGTACAATTAAAACGTATTATCCTTGCAAGTAATCTCTTGTTGGTGTTCTCAGTTTCCAGTCATTACTGCCTTTAACAGCCGTAGAGGTAAAGTATTTTAGATGCAAGAGACAAGTCATTTGTGATCATAGGTGTTCATAGGTATTGGTCTCTACTGGATGTCACTTTCCAAAACCAGATTCATCTTCCGAAACCCGTCAGTCCTCCACCTTGCCACTTTCAGATGGTTTGCAAATATATTTACCAGATGCACCTTGCACGTTAACTGAGTGGATTACTCTTCTCTCCAGCAACTGCTATTTCAATTCACAAAATGGTCTTTTTCAGGGACATCTGTAGAGTCTTCTTAAAATGTTCTCTTCAATTAAGATCAGACTCAAGAGAGATCCAAACTTGTGTAACACCGAGTGCCGTTGCGATGAGTGCTGAGGCAAGATTGCAGAGCCATGTTCTTGGTCCCATGCAATGCTGCTCCTCCTTTCAGCTTATTCACCTTCTGTAATAAGAAATATGTAGATTTTACATATGCCAAAAAGACTCTATCCATCACCCTCTTCAGCAGTGATGCATTTGCATCTGCTGTTATTTCATGAGGGAGCACAAGTTATACAGCACCCTCCATCTCAAGCAACTCCACATTTCTCTCTTGGGTAGTCAGTAGCATATTCTCAGACTCCTGGATTGTTAAAATAAAACTTCTTGCGAAATCTGATTTATATTGGGAATCCCTCCCCTTGTCCATGACTCCCAGGTAATGTCCCACTGTCAAGAAATATAGCATTATTCCAAATAGGCACCTTTGGAAGGTTATATAGGTCCATTACCAACAGCTTTCCCAATGACGAAGGTGACATTGAGTGTTAGCAACAGAATCCAGTTACACTGTCAGAAATCCTGGGTGGCTCTCATATGGGGATATCAGGAGGTTATTGGCTCCCACCATTAGTTTTTAGTCATGACATAATGAGGCACGTCTTCTCCTTGTGGTTTGTAACCTAAAATGTATCTGCTGGAATATAAATGAAGAGGGATACACAGTGATATTCGGGTTTCGTGTTGACAAAGGGAGCAGTTGCGTACATAGTTATGGCTCTTAGTCACCTCCAAATGATTTACTTGAACCATTAGTTACTGCAGGACTTCATTTATTGACATTGGAAAGTGAATCAGCAGGTTGCGTGGTAAGTAGAGAAAAATTGGGAGAATCCTCGTCTTAATTGAATGTATCTTTCCGAGTAGAGTCAGGTGGAAGGTGCCCCATATCTACATGTCTGATGAACTATCAGATTACACTTTCTCTGTATGGTCTATTTTGGGTCTCTGATTAGCATGATTTAAATGCTTCCTCTTTCCCTTTGAAAGGCTGTTCAAAGTCTTTGCGGAGAATTGTTGATGTCAAGTGGAAAGGTTTGACATATTTTTGTTTATTCTGCAGCTGAAACTTAACATACTATCCAGAGGAATGGGAGCAGATTAATCCGATGAGTATATCTCCAGAAACAGATCTTATGCTTAACTTCTCAACGTTCATTCAGGTTTTCCTGTTCATATTTTGCGATAAGGGTACTTTTTCCATGAATCCAGATTGGTTGCAATTGCAGTGTAACCTGATGAATTCCATTTCAACATTTTCATTAATTGATTGCAGAAGGGGCTGTCCTTCTGCTTGCTCCATAACACAAGTTTGCATAAAGACAACACTGACATATTCCAAATGATTAGTGTTTGTCTCATAATTGTATAGGAAGTAACCAAACCCCATGCATCCTAGAGTTGGAAATATCCACATGACGTTCTGCATCCATATTTCGGATCTTGGGTCTTTTATTGAATACTCACTATATGTCTGGTTCTGTTGTTTACCTATTTTAAATGAACAATGACAAGTAACAGTTCTAACATCCATTACCAGCTTCATGGGAATGGTCAGGGCATGAACGATAATGGGGTGGCTTCGAATGAAGCCTGTCGCCACCGGGACAGGATTTCAGAGGAAGCTCTTGCAGCTGTCTACATTGCAGATGGGATGAACTGAAGCATACGTGCTGGGCTTTCCTTGAAGATCCCCTGTATAATGTAGAATGCTGGGGGGATGATGCATGCGTTAGCTGGGCGAGTGTTCTAGAAGTGCCAGTTAGGGCAGTTAAGGAGTTTGCCTAGTTTGAATGCTCCGTTGTTGTGTTGCCTGTACAAGTATGGATATGCCCAGATGTGGGTCCCGAGTCTGCCGGGCCTAGAGACCCAAGCTACTCCTCACTGATGACTCCAACAAGGCTGAAATATGTCTAGGGATGCTTGTGGTCTTGTGCAGGAGGGATGTGACCTAGCAGTTCTGGCTGTACTGCCCCTTTTGGGGTACTTCCAAGCCTGATTTGCATATGGTTGTTCCCCTTCTGTAATGGTTTGGCAGGCTGAAAAACGATGGTCTGGAGGGTTGCCCAGAGCTGGTCCCGTGGTTATGATTAATTTAAAACCTTCCAGCCATCACCTTTTTGTTATTCTAAAGTCGCCCCCAGTGGGATGGGTATGCCCAGACATGGGTCCCAAGTCTGCTGGGCCTAGAGACCCAAGCTACTCCTCACTGATGACGCCCAAGAAGGCTGAAACATGCCTGGGGATGCTTGTGTTCTCGTGCAGGAGGGATGTGACCTAGCAGGTCTGGCCGTACTGCCCCTTTTGGGGTGGGTCCAAGCCTGATTTGCATATGATTTTTCCCCTTCTGTAATGGCTTGGCAGGCTTAAAAACGATGGTCTGGAGGGTTGCCCAGAGTCGTGCCGTGGTTATGATTAATTCAAAACCTTCCAACCATCTTTTTGTTTTGCCTGTACAAGTACTGCCTGAGGTGTACTTAACATGTAGATTTAAAATAAATCTAAGGCATGCTTCCTTTTACACACAAGGGTGTTCCTTCAAGAAGAGAGCCACGACACAACAGTTCTCTCACAACAGAAATATGGCTGGAGGAGGGAAATGGGGTAGGCAGATGAAACAGCACCGAAGCTTCCATGTGCTAATCACATTATTGACCTGATAGCTAGTTAATAATGTTGCATATCATGCCTTATGCACCTTATCTCCCGATCGTTGAGCTCAGACCCATGCGTCAGAAGGCAGTCAATAAAATGTCTTATTCACTGTCTCTCTACTCGATAATGCAGCGTTCATTAATCATTTGAAAGCTGGAAAAGCAAATACATTATGAACAATGGCCGCATTCTATTATATTTGTTCTCCTTGATGTCTCATCATATTATATCAAATTGTAAAAACAATATGTATTTTTGTGCATTAGTCTGATTTCTGAAATATTGTTTTTAACTTCTCTAAACAATTGTTATTTCGTTTCTTTTTCTAATTGGCAGTGCACATTGCTGTGCATTTCAATGCATGCATTGCTCAGTGGCGTCCTTTATCGAGGTTGTCTCATTATTGTGAACCCTTTCAAAATGAATTATTACCCCGTGCCCTTTTTCTGCCACTTGACAATTATTGTGTCATTGTAGCAAAGTTGCTCAGCTCAAATGGTGTCAGCACCATGTCAATGTTAAACTGTAATGATCAGCACAAGTCATCAAACCTGATAAAAATGCATTTGCGTCCCAGACAAAATGAAAGGAGTAATATGGCACTCGGGACAGTCTAGACAGTGGAAGCGGCTACTCCGAGAATGTGACCGAAGCTGCAGCATCGCGGACATAAAGACGCACTCCAGACAAATCTTAAGAGATGAACAATTAAATTGCGTAGCCAGGACTATAGGAAACGCTTGCTCAGCTGTCTCAGCGCGTGACATTAGAAACCAAGAGCTAATGGATGTGGGCAAAATGCTGCTTTGCAATTCTCATTTCCACATACGCCACCGTAATTCAGAGTTTCGTTTTAACAGGTTACTGCCGTTAGAGGAAAATACCTATATCACCAAAAGGCAGCTTCGGATTCCCATAGCAGACATCCGTGATTAGTTTCACTGTAACGTCAACACAGCACAAGAAGTCATCATTTGACATGTGGACCGATTATCAAAACCATTATGATTCAGAAATCGACTTATTAGGTGACATATTGCTGCAATGTGGATACTGCGGCCTCCAGTCAAATTGTTAAATCACAAAACCAGGTGTGGCACAGCATCTTGAAGCCTTCTACAAAGATACATTTGAATTACTCATTTCAATTTGAGGACAGCTCTGGCATACGTTAGTTATCATTTAAAATGGTACTAGTCCAGTTGTTTTCCTTTTCTTCGTGAAATGCATAGTCGACATATACTTTTTGGATCATGTTATATATATATATGGTAGGAGATTTTTTCAATCAAATCTCTGGAACATAAAGGCAACTGCCCCGCGAGCCCCGTTTGTCATGCTTTCACAATGAGGCTATATGTAGCCTGCCTAGGGGGACACCAGGAGCACAGCTATTATGATCAGCGTGGCTTTTTTTATTTTATAGCAAGGTTATTTATTGGTCTTACCCAAATTGATCGTTTATAAACGATTGTATGGTAAATCTGGCCGAATTCGGCCAGTAACCATTCGATTGTTTGTAAATGATCAGTTTGGGTAAACACAATAACAAACATGGGGAGCAGGGGTTGTAGGGGTGTGCTCCGCTGTCCATGTTTTGTGGTTATGGCTTTTGGGGTTAGCGGGGGTGCCCCTGCTTACAGAGGTTTGGAGGTGGAAGACGGGAAGAAAATAAAAAAACGCCCTCTGAGGCGTCGGATCTGACCCGCATAGGAGTGACAGATCCGACGTCACAGGGTTGGAAGATGACCGGACGGCGAAAAGGTAAGTAGGGGGTCGGTGGGGTAGTGGGTGGGGGGGTTTACTTTAGGTGGATTTGACAATGGTCAATTCCACCGCAAACAATTGTGCCACAGCCAAACTGTATACATCTGATTTATTAGGTCTTTTTGGCTTCAATTTATCGGCTTATTCATTTGTGAAGGATCATGGGAGTTATAATCCAAAATATATGGAGGGGGATTCACATAATGACTGCATAACCAAGGTGTGCGTATATATAAAATAAAGGTGAATTGGAAAAACCGTAATCGGCCTGGGGAGGCCACAGAGAATAGTGGGTGGCTCAGCACAAAAGTGGCAGATATCGATCTGACGAAGAGAACAATGGTACACAGAAGGATGCTGCAAGGAAGGTGAAGGGATGCATGGCTATGGAGTGAGGCAGAAAGAGAACACACAGGAAGCAACTAATGCAGTAATAGAAGGAAGGAAGATCGGACAAGCATGGTGGAGAAATGGCAGCAATGGGGAGTGGAGGCAGCTGCAGGTTGCAGCATTCCCCTATTAGTCAAGCTGCATGATATACACAAATTGATAGCTGATGGCTGCTGATATTCAAGGGAACAATGCTGTGGGATGCCTGCACGCAACACCTGATCATTGTTGGCTGGTTTGAAGACCTACAAAGTGGAGCACCAATTGATTCCTGGGTCCAGCTGGTGCAGGCACGCAAGGGAAAAGATGTGAGATGTGCATCTTTCTTGAAATGAGCTTGCTATTTTCTCAGTTCATATGACTGGTTGATGTAGATGAGTATTTTTACATGATTTTTGTCAGGGAATGAGTGGCAAGTCCACATCTATGTTATTGTGCGATACACATAGGGTGTCCAGGGCAGTGCTCAGATGTGTTTGTTTCTGGTTGATCTTTGCACTGTGCCTTATTTCTTATGTTCTCTTGTGTGTTGGTGGGTGTCTGGGTGCTCATTATTTGTTGTGGGGCAAGTGTAATTGGTAAGAGATTTTTTTGTATGTGTTGTGTGCTTTGTTGTGTGTGACTTGTATACTGTTGTTTCAACTTGCTATGACAGTGTCAGTGGATGGTGCAGTGGATTTTATGACTATGGAAACATACATTTTGCCTCTCCCCGACACACATTCTCAGGGTATTGTTATGGGCACAGTGGATTGGCCACAATTCATCATTGAATGGCACCAGGGATGTGGCTTCTCTGTGTGTGTCCATAGGGGCTGGTATTTATGTGAACTATGATTGCACATGGTGATTGCGTGCAGTCTCTACCTGTGCCCTATGTCCAACCAAGGTTCATGGGTGGTGCCTGTGGCGGAGGGCAATGTCCTTCCTGCATCTCTACTGGTGTGCCACACCGTCTGGTGACATTGTGCAGGACAAATCTGTCCCAATAATTTTACATACTGCTGGTGAGTCATATAGTAATACCCCACCAGAGTGGTCAAGGGAGCAGAAACGTGAATTGAGCACTCCAAATGTGCACTCCACTATGCTGCTAGTGGCTATATGTGCAGCATTATACCTTACCCCTGCTTGTGGCAGGATTTCTGAATGTCATGAGCAGGAATGGTGAGAGTGGGTAGGCACTGTCCACTGTAAATGTGTAGACGGTTGTTATTAGCATAGATTGTCATGGTCAGCTGTTTAGTGTGTCATGTGACTGCATGCATGTGAATGACAGTTGATACTCAACAAGCAGCCAGATGTTGCGGAAGATTCCCTATGTCAGTGCCAGGTGGAATGGTGAGCGGTGGTAGATGTAACTGGCATGTGTGCTTCCAGGAAAATTGGCATTAACTTGCATGATAACTCCTTTTGCATCACATATGACCTGCACATTGATGGAATGCCAATGCTTCTGGTTGCAGTAAATGTTCTCTGTCAATCGGGGGGGGGGGCATAACGCAACATCTGTGTGATCAATGGCTCCAAGTACATGTGGGAAGTGTTCTACTGCATACAATTCCTGGCAACACTGAGCCCTTCCTGAAGTGTGTGGCTCATGTATATGTGACTACGCAGGCATGGTCATGATTTGATACAGTCCAGAACCTGGTGTAGACACCAGGGTTGCGTGGCCTGAGATATGTCCCCTACAATGGCAGTGGTGCACTGGAAGGATCCTATGGTTATGAAATGTGGGGCTGTCAGCCCCTTATCCAGGGGGGTGGTGAATGGGAGCAGATAGTGGGTGATGCAAGGTCTTCCTCTCATTCTCTGACCAGGTCTAGGCTGACATGGGGGTGGAACCTGTACCTTGCATACACCTGTTCATCTGGCATCCCGAACAGTGTGGTGCATGTTGTGAAAATCTGGAGCCCACGCATTCTCCTTCTCCTTCTGTGTCCATGTATGATGGCTCCCAGTATACCTGCATTCATCCTGTCTGACCGATGTTGGAATGGTGAGTATTGTGTGCTTTATACGCGTTGTTTCTTTTGGGAATTGTACTTTGCGTGTACTATCATGTGGCAATAAGATCACAAGGTTTGCATGTGACTTTTCCTGATGTGAAGTTGTGCATTCAACTCCTTACATACGGTTATGTTTGCATTTGGATGGGCATGTGGTTTCTTTGTGTGCACCGCCCCTCAACACGCCCACAGTGTTCCTTGTTCTTCCTCAATTTTGGCAGGGGAATGGGGAATTTGCAAGTTCTGCTCCCTATTTATTTTGTTGCATCTGCCTGTGCCACATTTTTCATAGAGTGTCATGCATAGCGCTCGACTGCATGCAAAGACGTGACAAATACACACAAAGCACCAGAAATGTATTCAAAGTCTGTTACTTAAATCACAGAAAGGAATTTTGCATGCTGAGAAGTGTGCAAAGTCACGTTTTAGCATGCAACGAATTCTATAAATCAGACCCATGCACCCATGCACTTGCGCGATCTGAATGACACCTGGCCTAGTAGGATCGTTGTCTGTCTCCCCTTGCTCCCCCCTCCCTGCCTTGTCGCGCCTTGAAACACTTGTGTATAGGCGCGTTACAAATGCCATATCATATCATATCATATCAGACCCTCACTCTGTTCCTCCTTGCATTTGAAAGTCAATTGTTCAACGTCTTTGCAGAACATTGTTGATGTCAGGTGGAAAGGTTTGACATTTTTTATATGTAGCTGAAACTTAAACAATTTTATCAGATTCAGAGCAGTGGGAGCAGATTAATCTGATGAGTATATTTGCAGAAACAAACTTCTGCTTAAGTTATCAATTTTCATACTGGTGTATATATCTTATATATACACCCTCTGTGGTTATTAATACATAGAACAACATATATTAATGATCATTCCAGGCAATGAGATAACATATTCCACAATGTAGACCCACATATGGAAATTTATCATTTGATTTAAAAAGGTAAAACAGTCTTCATAATAATGTTTGAAACAAAATAATGCGTTTCTCTGAAACCACTGGCAAGTATGGGCATGAGAGAAACATATTTTATGTTTTATGTAGCTCTCTGGTCCAAATGTCAAATCAAATGTTAAATGCTGGACATATTCTGTAAAGAAACTCGTGATTCCTATTTTGGGGATACATGCCATTTGACCCATGTTCTAATGTTAGATGTGTTACAATAATTGTAAAGGCTTGAGTGGAGAATTATGTATCTATTTGGAATGCTGGTACACCAGCTTCTATCTCTTACTATCCTCAGGGAACCAGGTTCAGACTCCCAACACCCATGTTCCATGTATTCATCAAAGACCAGATTCCAATTACTTCATAGGCTATGGTAGATTCTAAAGGACGCCATTCAAAATTTCAATATGAGATATCTGAGGGTTCCAGAGATCTCAGATTCCATGAGAAATGCCTTATAACTTAGACAATCCACATACACATTGTACATTATTCCTTTCCAGTGACCTAGCTCGTACAAAGGGTTCCCTCAAATACTTTTAATTGCTTATCTGGGATGTTTATTTAATTGTACCTTACATTTGTCTATATACTCTGTGATCATTGTACTAAACAAATGTTCACTTTAAAAGGCCAAGGACAGGCAGTGTCATTAACTGGGATCAGTTGGCACTACCAGGTAAGCTCTTCCTTTCAGGCTGTCTAACTTCGTCCAAAATCCCTCTCAGATCACAACCCGGTTCTCTTCTGCAAAAGGTCTCTGCATGCATTCCAATCTAGGAAATGTCCTCTTAAGGTGAATTACCATCACCTGATTCTAGTTGGAATTTAATTTTGCTTTTCGCTGGTCGAACAGGGTCTCTTGCTTTTCTGCTTTCTCAAAGTTCCCTTTTCCTCCAACGTGGTTCAGTTTAAATACCCAGCAAACTCAACCCATGGAGCACCCTTTGACGTAATATTTGTGTAACCTGTGATAGGTTTCATTAACATTCTAACACACCCTATGGCCCTCCTCCTATATTCTATTTGCCCAATGTATTTGGATGTGTCATAAGCACATGTGATAGCTTTGAATCATCCACCCACTCAGGATTCAGGAATCAAAATTAGACTGGACTATTCATTTTTTTGTAATTCTTTGTAAGGACATGTGATCATATTGAGAATTATATATTCACACACCTGAGAATATTCTTAATACAGAGATAACATTTGCATACTTGTCAACTCAGGCATAATGGTGTTATGAAAATATGCAAATGTGTTAAAAATTATCAATTTCAATAGATCATTTGTATATGCATGTGATCCATATTAATGTACTGAATCTAAATCAGTATCTAGTTCGAACGCTTTTTGGAGAATATTTTATTCTTAAACTAGCTTAAGTACCCGGCTTTGCCTGGGATGACCCTGCTCTATTTTTTTGTCATATTCCACCGAAAAAGATGAACAAATATTGTTGTTTGCCACAAAGGAAAAACGCAATACATGCTAATTTCACTAATCACTTGAACCCCACATTTTCCTTTATGTCTGATTTAAATTCTCACATGAACATCATCAGGCTGATTCATGGAATTAATGTGCGCCGAAAATTTCGGCGCAAGCGTGCGAAAACGTACGATTCGCAGTGAAAGAGCGAAAATCGCAGTGCAAGTGCGAATATCGCGGGGAAACCAGCGCACATCTATTCATGGAAGTCCGTGCGCGAGTAAAATCAGGGATGTGCGCTGAAAAAGTGCGCGGCGCACGCCGGAGCACAGGTCATCTAACGGCGTGTACTAAGGCCACAGCGAAAGCGAACATAGCGCGGCGCACATAACAAAAGTAGGCAGAACACGGGGCGTAACACTCTGAATGGGGAACAACTCGTGAAAATGTGGGCGGTACGGGGGAAGTACAGGAGGCAAGTGCGCGGAACGCCCACACGCTCGCCTACAACACGTATTCATGGAATCGAATAGGGCAAACCAGCGCACGGGCAAAGACGTGCACTGACCCAAATCCATCTGCCACACGAAGGCAGGCCGTAGCGTCCCTGCGCTGGAAATAAATGTGGGCCAAAATGTGTGCTAACAAAAAGCACGAATATACAGCTCTGATGAATGTCCCATACTGTGGCCCCCTAGGACAACTGACGTGCAAAGGGGTACGCGACAAACAGCGACACCCGCTGTGTGAAAAATTAGCTTGTGCGTGTATTTCGTGTGTGCGCGTGAAGTTTTACACGCGATTGGGCCTGGGGGAGTGGGGTACGTGTATTTCAGGGGTGCGCGTGAAGTTCTACATGCGATCGTGACTGGGGGAGTGGGATACGTGTATTTCAGGGGTTCGCAGGAAGTTTCAAACGCGATAGGCCCTGTGAGAGTGGGGTGCGTGTATTCCTGGGGTCCGCGTGAAGTTGCACACGCAATTGGCCTGGGTACGTGTGAATATCGTGTTCACGGGAAGTCTCACACACGATAGGACCTGTGCGAGTGGGGTGCGTGTATTCCTGGTGTTCGCGTGAAGTTTCACACGCGATTGGGCTGGGTACGTGTAAATCTGGGGTGCGCGGGAAGTTTCACACGCGATTGGCCTTGGTCGAGCAGGGTACGTGTATTTCGGGGGTGTGCAGGAATAATCACACGCGACAGGCCCTGTGCGAGTGGGGTACGTGTATATCTGGGGTGCAGGGGAGTCCTACACGTGAATTGGCAAGGTGGGTCCTCCCAGGTGTTCCCTCTTCACCCTCCATGGCCCATGCAGGCAGCCCACACCACAGGGGACTTCATGTTCCGCAGGCAGCCCATCCACCATGGGCATGTCCCCCAGGCAAGCCACATGACAGCTTGCACTACTGATCACCAACGCATGACCCCCTCCACCCCCACCCCCCAGCAGTGCAAGGCACCTGCCAGCAGGCCCCCACTCATGTCCCACTCATGTCCCCTTGTACCCCCATCCCCCCAGCAGTGCAGGGCACCTGCCAGCAGGCCCCCACTCATGTCCCCTTGCATACCCACCCCCCAGCAGTGCGGGGCACCTGCCAGCAGGCCCACACTCATGTCCCCTTGCACACCCACCCCCCAGCAGTGCAGGGCACCTGCCAGGAGGCCCCCACTCATGTCCCCTTGCACACCCACCCCCCAGCAGTGCGGCCACCTGTCAGCAGGCCCGCACTCATGTCCCCTTGCACACCCACCCCCCAGCAGTGCGGGGCACCTGCCAGCAGGCCCCCACTCATGTCCCCTTGCACACCCACCCCCCAGCAGTGTGGGGCACCTGCCAGCAGGCCCACACTCATGTCCCACTCAGGTCCCCTTGCACCCCCACCCCCCCAGCAGTGCAGGGCACCTGCCAGCAGGCCCCCATTCATGTCCCACTCATGTCCCCTTGCACCCCCAGCCCCCAGCAGTGCAGGGCACCTGCCAGCAGGCCCCCACTCATGTCTCCTTGCACACCCACCGTCCAGCAGTGCGGGGCACCTGCCAGCAGGCCCACACTCATGTCCCACTCATGTCCCCTTGCACCCCCAGCAGTGCAGGGCACCTGCCAGCAGGCCCCCACTCATGTCCCACTCATGTCCCCTTGCACCCCCAACCCCCCAGCAGTGCGGGGCACCTCCCAGCAGGCACACACTCATGTCCCACTCATGTCCCCTTGCACCCCCACTCCTCAGGAGGGCACCTGCCAGCAGGCCCCCACTCATGTCCCCTTGCACCCCCAGCCCCCAGCAGTGCAGGGCACCTGCCAGCAGGCCCCCACTCATGTCCCACTCATGTCCCCTTGCACCCCCAGCAGTGCAGGGCACCTGCCAGCAGGCCCCCACTCATGTCCCCCTGCACCCCACCCCACAGCAGTGCAGGGCACCTGCCAGCAGGCCCCCACTCATGTCCCCTTGCACACCCACCCCCCAGCAGTGCGGGGCACCTGCCAGCAGGCCCCCACTCATGTCCCCTTGCACACCCACCCCCCAGCAGTGCGGGGCACCTGCCAGCAGGCCCCCACTCATGTCCCCTTGCACACCCACCCCCCAGCAGTGCGGGGCACCTGCCAGCAGGCCCCCACTCATGTCCCCTTGCACACCCACCCCCCAGAAGTGCGGGATACCTGCCAGCAGGCCCCCACTCATGTCCCCTTGCACACCCACCCCCCAGCAGTGCGGGGCACCCGCCAGCAGGCCCACATTCATGTCCCACTCATGTCCCCTTGCACCCCCAACCCCCCAGCCGTGCAGGGCACCTGCCAGCAGGCCCCCACTCATGTTTCACTCATGTCCCCTTGCACCCCCACCCCCCAGCAGTGCGGGGCACCTGCCAGCAGACCCACACTGTTAGGCGGAAACCTGTGCAGTTCCCTCTGGGACCACTGCAAAAGATTTAGGACTACAGGTGTTTGGCAGTAAACCCACTTGGTAGCAGTCTGTACCAGACAGATTCACTTGGTAGCTGTGGCTGAGCAGTCAGACTTCCCTCAAGAAGAGTTAGGCAGTATGTGGAGTATACAGAATAGGGCAATTTACACAGTAGAACAAGCAAACACGGACAGAGCTTCGGTGTAAAGATATATAGTTATTTATTTATAAAAACACATCTATGGAAAACACACTGGCACTAATACGGCAAACAACTTCAATCACAATTACTATAAGTAAATCAATCCCCCTAACAATAGTTCGACAAGTCTAGGTTCAACGGCACCACTTATATGCAGACAGAGGTGAATGCTTTAACCTAGATGGCACTCTAGTATTCGTTAGGACGGGAGAGAAAAAAGCAGGGTATGAAATCAACTCGGTACCAACACTTTTACGAACAAATGCAAGGAAAGTAAGGCAGGGTCTACTGTAGATCGCAAAGGTCAGAGGCCAGGCCCACTCGGAGAGAGGCAAGCCGATATGTCCCAAAAAGGTATCACAGTGGAAATGCACTTCGAGTCTTTGTCGCAAATTGTTATAGAAAGATTGGACCAGTTCAGAACAGAAAGTTAAGAAGGCTTAGAGACGACCCAATGGAGAGGCGAGGATTAAGACACCTCATGCTAACCGACACAAGGGAAGCCAGGCGGACACGGTACCTTGTTTGTGGAGAGACAGCTCCGGCGGGGGCAGTTGTTCCTGGTGGTGGATGCAAGTCGGGGCTTTGCCAAGAGAAGAGATGCTCTCGTCGTCGAAGGAAAGTTGAAGATCGTTGCACCACCAGGGAAGAGACCAGCCGCGGAGTGCTCCGTCACAAGGCACCACCTTTTGGTCGGGGTACAGGGGTAAGTGGCTACCCGGTTCCCGGGGTGCTCTGCAGGGGCAATTCGACCACTACGTCCTGGAAAGAAGACCAGTCAGGGGAAGAAGACTCTCCAACCGGGAGATCTCCTCTGTTGTTGGGAAGTGGTGAGTCGGTTCAGCAGGGCTCTACCGGAGGTGTCGTCGTTGCAGGTCTGCTCAGCTTTACCCTCGTCGGTTTCTTAGGTCCTGTGGCAACCTCTGAAGATCCAGTCCCAAAAGCCCTGCTTTTATGCAGAAAACCCCCATTCATTCAGCCTAGCTGTCAATCAAAACACGCTAAGTGGTGAGCGGAGTGGCTCACCACTTGGGCCAATCACACCAGAGTGCGACTTGAGTTGGCAAGGCAACTCAGTCAAGGGTGCCTAAACCCCCTCCCACACACCCTGTGGTACCCAGACAGAATGGCACCACTTTGGAGGGCCTCTGTGCAGAAGCCCGCCAAAAGTGGAACAAAGGGCTCCACCTTTGGTTTAGGAGTCACAGAGACGAACACAGACGCCATTTTAAAAAACGAGTTCTGTCAGAAAATACCAACCGATAGATTTGTTTAAGACAAATAAACCGGTGGTATGTTAGAGACTAACAAGAAAAAGTATTAATCTCCAACAATGGGAAGAATCCCATAGGGTTGTATTCGGGGTCGAATATAACAAGTAGTTTCCACTGCCACCAGCCAAAACTCGACGAGGGGGGACGGGACAGTGCCCCCTCGAATAACAGACCCAGGAGTAATCGAATTACCACCACTAGTATGTCCACAATAGGATGGTTTGTACTAGTTCTGTTAATAAATTTAGGTCTAGTAAAGCCAATGGTGACTTTACATGCCCTGGGAGACAGTAGTCAGTCCCAGGGTATGGAGTCTATGGTGGGGATCCTCTAGGACGCCCCAGTGTTACGGCACGGAGGGTGCGGTGTAACACACATAAAAAAACATATGAGACCCTATGGAGTAAAAGACCCCATAGCCCATCGAACACATTGACATTCAAAGGAATTACACACATTCATGTCCAAGAGTGGGAGAAAAAGAGTCTCACTCTTGGCAGGATGGAAAAAAACAAACTCCAGAAATCCAGCAAAGCTGCTGCGGGACTCACTAGGTTAGCAAATTCAGCCTAAACAGAGAATTCTCCCTAACACTCGCCCCCCCCCAGACTAAGGGACAGGAGGATTCAATCCACTCCTGGATGAATCTCATACCTCTAGTCGATGACATACATCCTAGAGAGACCATCAGCATTTTGGTGGTGACACCCGGACCTGTGCTCAATGGTGAAATCAAACCCTTGCAAGCAGATGGACCATCTCAGTAGTTTTGGGTTTTCCCCTTTCATTTGCATTAACCATCTCAAGGGTTGGTGGTCAGTCTGAATGACAAAAGTAGAACCATACAAGTATGGGCTAAACTTCTTCAGAGCCCACACGATAGCAAAGCATTCTCTTTCGATTGTTGCCCACCTTGTTTCAGGATCCTTCAGCTTTCAGCTGATGAAGCAAAAAGGGTGCTCCCTACCTTTCCCATCCAGTTGACTGAGTACCGCACCTATTCTTACATTTGAAGCATCTGTCTGCACAATGAAAGTTTGGTGGTAATCAGGAGCTCTGAGTACTGGGGCTTGGCAAAGAGCCTTTTTCAGGTTTTCAAAAGCCTGATTAAACTCCTCGTTCCATCTAACCTTTTTAGGAAATTTGGGAGAGGTGATGATATTCAGTGGAGAAGCTATGGTCCCATAGTTCTCAATGAAATTCCTGTAATACCCAGTGAGGCCTAGGAAGGCTCTCACTTGGGTCTGAGTAGTAGGTGTTGTCCAATTTTGCACAGCTTCAATCTTACTGAGCAAAGGCCTTATTTCTCCACCTCCTACCTCATGTCCAAGATAGACTAGCTTACTCTGTCCAATTTGGCATTTACTCACCTTTATGGTCAGATTGGCTCGTCCAAGAGCCTGCAAAACATCTCTCAGGTGGGTTACATGTTCTTCCCAGGAATTGCTGAACACTGCTATGTCATCCAAGTATGCCATGCAGAAGTCCTCCATCCCATTCAGAACCTGGTTTACCATCCGTTGAAATGTAGCAGGTGCATTTTTCAGTCCGAAAGGCATTACCTTACACTGGTATAAGCCAACGGGGGTAGAAAATGCAGTTTTCTCCTTGGCATGGTCTGTCAGGGCTATTTGCCAATAGCCTGACTTCAAGTCAAATGTGCTGAGGAACTTGGCTGCGCCAAGTTTATCCACCAACTCATCTGTTCTTGGCAAAGGGTGGGCATCAGTCTTTGTGACTGCATTAAGAGCTCTATAATCCACGCAGAATCTAAGTTCTTTAGATCCGGCCTTTGGTACTAACACAACTGGGCTAGACCATTGACTAGTAGAGGGCTCTATTACCCCGAGATCAAGCATCTTGCTGACCTCACCTTTGATGTGGGTTCGTACGTTTTCTGACATTCGGTATCCTCTGCTTTTGACTGGCAGACAATCCCCACATCCCCAACCACATGCACGCCCGTTGCGCATGGGAGGGGAAAGGGCATGGGGTGAGGCAACCCGTACGCAGCTGGTGGCTAATTACTTCACCTAAAATCACACCCCTGTGGAGTGCATACAGCCCTGGCACATACCAGCTGACTATCAATGATGATGAGTCAAGTGACAGTCAACTCTCACAACCATACCAGTCTGAGATTGTTCACCTGGTAGTGTTCCATTGTGTGCATCCCTACCTACACAAACACCACCAATGCTGTGTCATCAAAATACACACTTCTCTGCTGCTAAAATCATTACCCCCTTGCAAGATACAACATGAAAACAGTGCCATGTCACCCAACACCTCCCCAGCACTGCCACCCAACACACCATGGCATGTCATGCTATGTGAGAGCAAACGAAGGAATACCCAAAACATGACACAAGTGTCACAAAGTACAGTGTTCCGAATGGAAAATGGCCACACACAATATGCTCCCATTAATGTAGAACTGACAACACACATGACCAAAGACTTACCACAAAACAATGCAGCTAGCCACCCCAAACATAGCATTCACATGACAGGACTAAGTTAAAGGATACGTAGACTTACAACCTGGTGATGCTAGCACATCGACCACTTCCAACTGTACAGTGTTGGTGCCACGCAAATCTGGAAGTGCACTGATTACAACATGACGGCCTTGTGAAGACATGAGGAATCAACCTGCAAATTAGGAGGGAGACATGGATGCACAAGCACACATCAATACACCATGCAGTGTACAATACTACAACAATATGCACTAGGAATGTATACACAGTATTGACTACAGACTGCCCAAACATGTCATGGGAGTCCAACGTCACTGTGTAAGTTACTGTCACTTGGGCACACCCTTTGCAAGCCCATGGTAACGGGAAGCAGGAGGGGTGTGTGTCTCACAAACCAAAGCATCTAACCCAAACTCAGGACAAGCCTGCATGTGCCCAGCCGGAATACAGTGGATGCCCACGGGAGGCACACAAGGCAACACACTGTAACAAAAACTCAAAAATCAAAAATCAAAAATCAAAAATGGCCATGTGGAGGCCGGGGGTGGGGGGGTGGGGGAGGCCACCCAGGAGGCCCGAGGACGTGCACACCAACAGCCACATGTGTGGATGTTGCGAAAAAAAACCACCTCCATGGGCTCATGGCCTGCACGGCTACGCTATCGTGAGAGATTCAGAATCGCTGTGGTCGCTCTCATCACCCTGTGCTGCTGCCGCCACAGGAGGTGGTGGTGCTATGGGAGGCAGCCCACGCAAAGCCCTAGTTTGGTCCTCCATGGCAGGAAGCATGCAGGTGTGGAAGGTCTCGTTCTGGAGGAATATGGTGCGGAGATCCCCATGCACCACCTGACGTGATGCCCGGACCTCCTCCCGAGTTGCCTGCATCTCTGCTGAGAGCGTACGTGTGACCCGCTCCAGCAGCTGTTCTGTCCTCGTGACAGTGGAAGCCTCAAGCTCCACAAGAGTCTGCCTGAGGTGACGGACTTCTACCCTCAGGGCTTCCCTCTGGCCCTGGGACTCTAAAGAAATGGCTTCCCGCAGAGTGTCCAGGGCTGCCCGTCTGTCCCTGTTGGATGCCAACATGTCCTCCCTGAGTGATTGGCAAATGGAGTCTGTTGCCTGCTGTAGTTGCTCCATCTGCCTTTCTGTGGGGACAATGGAAGTGGCCACCCTCTCCATAGCTTGAGCCATCATCTCAGATGCTGCTGCCTGTTGGTTTGCCATACCGTATATGGATTTCTCCCATGCGGTATTGCCTGGTGGCATACGGCCACCGCGTTGGCGGGCACCACACCTGTCTGGGGCAAGGCAAACTGTGCCTTGCTGTGTCGGCGCTGCCTGAGGCTGCAGGACTGCATTCCCCCTCTGATCTGCTGGCCCAGGAACAGGATCAGATGTTGCGGAGTGTGGCCCTGCATCCATAACCACCAAAGGCAGACCTACCAACACTGACATCCCCATAGTGGGCTGTACCACTGGTGCAGGTGGGTCGGACAGAACAGAATCCCTCCCAGAAACACCTACCTGCGAAGCCACATAGGTCTCATCATCCGAATCAACACCCGAAAAGAGGTCTGGGGAGGTGCACTCAGAGACACCCCTGGAGAGAACGGTCTGCAGCAAGAGTGGGTTCTCACCCACCACCACACTCCGTCCCCCACTGGTTCCCGGTCATGACTGAGATCCCTTCTGGGTCTGCACCATCTCCTCACCCTCAACAGCATCCAGTGAGTCATACCCTGCAGAAACATGAAAGACAAAAAATGGAAACAGGCATTAGCACCATGGCACACAATTAGGCCTGACAAGCTACAGAACCAGTACTTGATTGACACATGTCCCACATGACTATAACCCTTCCATGCATGCACTATCACTGAGTTTGAAGGGGAGAAAAATGTCAGACACTGATGACACCAAGATGGAAGAGCAACACATTAGCTGCATGCTGGCTAGCAGAGCCATCACACATTGGCCTGTGAGTGGCATGTCCAATCCACATACATGACACATGCCATCACACAGATGACATGTGCCATAGGCACATCACATATCGTTTGACAATAGGGCTGAGAAATGCATAGTGAAAGTGGAGGGATCGAAACAATCAGCCTGAATGAACAATGAGAAATACGGAACAATATTGTTCAAGATGCCACTTCAAGGGCAACTGGCGTGATGTTGCACAAAAAGTCTACTGTGGGCAGAAGGGATACTGTAATACCCAAATCCAGGGGCGCAGAATGTTTTGGATGAAGCACATGGGTGACCCAAACCACTCAGACACACACGTTCACCTGGCACTCAATCAGAACCCCTCACACACACAACATACACATGGATCACACACACATGCATGTGCACTCACCGGACAATGCCTCGTCATCTGGCAGATCTCCCACACCTTGGATCTGTTCCTCTGTGACGTAGGTCCCAGCAACAGACTCATGTACAGTGAGTTCAATGTCCTCTTGTGGAGACCCACCTCCAGTCACCAGAGTAGCGGCATGACTTGAGGCCATCTTTTTCTTTGCCCTGCGCTTAAGGTCATTCCAGCGCTTGTAGCACTCACCAGCTGTGCGCCTCACTGATCCAAGGGCACTTATGATGTCCGAGACGGTCTGCCAGTGTGCCTGACGTCGAGCAGGTGTGGTATTGCACCCTGAAGTGATCAACATTTCGCTGTCATGTGCGGACACATACTGCACAAGTGCATCACGTTCGGTATCATTGAAGCTAGGCTTCCTTTGCCTGCTGGACTGCGCAGCCTGTAGTGGACGAGCAATCTTCCTCTTTTTTTTGGAAGGTGGTGGGGATCCTGAGTGGCCTACGCCACTCTGGCCACAAGGGGCAGGAGCACCGGTGGACTGGGTAGTTGTAGTGTGGGAATGCACACTGAGCATGGGACTTGGTGCAGACATTGGCTGAAGTGTTACGTAGTCAGGGGGAATGTTAGCAAGATGGACTGGGACCAACACTGCCCTGGCTGGGAGAGTCAGAGCTCGGGTGGATGGAGCTGCAGCTGCCCCTGCAGCCTCCCACCCTGCCTACTCGGGTCAGCAGATGACATAGCTGCCCCTGATCCACGTGGCCTGGTGACACCAACTTTCACCGCCACACGTAGCCTAGACTTGGCGACCTGGAAGTCACCCTGGGAGTCACCCTCTGCCAGGTCAGGTGCCACAATGGGCCGGTCCAACAAGGGCTGAGCAGAAATGGTGTCAGCCACGTTTCCCTCAACTATGGGGGGGGGCATGGGTGTCCCTGACTGGTCCTCCACACATGGGGGGCTAGAGGATCCCTGCAAATCCCGGCCACGTCCCCTACCGCACCCACCACGGCCACCTCTTGAGGCTCGGCCACCTTTGCAACCCTTACCACTTGGTCGCCTCCCAACCATGGCACTGATGTTGTTGTGCGTATGGGAGTTGCAGTAAACTATTTTCCTGGGCAATTGGGTGTCAAAGGGGTAGGGTACTAGATGGAATTCGTACCCTAGTGCTCTAGCAAGGCTGTATGTGACCCCTGGGGAAAGATGACGGGTCACGCAACGCACAGGCACCCCAAAAACAGAAAATAACGTGCATGCAACCCCTCGTAGACCACGTGCGTGGAAAAATGAACCTGCACTACGCTGTGGCACCCAGAAACACAAAAATGAACGTACGCGTGTTACACGCAGCCTACAATGACCTCTGAAGGGGTACGCGACACACGAGGCAAGCACAGTTGTAAATACGTGCGAGACTCACCGTCTGCCTGGAAAATGTGCGTGAAAAATACGTTGGCAACACCCCCGCCAAAAGAAGAATTGTACACTGTCTGAGGAGACAGGACAAAAGAAGAAGTGAACGCTGTTTGAGGAAACAGGCCCAACAGAAAATCAGAAAAAAGCTGTCAGAGGTAACAGGGAGTACGAACTAGAAACGCTGTGAAGTAAATCGCGTGTGAACCGACAAGAAGTACAGATTTCACCCACTCGCTCTCCACGAAAAGCACGTACAAGGAAATGATGTCCTAAACGTGCCTTTTGAACCGGCCCACACGTGCAACGTCACTTCCGCATATACGCACTAGGGCCCTAACCTCCAATTACACGAGCTGACACTCAGACGTGCAGTTCTTGGACGTGTAACATGCACCCGGGTTCAGGGAAATGCCTGCGTGCGCACATCACAGACGCGCTTACGCGCTAAGGGCCTTTAGTCCAATGAAATCGTGTACGCGTGCTGACGTGCTTATACGCTAAGGGCCTTTCATCGAATTACACGCTGACGTACTAGATATTCACGTGCCAAATCACTCTGCATCAAGCTGGCCACGCGTACACACACACGGAAGACCACGGTCCTGCCCAGAAGGCCATTTTCCGGCCCCCCAGAGCCCTGAGGACGCTCCCACCAGCCATCTGCTGCTGCCTGTCTGCCTGCTGCCCACGTGCCCTGCTATTTGGTGCCTGCACGTCAGCCCGGGGTCCAGTTGCTGTGTCCACCCGTGCTGGAACAGAAGACTCCCAACTGGATTCCATCGCTCCACAGCCCAGCCCCAGGACCCAGTTGCCCACCCACACCTGCCTCTGGGGTTGCCATGTCGGGCACTACACCATCTGGCACCACTGGCGACCCCCAGCCAGAGAGGCAGAGGGCCACCAGCTTCACTGCCACCGAAGTTGGTGTCCTGGTGGAGCAAGTCCTGGGGCAGTATGATGCCCTCTTCGGAACATCATGCGCCAACAAGGAAGGACGGGAGAGGATCTGGGATGATGTAGTGGTTGCCATCAACGCGGAGGGGGTGGCAACCCGCGACATCAAGCACGTCAAGAAGCGCTGGGAGGACTTCAGGTCCAGGACCCTCCACAAGGCCCGGTGCCTCACGGAGGGGGGCCGGGCACGCCTGAGTGCCATCCAGATGAGGGTCCTGGAACGCATAGGCCCAGCGCTCCACGCCCAGATCCTACGGAGGCAGACCCGTCTGGAGTTGAACGGTAAGTGGCCAAGCATTGCTGTGTGAGACAGTGCATGTTGCAGTGTGCTGGTAGTCTGATGCTTGCCTGTATGTGTGACATAGGCCATGTATGGATATGTGTGTGTGCAGGGACATCATGGTCATGCATGTGAGACAAGTTATGTGTGAGCCACATGGTTGGTGCATGTGTTTTAAAGCGACATGGGGAGCTCTATGTGGAATGCACACATGAATGCATGGCTGTCTCTGTTCCTGGACATGGAGGGGGGTGAGGAATGGGTGCTGATGTCATGTACATGTATGGTGCACATGTGTGTGTGTGCCTGAGAAGTGTGTGTGTGACTTTGAAACGCCATGGATGCATGTGACTTTGAAGGCAACATCTTGGTTTACAGGGGCCCTTCTACATGGATGTTGATGTTGATTGCAGGCGCACGGACTGTTTCTGCATGTGTGTTGTGTGCATTCACCCATGTGTTGTGGAATGACAGGATGGAATTGACATTTGACAGTGCCACTCATGTGTTATTGCTTCCTGTCTAGGGTATTTTGTACTGTACTCTGATGCTTGTGTTCTATGTCTCCCTCTACGCAGCGTCAAGTGAAGAAGAGGGCGGAGACGGCGCTGTGGAGCCAAGCGGCGGGGATGCCTCCACTGGGCGGCGACGCAAGGCCCAGCCACCCTCCCAGGAATTACCATCATATGGGAGCGAGGGGGCTGATGCTGCGTCTGCCTCAACGGCTGTGGCGGAAGGGCCGGGTGAGCCCCCACAGGGGCTTCCAATGGCGGAAGACGGTGTGGAGACATCCAGGTTGGTGGTCTCTACAGAGGAGGAGGAGCCTGCTACTGAGCCGCACATGGGGCCTGGTGGGGGTTGTACCACTGGTGCAAGTGGTGCAGTCCAGGGCCAGGGTTAGGAGGCAGCACAGGTCACCACGGAGGGGCCTGTGCATGTCGCTGTCCTTGACCCTGTGACTGCACCATCATGCACCAGCAGGGAGGCCCCGTCCCAGGCCCGTCTGCAGGTAGGGGAGAGTGCCATATCACCTGCCTCTCCACTACCTGCGGACGAGGGGTCCCGCGACCGTATGGGATCCGTCCTGGTGGGTGTCGCGTTGTGCACGCGTGTCATTCGTGATGACGTGCGTTCTTCCTGGATGGAGAACGCACGCCATCACGAAGAGCAGTGTTGTGACGTGGCACTGCTGGGAGGGGCCCTGGTCAGAGGGTTCCTACATGTGATGCGCACTCTGGCGGACCTCTCCTCCTCTGTGGTGGCTATGCGCCGATCGTTCTCCACATCGTCTTCCGGCCCAGATTCCACCAGGGCCCCCTGTGGACCTGGCCTGACCAACACAGCCAGCTTGGTGGAGCTCACATCCCTGCCACAGTCGGGAGTCAGCAGTCCAGCAGAGGTGGACACCACAACTGGAGACCAGCAGATGGAGAATGTGCAGGCGCCATCCGACAGGGCACATGGACAGCAGCAGCAGGAGCAGGCTGTAGGTGGGAGCAACGATGGCTCGGGGCCATCAACATCGGAGGGGCAGGCATCGGCCGGAGGGCAGGAGGACCCTGGACGGGAAGTGTCTTCCGTGTGGCAGCGGTTGGGCCATGCGATAGATCTGGAGCAGCAGCGGGCGGAAGAGGCACGGCTCACGATGGGCCCTGAGGCGGGCCGAGTGCCTCGAGGCCATTCGCAGGGAACTGGAGTTCCAGATATCATCGTCCCTGCGAACCCTCGGGGCCATGGAAGAGGACCACCTCCGGGACATCGAGCAGGAGTTCGATGATGCCTGGCCCGGAACATCAACATGTGAACCGTTGGACTTGCCCGCTGTCCTTGTAAATAGTTATTTAGTTAGTATTAGGTTTCCTTTGTTTTTTTCTTTATTTTGGACCTTTTGGACAATGGACCACATTTTTGTATATAGTTTTTTTATTAGGTAGGAGTTTTTGATAGGTTTCATTTCTTCAGTTGGGATCATGGACCCTGGATTGTTCATCTGTGTATAGTTGACTGTTGGATTCTACTTTTTTGTTTGGATTTCCCCATGGAGCAATGGTTTTCACTTTTGTTTTTCCCTTGGATTTCATTTTTGGAACTGTGACATTGGACACCTTTCCTTTGGATTATGATTTGTTGTTTTTCATTATTTTACAGACATGCAGCTTTTCTTTTTTAATTTCCATTGTCGTTTGTTTGATTTTAATCCCATTCATGTTGCTTTTAATACATTTTTTTCTTAAAACTTCGATGTGTGGTATTATCTCATTGGTTTCATGCATGTCATGATATGGGTTTTGAGATTCACTTGCACCCATTGTATGTGTGTGAGGGACATGTCTTCATTTACATACTTGCCATTGGGGTTGTGTCATGTAATTGGCATTTCTATGTGGGTGGGTGCAATACTTGGGTGGGTCTTTGGCATGTGGAGGCTGGCCATAAGGGCCAGGGATCTAGATTGTGATGACGTGTTGGCTGGGAGACATGTGTCAGGGCCTGCTGGCAGGTGAACTGCACTGCTGGGGGGTGTGGGTGCAAGGGGACATGAGTGGGGGCCAGCTGGCAGGTGCCCCACACTGCTGGGGCGTGGGGGTGCAAGGGGACATGAGTGGGGGCCAGCTGGCAGGTGCCCCACACTGCTGGGGGGTGGGGGTGCAAGGGGACATGAGTGGGACATGAGTGGGGGCCTTCTGGCAGGTGCCCCGCACTGCTGGGGGGTGGGTGTGCAAGGGGATATGAGTGGGGGCCTGCTGGCAGGTGCCCCTAAGTGCTGGGTGGTGGGTGTGCAAGGGGACATGAGTGGGGGCCTGCTGTCAGGTGCCCCTCAGTGCTGGGGGGTGGGGGTGAAAGGGGACATGAGTGGGGGCCTGCTGGAAGGTGCCCCTCAGTGCTGGGGGTGCAAGGGGACATGAGTGGGGGCCTGTTGGCAGGTGCCCCACACTGCTGGAGGGTGGGTGTGTAAGGGAACATGAGTGGGGGCCTGCTGGCAGGTGCCCCACACTGCTGGGGGTGGGGGTGCAAGGGGACATGAGTGGGGGCCTGCTGGCTGGTGCCCCACACTGCTGGGGGGTGGGTGTGTAAGGGGACATGAGTGGTGGCCTGCTGGCAGGTGCCCCTCAGTGCTGGAGGGTGGGGGTGCAAGGGGACATGGGTGGGGGCCTGCTGGCAGGTGCCCCTCAGTGCTGGGGGTGCAAGGGGACATGAGTGTGGGCCTGTTGGCAGGTTCCCCACACTGCTGGGGGGTGGGGGTGCAAGGGAACATGAGTGGGGGCCTGCTGGCAGGTGCCCTGCACTGCTGGGGGGTGGTGCTGCAAGGGGACATGAGTGGGACATGAGTGGGGGCCTGCTGGCAGGTGCCCTGCACTGCTGGGGGGTGGTGCTGCAAGGGGACATGAGTCGGACATGAGTGAGGGCCTGCTGGCAGGTGCCCCACACTGCTGGGGGGTGGGGGTGCAAGGGGACATGAGTGGTACATGAGTGGGGGCCTGCTGGCAGGTGCCCTGCACTGCTGGGGGGTGGGTGTGCAAGGGGACATGAGTGGGGGTCTGCTGGCAGGTGCCCTGCACTGCTGGGGGGTGGGGTGCAAGGGGACATGGGTGGGACATGAGTGGGGGCCTGCTGGCAGGTGCCCCTCACTGCTGTGGGTTGGGGGTGCTGGGGGAGATGAGTGTGTGCCTGCTGGAAGGTGCCCTGCACTGCTGTGTGGTGGGGGTGCAAGGGGGTAATGTGTTGGTGATCACTAGTGCAAGGTGACATGTGGCTTGGCTGGGGGGGCATGCCCATGGGCTGCCTGCGGGACATGACCAGGGGTGCAGGGTAGTCCCCTGTGGTATGGTCTGCCTGCAGGGGCCGTGGAGGGTGTAGACAGAACACCTGGGAGGACCCACACTGCCAATTCACGTGTAGGACTCCCCTGCACCCCCGTAATACATGTACCCCACTTGCACAGGGCCTATCGCGTGTGGAACTTCCCACGCACCCCAGTAATACAGGTACCCTGCTGAAATCACGTGTGAAACTTCCACGCACCCCAGAAATACACGTTCCCTGCTGGAATCGCGTGTGGGACTTCCCGCACACCCCAGTAATACAGGTACCCTGCTGTGATTGCGTGTTACACTTCCACGCACCCCAGAAATACACGTACCCTGCTGTAATTGCGTGTGAAACTTCCCCGCACCCCAGAAATACACGTACCCTGCTGGAATCGCGTGTGGGACTTCCCGCACACCCCTGTAATACACGTACCCTGCTGTAATCGCGTGTTGAACTTCCCCGCACCCCAGAAATACAGGTACCCTGCTGAAATTGCGTGTGTAACTTCCCACGCACCCCTGTAATACACGTGCCCTGCTGAAATCATGTGTCAAACTTCCCCGCACCCCGTAATACACGTACCCTGCTGTAATCGCGTGTTGAACTTCCCCGCACCCCAGAAATACACGTACCCTGCTGGAATCGCGTGTGGGACTTCCCGCACACCCCTGTAATACACGTGCCCTGCTGAAATTGCGTGTTAAACTTCCCCGCACCCCAGGGATACACGTACCCTGCTGAAATTGCGTCTGTAACTTCCAGCGCACCCCAGTAATACAGGTACCCTACTGAAATCGCGTGTAAAAATTCCCCACACCCCAGTAATACACGTACACTGCTGGAATCGCGTGTGGAACTTCCCACGCACCCCTGTAATACACGTACCCTGCTATAATCGCGTGTTGAACTTCCCCGCACCCCAGAAATACACGTACCCTGCTGAAATCGCGTAAGAAACTTCCCACGCACCCCAGTAATACAGCCCTGTATACTGGTCCAGGGTTAGCACAGCCCTTTGCGATGAATTGTGAATTTTGATGGCTTTTCCTTGCGCGAGGGCGTTCTTGGGGGTGTAACTGGGGCAGCTGCAGGGTCGCTGCGCCACTCTGCACCACGGCTGGGTTTGGAGGTTGAAATCCATGAATACGCTGTGCGCGGATATCGATTTTAGCGCACGCGGCTGGCGCAGACATTCGCACGCGCACACTGTGCGCCAGCCACGTGCGCCACTTTTGTGCGAAATTCTATGAATTACCCTGCATATGTGTATGCTAACTCTGATTATTTGCAGTGTTGTTAGCAGCGGTGGCCATTTTCGCTGCTACACACACACTGGAAATAATCGAGTAAGCATACAAATATGATATTCATGTGAGAATTTAAATCAGAGGTAAATAAAAATGTGCTGTTCAATTAATTTGTGAAATTAACATGTATCAAATGTATTGCAAAACAAATCAATGAAAAGAAAGGCACATTAACTCTCTCCTAAACAAAATTGAAAACAAAAAAACCCCGAAGACCAGTTTAGCACAGACAGCGCGATGATGAGAACTTTCTACAAATGACCTGTAGATGGCGCGCTGAACACCACAAAATGTAATGCCGAAAAAACTAAAAATGAATTATTTTGGGAATGGGAAGACCTATCAAGCTAGAAAGAGTTGCATTAATTTGGCAATGAAATAAAGAATATTCCATGCAAAATTCATGACGCCATGAGGCAGAAGGTTTGAAAGACATGGCCAGGAGGAAAAACAATGAAGAAGTAGAGGAAAATGAGTGGTGAGGAGGAAGAACCTAAAAATGTGTGTGGTGGCTGGGGTGAAAGCTAAAGTAGGGGAATGAGAGGACTAGGAGTGTACAGAGAAGGCAATTGGTGGTGTGGTAAATGTGTCAGTTCAGGAAGAGTTTTGAGGTGATACAGAAGCAGAGAAGGAGGAGAGTATTTAGGAGGCTTATGGCAGTGACATCAGAAGGGAGAAGGTAGAATGTGATAAAATGAAGGAATGATTAGAAGGTGCTCAGAGAAGAGGGTCAGGTAGAAGAGAGAGGGGAGCAGACACACCCTTAGACTGATGTATGTGTGTGGGGGGGAGGGGTGGAAGTCTTAACAGGTGAAAACACATCAAGGCACAGCCATTGAGAAAGACGAGAGAAGAGTTGGTGACAGGAGGTACGTGACTGGTATATGAATTACCCTTGTAAGCACCAGAATGCTTAAAATCATTGAAGAGGTAAGCAAGGACACAGCGTTTGGGACAAGAATGAGGACCCTAAGGCAAGGAGATGGATAAGACATTCTTGCCCAAAATGTAGAGAATCACTAGTGGGCGGACTGTTTTGGAATCTTCGGGCTCATCATGATAACAACTAGTCCTACATTCTGCCATTATCCTGGAATAGTGAGTCAGTGGACAGTGAGGGAATCTCTCTAAGAGTTGAGGACACGAAAGAAAGGACCTGGCACTCTAAAACAAAGATCCAACAAAGAATTGTGGGATCACTCAATACCCCCAAGACTGTCTGTGAGGAAGGTATGTTTCCTGTTTTAAGGATTTGAAAAACCCAGCAATGTTTTAACACCCAGAGACATTTTTAAACCAGAAAACTTGATGCTTGAATTCACTGGGAAAGCCATCCCATTGATGGGTTAGGTTTTCCTTAGTTCCTTGTTAGAGGCTGTGAAAAAAAACAGTGTTTCTTATAGAAAAGCCAACCGTTTTATTTGCACAAGCGTTTTACCTAACACTAACCCGTGGAATCCTTTTGCAAGCAACATAAGGAACATGTTCTGGGACTGGGGTTGTGAGCGGAAGTTATTTGTAGACTTCATTAATAAACATGTATTCAATCAATTTCCATTTCTGCTGTTGATCCCAGCCAACTTCATGACTCACATACATGATAGTGTGGCTCATACTGGTGTCATATACTTGCTTTTTCATGTATATTTGCATATTCATGCTGATACACAACACCCTGGTACAGATTGAATTTCGGGCCACCCCCTTTTCTGTTTTTGCTGTCATATAATTCATATAATGCTGTCATATAATTCACCATCTACAAAACTAAAATATGCCTCAGACTGCTTTGACATACTCCTTTGCTTACAAAACTCACACATAAATAGATTGGTGTACTTTTCTGCTTACAAAGGTCATGTCTGCTTCAGGATACTGTGTCGTACTTGCACACCTGCAAATTTCACATAAGACTTATGGGACATACTCCACTACCTATAACATTCACATCTCCCTTAGACTGCTGTTGTGTACTTTTCCCCCTATAAAATACACATCTGCCTAATCTTCTGTCTATGTATGTCAGGTTTGCTAAGGACTGCTGTAGCATACCTTTCTGCCTACAAATTTCACCTATGCCTGAGATTATGTTGGCGTACTGGAAAACCTACAAAAAAAACATGTGTGCAACGATTGCTTTGTACTACTGCTATGCCTACAAAATGTCTGTGGTGTGGACGTCTACTTGCATGATTCACATCTGAAAAACATTCAAACGCTTGGCAAACTCCCCCACCTGCAAGATTCCACAAAGTCTGAACATATTTGGTTGAAGACTAGAAAATGGCAGCTTTACTTTACTTTAGAAGCCTCATCAAGAGGGATTGGCATTTCGAAGCAATTCCTTGAACAAAATGAAAATATCATCTGTTTATGTATGTTGATACATAATCCTCCATCTACAACATTTCTGCCTATAAAATGTGCCTGTGCCTTAGAATGCTTTGACATATTCCGCTGCCTACATAACTCAAAAATACTTTGTTGTACTCCTCCTTCAACAACATTCACATCTGTTTTGGCTGCTTTGGTTTCTTCAGTGCCTTTCAAAATCGTGTCTGCTTAAGACTGCGTTGGTGCACATTGCTGCTTACAAAATGGAGAACGTTTGCTACCTGTAACTCCTGCTCTCCAGCATTGGTATCTTTCATAGTTTCAGATGCTGCGAACATTCCCTGTCGTCAGGCTGGGAATCTTTAGTTACTTTTTGATTCCCCGTGCCCTAGGCAAGAAGAACCTTCATGTTGTAGCCTAACACCCTTGTTATGGGTGTTATTAGTCCCTACCAATGGGACCTCGAGTAGCTCTAGATGAGACCCTCCTCTTCCTCTTCTCCTCAGATTCTGACCCCGTGGTGCCAGATGTCCCTGGGGTGCGAGTAGTTTTACCTGAAGGGGTGGAAGGAGGGTGCATGTGAATCTATAAAATATACCAATGCTGGATAACAGGAGGTACAGATAAGAAACGTTCTCCTTCTCCAGCATGGTATTTTTCATAGATTCACATGCTGTGAATAGACTATGTAACAGTATATAGACATTGGAGGTGCATACAGTAAAATAAAGTACACCCTCGCACCTAATGGGCAATCCATAGGATCATACCTTACTGGAACAGACATTACAGGACTTCTCTCCCTGTACACACATCCTTGGCATGCTGCTTCTCCAGGCAGAAGTGCCTTGTGAAAGCATGCAGCTCTGACCAGATGGCCGCTTGGCAGATGTCAGTGTGCGGGACCCCTGACCACCATGCCGCAGAATCCACTGTAGCTCTTGTTGAATGTGCATGTGGGGGAGCCTGAAGGGGATTCCCCGCTGACTTATGGCAGAAGACAATCGCTGACGAGATCCACCTCTCTATGCTTTGTTTGGATAGAGAATTGCCTTTATTCGTCGGGCTATGCTATACGAAAAGTTGCATTGAGCTCCTGAAGGACTGCATCCTGTCAATGTAGTATATTCACAGTAGCTTGAGGCCGAGCAAGTGCAATGGCAGCACTGCTGGTGATGAGGACTTGCTAAAAAAACCTGGAAAGAATATTGAGGAATTTTTGGGGAAATCAATTGGGCACTTTGGGGCAAATTGCGGATTTGTCATGAGAAGTACTCTATCTTTTTGGAACCACAAGTATTGCTGATTGATTGAGAGAGCCTGCAGCTCTGATACTGTCAAGGGTGGATGGATCTTCACCCCACTCCTCCTCACCTGTGTCTTCCCAGGAACTCTCCGGTCCTTCCGTCTTCTTCTTAAGTCTTGGTAACTTGGTAGGTCGTTCTCTTCGCTCCTTCTTGAGATGAAGGTAAGGGCGAGCACCCTCAGTCGCCACCCTGACCAGGGATGAGACCTGGGCTCAGGGGTAGACCAAGGGGTAAGCCCCTAAATCAGGGAAAAAGCTGGAGCAGAAAAAACCCTGATATCTGAGATGATAATAGCTGGAATCCCCGGTATGGTATTTACGGTTGGAGATAAATACAGCAAACAGTCTTTGCTAGCAGATGGGTCTTCCGGTATTGTAAGTATGCTGGAGATGGATACAGCCGACAGCCTTTGAGTATGAAGGAAATGAGGAACAACGTTCCAGGACGTAAGCACAATTCCGCAAACTGGAGAACAAACAGAAGGTTGCAATGGGCCGGAAAAAACAGGAAGGAGGGAACAATACGGGAATGCTACCAAAGAGGCTGCTGGCGGGTACTTAGAAATGGGAACAAAAACCGAAGCAAGGTAGAAGAAGGATAGCAGGTAAGAACAAGGAAGGCTATACGGTAGTCAGAAGCGGAAGTAAATCCGGACAAGCAATGAAAGTATGAATAACTGTAAGGGAGTGGTGACAAGGCACCGGGAAAGAAGAATAGACAGAATGCGCTTGTCTCGAAGACGAAGCAGAAGGAAGATGAAAGGGTTCGGAAAAGGGTCCGAACGAGGTACGAGGTTCTAAGAAGGAAAAGGCTAGGAAGGGTAAGAAGAAAATGGAGAGTACGATAGAGGTAGAGCGGAGGACAAGCACAGGTAAGGAGTGCACAACAAGAGACAGAGAGTACCCAAACGTACCTTAAAGAGATGAGTCTACAGAGGGTGAGTGGCAAACACGGAAAGAACCAAGCAAGGAGGAGACGGGGAAAAGCAAGGAAGGGGAACGCGAGAGGGAATACACAGAAACGTAATACGAAACTGCCGGCTAGTGAATCTAGACGATACAACGCACCAGTGTTAGAGGAAAGGACCTATTTATTGACAGAGGCCATAGCAGAAAAGGCATAGAACGTTGAGACCGACAGCAGGCGGCCATGTTAAGTGAGTTGCCATCAATTCCAACGCTTTCACGCCTGAAGCATGACAGATACCCTCCTAGCGGATGTAATAGCCACAAGGAAGGCTACCTTTCAGGACAGGTATCCCAGAGGTGCATAGGTCGAAATGGTTTTTTCATGAGCCCTGAGAGTATGGTGTTGAGGCTCCATTCTGGCGATATCCGTCTTACTGATGGAAAACCTCTGAAAAGACCTTTGAGGAAATGCTTTATGAATCTGCGTCTGTAGAAGGAGCTGCCTTTCTCCAACTTGGTGTACCTTGCGATGGCCACCAAGTGCACTCTAACAGAGTTGTGGGCAAGGCCTTGTTTGGCCAGACCTAACAGGTATGGCAGCACATGCTCTGGTGTCACCCGGAACGGGTTCAGTCCTTCCCGGTGTCATTGGTAGTGGGTTTCACACCACTTGTAAAATCTCTTGCACTTTAGGCAATGTCATTTTTTAGCTGAAGGGGCCCTAGCCACCGCCAGAACCATTCTACACTCCTGGGATATGTTTAGGCTTCCGAACTCCACGAAGTCAGGTGCCACGCCATCAGGCACAGTGATCGAAGGTTGTGGTTCAGAATTTTCCATTTGCCCTGTGTTATGATGTCTGTGTCATGATGCCTGCCCCCGGAAGACCAGACCAGGACCAGCAGCCCCGGAAGCAGGCATCATGCCACTTGGAGCATGCTCAAAAGACCCAGTTAGGGGCTGTTTGGGTACAGTCCTGGCGCCTATGGCGCCAGGCTCATAAAGATAAAGTCAGTCCTGGTGCCATGGGTGCCAGGCTCATTATTGATAACTTACCTGAAGCAGACCATGCTGCATACTCAACTGAGGCAGACCATGCTGCTTGAAGACTCAAGCCAAATGAGGCTTAGGAGGGACTATTTTACTGAAGGGACTATTTTGTTACTTGGGTGGGGCTGTGGAAGAATACTTACCTGGATCTTCTTCCAAGGCTATTTGAACCACGCCCGGACAGCCACACGTGCTTCGCGTTATTCTGCTTGCTGCAGCGTAACGCTCACCGTGTTTTCAGCAGCTCCAGTCTTCAGCCACGCCCGCTTCAGTCCTGGGACTCCTGAAACAAGAAGACAAAAAGGATAAAGGTTAGAACAGGAGTTTTAACTTTAATCCTTACCTGAATCCTGATCCATTTCGCCACGGAACTGAAAGACAGAAGTCTTTGAAGCATCGCTTCGCATTCATACGGCGCCGCGCTGAACTCACCTGCTTGGCGGTACTTCAGCATTCCATCACGCTCTCTCCATCTCGCGGCCGCCCTCTGACACCTAAGGAGTCAAAGACAGCAAGGTGAGCAAGGGGACTCTCTAAGGCCATACAAGCTACCCCCAAGGACTTACCTGATTTACCACGGGAGGTACTCACCTCATTTCGGGTCAGCGCAGTCAACTCTGCTTCATCGCCGTACCCCGGCCCCTAAGGGGAGAAATCAAGGACAATACCAGTTACCCCCCACAAAACTTACCTGATTTACCATGGGGGTCTCACCTCATCTCGGGTCGGCACAGTCAACTCTGCTTCATCGCCGTACCCCGGCCCCTAAGGAGAAAAACACAACAGACTTACCTGAATCTTACCGAGTGCCATTTGGAAATCTTCAAGTGGATTAATCGGCAACTTGCAAGGAATCGGATAGAGTGAAGAGCAGACATTTGAACTCTTATGAACAATTGGACTTTAGAGTCAATACTGGAACTCACCTATTCCTCTACGCCAGTGAAGTAACTTGTCATCAACGCGCCCCTGCGGTCGACGCAGGATGGAGAGCTCATCCTTCCACACCATCAGGTGAGACTAAGGAGGGGACATCAAGAGTGATCAGTGGGAAGACAACGGGAGTGGGGAAGGTGGGTTGACACTCAATTCCACGGGTGGTTAATTCCTCTTCTCCTTTGCAGAAGAATATTCTTGCGAGCCAGACAAACTAGGCTGAGCGGGCCAGTCCAGTCAGTCATCTCGGCGCTACACGTCACGCTGGTGGAAATAACAGCGGCCCAGTTCCGATCGACGCCTCCGTGGGAACCAGGTGAGCGTAACAGTCTGGTCAATTGCTGAGTCCGATGGTTTGTCTCTGGAGAGCTGGACTACCTCGGAATACCAGTTCTGGCCAGGCCAGTCCGGCGCAATGAGAATCACCTTGCAGGAGTGCGTCTGGATTGTTTGTATCATCCTGCACAGGATCGCAAATGGCCGGAACACGGCTGCGAAGAGGACATCCCACAAAAAAGCATCCGCATTTCCCATCATTCCCTGGCACACTTCTTGTTGTAGATCGTGGCCAATAGGTCTTCTTTTGGCCAACCCCAGCATTGGAACAGTGATTGGAGTGCAACTGAGTTGAGCTCCCATTTGTGGCTGTGGGACATTTGCCTGCTGAGGCTGTCCGCCATCTGATTCTAGATCCCCAGTAGGTGGAATGCTTGAATGCTGAGCCTGTGTCGCAATGTCCCAGTACCATGTGCTTTGAGCTTCCTTGGACAGTGTCTTGGATCTTGTTCCTCCCAATACATGTTGGTGGTGTTGTCTGTGAGAACTTTGACCATTTGGTTTTGTAGTATTGGGATGAAAGACTTGAGTGACCATCGAAACTGCTCTGAGTTTGAGTACATTTATATGTAGGGACCTTTTCTGGAGTGCACATAGCCCCTTGACATGTATTTGGTCTACGTGAGTGGCCCACTCCTGGAGGGAGACATCTGTAACTGGCGTTTTGTTGGGTGTTGGATACTGAAACACTTTCCCCTTGCAGATATTGGCCTTGGCTGCTCACCACTGAATCTGTGAGTGCAGCTTGAGAGGGGTCCATACCTTTTCCCCCCCATGATCCAGTATTCTGCGACCAGTTTCATGCCAGTCTCATTTGTAGCCTGCAGTGCGGGACGAGTGGTATGCATGATGCCATTGTCTCAAGGAGGTGCATGCACAGACAGACTGCTTTTACTTTGCTGGCAATGAACTTCTTCACTAGAGCCCCAAATGTATTTAGTCTGTCGCTGGAGGGACATACGCTTGGTACCTTGGTGGAGAATCCAACTCCTAGGAATATGAGCCTCTTGGACACCCGCAAGAACGATTTCTTGTAGTTGATGGCAAAGCATAATGTTTGCAATAGGTCTACTGTTGCTGCTATCAATGCCTCTGCTCGCTTTCTGATGGGTATCAGACAAGCAAATGTCATCTAAGTAAGGATAGATGTGGTGTCCCTGTTTTCATATAGTCTGGCTGCTGCTGGCACAAGGCACTTCGGGATGGTCCACAGAGGCGATTTCAGGCCGAATGGTAGGACCTTGAACTAGTAGTGCGACTTTCCAACCACAAACTAGAGGTATTTCTGGTGCCCTGGATGGATGGGTACGTGAAAATATGCATCTTGGAGATCCAGGGATGCAAGCTAGTCGTGGTGCTGCATTGCTTCTGTGACCTGCTGTAATGTGATCATAGTGAACTTTTGGCGCTTTATACATTTGTTTAACCTTCTCAGGTCTATAATGGGCCTCCATTTCCCATCCGGTTTGCGAACGGGAATACACTACATTTCCTATTTGGTCCCTATTGACCAAATAGGAAATGCTCCCCTGAACTGCCAAAAACCAAAAAGGTTGGCAGTTTTGCAGGGATGTTAGCAAACTGATGTGTCAGTGTCCGTTTTAATTGTTTTTAGCACTTTGTCGATCTTGGTCCCTAACAGCTCACCCCCCCCCCTTAAAGGGCACGTCTACCACTTTATGGTGGACATCTGGTCAGAAAACCATATATTGAAGGCAGGCTTCTCTTCTTAGGACCCCTCTGTTGGCCACTTGCTTAAAACCTGTTTCCGTCGGGTCCACCACCATGTTAATACCTAGGTTGGAGGACTCTTCTCATTCCTTTAGGATTGACTTTGTCTGCTTATGCTTCTCCTTCGGAAGATGTTGAAGGATTGCTGCAAGTGTATCCCACATTTCTGTATCACACCTGGCTATGATGGCCAGGGAGTTAGCTGCTTTAACTGTTGTGGCTCCAATCGCTAAGACCTTTTTCCCAAAAACGTACTGCTTTTGCGCTTCAATGTCCTGTGGTGTAGCACATTTTTGTTTTGGATTTAGCTTTCCGGCTTACAGCTGATGAGACAACTGACTCAGGTGATGGATGGGAAGCAAGACATTTTGGAACATTTTGTGGTGAGTTGTTTTTTTTGTCTATATGGTCTTTCACTACTGGAATTGTGAATGGTCGCTTCACTGTTTTCGGCCCTCCTTGCCAGACATGGTCAAGGATGGGAATTGAGACCACTGCCTTTCCTTCTCTTACCCATTTGGTCAAATAAAAAGCATTTCTTCTCATCCTCAGAGGCGAGAAGACCGAACTCTTTGCATGCTTTCAAGACTGTAGAATGGAACCCTGTGATGTCGTCAGGGGGAGACAGCTTTGTTGATTACTCGTGCTGGGGAGACTGCTGGGGGGAATCTGTGTCCCAATTGTCCTCCCTTCTTGGGTGGTTGACGAGGATGTCATGTCGTGGAGTTGGTCCACATCTGCATCTGTTAGTTCCCCTTCTTTCATTACCGATTGAGATGGTGGTAAAATGGTACGGCTATATTTGCGTGATGGAGCAGTCAGTGTTGGAGACCCACTCCTGCCCCTGCGTATTATTCGAAGCATGGGAGATGCTGGTGGGGATGTAAAAGTTGACCTGTATTGCGAGTGCCCTTTGTAGGACCTTGCTGACCTTGCCCATGATGTGAACCTTGGCCTGGAAGGAGATGACCTTGTTGATCTTCCCCACAAAGCTTGCCTGAGTCTGACTGGAGAACGCTGTAGTACGTGTGGCACCACTGGCTGAGGTGGTGGCAAGGCTGGCATTCCTGGTCTCATCAGCGCTGCACCAAGCTCGGTGATGACCATGTGCATGGATGAAAGTATCTGCATGGATAGTAGGGACTATGGGTTGGTATGTAGCACCCGTACTAGGATTTGTTGGATTATTTGGTGGGTGTGTCCGATGGGCAGAGCCGGGTCTGCCTCTTCCTGTGGCTGTCACAGGGTGTGATCTGCCTCCTCTTGCGGCCGTGCAACTGTGAGGTACCCTTCCTGAATATGCCTCCCTGGCGTAGATTGTCTAGGTGGAGCATCCTCCCGTAATTTCACTGACTGTTACGAGTCTGACTGCTGAGGCTGCGTTTTGATGTCGGTATCCACCTTGTACTGTAATATCCCCTCTGGTATAACATCTGAGTCCTGGATAGGAGAGACCTGGTTGATGTGTTGTGGTTGCAAGATTTTGTCTGGTTGTGCAGGTTACACGTTCAGGAAAAGCTCTTGTCCTTCCATCAACAGGGCTGTAGTATATTGTGCCACCAATGACTGTGTCAGCAATGGGCCCTCCTCCTGTGGTTTCTTGTGGCCGGGGGTGTGTCTTTCTCAAATGCTGAGGTTGTAGTCTGGGGTGACAGGACCATGTTCGTGTGGTCCTTGACCATGACTTGGTTCGTTGACGAGTCTGGTTTTTGTGGTGTCATCGACAAGCTGGTTTTGTGCAAGCTGGATTTGTGAGGTGTAGTTCTGGCCTACCTGGACTGTGAGATGTCGACAACAAGGCAGTTTTATGTAGCATCCTGGAAGGGTCAGGAGCTCGGTGCATTGTCACTGTGGATGTTGATGGGCTATCTTTACATGACTTTTGCCACTTCTTGTTTCCCATTTCATGGAACTACAACATCCACATGATTCTTTTAAATCGTGGGTGATCGACCGGGTCACAGGCACTACCAACATCGCCAATTCACTAAACTACAAAGAATCATGGTGGATATTCAAACTAAAAACCCTGACCACTGGTCTCAACGAGGCTGCCCCCATGGACTACCAAAATACTACCTGAGCCCCCTTTTGGCAGGCACTCTATAGTCCAGGCCAGCATTTAGGGAGGCAGGGTCTCATCTTCAGCCCCCTCGCCATCCCACCCACACCTTTATTGTAATTTGAGGGGCCCTCTCAGAATGGCCTCCTCAGATGCAGGTATAGGCACACCTCTCCCCACTATGGGGCGTCCCACAGCCCCCCTGGTTCTTTTCTCCATTATTCCGGCCAGGCCAGTCACACCCCTATTTACAGCATAGAAGGCAGCATAATATTATGTTGCAGTTCGACCTCCCCTCCCCTGCATGCACTGTTTCACAGCCCCCATCTGTAACCTTATACAGGCCGGGGACCGTGCGCCGCTCATAACGAGCGCTGTATCGCCATTGGTTTCCAGGGACGCCATACCTTGGTCACCATGTCTGTGCGCATGTGCGCAGCGGCAACACCGAGCCGCGAGTCCCCACGCATGCGCGGAGACGATAACGCTTCCCGCGAGCACATGCGCAGCTATATCTTCCTGATACAGCTTCTTCCCAGTGTATCGTGGACTCCAGCCATTATACCACGACTACTGCGACGGCGCCCGAGCTGCACTCTTGCCCCAAATTACACAGGTGAGAATCCTCAGGCCCCCCTCATTAGATCAGGGCCCTCTACACCCAGATCAGTCAGTCACTATATTTGCAGGCGTTATTTTTCGCCCCTGCAGCCTTTAGCCACCACAGCACCCTAACAGGTGGCCTCCATTTTGTTTTGTCTTACCCTTCTCCTGCAGGGTTACCCACCAGGCACCCGGATCCATACAAGGCTGCCTATTTAAACCAGCATCTATACTGGACTTCCCCAGCATTCCTTTATTGAACACTGTACCCCCACCCACCTCTGGAGCCACAGGAGGTTCCACACTGCTCCAGGGGACAGGTCAGTTGCTAGACTGCCAGGGCCTTCAGCCCTTCACTGAGAGTGTTTTTAACACACTATTTTAGTGCCTTTTTAACTATACTTTCCTTTTACACTATATGACTTTCTCAGAAACACTCAGGTATCCCACTCTAAGTGGTCTCTCTTTCCTCTCTTTCCCTTAGGGAGACCTGAACATACAAAGGCCCCAGATGAAGATTGAAACTTTCTATAAATCAAAACGTCAGTGTTTCTAGTGGCAATTTGTTGTAAGACCACAGCATAGAAACACACTGAACTCTCTTTATTTTACTAACAGATGTCGGGACCAGTCTCTCTCGGTCTTGGACCAGCCTTAGCTGGCCACCAGTACTATTTCTCTACTACCTCAACACAGAAAATGTCATGCTTTTAATATAATACTCCACAACAATGCTACTAGGAGGATATGTTTTGTTTTGTTACGAAATAATAATGTACACATCTCCTACCGACTGTTTCTAAAAACACAAGAAGTCGGGACACACTGTGTATACCGATCTATGTAAGGTTGAAATTGGAAATTGTATACCTCCTCTTTTGTTCTTAAAAACACAGTTCTAGATCAGCCTTTTGACTGAATTATGTAAATGTCAAATCCTGGCACTTCACTGTACATGTCCATGGGCCTCATTCCGACCCTGGCGTTAACCAAGGCGCTATTAGCGCCTTGGTTGACGCCGTTATCTTTCCGACTCCACCATGGTGAATGGCGGAATTACCGCCCCATTCCAAGGTTGGCGGGGTCGGTAATTCCCCATTCACCATGGGCCCTTGCCCATTCCCATTTTTGCCCCATAGGGCTCAATGGAAATGGGGAAGGTGCTAATTACGGCACCGTAAATTACGGTGCCGTAATTAGCTCCAAGGTCCCTTTGCGGGTTGGCGTGCATACTTGTCTACAAATGGCAGGTGTGCCTGCTTTGGCACACCAGAATACCTATAAAATTCATGTTTGCCTGAAATTACCTGGCATACTACTTTGTCTACAAAATTAACATCTGTCTTTTCTCAAAATGAATCAGACAGCTCCTGCCCAGAGATGCCACCCTGTGACATTGATCCCTATGACCAAGCACAGACCCATCACACCCATGTCAACACACAGCCAACTAAACAAGAGCACAACTCCTTCTACCTTGGTCTGCCATCCCCAGCTCTTGGGACTGTCACTCTCAATCGCAAAGCCAATATCAAAAGAGCACACACACCATGATAATGGGCCCTACCAAACCAAAGGCAGACATAAATGACCATGGGACCTACTTGGTACAAAAATAAACACAGACTCAGATGAAGCCAACACCACTACTTCTCCAAAACCACTTCCAAGGCAAAACAATCAGGACGGGGTGCAACACATCACACACATGCATCCCATTTACCTCCACACACTCCTTCCCCTTGTTAATAATAAAAAGGTGCTGATTGGGGAAGAACAATAATATGGACCAAAGCATACAGGTGAAAAACTAAAACTACACATGAAAAATCTCTCACAGAAACCCACACCACAACTTCTCATCTTGAACCAATGGCCAGGCAGCCCAGTATCCAATAAATTCACTCGGGATGCCAAATGAAAGCAACAATCCACTATTTTCTGTCTGGGCACACTGAATGAAAATGCTTCCAGAGCAGCCACACTAATTCTGAACAGGACTTTCAATGTTCCTTCCACAGGAGAGGAACCTTCTCACACCACTGAGAGAGGCAAAAGCGCAGACTTCCCCAGTTTTCTCTTCACCAATACAATCGATGAACAAGACAATCAAAGTTCTTCATAGCCCAGAACGATAATTTCCTCCTACACTCCACTCCTATGGAAAGGGCTCCCTTCTGCAGGTCTGTTCAAACAATTAAAATCCGTAAGGGCATGAGTCTTTCTTGGGATTATTTGTTCAACAAAACAACTTGGATGCAAAACAACTTGGATGTGGGTCCCAGCCTCGCAGGACACCTGGTATAGTCTCCTGACAGGTTCTTCTCCACAGTCAATGTAATTTGACTCAGAAGCTTGTCTTTGCATGGTGTACTTTCCTACAAGGCCTTTCTCATATGGTTCACTTTACACACTTGCAAACTTGACTTTGCCTGGAATACTCTCCTGCCAGGACTTTCTCATGTGGTTCACTTAACAAACTTGCAAAGTGACTTTGCGTGGTATACCCTCCTAGAGAAAAAAACAGAACAGACTACCCCTCCCTTTTCACTATTTTAGTAACTATAGACATTTATTAAATCATCTGCACGTTCACCAAAAATATGTTAAACACTTTTAATTATTCACTCTTTTTCTAAAAAACAGTTCACAACACAATACAAATATAGGGTGCCGTCCAGCTCCACAATCACATGGACGCCCCTGCAATTAATGACTCAGAAAATCACAACCAATAATGATCTCACCGTGGGGTTAGTGCATTTAAGTGTCAAAGCTCAATTATTTAATACAACAAACATCATAAAACATATTCTATTTTGATAAAACCCACAAGTGCCAATTCACATGTACTACTGCAAGCACTTCAGTTCTCTGTGTCTGCTGTTTTGGCTCTTACAGAATATCATCTGATTTTATGTAATATACTGAGATATGGTACAATGTGGAAAGAGAGAAAGATCCTCCTTATGGGACTACAGACTGGTATATCTATCTAATCATACTACAGGTCAACATATTGTGTTTCGGCCCTTGGTACAAGATACATCTGTCAAAAGACTTCATTGTTAGGTCACAAGCAGGGCCTTCATCGGGACAAAACATTTCTTTAATGTGGATGTAGATATGGAAACCCAATTCCTCATATAGGGAACTCTTTCTTGTTGTCATGCATTTAGGGCTCTTTATATATTTTTTTCATTTTTAGCTCACTCCTTATTTCAGTTTCCAAAGTGATTTCATATATTCAGATGAAAGGTATTCTTTTCTCTTGTTTACGTTGTCTTCTTTTTTTTTTGCTGCAGTAAGTTATATGTGTCTAAGTGTGTTCCTGCCGGCTTCATGCTTGATGCGGACATGAGAACCAACTTCTTTATAAAAGAAATTATAAAGAGCCCTATATGCGCAAACCAACTTGGCTTGTGTGTCCGCATCAAGCAGGCAGGGACACAGTAAAAAAGATATGACTTACTGCAGCAGAAAAGAAAGAAGACAAAGTAAACTAGTAAAAGAATACCTTTCCTTTGAAGTTTTTAAATGTCCCAGCACCTATCATATGCTCGCTACCACTACAGCATGTCCTGAGATTCTCGACTACACTGATCCTCATTGCTCCATTCAGCCTCCTCGTCCCAGTGGTTCTATATACATGGAAATGATAGGCTGTCCTTGGCATTCTATTCCCAAAATATTGAAAGATGTCATCAGTAGGTTTTATGGGTGGTTGAAGGGACTGTTACAGTATGCCATAAATTCATGATAAATGGAGGGGGTATGCCTAAAGGGGAAAGGGGGATAGGTGTTTTCATCTGATGATTTCAGGTCATCCACATGAGAGACGTCTCACCCGATGTGGCATAGTTTTTTCCCCTGGATTATAAGTTCCATCTGATATAAAGAATCAGAGGTTCGATGAAATTATGATCTTGGGAAAGAACAGCCCTTAACCCAATATGTGGGGCACACGTTTGTAGGATACACTCTTTGTTAAAATCAGCCAATTTCAATACTGGCTCACTGCAAAGGATGTGTTTAAGTTAATCAAAAAAGCTTCAATCTTCTGCACTCCATTTTACCTTTTGAGGTTCCACGTTTTTAAGCTTATCAGTGAGGCAAGAGGTAATGGAGGAATAATTGGGGATGAATCATCTATAATACCCAACTAACCCCAGAAATGCAGAGAGATCTTGCTTGGTTTTGGGTACTGGAGTCTCTTGCACAGCTTTTACTTTTTCACCTTGGGGTTGAACAAGCCCATTTCCCCCCAAAAACTACTTGAGGTTATTGACGGCTGACAATACATTTTTTAGGGGGTTTATGGTAATGCCGGCCTCCCTCAAGGCTCTGATGACTAAATAGTTATGGTGCATGTGTCCTTCCCATGTCCTACTATGGATGATTATATCATTGTTATAAGCTCCACAGAAGTAGGAGCATGGCAAAATAACCATGTCCATTAACCTTTGAAATGTGGCTGGTTCACTGTGAAGTTCAAAGGGTAATACCTTAAATTTAAATAGTCCAATAGGGGTGGAGAATGCTGTTTTCTCCTTGTCCTCCAAATTGACATTTACTTGACAGTATATATTGAATAGTGCGGGTACACTCCCTCTTATTAGAATAGTTAGAGTCACAAATGGTTATAAATGTTGAAATAGTTTGGGTGCAGAGGAGGTAACACAACCATGACATGATGCTGGAAAAACAGACAACAAACAAAAAGTGTCCAAAGGTATCGGACACTCCCATCCCCTGCACATCTTCTCGCTAAATAAATCAACCAAAATTTAGACAAAGATATTGTAATTTCACAATCAAACGTCAGACATTGATTTGAGAATGTAATTCCAATAATATGATTCAAACACAATCCAATTTAGTAAAAAGATATTCCTTTATATTTTTTTGGTTTCAGCACAACACATTTGGGAAAACACTCCCGGAAGTCAGGAAGAGGACTTGGCAAAACCAAAAAAACAACTTCAAAGAGAGATGCATTGGACTCATCTCCTAGACGTAGTTTACCCTAAAGGAATGAACAAAGAGTTCAATCTTCATTGCTTTCAATAGATGAGATTCCAGCTTATCTTTTGACTAATTTATAACCATTTTTTACTTTTTACTTCATCAAACTAGACATTGATCCATTCTACATATGCTAATGAACATTGCACCAGGTTTATGCATGTCATATGATTGTTCTCCACCTTTATGTGTATTACTTACCATTGGTGAGATCACTACTTCTGCATAGTCTGTTCACTTAAGATTTACACCTTTATGTGCTAGTAGATAAAATTTACTTCAATGTATTCTTGTATTCCAACACAGTGTATTGTGTGAGCACTGTGAGTGCTGTTATAAAATGTATGTATACATTTAATGCATTTTGGAGCTCCACATAAACTCACTATATTATGTTAATTCAAACTATGTTTAAAGTCCATCACTGTGGATCAATGTTTTATTTATGGATTTAGGATGTGAGATCATTGAAGAATTATGACTGCCCATTGGTTTTTTTTTCACATTTGAAACATACTATACCCATTGTGTGTTGTTTTATGAATACTATAATGCAATTGTCTTGTATATACAGAATGGGCACCTCCTGCCCCTTTTTTCTGTATCTTTAAATTGTTGGGTGCTTCAGAGGTGAATCTACCTTTTTTCACAACTACTCTCTACATTCACTGGGCTCTTTATTAATCCACGGAGCATGCTTGCTCTCATAGACAACATTTCCCAACTGGTCCTCATTATATAAATCTACATTGACTATTTTCCTTACATGCACTGTCGATATTTATTCTATCACGACAGACACAGTGTGTCACACCTTCACAACTGTATCCTTCATACAATCATTATTCGCAAGATCCTTTAATTAACTTGGAACGTCTTGGTGTTCTCGGACATTATTTACATTAGTCCGTTTTTCTTTTCTGTTACTGGTTACTGTGGAAACCATTGTAACCACAGTCACGCTATACGATGTGACACAATAGTGTCTATCCTCGATTTCTGCATGCATTATGATGGCTACCATATAAACTGTATGCGCAAGTTAGACTCCCTGCCTTCCCACACTGATCTGCAAAACCGAGCGCTATCTTTGCTGGAGCAGGTACACCTTTCATTCCTTGCCACCCGACATATACATTTTTAAAGATATTTGTTAACGTTCACACTTTTTTCTATAAATGAGGCAAGGCCTTACGCTTCTTCTATATCCTTTCTCTTTGGATCTCAATTGTTCAGAGAATCTTCACATGGCTCTGATTTCGGTACTTTTTACCAGAGTTTCTGCTAAAAAAAACATCCCTATCAGTCGACACTTAAACTTAGCTTGCTTTTTTCTACATTGTGTCAGTTTTGTAATGTTTTTGTAGTTCTCTTTCCATGTGTCCCAGCACCATCACTTGAGTGCCTCTTTCCGATTCATGTATTTATTTAGACACCGGTTATGGTTTTATCTATTCATCCTGCTTGACTTTGGGTACACACTTATTCTACTCTTTTAATGAACATACTAAGATGTTATATAGATCACATGCATCCTTAATATTGACTAATCTCTATTTTCACCATCAATTCTGGTGTGGTTTCTATACTATACTTCTATCTAGACTGGGAGTGGCTTCCATTTAGGGCTCTGCTGTCAAAATGCTGTTTGTCATTAGATATATTTCTGATAACCTTAAGAGGCATGTCAAATGTATTTGTAAAATAACTAATAGACTGACCAGTATATAATACTTATTTCCATATGGAATCAGATTGTATGTTACCGTGCTATGGCAAAACCTATCACCACATATTTAACTGATGAATTGTTAATTACTTTATAGAACTTTGAGTTTACACCTGATGAAGGGAGTGTTTTCCCGAAACATGTTGTGCTGAAACCAACAAATATAAAGGAATACCGTTTTACTAAATTGGATTGTGTTGGAATCATATTATTGGAATTATATTCTCAAATCAATGTATGAAGTTTGTTTGCAAAATGACCATATCACTGTCTACATTTTGGCAGATTTAATTAGCGAAAGGGTGTGCAGGGCATGAGAGTGTCATGTACTTGACAGTAACCTTTTGTCATATCAGTTGTGGAGAGAAAAACAACAACTCCCACTTGATTAATCAGCTTGTCTATCCTTGGCATAAGATAATGTCAAACTGGGATACCATGCTCATCTTCCTGAAATCAATACAGAACTTCCACGACTGATCTGGTTTGACAATTAGTATGACAGTGGAGCACCAAGGACCAGGGGGTTGGTTCAATAATATCAGAGTGTAACATCTTCTCCTCTTCCTGTATGACTACTTCATTTCTTACTTCAGGGATCTGATATGGTTTTAAATGGACAACCTCCCCTGGGAGTGTACAGATGTAGTGATAGACCCCTTTTACCCTGTCTGGTTCATTTCTGAAGACATCTGGAAACTGGTGAAATAAATCTTGTAGGTCTTGTCTCTGCGACGATAATAAGTGGGTAGGAATCAAGATGTTTTGTATCTAACTGCTCTGTTAAGAGACTACTCAGTACCGCTCGTTTAGTTTCTACAGGGTCCTCTCTCCATCCCTTAATGAGGTTTATATGATAGATGTGGGCCTTGATCCACCTATCTGGTTGGAGAATTAGTAGTTATATGCTCCTTTTTGTTCAATCACCTCACAAGGTCCATGCTATTTAGACATCTTGTTCTCAGATGATGGCAAGAGAACAAGCACTCGTTGTCCAATAAACAAAGACCTAAGTCGAGCATTTTTATCATCCGAGGATGTTTGCGTGGATTTTAGCCAGGTGTGCTTGAACTTTCACTCTCTCAGTAGCCATAGGTTCTCTTAAACGATAGGCAGTTTGTGAGAGTGGTTAGAGGGCTTCCTCCCTTTGCTCCCATGTCTACAATAACATGTCAAGGACATCACAAAGCTTCCTACCATATAGTAACTCAACTGAGGAAAACCCTGTTGAGGAATGTGGTGTTTTCCGGATGGCAAAGAGGGACCAAGGTGTCATTATGTCCTGTTTTTTGCTGTCAGCCTAAACCGATTTCCACATGATATTCTCAAGAGATTTATCGAAACGTTCCACTAATCTGTCCATTTGTGAGTGGTAGACAGAGGTCCTAAGAGTATTAATATGTAAGATCTCCTTCACCTCTGCCATCAATTAGCTCATGAAGGTAGTCCCTTTATCTGTAAGGATTTCGTCCAGGAAACCAACGTTTGAGAAATATGGAATAAGATGTTTTTGAAATCTTTTGGGGCAAATTATTACGTAAAGGGAAAGCCTTGGGGTATAGGGTAAAGTCTACAGTTTCCAAGATCTAACGATTCCCCAACCTAGATGTCTGAAGGGGCCAAACTATGTCCCTGTATACGCTGTAAGTGCTTGTATAGTGTGTACATTGCACATATCCCTCAAATATGAATGAACTGTAACCAAATGTATTACAATTTTATATTTGTGGATAACTAGCCACTCAAGACTAAACAAATGTTCTTTTAATCAACACATTTAGGAATTTCAAATTCATGTATTCTTTTCTGGTGTTTTTCCTAATACTGACAACACATATTTCAACCTTTATATACATCAGTTTTCATCAGGGCTGGTAAATCACCTTAATACAGGTCACTATTGTATAATTGTCATTGCATCTCACCAATACATATAATTATACCACATGTAGTGTCCCATCCATTTAAACATTGTTTCAACCATCATATTGCTAATTGTCATGAGACAAGAACATTTTCTGAACAAGGTTATTTGCAATTAACGATAAAATCACGGCCAGTTCAAGAACCAAAGACTTGCTCCACATCATGGGCTAGAGGATAATAGCCAAAAACAAACGTATGTAAAGGTTGAAACACGTGTTGGCAGGATTAAGCTGGATTAAGAAAATCACCAGAAAAGAAAACATTAATTTGACTTATTATCAGCCCCTGTGACAAAGCTGTTCCCAAGTTACCCCCTGTCTAGTAGGAATTGGCAATCTTTAGTACCATCTTTTTATGGCTTTTAGGTACCATAATCTGGGATCTAGGAGTACCACCGGGACCACTGCCTTCTCTGTAGTGCAAATCTTGCTTCAAAAAGAAGAATGGTCCCCACTTGAATCTTCTCTCCTCTTCAGATACATGTCGGAAAGTCTAAACTTTGAAAGGGGTCATTATGCTGAGCAAATGCTAAATCAGGAACTTTCTCAGCTTCCTTGCTAACGGGTTTTGGTTTTACCACCTCAGATGGAATTGAGGTGTCACCATCTGCCTCCCCAAAACCTTTTCACCCTATCTGTTTTATTGGCTTTATTAATGTCTTCAATTTTGGGAAACAGAGCTCTCTCTGGGATCCCCTGAACTATTTTCTCTCCCACCTTTATATGATATGAGTTCTTTCCACTGTTTTGAATTAAGATCTTTACATCACCTGGTAGGATGTCTAGGCCATACCACGAAGCTAGGCCAGTATAAGAGGCTAACCTAATGTAAGGACCTGGGGGTACTAGGACCATGTCAGTGGGTATTAGCATCCTGTCTCCAGGTTGCACCAGTTCTTCCCTGCTACTGCATAGATCAACCACAAAAACGAGTTGTCTGTATATACAGATGGATCGGAGGCTCAGTTGCTAAGTGTTTCAAATCTGAGGGTGCCCCAGTTTTTGACAACTGAGCCTGATCCCAATCCTAACACATTATGTGCGGAGCCAGGAATAATACACAGACACAGAAAAATGCCTTGCTGTCCCTATTCTAGGAGTTACTTCCCTACCTCAACCAAAACTAAGGGTCCGTCCTGTGTCAAGATGTCCAAAGCAAAATTTGCTTTGTCCAAAATCCTATCGTAGCCCTCACATTCTAAACGCAACTCTACAGTGCTACAGCCAGGTTCTCCACATTCAATGCAATTTGATTCACAAGCTTTTCTTTGCCTATAGCACTTTCTTGCCAGGCCTTTCTCATATGGTTCACATTACGCACTTGCAAACTTGACTTTGCCTGGTATACTCTCCTGCCAGGACTTTCTCGTACATTTCACTTCATACAGTTGCAAACTTTACTTTACCTGGTATACTCTCCTGCCAGAACTTTCTCATGCACTTCACTTAATACACTTGCAAACTTGAGTTCTTTTACTATTCCTTTTGATATATAGGGTTTCATATCCCTGTTTATTCACTTCACTGGCACTTATCCGTCCTGGAAATCATTGCTAAAGCACCCCAGCTTCCCTTCTCAGGGCTCAGCAGCTTTTTGTGGCATTCTCTGGTCCTCTCGTGGTAAACGTGAAGCAGCATTCTGGTGTCCCATCTCCACTTCATGGGCTCACCCGTTTCACCTAGTGGCTTTCACATCCTTTGCAGCTCCTGCTCCGCTGCTGAGCTCTTCTCCATGTTTGTGCATTGATGGTACTGCTTCTCGGTTCCAGTAGCCACCAGGAAGACTTCTCTTCTCTTCCTGCTATGGTCCAAGCACGGCAAACCCGCTCCAGCAATCCTTCTTCTTCCTTGTCTCCCCCAGCCTCCAGTCTCTATGGTCTTCTCTGTGGCTTGGCAGTCCCTGGGTCAGCACAGAGAGGACAAAGCTTCTCCAGACAGTGTCTCCCTCCTCCATGCTGGTCGTGTTTTTCAAATGTCCCGGCAACTATCATTCATTCACAACCACTAGAGCACATCCTGGACTTCTTGGCTTCTACGATCCTCATTGCTCCATTCAGTCTTCTCAGCCCAGTTTTTCTATATACATGGGAATTATAGGCTGTCCTTGCCATTCTATTCCCAGAATATTGAAAGATGTCATCATTAGGTTTTATGGGTGAGCGAAGGGGACTGTCACAGTATGACATAAAGGCATGAGAAATGGAGGGGATATCCCTAAAAGGTAAAGGAGGATATGTGTTTTCATCCGATGATGCCGGGTCATCCCCCTGAGGGTCGCCTCCCCCCATGTGGTCCTCCCTCATATTGATGACGTCAGGATCAGGTAGTGGCTGCTGTCCCCTGGCCACATGGGTAGATGCTACCGCTGAGAAAGGAGTGATGACATCACCAGCTTCATCACAATCATACTAAATGTTCAGTTGTACACAATATCATTTAACTAATAAATTAGATGATGCAATTCTCCCACAACACTTAACTAAAATACTGGAACCTCTGCTACACGCAGCAAACCGGCATGAAAACAGGCATGTGTGTCGATGATAAACACCTCACAAACACCATTTAGTTCCATGCACTAATATTCATCTAATAAATTATACCTAAATGTCCTAAATGAGTCCTCAATGTCCTTGTAGTGTTAAACTTCGTAAACCTGAAATTCCTTAAGATGTTAAAATCTAAAAACAAGCCCAAGACACAACATGAACTTAGAATGTGCCCACGCTGCAGCTAATCTCAAAATTGCTGTAATTCCTCAAAACAGTTAAGGCTAACATGTATTTCTAGCTACCAATTCATTAAAGCATCACATTCATGTAGACACAACATTTTCCCAAAATTAACTTAGTGCCTAAATGCCCCTGCTGCATTGCAGTCCCAGACCTGAAATTCCTTCCCACATAAATAGATAGTCAAGCACATTGGAAGTATCATGCTAAAACACATACATATTTGTGACAATTAACTATCATTTATGCTGACACTGTGCATAAAGTGACACCAGTAGAAACTCAACAAAAACTCCAACACTCCTTGTTAAAACAAACACTTTCAACCTGCATTGCATAACTTTAACAATAAACCTTGCCGCATTAGCGTCTGACACTCTCTTTGTTCCGTATGATGTTATTCATGTGCGCATTTGAGAAGGTCTGCTTCTCTCAGCTCCAGCAGCAACCTACCTACGCTGATGAGCACAATGAAATCGAGAAAGAAAGGAAAATAAAATCCGACCCATGTTACCAGCTTATATTTCAAAAAAGGTAGCAGGCGCTCCTCTCCAGAAATAACATGGTATGATAACATGTTCTGAGATGAGAGTTTGCAGCACACGCTTTTTGCTCACTGTACCTTTCACAGTTGGGAAATATCCATTTGCATATCAGTCTTTGTCCCGCCCGCATGGGCAGTCCAGCACCGAAATGCTATGGCTATTCCTCTCTGAACAAGAGTACCAAAAGCAACCCCATACACGTGTTCCAGCCTTGTTGGGCCTCATCAGTGAGGTGAGGCTTTGTCTCTCTGAGCACAGTGAGCAGGGAGTCCACGTCTGGTTGTCCCCAGGTAACTCAGGGTGACCAACCCCAAGTTCCTTGCAAATATTTCAAAAAAGGTAGCAGGCGCTCCTCTCCAGAAATAGCATGACATGATAACCTGTTCTGAGATGAGAGTTTGCAGCACACGCTTTTTGCTCACTGTACCTTTCACAGGTGGGAAATATCCATTTGCATATCAGTCTTTGTCCCGCCCGCATGGGCAGTCCAGCACCGAAATGCTATGGCAATTCCTCTCTGAACAAGAGTACCAAAAGCAACCCCATACACGTGTTTCAGCCTTGTTGGGCCTCATCAGTGAGGTGAAGCTTTGTCTCTCTGAGCACAGTGAGCAGGGAGTCCACGTCTGGTTGCCCCCAGGTAACTCAGGGTGACCAACCCGAAGTTCCTTGCAAATATTTCAAAAAAGGTAGCAGGCGCTTCTCTCCAGAAATAACATGGCATGATAACCTGTTCTGAGATGAGAGTTTGCAGCACATGCTTTTTGCTCACTGTACCTTTCACAGATGGGAAATATCCATTTGCATATCAGTCTTTGTCCCGCCCGCATGGGCAGTCCAGCACCGAAATGCTATGGCAATTCCTCTCTGAACAAGAGTACCAAAAGCAACCCCATACACGTGTTTCAGCCTTGTTGGGCCTCATCAGTGAGGTGAAGCTTTGTCTCTCTGAGCACAGTGAGCAGGGAGTCCAAGTCTGGTTGCCCCCAGGTAACTCAAGGTGACCAACCCCAAGTTCCTTGCAAATATAGCAAAAAAGGTATCAGGCGCTCCTCTCCAAAAATAACATGGCATGATAACCTGTTCTGAGATGAGAGTTTGCAGCACACGCTTTTTGCTCACTGTACCTTTCACAGATCGGAAATATCCATTTGCATATCAGTCTTTGTCCCACTATTACCAGCTTGACTGCAGTTGTGCCCACTCTCCTTCCTCTCCCTCCCTCTCCCTGGGGACCTCTGGTAGTATCAGCCTTTTCTGCATATTCTTTTTATTTTCTGTACTTCCTGCCCACTCATCATGTCAGAACTTCCCAGTGCTGCACTGTCACAGGTGGCTCTTTGGATGTAGAAAGGCCCCTTCCTTGCTCTGCAACTATCAGCAAACGGGCTTCGCTGGCATGCACAACATTCTTCTTCTGGCACAATTCTATTAAGACACACATATACTCTTCATTGGGTGGAGGGCACGTTTGTAGGTCCTTATCTCAGACGTGGAGGACACGATTGTCGGTCATTAAAGCCTTCGTCATGCCCATCAGCATTACCAGTGACATCATTATTGCTCTCTTGAACTCCGAGAGGCTGGAGCTCCTCGATGTCAGCCTCCACTGCGGCAGCACTAACACTCATAAGCTTACAAGCCACCCCACTGCTGCTTACTTATGAGGTAAATCGTCACTGCATATTTGCTCCCTGCCCTCACCATTCTGGCACTTCAAAGGCTCTCCCGGGTCAGAGTAAACATTTTCCAATAGCAATTTCAGCCATGAGTACGCTGGTGGATCTTAGCACTCCCCGCAGGTTGAAGCCAGAAGCAGCCTGTTGTTTCCACTTTACAAGCATTTCTTCTCCTGCAACCTTTGTTTCTGAGCCCCTCTCACCCCACTTCTTCACCCTGGGTCTTCACTATACCTGAACTCGACCTTTCTCAGCTTTCCTTCACCAGCCAATAGCTTTATTCTCAACCCGGGGTGGCATGGAGCTGCAGACAGGGCCTTTTTCAAAGCCCTTGGTGGTGGGCTTTCAACTCTATGGGGGCAGGTGCTCTGGAAACCTTGTGCCTCTCTACAGTGCCTACATGCCCTTAGTCCAGATTTGAAGACAGCTCATCGCCATTGTTGTACGGAAGAACTCCAGGAGACAGCAGATACGTTGACTCATGTTCCTTTACTCATTATGTTACATGTAGGTAGCACAGTTAAGGGGAAGGGCCCCCGAGGGGAACCACTGATACCCACTACCCAGGCTAGTTCTTACCAATTGCCTGAGCTGGAACACAATTCACATGCAAACATTGCAGGCACATCAACATTCTCACAGGGACATCACTCACTCATGCATACAAGGGATCAGGACATGACAGATACCTGTGGCATATTTCTCTTCTTACAGAATTAATGTCAGTCCAAGCCACATTTGGGCTACTTCCCCACCTGCAAAACTCACTTTTGACTAATCTCTCTTTAATTGGTGACTCAGGGAAGAAATCGGTAGGCACGCCTCTTTACCTTGATGGTGTTGATATTTTCCAGATAATAACATGTCTGAGATGGCCGCCTGTGCCTACAGGCGATTCTTTGGCATGTATCTAGGAGGCACTGCTTCCAGTTTTGGCTGCCTACACTGAATCTAATTCTACTTAACCAAACATTGATTGTTATACTGCAGTACTGGCGAGTGTAGCTTTGCTGACTACTAAGATGAGGCGCAGCCCAATCAGATAAAAAATGTAAGACCAATCGTTGGTTGGATTGTGAATGTAGAATAGCAAAGGATGCTTTGGTTAAAGCACTACAAATTAGAGAGGCTAGAGTAAATGGTAAACCAGTGAGTCTATGGCACGACTACAACCTTTGCAAAGAAGAAGAGGGAGATGCATGCAAGTATTTGGACAGCTCTTGGCAATGCTGCATGGTAAAACAACAGTAAAAAGTGTTGGTGCCTGATAAAAGTAAACATTAAGCCTGACCAGTAATACACAGCAAGTAACATCTCTGCGGATGAACGGCTGGATTATTTTCACTTAATGTATTCGCTGGGACGTCAGTCAATGACGGATGTAGAGGCGAGTGACCTAGCTGGGGTAGTGTCGGAGTATATTCAGTGGCCTATTGAGGATAGGGTTGTCCCTATTACTCCATTAAAAGTAAAGTGGGCCATTTATGAGCAAGAATGTGGCAAGGCGCCAGGCCCAGATTGTATTCCCTATTACCTTTTCAGAGGTGAACCTGTTGTTTGGATTCCCCTCCTAACAGCATTTATTAATGGAGTGAGGCGGTCATCTTTCCAGTCTATAAAACATTTATTAGAGTCCAACATTCCTAATATCGGCCTATTTCTTGGAGAGACTCCTTAGCAAAAATCTTTTTGAGGGTTATCCATCGTATGGAGGATTGGGTATACAATTTAGGTATCTTATCACATGTCCAGGTGGGCTTTAGGCCAGGGGTTGCAACATCAGGCCAGGCGATGAGGCTAGATCTCAGCTGTCAGAAATATGTGACCTTAAGTTCCCAAAGCTTGGATGTGGCGTTTGTGGATTGCCAAACTGACTTTGACACTGTGCTGAGGGATCTTTTATGGATAGTTTTGGAGGAAGTGGGTATTTCCCAACCCTGGTTAAAGCCATTAAGTCACTGTATTTTGTCAACAGTGCACAGATTTCATGTGGCTACGTGGGGAGACCACAGACCCAGTTTCCATAGGTATTGGGGTCAGATAGGGATGTGTTTTGTCCCCACTGCTGTTTTTATCATTTATTAACTGCATGATTCTCGCGCTGCATGCAGCAGCGATGGACGCCCTGAGATTGGGAAGCCATACATGGAGCCTCCTTTTTTTCTGATGACACAGTTTTGCTTACCAAAACTCTGACGGAGCTGAAGAACCAAATGGATGTTTTTGATAAACTGTGTTCTGCAAAAATGCCTATGCATTATTTTTATTCTAAAGCAAATACAATGCAGTGCCATCAGGTTGGGGGTAGGTCCGTATGGGGGTGAGCTTTGAATTGAACTCCTGGATGTTGGAATCAGTGGAGTCTTTTAATTATTTGGGGCAGATCTTTTCTAACAAAGTAAAATGGTATAGACAGGTTGAAAAAAGATAGTTGAATCATTTAGACCAGTGTGGACAATCTCGATTCTTTTGAATCATTGGGATTGAGAGCCACTCTCAATCCCCTCAAGAATTATCGGGCCCAAACAATAGCTGTGGTAACATTTGGAGCCAAATGATAGGGGTATGGTGACTGCACCTGCATCCAGATGGCCGAGAATAGATTTTTCAAAACTCTGCCCGGCCTTCCATCAAGTGCACCATCTACCCCGTGGTGTGTGAGTTTGGTATAATAGAAATTGAATATGTTATTATGTTTCAGCCTGTATTATATTGGCTACATATTTGGAATACTGAAACCCTTGTGTTATATTGGGAAGGTTTACTGGAGGTATTTCTCACAACGGGTGTAAGGCAACTCCCATGGTTTAGTATTGTTAGAAATATGCTAACCAGTATTGGGCTTCCAGACCTATGGGAAAACCCCAAAAGGTTAGAGGCTCGATACAAAGGTTAGGTTAAGAAATGTTTTACTGATTGGGCTTGGAGTAAGATGATCAAAAGCTGCCTGGCATGGAAAAGTAAGCAGTCTTTTTGCAGCTAAAAAAGGATTGGGGTTTATAAGCATACCTATATGATCAGCTGACCCCCAACCTTACAAGTTGGTATGCAAAGTTCCAAACCCAGGCACTCTCCCACTGCCCTTTTGTATGGCCAAATGGAGTAAGGGTTGTACATCAGCTGTTTGCCCGCTCTTGTTGAATGTAGTTGAAGATGAAGTGCATGTTCTTTTCTTCTGCCCATTTTATCTTGTGGGGAGGCTGCATTGTCTTAGTCCATTATGGATTTGACAGAAGTATGATTCAGTCAGTCGGCCCTTGATTAACTAAAATGTTTCTATTCTTACTCATCTGTGAGGGCTGTTTCTGTTTTCTTAACCACTGCTTTTATAAAAAAATAAGCTATTTTCAAGTAACATTTAATACTTTTTAAACCTATGTTATGGGGGTGTGTTGTTTGTTGCAAGTGGTTACATTGGAGATGTAATTGCCTTGTATTTGTTTTATATCTGTTTGTACTATTTTATTTTGTGCTGTAAATCTTTTATGGTGCTCCTGCCGAAAAAAAGTTATATTGGATTGGAATGGATTGGACTAATTATGTTGTGGCATGCTCCTTCATCTTCCTTCATAAAATTCACATCTGCCTACGGATGCTTGATTTACAAGTCTGCCTTCAAAACGTGCAATGCCATAAGACTACTGTGTAGGAAAATACATTTGTATGTAATGTAGGTTTTTAAGATTGATCTTAAATCCAATGAAAATGAGAATAATATACTGATTTAAAAGAACTGGGCCGTATGTTCAATGCACTGGCCCACTCCATGTGAATCACATACATTTAAGATTGCAGATTGAAATGTTATTGCAAGGGAAATCAAATGAAAATGAGAATAATATACTGATTTAAAAGAACTGGGCCGTATGTTCAATGCACTGGCCCACTCCATGTGAATCACAAACATGGAGTATTGAATCCTGGCACACTGAAGCAGTGTTTTACTCAGTTGCTAACCAGCCTCACAAGCCTCAGTTGCTCACTAGCCTCACTTATTCCAGCAGGAGGATATGTTTTCATTAGGAGAAACCTCTTCAAATGACTAGTGATAAAATAGTGTGTGTTTTATTTGAATAATGAATGTGAATTTAAACTGGTATCTTTTAAAGGCAGAATTAGTAACCTTGGAAGACCAAGGCTTGTCCATTTCCTCAAAGAGGTCCTTTGTGCAAATTGGAAAGATACACTCTTCCCTAATAAAGTCACACAATCTTGCATCGAAATAAATATATATTTTCGTATGGGGTTCAGATTGCTTGGAAATCATGTGTTGTCTATTTCTGAGTTCAACCTGCAGCTCTGTAAATTAATCTTTATAGAACAAACTTCCCCCAAGATTTGAATCCTAGTTTGACGTCTTGCACACTACTTTGTCGTATTGAAACACCTAGAAGACAGACACCTGAATAAGAGTGCTTTCGGGTATGTTTATACACAGAATATTCATATCTATTTCGGGCTGTTGTTGTTTACCACAGCACCTACAAAATTAATGTAGACCTAAGACTGATTTGACATATCCCACTGCCTACAAAATGCATATCTGCCTATAACTGCTGACAAGCACTCTTCCATCTTGAAAACTAACGTGGACCTAAGACATTTTTCATGTATTCTCTTGTCTACAAATATCATATCACTTGTGCTAAAACTCCTGTGGTGTGCGCCTATACATTGAAGATGTGCCTAAGGCAGCTTCAAAGAAATCTTCAGCTTCAAAGAAATCATGTCTTCCTAAGAATGGTTTGACATACCTTTCGCATCTGTCTAAAATGACTGTAGCATATTCATCCACCATCAAAGTTAATGTCGGCAAGACTGCTGTGGCATGCTTCTTTTCCTAAAACATTCACATGTGTCTAAGTCTGCTGTGATGTATTCCTCCACCTACACGATTCACGCCCACTGAAGAATACTTTGCTGTACTTCCACCTATAACATTCACATCTGTCTAAACTTGCTTTGGCATACTCCTTTGCCTACAAAATGCACATCCATCTAAGATGGTTTTGGAATATTCCTCTGTTTACAGAGTTCACACGGGCCAGAGACACCATTGGCCTACCTGCAGAATGCAAATGTTAAAAACTCTGTTGAGGGGCACTTTTCCACTTACATGTGTGCAGAAGACTGCTTTGGCTTACTAACCCACCCAAAACATTCACATCTGCCTGGGAATATGCTGGTGTATTCCTCTGCATACACAATTCAGATCTTCATATGGTTGCTTGCCATTCTACTACACGTACACAACTGATGCGTGTTTTGGCACACCCACCTATACAAATCCGCATCTGCCTAATATTGTGTTTGAATACTTACTTGGCTATTAAATGTATGTCTTCCAGGACTGCTTTGGTGTATGGTTTTCCAACATACCATACGTCTTCTTCAGTCTGCAATATCATAATCCCACACATATGCCCAAGAATGGTTCAACCAAATTCATTGACTACAAAATTCATATCTGCCTAAGACCATTTGATGTACTGGCCTGTCAACAAATGTCAGGTGGGCATAGGAATGCTTTGAATCACTTCTCCATCTACACATTTCAAATATGCCTAAAACTGCTTTGGTGCACTCCAACATCTACAACAAAATAAAGTCTCTGAATAATGCTTTGAGTTACCAGTATCAGTTTAACACGGCTGTGGTGTACCCTTACACCTACAAAATAAATGCCTGCCTACGAGTGTGGTGACATAATGCTCTAGCTACAAAATTCCCCTCTGCCTAAGTTTACAGTGGGGTACTAATCCACCAAGAAAATTCTTCTCTACTGAAGACTGCTTTGTTATTCTCCCCCATCTATAGAAGACAAGTCAGCCTAATATTGCTCTGACATACTCCTTCAATTACAAACTTCATATCTGTCTTATTCTGCCGTGACACAATCCTCTACCCACAATATTTATGTGATAAGTGGATGTTTTACCATGCCACCTGCCTCTAAAATTCACATCTGTCTATGTTTTGGCGTACTCGTCTGCCAACAAAATCCTGATCTGCTTCAGACTGCTTAGCGTACCTTCACACATACAGAATTTCTGATCTGATGTTCGACTCCATCCTCTGCCTACAAAATTCATGTCATCATCATTATCAACACCTTTATTTGGATACAAAATCCATCACACTACGTACCACTGTATCATTAACAATACACCCCTTACAACAATTAGCATTATATTATGTGTACAACACCTCAAAAAAATCAATATAAAAAACGAATACATATTAATCCTGATAAGCCATCAGTTGGGTCTGTCTAATCGATGTCATCATCAGCTAGACTGCAAAGGCGTAAACTATGTTCACCTCTAGTACAGTTATCAGTAGAATAACGCCTGATCTAAAATGTTGTTGTGCATTATCGCTTAATATCCCCACCAGAAAGCACGTTTTAATGAATATATACAGGGGAGAAAAGAAAACAAACTGAACCAAAGTTTCTTTCTCCCCGCAAATGCAGTGGGCATCATCTCCTTTTGTCAAAATCTTCTGCCACTAATAGGTCACATATTTCAAGGGCAACATATTAAATCTAGCATTTATTAAAATGATTCTATGTCGATCATTTGGAGCCACTGAAAGATATCCTGCAGAACCCTCAAGAGGGGAGAGAACTATTTTCCACCCTCTGCACTAGTCTACACACCCATAGTCCCAGTTCTTGCTACCATGCAAATCAGCAGTGACAACGTTACCCTGTATATAAATAAAATATGTTCAAGTGAGTAATGTTGCAAGGTTTTTGCAAACCTAAAAATTACGCCTCTGACCTGCCTCAATCTGACAGACTGCTTGTATGACCATTTCAAGTTAACACTGCTGTCTGAATCTAATTCCTACTGTAGGGTATTTTGTGGAGATTTGGGGCCTGACGGTATTTTCTTACCGCCGAAATATAACTTAGCAACAATCACTCCTTGTATTCAGATTGGGCCATGTACAACAATAATACAGTGAACATGCATTATTTCAGCACCCAGGCATGCATATTTGGTATGCGTGGGTGGTAGGCGCGGTTGGTGGTATTTTGGTGAGCATAATTCCCTTGTTTTATTTGTGGCCCCAATGTCCAGAATCCCTTATCTTTGCTTAGATTTTTCGTGTGATCACTAGAGAGACCTCAGACCTACATTTTAGGAATACCACATTTTTCAGTGATAGTGTTGGTGTGCCACCATGGGCGAACTCACTGACTTATTTGCGACAGAGAGCTATATATGGTAGTCTTGTGGTAATTTCCACTACCTTATATACGGTAGGGAGCTATGTTCAGAGAGTCTCTCTTCCCGTTGGCTCATGTACCTCCAACAAGCTATGCTACAGTCACTCACAATTATTCATACTGATTCTGACATGCACACATCTGTCTTAAAATGACCATTGCACTGTTTAAAAATCTCCCCACATCATCAGCATTGTAATGGTAAATAGTAAATACACCACCCGTCTGTTTTCAAATATTTTTCTGTATTATAAACGTTGCATTTAAACGCGATCTCATTCTTTACAGAAATAAATAAAATGGTACAGTAAAAGCATTGTCTATGACACACTGCAAAGAGAGTGGCGGAGAACAGAACTCAAATTGCAACATTGGTATTTGATTAAGACACGCACAGGAATCCCCTTTCCTACACTGACTGCATATTTTCGTGCACACACGGCTCCCACGCTTATGTAATTACCTTATCTGTTCAGAGTTTTCTTCAGCTGTTCTCCTTCGGAATGTGGTTCCCTTGAAGATTAACCCCAGTAAAAGGATCGCCTTTCCTTTTCAAACCGGGGTCATTGCCTGGAATTCTTAGCTTTTGCAGATAGGAATGCCTCCAACCAGGAAAAGGTCTTCCTCCCAGCTCTGCCAAATCTTGACTGTAGCAGGACGCAGGAATCTGCATTCAGTCAGGAGTCCCACAGCCAGGTCTTCTCCCCAGTAGTGCAGAAAAATGTCTGCCTGTCTTTTTCCCCGATACTGCCCACTAAAACTTTCATCTCAGCCCTCTGTATGACGTGTCCCAATGAAATCCATCATCTCTCATCCTCCTACTCTCAACAATAGCTTCGCTTAAACATTTGCAATTGTTGCAAATCTGACTTCCTTCTTCCTGCAGTTACTGTGCACAAAAACACGGAGAAGCAGGCAGAGAAAAGAAGAAAAAAAAATCTGCACACACATTTAAATGGCTTTCAGAGTATGCCTAATTCTGCAGTGGAGAACACATTTTATTAGTGGGTTATGTTAAATAAGGTTTTATTAGTCAGGTTAATGGTTAATAGGTTAGCTGTTAATTTTCAAATGTGTCTCTCGCACCATAGGCATTTCAGGTGAAAAATAGTGTGCATTTTTAAATGAGCACGTGTGCTTTTAACTGTAAAAATAGATTTGCATCTTATATGTTAAAATCGTTTTTGACTGAATGGCCTGTCTTTCCTTGTTAATCTGGTAACACATATAGCAATGCACCGCACCCTTGTGGTGGTGCTGCAAAAAAAAAAAAATGTGCTACTTGTGCAGTAGTGCTGTACTCTGTGCTGTTTGCTACCTGTGCAGTAGTGCTGTACTCTGTGCTGTTTGCTACCTGTGCAGTAGTGCTGTACTCTGTACTGTAACACGCCAAATATCCTTACATATACCCTCCTTTTGTTTTTAGAACTTGGCTATAATCCAAGCCAATTCCTAAAAACAACTTGTTCTTTTTTTTTATAATATAGCAATCCAACAAAATGAATATGCATGTGCATCAATGAAAATTTGCAATCAACATTTCATCTGAGTCCATCAGTTCATAAAATGTTCCACATTTGCCTTCTCAGTGGAAGTGGCATTACTTTAAGTTTAAATTTTCCAAGTCAATTAAAAACAACGAAATAAAACAACTAACTAAAACAAATAATTAATATAACAAATTAAAATAAATAATTAAAATAATAAATACGTGGAACTTCATATGCCGGAACTTTTGTTTTGTCTCTTTTGGTATGTCCCGACCAGCGATGTTATTCGGTTCATTCGAGTATTCTTTCATCTTGGCAATCTTGAATCCACAGTAGTCATCTCTTTTGGCATTCCGGTTATTTTGTCTTCACCTCCACCTGGAGGCAGGCATCTTTTGGTCTTCATCCAGGGGACTCCAGGACTCCATCGTCTCCCGTGGCCTCTGATCCCGGAACCTCCGACCAAATAATGTTAATTGTCTAAATCAAAATAGAAAATAAACAGATTAAGTACATAGCATAATACTAACTTCATCCTTTTGCCAAAAATAAAACATGCTTGGTAAAAATATTTCATTTATTTTTTTTCTGAAATTAAACACAAGTTAAAAGAAAACAAGCAGCTATTCAATATTTAACACACTTTCTCTCTGCACACCAACCATGAGCTTCCATTATATGTGCATTTATTTATTTATTTATTTATATTTATTTTATATTATATTTTACATATACTACAGTGTTTATGTGCCTTCATAACAATCAACTTTTTAACTTCTTTGTCACTGCCTCCTGATTGTACCCATTTATTTTCTCTTTTGATTTAGACAATTAACATTATTTGGTCGGAGGTTCCGGGATTGCTAAGTTATATTTCGGCGGTAAGAAAATACCGTCAGGCCCCAAATCTCCACAAAATACCCTACATATTTATGGTGCGTTGGTGGTATAGTGGTGAGCATAGCTGCCTTCCAAGCAGTTGACCCGGCCATCTTCCCGGCCAACGCACCATAAATATGTAGGGTATTTTGTGGAGATTTGGGGCCTGACGGTATTTTCTTACCGCCGAAATATAACTTAGCAACAATCACTCCTTGTATTCAGATTGGGCCATGTACAACAATAATACAGTGAACATGCATTATTTCAGCACCCAGGCATGCATATTTGGTATACGTGGGTGGTAGGCGCGGTTGGTGGTATTTTGGTGAGCATAATTCCCTTGTTTTATTTGTGGCCCCAATGTCCAGAATCCCTTATCTTTGCTTAGATTTTTCGTGTGATCACTAGAGAGACCTCAGACCTACATTTTAGGAATACCACATTTTTCAGTGATAGTGTTGGTGTGCCACCATGGGCGAACTCACTGACTTATTTACGACAGAGAGCTATATATGGTAGTCTTGTGGTAATTTCCACTACCTTATATACGGTAGGGAGCTATGTTCAGAGAGTCTCTCTTCCCGTTGGCTCATGTACCTCCAACAAGCTATGCTACAGTCACTCACAATTATTCATACTGATTCTGACATGCACACATCTGTCTTAAAATGACCATTGCACTGTTTAAAAATCTCCCCACATCATCGGCATTGTAATGGTAAATAGTAAATACACCACCCGTCTGTTTTCAAATATTTTTCTGTATTATAAAAGTTGCATTTAAACACGATCTCATTCTTTACAGAAATAAATAAAATGGTACAGTAAAAGCATTGTCTATGACACACTGCAAAGAGAGTGGCGGAGAACAGAACTCAAATTGCAACATTGGTATTTGATTAAGACACGCACAGGAATCCCCTTTCCTACACTGACTGCATATTTTCGTGCACACACGGCTCCCACGCTTATGTAATTACCTTATCTGTTCAGAGTTTTCTTCAGCTGTTCTCCTTCGGAATGTGGTTCCCTTAAAGATTAACCCCAGTAAAAGGATCGCCTTTCCTTTTCAAACCGGGGTCATTGCCTGGAATTCTTAGCTTTTGCAGATAGGAATGCCTCCAACCAGGAAAAGGTCTTCCTCCCAGCTCTGCCAAATCTTGACTGTAGCAGGACGCAGGAATCTGCATTCAGTCAGGAGTCCCACAGCCAGGTCTTCTCCCCAGTAGTGCAGAAAAATGTCTGCCTGTCTTTTTCCCCGATACTGCCCACTAAAACTTTCATCTCAGCCCTCTGTATGACGTGTCCCAATGAAATCCATCATCTCTCATCCTCCTACTCTCAACAATAGCTTCGCTTATACATTTGCAATTGTTGCAAATCTGACTTCCTTCTTCCTGCAGTTACTGTGCACAAAAACACGGAGAAGCAGGCAGAGAAAAGAAGAAAAAAAAATCTGCACACACATTTAAATGGCTTTCAGAGTATGCCTAATTCTGCAGTGGAAAACACATTTTATTAGTGGGTTATGTTAAATAAGGTTTTATTAGTCAGGTTAATGGTTAATAGGTTAGCTGTTAATTTTCAAATGTGTCTCTCGCACCATAGGCATTTCAGGTGAAAAATAGTGTGCATTTTTAAATGAGCACGTGTGCTTTTAACTGTAAAAATAGATTTGCATCTTATATGTTAAAATCGTTTTTGACTGAATGGCCTGTCTTTCCTTGTTAATCTGGTAACACATATAGCAATGCACCGCACCCTTGTGGTGGTGCTGCAAAAAAAAAGAAATGTGCTACTTGTGCAGTAGTGCTGTACTCTGTGCTGTTTGCTACCTGTGCAGTAGTGCTGTACTCTGTGCTGTTTGCTACCTGTGCAGTAGTGCTGTACTCTGTACTGTAACACGCCAAATATCCTTACACTACCTTATCGAAATGCTTTCATGGTGTAAGCTTGTGGTGTTTAGGTACAATTGCCGTGAACTCCTTCCTTGAACCAGAAACGCACAAGACATGACACTTATTTGGTTAACTTTAGGCCCCATATATGTCAAGTAACAATAGTTGTACTGGTTTTGCTGTTCTGGCTAGAAATGCTGCATAGTTTAAAACTGGAAATGTCCTTTTTCCATGTCTAGGCACAGCTGCAGCAATTGCTTCTCAACTGGGAAACCAGAAATGTATACACTGGTTAAACAGAATAGGGGCCAAAGCAACCTTACTGCATGCACCCCCTTCTCTACTTGTGTCTGTTCATTCAGCTCACGCTCAGAACCATATTGTACAAATAGTCTCAATCCCCTGTGTAGTGTTTACACCATATCCAGCAAAGGTTTGGGGACCCCCATCTTGTAAAGTGTTTCCCATAAGAGTCTCCTGTCCATGTAGTCAAATGGCGAACTCTGGTCCATAAAAGCCACGTAGCCAGGAGATCTCAATAAGAATAAGATTGTATTAAGGCCCTGGTGAACAATGCCATGCCTGCCAATTATTTGTCGGACAATACATTGTTATCCCTAACACACTTACCTAGTCTTTTCAATACTACCCAGTAAATATCTTTGAAGTCCCATCCAGTAAAGTAACCGGATAATACGGTATATTGGTATATTGGTCCTATAATCCCGCAATTCCAACTCTGGGGAATGCACTTGTTAGTAATAGTCATATTAAAAGTTTGAACCAAGAAATGAATCCATAAATCAGTTTGGATGTGAACATTATAATTTTGAATCCATTGTTTCCTGGCAATTTAAACTGTTGTTGACGACCTGCAACATTGTTAGGGAGAATTCTCCAGAATGGCTAATTTCCCTTACCTACCGAGTCCCTCAGCAGCTTTGCTGGATTTCTAGGATTCATTTTTTTCACCTGGTAACAGTGTGAGCCTTTTTTCCCACTCTTACATGTGTTTTACTGTGTGTGCTTTAACATTCTTGTGTTCATAGACCGTGGAGCCTCACCTACTCCATAGGCATCATCTTTTTACTGTGTGTTACACAGCACCTTCAGTGCAGTGACACAGGGTTGTCTTTTAAACTTCCCAACTCAGACTCCATTTTCTGGGACTGCCTACTGTCTCCCAGAACATGTAAAGTTGCCATTGACTTTATTAGTCTCTTTTAAAAACCACAGACCCAGTGCAAACTATCTTACATAGAGTACTGGAAAGGGTTAATACTTATCCCTTTTTATCTGATTCTCTTGGAGCATTGTTTCGCTCCCTTTTCATCAAGACTTGGCTGGTGGCAGTGGTAACCACCCTATTTTTCCTACCGCGGTTATCTTAAATAACCTGGGTATTTTTTAGGCTATCTTGGTAGCCTCGAACTTAAACCCGCTGGACCGTTTTTATACGGTTCGGGCTGGGTTTATTCGCCATTTCTTTTTGAAAATATCTTTCTTGTGTTTTACTCCGCGCACCAAACCAGGTTTAGTTCCTTTGTCCACTGTCTTTTCGCAGGCTTCTCCGCAGAAGCCCTCCTTAGGTGCCTGAAAGTCTGGGTAGGCAGGATGTGAGGGAGGGGTTTTAGGACCCCTGCCATGGGTTCTCATGGTAACCCAAGTCACACTCCTGTTTGATTGGCTAGGTGACTGTCCCGCCAGGACAGCCACCCTGCTGTGTGATTGACAGCCAGGCTGTGTGAATGGGGGAAAACTGCATAAAAAGCAGGTCTCTGGGACTGGAAAGGCAGAGTCGCCACTGGAATGAGGAGCTGACAGAAGAGGACCCCTACAATGACTAAACCACCCAGTGAAGCCCTGCTGCAGGTCCGAATCTTCAGACTCCAATGACAGAGAAGATCTACCAGGAATCTTCTTCCCCTGAGCTGGTGGGACCAACCAGTTCGCACAAACTGCAAGCCAGGACTCCCTCCTCTGGTTGAATTTGCTGTACAGAGCTACAGTGAACTGGATAGCCAAGAAGGTTGGACCGTGCTTGGGTTTTAAGGAGCGCACTTTTTATTAATTTCTTTTACTCTGCTGCTGGTTTCTTCCCTAGGCAGTGTAGGACCCTCCAGTCTTCCTACTTCATGTCAGCCCGACAGTCGCTTCAGGAACCGTGAGCCTGCAGGACCTGCCAGGAACGCTAGCCTCATCTACAGCTTCTTCTCCATTTAAAGGTAGTGTGCAAATATGGTTGTTCGTTCCGTCCAGCCGCGATGAAGTTGTGTGACATCTTTCGCCAATCCGTGGGCTTGACCTTCTCTACTCTTTAAACTAACTTTTCTGCCGACAAACTTCGTCCGTAATTATTGGAAAAGACTGAACCGCGAACTACCCTGAACTGTGTGGTCTTGAGCAAAAGACTTTAGTCCTATTGACTTTGGCCCTAAGCCTTTTTGATTTGATTCCATCACTGTAGTTCCTCTTTCTAGATTGCCCTGCTTACTTACCTGTTGGTGGTGCTCAATTTGTATCTAACTTTGTCTTTCCCTCCCTTTTTAAATTGTTGGAGTGCCATTTTTCTCACACTTCATGTTTTAGCTTAACTTGTCCAGAATCTATTGGGAGTGGTGTGGTGTATTAAAAGTGTGATTTTTCAACTGCTTTACTTTACTGAGATGTTATACAACTGATGTCTAAATAAATGTATATTCTTTTACTCAGAAACCTTGATTCAGTGTTTGTTTGAATCATAGTAATTGCTGTCCTTTGTGTAATTATTGATACTGCTCACCTGCTCTTGAGATAAGTCTGGCTACTCAGCTATCGCTACCACTTTACTGTGTAGTACAGGCTTGTACCAAAGGTGAATTTGTACTGTCACTTGTAGTCGTAATTGTGTGTGGTGTTCCCAAAGGGTAATGCACATAATTCTGCCTAACAAACATATTCCATCTCATGAATTGTGATGGCTTGCAATAACTCAGTGTTAGGTTGACCTCCATCACCAATATGTGTAGATGTGTTACTATTATTTCCTGTGTATGAAGCAGAAAAACAATTCATCCAATCTTGCTCAGAGCAGTGGACTTTTATCACTGCCGAAAGCCCCAAAATGAGTCATTAGCATTCCTAGTCACAATACTCAAAAGTGATCTTGCATACCTCTTGTTTGTCATATCACAAAATTGCACATAATGTATACTTGCAATAGTCAACCTCCTTTTTGAAAAAGTCCACTTATAGCCACTTAATTTCAACTGAATCCCTGCTATGTCCATGTTTGGGGCTTTCAACGCTTCAAGCAAAGCCCGTTTTTGGCTTTACATTTACTAAGCAGCCACGTACATTTTCCTTTGTAATACCTTTTATTGTGTGACAGGATCTTTTTTCAAATATCACTTCAGATTTCAATGAACTAATAAAATGTCTTACACTATCTGCAGGCTGGCTGCTTAGGCATGCCATTACCTCTAATATGGTCACACCAATCACCTTCCTATGCAGATTGCCCTCTTCATTTGCTTTACAATACAACCTGCCATTGTTACTATTTAGGATCCCATGTGCATAGGCAGGGCCGATCTTAATGAGGCTTCCATCCCAAGCTCACACACTGAGAGTGGGTTGTGATCATATTCATTCCTCCAAAGAACTTCAAAAGCACAAATACAGTTCAACCACGTAATTGGGATCATGACATCATTAATTATCCTCTGTTTTGGCAATATACCTACCATTCACAGCTCTAGGACATGTTTCCATAAAAATGTCCTATAGTTAAAGAGCTTTATCCGAAGTATATGGATCTTCCAAATGCCACGTTGGTTTGTCCAGTGCTACTCATTCCTCATTATCGGCAAGCAGGTCTTCCACTGTGACTATCCTGAGATTAAAATCTCCTCTGAGAATGACTGGGTATTCAAGTTCATCTGATGGATAGTCATTAATCATTTTGAATGCTGACCCTCTCCGAAAGAACAGGGGCAGGCTTTGAGGCCCTATATCTTCCCAAGGCGACTGAAATTTAGAACCCCCGTTAGATTGGCATTTATACAGATAGGCCACCACCTTGACAATCTGCCTCTACTAAACCATGTATTCAGGCAAATTTGTTGGTGAGTGGACGCTACATCCCAGATCCCACAGAGTTTCCCTAACATCCATCCAATGCTTCATCAACCATCTCTATGCCCATCAAGTGGAATGACTTTGGTGGCAATATGGGTATATTAATAACTCTTCTGCTCCTACTGTTTACCCAAGTGGACTATAACAGCCTAGCAGAGAGAACCCAATATTGAATTTAATTTGCAACTTTGTGATCTTCTCCACAGTAAATTTGAATCCTTGGTTGGATGGTTTAGTGCAATAGTAACACACTCACTGGGTTTGAATGTCTGCCCATATCACACCCATCCTGAATCTTCACCAATAGTAAAACCCTTTCCCTGAGCAAACTCAGTACACAGATATTATTGACAAAGTGGGTCTTCTTATTCATTGAGGAGATAGTATTCTGTTTGCAGGAAGCCTTTAGAGTCATTTGTCAAGCCCAGCACTGACAGGAACACCTGCAAATTAAGTCTGAACTTTGAACGACTACCCCATCAGCCCCTGTGTAAACCATCCCAGCCCTTTCTTGTCCCTACTGTCTACACATTCAGACCTGCTTTGTGTTAATATGGACTGAGTTAGATCATTTATATCGGATGATTCCATGTTAGACTTTAGTGTTGGCAAATGAGAAGCCATGCTACTTTCCCCAATTTCCCAGAACCCTTCCCCCCAAAATGTTCTGTGGTGACACTTGAAACCTTGCTGTTGGGGCCGTATTATCTTTTCATTGTCTGTATGTCTCCTTTTCCTAATTTCTACAGTATTTTATCCATTTTACTTTCTAATAGCTACACTATTTCATCAATATTCAGGATTTAGCTTTCCACAGTTGACAGTCTTTTTCCAAGTGTGTATTTGAGGTAGGTTTCCTATATAGCCATTTGCGCAGACAGATTCACATTTGTACATCTCTCATTTGGCAGTTTAGTGTATGCTGTCATATTGTTCAATCTATCCATCACTCTTTGCAATCCCACGGGTACAGTGGCAGTATCTAGTTTAGCATTATATATGGTGGATTTGAAAGTGTTTCCCATCTGTTTCAAAATATCTCCTAGGTTGTGGCAAGAGGTTTGCAAAGTTGCACTACCACTGAGCGACTTTTTGACAATCATAATCTTCTCATCTGATATGCTCATGACGTTTCTTAAAAAAGTTCCAAAGTCCTAGAATGGGCCCCCATTTCCTACTTGCTTTATTTTTAACTCCTTCCCAACTTTGCACCTTTAAGATCATTACTGGCCTCTGGCAGGTTTGAATTGTGTTTTGCTCCTTTCCTATCATCCCAATACCACACCAACGGATCTAAGATTCCCTCTGATTGGCCAGCTGGGAAACTAGTAGCCAATGAGTACGCCGGAAGGCTATGCGGCCCCCAGATGAAGGCCCACTACTAATGCCCAGTCTGAGCCTGTCGGAGCATGATGGGGCACCACTCCCTACATTCTACTGCTACCTCCCAGCCCTAATAATTGGACATTAATCTACCGCCAGCCCTGGTAAGCTACCATGTGGGACACTCTATCCTCTTCTCCATCACACTACCTCTGTGGACATCATGCTCCTTCTTGTACTAACTTTCTCCAACTCCCACATAGCTGGAGTCATAACCACCTTGTTTCACATGTCGCTGCCTTCCTAGCCAAAATGTTTTCTAATGCACCCTCCAACTCCAACAAAAATCGAATTTAGGTGCACTCACATTTGTGTTGCCAATTTCCTTTTGTGTGTTCAGAGTGGCTTGTCACAAAAATCGAATTCAGGTGGCCTTACATCTGTGTTGCCAATTTCGTTTTGTGTGCTGAGAGTGCCTTGTAACACAAATCGAATGTTGGTGCACTTACATATGTTTTTTATACCTTGATTGTTATTTCAGTGCATTTGTTTGTTGCACACTTGGTTACTAGGCCAACTGGTGAGTTTGTGCTTGTACTGTGCTGTGCAGCCCATCCTCTTTCTTCCTCATATCCTCCACCATTATGGTACTCACTATCTCCCCTATCTTTTCTAACTGCTAAACTATTACCTATTCTCCCTCTCTCACAAAGCCTAGAAGAAAAAGCTTAAAAAAGACATCCTGACCACTAACCCTGGCATACCTATCACAGACAACTATGTAAGCACAACTTCCAGACAGGGCTTTACTGATATTTTCTTCTCTGCATCTTCCCCAGATCTATGGACACCTCATCTCTACTCTCTTTCCTCTTACATCCTCACCCATTAATGGTGGCACTAAAAGGGAAGAGCTCTTTGCAGGCTTCAAAACATCGCAGTGTTTCATTAATGTCTACCACACTGGCACTATCCTGGTTAAGGGTCCTAAACCAACCTCCTCTTCTTTGACCGGTTCCTGATGTCCCTCATTAACTTCCTCACTACTCCTGCTAATCCTACTTCCACTCTCTCTGTCCCCCGTCTAGTCTCTTTCCTCCGACTAGTGTACCAAGCCCCTGTACCCCTCCTCAGAAAACCTTCAAATGTGGAGACATCTTGCATTTAGCCATGCTTAATGCTCGTTCGGCCTCCTCCTTGAAGACCTTGACCTCAATACCTGTGCTCTTACTGAGATTTGGTTAAAGGCCAGCTAGTCACTGCTTTTGACTCCATTCTCCCTGATGGCTATAAAATCATCTCGCCCTAACTGTGCAGGTGGTGGGGTTCCTCTTATTTTTCCTAAGTGGGTCACTTCTTCCCTCATACCCACCCAGCATTACTCTTCCTTTGAGAGTGTGGTATGCAAGCTGGTCATCTCTCTCACCAGCTCTCTGACCATTGACACCATCTACAGGCCACCTGGTTCTACCCCCTGTTCCTCTCGGAATGGGCTAATTTATCCTGCTCTCTCTTCACAACCAACACTAAACTCCTTCTCATTGGGGATTTCAACATCCACCTCAACTCCTCAATCACGGCATCCACTCTCTTTCAGGACCTCTGACCTTCAACCTCCCTCTCTATTCTCCCTTCTGGTTCTACCCACTCGGCCAGACACACGTGTGATGCCTTCATCCACACCAGTCTTTCACTCTCCTCCCAACTGATCACACCACTCCCCTGGTCTGACCACTCTCTCCTCTCTTCTCACCTGGGCCTTCTCGGCCCTCTGACTTCACCTCCCGTAGCCATGCCAACCTCGTTCAGGAACATCTGGCCAATGAAACAAGTGTCAGCTGCTGCCTTCGCAGCAACCTTCACCCCTCCCTCTGTCCCCGCTAAAGACCTCTAATGCTGCTCTAAGAAACCGCCATCTCGTCATCACAAACACCCTTGACATTATTGCACCAGTCACAAGGATACACCTGAAACATGCCTCTAAACATTACACCTGGTATGACTCTGAACTTACAGCCCTGAAATGCCAGTGCAGACCCAGGCTCACTGTCTGACAAACTGGCCTGTTGCCTACTCCAAAGGCAATATTGAATCTCCATTCGCACCAAGAAAAGGGCCCACATCCAGGCATGCATCTCTGGTGCATCAAACAATACTGCTGAACTCCTTCTAACCTCTTTCCTCCCAAGCCCTGTGCAATGATCTGACCACGCACTTCCCTGAAAAAAATCAGGACATACTGTGTACCCTTGTGTCTCTCTGCCCCTCCCCTTACCCTACCTCCTTTCCTTCTATAGCCTCCCATTCTCCCTCTGCCTTTCTCTCCTCCTTCTCTCCTAACACACCTGATGAGGTCACCAGAGTTGTCCACTCCATGAAGGCTTCCTCCAAACAGGATTCCCCCTGCTCCTCCAGAACCAATACGGACAACAGTGTCTCCCTTGCCCCTGCACTTGCTGATTTCTGCAACCTTTCTTTTGCTACTGGATATTTCCACACCTCCCTAAAGCACTCCATTGTCTGCCCCCTCCTGAAAAAACCTTCTGCAGACCCATTTTATCCAGCCAACTATCACTCCCTTCCTTGGGAAATGCTTGGAGAAGCTGGTCTTCACACAATTGACCCAGCACACTGAACTTGTTGGTTGCCTCCATGACTACCAATCTGGATTCCAAGCATCCAGAGGCATTGAAACTGTTCTTCTGAACAACCATGAGGAACAGCTTGCATCTCTTGATTCCTACTCTTCAGCTGTTCTCATTCTACTTGATCTCCCCTCTGTCATGAACTGCCGATTACGTCAGTTCTGGACATCATGGTCCCTGACCCATAGAGGACTGAATTCCGTAATCCTTCCAACATGGCCGTTGAATACAAAACGCAGCTTACCAGCCTTTACGCGCTACGTACAACTTCCTACAAAACAGTCACGCCCCCGCGGCTCTGCGTGTCTCAATGCTACCGCTTAGTGTGTTCAGACGTGTGTTGTCGGAGTTCACTCGGGGTCTCCTTACGAGTCCCGTTTTCCCATTTCCTTGATTACTCCCCTTTTTCCATTCCCTTTCCTTGAACTATCCTCTTCTGTGCTTTTCTTCCTGTATTTCTCCGGTGCTCGGGTCACGGCGTTCCGTGCCTCTGACTTTAGATACTGTTTCTTTCCTGGTTGCCGGTCCTGGATATTTGAACCTTACTTGGCGCAGGACTTGCAATCCTCACGCTGGAATCCGAAGACCTGGACAAGGGCCTGTATAAATCCCAGACTGTGCTAAAGAACACATCCAAGAAGGTCACAAGCAAAGGGAAACAGGTGAGAAGGGGAGAGACTTGTAACAGATTGAGACGCCTTAAAACCGATACAAATACAGAGATGGAAGCCACGGTTCAAGACCTCATGCGAGGTATACTGGAACTAACCACTGAAGTCCAGAACCTTAAGGCAGAGAATGCTGCATTGAAGCAGTCAGTCTTAACTCGTGACTCTGCAGCCAAAGAAAGTGTCTTGTTGGGAGGAGTAGTGGACAAATACAATGGCCTTTCAAAAACCCTCTGTGCCTTCCTTGATTCATGTTTGGTACATTTTACCTTCAAGCCATACTACTTTTCCACCCCAAGAGCAAAGGTGGGATTCATGATATCACATCTCACGGGCAATGCCCTGACCTGGGCAACCCTGTAGTCAATACGGGCAATGCACTCCTGTATGATTATGATGGGTTTGTGGAAGCCCCAAAGGCATGTTCGATCGCCCAGAACTTGTTTACAGTGCTCAAGAAAGACTGCTCGAATTTCAACACGGTCCCAGGATATGCTCACATATGTGACCCGCTTTAAACAATTAGCAAAAGAGGCCGATTGGTCCCAAGAAGCCAGCTTCACCCTCTTTTGAAGAGGCCTAAATGAAGAGATAAAGGACGAGTTAGCCAGGATAGCCAGCCCAAGCTCCTTCCAAGCTCTCATGGACCTCTCCCTACAAATAGATTTCCAGATCCAGGAAAGAAAGGCAGAAAAAAGGAAGTCTAAGCCAATATCCCAAAAGGCTGCTACGGATCACCCATAAAAACCGTAAACCGCTGCATCTCCAACCCCGGACCCAGAACCCATGCAACTAGGAGCCTTACGAGGACCCATCACCCCACAAGAAAGGATGTGTCGGATTCATACCAGACTGTGCATGTACTGTGCCTCTGATAAACACCTTGTGAGAGAGTGCCCTATTGCTCCACCTCGGCGTTCGGGAAAAGCCAGCTCCTGATCCTAAGTGGGGCACAGTTTCGGGACAAAGATGTCTCCTCCTCACCAATTCCTTCCTTGAACTCTCCAGGACAGAGCAATCTTGTGATCCTACAGGCATTCATGTCACCTTCTAAGAAAGAATCCTACCCCATCCTGGTTTTAGTGGACTGCAGAGCCATGGGCATATTCATAGATTATGATTGGGTCATCAGTCATAATGTTCCCCATGAAACACGAGAGACAATGCAACCTGTTGAAGCCATTGATGGGAAACCCTTGTCTTCAGGACCCATAACCCACCAAACCAAAGAGATTCTTATTTCAATAAACCACCACCGAAAGAGGATTAGATTTGACATCATAAGATCTGCCCACTATCCCATGGTTCTAGGCATGCCCTGGCTGCAGAAACACAACCCCTACATCAATTGGGCAGCAGGCTTCTTGTTTCTTGGTTCACACATTGCATGTCCCATTGTTTGTCACTTACCACCTTATCAAGTTCCTTAGAAGACTCCCAAGAAACCCAGCAATTCCCAGTAACTGTCTCCAACATTATCCGGATCCCCCAGACTTACCAGGCATACTCAGACATGTTCTCAACAGCTATTGTTCAGTTTATTCCACCCCAAAGACCTGAGGATTGTGCCATTGACACTGAGCCTTCAGCAGTGATTCCCTTCGGAAGAATGTTCATTCTATCCGAACCTGAAAAAAGGGCCCTCCGGAATATCTGGACACCAACTTGGCAAATGGAACTATTCGACCATCCAAGTCCCCAGCGGGAGCTTCCCTCTTCTTCGTTCCTAAGAAGGACTCCAAGGAGCTTAGACCATATTTGGATTATCGTGGCCTTAACCAATGCACCCTCAAGGACCGTTACCCATTGCCTCTTATTTCGGACATCCTGGAAGCTGTGAGAGGTGAAGTCATCTTCACAAAACTAGATCCAAGGGGTGCCTACCATCTTATTCGTATAAAAGAAGGTGATGAATGGAAAACAGCCTTCAGAACACCCTTTGGTCATTTTAAATATTTAATTATGCCCTTTGGACTTGCTAATGCCCCCGCAATTTTCCAACGTTTCGTGGATCGGGTCTTCATTGACATGTTGTTTCTCTTCGTCATTGTATACCTAGACGACATATTGATTTACTCCAAGGAACCTTGAGAACATGAAGAACACGTTAAGGCAGTTTTACAATGTTTACGAGAACATAAGCTCCTGGCCAAACCTGAAAAATGCCTTTTCCATGTGTCAACCGTTCACTATCTTGAATTTGTACTTAGCCCGAAGGGTATTGGAATGGATTCTTCCAAGGTTGATTCCATCCTATCTTGGCCTGTTCCTACCACTGTGAAACAAATTCAGTCCTTCCTGGGGCTCGCTAACTTTTACAGGAAATTCATACCCGCATTTTCTGAGATTGTCCATCCCATTGTCGCACTATTAAAGAAAGACACTCTCTTTCAGTGGTCCTCAGCTCAAGACTCGGCGTTTCAACAGTTAAAGTCGGAGTTTACACAAGCACCCATCCTGGCTCAACCCAACACAGACCGTCCTTTCCTTGTTGAGACTGATGCATCCAACTACGCCATTGGAGCAGTCTGAAACAGGAACTTGACAACAAGAAAGAACACCCCATTGCCTATCTCTCCCGCACCTTGACTCCCAGTGGAACTCATTATTCTGTCTTGGAGAAGGAGCTGCTAGCTATTTGACAAGCCTTCACTGACTGGCCATCTCCTTCTGGGAGCCAAATACCCGGTACAAGTCCGTACAGACCATCGGAATCTTCAAGTCCTACAGTCCCTGGAGTGCAGAAACAGCCGTCAAGCCCGCTGGGCCTTCTTTTTTGCCCAATACCAATTTCAAATCCAACACTTTCCTGGAACACATAACATCCTAGTCGATTCCTTATCCAGACGCCCAACATTATGAAACCCTTGAGGACCGGACCTTTCACAAGATGTTTTCCAACACAATATTCGTAGCTCAAGCCATTACCCTCCTGGAGGATATTCGAGCCCAAACTCAGTCCTCCGAACTCTGGACGGAGTTTAAAAGAGACAATCAGTGGAATCTCAAGATAAAAGACAGATACCTATTCAAGTATACTTGGCTAGCCATTCCCACTCCAGGGTTGAGACAAAATATCACAAACCTATGCCATGATACCCTCCATTCAGGACACCGTGGAATCTCCAACACCCTCCGTCTTATACAAAGACAATTCTGGTGGCCAAAGATGAAGGATGACATAGAAACCTATGTCCAGGCCTGTGCAATCTGTAATCAGAATAAGCATGACAATAGAAAACCAGCAGGTCTTCTACACCAACCAGCACAACCAACAAAACCCTGGGAAATCATTGCACAGATTTTATCGTGGAATTACCTTCTTCCAGAGGCTACACGACTATAATGGTTACCATTGATTTGTTCACACATATGGCTCATTGTACAACTCTATACAAACTACCATCCTCATCTGAACTAGCTGGCATTTTTCTAAAACACATATTCCAGCTTCATGGGATACCTTCAAAGATCATATCCGACAGAGGGCCCCAGTACATATCCCAGTTTTGGATATTGGGGATCCAACGTGCCTTGTCCTTGGGCTATCATCCACAGACCAATGGAGCTACTGAACGAGTAAACCAAACCCTGGAACAGTATCTTCGCTGCTTTGCAACCAAAGTCCAGGACGACTGGTCACTTTTGATACCTGTGGCCAAATTTGCTTACAACAATTCGGATCATTCAGCTATCAAGACCAGCCCCTTCTTCTGTAGCCAAGGATTTCACAGTTCAATTCTTCCATCCGTTCTCCCACATCCTACCCCAGTCGATTCATGGATTGAAACTCTGATCACTGTACACAAAGAAGCAAAGGAACACCTAGAAAAGGCCCGAAGAGATGTTAAACAATATGCAGATTCCAAAAGTAGGCCTGGTCCTTCCTATTCAATAGGCGATAAGGTTTGGCTATCCTCAAAACTCCTTCCTCGTCACCTACGACCTAATAAATTGGCTCCCAGGTATTACAGACCTTTTTCTATAAAGGACATTTTTAATCCAGTGGCCTTCCGACTCCGACTACCAGAGTCATGGAAAAGGATTCATCCAGTCTTCCACACTTCTCTGTTAAAACCATACGTGCAGTCCTCTCGAACTGCTCCAAGATCTGCTCCAGTGATTGTCAATAACCAACTTGAATATGAGGTCTCTAGAATTTGTGGGCCTCATTACGACCCAGGCGGTAAGTTACCGCCTGGGCCGTGACTTTACCACCATGGCGTAAACTACGTTTACGCCATGGTGGTTGGCGGACTTACCGCCCCATTCCGAGGTCGGCGGGGCGGTAAGTCCCCAATCCCCATTTACCCTTCCCCATTCCCATTTTTGCCCCATAGGGCATAATGGGAGTGGGGAAGGCGTTAATTACGCCACCGTAAATTACGGTGGCGTAATTAACTCCATGGTCCCTTAGCGCCATGGATTTTAACACCTGCTAAAAGCAGGTGTTAAAAGCGCCATGGCGCTAAGGGACCTCGTAATTGGCGGTAAGGGGTCGGCGCAGCTAACGCTGGCGTAAACCCCTTACCGCCAGGGTCGTAATGAGGCCCTGTGACTCCAGGTACCGAAGAGGTCAACTACAATATTTGGTCGAGCGCACTTGGGAACCCGTCTCAAACATGAATGCCCCCCGGCTGATGCAAAGATATCTTCTTATCCACCCAGGCAAACCCGGTGGTGCAGGGCTTCAGAGGAGGCATGCTGTCATGAACCACTGATTACGTCCGTCCTGGACATCGTGGTCCGTGAGCCATAGAGGACTGCATTTCGTAATCCTTCCAACATGGCCATTGAATACAAAAAGCAGCTTACCAGCCTTTACGCGCTACGTACAACTTCCTACAAAACAGTCACGCCCGCGTGGCTCTGCGCGTCTCAACGCTACCGCTTAGTGTGTTCAGACGTGTGTTGTCGGAGTTCGCTCGGGGTCTCCTTCCAAGTCCCGTTTTCCCATTTCCTTGATTACTCCCCTTTTTCCATTCCCTTTCCTTGAACTACCCTCTTCCGTGCTTTTCTTCCTGGATTTCTCCGGTGCTCGGTCACGGCGTTCCGTGCCTCCAACTTTAGATACTTTTTCCTTCCTGGTTCCCGGTCCTGGATATTTGAATGCTACTTGGTGTAGGACTTGCAATCCTCACGCTGGAATCCGAAGACCTGCACAAGGGCCTGTATAAATCCCGGATCGTGTGAAAGAACACATCCAAGAGGTTGCAAGCAAAGAGAAACAGGTGAGAAGGGGAGAGACTTGTGACACCCTCTGCATTCAATACGGTTAGCCATTCTGTCCTCATAAAACGGCTCCACGATACCTTAGGTTCCTCGGAGCAGGCACTGGACTGGCTGACCTCCTTCCTCAGCGACTGTCTGTCCCAGGTTATTCTGGTCTCTTTCTCCTCCCTGACCACTATCTCCACCTGCAGCATCCCCCAGGGCTCGAAACTTTCTCCCTGGATATTTAACAACTCTCTTGTTCAGCTTACAAACCACATTCCCACCTTCTTGACCAACTTCCAGTGTTATGCAGATGACACCCAACTCTTCTTCAAACTTCCCTCTTATCCTCTTTTTACTTCCTCCTTCTTTCCTGACTGCCTATCTGTCATCCAGTCTTGGTATACTTCAAATGATCTCTACCTCAACGCCAGCAAGACTGAGAGCCTTCCTATTGGGACTTTCTCCTTCATCTGAAGCCAGAAACCTTGCAGCCATCTTTGACTCGTCTCTTTCCTTCATCCCTCACTTTCAGGACCTTGCCAAGAAGTCCCACTTTCCACTCCACCTCCTCAAAGGAATTCTTCCTTTCCTCACTTCCCCCAGAAGCTCAATGTTTCTAGAGCTCCGGTTCTCTCTAGGCTGGACACTGCAATAGCCTTTTTCTTAATCTACCCTCTTCTTCTCTATGACCTCTCCAGCTAATACAGAATAGGGCTGCAAGACTTGTCCTTGGCCTCAAGCCCAGGGACTGCATCTCTCCAGCCCTAAAAACACCCCACTGGCTTCGAGTTGCTGCAAGGATCACATTCAAATCCATCTGCATCATACACAAGGCGGTCTGGGGTCAGGGACCACACTATCTGCAACTTGCTCTCACTAAATACTCTCCCTCCAGATCTTTACGTTCCTCCAGCACCAACTCTCTGTGTGACAAGCACTTCGTTAAATAGCGAGCAGGTTGCCGATCTCTTTCCTCAGCAGGCTCCCTCCTATGTAACAGCCTCCGCCTTCCTCTTTGTCTTGAGATGGATCTCCTCAAATTCCAGAAGCTCCTCAAGACTTTCCTTTTCACCTCCTCCTTCCCAACCTCCCTCCTCAGCTAAATCCTACAGTTGCTGAGATTGGTGATCAGGGTCCTTATGTCTCCTCCTGGGTCCTGGCCCCCCACCCCCAATAGCATACAGCCTACACCGAGCACTTTGCTTTGACACCCACTTGTCTATGCCATCACAGGCCTGCACTTAGTTAATTATTGGTGGCTGACCACTTCCCCTAGGCACTTACAGCTGCTCATTCCCTAGCACTTCCCTCTTGATACACTTAGCATTTACCCCCCCCCCCACTCCACATCGGTTCTCTCTCTCTGCACTTATACGGTCTGAATGCTCACAATGCCTAGTAGGTCTGCCTATTTCTTCATTGTTATATTTGCTTTTCTTTTCCATGTTCCCTCCATGTTGCCCTGAGGGCGCTTTGAAACACAATTTACTTGATGTATAAGCGCCTTACAAATGCACAATAAATATATAAATAAATAAATGGCATTGTCCTGTGTTGTATCTCATGTTAAGTTGTATAGGTATCTGCTCCATTGTTAAGTGGGATGCCATTGTGGGATGTCATTGTGGAATGTGTTGAGAACAAAATCCTGGAGCAGGGGCTTTAATCGGAAGCTTAAACAAATACCTATGTGACACACTTGCATGGTTGGAGCATCACCTCAGTTCACAAGTTGATGCTGGTGATGGGATGGTGCACTGTGGCAGTGTTGAGCTGGAAGGAGTATCACAAATTTAAAATTAGATTGGACCCCAACACATGTGAACAAGTACTGGTGTTTGCTGACAATTGTTATGTTTTGCCAGGAGAAGTGAAATATCATGACGTTTTGTCAGACACTGTGGTGAAATTGAAAGGGATGGTGCACAAGATTGTATGGAAGAAGGGGGTTTTACTCTTTGTGGGTACGTTGAGATCTCTGCCTATGGCCTTAAGGGAAGTTGTGCGGAAGGAATTTAAGAAACTGTGTCATAGTGAAATTATAGAAAGCAGTGGAGCTGTCAAATCGTTTTCTCCATTAGTGGTGGCAAAGAAACAAATGGTGATGTGAGGTTAAGTCAGGTAAACACGAGTGTTGTGGAATGCTATACATTGCCAAATATGGTGTAGTTGCTAAGTATGATTGGGGATGGTAGAACATTCACAGAACTTGATTTATCATCTGCGTACCATGAAGTGGATCTGCATCTTAAGTCCAGGAAATATACTGCATTTATCTCTCATGAAGGTACATTTCAGTTTCGGGGTATGCCGTTTAGGCAAGTATCTGCGGCTTCAGTCTTCAGTTGAATTTGGAGCGGTGTAAATATATGGCCCAGATATGCCACAGCGACTAAGAGTAGTGCATGGTAGGCATGACATTTTTGACTAGTCATCTATGATAGATGTCCAGTAAAAAATGTCATCCCTGTACCTTGGGTCCCATAGAGCCAAACACACTCACACAATCAATGTGATTATGTGTGTATGCAAGTCGCTGGGGGGTCATGAGGGCAGGTATGGTATTTTCTACTAGGCATCTATCATGGATGTCTAGTAAAAAATACCATCCCTGTCCCGTGGGCCCCACAGCACACTCAGAAGGCAAGCTGATTTTGGCTGGTGGGGAGGGGAATTGTGCAACAAAGGCTTTTTAAAAAGGCATTTGTTGTGCAAACCTCTTCCCCCCACACACACACTTTTACACAACATACACACGGCAAGCAATCTCTGGCTCATTCACACGACTACCCATCATGCACTCACTCATAACACAGACATACACGCATCCATACACATATTTAAATAATAAATACATGAATATACAAACACACACATGTACACAACATGCACACAACAAACACTTTCTGTTTCATTCACACAAGCATCCATCATGCACTCACTCATAACACAAGCATACACGTATCCATACACACATTTAAATAATTAATAAACGAACATACACACTCATTTTGACAACATACACACAGCAAGCACTGTCTGTTTCATTCACACGAGCATCCATCATGCACTCACTCAAAACACAAGCACACACACAGCCATACACATATTTAAATAATAAATACATGAACAAACAAACACACATTTACACAACATGCACACAGCACGCATGCTCTCTTCCACACCAGCATCCATCATCATACATACACCTAACAACACAAGCATGCACACATCCATTCACATAATTTAAATAAAAAATACATGGAAATAAACAAACGTACCTTCTGCCTGAGGTCTTTCCTCTACAGGGCTCCAGGCCCTGCTAGCATGAACAGGAATCAGGAAGCTTCTGGTTCCTGCACATGCATGCAGGGGCCTGGGTGTGGGTGATGAGACACCCTACTCCAGCCTGCTCTGTCTGTTTGTATGAGGAGGCGCAAAGGCTGGGGAAGTAAAATGCTGCAAGCCTTGCATGGCTCATTAAGATGCAAAGCTGCAGGACTTTGTTTCCCTTGGACAGTTCAGAGCGCTCCCTCAGCTGAAAAAAGCAGCTGAGGGAGCGCTCAGTATTTCACTGGGCTGGCTCCTCCATAATGGCTGAGAGAGGGACAAGAACCAATGGTTCAATGCCCCCTCGCCCATTATGGATGAGCCGCCCCTGGTACAAGTTGTTCAGATAAGTGTAAAATGTGTACTGCTTTCAGGATTACATACTGATTTCTGGGAGAACCGGGAAGGAACATGATGAGGGATTGGGAAAGGTCTTAATGATTTTTTATTGAAATAGGACAAACTGTTAAAAAGGATAAGTGCATCTTGAGTAAGGAAGTAGAGTATCATGACCACAACATTTCTAATGAAGGTGCAAAGCTGAAAGATCTGTTAATAAATATTATTAAGGAGAGTAAGGCACCAAGATCTAGGGTTTCTTGGTTTAGTCCAGTTTTACCAGAAATTCATAAAAACATTCTCAAAGAAAGTCAGAGGGATGAGAACAATTTTGAGAGACTGGAGTGTATTCAAATGGGATATGAAGTGTGAGAGTGTGTTTGAAGCAATAGAAGCAGATATTGATTTGGCTGGACAATTAGGACTGTATAACACTAGAGATAAGCCAATGATCACTATGCATGTGTGTGATTAAGGGTTGGGGCTTTTATTTCCCTAGTAAGAAATTATGGTAAAGAAATATTGATTGCACATGCGTCAAGGGGTTTTGAAAGTAAAGTAGAACAGATACTCTGTAATAAAAAAGGAAGTGCTAGGGGAGTGGTCTTCAAACTTTTTTGACCTGGGCACCCCCAGAGAAAAATGTGGGCAGGGTGCCCCCCACCCCAACAATGGCCAAAGGACAGTAAATCCAAATGGCAACGAACTATTGTGTGCCATCACCACACCCAAAACCCAGTATAGTGCCTGGGGCCTCCACCTGCTCCCATCAGAGTCTCTGAGCTCCCTCATCCCACCCCTAGCCCAGTTCTTGAGCTATCCCCACCACAGACCCTGGGATCTCCCCATCCTGCTCCCACAAGTGTCCCTAGACTCCCCTGACCCTGCTCCAACCACCATGCCATGGCTCCCCCATCCTGCTCCCACCACAGTCCTTGGGCCCGAACCACCCCACCACGCTCCCACCACAATCCCAGGACCAGAGGTGGCAAGTGAATTTTTTAAGTGGAACGGCAGAAATATTTCTCCCAGATATGCCACCGCAATGGGTCAAAGCAAGGGAGCCCGAGACAATCAAGGAGGGTTTGGGAGGGTTCTCCCCTAGAAATATTTTTAAAATAATGGGTTAAAATATTTAATTTTAGAGCATACTTTTTAAAAACATTGGTTAAAAAGCCAAACAGTTTGCAATGGATACTGGGGGCTCAGGGGCAAGGCATGTTATTTTGTACTGTACATCTAAGATAGATGTCCAGTACAAAAATACCATCACTGTCCCCTGGGCTCCACGGTGCCTCAGAAGGAGAGCTGATTTTGGCAGGTGGGTAGGGGAATTGTGCAACAAAGGCATTTTTAAAATGCCTTTGTTGTACAAACCCCTCCCCCCACTCACCAAAATCAGCTTCACGGACGAATGCAAACACAGACACACACATTCACACAGCATGCTCTCATTCACACAAACACCCATCATCATACACTCATAACACAAGCATACACGCATTCATACACACAAAAACAATGAAAAATTAATTTAAATGTACCTTCTGCTCCGGTCCTGAAGTTTCCTCCCCAGCACTCATGCTCCTGCATTATGAACAGGAATCAGGAAGCAAGAGCTTCCGGGTGCCTGCACATGCATGCAGGGACCCTATGATTGTGGGTGCTCAAACACCCTGCTACAGCCTGCTCTGTCTGTATGTGTGAGGAGGCATAGGAGCTCCCCCTCGCACATACAGACATGAAGGTCCCCAGCCAGCATTTCCAATAAGCTATGCAAGGCTGGCAAAGCAAAGGGCTCCCAGCCTTGCATGGCTCATTGAGCATATCTTCGCTGAGAAACTGAACATTGTTTCCCCTTGTCAAGGAAACAGCTCCGCAAAGACTATGTATACCTCCGTCCCCAAGCACCAGTCAGGGAGGAACTCAACACACTCCCTGGCCAGTTATTGGGGCCACAGGTGACGAAAACAGGAACACCGTTGCCCTGGCAGCTGCAAAGGAAGCAGTAAATCAAACATGAAACCCCAAATGTAGACAATACAAGGTAAATCCCCACAGTAAGGCACAGAAATGGGACACCTACCAATAGACCACCTGAGGCTGTTGTGCGGTTGAGGATGATCCCTGTGATTCCCTCCCCATGACAGCGGGTGATGGAAAAAGGGGTAACCCAGCAGCAGCAAGGTAATAGCAGCCCATGGATAGGGATGTTGGATGATCAAGTTCCTGCAATTTCTGATTTTAGTCACCATAGTCCTAATTGGGAAGTAGCAGGTGTCCAGAACCAAAAGTGCTGTGACAGAACAAAGGCACCAAGAACAAGAAAGCAGATGCCAGTCCAAGGCAACCTCACCAAACAAGAACAAAAAGGCAATCGAGAGTCCAAAAGCCAAGTTTAGAAGAAAACTGTGAAGACAGGCAGATAATGCGTCAAATCCAAGGGGTAAGGCAAGGCAGGTCCAGTAAACGAGATGCAAAGTCCAAAATACCAGTAGACTGTAGGTAAGAAGTCCAAACGCCAATCGTCGGTGAAGAAAACAGCTGAGAAGCGCTGCTATGAGCGGCCGGTGTTCTTTTATATCGGAGTATTTCCTGGTTGGTCACGTGAGCGGGCCCTCACTGGGTCACGTGAGCGGGTCCGCATAGGATCACGTGAGCAGGTCCGAGGAACCAGGACGGACCAAAGCTTGATGCAGGCACCCCTCGAAAACCATGGCAACCGCCAACGCCAACGAGGCCACAGCCGCCATGCCTGAGGACACAGCGATCCTCTTGCAAACTGATGGCCGCAGCGAGGACTTGCTGGGACACGTTGTTGCTGCTGGGAGGGGACCCGGGAACAGGTACCGTATTGTGTTGTGTGTGCTCTTGATGGTGTGACACCCCTTGACAGGTCAGCCAGCACAGGAGCACTCCATTTGCTGTAAAGAGCAGCTGAGGGTGCGCTCATTGTTTCACTGGACTGGCTCCTCGACTCCCCCAAAATGGGTAAGGGGGTCACTGATTTGATGCCCTCTTGCCCATAATCGACCAGTCACACCTACCCAGGGATCCCCCACTGCCCTGCTTTTTCTTTCGTCCCTAACAAAAAGAAAATAATTGTCTTTTAAATGTCAGGCTGAGGGTCTGTGTCCCCACAGGGGATATGGGGGTCGCACCCCACAGTGTGAATACCTCTGTGCTAGGGTGTGTTTGCCCGGTAGACATTTGTGTGAGGTGAGAAGTTCACCATGGGAATGGATCAAAAACTGTTCAAGGCAGTGTTTGAGAATAAGAGAAAAGATAAGGTTTTGAGGCGAATTGCTGGATGGGTGGCACACATGCTGTGTCCTGACTCCTGACTGATTTTAGTGTGAGATGTATGGATTTATAAAACTCTTATGACATTCTAATCTTATTTTAAGCTGTGTGCCACTAAATTGACTGTATGAATGTTTTTATATGTATTTTCTTTGTAAATGACTCTATGCCCGATGTGATTTTTTTTTAGTATAAATGGATGTTATTCAACCCCATGCACTTAAATAAATAAAAAATAAAAAATAAGGAACCTACAACATTCGAGAGAATCAAGGGAAAACAATAGGTCACAGAATGATAAGATTACTTAAATGCTTAAAAATAAACTACATACAATGCATACATGAACATATGTAAATTGATACTTAAACTTGCTAAAGTGCATAAGAGTGCTGAAAAGTGCGTAAACCAATGTAAACAACAAATAATCAGCGGTTGTATATCAAACACGAAATCATTAAAACCATTTGAAACTTGTAAGAACTTTCTTCCTCATGTTCATGCAGAAATACCAAAAAGATATACTGCTATAGGTGAGAAACAACTTCAAAAATAGCATTACAGCTAGAAAGAATACCTCAAAAGCTTACCATATGTATGTACTCAAACACTACTCATAAAAAAACACAAAGTAAAATGTATATAATTCAGTGCACTTCTTTAGCATGATGGGACGCACCTGACAGGCTAGGGAGGCTTACCACAAGTCCTTCTCTAGCTCTACTCACAGCTTATCCAAGCCAAACCACAAACCAGGTTAGATCTCCACTGTTACTCACAAAATGATCAATAAAAACTCCTCAGAAATAAAAAGCAGCGAAATTGAGAGAATGAGAGGCCAGCAGCACTCACAGACTCACAGACTCAAGGCATAAAGCCCAGTCCATTTGCCCCTGTCCATTTGCCCCACAACTGCACAACGCTGGGGCTAGATGGTCAAAATCAAGTGGGCCCTCGAAACAATATTCTGTTACATTCCAGTAAAAAGAAATGGGGCCAGAATGAACCAGGGAACCTGATAAAAGACAAACTAGGGACAAGAAATGGAGTGATGCATCAGAAACAGAAATACATGCTCCCAGGCTGAATGATGATACTGCGACTGGCATCTAGTGATCCAGTGCTTGGGTGCCTGCGCCGCTGCCACTCGGTTGATGTTCGGGTTCTCTCTTTTCAACACCCAGAGTGACTTTCTGGCTTTCAGCCTCTTCTGGCCATTTGGTGAGAGGACTGCTGGCACCACTCCCAAAAAGTGTGATATGAAAAATCGGAAGTGTAATATTGCAAAAGCAGAATTTAATAAGCCCTTCGCTGCCTTAAATTTCAGGCATCCCACCAGACAGTTGTCTCCAGCTCCACCTCACTCTTCCATTTGATAAAGAGCAGCAGTATGTTTAGTAGTATATACGGGAACTGCCAACTTCCTGTACCGCTGTTGCTCCCTTGATGCTTTGGGGAGCCAGCATTTTTTTCTCTGGCATTGGCTGCAGCATGGGTACTAACTCCGCCTTAGGTTTAACAATGATTTTGCTGCCACTGTGGGAACTTCCCCTTTCTGCTCATGCTACCACTGTTGCCTAAGACGTGTCTGTCTGTGGCGCAGGTACATCATTTCATCAACATGCCTGGGGTAGTGTTAGTAACATCACACAACCCTTGCCCTATGATGACATCACTGGACGTGATATCAGTTGATCCCACCACCAGCTGACATCAGAGGAAGTGATGGCACACAGCCTTTCAGACCTTGACAAAACAGAAAGTGGTATCACATAGCATTGTTCCTCAGTACACTAAGACAAACATGGTCGTGATATCACTGTAATATGATATACATTTCCAACAAGAATGGATCACTATTTGTAGCGTTAATATCAGTGTGTATAGTTCCAAATTACCAATTACTGTGAAGGTAAGCAACCGTCCCCCATAACAACCTGAACTATTGTACATCACTCTGGCTAAACTGTAAACATGCAGAGCATCTAGAAGAGGCCTAAACAAAAGCACAGACATCCAGTGCCTGCCAAGTGCTGGCCACTGACTGGAAACAGCAACTGACCAACGCAAGTCCAACCAGAAGGCAATCAGAGACTGTACCACTTTATGCTTTTACACTTGGACTATACGTGCAGGGATTTTCTTCTCAATAGTGCCCATTCAACCATTGCACAGCAGCCCAGTACTACCAGTCACCGAGCGCCTGAATATCCCTCAACCATTTTCACCAGGGGCACCCCACCTCCTACTACGAGTTGCTAAGGGATCTCTGTCAACAGCTTTAAATGCCTGGCACCCACTTCAGCTCTCCAACACCTTACACCTTCAATGCCTTGCTCCAACACCTTCATTTTAACACAGTTCCACGCTCCAGCAACTCGTCAACCTCAAGCAAAACCATCACCCAGAGCTGTGCCAATGGTTATGAGTGATTTGAAACCTCACAGCCATCACCTTTATGTGTTGCCTATTTGGTAATTACCCACTATGTGTTTGTTAGATGGGAGGTAGAGTGGAAGGGTGTGTTGCAGGTCACAGTAATTGCAGGTTGTGTTTAATTTTAAAATGTAAACAGCAGATGCAGCTCTATGACATCACCCCTAGACAAGGCCTATTTTATTATTTTCTTTTGTCCTTTACATGTTGCCTAGTGACAGCCTCCTCCAGCTTCTAAACATTGGAACAGGTCAGGTTACACAGTGCCCAGGCAGGATTGGTGGCAGAAACTACTGGGGCACACCACTCTCATCACAGGCCCAGTGGCTCACTGGATGTGTAAAGCAGTTACTGAGAATCATGCTGTGCTTGACCTAGCCCCCATACCCTTCCTTTTGCTACAGTACTGGCCATGAGCTGCACAGACAAACCCTGCCTCTGAACCCAACTATTCAGGCATTCTTCTCTAATGGACTGCCAACTTGTTAGTGATGGTGGCTTCATGGTCTTTCCTGCATCCCTGTTATTTCTCCAGCTAATGAGATTTAGATTCCAAGTGAAAAAAAGCTGTGGCACACTTAGCTGCATTTTCAACCACATTTATTTTCAGGTGCAACACAGATATCTTCTCTTGTCACTGCCTCTTTGTCCAGGGCCCCAAGGGTTGCAAGGACAGCTCTAGTCGTAGCAGAGGGGGAGACATGGGTAGCATCTTCTACCCTAGGCAACCCCTTAAATGACATCCCTGCTGCTAAATGACATCCCTGCTGTGGCGTACTCCTTCATCTACAAATCTAATGTCTGCCTAATTATTGTGTGGTATTATTTTCAACCTCCTACATTAAGTTTGCCCAAGACTGCGTTGGCATACTCCTATGCCCACAAATTGAATTCCTGCTTAAAATAGTGTTGTCCTGCTCTCCAACTTCAAAATTCATATCTGCCTTAGGCGACTTTTACATACCATTCTGACCACAAAATTCACATCTGCTTAAGACTATATTTACATACTCCCACACATATAAACTGCAAAGGTGCCTAAGTCTGTTTTGATGATCTCTACTGCATACAAAATTCACAGTTGCTAAACACTATTGTGGTATACTCCTCTGCCTAAAAGAGCCATGTCTGCCTAAGACTGCTGTGATGCACACCTTCACCTACAAAATGTATAAACACTATACACTGCTTTGGTGTCAACACTCCTACAAAATTCACATCTGCCTCAGACTGCTTGAACATAGTCCAAAATTCATGCCTGCACAGGATTGCATTGGCATACTCCCTCCCCATGCAAATTCATGTATGCCTAAGTTTGCTGTGATGTACTTAGCCTCCAATATAAATGTCTGCAGAAGACTGTTTTTACATACTCCTCTATTGCCTAAGATTGCTTTGACGTGCTGCCCACCTAAACAAATTGTGTGTGCCTAGGTTTCCCGTGGCATAATTGTACTACATCTCCCTAAAACTGCTTAGCTTACTCTCACACCTTCAAAATTGCCTTCTGTCTAGGGTCCTGATGTTTGTGTGTCCGAAGAACACCCAGCCACAGTATTATTTAGTGTCTTTGGAATTATATACTAATAACCTTGTGAATGTTATAAAGTCACTGTTTAGTAATCTTATGGTGAGATGATTCTGATAATCATCTGTATGTATCCGTGGCTAGGGACTGGCCAAATTACACACTTTCCACTGAAATTGGTTTAGACTAGTAATATTAGTTTATTTTATATTTCAACCCAATAAGGGGGTCAAGAGCCCTTGTGTGCTTAGTGTGAATAGGTACACTTTCAGGGCTGGTGGAATTTCCAATTTTAGAAACCTCTGTTTTTATTTATCTCATCTAGAGTGCTATAATTTGACCATACATCTCTATGCTCAGTTCCTTTTCAAGGGAAGCCAGCTTTTCTCCGTATATTCTCTCAAATAAATACTGCACCAATGTATCATCCTTCTATAAATTATTTAAGTATTCTACAAAGGTTGCATTAATGTCCCTTTGTCAACAATTATTAGGCCATCTATGTTTTTGAACAAAAACAATTTTGACACCTGTTAGGAAAGAGTTTCATTAAGCACTTTTTCAGCTAAAGATTCCCATGGAATCCCCAGACTTTTTGTATATATTTAAAGCCTGTCCTGACTTCTGGAGGCAAGTAAAGCATTCTGCTTCATCTCCCTTGACTGTTATGTTCATTTGGGGAAACTAACTCAAACCTAGCACTGTCAGTACTGAGAGACTTTATGTCTCTTTTGTAATTCTTGTATTTTTACAATTTCACACAGCACCTTACAATGAAGTGCACTTAGGAAACGTTGTATGTTTATCACATTTTACCTAATGGCTTTTTGTTTACTTTCACAATATGCCCAAGAGAAGCTAGTTGCAGCTAAGTGATTTTTACAGTTTTTCGACATTTTTATTGTGCACTTCTGCTTTTACTGAGAATGACTACTTAAGGTGCCTAGCATTCTAAAATGGCTGTGCCATGAGATTTTAGCATGTTTTTTGGCCATCTTGTACTTTGGCCGTCTTCCTGCCTACGCAGGTCAGGAAATGCTAGCATTTGAACACTTTCCCTGGTTAAAGCTGCTGCTTGTGCTGGCAAGTGCACTGTGAGTGTGTGAGCCGGAGGAGGGGGATTGTATTGTCTGAACCCAGACCACATCCTCTGGTGCCCGAAAGACTGTTGCTCGACAGATGTGAGGACCAGTGTTTGTTCAGGATTGGACAGCCGTGAGCTGTTTGAATGTTGCAGATCTATCCTATTGGGGGCCCGGGGGAGCAAGCTCCCAACCTGAATTTTGAATAAAAGCAGGGTTCCTGCAGCTAATCGACAGGTCATCATTTTAACCAAGACTTCTAGGAAGAAGAGCATTGCCTGCTGACAACCCGAGGACACCCCCTGCAACTGAATCAACTCAAGAGATTGGCCCGGTGAAGCACTGTTCCTCTGCCTGATCTCAGAAGACCCTGTTTGGTGCTTCGACCCTTGGACTGGTGGCAACATCTAGTCCCAAATCCTGCTCATGGAACTGCGCCTTGGAAGCCTTTGGAAGTGTCCCATGGCCACCTGGTGGACTGACCAGCTCTGTTGTGGGCTAACTCGCGGCAGCAGTCATCATTCAGAACAGAGCCTTGGGATTTGCAAAATCTTCAGCTTATGCCATAAGTCACCTTTCCTATCACTGCTAGGGGTGCGGTGCTGGGGTTGGTTTTGTGTTTACCGCAGGAAGAACACCTGTCACTGCCTGGCCGTGATGACCTCCATTGGAACAATATTTCTGCACTCCCAGAAGGTGTCCTGCACGGTCTGCACTGAAGAAGTCGGCATCTTTTCTTCATTTTGGGTTCTTCTTCTAAAAGCTGACAAACTGTCTGGTGAGAAATGAAACCAGCTCCTGACACGAAAAGTGACCTCTACACCTGTGATCCCTGGGCTTCCCTCACCCAAGCCAAGGACAAAAGATTGTGTCCTCAGCAAATTCTGGAAGACCTGTAGTATCACCTGCAATAATTGTAGTCACTGGGTAAGCAAACATACCTGTTTCTGCCCCCCTGTCCTCCATAGTGTAACATCTTTTGTAGAGCCCTTGTCCCTAATTCCCTCTGGCCTGGCTTCTGGTCGTCAAACCTGAGCTAAGCATCCTTTCCTAGGGCTTACATTTGGAATATGATAGAGTTGTTACTTACCTGATTTCTGGGTAAATACTTATCTTACTTTCAACAACCACCATAGCCCACTGCATCAGTTCTCAAATAACTTCCCTGAAGGAACCATAGTTGGAACTTGTGACTTTTGGGCACAAGTCCCCATACATCTTAGCATTGGATTTCATACAATAGAGGGAACTCCGTTTGTGCTTATTCTAACTATTCTAACAAATGTTCCTGCATCTGATTACTCAACTGTTGAACACTGAGCACACAACTGCCCCCGTCAATGCCTCCCACCACACTGCAGCCCTCCTCATTACAGGTGCCTGTAAATTCGACTGTATCCCTCCATCACCATGCATGCTTCACTCCCAGTCAGGATCATATTCAAAAGTGCATGTATCACCTGCAAAGTAGCTTCAAACTGAGCACCATCATACTTGCTGGCTAAACTCCACACCTCTGGAGGCTCTCGCAACTGACGTAGCAATATTATCAAAAGTTTGGTATTTAAAGCTTACCCACAAAGAGCAGACTTGCAAGCAGTCCTTCTCCTGCCATGCCATGCCCATCTAAATCACAATCCTGGTAGAGGCTTGAAATGCTGCCATAATGCTCCAGTTCTGCATAACACTAAAAACTTTGCCCTTTTGCATATAAAAAGCACAGCACTACTGTATAAAATGCCAAGCACAATTCTGATACCCTCTCGTTGTAAAGTGTGCCACTGCTCCTAAGCTAGGTTCCTGCTATGAACAATACAATTTAAAATATAAATAAATGATCATATTATTCATATGCAATTCTATTTCTATGGGTGAATGCATATATATGTTATAAATGGTTTTTGATTTACATTACTTATGTGTGATTTGTATATGCTAAGTGTCTTCCTAAAGCATAATAAATAACTGCATGTTCATATACTTCTACCATGAATTATTAAGTGTTGTTCAGTATGGACCCATTGTAGCTCTTGACCACTCTCACAATGATCCTGAGACTAAGCTTTGACCACTCGTCCACCTACCTTGTTGGGTTTTGACTAACCTCTCAGTGTCTTCCCCGTTTACCATAACTAGGGTGGCCTCCTACAATCCCCACCAGTGGTTTATTTTAGAAATCCATCGTAACAACACCTCTAATTTGTTTAAATAAAAAATATAGGAGTTTGCTGCCCCTTCACCACTTTCCCATATAGCTTTCTGATGCATACTAGTGAATATTCTGCTTTCCCATTCAGTAGATTGTTTAATTGATACTTGGCCAGCTTTATTTACACCAAATTACATTCCAGTTGTGTTGTAGAGAAGGCACATTACATCCACTCATGCTCCTTTTCCAATGTTTGATTCTCCTTACTTTACTTACACTTTTGGGCAGAGGTCAATTTATTATCACTCCCCTTATGAAGTGTGTCCTGTGCCATTCCTCTGCCCTAACTAAACAACTTTTCTTTCCCAAAAGTCCTTCATTTAGTGACTGTAAGTTTTGGAAATTATGTGGAATTTAATGACTGAGAGACTCCAGCTTGGTATTCATGTGCAAAGTGACATGAACAGGTACAATACACTCTTAATGGCCATTCTCAGCAGCAGGTTTGACAGTAAGAAGACATCAATTATTGACTAAAAACCATGCACTGATGAGAAGAAGGAGCAGACTTTCCTAGGGTGTTCCAAGTTTGACATGGGTTGTCTAGGTCCTATGCAATATTTAAAAAAAAGTAAATTCTTATAGTTATGATTGGTGTATGGCGTAGTTGGCTTACCTATCTAATGTGGGCTCATGAGTAGTACTGAAGGTACCAGCTAAAACTTTATTTTTGCCATTTAGAGATCTAATGATTACAGTTGGTCTTTTATAACACTCTTAATGTCAGAGATTGGTTGCTAAGCGTGGGATCATGATTCAAACTCGTGTTTTGCTGAGTTGTCTTGCATCCAAGACAAATATGTTGCCCCTGAGCTATCCCCCCTCACCAATAGCACTGAGGATCTAAGGAAATCATAGTTATAGCAGGGGTGAGTGTATAGATATTACCAAAATGTATGATGTCTCCAGCGGCTACTACTTTGACAAAGACATACCTTCCTTCTCTGTCCCTATGTCTTCATGTATAGTGCTACCTCTTGATTCGGAAATGAAAGTACTCGTCATCTCTTCATCAATCCATCCTCTCAAGAGTACTGCTAGGTAGTGGTTTATTAGATGTATTGCTTGCAGAGACAATTACTTGCCACAGCGGTGAGTACAACAGTGAGTGCATTTAGTGCAGTGGTTTCTTGGTGCTAGCTTGTTTGTTTCCTTATGGATTGGCTTCAGTGCTACACAGCACTCATCAAAATCTCCATCAATCACGTGGAGCGTGAGCAAAGAGTGCAAATGCTAGGACAGTTCGCGTAGTAGATTATTGATGCTGTAATGTTTGTTTCCTTACAGATTGGATTCAGTGCTTCACAGCACTCATTAATGTCCCTGACAACCATGCAGAGGCGAGTGGAGATTGTGTCTGCGAGTGCAGTTATAACAGCAGAACCTTGGTGTTGGCATGTTTGTATCCTCACTGATTGGCCTACCACTACGTAAAATCCCAGGCAAGCTTCGCAGAGCACAAGCAGAGAGTGCATCTGCAAGTGCAGTTACTGAAGTTTGGAAGCCCGTTTCTGGTCCACTAGAGAAGAGTATGGAGGAAAACAACCATGACAATCTCAGAACTGAGTTGTTGCTATCATGACGGGAGGAGAGGGACCACAGTATAACCTAAGAAGTGGGTCTTATGAAACTGTTCAAGAGGCCATACTATTGTGTGACCTTGATGCATTTTAAAACCTTATGGGTTGGCATCCTGCCCCCTTCTTATCAATCTAAAGTAGCTTATGCATGCCAAGCATTGTTGGTGGATGATCTGCTCTCTTTTAATCAATCTGAAGTGGCTAGTGCACCCATCGCCAATGCACCAGGAGAAACATTAGGGGTGGAAGTTGCAAATGGAAAAACCGAACCTTTAAAGCAATTAAGGGTAACAGAAAATAAAATCACCAAATACTTCCTGGTATCTGTTACTGAACATGTTGTGGAAGGATTGTATACAAACACATCTAAAATGATAAATACTGCAATTTCTCAAAGTGAGCGCCCTTTAGAGGACTTGGAGAATTCCTTTCACTAGTTTTGTTGCAACCTGGAATCTTATGCAAAAGACCAAGGCACCAGCATTCTCTTCACTACACCTCTACTATTTAATCAGACTGCCTCTGCCTCCCTTGTAGAGGCTGCAAACTTGCCTCACCCTTTCCCTTGGAGAAACCCCCTCTGCTGTTATTGGCAAGCGGAAGATTGACCCTCAGGGCTGTAAAAGGAGGTACCAGATGTTCCTGAACCAGATTGGTATGATCTGTAGAAGCCTTGTGCGTGAAACGTATGGCATGTATTGAATACTCCTCTGGTTTCATGTTCTTTTTTGGCCGTCTCCAGCTGTTGGTGCACATCCTTGCCAAAAAGGACTGCTTCTTCAATAAGCATATTCATGAGGGTTGCTTGTGTTTCTGGTTTGAAACCAGAGTCCCAGAGCCATGAGTGCCTTTTGAGGAGCGTTCCTATTGTGATAACTCTCTCAGAGGTGTCAGCAGAGTCTATGATGTTCTTAAGTATATTTTGCGACACCTGCTTCCCTTCTTGGACACTTTGAGCAAGGTTGACCTTGTCTGTTCAGGTACAGAGTCTAGACTTGTAATGACTTCATTCCGCTGAGTGCTCTTGTAACTGGCGTGCAACGTGGGAACCTAGTATCAGACTGGATGTCTACATGCTAAGAACCCTGAGAGACATTTCTGAAAATGATGGTAGGGATCAGTGGTCGAAGTGAGCGGGAGCGGTTGGGAGCGGTGCTCCTCTACTTTTTTTAATTAAGTTTTACCGTTCCTATACTTTTATTTTAAAAAGAAACGGTTCCGGAGTGGTTTCGTTTTAAAATGAAAGTATAGGAAGAAATTGAAACTTGCACTTTCACTGCAATGCAGTGAACGTTTCCTTAAGCAGCAGGTTCATGTGTTTGGGGGTTTGTATTGTGTGTGGGAGGGGGCGTGGTGATGGGATTTGTGGGGAGTGGGTGCAGGCCAACAGGGAACATAGTTCCACTACTTCTTTTTGTACACTTCGATCACTGGTAGGGATAGGAGTGGGTAACGGAGGGTGTTGGGGCTGACTAGGTCCCAAGGATTTGCCAAACTATTCTACAGTTTTCTGTCGAAAAGGAAACTTGTGCATGAAGTCAACAAATGACATTTTATCCATGGTTTCCTCAAGTCTTTCTTGATTCCATGTCCCAGTTTTAGTTGTTTCTACCAATGGGAACACTAGTACATCTGGGTCTGTCCTATGGGTACCTAGCAGGCTTTTCCTTGGATGCTTTTTCTGAAGGGATGAGAAAAGAGGTGAGTGTGCCTCACTAGGAGTCTGTTACCTATGAGCATGAGGTTCCTTGTGTTTTTTTTGTTCCGATGAAGAATGTGATTTGTGTTTTTTATACAGCTGTGTCAGAATCTCCGCCTGATCCATCAAAGGGGTTTGGGCACGCCGAATGCCAGGACCTTATGTATAATGCATTGTGGTAGGTGCGATTGCCGAACCACAGGGGGCCTTGTCTGCAGTGGAGTGGTAGGTCGAGATATGCCTAGTGCTGGCGTGCAGCCTTCCTTCGATGGGCCACATGCCTTGGGCGTGGCCTTGGGGTACGTGCTTGGGTGTAGTGTGTTGGTGTGCACCATCGTAGCCAGAGGCTTTCCCCACAGGAGGGCGCTGCGACTGCCTTTCAAAGCTGGGAACAGAGGCGCGGGAGCCAGAATGTTCCCTCAAGGTGTCTTTGGACTCTGAATTGGAACCTCTGCTGCATTTGCCTTCAGGATCTGACTCGAAGAGTCCTGTGGCGGTCCACGACCCCGAGGTGCTAGATCAGGAGACAGATATCTGACCTAATATGAAAATGCAAAAATAGGTATAGTTCCTTACATTTGGTAAGAATCATTGTAGATGTACATTCAAGTGCATTAGTTAGTATTTTCGTCGAGAATTGTGGGGGTGGCCGAAGCTGTGATGCAACTATTCATGATTTTATTGTCAGTAAACTTTGTGTAATCTTCTCAAAGTTGATATATGCCACAGAAGAGGGCTATTCAGTTATTTATAAATTGTGGTCATTCGGTTAATTGCCTCACCTGTAGGTTGAGTGAGTGGTTTACATTCCATTGAAACAACAACTCTCTTGTAGTTTTTGTATGGGCATTTCCAGCAATTTGTGTTCATATGTACGTTGGTAATATTCAGTTGTCTACTTTTTGGCTTGCTGTCTTCAGAATAGCCAGAACAGAGCTGAATGGCTTTTGGGTCACATTTGAGAAAAGCGTTGCTCCTTTCAGGCTCAAGGACACTACTGTGGACGGTGTGCTAGTTTGATTGGTATAGAGTTTTTTTTATAATAAAGTTCTGGTTCTGTAGGGTGTACGGATTTGACCTTGTACCAAATGTTCCAAGACATGTTACTGTCTACTGAGTATCAAATATGCCGTTAATTAGTGTGGAATGATTTGCTAGGTTCCATGGCAATCAAAAAGGTGATGAGTAAGGGTGAGTGAAATGTTCACCCATTCTGCAAAATCAGCATTACGGTTCCGCCGCCACTGAAATTTCATTCGGTTTTGTGTGGTTTCATGGGAAGTGTGGTGTTTGTTCCCATGTTAGTTTCATGTAGCACAATGAGAAATTTAGCACATGTCTTATTTTTCAATCCTTGTTAGTTTCACGCAGCGACTTGAGAAACTTGGTGCAGGTTTTTCTGAACCATGCTGGTTTTGCACAGTGCCCCAAGAAACCTTGTGTGGTTTTTCGTTTGTATGATAGGTTCGCGCAGCGTCATGATAAACTTTGTGCAGGTCTTGTTTCGATTCAGACTAGTTGCGTGCAGTGGCACAAGAAACTTTGTGCAGGCCATTTTCTATCCATGGTAGTTTCCTGCAGATGCGTGAGAAGCTTCAAATGGTTTTCCACGATTTATGCTGGTTTCATGCAGCAACACAAGATCTGGCTTATCTTAGATCCGTACTAGCTTTGCATTGCGGCACAAGAACCGTTGCACAGTTTTTTTCAATCTGTGATAGGTTCTTATGGAATCGCGCAAGTTTGTGGAAACTTCATGCCGTTTTTTGTCCGTTTCATACTAGGTACACGTTTTTTTTTAACTGTGCTAGGTTTGCAGAGCTTTTGTTCAATTCGTGGTAGGTTCCTGCAGAAACCTTGACGTTCTTTTCCATTTGTACTATGTTCGCACAGTGGCAGGAGAACATTTGCATGGCTCTTTTCAGTTGCAATATGGCACAAAAAACATTGCACCCATCTTTTCGATACGAAAGGGGTGCAAGAATGGTGGATTGCTGCAAAATGGTTTGAAATCTTACAGATGTTGCTTCTTCAATTGGCAGAATGGAATTTCACAATTTCACCCAGCACTATTGATGAGGGAGTGACCATTCCAAGACTGGGATAGGAAGCTTTCATTCTGTGACTTAGCATAAATGTGACTTTTTTTTTTCATTTTTTTAATGGCATTGATCAGCTACATATAGCTCAATGCTGTCGGTGTTCCTGTATTTTTGGAGGTTTGTTCCTTCTCGTGTTATTCATATGCAAGTTGAAAACTACTCATTGGCAATATTTTGACTGATTGCAAATTAATGTACAGACCATCTGATATATCCTCCAGGAATGCAATGTTGCATACAACGTACAGGAAAACAGTGGAGATGACAGAGCAATTTGAAACAGTTGAGCATTGGATTGTCAAGCATGGGTATTAAGTTGTTTGTGCAAGTGTTCAATTAGGTAGCAGATTATGTGCAGTGTCCATGAGTAGTGTGAACTGGATGATCTCCGAACTGCCCTTTATGATGAGTAGCAGTACCCTCGAGATAGATGGGGATGCAGATTCATACTCATGCATCAAATAATTAAGACAACTCAATAGTTTGGCAAAGCGAGTCTGTTTAATGACAAGTTCATAAAACGTGGAGTACAATGAACATCAGCAATCGCTCGATCTTCTTGCTCTCTTTATTTTCAGAAAAAACACAATAGTTACAGTAAAAACTGGTCATTGCTGACGTACAACCTGCGCACGTACTAATGTCATTCTACATGGCAACCTTAAAACCTAAAATGCAATGTGATTGGTTATAGGAAGGTAACTTAATATAGATACTATATCTGTATATGGTAACAGGGAGAGGGGATTGGATAATCAATGTCAGGTGGGGCAACTAAGCCATCACTGCAAAATGGCCACTATGAACATCATTAAAAGTACGAGGTTCCATTGGCTCTACTCACTATAGGACCCTAGATTACATGGTCCACTATGATTGGGTTGGCATCAACCACACTCATACTTTTTCACCTACATCAAGCAGAACGCAGAAAGAACATCCAGGTGCAGAGAAGCTTGTCTGCTCCCCAGCTTGCCACCAATTATGCTAAAATCAATCATCACCTCAATAGTCATGTGTCAATTACTACTTTGTAGTTTGGTCTTCAGTCTGCTTTGTACTCTGAGAATTTTAAGGAGTATGGGTATGGCGGGGATCCATGCGTAGGTGTGAAAGTCTCACTCTTCCAGCCTGCCTTTGTCACGTGACTGAACACTGTGAAATCGGCTTTTCTCTGTGTCTTTTCATATATTTGATTTTAATTCTACCAGTTCTCTGATGTCTTTGGCTTATCTTGATCTTTCTGAACGGGATCCTCTGTTCACTTCTCTCCTTAATTGTATCCAATGTCGGATTATTCCCGCCAGGTAAGACCTTGGCTTCTTCTCATGGTCATCCTTAGCAGAGTTTTGCTCTGTCTCGATTCTCAATTTTCTTGCTGCGACACACTCCATTTGAGGCCTTTTGTTACATTTGTTCAATTCTGCTCATATGCATAGTGGACTTGCATTCATACATAATGTGCTTCTTGAGGTAAATATGGCTTTCTCAATGGATACCTTACTGTCCAGATTTTCGTAGGTGTCGGTATATTAATAGATGCTGGTACACTGATAGGTACTGGGCAGAGCCCATGTGCTGCTCCCCTGCTGATTTAACTGTTCTTCATACATCACAAACTTTGGTGTGAACTCAGTAGGCAATGGGAGGGGGGCAACTGGAGTGGGGGCAATACTCAACACTTCCTCTCCAAGTGATTGTATTCTCTGAGCACAACTAGTGTATCCATTTTGTTTTGCTTCTCTATCTCTGTGTGTGGGTGTGCAGGTCTCCTATGAAAGTATGGTAAATACAGCAATCAAGTTGGTGAAGAACCAAGTCCTTCACAATGTGAGGGTGGGAAATGTCCCTTCTTTGCAGTTTTTTTAATTAGTGTTCAGGTGTGAATTAGTGTTTGATGTTATCTATATTGAAACTGAGGGGGTGTGGCTTGTCAATTCTCCAGTTGTTAGTTATTACTATTTGATCTTGGTTGAATGAAGTTCAGGGGGTGGGAGCATGTTTGTGTTTCTAGAAAGTTTAGTATGTTAAGGTCAACCCTCATTAATGCTCTGTTTGTAGGTGAACTTCTAGAAGGGGAGGGCATTCATCCACTAACATGTACATGCTGTTGTCTGGTCTAGTTGAAGTGAAACAGCAACATTTGTAATTGAGTCTGGCTTTTCTGTGGTGTCCTCCCTGACCATGATCATTGCCACATGTGTGCTGGTGAGGTATGTTTTTGGATGGGTGTGCCTCTATTAGTTCTTGTTTCAACACTTGATTGAAATGTGGGAAAAACAGAGCGCTCTGAGTAACTGGATTGCTTGGAGCGGGGCTGATCATAAATTGATATTTGCGTGGTGGGATTAGATAGTTGATGTTGTGTAATCGTATTAATGCTTACTTTACTGAAGGATTGCAACATCTTGTTGGTTGCTATCTCTACGCCATGCATGGGCATGTCTGGATATTGTCACATATTTCCTTGCACCTATGTATCCTATACAATGTCTTCGTAGGTTCATTCTTTTATATAGTCCCTCATAAACATGCCCATCTAAGCGCACTCATGAATTGTATGATGCTCATAAAATTGGTCAAATAGTAGTTGTAACTTCCATGATCTTGCATTGTGCAGTCTACTGGGATTACTCTGGCATATTCTGCAAAGCTTTGTTGGTATGCATCTCCTAATGTTTATGAGACGTTTAGTGTCATCCCTGATGATTATTGGTGGCAATTTCTTTATCTGTACCAGCATTGGGTGTCATGTGACCACCAAGAGTAATCATGTTCTACTTCTGCTCTCTTGCGTTGTGTATGGTTTTCTCTTGCTATGTTCAAAAGACATTCACATTCCTTGTCAATTTGTTTAGCTGACAGACTTTTCATTACTAAATATTTATGGATCGTGGCAAGCTGATTTTCCCATGCCCTAGTTTTCACCCTATACATAGTTACTTTCATTGTTTGGGTGTGGATTTGGGGCTGTTGGGATAAGGATGTCATAGGTAATCTTCAACAGAATTAGTACCTTACCACTGCAAAGAGGCCATTAGTTGCAATGCCTTTTTGTGCAGGAGGTAGAGTTGGAATTGTGGTGCTCAGATAGAGCTCTTGGTGGTAAAAATGTTCAGGCAACATGAGCCGGGCTGCACTACAATCTGAGAATGGTGGACGCTGTTTACCACTTGTGCAGTTATGGACTGAATCCCTGGGAACATTGCCCCCACTCAATACATTTGATTCTCTGATTGCTACACGAGAAAAGAAACATTACAAGGTTGATATGACTGTAATCCCAATTCCATTATCACAAATGAGTTGAAGTTCTTAAAACAGTATCACATGCTAAATGCACATCAATTTTAATTATATTTGGCACATATATAATATGAATTGATTGAAACTGTGTGAGCTGTTTGACTCCTGCTGTATTAGGTCAAAGTAAGTGTAACTTAATGTGCCCTGATCTGGATAATCATGGCTCTCCTTGTTTAGTTCACATCGATTCATCATTTAATATCAGCTGCCAAATAATATGAATGTATTTTTTGTGGTAAATGTGGAGTAATTATTCTAATAAAACACGGAATCATCAGTAGACAGATGTCACCCTTATGGTCACGCTATTTCCGCTTTGAAACTAGCAGCAATCATTAAAATGTTTAAATGTTTAAATCACCCTCGCCAAATGCAATGCATCTTAATTTAAATTATTAACATAATAGAACATACATTGTTCATGTTATATGTTAATTGACAGTGAGCATTTGTATTCTATTTGAACCTTTTTCACATTTAAGACAGATACAATCCTTTCATCCCTCAATGAACCTTGTGATTTTCTCTGTCACTACGTGATGGATTGTATTATAATCTGCATATGATTGACTGTGACATACACTTTCATCTAAATTTGTGTAGAGCTAGTTATTCTTCATTTATCTCTGGATTGTTGCATTTGTGTTAATGACATGCATAATTCATATTTAACATTGGTTTTGTCTCTCTTGCAAGCATTTTGTAGGTCTTTGCCTATGGGTGGCACAATCCCAGCTTTAATAATTAGCTGTAGCTTTATTAACTGTTGCTGTTCATGTTTTTCATTTATTTTTATTTTGTCTGTATACGATTAGGATAGGAGACATATATATCATTTCTTTTCTAATATGTTTAGTCACAGGTACATTTAACCCCATTATTGATTTTTTTTTCTGTTTTAAGAAACATGTGCCACATCAAAATATCAGACTGTTGTCTAACATATTCAAAACATCATAGAACGTACCCTGCTCCCTGCCACACCCTCTGGGCCACACATGTTTGCTGTGGATACTTAGGATAGTTCACACAATGACTAACCCAGTACTTACAAGTTGAAGTGATTTGTTATTCTAAGCCTTACTCATGAAACGTTTTCATCCTACGCTCGGTTTATAAAAAATTGTCATTTTGAAGTGACCTTTCGTAAAAGTCAAGGAAAACAATGAAAAGAGCACTGTGAAATCTAAAATCTAAAATTCATGTGTGCCTACTTATGAAGTCATAAAAAGAAAAATGCTAATGTTTAAAATGATTGATAAAATCATGAAAAGGACAAAGGATGTGTTCATAATACATTGATTGCAGGTTACATGCACCTGGGGTAATGTGGGTGAGAACTTGAGGATGAATGTGCAGAGACTAATATAAATGGAGTATCCGTCAATGATGGGCAAAGCCAAAAAAGAAATTCAATTATTTCAGACCCAATGAAAAAATCAAATAATATTACATATGCATTACTTTAAAACACTTTTTGAAAAACAGATATAAATCCACAAAACATGGCAGCACAACCACATGCAATCTGTAATGTTCAATCAAAATATGTACTAATACAAATAATATTCCTTTTCCTTAGACTCTCCTTGCTCCTCCTCACTATTCTTCCGTGACCTCTGCAACACCCTCTCGCTGTCCATCCTCCCCTCTGGCCCGACTCACTTTGCAGGGCACACCCTCAATGGCTTGATCTCCTCTGACCTCCCCCTCTCCATCCCTCTGACCACTCCGCTCTCCTGGAGCGATCACTCCCTCCTCTCATCTCATCTCTCCCTCTCTTCCCCCCAAGCCAAGCCTACCCCAATACTGCCACCTACCTTCTCGGACATCCGGCCCATGAAGCATGTGTCAGTTGAGGCTTTTGCCGCCACTTCCCCCCCCTCCACCTTTGGCTGTCTCACATCCTGACACAGCCCTGTCTCTGCTCTACTCTTCAATTTCTGATACGCTTGATGCTCTTGCCCCTGTCATGATGATCCGTTTGAAGTCCAAAGCCAAGTGCAATTCCTGGTATGACTCTGACCTAGCTACACTTAAACGTAAGTGTAGGGCAGCTGAGAGGAAATGGAGGACTTCCTGTTTATCCTCTGACAAACTGGCCTGTCGCCTGCCTCAAAGGCAATACCGACTCTCTGTCCTCACCAAGAAGAGAGTGCACATTCAAGCTTGTGTCTCTGCGGCATCTAACAACTCGGCCCAACTCTTTAAAATCTGCAAGGAGCTGGCCAACCCTGCTGCAGTCTCTACCCCTCCTGTTGCCTCCCAGGCTTTTTGCAACGCCCTTGCCTCTCACTTCATTTAAAAAACCCATGACATCCTGTCCACCCTCTCCACCCACAACCCTCCTCTTCCCTCTCATCTGTGCTTGCTGACCCTCCTTTAGCCACACTTCTCGTCCTTTCCTCTTTTCTCCCATGACAAGGTCGCTAGACAAGTCCGATCTATGAAAGCCTCTTCAAAACAGGTTCATCCCTGTTCCTCTAAAACCATCAAGGAACACATTGACACCCGCGCTCTGCCCCTTGCTGATTTTTGCAACCACTCCTTTACCTCTGGATCCTTCCCCTCCCCTCTGAAGCACTCCTTTGTGCATACTCTTCTCAAGAAACCCACAGCTGATTCTTCTTGTCCAGCTAACTATTGGCCAATTTCCAATACTCCCTTTCTTGGCAAACTCCTGGAAAACTTGGCCATCTCTCAGCTTAACCTTCATTCTAATTCTATTAGCTGTCTCCATGATATCTGTCTTCAGCTGGGGCATCCCTCTGGAACAGCCTCCCTTCCACTCTAAAACTTGAGGAGAACCATCTCCAGTTCCGGAAGCACCTCAAGACCTTCATCTTTTCTTCTGCCTTCGCTCCCCCTCTCCCCTGCTGATCTGTTCTCTCTTGGCACTGTGCACCTGGCCACCCTCTGTCCTTCGGGCCCAGGTACCTGCTTTCCCTGCCACCCTCCAGCACTGCCTCCGGGCCACCCCTTGCACTGGGGTCTGTATCTGTACCCATACAGCCCCCCCTTTTTCTTCCTGCACTTATCAGACCTACCCTGCCTGCTGCCTTAAACCTAACACTTGCAAATTGCTGGCTGCATTACCACTGTTTGTTGCCTTTACTATTTATTTATTGTTATGTATCTGTTTCTCCTCTGCTTCGCACTTTCCACTTCTCCCCCCTTCCATCCACTTTTCCCCTCCCCCTCTCCTATGCACTTGCGTGTTCTCAATGCCACTGGGCCTAGTAAAATCACTGTTTTGTTCTCCCCTGCTCCCCTCCCTTGCCTTGTCGTGCTCTGAAACACTTGTGTACGAGGGTGATAGAAATAAAATATCAATCAATCAATCAATCAATCAATTAGTTGACCTTAAGCATGGTCATCTCTTGCCCAAGTAGGAAGATCGTGTTCTATGCGGAAATAGTTTGCGTAATAACCACATGATGCAATTCAAAAACCATGACTCAAAAGAACGAATGGCAAAAAAGCCTGGTCAGGGAAACGGGTGTCAAAGTGATTTGCATGAAGCAAGAATGATAAAAGAATATGCTCTAAAAAAGGATCCCACTAAAGAAAGTTCTTGTGAAACCCAGTGGCACTGCATTTAAATGTTTTGTGACCATTCATGGAATGCGTTTTTGCTAGATGTCTGCCAATGATTGATATACAGAGTGCAGCCTGTCCTATTTGACATGACATCCCACCATTTTCCAGGTCCACAAGAGAAGAAGAAACTTAAATTTGTTGTTGGAATTTTACATTCTTCCTTCTTGGCATTCAGGATTGTGGGAACACATTCCATTAGGGACCCACTTCAATCTTCCAGGTCATCACCGTGTGCATGAATTCAAAGTGGACTACTTCCATGTATTTCAGTAGCATGTGTTATCCCATCCAGCCGAGTGGGGCACTGCAGGCACAGATTATGGAGTGCTTATCCTGCATCTTTAAGAGCCAGCTCTCGCATTGGTAACTGCACGTCGTCAGCTCAACTTCCCAGCATCTTAATTGATGGAATACAGAAGCCCACACATTAAAATGCCGACAATGAATATGCTGTGATGGGACTCCCCCTCTCTTCCTCATTTCCACCTCAGCTCACCCCTCATGTCAAAGGCTACCACTTTGGTGATATGTTGAGCTATATGTCCCTGACATGAAGAATATTCTCTGCCAAAGTCACCTCTGCACCACATCAACAACATCCTCATCATATTCATCTAAATCAACTAAATAGATCACGCAGCAACTGCTATCTTGCCATTTTCATGCTCAAGTCCACATTTCAAACCAATAAAAGTTAGATGATATAAAAACACATAGACACAAAGTACAAAAAGCAACCATCACAGAAATGAACAGACAAATTATTAAAAAATGTAAGAACAACAGGAAGATTGCAAAATAATAAAGGAACAAAGTAAAGGGGAATTCATTGTTTGGATTTTTCAGGGTACATAGGAGAAAATAACAAAGTGTAAAATGTGTATGTGTGTGTTTATAGTGGAAGCAAGAATAAAGAAAGAATGTAAATAAATGGATCCCTTCAATTAATTTGAACTCAAACATACAATTAAAAATCACAGCTTATACAGAAACACTCATCCATCATCAAATGGCAAAACTCTTCAAACACTGTAAACAACATACCCAAACCTACTCCAAATGGCTTCAAAATTATTATAACTGCAGCACTTTCAAGGTACGAATCTACCCTGTCCATCCATCTTTCAACACACTAGCAAAACCGTCAATATGGGCCATTTGTGTAGCTGTAGCATGCACATTGCGACTCTTCAGGTGGTGAATGACCTCCTATGGCAACTGATGCAGGGCCACCTACATGCTGGTATGGTTGGATCTCTCAGCAATTTATGATATGGCAGTACAATTTTCCCTCCTTTTCCATCTTATTGTTGTGTGTGCCAGTGGTGGGTGATCTTCAATGTATATGCGCTGTCTATGTGTTCCGGTTTGTAACTCCAGGTTCTTTCTTCATCTGGTGTGTTGTGTGAAGCCTTTGGAATCCATTATCTCCCTAACACTGTTCAATCTATGCATGAGCCACTAGGAGATATCATTTTTAGGTACACAATCTCAAGCCATCAATAGGCCAATGCAACATACCTCTGACTTTTTGTAACCAAAATCCACTGTCTATGGAACTTTCTCTTGGTAAATTCTTGGCTTCAATTGAACCCCTCTAAAGCAGAGTATCCCCTTGTATTCACAAGGGGGACAGCAATCCCCAATTCCCCATCTGAACGGTGTCTATCATGGCTTACCATTCTTGCTCAATCTGGCAACCTACAATTTGTAAACTCTGCTTTCTCCATAGAAGGTCTACTTTACTCTATGTTTTCCTTGTATGCTCTTAGCAGTACAAAACAAGCACTGACCATTAGAAGCTTTCTCTTCTTTGGTGTGTTCAGCCATTTCTTATAACTTACTCTTTCGGCACTGTTGGAAAGTTTCTTGCTATATGTCTTTCTGAGGGAGAACCCCACCTTTTGGGCAGGCTATCAAAATGAACTCCTGTATACCGTTAAACTATCCTGCATTCTGCAGCACACATGGTTCCTCAGATTATGAAATCACGGCATTGGTGCAGTTGCTCATATCAGCCATATTTTGTGAGAAATCCACTGTCTCCATTTAGGAAAATGTGTTTTTTATTGTTCGGTAAGATGACATTGCTACTTTTTTTCAAATGTGGTATCTGTGCCATTCTTGGGATTTTACGCCAAACCATGATGTTAAAAGGTACGGTTGGTCCCTTAGCAAAAGCCTTTGGTCCCTCTCCATTATTATAATAATCAAGGTTTCTAAGACCTCTCCAACTATATTGAAAATGAAAATAAAAAGTATTTTTGAATTGTACAATTGAAGAAAATAGGCAACACACTTATTAAAGTATGAATGATAGGTAAAACCTTCACCATTTGAGGTAATCAATCTGCTTCTTGGATCAATTCCCATTAGGGAGCATGTAGGGGTGGAGATATTGGATGCATGAATGTTACTATGCCCTGTACATGGTGACCTGCATCTCTTCACTGCAAATCCATTTTGCCTGGGTTTTCTGAAGCAGGTGTTTTTCTGCATGTTTTGTGTTACATAACTCAAATACATAAATAAACAAAATGAGGAGACATGATGAAGAGTGACAGAGAGATTGGTGTCACAGACGAGATGAAAACTATGAATTTTGGAGACTGATACCGCCTCAACCATCTTGTTCTTTTCAGATACCTTACTCTCCAGATATCTGCATTCTCTTTTCCACGCTTCCACTGGTTGTCGTGCCTATTGCTCTCCAAGAAAGAGAAGGGGATTGTAGAGCAGCCACAGCAGTTGTTGTTGGTGCACCCCACACAGGCAACAGAGAAGCCTAAGTGCAGGTGAGCCCCTCAAACATGGTATCTTGCTAGGTTCTAGCTGTGAACCCACATTCAAATCTATGCTGCATATTCTGCTGGATTCACAGCTCTCAAAGTGGTCCCATTACACCCCCCCCCACACAGCATGGCCCATTGAATTACAGAAGGAATCTACAGCAAAGTTTCCAGATTGTTGATGTGTGAGCTCAGTGACCACTGGGTCGGTGTCTGGAAACCATGTTTTGTGGTGCCGGATCATCCTGAGGACTATGATGTCAAAGCAACCCCTTTATCAAAGCCTTCTTTCTCTGAGCCCCTCCGCTCTCTGCTTCCATTATGTGCATCTGGTAGATGGCACTTAATCCTCCCGACAAACCATCCGGTATGGATCTGCACATGGATTTCATAAATAAACTTGCACTATGCAACTAGTGAAGAGTTCATCTGTTGATGATCAACATTTGAAATCTGATTTATTTTCTTGCCTCCACATGGTTGGACAAAAACGAAAGATGAAGATGCAAAGCAAATACGGTCCTGCACCTCAATCAACACTTTTCAATCTTCAGAAGCCACTCTATTCAGAAAATGTGCTCATTATGACATCTGAAGTAAAACCTATATAGACAATGTGATGTATGTTGGCCATCTTCCAAAAGCCTTTGTCCATTTCTGATTTCTTCCTCCTTTTGTTGACATGCCCGATTTGCTCTGATTTCACCTGCACATTCTTGATGTGTTTGCCAATTTCTAATATTCTCGGAAATGTTGTGATGTCTTTAGCTATTCCAGATTTTCTGGCCCATTTCAGCATGCCTGGCACATTCTTGATGTTTTGGTCTATATACTATGGTTAGCACATTACTGATTTTTTAGCCCATTCTTATCCTTTGCATGCTTGCCCCGTCCTCATGCTCTTAATTTTAGTGCAACACAGTATGGAGACCTTGTATGTGGCGCAGTGCAAAACTGTAATGATAATTTTCCTGTACTGCATCACACTCTTTCATTTATTTATGCCAACGGGTGTTGCTAGGTCCGGAAAAGATCTGGGGCTAAGCTAATATCGGGACTGTCCGGACTCGGGGCTAGCTAGCCTTGTCGATGTACCCCCTGAGCTTCTATCATGGGCTACAACCAAAAGACCCGGGGCTATAGCCCCCCGCCCCCAGCAACTCCTCTGTATCTGCCCTTTCCTTCTAACAAAGTAATCCTAGAGTTGTGTTCTTATTGAGTGCACAAAAGAACTCTCTGCTATAAAATAAAAATAGAAAAATCACTGGCTGCTTTGACAACAAACATTGCTCCACATTGTATAACAATGTTACATTGCATAACTTTCTCTCCACTGTGTTTACCCAAGGGTCTACTTTCTGCAAGTTGAACACTGGGGTTTAATGTGATTAGGGTAGTGTATACATATTAATTGTTTTAACGGGATTCCTGATGTAGTAAAGATCAAGAATCTAGGATTAACTAGGTGACCAAATACTAAAATAATTAGCATTGTGAATACACATTTGAAACCTTTTTTCCTTTCGAATCGGCATAGTTAAGAAAGTGAATGTTATTCTGTATTTGTGCTCAGTCAGTAAACAACTTCTATCACTCATTCAGATATTGGCAAGATCATAGGGAGCCATTTTGAGTGTGACTGCAGTGGCAGCATAATTGTCTTTGCCGATAATAGTTTTAGGAAATGTGCTTTTAGCTCTTGATGCAGCTGACTCCATAGTTATGCCTGTGTGTAGCCTGATGGCACTGGCATTACAGGGCCCTGGCAGCACCTTCAGTGCATGTGGGATCCCTCAGCCAGCCATGCTGTCACTTTAAAAAAAAGTCAAAATAAAACTTGCTTGAACAAAATTCCGAGCCTGATCCTAAACATTGGCCGGCATGCTTTCAATGGTTGCTTGTCAACCAAGAGCTCGTCACTGGGCGGCAGACCTCAGTTCTGGAGGAGCACAAGCATACCACTTTGTTGTAGCTGTCATTGACATGCCAGGATGGACTTCGAAGCCCTGAAGGCAGCAGTGAAGCTCAAGAATGGTAAGTTAAATGAAAAAAAGTGTGTCTTGTGTGTTTGTATCTAATGTGTGTTCTAGATTTTCAATATGTGTGTCTGTGTGTGCCTGAGAGAATTACTGTTTGTATGTGCAAGAATGGTGATGGCATGTGTTTGGTTGGAAAGAGTGAGCAACAGAAACTGTGAAAGACACATACAAGGAGATGCACCAAAGTACTGGCTTGTGGAAGGGAAGATTAAAGAAAAAGGACATCTGTCTTGCTTTAGAGACCACTACATTGAGCAATAACAGACAATTAAACAACACTGGAATGTCCTAAAACTGAAGAAATAATTATTTAGTACTTATTCGAGTTGTATATGGTACCATATGTCCTTATTTATTCACTTATCATAGTTTTAAATGGTGCCAGCTGCAAACACAGTCCCTTCCTGTTGCCTCGAAAGCAAAAGAAGAGGGAGCAAGATCTTCAAATATTTTGGAAACATTCAGAAAGACTATGGGCAGGAGGGAGGAGGAGGAAAGCAAAGGGGAGAGGCAGGAGAAGAGCAAAGGGGACAGTGAGGGGAGGAGGAGAGAAAAGGGGAAGGGAGGAGAAGAGCACAGGTAAGTAATAAGCAGAGTTCACAAGACGTACAATGAATGTACCACAGATTGTCTCAAAAGCAGTACTTGTGTGCATTGCTATGGAGACACAATTGTTATGGAGCTCTGTGGGGCTAGGACAAATGGGCTTTGTGAGGGGCAGCAACAGGCAACACGTGTCCTTCATATGGTTTGTTTGAATGGAGGAAGATGGAAGGACAGAGCAGGTACACAGATAGAGGGTGAAGACGTAGTGAAAATGTGGCCGCAGCTGCTGGGACAGATGGGGGACAATGCCTGTGCTGCTGGCTAGCTGGGAAGTACACACACAGTGAATTCCAACCCCATGTACAACCAGGATTGTTCACTTTTTGCCTGCAGTTAGACCTATGTTAGATCACTTATGAGGACATGTATACGGACTTGTTGTCCATGTTGCATTATTAGATTATGCTTTTGTTTTCCTTCATAATCATGTTAAGATATGTTCTGTATTGTTTTGTTTCCACAACAATTGTGTTTCCATAACAATGTACACAAGTACTGCTTTTGAGGAAATCTGCAGTACTTACAAATGCACTGTCTACAATTGTTGCAGTTTTACACTGTGCTCTTTTTCAAATATGTTTAGTAAAGCATATGCTAAACTGTTGTGAATGGTAGACTTAGCATCATGATGTTTTTTCTTTTGCAATAAAAAATAGGAGCCAATTTAAAAAAGTTGCCCCAAAAAGTATATGTTGTAGTTTACTTAATTTTTCCTATAACTACATGCACAAAGTATTAGACTGCGGATGGGTCTTACAGGCAGATTTACTCCAGCCAATACTCTGGACTAGTATTACACACGCAACCCATGGTATGTTAAATTTAGAAGTGGCAGGACCTAACTGCTTGTTACATTCCTAATGTTTGCCCACAGTCCTCCCAAATAAAAGGAACTTCCCTCCAGTTATGTTTGCCATGGGAAGAACAACGGCAAAATGCAAAAATAAAATAATTCCTTTTTCTCTGAACTTTGGCAAGATCGTTCCATGTGGTTAATGAGACTTTTCATGTTTCACTACACTACCACTACATCCATTTACTTTAAACCGTCCTCTGTCACTGTTTGCTTCAATATTTTGATATGAGTAGCGTTGTTCTTCAGAGGCAAACTAGTTGCAGTTGGTACAGTCAGACTGCCTTTGTATAAATTGTTGTGCTCAAATAGAAACTCCAATGGGTTTTTCAGTTTTCTAATAGCAATAAGCTGCTACTAAATCCTCTTATCTTTAGTGGCAACACCCTTTAGTAAAACAAACATACAGAGTCCATACAGAGGCAAACTAGTTAGGCGATTTTCAGCTTCATAGCTATCACACTCTCTATGTGAAAGCATCTTCAAACGAAAGCTTACATGTTTCTGACTGAGACTGTTATCAGATGGTAAATCTGCCCATGCTTGCACTGCATTGCTCGTTTCTGCTTTTGTTATGCATGCTGTAACATAAAGAGCAGCAGCTGTTGAATTAGCAGCAATAAACTGTACATTAGTATTTGCATTCCATAGCTGAGCAATGATAGCATTGTAATCATTAATACATTGTCATACCTTATTTCTTTTTAAATGATAGGTATTTCTCGGAGACTTAACAGTACCATGGGGTCGAACAGATTACATTATTCAGTGGAGTAACTGGTGTCACGAGCCTTGGAAAACCAAATCTGTACTGAGTGTAGTAATTGTCATTAGGTTTGTATTTTCTTTGGCAGTGCTTTCCACATGAATGCTTTGAAACCTTCCCACCTTGTTCTGTTAATCAGCATTCCCGTGCTGAGCTGGACTAGAACAAGTAACATATTTTTCAATGAACTTTATCACACAGCCATCACGTTCCTTACCAAACTGAGGAACAGCTTTAATCCACAACAGCATATGTATATGTGGAGCCCCGTGTGCTTGGTACTCTTTCCTCCAAAATAATTGTTCTACAGGGACTAGTGGACCATTTTCTTTATCACATATGAAGTGTAACATAGCTGCAAATCTGTGATGAAAAATCCACAATAGACTTACAGGGTCCATAGAGCACATTTCTGCCAGTGTCATGTGCTCTATTTATTCTTCCCATGCATTACATTCCCGAATCTACTCTGCAAGATCATCCCAACCATACACAGCACAACTTAAAGTCACAAACCAGGTTGGAGATCCCAAGTTTCTGATCATGCATCTAACCTTGGAGTGTCCCCTATACCAATGTTCTTTTTTCCACTCATTGGAGCAAGAATATTCACATGTTTGCCCTCTAAAACCAATTTGTTTTTGTTCACCTGTTGCAGCATCTCACTTGCAGAAAGAATTTCAAATCTAGCTCCAGTCTGAAGTCTATGAACAACAGCATAACATAATGTAGAAAATTCACTTTCAAACGGTGCAGTATCGTGAATCTCCTCAATACATTCTTGTACACCAATATTCTGAAGCAGAGATTTGCACCTTCTGATGATCCCATCTCTCTCCAGTACCAGTTTGAAAATGCATAGGGTAACAATGGCCTTCTAATGTCTTTTCCCAGATACTAAGTGGTGCACCTTTCATTGCTTTCATTTAATATAATGCTAAACTGTCACCCATGACTTCACATGAATGTAGAGGATGAATAGTGTAATGTTCATACAAACTGTTCCCTTCTGCAACAGATACACGCTGACACTGACCTTCACTGCTCTTGTTTCATGACTCAACATCAAGCATTGACAAGTATGGTACAGTCAGACTGCCTTTGTATACATTTTTGTGCTCAAATAGAAACTCCAATGGGTTTTTCAGTTTTCTAATATCAATAAGCTGCTGCCAAATCCTCTTATCTTTAGTGGCAACACCCTTTAGTAAAACAAACAAAGAATCTGCAATGCCTTGCTTCACTCCTAGAGTATGCACAATTTCTTCCAAATTCAGGGGTAAATACGCAACTTTGCCAATCACACCTTGCACTAATGACTTCTTATGCAGATTTGACGTCTTTGTTTGCAGTGTAACATTAACTTGAAAAAAGGATGAACAGTTTACAATGCAATCACTTCAAGTGTTTCCAATTTCTGAAGCACAAGAGGGATATCAGGCACTACCATATCATTTAAAACACGTCTTGGCGGAATATGTGTTTCATTATAAAATCCAACACAGTGTCTACAGACATTAAGTGCTTCACTTGTGTCAAATTGTTCTTCTACAAACCAATACAGATAAAGTTATTTCCAAACATCTTCTACAGTGTGTTTAATTTTCTTCTCAACATACACTAGATGCACTTGAGACTTATAAAAAGTGCCTTGACAAGATACACAAACAATGTCAGGTCTTACAGTAGAAGATAACTCAAACATTGCAATAATTCTTTTACACTGTGGAAAAATCTGATCCTTTGAAAGCATAGGATCCTCCTTTCAACTTCCTGTAAGTGTTTTATCTACGGACATATACTCTTTTAAATACATCATATTTATCTTCTGCATTGTAGAACCTACATTTGATACAGTTCCAGTCAAAAGTATTTAATTTAAAACTACAAGAGACATACTTGGTGTTTTGCACTCATACAGTTTAACTAGAAGTTATCTCGTTTTGGTATGATCTGCAGCTAGCATCCGTATATGATGAAACTGACTCTTACATCTACTTTTATCAAGACAAGCTAGAGAGTGAACCAAAAGTCCTGTTTTTTCCCAAACTTCACAGACATCTATTCTTTATAGCATCTTGATTTATCTTTGAACATTATCATTTGTACTCAACACTTGCAAACATTTCTTTTAAAAAATGTTAAAAGAAAAAGTATAAATATTGCACAAAGAATTGCAAGTCCATACCTCACAATCCTTCTTTCATTTCATTTTTGACTGACCTACAGTTTCCATTTCCATATTATTACACTGTATGATTTATTCTTTTTTTAGAAATAACATCATTTCGGACTTCATAGCTATGTCCACTCTCATCAATGACTAGTGGAACATTATTTCCTTGAATGTAACTCTCCTCATTAAAAAGTCTTTTAGTATGAGAAGTTTGTTTCCACTCTCCACAAAAGTTGTTACAAAAGTTGTCACGTGTAAGCACATGAACTGTTTGTATATTTGTATAGAATGGTGTAGCACCTTAATCAATTTCTTAAGTTTATTTAATGCAAAATGAACAATTTTCTTTTCAAATCAAAAGCTGTCTTAATGATTACTTCTACTTTTCTCTTTTGCAAAAAATATTTTATCACATTTCTAGATTTTGATTTCACGCTTCTCCAAAGATTGGTAAAAACTCAGGAGTGATACATTGTCCTATATATATCCTTACTCCTATGGTTGAAATTGATAGCACACTCAGTACTTTTTTTTCTAAAAAAAAAAAAAATTACACATTTGAAACATTTTTTCTTTTTTTACTTTCAATAAAAACATTATCAGTTCCAGCAAAACTTTGTTTTGGCATACTTCTTCATTCAACTTCAACATTTCTAAAACTATCCTCAACACTTGAAGTTGTATTTTCTTCAGGATTTGTATCTACAGATTTGAAAAGACTACTTTAAAATAATTATACTGTTTAACTCTAATTCACTGCAGATGCCCCTTTCCTATAGCTTGTTGTTGTTCTTTTCTTTATGGCATCTTACCGAAATGCTGTATATAAAAAAAATATGATTTTACATGCTGTCCAGACAAGTGGTCGACTGTAATTTGGTCGAAAGACAAATGGTCGACGTCATTTGGTCGAAAACCAAATGGTCGAATTTTTTTTAAAATGTATATATGTATTTTTTTGGTTTTTGTTTACGTAAAAAAAGGGTTTTTTAGAAAAACAAGGGGGTTTGGGGGCACCCCCCCAAAAAAAAAAAAAAGGGGTGAAAATTAAAAAAAAATAAAATTCGACCATTTGGCTTTCGACTAAATTGGTTCGACCATTTGTTCAGTCGACCAAATTTTTTCGACCAAATGTCTGGCAACCATTTTACATCATTGACCAGTTCCCAAACCCCAATGGTTTCCTGAACTGCACACATGCCAATATGCCTTGTGTGTCACCGATTGGGAGGAATCATGTCTTCCACAACTGTAAAAAATAGCAAACCCTAAAGGTACAGATTACATGTGAGACAGACATAACCTGCACTCCCTGTTTCACCATGATCTCTAGGACCACACAGCACTTTATGGTACTGTAAAATAGTACCCTGGATGCATTAATGACCACAAACATGGGACAACTGGCATGTCTCCTTGGTAACTGAAATGAAGAGAGTGAGAAGGGAGTGACTCAGAAGTTGAACACTAAGTGCCACTTAAGGTAGAAGGCTCAAATACCGCTGGCTGTGACATTGAGGGTGATGGGACTGATTGGAGGTGGACAGTTATCATATAACCCACAATTACCAAATATATCGCCAAAAATATTCCAAATGATATGATATCATATCTCATTTATAACAAACTTGTACACAGTATTTTGTATGCACAAGACAAGGGAGGGTAGAAAGAGGGAAGACAGGACAACCGATCTTACTAGGACTTGTGTCATTCAGATCATAGAAGTGCAAGAACAAAAAGTGCAAACAGAAAAGGAGGGAGAACGCTCAAGGGAGTGGGGAGGTGAAAACAGGACACAAGTGCTGTAAGTTCAGCCAGGTCATCAGCACGGCTCTGGGTAGTGCAACGACACTACTAACTTCTTCTCCTCTTTCAACTGCACTGGAATTATTCTCAGGAAAGTTGTTACCAGTTCATGAAGAGAGGTGAAAACAATGTACGCAGTGCTTTACTCAGACATTATAGTGATAACATGTCTGCAGAAAATCATTCAGGTAAATACTGACACCATATGTGGTAAAGAGATTTGTACTGGTTGATTATGACTTTGCCGCAGCACATGCAGGAGCGCCTGCTACCTTTTTTGAAACACATGCAGTAATTGGAATTACTGCATGTAAAAACACACCAAAATTGCATTTGAGAATACTAATAATGTATCATTGCTTCCAGTGATGCTCATATCAGAAGCTAAAACACCACATATACTGAAGTAGACACCTCAGAGGGCAGCCACCATAGCAGTTCAATCCATCAATAATAACAGCTATGTAAAGGCACACATTTTTCAGGATAGTCGGCTTAGATGCATGTGATTAGCAAGTGTACATTAAACAAAAACTCTTTAGGATAACATGTATGGTTAAACCCTCTATGCTCACCAAACGCACCCATGTTCCACATTAACAAATACAGTAAAGAGAAGATTTTGTATGCACAACATTTTAGGTCCTACTACACTCTTCCTTCTCCCAGCACCCATTTGATTACTCCTCCTTAGCCATTCTCAATAAAAAGCACACCCAATTAACTACCTCATACCTGATTCCACCTATCTCAGAATAATAGCACAGTCGCCTAATGCACTATCCTGCCTTTACCCCACACACTAATAACTACTACTGATAATCAAACTGATGTCCTCCCATCACTGTCCATCCCCACTGTACTAAAGTTTCAATGGCCATATGCCCTAACTCTCCCCAGAAAACATTTGCAACAAACCTCATCAATAATAATGTTTTCCCAGCCCACTATGCAACCCATTAATTTGACATCTTATACATCACATTACCCATTTCTTACATACCGTAACAAATCAACATCCACACCACATCCAGATAAAAAGGGTGTGATACATCAAAACCCAAAACATGCCATAACAGAGAAAACAGGATTTTAAAAAGAACACAATGTAGATAACTTGACACAGCAGATGCTTGAAAATCAACCATTTGGTCTACCTGCAATGCCAACTGTAAAACATTAACCCACCAAAATAACCTCCACCATCTAAAGAGGTGGGCATGAATGCCATGTGCTCTGAAAGGAAACAGCGGTGCAACTGGGCATTAACTTTGCCAACTTCTAATATATCTGCACTTGAAACCATACATTTTTCAATGATAAACCTAATCACCAATATAGTGTCACAAATGAACAGCTTAATATCCAAATACAAAGCACACAAACACAGCCACACAAGTTGTCAAGGCTAGAATTATTCTGCTTGGTTCACAGTACAATTTCTGATGCACCCTCATTTATATCACATCTTCCAATGTCACTAAGAAACAACCTTTTTTTGCAAATCTATTTTCTGGCAACCATAAGCATAGCATACAATGTCATAGTGCTTGATCATACTCCTAAAAGCATTGAAGTAAAATATAGAAAACACTACTCTGCAAACAATACTTATACACTTGACCAAATGAGACACCTAAACATACTTCAGTTATCTTACAAATACAATAAATCAAACTGTAGATAAAGTATATAAAACACATCATCACCCACCTTCAGCTGCTCCAAATAATGAATAGATCTTCACGAGAGTCAAACTCAGAAGATGTGCACAATCTGACTTCTGAAATCATACTGTCAAACATTCACACAAATGTCACTTTCATAGCTTTCACAATTCAACAGCACAAAAAGAGGACTGCAGAAAGCAAACAAGTTAAATGACAAACACATTTCTTTTACAAGCTATGTCAATCAATAAACTCCAACACACTCCTTCAAAGAATACTTTATACAATATTTACACACTAGATTAAAAATAACTTTTATTTTCTTCCTAATTTTTCTTAATAATATAACCACTACTATAATTCTGGTTAGGCAACGAAAACCTACCCAAGTCACAGCTAGATGAATATTTTTCTAACACACTTAAACACATCAATTCACATTAGCCTTCAAGTGACAACATCCAAATAGAAACACATGTCCAAATCTGAGCTAAAACAACTATAATATAATATGATCACTGCACCAAAATCCAACCGGCTGTAGTCACAGCTATATCGACACAATAGCGATAGTCGTGGCTGCACCCACCAAAGATTCATGACCTGCTCGTACCCATGGCTATCAAAGACCACAACATGTGATTGGTGAACACATACCCACAGCTAACATGCCTAAAATATGCTACGTATGCCTGCTTGTACCCACGGCTGTGGGTTGTCCCGTGGTCAGTACCGGTGGCTGCAATATGCCTGACAGGGCACAACGTTTAATTGGCTGTCACCGTAGCTGCGACTATTTAAAAAAAGGGCAATAAATGCATTTTACTTTTCCAATATACTTAAAAGAGCATTTGGACTATTCTATCAACACATCACCAACATTTTCAATTAGAGAAATACTCTTCACCTGCATGATGGTTCAAACAATTTAGAAACATGTGTCTGTGCTCTTTCTTGAGATGATTAATTATTTTTTTCAAAGAGAACAAAACCTGTGCTGCCTGTCAAAAAATATTTCTCCACAATCGCAGCATATACCTCTCATTTCAAACACTCCATCTGATATAATATTATAAAACCAAAACAACCTTGCAAGCCAATGTTTTGAGAACTCATCACCTATGCCCTCAACATCACTATTAACCCCATTCTCACAATATTTTCCACATCTTTCTGAACAAAGACATTCCTCTCCTTCTGGAATTGGTTCCATGTTTCAAATATCAAATACAACAATAAATATACCCCAAAAACAGCTCTGTTTCAGAAGGGTGCACTTCACCCATCTGCAATGTTATTGGCATATATAAACATCACTCCAAAAAAATACATTCTCTGAAAGGCTCTATGCAATTCAACAGCATCTGAGCTACTTGAAATCCTATTGGCAGCCAACCACCATACAATCAATGAACAACCAATCACAATTGCAACACAAACATTCCACCTTCTCTACTCATTCATCTTCCTCTATTCCAAATTCTAACTCAGAACTGACAAGAAGTATTTTTCTGTACCATTAGAACAATGGAGCAATACATTGAATGGCTGGAGGAGAAATAGCCTACATGAGAAGAGATTAGAAAAGAAGACACGCAAAACAATGCTCCAGAAGAAGATACACCACAATCAGGATTTTGTAAGTACATTCTATATATTCATGAACAATGTGACTAACAATTACATTTAAAATAACAAACATCAGTCACCAAACACCTATTATTTGTCTACCTATTGTCAAACTATCATATGTCTATACAACCTTCAATTGTTTAAAAATATTTACAATATTTTCAAACAGATGAAGTGACTGACGTGTCTAGAAGATTCAGAAATGGAGCACCACAACAAGGACCCACCAATCGGATTATGAATTCCTTGACAGAATTCAAAGAAATAATGATAAATATACAAAAGGACATGCAAACTATGAAAAAGGACATTGAACATTTAAAAGTAATCATGGAGAGTACAAATGCAGAACATTTGGCTACAGAACAAGATATATCATGTATTACAAAATAAAAACTGAAAGAAAACCCATAAACACATGCCCTCCCAAATACACTTGTTTTCAACAAACTGTGTTTGAATATTTATTTACCCCTTTCCAATAAGTATACCTATATGCATTATTATTGATTTAAAATTATTTCAAATGTTACACTAACTGTTGGCAAACACAACACTCAATACATATTTTAAAAATGTTCCACATTTAACATACACAACATTAGTGGTAAGTACACTGTTGTTCTTTATTTGCACACACCAATTATAGGGTCATTGGGATAAAAAAATCCAACCTGGATAAAAAAAACCCATACAACAATATACAAAACGGTAAGAAAACACTACTACAAAAAACAAACAGGCAGTTATAAAATGGGTCAAAGTAAACAAAAAACATTATACTGGCGGCATGCAGAACACATTATGATAAGGTTAAGAAAACTTGGAGAACAAGGGAAAATAGGGTGGGATAAGTAAACTTAGAGAAAAAAGAAAATAGGGTAGTATAAATAAACTTGGAGAACAAGTCATCAAACAAATATAGTCTATCAAACTACTTTTTAAAAAAAACTTTTTCATTTTTGGCAGCATTGTCTTTTTTCATGTTGTCATTTTCATTGTTTAATATTTTGCTCCCTACTAAAACATTTCAACATGTCTGAACATGGGAAGACAAGTACATCATTATTTGGACCGACAATCTACATGACTGTAAAAAACAGCAGACAGTTGGAACTTCTTCAAAGTCAAGAAACACTGTGCAAAAAAAGAGGCAGAGGAGGTACTTTTCAGCTTCTACAATAAAATTCTACACTGTGGACCTTCTAATGTTCCATCAGAACATCAATATCAATAATGATTAATCCATCATAAAAGAAAATGCATGGGTCCCATTGCTTACAGAGGCACCTGCAGCACCTCCATCCACTAATCCAACAACGTCAACAGCGATATCAAATGCACAGACTCCTCTTTTACTGACTTCCCTCATCGCTGGAGCTGTGAGCAGTGATTGTACAAAATCAACTGCCACACATTGTAGGTACTGCCACCAACAGCAAGAGTCTTAAATACCTGAAACACTGCATTCAAAGAATCATTTAAAATGCTAGAAAGGTCACAAAAGAAGCTTTTCATGAACAGTCTACCGATGTGATGCTCCCATCTCTGACAGTACCATTAGGTTTTGAACATAGGTTGACCTTTCACGGGAGTTAACTGAAAAACATTTAGTGCAAAATCCACTGGTATGATGATAACAATGCAGCTACAAGAAAATACAAAAATAAGCAAATTACAAAAATGAACTTGCACAACACCACCAACTGAATTACCTCACCAAACACTTGAAACTCCTACAAGTAAGGCATAGCTCAAAATACATTAGAAGTACAAGAGGTACAATAAGCCTTAATAACAAATACAAAATCTACATGTCCACATTTTTCAAACTTAAGAAATACAGTAAAATATTCTTGCCACTCAAACACAGCAAATTAATTAAATAATAATGATCACTATCTGAGAGCAATGGACACTACACTATAACTAGCACACACAACACTGCAAATACACCTTCAAATATGTTAATATAGAGTAACACTTCCAGAGCCACACTCCTGCCACGTGCACAGTCAGCGTTCAGGAATCAAAAGGACAACATAGAAGATAATGGTGGCTTTTACACTTTCCAAAAGAAACACCAGAAAAGAGCTCTATATATCAATAGAACTACTAAGATGGCTGACACATTTTCAGCACAACCTGTCACTAAGCCCTATAGAAAAGCAAAAGTAACAAAAACCAATAACAAACAATGAAACTGACACAAACCCACCTAGCATCTCTCATAGCTATGGCTATTCAACGTTGATATAGATCCTCATTTGTACCCGCGACTACACACACATTTTCCTGCAAGTCCCAAATCAAACCAAATTGGTTTTCAAACCTTCAAATCAAATAAGCGAACAACTAAGTGCATACAACAACACACACAAATAAAATGATGTACTGTATCATGCTCATGAACATATGATTATTGCACACAAAATGTATGCATATAGATGCAACTCCAGCTGCAACAAATTAAACACTGAATAGTATTGATGGGCCTAGGCACGTGCTTTTTATAGATGCAACTAATCTATCGCCCGTCCTACACACCTGCTGGTAGCCGCGACTATTCCATTAAACGTTGAATTCTAAATTGCATTTCTACTGCAACGCCTCCAACAAACACCAAAAACTGTCCCCAACATACCTACCAGCCCCCTACAATCCTCATAGTCCTCCTCCATTCCCCTAGTGTCCACCAATGCCCCAAAACACTCAATGCATATAAGATGCCACCCCACCCAAAATGTTGTGTAGTCACGGCTATCACACATCCACAAACACTCGATGTGTCACTTGCTGAAATATAGCTGTAGCTAAAATCGTGGCGGTGTAGCACCATCCACCAATTAGAAAGTACAACATACACATGGCATACATACCCTGCTAATACAAATTACTACAAATTCAAGCGAGCAATCATTTTCCTGGAAACAGAGAAATACTGCATATATCATGGCTGGTTTGAAAACTGTGTGGCGGATTGGAGACAGTTGTCTGTTTTGGTTGCTCTCTTTTTGTGAGCATCTAAATATCCCATTGCCCAAGGTTGATAGATTTTACCATTAAATGGTTTGTATTGTGGGGCATGCTCTGGTTCCAGGTTTTTCCAAAACTGTTCACTCTGAGAAGTACATGGCACCCAGATGTCATACTAATTCACTGTGGAGGCAATGCTTTGGGGAATGTACAAGAGATGTCCCTTACTTTAATGATAAAAAAAGATGGGGGAAAACTAATGGAACTATTTCCTCACACCATTTTTATCTTTTCCAATCTCACTCAGAGGCAAAAACGGAGATGGACCACCAGATTTAATGGTAATATTGAACAATCCCAGAGGTATGTTAATAAAGCAGTTTCAGCATTCATGTCAGACCACAAACAGCTATGGATTTTGAACAACAACATACAGTTCTACAGGGCCAATTTCTGTAAATATATGACTGAGTACATCTAACTCATGAAGGAAATGCAGTGTTCCTTCAAAACATCAAAACAGTACTCCAGATATGCTAAAATACTACACTCAGTGTACCCCAAAACTGTAATTTTAAAGACTACTTATACATATAAATACACAATAAAATAAACAAACACAATTATTTGCATTATACCCACGGCTGCAGTTCATTAACTTTTATCAAAACCGCGGTTACACACATTGGATAAAAAGGGGACTCACTACAGATTTTATACTACAATACATCTTAAAAGATGAATACAGTACAACACTACTCATGTACTAATGTAAAGTAGCTAAAGATAAAGAAAGCAGAGAATAATACATAACAGTAACCTGGATAGACAAATATTTCACAGCCACACAATATAATACGATGAGTGAGAATACACAACCTAAAATACAATGTATGGGGCATCTAAAACTAAGAGTACTATGCCCCCTTTGTATATTCATTTTGTCAAACTATTTTCTTCTCTTTTTCTCCAAGTCTCACATACACAAACCTCTAAAAGCACACACCCAAAATAAAAAAAGACTCACAAATACCAACCAGGTCACTGACCCTGGTCTTTGGCCAGGGCCAATGATTTTTCATCCCCAATGTCACTATACCTATAACAATAACTTAAAAAAAAAAAAAAAAAAAATACATTTCCACCCCAAAATATATGGCCACAGGCATAGAACTACTCCTACCCGCGGATGTCTATAGTCTTTAAAAGCCTCAGATATAGCCGTGAATATCAGCAAGTTCTCCCCTCATCTGTGACAGCTCCTCCTACACCCCAGATATGATATGATATCATGATATGATGTGGCATTTTTAACGCACCTGTACAAAAGTGTTTCTAGGCGTGACAAGGCAAGGAGGAGGAAACAAAGGGAGGACAAAATAACAATCTTACCAGGCCTTGTGTTATTCAGATCATGCAACCTTAAGTGATGGATAGCCTGGAGGCAGTGTGAGGGCAACTGGACATGCAGGAGCCTGTGACTGAGTTGAAAGGGTGACCAGGTGACCAGTGCACAGAGCAGTCAGGTGCATCAGCTAGGGGTGACGAAGAGAGAAAGTAGAAGCAAAAAGGAAGGTCTTGAGTTGCTTCCAGAATCGGAGCTGGTTCTGCTCAAGTTCTGCTCATAACATTTTTCTTCTCCAAAAGTGCAGCCTACTTCCCATTCATTTTCCCATAACCAAACAAGGTTAATTTTTAGCTGGACCGCAGGACAGATTTGGACCAGGTCAAAAAACAGCTTGGGCATGAAGCGTTGACTTGCGATCAATGCATGGTATGGAGTTATTCCTTGCGGTAGTTTTTTATATATGTGATGGAGAAAGGGGTGCCCCCTTCCTAAAAATAGATAGAGATATTCAGGGGATTTACCCAACACCGGGTGTTTTAAGAAATGAAACGACCGCCATCTTGTTGTTCTCTGAACGGGAGAGATAATTACGGCTGTAGCAGAGGTTATGGGAAAATGAAATGCAGTATAAAGCTATTTGCCAGTAAAGCTTTTTTACAAATGCCATCAGGGTAGAGGTGGAGGGGGAAGATTGAAGAAATAGTTAAACAAAATTAATGTAAGCAATTGAAGTCTAGTTTTAGATGCACCACACAATGTATTTTAGGTTGTGTATTCTAACTTATGGTATTATGTTGTGTGGGTTTGCAATGCTTGCCTATCTAGTTTACAGTTATTTTTGTGTTCCTTATTTTTCAGCTACTTTACATTAGTACATGAGTGGTGTTGTTCTGTATTCATCATTTAAGTTGGATTGTAGTAAAAAACTTGAAGTCAGTCTCCCTTTAACTGACTTTTTATAGCTGTGGCTAAGGTAAAAGTCAATGAACTGTAGCTGCAGGTATAATGAAAAAAATGTTGAATTTATTATTTACTGTATTTGTGTATTTATGTATGATGAGTAGTCATTAAAAACAAGAAATGCATACAAGATATGAGGGTCATAAAAACCTGTGTATTAAATTGTGTTTCTTAAAGTGTGTGTGTTTTGTGACTGATTATGTTATTTTTCAGATAAAAGATTTTTTTTTTAACATAGTTGAATAACCACAGCTGCGTTGTAGACCATTGGGCTGTTGAATGCTGGAGGCATACGTGTGACTGTATGCCCTAATGAGCAGAAAAGTACACTCTATGTACCCAAAAGAGTCGCTTCTAAGACTGATCTATTATGTATATATTTTTTTAAAAAGCAGTAATCAAAACAGCCAAATGTCTTTGATCAGCTAAACAGTTTTCCAACCAGCCATGATATCTGCAGTCTTTCTCAGTTTCCTGGAAAATTATTTCTAGTTTGAATCTTAGTAGTTTGTAGTAGTTTGTATGAGCAGGGTATGAGCAGGGTATGTATGATGTGTGTGTTGTAATTTTCCGTGGCTATCCAGCAGACGCTCATTGCGCAGAGTTACTACCTGCGGGTAGATGTGGTACCCTTTGCAGCCACTGCGATATTGTGGCAATTGGCATGTCATGTATTTGTGGACGTGTGGTACCCACGACTATCTGGAATTTTGGGTGGAGTTGTATCATAGATGCATTAAGTGTTTTGGGGGTTTGGGAGAGACCGGGGGAGTGGAGGGGGACTGATATGTTTTTTAAGTAAACTTGTTTGGAGTTTGGAGGAGTGGAAATATATTTTCTAAGTCGTCGTTGTTGCGATTATATCCACTGCTATCAGTAAAACACTCATGTATGGTTGTTCTATAACTGCATGTATAAAAAGCATGTGCGTAGGCGCGTCAACGCTTTTTGTCTTTTTATTGGTTGTGTTCATAGGATTGGTTATATTTATAGCCGTGTAAATAAACATACATTTGCTTTGCAAAAACCATATTGTTATGTCGATGATATAGCACAGGAATGATCTCTGGGTGTTATTTTGTGTGCTTAGGTGTTCCCTTATTTCATATGAAGTTTGGAAGGCCGGCTTAGTTTGATTTTGAGTTTGCAAAAGAAATATGTCTAACCACGGATACAAAGTAGGATCTGCAGCTGCGTCGAATAGCCATGGCTATGAAAGATGCTGGGTTGGGGGAAAATAGATTTCTGGGAGTTTCACTGTTTTTTATAGGTTGTTGGTACTTTTTATTTTCTGTAGCTTTCAGTGATAGATTGTGGAGAAAATGTGTCATCCGTTTTAGTAGTTTTATTAGTATATAGTCCTCTTTCCTTGGTGTTCACTTTGGAAAGTATGAAAACTACCATATTCTGCAGTTATATCCTTTTGATTCTAGATGGGTTTGATTCTAGAACCCTCACTGTGGAGATGGAAGGAATGTGGCTGATGGCAAACTAAGTGTGAATTCATTTTTACATTTGTGTAGGTTTATTTACAGTCTTGTCTGTTAGTTATATTAACTAGTGCTATCAGTTGGTCATTATGCTTGTTTTCATCTGCTTTGATTGTGTTGCAAGTATTTGATAATGTATTCAGTGAAAAAACTTTGTTAAAGGGACATTATGGTTAACTTGCACTAATAAAAACCTATCAAATTCAGTGAAGAAACTTTGTTTTGTTAAAGGGACGTTATAGTTAAACCTATCCATATTATGGTTACAAGCAAAATTGAAAAACCCCAGAAATTCACCAGTTATGGTAAGCTAAGCAACCACAACTTGTGCCACCACTGTGCACTGCTAAGACTAACAACTATGACATCAAAGATGATATCACAAATGTAATTGATGACACTGGGCACATGCACATCTCGTCCCCTGGTTCCTATAAACACTGTCCCTGTCCGGCATGTCCGCAAAACAGAGACATACTTTAATTAGTTTGTGGAGCCCACCCCTGTCAAGCGGACATCTGGGCACATGTGCATCTTGTCCCCTGGGTCCTGCGAGCACTGTGCCTGTCTGATATGTCTCCAAAGCAGTGACATACTTTCATTAGTTCGGGGAGCCCACCCATGTCCGGCGGACACCTGGGCACATGCGCATCACATCCCCTGGGTCCTACAAACACTGCGCCTGTTCGGAAATGTCCGCCGTAAGTGTGTCACACTTTTAATTAGTTCGGGGGAGCCCAACCCTGTCCGTAGGACACCTAGGCAAATGTGCAAAATGGATCCCAGGCAACAGGTGTCCTACGGACAACTGTCCCACTCGAGAACATTTGCGACATCATCATGTGACCGCACGCACGCCAAGCATCAGCCCTTATTCATAAACACTGCCTGGGCCCCCGAACAGCATAACAGTGTTTTGGTAGCCAATCCAAGGTGTTTTACTGTGAAACTTCACCCTTGCAGAGGTGCCAGACAATTCTCCTGGCAATCTTGTGACTTTTTGCAACTTTTTGAGCCCTGCTTGGGTCTGAAATGTTTGCAGAGCGTGCAACTGTTTGCGGATCGCTCCCCAGCACCCCTATAAAAGGCCACACCCCAGTGCTGCTCCTCATTCTGTTTTTGGCTGATCAGAACAGAGCACTGCTCCACATTGCTAGATTGCTGGTTTTCTAATTTACTGGATTAGCTAGATAATCTCATCTACTGCTATTGCATCTGCTGCCTCTGCCTTAGCACCAGCCCCACCACCACCACAACCACCACCACCATTCCAAAGGCCTCGGAAGGGGAACAGGCATGATGATGCAGAAGGGGAACAAGAAGAGGAAGAGGATGAGGTAGTGGAAGTCCCATCTCCCAGCTGCCGGCACGAGTCTTGGGTGTAGAGGCTTTTTCCCACCAATGGGGAGGTAGCCAAAGCTCAAGCAGCCAAGGTATGCTGCAATGAGTGTGGTACTCAGTCGCGGCAAATATGGGCTGTACACTTATTACACCACCACCATGTGGCAACACCTGAGGTCGAGCCACAAGGAAGCAGTTCGGAGAGTCGTCCCCTTCGAACAGGGTAGTAGTTTGAGTTCCACTGGAGCATCCTCGACATATGTTCCTATTAACACAAGGGACACTCCTGTGGTGCAGCGGATCCCTGACTCAGCATCGCAGGACATACGTACTGCAGTAGACCCTTACCTTTCAAAGGTCATTGTATTGTGTGTGTACTGCAACGTGGTACTCTGCAAGGGTGAGCTGTTCCGGAGTGGTTTCGAGACTGCGGTCCGGGACCACGAATGAAAGTTCCCCGTACCTCGATGAGGCCCACACATCTTCCTCTCTCCACCTGCCCCTTCTTATCCCTGTGATTGGTGCCCCTTCCCTACCATCTCTTCCCTTCCCTTTCTTGTGTGTCTCATTGAAAAAATACCCCAAAAAATATAAAACAAGAAAACACACAAAAAAGTCTCTTTTCAGAACCACCTTTCACTGTTTAAAAATAGAAGTGCAATGAAATGGTGCAGGCCCCTGCCCAGTCCTTGAAGTCTGTGGACAGCGTGGTAGTCCACAGACTTCCAGAGGATGCAGGTGGAGGCAGCATGTAAATCATTGCATTATTTTCCGGGAGAAAGTGGTGGCTCTGAAAAGCACCTTATTTTGTGTTTTGAACATTTGAAGTGGCCATCACCTACTGCACAAATGTGCTTGCTATACTTACAAAAAGTGCTGCAAAGCATTTTGCATATTTTGCAAAAAAAAGGTGATTACCAGCATCAGTAAAATGGACGCCATCTCTGCGGAAAATGTTGGTGCTACGAAATGTAATGTTTTCATTGAGGAAGACATGCAAACATCTTGCAAACATGTGCAAACAGCCTTGTTGACATTGCGCCTAGCTTTTCTCATTTGCAGACCAAATGAAGAAGAGTGCAACCACATATGTCTCTGGGCAATGTGCAAAAAAATTACTTGAGAGTTTGGAAACCTGTCCATGACTTTCCCAAGTGCTTCCTTCATCACAAACTACGGTGAGATTCCGATAACGTGGCCTAAACTGCCCCCTCCACAATGAACATTAATAATGGATGGATGATGCTGCATCACCAAAGTTGCACTTAGGGGAAGCTAATCCAGCCACTTCACATCACGCACTCCATACCAGAGCACATCCACATGAGGGAATCCAAGATGTGCAGCCACTCCACAGTGCTCTGCATACACCTGCAACCACTGTATCCAAAAGTCCTCCACAATCCAGACACTCTGCCTCCTGAAACACACAGCCATAGCCATCTGCACTCCTCTTAGCAAACAAAGCCTCTGCCACACTTTCGCCTTGCACACCACACCCAGGGAACATTATTGACGAATCTCCTCGCCTTCAGAGTCTCATGTCCATGCCTGCCATCCTTGAAAGTCCCAGATGTGGCATGTGCAATGTGCACACTACTGCAGTGTTCGCGGATTAATCAACCAAATCAAGGGGGTGTGAAGAGAAATGTAACCCAGGGTAGAACCTTTTATTATTTTACTTTTTTTAGGTGCTACTACACAAATACCTTTTATGTTCTATTTTTATTGGGGGTTGTTTCTATTCTTTTCCTCATTACTGTCTTACATCAACCTCTGCAAAGCATCCCTCAGCATGTCGCAAAACTATACCCATGTCTCTATTAATGAGGTGCCTTCCAACATTTTGCTGGGGATTAAAGACTTTGGGGTTGTTCCATTGTGCTCTGGGTGGTGTTTCAGAATAAAAAAACACCTCTGCAGTAGGGAAAAGCAGCATACGTCCTTCCACCAACAAATTCAGTACAGGAACCAAACCTGGAGCACTGACTAACCCAAATGCTCTGCTCTACAGTGCACCACCAAAACATCAGGACTACCAAAAGTACGCATGTTTCTTCAAAGAGCAAGCAATACCTGCAAATTGTGGCCAGGCACACTGTACCACAAAGCCTGCAGGCCTAGAAAACCAAGATCAGCAGAAACACCTCTTTCCTTTGCATACCTCTCCAGATCAAATACAAAGGAATTTCTCGCTATCCATACAGCAATGAAAGTATTATCCTCCCTTCATGTAAAGAACAACCTGAACACCTGATTGGCAAATACCCACATTCCCATTGCCATGCCAGGCATGCTGAGAAGCCTCGGATGTGGCATGTGTGATCCACAAAATACAACAGTGTTTGCGGATCCCATATCACTGGGGAAACCCTTCTTCCCTTTCCACTTCACTCTTTGCAGCACACACCCATCCACCAATCACATCCAAGATATCTACATCAACTCAGTACAACACTGCAGATGTAATGTTTAACACTCAGAGTACAGGTCTCCTCTGATTCCCAATTACCTGCATCTAAAAGTACTGTAAAACTCTCCACTATTTCTACTTGCAGATTCATCCACATCTACATTCATGAGCACAAACTACAGGTTTGCATATATTTTGAAATGCACAGAGAAAATGAAAACTGCATGTATGTTACCAAAGTATAGCATGTACATAGATTGCATGTGTGTGAACAGGGTGCCTGCCACTTACCCTGCATAACCTACTCAATAATCACAATCTCATTTCTCACATCTCCTGACATCAACTGACAGTTACTTACAATGATGTTTGCTTTCAAAGTTTTCTTTTATGCCCACTTGCATAACAGCTGCAAACCAAATATTTCAATTTTAGCAGAACTGTCTGTGCTTTATTTGTAAAAAACCTCATTTGGAACATTTGCATAGCAAGTTCAAGTGCCAGATCCTATATAAACTTCCATGTATCACCATATATATATTTTCTTCTTTCCTCTGTCACTTTTGCAACCTATTCCCCCACTAACACACCTGCTGTAACATGCCCAGAATACACACAGAAAGAAGAAAACGTAATGTATATTACCAAAGCATAGCAAGTACATAGATTGCATGAATGTAAACAGGGTGCCTGACACTTACCCTGCATAACCTAATCAATAATCATACTCTTATTTGTCCATCTCCTGACATCTCCTGACATCAATTGACAGTTACTTGCAATGCTGTGTGCTTTCAAAGTTTTCTTTTACTGCCCACCTGCATAGCAGTTGCAAACCACATATTTTAATTTTAGCAGCACACTCTGTGATTTTTTTGTAAAAAAAACACATTAGGAACATTTTCACGGCAAGTTCAAGTGCCAGATCATATGTGAAATGCCCAGAATGCAAACAAAGGGAAACTGCATGTATGTTAGGAACCATGGTAAGTACATACATTGTACAACTGATAAAATGCACCATTGGAAAGAAAGCAAAGAAATGCATTTGGTCATTGGAAACAGTGCTGTTTGTACATTTGGATAAATAAATGAAACAACAAAAAAGGATTTCTGCACTCATGTAGCAAGCATCTAGGTTTGGGAAAGTAGGATGATAGCTCAGTGGCAACATGCTCGCCTTGGAAGCAAGATGACATGAAGCAATACAGGTTCAATTCCCGGGTCTGCGCCTAGAAATCTCTGAGTATTTAAGCGTGTTATAAATATGAAACTAATATAACAACAACAAAACAATTCTGTTACAGCGCCTCAATGCCCCCGGGCTGTGTGAGCACTTTAAAAATGTAAATATAATAAAATAAATAAATTAATAAAAATCCATACACGGTAACATTCTTCTTTCTAATCTGTACATTTTTCTGAGCCTTTTTCTCACCCTACTAGTACTTACACGAATCCTTTTCCAAAGCAAGTAGTACAATAGTAATTCACACACTTGCAAAAGTGCATCCCCATAGGACACACTTATCAATACACCACCGCCCGCATAGCAACAATGCTGATGCTCCCAAGTTCCCATTCCGATTTAGTGCTGTACAATGGAACACACACACACTAACTCTTCCTGCCACCAAATCCTCCTACAAACTCAAATAATGTGTTCTCCCAGTGCAATTACTGTGCCATTAACACACATACCCACTAACTTCCTTCTTTCGCAATTGCAGGGAAGAACAGCCTCCTCAGAGCCAGTGACGTAGTCAGTGGAATAAACCCAGAATAAACCTACTCTTCACATCCGGCAAAATAAGTGCAGTTCTGTAATAGTGTTCTCTGCCTGTTACTCAGGCAGTGCAGTGTTGGTTTATTGTAGCATAGAACATTCTGTTGACCCAACAGCAGTTGCTTCACTCTTACTCATTGCACCTTACCAGGTCCACTCTTTGTATTGTCATCTGAACACAAGTATGGTAACACCCACTAGTTTTGTAAAAACATTGTAATGTCCTTACTTTTTCAGGGACAGTACACTGTCACACACATTGAAGAAAACCTTTCACACAGAAAGATACATACATACCAGTACAACCTTCCCAACCAAAAGTAACAGCCCTTTAAACAATCACACACCCCTCTATAAATACCTACTCTCATATTCAAATTCTCATGGTCAGTGCACACATAAACATTGCACAACTTCCAAACCCACACTTTCCTTTTTTCTCCAACAGTCACAAGAGAATGCCTAGCAAAAATAACTCTGTACAAAACCGCGCAGAAATAGAGCAGATACAACTCAAAGCATGCAAAATAGCATCCGCCTCTAGCAGACTTTGGATGAAAATTGCAAACAAAACAGCTAATGCAGTAGCAGGAAAATGAGGGGGTAATTCATAGAATTCACCGCATAAGTGGCGCACGCGGCTGGCGCACAGTGTGCGCATGCGAATCCCTGCAACAGCCGCGTGTGCTAAAATCCATTTCCGCGCACAGCGTATTCATGGATTCCAGCCACCAAAACCAGCCGTGGCGCACAGTGGCGCAGCGACCCTGCAGCAGCGCCAGTTATGCCCCCAAGAACGCCTCTCGCGCAGGGAAAAGCCATGAAAATCCCCAATCCAGCGCAAAGGGCTGCCAGCACGGCAAGCGTGCTACGTGTATCACTGGGGTGCGCGGGTAGTACCTCGCGCAATTGGCCCCGTGCGAGCAGGGTATGTGTATTTCAGGGGTGCGCGGGAAGTTCCACACGCGATTTCCGCAGGGTACATGTATTTCAGGGGTGCGCGGGAAGTTCCACACGCGATTTCAGCAGGGTACGTGTATTTCAGGGGGGCGCGGGAAGTTCCACACGCGATTGGCCCCGTGCGAGCAGGGTACATGTATTTCAGGGGTGCGTGGGAAGTACCACACGTGATTTCCGCAGGGTACGTGTATTTCAGGGGTGCGCGGGAAGTTCCACACCCGATTTCAGCAGGGTACGTGTATTTCAGGGGTGCGCGGGAAGTTCCACACGCGATTTCAGCAGGGTTCGTGTATTTCAGGGGTGCGCGGGAAGTTCCACACGCGATTTCATCAGGGTACGTGTATTTCGGGGTGTGGGGGAAGTTTCACACGCGACATCAGCAGGGTACGTGTATTTCAGCGGTGCGCGGGAAGTTCCACAGGCGATTTCATCAGGGTACGTGTATTTCGGGGTGCGTGAGAAGTTCCACACGCGATTCCATCAGGGTACCTGTATTTCAGGGGTGCGCGGGAAGTACCACACGCGATTTCATCAGGGTACGTGTATTTCGGGTTGCGGGGGAAGTGTCACACGCGACATCAGCAGGGTACGTGTATTCCAGGGGTGCGCGGGAAGTTCCACACGCGATTCCATCAGGGTACGTGTATTACAGGGGTGCGCGGGAAGTTCCACACGCGATCTCATCAGGGTACGTGTATTTCAGGGTGCGGGGGAAGTATCACACGCAACATCAGCAGGGTACGTGTATTCCAGGGGTGCGCGGGAAGTTCCACACGCGATTCCATCAGGGTACGTGTATTACAGGGGTGCGCGGGGAGCACCACACGTGAATTGCACGTGTGGGTCCTCCCAGGAGTTCCCTCTACACCCTCTAAGGCCCCTGCAGGTGGCTCACACCACATGGGCCTACCCTGCACATGTCCTGCAGGCACCCCATCCACCATGGCCATGCCCCCAGCCAACCCACATGTCAACTTGCACTACTGCCCACCAACGCATGTCCCCCTGCACCCCCAGCCACCAGGGGCACCCTCCACCAGGCCCCCACCCATGTCTCCCACCACCCCCACCCCCCAGCAGGGCAGGGTCACCCTCCACCAGGCCCCCACCCATGTCTCCCACCACCCCCACCCCTCAGCAGTGCAGGGTCACCCTCCACCAGGCCCCCACCCATGTCTCCCACCACCCCCACCCCGCAGCAGTGCAGGGTCACCCTCCACCAGGCCCCCACCCATGTCTCCCACCACCCCCACCCCCCAGCAGTGCAGGTTCACCCTCCACCAGGCCCCCACCCATGTCTCCCACCTCCCACACCCCCCAGCAGTGCAGGGTCACCCTCCACCAGGCCCCCACCCATGTCTCCCATGACCCCCAGCAGTGCAGGGTCACCCTCCACCAGGCCCCCACCCATGCCTCCCACCCCCCACCCCCCGGCACTGTGGGGCACCTGCCAGCAGGCCCCCACCCATGTCTCCCACCACCCCCACCCCCCAGCAATGCAGGGTCACCCTCCACCAGGCCCCCACCCATGTCTCCCACCACCCCCACCCCCAGCAGTGCAGGGTCACCCTCCACCATGTCCACACCCATGTCTCCCACCCCCCCACCCCCCAGCACTGTGGGGCACCTGCCAGCAGGCCCCCACCCATGTCTCCCACCACCCCCACCCCCCAGCAGTGCAGGGTCACCCTCCACCAGGCCCCCACCCATGTCTCCCACCACCCCCCAGCAGTGCAGGGTCACCCTCCACCAGGCCCCCACCCATGTCTCCCACCACCCCCACCCCCCAGCACTGTGGGGCACCTGCCAGTAGGCCCCCACCCATGTCTCCCACCTCCCCACCCCCCAGCACTGTGGGGCACCTGCCAGCAGGGCCCCACCCATGTCTCCCACCCCCCCACCCCCCAGCACTGTGGGGCACCTGCCAGCAGGCCCCCACCCATGTCTCCCACCACCCCCACCCCCCAGCAGTGCAGGGTCACCCTCCACCAGGCCCCCACCCATGTCTCCCACCCCCACCCCCCAGCACTGTGGGGGACCTACCAGCAGGCCCCCACCCATGTCTCCCGCCACCCCCACCCACCAGCAGTGCAGGGTCACCCTCCACCAGGCCCCCACCCATGTCTCCCATCACCCCCACCCCCAAGCAGTGCAGGGTCACCCTCCACCAGGCCGCCACCCATGTCTCCCATCCCCCACCCCCCAGCACTGTGGGGCACCTGCCAGCAGCCCCCCACCCATGTCTCCCACCACCCCCACCCCCCAGCAGTGCAGGGTCACCCTCCACCAGGCCCCCACCCATGTCTCCCACCACCCCCACCCCCCAGCACTGTGGGGCACCTGCCAGCAGGCCCCCACCCATGTCTCCCACCCCCCCACCCCCCAGCACTGTGGGGCACCTGCCAGCAGGCCCCCACCCATGTCTCCCACCCCCCCCCCACCCCCCAGCAGTGCAGGGTCACCCTCCACCAGGCCATCACCCATGTCATCCACCCCCCCACCCCCCAGCACTGTGGGGGACCTGCCAGCAGGCCCCCACCCATGTCTCCCACCACCCCACCCACCAGCAGTGCAGGGTCACCCTCCACCAGGCCCCCACCCATGTCTCCCACCACCCCCACCCCCCAGCAGTGCAGGGTCACCCTCCACCAGGCCCCCACCCATGTCTCACACCCCCCCACCCCCCAGCACTGTGGGGCACCTGCCAGCAGGCCCCCACCCTTGTCTCCCACCCCCCACCCCCCAGCACTGTGGGGCACCTGCCAGCAGCCCCCCACCCATGTCTCCCACCCCCCCACCCCCCAGCACTGTGGGGCACCTGCCAGCAGGCCCCCACCCATGTCTCCCACCACCCCCACCCCCCAGCAGTGCAGGGTCACCCTCCACCAGGCCCCCACCCATGTCTCCCACCACCCCCACCCCCCAGCAGTGCAGGGTCACCCTCCACCAGGCCCCCACCCATGTCTCCCACGACCCCCAACCCCCCAGCACTGTGGGGCACCTGCCAGCAGGCACCCACCCATGTCTCCCACACCCCCCAGCACTGTGGGGCACCTGCCAGCAGGCCCCCACCCATGTCTCCCACCACCCCTACCCCCCAGCAGTGCAGGGCCACACTCCACCAGGCCCCCACCCATGTCTCCCACCCCCCCACCCCCCAGCACTGTGGGGCGCCTGCCAGCAGGCCCCCACCCATGTCTCCCACCCCCCCACCCCCCAGCACTGTGGGGCACCTGCCAGCAGGCCCCCACCCATGTCTCCCACCACCCCCACCCCCCAGCAGTGCAGGGTCACCCTCCACCAGGCCCCCACCCATGTCTCCCATCCTCCCACCCCCCAGCACTGTGGGGCACCTGCCAGCAGGCCCCCACCCATGTCTCCCACCCCCCACCACCCACCACTGTGGGGCACCTGCCAGCAGGCCCCCACCCATGTCTCCCACCACCCCCACCCCCCAGCAGTGCAGGGTCACCCTCCACCAGGCCCCCACCCATGTCTCCCACTACCCCCACCCCCCAGCAGTGCAGGGTCACCCTCCACCAGGCCCCCACCCATGTCTCCCACCCCCCACCCCCCAGCACTGTGGGGCACCTGCCAGCAGGCCCCCACCCATGTCTCCCACCCACCCCACCCCCCAGCACTGTGGGGCACCTGCCAGCAGGCCCCCACCCATGTCTCCCACCACCCCCACCCCCCAGCAGTGCCGGGTCACCCTCCACCAGGCTCCCACCCATGTCTCCCACCACCCCCACCCCTCAGCAGTGCAGGGTCACCCTCCACCAGGCCCCCACCCATGTCTCCCACCACCCCCACCACCCAGCAGTGCAGGGTCACCCTCCACCAGGCCCCCACCCATGTCTCCCACCACCCCCACCCCCCAGCAGTGCAGGTTCACCCTCCACAAGGCCCCCACCCATGTCTCCCACAACCCCCACCCCCCAGCATTGCAGGGTCACCCTCCACCAGGCCCCCACCCATGTCTCCCACCACCCCCACCCCCCAGCAGTGCAGGGTCACCCTCCACCAAGCCCCCACCCATGTCTCCCACCCTCCCACCCCCCAGCACTGTGGGGCACCTGCCAGCAGGCCCCCACCCATGTCCAACTCATGTTCCCCAGCCAACATGTCATCACAATCTAGATCCCTGGTCCCTATGGTCAGCCTACAAATGCAAAACACCCACCCGAGTATTGCATCCACCCACTCATAATTGGCAATTACATGACAGAACACCAATTGCAAGTTCCGAAACAAACACATTTCCCTCACATACACCCAATGGGTGTCAGTGAATCGCAAAACCCATATCATGATATGCATGAAACCAATGAGATACTACACATTGAAGTTCACTAAATAAATATGTATTAAAGGAAACATAAATAGAATCAAAAATAAAGAAACATAAATGGGAATGTACAAAAATGAAAAGAATCATGTCCGTGAAAAAAAGCAAAACCAAAAATCATAATCCAAAGGAATGGTGTCCAAAGTCACTGTCCACAAAACAAAATCCAATGGTAAATAAAATTGAAAGCCATTGCTCCATGGTTAAAATTTGAAAGAAAAATACAATCCAACAGTGAACTATGTACATACGAACAAGCCAGGGTCCATTATCCCAACGAAAGAAATGAAACCTATCTAACTACACTAACTAATAAAATAAACTATATACAAAAATGTGGCCAATGTCCAAAAGGTCCAAAATAAATCCAAAAAAAAAGTAAACCTAACACTGCCTACATAACTATGTACAAGGGCAGCGGGCTAGTTTGACGGCTCACTTTTGGATGTCCCGGGCCAGGGTATCATCGTGTCCCGGAGGCGGTCCACCTCCATGGCCCCGAGGGTCCGCAGGGCCGTCGACGCGTCCACCTCCAAACCCCTGCGGATTGCCTCGAGGCACTCGGCCCGCCTCAGGGCCCTCCGCATGGAGTTCTCCGCCCTGACCATTGTGAGCCGTGCCTCTTCCACCCGCTGCCGCTCCGCATCTATGGCGTGGCCCAACCGCTGCCACACAGAAGACACTCTCTGTCCTGGGTCCTCCAGCCCTCCGGCCGATGCCTGCCCCTCCGATGTTGAAGGCCCCAAGCCTTCATGGCTCCCACCACGTTGCTGCTGCTGCTGTGCCTCTGCCCGTGCACTGCCTCCTGCTGCCTGCACATCCTCCGCCGGCTGGGGTGCAGTCGTTGATGTGGCCACCCCTGCTGGATGTCCGACTCCCGACTGTGGCAGGGATGCCTCCTCCACCAGCCTGGCTGCACCATCAGAGGCAGCTCCAGAGGGCACCCAGGTGACTGATGGGTGGGAAGATGGCACGGAGGACGACTGGCGCGTAGGGGGTTCAGTTGAGGAGGGGGTCATAGCAAGCCGCATCATACGGAGGAATCCGGCCTGGGTGACCTGTCCCAGCAGGCTGACGTGGTGAACGAGCCATTCGAGATGATGTGCAGTCTCCTCATGAAAAGACTGCAGGTCACCTTGCATGGCCCGTTGACGCAACACCACACCAGTCAGAACAGGCTCAACCCGGACCCGGATAGCCACGTCCGCAGGCAGAGGAAGGCCAGTTGTCGTGAGCTCATCCCCTGCCTGAAAACGGATCTGGACGTAGGCATCCCTGCTGGTGCAAGATGATGCAGGGACAGGATCAGGGACAGGATTGCACACAGGCACCTCCGCGGCGGCCTGTGCTGCCTCCTGTCCCTGGTCCTGCACTGCACCACTAGCACCAGTGGGATCCCCACCTCCAGACCCCGTCTCTGTTGCTTGCACGGCCTCCTCCTCCACCAAACCCCCCACCAACCTGGATGACTCCGTGCCATCTTCCCCCGTTGGTCCCTGTGGGGTCCCAGCTGCCCCTTCTGCTGCCGAGGAGTCCAACTCCAACCTCCGCCTCTTGGACCTCCCCAAGGCAGCTGCGGCCTGGGACGCGGCACCGGACTCCTCACTCCCCGACGAGATGACAACATGGGAGGAGAGCCGGGCCTTGCGTCTCCGGCTGGCGGTGGAATCCCCGCCGCTGTGCTCCACAGCACCTTCTCCGCCCTCTTCATCAGTTGACGCTGCAGGCAGGGAGAAATAAAACACAGGCATCAGGGCACTGTACAATGGACACATACACACATGACAGTTGTACATGAGTGGCATTGGCAAACCTCAGACATGTCATCACAATCCCCAACACACATGTCATTTCAACTCGCACACATGAGCCATACCACAGCCATATCGCAACTGCCAGCACCATCCATACACATACAACAGCATGAGCAGCCAAAGGTGAGCCAGACATCACATGCAACACAGGAAGTGCACCACACACGTACACACACCACCACACTTTCATGCATGTGTACACCTCTGCCAAGTGTCGCAGTGTTCAGATGGGCATCCATGTCACATCTGCCGATCAGGCTTCCACATACCGCTGTCACATGCATCCATGTTGCATCACTGTTGCACCCTTGTCAAATACACACAGATACACATGTACACAGTGCTGATACATGCAGCTGAAAACAACATACATACGTGACATCACGGACATGTCTACTTACATTCATCCAAACATGTGTGCCCACACAACTGTATTTGGCATGCAAGCCTACACACACAAGCACCATCCATGTCTCACACATTCCAGCCCTTGCATGTGTTAGCCCCACGGCCCTGTACACCCCCACCCATACTCGACCCCATACATACAGATGTGCAACCTGCACACTACTGAAAAATCACCACACGCACAGCTCACAATCAGGACGCATGTACACTTACTGCTCGACTCCAGACGGGTCTGCCTCTCAAGGACCTGGACGTGGAGCGCTGGGGATATGCGTTCCAGGACCCTCATCTGTTCTTCCGACAAGTGGCTCCGGCGCCCCTTGGCATCCGCTGCCTTCAAGAGGCGCCGGGCCTTGTTCAGGGTCCTGGACCTGAAGTCCTCCCAGCGCTTCTTGACATGTTGGAAGTCGCGGACTGCCACCCCCTCCGCGTAGATGGCAGTCATGATGTCAGTCCAGATCCGAGTCCGTCCTTCCTTGTCGGCGCGGGAACTTCTGAAGAGGGCATCATACTGCCCCAGGACTTGCTCCACCAGGACACCAACTTCGGTGGCACTGAAGCTGGTGCCCCTCTGCCTCTTCTCTGGCCGGGGGTTGTCAGTGGTCTCAGATGGTGTTTGCCCCGACATGACAACCCCAGAGGCAGGAGTGGGTGGGCAACTGGGTCCTGGGGCTGGGCTGTGGAGCGATGGAATCCCAGTCGGGAGTCTTCGGTTCCAGCAGGGGTGGTCACAGCAACAGCACCCCTGGCTGATGTGCAGGCAGCAAATGGCAGGGCACGTGGGCAGAAGGCAGTCAGGCAGCAGCAGATGGCAGGTGGGAGCGTGCTCGGGGCTCTGGGGGGCAGTAGTTCGGCCTTCTGGGCAGGAGCTCGGTCTTCCGTGTGCTTACGCGTGGCCAGCTTCATACGGAGTGATTTGGCACGTGAAAATTCGGCACGTCAGCGTGTAATTCGAGGAAAGGCCCTTAGCGCGTAAGCGCGTCTGCACGCATATGCAATTTCATTGGACAGAAGGCCCCTCAAGCGCAAGCGCCCCTGTGACGTGACGCGTACAGGCGTGCATGGGCATTTCAGCGCGCATGGAAAACTGCACGTCCGCGTGTAATACGAGGAAAGGGCCCATGCGCGTAAGTGACGTAACGCACGCGTGCGTTTCCCTCAGCACGGGTTAAAGGTGAGCGGGCCCAGCAGTTCGCTGTACGTGCCTTTCGTGGAGACCGACGTGTGTTGCTGCTTCCTGTTGTTTCGCGCGACATCACAACTCACAGCTATCAAGGACGTATCTCTTCTTTTGGCGGGGATATTGGCTACGCGTGTTTTTCTGCATTGCGCTAGTCAGACGGTGAGTCGCACACGCTCTTTTTCCCACTGCGGGTGCCCCTGTGTATCGCACCCATTTTCGAAGTCATAGTAGCCTGCGTGTCCCACGCGTACGCGTTATTCGTGTTACTGGGTGCCACCGCGTACTGCGGGAGGTTGAATCCATGCATGTAGGCTGCAGGGTTGCGTGCACGGTTTTACTGCAGTTTTGGGGTGCCTGAGTGTTGCGTGACCCGTCACCACATCACGGGGGTCACATACAGCCTTGCAGGTGCAGTGGGGCTGTTAACATCTTGCTTCCCACCCCCTTCACCCCAATTGCCCAGGTCAATTGCGGTGTACACCTCCCATTGGCACCACTCCATCTGTGCCAGCACTACTACATCAGTGCCATGGTTGGGAGGCCACCAAAGGTGAGGGGCGCCTCAGCTGGGCGTCCTCCTCGTGGCGGGCGTAGTCGGGGACGTGGCCGTGGTGACCAGGGAGTAGGGGGACTCCAGGGTGTCCAGGGCGGCCACAGAGGGGGAAGAGGCAGGGGTGCGCCACTTGAGCACAATGTTGTGCCATGTGTTGGTGCAGTCATGCCACCACCCCCTGTGGTTCCAGGGGATGCAGCTCCTGCATCTGGCACTGGCACCCGTTCGACCCGGCAGTCCGTTCCATCGACTGCCACGGGCCCAAGGGTAGTGGTAGCTGCAGGTGCAGCTGTGGACACTGCCACCCAGGCTCAGGGTCTGCCAGCGCAGGCTGCGTTGGCACTTGAAGAGCCCTTGGTATATATCCAACAGGCCAGGGGGGAAACCATAGGGGCAGGCCGGGCTGCTCAGACCAAGACACGTGTCCCTGGGGCAGTCATGTCATCCGCTGCCCCGAACAGCCGGGTGTTGGCAAGTGCAGGGGCAGATACACCCAACAGCACCCCAGTTGTAAGTCTGCCAACCAGGACCGTTGCGGTCAATGACCCTGCCACAGCTGATGTTGCGGCGAGGGTCCATTAGTGGGCCTTTGGTCATCCCTCCACCTGCCACTCCCTTGGCTCAATCCACCGAACCCACTGGCCATACTGGTCAGGGTGGCATTAGGGTCTGCGCCACAGTCCAAGAGGAGGAAGGTTGCACCTGCAGCACAGGCTGGGACCCCACACACAGCCATGACCTCCTGCACGTCGAGGAAGAAGCCTTTCTGTAAGCAGGAACTGGACTTCCTCATGGACTACGTGCGGGGCCACAGCCGTGACATGCTAGTGGGTGCCAATAGTCAGACTACGGCTGCCCAACGTGACACCCACTGGAAGCATGTTGCGGAACATGTCATTTCATTCGCCCATGAGGTGCGCACGGCGCAAGAGTGCAAAAAGCGTTGGAATGACATCAAGCGCAGCACTAAGGCTAAGCGTGCCTTTAATTACAATTTGACTCTGGTGACTGGCGGTGGGCCTGCACCAGAGGAGGAAGAGCTCACTCCGCATGAGGCTCTCGTTGCGGAGTTCATACCACCTGAATTGGTCGAAGGAGTGGGAGAGATGCTGGACTTTGATGCGCAGTCCAGTGAGTGTTGATGCGTGTTTGTTGAGGACGTGTGTGTTTCACTTGTGGGAAGTGTTGTGCATGATTGCTGCTACATGTGACGTGTACATGGTTCTGATGTGTAAGTAATGCAATGCTTCCGTCATGCATGTCTCCTCTGCCTGCATGCGGGACTCCATGTAGGCATGCTTCCTTGCCCCTCCTCCGCCACTCTGCACCCCAGTTCCACCTTTGCACTGGTCTGCTTCATTCTTGCCAATGTGTAGTTTCTTGTTCATGTGTCCTGTGTAGATGCTAACTTCCAGCGTAGAATCTGCCAGACATATGCCGTGTGGTACAGCCTTAGTACTCGATGCAGGGTATCTCACTTGTACTGTGCATGGGTCAGATGTCCCGCAGGGACATGAGTGCCCATTCATGCTCCATGTGCATTGCACGCATGCCCCTATGTGTCCTTGACTGGATGATCACTGTAATACAAGTCCTTGGTTACATACATTGCCTGCCATCTCATCAGCCTTCCCATGTCAACTGTGGCTCAGTCCTGCGTTGCACACATGTTTAGTCTCTGACAATCTGTGTGGCTCACAGGCCTCAGCCTGTTCAATGGCCAATGACTCTGTCCAACTCTTGTTGTGTCTTCTTCACACGTGGGCTGCCTCCAGAGTTTTCATCATGTGTCTTGTCTACTGTCCCAGCACCATTTGCAGTGTTGTCATTTGAATCACATTAAGCTGTTGATGCCAGTCAACACTGCCTGTCAATACACAGGTGTATGATCAGCCTTTTGATACCATGCTAGGCATCCCTGCTTTGGTACTGGGGTGGAGGGGTGCTTGGCTTCTAGATATGGTACACATTGAATGCACAATGCACGTGATGTCTGAATTTGACATTGCACTGCCTTCACATTTCCTGGCACACACCATAGAGTCCTTGTACATGTAAGTAGTGAGTGGCGTACACATTTTCTGCACTGCATAGACCCACTTCCATGGAAATTGCCACCTTTCAACAGGTCTGATCACAAAAGCTATTCAAAGTTGACCCAGCATGCATGCCAGGTTATATGTTGTGTGCCACATGTCTGCCGGATGCGTTTGCTCTCGGTGTGTGTGTGTGTTGTGTGCTTCTAACATGTGTAGTGACCTTTTTTCTCTCTATTTTTCAGGTGATGACGCAATGGATGCGGAGGATGGTGTTGTCATGCCAGACACAGGGTTGGTAACACCACATCAACCCGGCACTAGTGGGGGTCGTGGGGTGGTAGGCCACGAAAACCCCCAAGTGCTGCAGTCCATCTTGTCTCTGGCTGCCTATGAGTCCAGCCTTGATGACGACTCTGACGTCCATGTTGAGTTGGATGAGCATCAAGTCCATGTGTCAGGGGTGAGTGATTCTGATGTGGACACTCCTCTGTCTGCGACCCCTGCACTGAGGGATCAGACAGTCTTGGTTCCTCGGCCCGTGGTGGATCGGGACGCAGGGTCACCCTCCACACCAGTCACTGATGTGCCTGGGACATCACGTCAATGGGGGCATGTAGTCGTGCAGCCGCAGGCGGTGCCAACACAGCGAGGACCCCCGGTCCTTGGGTCCCGCAGGGGTCAAGCCCGGCAACGCGGTCGCCGCGCGCAACCGCTGTATACTGAGTGGAGGCAAGACATGACTGCCAATTCCGAACGGCAGGGGGCAGCAATGGAGAACATCACTGAGAGCATGGAGCGTGTGGCCCGATCTGTGCTCCCCCCTGCTAGGCAGGTGCTTCTCCAGCAGCAGGCGGCACGGTCCACGGCCCGCTCACTCAGGCTGGGCATGGCGGCCTCAGACAGGGCATGCCAGGCTGAAATGTCGTCTCTGCGTCAAGCAATTGCTGCTCACGCAGAGGCGCACATGGATGCCCTGAGGGAGGAGTATGCTTCCCTCAGATCCAATCTGGGTGTCCTTATGATGTCCCAGAGGCAGCAGGCAGAGGAGAGGTTTGCACAGCTTGAGCGTACCATCTCGGCTGAGCTACAGGCTTGCCGGGAGGTGCAGCGGTTGTCCAGCCAGGCCTTGCAGGAGGAACTCCATGTTACACGTGCTACCTTGCAAGAGGAAGCACGTGTATCACCTGAGGTTCTGCATGCAGACCTACGTCACATCGCCACACAGAACCAGGATCACCCGTCCGGCAAACTTGCTGCCGACGAGGGGCAAGCTGCGGCTAGGCGTGGCCAGGCTACTGTGCCACGTCCTCCTTTCCAGGATGAGCCAGACTCGGACGACCATCTATCTCCCACATAGTTCGGGCTGTACAGGCGTTGAGCCCATGGAGGTTTTTTTTTTTGGCTCAGCATCATCGCATGTGGATGTTGAGCAGCACCCTGTGCCTCCCCCCTCCTGGGTGCCTCCCCTCCCCCCTGGGTCGTATGTGGCCATTTTTGATTTTTCTTTTAGTTTAGTTAGTTAAGTTTCTGTTTGATAGTTAGTTTAATTAGGTAATGTAGGTTTTCCATTGTTAGTGTAATTAGTTAATAGTTGATTTAGTTTAAAATTGCTAGTCTATTGTGCTTTCATGTGACGGTGCGGTGCTTTGTGGCTTTTGAAGGCATCCACTGTCTGTTCCAACTGGGCCCTTCAGGCTTGTCTTGTGTATGTGTTTGCTGCTTGGGGTCCTTGACTCACATATGCCACTCCTGCCTCCCTTATCCATGGGCTCGCAAGGATGGTTCGGTGTTACAGAATTTTACACAAGGGCTTTGGACTGTCATATCTGTGGCATGTATGGTGCTGTGTGACTTGTGTTGACACCCCTAGTGGGGATGATTTTGGTGTTATTGTCCACTGTTCAGCTTTTGCTAGATGGGGTGTGTCATGATTAATGTGTACATTAATTGCTATGCATTGTGTAGTATGTTTCATATCTTTACTGTACACGTGCTTGTTGCAATTCATGCTGTAGATAGTGTTCCACACTTTGGATGTGAAAGACGGACTGATGGTGTGATTTGTGTTGTGACTCTCTGACATGGTCAAGTAATGAGATGCCTGATGAGACACACACAGATGACTTTGAAGCATTAATCATGTGTTTCATGCCCTTTCTGCAGGGGGATAAGCCTCCAGAGCACCTTTGCCAGCAGACATGGCCCCTTGGACGACGGAATTCTGGACCCGTTTGTTGGTGCCCACATGCACATGTGTGCACAAGCAGAGGCACAGGGATTGCAGACCCACATCCTAGAACTACTGACATGTTCCAAGGAACTCCAAGCAAGGTGAGCAGCACAGGGGGGCCATGACACAGCAAAGCTTGCACCAGGTGAGTTGCACATGCAGGCTTAGTCACAGCACTGAGGGTGAGCTTAGACGAATATTGGTGTTGAAGCACACAATGCAGCTCAGATGTGTTGGTGGACTGATGGCTGTTGATAGTAGGGTTGTCTGGGACACATGCAGGGGTAGTGGCACATACCCTCCGGTACACCAAGGTCCATTGAGGCACTTGTATCAACCATGTAGCCTTCCGAGACATGGAAAGGGGCAGCTCACAGGGACATACAGCAAGGGACATACTCGGGTGCAGTGCATGTCTTTTCCATGTACTTTATGATAAATGCACTGCCAACTTTGTTTCGGTCATGGTGGTATGCAACTTGCTCAGAAGTCATGGTTTGCTATATGGGTCTGTATGCTTACCCAGGGAACATTGCATGTTGTGTGAATTGTGACACATTGGTGTTCCATTTGCCACGCACCCACGGGCGGCTGACTTATTGCATTGACTGTGTATGACCCGTCACAGGGGTGATGTTATATATGGGTACGAAGCAGCTACACCAGATTGTCTGTTTGTAGAGCAGTTTGTTGCTATGGGGCATGTTTGGTGTTGTGTTTTTGTGTAATTGGCACGTACAGGTTGTTGACTGTGGCTCTCTTTGCAGCATTGCAGTGCTCCTGTAACCGGACCTGAGAGTGCGCAGGCAGGAGGCCAGCACTCAAAACCAGAGCTAAGTGTCTTGTTGTTTTTCTTTCGAACTGCTCTCCATAGGCTTGCTGGGGAGTGTACTAATGCATGGATGTATGTGTGGTTCAATTTGGTATGTTTTTTCTCCCTAATCACCGGTAATCCAATGCAATTTTGAACCCTGTACCCTCTACCCGGTGTTCCTGCTTCCCGTACCTATCCAAGCAACGTTTCCTGACCCTCTTTCCCCGCTGGGGTTGCGGATGCCTGTGTAAGCCCCGAACTTGCAGTCGCCAAAACCCTAGAGGGGGTGGTTGGTTCGTACCACTCCTGAGCCTGGACTACAGAAGGCCATGACAATGATGTCCAAGATTGTTTGGATTGTGTATGTGTTCATGCAGGTAGTACATTTTCGTGCATTCCATAGTTTCATGTGTCATTCCTCCTCCCCTCTCCTGCCACTCATTCCAGTCATCCAGTGTGTCAACACCTGTCCCGACTGCATATCCCTGAACCTCCTTCCCCACCAGCGTCTCAGGGGCCTGTGTGAGTTTGACCTTGCAGGCACCCAGGAAATGGTGGGGGTGGTTGTTTCGTGACACTCCCGCGCCTGTACATGGGACCTGTGACAGTACACATCCGTTCATGGTGCATCATCCTATGTCATGTACCACACGTTTCACATCCTGTCGTAACATTGTTTTACTGTGCTACCTTGGTTGTTGCATCATTGTGGTAGTACTTGGCCTTTGTTTGGTACTGCTACGTCAAGTCATCTACTGGAGGGTGTTCTGGTTCGTTTTTCTGGCTTGGATTTTGTGATTTTGGACATTGATTATGAGGGTGCAGGCACCTTTTTACACACAAGGTGGGAGATGGTGACGAAGGGTAAAGGTGATCCTGTGGCCAGGTGGAATTGAGGTTTGAAGGCTACATGACCCAGGTGCAGTTGTTCAGTGGGTCATGGTCATTTGTGAGGGAGGGGGGGTTGTTGTTGATAGTTGCCTTGGCCTGCAGTGTGATGGGAACTCTGACATTGTAATGGTGGTATCCTATGTACATGTTGTGTTCTGCTGCTGATCAATGCCTGTTCATGTGTTGTGTTTACCTTTCAGGTGCGAGGGGATAGTTGTGGTTTGACATGCTGGGGTGTACACATGGTGAATGTTCACATGTGATGTGTAGAGAACACTAATGGTCACTTGAGTGCACATGCATATGTGGAGTGCATGTCCTTGCAGAACCACACACTTGCACTCTGATGCACTACATGTACTCCCACCCTTGCATATCCACATGTACACTGTTTGCCTTCTGGTGCCCACTGTATCCCTGCAGCACATGTTCTGTGACCGATTATGGATCCTGTACATGCCTAATTTGCTGTTTGATGTGGTCTTTCACTTAGCTGTGATGCTCAGGGTGTGCATCACACACAATGGCTGTTCACTGTGCTGTGCGCTGAGCAGTGTGTTGCAGGAGTAGGACACTGCACACATGAGTTGCAGTGTTGATTTTGCAATGCATAATGTGCATGTAGACAAGCATTCATTGTTATGTTACATCTGCGACTCTTGTAATGCATTTGGAAATGACTTATTTTGGGTGGGAGATTTTGTTGGTCTGTCATTTCATCTGATTCCGGGTCAGGCATCATTGTCTGATGCCACTGTACATTTAGGACATGGCAATGTGTACCTTATCGTTACTGTGTTGGTGTATGGGTATTGCTTGCCATGTCATGTTGTGGTTTGGGAGGGTTTGAGTGACATGACAGTGATGGCCATGGCTTGTTTTGCAGGTGTGTGTGATGCACACCTTGCATGTCAGGGTCATCCGCTTCTCAGAGCAACTAGCTGGGGGTAGATCTCTCTCCGCGGCAGTGCTCTCCCTCTGGAACAGCCTTCCTGCCTCACTTGAACTTGAGGGGAACCATCTCCAGTTCTGGAAGCACCTCAAGACCTTCCTCTTTGCTTCTGCTTTCTCTCTGCCTCTCCCTTGCAGAATTCTTCACTGGAACTGCACTGGATCTGCAACTGGGCCACTCTCACCGACCTCGGTCCCTGGCCTAGCCACTCTCCACTTGCACTGCCTCCCTGGCAACCCCTGCACTGCGGTACTGTCTCTCTATCCCTACAGTCCACCCTTCTCAGCTCTTGTCTGCACTTACCTTTGCAGTTGCCACCAGCCGACCTATGTATTTTTTTTTTGGTCTACTTCCCCTGTACTGCACTCCCCCCCTTCCCCTTGCACTTTTCCCTTCCCCCTACCCCTGCACTTGCACAATCTCAATGACACCTGTCCTAGTAGTACCGTTGTCTGTCTTCCCTTGTTCCCCCCTCCCTGCCTCATCGCACCTTGAAATAATTGTGTATAGGCCATATCATGTCATATGTCATATGTGTGACTTTTGGTCACACGGGATAGCTTGTGTTTAAGTAGCTAGGGATGCAGACGATGTGGCACTTCCATGGCAACTATCTCAGGGTGGTAGGGTTGTGACAGTTGACTGTCTCTTTGTCATCATCGATTGTCACCTGGTATGTGCCAGGCCTGTGTGCACTCCGCAGGGGTGGGAGTTTAGGTGAAAAATGTGGCCACAAGCTGGGTCCGGGCTTCCTCGCCACGTGCCCTGTCCCCTCCCATGGGCCTCGCCTGTGCCTGTGGTTGGGGATGTGGGGGCACCACCATGTCCACCGGGACGCCCTGCCGTGTTGCAACATTGTGCAGGACACATGCTGCCACAATGATCCTGCACACTACTGGTGGTGCATAGAGTAGTTGCCCACCAGAGCGGTCAAGGGAGCGGAAACGTGACTTGAGCAATCCAAATGTGCGCTCCACTATGGCCCTGGTTGCAATATGGGCAGCGTTGTATCTTACCTGGGGTGGTGTGATGGGGTTCCGGATTGGCGTCATCATGTGGTTGCTCAGAGGGTAGGCACTGTCCCCTGGGGAGGTGATAATAGTTGAGATTATTAGGGTTTGGATATTTGTCTGTGTGTGACTTGCATGCATGTGCAAGGGCATTTGTACTGACCTAGGAGCCATGTGTCGCCATGCTGCCCAGCTTCCAGGGCCCGGCTCAGGGCGGACATTCTGTATATGAAACTGTCATGGGTGGAGCCAGGGTAGTTTGCATAGACAGAGGTGATGATTCCCTTTGCATCGCATACCACCTGTACATTGATGGAATGCCAGTGCTTGCGGTTTCGGTAGATGTGCTCAGTGGCCCTAGGTGGACGTAGGGCCACATGGGTGTAATCTATGGCACCGAACACTTTGGGGAAGTGTGCCACCCTGAAAAAATCCAGGACAACGGCCTGCCTTTCTGAAGGTGTTCTGGGCATGTATATGTGCCTGCAGACTGAGGGGCGCGCTGTCATGATTGCCAGTACCTGGTGTAGGCAGCGTGACTTCGTGGCCTGTGAGACCCCACCCACTATGGCAGTGGTCCGCTAAAATGACCCAGTGGCCAAAAAATGCAGGACATTGAGCAGCTTCTCCAAGGGGCTCAATGCTTGGGAGCAAAGGGTGGGGGATGTAAGGTCATCTTCCCACTCCCTGACCAGGTCCAGGATGATATGGGGTGGAAACCTATACCTGCCATAGACCTGGTCGTCAGGCATCCCAAAAAGGCTTGTCAGTGGTGAGAAAATGCGTGCCCTGGCTATTCTCCTCCTCCTGCGGTGTCCCACGATCAGTGCTGCGACAAATGGGGCATTCATCGTAGCTGTATATACGCGTTTGTTGTTTGCGCGCACTTTTATGCTGTGCGCAGGGACGCTTCCGCCTGCCTTCGTGTGGCGGACGCGTTGACGCCTGTGCGCGTCTTTTGCCATGCGCAGGTTTCCCTATTCGGATCCATGAATACGGGTTGTTCGCGTGCGTGTGGGCGTTCCGTGTAGTTCCCTGCAGTACTTCCCCAGTTACGCCTTCTTTTTCACGCATTGTTCCTCATTCCGCGTGTTACGCCCACTGTTCCGCCCACTTTGGTTGTATGCGCCGCGCTATGTGCGCTTTTGCTGTGCATGTAGCGCACGCCGTGTATGCCTGCGTGCGCCATGGCTGGATTGGGCGCACGGACAGCGGGAAACACGCGCAGCGTCTTCCTTGAATCGCACGCGTACGCGTGCGCTGTGTTTCTCACGCTTGCGCTCCCTTGCGCCTGCTTGCGCATGGATTTTCCGCGCATGTTTGTTCCATGAATTGGCCCATAAGTCTCTTCCAAAATATAAAACTAAAAAGAAATGTTTTAAGAAGAATGAAACTACCAGTACAGCTAACACTGCCTCTATCAATGTTAATGTAGCCACACGTAAGCATTCCAAAAAATTAATTTTACAAGAAATGTTCCACCATAGAGTCCTTCAGAACACTATAAATACTGAGGAGGAATCCTTCTCACCCCTTCAAACCTACCGCAGAAAACTTATCCTGGAAGCTCTCATAGACAGTGCAATGCTCCTTAAAAGGAATTTGTTTATATTAATTTTAAACAGAATGAAACCACTAACAAAATTAATTAGTAAACTACAAAAAGTACTTCACAACATATGCAATATCAACATAGATACTTTTGCAAACTTCTGTGCAGGTGAGTGGTTTCACACAACCAGAACAGAGCCATATTTCAATGAAGAGGCATACAAACAAGAGCAAACAATGCCAATTGTCATACATAGCAGTGGCTGGTGGTATGAAAAGGTAGACAGTACCATTATGGCAGAAGAAACACTGATTGAACGAATATCCCCAAAAAAACTTTCAATCAACTCTCCATTGCACCAAACCAATCCGTCCCGTCTACAAATGGCGTGCACCTCAATGGGTAACATACGAAAACAATAATTCAAATCTTTACAGCAATTCCTCAACTCAACCAGTATGTGAAAGCCAAAGACAAATTAAAAAGTTAAATATTACAAACCATGGACTCCTGTCAAATGCGCAAATACAAGAGACTAAGAGGACATTCATTAGTCTGCATTTCTGGACCTGCTTGCAACAGCACCTTCCATCACATCAAAATGTTAGCAACACACAATTCTACTATACGAAATCCCGTTCAGAGACTATACTATGCAAAAAGTCCTGCTTTAGCACTGGAGCATTTAAATCACATTCCCCTAGATGGCACCGCCAAAGAACTCCTGGAAGAAATAGATGACATCCAAATCAAATATTCTGGAATCGAAGAGCATTTATGCAATTAAGTAACTTTAGAACAGAGTAGCGACACCCTTGCAGATGCCAACCTTCTATTACACCTGTACAAAAAGGAAATAGCACAGTTTAAAAGCACATCTGCTGAAGTACCAAACTAAGTATGTCTATGTTGTCGCAGAACTTTTTATACAAAGGGCACCAAAACTGTAGATATAGTATACAAAATAGAAGACAATGAAGAATCCCAATGGTTCCAATTAGCTCTCTACCTCATAGCAAATAAGAAATTACTAACCCCTCAATACTTTGCACATACTACACTGCAAAACTTGATAAAAACCAAATGCCTTCAGAGGCTATAACTTATAACTTGGAAATATTCCTACTTCCAAAATCACTCCAACAGCTTAATTTTCAAGAGGGCATTGTAATCCAAACAGTACACCCATTTCAAGTTATAATACACCTTCAACCGAAAACAGCCAAATTGCCTCTTGAATTACTGAAAGTAGTTTATTTGCCATTAGATCTTAAAGAAAATGTAGACACTCTGGGGGTGCAACGGCCAATATATCAATCTTTAATTATCCTAGTGTTTGGTGTACCTACAAAAGACAAAAACATTTGGGAACAACTAGTAGAATTAAACAAAGTTAGAGAAGCCCTGCAATATTTTAAACAGAACAATTAATTCTAGAAAGAAATAAACATTGAAGAAAACCTGAGAAAAACCATCAAAATAATTCTGGATTCCTCATTAACTGGCCAATTTGAACTTCTAGATCCTACCACAGCATCCAATATTTTAGACCAGTATACAATTCACCCACTGCACTCCAAAGACAGCATAGACAATGCCCTAGAAACATAAAATGTGGCAAGCCAAAGTATCTCCAATCAGCATGTGGGGAAAAAAGTGTAGAAGCAGAAGCCTTTCCTCTACTCTCTCCTACTGAAAAAGGAGGAAGGTATGGTGAAAGATGCACACAAATAATAGCATCAGAATACCACTCTTTACAAAATGTATTCTGAAGACCCCAAATTCAGACAAAACATTGAATACATATTCCACCTCCAGTTTTTAGCAACTCTAACTCTATGTTACGGTGGTGCACACACATTAAAAACATGTTTCAATTTTTTGAACATGTCTGCTATGCAGCTACTTCAAAAGGTGCAAGAGAAAGATGATGTTTTACAGTCAAGTATTACAAATCTCTTAGCAAACATGCGTGGTACGGCAGAATACTGGTTTGGATGTCACGCAGATGTACGGTGTATGCTATGCAACCTTGGCCCACCCACATGGTTTGTCACGTTAAGTTGTGCAGAGTATGCATGGGAAGACTTGCACGATTTCCTACGCATAGCAAACATAAACAAAGCAGGGACAGACATTAAAACACCAGGAAAACTCTGATATCTTGACTCTTAAATGTGTCAAGGTACTTCCATCACCACTTTATTGCCATGCTGCACTTCATCTGTAAGAAAACAATTCCTCCCCTCAGAGAAGTGCAACACTCCTTTTGAAGAAAAGAATATCAATCCAGAGCAGCACCACACATCCACATGCTTTTGTAGATTAAAGATGCTCCTAAATTTGGTCAGGACAGTGATGCCACTGTTTTGCAGTTCAATCACAAATATGTTACTTGCAAAATCCCTTCAGAAAGAACACCTAATGAGCTACATGCACACATTATACGGTTTCAATGACATAATTGTGGCAAGTATTGTCGAGGCAGATATAAAAACAAAGGTAAATACTACACCAAATGCCACTTTGGTTTCCCTAGACCAGCTTCAGCAAAAGGACAAGTAAACAGCTTCATGTCTTCTGTTAGACACAGTGTGAAAGGCAAATCGTCCAACAACACATTCTGCATTAAACAAAGCAAAGCATCAAAATACACCAATGATTACAATGCAATCATTGCCCTCCTGTGTAATGCAAACACGGATGTGCAGTACATTGCAGACAATGGCACTGCATTTGCACGATATGTCACAGTGTACTTATCTAAAGTTGAGAAAATGGAGCTGAAAGACCTCTGGGATGACATATCATCTGACAAACCACTGTCATAAAAGTTATACAGCTTTGGCATAAAAATGCTCTCCCATAGAGAATATGGTTGCTATGAAGCCATCACCATTGAACCGGAACAGCCTTATATGGGAAATCTGAAAACATAGTCTGGCTAAGCCTTGGCCATGCTGCATCCAGAAAAAGAGTTCTCAAACTGTACCAAGACATAGGGCCTCATTACGAGGCTTGCGCTCCCATAATGAAGGGTGCCGGTACGGGACTGGCACTGTTCATTAGGGGATGCCTGATTACGAGGTCCCCTAGCGGGACCCGGAACAGACGTCTGGTAAAACCAGATGTCCTTTCCGGGTCCCGCGAGGGGAGCAAGGAGCTAATAATGGGCCCATTATTAACGGGCCCGTTATTGGCTCCATCCCCATTCCCATTGAGCCCTATGGGGGCTCAAATGGGAATGGGGATTGGTTTTGTGAATGAGGAAATACCGGGTCCTCCAAGGTTGGAATGACCCGGTAATTCCACATTCACAGAAACCGGTACTGGAACACGGTATGGAGGCAGCCATGCCCTTATTAAGGGCAGGGTTACCTCCATACTCGTAATGAGGTCCATAGAGACAATAGCCAACAATTATCTCAACAGCCGGACATTTTGAAAAACAATTTATTGGACACATGCTACCCAAACAGGAGCATTGCTTTGGAAACTATGGGCCTCATTACGAGGTCGGTGGTAAGGGGTTAACAGCACCGGTAAGGATGCCAGTGCCGTAAACCCTGTACCACTGTATTTCGAGGTCCCTTTGCGGGAACCACTAAAGACCAGGGAGCAAACAATAGGGCCCATTATTAAAGGGCCCGTTGTTAGCTCCCTCCCCATTCCCATTGAGCCCTATGGGGGCTCGAATTGGAATGGTGATGGGTTCCCTGAATGGGGAAATACTGGGTCCTCCAAGGTTGGAATGACCCGGTAAGTCCCCATTCATGGAACCTGGACCTGGTATGTGGTATGGGGGTAGCCATGGTATAATTGCACCATGGCTACCTCCATACTCATAATGAGGCCCAATTTGTCTATACCACATAGCCCAAAACTTCTCATACAAAAATAATATTAAACCAAATGAGAAAAAAAGGTAAATACATAGTCAAAAGTTGTGAGGGAAGCCTGGTTAAACGTACAAAATGCAGCCTCATTAATCGCATGAAGCTATCATTTAAAACTCCTCAACGCAGAGAACTTTGCTACACATCCCTACTGCAACTTTTTAAAACATGGAGAAAAGAAGATGATTTATTGAACACTCATGCCTCTTTTGAAGATGCTTTCAGTTCAAGTGAAAGCACCATAACAGATGTACATTTCAAACAGTACAAAAACATGTTGGACAATGGATGCCAACAAGAGGAAGAACTTCAAGCACAACTAAATGTAGACACTCCTGAGAGCAGTCAACCTTCTCTTATAGGAAGCCAATAACCACTTGGGCAGCCACTCATGATAAATGAGGCAGAAATAGCCATGACTGAAGTAGAAAACACCATGTGTCAGTATGAGGCCTCTGAAGAAACCCAATGATTATGCAAACAATCACAAGAACTGAGCACATTACAGTTCCCTAACTTTTTTTTATATTGCAGACAATGAAACAAGACTTCTCCTGTATTTCCACATACAACATAGAAAATATGTAACCACAGTGCCACAATATTCAAATATGTTATTGCCACTTCAATGGTATGAACAAAGACTTCTCGTGTATTTCCACATACAACATAGAAAATATGTAACCACAATGCCACAATATTCAAATATGTTATTGCCACTTCAATGGTATTCTATCACTGAGTTCCAAAAAGGTATACAGTGTCTCAACAATAAATACAGTGAGTATACGCTTATTGATATCATGTTTCTTTGTAATCATCCAATTTTTTTATACACATGTTTGTGCAATCCATATGCCAGTATCACATTCTTGGGTGCATGGCCGTATTATGCTGCAGTGGTTGTGGCCAGCCGCTAGACTCTTGGGTATATGGCCTCCAGCCTCCGGCCATACACCCAAGAGTTTAGGGCCTAGCCACATTCATTGCAGCACCCGAGTCCCTATCTACTTCTATACACATACAATTACAAGCATCACAGCATAATACCGCTATAGACCCAAGACTCTATGGCCAGTTTACAACCATTGCAGCATAATGCACCCATGCACGCAAGAATCTTGCCACTTCCCACAAACCACACACACAATACTGGTGCCCAAGACCATCTCCACTTCTATAGTCATACTATTACAGTGCTTTCCCCCAATGTACAGAATCCACCCATAAGGCAAGCTGCTGAGAGCCGGTCCACTTCTGTACACATACTATTACAATTCTTGCACCCAGTGGGCAGACTCTCATACACCCAAGAACCTCGAGGCAGTACCAATAAGGGAGCTGCCACATGCCCTGACCACTGCTATGCACATACTATTACAATACTTCTAGCCAGTGGGCAGAATATAGTAGCTGGCCTCAACCACCACAGCATAATACAGCCATGCACCCAACAATCTGCTCAGTGGCCATAATCCAGACACATAAGCCAGCCGCCTGGGGCCCTGTCCACTTCTGCACACATACTATTACTGTACTTGCACCCAGTGGGCAGACTCTCATATACCCAAGAATCTCAGGGCAGTCCAATAAGCCAGCTACCACACACCCTGCCCAATGCTGTACACATACTATTAGAGTACTTCAAGCCAGTGTGCAGACTCTTGGATGCATAGCCTGCTACTTCTGTACACATACTATTGCAGTACTTGCATCCACTAGGCAGACTTTTGCACCCAAGACACAACACCACAGCACAATGCACCCATGCACCCGAGAAACTGCCTAGTGGCCACAACCCACACACATAAGGCTGCCACCTTTGTCCTGTTCACATCGGTACATATTACTCACATGCACTGCACAGACTGTCATACACCCAATAATCTTGGGGCACTCCAATAAGCCAGCTGTCACACACCCTGTCCATTTCTGTACACATACTATTACAGTACTTGTAGCCAGTGGGCATACTCTTGGATGCATTGCCTCCAGCCAAGAGTCTAGTAGCTAGACACTATCACCACAGCATAACACCCAAGAATCTGCACCCAAGAATCTGACCAGTGGCCACAACCCACAGACATAAGCCAGCCACCTGAGACCCTGTCCACTTCTATACATATACTATTGCAGTATTTGCAACCAGTGGGAAGACGGTTGTGTGCAATAAGCCAGCCGCCTGAGGCCCTGTGCACTTCTCTACACATACTATTACAGTACTTGCAGCCAGTGGTCACTCTTGGGCCATGCGCCAAACAGTCTAGCGGCTAGCCACAACCAGCAAGGCATATTACAGCCTATACAAAGATTCTCATATCATCTATAATCCACTCCCCTACCCTAATGAAGCCTGCCTGCAGTCACCAGATAAGCTGCTCACCTGAGGACCTACCCACAAACTGCTGCGGTGTCCATCTTCTTCCACCTAAGCAAATACATCATATGAACCATCTTTCACTCCCCCACCCTTTCCAGCCCCTCTTGCCAACACCAAATGCCCCAAAACATGTTTTCTAGCCCTGTTCATTCCTGCGCTATCTGCAAATATCTGCGGACACAACATGGCTGGTGTATCAGAAAAATGTGACGAACATCATGCTTTTGTCCAGCGAATCAGTGGGCACATCGTATGTGTGCAGACATCACGCGGCACTCCGGACCAATTAGAGTCCTGTCCGTGGAGCAAACAGGGAAATTAGTCAGCAGAGTGGAGCCAGATATCACTTATTTTTTGGCACCTTCATTTCGACTGCATTAAAAAACAACTACTGGACGGTTTCATACCACATTTACAAAAGCACGCTTTTGGGACCAATCCACCGCTCCTGTGGCAAAGTTGGTTAAAATCCTTTGAGCGGTTTCAATTGTGTCTATAGAAGAAAAAAATGTGGGACGCTCCCTATAACTTTGCCCCCCTTGACGAAACCTCACCAAACTTACCAAATGAAATTCAGAACGGCCCATATACTTTTTTTGCACAGTTTGATAAGGATTTGTACAGGGGGAGCAAAGTTATAAGCTGCCCAAAAAGTGTTCTTCCTATGAGTTGAGCACATTAACCATAACTACAATTCTGCTCCCACAGGCCGTGTAATATATAGTTTAGAAACATGTACCTATAAAATTAGAAGATATGTCAATTAATTACATTTTCATGCAGGCATTTAGTTTTTGTATTCATGTTAGTGAGTTGAAGGTTTAAATATTAAATGTTAAATGTTAAATATATTTATATCGCGCACCGTCACCAACGGAGTTGGTCACCAGATGCTCTGGCAGATCTTTAAAATAAGAAATCTGGGGGGTTGGGTTACTTAGGAGAAGAGGGAGTAGGAGAGTGAGAGTGGTGGTGTGCTGTTGGCAGCTCCAGTTCGGTATAAACTGTGCGCTGAGCTTTGGTGTAGGTATTGGATCGGGGAGAGACCTCTTGTGCTGTTGGTGCTGTTTATGTGTTGTTGGTTTGTTGTTAATGCAGTGTGATAAAGTGTGTGCAGTTTTCTGGGTGAGAGTTTTTTGGGTGAGTAAGGTATGCAGAGATTTGAAGGTAGGTTTAGTGGGGTAAAAATCCTGGTTGTGGCACATCTTGTTCAATTTAATCTGTATTAGTATGGGTGGGATTAGTTGCTACTGTCCTTTCTAGACCATCTGACTGTTGTGGTGTTAGTGTGGTGCACTCCCTGCTGTATTCTAGAGAACTTTTTATAAAGTGATTGGGTGTGTTTATTCTTCTCCTTAGGTATCGGAACTCGGGTTGGGTGGCCCTATTCCCTTGCTATCTATATGAGATATGTCTGTTGGAGCTTGGGTGTGGTACAGGGCCAGGATGCTGTTGATGAAAATGGCCAACTGCTTCTTACTTGGTCTGCCTAAGTATTTACTCTTTAGTGTCCTTCTCTCATGTCTATCTCTTTTTATGTGGTTTGGTATGTTGTGGAGTGTCTTCCTTAGATTCTGTTTGTAGTTGATTGCTTGGTGGGAACCGGGATCAGAGTCTTCATTTATCATTGTTTTAGCTGTGTGTGTTTCCCTGTGGGTGGTCTTCTAGCTATGCAGTGAAGAGCCAGAATTTGAGATGTTTCCTGAATAGTAGGTGGTTTCTTGTGTTCCGTATATTCTTTGGTAGGTCGTTCCAATTTATTCGGTGACTGGTGAGAGAAGGAGGATCCTCTGAGTTTTCTTTTGTTGTATGGTTTCGGTTCCAAGAGGATGTTGTTGCTTGATCTGGGCATTCTTGGTGGCTAATGTAGGCATAATTTGTCTCTCAGGAATTCTGCACCTTTGTTGTTTATTGCTCTGTGCGTGATGCACATTGATTTGAATTGTATTAGTTGTTTTATTAGTAGCCAATGTAGTGTTTTTAGCACAGGTGTGATGTGTTGTCTTCGGGGTAGTTTGAGAAGCAGTCTGGCTACCGCATTTTGTATGTTTTGTATTTTTTTTAGCAGTAATTCAGGCATACCCAGCTATAGGCTATTGGAGTAATCTACTCTGGTCATGACAAGTACAATGATGGTAAATGTTTTATTTGGAGAATGACAAGAACGGTAGGATCCTTTTTGCTGCTCGCAGGAGAAAGATGCATTTCTTGAGTAGAGCATTTACTTGTGGATCTAGAGTGAGATTGTTGTCCATCAGGACACCCAGGTTTTTTACAATCGACCATGGCGCTGGTGTTGTACCGAGTTCTCTTGGCCAAGAGATGTAGTTGTTGTCACCTCCATTTTTTAAGATGATCATTATCTCTCTTTTGCCTTGGTTAATTTTGAGGTAGTTTGAGTTCATCCAGTTGAATACATCACAAAGGCAGTTCTCTAGTGTTGTGTCTTTTTCTTGGGTGTCTTGTATTTTGAAGATTGTTTGTGTGTCATTGGTGTAGTTGTAGCAGGTGAGGCTGTGTCTTTTGATGATTTTGATTAATAGAGATAGGTAGATGTTGAATAATAGCGGGGAGAAAGATGATCCTTGTGGTACTATTTGATAGGACGGACTTGATCCATAGTAGGGCGGTGTCTGTTATTTCCAGTCCTTCGTATCCCATTATGAGGATGTTGTGGTTGACTGACTGTGTCAAATGCTGCAGATAGGTCTAGATGTATCAAGGCAGTACTGCTGTCTGAGTCTGCATTTGCTTTTAGGTTATCCCATATTGACAGGAGAGCTGATTCCATTCCTCTCATTGGTCTGAAGCCTAATTGTGCCTGGTCTAGTAGGCAGTGCTCTTCTATGAATTCTTGGGTTGTTTTTGTATATGTATGTTTTGAGCAGTTTGGCTATGTACGGAATGTTGGAGATGGGTCTATAGTTGGAGAGGTCCTCTACGTTTCCTGTTGTATCTTTGAATAGCGGCCTGATTTGAAGGAGTGTGGCACTTTACCTGTTGATATTGAAAGGTTGAGGACATTCCTGTGGTATTCCATGGGAGTTCCTTGCTTGAGAATTGATTTGGATATGTCTGGGGGGTAGGGGTCCTCGGGAGAGCCTGATTTGTTGCTTTGCTTTGCCAGTTTGATGAAAGTCTCTACTGATTTTTCGGGGAAGATTTGTAGTTTGTTCGGTTATTCCTCGTGAGGATGGGCCGGGTCTGTAGTATGATTGCATGATCTGCTTTGTATGGCTTGTTGGATGCTATTGATTTTGTTTTTGAAGTGGTCTGCTAGGTCACTGCATAGTTTCATTGATGGTATTGGCGTGTTGTTGCATCCCGGTGGATTTTTATTTCATTTATGAGTTTGGTGCATTGAAGATTCGCTTCTCGTATTGTTTCCTCTTCGCTTTTTGTATTTCCTTTTTGTATGAGTGGATGTGGTGCAGAAATTTCAGTTTATTTGCAGTGTTGTTTTTGATCCTCCATTCTAGTTCTAGTTTTAATTTTTTTCTTTTCATGGTGCTGAGTAGTGGGATGAACCATTTTGCCATTGTTCTTTATGTGAAGGAGTGAAAGGTTTTTCTTTGGCAATGTCGTCTATGGTTGTTATGATCCAGATGTGGAGTAGGGCTACTTTTTTGTCCAGGTCGGCTTCTTCCATAAGTGATGCTTGTGGTTTGCTGAGTTCCAGAAGTTCCGTTAGGTTGGAATTTTTTATGGTTCCCCAGTTTCTTTTCATGGTGAACAGTGTTTTGTCTTGTTGCTTGTTTATTGGAGTGGCTATTTTGATTATGAATGGAATGATGAGGTGGTTGCTCAAGAGTATTTGAATTGGGAGTGCCGTGGTAATGAGTTCTTTATTGGCGAAGATTGCATCAAGTGTATGACCTGCCGAGTGGGTTGCTCCTTTGACTAGTTGTTGTAGATTCATTGCTGCTAGTTGGGCAGTTGAAGATGTTTGCATTGTTGACATTTCTTCATCGAACCAGATATTGAAATCTCAGATGATGATCAGATGATTATGCTTGATGGCTAGGATGGTGATTGCTTCTGCGAAGGCGTCTACGAAGGTTGCATCGTAGACTGGTGGTCTGTATATAAGTATGAATTTCTGGTTTGTTTTGGGGTTTACTGATAGGCGTAGTATTAAGGATTCAAATGTATCAATGTCTAATGGGTCTTCCTGTTTGATAGCAAGGTGTTCCTTGTGGATGATTGCCAGACCCCCCACTTTTGTTTTTTCTGTTTACTTGGACGCTTTTGATTTTTTCGGGCAGGCAGTTGTTGATGGTGATCTTGTATTTGTCGTCTAGCCAGGTTTCAGTTACATATAGGATGTCGATACCTCTGTCAGATAAGAGGTTGTGTATTTCTGTTGAATGTTTTGAGATTGACCTTGTGTTGATTAAATTACAGTGGATTTCTTTTGTGTGGTTTTGTTTAGTGGTTGTTCCTTGTTGTTAGGCGATCATCAGCACATCAGGCCTCCCCACATCAGAACACTGCTCACATTCCCCAAACATCTCCACCCCAGCTTCGAGGCTCAAGGGATTCGGTGAACCCACAGAACCGAAGACACCGTACCTTCTTTGGTGTACGGGCTCGTTTACAGCCTTTCCTGCACTGGCAACTGCCTTGGAGGATGTATCGCAGAAGGGACGGCGTTACGTCATCACGTCGGTCACGTGATACAGTGTGGCGTTCCTCACGTGATCTTGGTGGACGTCACATGGCCCAGAGACGTCACATGACCCAGGGACACACAGTATAAAGAGCTGAGAGGCAGGACGATCATTGCTTCTCAGCTGGCTTCGGACCCTGTTTGGCGTTATTACTTGCTCCTTGCTACCTCGACCACGGAACTCTATCTTGGACTCTCTTGGACACCCCTTTGTACCTTTGCCTGGAACTGTTAACCTGTTGCCGGATTTTTGGACTGCACATCGACTTGTCTTTGGATCATCCCTGAGTATCTTGCAGTACTTCTACGCCCAAGTCAAGCCCTATCCTACAGGTGGCCTACCTGGATCCACGCTTACCTGCGGTTCTACCACTCCAGGGACCGCTGTATCTTGTTGAGCCTCGAACCTCCCTACTAGGTTACCTGGGTTTCCCTTACACCAGATAGGTAAGACTCTTTAGATTATTTTGTTTACCTGCCTGTATTGTGATTGCCTGGTGCTTAACCTCATTCCTTCTTGACAGCAGCATCGGTGTTCCAGAGGCTCCGTGGATCTGGGAAGACATCTCTCACCTGTGGCCTCAAGGGTCGCACAGCGGGTTTCTATTTTGTTCCCCTGTGCGTCACTTGGGGACGGAGGTCTCATCGGTCTACACGACACTCAAGTCAGAACAGACTGAGAAGCCGTATAGTCGTGTTAGACGATGCAGGGATCCACGGACGAACCCATAACTGCTCTAGTTCAGGCAATTACAATACTAAGGGCAGATATGGCCGCCGCAAACACAGTGATCCATCAAAGGTTGGATACCATACAGAGCGTTCAGCATTCTCTTCCTGCAGACCCTGAGTTTGGAGATGGCAGCTCCTCCACTACACCCCCTCCCTTGGCTGCTTCTACAGTCCCGACTCCAATAATCCTCCCAACTCCTTCCCCCCTGGCTGCTCCTGAACGTTACCAGGGTGATCCCAAGAAATTCAGAACCTTTGTTAACCAGTGCAAGTTACATTTCTTATGCAGGCCGTTGGCCTTTCCCACGTCCACTGCTAAGGCCGCCTTCGCCCTTTCCCATTTAGCTGGAACAGCTGCCGCTTGGGCTAATCCCCTGTTAGAAAACAATAGCCCAGTTCTTTATGACTTCGATTTGTTGGTCCTAGAAATGTCCCGAGTATTCGATACTCGACACAAGGCACAGTCTAGGGATTTGGAGTTGTTGGAATTGAATCAGGGCAAAGGAACTCTGATAGATTACATCACCCGGTTCAATCAGCTAGTTGCGGAAACATCATGGCCAGAAAACAAGCGGGCGGTGGTCTTTTATAGGGGGTTGAGTAACACCATGAAAGACGCTTTAGCAGTGATCCCTTCTATGCCTACTCAGTATCAGGAATTGGTTGATCTCGTCCTGCAGGTAGATGCACGTCGATCGGAGCGTAGAGCTGAATTGGGGGCCCCATCCTCTCCCACTCTTGTTAATACTCCCGCTTCCGGTACTGAAGAACCTATGCAAGTGGGAGGGGTACGCAGTCCTATTACAACATCTGAGAGGGAACGTAGAAGGGTAGATAATGCGTGCTTTTACTGTGGCACCACTGGACATTTCGTGAAAGAGTGTCCTCGACGTCCCAAGAAGAGTCAGGTTTTTCGGATGGCTCGACCTTAGAACCGGAGACCAGGTCGAGTTTTCCATCTTCTTCTCCGGGAACCCCTCTTGCCTTTGCTCATGTTCAACCCATCTCCGTAAAGGCTACTCTATGTCCCTCTACTGGCCTTCTACATGCAGTCAATATCGTTATTGATTCCGGTGCCACTGGTAATTACATAGATATTGATTTGGCCCATTCCCTCAATCTACCCTTAGTGGCAAAGACACGACCGGAACATGTTCAAGCCGTAGACGGCTCCGCATTGGTTTCTGGTCCTGTTAGACATCAAACTGCACCCCTTTTGTTGAACATACAAGACATACACACAGAAACCTTATGTTTTGATTTGATCACCGCACCTCAATTCGGCATCATACTAGGGATTCCCTGGTTACGTGAACATAACCCACTGATCAATTGGCAAGCAGGCACTGTACTCTTTGAGTCCGACATTTGTCAGAATTATTGTCTCCCGATCCATCAAGCCCCTGACACACCCTCTCGGGTCTTGGGAGCCTTAGCACAAGTCACACTGACAGTTGACGATCCGGAAGTCATACAGTCCCATACTGTTGGGGGGTTGGTGTCTGGGATTCCACCAGAATATCGGGCTTTCTAATCGGTTTTCGATCGAGGCTCATCTGAGGTACTTCCTCCACATAGAACTTATGACTGCCCAATCGAATTGCTTCCTGATTCCACTGTTCCTTCGGGCAGGATCTACTCTTTGTCTCCTTCGGAGGAACTGGTGTTAAAAGAATATGTACAGAACGCCCTGCGTTTAGGACACATCCGCCCCTCCACTTCACCAGCGGCAAGTCCTATCTTCTTTGTACCCAAGAAGGAGGGGGATTTGCGTCCTTGTGTGGATTATCGGCGTCTTAACGCGATCACCAAGAAGGATAGATATCCCATCCCGTTAATCACTCCACTCTTAGATCATTTAACACATGCTTCCATCTTTACCAAACTTGATCTACGCGGCGCATACAATTTGGTACGCGTTCGCGAGGGAGACGAGTGGAAAACTGCTTTCTGTACTCGTTACGGCTTGTACGAATATCTTGTCATGCCTTTTGGCTTATGTAACGCCCCGGCCACGTTCCAACGATTCATGAATGACATTTTCAGGGATATTCTGGATGTGTACATGGTTGTGTATTTGGACGACATCCTGATCTTCTCTCGTGATCTGGATGACCATGTAAAACACGTCCGAGAAGTATTAACTCGTTTGAGCAAACATTCCTTATTTGCCAAACCTGAGAAATGTCAGTTCCATAAGACCTCTGTTGAGTTTTTGGGTTTCCACATCACCCCTGGGGCGTTATCCATGAACGAGTCTAAGGTCAAAGCAGTCTTGGATTGGCCAGTACCTCAAACACTCAAGTCCTTGCAGGCCTTTTTAGGATTCGCCAACTTTTATAGGCGTTTCATTTCTTCTTTTTCCACGATTGTAGCCCCACTCACGGCCCTGACTAGTCCTCGGGTACCATATCAGTGGCAGAGAGAACAGCAGGAGGCCTTTGAGACTTTGAAAACCGCCTTTACTACCGCACCGGTACTCCAACATCCCAATCCTGACCTCCCGTTCATAGTCGAGGCAGATGCCTCTTCCTTTGCCCTCGGGGCGGTATTGTCACAAACATGTCCTAATACAGGCAAATTACATCCAGTGGCATACCACTCCCGTAAGTTTTCCAGTACTGAGTCTCATTATACCGTTACGGAAAAAGAACTCTTGGCTGTCATGGACGCTTTCCGTGTTTGGCGTCATCATCTTCTGGGGGCTAAATATCCTATCACAGTATACTCCGATCATCGGAATCTACAGGATTTGGCCTCTCTGAAATGCATTAATAGCAGACAGGTCCGATGGCATCTCTTCTTTTCCTCTTTTGACTTCCGTATTATGCACCGTCCTGGAACGGCACATGGGAAGGCGGATGCCTTGTCGCGTTCCCCGGGGGGGGTTCAATTGCCTACATTTCCCGACACTGTTCTCGGAAAGAGTCATGTGATTTGTCTCTGTACTCCCTCATTGTCACTGATAGACTCGGTTCGATCCTGGACTAGCGATCATTCTGACCAGTTGCGAGAATGGGACCCAGTGTTTTCTGATGGGTTACCGTTCGTACATGAACGCCTGTTCCTTCCCACACCTGACACACGTAATCTGGCCCTTGAGTGGTCTCATGACGCTCCCTTTAACGCTCACCCCGGACAGGAGCGCACTTTAGATCTTCTCAAGCGTTGGTGTTGGTGGCCTTCTATGAAGCGCGATGTAGAATGCTATGTTAGGTCATGCGCAGTATGTGCTCAGGCTAAACATCAAAGGGGTCGACCAATAGGGTTGTTGCTTCCGCTTCCGGTACCTCCCAGGCCCTGGCATACGTTGACGATGGATTTTGTTACCGATCTCCCCAAATCGAAGGGCTTCGACTCCATCTGGGTGGTGGTGGACACGTTCACTAAAATGGCCCGTTTTGTTCCCTGCAAAGGTATCCCTTCGGCTCCTGTATTAGCGGATTTGTTTTTTGAACATGTGTTCATGCTATTCGGCCTTCCTTCGGTCATCATATCTGATCGAGGGTCACAGTTCACCTCTCGGTTTTGGAGATCCCTGACGAAGCTATTGGGCATTGATACCCGGTATTCTTCGGCCTATCATCCTGAAACCGATGGACAGACCGAAAGGACGAATCAATCTATGGAACAATATCTTCGTTGCCTTATATTGCAACATCAGACCTCTTGGTTGGCCGCTTTACGGCTTGCGGAGTTCGCATATAACAATGCGGCTCATTCAGCCACTGGTTATTCTCCTTTTTACGCCCTCTATGGCCAACATCCCAAGGTCTTGCCGGTCCCTGATGCTTCTGATTCTGCGAACCCTGCGGCCACGACATGTCTTAGGGATCTTTCTGCCTTACACGCTAGTACCGTGGTTCATCTCACTGAAGCTAAGGCTGCTATGAAGGCCCGTGTGGATGGCAAACGTCGGGCTGCTCCCCCTCTGGTGGTGGGTTCCAGGGTCTGGTTGTCTTCCCGTCATCTTCGCCTAGAGGGTTGTCGGAAGTTGCTACCTCGCTTTGTCGGTCCTTATGTGATATCGAAGGTTGTTAATCCGGTGGCTTTCCGTCTAGTGCTTCCCAGCTCTTGGCGCATCCATCCTGTGTTTCATGTCTCCCTCCTCAAGCCGTGTCCCGACTCTGTCCGTCTTCGTACCCCTGTTGCGCCGGTGTCCTTGACCTCTCCTGATGTTTTTGAGGTGTCGGCCATTTTGGGCTCCAGGTGGTTTAGGGGGGGGATCCAGTATCTGGTAGATTGGAAGGGTTACGGCCCGGAGGAACGTTCATGGGTTTCCACCTCTGACCTGAACGCCCCTCGCTTGGTGGCCCGTTTCCATTTAGACCATCCATCCTGCCCACGGGGTCGTGGGCCGTTGGGGAGGGGCTATGTTAGGCGATCATCAGCACATCAGGCCTCCCCACATCAGAACACTGCTCACATTCCCCAAACATCTCCACCCCAGCTTCGAGGCTCAAGGGATTCGGTGAACCCACAGAACCGAAGACACCGTACCTTCTTTGGTGTACGGGCTCGTTTACAGGCTTTCCTGCACTGGCAACTGCCTTGGAGGATGTATCGCAGAAGGGACGGTGTTACGTCATCACGTCGGTCACGTGATACAGTGTGGCGTTCCTCACGTGATCTTGGTGGACGTCACATGGCCCAGAGACGTCACATGACCCAGGGACACACAGTATAAAGAGCTGAGAGGCAGGACGATCATTGCTTCTCAGCTGGCTTCGGACCCTGTTTGGCGTTATTACTTGCTCCTTGCTACCTCGACCACGGAACTCTATCTTGGACTCTCTTGGACACCCCTTTGTACCTTTGCCTGGAACTGTTTACCTGTTGCCGGATTTTTGGACTGCACATCGACTTGTCTTTGGATCATCCCTGAGTATCTTGCAGTACTTCTACGCCCAAGTCAAGCCCTATCCTACAGGTGGCCTACCTGGATCCACGCTTACCTGCGGTTCTACCACTCCAGGGACCGCTGTATCTTGTTGAGCCTCGAACCTCCCTACTAGGTTACCTGGGTTTTCCTTACACCAGATAGGTAAGACTCTTTAGATTATTTTGTTTACCTGCCTGTATTGTGATTGCCTGGTGCTTAACCTCATTCCTTCTTGACAGCAGCATCGGTGTTCCAGAGGCTCCGTGGATCTGGGAAGACATCTCTCACCTGTGGCCTCAAGGGTCGCACAGCGGGTTTCTATTTTGTTCCCCTGTGCGTCACTTGGGGACGGAGGTCTCATCGGTCTACACGACACTCAAGTCAGAACAGACTGAGAAGCCGTATAGTCGTGTTAGACGATGCAGGGATCCACGGACGAACCCATAACTGCTCTAGTTCAGGCAATTACAATACTAAGGGCAGATATGGCCGCCGCAAACACAGTGATCCATCAAAGGTTGGATACCATACAGAGCGTTCAGCATTCTCTTCCTGCAGACCCTGAGTTTGGAGATGGCAGCTCCTCCACTACACCCCCTCCCTTGGCTGCTTCTACAGTCCCGACTCCAATAATCCTCCCAACTCCTTCCCCCCTGGCTGCTCCTGAACGTTACCAGGGTGATCCCAAGAAATTCAGAACCTTTGTTAACCAGTGCAAGTTACATTTCTTATGCAGGCCGTTGGCCTTTCCCACGTCCACTGCTAAGGCCGCCTTCGCCCTTTCCCATTTAGCTGGAACAGCTGCCGCTTGGGCTAATCCCCTGTTAGAAAACAATAGCCCAGTTCTTTATGACTTCGATTTGTTGGTCCTAGAAATGTCCCGAGTATTCGATACTCGACACAAGGCACAGTCTAGGGATTTGGAGTTGTTGGAATTGAATCAGGGCAAAGGAACTCTGATAGATTACATCACCCGGTTCAATCAGCTAGTTGCGGAAACATCATGGCCAGAAAACAAGCGGGCGGTGGTCTTTTATAGGGGGTTGAGTAACACCATGAAAGACGCTTTAGCAGTGATCCCTTCTATGCCTACTCAGTATCAGGAATTGGTTGATCTCGTCCTGCAGGTAGATGCACGTCGATCGGAGCGTAGAGCTGAATTGGGGGCCCCATCCTCTCCCACTCTTGTTAATACTCCCGCTTCCGGTACTGAAGAACCTATGCAAGTGGGAGGGGTACGCAGTCCTATTACAACATCTGAGAGGGAACGTAGAAGGGTAGATAATGCGTGCTTTTACTGTGGCACCACTGGACATTTCGTGAAAGAGTGTCCTCGACGTCCCAAGAAGAGTCAGGTTTTTCGGATGGCTCGACCTTAGAACCGGAGACCAGGTCGAGTTTTCCATCTTCTTCTCCGGGAACCCCTCTTGCCTTTGCTCATGTTCAACCCATCTCCGTAAAGGCTACTCTATGTCCCTCTACTGGCCTTCTACATGCAGTCAATATCGTTATTGATTCCGGTGCCACTGGTAATTACATAGATATTGATTTGGCCCATTCCCTCAATCTACCCTTAGTGGCAAAGACACGACCGGAACATGTTCAAGCCGTAGACGGCTCCGCATTGGTTTCTGGTCCTGTTAGACATCAAACTGCACCCCTTTTGTTGAACATACAAGACATACACACAGAAACCTTATGTTTTGATTTGATCACCGCACCTCAATTCGGCATCATACTAGGGATTCCCTGGTTACGTGAACATAACCCACTGATCAATTGGCAAGCAGGCACTGTACTCTTTGAGTCCGACATTTGTCAGAATTATTGTCTCCCGATCCATCAAGCCCCTGACACACCCTCTCGGGTCTTGGGAGCCTTAGCACAACTCACACTGACAGTTGACGATCCGGAAGTCATACAGTCCCATACTGTTGGGGGGTTGGTGTCTGGGATTCCACCAGAATATCGGGCTTTCTAATCGGTTTTCGATCGAGGCTCGTCTGAGGTACTTCCTCCACATAGAACTTATGACTGCCCAATCGAATTGCTTCCTGATTCCACTGTTCCTTCGGGCAGGATCTACTCTTTGTCTCCTTCGGAGGAACTGGTGTTAAAAGAATATGTACAGAACGCCCTGCGTTTAGGACACATCCGCCCCTCCACTTCACCAGCGGCAAGTCCTATCTTCTTTGTACCCAAGAAGGAGGGGGATTTGCGTCCTTGTGTGGATTATCGGCGTCTTAACGCGATCACCAAGAAGGATAGATATCCCATCCCGTTAATCACTCCACTCTTAGATCATTTAACACATGCTTCCATCTTTACCAAACTTGATCTACGCGGCGCATACAATTTGGTACGCGTTCGCGAGGGAGACGAGTGGAAAACTGCTTTCTGTACTCGTTACGGCTTGTACGAATATCTTGTCATGCCTTTTGGCTTATGTAACGCCCCGGCCACGTTCCAACGATTCATGAATGACATTTTCAGGGATATTCTGGATGTGTACATGGTTGTGTATTTGGACGACATCCTGATCTTCTCTCGTGATCTGGATGACCATGTAAAACACGTCCGAGAAGTATTAACTCGTTTGAGCAAACATTCCTTATTTGCCAAACCTGAGAAATGTCAGTTCCATAAGACCTCTGTTGAGTTTTTGGGTTTCCACATCACCCCTGGGGCGTTATCCATGAACGAGTCTAAGGTCAAAGCAGTCTTGGATTGGCCAGTACCTCAAACACTCAAGTCCTTGCAGGCCTTTTTAGGATTCGCCAACTTTTATAGGCGTTTCATTTCTTCTTTTTCCACGATTGTAGCCCCACTCACGGCCCTGACTAGTCCTCGGGTACCATATCAGTGGCAGAGAGAACAGCAGGAGGCCTTTGAGACTTTGAAAACCGCCTTTACTACCGCACCGGTACTCCAACATCCCAATCCTGACCTCCCGTTCATAGTCGAGGCAGATGCCTCTTCCTTTGCCCTCGGGGCGGTATTGTCACAAACATGTCCTAATACAGGCAAATTACATCCAGTGGCATACCACTCCCGTAAGTTTTCCAGTACTGAGTCTCATTATACCGTTACGGAAAAAGAACTCTTGGCTGTCATGGACGCTTTCCGTGTTTGGCGTCATCATCTTCTGGGGGCTAAATATCCTATCACAGTATACTCCGATCATCGGAATCTACAGGATTTGGCCTCTCTGAAATGCATTAATAGCAGACAGGTCCGATGGCATCTCTTCTTTTCCTCTTTTGACTTCCGTATTATGCACCGTCCTGGAACGGCACATGGGAAGGCGGATGCCTTGTCGCGTTCCCCGGGGGGGGTTCAATTGCCTACATTTCCCGACACTGTTCTCGGAAAGAGTCATGTGATTTGTCTCTGTACTCCCTCATTGTCACTGATAGACTCGGTTCGATCCTGGACTAGCGATCATTCTGACCAGTTGCGAGAATGGGACCCAGTGTTTTCTGATGGGTTACCGTTCGTACATGAACGCCTGTTCCTTCCCACACCTGACACACGTAATCTGGCCCTTGAGTGGTCTCATGACGCTCCCTTTAACGCTCACCCCGGACAGGAGCGCACTTTAGATCTTCTCAAGCGTTGGTGTTGGTGGCCTTCTATGAAGCGCGATGTAGAATGCTATGTTAGGTCATGCGCAGTATGTGCTCAGGCTAAACATCAAAGGGGTCGACCAATAGGGTTGTTGCTTCCGCTTCCGGTACCTCCCAGGCCCTGGCATACGTTGACGATGGATTTTGTTACCGATCTCCCCAAATCGAAGGGCTTCGACTCCATCTGGGTGGTGGTGGACACGTTCACTAAAATGGCCCGTTTTGTTCCCTGCAAAGGTATCCCTTCGGCTCCTGTATTAGCGGATTTGTTTTTTGAACATGTGTTCATGCTATTCGGCCTTCCTTCGGTCATCATATCTGATCGAGGGTCACAGTTCACCTCTCGGTTTTGGAGATCCCTGACGAAGCTATTGGGCATTGATACCCGGTATTCTTCGGCCTATCATCCTGAAACCGATGGACAGACCGAAAGGACGAATCAATCTATGGAACAATATCTTCGTTGCCTTATATTGCAACATCAGACCTCTTGGTTGGCCGCTTTACGGCTTGCGGAGTTCGCATATAACAATGCGGCTCATTCAGCCACTGGTTATTCTCCTTTTTACGCCCTCTATGGCCAACATCCCAAGGTCTTGCCGGTCCCTGATGCTTCTGATTCTGCGAACCCTGCGGCCACGACATGTCTTAGGGATCTTTCTGCCTTACACGCTAGTACCGTGGTTCATCTCACTGAAGCTAAGGCTGCTATGAAGGCCCGTGTGGATGGCAAACGTCGGGCTGCTCCCCCTCTGGTGGTGGGTTCCAGGGTCTGGTTGTCTTCCCGTCATCTTCGCCTAGAGGGTTGTCGGAAGTTGCTACCTCGCTTTGTCGGTCCTTATGTGATATCGAAGGTTGTTAATCCGGTGGCTTTCCGTCTAGTGCTTCCCAGCTCTTGGCGCATCCATCCTGTGTTTCATGTCTCCCTCCTCAAGCCGTGTCCCGACTCTGTCCGTCTTCGTACCCCTGTTGCGCCGGTGTCCTTGACCTCTCCTGATGTTTTTGAGGTGTCGGCCATTTTGGGCTCCAGGTGGTTTAGGGGGGGGATCCAGTATCTGGTAGATTGGAAGGGTTACGGCCCGGAGGAACGTTCATGGGTTTCCACCTCTGACCTGAACGCCCCTCGCTTGGTGGCCCGTTTCCATTTAGACCATCCATCCTGCCCACAGGGTCGTGGGCCGTTGGGGAGGGGCTATGTTAGGCGATCATCAGCACATCAGGCCTCCCCACATCAGAACACTGCTCACATTCCCCAAACATCTCCACCCCAGCTTCGAGGCTCAAGGGATTCGGTGAACCCACAGAACCGAAGACACCGTACCTTCTTTGGTGTACGGGCTCGTTTACAGGCTTTCCTGCACTGGCAACTGCCTTGGAGGATGTATCGCAGAAGGGACGGTGTTACGTCATCACGTCGGTCACGTGATACAGTGTGGCGTTCCTCACGTGATCTTGGTGGACGTCACATGGCCCAGAGACGTCACATGACCCAGGGACACACAGTATAAAGAGCTGAGAGGCAGGACGATCATTGCTTCTCAGCTGGCTTCGGACCCTGTTTGGCGTTATTACTTGCTCCTTGCTACCTCGACCACGGAACTCTATCTTGGACTCTCTTGGACACCCCTTTGTACCTTTGCCTGGAACTGTTTACCTGTTGCCGGATTTTTGGACTGCACATCGACTTGTCTTTGGATCATCCCTGAGTATCTTGCAGTACTTCTACGCCCAAGTCAAGCCCTATCCTACAGGTGGCCTACCTGGATCCACGCTTACCTGCGGTTCTACCACTCCAGGGACCGCTGTATCTTGTTGAGCCTCGAACCTCCCTACTAGGTTACCTGGGTTTTCCTTACACCAGATAGGTAAGACTCTTTAGATTATTTTGTTTACCTGCCTGTATTGTGATTGCCTGGTGCTTAACCTCATTCCTTCTTGACAGCAGCATCGGTGTTCCAGAGGCTCCGTGGATCTGGGAAGACATCTCTCACCTGTGGCCTCAAGGGTCGCACAGCGGGTTTCTATTTTGTTCCCCTGTGCGTCACTTGGGGACGGAGGTCTCATCGGTCTACACGACACTCAAGTCAGAACACTTGTTTTGGTTTGTAGTTGTTCAGTCGTGATGCTTCTGTATTGATGTTGATTGGATGAACAACAGCGACAGCTGCTTCTTCATTAAAGCGTTCCACTACTTTGATAGCATGGCTGTTCAATCATGGTGCTTCTCTGGTGATACCAATTGGTTGAAGATCAGAAATGGCTTCTTCTTCATTGAATCGGTCTGTTAGGTTAATGGTTGGGTTGTTGGTTACCAGGGCGTCACCGTCTTGTCTGGTGTTTTTTGGGTATCGATGTTGCCCTCCTGGGCTTGTGATGTATGGGGTAAGGGGGTTGGAGTCATCCCAGTCTCTTATTGGGTGCTCCTATCCTTTTTCCAGATGTTTGGGGGGATTCTTTGCTTGTCTCGAGATGTCAGTGTCACTGAGGTATCGAGGCTCTGTGGTTGTCGTGAGGTATGGTGTGAGATATAATGATTTTTCTCTTTCATAGTTTGTTCTGGTGATAACAGTATTAGGCGGGTGTTTCCTGTGTTTGAGGCTGCTTCTACTGGGGGAGGTTTGTCTTGTGTATCTGTGTCCATTGTTGCATGATCTTCCTCTCTTTCTTGGCGTCCGTTTCTACGTCAGGGCATTTTGGTTCTTGGGACAGTCCTCTGTGATGTATTGTGCTAGGACAGTATTGATAGTTCCTTTAAACTTGATTTTATTTAACTTGGGTTATATAAAATTGGTTTATTTGATTGTATTTCAAGTAATTTTAATCCACTTTCAGGTATGCAGTAGTGTTAGGTCTTTTGCGTGTTTTGTGAAGTAGTTGAATTGAACGTGGTTTGCAAGTTCATTTTAGTAATTTATTTGTGTGCATTTTTTATTGAAGATGTATCGATATCATCAACCCAGTGGACTTTCACTAGATGTTGTGCATTTTATTTCCATGAAAGGAACATAGTGGTTCTGTTGGACATGCGAGCAGCTGGTAAAATTGGAAAAGTGCAGTTGACACTGCTGCAGAAGTTGAGGCTTCATTCAGTGTCCATGATGACTTGTGGATGCAGGTGCTAGAGTTGGTAATGATATATGTGCACGCAAATGCCTGAGCCCCAGGTATTTTTATTTGTGGTGCTTGTGTGATTTCTGATAGTCTTCATCTACATATTTGCAGTGGATTCTCACCAGATGGTTTCTCATTAATGATTGTCCTAGGCTTTGTGATGCAACATTAGAAGGGCCCTGTATAGAGTTCTATTGTAAAATGTGCGTAAAACGTCCTTTGCCTCTTTTTTTTAACAGTCTTGTTTCACTACTGGAATCAATTGGGAGATTCTGATTTCTGAAACTGCATAAAATAAATTACAATAGATATTGTAATATAATTGTGCAGTCTGTGTTCAATTTTATGTATTTTTGTAACTTAAAAGGTGGGCGTTAAAATGGCCATTTTGAAAGCCAGTAAAACAGGAGTCTGTACAGTTGAGAACACTGCTGAGCGTTCATTTGCAGTTGGTGATGTTGCACTGGTGGATGGAGGTGCTGCAGACAGAATATTGGAAGGTCTATGGAGTAGAGTTTTATTGCAGTATGAACCTTTTGCAACAGTGTTCATTGAGTTTAAATAAATGCCAACTGTCAGCAGTGGTTTTCATCTCAGTTTCCCTTTCCCTCAGTGATGGTGGATTTGGAACTGAAATGATGTCATCACTGCTGTTACTATTATGGTTGGACATGTTGGAATGTTAATGGGGGAGGAATATGTAAAACATGAAAATCAAAGCATGAAAAAGATAATTAGTCAATATTGGCAACTATATGAAGTGGTCTTCATTTAAAATACAATATAGTACTAGTGTTTCTACCTGTGTGATTGAGTCCTATCCCTTGTTCTCCAAGGTTACTTATTCTACCCTATTCTCTCCTTTTCTCCAAGTTTATTTAACCTACCCTAATTTCTCTTGTTCTCCAAGTTTACTTAACCTTCCCATGCTTTGTTCTGCAACCACCCAGTATAATGTTCGTTGTTTATTTTCACCCAGTTTATATATCCCTGTTTGTTTCTTGTAGTGGTATTTTCTTATACTTATTGTATACTGTTGTGTGTATTTTTTTCAGCCCAACTTGGATTTTTTTTTCCCAATGACCCAATGATTACTATGTGCAAAGAGTACAACAATGTTGTATGCACAAATGTTGTATGATGTATAGTGTATGTGATGCACTATCAAAATATGAGGTTTATAAAAACATGTGTATTACATTTTGTTTATTAAAGTGTGTATGTGCTGTTGAACTGATTATGTTTTCTTTTTTCCGATAGAAGGATATACATTTTTTTTAAAAAACATAGACTAGTAACTGTGGCTACGCTGTAATCTAATGAGCTGGTTGGATTCTAGAGGCACGGGTAACCGCAGGAACAACTGGAGGGCTCCTAGCTGTGCGTTAGATACATTATATCCACAGATATAGCTGTGATGTGTAAAAGTTCAGTCTTTATTAACTATTTTTTTACAATTTCTTTTGTTATTAATATTATACACTAGGTTCAGTAAAAGAAACGCGCTCAGGTATTATAGCTGTGACTTCAAGACTTGGGGCGTCATTGGCTTTTTTGTGACAGCAGCTATTCAAAATATCCGCAAAAATATATAAATGTTAAACATTTTTTAAGGTATATGTTGTAACATTTTAAAGACTTTTTATACATTAATAATACATTTAAGTGTACATATTTGAAAAATGTGAATAAATATGCAAAAAGTAACGTTTATTTGGGTGGGGATGTGGTTAAGGGTTTTTGTTTAATTTTAGGTGTAACAAATGATATATCTTCTTCTCTTGCCCAATAAACCGCATTTTTACTGTCCATGATTAGTTTTAAATTTTGAATTTCCTTTTTCATTGATTGTATTACTTGATGAATATAAAGTAATAGTTTGTTTAGTTCTGTTAAGGAATCCATAACTATATTTCCGTGTACTTGATGTGGTGCTTTCAGCTTGAATCTTCTTCAGACTTAAATCACTTCTCATCTGTTTGAACATTTTTGACATATTTTTTTCAATTGAAGATATAATACACCTTACAAATATTTGTGTTCATTGCATAAACATTTGATAGTTTGACAATAGGTAGAACCTTTAAGTGCCATGGGTTTTCCCCCCAGTGCCAACGCTTTTTTTGGTGATTTCGGTATTTCGGTATGTCGGCATTCAAGGCCTTGTAACTTTTTTGTTACATAAGATATCTCTGCCAAATTTAGTCCCTTTGTTCCCACGTGTAGGTCCTAGGTTGCTGTAGGGGGTGAGAGAAAATAAGCAAAAGGGTGAACATTTTGGGTTTTTTCAAAAAATGAAAATAAAATGATGTACAAAGAAGCCTGAGGTTTTTTCCTTGTAAGAGATAGGAACAAATGGTTTGCTGTGCTGAATTTCCCAATTCCCTGGCTTCCAAGAACATGTTGAGTGGAAATGAAAACAAATTATTTTAATGTGGTTATCAACCGTTATGTGAGAGGAAGGCGATTTTGGCCATTTTTGCCATTTGGACATGCATGGATGGAATGGAAGAAAAGGGTAGGAAAGCTGAATTGGAGGACTGAAAGGCACACATTTCTGAAACGTAGACAAAATTCTAAGTTTAGGAAGGGGTGATTTGCGCAGGCCAGGCAACAACTAGATAAGGGAAAAATCCATAATTTGGGGAGAAAGCGGGAAAATGACCGAAAAAAGGTATGTAGTGGGCATGGTTGACCTGGTACGGCAATGGCTTCTATGAATTTTAAGAAAATCAATGCTCAACTACATTCCCCTGACTCTTGCAGTTAGGAAATAACACATTTCTTGCAATTTTTCACAAACAAACAATACCACAAGAAAAGAATCTGAGCCATGGCACGCAGGAGTTTTATGCTTATGGCCTGAACAGACATACTTAGCATGTTTAAATCAGGAAAACCAACACAGTGAGGTAGGGCAAGCATACATTTTTTGAAAGAGCACAGGAATACCTTTTCAAGGGTAGGTGACTTGCGCAGTTTACAAAAGTGTATGGTGCCTAAAGCAGCAACTAAATGTAGGTCACATTTGGGAAATAAAAGGTTTGTGTGACAAAGGGCAGCAGTAAATGGATTGAAAAAATATGAAAACCACGTAAACACAACAAATGTCATACCTTCTCACAGTCCCACAGGTGTCTCAACAAAAATGGTACCTCACATGTGTGGGTGCACCTACTTGGAGGCAAAGGAGAGAGCCAAAAACGTAGCTAACCCCAAGTCTTTTCCGACAGCTGAATGTCACAATTTTTTCAGAATGGCACAGCATATAGATATGGGCCTAGGGTGTCCGAGCCACCAAAGAAAACTTGGAACCCCATGCATTTCTGAAAAGAGGACACAAGTGGGAATCCGCAGAGGTCGGACTTGTGCAAATCAGCCCAGAATTTATCACCCAGAAAGCATGGCAAAGTCTGAAATGTGGTGAAAAAAACCCAATTTCTGCACATTTCACTCGGCTCACCCACCGAAACATGCCGCCAACAACACATGGCCTACCTTCCCGTGTTCCCACACGTGTCCCGATGAAAAACGGTACCTCACATGTCTGGGTGCACCTACCGGGGCGCAAAAGGAAAAGAGTAACCCGTGGTAACCCCAAACCTTTCGGCACTGCACATTTTGTTCATGTGGGCAACCTACAGATTTGGGCCTAGGGTGTCGAAGCCAGCAAGGAAAACAGGGAACCCCATGCATTTCCAAAAAGAGGATACCTGTGAGAATCCACAGAGGTCTGCGTTGCACAAATTGCCCCAGTTTTTATTAGGCACAATCCCCGACAAAGTGTGATATTTGGTGGGGAAAAGGGGCACAACAGGCTAAGCCATTGCTGGAGGCACCCACTGCGACTCTTCAGCCATGTCAGGAACTGCCACATTGCATGGATGTCCTGCACGTCCCCTCCCCCTTACAGGTCCCCTGTGTGTGGGAAGTGTGTGAAAAGGTGGATGCACTCTTTCTTCCTCGTCATCATCAGATGATGACGATGATGAGCTGGAGGAGGAACTTTCACCAATGGACAACTCACTTCCCAATCACTTCCTTCCTGACCCTAAGAAGCACTATCTGTTTCAGATTGCATGTCCACCTCTGTGCCTTGCTCTGAGCCAGACTCCATCACTGCATCTAATGCCTCTGCACCATACATTGATCGACGAGAAGCCATGAGTACTTTCGCTATGGAACCCTTCACTGCCCAAAGACCAGAGGAAGACTGAAACAATTAGTATGTGTGCTTCTCAAAGTATGGAACGTAGCAGAGTAAGTGGTCTTCAGTACCACAAACCTACTCCACACAAGTACACCAAAAGGTCCAGACTTTGCTCACAAATGGTAGCAGCCCTTTGCAAGATGACTTACTACCTGCACGCTACAATAAACAGAGTACTACTTTGCAAACACTCACGAGAAATGCTAAGGACCAGCTGACTGCTTTCCTACAAGTGGGTAGACAGCTACAACACACGTGCACCTAAAAGAAAGACAACAAAAAACCTAAGGACGATGTCCGCTTCCACTATGCATTACACAAATACAAGTGTGGGGACGAGTATTGCAGCCACGCTACCAATTCAGAAACAACCAACATGCTTTTCACCATGCTCTCCTCCATGGGATGCTGGTGGATGGGAAATGGAGGTGAGAAGCAACCATGCAACATATTAGTGACTGGGTGAGTTGAAAAGCCAGAAGCAATCAAGACGCAGACAGGGAAGATAAGAAAAGTACAAAGCAGGACCTTCCAGACAGTTGTTGGCACACTTTTGACAAAAACACCTGGTCATTCACATAGGGGTCTGTGTTGCAAGGGGAAAGGTCACAAGGACGAAATTAATGCAAGGGCAAGCAAGTTGATTTAGGCTAATGCTGGTGGTGTTGGGTAGCTAAGAAATAAGCATCACAGACATACATGAATGTATTGACATGCCATGAACACAAACAATTGCTAGGAAGTGGGTGTCTCACTGCCAACATACTTACTACCATTTTCATTAGCATTTTACACAATCCAGTGAGTCCATCAGTTACTGGGATCCCCCCACACAAAATAGCGTCAGGGCAAAGTGCAAAACGTCCTCAATGAAGATGTTCATGCCTGCTTTTTACAGGTGAACCCCATCTCTGTCAAACATCACTTCCCTTTGATGAAGCCATGGTGTATCTTCCAAATTCTGTTGTTGCCCTTTGTCAATCTTGCAAAATCCCCATTGAGTTTCTATGCCGAGCAGTTGATGGCCCTTGCATTCCCTCGAGTTTTCCAATCCCTCCTGGGAATCATCTGGGACTAGGCCACCAGTGTTTGAAAACCTGTGTGCAATCCATTCCATTTCCTCTATGAGCATCCCTTTGAGACCCAGATGTGGTTGGCCCTCGGAAAAGTCGTGCAGCCCTTTGGATGAAAGAGTATCCGATAATCTACACAACCCTCATCCTCACCAGGAAAGGGAAACAACCCCCATGAATATGGACAGACATACAGTTTACCAACTAGCACAACAATTGCTTCAACACATGGCTCTTGTACAAATCCCAGACACACACTTCACCCAATCGGACATGCATCTCTCATGTGAGATAACAGTAGGTCGATACGTAATTGGCACATACTTTTCGGGGGAAAGAGGTGATGAACACAGTATGTCACCTTGTGACAATACCACAGTTGTGCTGGCGCAATTGTCATCAGTGAAGGTCACCGACTGCACTGCACAATGTTAAGGTGACTTTCACATGCTACACTCTTATACTTTGGAAGGGTGACTAGTCTGACAGAAGATATGAACTCTGCAGCAAGTGTGCTTTGTATGCTCTCTGAACACAGGTACCCTGACAGAATGTGCACCATTCATCACATTTGGACACTTTTATTGTGCAGGTGTGCTTTGTATGCTCTCTGAATATAGGTACCCTGACAGAATGTGCACCATTCATCACATTTGGACACTTTGATTGTGAGAGCTTCGTCCACAGCTCCAGGACCACTGGTGACATTGGGGGCACTCAACTACCAAGGCAGAGAGGCGGCCAAAGTCACACACATCAACCAGCACCATCCTACATCTCTGCCTGGCCAGTGCTACAGCTTTCCCCTCCAGGAAGGGATAGGGACCCTGCCAGGGCAACCTGCACCCACTGCTGAACTTGGGGAACAAATTACCCACCTTGGAGACGGGCGCTCAAGGCCAATGACATCACCCCTGCCTGTCCTGCCCCTCTAGCTACCCTGCCTTACAGCTTTTCCCCCTACAAAAGGATGGGCACCCTGGCGGGGCTCACTGGGACCACTGCTGGAATTGGACCACAGAAATGGTGACCGTTGCAGTAAAAGTAATGATCTCTGTACCAAGTGGGCATAGCATGCTCAGAAAAAATGACCATCGGCATTACTACAGGGAACATTTTTGAAATTGTGCTGCTACTTATGTTGCCCAAACATTTTCATCTGCAAAGCAGCCACCATCCTCAATGCACGGCACACCCATACTTGTCCCCAGAACCTCCCCATTAGCCATTCCAACTCATACCACTGACACTGCAGCCACATTGTCATGATGCCTGCCCCCGGAAGACCAGACCAGGCCCAGCAGCCCCGGAAGCAGGCATCATGCCACTTGGAGCATGCCCAAAAGCCCCAGTTAGGGGCTGTTTGGGTGCAGTCCTGGCGCCTGTGGCGCCAGGCTCATAAAGATAAAGTCAGTCCTGGCGCCATGGGCGCCAGGCTCATTATTGATAACTTACCTGAAGCAGACCATGCTGCATACTCACCTGAGGCAGACCATGCTGCATGAAGACTCAAGCCAAATGAGGCTTAGGAGGGACTATTTTACTGAAGGGACTATTTTGTTACTTGGGTGGGGCTGTGGAAGAATACTTACCTGGAACTTCTTCCAAGGCTATTTAAACCACGCCCGGACAGCCACACGTGCTTCGCGTTATTCTGCTTGCTGCCGCGTAACGCTCACCGTGTTTTCAGCAGCTCCAGTCTTCAGCCACGCCCGCTTCAGTCCTGGGACTCCTGAAACAAGAAGAAAAGAAGGATAAAGGTTAGAACAGGAGTTTTAACTTTAATCCTTACCTGAATCCTGATCCATTTCGCCACGGAGCTGAAAGACAGAAGTCTTTGAAGCATCGCTTCGCATTCCTACGGCGCCGCGCTGAACTCACCTGCTTGGCGGTACTTCAGCATTCCATCACGCTCTCTCCATCTCGCGGCCGCCCTCCAACACCTAAGGAGACAAAGACAGCAAGGTGAGCAAGGGGACTCTCTAAGGTTATACAAGCTACCCCCAAGGACTTACCTGATTTACCATGGGGGGTACTCACCTCATCTCGGGTCGGCGCAGTCAACTCTGCTTCATCGCCGTACCCCAGCCCCTAAGGGGAAAACCACAATAGATTTACCTGAATCTTACCAATTGCCATTTGGAAATCTTTGAGTGGATTAATCGGCAACCTGCAAGGAATCGGACAGAGTGAAGATCAGACATTTGAACTCTTATGAACAATTGGACTTTAGAGTCAATACTGGAACTCACCAATTCCTCTACGCCAGTGAAGTAACTGGTCATCAACGCGCCCCTGCGGTCGACGCAGGATGGAGAGCTCATCCTTCCAAACCATCAGCTGAGACTAAGGAGGGGACATCAAGAGTGATCTGTGGGAAGACAACGGGAGTGGGGAAGGTGGGTTGACACTCAATTCCACGGGTGGTTAATTCCTCTTCTCCTTTGCAGAAGAATATTCCTGCGAGCCAGACAAACTAGGCTGAGTGGGCCAACCAGTCAGTCATCTCGGCGCTACACGTCACGCTGGTGGAAACAACAGCGGCCCAGTTCTGGTCGACGCCCCCGTGGGAACCAGGTGAGCGTAACACACAGTTCCTCCCACCACAGTAACCCTGCACCCCCACATTACCATGGCCCCCAACAGAAGTAATATATGTAGTACTTACATAAGTCAGCAAAAGCTTCTCAGTAGCCGCAACTGCAAAGGAAACATAAAAGAATTGCATTCAGTGCTTTGCCTACCAATAACAAATCCAAACTGTCTGGCAGCTATCTGTACACTTTTCATTTCCTTCCACCAGATACATGACACATCTCAGTCATTGACCACCACGGAAGGCTGGACTGCACAATGATAGGAAATGGTAATAAGACCAATGGGTGTATGGCAACACCCAGCACAAAGAAAAAACCTTGTACAGATGGCTAAGTGGCAAACTGCCCTCCCAGGGGAACAGTACTGTTCAGCTGGACTGGGGGGCATTTTGTGTGCTACTCCGGCAAGTGTGTCCCTGACCACCCCAATACCCCCCCCAGAGCACACACTCCCCTTCACAACACCAACACCACAGGCCCAGTTCCCACCCACCCCAATAGCAGTATGTCCTCCACGTACTATACAAAGCTCAAATAACCAAAATTCCATATGTATATAACAAGGGAGAAGCTTGAACTTCTCAAGACCTGTAAAGGGAAAACAAAAACATAAATTATTTGTGTCAGCCTAGCCAAAGAACAAACCACACATACTGCTCCCCCCCAATTGCATTGGCCAGTACATTTTGGGTACACTGGGGCCAGATTGGCACACCAATGTGCCCCTCACCGCCAAGGCAAGTTTGGTAAACAAAGAAAACCATTGAAAATGGCAGGCTGCACTTTAGGGGGGGGGGGCTGAGGGGCACCCTACACCGCCAGGAAATTTTGTAATATGAAAGGGGGTGCACCTCTCCATCCTCATCCCAATTGGAGGGGCAGTGCATCTCATGTAACCCTCCCTGGGGGCAGATATGATGGGGCTGTCCTGAACTCCTCACTGGGCTCAGGTGTCCCTTCCTAGGAGCATATATCTGTCCCGAGAGAGGGCTGCATGACATGGACCCCACTCCATTGTGGGTGGGTGGGGACGGGGTTACCACGTGTTCCCATTAGAAAGTTCCCCGTTGGTTTGGGGCGCCCCACAGCCCCTCCCCTAAAATGCTGTCTAACATTTTTACCTTATTTCCTTTGGTGACCCAACTCCCCTTGGCGCAGATGGGCCCAATAGTGTGCCGATATACCTCCAGGGTGCCCAGAACCTTCTGCCCCACCGATTGGGGGGCCTGTCTGACATTTTGTGGTGGCCCTCTCCCCACTCACCCTAAATGGGTGGCTAGGGCACCTCATGCAGGCCTCCCTGGGCCTCCTACAAATGTCTGCGCGAGGTACACCCCCTACATTTGTGGTGGGGGCAGCGAGGGACACCAAAAATTGTGGGACAGGCCCCCCATTGGGTGGGGCAGTAAGGTTGGGGCACCATGTGGCCATATTGGCACACCAATGTGCTCCTCTGTGCCAAGGCAAGTTTGATAAACAAAGAAAAAAAATGAAAATTGCAGGCTGCACTTTAGGGGTTGCTAAGGGGCATCATAAACTGCCAGGGAATTTTCTTATGTAATTGGGGGTGACCCTCTCCCCCCCACACCAAATTTAGGGGGACATCTCATTCAGCCCTCCCTGGGGGCAGATACGAGGGGGGTTCTCATGCAGCCCTCCAAGGCGTTACATGCCCCTACCTAAGAGCAGATAACTGCCCCCAGGGAGGGCTGCATAACATGACAACAATTCCATTTTGACCTGGGGGGGACACCCCTTTCCATAAAAAACCCTTTTGGTCCAGTGAGGGGGCACTCTCCCCAACACCAGCCATGACATTTTTTTTCGTTGCCCATCCCCTAGGGGCAGATGGGCTCCTATCTGCCCCAGGGATGCCCACCCTGCAGGGCCCATTGTTTGAGGGGCCTGCCCACACTTTCCTGGTGGCCCTCTCCCCCCATTGGATGGGGGCCACCTCATGTACTCTTCCCTGGGGTGAGAAATCTGCCCCCCAGGGAGGGTGACCAGGGGTTCCCCCTTTCTACTTGGGGTGGGAGGGAGAGGGCCACCACCCTTTCATATCCTAAAGAAAATCCCCCCAGATGGTCACCCAGCTGCACCCAGGGGTCTCCAAACATGTGGCCCCATGCTTTGGGGCTTCGGGGGGGAGAGGGCTGATTACCTAGTAAGCAACCCCCCTCCCCTGCTTCTAAATGGGATCCTGGTGGTCTAGTGGCCATTGTTAGCCACGGATCGAGCACCCTGCGCCCGATGCGAGGCCAGCAATGCTTTACATAAGGTGTTGTTGGAAAAGGGAGATTCTCCCCTTTAAAAATAAAATCCCTGGTGGCTAGGGTCCCCAACTCCATTTCTCAGTACTTTTTTTTAATATGCCCCCACCCCTGGGGGGAGATGGTCACCCATCTGCCCCCAGGGGTCTTCATACATGTGGCCCCATTATTTGGGGTCTCGGGGGGAGGGGGCCGTTTATCTAATAAACAACCACCCCTCCCCCCGCACTATAAAGCCATCCCTGGTGTCTAGTGGCATTGCTGCCCATGGATAGAGCGCTCTGCTCCCAATCTGGGAGCAGCAATGCTTACACACTTCTCCCCTTTCCAACAACACCTGCCTCGATCTCTGGCTTGAAATACAGCCGGAGATCGAGGCAATGGGAGAAGGGCGCTTACCTTCTCTCTTTACCGCGGCAGCCGAAAATGGCTGCTGCAGTGAAAATAATTTCTGTTTCATGTCGGCGTGCGTTACGCACGCTGATGTGAAAATGAAGGTAATCCAGCCCCTTGGCAGTGAGCGGGGGCCTCCCCCTCACATAGCCCAGGGCTTTGCAGGGATCGCTCAAAACAAGGTGCCAAAAAGGACAAGCTATCTCGTCCTTGGCACTACGGAGGTAATGTCAAGGACGAGATATCACGTCCTTGGCACTTAAGGGGTTAAATATAGTTGTTAGTATAATTGTTAATGAATATATAGAATGTATAGAATGCACTGACAAAATCCTGATTGTGTTGTATTTTCTTCTGCTGCATTCTCTTCAGCATCTTATTTTTTCATTTCTTCCTCTGTCGGATAATTGTCCTCCGGCCATTGCATTTAGTTTTCCATGTTAGTGTGGTAGATAGAAATACTGCTTGTTACTCAGGAAATTAGAATTCACAATGGAGGAAGAGTACATGCGAAGAGCAGGTGGAATGTTTGTATTTAATTTCTGATTGGTTGTTCATTCTCTTTGTGGTGGGTGACTGCCAATAGGATGTCAAGTACCTCCGATGCTGTTGAATTGTTGAATCTATGATAAAATATTATTTTCAGTGATCTTTATATATGCCAATAAAACTGTATATTATACTGTATGTTTGTATTAAGACTTTTTATACACAGAACATTTTTATTGAGTGAGGTGTATTTTTAGGAACTTTAGCTATTTTGGGGTATATGTGTTGTTTGATTGGATATTGTGAATATGCAGCCAATTTCAGAAGGAAAGGATTGTTATTGTTTAGGAGTACTGTGCAGAATTAGACCATTTTGAGAATGGGGTTCATAGTGATGTTGAGGATATAGGTGATACGTTCTCAAAGCATTGTCTTGCAAAGTTTTTTGTTTCTATGATATTGTTATAGATACAGTGTTTGAAATAAGAGGTTCCGGCTGCAATGGTGGAGACATATTTTTGACTGCCAGTAAAGGTTATTTTTTTGTTCGGGAAAAGAAAAGTAATTAATGATTTTGTTATTTTTTTTGTAATAGAGGTGAACAGTATCTGCCTGATTGAAAATATATTTGTTGATTAGACATTAGTAAAAAGGATCCAAAGGCTCTTTTAAGAAATGTTGTGCCCTGCCAGGAGTATTATAGTTGTGGGTAACCAGCAGGCAGATGGATTATGGGGGCAGATACCATTAACCCAATGGGACGCCGTGTATTTTTTGGTGGGATTAGCTGCTATGATTATCACTTCAGACATGGGTATGGCGATTCCAATATGTGTGCATTGATCATGTTGTTCAATTGCTTTTACTCTACACAAGTTCACATGTTTTTCTGATTCCATGCCCTCATGTGTATCTTTATGTTATTTGAATGTTGTAACCTGTTAGTATGTATTTTTAAATATGTAAAACTGTAATGGGTAGCCAAGTCTATTGGTGTTTGACTCAATCCACATCTATGAATGCTACCATCGTATGTCGTACTTTGTTGTGGGCTTTGGTAGCCGCAGATATAAACCCGTAAATTGTACCTGTTGTTATAGCTGTTTGTATTTTGGTGCCGTGATCATATTGTATTGTGGGTATTTTAGCACATATTTGTAAATGTGTTTCTGTTTGTTTATTCTCATCTGAAGGCTAGTGTGAACTAATTTTTAAACCTTTGTAATTTTTGTTTTCAGCACATTTGAAAAATGTAGATGTAACCACGTCTATAGGTGGGTTTTGATCATGTAACCAGGGTTATAACCTCAGTTATGTAGGAAAATTAGTGAGAAAAAAGTGTTTTTGATATAGTTTGTAAATGTTGTTTAAAGTATCCTTTGGAAAGATTAGGTTGGGGTTTATTGATTTATATATTTTGTAAAGAAAATGTTTTCGGAATTTAACTTTTTTGCTTGCTACAATCCTCATGTTGTGCTATTGATTTATGAAAGATATGAAAGGGACCTTTTGGTGAACTTGTCACATTCTGGTACCAGAAGTGAGAGTGTGCACATGTTCTGTGTTCTATTGAAAATCTATATATTAATTGAAGCAGCTGAAGGAGTGATAGTGTGATTTTTATTTATTTTATGTATATTTTGAATTGTATTCTAAGATAAATGAAGTATGTTTAGGTGTCTGATTTAGTCAAGCTTATAAGTATTGTTTGAAAAGTAGGGTTTTCCATATTTTACTTCAGTGTTTTAGGAGAGTGATGAAGCAGTATGTTATGCTATGCTTATTTGTGACAAAAAAAAAAATTCCAAATTGAGATTGTTTCTCACTGATACTGGAAGATGTGAAATACATGTGGGTGCATAAGAAACTCTACTGTAAAGCATGCAGTATAACTCTACCCTTGCCAAATATTGCTGCGGTGTGTGTGCTTTGTAGTTGGATATTAAGCTATTTTGTATGACCTCATATTGGTGATTTTGTACTGTCTTCAAAGGTGCTCAACTTATGTATGCTATACGAGCTGTTTAATAGTATTCCACATTACTCAAGCACTTAGGAGAGACATGTAGATGGGGTATTGTTTTCTACTGCAGAATGTTCACTCTCATGTATTGTTGGTAGTAATTTTAAAATAATAATCAACAACCACATTTGGTAGTTACACAATTTGCCTGGATATGGTGTGCTTTGGAAGGGCAGGAATGCATTTATGCTTCATGATTCATGGCATGTTATGCAATATGTTGTTGCACAATGCACTGACATAAGAAGATGTAAAATGAATAAGGGTGCATAGTGGGTTGGGGGAAACAGTATGACAGATGAGGTTCACTAAAACTGCTTTCTCTGGCTGCCCAGGGCACTTGGCCGTTGAAATTATATTGAAATGGGGATGTGCAATGACGGGAGGACATGCATGCTGATATCATTAGTTGAGTATTAGTAGTAGTAGTGATTAGTTTGTAGGTGAAATTTAGGATAGTGGGTCTGGCCATTGGCCGTACGATGGTTGAGTAGCTAAAAACTGGTGAGGTGCTTGACTTTACAAGCTATTTGATAAGGAAGACTAAGAAGGACTAAATGAATGGGTCGGAGGAGAAGGAAAGTTATGAAAGGGCACAGTTATAGGACTAGCTGTAGACTGAAAGCTGTGTGTCTGGAGGTTTCCTACAGTTCTTAAAGAAAGGCTTGCAAAGTGTGAAAACTGGATTTGGGTGGTACAACTATGTGGCAATACTTTATTTTGCCATTCTTTTCTCTTAATACTTTTCTCATGAATTAAGGACACACAAGACTTTATGAATGGTAATGAAGAAATGATGGAAATGTACATCCTGTTGTTTCAGGTGAACATTTCTTCTCTTCAGAAGTTGTTTGGGAATTGTAGTCTAAAGTTATGGTTAGAGTATTTGAGGTATTTCTAAAGAAATGTATATTGGGATGGGGCAACAGTATTATTCATGAGGTTTGCTAGGATAGCTTTGTAGGGTTGACCAGGGCACTTGGCCATTAAAGCTCTACTGAAAGTGGGGATGGGTAGTGGATGGAGCACATACATTCTGATATGTTTTGTTGAGTAGCAGTAGTAGTGATTAGTTTGTAGGTGAAATGCAGGATAGTGCGTCAGGCTATTTTCTTATGCTGAAATAGGTGAAAACAGGTGAGGTGGATCATTTAGCATGTTTTTTGTTGAGGATGGCGAAGGAGGACTAATTAAATGGGTGCTGGAAGAAGCAAGGGTGTGCTAGGGACCAGGTATGTGACCAGCAGTATACTTACTGCTGTGTGTCTGGTGTTTGTGTACATTTGTAAAGTCAAGCTTTCTAAGGTGTGAAAAATGGAGCTGGGTGAATCAACTAAGTGGCAGTGCATTATCTTGGTGCTATGTTCTCTTATTGCATTACCTATGAATTGAGAACATACCAGAGATGAATGATTAGTTGGTTGGTATATGAAAGAAAATATGTGTTGCATATTATCTTTGAACATCTTTATGAATGTGAATGAAGAAATGACAACAATTTTTGTCATGTTGTCTCCAGTGAACATTTCTTCTATTTAGAAATTGTTTGGGAATTGTACTCTGAAGTTATGTGTAGAGTATGTGATGTATCATTTAAGAAATGTATAGTGATATGGGATTATAGTATTGTTGATTAGGTTTGGTAGGGTAGCTTTATGGGGCTGCCTAGGGGACTTGACCTTTCAAACCCCAGTGAAAGTGTCGATGGGTAGTGAAGGGAGCATACTCATGCTGATATGTTTTGTTGAATAGCATTAGTAATGATTAGTTTGGTCACTTTTTGAATCACAGTAATGTATAATAGGATTTTCATGGTTGCTTTCATCTAAAAAGGGATTTAGGGCCTCACTACAACTCAGGCGTTAAGGGTTAACGAAGTCATTAACCCTTAACGCCTGATTCCGATTTTAATGGCTGCTTTTAGCAGCCGTTAAAATCCATGGCGCTAAACCGCCTTGGTGCTAATTACGCCACCGTAATTTACGGTGGCGTAATTAGCGCCTTCCCCACTCCCATTATGCCCTATGGGGCAAAAATGGGAATGGGGAAGGGTAAAATGGGAAATGGGGATTTACCGCCCCACTCACCTTGGAATGGGGCGGTAAATCCGCCATCCACCATGGTGTAAACGTAGTTTACACCATGCTGGTAAAGTTGGCGTACTTACCGCCTGGGTCGTAATGACCCCTTTAGTCTCTTTTTGATTTAAATGGCAGTGCCATTTTTTTTTCCTGAGGGGAAATGTGCTCTACCTGAGCATATATTCTGTCTGGAGTTAAAAAAAGAAAATGATCTGCACTCCAAGCAAATCCTGGGGTCTGAATAATTATTAGGTCTGAGCTGAGGGGCGGGTATAGGGTTTTACATCCCATAGCCTTGACTGAGGCCCTTGTTTTGCTTGCCCTACTCCGCCCGGGTTGGTGGGCTGTTAAACCCTGTCTCGGGCCATCAGCCTGAGCATGAAAGTTATATTATATATTGTAAATGTAAAGAAACACAATGTATGACCTCCAACATTTTAATATTTTTTTTATACAGCTTTTTCTTAAAATGCCATCAAGAAAGCAACAACAATGGCTTGGGCCGTGGCCAGCGCGCAACTGATGAAGACGTGAGCCCGCTGAGCTCCTGGAGCAGCCAACTATATCCTGGAAAATCATGGGGAATCTGACCCAAGACACCCTTCAAAATAATATGTAAGGGTAGCGCAAACCTTTCGGAACGAGTTGCAATAAATTTAAAATCAAACCGAATCGCAGAAGCGAACATTACTGCAGCGGAAAAGAAGAAATGCAGCTGCCGCCAAAATCGAAACAAGATGGCAGACAGCAGCGTGGAAAAATCTGAGCGTATGCTGCTAACCGCCGCCAACGCAAGAAGCAACAGCCCACGAGAGGCGGTGAGGAAGGAAGCGGCCTGCGCACCCAACAGAAGTGTCGTGGCCCCGCCTGGAGGTGAAAAGACACTGACAGCGAGCGAGGAGACTGCAGAGAAATGAACGGTGCCGAGGCCCACACTGACTCACCCCAGTGTGGAAGTGCGGTCTTCCCCCTGTCCTCCGGCTGCTCTTCCCGCAACACCATTCCAACAGCAACCCCAGTCCAAGGCAAGCTGAACGGTCCCGGGCGCTCTTCCTAGCGTTAAGCGCCAGCTGACCCAAGACAGCGGACAGCAGTGCAGAGAGCCAAGACCTGGGAGGGGAAACCCACAAAGTGGTAAGGAGAGGGGAGGGAGGGAAATGAGCAACAAAAACAGGGGGTCACAATAGACTATCGGAAGATCCCTCCCTGCCTGCCCGTCCCCCGCCATCCATCGCTTAAAAAACCTCCTTATCGCCACTCGGCAGCAACCCTCCTGAAAAGACCTGTCCCCAATCCCGCTTTGTGCGGAAACCGAACGAGGGATAAGCTGGACACACATAGGCTGCCTGTCACAAGAGCCACCGGTGTAGAGGACGAATCCTAGGAAATAGTGTCCCCTGAGCGGCAAAGAGATACGGCGGCAGACACAGAGGGCTGAATAATAAAAGGAGCCCCTGTCTGGCCGCAATCCCACCCTCCCAAGCTCCAACTAGCCCACGGTGAAGAGGTGGGACGGAGAACTCTTTCCAGAACAGCATACGGAGAAACATAAACATACTGAATCCCCTCAGTGAGGGGAGGAGAAGCAGGGATCCTTGGTGAACGGATTTGGCCTAATAACTAGAAGCATACACCTCTAAAGAAAAGAGACATGCTGCACATTGTTACCAAGACCCCCGCAAGACGTGTGGCAGATCACACCTAAACAAAAAGAGGGAACCCTGCAGAACAACTCAAAATTAACATACCATGCCAGAAATACAGAGACACTACCCAAGACGAAGGGCCGATATAAATCAAGTGTTTACAAACATAGTACAAAGTTCCAGTAGAAATCGGAAACCCCACAGGAAAGTGGGTGATCCCACAAAGGGGGGGAGGAAAAACGACCACCCCTCAATAACTTCGGCTGGAGTGTGCCAACGGCACCACGGATGTGAACCACTCCACTTCCCAACAACAACACAGAGGAGTCAAACCCAAATCTGAGGCCCGGCCAACTGTAACATGTAACAGCCACATGGAGACCTCGAAAGTGGCTGGAAATCCCCCACCTATTGCTGGACTCGGCACAGAAGCAGACATGGGTAAATATAAGGGCAGAAGAGCCAAAACACAAAGCAAAATGGAGCAATATGCAGTACCCAAAATGGCCACAGACCCGAAACAGGAGAAAACCATTGCTGCCAAGGACGAGGAAGGTGAACCCTCTCTTAAAGACATTATGAATGCTATAGCCAACTCCAGAACTTCCATGGAAATAAAAATAGAAGGTATCAGCACGGAGGTATCCCTCCTACGCCACGATCTGCAAAAACTCACATCTCGCACAGGAGAGGCTAAAACTCACATATCCGACACAGAAGATGGCCTCCGGAACTATAGAGATCGAGACACAGTACTATAAATGGCGAGAACCAAAGGCTCTGTAACCTATAATGGCTCTAAAATTGCTTTCTTCCCAGACTTCACTAGAGAAGTACAAAGAGCACAACAATCCTTCGACCAGCTCAAAAAATGACTACAGATGCAAAACATCAAATATGGCCTCCTGTTCCCAGCACAACTAAAAATTTATCATAATGGCACAACTGTGCAGTTCAATGAGCCGAAAGAAGCATGGAACTGGGTGGAACGCAACCTGGAAGGGGATTGGGGCCCACTGAACAGAAGGGAACGCGAACGAATTAGACCACGTCCTGACAGACTGCTGAATGCACAGCCAATACAACAACAAGAAGAACTACCACAAAGAGAGGCCGACTGATGTAAACAATTACACTCAGAAAACAATATGACCGCTGATAACTACAACGAAAATCAAACCAAAAAACCCACCAACAATGCATCATCAGATCTCCCCACAAATCAACAAAATGGTTTCCCAGAACAGGCCGCCCCTAGAAAAAGTGTCAGAAAAAGTGACAGACAAATTGTGAGAAACAGAAACACAGTTATACAAGTGTCCCATGCAGCATCCCTAATGCTGGATTAGCAGGAGACACTAAACAAATTGACTAATTGTTAGAAAGTTTGGTTGAATGGGTGACGGATGCTTCAGTTGGGGAAGGAGTATAGGGAGGGCTAGTTGGGAGTTAAACTTGTTATTTTTTGTTCACAATCCATGCACGGCACACCTGCTCATACCAGAAAGAAAAGCCAAAGAAGAACTCCAGACTGCATAAAAAATTGATGTCACATACGGAAACCATGGTCTCCGAAACACAGAATACCAAGTGAAACACAATGGGCCTCATATCACGCTCACCTGGTCTCCACGGGGGCGTGCTCGTGTGCATAGGGTGTTGTCTGTCCTGATGCTGCTCTGATTGGCTGGTGATGCTAGCTTGCGTCTCCCCTTAGTCCTTGCTTCAGGAGATGTTAGCCTGCAAGTCGAAACAAGATATTAGATACCGAAGGGAGCTGGTCAGTGGTTTCAATTCCTTCCGGTCTATCCTTCACTTCTTCTGGCTCACCTTTGTTTTTTAATGGGCGAGCTCTCTGTCCTGCACACTCTGGCAGTGGCGCGGTTCACAGTCTTTCCTGGATCGAGTTACGTCACTTATCCGAAGGAAGTTGCTGAAGTACAAGGCCCGGGAGTAAGCAGGTAAGTCTCTATTCCAATAACTGCTTGGAATGACTACCTTTAAGTCTTTCTGTTCAAGATAACTAATGTCCGTTATTGTCTTACAGGTGCGGCGCTAAGCGACCTTCGGATGATGGATGACCCTCCTGACAATGATGCTCAAGATTCCTGCCAGTAAGTATTGCGCTGTGCTGGGCGCGCAAATGTTCGCCTCTGTAGCTTTCCTTTGCTACGTGCGACTAACCTGTTTGTCTTTTTCTGTTCAGCAGGTACGGCGCGAGTCCAGGAAGAAGAATAGAAGATCTGTGTAGCGGTGTTGAGCTGCGTCGTGCTGCTGAGTGAAGAACTGTCCGATGAAGTTCCTCGAGTGGGCCGATCTGGTGAGTAGTTACCCGAGAGGGTGCTTTTCGTTCTGTTCTGCAGATGAGGCGGTCCGTGGGAAAGCAGGAGATGAGATCTGGATGCACTGCAGGTAAGGCCTTCGATGCTTAAATAACTCCTGTTATTCTCTGTTCGCAGGTGCCAATGGATGGAAGACTCTGGACAGGCGTGGCAGAAGGAAGCAAGAACTGATCTGACACGGTGAGCGTTACGCTGCAGGAGTGCAGAATAACACGAAGCATGTTTCAGATTGTTAGGTGCGGTTTAAATAGCCCTGCAAGTAGTTCCAAGAAAATAGTCCTCTTCTTCGTATCCCTTCTCTCAGGTAAAGTAGTTCCAGGCCACACCCTGAACTGAATGGCTCAGCCTCTCAGAGCCAAGTTAATGGACCATGTAACTAACATCTCCATGAGCCTGGCACCAGCGGCGCCAGGCCTGAGTCCATGTGAGCCTGGCTGGGGCCTGATAAGCCCCCAAGGGGGCCAAAGCCCGGGATGGCCCCACCAGTTTCAGGGTTTTGGGTGCCTGCACCATGACACCTCATTACGAGGTTGGAGGCAGCCATGGCGCTATTAGCGCCATGGCTGCCTCCAAAATCTTACAGGCTCCGGTCTGGTGGATGGAGCAATTACCGGTCCATTCCGAGGTCGGCAGGACCAGTAATTCCCCATTCATCAGAGCCATTCCCCATTCCCATTTGAGCCCCCATAGGGCTCAATTGGAAGGGGGAAGGCGGCAATAACGGTACCGCAAATTGTGGTACCGTTGTTGACCCCAGTATCCCTTTGCGGGTCCCGTCCTTAATGCCTGGTAAAACCAGGTAAAACCAGGCATTAAGGAAGGACCTGCAAAGGGAACTCGTAGTAGGGCGGTAAGGGATTACCGGCACCGGTGCCCTTACCGGTGCCGGTAATCCCTTACCGGCCACCTCATAATGAGGCCCAATGTCTCAGAGTCCAGCACTAAAAAGCTATCCCTCTTAACGTGGAACGTAAACGGCCTAGGCAACAGAATCAAAAGAAGACTGGTCACACAATATCTAAACCGGCATAACCCACATAAAGTCCTCCTAACAGAAACCCACCTGGCAGGCTCAATATGCCAATTCTTTAAGAGAACTAAATACTGCACAGCAGTGCACGCAGGATTCTCCATGGGATCGAGAGGAGTATAAATATTTATAAACAAGAAAAGCCCCATTGCGATATCCAGCATGCTCCAAGATACAGGAGGAAGGTATGTACTTACACAGGGCACATTATGGAATCAAACCTTCATCATACTAGCAATCTACTCCCCTCCGGCTCACATGACGACCCTATTAGAAGATATCACACCAAGTAATGGATATCAACATGGATAGGACACACATAAGAGGAAGAAATCCAGCTGCACCAACCAAATTAGCTACCTTTGCAGCAGCACTAGGATTAAGGGACGCGTGGAGAGACCTCCACCAAACGGAAATAAAATACTAGTTTCTATCAGGCGCACACGCGTCACTGTCCAGGCTGGATTACTTCTTTCTTCCCGCTGTGAATATACATAAAGTAGTAGCAGCAACTCTACTCCCCAGAGGGATATCAGACCATTCACCCCTACTGATACAGCTGGAAACTGAAAAGCAACAGCCCCCACCAATCTGGCGATTGAATCCATACTACTTAGACCTTCCAAAATTGGTGGAAGTAACTCAAGAAGCAACAACCACATACTTCGAGATAAATCAAAACTCGGTATCCGATAATGGGATAATATGGGAAGCATACGAAGCAAGTTTGAGAGGGGTGGTCCTGAGCTGGACAGCAGCATACAAAAAAAGCATAGAAAAGATGTAGAAGATATAGAGACTGAAGTGCAGAGAACGGAAGAACAATATATAAACAAGGGAGCATTTGAAGATAATAGAGCCCTGATCCTAGCGCAAAAGAAACTACAGAATATAACCCTAACCTGTGCAAAGGAGGCACACAGAACAATGAGAGCTATACTATACGAGACCGGAGATGGAAAGATGTACATAAACATGTAGGGTGGGACCACTGTTTAGGAATAGGCATCTCCCTGAACTTAACAAGTTCCCGAGATGGGCAACCTGGGAGACAGCTAGGATCACCACGATCGGAGACATAATACAAGGCGGTGCAGTGCTGTCCTCCCAATCCCTAAGAGAAAGGTTTGACCTGCCTGGGACAGAACATTTCCACTACGTGCAGCTGGTACACACGCTCACAACACATACAGCGGAACTGACTGATATGCCCTAATGCACACCAATAGAGAGAAACATTGTACTTGAGCGAATAAATAATAAGGTAACCTCCACAATGTATAACACAATCTCCTCATTTGCAACACCAGAGCTTCATGACTTTAAAGCCAAATGGGAACAAGACTTAGGACAAATACAACCAGAAGATTGGGTTACAACTCTTATGTATCCCAAAGAAACATCCATATCCGCCAGAATTAGACTGATCCAGCTCAAAATATTACAAAGGATATATTTTCCGAGAGAGGATTTATACCGATGGGGGAGAGCAACAACCCCAACTGCCTCAGATGTGGGCGAGAGAGAGGGACCTTTTTCCACATCCTATGGGAATGCCCACAAATCCAAACCTTCTGGCAGAAATGCTGTAACAGACTTTCAACAGTCACAGGCCAGGAAATACCAAGGGACCCCAAATTACTACTACTGGGGATATAGAAAGACATTGCATTGTCCCGCTTTGAAAAGCTCCTATTCTCAACAACCACAGGCCTAGCAAAACGAAATATAGCACAGCTATGGGCCTCAAGCTTCTCCCCACAATATGAAAAATGGGTAACGGATGTGGACACATGTATAATAATGGAAAGAAGAGTATATACCACCAGAGGCTGTCCTGGGAAAGCACGCAAGATCTGGCAAAAATGGGAAGACAACTAAAGACAATAGCTGATAAGGCACAATGGGGGTCATTACGACCCTGGCGCTAAGGGATTAACGCGCCGTAAAAGGCTGCGGTGCCGTTAACCCCTTACCGCCTAATTACGAGGTCCCTTTGCAGGACCCGACCTTAATGGCTAGTCTGGACCAGCCGTTAAAGCAGGAACCCGCAAAGGGACTTTCGAGGTAATTACGGTACTGCAATTTGTGGTACCGTAATTACCGCCTTCCCCAGTCCCATTGAGCCCTATGGGGCAAAAATGGGAATGGGGAAGGGCCAATGTTCAATGGGGAATTACCGCCCCACCAACCTTGGAATGGGGTGGTAATTCCCCATTGAACATTGGCGGACTCGTTACAATACCAGCAGCAACCATGGTGCTAATAGCGCCGTGGGTTACCGCCAGTGTTGTAATGAGGGCCAATGTGTAATAAACTGCCGTAAAGGCTTGAATTATAACTCTCACAAGAGACCTTGGTTTACATACAATATGCAGAAGTACCCGGACAATACCCTTATGTTTATGCTGGGCAATGTGAATGTTTGTATGTTTGTATGTTCAAATGTATCGAGTAAGTGATCTTTTTCAAAACCAATAAAATATGTTTTAAAAAAAAAAGAAAGCAACAACAATGAGCCAGTAGAAAGGATTGCCTGCAGGGAAGTACATTTTAAGGTGTAACATTTCAAAAAGTAGTGTTGTTAAATCTGTAGACAAATCCTGTAGTTAATACAACAATACCTATTATCGATAATACTTTTGAAAATGTGCAATTTCATAAAGGAGATGTGCCAACAGAATATATTGATGGAACCAAGAATGTTTTTCTTCAAATTTAAAAAAGAAAAAGTGTATCAAATGTGTTTCTAGCTATTAAAAAAGAAACATTTTTTAGAAGAAAAGGTAGCAAATGTGCTATCAATTTGAAACAGAGGAATACAGATATATGTAGGAAAATGTATCACTCTCGAGTTTTTACAAATCTTTCGAGAAGTGTGAAACCAAAATCTAGATAGGTGTTAAATTGTTTTTTGCAAAAGAAAAAAGCAGAAGTAATTATTAAGAAAGCTTTTGCTATGAAAAGAAAATTGTTCATTTTTACATTGAGTCAATTTAAGAAATTACTAAAGGTGACTACACCATTCTATACACATATAAAAACAGTTTAAATATTTACATGTGACAACTGTTGCGATGTGTTTGGTGAAGAGTGGAAACACACTTCTCATACAGAAAGATTTTTTAATGAGGAGAGTTATATTCAAAGAAAGAATGTTGCGCTAGCTATTGCTGAGAGTGGAAGTAGCTATGAAGTCGGAAATGGTGTGATTTCTAAAAAAGAAGAAATCATACAGTGTAATTTCTAAAAAAAAAAGAAATCATACAGTGTAATAATACATACAAGGAGTGTGTAGATTACGCAAAAATGAAATGAAAGAAGGATAGTGACGTATGGACGTGCAATTTTGTATGCAACATTGATACATTTTCTTGTAAAGTCTTAAAGAAATGTTTGCAAGTTTTGCACAAAATGATAATGTTCAAAGACAGATCAGGTGTCTACAAAGAATAGATGACTATGAGATTCATGAATTTAAAAAAAACAATCTTTTAGGTCACTTTCTACCTTGTCTTGATAAAAGTAGATGTAAGACTTAGTTTCATCATATACGGATGCTGGCTGCACATCATAATAAAATGAGAAACATTCTAGTTAAACTGTGTGATTGCAAAACACCAAGTATGTATCTTGCAGTTTTAAATCAAATACTTTTGACTGGAACTGTAGAAAGTTTAATTTCTACAATGCAAATGATAAATATGATGCATTTAAAAGGGTGTGTGTATGCAGATTAAACACTTACAGGAAGTGGAAATGATGTTCCTATGCTTTCAAAGGATCAGATTTTTCAACAGTATAAAATAAATATTGCAATGTTTGAGTTGTCCACTAGTGAAAGACCTAACATCGTTTGTGTATCTTGTTGCCTCACTAGTATAAGTCTCAAGTGCAACTAGCGTACATTGAGGAGAACATTAAACACAGTGTAGATGATGTTTGGAAATAACTGTATCTGTATTTGTTTGTAGGGAAGCTCCAAATGTTTGTAGACACTGTGTTGGGTTTTATAATCAAAGAAGTCATTCTCCAAGAAGTGTTTTGAATGACATTGTAGCGCCTGATATCCCTTCTGTGCTTCAAAAATTGAACATGTTGGACGTGATTGTATTACAAACTGTTTATCCTTTCCAATTTATTGTTAGATTGGAAACAAATATGTCAATCTGCCTGAGAAATCATTAGTGCAAGGAGTGAGAGGCAAGGTTGTGTATTTATCTCTCAATTTGAAAGAAAATGGGAATACTCTAGGAGTGAAGCGTGACACTGGAGATTCTTTGTTTGTTTTAGTAAATTGTGTTGGCACTGAAGATAAGAGCATTTGGCAACAGCTTATAGATATTGGAAAAGCGAAAAATGCATTGCCGTTTCTATTGGAGCACAACGATTTATGCAAAGGCAGTCTGACTGTACCAGACTTGTCTATGTTTGATGTTTGATGTTGATTTAACAAACAAAAGCAGTGAAGGTCAGTTTCAGCCTCTAACTTTTCAAGAGAACAGTTTATATGAATATTACACTATTCATCCTTTACACGTGAAGTCATGGTCGACAGTTTTGAATTGCATCAAAAGAAAGGAACGAAAGGTGCACCAATCAGTATCTGGGAAAAGATATTAGAAGCATGTTGTTTCCCTATGCTTTTTCCAACTGGTACAGGAGGGTGATTGGTTGATCTGAAGGTGCAAACCTCTCCTTTAGAATATAGTTATACAAGAATGTATTCAGAAGTATCACAATTCTGCACCAATGTTGAATATATTTTTCACTTATTGTATGAAAGTGAATTTTCAACATTATGTTATGCTGTTGCTCATACTCTTCAGACCAGAACTAGCATTCAAAATCTTTCCGCATGTTAGATGCTGCAACAGGTAAAACAAAAAGAGGAAGTTTTAGAGGGTAAATGTACAAATGTTCTTGGTGCAATGAGAGCTACTGAAGAATATTGGTATAGGAGACACTCCGAGGTTAGACGCATGTTCAGAAACATGGGCTCTCCAACTTGTTTTGTTACTTTAAGTTGTGCTGAGTATGGTTGGGATGACCTTGCTCAGTGGATTGGTGAAACTAAGCTGCAGAAAGAAGACATAGAACACATGACACCTGGATAATTGTGTTCCATGGACCCTATAGTTTATTTACGGTTCTTTCATTACAGATTCTAGTCATGTTACACATTATATGTAATAAAGAAAATGGTACATTGGGCACTGTGGCACCAGGCACGTGGGGCTCCACATATGCATATGCTGTTGTGGATTAAAGATGCTCCCCAGGTTGATAAAGAAAGTGATGACTATGTGATGGAGTTCATTGAAAAATATGTTACATGTTCCATTCCAGCTCAGCACATGAATGCTGATCCACGGAGCAAGGTGGAAATGTTTCAAAAGCACTCCTGTGGAAAGTACTGTCAGAGAAAATACAAAATCAAAGGCAAGTACTACACTAAGTGCAGATTTGGTTTTCCAAGGTCTATGCCACCAGTTGGTTGAGTGAATAGTTGGTGGTTATCTGTTCAACACCATGTTACAGGTAAGTCAACAAGAAATACATATCATCTAAAAAGAGGTAAGGAATGCCAATTAATTCATGTTTACAATCCTGTCATTGCTCAAATATGGAAATCAAATACTGATATACAGTGTATTTCTGATAATACAACATGTGTTGCTTCTTATGTTACAACATACATGGCAAAAGCTGAAAAGAGCAATGCAGCTGAAGTATGGGCACATTTATTAGCAGTCTTAGTCAGAAACGTTTAAGCTTTAGTCTGAAGATGCTTTCATATAGAAAGTGTGGCAGCCACAAAGCTGCAGATTGGCTAACAAGTTTGCCTCTGTATGGACGTAGCACTAATGTAGTTTGGTTAAGTCTTGGACCAGCTAGTACCAGAAATTGGGTACTGAACCTTTGAATGAAATTGTGCAGTTAGCTGAAGCAGTACATGACAATACAGAGATTTTGAAAACCAACCTGATTAATACATATTATCCTAATCGATCTGAAATGTTGGAGGATCTTTGTTTACAAGAAGTAGCCAACACTACACATATCAAAACATTAAAGCAAACAGGGACAGAAACCAAATCTCATTAACCACATAAAACTGTCTTGCCAAACTGCAGAGAAAAAGGGATTATTTTATTTTTGTCTTTTGCAGTTGTTCTTCACATGGCATGCAGAAAGTGATTTGCTTGGAAGATTTGAAACTTTTTAAGAATCATGTTTTGCTAAAAACAGCTTAATTACCTATCCAAAATGTGAGCAGTACTTGGAGTTACTGGAGATAGAACTACAGCAAGAAGAACTGTTGCCCGCTGAATTGGCAAAAGAGACTCCTGAGTGAAGCCAAAATTCTGCAGTGTGAAGGTGGTTGGTAAGCTTGCCATGGAAGAAGTAGAAAGTGCAATGCAAAAAAGTAAAGTTGCAGATGCAAATTGTGAAGAAATTGTTAGTAAACTTAATGTACAGCAAAAAGAAGTATGCTATAAAAATTAAAGATAGGCTCTAACATGGTTTTATGCATGACAAGCGTGAATATTCTTGTATACAATACTAATCTGTATTGTTTTTTTCTTAGTGGACCAGCAAGAACAGGTACATCTTTTTTAATTCATACAATAAGAGTTATGATCCAAAATGCAACCGTTTCTTCTTTGTCATGAATTGTAACTGTTCCAACAGGTTTAGCAGCATTTGATGTAGGAGGTGTTACTTTACATCATCTGTTGATGTTATGAGTGGAGTATGAAAACAAACTAGAGTATCGAAAACTTGTATTAAGTGCAGAGCAGGAAGTCAGAAAAGTTCTTAGAATATGAAATACTTTGATTGGTATGGCGTCTAACTTGATGCTAGCTTTCAATCACTTGCGAATACAAGATGTTTTGAAAACTGCCTACAATGTTTGGTTTGTAGGTAAAAATGTACTTTTTTTGGAGACCTGTTACAAATAACTCATGTGAAAGGGCAAACGGTTTTGAAAATGCTGCAAACTATAGTTTAAAAGTATAGGAAGTATTGGTCTTTTTACCCTTTGGAATTGTTTTGAATTCCAGGAGCTTACCCTTAATATGAGGCAATCTGCACACTTTGAGTTTGCAGAAATGCTTAATAAGATTTGTATCAGTGTTCTTGAGAAAAATGTGAAAGCAATCTTAAAAGGAAGGTTGATTTCTAAAATGTTTCATGCAGATAGCAGTTGGTCTGATGTCATGTTGACTCCTAAGGAAAGAAGCATTTCTTCTGTTGCTTTGATGTGCATACTTGCACAGAGTAACAAGTTTAACTCTACAATGCTTCTACAAGAGCAGCAAAATATTGTACAGATAAAATCTTGTGATGTTTTAGATGGTCATGTTATGCCTTTAGAGTTGGATAAGAGAGAAAAGCTCAAGTAGGTCAACTAGAGAATTCAGTTTCTAAAACAGCAGGTCTGGAAGGAGTTTGAAAACTGTGCATCAATGCAAGAGTAATGCTAAAGAGTAACTTGAATGTAGGAATTGGTCTAGTCAATGGAGCAATGTGAAGAGTGATTGCATTTCACTCTTTTCCTCACAGTACAAATACTGAACATGTTGAAGTTAAGATTGATCATGTAGAAGGAATTCTTTTGATTTCTAAGACCTTTGCATGTTACATGCTTTTTAAAGATACCTTTGTGAAAGGAGCACATTTTCCATTGTGCTCTCCTTATGCAATAACTATTCATAACTCACAAGGGTTCACTTTAGAATAAGCACTTATTGGCATTGGTCATGCAGTGTTTAAAGAAGGAATGTCATATGTAGCTTTGTCACATGTGAAAAATATAGAAGGTTTATTTTTTATAAACTTTGATGAAAGAAAGGTGACATCTAACATTTCTTGCATTGACAAATATCATATATTGTGTGTACTGTATGCTCCTTACCTGAACTTTATATATGTACCTGTAAAACACTCATCCAGGAAATACAAGGAGTCATTGAAACCTCATTCAAATGAAATCAGTCCTTGTAATACTAAAACACAACAGAATTTAAAGAAGTTGGAGAGCACAGTGTCATTGTAGATTTAGTAATGAAACTGGATTTAAATTATATTTGTAATGCTGTGTTGAGTATGTTGGTTCGAATGACTCCACTGATGCAAAAAATAGCTTCCACAGCAGATAAGCAGCTGTATGTGGAACTTTAATTTCTTAAAATATATTTAGATGACAAATCACACAGTTTAAACATAGTTTATATTTGGCAATGGCAATCTGAAATGTAGCAGCTGTTGCAAGTGGAAATCATCAATTGTTTAAATATACACTGGAAGATAGTCAAGAATTTGCAATGACTGTGTTCAATTTATTAGTGAACGAAACTGTAAGTTTAGACAGGTATGTAGAAATGAGTTATGAGTGGTATCATATGTGTCCAAAATGTAAGAAAGGTTAGTCTACTCCAGATCTGTGTGAAAGATATGTGTATGTGCCTACCCCAATCAGAAAAGGGTACATTGTTTTGATCTTGTAACTCAGGCATTCCATGACATAAAATGTCATGGAATGCATTTGTTACAAGATTGCTGTGGTTGTAATTTCCAATCTACACTGCAAAATCTACTTTTTAATATGTGTGTTTTGATTATTTTTCAAAAATGTATTGTGGATGGTAGGAACATTAACACTTCAATAAGAATTTTATATTTGGTCAGGTTTCTGTTAGTAAGAACACTTTTAAAACATGTACAATTATTGTTCATGAAGGGGCATCCGTTGAATGTGGACATTTCATGACATGGGTGCGTAGATTCTCTTGTTTTTACTTACTCTATAGTTACACACCAAACTAGATTGCCAAAGGGTTTAAAGAATGCTCCAAAGGGTTTAAAGAATGCTTATTTAATGTTTTTATAAGCAAAGTTTTAAAATATATGTTTAATATATTTGGGAATATAAACATGTAAAATAAAAGTGTACAATGGAAGAATAGGGAAATATGTGTTTTATATAAAGTAGGAGATACATTGTTAATAGGATAAACAGTATGAAATGAATGTAGAGGTACTATTCTGAAGAGTATATACATTAGAAGAGAAAACAGCATTCTGCAATCTTCTACTTATGTTTCATTGTGTAAAACACACTATATTTTAATATGTAAAAGTGTTCCCTGTAAGTGCTAGGTTACATAAATGGTGCCATGTACATTATTTTGAGTGTAAAAAAAGGCATGACTGTTTACATATGAAACACACATGACTGCAGATTCAAAAAAAATATAGTACAATGTTTGAAAATTAAATAAAATGTAAACTGCTAATAAGAGTTTTAGGGAACAATTAAGATATACTGTGTTTACTTATTATGTGTACAGGTGGTGAAAATAAGTATGTTTAGAACGTTTAAAAAAGTATTAGTATTGAAATAAAAAATGAAAACTCCTTAGTCAAAGGGTTAGTTTGTTAAATGTATAAATATCTTCTGTACGCAGTGTGAAGATTTCAGAACAGTTTTCCAATCTATTCAGTCATTAAACTGCACATATTTTTCCATTTTGAATGATAGGTTTAATACAGTATTAGCTTCTTAGGTGTGTAGGTGACACAGGACACACACTAAATTATGAAAGAAGTTATCAAAGGAAAATGTAGATTAACAAATATTTAGAATGCATACTCATATAGTAAAAAAGTACAACTCTCAGTGCCAATAGAAGTTTAAATAATAATTCATAGGTTTAAAAAATGTAAGTATGATGTGTATATTATACAATGTCATTAAACACATTTTATGTGTGTAGGTGGCCAAACAAAGGATGCACACAGACTTTGTAAGAAGTATGTAAAGGACATTTGTTAGATTATTAGTGTTGTTTTCACAAAGTGTTCATAAAATACACATACACATTTTCATTGTCGATCCATTTCTTGAAATATGGGTATGACTATACTTTAAAAAGATTAATACTCAAAATAATGGTTAATTTTGCATAAATTAATCTGTGAATTTATCATATCTTAATATGAAATAATGTTTGTACAGTATTTTAACATATTTTCATTGTAGTAAAATGCCTTTATCGGTGTGCGAACTGTTGAATTCGCTGATTCAAAACTAAGTTCTTACTTAGCTAAATTGTTAGTATAGTTGAAGTGATAATACTGCATTGTTTTCCTATACTGTACTGTTGTAGCTCTTAGTTTTTAAAAGTGTTATTTTGTGAAGTGTGTTTTTTGATACAATCTTTATTTTATAAAATTGTTAACATGTTTATTGTACATGTTATTATAAACAAAGACACGTAGAAAGTGAGATAGTGTATAATGTGTAAGTCTATATATAATTATTGTTAAATAGTTCAAATACATGAATATAAGTTTTTCTCTTCAATGAGAAAATGTGTCCTCTATAGTATGATTAATGAATAAAAACATGTTAATGGTTGTGTACTAGGAATTCAATCAGTATTCACATAGTACCATAATAAAAAAAACATACATCCTTATTTTTTTGTTTTTGATATGAACTACATTTGATTTTGTTTCAGAGTAATATTTTTATTTGTAGCCGTGGCTACAGCATCAGCCAATTCATTGCAGGATTTTGCTTGCACAGCTAAGGCGAGCATTGACTGGGGTGCTTTTATTCATGGATAAACTGCTTTCTTTTTTAATAGTATAAACTCGGCTATAAATAAACAATTGGGGGATTTTCATTACTGAAACTGCATAAAATATATTACAATAAATATTTTTGTGTTCAATTTTATCTATATTTATATCTTAAAAGGTGGCCCTTAAAAGGGCTTTTCAGGGGGGTGGAAAAAGGGAGTGGAATAGGTGAGGAAACCACATAAGGATGAAAAATAGAATATGTTTTTTTCAGCTGGGAAAGTGAGAATAAGGGGCTGGAGAGGAGTGATGTGTACTTGCCCCCACCATTTTCAAAGTCTAATAGTAGCACAATATATCAAGGGAATAATGGAACTGTGTAGCAAGCCCCTCTCTTGAGCTGCAAAGAAAGTTGTGTTTGTACTGGCTCACGTGCAATGGAATACGTGCAACTATTATTAACCCATTGGTAGTGCAGCTCAAAATACCTTCTTTAAATGATGTAGTGATTGGTTTATGTTTCCATGAAGGAGGCCACATGGATCAAAGGCATGCCCATTAGACTACATAGTCCAAAATACAGAGTGTTTACCAAAATATACTGTTTTACATTTTAAAAAAAAGTCTTGATTCCCAGTCTACCAGTGTTCAAGGACCAGCAGTCAACCACTACGCCACAATGGCTTCGTGCTTCGAGGTGCATACATTTCATACTTGGCCTACAATTTAATGTGTCCAATTGTAAAAGGTTAAGTATTAAACTTTTGGGACAACATTAATCTCATTGTAGCTTAATGGTTAAGTGCTGTGTCTCGAAATCCTGCAGGCCAGTGTCCTCAGAGGCAGCGTTCAGCATAAATGTGTTTTTATTTAGTTTGTTTCAGTTTTATAATGTTGCCCTGAGACGGTGTAATACATGTTCCATTCTGTTTTATAATGTTGTAGTAAATAAATGTTTTTATGTTTAAACCATATCACAAAATTCAAAGTGCCTGCATGTTTATGTCAATTGCAACCTCTCGCTCCAAAACATCTTTGTGCAGAGTGGTACAAAATTCACAGTACCTGCATGGTCATGCCACACCAATTGCGGCCTCTCATGCCAAAACATTCTTTCACTGAGATGTCCCTGCGCCCAACTGGCTGTGTCTTAATAGGGACGCGCAAATGGGACCTGCAGCGAAAACGGTCACGGCATAACAGTGTGCACCTAAATTCTGTGCTGAAATTTCCTGTCTCTTGCTCTAAGCCCGGTCTCTTGGTGACTGTTGTGATACATCGCATGACCCCAACTAACCACATTTCAGCAGCATGGAAATGGGAAAGAAATACTGGCTGCAAGAATAACATATGCCCATAAACTTTCTACACCCATAGCAAAAATCAAAAGCTGGCACCCATGAATATATAAACAGTGAGTGCTTAGTTTCGAAGTGAGGAAAGGGCCAGCCCCCTCAGGCCATGTTACTCTGAGTGGTCTCATAATTCTGCATCACTTATTAGGCACCATGTCATTAGGGGACTGGCCTTTTCCTCACTTTGAAGCTAATCAGGGTTGGTCCTTGTTACTGCATTGATGGCAGACCCGTCCTCAGTGATTGTTCACCCTTCATGTCACTGTAGCTGTACAAATATCTATTTTTTTTAATTATGTATAAAAGATTGAAGGCTTTCAGAACTCCCAATGTTTTTAGTTAATGTACCTTTGTGATTAAATTATTTTCTGAGGATCACACACTTTGGTTGAGCAGCGTGCTACAAGCCCCTAGTGGTATGGCTCGTCTCTTGGTGACTGTTGTGATACATCGGATGACTTCAACAAACCACATTTAAGCAGCACGAAAAAGTTAAAAAAATATATCATCTGCAAGAATAATATATGCCCAGGTCCTTTTTCCCCCAGAGTGAAACTCTAAAGTTGGCACCCATGAATATACGGACAGTCAGTGACCACATATTTTAAAGTGAAATATACAAATGTAGTTCAATTGACCTCTCCTTGGAAGAAAGTGTGCAAGACAAAATAGCATTGGACTTTAAAAAAAAATGAACACAACAAAAATAACCTGAGAGGAAATCTTCCAATAAATATGCTGGCAAAATGTAAAAGGTGCTCACCTTATAAACCAAGAAATCTGTAGTGAAATATTCCATGGAAACCAAAATCCCAATATGAAGCAAGTACTTATGGTTTTGTGGGTAAAAATCTGCACTGGGAACATGACAACCTAAGTAAAATCCTGGTATCCAAATACTTGAGCAAGCTTACCAACCTAAAAAAAAAAACAAAGAGTTCCATACGCCCTCTCAAAAAAGTAAAGCTGTCCTCCCAGATGTGTCCTTTACTGGTGCCCTGGAAAACAGTCAATATCAGGGGAAAATAACTGCACCAGTGTCCAGGATTGCAATCTCTCTTGCCACATTGTGGGCAAATACTCATGACTTGCTTGCCCTCTCATAGTTTCCCCTCCTCAGCCCCAGGTCTGGCTTTGTTATGAGATATTTAAAACTAAGAAAACACACATCACTCACAACTGTCGACTGTCTGCCATCCATGCAGTAACCAGGACTGACCCTGCTTAGTTTCAAAGCAAGGAAGGATCCAGCCCCCTTAGGCCATATTTCTCTAAGTGGTCTTGTAAAGTAGGCTGGTAAATTAGGCAACATGGCCTTAGGGGTATAACTCCTTCTTCACTTTGAAGCTAAGCAGGGTTTGTCCCAGTTACTGCACAGATTGGAAACCCAATGTTGCTGTAAAAATATCTATTTTTTTTAAAATATTATTGACTGGGAGACTACAGATACCAGAATGCAATTCAGAAAAAGGCAGAAAATGGTCTCTGAGTGCAAAACTGTCAAGGACTGACAATAGCATGATTTAAAATAAATAAATGCTCATTTGGTCGTCCATTTATGCAGTAACAAGTACTGTATGCCCCTGCTTAACATCAAAGTGGGGCTTGCCCTGCTTAGCTTCAAAGCAAGGAAATAACCAGCCCATTCCTCTAAGTGGTCTTGTAAGTTTGGTTCATGTATCTGGCAACATGGCCTGAGGAGGCTGGCTCCTTCCTCACTATGAAATTAAGCAGAGTCTGTCCTGGTTATTGCATGGATGGGAGATCTGGTTGGCAATCAAGTCACTGGCCATGGCCAGTGGGATTTCACAACCAACATCACTATAGCTGTAGAAATGCCTTTAAAAAATGTAACCATGGGCACTGAACTACACATACCCATAGTTCTTTGTAGGCATGAATGCCAAAACATTGTTTTCCTGCTCCCCGAGAACCTCGTCCTATGTCCCCCTCATCTGTGCCAGCTCCCTCTGCTCCCTCCACTCCTCAGATGGCTTGCCCTCTCCCTTTCTCCCCCAGTGGCTACAGCTGAGGCTATGTAAAGCTTGTGCTGCAAACTCAGTCCCTAGACCCCCTTCAACTCCAACAATTTACTTGGTGCCTTCTAGCCCCTGCCCACCACCAGCCTGATGGCATTTCCATGTTTTTTGAACTGCAAATAGATTTTTACTGCATTTCATTTTCCCATATCCTCGGCTATAACCATGAATATCTCTTCAATGAAGAGAAAAACAAGATGGCGGTCATTTCATTTCTAAAAACCAAGATCCTGCAATGCACCATGGGAGATATCTCTATTTATTGGGGGTCAGGGAGAACCCCCTTCTCCATCAAATATTTAAATAACTACTGCGCAGAATAACCCCAAACCAAACAAAGCGCTCTGTTGAATGCTTTGTGCCCAAGTTGTTTCAGACCTGGTCCAAATCCGTACATCGGTTTAGGCTGTGCGCTTTGGCAAAACATTTTTTTTTGTTGACGCTTAGTAACTTTCTTATTGTTTAACAAATCATTATGAAACTTTTTTGTCTGGGGGGCCTGCAAACTTTTAATCACTTTCGCAGTATCGGTCAAATTGGTTACTCGAATAAAATGTTATTAACAATAGAATTTTGAGGCGTTCCTATATGTCTCTTACTCACCTTAACTATAGGGCGGCTATCACCACCTTATAACATATGTATAGTAGCCTAAGAATCTATTGATTAAAATGTGTGATTGAGACCGAAATCCCTGTTGGGAAACTGTTTGCTGCGACATTAGGACAGCCAACACCTGACTCCCAAAGTCGATGGCTTTCCAAATGAGTACATATGATTTAAGGGTTCAGTCATTGTACTATTAAGTTGTTTGAAGTACCTTGTGATGTGCTGCCCCTCCTTTAGGCCACATACAGCAGATATTGGCCTTGCTCCCTTTCCAAAGGTGTTTGCCCATGATTTTGTATCCCACTTAATACACTGACCTAGGCTGCGGAGCCAGCTACCTGAAAGTAGGTTATACAGACAATTACTGGTGTAGATTCTAGCCACAGCTTCTTGAAAGTGATTCATAGTTACCATATCGATAGAGTGAATTGCTAAATTACAATGACAATGCAGTCATATGTTGTGGACAAAGGCATTAAACACATGCTCCTTTGTACTGTTGGTGTAATCACGTCTACAGGATGTTTTCATGTGCTACTCCAGAGAGCCAATTGACAATTGTATGGATTTTTTCTCAAAAGATTTGCTGTAAAATGCATTATTTCACACATTTGTTTTAACATATTGCTGGAGGCAAACCCCCTGCCCACCCTGCCTGAATCCTGTAAACTTATCTAAGGCTCCCTTGGTCGCTTGCACTATTCTAGGTGATGGTATTGGCCTTCCACTGAACAAAACTCACCTGCTATTTCTACCCTGAATAAATCACACTGCTAAGGTCTCATCAAAAGCTGGCCAGCTTCCTGTTAGAAAAAGCTGTCTCCAGCACTGTCATGTGCACACTAATGTTACTGCCCATGCAATGTAGTGGCTGGTAAGTGTGAAGGCTCGGTGCTACACCCTGGTTTTGACGCCAGGTGAAAGATGAAAGGATCGATTCAAAACCTACTTACATCTTTGACCTAATAAATAATAATAATAATAATAATAATAATTTGGCACTTATATAGCGCTACGGACCCTCAGGTATATGAGCGCTGCTTATTATTACCCACGGTGTGTGGTGCTCATTTATCGACCTCGGAAGGATGAAAGGCTGAGTTTGGCCCTGCCGGGATTCGGATGTCAAAGCGAGCGCTCTACTCGCTGTGCCACTTGACCGGCTAATGCAGCGCTCAGGGTGCCATTTCGTCGGAATGATCAGAATTATCATCATGCACATTTCCCATGCATGGTAGGCAAAATTGGCGGATGATTCTTTGGTATTACCTATGCTTTTTCAAGGGAGCTTTAGAGGGCACCACTTAGTAGGTTTCGCGGGGGGGCGGCCCACATTTCGTGTTACCTCATTGCATGATGGTCCGTGGTCTGGGAATTTAAGGAAGCAATTGAAGAGTGTGCCTCTATCAGATGGTGGAATGGGGCATGAATATTCTACAAGCTGCATAGACCTAATGGTTTTAATGATGGAATAATGATGACATGTAAACCACTTTGGAGTACTTTGGAGAACGTTCTTATTCATGGAATAGAGGTCGATGTGGCGACCTGCTATTGCTGGACCATATAGCCAGATTTATTCCAGATCTTTCTTAAGTTCCTTTTGGACATTCCCTGCAAGCGTTACTTATGAACATCTTTATTTGGGTTTACAATGACAATTATTTCTACTCTGTTCTTTCATGAGCCTCTGGTTTACATGGTTCCGTCTTTTGTGTTATCTGCCATTTTTTGCCAATCCCACACTGTTTTCTGTCTCCTATTGTTGTCTTAAAAAGGGAATTCAGTTGGGTGTATTAAAGGTCTCCTAAGGTCACATCTCTTAAGAGCAATATTAGGAACCTAGGTCTTACAGAGTCCACAGCAAGTGACCAAAAGCGTCCTTCCTTTTAATGGTGTTACCAGCTTGCACGAGCAGTAGAATTAATGCAGTATGTCAACATAACGTTTTGCTCTTAATTGCAATTATATTCGTTTTTTAATTACTTGGCTTGTAGGTTTGTCAGGGTAATCTCAGGGAGGATAGCTCGTGGGTCAAATGCTCACCTCTAACAAGGGGAAAATAAACACCTGCAAGTTGAAATCCTGGCATCACCAGTTCAGTCCCTCATCCCCCGCATGTTAACAAATTGAGTAACATTAAAGTGGGTCACAATAACTATTATTATAGTGCTTAGAAGCAGAAGGAGTTCAGCATGTTGCACTCTGAATACTTGGTATCATCATGGTAATTTGATGGATTTGTTACAAATACATGTAACTAAAGTGGTTCTATGACATTATTTTGCCAAATGCCTTTTTGTCCGATTTTGCACTTTTCTGCAGCAGAATGCAGGGGAGACCCCTGTAACTGCAAATTCGTGCTCCCAACCCCCACCAAGAAATATACCCTAACCCCACTTACCATTTGCAGTTGCCACTGAAAAATAATGCAGAAAATCTGCAAAAATTCATTTGCCGAAAATGCATTTGGTGAAAGTGGACTAGACTAAAGCACAACTTTAGTTGAGGACATAGCTTACGTATGATTTAAATATGTCCATTGCAATTCACAGCAAGCACAAGAGAATTGTAGCATCCATAGTGTGATGTCACCAGTGATGTCATTTGCAATGTCAACATCGGTCAGATAGCACAGCGAGCAGAGCGCTCCCTTTAACATCCATGAAGAGCCTGCCGACACAGGTTTGAATCCTGGCAGGGCCAAACTCAGCCTTTCATCCTTCCGAGGTCGATAAATGAGCACTCCACACCGTGGGTAATAATAAACAGCGCTCAGATGGGTGAGGGTTCATAGCGCTATGTAAATACTAAATTATTATTTTTATTGTGGTCGTAGGCTGTGCAACGGGGGCACAAAGTTATGGTGGCTTTAGCTTAATTTCAAGGGTTTCGTTGCATTCATGTCTCACCTTAACGTCCCTGCAACGTTTTTTTCCTGAATTTGAAAGCTTTGGTATATCATATTTTTTTTCTGTGCCACTTGCCATGGCCTTTGTACATGTCCAGTGGCTACAGCCTTCGGCTATGCCCAATGTATAATTTAATAACACTTGTAACCCAATGGCCATTCGGCAATGGCCATTGTCCATGCCCTTCGGCTATGCCCGCTGTATGCAACACACTGGCCATGGCCGACAGCCTTCGTCCATGCCCACTGTATATTAGTCCCAATCGTGGGATGCCACTTGACCTGTCTGCCAGAGGTCTTAAGTGTAGCGGGTCACATCCCTAGTCCTAAAGGAAGGGACTCCCCTTTGGACAGAAGGAAGGAATTCCCTGTTCATCAAACAACACAAAAGATGTCAAGATTAAATAATCAAATAATTAAAAACAAATAATTGTCAATACTCGGCAGTAACTCCACAAGTTGAATATACAACAACAAGGACAAACTACAATTCAGCAGTCACATTCATTTGTGCAAAGAGCAAATGTCTTTCCTGGAAACAGATCTTCTTTATTTCCGTGAACCAATCAGTTCCCTCTGGTGGAATCCTACCTGTCCACAAACTCGCCATAGACAGTGAGGTAATAATCCAAGCAAGCAAAATCCAAGTTTGTATACCTTTTATGGGACTAACAAAATACTATGCAAAGACGTTAGTTAATTAGCTGTCAAAGTCCCAGAGCCCTATTACTCACATGGTGGTCACAAGACAAATGAGCAACAAAAGAAACACACACAGCTTGACATCACTTTTACATGGAAAACACGGACGGCATTCTCCCACTTTAAACTCCATTATCTGCAGGTAAAAAGTATGCAAGGAATTCAATCGTGCATGGCCCCTTTATCTAAAGGGACATACATTGTAAACAAAACAGACGTAAGTTCAACCCCTGGGAGGCATTTCTCCTCGCTGAGAAGTTGCATTTCGAGCAGGGCCGATGTTTTGCACAAAATGCGCGAAGCATACAAATGCTTCAATGGATAGGGGCTCATATTCATGATAGCGTATAATACGGCGCGATACACATGTATGCCTAGAGCAGCATAAAGGCAGAGCGAATATGCCCCATTTCTACAATGTACACCTTCCGCAGGTTTTCATGGTGAGTCCATCATGAAATCCCGCCGATGGTGGCATGAAGTAGGGCAGAAACGCCTCGCCTTTACGCTGCACGTTCGCAGACTTGCCACGTCATATCTGTTTCCGCATACATGCAAACAGATGCGTATCTAGAAACATTAGAGGTAGCGAGGCTGCAACAGCAGAAGCACTTCCAGCCCCCCCACCAGCACAACAAAATCCCCAGTCTCACACAGGTAAGCCAAGACAAGGGCATCTAAGGGTCGGGGTAAAAATATTTTAATAATTAAAGCTCAGCACCTGCCCTGACTCCAGGACCTCCAGCCCCCCACCTGTACCGCAAACCACCAGTCCCACAAGGTAATCCCAGACAAGGGCAACGGTGGGCTGTTGACAAAAATAAATAAATAAATAAATAAAAACGCAGACACTGCCCTGCCCTCTGGACCCCCTTAGAGCTCCTGTCCCCAGGACCCTATAGAGCCCCTGCCCTCAGGACCTCTAGAGAGCCCCTTCCAACGGGACCCCAGAGAGCCCTGCCTTCAGGACCTTCATAGAGTCCCTGCCCTCAGGGCCCCCTGAAAGGCCTTGAGGTCAAATACCTCATTACACCCCACTTTCTGCTCTGGGCACCTCCATCCATTCACTGCCACCTACACCGTGCCTAGCTTGTTTCCAGTGTTTTCACATCCTAAATCCCCCAATCCCCAGTCCACTGAAGAATTTCCTGCTCCCTCTCTGCCCAACAACACTAGGAACAAGCCACAGTAAACACTGCACCAGGTTCGCAGACGATGAACGAAAGGTCCTGGTGAGGATGTCACAAAGGATTAAGACAGCCTAGTGGGTCCAGGACAATTCAAGGTCCCACTACACCAGCACAATAAGATGTGGGAGGCCATCCTGGTCAGTATCTATCCTGCTGCATCAACACCAGGCGGGTTGGGCAAATCCAGATTGCTGGCAGGACCTCAAGAGGAGTATACGCAAGCTGGTTGCAAAATACAGCAGGGAATGCCTGGCTACAGGCGGAGGATCACCACCATCACCCCAGAACCTGCGACCATGGGAGGAACAGGCACTGGCCTGCATCAATGTCAGCACCCGTGAGGGAATTGGAGGAGTAGAGAGTGGGGGAGAGGGGCAGTGAACAGCATGCTATTGGATGTAATATCCTAATGCACTTGGGTGAGTGTGAGCCCAATACGAATCGCTGCTCCAGAATGACCACACATGTCCCCAAGTACAGCCCCCCGACTGTGTACATCAATAGAGGTACCTGACAGAAGGACACATTCACACGCAAGACATTACCTTCATGGTGCATGTGTCCACATCCGACCATCGCAATCTACACCTGAGGAATTTGGAGAGATGGAAACTTCATGAGACAGAGCATGTACCCACCGGAGCACTCTCCCAAATACAAACACATCGGGCCTCATTACGACCCAGGCGGTAAGTTACCGCCTGGGCCGTGACTTTACCACCATGGCGTAAACTACGTTTACGCCATGGTGGTTGGCGGACTTACCGCCCCTTTCCGACCTTGGCGGGGCGGTAAGTCCCCAATCCCCATTTACCCTTCCCCATTCCCATTTTTGCCCCATAGGGCATAATGGGACTGGGGAAGGCGTTAATTACGCCACCGTAAATTACGGTGGCGTAATTAACTCTATGGTCCCTTAGCGCCATGGATTTTAACACCTGCTAAAAGCAGGTGTTAAAACCTCCATGGCGCTAAGGGACCTCGTAATCAGGCGGTAAGGGTCGGCGCTGTTTACGCTGCCGTAAACCCCTTACCGCCTGGGTCGTAATGAGGCCCATCCAGTTGTGCAACACTGGTAAAGTGCCTCTCAGTATCTCAGTCACTCTGGAGTTTCTGAGTGGTGGTCGCTCCTGGCACTTTCTCCCCTGTCTCTTGCTCCTTTACTGAAATGGAAAATGCACCACAAACGATGAAGCAGTAATTGTGTCAATTTACTGTAGCTGGCAGCACCTCTTCAATCCACCTGCTGCACCCAGGCACCCAGCCAAGATGTTGCCTGCCCCTAATCAGGTAATCTTCACTCTTTTGGCACTCTGTTGTTTTTTGCACCCAAAAATAATCTGAAAAACAAAGAAAAAGAAAACAAAATGTATTTCATCAGCCCACTTGAACCCATGATGCCCACTGTTGCCTCATTTTACTTCTCATGGGCATTTGGGTCTTTCCTTGAAGAAAGGGCAGTTGTATTCTTATTTTCTATGCTGCCGCTTGTCGCTCTCAAGATGGCCGCTGCTTTCTTTCAGCACATAACTTCCTCTGCGTTCAAAGCCTGGAGAATGGCTAATTGCAGGGTTCTAGGTCATTTGGTCGACACCAAAAGGTCGACAGGTCAAATAGTTGAATTTTTAAAAAAAAAATGTTTCACATTTTTTATTTTTTTTGGGGGGTCCCCCCCAACCCCCTTTTTTTGCTAAAAATATATATATAAATAAAAAAAAAATTCGACCATTTGACCTGTCGACCAAATTGTGTCGACCATTTGTCTGTCAACCATTTGTCTCTCGACCATTTGACTGGACACCTAATTGCAGATTGGGCGCAGTGGCCATTATTTTCACCAATCAAAGCAGCTGGCAAGCAAAGCCAATCCCCAACCTCAAGGCCACCTCTTAAGGCCCTGCCTGGCCTGGAGGGCTTGGAGGGCCCAGCTCAACTGTGCACCCCTGTAGCACTTCATTTAACAGTCACCAGGCATGCAGCCTTTAACCCCACCCCACACACTTGGGCCTTTGGAACCTTGTGCACCCCTCATGAACACCTGTGAGTCATGGTTGGCCATTGTTATCACTTTTCTTTGTTCCCACACTAACATAAACAACTGTTGAACCAAGATATGCCTATGCCAGCCTGTTTTCCGTGCCTTACTTATTCCTTCCTCTCTCTGCACCCTTTTGGCATTGCATTCTGTGTCTCTTGTGTATATTCGAATCCAGGTGTGTTTTTTAACATCTCTGCACTTGTTTTGCACTCGTTTCGCATTGCATTCTGTGTCTCCTGTGCCCTTGGCTAGTAGGCCGCCTGGTGAGTTTGCGCTCATACTGTGCTGTGCAGCCTCTCCTCTTTCTTCTTCCTATCCACCACCGCCCCTATGGCACTCACCATCTCCCCTATCTTTTCTAATTGCTATACGATCAACTATCCTCCCTCTCCCACAAAGTCTGGAAGAAAAAAGATTAAAAAAGACATCCTGAACACTAACCCTGGCCTATCGCAGGCACCTATGTTAGTGCAACATCTAGACAGATATTCATTGATATCCTCTTTTCTGTCCCCTCTCCAGATATATGAACTCCCCATCTCATCTCATCTCTGCTCTCTCTCTCTCTCTCTCTCTCTCTCTCTCTCTCTCTCTCTCTCTCTCTCTCTCTCTCTCTCTCTGTCTCTCTCTCTCACATATTCACCCTTTAATGGTGGCACTATTTGGGAATACTCTTGACAGGCTTCACATCATTCAGGTGTATCATTAATGTCTATCACACTGGCACTATCTTGGTTCAGGGACCTCAAGCCAACCTCCTCCTCTTTGACCGGTGCCTGTCATCCCTCATCAACTTCCGTCCCACGCGTGCTACTCCTTCTTACAATATCTCTGCCCCCCCTCTGACTGGTGTACCACCCCCCTGTACCACTCCCCGGAAAGCCTTCAAAGATGGTGACCTCTTGCATCTTAGCCGTGTAACGCTCACTCTGCCATCAAACACTCTGCCAACATCTGCCTCCTCCTTGAAGACCTTGACCTCCATATCCTTGCTCTTACTGAGACGTGGTTCAATGCCAGTTCAGTCACTGCTTTTGACTCCCTTCTCCCTAATGACAATGAGATCATCTCCAAACCTCACCCTAACTGTGCTGGGGGTGAGGGTGCTCTGATCTTCCCTGAGTGGGACCCTTCTTCCCTCATATCCACTGAGTCTTACTCTTCCTTCGAGAGTGTGGTTTACAAGCTGGTAATCTCTCCCACCTCCTCTCTGACCATTTCCACTATCAACAGACCACCTGTCTCTACCACCCTGTTCCTCTCTGAATGGATTGATTTCTCCTTCTCTTTCCTCACAAACACCTCTAAACTTTTTCTCCTGGGTGATATTACATCCACCTTGACTGTTCAATCATGGTATCCACTCTCTTCCTTGACCTCTGCACCTTGCAATCCCTCTCCATTCTCCCTTCTGGTTCTACCCATTCAGCTGGACACACTCTTGATGCCTTCATCCACACTGATCTTTTACTCTCCCAGCCACTGATCACCCAGTCACCTGGTCAGACCTTTCTCTCCTCTCCTCTCATCTGGGTCCTCCCAGCTCTCTAACTGCATCTCCCCCAGCCCTCACCTAGCCCTGCAAACCTCATTCACGAACATCTGTCTGATGAATGGAGTGTCAGCTGCTACCTTTGCATCTACCTTAATACCCCCTCTCTCCTCTCTCCTCACTACAGACTCTACCTCTTACTCGGCTCTCAGCAACCTCCATCTTGCCATCACTAATACCTTTGACATTCTTGCCCCAGTCACGAGGATCTGCCTGAAACATGCCTCCAAAGGTAACACCTGGTACGACTCCAAACTTGCAGCCCTGAAACACAAATGCAAAGCTGTGGAATGGAAGTGGTAGACCTCAAGCTCACCCTCCAACAAAGGCAATACCAACTCTCCATTCACTACAAGAAAAAAGCCCACATTCAGGCTTGAGTCTCTGGTGCATCCAACAACACAGCTGAACTCTTTAAAATCTGCAAGGAACTAGCCAACCCTTCTGCAGTCTCCTCATCTCTACCCTCCCAGGCCCTCTGCATGCACTGGCCACTCACTTCACTGCAGAAACACAGGACATCCTGAGCATCCTTGCTTCCCTCTCTCCCTCCCATTTCCACACAACCCCTTGTATCCCCCTTCTGCCTTTCTCTCCTCCTTCTCTACTATCACACCTGATGAGGTCACCAGTGTTTTCCGCTCCATGAAGGTCTCCTCCGAACAGGTCTCCCCCTGTTCCTCCAGAACCATTAAGGACAATAGTGTCTCTCTTGACCCTGCACTTGCTAATTTCTGCAACCACTCTTTTGCTACTGGATCTTTCCCCTTCTCCCTCAAGCAGTCCCTTGTTCGTCCCCTCCAGAGAAGGCCTTCTGCAGAAACATCTTTTCCAGCCAACTACCAAGCCAAATCTATCATCCCCTTCCTTGGAAAACATTTGGAGAAGCTGGGCTTCCCCTAACTGACCCAGCATACTGAACTTGTTGGTTGCCTACACGGCCATAAATCTGGATTCCAAGCATTCAGAGGCACTGTAAATGCTCTTCTGAACACCCGTGAGGAACTTCTTGCATCTCTAGACTCCAACTCTCCAGCTGTTCTCATTCTACTTGATCTCTCCTCTGCATTTGATACAGTCAACCACTCCATCCTAATGAAACGGCTCCCTGATACCCTAGGTATCTCGTAGCAGACACTGAACTGGCTAACCTCCTTCCTCAATGATCATCTGTCCTAGGCTATTCTGGTCTCTTTCTCCTCCCCAACCACTATCTTTACCTGCAGCGTCCCCCAGCGCTCTAAACTTTCTCACTGGTTCTTTAACAGCTCTCTTGCTCCGCTTACAAACCTCAATTTCCACCTTGTCCCCTAACTTCCAGGGTTATGCAGATGACACACAACTCTTATTCAAACTTCCCTCTGATCCTCTCCATACTTCCTCCATCCTATCTGCCATCCAGACCTTCTGTACCATGAAAGATCTCTGCCTCAATGCCAGCAAATCGGAGATCCCCCCTATTGGGACTCCTGCTCCCTCTTTCTTCCCCTCACTCCGGCCATCTTCTATGGGATCTCCCCATTTTCCTTCATATGAAGCCAGAATCCTTGAAGTCAGCTTTGACTCCTCTCTTTTCTTCCTCCCTCACATTCAGGACCTTGCCAAGAAGGCACACTTTCAATTCCACTTCCTCGAAGGAATTTTTCCTTTCCTCACTGTCCGCCCACAGCTCAATGTCTCTATAACTCTGCTTCTCTCTAGGCTAGACTACTGAAATAGCCTTTTCCTTAATCTGCCCTCTTTTTCTCTACGACCCCTCCATCTAATCCAGAATAGGGCTGCAAAACGTATCCTTGGCCTCAAGCCCAGGGACCGCATCTCTACAGCCCTAACATCTCTCCACTGGCTCCCGGTTGCTGCAAGGATCACATTTGAATCCCTATGCATCATCCATAAGGCTGTGTGGGCCACGCTATCTACAACTGGCTCTCACTAAATACTCTCCCTCCTGATCTTTAACTTCCTCTGGCACCAACTCTCTGTGTGTCAAGCTCTTCGCTAAACAGCGAGCTGGTGGCTGATCTCTTTCTTCAGCATGCTCCCTCCTATGGAACAGCCTCGCCCTTCCTCTTTGTCTTGAGCCAGATCACCCCAAATTGCAGAAGCTCCTCTAGATCTTCCTTTTCACCTCCTCCTTCCCTTCCTCTCTCCTCTGCTAAACCCCAAAGTTGCTGAGATTGGTGACCAGGACCCTTAAGTGTCATCCTGGGTCCTGGCCTCCCACAACCAATCGCCTTCAGCCTCCACCCACTCCCAGCACTTACCTTGGCACCCATTGGCTTATGCCACCACACGCCTGTACTTACTTACTTACTGGCAGCTTACCAATATCACCAAGTCACTTAATAGCTGTTTACTCCCTAGCACTTCCTTCTTTGGTATGCCTAGCACTTACCCCCTCATCCCTTTTCTCTCTCACTGCACTTGGATGTTCTGAATGCTCACAAGGCCGAGTAGGTCCACTTCTATCTTGTTATATTTGCTTTTCTTTCCAATGTTCCCTCCCTGTTGGTGCTTTGCAACACAATTTCTTTGATGTATAAGCAACCTTACAAATGCACAGTAAATATTTTAATAAATCACCAGCAGGCTATGTGTAACTACAAGGACACATAGTTGAACCATGACTCACATGCCCCATGATGCTTCATAGAAGGCACATGCAAGTTTGGCAAGAAGGCCTGAAACTTCTTGTCAGATTTCGTATGACCAATGGGCATACCGCCACATGACACACAAGCACTGACATCATAAGATAGATGGATGGCCACAAAATGCAAAACTCCCACATAACCCTGTCAATGTAACTTGAATATGAGTACACCAGGGGAATATCGCCAAATGGACAGTAAAGCGAATACAGCACGAGGGACCGTATGCTGAACTCAGTCATGTAACACAGTCACCTTGGCCATGCACCACACGCACGCCAGTGAAACAGTATGGACAGCAGGATGTGAATTGAAATGGGACTAGAGATGAAGACCATGCAGCCATACATTGGCATCAATTACCAGCATTATACTCACCTGTCCACAAACCAGCACACCAAAGACGACAATTACACAAAGCCGTACATTGTACTCCCCTGCACATGTCCTGTGGTAAATGCCCACACCACCCACTCAACTCCATGTCCCCAAAAAAAAGAAGAGATTGTTTTATGACACAGAGCTGAGGAGGATGGAGGGTGAAAGGGGAGATGGTAGGGGAGGGGAGTAAGCCATCATTTTCTGGCTCTCATGCCTGCATGCACACATGAGAGACAAGACAAAGGAAATAGGAAATAGAGGCCACATACCCCAAATGCACTCCAGAGTATATAAATGTGAAATTGGGGATTGCCACCATGTGATAGGAGCAGCAGTAAACCATACACCCTACTCCTGCCACCCCTCATTTATATGCATATGGAACAGCAAGAAATGTCCAGGACATGGACAACTGGCAGAGACATTGAGCAGATAGAGGAATCTGATGCATATCCACACCAATGCAGCATGTGGCATGTACACAATTGTTGCAACAATGGGCAAGGACAGTGTGTCAGGGACATGATTGTGCACTGTGATGTTGCACATAGGCAACTCACTCATTTTGACATGCATGTTACTGTGTGTCTCATTACTCCAGAAAATTACCTTTTAGGGCAGTGTTTTTCAAACTCTACATGCTGAGCCCCTCATAGAACAAAAATATTGTTTCTGAGCCACTTCATCCCGCCCCATTGAATCAAAATAGTGTTGCTGGCCCCACATGCCATAGTTACTATTGAAAGCAGTAACTGTACCCCATTTTTGAAGTGCCCCACACGCCCGCTGGACATCCTCCTGTGCCGCCTAGGGGGGCTGCACCACAGTTGGAAGACCACTGTCCAAGCTGCACATTTTCAATGGGGCATGACATAAGAAACAGGCTCAAAACCCATGTTTCTCATGTCACACCACATTTTCAAGCCTATATATGATGGAGAGTAGGAGGGAATGCCACTTGCCTTTCCCCTTTCCCTTCTTCTCAGTCACACAAATAATCCTAGCATTTGATCTGGCATGGAGTCTCATGCAGGAGCAAATGATGGGGATCCCTATGGAATTCGCCCGCGTTTTGCACCATCAAAAGGCAGCCAGACTTCATAGGGATTAATTGTAAACATCACCTGGCATGTGCACATTGCAGGTAGCCTTAACTCAATTTGCAGGAAAAGTAAAAAAGATAAGGGCAAAAGGTGACATGCAGACATGTACGCCTTCTTTTGCCGCCTCCTTATGCACTCTATTCTGCAAATGATGAAATATTGGCAGCAGAATAACATGGAGACTGACAAATTAGCCCCTGTGTAGGGAGACCATTTGATGTGCTTGTTTGTGGTGGCCATATTGCAACATGTGCCTGCATCATTGACATTGCCTTCTCATTCACAGGGCAAGGAGATGACACGGAGGACGAGGAGGAGGATGTGGAAGAGGATGATGGTGAAGATCCAATGGAATGCACAAGCCAACCTGGCCAACATAAGAGGCTCCACAGAACACCTTGTCACTACCACCTGACATCAATGAGTCCAGGCCCTCAACCAGGATGCCGGGAATTCAGTCTTGTATGGCTCCTTTAGCACTCAAACCTGGCCATGGGGACCAGTACATTGTCAAAACAGTCACCACCATGGACACTGTCACAGTGGCCCCATGTGACATCCTACTACTTAGGCCAAGGGACACCATGGTGGTGGTAGAGGACACCATGCCCCGCCTGTGGAGCCATCTCTCCCAAGTCCGGGTAAGGAGAATGCTGTACATCATCCAGGGACTTCAAGAAATCTGCTAACAGCAGTCCATGCATCCTGAATTTCCAGCCCACATACTATTCCCCTGGCACCTGCCCCTGTGGCTGCTGGGCTATTGGAAGGCAAAATTGAGGCACTGAAAGCCATGGAGGCAGCCGAGGCATGGTCAGAGGCCACTGGGAAGGAAATGCAGTAGGTCTGTCTGTCACTTGGGCCAATGTTGGGGCATCTGCACCATGAGTTGCCAACAAGCTGAGATAAGAGCAGCTGGCATAGGCACTGACAGCAAGGAGAGAGACCAGGCAGGACCCTCAGCTTGACAGAGAGCAGATGACTAAGCTGGCCTTAGAGGGTTCTGTTGGGGCTAGGTAGGATGCTCGGCTTGACAGGGAGCAAGCTGCTGAGCTGGCAATTAAGTGTTTGGCTGGGGGCCCAGGACAATGCTCAGCTTGAGGGGGAGCAGGTGGCTAAGCTGGCATCAGATGGCTCTGCTGGGGCCATTGAGGGGACTTGACATGCCAGGGAGCAGGAAGCTGAGCTGGCAATTGAGTGCTCTGCTGGGACAATGGAAGACACCCAATTGGCTGATAGCAGGCCTCCAGACACAGACAGGACACTTGCAATGCTGCCAGTGCCTCATCAGTGCCTCAGCAGTGGTGGTGTGCCATTTGTCGAGTTGTATGTGTTCCCCCTGCTCCAAGGTCTGTCTGTCACTTGGGCCAATGTTGGGGCATGTGCACCGTGAGCTGCCAACAAGCTGAGGGAAGAGCAGCTGGCAGAGGCACTGACAGCAAGGAGAGAGGCCAGGCAGGACGCTCAGCTTGACAGGGAGCAGGCGACTAATCTGGCATTAGAGGGATCGGATGGGGCTAGGGAGGATGCTCGGTTTACCAGGGAACAGGTGGCTCAGCTGGCAATTGAGTGCTCTGATAGGGCCTAGGAAAACACCCAATTGGCCAATAGCAGGCCTCCAGACACAGCCAGGCATTTGCAATTCCGTCAGTGCCTCATCATTATGTCATTTGTCCTGCTGTATGGGTTCCTCTGCTCCCAGATGGTGAGTCCAGCCTGCATCATTCACAGTCCCATGCTGCTATCACAGACTTGCTGGCCTTTATGGAGCACACCGTTGTCTCGATACACAGATATCTGGGCATGGATTCAACCACCTCATGATCCCTTTGCACCTCTCTCACACACTCAGCACAGCAGTTACCTGCCAGGCCTACCCCCAGGGCCGGTCTTTGCGTCAGGCAGCCCAGGCGGCTGCCTGACATCAGTCAGCCTCTAGGGGGCGCTGCACCAGCAGTCCACAGTGCCAGTGCTAGAATACACATGTAACACGTTCGTTTCCTAACATTATAAAAATGAATGTGCCTTTTCATTTTTATAATGTTAGGAAACTAACATGTTACACGTGTATTCTACCACTGACACTGCTGCAGGCTGTGGCCTCGGCCGGGGCAGTTTCTAGTCCATTTGGTGCCCAGGGCGAAACACTAGGAATGCGCCCCCCGCACCCTATCCCATGCACCACTCCCAACGCATCCCACGCTCCACTCCCGCCCCAGTCCCACTTAGGCTGCAGATAATGAAGACTAGGCACACCAAGAGACCGTGAATATGGCACAGGATGCAATATATACAACCAACAAAAAACACAAGATGCTGAAGGGGGTTTGGAGGCAACCTAAACCAAAAGGGCAACGACAAAGAGACACCTGAACCAAATAAACAATCACTTAAACATTCTTTGAATGGGAATCAAGTGTATGCTTTCATACAGTAAAGTCTTGAATGTTGCAAGGGTACATGGACCAGGATTATTTATTTATTCGTGAAATGTTTGTCGGGTACCTGCATATTTATTTATTTATGCGATGTGTGTCGGATACAGGTATCCGACAAACATTGCATAAATAAATAAATTATCCATCTCCATGTACCCGGCAAACATTGCATAAATAAATAAATAAACCCGTTTGTGGCTTAAAGAATATTTACTCAGCAGCACTGGTCAAAACTATTATCCGCATAGTGAAGTAACTCATCACCAGTGCCATGGAAGTGGTTTAAAGTGTAATTGATATATAGTTTGGAAAAGAAGTGGCATGAAAGAAATTGCACTGCTTTAAACTATTATTTTGGCCATTTTCTGGGCTTACAGGGACGCTCCATGGGCCCAAAAGGGTCTCAGTTTGTACCGTGTCGGGGCCCACGGTGCGTCCCTGCAAGGCATGCCCACTCCCCACAACCCACTGCACCTCCTCTCCCATCTCAATGCCAGCACAACACCATTTAGTTACTAATGGGCTACCATTAGCAGTTTCCTGCCGGCATTGTGATGGAAGGGGCTGGTCTTAGCTGCAAGGGGACCTAAAGTGTTTTTATTGGTGTGCTTATGGCTCCCACCCTAAGTGGCGTGAAAGTGGTCAGAGGCAGCCTCTGACTTCTATAATGTCAAGTAGTACTTTTGTACTACGTGACATTACAGTCGGAAGGGGCAGTGCCAGCACCTGACCTGTGGAACTTTCCCCACGTCAATGCGCCACCCCACTAACTGGGGGATTCCATCCCCTCCAGAGGCTCCAGGGACCAGGGCAATTGCGCCCCCTGGGGCTATTGCACCCCGGGCAGTTGCCCGCCTCTCCTGGGCCAAGAAACAGGCCTGGCCTCGGCCCTCAGGCAGGGCAGGACAATTGGTAAATAGATAAGCAACATTTGTTGCTTTATTATCTTCCCCCGGCCCCGGGTGGTGCCAGCCAGGCCTATGGGCGCACGTGCAGTGTGCCCTCCCCCAGGCTATGGGCGCGCACTGACACTGAAGTGTGGATCGATTGGGGCTGGCTGGTGTTGTCGGCCCCGGCCAGTACAGAAAAGAGGAGCGATTGGGTCACTAAACCCTGAAGTTGTTCCCAACACAAGCACACACTGCCAAGCAGCAGCAGAATCAGCAAATACAAACAGTTGTCTCATCCTGCCCTCGCTGATTGGGCCTTGTTTCAGGAAATCCGGTAGTAACTATAGCCTGCCGAGGCAAGCACACTTCTTTCCTCCTGCTCCTGTCCTCGCAGGTGAGGCCTATTTCTGCATAGGTGTTTTATTTATTTTAAAATGGTATTGCAGAGATGACTGGGCCAACCAAGATCGGCCTCTGGAGGCCACAAAGCTAGACACTTTTGTCAAGGCTCAAGTAGTCATGAAAAAGGAAGCGAGCACTGGTGGTGGACTCTCCTCAGGAGATCAAAAGGCTGGTTCTCGGAAGACGTGGGCAGAGTGTCACCGTCAGCAGATCTTAGACAGTTGCAAGTCGCAGCAGGGTTGGATTGGTTCGTCCTTCGGCCATTCGGCCCGTGGCCAGGCCAAAATCACTTTGAGGGTGAGGCCCTGGGGGCCAGTACCACACGTGAGCCGGTTTGAAGGTTACTACGCCCCCCCTAGTTCCCGCTCCCGAGCCTATTGTTCGTCGTTCCCTCTTTCCTGGGCATGCCCCGGCCATTACGGAAAAGAGAAGCGAGTGGGTCACTAAATTTTGAAGTTGTTCCCATCACAAGCACACACTGCCAAGCAGCAGCAGAATCAGCAAATACAAACAGTTGCTGCATCCTGCCCTCGCTGATTGGCCTTGTTTCAGGACACCCGGCAGTAACTACAGCCTGCCGAGGCAAGCACACTTGTTTCCTCCTGCTCCCGTCCTTGCAGGTGAGGCCTATTGCTGCATAGGCGTTTTATTTATTTTAAAATGGCATTGCGGAGATGACTGGGCCATCCAAGAACAGCCTTTGGAGGCCACAAAGCTAGACACTTTTGTCAAGACTCAAGTAGTCATGAAAAAGGAAGTGATCACTGGTGGCGGACTCTCCTCAGGAGATCAAAAAGCCGGTTCTCGGAAGACCTGGGCAGAGTGTCACCGTCAGCAGATCTTAGACAGTTGCACGTTCCAGCGGGGTTGGATTGGCCGAGCCAAACTCACTTCGAGGGCGAGGCCCTGGGGGCTGGTACCACGCTTGGGCCGGTTTGGGGGTTACTATGCCCCACTAGTTCCCGCTCCCGAGCATATTGTTCGTTGTTCCTTCTTTCCTGGGCATGCACTGCTGACTTTATTTTAGTGCAAGAGTTTCATACATTTCACTGTTCGCTCAGACTTGTCTTATACTCTTCTTTGTCGCTGTGCTTCTTTTGTTTGGAATAGCAATCAAGCTAGTCTAACGAGATAAACAACCACCTACACGAACGCACCTTGTGAATGATGGTGTGAAGGATGGATGCAGGCGCTGGACCAAAAGCTGAGCGAAGTCTGCACAGCAGCTGGCTTGGGAAAGCGACTCAGCAACTACAGTAGAAACTGTCTCCGTGGACGGTTGGCCCGTCTTCCGTATAATGCAAATACCCAGACTTGCAGGATGCATGCTTCACTTTCTTTGTTCCATTGGGTGCGACATGCTGTAGCATCAATTCATGACCTTTAAAATACCCCTCACGGTGCAGCTCCCGATCTCCTTTAACACAAACGCTGGGAAATGGCCATGACGAGCTAACACCACATTAATCAAAGCCAGGTCTCTAAAGAATGGTTCAAGTGTTGGGGAATCACCTGCTCACACTTTCTGTCGGGTGACCAACCAGTGCGCTAAAGGTGTTTCAGAGTGTGGGGCTTGTAGGGTATTTTGTGAAGATTTGGGGCCTGACGGAATTTTCTTCTGGTATGCGTGGTTGGTATGCGTGGTTGGTATGCGTGGTTGGTGGTATTTTGGTGAGCATAATTCCCTTGTTTTATTTGTGGCCCCAATATCCAGAACCCCTTATTTTTGTTTAGATTTTTCGTGTAATCACTAGAGAGACCTCAGGCTTGCATTTCGGGAACACCACATTTTCATTTTTAGTGTGCCACCATGGGCAATTTCTCTCTGTCTTATCTACGGCAGCGAGCTATCATGTGGTATTTTCACTATCTTATATACGGTAGTGAACTATGTCCCGGGCCTCCCTTTTTGCCCACTCATAGACCTCCGACAAACTACAACACACACAGTTAGTTATAATTGCTCATACTGAATTACATTGTGCACACGGCTGCAGCAAATTTGACGTTTAGCTACCTTGAAAATGACAATTGCACTGTCTAAACATCTCCCCACATCATCAGCACTGTATTGGTAAATATAAAACACACCACCCGTCTGCTTTCAAATATTTTTGTGTATTATAAAAGTTGCATTTAAACACGATCTCACTCTTTACAGAAATAAATGAAATAGCACAGTAACAGCATTGTCTGTGATACACTGAAAAGAGAGTGGCGGAGACAAGAACTCAATTTGCAACATTAAACATGTGAGTAAAGCACAGGAATCTCCTTTCCTACACTGACTGAATATTCTCGTACACACTCAGCCCCCACACTTCTGTAATTACCTTATCTGTTCAGCATGAGTTTTCTTCAGCTGTTCTCTTTCTGAATTTGGCTCCCTTGAAGATTAACCCCAGTGAAAACAAGCGTCTTTCGTTCTCAAACCGGGGTTATTGCCTGGAATTCTCAGCTTTTGCAGCAGGAATGCTTCAGCCAGGAAACAGGTCCTTCTCCCAGCTCTGCCAAATCTCGACTGTCCTTCCCCTCTCGTCAAGCTCCCCCAGCAAAACTCTAATCACTGCCTCTAGCATGATACTTGCTATGACGCTGCTCCAATCAGAATCAATCATGCCATCTCCTCCCTCACTACACAATGGCTCATTTCTACAGTAACCATTTGTAACCAACTGATTTCCTGTTCCTTCGAGCCCTTTGCTTCCTGTAGTTATGTGGACAGAGCAGCAGAGAAAAAGAAAAAAAAATGAATGTGCGTTTAAAAGTTCACTTTCAGAGTAGGCCTAATTCTGCAGTGGAGACACATTTTTATTAGTGGGTTATGTTAAATGCAGTTTTATTAGTCAGGTTAGTTATTAATAAGGTTAGTTATTAATTTTCAAATGTGTCTCTTGCACCATAGGCATTTCAGGTGAAAAATAGTGTGCATTTTTGAATGTGCACGTGTGCTTTTAACTGTAAAAATAGATTTGCATCTTATATGTTAAAATCGTTTTTGACTGAATAGCCTGTCTTTACTTATATGTCCATGTTAATCTGGCAACACATATAGCAATGCACCACACCCATGTGGTGGTGCTGCATCAAAAAAATTGCTACCTGTGCAGTAGTGCTGTACTCTGTGCTGTAACACGCCAAATATCCTTACAGGCTCTTGATGCCACCCATTTCTGCATTTAATACACCAGCAGCTAAACACACCCTGGGGAGGTAGCTCCTTCTGCATAGTCCATTTCTCTCCCAAGCTTGGGACAATGTTCTTTACCATAAAGGAGAATGTGAAAAAGCGCAGGGCTGCAAGGCTGGGGGGTGAGGGTGGAGGGCAAAGTGCACTACGCTTGGGGTACACTGGAGATGCTTCCCCTGATACCCGCAGTACTTCAAGTTCCTTGAAATGAAATTCGTCTATACACTGCACAATGTGCACGGGTAGCTGTTATTCAAGCAGCACGCGACTAGTAATTTGCTCAAAGTAAACTTAACGAGTCCCAAGAAAAGGTTGCCTTGCACCCTATAAGAATTTGATTGTTTTTGTTTTTATGTTGGGATGATAGACTTTGTTTTTCTTTGCGATCTTACAGTTTCATGGTGGTGTCGGGAGCTAAAATGCGTGATCACGAAGGAAACATTTAAGAATTTTGAGAGTTCACGAGCGTGAGCGAAAGAAAATCCAATACTCGAACTGCCATTTCTCTGCCGCAGTAATGCACTGCAGTGTGTTTCAATGTAAAGTCCACATTGTAATGTCAAAATTTTAGAACGCCACCTCTCCAACATTAACATTGGGAGCCATGTTGAATTGTGCATGCATGTCAACTCTCTGCATATGTTTAAAGTAGATTTTACCACTCACATGGAGTAGTGATATTGTTTACGTGTCTCCCTCCTAAATATATTTAACTTCCCGTGAAATATTTGATGCAATACATATTGCATAAATGCATGTATTTTAATGCTGAGATAGACAGGCTTGTACAGCTATCGGTGGGTATGTTGCTGGTGCTTGTTCTTGGAGGTTCGAGTAACACCGTTCAAGACCAGTTCATCACCTTTTAAGAGTGGCTAAATGTTTGAGGTCATACGAATGACATTAGTGTAGATCTGAAATTGTCGATTCTCTGACCTGAGTCACAGCAGAAAACTGGTCATTGTTACTATAAACCCATTGCAAAAGCAGACTAACATAACCAGGCCTGTTCAGGTTTGACCCTCTTATTGCTGTTTTTTGAGGGTCATGAAATTCAGCAGATGCCAGCATTGACAATTTTGTTAACTCACACTCCCCACTCCCGCTGCTCAGCCCATGACACATGCATGAGATCACAAGTCGGGGGGGGCGCCAACAATGCTTCCCGCCTAGGGTGCAATCTGTTGTAAGACCGGCCCTGCCTACCCCTACTTGGCACTTGCATCTTCATCAAGTTTCACAGCCACCTACTCCTACCTGAGAGACACACGCATGTTTCCTCCCTTCCCCTAATTTCACCTTCCAAATTGGAACTGTATTGAACCCGTAGGCCCTTTAAGCGAGGCAACATTTTATTGGATGGATGGGGATGCAGATGTTAGTCTTACACCAACAATAAGACCGACTCAGGAAGTTGGAAAAACTTAGCTGTTTTATTTAAAACTGTCGAAAACAGGGAAGGGGCCCAAGTCTGTCAATGTTTCACATGAAAAAACACACATTTATAACAAAAACTTGTCATCAGTGATGTCATACTACGTGGTAAAATAAGAAAACATATGTGGGGTTGTGATAGGCTTAAGGGGAACATATAGGTATACTTTCCATGGGGCATTGGATTGTGATTGGATCGTGATTGGATCTCTAGCATCAGGTGGGAAACATATGCCCACCCCTAATGAAAGTCATCTTCGCTGTCATAAAAAACACAATGTTTCATTGGCTTTCAAACTGTAGGGCTCTTTGATACATGTCCCTCTATAATTGGTTGCCATGTTTGTACCCTTCTGGAATATTTCACTCACTAGCAGCATGGAAGCTGGTACCCCAGGTGCTTGCGGGTGGACCTGACAATGCCTTGCCACCTAATTAGCCCACCATCCATCATCACTCCTACTGTCTGCCATTTGAATTGTCTTTGAACTCGGCCTTGCAAAATATCACCGTGCCTGAGAATAAAGGGAAGTGTGAGCACAGTCTTATCTTCAGTCTCGATATGGCTTGCCCAAAGTCTATATCCATCTACAGCATGTGACAGGAGGCCGTGTTTTAGCTCCTTTCTCGTATTTAATACTATTAAATGAATAAGACTTGGCACTCATAGTGTTTTTCCTTTGCACCTCAAACAGGAGCTTGCCTGGCTTCTCACGTTCATTGTATCTTCTCGAATAGATAACTAGTTTCTTGGCTCCCTCAACCCTTGACACTGGGCCAGACAAGCCTTCTGGAATCTTCCTTCATCGTCAGACATCTTTCTTTGCTGCGCTACACTTTCAGCCATTTTCAGTTCATGGGATCCTAGTTTGCTAAAATACAACATGAAACATCCAGATTCTATACACATCTATATATTGGTGGCACTGCCTGCAGTCTATTCACTATGTATAGCCAGCCTTATGATTACTTAGTCTACTTGCCTTACAGCATCTGTACAGTTATAAAGCAATTTTCATTTTCTTCTGTGCTCTTCACATGTGCAATCTTCATTCTCACACATGGAATGTTACCTGACTCTTGACTTTGTCATCAGATTCTATAAGGTTTATATATTTTCTTCCTTGGCATCTCTTCTTGGTGGATTAACCCTGCTTCATGTGACGTCACCAATCTCTTGCCTTTGTCACTTCATACTTCTTCAGGAACCTCCTTTAAAATACTGTAATTTCTCCACAGATACATCATGTAGGGCTTTCTCAATGGATAACAAGTTTTTATGATTCTTTGGGGGATAGTTACCATTATCGGTGTCATGCATGTCGCAATTTCCAGCTTCCAACACATAGGAAGAAAGGGGAGAGACTTCCAGTAGAGGCATTTGGCTCCTCCTCTATACTCCCCCCTCCGGTTGATTCATCAACCACTCTCCCATCAGTCTTCACATCTAGACATCCTCACCTGAAAAAGTGCTAATTTGCAGTCAATATCTTCATTACTCCTTTCAGAGATCCTGCTGATTTTACATGTTCATCAACACTCCAAGTCACGTGACTACATTGTCCATTCGGACTGCAGTAGATCCTTCTTCCCACATGCTTCTTGTGGTTCCTTGCATACGGGAACATTGTTCTCTCAGGTGCTAGAATGCTTTTTTCTATATTTTTTCTGATTTCTTCATCTGTCAGCTCTTTGGGTCCAAACCCAGACTCGACATCGATCATGATCTTCATTCTGACTGCCTTCTTTGCTGTCTTCTTGCAGTGTGTGATTATTATTCCGATCACACAGAATCTGAAAATGATCATCACCAATAGTGCTCTGAAGAACTTGAAGATATTTGCCATCCATTGTGGAACCCATGAGAAGATTGATGCAAACCAGCTGTGATCTGCAATATCTTCTATCTCATCTTCCATCTTGATGTGCAAGTTCGTCAGCATCATTATGGCCTCTGTCAAGGTCCCATTCTCATCATCGTGAAAAGGTATGAATGTGCAGCATGATTCTCTGATTTTGGTACAAACACCTCCATCCATAGCTGTAATCATGTCCAGGACATATCTATTCTGCAGGGTCATCAGTCGTATAGCTCTCAACTCTTCTTTGATAGCGTTGAATATTTTTATGGTAGTATTAATCATCTGCAGAAGTCCCCATCTGGCAAGCTGTAACCATTTGGCATTTGCCATCCTCAGAATCCCTGGCATGAAGATAGTTGTGAATACTGCAGCAGTTTGACTGAACAACCTGGGTTCATGCAGAATTGAATCAAAGGCTTCTATGGACTTAGCTGAAAAGTATTTCTCCCTCTTTGTTCGCTTGAGAAATCTAACTGATCTCCTCTTCCTCAAGTGAGCATCTGCTTTTGGGAACTCTCCAATGTTCAGGTCACTCTTCGGAATCGCTGATGCTGAAACATAAATGAGAACTCTGGAACACAGCCCCCCCCCCAGTCTTTGGGCAACTTCATATATGCTCTGGATCTGCAGGCCCAGTAGTGGTCCATTATCAGTACTGTTTCATCCTTCATTCCTAGTACATCGAAAATTCAGCTGCACTGCAGATTAATTTCAACCTTCATGGTGCCATTGTTTCTGAAACACAAGGATGCATTTGCTAGAGGTACTATCTGCAGCAGTCCTCATTTATCTTTAAGCCATGTCAGTAACTTTGCAATATCCGGCCAATGATGCTTGCATTTATTTTCTGCATGCCACACAATTGCTTCAGGTTGTCCGGTTAGTACTGGTGCCTTACACACAATCAGGCCTTCCATCCATCCCATTGGAGTAAGTATGGTTCCCTTTATTTGCAGCTGAACTCTCTCCTTGCATTTTATTTTTACTTCAGGGTCCTTTCCTTGACAATTGAGCTTTTTGTTTACTTCCCATCTGATTCCTGCTGCATTAATTCCAGGCTGTTCATATCTTGTCATGTGATCTCTGGTATGGGCTCTCTCTCTCTTGTTTCTAAATCTTGGAGATAATCATCATCTTCTGGAGCTGTCTTCTCGGTTACCCATACCAAGGATGCTGTTCAACCCTGGAACTGACCTCTCGTATAGCTGAGTGCAAGGTGTGTCAGGCAATGAGCTTTCTGAACTGCTACTTCTATAGCTATGAATATCTTGGAATTCCTCATGGCAAAAGGTTTAAGAGCACAAACATAGCAACTCCCCTTAGACGTCCTCTCTCCCACCTTTTTCATGTGCTAATACCACATGTTATTCCCCAAGTGTGCTGTGCTGTCTAGATAATTATTTAACTCATAATCATCTCCACTTGTACTTCTCCTGTGCCTCCCTCTTGCAAGGAGGTTGCATGCATAATGTTCATGAAGTATATCAATAAGGGTCCTACCTACATGGGGAATCATAGGAACACTTGTCGTAGAAATGGGTGTACTTACACGTGCCACTGCTGTGGGGCCAATCACAAATGATCTTTCAGTAATAGATTAATCTGTGAGGATCATTGATGTTAGAGTCAAAGGGACTTCTATCTTGCTAATGAAGTAAACATTATGGAGCAACCAAATCAGGAAAACAATGATAAATGCTGAGCATGCATATATGCATATATTATGCACCAATACATCAAAACCACCATTTACGATTCTCCACACGTTGTTGAACTGGCTCGCTTACCAAAACTGTACCATTCTCGACTTTCCTCATTGTGCCTGTTTACTGCTTTTAAGCAAGGAAAAAAACGTTTTAATCAGGCAACCTTGTTAAATGGTCAGGTAACTGTAGGATCTGTTCAACTATCGCCATAAGCAGCCTCTTAATTGCAGTGCCATTTTTAGGATCTTGCAGAAAAAACAGGTATATTAGTACTACCTCCATCAAGAGCATAATAATCTTGAAGTATATAAAAAAACAGCGAGAAGCAGACTATGGGCATCAGCATCTGTTAGAACGATTCAAATTAACCAAAGAGAAACTCAGTGAGGAACAAATCTTGAATTCGAACTCCAGGTTTGGCATATTTAATACTTCAACACTTTCTAAAGTCCAATTCAAAGATTCCTGTGACTCGAGAACTTGGTTTGTACCCTAGCTATAATATCTATAATATCTATAAAGAGTGTCCGGGGTGAGTGACAGTCCAAATGCACACTTGTATTTATTTGATGAGGAAGCATCCTTCTTCCTCATCATCGATCTGGTCTGGACAATACTGAACGTATTTTTCTTCTTGCCTTGTTTCTGAATCGATCATTGGGGCTGCATCACTCTCACCAGCATTTGACTTTATGTCTCTTATGTGGGTCCAGGGGGTCTCTCTTGTACTTTTACTGCTGCTGGAGTAATGTTCTCTATTAGAAAGAGACCACTAAAGAGTGGCTTGTGCCACTTCCAGGTGAAGTTATGTACTAAAACTGAATCTCCAATAAAAAGTCGAGGTACAGGAAGTAATTCTTGAAGTCTTGTTGCTTAATGGTCTTCATCTGCGCCCTGAGAAAAAATGCCCCTTGCGGGTTTATCTGCAATGACATAGATGCTAGCGGTCATACAGGTAAATTAAGCACGTAACTCACTTCCTAAAATGTCTGCAGTCTTCTGGGCATCAATTCTGCTCCTTGATGGAAGAGACAAAGGTGTTCTCATTCGCCTCCCTGTCACTAGCTTGTGGGGTCTGAGGTGGTTGTCTGACCCAGGCTGATTCCTTCATACATGAAATTCAAGGGGCAAGCAATACAGCCATCCCTTTTTCAGTGTCAATTTTAATTTCTCAATTTTCACTTTAAGGAGAGTGTTGAGTATCTCACATATCATGTTTGCTTGCGGGTGATATAGCAGAAGAAAATGTGATTTTAATACTAAGCAATAGACTAATCTGTTGAAATACTTAATTAACAACATGGGGCCAATTGTGGGATCTCAGCACCTCACATACTTCCCATCTGGGAAGGACTTCTCAGACTAAAAACTTCACTGTGCAAGTCGCATCAGGGTGTTTAGAAGGACCAGCTTTGATCCACCTGGAAAAGGGACACAACACCACTATCATATACCTGTATCCACTACATACTTTCAGCATAACAACATAATCAATATGTACATTCTGAAAAGGACCATTTGGTCGAGGAATCACTCCTCTGATTGTTCACAGTGTATGCCCAGCTGTAAACCTTTGACATACGATGCAATTTACTAAATATACTGCAACATGTTCTAACAGGTTTGGTACGAACAAGTCCTCTACAATAGCTGCTGTGAGGCTTTCCCTTGTTACATGCGCCGGGTAGTGCAGCTGTTCAAGCGCTACCTTTAACAATGCTACTGGCATCACTGGATTTCCAGTCCTTTCCTGTCACCATACTGATTCAGAGGAGGGACAAAGAACACCCCCTTCGTTTCCACAATTTCTGCTCTTCCTGTGGCGCACTAGCTTGAACTTCCATCAACTGTGTCTGTGAAAAAAGATTAAACTCCAATATTCTAATATGGTTTTACCCACTACAGGGTGTATGATCTTCCTGCTAAGTGGGAATATGCTAGCTGTCATCAAATACAAGAAAGATCATTCTATATAAGTATAACACAAGTGTACCCATTACTCACAAATCAGGGAACTCTGACCATCTATCTCAAAACAAATACAAGGAGAAGGAAATTCAATCAAAAAGTGATGTTCTTTGTATAAAAACAAATATCAATTTTATTCATTCAGACTGCAAGTAAAACCACCTGCTAAATCATCACAATAAACCTATTGTCCTAAAATCCTAAATGCAAAACTTAATTGCTCAATCACATAGATATTACTAAACACAAAAAGACATACAGTAATTGATACATTTCAACCATCAAGTAAAGCCAGTCAATATGGCTGGACATGACACAGTGATGGTTTGTTTCACCTAATTTTCCCGTTATGTCAAGATTTGCCCGACTTATATTATACGTTTCTGTACCATAAAGCTGATACTAGCTAGACATTCATCAGGGGCAACAAGTGTGTAGCAAATAATGTGTCTTGTAGGTGGCAGGAGAAAAGCCTTCTGGTTATTCCTTGTGTCACTCTTCAAAAATCTGTGTTTAAATGAAAGAAACATATATAAATCTATGTGCTTCAGCGATCCATTAATTGAACTGGCTAAAATTCTTCCCCCGCAAGGATAAATAAGTAAACTACTAATAGTGTTGATGCAAAAGTCTGCGTCATTGAATGATCAGACAACTGCTAAACTCCCATTGTAGTGCAACATCACAATCGCGATCAGCCCGCTGCCACTCAATGTGGTGCCTGCAAGGCAATCTGACTTCCTTAATAATTACATAAGCCTCTCAAGAATTACATGGCATGACAAAAAGTATGTCCAAACAACTCCTTACCTTCCCTCACACAACAAAACCAGAACCTTGTGGCTTGCAATATTTTATATTCTTCAATCTGTCAGTGTGCAACACTTCAAGGGATGAGAGATACTTAAATGTATCAGTCTGAGTAGGACATTTTTGGGCCAATAAGAAAGAGGTCCCATCAGAGAACACATGTCAGAAGAGTGACACAAGAAATAATCAGAAGGATTTTCTCCTGCCACCTACAAGACACATTATTTGCTACACATGTGTTGCCCCTGATGAATGTCCAGCTAGTAACGGCTTTATGGGACAGAAACTTATGTAAGTCGGGCGAATCTTGACATAACAGGAAAATTAGGTGGAACAAACCATCACTACGTCATGTCCAGCCATTGTGACTGGCTTTACATAATTGTTGAAACGTATTGACATGTACCAATTATTGTATGTCTTTTTTGTGTTTTGTAGTATCTATCTGATTGAGCAATTAAATTTTGTATTTATGATTTTAGGACAATAGGTTTATTGTGATGATTTAGTAGGTGGTTTTACTTGCAATCCGCATGAATAAAATTGATATTTGTTTTTATACAAAGAACATCACTTTTTTATTGAATTTCCATCGCCTTGTATGTGTTTTGAGTTAGATGGTCAGATCTCCCTGTTTTGTGAGTAATGGGTACACTTGTTCTATACTTATATAGAATGATCTTTCTTTTGTTTAATGACAACGTATTAAACCCTTCATTTACTGTCATAATCGTGACTATTTTATCCTTTACATATGAAGTATCAAAAATTGAAATATTTGGCAAATATGCAACCCTCTAGGCCTCTTTGTCTGTGGCTTCGTTCCCACAAGAGATAAAGTCAGTTTGCTTAGTATGTTCTGCGCATTTAACTATTACAATGGCTACTGGGAGTTGTAGTGCCTTAATAAGCCTATCCAATAATGCTGCATGTTGCACTGGAGTGCCATCTGCTCGGAGGTAGCCCCTTCTTTTCCAATGTGCTAGCTATGCATGCATGGTTGACGTCACATAGGTGGAGTCACTGTACTCTGTTACTTCCTGTCCTGCATGTTTCTCAAGCGTGACAATAAGCGCCACCAATTCTGCAGCTTGTCCTGAAAATTGAGACGTAGTCTTGCACTTGCTACCACTTCAAATTCACCATTGGCTCTGTGTCGTACAACAGCTGAACCGGAATGCCTTTCCCCACTAGTTTGATAGATTTTTGAAGAACCATCAATAAAGATAATCTCCTCTCCTGCTAACGCATTTTCCTTTACGCACATGATGTCATCATAGAATTCCTCGCTGTTAGCACAGTCATGGACATGCTCACCCTCTGCCACAGGCTCAGCTACAAACATGGCAAGGTTCATTATTTTACACCTGACTATTTTGATTGCTGTATTCGATATAACTACCTCATATGCGGAAGCTCTCTGAGATGTCAATATACCCTTAGGTTTCTCCGAAATGGCAAACAATGCATGCTCAACACGTAATGTCATAGAACACCCCATCACAATACTAGTAGATTTCTTCATTGTGAACGTGGCTGCTGTCAGCGATTGTTCGCAAGGAAAGTATCCTTTCATAATGGGATCCAGAATCCCACTATAATATGTCAGAGTTTTATCCCCTCTGTGTAAGCACTGCTGTCATAACTGTCCCATTAGTATGTGAAAATGAAAAAAGAACGCCTCATCATAGTTGGGAATTCCTAAAACTGGAGCTGCACAAATTGCTTTTTTCAGTTCTTCAAACCCTTCCTCCATTTCCTCAGTCCATGCAATGTTTTCCTTATTCACTTGTGCTTTCTTCAGACCCTGCAAAAGCGGTCTTGTATATGAACTATAATCAAACACCCATGCTCTAACATAGTTACATAATCCCATAAAACTATTGCATCTGCTTTACCGTGTGTGGTTTTACTGTTTTCATGATCGCCTCAGCTCTTTCAGGTGTGACCCTTTTTCCCTCATGTGAGATCAACTGGCCGATATACAACACTTATTCTTAACAATATTGTAACTTCTCTTTATTTACCTTATATCCCTTGTCTGCTATGATAGTCATTAACTGAATCAAGCATTGTCTGCACTCATATTCTGTTGTGCTACAAACAAAAATATAATTTATGTATGTATCACAATGCTTTTCAAATCAATATTGCTTAGGTCCATTTGAAGGACCCTATTAAAGATTGATGGAGACTCACAGTACCCTTGGGGCAACAAGTGCTTTTCAGTTTAGTTTGGTGAAACATAAAAGTTGTAAGATCTTGGGAGTCCTTATGCAAAGGGATGGAGAAAAATGAATCTTTTAAAGTTAATCACTGTAAAATACTGTGCTTCTGCTGGGATTCTACACATATCTACAACCCTCCCTTTGATTTCTTAATAGGGTACACCGCGGTACATGGTGACTCTGATGTCACTAAAATACCTTGCTCCATCATGGCTGATATAGTCTTAAAAATACCCTCTTCTACCTCTCGAGACATTGGGTACTGTCTTGCTCAAGGTAAAATTGCTCCTGGATTCAGCTTAATCTTAACCTCGCCTACCTCCGTCAATAGGCCTACATTAGAAGACTGTATTCCATAAAGAGTTTGGCACTTTTTCCAAATCTTCATCAAAAAATGCTGGGTCCTGTCGTACTATCACCATTCGCTGTGGGATCTCTCTTTTGTCTATTCTGATCCAATATGTAATGCTCATCTTGAATATCACTTCATCATCTGATGGATCATCTCTGAACATCTGTGACATCAGTCAATATATAACCTTTCCCAATGGCAATCACTGTTCTCCTTGGCCTGCCCTCATCATCGTCTCCTTCAAGCATGGCCATCTCCCCTCACACTATGGCTGCATTTAACTCTAGGGGAATAATCTGTCCCCCCTCTTCATCCAAAGGTATCTATGGCCTGAACAAAAACACATCAGGAATTCTCATAATCTTTCCCACTAAGCCAGGTAGCCATGTCAACAAAATGCGTACCCCATAAAGAAAGACATATGGCTCTAATGGCATCCCTCGCAGAGCCATTTGCACTGAAAAAGCTAATGTAAAATTTCCCACATTCATATAATGTATCCCTGGAGTAGAACACTCTATGTCTTCATCAGTAAAAGAAATCGTCATATTAGGTTTCATTATTAAGTCTCATCCTAGAATGTTATCTGGTGTCTGTCTTGAATACAATAATGGGACAGACATGTAACACTCGGCTATGGAAACTGGTAATTCATCAGTAAAAGGAACTCAGCTCGTAGCTCCAGAGAATCCTTGCGCATTCGTGGCATTTCCCGACATTGGGTATTTTCCCTCTCATATGCATGAACAAGTAGCTACTAAAAAAGAAAAATATTTGCCTCCTATTGCCACATCAACCCTTGGTTCCTCTTGAGGGTCTGGTAGCACTGAACACATAAAGTCACTTTGTGAGCTGTCCTATTGTGGGTACATACTTATTCCTGTACCCGTGAAAGGACTTCGTCCTACCACAGTGACACTCCCTACTCTAGATGTCCGTACCTGCCCTGTGTTGCATTCTGCTGTATCTGCATGGGTGCCTGCTGTGACTGCCCTTGTGCGGGATTCAACGGTGCTTGCTGTGGCTGCAATGCCTGTTACTTTTGTGGCACTTGTGCTTGATAAACTGTTTGATTTTGGGCAAACCCATCACTAGCTTGTGAGCTATGCTGGTGGATAACTGTCACCTCTCTTGGGAATTGCCCATTCTGTACATACCCTTGGCTTCAACATGTGCGCACAATTTGACCTGTCATCCCACATGTCCAACATAAAGGAGGAGCTCTTCTGACTTGTCACCCTTGATTAAATCCTCCTTGCACATTCTTCATATTGTGAAAACCACCTTGGTTATTCTGAAAACCACCCCTTCTTCTGTAGCCAATTCCTCTGCCTCGCGGCATAAAGCCATTCCCTCCTTGAGCCATTTGATGTTCACTATTTGCCTGCTATGTACCCACTGCTTGCTGGATTCCCAATTCTTCTCCACTTGTCAACACCTCCCCTTCTATGGCGTATTTTGACAATTTCTTTTGAACTAACTTGGCTTCCTCAAGTTTTCTAGCATCTTCCTTCTTCCAAAGTTTCTCTTACAACAGTCGACAGTGATGCACTCTAGTCAACTGTATCTCTGCCCATGTCTTCAATTGCATTCCCCCTAATTACTTGAGCTGTACTGTACCTGTTCTGGCAATCCGTGACATAAAATGTGGTAAAATACTGCCACTGGTTTCCCCACAGCTCCTGCGTTTCAAGAATCCATCGTTCCTGAATACTTTGAATGTAAGCAGGCAGATCTTCATCATCTTTCATTTTACGTGCCATTATTGCACCCATATCTGATGTATCAGGATACTGTACCATGAGCGCTCTCCAGACACCTGCTCTACAATTGTTAAATGGCGTTTCATCGTGCACTGTATTCTGTACCGTGACACTCGAGTATCCTGCTCTCGTCCAAATGTCATCAGCCCTTTCTGCAAGAATGGCAGCTAGGAGACCTTTAATGTCCCCTATTGCTAACATATTTCCCCCTGTCATTTTCTCTCACTCGTAGATCCATGTTCCTGCACCCACCGCTAAACTGTGAAGTTTCACCTTAAATTATCCTTATCCATTTGTGGCCATTTAATATACTGAGATCGGGCCCCTGCTTTCCCCAAGAAAGGGAACTGCGTGAATCCCAGCCTGCAATCGGCTCCCATCGTCTGCATATCAATAGTGGGGACAATGGTTCCTGATCTCCTTCTATCTAGCAAGGACCTCAGCCTGCTCAAATATGGTGCTGACTCTCCCTTGTCGCTATGTGATCCTTATTTAGGTTGCTCTGGATACGTTATAGGATCTGGAGTCCTATCTTTAGGCTGCTCTAAATCAGACATCTCACTTCCTTGCCTGTCTGCAAACATCCCTCAGAACCACATGCACCTCCTCCCTCTTCCCCACTGAAGGTTTCTTGTTCTTCATCTGACATATCTAGTCCCCAACTAGTATGGCCCTCTTCTCGTTCACCCTTGTCTAAAGTCAGCCTGTCTAAGGACAAGGCTCTATGCTCGAGACTAAACGGGTCTCTTTCTTTGCTTCGTGATTGGAAGACCAGGCACTGCTCTCCCTTCCCTCAGCTTCCTGATTTGCTTTCTTCTCTCAAGTCTTGATAGGCTTTTTCGATCCTATCTTTGATACTTCCAATGTCAAAATTCTTCTTTGGGGTTACGCTAGCTGGCCCTGATGCTGCTCCCTGTGATGGGAGGAACTTCTCTATATTGCCCCATGAAATTACTGGACTTGGTTCCATTAACTCTTTCTGAATGTGATCGCTATCATGCTCCCTGTGTCTCCTTTTTCGCTTCATTTCTTCATCTAATTCTCTTTGCTTTCTCACTTCCCACCTAACTCTTTCCTCTTCTTGTCTTTTCTCTTCCCTTATTTCATTCGCTTAATGCTCTTCTTCTTTCCTTCATCTTTGCATGCTTTTATCCCTTAATCTCTGCACTTTCCTCCTCTTCTCTCTTCTTTTCTTGCCTATCTTGTTCTTCAATTGCTCTCTGTCCATTGTCATATTTCATTTGCTCCTCTGCCCTTTCTTCCTTCTTTTTCTGTTCTTCCTGATACATCTGTTCCCATCTCTGTCTATTTTTTCTCTTATGTTCACCTCTTTCAATCACTTTTCTCATTCCTTGTGTTTTCTGTCCTGCTCATCTTGATCTTCCCTTTGCCTATTTTCCTTGATACTTTTCCCATCAAGCTTGAGCAATATCTGTCCTCCCATCCAATCGTTCTGTAGGAGCGTTACCTCGTCAGCTTTATCTTGTTCTCCTTTCTCTTAACCTCTCCTTCTATATCTGTGGTTACATTTGATCGTATGCTTTTCTCCTCCTTGTTCTGTAATAGCTTAAGGATCTCCTCCTTTATTCAAGTCTCTTCTGGACTATTGTCACTGCTAAAAGCAGGTGGTTCATTTATCGGGTTACCATACCCTGTCACCGCTTTTAGTTCCTTTAATTGATACAATACTGCATTTTCTGTACTATCGCTGTTTACTTCTGGTGAGGTAAGGGAAGCCGAAAGCTCAACACATTGCTCCTTGCACTGATTAAACATCCAATCTTCAGGTGGCAGATCTTCTCTCTCTTCCTGATACATCTTCCAGATCTATAAAATAGCAAACCTCTTTTCCGATTTCTTTCCCGTGTATGCAGCATGCATGTATGTGGTCATATGTTGCAATATGGCATGAACCTTTTATCTGCTGTACCTTTTACCCATTCTACACTATACTGTTTAAGTTTAGGTGCATGTTTTGGCATCGTTTTACAGTTGCATCAGTGGAGTAATATCTCCCATTGTGACAATTCTCAATTGACTGTCAATACTTACCACTTTTTATACAGATGTGATTCAGAAAAACAACAAATATGAGCATGCTCCAAACTTCGTCACTCAAAGCCTCTATCTCTCAATTACCCCAACTTACTTTTCGGTTGGCACTGACAATGACTAAAAAATAAGTAATAACTTTTTTATATCTATTTCACTTTACACAGCTTATTCCTGTCGCTCTCTGATACCGTTTTTCATCTACAAAATAAACTATATACAGACAAACTAGTCGACTTTTCATCTATATATAGATATATATTAAAAAGAAAGGAGGAGAGAGGGAAGACTGCACTCTCCGCGGATCCAATCACGTAAATCAACCCACAAGGAAAAAGAAGGGCACAGCTCACAATGGGTTATTGGAAAACATATTTAATAGAAATAGCACATGGTGTGCAGAACAAACGGCTGGGTAAACAGCAAATAAAACAGAGGCAGGACGCCTATAGGCACGAGCTGCTTACAACGCGTTTCACATATATATATACATACATTGGTACTCCTTTTCTCCCATCCCATAAAATACTCTGAGTTTGATTAATTCCCTATCATAAACCTGGTTATGTGCTGCCTATTTACACCCCGATTGGGGTTTGAAATGACTTCTTCTAGACCTGTCTTGAGGTAGGAAACCGGGCTCTATAAAAGCTCCTCATTTTCTTTTAATGCTCCTCGTTAATTTAACCAACCCCCGTTACGTTTCTACGTTACCACAATCCCATCCCTTCATTTGTCAGTCCCCTCATTCTACTCACAATTCGCTCTTCAGCTCAAGGCCTTTGGTATCGTCCCCTCCTCCAACCGACCACCATCACCTTCCATCCACTCAACGCCTGTGGAAACCAGGAGGGATTTTGTCAAAGAGGGACCCATACCACCTATATCGATCTTCTTGCAAGTTTTCTATATCGGTGGCTCTACACAGGAAACTTTGCGATCTTCTGGCTAGATGGCGGAGGGTGTTCAATTGTCCAAAACACTGGAAACCTACTGGTCGATGGGTACTCTAACCATCCTCCCTCTTCTACCACATGTACCTATAGGCCTTTAAGCAAGGTAATAATGTATTAGATGGATGGGGATGCAGAAGTTTCTCTTACACCAATAATTGGCAAAACGTACCTGTTTTATTTACAGTTCTCTAAAACAGGGAGTACAATGGACATCAATGGACGTTCGCTCCAGTCTCTCAATGTTTCACATGAAAAAACACATATTTATAACAAAAACCTGTTATCAGTGATGTCATACTACCTGGCAACATAAGAAAACCTACTTGGGGTTGTGATAGGCTTAAGTGGAACATCTATGTATACTTTCCATGGCGATGGGAATGTGATTTATCTCTAGCATCAGGTGATCAATGTATGCCCACCACTAGTGCAAGTCATCTTCGCTGTCATGAAATGCACGTTTCATTGGCTTTCAAAGTATAGGGCTCTTTGTAACGTAGCCCTCTATCATTGGATGGCATGCTTGTACCTTTCTGGAATATTTCACTCGCTAGCAGCACAAAAGCTGGTACCCAGATGCTTGTGGGTGGACTTGTCTAGGCTTTCCCACGTAATTACCCCACCATCCATCATCACTCCTGCTGTCTGACATTTGAATTGTCTTTGAACTCAGCCTTCCTAAGTATCCTGTGCCTGAGTATAAAGGGGAGTGTGAGCACAGTGTTATCTCCAGTCTCGATGTGGCTTGCCCAAAGTCTATTTCCATCTACAGCATGTGACAGGAGACTGTGTTTTAGCTACTTCCTCGCATATAATAATATTAAATGAATGAGACATTCATAGTGTTATCCATTGCACCTCAAACAGGAGCTCACCTCGCTTCTAACGTTCATTGTATCTTCTCAAATAGATAACTAGTTTCTTGGCTGTCTCAGCCCTTGACACTGGGCCAGACAAGCCTTCTCGAATCTTCCTCCATCATCAGCCGTCTTTCTTTGCTGCACCACACTTTCAGCCCTTTTCTGTTCATGCGGTCCTAGTTTGCTAAAATACGACGTGGAACATCAGTATTCTATACACATCTATATATTGCCGGCACCGCCTGCAGTCTATTCACTACATATAGCCAGGCTTATGATTACTTGGTCTACTTGGTTTACAGCATCGGTACAGTTATGAAGCGATTTGCATTTTCTTCAGTGCTCCTCGCACATGCATTCTTCATTCCTGCAGATGAAATGTTACCCAACTCTTCACTTTGTCATCAGATTCTATAAGGTTTATATATTTTCTTCCTTGGCATCTCTTCTTGGTGCATCATCCTTCCTTCATGTGACGTCACCCGTCTCTTGCCTTTGTCACTTCATACTTCTTCAGGAACCTCCTTTAAAAGACTGTAATTTCTATGCAGATACATCATCTAGGTCTTTATAAATGGATACCTAGGTTCGAGGATTCTTCGGGGGATAGGTACCATTATCGGCATTGTGCATGTCGCAATTTCCGTTTTCCAACATATAGGAAGAATGGGGGTGAGACTTCTGGTGGAGACATTTGGCTCCTCCTCTACAGTGTTTTTGTTGTTTGTGATGCCCGTCTTTCCTTTCCTTTACTGTGATTTTCATTACTGGACCTGACCTGCACACCTATCCCATGGACTTTTCCTGGAATTTTGTTTTTCTGGACTTTTTACCCTTTTTGGAAGTGTGTTGAACTTTATATTAAGTTCTTTTTACTGCATGGCACAGGATGCCTTTTGTTCACTCTCCTATTTTGATTTCTTGTCCAATAAATATGATTGGTTGGAATAGTTGTTAAACATGTCCTTGAGTGGTGCTTTCTTTGAAGGGGTTCAGTAGCAGGAGAGTAGTATGTGACATATTTGCATGGATACACTCACCTTTGCACCTGTACCGGAAGAAATGTTGCACTACTTCATCACACAGCACAAGCCCATTAATATTGTGCTGCTGATGACGGCCTTGTGTCTGTCTCTGGATAGCATTGTCCTTGTCATCAGACTCGTCATCTGTAATGGAATCATCAGGCAAGGTGATGTTGCTTATGATGGCCACATTGTCAACATGCAGCATATGGCAATGATTTTGCACACCTTTAATGGGTGGTACACTGGGACTGCACCACCAGAGTGGTGCTGATAGCAGAAGCACACCTTTAATTCACCAATGACCCCTTTCAATTATGCTGTGGGTGTGGGCATTGTTGTACCGCTGCTCCTGCTGAATACCTCGATTGCATAGTGGCGTACATGCAAAGGCTACAGTCTAGTGCATTCAAGGGCAGGTTGAGTGTTACATGGTTGTCATGCCTGTCATGACAACACCATTCATGCATAAGTGGCAGACAGGTGACAGACACGTTTTTATGAGTGACATGGCCACGGACAAGAGTGGCATGCTGTGTTTCTCAGCAAGTATTGTGCATGAGATCAAATGAACATTGTTTGTACCATGTCAGTGTACAGCATTACATGTCCAAAGTGAACATATGGGACCTTTTTGAACATCAATTCCGCTGCATGATTGGCATGGTGGGGGCAGACCAGTGCAGTCAGTAGAGTGATTGATTGCACTGTGCAATTAGGTGGCAGGGACCCGTAACATGTAGACATACACTTAGGTGGGTCCCCTCCACAGAATTGTGGTCTTTTGCATGGCCAAATGCAAACCTGCAGGGCAAAAGGTGGCGTACTAGAATTTGTGATGCCTTTTTACTTAAACATTTGCACTTCACTCTGCTAACTGACTAAAGGCTGTCTGCCATGTACGCATGTCAGACAATATTTACAATTGATCCCTATGTGGTATGCTACTTTTAGATGGCTACCTTTAGATGGCTACTTTTAGATGGTGTCATCTGGCAAGGGGATGTTGCGCCTAATGGTCACATTCCATGCCGGCGCAAATGCTGTGAGTATTTATATGTGGAGAGGAAAGCAATGGCGGAAATGTATGTTGTGTTCCACCCGCCTCCCCCCCATACATATGCAGCAAAATTAGGTGTGATGTAAGAACGAAAACATTAAAGCTTTATGCAAGGCTATTATGCATGCATTTCTAATATTAGACCCCACACCAAAATGGCAGCAATGAGTATGTTGGGCCCGAACTTACCCACTGAGCTGGGAGTGGGCAGGTGGTGCTATGTGGAGTAATTTATCTGCCAGCTGGTGGTTGTCAGTCATTGAAGGGGGAATTGGTCAGGGTTGCAAGTGTTACAGGGGGGTTGCAATACATTCTCTTTATGTTTTGATGTTTACGCCTGTGACAGTAAAGCCCATTTGCTTGTGTGTTTGCCATGGACAGGTAGCCCCCACCCCGTGTGAAAAGCCTGTGGGTACATCTTTCCAGGGTGTGCTGTACTCATTTCACATGAAACGGCACATGGGTTTACATGCACTGGTATGGTGGTGTGCTGTCTGGACACACCCAGCAGCCAGGTCCAGCGTTGATGCAGATACCCATGATGCGTCGAATTTTGTTGTGAGCCAGGATCATGAAGTCATGCATGGACCTTGGAAATCTGACACCGACGTTTTTGAAGTGCATGTCTGCATCACAGACCATTTGCTCATTGATTGAAAGCTGCATGTGTCTGTTGATGTCAACATGCACTTGTGTTCGGGGTGGTATGAGGGTCATATGCGTGCAATCCAGGGCTCCAACGACATAGGAGAAGCCTGTAATGGCATAAAAGCTTGCCTTGATGTGATGTGGGTACTGTAGGGCCTGCAGGGAAGGCAATCTGGTGTCACATCCATCTCATTATAGCAGATATGACCTGTGAGAGGTTGCGCAAGAAGCAGTACTGGGTGATGCCATGAACCAGGGAAACAGTGTGCTAAAAGCTTCCAGTGACCCAGACTGGCGGTGACTCCTCCTGCTGCTGCTCTAGTCGCCAGAGAGTGCTGTGGGCCGCTTCATTGCCCTGTCCCCACCTGATATCAGCACGGACCCTATGATTGGGTCATTGGACCCTTCCATGAAGTGGGCTTGAGCTGGCTCTGCCACCTCCGCACATCCAGCAGCACTCATGACGGCCCGGACTAGTGGTGATTCCTCCTGCTGCTGCTGCAGTTGCCGTTGAGCACTGCGGGGTGCTTCATCGCCCCACCTCCCCTGATCTCGATGCAGACCCTGTGACTCGGTCCGGTCATGGGTCCCTTCCAGGAAGTGGACTTGTGCTGGCTCTTCCACCTCAGCACATCCATCAGCCTTCCTGACTTCCAGACTGGCAGTAACGCCTCCTGATGCTGTTGCCGGTGAGCACTATCAGCTGCTCCATCATCCCGACCCATATCAGCGGGGACCGTGTGACTGGGTCACCGGACCCTTCCGAACTTGTATCCCCTAGGATGTCTGAACCCTTGGTGTCCCAGTCAAATGTCAACCATCTAAGGGTCTCTAACATTTTCCTCCTGTTTGGCCCTGTTAGGGCATGGTGTCCTGTTTACTTTCTATTTCTGTCCTCTTATGGCTCTCACTATATCATTCTCTGGGCTCATTTTTAGCCGTGGCCTTTTCATGCAGTTAGCCCTACTGGTTCATGGCAACATTGTGCAGCTATTGCAATATCCTTTGGCTTGGGCTGTTTTTTCCTTCCTTTTATATTTCGCCTATCACTGTTATTCATGTCTTTCTACTTTCCTACACATATTACCTATTGTTCCTCTCTTGTTCGATCCGGCATTCACTCTTCCTATAGTACAGCATTAGTCAACACTAAAAAACTCTTCTAGTCTAATCTTATTTTTTCTCTTGCATCTCATGCACAGCATCTCTTTCAATCTGTGGACTATCTTGTTTCTCCCCCTTTGCCTGATCCTTCCCTCAGTTCCTCTTTATTCTCTTTTGACTTTGTTACTTTCTTCTCAGAGTATGTGAATCACCTGAGAGCCTGGCTTTTTTCTGGATCTGTTTCCTGGGCTGGTCAACTTTCACCTCTGACCCCTCTTAAACAGAGTGTTCTACAAGGCTCTGTTCTCAGACCTCTCTTATTTTCAATCTATACTGACGCTTGCCTTTATCACTGAACCCTTTGGTCTATCGCATCACTTCTATGCCAACGATACTCAGGTCATATTTGGTCTTTTGCTTTCTCTGACTCTATTCATAGTAATGTTTCGAGCAGTCCCATCCTGAATGCATTTGTGGTTCCTACACCTTAACTCATCTAAAAAAGAAATCATCTTCTTTCCTTCCTCTGCTATTTCTCCTGCATCATCCCTCTTTTTTCCTCGGCTCTCAGTCTTGGAGTTATTTTTAATTCGAATCTAAGTTTTGAGCCCCACATCTCTGCTAGATCTTGTTGCCTCCAACTTTTTAACATTCAGAAAATTCATCCTCCCTTGATTTGTTCTGCTACTGGACGCCTTATTTCATATTTTGGTTTTTTCTAGGCTTGACTATTGTTCTGCCTTGCTTCTTGATCTTCCTACCTATCATCTTGCCCCCCTTGAGCTCTACCTTCAGTTCTGCTATTCGTATTCTTTTCCAGATTTCCCGATGATCTTCTATCTCTGTGGCTGTACAGTTCATTGCCTTGCTTTCCTTTGAATCCTGTGTGTTATTCCACATATTGTGCATTGTTTCAACATGTATTTGTGGTATGGCTCCTCTCGACCTGGCTTCTTTTAGTCTCATTCTCTGGGCTCATAATCTCTTTTTCTTCTGTTTACTCCTAAACACCCTTGTGCTTCCACTCTATTTCGATCTTTTACTCTGATTGCCCCAAGTTGTTTGAATGCCCTTCTTCTCTCTGTTTGCTCTTTCTCATCTATGTATTCTTCTTGCTCATCAATCAAAATCACACCTGCTGGTGTCTTGATGTGTTAATATTGTAATTCTTCATTTTGCTTTTTTGTACTGTACTTTTATGAATTCAAACAATGAAATTAAATGTCTGCATGGACTGGGCTTTACCCTGCAGGCCTGAAGGCTGACGCTGGCACATCTGTACAAGGGTGATCAATCACCTTAGCCCCATGCTCTGTTGTGACAATGGTACTCTACGATCCATGGTGCTTTCAAAAGTGAACCTGCTGTATACTGTGCGTTTTATGCAGTTACCACCTGTTGTGAGGTTTGCATGCCTTGTTTGTATGATTGTAGCCTGCTGTGTGCATGGGCAGGTGCATTTTATGGGTGTAAATGTAGGTGTCAAAGGGAATGCAATGTTTCAGTAGCCGTGCCTTAATCCACATACCATGGTGTCAATTCAATGTGTAAAATCATGGTATTATTGACATTGTGTAATGAGTGTTACGCTTGCTTTTTATGGAGTAAAGTCAGAGGGCATTTGGGTCCATGACCAGAATCATCGAAAAATCATGGCGTAAACGGTTTCTGCCACTAACGTACACCATGCTTTCATTGACCATGAGCGCCATAGTGTCCAATAAGAGGAATCCTGTATAAAAACAGTACTGCTATTGGAGAGAAATTCCAAAATCTTACATTCGAAGGCACACAAGTTCAGAAGGAAAGGATATGCGTTTTACACCGTCTCTGTGTAATTAGGTTTTTCACATATACAGTGGTATGCATATTCAATAGTTTGTTTTTATTTTTTTATTGTGATATTAGTTAGAATCTGACTTTTTACACATACAAAAGAATACATACTTAAAACATTATCACAAAACCAAGTACGAAAAACAGAAGGGAATTCAATTTAAAATTAGGCTTTCATATATAGGAGAAGAGAAGAAGAAAAAGAAAAATAGAACAAATCAACAAAAAACAAAAACAGAAAAGGAATATAGTTATCAGCTTTAAAATGCACAACAAGCATTCCCTTAACTATTCTCAGATAATAGATTCATACCCGTTAGAAATCAAATGACTTCATAAGTAAGAAAAGTTTCTTGACCTTGCACGAGTCTTTCCTAAAATAGAGTGGTATTGAGTAATTGCGGGTTGTGTACAAATCTTTGAAATCTTTTCTGTCTCAATGTCCACGTCCCCACACACTCTGACAACAAATTAATCGTAGTTTGCTTAACACCCTCTTCACATTTATCACAGATATAACATGGATAAACAATTGGATCTCTGATATGATTTAGTTCTAGAGTTAGGACCAGATTTTGTCTAAATCTTAAGAAATCTGATATTATTCTATGGTTTGAGGATTTTTTTAAGATAGGCCGGAAAGGATCGAATAGGCTTATCAATTTTTGTCCAGGAAGCCGATAGTTTGGCCTCTCTCATTTTCGCGATAATTCTAATCCAATCCTTTTGGGTTAGATGTTTCTTTACTATTAAAGGATTCTGGATTAGAATATCTATGGTAGTGTCTGCTGCTACCGATATTTTTTTACAGACAGAGCTTAGACTATTTAGAAATATGTTAGAAATATGTTATCTCTCTTTTCCAACTGATCTGCTGCATCCACATACATAGTTGCTTTTTGAGGGCACAGAATTAGTCTATATAGACTTAACCATTTCCATTCTAGCTCATATCTAAGACATGACATTGGTATACAGTTTGACAATAATAATACCCTTTTCCATAGGTGAGACTCTATTTTTTCCAAATTGAGTTCAAAAGACTGCAAATAGCACTCTAAACCATAACTAATGGAAGGAAGAACCATCGCCCCATAAAATTTTATCAGTGGAATTAGAGAGAATTTACAATATTTACTATGCACTTTTTTCATTTGCGCTCCTAATTTTCTTTGTTTGGGTTCTATTGTGATTAAGAAATGAGACATAGATGGGTAAGATGGAATCTCACAGCCCAAATAGTTAACCTATTTGCCTATTGGTACCATAATATCATTCAGTTGCCATGGATAGTGTTTAGTTATTTTTAGCAGATGTTTAAAGATTATGATCTAAGACTTGGCTGGATTTATAGTCAGATCATTCAAAGTAGCGTATTCAGATAATGCTGTCATAAGCCTCTGCAGCCCGACTTAGAGAATGATCCATGACCACTATGTCGTCTGCATAGGCAAGCCACGCTATTTTGCCTCCCCCAAACCTAGGCGCCACCAATCCTTTCTCCAATAACCATTTTGACAGGTCCGCCATGAATAGTATAAACAAAAAAGGATCCAAAAGACACCCCTGACAGACCCCCCTCTCTCTTTTCATATTCTTTGATAGAAGACCGGAATTTGTTAGTCTAACTCTGATAGCAGAGTCTTTGTGAAGATGTATAAGAATATTAAGGAGGCCATCCGGTAAGCCCCAGTTTTTTAGTTTGCACCACAGCCTCTTTCTGTTAATAGTATCAAATGCCTGGGAGAGATCCACCCAGGCAACAAAGAGGGGAATACCCATTTTAACAAAGGACAGTGATGAGATACAGTTGAGGATGAGTATATTCAAAGTAGTTGATAATCCTCTCCGGAATCCTGTTTGTTGGTTGGAGATTATATCATTAGAGGATGCCCAAATCTCCAAATCCGACAGGACTAGACTATTGAAAATCTTACCATCTGCATCAAAAAAGGGAGATTGGCCTATAATTAATCGGCAGAGACCGATCTCCCTTTTTGTAAACTGGAATAATAATAGCCTGTTTCCATATATCTGGAGTTATTTTTGTATCAATAATATTGTCAAACAAGATTTTCAGTAAATAGGCCTGCAGAGAAGGGTTATTTTTTAAAACTGAGTTCGATAGACCATTCGGCCCTGGTGCCCTTGAGTTGGAGGATTTCTTTATCAGGCGCATGATGTCCTCTACATCAAACTTGAGAGTCCATGTAGAGTCTTGCTGGTAATAATAAGATGCAGAGACAATCGGCACGTAGACCTTTCTAAAATGGCCCACACAAGCCTCTTCTTCTACTACTGATTCTGGGGTAAAATTACTGCAGGGTTTTGCATGATTAACAAGTCACCAGAAGTTCTTTGAGTTTTGGGAGGAAATAGCGTTCAGCATTTTGTCCCCTTGTTTTTGCAGAAACTTATATATATAGCTTCCAACCCAGTTCTTATATGTTTGATTTGGCTTTGACATAGCTTCTCATTTGTCACTGTTTCTTTGTTTATTTTGTTTTATTCGGCCCTTAGCTGTTTCTTTTTACCCTGGATCTGATTATCATAACCATATTTATGCCTTTTCTTTGGGTTGTTCTTTTCAGAAATTGGTAGGTTCTGAGACCATGTAAAGCCCATATAGTTGCTGGGTTTACATTGATTTCTCAAATCTTTAGCCGATAGCTTTCGCCAGATTGTCATTCAGAGTTTGGCACCCTTTTTCAAACTTTAAAACACAATATCCACCCAGATTTGTCTCCAGGGATTGCATATAGTACAGGTCTAATGATAACGCATCCATTTTTATACTAAAATCTAACATGGCATGGTCACAATCTGAAGTATGGGTGAGCTTTAGTGATACACATTTGTTAAAGATATTACCAGAAACAAAGACGTAGTCAATAGTAGAGAGGGAGCCACCTCTCTCCCAAGAACGTATGGATGGGATATCCCCCCTCACATTCCTGTTCAGCATAATCAAATGCCAGTCCAACATAAAATTAATCCACAGTTTTCCATTCATGAGCTTCTTTTTTGAGGAATGCAGAGTTGCATCTATATCAATACATTGCGAGTTAAAATCGCCCAGTATCATCAATTCATCTCTGGGAAATGTTATTAGAACTATAACCAGTAAATCAGAGAGCTGCTGTAAGAAGAGGCCTAAAGCAGACCCCACAGGATTCCAATATACTGTAATTACGATCTAATTGGATAGTATTGAAATTTCTTTGGTCTGGAATCTAATCACCAATATGCCCTGTAAATTATTTGATATCGAAGTACATTCCTCAAAACACTCTTTGTTACATGCTAACAACAAACCTCCATTTGGACGGCCGACCCCTTTGTGTTCAGCAGTTTGTTGGAAGACATAGAAACCTGCAATGCCCACCTCTTCAACTAACCATGTTTCATGTAGGGAGATCAGTCCAAAGTTATTAAAAATAAAATCTCTTTGATTGTCACCAACAAAAGAATTATATTCTCTGGAGTTCCATGATAGGCATCTAAGTTCTTGTTTTGCTAGAGCCTTTTTTCAGGCAGGCCCATCTTCTGGAAAATTTGTGTTAGGATTTCCGGTACCATATCCCAAAGATTTCCAGATCCCCTCCTCAATGAGTTCCCCCTTTCAGAGACCATGTTTAGGGCGACACTAGGATTAGTTCTTGATACAACATGGCCTCCTTTTTGGCCATTCCTCCTTTGACTCAAGCATAAACTCAGATGCTAATCTTGATTTCAGCTGAATTTCCGTTACTGTCGTGTTTGGATAGTTTGGGAAACTTACTTGGTCAATATCACTGGCGATAAGGAATTTCAACAAGCTCATTGATTTCATCTCTTCCAAGATGAATGATCGATTAATAGGAATCCTTTATTTATTGTCATTGGTCTTAGAGAGGATAATTCTCTGTGAGGGGAGGTTAATTGCCGTATTTTTCCCACTCGGACCAGAAAGTTAATTACAGTTTGAAAATGGGAGCTTTGTTCCCCATTGAATTCATTCGGCTATTATCGACATTTAAAGTACTTGGTTTTCCAAAAGTATGGCCCATAAATTCCCTTTCCTCTTCCTCTATAGCTTCATTTTTCTGTAAGTCCTTCTGTTGGAAAACTAGCACATTCGTCCCCATCATAGTTTCATGGACATCAGATGGTGCATTCTTCTTTGTTTGCTTCAAAAAGATTGGGGCAATTTTCAAAGAGGACGTGATAGTATTCACCTTTTGTTTCGAAGGAAGAAATATTGGGGCAATTTTGTTTGGGGGAGCCAGAAGATCTGTCAGACTACTCACTGTCACCTTGCTGATAGGTGGGGGAGCCTTGTTCAAGATCTTCTTTGACTCTGACCCTCCCATTTTTAGTTTTTGATTTTTGGCTGAACCTTGTTTAGGGCCTTTCCGAATGGACTTCACTCCAATAGGCAGAGTCAGCTTTTTCAGAGTTTTAGCAGAATGCTTTATGTTAGGTATACAAGGTTCAGACTCTTTTTGGTTTGCACTCATGTTTTTTTTTTCTTTTTTCCCTTTTGTAATTCTTCAGTTTTCTTTTTTCTTTTTCTTTTGGACTTTCCATTCAGCTTCTTAACAGTATTGGGTAAAGATCCCATGTTACCGGTCTGCTCTTCTACCGTGTCCGCTTGTTGAGACATCATCATTTGCAGTTGGTACAATTTTGTCCTCTGCCAATTGGGCAAGGCGCATAAATTCTTCCATCGTGGAGGCCTACAGCGGTGTATCATCCCAGTCATCTGCCATCTCACGGTCCTCTTGCTTCATGGGCTTAGTAGATTCGTTTCTGTTTTTTTGGCCCTGTTCCCATGTTTCTTTTAGAAGAGACAAGATCTCTTTAGTTTCCACTCCGTGTGAGCATAAAATATCCATTTTACTTATTTGCGCTTCGTGAAAGGACTGCCACAGGTTTCTTGAGACAATTCTCTCCTCGTTTGTAGTTGTTTTAGTGCCACCATATTTGAGTCCAGTGACTCCATATCCTTTGATAGTTCCAACAAAATTCCAGAGTGCATTTCCACTTTCGATTTAATATTTTCAAAGACATTAACCAGCGAGGTTAGTACTAAGTTTAAATCTATGATGGTCAGAGGGCTCAAATCTTCCTCTACATTTAGTGGTGATGTTGCATTCTCATTTTGATATTCATAAGCTTGGGTAGTTGTTTTGCATTTTAGTGGAGCAGTATTCAGAGATGCATGCCAGTTACCCGATATTGGATTTTGCTCCATTGATAAATCCGAGTTTTGTAGCTGTGAGGAAACAGCCGAGGAGAGTGCACTGATCACAATTTGATTGTCAGGGTTATTTAATGCTTGATTTGGTTGAGGAAGTTGATCCATAGGTATAAGAGCATTATCTTTTGTTATAGCCTCAGTTGGTCTAAAAATATGATCTTCGATAGCATTTTTCATTGTCGCAGCCGTGACCGTAAAGCTTACATTGGAGATTAGAGCAGTTTGTGCTGGAGTGCTTAAGTGAGAAGCATGAGGTAAGCCTTTTTTTTAACTATCTTAAAAGCCGATAGTCCAGAGCTAGTAGGTACTTCCGTGTCTTCAACGAAAGTGCTCATTGGCGGTAAAAAGATACCACCTTCCACTTTGAAATGGGAGAATAGGAGATTTTTTTCTGCATTTCGGTGAGCCACAGGAGTGGATAGAGCTTGTGTCTCTTGAGACAGTTGTTTGTCCGCCATTGGTCCACTTCGTAAATTATATGTAGTTGACATTTTCCTTGCTTGCCACCGGCATACAGCTTTTGCAAAATCTGCACTTAGTGATTTGCGCTCACAAGTTCCAGCTGAGTCAAAGGTCTATAGACCCACAGTCCTCAAGATCGGATCTTATGTAGGTGGCAAAATGGATAGGAATGCCCTTGAGAAAAGAAGCAAAGAGCACAGTTCACAGAGGTAAACTCTCTTCCTCGCCGTTACGGCATAGTGCAGAATTTATACTATTGTTGGGATCAGATAGGAGTGTAAATTAAGCACAATATCGTCATTGATATAAACCCTGGGGAGCACGAGATCAAAGGATAAAAATCCAACAGTCTCTCACGCTTCCCGAAATGGGTTCTTAACAATGTACAGTGACGCTGATCAGCCTTACCTTTCTTTTATGGCATTTAGAGTAGGGACAATCCGCCAGGACGTGTTTTACAAAGTTATTCAGATAAGAAAAGAGTCAGGGTGGCCCCTCCTCCCGACACTCCAGTAAGAACAGCAAAAACAGCAGCTTCAGACGCGTTGCCCTTGTCTCCGCGTAGAGCTTAGCGCCGCAAGGCTCATGTGAGCAGCCTTAAATCAGCTGCTTCCCCTGATGGGCGTGGCCAGAGGGGACAAGTCCCTTAAGGAAACAGGAGCAGCTGTGTGCAGACAACTGGTAAAGGCAAGTTCTTGGGAAGCTGAAATCCACGGTATCACAGTATCACGGTATCACGGTATCACGGTATCAGTTCAGTTCTGCAGTAGTCACAGAACACATGAGCTCCCGGAAAGCATAGGATTCACTCTTTATAAGCGTTCAACTGTCCCAGTACAGCAAAAACCACAGCTCGCGATGTGTTGTCCTTGTCTCCGCGTAGGTCTTAGCCCTATATTCCATAGTTATAAGCAGACTAACATTTTTCCAATTAAAACGTATATAAGCATCTTCCTGGCAGTCACAGCCAAATGATTGCTTGCTTGCTTGCAGTGATTGCAATGCCCCACCTGACTAAGAAAAACACTGTGCACTCATGTGTGGGGACTAGAATATTGTCAGATGGTTCTACATGTTTCTGCAGCCTCTATGTTGTGCTAGGATGGTACAATAGGTTAACCTGAGGTACTTGGTCCCACTTGCACACAAATGGTAGAACTAATACATACATATTCCATAAGACTCCAAGATGCTAAATACAAATGTATCTTCGTTGTGCCTCATATTTGACAGAGCCTTAATGATGCACATACAAAGTGGCAAATACAACATACTTTACCACTTTTTCAATGATGAAGTTTCCACAGTTGAATAGGCAGGCTCTTTTTTAATAATGGGTACAAATCATATCTGCTCAGACATCCAAACTTGTCATACATGATGCCTCCATCCTTATCCCTTCGAGGATGTATACATTGGGCCTAAAGGTTGTATGTGAGTCGTAGTAGTATCAGGTCATATTCTGGCACTGTCAATGTGGTTGCCTTAAAGATTTCAGGTTCAAGGTTGGCCATAATGTATCATGAATCCTTTGTCTATCATCAGGCCATCGTTTTTCAGGTTTAGAATCTTCAAGTATGTGAGCTTCCATATTCTTCTTAGTGTGATATTCGAGAGTTCACCTTTTAGTACCATCATTGAAAAGTCATGCAGTGAATGCCTGTCTTGTGTGAAGTGTTGGTCAACTGGTGTTACTGTTTGGTGATTCAAGAAGGCGTTTTTTATGCAGGTTCATTCTTTGTCATAGTTTCTTGCAAGTCTCACCAACACACTTTCCTTGTGGACATTTCTTGCATTGTTGAGGTATACCACTTTGGATGTTTTGCAATTGTATGTTCCTTGTAACTCTAATTTGTTTGTTCTGTGGAGTTTTTACAACTGATTTGGTGCATACGTGTAAGCAGGTTTTGCATTTCACGCCAATTTTCTCCTGCTATTTCTGTTCTTGATATGTTAGAACTAGGCTTCTGGTGAGGGACCATGCAAGGTTTCTTGGTTATTGGTATGTAATTAAAGGGGTTTCCTTGAAGATGACACCAAGCTCCATATCACTGTGAAATATTGATTGTAGGTCCTTAACAATTCTATTCAGTTATGTTTGTGCTGGATGGTATGTGACAACCAGGGTATTCTTTCTGTGGGTTTACTGACTCTGTATTGAAGCAGGTCATTTCTGGGTAGTGCCAATGCCCGTTCAAATTCCTTGTTAATTTGTCTGGATGAGTGGCCCTTTTGTAAGAAGCAGATATGAAGTTTGGCAAGTTGGTTGTCTCTTGTGTTCTGGTTTGAGCAAGTAGGTTACTATAGGATGGCCAAGCTATATAGGATAGATTGTTTTGTGTGGCTTGGATGACGCTTGTCCTGTGAAGGTATTTATTCCTGTCTGTTTGTTTCCTGTATACCGTTGTTTGTAGGTGACCGTTGATTTCAACCGAAATGGTGGTGTCCAGGAAGTGCATGGTCACCTTAGAGTATTCCATGGTGAGCTTAGTGCAGTGATGGGAGCTATTTAGGGAAACACAAAACAGTTTAATGGAATCCTCACTGTCTGTCCAAATAAAGAAAATGTCATAGATGTAGCACATTTATAACAGTGGTATATGGGATTGTTGTTGTAAAAACTACTACTCCATGTCTGCCAGGAAAAGGTTTGCTTACAGGGGCGCCATTTGTGTGCCATGGCAGTTCCAGTGTTTTGTAGTTAATGCCTTCCATTAAAGCAGAAATGATTGTGTGTAAGTATGAATCTCATGAGATCTGCTACGGCTCTAATTGGGATATCTGTCTCGGGGGTTGTGTTTTGCAGGAAACTCCGGAATGCAGCTATTCCATCATCCTGTGGAATGTTGGAATAAGGTAAGGTGACATCCAATGTGGCCAATAGTGCATGCTTTGGTACACATTCTACCTCTTGAATCTTCCTTAAAAAATGTGTTATGTCTTGTACAAAGCTGTTTGTGCCCATCAACAGAGGTTTTATGATCAATTCAATATATCAAGATATGGCTTTGGTTAATGTATTGATCTCAGAGATGATTGGACAGCCTGGTTTTCCTAGTTTATGTTTTTTTGGAGAGCATATAGATGTTTCAGGAATCAGATTGTTTGGTATCAGATGTTGGAGGTGTTCTCCCATCCACACTGCTTGGCATAGAGTTGATGATTTGGTCAAGAGTTGTTTTTGTTCCCCATGGTCATCACCCAGTCCTTGGTAATACTCTGGGTCAAGAAGGTGTATGCATGCCTCTGCTTTCTGTACATCCATGGCCACAACAGCTCCACCCTTGTCTGCAGGTGTTCACATGATTTTATTCTTGTCGGGAGTCTTCTAATTGCCCTTCTTTCTTGGAGGTAAGGTTCTGTTTAGTTATATGTTGTTTTTAGAGTATGTTAGAACTTACATATTTTCGGAGAGAGTTAACATATGCCTTGAGTTTCGAGTTGCCGCCATATACAGATGTCCAATATGAGCGTTTTTATTTTTCAAGGCATCATAATCTGGCCCAGCTCTTTGTACATATTTCTGCCCATGAAAATATTTCTTGTGACTTAAGCGCTGTATGTAGTCTTCGATTTCCCCTCAAAGTTGAATTTTGCCAAGATCCTGGCTGGGGTAGAATGTCAGTCCCTTGGAAAGTACAGATTCTTCTGCATGTATAAATTCATGTGTTATTGGGATTTCAGTGTTGGTTCTGTTCAGAGTGTGGATTACTCTTTCAGGGGGTGCCTTGAACCTTCCATGTTCTCTGTGGACTTTGCACCATTCCTTGTAGATCATGGATATTCCTGTTTTTACGAATTAATAAAGCATCCAGTGTGTTTTGATTATTTAGTTTCAGCTCGTAGTTGGGGTAATTTGCCATGTATTTGCTCTCTCAGCTCTGTTGTGAGATTATTTATATCATTCATCAGTCTCGTTCTCAAGGAGTACAGCTTGTATATGAGATAATTCCTTTTGTTTTCTGATGTGTTTCTTCATGCCTGTTCAGCATATGCTGTGCTGTGGGTAGTCCTCAGTGGGTTTGAGATCCTGAGTCCTTTTAGTATCAGATTTTGTTTCTTGCAAGCAGTCAAAAAAGAAATGTTGCTGTCCGGCTGTGCTTCTTTCCTCCTCATTTGGCAGATGTGCCAATAAGACACTATTATGGTAGTATGAGAGTTCCATAAGCTTTTAAGTCTCAGAGACTTCCTAATTATATTGTAAATATACAAATCCAACGTCCTAAAGGTGTGCCCAAGTATATGATAAAACAACTTTTTTAGCAAGGCATTAGACCCCTGCTGGTGATGTAGATGTTACGTGTTGTTGTTAGTTTGATGTTGTATTTAGGGTAGATGCATTTTTGCTACACTCCCGGGAACTTTTAGGCTGTGTGCTGAACAGAAAAACACACGTGTAGCAAACCACTAATTATTATATTGGATGTTTGTAATTATATCCATATTATTGGATGATGTTAAGTAGTTTGGATTTATTTGGAATGTGTAGATTGAGATTTAGCAAGTATAGATGTTTGTTTTTGTACTGAGCAAGAGGTCTGCCATGTTGAAGCACGCTATTGTTACAGGCTGCAGGTGTTGCTCTACTAGGATGTTCAGCCACATTTTGTAGCTATGGTCATTTAATTGAAATGTAAGGTTGCAGCTGGATAGGAGACTGCAAGCAGCAAAGGTCAGAATGAGAAGAGTTACCAAAGTGTTCAGCAAATTGTTGTGAGGAGGAAAGTTCTCAGGAGCCTCAAATGGGGCTCGAGGCAGCATGTGCCTTTCCAGAGGATCGCCAAATGAATACACGATGGTTGTGAAGTACACAGTGAGACACAGAAGAAAGAACACATGGTAGCATTGCCAAATTGAAGAACTAGGATGTGTGCACAGCGCCACCACTGAGAACAGGGCATCTTGTCAGGAGGTAAAATTATCAATTTAAAGCACACAAATAGACGAAATGAGTTTCCAGAAGCAGGAACACACTCACATTTATTCATGCAACTATGCATTGTGAACAGATAACTAGGAGGTCACTTCCAGAGTGGGCAGCTTGTCTCAAGAGGGGAGATGCAGGTCCAAAGGGAGGAAGGCCAAAGGGCCAATCATGGGTGAGGGATTGTGTTTTTTTCCAAAGGATGCAACAAAGATTTGACCTCACTGATTTCCACTCACAATATCATTGATCCATTGCAGTGAGATGCTACAGCCTGAGCTATCTCAGGTGTCACTGTGCAATTAGGATATAGCTTTTTTTATCAACCACATTGTGAAGAGTGCCAACCAATCAGACTATGACATTTTCACCTGACTATTAAATTATGCCATTATGGGCGGCTGGGGTATTTAAGTTGTTGCATGAAAAGGAAATCCCCAATCCGATTTTCAATTTATATTGTTATTTAGGGGGTCAAAGACGATTAGCCTATGAAAACATTTGGATTATAAATAATGGTGCATTTGCAGAATATGGACATTCTGTGGTTTACCTCCTTAAATTCTGTAGCCTGGAATGCATGTGCTCAGTCTTTTTGCAGTTCAGTTCAACGGACCTGTCTGACATTCTCCATAACATATGTTGAGAATAAAGAGCTGTTTCTTTTTGCTAGTTGTACACTCCATTTTTTATTACTCTTGTGTTATTTTTTTTGTTATACCTTTGGGGGACTGCACCTTTACATTATGGTAGTCACAAGACAAATGAGCAGCAAAAGAAAACACAGACAGAGCGGGACAGAAACAACAGTTGGCCAACACTTTACACAAGATGCTGCATGGCCTGTTAGTGATGATGCAGAAATGTGACCCCTCAAAGACCACACAAAAAAGAACATGAGAGTTTAAGTACTTAAAGATTCTAAACCTGGAACATGCTGGTCTGAATATAGGACAATGACACACTATGGCCTACTTTGAGCCTGCGACATTAAAGGCAACACACTGACAGTACCTAAATATGGCCTGCTGATACAACCTCTCATATACAACTTTTAGACACAGTGCTTAGATCCCTAAATGGGTAAGGCCGCAGGCATCATGTATGGCTATTTTGGATGTCTAAGCAGAAATTATTGGTACCCCTTATTAAAGAAGAGTCAAGCCCATTATACTGTGGAAACCTCTTCATTGGAACCGTGGTAAAGTATGTTTGTGTTTGCCACTTTGTATGTGAGTCATTAAGGTTCTTTCAAATATGATTCACAAATAGGATACATTTGGACATAGCACCATGGAAGCGTAGGGACTATTTATGTATTAGTTCCACTAATTGCGTGCAAATAGGCTTAAATAACTAAGGGTAACATGTTGTACCACCATTGCACAACATGATGTTGCAGAAACATTTGGAAACCTCTGGTAATGCTTTAGACCCCACAGACGGGTGCACAGTGTTTTTCCTAGTCAGGTGGCCATTACAATTACTGCAAGCAAGCTAGCAAGCATTTGCCTGTGACTGCCAAGATGATACATATACACGTTTTAATGGGAATAACGTGAGTCTGTTTGTAGCATTGGAAAATGCATACCACTGTACATGCAAAAACCCTAACTGCGCAGGGAAGGTGAGAAAACGCACATCCTTCCCACCTCAACTTGTGCCTTTGTATCAAACATTTTGGAATTTCTCTATAATAGCATCACTGTTTTTATGCTCATTAGACACTACGCTTGTAAACGTTTGGACACATTGCGCATTACATGCAAAATATTGAACATTATGGCCCTGCTCGAAATGTGACCTCTCTTAGAGGAGACCTGCCCCCCAGTGTCTGATCATATGTATGTTTTATTTCCAATCTATTGCCCTTTAGATAAAGGAGTCATGCAACACTGAATTCCTGTCATATTTTTTTCATGCAGCCAATGGAGTTTAAAGTAGGAGACTCCCTTGGCTTTTTTCCATATACAAACAGTGCTCTGTGTGTGTTTTCATTTGTTGCTCCTTTCACTTGTCAACACCATATGATTTCGAAAGATTATGTAACTATCTTGAAACACCATTTGTTGTATAGGTGTCTTACAAATATCAAATAAATAAATAAATAAATACAATCCTAGCAAAATATTTTGTTAGATCAATAAAAGGTATCAAAACTTGGACTTCGCCTGACGTTAAAACTGGACTAACATGTCCCACATTTAAATCATGAAAATTTAAAAATATCATTTGACCAAAATATATTATTATATTCTCAGTATAAAATGCTAGACTATGTTCAGTGATGGACATAAACAATGCCTAAAGATGACATTTACAGAAACATCTCCACACTGTGTTCATTTAGCACCTTACCTCATTCCTCAGGTGCAAAATAATAAAACAAATAATGATGATTGAATATATGCTAACTAGTTATGATGGCACTCCTACATATATTAAGACTCTCCAACATACTCACATCCAGGGCAATCCCAAAGTAGGCACGGTCCCTTTTAATAAAAGTACAATCATTTCATAGCCAAATTCTCCTATTAAACTGCTTTTAATAAAATGGCGTAGCCCCTTGCTCTTTCACCGTTTTACCAACTATCATATGTTTTTTGTCCAAACACTCACCATGCAGTGAGTGAATGAGAAGATAATTACAGTTCTATGTCGTTTTGCCGACATGAGTTTTTCTAAAAAAAATGTTTTCTAAGAAATTATTTCGAAAAAAGCTCAACTACATTGAATGTATATTTGGAGGGGTCCCCCCAAAGCGCACCTTTCCCTATAGTATAAACCCTACCCGAACCACTCCCCAGTCCGTGTTAAAACTTACCTCGCCCCCCCCCCAAAATATTTCGATAAGTTATTTCAATGTAATTTCTTCAAAAATAATGACTTGGAAAAAACACCTGTTGGCAAATCAATGCGAAACTGATAATTTCACACCTGCATATATTTATTAAAAATAGCATAAGGGAGCAGATCCTGTGCTTAGCTTTCAAGTGTTCCATTGATTACTATTGGTTCTCCTCATACATTGATCCCAAGTAATGAACACACACAGTTTTTCATGCTTTAGCTGCCCAGTACGAGAAAGCACATGGGAGATATTTCTAAAAACATATGAGGAAAATCGACAAAGCCTATATATCTGCATAGAGAAATGTGTTCATATATACTTGCAGTCCCCTCGATCTAAATCTTTTAAAACGTTTTGAGTCACCAAATGTGGTCGTTCCTGCCAAACTTAATTCAGGCATGTATACATGAATTCAGATGGTGGAGTCATTTACCTACCCCTCGCCAATTACCCACTTTATCTGATTCTTCTGAGCAGTCCATATGAATAGAATACAATTTCCTATGCACAGTCAACCATCATTCCATTCCTTAAACAATCGCTTAATGACTCTGAAGAGTGTGTTTTTTTTCAAATGTAATCTAAAATTAGACTATTTACTTGCTTGGCTTGCACACTTGTCAACTGAAATTAGAGTTTCAGAAAGATGTAGTAAATTATGGCCAATATAGTGATTTAGCAATATAGTAGTATGGTAATTTTGACCAAATTTATCCACACAAGCATTGTTCTAGACAGAGAGGACGACTGTTAAAACAAATCCTGTGCCTCATCAACATCTCTCTAGAAATTAATCTTAGGTATTTTCTCAAATTCTTGGCATAATTAAATGACTAGATATGTAGCCAGGTCCATTCAAACTCCATTACTGTCAGGTGCATTGAAAGCCAAAATGTTTGGCATATGGACGTTTTTAATTCTCATAAAAGGTTAGAAAATATAACATAAGATGACTTAGAGCATGCAACTCTATAAGGTGGCATGTTAGAGGTCCCAATGCATTCCTTCCATTTCAAAACAACACTGTACTGAAGACGAATAGCACCTTAAAAGTTGGAGTGAAATAGCGTAAATTTAAACATCACGTAAGGAGTTGTTAAAACTCTGCACAGTGCTATTATAGTGGTCCAATGGTAGGCCAGCTCTGTCAGTGAAATATACTCATGAGGATTGACACATTAAAAGTGGATTTGGGAAATTATGAAATTGTATTAAAGCTGAGTGGTGAAAGATAACATAAACAGGGCATACAACGCTGCAACAGAAACATTTTACAGGTTGAAATGTAGTCTATTGCTATCTGCAAAGAATACTGACGAGCAATGGCACCTTAAATGTTGATGTGGTGAAGGTTGAAGGTGAAGGTTGAAATTCGCATAAAAGCCTACTAGCAAAAAATAACAACATTCATATCACCTTCAATTCCAAAAGACGGCATTACCTCAATATTGGCAAAGTACACTGAAGATGCATGACACGTAAACATTTTGATTAAGACAAAACATAATATAAATAGCAAATACAACTCAATACAACAATATTTTAGAGGTCCAAATATAGTGCATCATTATGAGCAAAGTATACTGATGAGGAGTGACACCTTAAAAGTTTTATTCGCTGACATTTTAAATTCATGTAAAAGTAGGAAAACATAATGTCATAACATAAATCTGTCACACTATGCTATAAAATGACGGTTTTGAGGTACATAGTAATGCAACCCAACATGTTTCCCTCATGCAGCAGCCCGTACACTGGCCCTATTACTGAGACACTCCTTTCTCACCTTGTTTGTGTTCTGCAGCAAGACGGGCCCGCCCGTTCTTCTCGCCAAGTGCTTTGGTCAGATCACACAACGCCTTTTCTGCATCCAGAGCCTCCAGTGCACACTGCAACAAAGCTACAGAAAATGTAATAGTCTCACTTTGCTTTGAATTCCTAGATGACAAGCTGGAGAGAAGCTTGTAAGTGCCATGATTCAGGTAACTAAGTTGGAGTGGACATGACATCCCATGTGATCCACTACAGCAAATTCTTCTCCCCAGTGCCCTTCTGCCAATAATGTTGTCCTCAATGAACTTGGCTCTGTAAGAAAGGGGGGCAAGGTGTGTTAGTCAGATAGTGGAAGGCAGATGCAGAAACATGTGGAGGTGATGGATGCAGGTCGGAAGTGTGCTGATAGGAAAATCACTGTGTTGTTTGTGGTTGGTACAGACCACATTGGCTAGCCGTATGGGCAGCCCCCAGATTGTGAATTGTAGGAATTGACAGAATGGTTGTTGATAGAATATGGAAAGGGTCTGCGTTTTTGAAGTTCACAAGGCCTGGTCGGTCATCTGAAGGAGTGTGGGTAGTGTGAGGATGCAAGAATCTAGCGTAGAGGAGTTAACTTAGGTGATCCAAGGGGGGTTAAGATGCTGCTTGCTGGCTTTTGATTGTAGATTTTCTTGAGATTCAGGCATGGGTCAGTGTCACACGCCAGAGTATCCATCAATACAATTGGGTTCCCACAGATGGTAGTGCTAAGGGTTTCCCAATTGCTTGACTGAAAGCAGTGCACATTTCTGGTTAACAGTCTGGTCGTTGTTAGTATCTTTCAGTTATTTCAAAGTGGTTGGTCGAAAGCCACTTCTTGAGTTGTTTCTTGAAAGTCAGGTGGTTGAAAGTCAGGTGGTTCAGAAACAGCATTTGACAATGGCTCTAATCTGTGGATCAAGGGTGAAGGTGGTTGCATTTTGTTTACAAGATTCCTTAATGTGCTTGGTGGGATCAGGCAAGGGCCCATCTTGTCAGGCCAAGGGAATGTGACCTAGCAGTTCAGAGCGAGCTGGCACTTTTCTGGGGGAGGGGCAAAGCTTGCATTTGTTATGTTATGGAATATGCTCTTGTAAAGTACCAAACAAAGACTGAGATGTAAGAATGCTGGATAATCAGACAGGAACAATTAGTAGATTTAGAGAATAACATTTGTGTAAAAGAAAGGTTGTACATCTTTATTGGAACTTTAAGTATTTGAATTAGATCACAAGGCAAGTTGGAGGCTGTTCCATTGTTGGTACCTTGTGCAACCAAGGTCTCCCCCCCAACTGATTTTACTCAGAACCTTGGAATGATAAATATGAGCTGATGTTTAGAGAATAATATCCTGACAGCAACATAGTGATTACATCTGGCTTGAAGGTAGAGTGAAACTGTTGTATCAAAGCATTTATGAGCGAGAATCACCACATTAAAGTGTATTCTGACTCATACATGTAACCCGTGCAATTGTTAAAGGACAGGGGATACCTGTGCAATGTAGGGAGTTATGATGCCTTATCGAGTGGCATTAATCTCCAGAAGCGGAAGTCTTGACATCAACCTCTGGTTGGCACCCATTAAAAGAGCACTGCAGCAGTTTAGTCATGGTCTGATGATAGCCCCACTAATGGATTTGAAAAGACTTCATTAAGATGTGGTCTCATTTGTTAAAATAATGACAGGTAGAAGCTGGTATCACTAACAACGCAGGTAACCGGTGGGGTACATTGGGGAGGCTATGCAGTGGAGGAGAATCAAGTCCAAAAGAAGTAGGGATATTCAGGAATGCTTTTCTCATTGTCTGTGGTTTGATTATGACTGGCTTCATTTTATTACAATTTAAACTGCACAAGTAATTATTGACCCCTTGTTTAATGGAGGAAATAATGTTGAAAATGCCTGCTAAATGTGTTTCCACTTCTATATTGGCATGACAGGTCAACAGCATGGTCTGGACGGTTGCCCATAACAATGACAGCAATTTTGATTAATTCAATACTTTCCAGGTATCAATCTTCACATTTGCTAATGTGACCCTCAGTTGGACGGGTATACCCAGTCCGAAGCTTCAAACCTGCTGTGCTTGAGACCCAAGCTGTACCTCACTGATGGTGTCCACTGAGGCTGGAGCATGTCTGGGGTTACATGTGGTTTCGTGCAGAAGTCATGTGACCAAACGAGTTGGTCTGGTATGGAAAAATGATGGCGTGGATGGTTGTTGAGCAAGGCTAAAGGATAAGATCAACCCAAAACTCTCTGAACATCAACCTCTAATTTTGCAGTAAGCACTCAGCCTCACAATGGAGCCCGCAGGCACAACTTTACATTCCACGCATCGGGGGGATAGCTCAGGGGCAACGTGCTTGCCTTGGAAGCAAGACAACATGGAGCAACACAGGTTCGATCCCCGGATACGCTCTTAGAAACCTCTGGGTATCAAGCGTGTTATAAATAACAAATCGTATCATATCATGCACTGACGCAGTGGAGGTACTGCCCCAGCATTCATAGAATAGTGAATCTCAGAGTGACAGGGGGCAAACCAGGGGGCAATGGGATTGGGCATATGCAGAATCGAAAGTTTTGATGTGCTCAACCACAGAAAAGCCTGTTTTATGGATTGTAAAATCTAATTTCACATCGATAATTGACCGGGGAAAAGCCATTTTTAAGGGCATTCATTAAATGAAAAAAAAGTAGGTTGACGACTGCCACAGGTAGCACGGTGGCTTTGGGCTTGCTTGATGTACTTACAGCAATGTACGGACAAACTGTACCCCAGCACCCCACTAGCCACCAACGTCTGCGAGAAAGCAAACATATGATGGGAAAGACCATTGACAAGGTCCCTCATCCTAACTGAAAAGTACATCTTTTTGGGCTATGGAGAATGCATTATGTCCGTGAAAGCTAAAGCTCCCAAAACAAGTCCTAAGTTACCGAAGGTAAATATTCATTGAGCTGCGCAGTAAAACAAGGGGTGAGGGATTTAGAAGATGTTTAGAACTGCGTATTTCCTGCTGAGCATATTTACAAAACTAAAACTTGCACAATTCCAAACGAACTACATTAAGCCATACAAATCATCCAAACATGCAATAAACTGCACACATATCAATATTGTGACTAAAATAATAAACACACCTCATATTTACTGCATCATATACAACGGCTTGGCAGACTACATTTTTCCAACTCGAACACTTTATTGCAACATTGTTCATTACAATTTAACATTTAAAGTTATTCATCTGGATAAACACTTTTTTTCAACAGTAATTAAACCCACAGCGACTGTCAGCTCGTTCTAATCTCAATAAGCACCAGGAACAGTAGGAAGATGAGAGGCATAAAAACTAATGAAAAAGATTATGGGACTTCCCAAGGTTTTTGGAACATATTGTGGAGCCACGTATCGACACGAAATCAAACACTTGCAGAAAGAAGGTTCATTCAGTACACTAAATAAGAGAATGCAACACCTGCACAACTCTATACTGTGTTGTATTGTTGCTTGATTTGGGCATCTGACAGCTCACCAATAGATTAGCAGAGATTGTGAGTCTCTGAAGTCAACTGTTGAAATACAAATACAATCTTCAAACACTTCAAACGCCTTTTTTATTGGGTAAAGTCTAATGTATTCCCGGGGGAAATTCATTCTCAAACACAGTGAAATGCGAATTAATTAAAAGTCAGGATATTTAACTTCTTACCAAAGGGCTACAAAAGGGCACACAGCATAAACTAAGATGTAGGGTATGCAGTTTGCATTAAATTGGTTCATGACACATTGTGACTATGCCTGAACAAACCTTATCCACATTTCAGTTGATTCCAGCAGGTACAACTTTATTTTCCTTTTTAAGAAATGTAACCAGTTTGAAAACATGACCTACAAAGGGGCACAAGTACTTGGCTCTCATTTTCAGTTTTAGGCAATTTTCAGAGAGCCAAATGGTCATTGCTAAAGGCTGGCCTAGAAAATTAAGGGACGGGTTAATTGACTAGAATGGATTAAGAGTAGCTGAGAAATTGAAGAGGAAGAAGAACAAAAAAGGGCAGGGGTAGATAATATTGATTGAGGACTGACAGAGAGTTAGATTTGTTGTGGACAAACAACTGAAGTGCCATCTGGTGTGATTTTAGGGAAAGGGAAACCCTGGGAGGGAGAGCAGGTTTGGTGACAGTGACACATATGCACATATTTTTGTGATCAAGGTCTGAATTTATCCAGAATAAGAAAGACATTCTGGAGGTCTGCTAGCTACACGTCTCTCCCCCATATGTCATCTATCTATCTATCTATCTATCTATCTATCTATCTATCTATCTATCTATCTATCTATCTATCTATCTATCTCCCCACTTGCCACTTTTGAGGGGCGCCCTCCTATCCCGTTTCCCCTGTGTGGTGCTTCGTCCCACACCCTCTACACCCCACCCGACCATGTTCTCTCACTCACCCTACTTGCTGGTGCCTGGGATTGCCTGCCTCCAGATGACATGAGCCTCAGCATGACACACATCTGTGCATTAGCCTGCTCATGACACTGTTTTTTGCATCATGTTTCTCCTGGTAGCCTCCAGACCACAGGCAAACTCCTGATTTAGCCTGAAACCTCTCGAAGTATGGGTAAAATAGCAGTAATAGTTGGAGGCAGAGGGAGAAAGGAGGCATCTTGTGTGGTTGTAGGAGAGTGACACAAGTCCCATGAGGAACATAAAACTGTTTCCAGCTTGCGTTTCCCACTATAGAGGAGGAGGTGGAGCAGGGAATTCCTGGGGGTAGCCAGTGTGAGAATCAATTTCAGATTATTTTTGTCAGAGTAAGTAGCAGATATTCAGGGATGCAAGTGATACAGCAGTCAATGCCCATCTCTTGAACTGAGAGGATGAGACAAGTCCCATGAGGTGACACCTGGGAAGAGGAGAAGAAAATCCACAAGGACAGCTAGTGGAGGTAGCAGAGGTGTAAATAGGTGTGTGATGACCGAATAATTGTGTGAATCTTTAAGTGAATGGGTGTGAAACGTGCCATCAGAGAACAGGAGAAGGAGAAGAAGAGAATCTAGGTGGACAGCTTTTTAAGTTAGACTCAGGCCTCTGTGAATGTTGTGTGAGGAAGTAGCAGAGTTCCAGAGAGATCTGTGACACAACAGCCCATTTCCGTCTCTTGAAGGGAGTGGACAAGTGGGGCAGAAGGGTGAGTTTAGCTTGTGTGAGGTCAGCGTTGTGAGAATAACACTCACTTGATATTTGTCACAAACAATTCAGGTCAGTGGGTGATACACTAGCCAGTGTGCTTCTCTGGAAGTGAGTGGACAAAACAGATGGAAATGGGTGACACCTGGGAGAAGGAGTAGGAGAAGTCGAGAATCCGTGAGGGCAGATTGTTCTAGACTCACACTTGGGCGATATTGGAGGAAGGACATAGCAGATTTTTAGGGTGGTACACCAGCCAATGTTAGTCTCTTGAAGTGAATGAATGAGACACATGAAAACGGGTGACGCCTGGGAGGAGGAGTAGCTGGAGCAGTAAATCTCTAAGGGCAGCTTATATGAGACTCACCATATGTGCAAGATGTTTGTGGGTGGAAACAGCAGACATTCAATGAGATTGGAAATATACCAACCACTGGGCATCCCTTGAAGTGAGTGGGTGAAATATTTAAAATACCATTGGGAGACTGCTGGGAGGGAGAGTAGGAAGAGCAGAGATTTCCTGAAGGCAGATTTTCATGGGATGAAGGTTCAGAAATTCAGAGAAGTGAGTGATACACCAGTCAGTGAGGCAATGGCACATTAGGACAACATGTCAGCACTAAAATGAGCTAAAGGCAGATGGGGATCTGCGCACATGTTTTTTTTTTACTTCTACTGCAGCACTGGCTGTGTGTGCATGCACACATTTCATGTGTATAATTGAGGGTATCATCCAACACACATTCCGAAAGCTTGCCACCAGATGTTTTGCTGTTCATGAACTAGTACAAGTACAAACACAGGTATTGCACCACAACAATGAGCATCCACCAGGACCGACAGAGGTGGTTTACTGTTTCTTCCACAATCTCAGAGTCAGAAGGAGGATGGTTGCATACGTTATTTATGCAAGATCAGGATGGTGTAGATCAGCAAGTCTTTATGTCTGCTGCCTCCATTAATTCATACTTTAGACAATAATGCCGATGACGATGATAACATGAATGATGAACAAGACAAATATTATGATCCCCCAGAATCCATTCAGAAATATTTGTTTCTGCTGGATAGTAAGGATGCTGAGGCAGAGTAGAAGTACACCATTGTAATTTGAGGCTAAAGTAGTAAAATCAGCTTGCCCCCACCTATGTACATACTTCTTGTCACAGATTAGAAAGTATGTCACACCATTGTATTGCATCAAGAACATCAACTCTTCATCCATGATGATTCCAGCTTGTGTGTTGTTATCCCACAATAAAATTCAATATTGCGGGTGTACTTTATAAAGAGAAATCAGGATATGAATATGGCTGTTGCGTTGCTTCTCGAAGCTAGGTCTGAGCTCAATAAATATAATGATGATAATAATAATAATAATAATAATAATAATAATAATAGTAATAGTAATAGTAATAGTAATAGTAATAGTAATAATAATAATAATATTTATGGCCACATGCATGCTGTGTCAGAAAACAGTGTGCCTAAAAAGGCAGGCAACAGCATCCAAAAAATGTGCCTTCTTTCCCATATGCGGCATGGAAAGTAGTCAAACAAACACCTTTAGCGAATCCATCCACATACCATCAGAAAAGAAGTATATCACCAAAGATCTACCGATGAATATGCCGCAGCTGTGCCATTGCAAGAAAGTTATGGCTATAGCAGGGTAGCTACTACATCACTGTGATGGCCAAAATAACCACTATACCATGAATAACTGTACCAGTGTTCAGAACATTGACTTTCTCGCTCTCACAGCACCTGGATTGCCTTTCCTAATAACAAAAGGTTCCTGGAATGAAACAAAGTGCAATCAGGTGAATGCAGTTCGTCACCAACCAAGAATTAGATGGCAGAAGGCACTGGGGAGTTGAGTTCACATCTGGGACAATATAGGGGAGGTGAAGGCACAGTGGTTAAAAGGCCTCATAATTTCCATTTGATCTCATCAAATGTCCCTGTTGCCTTATGCATTGGCAACCATACGCATTCCCTTCTTTACACATGTCCTTCACCTCATGGCTACATTCTTTATCAGCAATTGTTGGTCTGTGAAAGGAGTGGTCACTGTGGTCAACAAAATCAGATCATATGTCATCCAAGCTGTCTCACAGTAATTGTTATGGCATTACACTGATCACGTAGGCTGTCCAAAACGTACAAAGTAGAGTTACAATGAGTGGCCACTGAGGTATTGACTGTGTTCACTGGCAAATTCTAGCACAACATCCTCTGAAGTACCTGCATGATCTGAACCTGTTCAACATGGTGGGGTTTCATGCTTTGGCAGGTAAAACATATGTAGCACAGCTATTGAGGGACTGGCTTTCAACCTCACATGATCCACAGTTGCTTGTACGTAATGGTGTAGTTGAGGAACTGTTGGTTTCCTTTGTGGACACATGTGACATTGTAAAAGTTAGCACTGCCTATCTGAATGTGTTGAGAGGCAAATACAGCAAACTTCACAAGCGCTAGTACATATGCAAAATGCGCACTGACACTTCGCTCCAGCACTTAATAAAAACAATTGGTAAAAAATAAACAGGCATCATGCAGAACATAAACCAGCCAAAATATTTGCAACTATGGTGGGGAAATCAGGCTACAGATTGATGGCATCGAGGGACAGGACATACATGTAAACCACTTTAACATTTTGCTCATGCATGACACCTTAAGCTAGTCCTGATTTGACCTATTATATGGTGGGATTTCTAGGCTAAGATCCTGTGTTGAATCAGAAAACTAGTAAAGCAATATGTGGCTGTGGCCGATGCAGAAACACTAACATATAGTACAAGGTTCCCTACCCTCCTCATCAAACATGAGGAAATCATCCATCGCCTCTGAGGAGACATCCACGTCCTCCTCCTCGTGTTCCTCCCCTCCCACTTTCTTCCTTTTCAAGCAAATTTTCCTCTTCAAAAAAGGGAGCCAGAATACTGAAACATGCGCTGTGAAATGATAATCACACTAATCGAGCAATAAAGGAACCCAAGTAAAAAGGAAAAAATCAGTAATCAAGTCAAAACCGTACACTAATGTGACTAGCACATGAACACAGCAACCAATGGGGAGATGAGATGATGATAACCAAAAACAACAAATTACAGACATATTTCATTAAATGGTGCTGTAAAACAAGTAATTCATTCAATTTTTAATATTCGGATCTATTAGAAAAACACATAATAGCTTAAAAAAGCGCTGGGTATATCCCATTCACTTGACATAAAACAATAGTACATTGTTTAAAATTACAAAGTTTTTTTTTTGACACTTAAACTGGGCCATAGGGCAGTGGTAACGTCCGTCTCGGTGGCAGGACTTTGGTTCAGTGATCAGTCTGGGGGGGCAGTTGCTGTCTCAGACTGTTCACGGGACCTCGGTTCAGGTTGTTAAATCATCATACTAGTGTAAATTCTAGATGGTTAAACTCGACACATAAGCAGCTCTACACATAATATCCCATTGCTCGGGGTGAATGTCTTCCCCAAAGTCTTTTTCCCACCTGGACCTCAAGGGTTCTGTGGAACCGCCTCCTGCTGCTATTACTTCCTGGTACATCAGTGATATGAGACCTTTCATCCCTGTTTTAGAGTCTAAAATCTTCTCGAATGGGGTCAAGTCTCTGTTCAATGTGTCCTTCCATTCTGCCTTTGTTAGGACCCCTTTCAGTTGAATGCACTGGAATGTGGATAGGGTGCCTATGCCCAATGCCTCAGTCAGTTCTGGCAGAGTGATGTAGGGGTCCTTCCTCTGGAGCTGGCCCACTCTCTCCAAACCCGCCTCATACCATGATTGGTATTTACCCACATCGGGTACGTGATCGTTTATGATGGGGTACCATAGATGACTGAGCGGGGATGGCTAGGTAGTAATTTTGTGCATCTCCTTGTTTGGTCGCCATATGCTCCATATCGTTCTCAATATAGGATGGCCTTTGATTTTCCGAAGTACCCTTTTGGGCGGGGTCCATAGGCATTCTGATACTGTGGTCGGAGCAAAGTAGTGGTTGTCCATTTGGACCCATTGGAGGTTATGATGTTCTCTGAGGTGTGGGATCAAGACTCGTAACTGGGCAGCATTGTAGTATGATCTCATGTCGGGGAGCCCAACCCTCCCTTGTCCTTGGGAAGCATCAGCGTGGTGTATGAAATTCTTGGTTTCTTTCCCTGCCATATAAATCTCATCATGATTCTTTTAGCCTCAATACAGAAACATTTGGGTATTTCGATTGGCAACATTTGGAAGGGATACAGGAAGCGGGGAAGGCATGTCATCTTAACTGTGTTGATTCGGCCAAGCCATGAGATCGTGAGTTTACCCCATTTCTTAAGATCTGCTGCGAACCGCTGAAGGAGTAGAGGAAAGTTAGCTTCAAATAAATAATTCAGATACCTAGTGATCCGTATACCTAGATACTGCAGTGTGAGGTGTTCCAACTTAAGACCTAGTGGGAGGATCTTGAAATCCTTTTCTGCTGCAGGTCCCTGAAGGGGGAATAGGGTGGATTTTGTTTTATTTACTTTAAAGCCAGAAAGTTGTCCATACTCGTCCAATAGTCTAAGGGCCTGGGCAATGGACTCTGAGGGTTTGGATATGTGGAGGAGAATGTCATCTGCGTAGAGCGCTATTTTGTATTCCGTTGGGCCTAATCGGATCCCTTGTATCACGGGAACAGCTCTTATCTTTTGTGCAAGGGGTTCAAATGAAAGGGCAAATAGGATTGTGGAGAGGGGGCATCCCTGTCTAGTCCCTTGTTGTAATTCAAACCAATGGGAGAATTCCCCATTCACGAATATCGATGCAGTGGGGGACGTATATATTGCTTGTATTCCCCTCCTAGCTCTAGGGCCTATTCCAACTTTCTGCAGGACAACTCCCAAGAATTCCCACTCCACTCTATCAAAGGCCTTTTCAGCATCGATTGACAACAGGACGGGGTCATCGGGGAGATCACGGGCCAAGTGGATAAGGTGCAATGTTTTGCGCATGGAGTCAGCCCCCTGTCTCTCAAGTATAAACCCGACTTGATCCAGATGGACCAAGTGGGGCATTAGTGTTTCTAGTCTGGCCGCTAGCACCCTGGCATACATTTTCACATCAAGGTTAAGAAGGGAAATCGGACGATACGATCTGCAGTTTTTAGGGTCCCTACCCTCTTTGGGGATCACAGTTATCAGTGCCATTTTGAAGCAGTCTGGGACCAGTCCTGTCTCTAGTATTTCGTTGAATAGTTCCGATAGGAAGGGGGCTAATTGTTTATCAAATGTCTTATAGAAACCCAGAGTATAGCCATCTTCTCCTGGGGATTTCCCTAGTGTTAGCCTTTTAATTGCCTCTTGGATTTCCTGTTCAGTAATTGGGGAGTCCAGAAGTTCAGTTTCTGCGTTCGTTATTGTGGGCATATTAATTGATGATAGGTAGGCGGAAATATCCAGTTGGCCAGGAGTTATGTCAGAGGTGTAAAGCTTCTCATAGAAATTGGCGAAGGATTCTGGGATAGTGCAGGAGGTATGGAGGGGGGGTGGCATTCTCCATGATTTCATTGACCCTACGGTCTGCTCTTTGTTCCGTATGTCTGGCAGCTAATAAAGCATCAGCTTTGTCTCCTTTCTCATAAAATTTCTGTTTTAGGAACTGCAGTTTGCGTACCACTTGGTTGTGTTCTAGGAGTCGAAGTTCTTCCCTTTTTAGCTGGGCTGCTTTCATTTTTCTGGGGTCCACTTTAGGTTCTCTCCTCATTTCCCCCTCTAATTGGCCTATTTCTGCCCTAAGTCTTTGCTCCATAATCTTCCGCTCTCTCTTCTTGGCAGACCCTTCCCGTATTAAGACCTCTCGCCATGTGGCCTTCCCTGCCTCCCAGACTACTTGTTTAGAAACCCCCCCATCATTATTTGTTTTAAAGTACTCTTCAATTTCAGCCTCCATGTTCATCTTGAAGACCGGGTCTTTCCACAGGGTCTCGTTACACCGCCATTTCCCTCCCATGATGGGTAGAGCCACCCAGGAAATATCTACCAAAACCATATCATGATCCGACCAGGTCATCAGGACAATATCTGAGTGTTGTGCAGTGGTTGTGTGGTCGTTCGTGAGGTATATGTAGTCAACACGTGTAAGTGTGCAGTGGGGGTTCGATTAGAAAGTGTATCCAGCTGCACCGGGGTGCATTATTCTGCATAAATCCTTCATGTTGTACAGATCCATTATCTCAGCAAGTTCAGTTTGACCCCCCTTTATTCTGGTTTCCAATCCATACCTGGATCAGCCCATTGGTTGAAATCACCCCCCAGAATGCCGTGCCCCGTGGCCTCCAACATTATTTTCGGGATCACTTTCTGAAGGAATGCATTCTGTCCAGTGTTTGGTGCATATACAGTGGCAATAGTCACTTTGACTCTGGCTATTTTCCCCATAATCAGAAGGGTCCGACCTGCCACATCAGACCATGTCTTTTCCACCTCAAATTGGATGTTCTTCTTGAGCAAAATACCAACCCCTCCCTTTCTAAGCGGGCCCGAGCCCCAAAACTCCAATCCTCCCCGCTTCCTGACAATACTTCGCTCTTCCCCTTTGGCGGACTTAGTCTCTTGAAGGAGTAGTATGTCAATGTTGGACCTGCGGAATTCCCTGAGCACTAACGACCTCTTAGTCGGGGAGTTCAGTCCTTTCACATTAATGGACGCAACCCTGAGTGAGTGCCTCACGTTGCGGTTGTCAAGGGATGCCATCTTCAAATGTCTCCGGAGTGTCTTTCACTATTGGCGACCAGACAATTGTTCAATCCTCAGTGCCCACATCAACATTGGTGTTGCAAATAAATTTCAACGGTGCTTTTACTATTCCAAAATAACTCTTCACCCTTCCCCCCCTCAAACGCCCCCTTCCTGAGTCCCTGGCGTTCATCTGAACCCAGGGGCTGGAGATGTACTGTCTCCCGCCTTTTGACGGCGTCCGACGCGGACATGGTGGAAAAGTTCTGTCCAATATCGGACCACCAGTTGGGGACTGTTGCCTCTCGGTCCCGTTCAAGTATAGCATCATCACATATCGTTGAGCCCCCCAAACCCTTCCTCCCCCCACCCTCCCCAACTCTATTTATTTCAACAGTAACATCAAGAGCGGAAAACAAAAATATAACTATACGTGTGTCGGGCGACCTCTTCTTCGGATATTCGTCTCCCCCTTTCTTCAGGGGGGGTTGGTACTTCTTGGCACCATCCTGTTTACGGCAGTCTCACCATTGAATGCCAAGAAGAGCTCGGTCCGACTCACTCTTCTCACAAGATTCCATGTATTAGTCTGCCGGTATCGAACATTCCGTCCTCATTTTCCCTGTTCAGGCGTGTTATTTGGGCGTCTGTATTTCCTGGACCCTTTTACTCTCTTTCTCCTGGGGCCCTGGAGTTCCCATTGTGCTCCCGCCTGATTAATCTTGCCTCCTCCGCCCCCCATGGGGGCCGTCCCGAGAAGATCTGCAATACAGTCCTTGATCTCTTCTTCAGAACGCAAGATGATTTTCATGCTGTTGTGTTCGAATGTGAGGGAGAAGGGGTATCCCCACCAGTACCTCGTGCCCCTCTCCTTGAGCCACTTGGTCAAGGGGCTGCAGAGGCCTCTGAGCGCCAACGTGAGCGATGATAGATCCTGGAAAATGGTGATAGAGGCACCGCCCAATGTGAGAGAGTCCCCAGATCTGGCCCTCAACAGGACCCTATTTCTGTTTTGGTATCGATGGAACTTTGCAAGGACAGAGCGCGGGCCACCGGGGGGTCCGCCAGCTCTGTGGATCCGTTCGGTTTTGGGCTTGTCTATCTCTTTGTCCGCCATTAGGATCCTTATAATGTTATATATCGTGTCCTTGAGTGAATCTTCAGTTTCTCCCTCGGATTCTGGGATACCAAAAAACCAAAGGTTTTTCCTTCTTTCCCTGTTTTCCAAATGATCAATTTTCAATCGTATCTCATCTTCCCACCGTTCAATGTTGAATAGTCTCTTGTTTATTTGGGCTTCGAGGGTATCAATGGACGCCTGATTGTTCTCAACACCCTCCAATCTCTCCTCAAAATTGTCCATTCTTTGCGTGATCCTATCAATCTTGCCGCCCAGGTTGGATCCCAGAGATTTTATCTCGGACACCAGTGCCGCGATGTCTCCCTTGGTGGTAGCGGCCTCCGCTCCGGCAACATCTGTAGCCATTGTTATTGTCTGGTGAGGGGCTAGGGGAGGAGGGACATAGGCATATTTGGCAAACTTATTTTGTACCTGCATAGGATGATCATTGAGTTAGAGGAGACACACGCCCCTGGTTTGGGGGCCCTACCCTCTAGACGGTAAGGCAGGTGTGTGGAAGCAAGGAGGGCTGAACTCTCAGGTCTCCACAGTAAGTCAGTAAGAGTGGGGGGGTGCCTGAATGCTTCGCTTCATACTCCACGGCCCTGAGCGTGTTGTTAATTTGGGTCCAGTGGCGTCTCTGGAATTTGGAGGTGGACTCCTTACAGGACTCGTCGCTGGTGTTGCTTATTGTGGTATAGGGCTTGCAGAGGCCCACCTGGATCTGTTCGGGGTATTGGGGAGGCAGTTCGCCGTTCCACTGATGTGTGGGCCTTCCCGGACCTCCAGGAGTCTTTCTGCGTGGTATACACTAGATGTTGGGGCGGCAGGCGCATGAGCCTCACGATGCCCCCCAACACACTGCAGAAGTGAAGAGGCACTTACTAAGGGATCCGTGAGTGTGCGTTGTATTGCGGGGTACAAAGGGCCCAGTGCCTATCCTTTCAGGGTGGTGAGACTTCCTCCCTACGCTCACACAGATGAGGGGCCGCTCGAGTGTGGCACAGAGTGGGGCGAATTTTAATAAAACGCAGACCGCGCGTCCGCAGGTGAGCGGAGATCCACCCACTTTGTGCTCCTTTGTATGCACGGGGGAGAGGGTGCCGTTCGGGTCCCGGGCCATTGAGGGAGCCGACGCACCCCTCCTGCATGCGACGATACATGGGACAAGTTCCCAGGCTAGCAGGAGGCGGAGAGGTGTGCACATGTTTAGACCGTCCTCTTCGGTCACCAGGGGGATGGTCTCAAGACTCTCTTCCTCCACAGGAGTGGGCCGCGCTTTGCTGTCCTCGGCGGGCGCGTATGAGGAGTCCTCCAGGAGGGCCGGGTGAGACACTGCTGCCGGCGCGTGTCACGGCCGTTTCACTTTCACTTTCGCCGGGCTGAGGAGGCCGTTCTGCGTCTTCTCCGCGTCTTCTCCGCGTTTCTTGGAATCCCCCAACCGATTTCAATCGGGATTTCACCTAGTGGAGGGGGGGTGTTCTGCCAGCTGCTACTCGATTTTTGTCCATGGGGGGGCCCAACAAGTGGGGCCTCAGGTCACATTACGGGGCTCGAGGCACGGAGCTTACATGGAGAACATGCAAGTTTCTGCGCCCCCTGGTGGCCACCGAAAATATACATTTTATCACAAAAAACACGGATCTCAACTGAAAATGGTGAAGACACACATGAAGACCAAGTACTTCTCGTGCTCCGACATACGTTCGAGTGATCAGCATTCAAGGGAGACAGTTTTACTCCACACACTCGACCTGGATAAGAAACACACGGTATATTCAAGTTGAACTTCAGAAAAGCATATTACATTATGGTTTCAGCCCTGAGGAAGGAGCTAGACTCCGAAATGCATAGGCACTGTTAACCATATGTTTTTGGCAATCGACTTGGATGGTGTTGAGTTTACTATGCACATTGATCAACGCAACAATCAAATACATTTTGAATATTAAGTAAATTGTGAAGAAACAATTTACAAATGGAACTCTGATTGACTCTGTTTAGAAAATAATTATATCATTCAGTTCTCGGAACAGAAGCATGAGCACCAGTCTTGGCTGGATGGTTCATCCAGCCTCTTCATTTTTGTTTAGAAGACACACATGAAGACCATTGTGAAATAATAAAGGTGAAACAATGTGGTGTCATTAACCCATTACTACCCAAAATCTACATTTTTGAATGAAAAAGTTGCTGGTATGGTACACTAATATATGAAAAGCCAGTGAAACTCAGGTAAAAATGATTCAGACACACATGAAGAATATTTTCAAATGAAAAAGGTGAAACAATGTGGTGTCATTAATCCATTACTGCCCCAAATCTATGTTCGATCAGGAAACAGTGCCTGGAACAGCCCAGAACAGTTCCTTAATATATAAAAAGGCATCAAAACTCACCTGAAAAGAATGCAAACACACATGAATAATGTTTTTCAAATGAGAAAGGTGAAACAATGTTGCGTCATTAACCCATTACTGCCCAAAATCTACATTTTATCACAAAAAACGCGTAACTGACCGGAAAAGGACCCAAATATAAGACAATGCTGCAAAACTCATCTGAAAATGGTGTAGACACACATGAAGACCATTGTGAAATAAGAAAAGTGAAACAATGTGGTGTCATTAACACATTATTACCCAATATTTACATTTTATCACAAAAAAAGTACACAGAATGGCCCAGAAGGGTAACCTAATAGATGAAAAGGCAGCGAAACTCAACTGAAACTGATGCAGACACACGTGAACAACATTTTAACATGAGGAATGTGAAACAGTGCGGTGTCATTAACCCACTACTGCCTAAAATCTATATTTGACCATGTAAAAGTGCCCAGAAAGTGCGGGAACAGTACCTTCATAGTTTAAAAAAGCAGCAAAACTCACCTGAAAATGCGGCAAACACACATGAAGAACATGTATTAAATGAGAAAGGTGAAACAATGTGGTTTCATTCACCCATTACTGACCAAAATATACATTTTATCACAAAAAAGTACACAGAATGGACTGGAACTGTACCCTTATGTATGAAAAGGCTGCTAAACTGAACTAGAGATGGTGCAGACACACATGAAGACCATTGTGAAGTGAGAATGGTGAATTAATGTGGTGTAATTAATCAATAACGGGCTAAAATTTACATTTTATCACAAAGAAGTACAGAGAACGGTACCCACATGTGTGAAAAGGAAGCAAAACTGAACTGAAAATGATGCAGACACACATGAAGACGTTATTAAGTGAGAAAGGTGAAACAATGTGGTGTCATTAACCCATTACCGCCCAAAATATGCATTTTATAATGAAAAAGTACACATAACAGACTGTAATGGTAGAATAGTATATGAAAAGGCAGCAAAACTGACATAAAATTTATCCAGACCCATATGAGAAACATTGTGATATCAAAGTCATTAACCCATTACTGCCCAAAATCTACATTTTATCACAAAATGTACACAGAGTGGGCCAGAATGGTACCGTAATGTATAAAAAGGCAGCAAATCTAAAGAGAAACAGATCAGACACACATGAAGAACGTTTTTGAAATGAGAAAGGTGAAACAATGTGGTCACATTCACCCAATACTGGCCAGAATCTACATCTTATCACAAAAAAACGTGGAACAGGCTGGAAAGGTACCCTAATAAATAACAATGTAGTGAAAATCAACAGAAAATGGTGAAGGCACACATGAAAGCCATTGTGATTTAAGAAAGGTGAAACAATGTGCTGTTCTTAACCCATCACTTCCCAATATCTACATCTCAAAAAAAGGTACACAGAACGGGCCAGAACGTGACCCCAATTTATGAAAAGGCAGCGCTGTTATACCGAAAGAGTAATCATATAGTCCGAATGATGTGAATAGTATGTTGGCCTGAAGCAAATCGCATCATGTGACAAACTTTGCAAACTAAGAAACCTGAATGTGACCATAGGGAATCCATTTTGTAAATGCCGGCCTATTTCTTTTTTGTAAACGCTTTGCAAATATATTCTATGCTTCAGACTCACACACGGTGCAAGGCCACAGCTTGAACTCTGAAATACTAACGTAGGCAGGAATGTAGAGACATGCAGAAAGACATTGTTTTCCCTCTCACTGAGGCCTTGAAGCTGCGCAGAAACTGCGCCTAATCAGTAGCCCAGGTGCCGGTTTGTCTTGCAAGTGCTGTTGTAAAAGGCAGTTAAACATGAATTATATGCAGCTAGCGGTGCTCCTTCATGAAGGATGGTATTTCTGCCTCAGAACTGTCTGACCCTTAGCTCATGAGTCGAGCAAACAGATAACGTTGTATGGAATGTCTCCCTGCTAAGAACAAGATACCCTTCCTGTGCCAGTACTCTATGCTCCTCATAACAGAAAAGTGTCTCTGCAGCCTTTTCTAGAATAACTAATGTTTAGACTAAATGAAGATGTGTCATAACTGTCAATTACCGAACCCTAGCACGTATGACATGTATAAAGGTGGGATGAATAGCACTAGTAAATGATGATGTATTATGTATCATCACGTGATCAAGCACTCAGTCGAGTGCGAAACGCGTTGTTTGTGGGTCGCGCTTATGGGCGTCCTGCCTCTGTTTTTCTTCTACTGCCTTGCAGCCGTACTTTTTAATTATGTCTCTGCATTTTGTATGACATATTAAATCCTTTTGGACCCTACTTCGTTGTGAGCTGTGCTTCCTTTTTTCATGACTATGGCCTTCTAATCCGCCGCGGAGAGTGCGGTTCATTTTTCCTCTTTTTCTCTTTTACATTTTTCACACGGCACGCACCATGTTGAACCAGCACCGTTCTTTCATATCTGGATGCGTTTCTGCTCAGGGGCGTTTTTTCCAAGCAGATCCGCTGCCGCTGATGACATATTATTCTGTCTACTGGATCCAAGCTGTACCCGCAGGAGAGACGAGCTCGAGGAGCCCTGTCTCTTGGCTCATGTGAAACGTGCCAGAGGACGCGCAGATCCTGGCCATGTGGTAGGTGTTTTCCTCGTTTGCTCGTGTTTCTCTCTTGTTTTTCACTTGAATGGTATCGTACTTCTTTCCATCCCACATCAGCTTCTCTTGTTGCCACCCTATACTGCCTTTTGGTAATAGTCTGGCATGCCGTGGCTGTGTTTTCGAATTCAACATAAGCCAGCTCACACACGTTAGGTCTTTCAACCCAATTTTTTGGTTTTATATATTATTTTCTATGGTTTGGCTCGCAGTGGTTTAAAACATGCAGGACACCTGGGCAGCAGCTCGGCTCATTCAGGCCAAGGATCTGTTTAGTGAACAGCAGGAGATGCCCATTTCTTTGCCAACGATTGGGGCAAAAAAGACTAACTTGAATTCTAGTACGGAGATCACCTTACTCGAGGAGATTGAGAGGCAGCGCAAGAAGGAGGAACACTCACTACTGAATTATCTTGACATTGGACGTGTACCTCGAGGATTGCGCATTATGACAATGCCATCCTTTGAGGACCAGGATCCGCTCATGCTCCAGGAATGGGGCGAAGCCAGCAAGGGTTGTTCTGCTCATTTTCTTACCATTCTAGTTAAATATGCCAAATCTGATCATATTGTGGCTCTTGAAGAACTGGACAAGAGAGAAACTGAACTAAAAAAGGTTCCCAGTACAGAGGAGGGCAAGCAATTACATGTAAAATTTAATGAGGCTTTGACCGCACATGAAGAAGATATTAAACAGCGCAAACACCGCAAGTTTCTAAGGGATAAGCTGGATTATGAGACAGGAAGGATATTCACCTTTGCCAAACGATTTGACCATTTGCGAAAAAATCCTGTCGTTCAAGCTGCATCCGTCATGTCTGGTGATTGTGGCACCGTGTCGTCTGAATCAGATGTCTCAGCCTCTGAAAATGAAGAGTCAGCTGTCAAGCTGAATTTTTTTGGTGAGATGCGTCTACTCTGTCAAGACGGGAAAAATCAAAAACGTGGCAGAGGTCAAGGCAAGCCAAGAGGAAGAGGAAAAGGACAGAAATCACGAAAAGGACTCGCCGAGGCCGGCGTGGGAAACGACTCAGGCGTAAATCAGGAGAGCAGATCAACGCGCTCTGGAGCCAAAAAATAACTATTGATACCATGAAGCTGTGTCAAATCTTTAATTTGGCCTCCCATGTACTTAGCAAGCCTCAATCCTCGGTTCTTTCGCTTGGCCTTAACTTTTGCCCCACCAAGGGTTTTGATTATGTACAGGCACGCCTTGACTTAGATACGTTTTTCCGTAAGATAAAGCTCAAGAAATTCTTCAGTACAAATCCGATGGTCATCAAGCCCTCCGTCCCTCGTACTGGCCGTACTGACCTTCTCATATGGGATATTCCATCGCTCATCGATCTAGCTTGTCTGGAAGACACCCAATTTGATCCGACCGATGTTGACTTTATGGACTTTGACATTAATCCCAATTGGGACATACACAACAGGCTCAAGAACAAGTCCAAATTCAATCCTCAGTTTCCCGTGGGTTGCTGTATTGAAGCGTTCTATGATTTGTGTGTTAATGATCAAAGGTAATTACGGACCAGCAACGTCAATGTTAAACATAATCTTACTGCCATACAACTCCAGGCCTTTGGCGAACTGCAAAATGTGCCTAACATTGTCATTAAGCAGGCCGATAAGGGGTCTAATATTGTGATCCAGGACAGAGTCCATTATGTCTCTGAGGCCAATCGTCAACTAAGGGACAGACTGTGTTATTCCAAACTACCAAAAAACACCTTCATGGATATACAGTCGGAGCTCAATATTCTATGCACTAAATGGGCTGACAATGGCCTTATTGAAGAGGATCTAGTCAAATTTCTTGTTCCCTCCTGGCATACCATACCCACCATCTATTTTTTACCTAAAACACACAAATCTCTCACCCATCCACCAGGGAGACCCATTGTCACACTTTGCGGATCCCTCCTTGAGCATTTGGTACAAATCGTTGATGAGACTTTGTTTCCTTTTGTTTCAGTTTTGCCGTTTTATCTGCGGGACACAAAGGATTTCTTGCAACATGTCACCGAGACTCCCTGGGAGGAGGGTCTAATTCTCGCCACCCGTGATGTTGTATCCCTATATCTATTGACCATCAAGTGGGAATGGGAGCCTGCAAATACTTCCTGGAGACACGTTCATTAAACTACCATGGGCATAGTTCCATTATCTTGGAGAGGCTGTTCTTTTGTCTCACTAATAATGTCTTTTTGTTTGATGGTGCCTTTTATCGACAAGTCAGGGGAACTGCCATGGGCAGTACCTTTGCCCCATCGTATGCCAATCTGATGATGCGGTGGTGGGAGGCTACTTTTTTAAGTGACCTTCTTGTGTCCAGTTTTCCGACCCACATGGTTGCCTGGTGGCGCTACATCAACGATATATTTGTAATTTGGAAGGGTAATGAAATTGATTGGCAACAGTTTGTGAAAAGTATTAATACCAATGTTCAAATTTACGATTTACAGAATGCCACAGTACCACTGAGATTATCTATCTTGATGTAGTGGTAAATCTAGATAGATCTGGCTTTCACACAACTTTGCACAAAACGCCCTCCAATACCGGTCTCCCTTTACACGCCACCAGCTGCCACCCTACATCATGTAAAAAAAGTATCCCCTACGGTGAATGTATCCGTTATCGCAGGAACTGCACCGATCTGGCATCATTCGACCACCATTGTGCCGTAGCGGCTATTGACTTTCTGCAGCAAGGTTATACCAAAAGAACCATCAAAATGGCATATACCAAAGCCTGTGGACTTTGTAGCGACAGACTATTGTATTGTGCCAAATCTGACAAGACCACTACTGACGATGAACCTAGACTCATTGTCTCTTTTGATAATGCTACCAATAATGTTCGTAGGATCATCGAACGGCATTGGCGTGTCCTGATTTTAGACAAAGATCTATGCCCTTTATTGTCTAAACGTCCCACTATTACTTACAAAAGAGTTCCCTCACTCAGAGATAATCTTGTTTCTAGCTTTCTGTCACCCATTCATCAAAGTCCTTCCTTTGCCAATTGGCTGGCGGTCTCCCCCATTGGTTTTATGAAATGTACCAAATGTAAAGCATGTGCCCATGCCACTTCTTGCAAATCTTTTTTACATCCAGTCACCAAATGTAATCAAATTATTAAATCACTCTATCAATTGTGACACTGCCTTTGTTGTTTATGTTCTCTCGTGTCCCTGCATGAAGTGGTACATTGGGAGCACTACTTGCAAGCTCAAACTTAGGATTCACCAGCATCTCAGGGCGATTAAAAACTTGGATCCCGCGTACCCCCTGGCCAAACATTTCCGACAGGAACATGAGAATGACTTTAATCTGCTCAGGTTTTTTGAAATGGCACACATTCCCATTCATCCAAGGGGTGGAGACCATGTTTTAAAGTTAAGGCAATTGGAAACCTGTTTTATCCTGGATTTTGATACCAAGTTTCCTAATGGACATAATCTCGATGAGGAGCTCTACACGTTTCTGGGCACCTAAGACTGGCTGATCTGCCCCTTTCCTGATATGCTCTCCTTTTTGCTCTGTCACATCTTGATCTCTTTCTGTTTTAGGTATCCTCCAAGGGCATTTTTCTCTATTTTGTGTATAATTGGCCTGTTTTGGATTATTTTACACATTATTTAATTGATGTTCTGTCTATTTGTCTTAGACTTATCTTTGTCTAATTTTTTAGCTGTTGCAGCACGTCTCGCTCGGACCAGAGCTCTTCTTTGTTTTTCTCGATCATTTGGGCGGTCCTTTTTGTTTTTCTAAATTCCCACTTCTTCCTCCATCTTTTTCAAGCTGTTGCACAGTTGCTCCCCCTTCACTTGTACATTTCCATTCACTATTGTTGTCTTTTCTCGCTATATATTTGCTATCTTTTATTTTTCCCGTCTATGTTAGAACCACGACCTGCCACTGTGTACATTTTTTCCCCTTTTCTTTCTTGTTGGTTAGCCATGGACCATGTGATTGTGTATAAGTCAATGCTACTATTCTGTCTTTGCAAGTTTGCACATTCTGAGGTTGCTATATATTGTTTTTACAACGATGATACTTTGCAATTTTGCTCCTAACACTTTTAACATTCTGGCCTGGTACATTTGCACATTATTATGCTGCTATGCACTCGCACTTTATTCCATTTTTTAATGCGGCCAGAATGTTGTATCATGTTATTTGTTATCTTTTATATGTATATATTGCAACCTTGCCTTTGCACATCGTGCTACATTGTGCTGCACTATGTTGCTGCTATTATTGCTTGCACTTGCACACAGAATGTCGTATTTTTGCATTACTGCATTTATCAGAATGTTGTATCTTTGCAATTTTCGCATATGTCGACATTGTCAATTTGGTCATGCATTTTTGCACATTACTTTGCTGCTACATTCGCTTGCACTTGCACTTTACTAAGTCCTGTTGGTATTAGCCTATCTCTACCATGTTTAGCCATGGCTTCCAGATTTCAATATGGAATCCCTGGAATATGGGGTTATCGCTATGATCTGGTCTATCGTCATAGATGGGTTTTGTCTGTTGTGGGGATTAATTACATTCACTAAACTGCGTATAGATATATTTTTTAGTTTTTATTTTTTGATTTGTTAATTGTGTTTTCATTGGAAATCACATTGGTGGAATTATGAAGCCTTGGGTCTCGGTGCTATGTAATGGGTGCTCTGGTCAATATGGTTTAGACACTTCGTCCTTACTGCTCCCCTTGTTTTCCTTTTCTACCTTTGTGTTTTATTTTTCACATTGCTGGCCATCCTTTACTTTCTATTCCACCATGGCGGCCACCCTTTCCTCTTTTCCAAGCACCCATTTGGCTTCATTGAAACTGTAAAAGGACTGCCTCTATCCAACTACTAATGTCCTCAGGTCTGTTGTTTCGTCACGTGATCAAGCACTCAGTCGAGTGCGAAACGCGTTGTGTGTGGGTCGCGCTTACGGGCGTCCTGCCTCTGTTTTTCTTCTACTGCCTTCCAGCTGTACTTTTTAATTATGTCTCTGCATTTTGTATGACATATTAAATCTGTTTGGACCTTGCTTCGTTGTGAGCTGTGCTTCCTTTGTTCATGACTATGGCCTTCTAATCCGCCGCGGAGAGTGCGGTTCATTTTTCCTCTTTTTCTCTTATATATATATATAAAAATGCTTGAGTGAGCACTGTTTGCTCTCTCTCGCATCTCACAGTGTCTGGAAACACATGTCATGAAGCGTTGAGACCCAGTCGCGCGACTGAAATACTGTGAATAAAACTAGACTTATTTGGAAATCGAACCTCACGACTGAAGTGTCATTGGGTATATGGTTATTGTGCCTTATTTCCATGTATGGTCTCACAAAGATCTCACAAAGATGGCGCCCGAATAGGGACTGTGCTGCTCCATCGCATTCGTTAAAGGCAGTGACGAAGCTGTCGGACCGAGATTGGAAGGTGTTCGGGGTGCCCCTGCAGAAGTCATTAGAGACTGCTCTGCAGATTTGTACACAGCCGATCCCTGATCGACGAGCAGCTGCCAGAGAGCATCGAGGCAAGGGTCCTAGAAGTGAGGCCAATTGAGCCAGACATGTGGTCATGACGATTCTTGGTTGCGCCTGTATGCCGGCGAATTGCAGCCTGAGAGACAAATTGATTGATCAGGTGAGTCATGCCCCAATTCTTAAACATCCTGATATTGGTCGAGAGTTGCACTTGCAAGTACAAATGCCCAGGGTAAGAAAAGAGCAAAAGTTAACCATGCCTGGGAAATTGTCTTCCTGTTAAGTGAGTTTTTTTCACTGCAGTAGACAATCTTTGGAGACTGGCCAGGCCGCGCCACCCGAGGAGTTGCCGGCACATAATATGTACATTAAATATGGAATTGGGGCAATAGTATTTAACGCGGTTTGGCAGAGGCAGACCAGACGTGTATCAGACCTTCAGTGGACGAATGATGGGAGCTTTCAACTAGCATGTATTGAATATTTAGAATTGGTTTTGCTATGAAAAAAGGCCAGACCTATAGCGTTCAATGTTGTAAGAGACTGGAGAAAGGAAGCAATCTGTGCTTGAAAAGTAGAGAAAAACACGCCCGTAGACATAAATCAAATACAGAGAAAGCGCTAGAGCATGATCAGCAGAAGCATACAGAAGCCATTAGGAACATGGATAGGGCCTTCCAATTATATGTACAGAAAATATATCCTTCTCAAGATTTGCATACATCAGATTAACTGATAAATAAGATACTAAATGAGCGAAGAAATGAGCATTTAAGCACTGGCCCAGTTGCATCGCCTCCTTATGTATCCCCTCCTGTTGCTATTCCCACAATCCCATCTGCACCTGCAGTAGCCGTCCCATCTGCACCCGTGACATAATTTCCTCCACTTCCATCAGAGCATGAGTTTTACGCTGTAGCTGGTAGTTCTGCATCAATGGGGCCTGAAAGAGGAAGTACTAGACTGACTCGAAATACGATTAGCAAGGGACGAAAAGACGAACTGAAACAGTGGGCTGAGAGGTATATTGATGATGGTGATGAAGTGGTTGTGCAAAGCTCCATATCTGATCATAGAGGCCCTGGTGAACAGCAGGTATTGTTAGAATGTATGGGAGATTATCTTGTTGAAATATGGAGTGATTTAACTAATACAGCGGTACCACAAGAGTTGTGTGATTTGATTGTCCTTTCCAATTTGCGACATAATGCTGCGAAAATACGAGAACATGTTGGGCGACTATTTGTGTTTAAGCGAGAACTTGATCGGTTGCATAAAGTGATAATGAGTAAAAGTGAACTGCATATGTCATATGTTCAGAAACGGTTTCTTCCGCCGTTGAAACCAGTCAGTGAAGAGATGCGAATTTGTATGCGAGACACGCTTAGATGGATTACAGATGCCGCCATTTCCCCAATTGAAATGCATGATACATTTAGTCAGTATACACGAGAAATGCAGAGAAAGATGTTACAAGTTATGGTGGACTACTTGCAGGATCAATGTATGAAGAAAAAGGTGTGTTGTCCTGCTGATTTAATGATGATTATTAATAGAGCATTTTCACCTGACACCGGAATGACTGCTTTTTCTCTTGATTTGGCTTTGTTGCTTAATAGACGAATAGAGGTAGAATCCCCTACTCTGCAATTACCCATGAGGGAGGTGCCTCCCACATTTGTCCCGAAAGTAGAAATTGCTGCCAATGGAGAAACTCCAGCGCGAACAATAGAAGTCCATTATATCGTACAGTTTGTGCATGTTCCCTTTTCTAGGCAAGAAGTGAATACTAAAAAGCAGACTGTCCCTGACATTAGGAAAAATCTGGGGGGATTCTATAAGGAAATTGAATCCATTTTAAATTTGTCTGTTTTTACACTGAGTGACATTGATTTATTGTTCCCTGTGATTCTTCCTGCGGACACATGGAAGCAGATTAGAAGTATAAATGATGTGCCGATGTTAGGCGATACATGGGAAACTTTGATTAGAGTTGATAGTGAGAGAAAGGCTGGGGAGAAGCCTTCGCAAGTCATTTTGACTCTGCCGTTGAGGGTAGTAGAGAAATTGAAAACTTTAGTCCCTGAGAAGAGAATAGTTTGGGATAAATTGACTGCTTGCTTACAAGGAAAATCGGAAGTAGCTACAGATTATTTTAACCGGTTTGAGGATGTATTTGCAGATTTTAGTAGTCAATATCTAAGTACTGTACCTGGGAAGAGATTATTTGTTGATAAGTTTGTGCGAGGATTGTTACCGAAAATTCAGACATTAATAATGACATCTGAACGTGCATGGCAAGCAAAATCACAAAGCAAAGTATTACATAAAACCCAATATTATGAGAATCAAGAACATTCAGAGAAGTATAAGGTAATAAGGGAGAAAGGAGATTTGAAAACCAGAGTGTTACTGCAACAGGTAGCAAACAATAATAAAGGTGGCGGGAATACACCGTCTATAGTCCAATTTGCATTACCATCCACCATGAAGGGGGTCCAATAGGTATAAATCAATATGCCTTTTGTAGACAAGAAGGCCATTGGCGAGCACAGTGCTTGCAATTACAGAATAGAAATGGGACTATTTCGAGAAGACCATTTAGAGGTCGGCCAGGAATAGCAGGTCAGAATAGAAATCAGATGAAGACACAATTTCAGGGTAAGCAGGTTAGTCAAAATCAGCAACGGAACACCATCAATGGTGGCAACGTTTTTGATCACCCCTCCAATGCATATTACTCTGGAGACTTTACATCTGATGATATACTGTTCAACAAGGACAGCCCGAAACAGGGGTTGGAACCAGTGCCTATTCCCGTTGACCTGAAAGGGCCCTACGTAGAAATGAAGGTTGGGAATAGGGAACACACATTTTAGTGGACACAGCTGCACAAAAATGTTCGAACGATCATCAGCGGGTTCCAAAGATACCACTGTCAGGGCATAAGAATGTCTCTGTAGGGTTCTCAGGTACGCCAGTAATTAGTTCAGTTTCACAACCAGTGCCAATCACACTAGTTCCATTTACTGAATCCTGCCCATTTCTTTTGATGACAAATTGCAGCAAAAATGTGTTGGGGTTAAATCTATTGAAGAAATTGAATGCAGTAATTTATTGTTCTCCTGATGGAGTGTACTTGACAATTTTGCCACAAAAAACTCCTGTATCACAATTTGTATCCATGTCATTGCCGACTGAATTGTGTAGAAGTGCCAGCTTGAATATGGGCAGTGAACGATAATGATGTTGGATGTTTGAAGGTAGAACCAGTAAAAATTGTTTTGAAGGAAGGAATTACATTACCGCGTATTACGCAATATATAATTTCGAGTGAGGGTGAAAGAGCATTGAAATATATTGTGTCAGATTTAATTGCTAGAAATGTAATTGAAGAGATTTCTGGTAGTGTTTTCAATAGCCCGATTCTTCCAGTCTACAAGAAAGGAGGTAATGATATCCCTTACCATTTTATAATTGGTTTACGCGCGGTTAACAAAGTTGTTTATTCCCAATTCCCATTAGTCCCCGATGTAACCACAATATTGATTATGATTCCTGCTTCTGCATCACACTTCAGTGTGATTGACTTGAAGAATGCGTTCTTTGCTATTCCAGTACATCCCGAGAGCAGATATTTGTTTGCTTTTACATTAGGAGGGCGCTCATTCACATTTCCACGTATTCCACAAGGCTACACTGAAAGTCCAAGTATTTACAGTAGAGCATTAAAAGAACAATTGGACATGCTTGAATTACCATCAGGATGTATATTGTTACAGTACATTGATGACCTGCTAATAGCAGCAGACTCAGAGGACATTTGTAAAAAAGGTACTGGTGCTTTATTGACACATTTAGCGGCACAATGTCACATGGCATCATTAATGAAATTCCAGTATTGTCGAGAGGAGGTGGCCTATCTCGGCTACCTCCTATCAAAGGAGGGAAGAAGATTGACACCAGAACGTATAGAAAGCACCTCTGATATGCCTATTCCAAACACGCAGAAGGAAGTCAGAGCTTTAATTGGCATGGCTTCATATTGTAGGCAGTGGATAACTAATTTTTAAATGACTGTGAAACCCATAGTGGCATTGACAAGGAAGGATGTTACCTAACCTTTGCCATGGAACATGGACTGTCAAGAAACTTTTGACCTGCTCAGAGCTGCCAAATTATGAGAAGGGTTTTGTGTTATTTGTACATGAGAAGGATGGATATGCTTTGGCTGTTTTGACCAGGAAACACAGTGGCAGAAATAGACCATGCAGTTATTTCTCTTCCACGCTGCATCCTGTTGCATGTGCTTTGCCACATTGCTTACAAGCTGTTGCTGCAGCTGCAGCATCATTAAAACAAACCGAGGGGATGGTTTTAGGTCACTCTTTAACCATGATTGTACCCCATTCAGTAGACATTCTTCTAAATAGAACGCAAAAGCAACATTTCACATCCGCCCGACTAAGGTATAAAATGATCCTATTTGCACTGTATATTCAAATTAAGAGATGTTGCGCTTTAAATCCGGCTTTGTTATTGACCCCTTCCATTGAAAAAGGGAGTGAGAAACTATTATCACACGATTGCTTAATCATTACTGAGCAAGGGACAAAAGGAAGAATTGATTTAACTGATACTCCCTTGAACGTGCCAGATGGAGAATTGTTTTGAGACGGCTCTTGTTTTAAATTACCGAATGGCACATCAACTGCTGCTTATGCCATTACTACACTGAAAACTATTGTAGAGAGCAAACAAATCCCATATAACTCAGCACAAGCTGTGGAAATAATAGCGTTATCCAGAGGCTGTGAAATTTCTGCAAAACGTATTCTAAACATTTATACTGACAGCCAGTATGCTTTCGGGGTGGTCCATAATTTTGGCAGATTATGGGCTGAAAGGGGCTTCCTGACTAAGGGGACTAAGATTCAACATGGCACTTTAATAGTGAGTCTGTTGTTAGCACTTACGCTTCCCAAGCGGTTAGCAATAGTGAAATGTGATGCACAAAAGAAAATAACATGTAAGGTAGGAAAGGGAAACACATTTGCTGACCAAATCGAGAAACAAACTGCCACTGATTTGCACTCAAAAATGCATGTCAAAACAGTAGAGAAAGTGTCCTGCATGATTGAGGACGGAATTGAGACAGTGAAAGAAATACAAGCAGAAGTCACTCCATATGAAATAAAACAATGGTCTGAGGGTCCAGCAGAATTAGATCCTGAGTGCTGATGGGTAGACAAAGAGAATAATAGATGGATGTTGCCAAATGCATCTGTTATGGCAATGGTTACCATGGCCCATAGTCCAACACATATATGTGCGAAAAAGATGTCCCAGCACTTCGATTTTGTATGGTAGAATACCAACATTAAGAAAACTGCTGAGAGATTGGTTCAGAATTGCATGACTTGTTTACAACATAACATTGGGAAAGGAACAGTGACACCAGTAGGAAGTTTTGGTCCCCCCTCCATGCCCTTTGAGGTAATTCATTTTGACTTCATAGAAATGGGAAGATGCCAGAACTATAAATATTCCTTGTAGTGGTCTGTGCGTTTAGCAAACGGGTGGAGGCCTATCCCCTGAAAGATTGTTCAGCCATGTCAACAGCGAAATCCATGTTAAAAGAATATTTTCCCAGATTCATGCTAACCCAAGTCATATGGTCAGACAATGGTCCGCATTTTATAGCACCTGTGAAATTACAAATCTGTGCAGGCCTCCAAATCGATAAGCGATTCCATTCAGCCAGACACCCGATCAGTGCTGGTTTGGTAGAATGCCAAAACGGTATTTTGAAAAACAAATTAGCAAAGATATGCGCTGAAAGCAATATGAAATGGCCCTATGCATTACCACTAGCTTTATTGTGCATGCGCATGTCTGTGCAGGCAAAGACTGGCCTCTCACCATATGAAATAATCATGGGGAGACGAGCGAATGTCTGGAATATGCCACGTCTATAGAGATTGAAGGATGTTGAATACCGATTCCTCATTGATTATTGTAAACAGTTGACTCAAAACTTGCGTTTGATTCATCAGCAGGTGCAGTAGGCTCTTCCTGTCAGATGTACAGGCCCAGAACATTGTCTGCAACCAGGATACTCGACACTTATCAAAAAGTTTGAAAGAAATCTTTGTTTGCACCGCGCTGGAAAGGACCCTATCAGGTTACTCGCCACGCAGACTGCAGTCCGAGTGAATGGTCTAAAGCATTGTATCCACGCAAGACACATGAAAAGAATCCCGTTTCCTTTGCCACATGAGAAAGAGATCGATAGTTCCTGATGTCGAAAGTAAGACAGCTGTGATTGATCACAAAGACATCACCAAATTTCAGCCAGAAGTCCTTCCTGAGCCTGCGAAGGGGCTGGGGGAGATTACAACGAAAATTGAAACATTAGTTTACCTCAACATTGTTCGACTGCTGCCTCATCATCACGAATTGCATTACCGATTGGCACTGATTTTGCATCTGCTGCAAACAATGACAGTGCATTGTTCATTGATCATACTGTACCTGGAGCTGTAAGGTACAATCTGCGTTCACAAAATTGGAAGTAATAAGTAGATTTTGTTTCTCCTTTGTTTGTAGCTCACGGACAGAGCTGGGAACGGATGCCTAGGGAAAGGGAGCGTATGAGATGTATCGGATAAGAGCTCTGACATCCGGTTTCCCGGTGCTACCATTGAAAGGTACTATAAAATTGAGATTAATACTTGCTCCTGCCTTTTTTGGAGCTGTCGAGGTAAACACCAGCTGCCATCTTAAGCAGGTTGAACTGAACTTGTTTGAACTTTGCTGCCAACATGTGTTGCCGTGGAGAACTTTTCCTTTGGACGCTGAGAAACCTTTCATGCAATAAGCTTCACAGATCATGCCTGTATTCGCTCCTGCTGCTGCCTGCACTGATGCTGCCATAGTTAGACATCTAGACATATAGACATTGACATTAAGCCCGCCTCAAGAAAGACTTGGTCTACAAAGACTAACCTGCTCCTGATTACCACACCTATCTGTATTGTATTTACATTGATCCCAATGTTTTGGTACTTGGAAACTACGCATCCCATGGACACTCTATTGCCAACTGTCAGTGCTCCCACTACCTTTAACCCAGCTCATGTGCTTTCTTACACTCTACCGTCATGAGATGTGAAACACAGAAAGGTTTATGATAATAACACTTTATTACTGATTATGAATATGGCTCATGCTATTTTGAATAGATCTAATTGCTGGGTTTGTTAACATTTATCCCAGCATGGGGAAAGAGGAATGGGTTGGTATAAACATCCTCTAACGCTTAATACTGCCTGTTATGCATCATTGAGAGCTGTATTTTTTGGAAGATGGAATGATATTGTCACTGGAAACTTTGATGGAACAAACATAAATAAATTCAAAAGATTGATATTAGCACCGCTAGGTTGTGTTCACAAACTAGAGCAAAATGAACACTGCATCGACTAGTCCCATAGATAGACTTTCTAGGCCTTACCAGTCACTGATTACTTTCAAAATGGCTCCGGTTGGAAACTAGGATGCCATGCCTCCCTCCTAAACTATTAATCATAGTCCACATTCTGTTCCATTTTACTTGCGTAAAAAGGCTCCGACCCAGTGGGAACATTTACTAGATGCATGAATACTGCTGTACTTGAGCAAGAAGAGAAACCATTATATATAGATGGTTCTGTCTATTTTGTGTGTGGAGCCCAAGCTTATCCATGGTTACCTAAAGGCTGGCAAGGTACCTGTTATTTAGGGATACTTTTACCTGGTGTGTCCCTTGCCAAAACATCTGAAATAACAAAATATCTAGTTCTCGGCCACGGCGAGATGATACTGCTGGGCAAATGTTTGGGGACATAGCAACATCATTTATACCTTTTTGGGGACAGGCAATAAACTCATGGAAAATAAGAACATTATCTACGGTATTAGAGAAAACAATAAATGGAACCACTGACATACTTTACAATATGATACTAGAACAAAAAGCAATCAGACTAGTTGTACTTCAGGATAGAATGGTTCTTGATATTATTTTGGCTGATCGTGGAGGTGTATGCAAATTAGTGGGGTCAGCGTGCTGTGTTTTTGTAAGTGACTCCTCCCCTACTATAAGTTCTGAAATTCATGTCCCCCCAGGCAGCTGGAATCTAAACATGAGTTCATGGTTCTGGGAACGGTTACGATCCTGGGGATGAAAACTAATTGCAATTTTAGTTATGATATTCAGTATCCTCATATTCTGCTGTTGTTGCAGACAATGCTTGCCAGAAATTTGCTCCATAATTTCAAATTAATGTGTACAGACAATTAGTACAAAGATTGTGGAGCCTCATCCTTGTATGTTAAATGATGGTCCGAAACACCGAAATGAAATAATTAAGGAATGTATGGCAATGAATATTTCAAATGATGATAATGACATGGGTAATTCAGAAAATAACACCTGGTCTGATGAGGAAGCAATGTTTGGCTTATGATGCTATTGGCTTAAGGCCAAAAGGACGGTTTATTATACCAAAAAAATAATCACATAATCCGAAGGATATGAATAGTATGTTGGCCTGAAGCAAATCGCATCATGTGGCAAACTTCGCAAACTAAGAAACCTGAATGTGACCATAAGGAGTCCATTTTGTAAATGCCGGCCATTTTCTTTTTTGTAAATGCTTTGCAAATATATTCTATGCTTCAGACTCACACACGGTGCAAGGCCACAGCTTGAACACTGAAATATTAACATATGCAGGAATGTAGAGCCATGCAGACATACATTGTTTTCACTCTTACTGAGGCCTTGAAGCTGAGCAGAAGCCGCACCTAATCAGTAGCACAGGTGCCGGGTTTGTCTTGCAAGCGCTGTTCTAAAAGGCAGTTAAACATGAATTATATGCAGCCAGCGGTGCTCCTTCAACATTGTATTTCTGCCTCAGAACTGTCTGACCCTTAGCTAATGAGTCGCAGCAAACAGATAACGTTGTATCGAATGTCTCCCTGCTAAGAACAAGATATCCTTCCTGTGACAGTGCTCCATGTTCCTCATAACAGAAAAGTGACTCTGCAGCCTTTTCTAGAATAATTAATGATTAGACTAAATGAAGAGGTGCCATAACTGTCAAATACCGAACTCTAGCCCCTATGACATGTATAAGGGCGGGACGAATAGCACTAGTACATGATGATGTATTATGTATATATATGACTGCTTGACCGCTGTTCACTCTCTCTCGCATTTTACGGAGTCTGGGAACACATGCCATGAGGCGTTGAGACCCAGTCGGCCGACAGAGATACTTTCAATAAACCCAGACATGTTTGGAAATCGAACCTCACGACTGACGTGTCATTAGGTATATGGTTATTGTGCCTTATTTCCATGTATAGTCTAACAGTGCAACTCAACTGAAAATGAAGAAAACACACATAAAGAACATTTTTCAAATGAGAAATGTGAAACAATGTGGTGTCATTAACCCATTACTGCCCAAAATCTGCATTTCACCACAAAATATTACCCAGAACTGTACCCTACCATATGAAAAGGCAGCGAAACTGAACTGAAAATGGTGCAGACACAGATGAAGACCATTGTGAAGTGAGAAAGGTGAAACAATGTGTTGTCATTAACACATTACTGCCCAAAATCTACATTTTATCACGAAAAACTACCCATAATGGGCCGGAACGGTACCCTATTATATGAAAATGCAGTGAAAATCAACAGTAAATGATTCAGACACACATGAAGAATATTGTGAAATGAGAAGGGTGAAACAATGTGGTGTCATTAAACCATTTCTACACAAAATCTGCTTTTTCACACAAAAAAGTACACTGAATGGGCCATAACGGTATCCTAACTTATGAAAAGGCAGCGGAACTGAACTGAAAATGGTGCAGACATACATGAAGACCATTGTGAAGTGAGAAAGGTGAAACAATGTGGTGTCATTAACACATTACTGCACAAAATCTACATTTTATAATGAAAAAGTACCCAGAACGGACCAGAATGGAACATTAATATATGAAAAGGCAGTGAAACTCAAATGAAAATGATGCAGACTCACGTGAAGAACATTTTGAAATGAGAAAGGTGAAACAATGTGGTGTCATTAACACATTACTGCCCAAAATATACATTTTATCACAAAAATGTACCTTGAACGGTACCCTAATTTATGAAAAGGCAGTGTAACTGAACTGAAAATGGTGCAGAGACACATGAAGAGCTTTGTTAGGTGAGAAAGGAGAAACAATGTGGTGTCATTAACACATTACTGCCCAAAATCTACATTTCATAATAAAAAAGCAACCAGAACGGGCCAGAATGGAACATTAATATATGAAAAGGCAGTGAAACTTAAATGAAAATGATGCAGACTCACATGAAGAACATTTTGAAATAAGAAAGGTGAAATAATGTGGTGTAATTAAACCATTACTACACAAAATCTGCATATTCACACAAAAAAGTACACTGAATGGTCCGTAACGATACCCTAATATATAAAAATGCAGGGAAACTCAACTGAAAATTATGCAGACTCACATGTAGAACATTTTAAAATGAGAAAGGTGAAACAATGTGGTGTCATTAACTCATTACTGCAGAAAATCTTCATTGTATAATGAAAAAGTTGCCTGAACTGTACCCTTATATATGAAAAGGCAGTGAAACTTAAATAAAAATGATGCAGACACACATGAAGAATATTTTCAAATGAGAAAGGTGAAACAATGTGGTGTCATTAACCCACTAATGCCCCAAATATATATTTGATCAGGAAAAAGTGTCCGGAACGGTCCAGAACAGTACCTTAATATATAAAAGGTCAGCAAAACTTAACCGAAAATGATGCAAACACACACAAAGAACTTTTGAAATGGGAAAGGTGAAACAATGTGGTGTCATTAACCCTTTTTTGACCAACATCTCAATTTTAACACGAAAAAGTAAATGTAACAGGCTGGAACGGTACCCTAGTATATGAAACGGCAGTGAAACCCAACCGAAAATGTTGTAGATACATATAAAAAAACATTGCAAAATGAGAAAGATGAAACAATTTGGTGTCATTAACTCATTAGGGTCAAAATCTATATGTTATTACAAAAAACACAACATTTGCCGTAATATGTAACAAAGCAATGAAACAAAACTGAAAATGGCGCAGACACACGTGAAGACCATTGTGAAATAAGAAAGGTGAAAAAATAAGGTACCATTAACCTATCACAACCCAAAATCTAATGTTTATCACAAAAAAGTACACAGAACGGGCCAGAACGGTACTCTACTATATGAAAAGGCAGGAGAACTCACTCAAATGAACATTATGTAGGCTCTTAGGAAGTACAATTGCAGAAAATGCAGAAACAAATGAAGAACATTTTGAAATGAGAAAGGTGAAACTATGCGGTGTCATTAACCCACTACTGCCCCAAATCTATATTTGATCAGGATAAAGTGCCCGGGATGGGTCAGAACAGTACCTTAATATATAAAAAAGGCAGAAAAATTCACATGAAAATTATGCAAACACACATGAAGAACGTTTTGAAATGGGAAAGGTGAAACTATGTGCTGTTATTAACCCACTACTGCCCCAGATTTGTATTGGATCACGAAAAAGTGCCCAGAAAGTATCGCAATGGTATCTTAACATTTAAAAAAAAGGAGAAAAATTCAACTCAAAAGCTGCAAACAGACATGAAGAATATTAATTACATGAGAAAGGTGAAACAATGTGGTGTAATTTACACATTGCTGACCAAAATCTACATTTTATCACAAAGAAACTTATTTATGAAAAGGCAGTGGAACGGAACTGAAAATGGTGCAGACATAGATGAAGACCATTGTGAAGTGTGAAAGGTGAAACAATGGGGTGTCATTAACTCATTACTGCGCAAAATCTACATTTTTTTAATGAAAAGGGTACCCAGAACGGTACCTCAATCTTTAAAAAAAACAGCGAAATTCACCTGAAAATGATGCAAACACACATGAAGAATGTTTTGAAATGAGAAAGATGAAACAATGTAGTGTCATTACCACATTACTGCCCAAAATCTACATTTTATGACAAAAATGTACCCGGAACGGTACCCAAATTTATGAAAAGGCAGCAGAACTGACCTCAAAATGGTGAAGAAATACATGAAGATCATTGTGAAGTGTGAAAGGTGAAACAATATGGTGTCATTGACTCATTACTGCACATAATCTACAGTTCATAATGAAAATGTTCCGGAACGGTGCCCTAATATATGAAAAGGCAGTACAACATAAATACAAATGGTGCAGCAACACATGAAGAACATTTTGAAATGAGAAAGGTGAAACAATGTGGTGTCATTAACCCACTACTGCCCAAATCTTTATTTTATCACATAAAAGTGCCCAGAAAGTATCGGAACAGTAACTTAATATTTTTTTGGAAAAAACCGGAAAACTCACCTGAAAAGGCTGCAAACACAGATGAAGAACATTTATTAAATAAGAAAGGTGAAACAATGTGGTATCACTTACCCATTACTGACCAAAATCTACATTTTATCACAAAAAAGTGCACAGAAAGGACTGGAACTGTACACTTATATATGAAAAGGAAGCTAAACTGAACAAGAAATGGTGCAGACACACATGAAGACCATTGTGAAGTGAGAATGTTGAAACAATGTGGTGTCATTAACCTATTACAACCCAAAATCTACATTTTATCGCACAAAAGTACACAGAACAGTACCCAAATTGATGATAAGGCAGTGGAAATCAACTGAAAATGGTGCAATCACACATGAAGACCATAGTGAAATGACAAAGGTGAAACAATGTGGTGTCATTAACCCATTACTTCCCAAAATCTACATTTTATCACCAAAATGTACACAGAGTGGGCCGGAATGGTACCGTAATGTATGAAAAGGCAGCAGATCTAAAGAGAAACAGATGCAGATAAACATTAAGAGCCTTTTTGAAATGAGAAAGGTGAAACAATATGGTGTCCTTCACCCATTACAGCCCAAAATCTATATTTTATCACAAAAAAAGAACTTGGAATGGGCCAGAACGGTAACATATGTATCAAAAGGCAGTTAATTATAAGAGAAAATGATGCAGACACACATGATGTACATCTTGAAATGAGAAAGGTGAAACAATGTGGTGTCATTAACCCACTACTGCACCAAATCTATATTTGATAATGAAAGTGCACGGAATGGGCCGGAACAGTACTTAATAGATAAAAAGACAGCAAAACACACCTGAAGAATGTTTTGAAATGAGAAAGGTCAAACAATGTGGTGTCATTAACCCACTACTGCCCAACATCTACATTTTAACACGAAAAAGAACACGGAATAGGCCGGAAGGGTACCCTAATTTATGAAAAGGTAGCAAAACCCAACCGAAAATGATGCACACATGAAAACATTGTGAAATGAGAAAGTTGAACAAAATGTCGTGTCATTAAACCATTACTGCCCAACATCTACATTTCAACTCAAAAAAGTACACGGAAAGGGCCTGAAGGGTAATCTAATATGTGAAAAGGCAGCAAAACTCAACTGAAACTGATGCAGACACACATGAAGAACATTTTGTAATGAGAAATGTGAAACAATGTGGTTTCATTAACCCACTGCTGCCGCAAATCTTTATTTGATCACGGAATAGTGCCCAGAAAGTGCCAGAACAGTACCTTAATATTTAAAAAAGCAGCAAAGCTCACCTGAAAATGCTGTAAACACACATGAAGAACATTTATTAAATGAGAAAGGTGAAACAATGTGGCATCGTTCACCCATTACTGCCCAAAATCTACATTTTATCACAGAAAAGTACAAAGAACGGACCAGAACTTTAAACTTATATATGAAAAGACAGGTAAACTGAACTAGAAATGGTGCAGACACACATAAAGACCATTGTGAAGTGAGAACGGTGAAACAATGTGGTGTCATTAACCCATTACTTCTCAAAATCTACATTTTATAATGTAAAAGTACCCGTAACAGACCTGAGTGGTAGAATAGTATATGAAAAGGCAGCAAAACTCAAATTAAAATGATGCAGACCCATACGACAATCATTGTGAAATGGAAAATGGTGAAACAATGTCCTGTCATTAACTCATCACTGCTCAAAATCTCCATTTTATCACAAAAATGTACAAAGAGTGGGCCAGAACTGTACCGTAATGTATGAAAAGGCAGACACACATGAAGAACGTTTTTGAAATGAGAAAAGAGAAACAATGTGGTATCATTCACCCAATACTGCCCCAAATCTACATTTCATCACAAGAAAAGACTTGGAAAAGACCACAACAGTACCATAATATATGAAAAGGCAGCAAATCTCAAGAGAAAATTATGCAGACACACATGAAGAACGTGTCATTAACCCACTACTGCAACAAATCTATATTTGATAACGAAAAAGTGCCCGGAATGGGCCGGAACAGTACTTAATATATAAAAAGACAGCAAAACACACCTGAATAATGTTTTGAAATGAGAAAGGTCAAACAATGTGGTGTCATTAACCCATTGCTGCCCAATATCTACATTTTAACACGGAACAGGCCAGAACGTGACCCTAATTTATGAAAAGGCAGCGCAAATTAACTGAAAATGATGCAGACACACATGATGAACATTTTGAAATTTTGAAATGAGACATGTGAAATGTGGTGTCATAAACCCACTACTGCCCCAAATCTATATTTGATCATGAAAGAGTGCACAGAATGAGCTGGACCGGTACCTTAATTGTTCAAAAAGCAGCAAAACTCACCGGAAAATGATGAAAACACACATAAAGAACTTTTTTCAAATGAGAAAGGTAAAACAATGTTGTGTAATTTACCCAATACTGGCCAAAACCTACATTTAAAAAAAAAGTACACAGAACGGACCAGAATTGTACCCTAATATATGAAAATGCTGCAAAACCAAACTGGAAATGATACAGGCGCACACGAAGACCATTGTGAAGTGAGAAAGGTGAAACAATGAGATGCAATAAACCCATTACTGCCCAAAATCTGCATTTCATCATGAAAAAGAACCAAGAATAGACCGGAGCGGTACCCTTATAAATGAAAAGGCAGCAAAACTGATCAGAAAATGATGCAGACACACATGAAGAACATTGTGGCATGAGAAAGGTGGAACAATGTGTTGTCATTAATCCATTACTACCTAAAATCTGCATTTTATAACAAAAAAGTATCCGGAGCAGTATCCTAATTTATGAAAAGGCAGTGAAACCTACATAAAAATGATGTAGAAACACATGAAGAACATTTTGAAATGAGAAAGGTGTAACTATGTGGTGTCATTAACGCAGTACTGCCCGAAATCTATATTTGATCAGGAAAAAGTGCCTGGAACGGGTCAGAACATTACCTTAATATATAAAAAGGCAGAAAAACTCACCTGAAAATTATGCAAACACACATGAAGAACGTTTGGAAATGGGAAAGGTGAAACAATGTGGTGTTATTAAACCACTTCTGCCCCAGATTTTTATTTGATCACGAAAAAGTGCCCAGAAAGTATGAGAAATCGTATCTTAATATTTAAAAAAAGCAGCAAAACTCAAATCAAAAGTTGCAAACACACATGAAGAACATAGGTTAAATAAGAAAGGTGAAACAATGTGGTGTCATTAACCCACTACTGCCCAACATCTACATTTTAACACGGAATGGGCCGGAAGGGTACCCTAATTTATGAAAAGGTAGCAAAACCCAACCGAAAATGATGCACACACGAAAACATTGCGAAATGAGAAAGTTGAACAAAATGTGGTGTCATTAAACCATTACTGCCCAACATCTACATTTCAACTCAAAAAAGTACACGGAACAGGCCTGAAGGGTAATCTAATATGTGAAAAGGCAGCAAAACTCAACTGAAACTGATGCAGACACACATGAAGAACATTTTGAAATGAGAAATGTGAAACAATGTGGTTTCATTAACCCACTACTGCCGCAAATCTTTATTTGATCACAGAATAGTGCCCAGAAAGTGCCAGAACAGTACCTTAATATTTAAAAAAGCAGCAAAGCTCACCTGAAAATGCTGCAAACACACATAAAGAACGTTTTTCAAATGAGAAAGGTAAAACAATGTTGTGTAATTTACCCAATACTGGCCAAAACCTACATTTAAAAAAAAAAAGTACACAGAACGGACCGGAATTGTAACCTAATATATGAAAATGCTGCAAAACCAAACTGGAAATGATACAGGCGCACATGAAGACCATTGTGAAGTGAGAAAGGTGAAACAATGAGATGCAATTAACCCATTACTGCCCAAAATCTGCATTTTATCATGAAAAAGAACCAAGAATAGACCGGAGCGGTACCCTTATAAATGAAAAGGCAGCAACACTGATCAGAAAATGATGCAGACACACATGAAGAACATTGTGGAATGAGAAAGGTGGAACAATGTGTTGTCATTAACGCAGTACTGCCGAAATCTATATTTGATCAGGAAAAAGTGCCTGGAACGGGTCAGAACATTACCTTAATATATAAAAAGGCAGAAAAACTCACTTGAAAATTATGCAAACACACATGAAGAACGTTTGGAAATGGGAAAGGTGAAACAATGTGGTGTTATTAAACCACTTCTGCCCCAGATTTTTATTTGATCACGAAAAAGTGCCCAGAAAGTATGAGAAATCATATCTTAATATTTAAAAAAAGCAGCAAAACTCAAATCAAAAGTTGCAAACACACATGAAGAACATAGGTTAAATAAGAAAGGTGAAACAATGTGGTGTCATTAACCCACTACTGCCCAACATCTACATTTTAACACGGAATGGGCCGGAAGGGTACCCTAATTTATGAAAAGGTAGCAAAACCCAAAAGAAAATGATGCACACATGAAAACATTGCAAAATGAGAAAGTTGAACAAAATGTGGTGTCATTAAACCATTACTGCCCAACATCTACATTTCAACTCAAAAAAGTACACGGAACGGGCCTGAAGGGTGATCTAATATGTGAAAAGGCAGCAAAACTCAACTGAAACTGATGCAGACACACATGAAGAACATTTTGAAATGAGAAATGTGAAACAATGTGGTTTCATTAACCCAATTAACCCACTACTGCCGCAAATCTTTATTTGATCACGGAATAGTGCCCAGAAAGTGCCAGAACAGTACCTTAATATTTAAAAAAGCAGCAACGCTAACCTGAAAATGCTGCAAACACACATGAAGAACATTTATTAAATGAGAAAGGTGAAACAATGTGGTATCATTCACCCATTATTGCCCAAAATCTACATTTTATCACAGAAAAGTACAAAGAACAGACCAGAACTTTAAACTTATATATGAAAAGACAGGTAAACTGAACTAGAAATGGTGCAGACACACATAAAGACCATTGTGAAGTGAGAACGGTGAAACAATGTGGTGTCATTAACCCATTACTTCTCAAAATCTACATTTTATAATGTAAAAGTACCCGTAACAGACCTGAGTGGTAGAATAGTATATGAAAAGGCAGAAAAACTCAAATTAATATGATGCAGACCCATACGACAATCATTGTGAAATGGAAAATGGTGAAATAATGTCCTGTCATTAACTCATCACAGCTCAAAATCTCCATTTTATTACAAAAATGTACAAAGAGTGGGCCAGAACTGTACCGTAATGTATGAAAAGGCAGACACACATGAAGAACGTTTTTGAAATGAGAAAAGAGAAACAATGTGGTATCATTCACCCAATACTGCCCCAAATCTACATTTTATCACAAGAAAAGACTTGGAAAAGACCACAACGGTACCATAATATATGAAAAGGCAGCAAATCCCTAGAGAAAATTATGCAGACACATATGAAGAACATTTTGAAAGGTTAAACAATGTGGTGTCATTAACCCACTACTGCATCAAATCTATATTTGGTAACGAAAAAGTGCCCAGAATGGGCCGGAACAGTACTTAATGTATAAAAAGACAGCAAAACAAACCTGAATAATGTTTTGAAATGAGAAAGGTCAAACAATGTGGTGTCATTAACCCATTACTGCCCAATATCTACATTTTAACACGGAACAGGCCAGAACGTGACCCTAATTTATGAAAAGGCAACGCAAATTAACTGAAAATGATGCAGACACACCTGATGAACATTTTGAAACTTTGAAATGAGACATGTGAAATGTGGTGTCATAAACCCACTACTGCCCCAAATCTATATTTGATCATGAAAGAGTGCACAGAATGGGCTGGAACGGTACCTTAATCGTTCAAAAAGCAGCAAAACCCACCGGAAAATGATGAAAACACACATAAAGAACTTTTTTCAAATGAGAAAGGTAAAACAATGTTGTGTAATTTACCCAATACTGGCCAAAACCTACATTTTAAAAAAAAAGTACACAGAACGGACCGGAATTGTACCCTAATATATGAAAATGCTGCAAAACCAAACTGGAAATGATACAGGCGCACATGAAGACCATTGTGAAGTGAGAAAGGTGAAACAATGAGATGCAATTAACCCATTACTGCCCAAAATCTGCATTTTATCATGAAAAAGAACCAAGAATAGACCGGAGCGGTACCCTTATAAATGAAAAGGCAGCAAAAATGATCAGAAAATGATGCAGACACACATGAAGAACATTGTGTAATGAGAAAGGTGGAACAATGTGTTGTCATTAATCCATTACTACCTAAAATCTGCATTTTATAACAAAAGAAGTACACTGACTGGGCCGCAACGATACCCTAATATATAAAAACACAGGGAAACTCAACTGAAACATATGCAGATTCATATGAAGAACATTTTGAAATGAGAAAGGTGAAACAATGTGGTGTCATTAACACATTACTACCCATAATCTACATTTTATAACAAAAAAGTATCCGGAGCAGTATCCTAATTTATGAAAAGGCAGTGAAACCTAAATAAAAATGATGTAGAAACACATGAAGAACATTTTGAAATGAGAAAGGTGTAACTATGTGGTGTCATTAACGCAGTACTGCCCGAAATCTATATTTGATTAGGAAAAAGTGCCTGGAACGGGTCAGAACATTACCTTAATATATAAAAAGGCAGAAAAACTCACCTGAAAATTATGCAAACACATATGAAGAAAGTTTGGAAATGGGAAAGGTGAAACAATGTGGTGTTATTAAACCACTTTTGCCCTAAAGTTTTATTTGATCACGAAAAAGTCCCCAGAAAGTAGGAGAAATCGTATCTTAATATTTAAAAAAAAGCAGCAAAACTCAAATCAAAAGTTGCAAACACACATGAAGACCATAGGTTAAATGAGAAAGGTGAAACAATGTGGTATAATTTACCCACTGCTGCCCAAAATCTACATTTTATCACAAAAAAGTACTCAGAATGGTAACCTAAATTATGAAAAGGCAGTGGAACGGAACTGAAAATGCTACAGACATAGATGAAGACCATTGTGAAGTTAGGAAGGTGAAACAATGTGGTGTCATTAACTCATTACTGCACAAAATCTACATTTTATAATGAAAAGAGTACCCAAACGGTACCTCAATCTTTAAAAAAGAAGCGGAATTTGCCAGAAAATGATGCAAACACTCATAAAGAATGTTTTGAAATGAGAAAGGTGAAACAATGTAGTGTCATTACCACATTACTGCCCAAAATCTACATTTTATGACAAAAATGTACCTGGAACGGTACCCTAATTTATGAAAAGGCAGCGGAACTGACCTGAAAATGGTGCAGAAATAGATGAAGATCACTGTGAAGTGTGAAAGGTGAAACAATCTGGTGTCATTAACTCATTACTGCACAAATTCTACAGTTCATTATGAAAATGTTCTGGAACGGTACCCTAATATATGAAAAGGCAGTGAAACTTAAATAAAAATGATGCAGCAACACATGAAGAAAGTTGTAAAATGCGAAAGGTGAAACAATGTGGTGTCATTAAGCCACTACTGCCCCAAATCTTTATTTGATCACAAAAAAGTGCCCAGAAAGTATCGGAACAGTCTTAATATTTAAAAAAAACAAAAAAAAACTGACCTGAAAAGGCTGCAAACACACATGAAGAACATTTATTAAATAAGAATGGTGAAACAATGTGGTATCACTTACCCATTACTGACCAAAATCTACATTTTATCACAAAAAAAGTAGACAAAAAGGACCGGAACTGTACACTTATATGTGAAAGGTGCATACACACATGAAGACCATTGTGAAGTGGGAATGTTGAAACAATGTGGTGTCATTAACCCATTACATCCCAAAATCTACATTTTATCACACAAAAGTACACAGAACGGTACCCAAATTGATGAGAAGGCAGTGAAAGTCAACTGAAAATGGTGCAATCACACATGAAGACCATAGTGAAATGAGAAAGGTGAAACAATGTGGTGTCATTAAACCATTACTTCCCAAAATCTACATTTTATAATGAAAAAAGTACCCGGAACAGACCCGAATGGTAGAATAGTATATGAAAAGGCAGCAAAACTGAAGCAGACCCATATGACGAACATTGTGAAATGGAAAATGTTGAAACATTGTCCTGTCATTAACCTATTACTGCCCAAAATCTACATTTTATCACCATACTGTACACAGAGTGGGCCGGAATGGTACGTAATGTATGAAAAGGCAGCAGATCTAAAGAGAAACTGATGCAGACACACATTAAGAAACTTTTTGAAATGAGAAAGGTGAAACAATGTGGTGTCATTCACCCATTACTGCCCAAAATCTACATTTTATCACAAAAAAGTACTTGGAATGGACCAGAACGGTAACATATGTATAAAAAAGCATTCATTTTTTAAGAGAAAATGATGCAGACACACATGAAGTACATCTTGAAATGAGAAAGGTGATACAATGTGTTGTCATTAACCCACTACTGCACCAAATCTATATTTGATAACAAAAGTGCACGGAATGGGCCGGAACAGTATTTAATAGATAAAAAGACAGCAAAGCACACCTGAAGAATGTTTTGAAATGAGAAAGCTCAAACAAATTGGTGTCATTAACCCATTACTGCCCAACATCTACATTTTAACACGAAAAAGAACACGGAATGTGCCAGAAGGATACCCTAATTTATGAAAAGGTAGCAAAACCCGACCGAAAATGATGCACACATGAAAACATTGTGAAATGAGAAAGTTGAACAAAATGTGGTGTCATTAAACCATTACTGGCCAACATCTACATTTCAACTCAAAAAAGTACACGGAACGGGCCTGAAGCGTAACCTAATAGATGAAAAGGCAGCAAAAATCAACTGAAACTGATGCAGACACACATGACGAACATTTTGAAATGAGAAATGTGAAACAATGTGGTTTCATTAAACCCACTACTGCAGCAAATCTATATTTCATCACGAAATAGTGCCCAGAAAGTGTCAGAACGGTACCTTAATATATAAAAAAGCAGCAAAGCTCACCTGAAAATGCTGCAAACACACATGAAGAACATTTATTAAATGAGAAAGGTGAAACAATGTGGCATCGTTCACCCATTACTGCCCAAAATCTACATTTTGTCACAAAAAAGTACAAAGAACCGACCAGAACTTTACACTTATATATGAAAAGGCTGCAAAACTGTACTGGAAATGGTGCAGAACACATAAATATCACTGTGAAGTGAGAAAGCAACACAATTAGGTGTCAGTAATCCATTACTGCCCAAAACGTACATTTTATCATGAAAAATAACCTCGAATGGGCCGGAACGGTACCCATCTATATGAAAAGGCAGGGAAACTCAAATGAAAATGAGGCAGACACGCATAAGAAACATTGTGAAACGAGAAAGTTTAACAAAATGCTGTGTCATTAACCCATTATTGAACAAAATCTATATTTTATCAAGAAACAGTACCCAGAACGGGCCAGAACGATCCCCTAATAAATGAAAAGGCAGCAAATCTCAGAAAATGATGCAGACACACATGAAGAACATTGTGGAATGAGAAGGGTGAAAAAATGTGGTGTCATCAACCCATCACTTCCCAACTGAAAATGATGCAGACACACATGAAGAACATTTTGAAATGAGAAATGTGAAACAATGTTGAGTCATAAACCCATTAGAGCCCCAAATCTATATCTGATGATGAAAAGGTGCACAGAACGGGGCACAACAGTACCTTAATTGTTAAAAAAGCAGCACAACTCATCTGAAAATGATGCAAACACACATGAAGAACGTTTTTTGAAATGAGAAAGGTTAAACAATGTGGTGTCATTCATCCATTACTGCCCAAAATGTACATTTTATCTCAAAAAAGTACACGGAACGGACCGCAAGAGTACCCTAATATTTGAAAAGGCTTAAAACTGAACTGGGAATGGTGCAGACACACATGAAGACCATTGAGAAGTGAGAAAGGTGAAACAATGAGGTATCATTAACACATTACTGTCCAAAATCTACATGTTATTACGAAAAAGTACCCGTTACAGGACGGAACGGTACACTAGTATATGAAAAGATAATGAAACTCAATTGGAAATGGTGCAGACACACATGAAGACTATTGTGAAGTGAAAACGGTGAAACAGTGAGGTCTCATGAACTCATTACTGCCCAAAATCGAAATTTTGTGAAAACAGCAGATGTCCACAATCTTGTGGAACAATCCCGTCACCTGCACACCCTGTTATTATTGGAAATACAAACACATTGCTTCTAGTATGCATTGTACATATTTAGTATAAGATTTGAAAAAACAACCTTTCCAACAAAGATTCATCAAGGTAATTCTTTATATAAAAAATATATATGTATATATGTATGTATTCTCAAATCCTAAACAATAAATTCAAACTATTACAATCTCATCATAGTCTGATTTTTTCAGTTATTACAACATCATTCAATTTGGTTTGATTTTTCAGGTAGACAGTAGCATAATGTGGATCATCACCAATTCACACATATAAAACACAACAGTTCATTATTTCTAGTCAGATATGTTCAGGGTATCCTTAAATGATTTTCACTTGACGCATTTCGGGGCAATAACATCCCCATCTTCAGAAGTTGTCTACCAGCAATTTCCCTTCTCAGCATATCTACAAAGTATAAGAGATAGATATTTTTTAGTTAACTTTACATTGATTCTTCTCTCTCTGTCATGTCTTAATGACTTAATCCTTAAAATCACCTGGATGTGTGATCTGTTCGTATTTGTAATTCCTTATACATTAAAGCAGTGCTCCCAAGAGGCCGGTCCTAGAAAAACCAAAAAAACTATAGTGAGTCCAAAGAAGTTCTATATCGCAAATTAAAATGCCTAACATGTCTCATAAATACTTCAATAAAAATAGTCCCAATCATTACCTGATTCTGTAATTATCACAGTAATGTGGGGACTTGCTCAATGGTGTAGTATTAAGAGTACAGTGGATCTGCCTTAACTCAACTAAAAATGGTACAGACACACATGATGAACATTAGAAATAAGAAAGGTGAAACAATGTGGTGTCATTAACACACTACTGCCCCAAATCTGTATTTGATCATGAAAATGTGCCCGGAACGTGCCGTTACGGTACCTTTATCTTTAAAAAAGCAGCAAAGCTCACCTGAAAATGCTGCAAACACACATGAAGAACATTTATTAAATGAGAAATGTGAAACAATGGGGTATCATTCACCCATTACGGCCCAAAATCTACATTTTATTACAGAAAAGTAGACAGAACGGACCAGAACTTTACACTTATATATGAAAAGGCAGGTAAATTGAACTAGAAATGGTGCAGACACACATAAAGACCATTGTGAAGTGAGAATGGTGAAGCAATGTGGTGTCATTAACCCGTTACTCACCAAAATCTACATTTATTATCACAAAAAAGTACATGGAACAGACCAGAACTGTACCCTAATATTTGAAAAGGCTGCAAAACTGAACTGAAAATGGTGCAGAGACACATAAATATCATTGTGAAGTGAGAAAGCAAAACAATTAGGTGTCATTAATACATTACTGCCCATAATCTTCATTTTTTCACGAAAAAGAACCTCAAATGGGCCTTGAAAGGTACCCTTCTATATGAAAAGGCAGGGAAACTCAAATGAAAATGATGCAGACACACATAGAACAGTACCATAGTAAATGAAAAGGCAGCAAAACTCACCTCAAAATTATGGAAACACACATGAAGACCATTGTGAAATAAGAAAGATGAAACAATGTGGTTTCATTAACCCATTGCTGCATAAAACCTAAATTGTATCTCATAAAAGTACACATAATGGTACCATAGTATCTGAAAATGGAGCGAAACTCAACGCTCAATTATGCAGACACACATGAAGAACATTGTGAAACGAGAATGGTGAAACAATGTGGTGTCATTAACCCACTACTACCCAAAATCTACATTTTATCAGAAAAACGTACCCGAAACTGGACGGAATGCTACACTAATATATAACAAGGCACTAAAACTCAAGTGTAAATGTTGCAGACACACATGAAGACCATTGTGAAATAAGAAAAGTGAAGCAATACGGTGTCATGAACCCATTACTACCCAAATTCTACAATTTATCACAATAAAAGCCTGGAATGGGCTACAATAGTATGGTAATATATGAAAAGGCAGCAAAACTCAACTGAAAACAATGCAAACATACAGGAAGAATGTTTTTGAAATGAGAAAAGTGAAGCAATGTGGCCTCATTCACCCAATACTGCCAGAAATCTACATATTATCACACAAAAAGTACATGTAACGGATGAGAACAGTACTGTAGTAAATGAAAAGGCTACACAATTCACCTGTAAATGATGCAAACACACATGAAGAACAATGTGAAATGAGAAAGATTAAACAGTGTGGTTTCATTAACCCATTGCTGCCAAAAATCTAAAAAGTACACGTAGCAGTACTCTAGTATATGAAAAGTGAGAGAAACTCAACGAACAATTATACAGAAACACGTGAAGAACATTGTGAAATGAGAATGGTGAAACAATGTGGGTCATTATTCCAATACTACCCAAAATCTACATTTTATCACAAAAAAGTACTCAGGATGGGCCGAAAGGCTACATTAATATATAAAAAGGCACCGAAACTCAATTGAAAATTGTGCAGACACACATGAAGATCAATATGAAATAAGAAAGGTGAAACAATGTAGCATCATTAACCCATTATTACCAAAAAAATATACAATTTATCACAAAAAAGCCTGGAATGGCTACAATGGTATGCTAATCTATGAAAAGGCAGCAAAACTCAACTGAAAATGATGCAGACAAACATGAAGAACATTTTGAAATGAGAAATGTGAAACAATGTGGTGTCATTAGCACACTACTGCCTCAAATCTATATTTGATCACAAAAAAGGGCACAGAATGGGCAGGAACAGTACCATATATTTGAAAAAGCAGCATAACTCACCTGAAAATGATGCAAACACACATGAAGAACATTGTGAAATAAGAAAGATGAAACAATGTGGTTCCATTACCCATTGCTACATAAACTATACATGTTATCTGAAAAAAAATACACGTAACAGTACCCTAGTAAATGAAAAGGGAGCGAAACTCAACAAACAATTATACAGACACACATGAAGAACATTGTGAAATGAGAATGGTGAAACAATGTGGTGTCATTAACATTCTACTGGCCCGAATCTATACATGATCATGAAAAAGAGCCCAGAACAGGCTAGAATGGCACCTTAAAATTTTTAAAAAACCAGCAGAACTCACCTGAAAATGATGCAAACACAGAGGAGGAACTTTTTTGAAATGAGAAAGGTGAAATAATGTGTCATCATTCACCCATTACTGCCCAAAATCTACATTTTATCACAAAAAATGCATGTAACTGACCAGAACAGTACCCTAGCATATGAAAAGGCAGTAAAACTCACCTGAAAATGATGCAAACATGCATGAAGAACATTGTGAAATGAGAAAGATGAAACAATGAGGTTTCATTAACACATTGCTGCCTAAAATCTAAATGCTATCACATAAAAGTACACATTAGGTTACCCTTGTAGATGAAAAGAGATCAAAACTCAACACCCAATTATGCAGACAAACATGAAGAACATTGTAAAATAAGAATGGTGAAACAATGTGGTGTTATTAACCCACTACTACCTAAAATCTACATATTATCAAAAAAAATACCTTGAATGGGTCAGAAGGCTACACTAATATAAAACAAGGCATTGAAACTCAACTGAAAATGGTGCAAACACACAAGAAGACTGTTATGAAAGAGAAAAGGTAAAACAATGTGGTGTCAATAACCCATTACTACCCAAAATCTACATTTCATCACAAAAAAAGCCAGGGAACAGGATAGAACACTATGATGATATATGAAAAGACAGCAAAACTCAAATGAAAATGATGTAGACACACGTGAAGAACATTGTGAAATGAGAAAGGTGAATACATGTGGTGGCATTATCCCACTACAGCCCCGAACTTTACATTTCATAATGAAAAAGGACCCGGAACAGGCCATAATTGTACATTGGTATATGAAAAGGCAGTGAGACTCAAATGAAAAGGATGCAGACACACATGAATAACATTTTGAAATGAGAAAGGTGAAACAATGTGGTGTCATTGATCAACTACTGTCCCAAAACTATTTGATCACAAATAAGTGCAAGGAATGGGTCAGAACAGTACTTTAGTATGTAAAAAGGTAGTTAAACTGACCTGAACATGATGCAAACACACAGAAAGAATGTTTCCAAATGAGAAAGGTCAAACAATGTGGTGTCATTAACCCATCACTGCCCAAAATCTACATTTCATCACATAAAAAGCATACAGAATGGAACCCTAATTTATGAGAAGGCAGCGGAACTGAACTGAAAATGGTGCAGTTACACATGAAGACCATTGTGAAATGAGAAAAATGAAACAATATGGTGTCATTAACCCATTACTGCCCAAAATCTATATTTATTCACATAAAAAGTACCCAGAAAGGGCAAGAATGGTACCCTAATATATGGAAAGGCATCAAAACTGAAATGAAAATGATGCAGACACACACAAACAGCATTTTGAAATGAGAAATGTGGTGTCATAAACCCACTACTGCCCCAAATACATATTTGATCATGAAAAAGTGCCCAGAACAGGCTGGAACAGTACCTTAATCTATAAACAAGGAGCAAAACTCTCCTGGAAATGATGCAGACAGCGATGAAGAACATTGTGAAATGGTAAAAAGTGAAACAATATCCTGCCATTAACTTATTACTGCCACAAATCTACATTTGATCACCCAGAGGGTGCCGGAACGGTACCGTAATATATGAAAAGGCAGCAAGACACAAGAGAAAATGATGCAGACACACATGAAGAACATTGTGAAATGAGAAAGTTGAAACAATGTGGTGTCATTAACCCATTACTACCCAGAATCTACATTTTATCACAAAAAAGTACACAGAATGGACCGGAAGGTACCCTTATACATGAAAAGGCAGCAAGACTGAATTGGAAATGGTGCAGACACACAGGACGACCATTGGGAAGTGAGAAAGGCGAAACAATGTGGTGTCATTTAACCATTACTGCCCAAAATCCACTTTTCTCATGAAAGAGAACTCAGAATGGGCCTGAACAGTACCCTTCTATATGAAATGGGAGCAAAACTCAAATGAAAATGATGCAGACACATATGAAGAACATTGTGAAATGAGAAGGTGAAACAATGTTGTGTCATTAACTCATTACTACCCACTATCCACATTTTATCACAAAAAAGTAGTCGGAACGGTCCGGAGCTCTGCCCAAATATATAAAAAGGCAGCTGAAAATGATTCATACACACATGAAGAACATTTTGAAATGAGAAAGGTGAAAGAAACAATGTGGTGTCATTAGCCCATTACTGTCACGGTTCGACTCCCATGGAACCTGTGGCACCATTGTATGCTCCCACCACGTTATCCGAAATGTGGGTTATTGGTCAAGTTAATTTTCAAGATGGCGCCCTCGTCATTAGCCTTCTGGAACCGAAATGTTCTGCGTTGCAACCCTTTCTCCGGCCTTTTTAGGGTAAGATGCTAGTTTCCTTCTGCCGCTCTTGTTGATCTCTTCTTTTCTTCTTCCTTTCTGGACCTTGCTGGCTATTCGCCTTTCTCCCTGCATCTGCCGTCTCCCTTTAAAATAAACTGCTGACTTCATACCGCCCCATTCTTTCCTTGCCCTCCTGCTACTTACCTGCTTCCCTATCTTTGACTGCGCTTGTTATCAGCCCTCCTGCCTTAAACCTAATCTGTTTGTATCATCTTTGGACAGATAAGGTGAGCAGAAGGATTATATTTCTGAGAGTTTGCAATGCCTCTTTAAGATTGTTTTGGCTGTCCAGGAACTCACCATAGAGGTATAAGGCCTTAAGGCGGAAAAATGCCATCCTTAGGCAACTGGTAACAACTAGAGACACTCATGCTATTGATCTTACACCGTTGGGGTTTGACGGCTCTCCCAAGAAGGTATGGCAATACATGGATGCCTGCACAGTACATTTCACATCCCATACCGCAACATATGCTTCTGACCAGTCAAGAATCAGATCTATGATTTCTGATATGACAGGAAATGCCTTAGCCTGGGCTACGCCGCTTGTGATTTAGACAATCCTGTTTTGCAAGATTATTCTGCCTCTATTACTCTGTTTCGACAAGCCTTTGAGAGACCTGAAGTCAGCAACACAGCCTGTGAATCTCTCTTGGATATTCGCCAGGGTGCTTCTGACATTTTGTCTTACATTTCCTCCTTTAAGCGGATTGCTGCTGAGGCTGGTTTGCCTGAATCAGCGCAGTACAGTGTTTTCAGGAGAGGTTTACACTACAATATTAAGGATGAGTTAGATCACAAGTTTCGCCCTCATACTTTGTCAAATTTGATGACATTGGTACTCCACACTGACAACAGGTTATTTGAGTGTCAAACAGACTGCAAGAAACACAAGGGAACCGCATCCTTTCACCAAACTACACCAATGAATTCTTCTTCAGCAGAAGGCCCCTTGAAGGAACAACCTATGTGTATAGGAACCACCCAAGGGCCATTGACTTATATTGAGAGAAAAGGAGAAGAGATCTAGGATTATGTTTGTATTGTGGTTCCAGTAACCACTTATTTGAGATTGCCTGTGCTTCCTCCAAGCAGACAGGGAAATGAAAGACCCTGGTCCTAGGAGGGACTACTAGCTGGGGTGATCAGGATTGCTGCATCATAACCATTCAAACAGTTTCAGATGGATTGGACTCCAAAATAATGGTGGTACAAGTCCAACTGTTGGTAAAAGAAGGAAAGCACATTGATGTACTGGCCTTGCTGCATAGCGGCTCCATAGGCACCTTTATGGATGTTCGTTGGGTCAAAAAGGAGGGCATTGCCAGACAAGAAAGGACAGGTACTGAAGCCGTGGAAGGCGTAGATGGTCAGCATTGAAATCTGGCCCCTTAACACATGTTTCTTTGCCTATTATGGTTTCTGTTTTCGATCATCAAGAAATGTTGTGCTTTGATCTCATCCACGCAGCTCATTTCCCTGTAATACTGGGAATTTCTTGCTTCACATTCACAACCCCCTAATAGATTGGTCTAAGAATATTCTACAATTCAATTCAAAGTACTGTTCATCAGATTGTCGGCCTTCCAGAATCAAGAAGATTCTTCCGGCAACATACCCTCCCATCCAGCCTCCTGCTTTGGGGATAAACCACATTCTGATCAGCTATCAAGGATATGATGATGTCTTTGAAGATACGATACCTAAGGATCTACCAGCTCACTGGACAGAGGATTGTGCAATAGATCTGCTCGTGATGTCATGTTTCCTTTTGGACAAATGTACTCGTTAACCTTGCCTAAAAAGAAGGCCCTTAGGGAATACCTTGATTGCAACTTGCAAAATATGGGAATCCAGGTCCCCTGCAGGGACGTCATTGTTCTTCATGCCTAAGAAGAACACACATGAACACAGAGATGTTATTTTCACTAAACTGGATCTCTGTGGCACATATCATCTCCTACCAATCTGATATGGAAATGAATGGATAAATGCATTCCAAATTCCCTTTGGGCATTATGAATATCTGGTAATGCCCTTTGGACTAGTCAACGCTCCTGCTATTTTCCAACACTTCATGAACAGACTCTTTTCTTACTTCTGTATCATTCAGAAATAGTATATCTTGACAACACTCTTGTATTTTCCACCTCAAAGGATCAACATCGAGAACATCTAATTGAAGTGGTGGAACGACTCCAAAAACATCAACTTCTCATCAAGCAAGAAAAGTGTCTGTTTGAGGTTTCTTCCGGTCCTATCTGGGTTTTGTATTATCAAATAAGTGCATTCTGATGGATTAACACAAGATAAATGCTATTCTACAATGGCCTTTGATGCCCCCTTTCAAGGAGATACAACACTTTCTTGGTTTGGAAAACTTTTATCGAAAATTCTTTAGGAACTTCTTTGGAACAATACTCCCAATCACAGCCTTGTTAAAGAAGGATGTACCATTTACCTCGAAGGAAGAAGCTGATCAGGCTTTTAGACACCTCAATTCTTTGTTTCTCTCTGCTCGTATTCTGAGACAATCCAACCAGTCTATACCATTCGTAGTAGAGGTGGATGCCTCTGCTGGAGCTATGGCAGCAGTCCTTAAGCAACTGGTTGATGGCACGAAACATCCTATTGCTTATCTTTCTAAGATCTAAAGCATGAGCGAGCTTCACTATTCTGTGATAGAAAAGGAACTGCTTGCCATTATACAAGCCTGCTCTGAATGGTGTCACCTTCTGCTTGGCTCTGCCCATCGGTTTCAGGTTCAGACTGAAAACTGGAATCTTAGGGTACTCCAACAAATGGATTGCTGCAATGCTTGCCAGGCCTGATGGGTGAATTTATTTGCTCAGTTTGATTTTTGTATAACCTACACACCTGGTAGCAAGAACATCATTGCAGATTGTCTATCCAGGCACCCTGAGTTTGCTTCAGATCTCGTTCCTCCTACTGAATGGAACATTTAAGAAATGAGTTTGTTTTCACTGTTTCATCCCTCTTGCAGGAGGTCAAAGAATCCTCTTCTGGATTCGAGATATCCTCCCTCGGAAAGCACCACCAATCCTTGAGTAAGGAGGACAGTTTGCTTTTCTTTAAGTATCTTTTGGGTATTCTGACTAGTCTGCTTCAACAATGGGTAATGCCCTGGTTTTGTGATTCGAAGACAGCAGGGCACAAGGGCTTTTCTGCCACTCTGGAGTTGTTGTTACATTCTTTTTGGTGGCCTACCATCAGACAGGATGTCAAGGAGTATGTCAACACCTGCCCTGTGTGTGTGCAGGAAAGGTATACCACTTCTAAACCTGTTGGATTGTTGGGTATATGTTTTCACACCTACAATACCTTGGACCCATATTTCCATGGATTTCGTTGTTGATTTGTCTCTGTCAGAAGGGTGCACTGCCATCATTGTGACTATTGCCTCCTTTAGCAAGATGGCACATTTTTCCCCACTGCTAGGTATCCCTTCCTCTCCAGAGATGGCCAAGGATTTCTTCATGGACATCTTTAGACTTCATGGACTTCCTTCAACTATTTTATCTGATCGAGGTTCTCAATATACTTCTCTCTTTTGGAAAACATTCTTAAATCTTGTTGGTATTGAACAAGCTCTATCATTTGGGTGCCACCCCCAGACTAATCATCAGACGGAACTACAAGCAAGATAACATGGTGGACATTGTACCTACTGCCAAAATATTCATACAATAACACCATTCATACAGTCACCAAGATCAGTCTGTTCTACTGCTCCTATGGAATTCATCCGATAGCTCTCCCTTGCAATGCTTTAACATCATCTTGCTTGCCTTTAATTGATTCCCTTTTGGAGGATATCGTTCAAGCGCATAAGCTGGCCTACGAAAAACTAGAAAGGAGTAAGCAAAAGTGTAAAGGACATTATGGTAAACCAAGAAGGAAAGTTCCTGGTTGGGATGTGGGCACCCAGGTTTGGTTCTCAACCAAATACTTATCTTGCTGGAGTCAACCTTCTAAATTGTCACACAGAAACATTGGACTGTTTGAAATTACAGCAAAGATCAATCCTGTGGCCTTTAAGTTATGTTTGCCCAAGAGACTTTGAAGAATTCAGCCTGTTTTCCACTCTACTATGCTACATTCAAACCTACCAGATGCGTATTCTAGAAGTGGTTTGCCACACATTGTACAACCACCAGAGCATAAGGAAGAATACAAAGTCTGTAAAATCTGTGACTCCAGGTACCATAGGGGCACCTTACAATATCTGGTAGAGTGTAAGGGATTTCTTAAGTCGGAAAGTCCCTGGGAACCATGCTCTCACATCAACACTCTCTCGATGCTGCAATGTTTCCATTGGTTTTACCCGGGAATACCCGGTCTGCCCAACAATAGAAGCGGGCATACTACCATGGCTCGACTCCCTCGAAGCTGTGGAATCATTGGTAGAGCTGCCATTGAATGCTCCAACCATGTTATCCTAAACATGAGTTATCGTTCCAGTTCATTTCCAAGATGGCGCCCACTTTTCTCATCATTAGCCTTACGTAACTGCTACGATCTGCGTTGACTTCATTGGGTAAGACGCTAGTTTCCTTCTCCTGCCACTCTTGTTGAGCTCTTCTGTCACTCTTCCTTTCCGGACCTTGCTGTCTATTTGCCTTTCTCCCTCTGCCTGCCTTCTCCCTTTGGAATAAACTGCTGCCTTCATAACACCCGTTCTTTCCTTGCCTCTCTGCTACTTACCTAATTGCCTTACTTCGACTGCCCTTGTTATCAGTCCTCCAGCCTTAAACCTATCCATTTGTATGATCCTGAAGATGGAATCATCAGCATCCATCAATTCGGACCCTGTTTTGTTGTATACCTTAAACCGGCTTGTTCCCCTTTGTTGTGCTGTCCCAGGGGGGTCACTTTGTCCTTTCTGTAGGCTTCCAGATGGGCATTGTGGCATCTAATCGGAACAGACCATGGGGGTCATTAGGACCCGGGCGCAAAGGGATGCCGGGTAATGACACCGGTGCCGGTAATCCCTTTGCGCCCTCTTCCGAGGTCCCTTTGCGGGTCCTTCCTTAATGTCTGGATTTAGCAGGCGTTAAGGACGGGACCCGCAAAGGGACTGCAGAGCTAATAACGGTACCGTAATTTACGGCACCGTTATTGGCACCCTCCCCATTCCCATTGAGCACTATGGGGGCTCAAATGGGAACGGGGATTGACATTTTCAATGGGGACTTACTGGTCCCACAAAGGTTGGACTAGACTGGTAAGTCCCCTTTGAACCAGGGCAGACACGGTACTGGTAATGGTACTAGTCATGGTGCTCATAGCGCCATGACAAGCACCATCCTCGGGATGAGGCCCCATATCTCTTTGATGGTCACCGTTCAGTATGAAATAAGAAAACTTCTATTTCACTGGCAAGGAGTTCCTCCAGCTCATCTTCGGACACATCAGGTGAACAGAAGGATCATATTTCTGAGAATTACTGCTCAAAATCTACATTTTACCACTTAAAAGTACCCGGAACGGGCTGGAACGGCACCCAAATATATAAAATAGCAGCACAACTCAACTGAAAATGATGCAAACACACATGAAGAACATTTTGGAAATGAGTAAGGTTAAACAATGTGCTGTCATTAATCCATTACTGCCCAAAATCTACAATTTAACATGAAAAAGTACACAGAACAAGCCAGAACAATACCCTAGTATATGAAAAGGCAGCAAAACTCAACTGAAATTGATGCAGAAACACATGAAGAACATTTTAAAATGAGAATGGTGAAACAATGTGGTGTCATAAACCCAAAACTGCCCAAAATCTACATTTTGTCGCGAAAAAGTACATGGAACGGGCCAGAATGGTACCCAAATATATAAAACAGCAGCAAAACTCAAATGAAAATGATGCAAACACACATGAAGGACATTTTAGAAATGTGGATAGAAAGTACTTGCAGCGGGTCGGAACAGTGCAATACCATATAAAAAGGCATGCATGAATAACATTTAGGAAATGTGGAAGGTTGACACACATGTGAGATAAATGTCCCAGGCCCTACGGGAGCACTAGCCGGGGTGTATAATAGCTTTTACCTACAGTGAGGGATGAGGGCCACGCCTAGGCTCCCTATTACCGTTGCAGGGCTTGGGGACGGTCGACCCACATGTGAGACTGGCACCCTGGCCTGGGGTCAGCAATCTTCGGCCGTCCCTGCTGTGCTAGAGGTTTTCCTTCTTTGTTAGAGCTTTCCCTTTTGGGGAGGAACGGGGACCATGCCAGAGCTCTCCGTGACCGCAGTTGGGCTTGGTTACTTGGCCCCACATGGGTGACGTACAACAAATACAATGGAACTCAGGGATGGCCACTACAAGTTTCTCTACCCCAAGTGATATATGATATTTTATTTATATCGCTTGTATACAAGTGTTTCAGAGCATGATCAAGCAAAAAGGAGGGGAACAAGGGAGAACAAAAAAAATATAATAAAACAGCGATTTTACCAGGCACAGTGACATCTAAGAAAGCGCAAGTGCATGGAGGGAAGAGGCCCACTCGGGTTGCCCCTTGAAACCTGCACCCTGATTTGGACTTGACCACACAGGCGTGGCAGTACCCTGAGGCCAGAGAGAGCGCCACGACCCATCTGGATCTCAGGCCAGGCTGTGTTATGAGCCTCTACCATCTCAGAGTTATTTGCAATTGCCTCCATACTGGAAATGAGGCAAGAACAAGTTTGGCAGAATTTCTGCAATCCGTATCTGCTGAAACTTTAGTCAGAAAAGGGCCAGAATTTCTGTTTCCGATGTCCGTTTAGCATCACTGGGGCCGGGACTTAAGGCACAACCTCTGCTCACTAAACCGCCATTGGCAAACAAGGCCCAAGACTATCTTCCCTCCATCGGTCCAGGTGTGGATGAGGTGTCTGCTGCCTGTGTCACAAAGCCGTCCCGCAGGGAGACACTTCCACACTGACTATTAATGGAGCCGGGCCAGCCGCAAGTCAGGCCATCTGGTATGACTGCCAATCATAGATGGCTGGTCAGGCCCGACCAATGCCCGCCCTAACATCACTGTCCAGGTGCCAGAGTTTAGGGTACCCCCTCTGCACACTTTGGCCGGGGTTTAAACCACCTCTCTTCCCTGCCTTCCAAGGGCTGGTTTGAGACACAATGACTGCCACCAAGGCCATCTAGCCTGCTAGGCTGAGTGGAAACGGAGAATAGTGCTTACCCCCCAGTCTGCACCCTTGTGGGTGCACCCAGGGCGGATGGGAGTTCTCGTGAACCCAGCAAAACAGCGGGAGGAAAGGTGGAGACGATTGCCGTGCCACTGCAGCGCTGTTGACAAAAGCTTGGCTCAGAGGATGACTTTCAATAGATCGCAGCAAGGTAGCTGCTCTGCTACCTATGAAAACCTGACCCAGAACCAGGTTTACTACAAATGATTTAGCACCATGTTCCCCACGAACATGCAGTACACTACGGGCGAGAGAGATGGTCTCTTTCTGTCCATACTCGAGTCCTGAAGTGAGCAGTTCTACACACCGGCACGTTGGCTGTCAATCCTAGGCCAACTGAGGCTCCACAGCACTGTGGTATTGTTACAGTTTACAGCAGATTCTCAGTTTGAGACATTCAGTCATAATACCACATATGGTAGTTTCACTCCATTGGCTTCTCAGCCAAGCGCATACACCAAATGTCTGAACCTGCGGTTCCTTTCATACAGAGCAGGATTACTATTGCAACGGCACATCATCAGTAGGGTAAACTAATTTTTCTCATGATGGTCTAAATCCAACTCACGTTCCCTATTAGTGGGTGATCAATCCAACGCTTGGTGAATTCTGCTTCAAATTGATAGGAAGAGCCGACATTGAAGGATCAAAAAGTGACGGTGCTATGAACACATGTTCGTCAAAAGCCAGCAGTGGTAAATTTAATGACGCTGACTGATTGAAACCCAAAAAGTCAGAAGGATCGTGAGGCTCAGCTTTCTCAGTCTATATTCATACTGCAAATCGAGATCAGGCAAGCTTTTGATCTTCGCTCCAGAGGGAGGTTTCTGTCCTCCCTGAGCTTGCCTTAGGACATCTGCTTGATCGTTTGACAGGTGTGCCACCCCAGTCAAACTCACCACCTGCCATTGTCTCCAGAGCGGGTTGGAACCAGAAGGGAGTGCCCTATGGGGACCCCCCCGCCTCACTGAGTAATTGAAAAACCTATAAGAGTAGTGGTATTTCAATGGCGGGCCAAGGGCCTCCCACTTATCCTACACCTCTCATGTGTCATAGTAGAGCCAAGGTCAACGCTGTATTCTTTCCCTGTGGATTCTGTCAAGTCCATTCTCTTGGCTGTGATTTTGCTAGATAGTAGGTAGAGATAGTGGCAATCTCGTTCACCCATTCATGTGCATCACTAACTAGATGACGTTTGACCCCCTTAAGAGAGTCATAGTTACTCCTGACATTTACCTGCGCTTCATTAACTTTCTTCACTTTGACATTCACAGCACGGGGCAGAAATCCTATCACTTAAACATCCACCACGGGCCTTTGCAAAGTTTTGATGTAATTAAACAGTGGGATACCCCATGTCTACACCAGTTAGTTCTAAGTCAGCTACTAGGCGTCAGCCGAGGCAGAATGGTGGCCCCAATGGAGAGAGATGACCACTGCAGCTGGGCGGTCCACAGGTAGGGCTCGACTCTCATCCAGAGTCGGTGCTGCCCCCGGAGGGGGACTACACCTCATCGAGCCATGGTACGCACTCAGCCCTGCTTCCCGCTTCAGCCTGACTGACCCAGCCCTTAGAGCCCAACCTTATCCCAAAGTTATCGATCTGACTTGCCGACTTCCGTTACCTACATTGTTCCAACATGCCAGAGGCTGTTCACCTTGGAGACCTTATGCGGATATGGATATGGCGTGGTGCAAGATTCATGCCATCAGCCTCTGATTTTTGAGGAGCAGTGGGGGCTCACCGGACGGCACTGGAACTGCACTGCCCTCCAGGACTCTGGCCCCTCTCTTGGGGTGTACCCATTTCAGGGTGCCCTGCCCTTCACAAAGAAAAGAGAACTCTACACGGGGCTCCTGCTGACTTCTTCAACATTGTTTGCGTTACCGCACTGGATTCCACAAGGGGGGCCATCTCTGCCATTCTGGGTTCTGCTGAGGACCACAGAGGCCATCGCCCATCCCTTCCGAATGGTGCTCGCCCATCTCTTAGGACTGACTGAGCCATGGTCATCTGCTGATCACATGGAACCCTTCTCCATTTCGGCCTTCAAAGTTCTAGTGTGAATATTTGCTACTACAACCAAGATCTGCACCTGTGGTGACTCCACTTGGGCTTTTCTCGAGGCTTCCGCGTACACTGCAGCAGTCCTCCTATTGATCGTGGCTTAGCCCATGCGTCTCTCAGCAAAATAGAGGGCCGGGTATGGGCCCAATGCTCCAGCGCCATTCATTTTCAGGGCTAGTTGATTTGGCTGGTGAGTTGGTACACACTCCTTAGTGGATTCTGACTTCCATGGCCACCATTGTCTCGGCAGGATAGCCCAGCAGCAATGTGCTCACCTTGGAAGCAAGACGATACGCAGCAACACAGGTTCGATCCCCGGGTATTAAGCGCATTATAAATAAGCTATCATATAATATCATATCATATCACCGTCCTGCTGTCTGTATCAACCAATACCTTTTCTGGGGTCCAATGAAGAGTACCAGTTCTGCTTACCAAAAGTTGACCACTGGGCACTTGCATTTGATTCCCAGCTCCACGTCAGTGACCCAGGCTTCTTACCCATTTAAAGTTTGAGAATAGGTTGAGATTGTTTTGACTCCAAGACCTCTAATCATTCACTTTACCAAATAAAACTGGACTTTCCGAGCGCCAGCTATCCTGAGGGATACTTTGGAGTGAACCAGCCACTGGAGGATTTGATTAGTCTTTCACCCCATACCCAGGTCGATCGACTGATTTGCACATCAGGACCCCTATGGAACTCCACCAGAGTTTATTATGGCTTTGCCCTGCTCAGTCATAGTTCACCATCTTTTGAGTCTTTTCACGAACGCTCATGCTCCACCTCCGTGACAGAGGGGCGAGATGGGCCTGAGATGCATCTGCCGCTACGGGCTCCCACATCAGCCGGCAGGTGCAGGGACTCACCTTTATTGTGTCGCAGGTTTCATTCGGCCCTCCGACTCGCACGCATGTTAGAATCATGGGTCTTTGTTTCAGTACGGGTCAGGTGGGTAACCAACATCAACGCAGACCCCTGGCAACCTTTGGGGGACCTGTTCCCCGTCACTGTCCCGGCAACCCCGAGAGGGCCAGGATTTTAAAATCTCCATCGGCACCATGGACATGTTGAAAATGCTGCTGTAAGAGAGCCACCTGGCCCCTGTGGCCTACCCAGCCAACCCGGAGCCAGTCAGGTTTAGTTTAGTTTAGTTTAGTTTGTTTATTTATAAAGCGCGTCCGAACCCTCAGGTAGCTGGGCGCATAATCATGTGCACAACAGAGTTAAATATCGTTACACGAACACATTAATACAGCAGTAAAAGCACCATTGCAGATGAAATGCACCCTGTGGGGATGAGGTGCGCCCGGCGGTGGTCCCATGAGGGGTATGCCTTTGCAGGTGACCGACCTGTCTGCAGTGCTGAATCCCTGGGCGGATGTAAGGACCCCACCTGTTTACCTCTTGATGTTTTTCTGCCCTTTTGAACTCTCCCTTCAAAGTACTTTTCAACTTTCCCTTTTGGAACTTGTTGGCTGTCAGTCTTGTGCGCATATTAAGCCCTAGATGGAGTTTACCACATGTATTGGGATGTATTAACAAGCAACCCAACTCCAAGGAGACCCGATCCCTGCGTACCCGGGTCTGCTACTGGCCTATCACCGTCCACGGGGTGAGCCTCGATCAAATTACAAAGACAGAGAAAAATTCCTGGTCTTCTCCAGGAAAGGGGGAACCATTTGAAGAGGAACCTCGAACATAGCAATATATCAAGACTACACCATCCTGGTTGAGCAACAAAGAGCACAGTTTGGCCCGGTCAAAGAGCAGCTGAGAACTGCGAATTTACGATACATGTTAATATACCCAATGTAAATTACACAATGAGAGAACATATTTCTTCGATGACATGGAAGACGCACAAGCTTGGATGAATGCGCAAGGAATACCACAGCTCCCACACAGAAATGACAATGTGCCATAGCAGACATACTCTGAGCACAATCAGATGTAGACTTTGAGAACTGCGATACAAATAAAGGTGGAGCACATGAGAACAATAGTGCAGGAACGAGAAAACAGAGACGAACAGTGACAACAGAAATCGCAGAAGGCGACCCAGGAGGTGGCTGCAAACCCCAATTGACACCTTTTAGACATCAGTTTTAAGACGTTGAGATGCTGCATGCTTCCCAATGGAGGCACGAAATGCAGCCAGGCCTGAGCAAAAACACTTGCGCTAGGCCACTGTTTGGTTTGGTATTGTTTTGGGAAGTTACTAGTGAAACAGAGAAAGGGGATGAAGGTGGTGTGGGGGATAGTGGGGGAAGCGTACCAATAGGGACTGTTTGGTTACAAGACAAGTGGAACCATAAGCATGAAGGAACAGAAGTAGAGGGCAGGAATGTGGAGAACAGAAGCAAATGGGGCCACCAGGGGGAGAAGACTAGAGTGGAAATAAGAACACACTGTGACGACCAAAAGGGCAAGCTTATGTGCAGATCAGATAGAAGAGTAAGGATGCATGTAACAGTACCCAGCAGACCAACAGGGCATTAGGAACCAAATAGTAAGAATGCATGTAACAGTACCCAGAAGACCAACAGGGCAGTGGGAACTGAAGGGGCCCGGACATGACCCATTATGTGCAAACCCAAAGGGGTTAAAATAATGACTTGGAATGTGAAGGGCCTGAACAATTATTTAAAGACACTGAGAATATGTACCTCCTTAACTGCCAAAGGTATCCAACTAGCAATGCTCCAAGAGACACACCTGACAGCAGAAAGGCAGACCACACTGGCTAATAAATGGGGGGGGGGAAATTGTATGGCTCACCCTTTTCACCATAAGCTTGAGGAGTCTTAGTGTGGATCGCGCCGAAAGCTCCTTTCCAGCTGTTGAATGTTAAGCAGAATGGCTGTCGTGCATGGGTGGTGGGAAAACAGGGCGTGTGAAGATTACACAGGGAAAGAGTATCAACCCTCTCCCCGAACCACAGAAGCCGAATGGATTCAAACCTCCCACCGTGGTTGGCACAGGCACCTGATTGTGAAGACCACAGGTAGCCACGTGGCACCCAATGGGAGTAAGAGGAATTAAGGAGAGGTTGTGGATAGGTTGGGTGAGGTTAGGAAAACCAGAAAGAGGTGTAGGGAAATCTTGTTGGGATAGGTAAGGGGAAGCATAGGGAAAAATACATGCACACACTAAAAATCTGACACACTCCTGATAGCCTCTCCAGACTGACCCCTACTGAGCTTTCACCTCCTGTACCAAAGGCTCCTTATATTAACAATTACCTTACTTCCTATGGACTGCACATATTGTACAGGTCAAACATGTAACATGGAAAAAGATGAGCATGGAAACATGACAACACTTAGCAAGGAAAATGAGACATACCTTGAGACTTTCCCAAATGACTATAGAAACACATGGCCCCAGGGGCACATAAAAGCAAACATGACATAAACTTAAATCATAATCCCAGCCTTACCATGATTGTGGTTGAATTTGTGTGTATCTGACACGTGTTTGCAGAGCACGCGTGTCCGAGAGTTTGTTTGTTTGTGTGTTTGTTTATTTGTTAATGTGCGCCAAACCCTTAGGTAGACGGGCGCAACAGTACACGAATTCTCGAAGCTTAGTTACAGGCAGGTACATGCAGGTGAGTGCAATACAATATAGTACAGTACGATATAATACAGTGTATAATACAGGTTATAATACAAGACATAGCTGATCAAGGTGCAGGTCAGGATCAGACTGGGAATTTACAGAGTGTGCATATTGGGTAAATACATATTACTGCAGCACACAGTACAGTGTCTAATACAAGATCTTAGCTGACCAAAGGTACGAGTCAGGTAACTGATCTAAGCATAGTCTAGGTGAAGGGTAATGTTGGAATGTCAGAGATGGGATGAGAAGGTTAAAGGTCGTTGGTGAGGAGCAAATTAATAGCATTGTGTCTAAATCTGGCATAGGGTAGGTAACTTAAATCACCTGCTCCCTCCAACTACACAACCTGTTGCAAGTTCGTACTACTTCCTTACTTGGAGTGTAATGATTTTAAGATACACAAGTTCCTATAATGGTTTGCAAAAAGAAATAACATGTTCCTTCTCTGAAAATAATGGTTTCACAATCACCATGTTCCACATTCACATCGTAACGTATTTGCACAAACAAACATATCCCTCATTTGAGGCTTCGGACAAAAACTTCTTCATGGAGCAGAACACCGACCACAACACAAATACTGTATTGCAAACACGCACTGTGGACTTAGCTTTTTGTATGAGAGTCCCACAGGACTACCCGGATGAGAAGTTGATGTGCATTGGGAGTGGGCACCCCGCGAGTGACCGCCCCGTGGTTGGAATCCTTTTCCTTGTGCCTAGTCCATCAGTGTACCATTGCTGCTCCCCTGAAATCCTCTCCTCACACGCCGTAGCCGCCGTGTTCAAAAAATAATCCACAACTGGCACAGGCAGACAGCGGCTAATAAGCAGGCTGCAATTACTTTCAGCTGCCACACCACGCGAATGTGCCAAACTACAAGATTTACCACCCAGCTGGATCTCAGGCCAAGCTGCGTTATGAGCCTCTACCCTCTCAGAGTTATTTGCAATTACCTCCATACTGGTAATGAGGCAAAAACACGTTTGGCAGAATTTCTGCAATCCATATCTGCTGAAACGTTATTCAGAAAGGGGCCAGAATTTCTGTTTCCGACTTCCATTTAGCATCACTAGGGCGGGGACTTAAGGCACAACCTCTGCTCACTAAACCACCATTGGCAACCAAGGCCCAAGACTATCTTCCCTCCATCGGTCCAGGTGTGGATGAGATGTCTGCTGCCTGTGTTACAAAACCGTCCCCCAGGGAGACACTTCCACACTGACTATTAATGGAGCCGGGCCAGCTGCAGCTCAGGCCATCTGGTATGACTGCCAATCACAGGTGGCTGGTCAGGCCCGACCAATGCCCACCCTAACACCACTGTCCAGGGGACAGAGTTTAGGGTAGCACCTCTGCACACTTTGGCCGGGGCTTAAACCACCTCTCTTCCCTGCCTCCCAAGGGCTGGGTTGAGCCACTCTGCCTGCCAACAAGGCCATCTATTCTGCTAGGCTGAGTGGAAATGGAGAAGATTGCTTACCACCCAGTCTGCACCCTTGTGGGTGCACCGAGGGTGGATGGGAGTTTCTTGAGAACCCAGCAAAACAGCGGGAGGAAGAGTGGAGATGCTTGCGGTGGCACTGCAGCGCTGTTGACAAAAGCTTGGCTCAGAAGATGACTTTCAATAGATCGCAGCAAGGTAGCTGCTCTGCTACTTATGAAAACCTGACGCAGAACCAGGTTGTCTACAAATGATTTAACACCATGTTCTCCACGAACATGCAGTACACTACGGGTGAGAGAGCTGGTCTCTTTCTGTCCACACTCGAGTCCTGAGGTGAGCAGTTCTACACAACGGCACAAAGGCTGGTAATCCTAGGGCAACTGAAGCTCCACAGCACCGCAGTATTGTTACAGTTTACGGCAGATTCTCAGTTTGAGGCATTCAGTCATAATACCACATATGGTAGTTTCACTCCATTGACTCATCAGCCAAGCACATACACCAAATGTCTGAACCTGCGGTTCCTTTCATACAGAGCAGGATTACTATTGCAACAGCACATCATCAGTAGGGTAAGACTAACTTTTCTCATGATGGTCTAAATCCAACTCACGTTCCCTATTAGTGGGTGATCAATCCAACGCTTGGTGAATTCTGCTTCAAATTGATAGGAAGAGCCGACATTGAAGGATCAAAAAGTGACGGTGCTATGAACACATGGTCTTCAAAAGCCAGCAGTGGTAACTTTAATGACGCCTACTGATTAAAACCCTAAAAGCCAGAAGGATCGTGAGGCTCAGCTTTCTCAGTCTGTATTCATACTGCAAATCGAGATCAGGCAAGCTTTTGATCTTCCGCTCCAGAGGGAGGTTTCTGTCCTCCCTGAGCTTGCCTTAGGACATCTGCATTATCGTTTGACAGGTGTGCCACCCCACTAAAACTCACAACCTGCCATTGCCTCCAGAGCGGGTTTTAAACAGAAGTGAGTGCCCTATGGGGACCCCCCCACCTCACTGAGTAAGTGAAAAAACTATAAGAGTAGTGGTATTTCAATGGCGGGCCAAGGGCCTCCCACTTATCCTACACCTCTCACGTGTCATAGTAGAGTCAAGGTCAGTGCTGTATTCTTTCCCTCTGGATTCTGCCAAGTCCATTCCCTTGGCTTTGGTTTTGCTAGATAGTAGGTAGAGATAGTGGCAATCTCGTTCACCCATTCATGTGCATCACTAACTAGATGACGTTTGACCCCCTTAAGAGAGTCATAGTTACTCCTGCCGTTTACCCGCGCTTCATTAACTTTCTTCACTTTGACATTCACAGCATTTGGGCAGAAATCCTATTACTGAAACACCCACCGGGGCCTTTACAAAGTTTTGATTTTAATTAAACAGTCGGATACCCCATGTCTCCACCAGTTAGTTCTAAGTCAGCTACTAGGCGTCAGCCGAGGCAGAAAGGTGGCCCCAAAGGAGAGAGATGACCACTGCAGCTGGGTGGTCCACAGATAGGGCTGGACTCGCGTCCAGAGTCAGTGCTGCCCCGGAGGGGGACTACACCTCATCGAGCCATGGCATGCACTCAGCCCTGCTTCCCGCTTATCCCAAAGTTATGGAGCTGACTTGCCGACTTCCCTTACCTACATTGTTCCAACATGCTAGAGGCTGTTCACCTTGGAGACCTGATGCGGATATGGATATGGCGTGGTGCAAGATTCATGCCATCAGCCCCTGATTTTCAAGGAGCACTGGGAGCTCCCCGGACGGCACTGGATTTGGTATTGTTTTGGGAAGTTACTAGTGAAACAGGGAAAGGGGAGGAGGGTGGTGGGGGGGATAGTGGGGTAAGCGTAACAAGAGGGACTGTTTGGTTACCAGACAAGTGGAACCATAAGCATGAAGGAACAGAAGTAGAGGGCAGGAATGTGGAGAAGAGAAGCAAATGGGGCCACCAGGGGGAGAAGACTAGAGTGGAAATAAGAACACACTGTGACGACCATAAGGGCATGCTACGGTGCAGATCAGATAGAAGAGTAAGGATGCATGTAACAGTACCCAGCAGACCAGCAGGGCAGTAGGAACCAAAGGGTAAGAATTCATGTAACAGTACCCAGCAGACCAACGGGGCAGTGGGAACTGAAGGGGCCCGGACATGACCCATTATGTGCAAACCCGAAGGGGTTAAATTACTTACTTGAAATGTGAGGGGCCTAAACAATTATTTAAAGACACTGAGAATATGTACCTCTTTAACTGCCAAAGGTATCCAACTAGCAATACTCCAAGAGACACACCTGACAGCAGAAAGGCAGACCACACTGGCTAATAAATGGGGTGGCAAATTGTATGGCTCACCCTTTTCGCCATATGCTTGAGGAGTCCTTTCCCCTCACTCTCTGGCCGGCCTCCTTTGGTCCTCCTCCTACCCACACCTGCGAGGCTAAGAACCTCGGAGTCATCTTTGCCTCCACCCTTTCCTTCTCCGCCCACATCTCTGAGGTCTCTAAAAAGGCACATTTCCGACTGCACCTCCTCAGAGGTACTCTGCCTTTCCTCTCCTTCCCCAAGAAGCTCATGGTCAAGCTCTGGTTCTCTCTAGCTTAGACTATTGTAACAGCCTCTTTCTAAATCTACCTGCCTCTACTCTCCGCCCTCTGCAACTAATCCAGAACAGGACTGCAAGACTTGTCCTTGGCCTCAAGCCCTGGGATCGTATCTCTCCAGCTCTGAAATCTCTCCACTGGCTCCCAGTGGATGCAATTATTAAATTCAAAAGCCTCTGCATTGTCCAAAAGGCTTTCTGGGGCCTGGGTCTGAAATTCCTTCAGCTATCCCTCTGCAAATACCTCCCCTCTTGAGCTCTTCGCTCCTCTACCTCCAACTCACTCAGGGTCAGTCGTTTTTCTAAGAAACGAGCTGGGGGTAGATCTCTGTCTTCGACTGGGTCCTCCCTCTGGAACAGCCTCTTTGCCACTCTAAAACTTGAGGAGAACCATCTCTGGTTCCGGAAGCACCTCAAGACCGTCCTCTTTTCTTCTGCCTTCGCTCCCCCTCCCCCCTGCTGATCTGTTCTGTCTTGGCACCGTGTACCTGGCCACCCTCTGTCTTTTGGGCCCAGGTACCTGCTCATTCTGCCACCCTCCTGCACTGCCTCCGGGCCACCCCTTGCACTGAGGTCTGTATCTGTACCCATACAGCACCCCCTTTTTCTTCCTGAACTTATCAGACCTACCCTGTCTGCTGCCTTAAACCTAGCACTTGCAAATTGCTGGCTGCATTACCACTGTTTGTTGCCTTTATTATTTATTTATTGTTATTTATCTGTTTCTCCTCTGCTTCGCACTTTCCACTTCTCCCCATTCGATGCACTTTTCCCCTCCCCCCTTTCCCATGCACTTGCGCATTCTCAATGTCACTGTGCCTAGTAAGATCGCTGTTTTGTTCTCCCCTGTTCCCCTCCCTTGCCTTGTTGTGCTCTGAAACACTTGTGCACGAGCACGATAGAAATAAAATATCAATCAATCAATCAATCAATCGATCGCGCCGAAAGATCCTTTCCAGCTGTTGGAGTTTAAACAGAATGGCTGTCGTGCATGGGTGGTGGGAAAAAAGGGAGTGTCAAGATTACACAGGGAAGGAGTATCAACCCTCTCCCCCGAACCACAGAAGCCGAATGGATTCAACCCTCCCACTGTGGTTGGCACAGGCGCCTGACTGTGAAGTCCACAGGTAGCCACGTGGCAGCCAATGGGGGTAAGAGGGATTAAGGAGAGGTTGTGGATAGGGTGGGTGAGGTTAGGAAAACCGTAAAGAGGTGTAGGAAAATCTTGTTGGGATAAGTAAGAGGAAGCACAGGGAACAATACATGCACACACTAATAACCTGACACACTCCTGCTAGCCTCTCCAGCCTGACCCCTACTGAGCTTTCACCCCCTGTACAAAAGGCTCCTTATATTAACAATTACCTTACTTTCTATTGACTGCACATATTGTACAGGTCAAACATGTAACATGGAAAAAGATGAGCATGGAGACATGACAACACTTAGCAAACAAAATGAGACAGACCGTGAGATTTTCCCAAATGAATATACAAACACATGGCCCCAGGGGCACATAATAGCAAACCTGACATAAACTTAAATCATCTTCCCAGGCTTACCATGATTTTGGTTGAATTTGGTTGTGTGTATCTGACACGTGTTGGCTGAGCACACGTGTCTGAGAGTTTGTTTGTTTGTTTGTTTATTTGTTAATGCGCGCCAAACCCTTAGGTAGACGGGCGCAACAGTACACGAATTCTCGAAGCTTAGTTACAGGCATGTACATGCAGGTGAGTGCGATACAATATAGTACAGTACGATATAATACAGTGTATAATACAGGTTATAATACAAGATATAGCTGATCAAAGTGCAGGTCTGGATCAGACTGGGCATTTACAGAGTGTGCATATTAGGTATATACATATTACTGCAGCATATAGTACAGTGTCTAATACAAGATCTTAGCTGACCAAAGGTATGAGTCAGGGAACTGATCTAAGCATAGTCTAGGTGGAGGGTAATGTTGGAATGTCAGAGATGGTATGAGGACGTTATAGGTCGTTGGTGCGGAGCCAATTAATAGCATTGTGTCTAAAGCTGGCATAGGGTAGTTAACTTAAATCACCTGCTCCCTCCAACTACACAACCTGTTGCAAGTTCGTACTCCTTCCTTACTTGGAGTGTAATGATTTTAACACACACAAGTTCCTATAATGATTTGCAAAAAGAAATAACATGTTCCTCCTCTGAAAGTAATGGTTTCACAATCATCATGTTCCACATTCACATCGTAACGTATTTGCACAAACAAACATATCCCTCATTTGAGGCTTGGGACAAAAACTTCTTCATGCAGCAGAACACCGGCCACAACACAAATACTGTATTGCAAACACGCACTGTGGGCTTAGCTTTTTGTACGAGAGTCCCACAGAACTACCCGGACGAGAAGTTGTTGCGCATTGGGAGTGGGCACCCCGCTAGTCACTGCCCCGTGGTTGGAATCCTTTTCCTTGTGCGTTGTCCATCGGCGTACCATTGCTGCTCCCCTGGAATCCTCTCCCCACATGCCGTAGCCGCCCGTGTTCACAAAATAATCCACACCTGGCACGGGCAGACAGTGGCTAATAAGCAGGTTGCAATTACTTTTAGCTGCCACACAGCGCGAACGTGCCAAACTACAAGATTTACCACCCATCTGAATCTCAGGCCAGGCTCCGTTATGAGCCTCTACCCTCTCAGAGTTATTTACAATTACCTCTATACTGTTAATGAGGCAAGAACAAGTTTGGCAGAATTTCTGCTATACCTATCTGCTGAAACTTTAGTCAGAAAAGGGCCAGAATTTTTGTTTCCGACGTCCATTTAGCATCACTGGGGCTGAGACTTAAGGCACAACCTCTGCTCACTAAATCGCCATTGGCAACCAAGGCCCAAGACTATCTTCCATCCATCGGTCCAGGTGTGGATGAGGTGTCTGCTGCCTGTGTCTCAAAGCCATCCCACAGGGAGACACTTCCACACTGACTATTAATGGAGCCGGGCCAGCCGCACCTCAGGCCATCTGGTATCACTGCCAATCACAGATGGCTGGTCAGGCCCGACCAATGCCCGCCCTAACACCACTGTCCAGGGGCCAGAGTTTAGGGTACCACCTCTGCACACTTTGGCCGGGGCTTAAACCACCTCTCTTCCCTGCTTCCCAAGGGCTGGTTTGAGCCACTCTGCCTGCCACCAAGGCCATCTAGTCTGCTAGGCTGAGTGGAAACGGAGAAGAGCGCTTACCACCCAGTCTGCACCCTTGTGGGTGCACCCAGGGTGGATGGGAGTTTCTTGTGAACCCAGAAAAACAGCGGGAGGAAAGGTGAAGACGCTTGCGGTGCCACTGCAGCGCTGTTGACAAAAGCTTGGCTCAGAGGATGACTTTCAATAGATCGCAGCAAGGTAGCTGCTCTGCTACGTATGAAAACCTGACCCAGAAACAGGTTGTCTACAAATGATTTAGCACCATGTTCCCCGCGAACATGCAGTACACTACGGGTGAGAGATATGGTCTCTTTCTGTCCACACTCGAGTCCTGAGGTCAGCAGTTCTACACACCGGCACATAGGCTGGCAATCCTATGCCAACTGAGGCTCCACAGCACTGCAGTATTGTTACAGTTTACAGCAGATTCTCAGTTTGAGGCATTCAGTCATAATACCACATATGGTAGTTTTACTCCATTGGCTCCTCAGCCAAGCGCATGCACCAAATCAAACGTCTGACCCTGCGGTTCCTTTCATACAGAGCAGGATTACTATTGCAACGGCACATCATCAGTAGGGTAAGACTAAATTTTCTCATGATGGTCTAAATCCAACTCACGTTCCCTATTAGTGGGTGATCAATCCAACACTTGTTGAATTCTGCTTCAAATTGATAGGAAGAGCCAACAATGAAGGATCAAAAAAGTGACGGTGCTATGAACACATGGTCGTCAAAAGCCAGCAGTGGTAACTTTAATGATGCCTTCTGATTGAAACCCAAAAAAGTCAGAAGGATCGTGAGGCTCAGCTTTCTCAGTCTGTATTCATACTGAAAATCGAGATCAGGCAGCCTTTTGATCTTCTGCTCCAGAGGGAGGTTTCTGTCCTCCCTGAGCTTGCCTTAGGACCTCTGCATTATCGTTTGACAGGTGTGCCTCCCCAGTCAAACTCACCACCTGCCATTGTCTCCAGAGCGGGTTGGAACCAGAAGTGAGTGCCCTATGGGGACCCAAACTCCCGCCTCACTGAGTAAGTGAAAAAACTATGAGAGTAGTGGTATTTCAATGGCGGGCCAAGGGCCTCCTACTTATCCTACACCTCTCATGTTTCATAGTAGAGTCAAGGTCAATGCTGTATTCTTTCCCTGTGGATTCTGCCAAGTCCATTCCCTTGGCTGTGATTTTGCTAGATAGTAGGTAGAGATAGTGGCAATCTCGTTTCACCCATTCATGTGCATCACTAACTAGATGACGTTTGACCCCCTTAAGAGAGTCATAGTTACTCCTGACATTTACCTGCGCTTCATTAACTTTCTTCACTTTGACATTCACAGCACTGGGCAGAAATCCTATCACTTAAACACCCACCACGGGCCTTTGCAAAGTTTTGATTTAATTAAACAGTCGGATACCCCATGTCTCCACCAGTTTGTTCTAAGTCAGCTACTAGGTGTCAGACGAGGCAGAATGGTGGCCCCAATGGAGAGAGATGACCACTGCAGCTGGGCGGTCCACAGGTAGGGCTCGACTCGCGTCCAGAGCTGGTCCTGCCCCTGCAGGGGGACTACACCTCATCGAGCCATGGCACACACTCAGCCCTGCTTCCCGCTTCAGCCTGACTGACCCAGCCCTTAGAGCCCAACCTTATCCCAAAGTTACGGATCTGTCTTGCCGACTTCCCTTACCTACATTGTTCCAACATGCCAGAGGCTGTTCACCTTGGAGACCTGATGCGGATATGGGTATGGCGTGGTGCGAGATTTATGCCTTCAGCCTCTGATTTTCAAGGAGAATTGGGAGCTCACCGGACGGCACTGGAACTGCACTGCTCTCCAGGGTTCTGGCCCCTCTTTTGGGGTGAACCTATTTCAGGGTGCCCTGCCCTTCACAAAGAAAGGAGAACTCTACACGGGGCTCCTGCTGACTTCTTCAGCATTGTTTGCGTTACCGCACTGGATTCCACAAGGGGGCCCATCTCTGCCACTCTGGGTTCTGCTGAGGACCACACAGGCCATCGCCCATCCCTTCCGAATGGCGCTCGTCCATCTCTTAGGACTGACTGAGCCATGGTCATCTGCTGATCACATGGAACCCTTCTCCATTTCGGCCTTCAAAGTTCTAGTTTGAATATTTGCTACTACAACCAAGATCTGCACCTGTGCTGACTCCACTTGGGTTTTGCCCAGGGCTTCCGTGCGCACTGCAGCAACCCTCCTATTCATCGTGGCTTAGCCCATGCGGCTGTCAGCAAAATAGATGGCTGTGTTGGGCCCAATGCTCCAGCGCCATTCATTTTCATGGCTAGTTGATTTGGCTGGTGAGTTGGTACACACTCCTTAGTGGATTCTGACTTCCATGGAACCATTGTCTCGGGAGGATAGCCCAGCAGCAATGTGCTCACCTTGGAAGCAAGACGATACGCAGCAACACAGGGAGATCCCCGGGTATTAAGAGCATTATAAATAACCTATCATATAATATCATATCATATCACTGACCTGATGTCTGTATCAACCAATACCTTTTCTGGGGTCCAATGAACAGTGCCAGTTCTGCTTACCAAAAGTGGACCACTGGGCACTTGCATTCGATTACCAGCTCCACCTCAGTGACCCGGGCTTCTTACCCATTTAAAGTTTGAGAATAGGTTGAGATTGTTTTGACTCCAAGACCTCTAATCATTCACTTTACCAAATAAAACTGGAGTTTCCGAGCGCCAGCTATCCTGAGGGATACTTTGGAGTGAAGCAGCCACTGGATGATTTTATTAGTCTTTCACCCCATACCCAGGACGATAGACTGATTTGCACATCAGGACCCCTATGGAGCTCCACCAGAGTTTCCTATGGGTTTGCCCTGCTCAGGCATAGTTCACCATCTTTTGAGTCTTTTCACACACGCTCATGCTCCACCTCCTCGACAGAGTGGCGAGATGGGCCTGAGGTGCATCTGCCGCTACGGGCTCCCACATCAGCTGGCACATGCAGGTCCTCGCCTTACTGTGTCGCAGGTTTCATTCAGCCCTCCGACTCGCACGCATGTTAGAATCCTGGGTCTTTGTTTCAAGACGGGTCAGGTGGGCAATCAACATCAACGCAGTCCCCTGGCAACCTTTGAGGGACCTGTTCCCTGTCACTTTCCTGGCAACCCCGAGAGGGCCAGGATGGTAAAATCTCCATCGGCACCATGGACATGGTGAAAATGCTGCTGTAAGAGAGTCACCTGGCCCCTGTGGCCTACCCAGCCAACCGGGAGCCAGTCATGTACACCATTGCAGATGAAATTTACCCTGTGGGGACCAGGTACGCTCGGGCATTGGTCCCATGAGGGGTATGCCTTTGCAGGTGACCGACCTGTCTGCAGTGCTGAATCCCTGGGCGGATGTAAGGACCCCAACTGTTTACCTCTTGATGTTTTTCTGTCCTTTTGAACTCTCCCTTCAAAGTTCTTTTCAACGTTCCCTTTCGGTACTTGTTGGCTGTCAGTCTTATGCGCATATTAAGCCTTAGATGAAGTTTACCACCTGTTTTGGGATGCATTAACAAGCAATCCAACTCCAAGGAGACCCGATCCCTGCGTGCCGGGGTCTGCTACTGGACTAATACCGTCCACGTGGTGAGCCTCGGTCAAATTACAAAGACAGAGTAAAATTCCTGGCCTTCTCCAGGAAAGGGGGAACCATTTGAAGAGGAGCCTCGAACATAGCAATATATCCAGACTACACCATCCTGGTTGAGCAACAAAGAGCACAGTTTGGCCCGGTCAAAGAGCAGCTGAGAACGGCGAATTTACGATACATGTTAATATACCCGATGTTAATTACACAATGAAAGAACATATTTCTTTGATGACATGGAAGAAGCACAAGCTTGGATGGATGCGCAAGGAATACCACAGCTCCCACACAGAAATTTCAATGGGCCATAGCAGACGTACTCTGAGCACAATCAGATGTAGACTTCGAGAACTGCGATACGAATAAAGGTGGAGCACATGAGAACAATAGTGCAGCAATGAGAAAACAGGGACGAGCAGTGACAACAGAAATCGCAGAAGGCAACCCAGGAGGTGGCTGCAAACCCCAATTGACACCTTTTAGACATCAGTTTTAAGACGTTGAGATGCTGCACGCTGCCCAATGGAATAGATACAGGGGCACGAAAAGCAGCCAGGCCTGAGCGAAAACACTTGCTCTGGGCCACTGTTTGGTTTGGTATTGTTTTGGGAAGTTACTAGTGAAACGGGGAAAGGGGAGGAGGGCGGTGGGGAGGGGGATAGTGGGGGAAGCGTACCAAGAGGACTGTTTGGTTACTAGACAAGTGGAACCATAAGCATGAAGGAACAGAAGTAGAGGGCAGGAATGTGGAGAACAGAAGCAAATGGGGCCACCAGGGGGAGAAGACTAGAGTGGAAATAAGAACACACTGTGACGACCAAAAGGGCATGCTACGGTGCAGATCCGATAGAAGAGTAAGGATGCATGTAACAGTACCCAGCAGACCAACAGGGCAGTAGGAACTGAAGGGGCCCGGACATGACCCATTATGTCCAAACGCAAAGGGATTCAAATAATGACTTGGATTGTGAAGGGCCTGAACAATTATTTAAAGACACTGAGAATATGTACCTCCTTATCTGCCAGAGGTATCCAACTAGCAATGCTCCAAGAGACACACCTGACAGCAAAAAGGAAGACCACACTGGCTAATAAATGGGGGGCAAACTGTATGGCTCACCCTTTTCGCCATATGCTTGAGGAGTCTTAGTGTGCATCGCGCCGAAAGCTCCTTTCCAGCTGTTGGAGTTTAAGCAGAATGGCTGTCGTGCATGGGTGGTGGGAAAACAGGGAGTGTCAAGATTACACAGGGAAAGAGTATCAACCCTCTCCCCCCAACCACAGAAGCCGAATGGATTCAACCCTCCCACCGTGGTTGGTACAGGCATCTGACTGTGAAGACCACAGGTAGCCACGTGGCAGCCAATGGGGGTAAGATGGATTAAGGAGAGGTTGTGGATAGGGTGGGTGAGGTTAGGAAAACCAGAAAGAGGTGTAGGAAAGTCTTGTTGCGATAGGTAAGGGGACGCACAGGGAAAAATACATGCACACACAAAAAACCTGACACACTCCTGCTAGCCTCTCCAGCCTGACCCCTAATGAGCTTTCACCTCCTGTACCAAAGGCTCTTTATATTAACAATTACCTTACTTCCTATTGACTGCACATATTGTACAGGTCAAACATGTAACATGGAAAAAGATGAGCATGGAAACATGACAACACTTAGCAAGCAAAATAAGACAGACCGTGAGATTTTCCCAAATGAATATACAAACACATGGCCCCAGGGGCACATAAAAGCAAACATGACATAAAATTAAATATTTTCCTAGCCTTACCATGATTGTGGTTGAATTTTTATATGTATATCTGACACGTGTTTGCAGAGCACACGTGTCTGAGAGTTTGTTTGTTTGTTTGCTTGTTTATTTGTTAATGTGCGCCAAACCCTTAGGTAGACGGGCGCAATAGTACACAAATTCTCAAAGCTTAGTTACAGGCAGGTACATGCAGCTGAATGCAATACAATATAGTACAGTACGATATAATACAGTGTATAATACAGGTTATAATACAAGATATAGCTGATCAAGGTGCAGGTCAGGATCAGACTGGGCATTTACAGAGTGTGCATATTGGGTATATACATATTACTGCAGCATATAGTACAGTGTCTAATACAAGATCTTAGCTGACCAAAGGTACGAGTCAGGGAACTGATCTAAGCATAGTCTAGGTGGAGGGTAAAGTTGGAATGTCAGAGATGGGATGAGGAGGATATAGGTCGTTGGTGCGGAGCCAATTAATAGCATTGTGTCTAAATCTGGCATAGGGTAGTTAACTTAAATCACCTGCTCCCTCCAATTACACAACCTGTTGCAAGTTCGTACTCCTTCCTTACACACACAACTTCCTATAATGGTTTGTAAAAAGAAATAACATGTTCCTCCTCGAAAGTAATGGTTTCACAATCACCATGTTCCACATTCACATCGTAACGTATTTGCACAAACAAACCTATCCCTCATTTGAGGCTTGGGACAAAAACTTCTTCATTGAGCAGAACACCGACCACAACACAAATACTGTATTGCAAAAACTCACTGTGGATTTAGCTTTTTGTATGAGAGCCCCACAGGACTACCCGGATGAGAAGTTGTTGGGCATTGGGAGTGGGCACCCCGCTAGTCACCGCCCCGTGGTCTGGAATCCTTTTCCTCGTGCCTAGTCCATCAGCGTAGCATTGATGCTCCCCTGGAATCCTCTCCTCAAATGCCATAGCCACCCGTGTTCACAAAATAATCCACACAGGCAGACAGCGGCTAATAAGCAGGCTGCAATTACTTTCAACTGCCACACCGCGCGAACGTGCCAAACTACAAGATTTACACAGTGCTGCTGGGAAATACAGTTCCAAAAGACTAATCCAGTTCTAAACAGCCTTTCACTTGCTGTATGAACAACCAGTCATCTCCCATGCTGCAAAATCCCCCGTCTGCCGCAGCCCTTAATCCTGACAGGGAGGTCTGCTTTGTGAATACTTACACCCCAAACCATGAGGCCACAGTCTTCTTCAAATCATTATACACTAGACTGTCCACATACAGGGAGGCAATATGGGTGTCGGGAGGGGATTTCAACTGCACATTGAATTTGGTGCTGCATAGGTCAGATACCAAATAAGAAAAGCCGGCGCTGCTGGCCAAAACACACCAAGGCCTGATCTGAGACTTTAAATTAATGGACATATGGAGGGAAAGACACGAGGCAGAACATAAATACTCAGCCCCCCCATGCGGTACATACCCAAATAGATTATATGTTCATCAGGCGGAAACCCTAACACATTTTGAATATACAGAATACAAGGCAAGAATGCTCTCAGACCATGACCCATTGATAGCTACATGGCAAGACAAGATCCAGAGGCCCTGAATACCCGCCTTGCACCTAAGAGCGTAATCCCTGAAAGAAGAGGAGTTCAGTGAATCCCTGAGGGACCAAATAGCAGAATTAATTTTCTATTAACACAAGTGTAGCGCACAGTGGTATGGCCTGGGATGCATTCAAAGTGGTAGTACGAATGAAAGCCATTAGGACGATGGGTGGCCTCAGAAAGGAAACACTGAAGGCCTTGGAGGATATTGAAAATAAAATAGCAGAAGTGGAAGATGCAGAAGAAGGCAAAACGGCTAGACGAGGGAGGCTGATAGAGTTGAGAATACATGAGGAAGAGGGAAAAGCTGGGATGCCTCGACTCAAAAGTTACACACAGAAGGGGATGAGCCAGGGTGCCTACTGGCATGGCTCAGCAGGCAGGAGGAGCAGAAGCAGGGCATTTACGCCATTACCGATGCACAGGGGAACCTGGTCAGGACACAGGTACAAATCAATGAGGTGTTCTCAGGCTTTGAGGGGGCAAAAGAGAATATGAGTGACGCAGATGAAGCCCTGTCAATTATAGACTTGCCTAGACTCAGCGAGGACCAGGCAAATGAGCTGGACTCACCACTAACGCTAGAAGAATTAAGGGAAGTAATAAGAGAACTACCCACCTCCAAAACCCCAGGACCAGATGGACTCCCAGGAGAGTTCTACAAAACATATGTAGACACACTAGCACCCAAACTGCTGAGTGTTTTCATAGCGGAATATAAATTAGGAACACTGCACACCTGTCTAAGAGAAGCCACCATCATACCAATACTCAAACCAGACAAAGCCCACTGAATTGTGGATCATACTGGCCCCTCTCCATGGTCAACCAGGACTGTAAGACCCTAACAACGATTCTAACAAATAGGTAAGAGTGGTAGGAGACTTAATACACACAGATCAGATAGGGTATATCCCAGTGCATAACACTATGGGCCTCATTACACAGATGGCGGTAAGGAAATAACGATACCGGTAAGGGATTACCGGTATCGTTAAATTCCCTTGCCGATTATGACAATCCACAATTAGCGGCACTGCTAAGAACGGTGCCACTGATAGCGGCTAGTCCGCGGGCGCGCGACCCCTCATCCCATAAATAGCGCCATGGTGCTATTAGCACCCAATCACAAGCCATGCGGACGTGCTAATAGCGGCATCATCAGCCCCCATAATCCCATACTGGCATGGCGTAAATACCGGCATCGCGAACCACCCGTTAAGAGTACTGAGCAGTGTTCCCACCTGCCATAGGTGGACACAATCAGCACAGGTGGAGGCAATGGAGACTGTGGCAGCACAAAAGGAGCACACCACACCCCTTCATACAACCCTTCTCACACCAAGATGGTTCCAATACTAGCAGCATTACATGGGCTGGAGGACATGATTGCATTGCAGCATCAACAACAGGCAGCACAGAGGAGACGCAGGAGGAGGAGGAGGGCAAGACAGGCGCAGCAAGCACCACCAGGGCACCTAGTAATACCACAGAGGCAGCCACCAATCCCCAGGATCCGAGCCAGTCCATTTAACCTAACCCCTGAGCAGATACACACCCTGTACCGTCTGGACCGGGATACCATCACCAGCATCGTGGACATGATACACAGCGACATTGTGAGCTTCATAGACATCCGAACTGCCATCCCCCCTCTACTGAAGGTGGTGACTATGCTCCACTTCCTGGCCACAGGCACCTATCAGCATACAGTAGGGCAGATGCATGGCATCTCACAACCAATATTCTCATGCACGCTCACCCAGGTGCTCGATGCCCTCCTGAAACACACAAGTGAACACATATCCCTGCCACGGACTGCCCGGGAGATCGCAAACACCAAAGTTGGCTTCTATTCACTGGCAGGCATCCCAAGTTGCATCGAGCCATCGACTGTATCCATGTGGAATTTGGAATTGGTGGTCCCACATCACAATGAAGTAGTCTACCGAAATAGTAAGCAATTCCACTCCATCAATGTCCAAATGGTATGTGACTCAAACAAGATAATCACACATTGTTGTGCCCGATATCCCGGATCAACCCATTATTCAATGGTCCTGCGGAACTCAACCATACCACGCTACATGGAGCGACAAGCCGGACAACGATCGTGGCTACTTGGTGAGTAGCAGGGCAAGCACATGGCAGTGTGATGTGGGGTATGATTTGGGGGGCGGGGGGATGCATACTCCAACTGGGTGTGATTGGGGGGGATGCATACTCCAACTGGGTGTTGACTGTCGTCCGTAGACCAAATGGACATACAGATCTACGCCAATGTCCATCAGGGAAGGCCACCCTGTCCTGGAAAAGAACCCACATGCAATTTGAAGCTGCACAACATTGAGAACATTTCAAGATGCCAAATATGACACATCCATCCACATCCACATTGCACATCATGCCACACCGCATATGACACAAATCAGCAACATGGCGTCAATATAGTAATAGAAAATTGGTGCTGCACAACATCAATACAGCAATGCGCCCTTCATTGCAAATGGATCACCCCTAGCCATTGCACTGAACCACACCCCTATACCACCACTGAAGTGATGCTTCACAGCATGGCAACATTGATGTCAGAATGGCAGTACACTAGCAGTGTGGTACCAAATTCGCCTGGGCCCAGGGACACCTAAGACCTGTCCTCATCCAGGACATGTCAATAACTGTCGGAGGCATGCATGGGGCATGTCCACTTGCAGGGACGTGCTCAGCTTTGCACATTGCAGTTACACAGACCATCTGCATGCATGGTGGGATTCCTGGATGTCAATCACAATGCAAAGTCGATTAGTGTGATATGTACAGGTCGCATTTGAGGTGAACAGTAACAGGTCCCCATTCATCCACCCATGCAGGTGATGCTGGCTATCCCCTGAAGAGGTGGCTCCTTACCCCTGTACGGAACACACAGAACAGGCACGAAGAGGACTACAATTGTGCACATACCCATACCCGCGTCGTGATTGAGCAGACATTTGGCCATTTCAAGACACAATTCCGGTGCATAAGCAGGTCGGGTGGGGCTCTCCTGTACGGCCATGAGAAGGTGGCCAAGATCACCATGGCATGTGTCATGCTGCACAATATGTGTATCAGACGGAACGTGCCACTGCCCCCTGATGTTGAAATGCAACCACCTGATGAGGATGATGATGGTGATGAGGACGGAGGGGACGGGGATGCAGGTCATGCAAGAGGTGATGCCCAGGAGGGACGCGATGAGCGTCAGCATCTGATCAACCAAATATTCTGAGACACATGGTTCAACTCTGTAGAATGGATATGGGTATTAGTGCACTGGTGTTTGTGGTGAAGCTCACAATGGGCCTTGTCCCCAATAAAGTACACATACACAATGATGAAGTCCAAGCCTGTGTTTTAACTAGTCACCACTGTATTGAAGATATAATGAGATGAAAAAGTGCATGTCCCCAACTATGCCACCACCCTCCCCCCCGCCTCCCCCCACAACACTCCCAAAACACCCTTTCCCCCTCCCCCCACAACACTCCCAAAACACCCTTTCCCCCCTCCCCCCACAACACTCCCAAAACACCCTTTCCCCCCTCCCCACACAACAACCCCATGTGTGGCTTGCAAAACGTTGGTGTCCTGCTGCACATGTGCCAGATAGACCCTGCTGTCCCTAATTTCCATTCCCACCACCACCATTAGGAGGTTGGGAGGGTGTGCGCCTCATGGTGCGCAAGGAGCGGCGGCAGGGGCTTGTCTGCCTTGAACTTGCAGAGGATGAGGTGCCTGTTTGTCCCTGTGGTGGTGGTGGGTACTGGCGGTCCATCGCGTCCACTATGCGTGTGAGGACCTGCCTCAGTTGTGCCATCTCCTCACACAGCCTATTGGTACAGGTTTCCATCGCCTCCCTCGAGTGCCTAGCTTTCTCCGTGACCTCCCCCCCAGACGGGCAGACTCATCCATATGCTGGCCAACCAGCACGGTAATATCCCCCTGGCACTGCCTGATGGTGGCCAGGTCATGGCCACTGTGGCCAGATCGTGTTGTGGCTGCTGTACCTTCCTCTATGTCTCGGCCATCAGGTGAGGCCACCTGTGGGCTACAGCACCCTGCCGTGGTCTCCTCGCCAGACTGGCCATGGATACTGGATCTTGGTGTTGGCCGTGGGCTTGCTTCTGGGGTTCCTGAGGGGCTGGGGGTGTGCATTTGCATGGGGAACTCACTGGGGTCCTCCACGTCATACAGCGGCGGTGTGGCTGCTGCCTCACCAGTTGAACTGGTGGCAGCGGAGGGTGAGCCCTCCGTGGGTGTAACCTGTGTTGGGGGATCACAGCAGTGGGTGTGGCAATTGTTGCAGCCGTAGATTGAGGTCTTGGTGCAGTGGCACTCTTGCTATGTTTGCCCCTCTGCAGGTGCTCACTCCTCCCTGTGCCTCTTGATGTGGTGGGGGTGTCCACTGTCTCCTGTGCCCTGGCTTTTCTCTTGGCAGGGGGAGCCTGAGTCGCTGTGTCCGTTTCTTCGCTGTCGGTCTGTGAGCCTGTGGGGTACAAAGAGTGGGATGGCATTGGTGATGGTTCAACGTGCTTCATGCAGATTCAGTTCATAATACTGTCCTGTGCATTGGGACTTCATTAGTGGGCATTCAGGTCATGGGGCTGTTGAGTGGGTCATCCATGCATGGGTCTGTGTGGCACATGTCTGTGGTGATGCGTGCATGTGTGTGTGTTGGAGTGTGACACTCACATGGGCAGGGTTGTGTGCATGTATGTTTGTGGCCGCATCCATGAGGTGATTCTGGGCTCACATTTGGGGGGTGCCTCACCATTCACAGTGCATTGTTTCATGTGTACACTCACCTCCATCTGATGTTGTGGCTGCACCACACTCCATGTCCCCGACTCCCTCGATGCATTCTACCGCCAATCGTGCTGGCGCAGGTCTCCTCCCACTCCTTGAGTTTGATGGAAGAATCAGCGCCACCTCCTGTGGCAATGGCCAGCTTACTGTTAGCAGACAGCATGCTGCGGACCCAGAGGCGGAGATCATCCCACCGCTTCCTGCAAACCCTAACGGTGCGGGTGGTGGTGCCCACCGCACTGACTTTCAGGGCCACCTCTGCCCAGATGGCCTTTTATTTTTATCAGGGTTTCCCGCCGCATGTCATTAGCAAAGACAACATCAGCGTTTGCTGCAAGGGTCTCCGTCAGCATTATCAGCTCCTCATTTGTGAATTTCTCCTTATGCTGGCGGTCTGCGCCTTTCTTGATTGCCTTTGGCATTGTGAGGGGATCCTTGAGGCCTCTACCCAAGGCGGACACGTTATCAGCGCCATGCCGGTAAGGGCCGGAATTTTGCGCATAACGTGTAATGAGGCCCTATGTGTTCGATAGAACTAATCACCTGTCAGACGAATGTGCAGTAGCATCGCGGGACGCAGTCAAAGCTTTTTATTCAGTCTATTGGGACTGGCTGATGAAGGCCCTGGAACACTCACTATGGCATAGGGGAGGCTTTCTTGCAATGGGTTAAATTGATTTACGCAGCACCTGTGGCTAGAGTTAAAATGGGCAGGTAGATTTCTAAGACTTGGGAGGTGCAGAAAGGAATGGGACAAGGTTGCCCACTGTCGCCAATGCTATACATCCTAGCCATCAAACCACTGGCTGTGTTCCTCAGAACGGAATACGGAATAGCGGTAGATGGAACAATACACCTGATGGTTGCAAAAAGAAATAACATGTTCCTCCTCTGAACGTAATGGTTTCACAATCACCATGTTCCACATTCACATTGTAACGTATTTGCACAAACAATATGCGGATGATATGCTATTGTATGTAAGTAGGCCAGAAGACAATCTACCACACTTGCTGGATGTCATAGATTAATTTTCTGAAGTGTCAAACACAGTCCTTTCGCTACCTGGCCATCACAATAAGACGCAACCAAGAGGGCTCACATAGGAGCAACATGCAGAAAGCTGCAGATGGCATATTCAGCTCCATGAGATTCTGGAAGAAGCTGCCCCTCGGAGTCACAGGGAGAGCGGCTCTCCTGAAGGTGATTGCACTACCCCAGCTCTTATACTTCTTTACAAACGTGTGGTAAAACATACCAGCACCTTTCGTATGAAAACTGGATGAGTGGGTCAGGGAATTCCTGTGGGCAGGAGGCAGAAATAGAATAGCACTGAGTATTCCTGCAGAGGGACTATGCTGAGGGAGGGATGAAGGTGCCCTTCTTTGAAAACGACAACTTGCCAGGACAGCTGCAACATGTGGTGCACTGATTGGGAGATGAGACCTCCCTAGAAAACTATGCTACTGCAGCCACTGTTGAAACAACACTTCCTGCAAGAAGTACTTTGGGTAGAGGAGCTCGTCTTGGAGCCACCCTCCCAATGTTTGTAATTAGGTAGGGATATATGGCACAGAACTTGGAAACTCCTAGGAAGCCCAGATCCCTGCTTGGTACATGTCCCATTGAGGGCAATAATTGGTGAATAGCAAGGTGCACTGGTGTAATATAGGAGGCACTTGGAGGACAGAGGGGTTGCTACTATTGGGGACCTCATGAGGGACAGTGAGTTGATAACCTTCCAGACCCTGATTGACGAACAAGGCATACATAAAGGTTAATTCCTGTTACATTCAGGCATGAAGAATCAGGAGAAGATGGTCTGGTCCACTGGATGGGGCAGAGCTTTATGTGACACTAGATACCATGTATGACATCTCTGAAGGAGGACACATGATTTCCAGACTCTATGAGTTGTTCTTGAACAGAGCCGGGGAAGTGGAACTCAAGGTGCGTCACAAATGCGAGGCAGATATTGGGAGAGTGGTGACGGAAGCAGAGTGGGAAAGAACACTACACACAAAAACAATCTCTAGACATGCTAGATTCCAGCTCACTCAATCATATGTCACCCACAGAGCATATATGACCCTGCATAGATTGTCGCTAATAACCAACACCGGTACTGGTAACTGTCTGAGAGGCGCTCAAGAGCGAGCAGATTTGATGTGTTTTGAGGGTGCCTGTTTATATAAACATTTTGGGGAGTGATAGCAAACAAAGTGGCATGGGGTAACATTCAGATTCATTCATGGCCCCCGTAAAACCACATTTTGGGATTGTTCCCGAGGGCAGGTAGACCAAACGCCCACTTCGCCAAAATGAAAGACCTAATTTGCATACTGGCAAAACGCAGGATTGCCATGGTATGGAAAACAACTGAGGGCACTAGACTGGAAGCCTGGTGGGCAGACTTGCAGAGGTGGGAACTGGCAGAAACAGCGGTGTGGCTGAGAGCACTACAGAAGGGAAACATGAGAGGGGTGAAGGGGTAGAAGCGTGGAGCACCTTGACATGGAATATGTTCCAGTCTGGGACAGATAAGCCAGACTCACAGAATGTACTGGAATAAAGAAGGCACTGGGAAAGGGCGCTAGGAAGATTTTACAGTGATGTAATGTAAACAGATACCTTGTATGGATATCGAAAGAGACTTGTACATCAACCATTGTAATGATATGGCAACCCTTGTCTAATGTTGTTTTGTTTTTTTTGTTTGTTGGTCAATAAAAAAATTTAAACAAAAATGGATAAATCCTTGGCAAGGAATACAATCAGTAAGGTTAGTGTGTCCAATAACTTAAAGAAGACCCACAAATATGATGAAGTCTTGGAAATTCAAAAGACAAATGTGAGGGGCCTTATCAGGGGCGTTAAAATAGCACAGCACACAAGTATGGGACGAGCTGAAAGTATTAGGAAGGAGAAACAAACATTTTAAAACTGGGTAAGGAATCATAAGGCACAACTCATTCAAGCTGATGTTGAGGAAATGTTAGACTCTTTGCGCCAGAAAGATCATAGATTATTCTGGGTACTTGTTAATACACTCAAGAAGGGTTATGGTGAGCACTTAATGCAGCACTAAAGATCACCCGGAGAGTGCATTTTTAAGAATTGTATGCAATGGTGGGCAGTGGAAATAATGAGGAAAAAATCTTTACTAGTGAAAGTACTAGGTATATAGGTTCAATGAATTACACCATGGACAATATATTTGAAATTTATCAAGCTTGCTAGTAACTTCAGAGCAAAAGGTCCTAATCGGACCTCGGATAGATTATTTAAGAGTGCTCCTACAATGTGGGCCTTTATTTTGAAAGTGTTTTGTAGGGTCCTAAGTGATAGTTTTCACTGGACCGAAGAAAAAAAAGTTGAATTTAGAATGACCGCTCTGTGACTGCACAGAGCAGTCATTCAAAATCATGCTGTCAGCCCCTACCGCACACGAGTGCGTGCAGGGGCTGACAGGCTGTCAGGTGAGTGTCTGTCTGTGTCTGTGTCATTGTTTTTGTGGGCGTTTTCGTGCAGATTTGGTTTGTGTTGTGCTGGGAATGGGTGGTGGGTGGGGAAAGATGAGGTTTTCAGGGGTGCAACCCTGCATTTAACATAAAAACTGGCGGAGATAGTGGGGGTGTGTGAGGGTACATCTTGGAGCGGCGTGGGGAGGACCTCATATTGCCTCATTTAGAAGCCCACACAAAAACAGCTGATAAGAATCAGTCTTGTGTTCGGTCTCTTAATATCACATAGAACCGTTTTGTACATGAACAGGTGGAAGCTTTTTCACTAGTTTCCGCCCCCTTACTGCTGTCATATTGGAATAGTAGAAGATCAGTAACTAGATCCCCTGTATTGTTCCTATACCTCATGAAGTGTATGAAAGAGGTTATGCACTCAGACATCCATTCAGAATGTACACTCATACCGAAAGTGTTGAAGGATCCTGCATAGAAGGATGTCAGCACGCACCTTTGGACCTCAAGGAATGTTAAAGTGAAATCTGATGAGGGCAGAGTGATGTCATGAAGAAGATTTATAAACCTATGTTGAAACAATATGAAAATACTGAAGAAGTAGCAATGTAACTGAAACACCAAGAGAAATATGTACCTAAGGCTAAAGTAATCATGAATACAAAGATGATGAAGTAATTTACTAGTCAATAATTGTAATTATGCAGTAACGCAAGGTATAAAGGAAACATATAGAGGCGTGCTATAGAGAAATATATAATGTGGCAAGGACGGCCATGACAGGAAAATGGATGCTGGCTCATGTCGAATTCAACCAAGCTATCTCGGAGACAGATCAATGTTGTAGAATCAGGAGAGGCTAGAAAGCTGTGTGTGCAGAACTAGAGGAAGGCTATGTTGGCCTGGGATCAAGGATGCTATTTTAAGGAATAATTGCAAGGCACAAGGGGAGTTAACCAGGATAAGCTATGAACAAAGGCGACATTTCTCTTAAATTAAAGAAGAAATCATCTGCAGCGGTAAGGAGGCCATTGAAAACATTTCCCAAACTGCACACGAGTCAAGAACTCGTATGACAGCGGTATAAAAAAAAAATCTGGGACAAGCCCAAGAACACCAACAGGCTGTCTGTGATAAGCATGCTGTAACCCACTCCTTCACAGTCGGACAGTCTTTCTCACTTCTCCTTCCCACATCTTACTTCTCCTTCCCACATCAGAGAATAACATGATTTCCAAGTCGTATGGTCCCTATGAAGTCTTGGAAAAAAGGGTCCCGTGAATTACCTTATATCCGAGCCCTATATATGCCAGAAAACTCACATCTATCATGTCAACCTGCTCAAGGAATGGTAAATAGACCAAAGTGCAAATACCACTGTTACTATGTCTGCTCTCCTTACTGACTCCGATACTAGGAATATGTTAGTCTCTTATGACCTATCCCCTTCCCAACAGAGTGACATTAGTGACCTGCTCCCTCAATTTCAGTTTCAGAACAGCCAGGGATGGTTGCTAACTTCTTCCATGACATTCAAAACCCTACAGTGAAGAACATTAATTTAAAATCCTATCAGATCTCGGAAGCCCAGAAGAAAGTTATTGAGAAGGAGATAGAGGAAATGCTTAAGGAGGACATAATCGAGCACTCTGAGAGTGCTCAGTATTCCATTATTGTTGTTGCCGCAAAACCTGATCAGTCTTGACGTTTCTGTATAGATTTCAGAAAATGCAATTCCATCACACTATTTGACAGCTATCGCATGCCACAAATAAACAATCTGATCAAAATGTTGGGTAAAGCCAAGTATATATCAATCTGAGACTTAACAAAGGGTTATTGGCAAGTTCCCTTAAATTCACCCAACAGGGAAAAAGTGGAATCTTCAACACCACAAGGCATATTCCAATTTAAGGTCATGTTGCCCTTTGGTCTACATGGAGCTCCAGCCCCTTTTCAAGCGACTGATGGACAAAGTGTTAAAACCATACTCAGCATTTTGTGGGGCATGTGTTTCAAAAAAGGTAGCAGGCGCTCCTCTCCAGAAAGAACATGGCATGATAACCTGTTCTGAGGTTACGTGCTGCTATTTCAGGGGGAGACTGTAACATGACGTAGTGCACTAATAGCAATAAGTGTCATTACGTACTGGAGTACGAGAGGGGCAGGTATTGAGTGTCACTTCTCAAATGGTTTGACATAATGCAGTGTAAACAAAGAACGTGGTTGAACTACTAGCTGCTATGTTGTGGACCTTTAGATGGTACTAATTTGCCATATGATTCAGAGAGGGAGCACAATGAAATGCTGGTGTAACACTGTGCAAAAAATACATAAATAAATGCATGCTACAGTTGGACCGGTAATTTCTTTGCTGTTACATTTGAAGTTATACACAATTCATTTTACAACATGATTCAACAATGGGGACATGATGTGGTGTTTTACAGTTGGTGTCACGTTATGCAGTGTTAGTACATATCATATCATAGTAGAACCAGAGATTAAAGGCGTTGTCACGCTATATAGTAGTGCCAAAGATTACTATGTTGTTAGTGTGACACTGTTCAGCACTTAGAAATGACACAATTTGACAAATCATATACAGAAAGAAAGATTGCTAAATTATAGCGAGGCATAGTAAAAACAAGTCTTATAATTTATAATTGACAGGTTATATTGTCATGTAAGCAAAACAAGGGGAGGTCCATGTGCATTTTCCCAGGTGATTTCACTAAAATGGCTACAGGTGTCATGTTTGGCATATGTTGATATCTAAAACAGTATTAATGGAACAGGAACATATCACCCAGCAAAAGATGTTGTGTTTTATGCAGTTCATTCAATTTTAGCGGTACCAAAAAAGCAGGATGTTTGATGTTAGGTGGTGAGATAATCACTTGAAAAACAGGTTCCACTCAATAGAGACATTAAGGCCTTGTTTTACCGAGTTGAGCCGATAAATCCATTGTTGTTCTAATTTATGGAGGGTTAGATCTCTGTTACCACCTCTAAAAGGGTTATTGGCTGTTTGCAGAATGTACCAAAGAATGTCATATGACTGTGATGTTTTTCTTGAAAATGTACAACCATTGGTTTGTCCGGTATTGCATTTCTGATGCATGATCTATGTTCACAGATCCATTTACAAGGACATTGGATTGCATAAACTGACCATTTGCTTCTACAATTTGTAAAAGTGTTACATTTCCAGGTCTTGCTATTCAGGTCAATTGATTTGATGTCCTTGGTAAGGCAACAGACAGAGCAAGAACCACATTTATGGTGGCCTATGACTGGGGGTAAGTTCCACATTGTCACCTGTTGGTTGGTGGTGGACTTTGTTGGGTGTAGGTGTGTACCAGCCGATCTTTCAAGTTCCTGCTGCGCTTAAAAGCGAAATGTGTTTTTTGTGGTTTAAAGGATTCTGTGTGTAGAGTGTCCCAGTGGCGAAGAATTGTTTTCTTAATCGAATTGCTTAGAAGTTTGTAGGTAGACTTGAAGGTGATCTTATCTTTGAAATTGATATGTGGCGTAAGAGTGAGACAGGATTTTCTGCTTGTATGTTTCGCTCTTTTCCGGACTCTGTGGATGATATGCCCTGGGTAGCCCCTTGCTTTCAGACAGATGGATAGTTCTAAACTTGTACACTCATAATCTTCACTGGTGGTGCAGTTCCATCTTAGTTGGAACAATTGGCCAAAAGGTAAGTTCTCTTTTAGGCCGGCTGGGTGAAAACTGTTGAATTCTAGTAGTGTGTTCTTAGAGATTGGTTTTCTGTACAGGATAGTGGCCAATGTGTTGGTGGTTGTCTTGTAGATGGTTAAGTCAAGAAAACATATTGATGTTTTATCTTGATGCATAGTGAATGTGATGCAGTCGTTTCGAGTGTTGAGCCAAGTAAGGAATTTGAAAAGATGTACTTCATTGCCTCTCCAGATCATCAAAACGTTGTTGATATAATGGAACAAACAGCTGATATGGATGTTAAACGGGTTGATGGTGTCGTAGATGGATTTCATTTCAAAAGATTGCATAAAAAGATTGACTATATCGGGAGCGAATGTTGCGCCATGCTTGTTCCGTGGCACACTTGATAAAAAGTTTTTTCAAAAATGAAATAGTTCTCCATTAGAGCAATTTGTGTACATTACAGGAGGAAGGCTGTTGGTTGTTCTAGTATGGGTCCATTTTCAAGATACGTGGCTAATACTTCAATACACTCGGGTTGAGGAATGCTGGTGTATAATGATTCTACATCAAGAGTTAGTAAGAAGTTCTTTCGGTTGATCGTCAATGTACTTAATTTCTTGATTGTTGAAGTTGTATCTTGGACATAAGAGCACATTTGGCTGATGAACCATTGGAGGATATAATAAATGTAGATTGATAAAGGTTCAAGTACGGACCCGATCCCCGCCTCTATTGGTCTACCTGGAGGGGTTTGTGTGTTTTTGTGAACTTTTGGCAAGAGGTAGAAAGCTGGCAGTACTGGGGTGCAGTTGATGAGGAAGAGTCTCGTTGTCGTTAATCCATCCTTCCTGCCAAGCATGGCACATTAGGCTCTCCATCTCTGACAGCAATCTTGTTGTTGGATTGGTTTGTATCTGTCTATAGCATTTGGTGTCGGATAGTTGTCTCTGCACTTCAGCATCGTAGAGGGTCTTACTCAATAGCACAATTCCTCCACCTTTGTCAGCTGGTTTTATGAGACAATCGTGGTTACTTTCTAAAGACTTCAGGGCTAGGCGTTATTTTTTGCTCATGTTGTCAGGGTATATGATTTGTTTATCAAAAATTTGACTGGTTTCTAGGAGTATGCGGTTTTCGTATGCTAAGATTTCAGGGCATACCATGTGCGAAAAAGGAGTGAAAGTGGAAGATGCTTTTAGACCAGTCGATGTTGGAGGGTCTTTTTCTGGACTATCTCGGAAGAAAGTGCGAAAGTATTTTCGAAGTTCAACTTCTGTGTTGAATCTATCTGCTGGAGTCGTCGGGATGAAGCTCAGGCCTTTACTCAAGATGTTGGTTTCATCAATAGAGAGATTGTGGTTACTGAGGTTGAAGATAGGTATTACCAGGTTTGTTTCACTGGAGGCACCCATTGTCGTGTTCTCATTGGATGTTGTCCCTGTAGTCTTGGTCTGCCTCTTAGTCCGCGTCCTTGAAGAAATTGCTGTTTAGGGCCTTGGTTGGAGGTAGACAGTGAAGAGTTGGTGGAGTCTGAATCACTGCTATTTGAACTATTTGAAAACGTAACAAATTTCTTCTGAAAATGACGTGGATTCTGTCTTTTTTTTGTGCTTTTTGGTTGGCTTGATTGTAAAAGCCAGAAACCAAATATGGGTAGGTTTTCTTCCTCTTTATAATTTTTTTTTATATAATTTTGAAGTTTCCATAATTTTTTGTGTATGGTAAATTTGTGGAATTTGGTAATCTCTTTGACGATTTTTTCTAGTTGTGTCTTAATGTCAGGAATTACATTTTAATTTTTGGTTTTTGCTTCTGAGGCGTGAATTTCTTCTTTTTGGGTTTTAGTTTCTTCTTCTGCAGTTTCTATAACAAGGATGACCCAGTCACGTGAACACTTATTACCTACTCCACTGAATTTGGTCATGAACATAGGGTTTTCAAGAAAAACGTGTGGTATGTTTTTAACTTGTAGACCTTTGGGAATTACGTTGGCTTTAAGATACTCCAGCGTCAATTGTCCATGTGATTCTGTTCTCACAAGTTTCTTTTTCTTCGCAAATAGGGTGTCAAGGTCATTTGAGACCGGATTTTGGGTCAGCTGTATGGTTGATGTTTTATTTCCAAACACAGATGGTGTATCTAGTAATTTTTTGTGTAGGTCATCAGAGAAGCTGACAATTTTTTCGTTCTTCATTCAACACATGAACTGATCATGCCCAACAACCAAAGGGATATCCAATAATTATGAAGTAAGAGGTGCAAAAAAGAGACCCTCTTTTTTGTTAAAGGCGGGCCTGACTCTTGAGGGTGGGTATAACACAAAGGAACAAGGAGTAGTCAAAGACTACCCCTATTTCAGAGACGCATTAAAGCTGAGTACTTAAAATGCCAGACTTTGGAAAAAGTTCTTGTTACAAATGAATGCCTCGAAGGTGGGCTTAGCAGCGGTGCTCTCTCAAGAACGTGATAGACTCGAGCAACCCATGTTGTAAACAAGCAGGAAACATTTTCCAAGAAATGAATAATATGCTATGGTTGAACTTAAGGCATTAGCCATGAAATGGGCTGTCATGCATCTGATATACTATTTGACTGGGAAAAAATTCAGGATAGTTACAGTTCCTCACCATTGACCTGGATGAGCTTAAGAAAGGAAACAATGCTTGGGTGACTAGATGGCAATTGGATTTACAGCCTTTTTGTTTCACCGTCAATCATCGAAAGGGGAAAGGACAAGGACACATTTATTTTTTAAGCCGGTTTACTAACCATCCATGAGAGGAAGCCATGACCGTAAGGGTAAATGATGAATCGCGGTAATTCATCCCTTCTCCCCAAAGGGGAGCCTCTCCCTTTGAGGCTAGGGAGGTGAGCCCACTTCACAAGACCCTCCCCGGGGGTCTGGGCAAGTGGGACCTCACTCGGAGAGACCCCCCCTTCCTGTGAAGAACACCCTAGGCCATTCCCCATGGTGACATACATGGGAATATCAGAGGTGAAGAACAGTATTAATTTGCAGAGACTTGGCTGAAGACAAAACCGAAACCTTCCGTTACAAACAAGAAGGAGCATCTTTCCCTTTAAACAACACCTTCATTTAACTGAGATGAGGAGGCTACAAAGAGAAGACACATTGAGAATAGAGGAAGCAGAGAGACGCAAACGCAAACAGGGGAAGCCCCCTGATGGCACCACACTTGAGGGAGGCAGAGCCAAGAAGAACCACAGAGCCCACACCTTTCATAATTGCTCTGAAAGCAAGAGCAACATGCTGGAAGCCCAGAATTGCTATAGAGAGTGAAACCAAGGAGAATGGAACCTGTATTCTGGTGGTGACGTGACCACGATATATTTGTGGTGGGCAGGGTTCCTGTTCAATGATGCTTAAACCACTACATGGGAAATCCTGCAAAGAGGCTGCTTACCTGCAGTGTTACCAGTTCACAGAGAAAGTGAGGACCAGGAGCAGAATACTGGAGAAATCGAGAAGGCAAATAACTGAAGAAACCAAAGAGCATCTGAGCAAGCAGAGGTTCAGAGACGTTGCCCTGCAGATTTCAAGATAACGTGGTGAACGGGAGTCCTGTGAGGACAATGGGGAATCAGTATGCAACAAGAGAAACTTGTCCCAGTAAAAGAGACAAGAGAGTAGAGTTGATGAATTCCTGATAAAAGTTGGAAAAGAGTATATGAAGAGTGGGACAAAAATTCCCTGTATAGAGGAGAAAATAGCACATGTTATGACATGAACAGTGAGTCATATCCGAGAGAGAGATTATCCTAAACAGAGAAAGAGAACTTTCCCCATAAAGGGAGAGATACACCAGACAAACCAACCCAGGAAAAGGGGAACACTGTATGTACAGAAACCGTATCAAATCTAAAAAAGTATATGATATAACAGTACCAAAGACATATCAGTGTAAAGCAAAGTATAAGAGAGACAGTCAAAAAGGAATCCTGAAAGAAAATCCCTAAAGAGGAGGTAAACCAAAAGAGCATGTGAAAGAACAATAAAAACTGATAAAGTTGGTGACAAGAGACTATTTACAGTTAACCTATTTATAAGATGTCTGAAGAAAATGAGAAACCTTGCAAGAAAGACAACCAGGTGTTAGGCAGAAACCTGTGCAGTTCCCACTGGGACCACTGCAAGAGATTTAAGACTGCAGGTGTTTGGCAGTAAACCCACTTGGTAGCAGTCTGTACCACACAGATTCACTTGGTAGCTTTGGCTGAGCAGTCAGACTTCCCTCAAGAAAAGTTAGGCCGTATTTGGAGTATACAAGATAGGGCAATTTACACAGTAGAACAAGCAGACACGGATCAGAGCTTGGGTGTAAAGATATATAATTATTTATTTAAAAACACATCTATGGAAAACACACTGGCACTAATATGGCAAACAACTTCAATCACAGTTACTATAAGTATATATCAATCCCATAACAATATTTCGACAAGTCTAGGTTCAATGGCACCACTTATTTGCAGACAGAGGTGAATGCTTTACCCTAGATGGCACTCTAGTATTTGTTAGAAAGGGAGAGAAAAAGGTAGGTTATGAAACCAACTCAGTACCAACACTTTTACGAAACAAATGCAAGGCGAGCAAGTCAGGGTCTACTGTAAATCACAAAGTTCAGAGGCCAGGCCCACTCGGAGAGAGGCAAGGCTGTATGTCCCAAAGGTATCACAGTGGAAATGCACTTCAAGTCTTTGTAGCAAAATGTCACAGGAAGGTTGGACCAGTTTAGAACAAACGTTTAAGAAGGTCTGGAGGCGACCCAATGGAAAGGTAAGGATTTAAGACACCTCACGCTAACCGTTTCAAGGGAAGCCAGGCGGCACAGTACCTTGTAAGTGAAGAGCCAGCTCCGGCGGGGGCAGTTGTTCCTGGTGGTGGATGCAAGTCGGGGCTTTGCCAGAAGATGAGAGGCTCTCGTCGTCGAGGAAAAGTTGAAGATCGTTGCACCACCAGGGAAGAGACCAGCCGCGGAATGCTCCGTCACAAGGCACCACCTTTTGGTTGCGGTACAGTGGTCAGTGGCTATCCAGTTGCCGGGGTGCTCAGCACGGGCAATTCGACCACTGGACGTCCTGGCAGCGAAGAAAAAGCAAGGGACTGGTTGTTCCCACCAGTCAGGGGAAGAAGACTCTCCAGCAGGGAGATCTCCTCTGTCGTCGGGAAGTGGCGAGTCGGTTCAGCAGGGCTCCACCGGAGGTGTCATCATTGCAGGTCGGCTCAGCTTTACCCTCGTCGGATTCTTAGGTCCTGTGGCGACTTCTGAAGATCCAGTCCCAAAAGCCCTGCTTTTATGCAGAAAACCCCCATTCATTCAGCCTAGCTGTCAATCAAACATGCTAAGTGGTGAGCGGGGCGGCTCACCACTTGGGCCAATCACACAAGAGTGCGACTTGAGTTGGCAAGGCAACTCAGTCCAGGGTGCCTAAACCCCCTCCCACACCCCCTGTGGTACCCAGACAGAATGGCACCACCCTGGAGGGCTTCTGTGCAGAAGCCCGCCAAAAGTGGAACAAAGGGCTCAAACTTTGGTTTCGGAGTTACAGAAGCGAACACATACGCCATTTTAAAAACCGAGTTCTGGCAGAAAATACCAACCGGTGGATTTATTTAAGACAAATAGACCGGTGGTATGTTAGAGACTAATGTGAAAAAGTATTAGCCTCCAACAATGGGAAGAATCCCATAGGAATATATTTGGGGTCGAATATAAACAGTAGCATCCACTGCCACCAGCCAAAACTCGACGAGGGGGACGGGACAGTGCCCCCTCGAACAACAGACCCAGGGGTAATCGAATTACCTCTACCAGTAAGTCCACAATAGGATGGTTTGTACTAGTTCTGTTAGTAAATTTAGGTCTAGTAAAGCCAATGGTGACTTTACATGCCCTGGGAGACAGTAGTCAGTCCCAGAGTATGGAGTCTATGGTGGGGATCCTCTAGGACACCCCAGTGTTACGGCACGGAGGGTGCGGTGTAACACGCATAGCAAAACACATGAGGCCCTATGGCGTAAAAGACCCCATAGCCCATAGAACACATTGACATTCAAAGAAATCTACCACATTCATGTCCAAGAGTGGGAGGAAAAGAGTCTCACTCTTGGCAGGATGAAAAAAAACAAACTCCAGGAATCCAGCAAAGCTACTGGGGGACTCACTAGGTTAGGAAATTCAGCCTAAACAGAGAATTCTCCCTAACACCAGGGTAAGGGAAGCATTCCCCTGACCTTGTTCTTGTAGGATAGTGGTAGGGTCAGTTAGAATTCCATTTTTTAGACAGCTGATTTTGTTTTGTTTGACTTCCTAATGACGGACAAGAACTTTAGTTGTTTATATAGGAAAGGAACACATCAAACAGCAATATTGAAAGTTAGGCCTTTTTCGTTATATTTAATAAATAACGAGTGAGAATGTCAAACCAGTGTCTGTGTCTTACTTCTGACCCGCCACAGTACACTAATATATAATTCAATACATATTTTTAGAAATCATGTAGTTTGGCGATTTGTTATTTACAGATAAAACATGAACGTGTGAATTATTAAAAACTTTTTGTGACATACACAGAGTTCACAACAAAGCAAACCAAACAACATATATATTTATTTTAGTCTATAGATGACTGACACTTGGTGTAGTGTCATTCTGCTCACTGTCAGTTTAGCAGCTTTACTCTCCAAAAGATTCAGGGACTAGTGCGGGAGATTCAATGTCCATTTATATTTGAGACCCCATAACACTATAAACTCGATTGAAACTTAATAGGTGCTGCTTAACATCCTCAATACAATGGTACATAATACTTTTATTATGGATTACAAATATGGAAAAAGTAGTTGATAGAATGTTGTAAGAGTAATATAAACAATTGCAAAAGTATGGTAAGCCAATTGTTTACAAATGTCTACTATTTGGTGAACTAACATTTTCATGCACAGGTTTTGATTGGCCATTCATGTGAACATGTTCATGTTCTGTTATGTTATGTTAATTACTTTTATAAAGCACACGCTCGCCGAAGCATCTTGGCGCTAAAGTAAACCGGAGGAATTAAGAGACCAACTAATAAAGTGATTAAAACAAATATGTTTTTAACAATCGCCGGAAAGAGAGAAGATTTTTTGTAGCCCTAAGTGGGGCCAGCAAAGAGTTCCACAATTTGGCAGCCGCCACAGAAAAGGAACTGCCCCCACACGCTCAAACTGTTAGCGAGGGATCACAAGAAGACAGGAGCCCTTAGAATGTAGTTCCTAAGAGGGCACATAGGGGCAACATTTGTCCTGAAGATATTCCACCCCCAGACCATAGAAGGCTCGATGAACTATCAAATGTGATTTACATTGGACCCATCGAAGAACCGGGAGCCAATGCAATGATTGGCGAACAGGCGAAATGTGGGCACCATATGGGGTACCGGTGCATCAATAATCCAGCCGATGCATACACAACGCTTCTGCTTGTGACCTGATCACAGAGAGATCCATTGATTCACGGACTCAGCAGCGGATTCGTTAGTATGTAGTTTTCGATAAAGTCTATTTTTAAAGATTATTTATATGTTTATGTTTAATTTATCCTCTGTTGGATGAAGTAAAACATTCTCACAGCAAGGCATCTGTATTACAATTGCAAATCTTAATAAGGCATACAAGATTGTTGTTTGTTCGGATATGTTAGTCTTTGTCTAATTAAGCGACATCCAAAATTACAGTGCTATGGTGGTATATTTGCATAGAGGGTACTGCAAGTGCAGAATGTGTGGGGTAGTCTGCCTTTCTCGTTTAGCATAATTTTTGTTTTTGACAACTGCCTCTGCGTGTAGGTTGCACATTGCAAACATTGTAAATAAATAATTAACTTCATTGTGGCATTTTAAATGTACACTAGTTTCACACAGGTTTCTTTTTTAAATACAATGTTCAATGGATTTTGCAGCTTTAAATATGCATTCAGTTTTCTAAGATTCTTTCAACCATCTTTTTATTAACCTTTTAAATATGGAGTTGTAACCGCCACTATATGTAATGCTTAAAAATGCAGCAAAAAAGAAAAGATGTGCTATTTAAAGGGTGTGAAAATACTGTTTTCTGCATTTTCTTTAAATGATGTTCTACTCAGCAGACACGATTGGCCACTGGATAGCATGGTTCAGATCAATAAGGGAGTGAAAAGTTTATTTTGTCTTTCAATGCTTGATATGACGAGGTTTCTTTGCAAGTTTTGCCAGTTTCTTTCAATCCAAATTGCCTGCAATGCTTTAAATGCCTATTCGGTTTTGGCAAATCTATGCAGCGCGTTTGCCACACAATTTCCAAAACCATTCTTACAGAACAAAGAGAGAGGGAATGGGGGATTAGAGAGAGAGAGAAAGAGATAGAGAGAGAGAGAGATAGAGAAAGAGAGAGAGAGAGAGACAGAGAGAGAGAGAGATGACAAAAGCCGCACTGCACAGAAAGAGAGAGCAAGCACACACTGGAAACCCCGCAAATGGCATTGATGTGGTATAAAACCCAGTAACAGAATGCATGCAGAAATGATATGGAATATATTGCTAAAGAGGAAAGACAACGACTGTCATGGCTGATCTAGTGATCTAGCTTACCAAGTGCAATGCTGAAGCTCTACTTTTTTTGTGCAACACTGTCCTATCCAAACGCAGATAAGGAGCTGTCCTGGTGTCTGGTGATTAAGCGCGTTATAATAACTAATAATCTAAAATAGCTAGCCTCAGGTTCTGTGCCAATATGTAACGCAGGTCATCTGACCTGCTCAATCGCATAGCTATTATTTCCAGATAAGGGGACGTCATGTAAGATCGCTGAGTTAACATTTCCCAGATGTTCATGGGAGCTGAAAAAGGCAGAACAAATCATAATGTGAGTGCACGACTCACCGCTGTATGTAACACATCTTCATGAAACACTCATTTTATTTAATGAATACCCTATTGATTGAATAACTTTCAGAAAGAGAATGAACTGGTTTGATAATAACTGTAAACTGATGTGGCCAGTATTTATGCTCAAAGGAGATTTTTCCAATCATGCCAAAAAATCTAATCGAATTACAGCAGACAGTTGTCTTCATTTTCGCAAAAGTGAAACATGTTTTAAATAATATGGATTTGGGGTAAACCTATTTGCCCCCTTCCATACTATCGAAGCAACAAGGGCATCGTTTCGATAATGGGCCCCAGAAGGCCTGCTCACTTTTCTTTGCTGCGAGTTTTCGCAGCAGGTTAGAGTCGGGCAGCATTTGGGTGCACAAGATTATGAGGCAGGGAGAAGAAACATAGGCGAGTATAGCCAGTACACACATTGTTACTGAACAATAACGGCGCTGCTGGCTTGTTAGTTCAACCAGAAAGAGTGTATGTTTCCTTTAAAGCACCTTTCCCTTTAAAATAAACAAACCAATGTAAGCTTCAATTGGTGTACTACTTTTTCGAAAATGGTCGGCTGTCCAATGAACTGCAGGATTATCCGAAGCCAGAAGCTTGTAACTCCATCAGGCAACTCAAGTCACCTAACCATTTGAGGGGTAACACTTGGTGGGTATGATATTTCCCTGAGACCTTAGATGGCTTGTGAGCATGGTATCTTAGTAGTACTTTCGTGAAGAAGGCTCTCACTATTTAGACTGCAGCCCCAGTAATACACCATGCTTGCTCCTTCCTCAACCCACAATGGCCTGCGTGGGAAACCTGTTCCCCTCTCTACGGACCGTGAGCATTGAATAATCAAATGCAGAACTGGTGAAGTAGTGGTTCTCAAGTGTCATGTTCTCACCTGATGATAGGATGAACTGTCATTGGTTGTTTGTCAGAGTTAGAAGTCTGCAGAGTAGGTGCAGGATCAGGAAGACAAGAGTTTTAGGAGGCGGAACAGAGAGATCGGAGGAACTCAGTGAATGGAAGCATGTACATGACCCAGAGACGAGCTGCAACCGTGGGGTAGAGAAAGGAAATGACCAGCTAACAGCCCAAAAAAAGAGTGGCAGAACAGAGTCATACTGTCAGGTATACATGTAATACCTTAAGTGAGTTCATTTATTGCAGTAGTGAAACACATAATACATCGGGGCACCTCCAGATTTCGCTCTAGTTATGGTGCACTTTTGAAGCAAATAAAGGGCAGATCACACATTTGCAACACAACATTCCTCGAACGTATGCAGGACACCAGCTGCAAGGGTAGCATACACACACAAGGAATAGTCATGGTCCACATTTTAGAAAAACAAATACTCCCCCTGTATAGGTAGAAGAGTGCCTGCCGTTAAAAGTGCAAGGATATTATGCAAGTCTATGCAAAAAGGACCAGCATACTCGTCCTTGGCACTTAAGGGGTTAACAAGCATGTACCCAAGGCCAACCAACCAAAAGTAAAGACCTTGAATGGAAAATGTGGCAGTGCATCTCCACCCTACTGCAACCTAAGAGGTTTATTGGCCGAACATGTGGGCCAAGTGAGACATGTCTACACCGATGTTTGAAGTGTGAAGGTATTATTGAACACGCTTTGGCCCATTAGGCCTTTGGTGCATCAGAATTACAAACATCAGAACTTAAAGACATTGAACATACACATGATAGATAACATAATACAAGGACAATAACAGCAAGTACATATATACAGGGATTCGTGTGTCTCTTCCATATGTGTGCTATTTCTAGTGCACAGATGTGTCAAACACGTAAGATCAGGGCCATCTTAAGCACTTTTGGGGCCCTGGGCACGGACATCTTTGGGGCCCCCCTCCAGCAAACCAAAGGAATTAAGGGATCAAGAATATTGGCCGGGCGCCTGACCCCCACCCGTCCCGCTCACAACCTATAGGTTGATATGCTGTCTCTCAGCATAATAAGCACATTCACTCCCTTTAAGTTCCCTGGCCCTCTTCATTCTTGCTCTAATCAGAATGATAAACAAGTATCATTTGAAGACCAACATTAGCAGTCTACAAAGGGGTTACTGTTCTAGTATAGTACATATGTTCTAGTATAGTTCATAAGGATACATTTTATAAATAACATCCAGGAAGGTAGATTTAGTATTAATGCAGGACCATATGTAAAAGGTACATGTAACCCATAATAGACAGAGAGCTCACATTAGCTGCCTCACAGAATGCAAAAGTGCTGATTCATGGATAGAGACCACCAATTGGAAGGAAGGAGAACGCTACACATACCGTAGCATGGATAGTGGAGGCAGATTGGAAGCTACCAAGAAAGTGTCTTTATCCAGACAGACTGATATTAGAAGTGGGATATGGTTTTCAAATAGTGTTGCCATTAGATATCAAAGGAACAAATGCCTGTGGTGTGCGATATAAATATACTCACTATTAACACAGTGACATCATGAATAAGGCTTTTAGGAAGATCATACCATGAGAAGGAAATCACTCGGAAGGGCTGACAGTTTTGAAAGGTTTATGGACTGGCAATATTGACAGGTTATGCAATACAAGATTAAATGAGATGCCCAGAATCACATGAAGGGGTGAAGCTGGGATTTATGCCAACTCTGCAATTTCGGCATTTGAACACTTTCTTTTCCAGTTCTTACCATAAACTAAAACAATCTCTTTTTATAAAACAAAATAGACTTGGAAAGTACACAAATCACATTACCAAACATGACAATTTTTAAACAAAATATTATAGAAGGGTGTTATGCAAAATGGGAATGATTCTAGCTTCATTCTCTCCATCATCAAGGGAAGCATATAAGAACCAGCATACCAATCGATGTGATTTAACACATTTAATCTGGGTTTGTCTTTTGTATTTTAAAGCTTTAAATACTTCAAAAACAATGGCTTGTGACATTTTCATTTATAAATGTGCATAAAAACTTTGACTTTTAGCAAAGTCAAGCAAGCAGACCTTAAAATATGCTTGCCTGAGGTCCGCTCTCTTCTGTCTACCAACGCTTCCACCCAAATGGCCTACATAAGAAGAAAGATCAAGTAATGGGCTAAACAATACCAGCAGCATGCAAGAAGGCAAACCTCACAGAAGACAGCACAGTAATTTAAAATACATTAGATGATTTGACCAGGATAACTGTATTGTCTGCTGGCAAATCCAGGATACAAACAAGAACGCTGTTGTTCCATAGTCTTGAATTTGGATACTTATTCACCTCTTGGACTAACAGTTTATGCCATTGTTGGAGGTGATTGCTTAGGTTTTACAACACCCCATCTGAACAAACCAATTTCTAGACCTTCACCATACGGATGATATGTTAGTTTTTGTAGCAAACCCCTATCTGGTACAGGTACATTGCTGATAATAGCAGATATTGTTCTGCAAAACCAAGTACATATGCAGGCAGGTTTATAAACTTCAGACATAGGAAAGTCTCAGCCAGCCTGGCTGGAATGTGATATTCTAATCTTGCATATGAACACATATCTCTGCAATGGGTGCTTCAAACACTGAGCTAACTTCTGGACCATTGTGGCACTCAATTTATCAATATGCATTTCACCATTGCCTATTGCACATGATCAACATAATTCCCACAGAAAGGAAAGAATACTACAGAGTTCAGCCATAAGGAACACACAAACTATGTATACCACAGTGAACACAGAAAGCAATACATGATGAATTGATCAAGGCAGAATGCACTTGCCAGAAAGGCAATGGCCCTCATTACGATACTAGCGCTAAACCATGGCGCTATTAGCACCATGGTTGGTGCTGGTATCGTAACGAGTCCGCCAATGTTCAATGGGGAAGTACCACCCCATTCCAAGGTTGGTGGGGCGGTTATTCCCCACGAGAGTCCCTTTGCGGGTCCCTACTTTAACGGCTGGTCTAGACCAGCCGTTCAGGTCGGGTCCCACAAAGGGACCTCGTAGTAAGGCGCTAAGTGTTTAACGGCGCCACAGCCTTTTACGGCGCCGTTAAACACTTAGCGCCAGGGTCCTAATGAGGGCCAATGGGTTTAGTAATGGGTTTAGAGCCTCAGCAGCACCCCATAAAATATCCTGACGTGTGCTAGTTAAGACTGGTGAACAATGGAATCTCACTTCTTCGGATCAGCTAGCCCCCAAGGTGGGGGCCCCGGGCAAATGCCCCTTTTGCCCTCCCATAAAAACGTCTCTGCGTAAGATACATAATGACTAGGGTTTGTCCATAAAAGGATAATCAAGTTAACCTCCAGAATGGTAAGGATATTTATCAAAGCATCTGGTACAGAGGAATTGGAATACCCCAAGTATCAGCTGATTTAGCTGTGTATTCTGTAAGTGCTGTAACTAATCAATCACGACCTTCAGTTTGGATGCGCCATATGCCAGGTTGTTACAGATGCTTAGGAAATGGGGGAGATTGCTTTTGCCACATCCCCGTACAATACAGTTTTTATTATGCTTGAGGCACCATTTGCCCATCTTATGCGCCCTATAAAGGAATTTCAGGTCATGCAATCTTATGTGCCCTTGCCCTGGTGTAACCTGGCTACAACTTTATTTTTTTAAATCAAGTCTTCTCTCTTTTCGTTTTTCTCTGGCTTCTCTACGCTTGTGATGATTAAGTTTCTTTTGTACTGGATTAGTTCACTTATTTTTCTATTTGCAATTGTTGGCATTTGCATTTTCCTTAAACAGAGAATACCCGGTGTGCAAGTTATTTGCCTCCCAATGTTCTATCTGGATTTGTGTGGGGCTGCACGGATCGGCATGATTGGCCAGCCTTATTTGGTGACGCCACTAGTGGAGAAGATGTGAATGAAGGTTCTTGCCTCCCAGCCATTTGTCACCAGTTTCTCCTCCTAGCACATTTTTGAGACTGGTTTTATTATTATAATACGCTTCCTTCAGAATTACTAATCTGCAGAATCTTTGAGTTCTTTAGTCTCGGAGCCCATCTCGCGACGGGTTGAAATATCATGACGCAAGGCAGGCTGTGATGAAACACCTCCAGCCACCCTCGATATGGGATCTGGGGAGAATCTCTGTGTTATTGCTGTAACAGCTGGAGTTGCTACTATTGCTTGTACTGAGGTGACTCCCTTTTGTTCTTCCTGTTCTTGTTCTTTTGCCCCACAGCATTACCATCATTTTCTTTGTAGTTCTCAGGCTACATCTTGCTTTCCTTTCTAGGTTCAGGGGACGCAATGGCGAATCACGCCTTGGAAGCTATTTCAACTGGAGAACTTCCTGACGCAGTGATACCAGGGAGGAGGATTTCAAGAACCGAAGACTTCTTCTGCCTCTTGCACCCCAAAATGTCCCCTGGGAGCTGTCTCCTCCAATTCGCTTCCAACATCATCCCTGTCTTCCACTCACGGATCTCCTGGTCGGTTTATCCTTCTTGCACTCCTCTATTAAACTTCTGAGAGCTGACCTGCACTTTGCAGTGGTGGAGTAGGTGAAATAATATGCGCTGAAGGGGGCTGTTTTGCTTTCCGAGGGTCTTGAAGGTGCCCCCCCCCAATTAATAGGTCAGTATTCTTGGGCTGAAAGAAGAGTTTAGTTTCTGAATGAAGCATATCTGGTGGACCCCATCCTGGTGCTCCTCTGGGCATTTGGTTTTGAGTGGAACAACCTTGTTGTGGGCATTTCCTTTTCAAAGGTGTAATATTGGTGTGCAAGATGAAAACTGCGTCCAAGTTGGAAATGAGAGTGAATGCAAGTAATTGTGAGTAGTGTGAGTCAGGAGAAAAATGAGAGAGGGTGCCAGACAAAGGCAACCTCACTCACACTAACAAAAATGTAACGCCCATTACAAAATGCAGATGATATGGTTTTACTTTCAAAGCCTAACATGAGCATTTTACAACAGCTAGACATTTTAACAGACCTATGTCATGAAAGAAAACTCATAAATCGCTCTAGACAGTAGTAACACACAATATTAAAACCGATTTCTGCATTGAAGGAGCATGGCTCAGGCAGGTTAACTTCTATGATTAGTTGGCAGTCAGATTCCAAGATAATGTGAAATGGTCTTACCAACCAGACAAAAGTGATTTTACCCTCAAAAGATCTGGCACAATACATACAATCAATTTAGAAACCAGTTATTGCCTTCCATTGACAGCGCTAGACGTGTGTGACACAGGCATGGTCTGCTGCCTTATATGGAAGCGAGATCTGGGGCTATACGGCTATTCCCTCCTTAACCATAACAGAAAATACATTTCTGAAGAACATTCTAAGGCTCCCCACAGGAAGGCCAACAGCCTCACTAATGATGGAAACTGGTGTCACTCCGTTCAGATTCTTGATTATGACAAGAACCCTCCACTTTTGGCTGCGCTTGAAAAAACTCAATTCTATTTACTATATATTCAGAGATGTAATTCATTCCTCTAATGGTAATGACATCTCCAAAGTGCCCTAGTTGGAATTGGGATGCCGAATCTACGGGATAGAAGCACACAGGCTAAGAGAAGTTAAAATAAAATGAGATACCCTGCTTTTAGAACTATCGATCTTCGATTCAAGTGCTCTAACAAGATTTACAGGCTATGTGGCATTTGAATCTAATCTGGATCATGAGCCCGACCTTAACTATATGTTCTCCAGTCCCCCAGGGTGCTTTATATTAAATGTTTTCCCGGAAGCCAAACTATCCTGCAAATGGTCTCGAAGCACTTCAATATGTTGTCCTTGCTGCCCCACCATAGAATTATCTGACATGCAGTTTTTGCCATTTTGTGCAACATAAGTAAAACTGCTCACGAGATGGCTTCTTCCGATCTTTTTAAAATATCGTGCCTGTTCTGCTGTAGACACGCATACCTTATGTGAAATAACTGAACATGGGGGTGTTCTAACTGCATTTTCTAGCTTCATGAATAAAGCATGGTAGACCTGCCTAAATACTCTGTCCAGGCTGGAAGCATATGCGGCACCTTATACTTACACCCTTATAATAATGAATCGATCATATGGCTGAATATCGTTGATGACTATGCACATTTATTTTTACAGTCTGTGATTGTATTGTCTCATAACTCTTTTTTAATTAATTATTTTTCTTTTTGTACTTTTATGGGCTAAGCCCACAATAAGGTTGGTTGATTGATTGATTGATTCATTCATTCATTCATTCAAACGGAGCCACTCACAATTAAATAATATGTATTTGTTGATAGAAAATATATAATGCATCACCCATGCATCTTGGCCACTTCGAGGTGCTAAAATCCCTCCTAACATACATTAAAAATGGAGTTCCGGGCAGAGTTCCAGTCTGCTCCATCCCTCACCACAAAAGGACGTGCGTGCTGCTTCCTCTGCTTTTCTGCTTTTGGCTGGGGCTGGGCTTTTGGAGAAAACAAGCCCAACCTCCATAAAAACCCTTCTTCCGCGCGGAGCGCGCGCGGAGTTCCGGGCAGAGTTCCAGTCTGCTCCATCCCTCACCACGAGAGGACGTGCGTGCTGCTTCCTCTGCTTTTCTGCTTTTGGCTGGGGCTGGGCTTTTGGAGAAAACAAGCCCAACCTCCATAAAAACCCTTCTTCCGCGCGGAGCGCGCGCGGAGTTCCGGGCAGAGTTCCAGTCTGCTCCATCCCTCACCACGAGAGGACGTGCGTGCTGCTTCCTCTGCTTTTCTGCTTTTGGCTGGGGCTGGGCTTTTGGAGAAAACAAGCCCAACCTCCATAAAAACCCTTCTTCCGCGCGGAGCGCGCGCGGAGTTCCGGGCAGAGTTCCAGTCTGCTCCAGTCCGCTCCGGGAGCTGGGGCTGTCGGGCGGACTCACCGACATAAGAGTGCTGCATGAGAACTGCCAGGACACAGAGGTAGGCGTTCAGTGCCCCTACCGCCCAGCGGTTACTCTCTCTTTGTCCTGCACTGCCACCTATTCCCCTATCGGGGCTCCTTTTTGTTCTGAACCTAATCTGAACTGAACTGAGATGTGCTCAACAGAAACAGAAAACCGAAACGAGTGTGGGCTTAAAAGTGAGCTCTGAGCCCCCCTTGGTCTTGCTCAGTCGACCGATCTTTGCTATCTGCTGTCACTGACACCTTATCCTCCTGCTCCCCACCCCATCCCGCCCCACCCGTTCCTTCCCTTCCCCTTCTTCCCTCCCCGGTCCTGTGCCTGCCCTTCGTCCCGTCCTCCGTTCCTTTTTCCCCTTCTCCTTCCTCCCCTCCCCCCTGCCTTCCCCTTCCAGCATCCTTTATCTGAGATGGAGGAAGATCCAGATCAACGCTTATTAAGGAGCCACACGAAAAGGACCCCACTTACCTCGAGTCAGCCTCTAGCTTTCAACCACAAGACTTCCTCAGTCTTAACTTATGGTCTCCTCCAAGACCAACGACAAGGCCCGTCAGCACCAACCGATGATGGCCGCCCCCCCACCGCTTCGGCGAGTGACCCAGGCTGTGCGGGAGCCGGAGGGCACCTGCCAGGGAGTCTGAGGGTGGCCACATCGCTGACGGCTGCCGCGCACAACGCCCGCTGCTCGACATCTTCGGTTATCACCCTAAAGCCAGCGGCCACCTTTGAAGCGCCCAGCACCCGTGATGATACGGGCAGACGGGCACCAGCCCTGCTCGCTGCAGAAGCGGCGAACTCTACACTGCGGATCATCAACTCTCCTGACTTGGAGAATCCCTGCAACCGGCGGAAGAGCCCGTTCCTTCGGACCACCACGGCCCAGATCCACCTGGCTCAGGAAGCCCAACCGGGCACACCTGGCACGGGTGACGCTACTCACTCACGGAACCTAACCACACCAAAGGACGCCGAAGAGACTACCCTACACCTGTCACCCAGTATGTCTACGCCGCCTCTGATGCCAATGACCACAGCGCCCCCTCTAGACCCAACCGGATCTCCGGAAAACAGGGCCTACGATGCCATGCACTCCCACACCCATATTGACCCTTTACTTGCGATTGCCCTCCACGAGGAGAGTCCGGATTTAGATTACGACATCTCCCCTGACACACTGGACAACTCCAGCTCCAAACTCTCCACCAATCATCCTGCAAAAAGACCAACACATAGGAATAAAAGCAAATTGACACTTAAGCCCACGGCGGTTGCAGCCACAACCTCCAAAACTCTTTCGACAAAGAAACAGCAAAATCCAGCGCCCGGCTCTTATAAAGCTAGCAACCAGAATAAAAAGGTTGTTTCACAGCAAACACAAAGGAAAAAGGGCTACGCAAAACTTGCCCTCTCCACCCCGCGTTTGTCCAACGCTCTGATGAACTTTTTCAAGACACAAGGCAAAAGAAAATTATCCAATGACTCTGAACTATCAGAGCGGAAATCCTGGAAGTTTTTGACGAGATCCCTCCAGTGCCCAAATCCAGGAAAATTACAGCTTCCACCGAGCCTCATCTATCCTCAGCCGGGCAAACTCCGCCTCTGAGCACTCACCTCCTTGGATCCTCACTGGACGCACCAATTGATTCCCATCCGGGCTCTGACTGCCCGTCTGTTGACATTTCGGTCACACCTTCAGACCTGCTGGCGAGGTCCCAACCACCACCCACCCCGGGGCGGGTGGCATCCGCATACGCAGATCCAATAAATACCACCAGATTGCCACTTCAGGGCTTTACGGACATTCTAGACCTACTACAACCAATAGCAGGGCCACACAGAGAAACGCCCCCCCACCTGCAGGTAAAGCCCGTCTTAACCCCTGCCTCGCCCAAGTTCAGTCACCCAGTCCCCGCATCCCAGTTCTCCTGTCGGGACGACCCCATCTTCGAAACGAGACCACCAGCTTCAAGACCATCGTCTACGCGGGATTTTGGATCCACCAATCCCATTCGTAGACACTCTTTGGTGAACCCCGCATCCTTAGGAACTAGAGACACGCCACTGAGGACGGGAAGAAGATGGGACCTTCCTTCATCGCCCCACAAAGAGTCCCCTAACAACAGAAAGGATCTGACCACAATCATGTCAGCCATAACCATTGCCATGGCCCCATTCTGCAAGCTGTATGAAACGTTAAGCGACGTCTCAAAGGACAACACGGCCATTTTGGCGAACATTCAGTCAAAGCTTACCTTCTTAGAAGGATATATAACAGCTATCGACATGAAGTATGACCTAACGCATACAACAAGTCAGGAGGCAGGCCCTGTGTCGCCCATGGCCGCAGCTCCCTCCTGTTTGAAAAAAGGTTCTGCACCAAACATACGACTACACAAATCAACTCAGACCTCCCACCCGAAAAACCTTAACGAATCTGCCACAATATTCGCGAACAAGCTACAACCATCGTCAAGCACAAACACGGCCACAGCTAAGAAAGTTCTAAAATTAGCTATGACCGATCAATCACCTGTCCCAGCCCACCAACGGACCCAACGAAAGGATGAGTTTGGAGTGTTGACGCTCAACCATCACACCGATGCGGGTCCCTCCGCTCGTGGTCCCATTCGAGCGAGCTGCGTAACGGACCCACCCAAGGCCTCGGTCTTAACAGAAGACTCCCTAAACTCAAGTCTCATACTGATGGAATCATCTGACGACGCTCAAGCAGTGCCTGAGGTAGGTCCCTCCAAAGGCATTTTCTCACAATCATCGCCGTCTACCTCCACCCTCAAGCATTCAGAGGTCCCCCAACTCCAATCATTGACGATTCAGAGTCCCCACAAGTCCACTCAGGGCGTTGGCAATACAGACCCTCCAAGACATGCGACGGCCACACAAAGAAGACCAAGTCCAAGAACCAGATCAGCGAGGTCGCCTGTGTCAGGCACCTGCCCATCCCGACAGCAAGCACTAAAACATGCTGACAATATGAGGGCCAACCCCACCCGCCTCTTCAAGCTAGAACAAATTTCTAGCAAAGACAAATATATCATCTTGAACAGAAGTACTGTCTTAAGGATAACATCGTCTCTACCTTCCCTAAAGAACCTAAACTCGGCTGACTTTAAGTGGATTGAGCCTTATCACAGAGACAATAAGGCTAAAGCCTACCTCCACATCTACTCCTCCGCAATACAAGACATCTGCCGCCAAGCCGGTGAAGACTTAAAAGCCCAAGGCTTGTGGCTTTCGGAACTACCAACTAGGGATCCCAAGATCCCCATAAGAGAAACACACCATAATAAAGGAAGGTCAAGCGCCCACACTCCATCTAATTGACACGATAACCGTAGAATTGAACTGAAATCTCACTTCATACTCTCACCCGGGACTCCGAAAACGCGCCTAGACTCACCTGCCCGCTCGACACGACAAGTCTGTGAACATTCCGAGCTAAACCGGTCACCACAGAAAAGCCAATATATTAGAAAACAAGATCCTGCTAAGACTCGCCCGCCCCATTCTCAAGCCCATAGACCACGTCGGGAGAACAGAAAGCTCAGCTTGAGAGACCAGTCCCCGCGAAGAGTCCGGCTTAATTACAGCCCCCGGGCGCAACGTAAACCATCTTCGCCGACGGCTAGCATAAACTCGACAATTCCATCTGGCCCATGGGAATGGATAAAAGATGCTCTATCATTAAAGCGCACTAGATAGCAATTATCAAAAGAAGCCGATACCCAATTTTATCAAAAGGCCTTATCGTTGGCCTCTTGGAACACCAGAGGACACTCCCACCTAACTGATCACAATACCGTAGACCTAGGTCAATTTGACATATTTTGTCTCCAGGAAACATGGCTCCAGGGAAAACCATCTATGGACGGTTATGACATCGTGATCTCGCCAGCTGTTAAAGGCCGACTAGGCCGCCCCTCAGCAGGCCTTCTGATTGGGATTCGGTCAGATCAAAACCTAAAACTTATCAAAACAACGGCAAGATCCTACGAGGTGCTGGCGGTCTTAATTGAATGGAACCCGGCACACGATTTCCCGACACCACAAGCAAAGCAGTCCTCAGTCCTACCGCTCGCTCTGCTCACTACTTACTGGAATCCACAAAGGTCCTCGACACCACTCTTCTGTCAAACTATTGCTGAGGCAATCGACGAGATTCTTAGTGAATGGAACAACCCTTATCTACTTATCTGCAGGGACCTCAATGCGAAATGCATTCAACCACAAAACATTCCCGAAACTCGACCATCACCACAGCAGCGGAGCTCAGGGGCCAAGCTTGGATGACCCTGATGACATCAAGGAACCTGCATAACGCTGCCTGGATCTAAGAAGGCCAGCCACATCTACCGACTTGGGAGAGAAACCGGTCTTCAGCCACTCTAGATTACATCTTCGCCTCCCAAGCACTGTGTGCAATTATTCAAGATTTTCACGTAGTCAAAACTCTACCAAGCGACCATAATATGCTAACAGTATCCTGGCCTTCTACCGGCCGCATTGCACCGAGTTACCTGACATCGGTCGAAACGAATCCCCAACTAACGCGTCTCCGCTTGACATCGGCCAACATCAGAGTGATCACTCAACAGTACGTCTCAGACATTAAGTCAGAAACGGTTCTCGTTCCATCACCAAGGCCGAACTACCTACCTATGCTTCTTAAGCATATGCATCATGTGAAACAACGGCTGGTGTCCCCAAAAGCCCATAATCATCAGTACGATAAACAAATAGCACTGAGAAAAAAAGCACTGAGACTACTCAGAAGACGCGCCAAGGCTGATAACAGCATTGTTGCATGGGACCGATGGAAAGACGAAAATACAATCTATAAATCATGGATCAGAGCGCGCCGAGCCGCACTTTACCAGCACGACGCTGAATCAATGACGAGAGTCTTAATGTCAAAGAAAACCGCAGACTTCTGGTCCCTGGTAAACGCCTCCCATGGTATCACAACCTCAACTATAATCAACGCAGTCCCGGAACAAGTCTGGGTCACATTTTTCACCAATCTTTTCGCCAGTCCGCCCTCTGCCACTAACACGTCTTTTGATACTACGGCCGCCCCCTGGATCGATCTGTCAGCTCCAGCAGACATAAGCGCAGCTATTCTAAAACTAAAATCTTCACGAGCTCCGGACCCAGACGGCCTGACGAACATAGACCTAAAGAAACACCACCTGGAATGGTCCAGCTTCATCAGTATTCTGTTTGACCACTGTCGATCCACTAGAAAGATTCCAGCATCATGGTCCAAAGCAATCATCATCCCAATCTTCAAGCAAGGAAGCAGGGAAGCGCCTGAAAACTATCGCCCAATCGCCCTATTGGACATAATGGGTAAACTTTTTGTGTCTCTCCTCTTGAACCATTTCAACCGATGGGCGAAATTGGCCCCCTGCAATGACCCATTCCAACTAGGCTTCAAGAAAAACGGCGGCACCGCATTAAACATCCTCATACTCACCATTCTGAAAGCCAAAATAAAACAAGGGTCCCCCACAGTCTACATGGCGTTCATCGACCTCTCTCAGGCATTCGACAAAGTTGAGAGATGTAAACTGTGGAGAAAGCTGGAAAACTGGAACTGCCCGAAAGACGTGCTACTACCAATAATAGCCCTCCATACCAACAATACACTCAGTGTCCGGTTGAACAGACAGGGAGCACTGTCTAAAGAAATCCCCGCTCACAGAGGAGTTAAACAAGGCTGCCCTCTAGCCCCTGCTCTGTTCGTGGCTTTCCTGGGGGACTACAAAGACTCGGAAGCCCAGGTCCGAAGCTTCCCGCCGAAGTTTGGCAACAGTTCCCTTTCACGCCTTCTCTACGCGGATGACCTGATTCTGTTTGATCAAACCCCGATCGGCCTCCAGCGGCAGCTGGACAATCTGGAAGCCTACATGACCATCAACAATCTTCAGATCAATCAGACGAAAACGAAAATCATGATCATCTCCAGATCGGGCCGCTCCAAGAAAAAAACTCGACCCTGGTCAGTGTGTAAAACCAACATTGAAGTGGGCTTGCACTTCAAATATCTAGGAGTGATTTTCGATGGCTCCTCGCAGGAACTCACAATGCAACAACGTCTGTGGTCTAAAACTAAACAACTTACATCTCAACTAAGAGCGATCGACAGAAAGTATGGCAAATTCTCGCTAGTACCGGCCATTAATTTCTACAAAGGTAAAATGGTACCGACCCTGACCTATGGCATGGACGCCATGTTCACTGTTCCATCCACACTGCGGCGGTCTCTGGAAGCCTACATTTGGAAATCGCTCCTAGGCCTACCCACCGCCATTCCAATCGAAGCCATCAGACGAGACCTGGGCCTCTTATCACCTCAGTGGGTCCTCATTGGCCCTCTTCAGGAAGATTCTTATTAAGGACGGCCTGCCAATTGCCAACATCATCGGCCAAGAACTCGAGTCATCGAACTGTAAGGCTGTCCAAAAGTGGACTCACCTTCAAAAAACAAAACTGGAAGACTTGCACTGTACATTAAACGACCTGATCTCAAACCCGCAAAGAGTCAGTGAAAAATTGAAACTACAAGACTGGATCAACACTTCTGACAAAGCGGCGGCAACCAAGTTCCTTAATCATCTTCCACCGACTTACAATTAATTGAGACTTCCCATGGCGTACTGTCTGAGATTCCCGGACAAAAAGCTTCGCTCTATATTTCTAAGAGCGCGCTTAAATCTGCTCCATACGCGGGAAATCTTAGCGATGAGAAGGTTGGCGACCGACACTACATGCAGACTGTGCAAACTCCCGGACTCTACTGAGACCGTTCGCCACCTTCTCCTAAACTGCCCCGCTTTAACTCAAGTTCGTACAGCCTTTCTATCTCCCCTATGGCTCGACTCGGTACTGATCGATGAGCAAACATGGTGGTACCGCTTGATATCTGGTGAAAAATCCTGCTGGGCTGCTGCGACGGCCAAAATAATGGAAGCTGCCTTCAACAAAATCAACGCTGCAACCTAGGCGCTCCCTTGGCCATTCACTTCCAGTGGCAAGGCTCCTAGCAACTGATGTCCGTGTCACAGAAAACCTTTGAGACCACTACTGCACACGACACGCCGTGATTTTGTCCCCAAATCTCAAGATGCTCCCCATATTCTTAGGTCGCATCCTTGTAAAAATCTTTCTCTTTGATTATATACAAGTAATAAAAAAAAAAAAATGGAATACTACATCTTCACAATAAACATACCACACATTCCCAGGAAATGCATCCTAGCACCAACAGGAAGGCAGGTTACCCTCTGGACACAAATGCCTCTACCATCTCTTCACATGACATCTGGGAACAAACAGCACACAGAGTTTAGGGTACTTCTGATCTGAACTCATCAACACAACAGTAAGGCTAGCTTTTCCTCTATCCCCACTGAGCCTACAACATTCTATTTCAAACCCACAAAAGCACCTGGTGACCATGCAAAGGGTAGTGGTGAGCAGTAAAAAGCTGAATACATAACATAACATAACATTTGCTAATCATTACTCGAGTGCTGCAGTAACAGCACCACCCATCATTTAATAGCTCACAACATAGTGTAGCCACCATAGAAAATGACCCACAATTAGATTATTAGTAATCTCATAATTGGTGATTTGCACAGTACAAAGCATGAGTAACATACCATTAAATAACATAAATAGGGCATACAACTGCATAAGGTACATTTTAGTAATCCAGAAAATTAGCAATTCACTTATGCGGATGAGCAATGACACTTTAAACGTGTTATTTGGAGAAGTCCAAAATGGACATATTAATTGAAGGAGCAGAGCTAAACAAACTACCAACTTCTTTAAAACATGTAAGACCAAATATACTCTTATAGTGAATTTGATGTCCAAAAATGCAAATCACATTCCAGGCAGTGGTACATTGCATAAGTGGTATTCATAAGATCAGACACGGGGAAGGTTACAAAATGGCCGTGGAAGGCCTAAATCACAAGATGCAACACTTGTGTGTGTGTGCCTATTCAAGCACAGTACAATGAGGCATGGTTCAGGTTTCTATAATCTTCCTACAAATCACGTGTTTTAGCAATTTTTTGATTGTTTGAAAATGACCCACATAGTGTAAACATATGTCATTTCATAGCTGTGGGAGCTATTTCAAAACTATGCAAATACATGTCAAACCATCCTGCTTGAAGTCCTATCACATGGTGCAAATGTTTACACATTTGGGAAAAACTTAACAGTGAGGACTCCACCTTACTAAAGAAACAAGGCCCTTCCTTCACTTTTTGTATTGAAAATAGCTGTTGACGGGTGAGGTTGCTCCTTCTAGAACACCCCTTATGGGTACAGTTAATACCTTGTGCAGAGGATAATACTTGACAGCCACTCCCTGTCTTTGGCAGGTGTTAGGCAAGATTGTATGCAGTACCCTTTGGGTGCACTACAATAACCGTGACCTCCTGGCCATAGGGACCCAACCTTTGGTATATGTCTGAACTACACAGGTTGGTAGTGTGGCTGAGAAGCCAGGCTTATATCAAGAGGGGTCAATGTGAGCAGTAATGTTGTGGCACACAGTTTCACAGTAGCAGTTATCCAAATAACAACTTATACTCAAGGTTTATCGATAGAACAGTTATTAATTTATTTCACAGTCAGTTGTATAAACCTTCTTCAGAAGGGAACAATATATATAGAACACTTAAAATACACTTCAAAACACACTCTTTTTCTCTAAATCAGATGATACCCATTGGGCATGGCACAGCGACACTTCCTACACCCTCATGTGACTTAAATAGCTGGGAAACTGTGGATATTGCTTTATCACTGGTATATTTAGAGCAATACTGAGTTTGGTGTAAAAGATAGAATAGAGGAATACAACAAGGGTTAACAAATAATTCACAAACAGGGAAGAACTTTTAAGAACCTTCCAAAACAAATAAGTGTAACACTTTCCTGGCGGTCGAGATAAAGCACAGAGTCAGAGGTAAGAAGAGTCTCTCAGGGAGCCAGGACAGCCAATGTTAATTGTACAATATCAAGGGGAGCTGAAGATCTTCTTTGCAGGTAGGTAAAAAGTCTTGCACAATGTTTTTAGAAATGTTTGTAGAAAATAAAAATACTCGAAGGGCCAAAAGCTGGGGGCTTGTGAGGGGCAAAGCTTTAGCAACTCTGTATGGTAACCAAGACAGGTCTCAACTGAGAGCAAGCAAGGCTACACAACAAGAGGTACGATCTCTTAGACTTTACAGTACCTCTGGTTAGAAGAAATGGTTCCAGCCTGCTTCTGTTCCTGTACAGCTCTGCAGATCCTGTTGTTCCTGAGCCTCAGTCATGGGTACAAGAGGGAAGATGTCTGGGGACTCCTGCTCTGCAATGGGAAGGTCAGTGACAGCAATGGGCAAACTTCAATTCAGCGGTTCTTCTGTGTTTCAGCTCCCCGCGTCTGACAGCAAATAGCAACACTGCGGTTCTCGGATAACACGTCAAACATTCCTTGCTTCTGGGGTCCAGCACTCTGTTGAGGTGGCTCAGGCTTGGTCTGTCCTGCATCAGGGAAGTCTGAGGATCTTCCTATCGCTCAGGTCTGGCTTAAAAACAACGCACACAATCTGGTGTTCCTCTCCCTGGCACTTCGGTTCCAACAGCAGCAGCAGTGGAAGTACAGCCAGCTCCAAGAGGATGTACAGACTGGCTTAATTTGGAGTTGATTGGTCCCACCAACTCAAAGAGAGAAGTAGTCCTTGCAGGGCTTTTCTAGTCGAGGTATATTCAGGGCTTTAGTACAACAGCAGGGCTTCACCGGGCAAACAACCGGTCCAGGATTTGCAGCAGCTGTCTCTTCCAAGTTCTTCTTTGGATTCCCTCGTCCAGTGGCCGACTCTACCATCCAAGCCAAAAAGCCTCACCTTTTATGCAGGTTTCTCCCATTCATTCCAGCCGAGCTGTCAATCACACAGCAGGGTGGCTGTCCTTGTCAGACAGCCAGTAAGCCAATCACCTTTAGGTGCATTTGTGTACCAAGGCAATTAAGCACAGGGAGTTTCGGGCACCTCCATCACTTCCTGCCCATGCCAGACATACTGGATCCAGAGGCGTGCTTCCTCGTGAATCCTGCCAAAGACAAAGTGAACAAAGGGTCCAAACCTGGTTTGGCAAGCAGAGTAAACCTCAAGAAGGAACTTTCCAACAAGAAATGTCAAAAAAGAAGACCGGGTCCATTTTGACGAAATGGGCACCCTGGGTGCTTTACTGTGGCTGTGAACGCAGCCCGCGGTACAATCACACAATGGTAGTAAACACTAAACCACTGCCACCAGCTACTAACTGTAGAAAGGGTAATGTATACATTTTACATGAGAAGCTAGACAAAAAGGAAAACTAACTAACCCTTCCAGCACCCTATGGTAAGATAGTGTGTGCTGGGTATAGAAAGTTGCAAAATGTAGGTAAAGTCAGTTTCACTTTACTGCTCTTGGAAACAATAGTTTCACCAAGAGAAGGTATTTAAACCTTTGGGAAATGTAAGAGACTTCCTTGTGCCACTGCACTGAAGGTGCTGTTTGTTACAATGTAAAAGATGATGGAGTTTGTCAGACTCCAAAGTTAAAATAAACACAGAGTCCAAATCACAATAAAAATACACGAGAGAGTTAGAAAAAGGGATCACCCTCTCCAGGTTAGTGATTAAAAGTCCTGAAGTTTAGCAAAATAGCTGGGGGACTCTAAGATAGAAGGGAATTAACACATTTCTGAGAATACTCCCTAATAGCAGGACATCCCTTTGAAACTTCATAAATACTGCATATCTCTTTGGGAATCTGTGTCTCTTTTCAGAACTGGAGGACCATTGTTTGAAGGACAATGCACCCTGATCCATGGCATGCACTGGAGAAAACATGACTCAGGCTCAGCTGTAATCTGGAAGCTGATCTGTGCAGCCTGCATTCCTTGCTGTTAATCTAACAGACCTTGATCTAAGTTATGATGGAACCCCATGCCCTAATGGATTTTTCCATGGACCATTCCTTAGCTAGTGGTACGAGCTTTCTGAGAAGCTCTGTCAGATATCAGTAATAATAACTGGCCACAGATACTGCATATACAAGACTGCAGTGTTCTAATATTGACATGATAGACCTTTCCTGCCCCACTGCACGAATTACATTTTTCATTGCCAACATGCTCCTATGCCCCTTGTACTAAACTTTGCGCCTTGTTTTGGTGAAGGGATTGTTGTGGTACATTGTGTGGGCCCCTTTCAGGAATCCACACTCACCTTTTATTTTTCTGCTCCTCATTTCATCAAGCTCTCCCTGAAGAGCTCCTCGCAGGGCTTCAGCATCATTCTGAAACAGGATTTATACAGTTGCCACAAAACAAGGTGAAAGAGGACCTGAGGGCAGGTACAGGGATTCATTTTCCTGGTCTCTGGTTGCATGTGCTTTGGGAGATATGATTAAAGCCTTTTGTAGTCACTGGGTAAGAATTCTGGGAGAAACAACCAGGGATTCTGTCCCCTACCCTGATTGTGTTGTGTTATGGGCAATATTCCCAGCAGGTCCTACTGAGCACATCATCTTACATAGTTTGAGGGAAAGTTGAGATGGCACTCAGCTTGCTAACCAAAATGCACAGGAAGGTGAGTGAGGAGATGTATTGGCTCGACAAAGTGTGAAAATTAAATGGCAGATGTTTACAAATGCCAGTGGTATGAGTGTGGGATCAGACTGCTTTGCCATGTTAGGCCTTTGCATGAATTGCTATGACGTCTAGTGTTTTTTTCTAGGATCTATGTGATCACTGCACATTTTTTACTGCAAATCCCAAAATGTGATTTTATTTCTTTTATCCCATTTCACTGCATATATATGCAGAGGCAGGCTGCCTCCAGGCCCTCCCATAATCCCAAATATTTATTGTCCCATCCCCCAACATATATGCGGTGAAATGGGGCTTTAACAATTTGACATTTTGGGATTTGCTGTGATGGTCTGCACAGTGATGAGGTGATACCCTTTGTTATGCCTGGTCATACCCTTAACAGGCCCTTATTTCTTGCTTCATGTGGCTTCATTGTTCTTGTCCCACTAACCTGCACAACACTTGTCTTTCAAACTCATACTTTACTGCTCTCAGGTGCCCCCTGTGATTCTACCTGCTGGGATTTGACTCCATGTGTCACAATGCATATTCATCGACAACAGCTCAGTTGCCCCCACCGCCAATAAAGGTTTCCTTTGTAAGTCCTCAAGAGATCCACAGTGCGTGAGAAGATGCTGCACAGAGTCCCTGCATAAGCGTCATCTCTCATTTTCTGGTAGGTTTGCCCAAGCCCCCACATTCTCTGTGTTTTTTACAACGTTGAACATCAGCCTTAGGTAGTCCCATACCAAATTGTTTCCAACAAAGCTTTGTATGTAGGTAGGTGTTACTTCCCTCTCCTATAGATATGAAACAAACAATGTCACAGAGGATTGAAGACCCCCTGGGCTCAAGTCCAAGAAGGCAAAGTCATCTGCGTATCCCAACCACTTCATGGCCTTAACCCTATGTTTGGCGTGATTGTGGATGGGTTGGCTAAAGCAGTGCCCAAATCAGAAAGCTAAAGATTAAACAATATCGGTGCCAATATGCAACCTTGTTTGAGCCCCTTCTAAATTGGTAACCAACCCATATTCTTGCCATGTTGGTGCAGGTGCAGCTTCGTCCTGGTATGAACACGTAGCTGAATGATAATTTTTAGTAGCCCTGGGGGATGTCCCAGTCCCGAAGTTTTCTCCATAAGGCAGCTCGGTCAATGGTGTTGAATGCGGCACTAAAACCGATAAATGAACAAATACTGACAACTTTCACGTTGCCCAAGCTTGCTGAGTGATCGTAATCAGTGACAAGCTGTTAAGAGCGGTATCATTTCCCGAATCCCATTTGATTAAAACGGATTACATTACCTATTTCCGCTGATTCCTCCAACTCGGACAGGAGTGTAAATGCACAAATATTTGCTGGCATATGAATCATGGCCAGCAATCAGTAATTCCGTGGATCCGCATACTCTCCTTTCTTAAACACAGCGACTGTGATACTATCCCTCCATGAAATAGGAATTAGTTGAGTAAGACTAATCCAATGGAAGAGCCAATGCAATGCATTTGCCCAGAGCCAGGGGTTATGCTTAATCAAAGTGCTACAAATGATATCCGTGCCTGGGGCGTGAGAGGACTTTGTGGCTGTGATGATCTTATATATATCCTGTGGACTTTTCAAGTATAACCACTTGGAGTTGACCCCTGTCATAAACGGTTTTACTGCCACTTCTCCACCAAAGATTTGTTTTATTTGCTTGACCCAGTTTAGTTCAGTTACACCACAGATATCTTGGGTCTTTGGAGAGTTTCCATTAACAATTTTCCAAAATGTATATAAATCTTTTTCAAGCGAAGAGTGCATCAGTGCCTGCCAATGGGCATCCTCCTTCAAGAACATATAGATCCTGAGCCACTTTTGGAAGGGCTTTTTTATTGCTTTTGCCTCACAGTCATGAGTGGGTGGGGCTACCGTCTGCTCAACCAATGCTCTCAAGTCTCAACAAAGCTTACCCTTCGTTTCCTTGAGCATTTTATCATAGTTATGTCTATGTCATTTTTTATGACCAAGTCCAACCCTACAATGAGAAACAGATATCACCAAGGCCATAAGTGCCTTTGAAAATGTAATTTTCAAAGGCACTTATGGCTGCTGCTGCAGTTTCTTGATGAAGTGAAAGATTTATCAGAGCATAAGCCCTTGTATAATGGGCAAGGTTTCCATTGATACCATTGATGCGTGCTCTATGTTTATTTCACTCCAAGAGAGATGGTTAAGTTGGGCATTAATGTGCAAGTTACCAAAGGAAATGGGGATCTCTTTCTCAGTAGGTAGATTTAAGGAAGTGACTAGTGGATAATGGTCACTTTCCTCGTGTTGCCAGATACCAATATCCAAACTCAAATCTCAAAAGTTAATAATACATCAAGTATTGTACTGGATTTATGACCTCTGCATGTGGATTTAGGCGGACTGCCTGAAGGATATGCAACATTTACCACAGTGAAACAGCAATATACAACAGACTAGCCCAGTTCTTACACCGTCACAAGACGTCAAAAATGCTGTATCCCTAGCTAATGTCATGGAACAGTACAAATCATCATAGGTAAACAGCGAATTCTGAGGAATCTTTGAGTTAAAATACCCACTGATAATCACAAGGTTAGCACCCTCAAAGCATTTACAAACATCTCATTTTCCTTAATGATCTCCCTGCAATGTTTCTTGTATGGAGGTTCGTATATGTAAAAAAAAAGGAAGTCTCCCAGAGAATGAAACGCATGCTTCAATGGCAGAATAACTCTGTCAATTAGAACATGATCCGACACATACAGAATTTCCACTGAACCCCAGAAATTTCTTGTGCCTAAGATTAACCCTCCTTTCGGGCATCCCCAAGGGGCCTGGATGGCTTCTTCGAGAAACAATATTCCATCAATCTATTACCAACGGCTTGATGAGCCATGTCTCCTGCAGTGCGACCACCGTAAATCTGTTTATTTGATCCAGTAACCCATCTGCTTCGTATAGATTATTGTTCCCACAAGTGTTTCAATTAAGGGGAAGTGGAGCGGAATCAAGATATTTGATAGGTGCAAGAAAGCCCATGTCAATCCATCATGCTTGCCAAACCAGACAGTGTGACTCTTCCCCCTGAGATCCAACTTCACGAGGGACACTGCCATGGTTAGCACTTATGGCTGAGCTTAAATCTGGAAGTTGGTCAGGCGTAGTGCTATATGAGGTTACTTGCAACTTGTTGCCTGTTTCCTTCGCCATTCAAGACTTCACTACACTTACATCCTTGAGTTCCATCCATCTCAAGCTCAGTTTGTATAACAAAGGGCCATGATCCATTATGTAAGCAAGAGTGTCTTCTGCATACAAAAATATGAGTGAGGTGGCTTTGATAGTATTTTCACAGATGTCGACAAGCCAGATATCATCAGTCAATATAAATCGAAGAGGGATCACAGAATGAAGTTATGCCAACAGTTTAAATGTAGGTTAGCGCCATTAGAGAATCTACTCTGTATTTGCAGAATCTTAATGTTGTCATTGTTTATTGACAGTAAACCATGTGATGGTTGAGTACAAAGCTTCTGACCGCTGGAGCTCCCCACATCTGTTTGTAACATAACATCCAATGTATTGCTACCCTCCCTACTGCTTTTCTCAGGGGCATGTTTATTGAAGAGAGTCTCTAGATTGTAAGGCAAAGTATCTGCTTCTTTTGACAATGTCTTACTTGCCTTTGGAATATTATTAGTGGAAATATGTTGACCATTGTGGCGTTGCTGGCAACCTTCTTTTCTCTTTACTGCTAAGTTACCTTTAGATCTACCATGTCCTCCACTGATGAAATTTAGACTCACATCCTCAATTATTTGAGAGGCCAAGGTAGCACAATTTGACATAGTTAGACCCTTCTTCTGCGTAACAGTATGCCTTTTTCTTATTGGTCTCTTTTAGTACAAGGCTACCATTTGGAGGAGGGGAACATTTGGTCTGACTTGTCCTCTCCGTTAACCCTTGGGTTTTCATTTTCATCTTTGTGGACAGTTGTTCATACATGCAGGCATGCTGCACCGTCTTTCTTTTCGTCCTCTTACTGACATACCAAGCTGCCAACACCGGGACCGTTTGAGTAACATCCGAGCCTGACTGTGAACATACAGATGCAAAACAAACCTCAAACTTTTTTATTATAGATACAACATGTAAATAAGAAGTATTCACCAAATGTATGAGATGATTTATAGAGTGCTGAAGTTTACTTTAGTGAGAACCTGTTCCAATAGAGTTGTCCAAGCGTTTGAGAAAATTGTCGCCAAGGCGGTCATGGCCGGTTTTGCCAAAGATAACTACTATCAGGATAACTTGGACCAAGAAGAAAGGAATGCTCTGAAGTCCCTGCAGAATGATAAATCGATTACCATCAAACCAGCGGATAAAGACGGGGGCATTGTCATCATGAACACTACCAACTACGATGCCGAATGCCTATGCCTTCTCAGTGATCAAGGTGCCTATCGGCCTCTCAACCATGACCCCACAAAGGACCTACAAGACGAGATCAAAAACTTGACCCAACATGCTTTCGAGGATGAGCAACATTTTCTGAATAAGACACTACTCCATAAACCTCCAATTTGTCCTCTGGCATATTATAAATCTATCCTTTTCCATTCAATAGGCACCCAGAGACCAGACCCTCACATTTAGTGACTTCTGACTTTCCAGATCGAAAATAAGCTTCCTATGGCCAAATCCTTCCAGCACACGGTAAGCACCATCCTAAAATTGGTTGGACGCTTTATGTATTTACTGTACAGTGATTTAATCACACTAATTATGGAAATCAGGCCCTTTAGCACCAATCCCTCATTATGCTCAATTCATTTTCCACAGCATCTACCGAATACCCAGACGTCACAGTCTGCCCTGTCCTGACGAAGACCTCCATAAGAACATGGCTACATTTTTAGCTCCTACATGAGGCGTAACACTGTGGTGTAGACACTCATGTTTTTTTTTACAGTGCTACAAAAGTCCCACTGTCTGTAACTGTTGTTTATTTCATGTAACCATTGAATTCTTCCATGCAATATGACCACTGTCAGGTTTTGACCTCGACAGTAGAATATATATTATATTGACTCTATGAACTTCACTGCAAGGAATTGAAATTGCTGATGTATGTTTTGGCACTCTACATTGCTCTATGTTTATCAATTGGTGTTCTATGTTCTACTCACTAGTAAATATGTATATATGGTCTAAATTCAAATGAATATTATCACAACAACTAAGGTGTGTGACCAGATGTTATTTACGTAACCTGTGTTCCAAAAATGAGCGATAAGGGGGCGTGCTTGTTCAACTGACCCTTTCAATTGTATCTGATGATGGACTGATTTTGATGTAACTTTTTGGGAGATGTAAATTGTGCAATGTATGAACAATAAAACACATACACCATTTTGCACAGTTTGTGCTTATTAATTCAAGAACAAACTGTAAACGTCATATACAACTCTTCTACATAAGAAAATGCACATCAAAGTTAGTTTCAACTTAAATGTGAGCTTAAATACGCATAGGAGGCATACAATTCATCAGAATAAGGGACATTTTATATTAAAACCCTACTTGTACATGTGTGAGATAAACGTTTTGCAGATGTACCCTAATAACAAACTCCTACTATGCATAATGCTAGGACACACACTCCTATACAACAGTGTGTTGTATACACACACTCCTAGGACTTAAGCATCTAAGACACAAGCTTCTATGACAAAAACCTACCAGATATGCACCTATGACACGTGCACCTACCTGGGCTCCTATGACACATGCCCATATGTCACCCTTTTACCACACACTCCTATGATATGCATTCCTACGAGACATGCGTCTGCGACACACACTCCTCCACAAACGCTCCAATGGCACATGCTCTTACGAGACATGCTCTCATGATAAGTGCACCTACGATATGTGCACCTATGGCATACACTCGTAAGGAAGGTTTTCCTACTAAGCAAGCTCTGACAATACACCTACATTCCATATAGTCCTATTACATGTGCTCCTATGGCACACACTCCTGCGACATACCGTTTTATTACACATACACTTTTGACTCATGTTCCTACAATGCACACTCTTATGGCACAACTCACAAAATATAACAGCTGTATGCAGAAATATACATTGTATACTGCTTGAATGTTGACTCTAACCTTGTCTCCGATCCGCTCAGCAGCAAAAATATCTAAATGTTGTCCTAGTCCATGGAAAGTTGCTATGCGAACAGCTTCTTTCAAACTCTAAATGCATATTTTGAATATGTATATTACGCGTGCTGAGAATCAATGTAATCATAAGTGAAATTAGATTACAATAATACCCTAGTCCAAAAATATAAATGGTATGCAGAAACATGCACTGCATATTGTTTGATATGTGGAATCTGACCTTGTGTCGGGCCTGCTCAGCAGGAGGAATATCCAAATGGAGTAAAGTAAAATATCATGGAAACCTTAACTGACCCACAAACGTGAAAGCATACAATATTATAATGAAATGATAACAATTATACATATACACACACGTATAATTGAATACATTGTAAAACTATTACAAAGTATCTTAAACGTACACCTATAATAAATGTTAAAAAAGGATAACATGTTTTTGTAATACAAAATTACTATATAGCAAACTTAAATTATAATATAAACACACATAACTCCAGAAAAGTGTAATTACAAACATTAAAATTCACAGAACTAATGGTATGCAGAAACATGTACTGCATTATTGTTTGATATGTGGAATCTGACCTTGTGTCAGGCCTGCCGAGCAGGAGGAATATCCAAATGGAGTAAAGTAAAATATCATGGAAACCTTAACTGACCCACAAACCTGAAAGCATACACTATTATAATGAAATGATAACAATTATACATATACACACGTATAATTGAATACATTGTAAAACTATTACAAAGTATCTTAAATGTACACCTATAATACATGTTAAAACAGTATAACATGTTTTTGTAATACAAAATTACTATATAGCAAACTTAAATTATAATATAAACACACATAACTCCAGAAAAGTGTAATTACAAACATTAAAATACATAGAACTTTTTTAAAATGCTAAAAGTAAATTACTATATATGTAAAATAACCAAATATACCTAAAAATGTAAATATCATACTAAAATGCTAAAAGTAAATTACCATATATGTAAAATAACAAAATATACCTAAAAATGTAAATATCATACTGTACATATACAAATAATATCAATTAACAAAGTGTGTATAACCATTGCAAATACATAATCCGTCAAACAATAAATAACATACAAATAAAACATACACTAAACAACTTAAAAACAATTAAAATATCATAGACAGAAAACACTTAGTAATGTTTATACACACAATTATTTTGAGCCCCTCTACAGAGAACAAACATGGCCAAATAACCTGTTCTCTGGGCAGGTTCCCTCTCAGGAGGGTCTACAACCATGCTTTCACTATACCTTTCACAGAGGAGAAATATCCATTTGCATATCAGTCTGATCCCACTCAAGTGGGCTGTCCAGAACCAAAATGCTAGGCAATTCTCGTATGAACAAGAGCACCAACATTAACCCCAGGCATGTGTTTTGGGCCAGTCTGGCCTCATACATGAGGTGGAGCTGTGCCTCTCTAAGCACAGTGAGCAAGGGGTCCACGTCTGGATTACCCTGGGTAGCATAGGGTGAAACCCCAAGTCCCTAAAAATATACAAAAAAGATCTGGGAACCCCTCTACCGAGAATGCACCTGGCCAAATAACCTGGTCTTTTGGTAGGTAGCCACTCAGAAGGGTCTGCAACCATTTTTTAGCTCACTGTACCTTTCACAGAGGAGAAATAAACATTTGCATATCGGTCTGGTCCCACCCACTTGGGCAGTCCAGAACCAAAATCTAGGCAATTCTCCTCTGAACAAGAGTACCAACAGCAACCCAGACACTTGTGAACTAGTGGTTCTCCAAGCCCTTTACGATGAGTTAGCAATACTTTAGAGATGGACGGTCGATGCAGGGTTTACTCATTCAGCAATAATAGAAACAACTCAGTTAGTTGGCAAAAGATACTGTTTTAATATCAATTATCTAAAACAGGGAATACAACGGACATCAACAGACGTCCCTCATCACTTTCTCTCTCGAGACTTCTGAAAGCATTTAGAAAAAATGTACATTATAATAAATAATCATCATAGGTGATGTTTAACCTATGTATCACTAACGTCATCCTACGTGGAAAACTATAAACACCTAATGTTCACTGTCAGTTCTTCCAATTAGCGTATCCATTCAAAAATCACCGCAGTGGTCACCTCAGTGGTCCACTGTAAATTAGGTCTTTGAACTCGGCCTTGACCATGTTCTTTGCTGCTGGGAATTCAGGGGAATGAAGGCATGCTCTGCCTTCGTGTGTAGGTATGACCATCATGCTTGCCAACTTCTTCTCCGCACATGACTAAAGACCACGAAATTGAGCTTTCAGTGTATTAAAATGCTATTCTTTCTTTAAAAGACCTCTGACGTCTTCTAGTTTTTGTCCATGCCTTCTGAACAGGAGCTTCATTCTTTCACACGATTTGTATCCAATGTAAGTTCACCCCGGTCTGATATGGCCTTGGCTCCTCGGCTCATCCGACCTCGCCTTTCTGGGTTTTCCTGTAATTCCCTTGTTTCCTAACTGCGGCACACTTGAACAAATGAATAAAATGGCTTCCTTCTTTTGCTCAGCTCTTTTATTGTACGTGGCGGGAACATCCATCCTTTACTGACTCTACTATATATATGTATATGTTGGTGCATGCTGCACTTTATTCATAATAAAGCTAGCCTTTAAGAATACTTCATCTGCTTGCGTTTCTTTGCATGTATATGCGTGTGAAGTAGCTTGATATCTTCATTACTTCTGTAGCATAGGCTTCTTCATCTTGAACCCAAGATGTCATTTATCTTTATACTTTCTTGATGCCTTACAGAATTGCCTACATTCCCTTAGTCTCTGCATCTCTTCTATGTACGTCAACTTTGCTCTGTATGACGTCACCATTCGTCTTGGCCATTCATTTGCTCTGCTTCTTCAGGGATTTAATTCAAATGACCATCATATTGTCTCGTATGAAAGAATGGTTTTCTCAAAGGGAACCTTGCCTCCCAGATTCTCCCAAGTTTCAGTATTTTCACTGGTACTGCACGTGTCTCACACTGTGGCATCCAACATATAGGTGCTGTAGGCAAGATGGTTGAGGTGGGGGTACTTAACTCCTTCTCTACACTCCCACTCTGGCTGATTCATCAACCACTCTCCACTCAGTCTTCACCTCTAGACATCCTTTTCTGAAGAACTGTTTTTTTGGGACCCATATCTTTATGACTCCCTTCAGGCATCCAGGTGATTTCACCTGCTCATCTTTTTTCAAATTCATGAGCATGCACTCTCCACTTGGACTGCAATAGATCAATGTTCCCACATATTTCCTACGTTTCTCTGGATACAGGAATTTTGTTCCCTAAGGTGCAATGGATACTGGCCTTCTCAAAGTCTCTGATCCCATCATCTATTAGATCTTTGGCCTTCCATCCTGATTAAACATCAATCATGATCTTCATCTCTATGGCTTTCTTTGTTGTCTTCTTGCATTTTGGTGATCCAAACCAACTGTCATCAGCAATGTCTTCTCCTTCGTCTATCATCTGGATGTGTAGCTTTGTCAACTTTTCTATGGCCTCTATCAAGATGCCATTCTCATCATCATGAGAAGGTATGAATGTGCAACATGATTCTCCAATTTTTGCACAAACAGCTCCATCCATAGCTGTGATCATGTCCAAGACGTATTTGTTCTGAAGAGTCATCAGTCTTCTGGCTCGCAGCTCCACCTTGATAGCAACGAATCCCTTTATGGTTGTATAGATCATCTACAGCAATTCCCATCTGGTTATATGTAACCATTTAGTATTTGCTCCAACCTGGATTCTCTACATGAAAATTATCATGAACACTGACAAATTCTGGCTGAACAGTCTGTGTTCATACGGGATAGAGTCAAAAGCTTCTATTGACATGGCAGAAAAGTAATTCCCCCTCTTCATTCAATGAACCAGCTCCACAGATCTCTTCCTCCTCAGATGAGCATCTTTTTTTGGGAAACTGCCAATATTCAGGTCATTTTTAGGAATCACCAATGCCGAAACATGAACATTCACCAAGGTGCCTATTACTCCCCAGTCTTTGGGTAACTTCATATATGCATTAGATCCATAGTAATCCCTGATCACTGCTGTCCCAATGTTCATTCCTGGTGCATCAAAGATTTGGCCACATTTCTGATTCTCTCTAACTTTTCTTGTGCCATTGTTTCTGAAACACAGTTTTGAACTTTCCAGAGGCACTATCTGCAAGGGTCCTCCTCAGGTCAATAGTTTAGCAATTCTTGGCCTTAGAGGCTTGCATCCATTCTGCATCATGTCAATGCTTGGTTGATAACAACCAATGACCACCCAGGTTCTGCAGATTACCATTCTTTCTTCCCATCCATCTGGTGATAATACTGATCCCCAAATCTGCATCTGCCCTATGTTCTTCCATCTATGCATTTCTTCTGCAGATTTCCATTCTTGGTATGAGCTCTGTTTCTTGTCTTTGTGTCTTGTACATAGTCATCTTCATCTGGATCTGTCTTTTCAGTTGCCCATTTGAGATAAGCATCTCAAGCATCTCAACCCATGAACTGGCTTCTTGTTCTGCAGAGTGCTACGTGTGATAGACGATGTACTGTCTGGACGTCTATTTCAATAGCTATGAAGATCTTAGAGTTCCCCATGCTATAAGGCAGGAGTGCACATACAAAGCATTCCTTCTTCGAGGTTCTCCTTCCCACTTTTGTCATGTGCTGATACCAAAGGTTATTCCCCAAATGTGCTGTGCTGACGAGGTAATCATTTAACTCATGATCATTCGCCCTAACATTTCTTGTGAGCCTCATTTTTCTCTTATTAGCCTCTGTAACCATGTCATGGAGCATATCAGCATATGTTCTTCTTACTGGACCAATTATATAAACATTCATCAATGGACTGGCTGCATTTACATATGCTACCTGTGTGGGAGAAAATTCTAGAAGCCTTTGTCTATTTTGATGCCATTTCCTAGCAGCAGCATGTGAGGGCCATAGAGAGTCTCCTATGATCTCCATACGCAACCTCTCATCAAAAGGTAACTCAGGTTTGTCTATTACAGGGACAAGTGCTTTCATGCGTACCTTTTAAGTAGGGAAAATAACCTTAGGTCTTTGCTGCCTAGTAGTTACAACAATTGTACCCTTCTCGTGCACTGGAGGATACACAGGAATCTTTACTTCATGCTTCGCTACAAAAATTGCATTGTATTGTAAGTGAGAGCAATACCACTATGAATATATTGCAGGCAGAGATAACACACATGTATGCAAACTTGCACCATGAGCTTCATGCACAACGTGGACATCTTTCATGATCACGCATGATGAAGTTGCTACTAGTGCGGCCCATGCTTTATTTAAGGAAGGAAAAAGTAACTTTAATGGGGCAACATCATGCAGTATTCTGGTAATATCTTAATCGTCTCTATAAGTTCTTCAAGCAGCAGGCTGATCTCAAGATGATTAACATGATTCTTGATGTATAGAAAGAATTGTCCTTTCTCCAGACAAAATGTGGACGCCTCTCCAGCAAGAAGTAGCATACTACAACAAGTAGGCTCTGGATCTCTTCCTCAAAAAGTCTCATTCAGGATGTTCTCAGTCCACTTCAGCTGGCTAGATTACTTCAATGACGTACACCAATTCCCAATCGATGCCACAAATCTGCCTCAGACCAGATGACATGAAGATTTTCTTACAGCATGAAACAAAAGTTCCTCACTCGGAAAATCTTTCTTGATCTTCTTCCTTGGAAGTTTCACTCTGTCCGCAAGGTTCTTTCGGAGTATCTATTCACTTGCGATATGATGTCTCTCAATAGTCGGTTGAGCTCTGCATTATTTCTCGGCTCTCAGGAAAGTTGTGACATCAGTTTGTCTCCCTACAAGATGTGGACATTCTCCAACAAAGTAATAGAAAACTAGGCTGACAAGTCTGTATGCATTATCCGGTGACAGCTGAAGGATTTGGTCAGTGATAACTATAAGCAACCTCTCACAATTGGGACATTCTTAGGATCTTGCAGGAAAATAGGAATGCTAGTAGTTCGCCCCATCAGCGCAGGGTATGCGCGGAGTACAAACTCGAGAAAATGAAGAACGACTTGCAAAACGTTGTCATTGGGCACCACCAACCAATTCTGCTCCCTTTTCCAGTTGTCGAACAAGAATTCCAAATATGGCATTCTCTTCTATTCAATCTAGGCTTAAGTGTGCTTCAGTCCAATGTCAACAAGCTCCTGTGGCTCAAGAACCAATATCTTCCCTCTCTTATTTTCAGTAACTAAAAGAGTGTATTGAAATAAGCCACAGTTCAATGAACTCTTTGGCTCTACTTGACTGCTTCTGCGTCCTTCTTCCTCACTATAGAACTAGCCTGCACATGCAGTGGTTCTTCCCTGATGCTGGCTTCCGACGCTTGCTTCCGATGCTTGCTTCTGATGCTTGCTTCTGATGCTTGTTTAAAATGGCTGTGTGTTTGCTGTGGATTCTTCAGCCTGGATCTTTACATTCATCAAGAAATGTCCAGGCATGTCTGCCTTACACCGTGACTGCAGATTGTATACTGTCTTTCACTATGAAATGGCTACTGGAATGATCGTGCCACCTTTTCTGATAAGGTTTATGATCTGATTTCCGGGAAAACATTTGGAAACACGAAACTCTGCATCTCAGGTTGTTGTAACATCTCCTTCCATGTACTGCACTGCCCCACACCCTTGTCGCTTGAGTGGAGCTGAAAGACAGAGATACTTTAAGTAGTACATGTAAAAAGACACACATAGCTCCTTTCCTAACAATTCTACTGTTTGCTGGGCATCACTCCTAGTTCTATATGGAGGTGTGAGAAATATCCTCATCCACCCCCTTGCCATTCTTATATGACACAAGATGGTTATCCTAAATGTGTCCAATTTTAAAAAGCATGTAATGCCAGTGAGAGGCAATGCAACCATCCTTTCTTCAGGGTCTGTTTAATTTCTCCATTCTCTTCTTTAAGCAAGCTATTAAGTCTTCTTATAGAATTTATTCACCCACTGGTGTCCTGTCCATGAGAACTTGTGCCTTTTCAAAGCAACAATCTTATGTATCCACAGACTTTTTCTTTAACAAAAAATATGAGTATTTCTCCAGTCTTAATAATTCCCATATTCTTCAACTTGGAAACACATTTTGTGCTACGATTCTTGGCTATGGTGACTTAATTTACCTCAAAAAAGAACATATCCTTATGATCATATATCCAAGTCTATATGCAAGTGCTAACGTGACCATTAATCTCGGTATAACTCTTTAATAGTGCACAATGTGTGCCCAATAGTAATATTAATACTCACAAAACATTTTACTATACAAAATGCAATGTATTCTACTATATGCAAAAACCAAACCAATCGTTTGCACTAGTTGCAGTGAGGTTTCTTCTTCTAATAACATGCACAGGGTAGTATAGCTATTCCAATGCCACCCTTAATAAGGCTGAAAGCATCACTGGTTTACCAGTACTGTCTTGTTGCGACAATGCCTTAGAGGGGTTTTAAAAAACACCCTTTCCGCGTCCACAAGTTTTTCTTATCTTGAGGCGCTTCTCCTTACATCCTTATTCATTAAAATCTAAACATTTATCACAATAGTTCAACATACTCAACATCATCATACTTTCATCCACCTTTAAACTTTTCGACTAATCATACATACTTCTATACATACAACACATTCCACTTCCTCTCTTTTTTGTTTTTCTTTTGTTTTAATAAAACATTTTATTGGTTTTTCATAACATAATCAATAAAACCAAAACAAGGCACCAAAAACAAAAATAAACAAAAGCAAAAGCGCTCCGGGGCAGCCTCCCCAATATGAACCAGCACAGTGTCCACATCACCGACCACCAACATCTTCTCATCCGCCCCTCTTCCCCACTGTCCACGCCCCGGTCACCTTAACCCTGGTCCTCAGGGCCCAGTTTCTTCCCATTTCCCCCATATTTTAGAAGCTTTGGTCGGGCAACCCCTTGCGCCATATATCCAATGTTCCATCATGGCACATAAGTCCATATCCAGTACCCACTGACCCAGTGTCGGGGGGTCTGGTACTCCCCATTTTTGTGCGATATTACGCTTCATTAGTGCCGCCGCTGTGTTAAGAAGCAGTTTTTCCCATTTATTGGAGTCAGACTCGTCTGGTACTCCCAGAACTAAGAACCGCGTGTCGAGATCTATGGGGTGGGCAACTGCCCTGGACAACTCCAGAAGGTGCGGATACGGGGGCATGTCCAGAGGATATGGAAGAACGTTCCTTATTCCTCTCCGCACCAGAGACAGTTTGAATTTGTTGCCCTCTTCCAGCCATACAACATGGTCCTAGGGTAATATACCCTGTGCGGGATTTTAAGTTGCACCAGCCTGAGCCTAGAGGAAATAGCAACCTCCCGCGGGTGCATGAGGACCTGGATTCAATCTTCTGGGTCTATCTCCCCCACATCCCTTTCCCATCTGGCCTTTAATTTCGACAGTTCGGCGGTAGCAAAGGAGGTAATGGCATTATACAGGGTAGATGTACATTTGGTGGGAATGTATGCTGGGAACATGTTCCGTTCTATCGGTGTATAGTCGGGGATCATGTCTCCTGAGGGTATGTGGGCTCTCAGGGAGTGGATCAATTGTATAAAATGATAGTGTTCTGTATTTGGGAGTCGGAATTTGCTGTGTATGTCTTCAAACGAGGCTAGTTTTCTGTCCTTAAGGATATCTTCTACCTTTAGAATACCCGCTCTCACCCAGCGTGGCCATGGTTCAAATTTCTCTATTTCCTTTAGGTTACCGTTTCGTCATAGGGGCTGTGCTACCGTAATTCTGTTTCCACACCCGACAAACATGTGTGCTTGTTTCCAAATGGTCGTGGTGTGGGTCTTAGTTGTCGGGAGAGGAGAACGTTGTGGAGACTGGTATAGTAGGAGTAGGGGATCGGTATCTTGTGTGGCGTTCACTTCGGCCCTGATGTGAGGTAGTGCCCTGTCACCGTGTAGCAGGTCATTGACCACCGTGAGTTGTGAGGCCCAGTAGTAGGTTTGAAGGTGGGGTATCCCTACCCCCCTCCCAAATGGACCTCTGCAAGGTGGTCAAAGCTATTCGTGACTGGCCACCTCCCCAGATGAGTTCCCTGAGACGGGTTTCTATACAGTGAAATTCTGAAGTAGGGATCAGGAGTGGGGCATTTTGGAAGACATAGAGGAACCTTGGAGGTGCCAACATTTTAAAGAGTGCGGCTCTACCCATGAGAGTCAGGGGGAGAAGCTTCCAGTGATGGACGTAATTGGCAAACCGATCTATAATTGGTTGGAGGTTGTGTAGTGCATATTTGGTAAGATCGCTTGTTATCCAGATTCCCAAATACCTAAAGCCCTGTATTTCAATCCGGTACAGGCAGTTCGTCGGGCGTGCTTGTTCTCCCCCTTGTACCGGGAAGAGTACAGATTTCTTCCCGTTAATTTTTAACCCGCTGAACTCCCCGTAGCACACAAGCATCTGTGTTACCACCGGGCAGTTTCGGGTTGGTTCGGCAATATATATCAGGAGGTCGTCCGCATACAGGGAAGTCCGGTCTTCGTGTCCCTCAGGCCATCTGAATCCCATCCAGGCCCCACTCTGGCAAAGCCACAGGGCCAGAGGTCCGATCGTGAGGGCGAAGAGCAGGGGGGAGAGGGGACACCCCTGTCGTGTACCCCTACCCAGAGAAAAGGATCGGAAGTCCACCCGTTCACCCTAACTTCGGATTTGTGTACAGCAGTTTTACTCAACCCAAAAAAAGTCTCCAAACCCCATACGTGTCATGATTTCCCAAAGGCTGTCCCAGCGGATCGAATCGAATGCCTTTTTGAAATTGATTGCCAAGAGGGCCAGTGGGGTATCAAGAATGGGGGCCCGTTCTAGTGCCAGGTGGAACCGACGTAGGTTCATTCTGGTGGATTTATGCAGCATGAAGCCACATTGATCCGGATGTATCAATGTATCCACCACTGGTTGAATCCAGTTGGCCAAGAGCTTGGCCAGCACCTTGGCTTTGCAATTGATTAACGGAATCGGCCTGTAAGAGGCACAATTCTCCTGGGGCTTATCGGGTTTGGGGATGACTACAATGGTAGCCTTACATAGGTCCGGTGGGAGGGAGCCTCGTTCACGGGCACTCAACAGCATTTGATGAAGGGGGGCGCTATGTTGTTACTTCCTAGTTTCTGCCAGATTTCAGCCGGGAACCCATTCGGGCCCGGAGTTTTCCCCGGTTGCAGTTATGCTAGGGCTTCTGATATTTTGGCCTCCGAGAGCTTGGACTCCAGTGCTGCCTTCTGCTGCTCTGACAGGGTAGGGATTACAATGCCGTCAAGGAGGGCAGAGTCAAGTGACAGGGCCGGAGCCTGATACAGCGCAGCATAAAACTGAGCAAAAGCCTCCGCTATCTCAGTGTCCGATCGGCATCTCTCTCCCAGTTGGGTGACGATCTCTCGGATACAGCGCTGTCCCTCATCCCTTCTCTCTAGCCATGCCAACATTTTCCCTGCTTTGTCCCCCAGCTCGTATATCCTAGCTCTGGATTCCCAGTGGGCTTGATTGGCGTTGTTCAACATGTGGTTTCGGAGGTATTCAGTGGCACGTTTAAGGGCCAGTTGGGTCTGAGGGGTTGGATCGAGAATATGCTCATTCTCCCGGTGGGTCACTTCCATCTCCGCCTCCCTTGACTTGCGCAGCCTCTCCCTCCTCCCATTCGCCATCCAGGAGATTATTTCTCCCCTTAGCACAGCCTTATAGGCTTCCCATATCACCATCAGGCTATTATCTCCAGTATAATTTATCTCAAAGTACTCGGTAGAGACATCCGTAAGGCGGTCGACCAGTTCCGGATAGCCCAGATAATAGTTGTTCAGCCGCCATGTTCTGGGAGGGGTTGTACCCTGCATCCGCGTCTCCACCACCAAGGGTGAGTGGTCCGAGATTCCTGGGGGGAGCAGTTCTGCTGATAGTATTCTAAAAAGGTCTGTGTGTGGAACAAATAGGTAGTCCAGCCTGGAGAGGGAGCCGTGGGCCCTGGAGTGGAAGGAGTAGCCTCTGGTTTCTAAATGGAGCTCCCTCCACACGTCACAAAGGCCGAGAGCAGATGCAAAGTTGAATAGTTTTGTGGGGACATTAGGATTACGCTGTCTAAGATGGGAGCGGTCCAGTGTAGAACACATGACATCATTAAAGTCGCCGCCCAGAAACCATTTATCAGGGTGGTACTTGCCCACAAGGGTGGTCAGATTGTCTAGGAGTTCTTGGCCCAGCCCGGGTGGGGAGTAGATTGAGACAAAACCAAAGACCTCCCCCAGAGTGTCCCAGTGATTAACACATACCGACCCTGAGGGTCCTCCTCTAAATCCTGGAGGGAAAACGGGACGCGCTTGTGCATAAGAATAAGAGTGCCCTGGATCCCATGGTATGTCCCGCATGAAAGGCCACCCTGAAAGGCCACCCTGTAATTGGTGCGATGGAAGAATCTACAGTGTGACCCCGCCAGGTGTGTCTCAGTAAGCAGAGTCACGTCGGGCGAGTATCTATTAAGCAGTTGCTTGATCAACCGTCGTTTGATCGTGGAGCCCATCCCGTTCACATTCCAGGTGAGGGACTTGGGACATGTCGTCATTAAAACTTGTGTGTGAGTAGGTGTCATCTAGTGAATTTATTAGGCTGGTGGGCGGATGTCCCGCAAGAGCACTGTCCCGGTGTGCGCCGGTGTGATTGGAACAAATAGAGATTGGTGACTGAAATGCTGTCCAAGAGTCCTGTGTTCCCAACTAATCGGGAACCATATTCTACCCAGAGACCGAGAAGAACAAATTAGTCGTGGGGTAACAAAAAATTCTCCCCAACTAACCCATCCCTCCCCCTCCCCATACTCCCACCCAACTTGAAGTACCTGTCGCCCTAACATTGCCGACTTAAAAAAAAATAGAAAGTCAGCTGTAACTGTCCCAACTGTGGTTCGAACAGAAAAAAGAGGAAAAATGGTGTTCTGGGGGGGGGGGTGGGTGGCTCCCAAGTGCAAGGGTGGCAGCCCCGCTTACCGCCAAGAGGGTGTGTGGGATGCCTTATGCAGGCCGCTGAGGGCCCGTTGTGGTGTTGTCCGTAGGGTAGCTGCATGTTGGGAGGAAATGAAGCCTTTGTCAGGTATCAGGGAAGGGCCCCGTCTCTCTCCTCGCCCGGGAGGTCCGGTGGTGGTGGTTGGTTTGATATTCGTTGCTGCACCGGTAGTGGTCCAGGGTTTCTCTTCTTGGTGTTTCGGGGTGTTGACCAGTCACCTTCAATGTGTTGCTCCGCCCATCGCCATGCCTCACCGGGATCGTCGAAATGGACCGTAGTCCCTTTGTAGTAGATTTTCAAATGCGCTGGAAAGAGCAGTCCGTATTTAACCCCAAGTGACTGCAGTTGTCTTTTCCGCTTTCCAAAGGACTGCCTCGCTCTCTGCACTTCCCGTGTGTAGTCGGGAAAGAAGGCCAGCCTGGACCCATTGAAGGTAACAGTGCCCTTGGACCGCGCCAGCTGTAAGAGGGCGTCCCGGTCACGATAGTTTAAGAATCTTGCAATCACTGTGCGCGGAGGAGCACCGTGGAGCGGTCTCCCCGCAGGCATACGGTTTGCTCTTTCAATGGAAAAGAATTTCGAGAAGGACTGCATGTCAAACAGGTCTGTTAGTAACTGCTCCAGGAAAAGTTCCATGCATGGACCTTCTTCCTTTTCGGGAATACCCAGTATGCGAACATTATTGCGCCTGGATCTCCCTTCGCCCTCCTCCACTCTTGCTTCCAAAGTCTTAGGGCCTCATTACGACCCTGGCGGTAAGGGGTTTACGCCAGCGTTAGCTGCGCCGACCCCTTACCGCCAATTACGAGGTCCCTTAGCGCCATGGAGGTTTTAACACCCGCTTTTAGCGGGTGTTAAAATCCATGGCGCTAAGGGACCATGGAGTTAATTACGCCACCGTAATTTACGGTGGCGTAATTAACGCCTTCCCCACTCCCATTATGCCCTATGGGGCAAAAATGGGAATGGGGAAGGGTAAATGGGGATTGGGGACTTACCGCCCCGCCAAGGTCAGAATGGGGCGGTAAGTCCGCCAACCACCATGGCGTAAACGTAGTTTACGCCATGGTGGTAAAGTCACGGCCCAGGCGGTAACTTACCGCCTGGGTCGTAATGATATGTTTAAGCTTGGTCGAGACTCCTTGGAGTTGCTGCTGCACATCGTGTAGCCCATCCACTGTATCTGAGATGCGGTGTTCCGCCTCCCCGGTGCGTGCAGAAAGTTTCTGCAGATGATGTCTAAGAAGGGACACATCTAGACTGATTCGATCTATCTTCTGCTCCATAGATGAGCGCGGGTCTGCTATGGCAGCCATGTCTTCCTTGAGGGACAGCGTATGCAAGGGTTCTGCATCTCCCAAGGGCTGCAGCTGGGGGTCGGTGGTCTGTGACGTTGGAACAGTGTATTGTTCGATCCTGTTTTGTGAGACAGGTTTTTTTGTTTTTTCCTTGCCCATGGCTGCCACTTTGTTCCGCAGGCGCGGTCGTCTGGCGAAGCAACTGCCTGTGGTCTCACAGTTGAATCCCCGGGTTGAGCCCCACACAATTAGTACGATGTCAGGCCAGCGGGTCGCCCCTGTGGGGAAGGTGAGGCACAGGGAAGTTGATGCTGTTCGTTGCTGGTCCGTGGGTATGTGCTATCCCCGGGTCGGATCGTGGCTATCAACTATGCTGATCGGTGTTTCGCCAAACTGGTTCTCATCGGCCTTGCTGGGTGCCTGCGGTTCTCGGCAGTTTGTTCCGGGAAGGTAAGGGAGGCTCCCTCCGGGATGTTGTGTTGCGCAGCGCCTGAGTTCCAGGTCAGCACAGTAGGCTAGCCGCGTTGTGTCCATCGTGATAGAGATGGATAGTTGGTGGGTGCATCGGCGGAGGAGCTCAGTGCCCCGCTCAACCCCGCACCCCACTCTGTTTACTAGTGTCCCAGATGGTATGTGGGGGGGGGTTTGCCCTTTGTGCTTATAGGGCCATTCCTTACCCCTTCCTGGGCTTTCCCAGGTCAGCCGACTTGCTTTGCGCACCTCTGTTCAGAGTGGATCAGTTTGACTCAACCGGGCCGCCAATCTCTGTCTCGCCCAGGGCTCTAGGGGGGAGGGTTGTGCTGGTCTGAGACTGGTGTTTAGGTAGACTGTCACTTCCCCCCTCTCCTCTGGGCCCTATTCACCTCATTCAGAGAGGCTCTTGCCAGCCCTTCACAAGTAGGCCGTTCTGTGCTCATGTGGGGAGGCCGCCGACAGCTCGTTCTCCGCCCACCGCCTACCTGTGGTGCCACGGTCTCGCCCAGCAGCGTACGAGGCCCCGTCCATAGGAGCGGCACACCTCTGGTGTCGGGTGGTCCCCGGGTAAGGTCCCAGACCACACGGGTCCCTAGTCCTCTTCCTGGCCCGCCTCTCAGAGCGGGCGGGCAAGCCCCGCTCCTTTCTCCCCGGAGCGCTCCATGGGCTGGAGCTCCTCAGAGACCGCCAGGGATCGCGGGCCTCTCCCGCCACAGGTCCCTCTTCTCCCGCTGTTCCAGCATTGGGTAGGGGTAGTGCCGTCCCCTATGCACCGCAGCTAGCGCAGCTGTTCCCTCCAGCCCGGGCAGCTCCAGCAGGCACCAGGCACTCGGCGCCGGAGGCGGTCCTTGTCCCGGTCGCCCGGTCTTTTCAGATTCCGGCGATTGTATCTCCAGCTCCCCTCCAGCACGGCTTCACTGCCCCGGTTGAAGGTGCGAAGATCCCCCGGCGGCCATCTTGCCTCAAGGGCGCTGCTCGTGTCTTAGACTTCGGAGCACCAGGGTTCAGCGCAACCAGCACCTTCAGTGTTTGGATTACACCTGTGTGTGCCGCAGGTGTTCCGCTCCCAGGAGGTCTGTTTTAGAGTGTCGGCGATCCCAATAGGAGGTTATTGATGTAGGATGTATAAGCCGGCAGCGGGAGCCGAAGAGACTCACGTTTTCATTGCCTCGCAGTTGGCCACACCCCCCCTCTGTTTTTTTTAAATTTCCATGTGAACTATAATCTACCATTTTTTAATGCAAGCTGCATACTTTAGCTACTGCAATGGCAGCTGGGAATTTATAGTGCTCCCACAAATTTGACCAATAAGACGGCATGCCACACCAGAGACCTGCCCTCTTAAAGGTAGCCCTTCTCTTTTTCCAACGTGCTAACCCTACATGCACCACTGACGTCACAAAGGCAGAGTTACTGTACACCATTACTTCCTGGTCTGAATAATCCTGATGCGCGACAATCAGCACTTGCTAATTCTGCAGCCTGTGCCGAAAAGTGAGACGATAGTCATACACTTGAGACTACTTCAAAGTCTCCATTGGCCATGTGCTCCACCACAGCGGTTCCCCTATATCCTTGCCCATTTATCGATTCTAAAATAAAAATATTCAAATAAAAAGAATCTCCTCGGCTATCAATGCATTTCTCTTCGTTCTCGGGATAAACCTCCCAACCCAATCATATGCATGCTCACCTTCTGCCAGTGATTTCAATACAAACATAACAGGGTTCATTATTCGACAATCGATCATTTTGATCGCTGGATTCAATATGACCACCCCATAAGCAAAAGCTTCTGAGATGTCAACCTATCTTTAGGCTCTTCCTACATGGTGAATAATACATATACAATAACTAACATCATAGAACATCCCATTACTGTACTGTCAGCCCTCTCAATGTGAAGGCGGCGGTCGTCAAAAATTGTTCATCCTGAACATGATCCAATACTTCTGGATCTAAAATCCTTTCAAAATATGCAAAACACAATATATACTTTTTACAATAATCCTTTTAATTCTACCAATATTATTCATAGGCCATCCCTATTATATATACCATAATGCATTCATTCTCATTTAAACAACACATTCCTAATAAAAACATTCTGTGCCTTTATCTAATAACAAATAACATTGTCATACTTGATTTTGTCATTTAATCTTACCCCTATATGTGAACCTATGTCTGTTTTAAATACAACAAAAATGACCCAGGCATGTCTCTCTTCTATACATAGGCATGTTAAACTCATGTTTTTATAAAAACGAAAGAGCTTTTCTTTCATATTATCAACCTTGGTTTCCTCCTAAGACTTTTTAGGCATCACAAATAACTTTAACCCCTATTTGAATCATCCATGTTAAGTTGTCTTATTATGGAAACATGTCTTATCCCTATACCTAAATGCAGGATTCTCCTTATCAATAATACTTTCTATTACTCCTGTGAGTCAATCATTTCCCTGTGTATGTGCCCTTTTATGTTTACATAAGTGACTACAGCGTCTGAAAATTGTGCTGCACTCACAGTGCTTGTCTGCTGCACCTTCTGATTCTGAGCAAACCTCATCTTCATTTTACTGCTTCATATACCAAAGAAGTGTTCTGTCATACCACATGTCCACCCTATAGGCGGAGATCTTTTCATTTGCCTTTCCTTCATACTCCAAGTACTCCATAAAATTCCCTGATCATTTTGGAAGTTCCTACCCCAAAAGTTTCCTTTTTCCCCATGGTATGAATCCAATTTTTTCCTCAGTCAACTACCTCTGTTTATTCACCCGTGATATGTTCATTAATTGCTATAGACCTGACCCCTTCTCCTTTCAAAACTGTAAAATCCCAAAAGCTCATATTCGTCACCTATCGTTTACCTGCCCATGGCAGGGACAATGGTCCCACATTGCCTTCTATCTGGCAGTGCCCTTAACCTGCTCATATATAATGGCAAGTCACCCCTCCAACTGTGGGACTGCTATTTTAAGATCGATTTAGCCTCGTCACTAAGTTAGACACCCAAGATATTGGGAGGTCTAAATCCGACTGCCTTACTTTCTTATTCCTTGAAAGCATTCTTTAAGGCTACATGTGTTACCTTTCTCCTCATAAATAGGTTCTCTATTCCCTCTTGCCATATTCTATTCCCATCATGTATAACCCTTCTTTTCACCATCACTATTCAGAGTCAATCTATTTAAAAGACAGCTTCTTTAGGTTCAACACTGCGCAAGGCTCTCTTCATGCCATACAGCCACGTACCATTGAGTCAATCTTTTTTACCGTTCCCCTGCGGGACTTCCTTAGCTCTCGTATCATGATAGATTTTATCGATCGCATCTCCAATGCTTCTAGAGTCAATCTCATCCTCCAGATTTGCTCTGGACGAACCTATTGTCACCTCATGTATTGGGAAGAGCTCTACTAAACCTTCCCTTGTCACTGCTGGATTAAGGATTCGTTACTTCCTTTTCCATAAGATCAATGCAGTGTGCTCATATGTTCTTAATGCTTTTTTCATTGAGTCTGTGCAAACTCTGACCACCCACTCATGTGTTTTGTATATGCAGTTAACACATTTGTTTTGTAATTTTCTCCTTATCGCCTCTCTCCTTGTCCCTCGGGACATTAGAGATTACATCTCTCTCAGTATTTTTCTCTGGGCCCTCTTCGCTGCTTTGTACAGGCAACTCATATGCCAGGTTACTGTAGCCTGTTGCTTCCTTGAGCTCTCTTAATGGGTACAGTCCTTCATCTTTCTTACTGTCGTAGTCTATTTCAGGTGTGGCGGGAGGAAGAGAAGGCTCCTCACCCACCTCTGTGCATACATTAAATATTTGATCGCTAGGATGTGACTCATCTTTCTCCTCTTGATGTATATTTTTAGAACACTAGCTCACTAGTCGCTGGTATAACTCTTTTCTTGCATATGCAACATACAAATATGCTGCCACGCACTGCAGAACTCCCTTCAATGGCTATCCCTCTTTTGGTCATGACATACATTTTTCGTCTGCGGTTCCTTCACCCCATTCCTCATTGTATTATCTAAGCTTAGATGTGTGTTTACAGCAATGTATAAGTTGAGTAAGATCCTCCGTGTTTGACACGTCACTCTTTGACTGTCTATACTCACCATTTACTCTTTGCAAATTTCAACATTACTTATTCAATGAAAAACAACATAATATGAGCGTGCACCAATCTTATCAAGCTCCAAACCCACTATTTATCACATTTTTTACTTTACTCTGCTAAAACACATTGTCAATACAAATTCATTTTAAATACACGCTTAGTTCCTCAAACTCTTGCGTGTCTCCTCTTTATTTTTATCAACTTCATCTACTATTTTGTCATCATTACACAATCAAATAAAACAAACAGACAGACAAACATACTCAGCCGGTCACATACATTTCTGTCTTCTCTCTTAAGACTCATTCTGCCCCTAAAAATAACCCCATACAGAGTGTGAAAAACCTGCTCTAAGTTCGTCTTTAATCGAACATGTCTCCTACGGCATCCGTTATGGGATTTTAGATGATGTTCCTTCTGTTGCATTCTTTAAAACACAGGCACCTAGGCATACTTGTATCGCAGCCTCTCCTTGTGATACTTATTTGATTGCTTGGCCTCCCCTCCAGTCAATTCTTACTCACATTCAACACTCATTTTTTCTCAATTACATCATCCCTACCTCCCTCCATTACTAATTTGTCCCTTATCATTCTCTTTACCCACTGCCCATTCACTCTTTTGCCACCTCACTCAATTTTTACTCACCATTTGTGTTTTTTCAATTTCTGGCTCTCGGGTTTGCACACCTCCTCAGTAGTCTCTTCCAACCTTCCGTTCGTTCAGCTTCCTGTAGACGCTGGGAGGGGTTTTTGTGGCAACCGGGGAACACATCTCACCCTAGCTTGTACAAGTCTTACTTTATTCTAAAACTGCTATCTACAATGAGCTTCACGTCATTTCAGCCAAATGGCAGAGGTTGTGTGATATTGCACGGACCCCGCAGCTTACTTATCTGGATGGGTTTATCTAACCATCAAATCGCTGCTACCACATGAACTGGGGGTTCTCCCAGCCCTTTAAGATGGGTTAGCAATACCTTAGAGATGGACGGTGGATACAGAGTTTACTCAAACATCAATAATAGAAACAACTAGGGACCCGTAGTTGGCAAAAGGTACTGTTTTAATATCAATTATCTAAAACAGGGACTACAACAGACATCAACAGACGTCCCTCATTACGATCTCTCTGGAGACTTCTCAATGCATTTAGAAAAAACGTATATTCTTATAATAAAAAATCATCATAGGTGACGTTTAACCTACATATCACTAACGTCATCCTACGTGGCAAACTCCAAAAACAAGGATCATCTAAGTATACGATCCATACTCGTTTAAGGCAGTGGAACAATATAATAGGCTTCTTAACATCAGGTGGGGCTACTAAGCCCTTTCCCAAAATGTGTCTCTATAAACATATACAGCGTCTAATTGGCTACACAACCATAGGACCCTTCATCATGAGGTCCTCTATCATTGGTTACTTTCCAACCTCCATCTTTACCTTCCCAACCTACATTAGTAACACTCAGGCTGAGAGTCCAGGTGCAGATGATTAAGCCTTAACCATAGCTTCCCTCCAATTAGCATATCCATCCATCATCGCCTCAGTGGTCCACTTTCAATTAGGTCTTTGAACTCATCCTTGAACATGTTTTAATAGACCTCTGACGTCTTCTTATTTCGGTACATGCCTTCTGAACAGGAGCTTCATTCTTTCACACGATTTGTATCCAATGTCATTTCCCCTTAGTCTGATATGGCCTTGGCTTCTTGGATCATCCAACCTCGCCTTTCTGAGTTTTCCTGTAATTCACTTGTTTTCTAACTGCCACACACTTGAAAAAATGTACAAAACGGTCTTCCTTCTTTTGCTCAGCTCTGCTATTGTACGTAGTGGGAACACCCATCCTTTACTGACTCTAATATATATATGTATATGTTGGCGCATGCCACACTCTATTTACTATAAAGCTAGCCTTTAAGAATACTTCTTCTTCTTGTGTTTCTTTGCATGTATATACGTGTGAAATAGCTTGATATCTTCATTACTTCTGTAGCATACATTTCTTCATGTTGATCCCAAGATGTCATTTATCTCAATACTTTCTTGATGCCTTATTGAATTGTCTGCATTCTCTAGTCTCTGCATCTCTTCTATTAAATTATATATCACCAATTATTAAATTTACTTTGATAATGTTTGTTATTTCTTTAAATAAATTATGATTTTGAAATGTGTATGTATATTTTGTTTTTGCTAATGTATGTTTAAGTTACTTTCAACATTTTAAGGATATTCTTTGCATTTCATTTTTTTCATTGTATTTGTTTGGGCAATTTTGATTGTGTATATTATAATGTAAGTTTTTATTATATAGTAATTATTACAAAACAATGTTATACTTTGGCTTAATATGTATTAATGGTGTTGCTTTCATTTACTTTGTAATTGTTACATCTTCTACAATTACTTATTTCTATGTGTGTCATTTTTATAATTGTATGATAATATTGTATGCTTTTTAGTGTGTGGGTGAGTTACCCTGATATTTGATGTTTATATATTTTTGTTTATTGGTAAAACATGTTATGTTGGTAATTTAGCGTTATCATTTCTAATGTTTATAGACTTGATTTGTTTTGGTTTAACCATAACACATTTGTAAATGTTTATCAGTCCGAAACACTTATCCGGGGCTGCTGACGGTACTCATGTTCAGAGGCGAATTGCCTAGCATTTCGGTGTTGGACGGCACTTGTGAGTCAGGCAAAGACTGATATGCAAATGGGTATTTCCCCTTTGTGAAGGGAGGAAGAAATTCCATAGAGTAGGGTATTTGACCCATGTTCGTTCTCAGTAGAAGGACTCCCACACTCCTTTTCAAATAATGTTAGCTTTTTTATGGTTATGTACCTGCTTTTTTAAATGATTTTAAGAACTATTCTGTTTTTTTATTTTATTTCTGACATTCATGTCCTTAACTATATCTAAAGTTGGAAGTAATTTATTTGTTTAATTCACTGCTTTTATATTTGTATTTATTTGAAGAAAAAGGATGTCAATTTTAAAGAGTGGACCTTGGCGAATAGGGAGAAAGAGCGTGAGAAGGCACACAGAGGGTATGAGATGGTGAGGTTGAGTGCAGAGGACGATCGGAGAGTCACAATCAGACAGACACTTTGGAGCAAGACATTGATAGCTTTGTAGACCGGGAGAAGGAACTTGAAAAAAGAGTGGTTCAGCATGGAGAGAAAACATGTTGTTGGTAGGTAAAGGTGGGGGAGTATCTGTACAGAATTTGTATGGCAAAGTTGAGTACTTTTGTCCAAATGGAGGAAAGAGTAGATATGAATGTCAAGAAGTAGGCTTCAGCAGAAGTCAAGTCATGAGAGCAGAGATCAGAGTTTTGAATAGTGCTTATTTTTTAAAAGAGTACATTTTCAAAATGTTGAGGAGTTTAATACAAACAGCAGTGTGGTCCTAGTGATGAATTTATGCAGTCGTAGGTCGCTATTAATGTGGATTATTGCAACACTCTACTGGCTGGCACCTAAACAAAAAACATAAATAGACTCCAAAAAACCCAAAACAACGCACTCAGTGCAGCCCTCAATATACCAAAAAGAGACCACATCACGCAAGCTAGAAAGATGGTGCACTGGCTCCCAGTTAAAGACCGTATCCCGTTTAAAATTCTTACTACCACACACAAATGTATCAACCACTCAGCCCCCTCATATTTATATGACACTCTTAACAGATCACACTCCACCAGACCTACTAGACAGTGCTACACCAGCCAACTTAGGGTACCACACATCAAAAGAGCCAAAGCAGGAGGAATAAGCTTCCCCTATCTTGCCCCCAAGCTATTGAATGCACTATCCAATGCTCTCAGATCCGAAACGTCTCTCTATGCCTTCTGAAAAAACCTTAAAACAGCCCTTTTTAACTAACTTTCAACACACAGCTATGTTTTTCTCTCCCGATAATAGCACGCCTTGTATTTCTAGCATGCATCACTATATGCCTTCTTGTAACTAAGCATGACATTTCCTGTATGTATCTAAGTCATGATCAATCTATGTAACAAGCGCCACAATGCCCTTGGGCTGCTTGTGCGCTGAACAAATTTGAATGAATAAATAAATAAATCAGTTTGCTACATGTTGATGAAAGGTACAGTTTGAATCTAGAAGGGAGCTTTTAGAATTTCACCTTTCAGAAGTTGATGAAATGAGTACCACTGAGTTGGAATAAAAACATGCATTGTTCTAAAAATATTTCCAATGCAAACCACAAATGCAATTGTTTCTTGGTGCAAGAAGAAGAGTCATATCCGTACTCAATGTTAAACATTTCATATACTATTTAATCGTAAAAGGATGGGTATTCCATGCTAGAATTTTAATCTTTAACATATGGGTTGATAAGCGTTACCCACCCAAGCTGTCTTACCAAACAGTAATACCAAAGTTGGATACATTTGCCGGTGTAAAACTATGTAACCTTGCATCTTAATACCATTGGTAACACAGCCTATGCTTTAACATAAAAGCTTCAGATATGTATGTGCAACCAAGTTTACCAGTTTGAATGCAGGCAGGGATATATTACCTTAGCTTTTCACCGCTCCATTGTAAAAGAAATTAGCACCCCTCTGTAGTGAACACACATTGGGACCAAGAAATAGTCCCATCTGAGATCTGCATAAACCACACATGTTCATAGTCACAAGAGTTATTTTACAACTTTGTGATACTCAGTTAATCATTTTCAAAAAGATGAAAGGCTGAGTCGTCCCTATCAGCATTTAATCCATGGTTGCTATTGATTTGCGCTGCTGATCTATCTTGCTGGACAATTTGGACAAGGAAAGTACCTCAAACTTCTCTTCAAGATCCTCAAGAGACCTCAGCTGTCTCCATTGTCTTGAGCTAACCTTAGGATGCCTTTGCAAGATATATGTGGACAATTGGAGGACAGTAAACATTTTTCTCAAGTTACTTGAACTTCTTAGAATAACTTTTGATGGACCTGTGACCTTAGTTTTCGAACGTTTGTCCATGACTACTCATCAAAAAACTTCTATTTTTTTAAAAATGGTTCTTTATATTTCAGACCCTTCTATCTTTTGCTGCATCTCCCAATTAATGCTAGTGACTAGACTATTATATGGTGTTGATGAAAGAATGCTCTTGTGATTCTGCCTAAGTGGAAGATGGTTGTACATGTACATGGTTAATTTTATGTTTTTGTTTTTGTACTTCTGATTCATTTTTTGTGCCATGAAAATACATTCTGTTGTTTCATATTCTGAGTCTGAACTAAGCATGCTCTCAAAGCAGCTAATACCAGTAGTTAACAGCATTCCAATTGGCTGAGAGATGTTCAATAATGATCTCTGTGTGCTTATTTATTATTAAACACTATGCTGCAGAGCTTTATTGGGTAGTAGCTTTACTGCGATGAAGTGAGTCCACGCCTTTAATGAGATCCCAAGTGCCATTACTGTCCACACAGGGGGGGGGAGTCTTTGAACATCTGCAGCTTCACGAGGCAGAATGAAGCGGACAGGTGATTGGCCGAGGGGATTACATTCATACGCACATCTAATCATAACAAAGCATGCAGGTAGAGAGAGCATTTGAAGTTCTGCTTTCCAGCAAAGGGAAGCAAAGCAGTCAGATAATTAATTGTGTTGTCTGGACCGCCTCACATCTTTCAGGTTTTTCTAGCTTTTTTTCTCTGTACAATTGAACTGGAACTATTTGCCATTTCCTGTCATATGTGGACCCTGACCCTGGATTCAGCTTGAGCCTGAGCCATGCTTGTTGTGTGCTTTTATCTAGATGATCTTGAAGTGAGGAGATGGTACAGGAGGACCTCTTTTTAGCAATATGTTTCCCTCTCACGGTTTAAGAAAACATGTCAACATTGTATGATTTTAAAATTGGTTTTCACATGTCCTGCTTTTTATCTCATTTTATCAACTACTCTGAAAACGTTTTAAATGTTTGTCTCTTTGCATTGTGTGATACTGGGCTACCGATTTTTCATTGTCAACCTAATTGCTCTATCTCCTCAATTGTGATTTATCGACAGTTGATTGTGATGATTCTAAAATTACTTACGTCGGAATGTCAGACAATGATCACCCCTTAACCAAGATGGGCATTCCCTTTAAGTTAAGTTTACGATTGCTGTTTCCTTGGTGATTTGCAAAGCTTAGTCATCTCCACTTGGATGAGATGGAATCACAAAGAAACATTCCTTTAGTACTATTGGCTAATATTTTAAAGGGTTTGGGGTTTTATTGAGGTTCAAATTGTGGAGACATAAAATGTTCTAAAAGGGTAAGGATCCTAGTTGTGGTTGTATTGTTACAGCAGAAGGTTAACATTAGCATATCAGAGCCAAATTAGCACTGCATCAGGAGGGCCTTGCTATGCTAACTACAACACTTGTTCAGTACATTTGTGTTGATGTCAGTAAGAAACTATCTGAAAAGAATGTGTAGATAGTAGAAGCGCTGTTGGGGTTCACTCCAGGAGAAAGACTAAATTTGAGTGAAGTATTGGATTTTAGAATGGTAAATTAATCCTGAACCTGGATTCCAATATAAATTATGTTATGTTTTTAAAGGATATTTACACTGTGCACTGTCACCATCGGAGTGGTTCCCTGGTGCTCTGGCAGATCAGAAAAGCAAGATGGTATTATAAGTTAGTAGGACTGAGCAGGATAAAGGAGCAAGAGAGCTGTGATGTGCTGTTGGCAGCTTCACTTTAGTTTAAACTGTCCACTGAGCTTAGGTGTGTTTTTCAGTTGGTAGCCTTCATGTGCTGTTGTGCATGGCTATGTGTGGTTTGTTTTGTTGTTGCAGTGCAGTAAAGGGCCTGCGGTTTGTTGTGCTTTAGAGGTAAGGTTGTGTTTAGTTCAGAGTTTGAGAGGTGTAGGCGCAGGACTGAGTTTTTTGTATTAGTAGGGTTGGTTAGTGGCATCACTATTTAGATGCAGCACATGCTGACATCCAGAAATCCATATAGAAGTTATGCATGCTAATCTTCACAATTCTGTCTAGATGTGACTCAAGGCTCCTCATCACAGTTCTGTCCAGATTTGACGCAAGCTAATATTCACAATTCTGTCTGGATGTGTCAAAGGCACCTTTTCACAGTTCTGTCTAGATGTGTCACTAGCTAATATACACAATTCTGTCCAGATATGATGCTGCTAATCTTCAGAATTCTGTCTAGTTGTGACACCCGCTAATCCTCACAGTTCTGTCTAGATGGGATGCAAGCTAATATTCAATGTTCTGTCTGGATGTGATGCAAACTAATATTCACAATTCTGTCTGGATGTGACACAAGCTAATATTCACAATTCTGTCTGGATGTGACACAGGCTAATCTTCACAATTCTGTCTAGATGCGACACAGGCTAATTTTCACAATTCCCTCTAGGTGTGATGCAAGCAAATATTAACAATTCTGTCTAGATGTGACAGTGGGTAATATTCACAATTCTGTCCAGATATGATGCTGCTAATCTTCACAATTCTGTCTAGATGTGAAACACACTAATCTTCACAGTTCTGTCTAGATGGGACACAAGCTAATATTCAATATTCTGTTTGGATGTGACGGAAACTAATATTTACAATTCTGTCTAGATGTGACACTGGGTAATATTCACAATTCTGTCCAGATATGACGACGGCTAATCTTCACAATTCTGTCTAGATGTGACACATGCTAATCTTCACAGTTCTGTCTAGAAGGGACACAAACTAATATTCAATATTCTGTCTGGATGTGATGCAAACTAATATTCACAATTCTGTCTAGATGTGACAAAGGCAAATTTTCACAGTTCTGTCTAGATGTGAAACTAGCTAATATTCACAATTCTGTCTAGATGTGACACCGGCTAATATTCACAATTCTGTCTAGATATGATTCCGCTAATCTTCACAATTCTGTCTAGATGTGACACGCTAATCTTCACAGTTCTGTCTAGATGGGACTCAAGCTAATATTCAATATTCTGTCTGGATGTGACGCAAACTAATATTCACAATTCTGTCTCGTTGTGACACAGGCTAATATTCAAAATTCTGTCTAGATATGACAGAAGCTAATATTCACAATTCTGTCTGGATGTGACACATGCTAATCTTCACAGTTCTGTCTAAATGTGACACAGGCTAATTTTCACAATTCTGTCTAGATGTGACGCAAGCTAATATTCACAATTCTTTCTCGATGTGACACCGGATAATAGTCACAATTCTGTCCAGATATGATGACGGCTAATATTCACAATTCTGTCTAGATATGATGCCGCTAATCTTCACAGTTCTGTCTAGATGGGACTCAAGCTAATATTCAATATTCTGTCTGGATGTGACGCAAACTAATTTTCACAATTCTGTCTGGTTGTGACACAGGCTAATATTCAAAATTCTGTCTAGATATGACAGAAGCTAATATTCACAATTCTGTCTGGATGTGACACATGCTAATCTTCACAGTTCTGTCTAAATGTGACACAGGCTAATTTTCACAATTCTGTCTAGATGTGACGCAAGCTAATATTCACAATTCTTTCTCGATGTGACACAGGATAATAGTCACAATTCTGTCCAGATATGATGACGGCTAATCTTCACAATTCTGTCTAGATGTAATACACACTAATCTTCACAGTTCTGTCTAGATTGGACGCAAACTAATATTCAATATTCTGTCTGGATGGGAGGCAAACTAATATTCAATATTCTGTCTGGATGTGATGCAAACTAATCTCCACAGTTCTGTCTAGATATGACATAAGCTAATATTCACAATTATGTCTGGATGTGACACATGCTAATATTCAAAATTCCATCTAGATGTGACACATGAGCATCTTCACAATCTGTCTAGATGCAATGCAAGCAAATATTCACAATTCAGTCTGGATGTGACACATGCTAATATTCACAATTCTTTCTAGATGTGACACAGGCTAATCTTCACAATTCTGTCTAGACTTGACATAAGTTAATATAACAATTCCGTCTGGATGTGATACAAGCAATTATTCACAATTCTATCTAGATGTGATGCAAACTAAAATTCACAATTCTGTCTAGATGTGATGCAAGCTAATATTCCCAATTCTACCCCATTCCATAACTGCCCAAAATGTAAACTGTGGCTGACTAACCCAATTGGCTTGATACAAAGTATGTTAATCTTACACATTGACACTAGAATCAGAAGGCTCCCTTAGACAAGTTGGGTAAATGCTGACTATGGCTGATAAGCAACAATTAGGCTGAGTGCCTGGGGAGTAGGATATTGGGTAATGAGATGGATGGAGTAATTAATGGAGTGCAGTAATGGCTGTACTCCCTACCTACACCATATTTACCTTGTCAGTCACTGCTGGGTGACAGCTGCAGGCTTCCCAGGTGAACACGGGCAACCACGGCCTGGAGTTGCTTCTTCAGGAGCTGCCCTTTGCCTTGGGCCCTTAGTCGAATGGGCTGCATGGGCAGGGACTGCCCCAGAAGTGCCTCTGAAATACATCTGTTCCAGTCAAAGGTCTGGCATGGACCAATGAGAATCAAACGGTCAAAGAGACACCTGACTTTTGCAGCCAACTGCAAGGGATTTGGTGGGTGGAGTAAAAAAGCCAGAAACAACCAAAGAAGTGTACAAGAGTATAACACAATCTAGTAACAAATAGTATTCATCTTGTAAGCATAGCATGAATCAGACCAAAGGCTTTTGGGAGCAACTGAAAAAAAATACATTATCAATTACAATATTGCTTGATTGAGGCCTGTAAAGGAGGATAACCAAAATAACATCCACAAATCCCAGACATTAATTCTAGTTTCAATCTTGGCAGTAAAACCTACTGTAATCAAGCTTTTGAATAATGAGAACATAATTAACTTTTATTCTGTCTCATTCATCAAGCAAGGTGTCTCCCCATTTGACTGACCCCATTGGCTAAAAGTCAGCAAAGTTATTGCCATCTAATCTTAAGGCAAGGGTGTTGAGTGTGTTACAATAAGCTGCTCAGCCAGGTATATAGGGTTCAATGCCAGCTAATACTAAAACAGTAAATATTGTGGACACTATAGTTGGTAAAAAAATCTCTAAAATTGCAATGGCAGAAGCAGGCGAAAGGGGTATTTTAAACTTACCTCCTGTTGGTGCCCTATTGTTTGCTTTTTTTAACAGGCGTTCCACCTATTACAAAAGGCTAAATGAATTACAGAATTGTTGTTTTATAAATACCTATGTTGGCTGAATATTTCAGTATTCTTATTAGGCAGTCAAAGGTAGCGTATACTAACAGCCATACGGGTGAACTGGGCTGTCTTTGCAAGGAAAAAAAATATCGTTCTTTCTATGTCTAGCTCAGTAAGATTAGGTGGTGTATTCCATGAATTTGTAGAAGACAAACTGCTGTAGTTCAATCAACTACTTGAGTTAGTTGTATCCTCCTTTGAGTGTGATCAGTGATGTTAGTATGAATACAAATTATTGGTCAGCGCTAGGGAAGTGATGAAAAACCCTAAACGTTGTGTGGAAAAATTCCATGGCTCAAAAAAGTATATTGTGGTAAATTGTTAGGAATTTCTATCATCTATGGACATTAATGATTGATGTTTTTGATTGGCCTTTCTTACAGATGAATGGTGATATGGGCAATTGTAATTTGGCAAATACAAGGGACCACAATCTAAATCCAGCTAATGACAGGGAGGTTATTATGTATTGTTCTGTGCAGAATATGCAAGATGCCAAATCTATGTCACAATTTGAGTTTGTTAATTTTGCTTCTAAAAAGTTGGCTGCAGTGTATCGAGAAAGATTCACTACCCCTTGTGCTAATGATGAAGTTAGTAATGAGGTTGAAAACAATACATTTTGTTTGCTTAAAGGGATATGCAATGTGGTCAGGTGATCCTGGAAAGACATCCTAAAAATTATGTGTGTAACCTGCTAGAGTCTGAGGTATGCAAAAAGAAACTGAACGATTATGATTTGCTGTTTTTATTATGGAATGTTGCAGGTTTGGGGAATATGTTGGAAGAAATGATTTGGTGTGAATGGATTTCTAAATTTGAAATGTGTGCCATGCAGTAGCCTTGACAGTATGATATTGTTAATTTGAAGGGCAACATAAGCTATGTCAACCCCTTTAGTAAAACTATCAGACAGAGACCAACAGGTGATTTGTCAATATGGGTTTCACAAATACATTCCCTTCCAGGACCTATTATTATCCTAGATAGAAATTCATGTATATCCCCCATTCATGTAATATGCATAAAGTGCAGCCAAGGGCATCAAAAAGATCTGATCTTAATAAACATTTATAATGCCCTAAATTATCAGAGCTTACATCTAAATTAAGATCACATTGTGCTTTTGTTTAGATGTATTTCTATTTTGGATGAGATATCATATACTATATAATAAATGGCCAGATGTATGTTTGTCCAAAGCCGCCATGCACCTGCTTCACCTGTTACCATCGCTAGAGGGAGCTGCTGCCTTACACATACAATAATAAGACTTCAGCTTCATCTTCTAGGCGATAGTGTATTTCACCAATGATAACATACAGTTAGCTACAGAAAAGGCCCAAGACATGGATACCACTTTAACAGCATACTTCAAGTTGCATAAACTAAGAAAATATATACATTTAAAAAAACATATAAACAGAAATTCATTTGATTAAGCACTATTTCATAACAGAAATCTTTTTTCTCCCCATACAGAGGACTTTCTGTAAATACAAGTATTTTTGGCATATCACTCCACAATGCTTCCAAAGAGAATTTTAACACATGTAGATGCCGAAAATGTTAAACGCTGAAGTAATCAAGTTTAACGTATATGTCGGACAGACATTACTGAGCAACAAAGAGCAAGTGAGTGTGAAATCAATACTGCAAGCAAGTGAAAAAATAGGGCCAATATGACAGCTCTGGAAACAACTCTCCAACAAGACATGCAACAATCATGTTCTGGAGCCTGTAGAATAAATGTGACAGATACAGAAAGAGCCCTTGAAAGGGAGCAAAATCGTGCATGTAACAACAATTTTTGCAACAACATCACTGATCAAGAAAATGCTGCTCAATCGAATTTTAACATAAACAATTATGGGAAACCACTATCCAACACAACTGACAACCGTTTGTAATTTAATGAAGATAATGTTCACACTCACAACTGGCACAGAATGCAGGGAGGAGTAGCTCTGCAAGCTTTCAGCTATGTTGGCAGGAATTTCAATGGACATTACACTGCCCAAAATGCACAGAATGCTGGAAGATGTAGTTTTCTACCTTATCAAAGGCATATAGTACCCCTAATGGAATACGCCCTCTCTCTCACGGTCAGGGGATGACCACAAATTTATATCATATAAAGGAGACAGTAATTATGTTCAACAATCGTATATTGATCTATACACCCAGTATGATATAAGAAATACCCTCCTTGTACTAACAGTCTTGAAAAAATAGATTTAGTACCTAGTTACTTTTTCATAGTATCAAAAAATATTTTATTTTAATAAGGTTTATCACAACCAGGCTTTCTTTATAAAACCAACTCTAAAATCAAATTTTTTTTTCTTAAAATCGACCCAACAACACAAGGTGGACGGTAATACAGTACAAATTTATCACACACATCGATTCCTATAACAATACAAAACAGTACATCAACATATATATAACAAATTAAACACTTCTGATCTCTGAGTGTTATTAACCCAGGTTGTACAGTCCCAACATTTTTCAGTTCCTCTTTACGCTCAATGCATGAACCTTCTTCAGGGGAAAACAGCTCTGTTATACTTATTCTCCACCATGTAATACAGGGCCCCACAACGAATCTTCAAACCTGTGCTCCTCGCAAGTAGGAATTCCGTAGTGATGGTGTGCCAAAATGCAACCGAATAACCTCAGACTCCTTTAGTAAAGTCTATAGCAATTCTTCTTGGGGGTTCTTTAATAACCTGGATTGTGATCACTTTTTTAGACGTGATAGGACCAGTCGCCTTTCAATGTTCATCATTATTGTCTCGTAGGAAAAAGGCAAAGAGCGTAACTCTGTGGTTGCAACCAGATGAAGTTCTGCCAGCTTGCGGCTATTTTGGTGGGGATTCCAATGGACGTTGAAGTGAAAGTGGGACAGTGAATCCAAACGGCGAGGGAGGGAGCAGCCCTGTCACAGCGGTAAAATGAGTCAGGTCAGGAGAAGAGGAGTGAGGGGTGTAAGGGCCGGGTGGGAGAGAGCATCTGTGACACCGGAGCAGAGAACATTCGCTGCATGACTCCAAACACTAAGTGAGAGAGCAGCCCTGTCACACCAGTGCAACAGTCACAACAGGAGTATACCACAAAACATATCGACACTCTAAAAATGTCTTTCTTATACACTTTAGCCCATGTACACAGGCTTTTGCACTAGTTAGAATATAATTTAGGTTAGAGCGAAGTTGGGTTCTAGTTTTGGAACTCTATTACTGCCACATTTAAGGGTCCGCTAAATCACTCTGAACTGGTTGCAAATCCGCAGTGATTTTGCTGATTCCCCATTCCCAACGTTCCCCATTGGGCCCAAAGGGGAATGGGGAATTCCTGAATGGGCCCAATGGGGAATGGGGACTTACCGTTCTGCCAAACCCATGATCCGGCACTAATAGCGCGGAGGGTTTGGCGGTAATACTAATAGCCCCAGTGGTAATACCACTGGGGTTACCGCCCAACTCGTGATGAGGACCATAGTCATGTGGTGGTCATCCAACACATGTTTTGACCTCAAGGGTTCTTTATCAAGGCTGATATTAAAACTTACAAATTAAAAATTATAGTTTGCACATGTTCAGTAGTTGGTTGGTATGAGCAGCATTTGTGAGGTAAGTGACATTTGTTAACAATTAGATGAGTGGGTGAGTATAGGTGAGACATACATGTTTTTATTTGTGCAAAATTGGGTATATCACACTGTAACTCATTTTAAATCCGTTGGTTATCTTCATTGAAGATGGTGCCCGGATCATGGGCAGTGGAGAAGGGAAAAAAGAGGGGGAAGAAGAAGAACAGGAGCAGGTTAGCTGGTTTCAATTAGGGTTGAGTTGAATTGTGTTTCTATGTAGTTGGCTCTTACCAGGAAGTAGTTTGAAGGGTGTGGGGTATCTGTTGCCCCTGGTCGAGCCTCTTAGGGCTGGAATTTCCATATTTTCTCCCAGTTTTGGGTCATGGAATTAACCTAGGGCTGGGAATGAGAAGGAAAGTCTTGGTTTGATGGCAGGAAACTACATGGTCTTGTGGTGGTCAGCCAAAGCATAATAAAATGTGCTGGTGCCCATGGCTGGAGCTTGATTTAGGGTGCTGCTTAACTGTGTACTGTTGACCATGCATTTCTGGTAGTAGACGTGGGTCAGAGAACTGGGTTCCGATCAGAGCGATCGAGTGAGTGAACCTAAAATATCCTTGAATTTGAAAGCCACATGGTTAAAAGGAGTGTCGGGGCGAGTCCCTCATCTAAGATAACTGGTAATAGCTATCCACAGGCCCTTACCTGATATTGCAGTCCTGGCGCGCGGTTGTGCTTGGAGGGATCTTGCATGCACCCTGTAAAAAGTGCCTTTTTGTACGCATGGTCTAACGGTAGTGCTCATTTAAGACACATGCACTCTGGATCGCAGCATGTTTTTGTAATATTGACAAGTGCGCTTCTGCAGAAGGAAAATACTGTGTTGTGGTCCAGAGGAAACATGAAAGTTATGCTATGCGTGTGCGAGTGCCAAGGAGAATTGAACCATTGGTGTCACTGCACCTTGCCCCTGCAACATGGTTAACCGCAGCTGCATTTTAAGATTGGATGATGGCCTGAAGTTGGCCTACGGAGGGATATCCTATAACATTAGTGGGGCAGTGTTCCGTATCAGTGGGGGATCAGGTGAAATAGTGTACTAGCACTGTGGCATGCTGGGGCATGATTGTCGGTGCAGTAGTTTTCTAAATCAATAACCCAAATGATATTGCTGATGCATTGCTGGGGGAGAAACCTTAGAGCATGAATAAGGCAGTTGTGCTGCAATGGGAAGGGATCAAGTTGAAGCAGTTTTCTGGCAGGGTCAAGTGGGGATTTCCATATTGTAGTTGGAAAGATGTTCTGCAATAAGTCTAGGATCCCGGTGAAGCTTATCGCTTGAAACAAGGGGGGTATAACTCATCAACTGCAGTGGCGCAGATTGGGGTGTTTCAGATGCGGCTGCGTTGGAAAAGAGTTGTGTTGGGATAAGCCATTCTGGTTTCTAAAGGGGGCCACTTGGTGGGGTGAGATTTGGTGAGGCCCTTATGTTCGGGGATATAGGTAAATAGGTGGGTAATAGTGCATTGTGGGCTGAAAATTAAGATAGAAACATTTATAAAAACACATTGAAATCATGGTCTGTGTTTAGCCCATTCTCAACACATCTGAAGTGACATATTAGATTTGCTTCTTCCGGTCGGCGAATGCGTTCCCTGTTGCCACCCCTTGGTCCGCATTTCATGGTCCGTAGTCCAATGTAGTGAATCTTTCACTTGTCGTCCAGTTGCTGGAATTTCTGCCATTGATTGGCCAATGGTAGCTTGGGATCTTGCGAGTGTATGTTGTTAAGAGGCTCTCTGATTCTTACGCGCACCTCCCTGATTGTACTACCAATATACATTTTCTCACAAACACATACGATAGCACAACTTACATATTTAGATCTGCAATTAATGTATTCCAAAATGTTGTTCTCGTGGCAGTCCTTGAAATTGGTAGTCAATGTTTTCTGGGCATAAGTACACATTGAACAGGAACCGAAATTGGAAAACCATATTGGCATCCCTGTTTTAAGCCAATTTGTTGAAGTTACATTTTGGCGTGGCATGAACGAGGAACACAGGATATTGCGTAGGGTTGGTGCTCTGCTGAATGAGATGCTCAGATACGGGGTAAGGTTAGATCTGATGTCTGGGTTCAGGAGTAGCAGTGGCCAATGTTTCTTCAAAATCTGCTGAACTTTGTGGCTAGCTGTGTTGAACCTGGTAGCATACTTTCCTCCGGTACCTTTACCTTTGGTGTGAGTAAGGTCTCCCTGGACATAGATAGTGTTTTGTCCTTGGCTTTTATAATGTCTTGTGCCGTGTAGCCTCTGGTTTTGAACCTGTGGGCCAATATCGAGCATTCTCTTTCAAAAGATTATAATTTAGAATTCACTCCCTGCATATTAGTTATGGGAGATTTGAATGGTCTCTGATTTCTCTCCCAAGTGATGATGGGATATTGCTATGGAATATGACAGCAGCTGGCGCAGTCCTGCAATGGTACTCTAAGGCCAAAAACATGATGTTATTGGCCACTGCTTTTTGAACTTTTAAAGAATTCCTGGTTACGGTTTATAAATTGAAGTAGTGTTCTGGATTGTACGGCAGCTCATACATTTAAAACAATTAATTCACTCAGAGGGATTGGCTTAATTGATTATATTTATGTCAGCATAGAGTCTTGGTACAAGGTTCTCAGGTTATTCAACGTTCTAAGAGTGACCATGATGTTGTGGTTGTGTTATATTTTTGAACCATCATACCTAGCCTCAAATATGTGTCTCATAATAAAAACACATTCCTTATGGAATTGAGAGGATCATGAAAAAGTCAGAATTGGAAACAGGTCTGATAGAGATCTGATAGCAGTTTGGCCATTTATCTAACCTTCACATAAATTGAGCATTTGCCAGCAAAAAATAATTTGAATGATCAATATATTGTTTATGAAGAAATGGTTTAGAAAGTCTTTGAACCATTCTCAAAGCAATATTCTGATGGATTTAATGGATACTGTAGAGACAATAAAGCTATAATAAAAAATAAAGAACGGGGAGCCCCTTGCCAATATTGGGTTCCAACAGACTTCCAAAAATCAGAGCTATTCATTTGGGAATGCATTTTAGCTAAAGAATGTACCTTAGTGGATCCAAATGATAGATCTCCATGTGCTTGTCAAAAAACTGACATAACCAATTATTAAGAAAGGTTGAACAGAAGACATTAGGGGCCTAATTCACAGAAGTGTTTTCTAACGGCAAAACCGAAATGGAAAACGCTCTCTGAATTAGCCCCTGGGTGTTATCATCCAATTTCACTCATTGATGGCATTGCAATGACTTTTGGGAAGTTATTGTAAGTAGACTTTGGGAGTGTGTTAATGAAACAGAGTTGACATCTCTCTGTCGGTAAGAGTTTGTGAGAGAATGGAATAATGGTGGACAGTGTGCAGTTAAAATTTTGAATCAATAATTTTGAATGCATTCATTTCGAGAAAAAAAAATGTCGAAAAACAAAATGTCAAATATTTTTTTTTATTTTATATGTTTTTTGGGGGGTTTGGCTAGTAAAAAAAGGTTAATAAAAAAAACAGGGGGTTAGGAGAACCCCCTCATTAAAAAACAAAATAAATTCGACATTTTTTTTTCGACATTATTGATTTGAATTTAATGCATTCGAAATTATTGAATTCGAAAATATCACTATAAACCATAGTGGACAATGTTTGACTCTTTATCCTTTTATGTCTAAACATTGTTTTTGTTAAGAGGGAGAAGTTGAGAATCTCGTTTTTTTACCTCAGCATGGCATTTGACTCTGTTGTAAGATTTAAACTCTGGCCAATGCTCCAAGAGGCAGTGATTGGATGGGGCTCCTTAAATGTATTATATCCCTATTCCAGGAGAATAGAGCATCTGTGAGATTTGTAATTCAAGCCCAGCCAAATCAGTCTTTGGTGAAAAAGAGGGATAGACAAGGCTGTACCTTAACACTTCAGTTATTTTTAATTAATTGCAATAGGTTAGATGATAGACTATTGGAGAGTTAGTATGACATGCCTGACATTAAATGCAGACAGACACTACTTCTATTAATTGTGGATGATGCAGCCTTGCTAGCTAAGAGTGAGCAAGGACTGAGTAGACTGAGTAGACCCTTCAAATTGCTAGATGACTATGGCATAGGAATAAAAGAAATGGTTTTAGAGTCCAGAAAGCAACCTAATATTAGTTTTAGGATTAAATTTGCCAATGTTAAAGGTTGTAAACCATTTTGCTTGTTTTGGCATTTACTTTAGATCTTGTTACAATTGGAAAGTTCACAAAAGATGAAGCAAACATAACAACTGACTGGAGCAATCTTATCCTTTAAAGTAGATTTGGTAAATGATCATTCACTCCGTTTTTGACCATGCATAAGGTGAATCTTATATCCGAGGTTTTATATGGATCTGATATTTCCTGTGTAAATATAGGGTCCTATTTTAATCCTGTTTAAAACTCTTTTTTTAAAGAAATTATAGGGGTTTTACCATTCAGTTTCTAATTTGTTGACCGATTATGGAACACAAACTTATGTTCTGGAACACTTAACCATGGCCCGATTATGTCTAAGGTGTGCAGACAATTAAAGCAAAATCTAATAAAATTTGCTCAAATTATTCCTGCAGGGAATTGAATTACATGAAGTCTTAAAACATTCATGTTAGTATTCTGAGATGCAATACATTTACACAATACCAATCTTTGAAATCATTTTCATTCAAAACCCTATCCCAGGACCTAATCCTGTTTTTTATTTTAACCTGCAGCACCTCACTCAGAATGTTAGCTACTAACAGATAAAGTTCACATTGAACTTTCAGCTCTGAAAGTAGCCTTGTGGTTCCCTGTAGCATCTTTGTTTTCAATTCAGCATACAGGGTACAATCAGTAACCTCCCTCATTTAAGAAAAAAGAATCCCACTCGTATATACTAAAAGAGGCCCACCAGGATTGTAAGTAGAATTCAAGCCAGATAACTCTGATTGGTACTGATGAAGGCAGGCCCAAAACCTCTCTCCAAATATTACCTTCCTTTCAGACAAACCACTTCCTATTCTTAAAATGGAGTAGTTCAACTCTGTATAAACTAGAGAACTAATCTTGACTTTATAAAACTCGATTAAAGGCAATAGGGAATAGGCACAGTAGTTTTGTCTCTTAATAATCTTCATAAGGGATGTTATAGTTGAAATGTTGGTCTACATATTAACCATACTGAGTTTTTTTCTAGCATGAAATTGAATTAGGACACCCAGGTAAATTAAATGGGTATCCTCCTCAATGTTTCCTCTTACAAAGAGACAGAGTTCTCGATTGTTCATGGTTTACCAGGAGACAGTTCTTATCTGATCCATATAAGCCACCAATCTATCCAATCTGCACTGTAAACCTTGCCAGGTATAATACAAATAAATGATTTTATCAGTGTAGGCTATGCACCCCAGGTGTAAATTGAACATTTTAAGTGATAACCTGGGTGATATTTGCTCATTATTCCATAGGTGAGATATTTACAGATTGAACAGAGTGCGGGTGAGTAAGTACCTCTGTCTTGATTTGCCTGATCAGACTGGATAGATCCACCTCTGCATTCAGACAAACTCAAGCCGTGGTATCCCTGTGAAGCTAAATCAGCTAATTCAGCAGCCCTTGTTCAATATTCCAAAGGGCAAATTTCTTCCAAAATTTTGCCTTCAGCACCCTATCGAAAGCGAGGACAGGTCTAAACTAGCTACATATAGAAAGCTGGCCTTCCCCTTCCATACAAGAGACATACACAGATTTGAAAGTAGTCCTCTTGCCACAGTCCCTACCCCTTTGCGGAATCCCACCTGATAGATGCTCAATCTATTAGAGCTGTCTGTCCATTTCGTTAAATCATGGAGCATCATACCTGCTAGTATTTTAGAGGAGGTATCATTCAATGTAATAGCAATGATCACCCCTCTTAAATATCAACACTATTATACCTTCATACCAGGATTGGGGAGCTTTCAAATTATCCATGACCTGGGTAAAAAGAGTATAAAGGATGTCTGCCCATAATTTGGAATACTCCTATAAAAGCATACTTGACATGCCATCCGGGGAGAAGGCCCAAGAACTATTTAGTCGACGGATGGTGCTTTCCACATCTTCCAAGTCAAAAGTATATTTCTAACCTTGCCCTCTTATGTCTATAGAATCCTGCACAGGTCTCAGTTGGCTATCAATAATTTGCGAGAATTGATTAACCCAGGAAACCTCAGGTACACTCTTTGACTGCCCTGTGGGCTGTACTCCATCTGAATTGTTTAAAAGACGGTAGATTGCTCTCACATCTTTTTTTCACAATATATTCTATAAACCTGTGATTGGACTTATTATAAGAATTGATCTTGTAGGCCCTAAACTGTATGTTTTTCTTTTTTTTACATGCTGGCACTTTTCCAAACAAGAGCAGATGGAAGTCCTCCTTACTTGTTGTACATCTGCTCTCATTTTCTTTCTACCTGATATTAATCTCATTATCAAAGATGTCATACATTTTTGCACCAATCACCTTCAGTCTCCACTGCCTCGAGTAGGGAATCTTAATGTTCCAGTTCACAAATTGTATTAGAGTTGACTGTATCCCAGTTTTTCCTCCACTGTCCTCCGATACCAACAAGAGAGTTCTCCTTTATCTGATTCAAATTGAATTGACTTATGCGGTTTTGTGTATTATTTACAACAATATTCTTACATTCTGAGCTGTATATTGTATTGCATAAAAACTCAAAAAGAAGGCTAACAATACGTTGTGCATGGGCACTGACCTGGGGTTTCCTTACATTAAAATCTATGAGCATATCAACTCCCACTTCAGTAATAAAAATATAAAAATATAATCCAGAGTTTTAACAGAAACAGGCCCATACCATGATGGCAATACATCAACTTTATGCTTCAACAACTCATTGATAGTGCATAAGTTCCATCTTTCCATAAAGCTTCCCCACAGTCATCCATTAGAATCTGTTGTGCCGTTGTTGCACCTCCTTATTGTATTAGTACACATTGTATTCTCCATTCCACTGAGAGGCTCCTGCATCTGGGGACAGGTAAGATTGAGTTCCCCACCAATTATGACAGGGAAAAGTGGATAACATGTAGACCAATTATACAATTCCCCTTTCAACGCTACAGTGACTTTCGTAAAGTCTTCCAATGAGGGGTTAAGATAGACATTTACAAGCACGCATTCTAATGCACAGGGCCCATTCCTCACTTTTATTCTTATAATTGAATAAGAATCAGATGAGGCCACACGCAACACTGACCATTCAGGCACATTTCTAGTGGCAATCAGGAGGCCAAATAAGGATGACCGACCTTACCCTACTTCACACTATGTGTCTCAATTACATACCCATCTATATTCAGAGCTTCCGCCAACCATGTTTCATGGAACATTAGAACATCCTATTTATATAGAAAATATCTTTAGCATAATTGAGGAAGCTGTTAAATCCTCTAGTATTCCCGGAAATCAGATTTAAAATGGGATCATTAGAAGCCTGACCGTTGCTGTGCAGACAAACATGAAACTGATGGCAGCCACAACCAATCCATAACTCTCCCCCCAAAATTATCAAACAGCAGACTTCTTGATCCCCCCACATCAACTTGACATTTCAGGAGAGAATCTTTCACTCTAGGTGCATCCACGTCTTTATCAAAACCGGAGCGCACTACTGGTCTAAATGTATGTACTTCAAAGCCCTTTTTCAGCAGAGCAACGTGTGCTGTCAATATAAGATCCCTGATCACCTGCAAATTAAAATGCACCCTACATCTTCCTAGGTCATTGTTATCATAAAGATCCACAAGTTCAATATCAGAGGATCTAATTTTACCAAGATCAGAGGAATGATCTTAAACAAGTTAGAAACCTAGATGTATTCAGGGGAATATCCAAATTCTTGCCTAAAAATAGATTCAAACACCGCAACCTCCAACATATGTGAACTAGCATGGTGACCACTAGCAACCAAAGGAGGACCTACATAATCCAACTTGCCATTTATAGTTATTCCAGTGGACATGGCACCCATGTCACATTTTGAAACAGCACCATCTTTCTCCACTCTATAAGCAGCAACTTGAGTAAAAGCATCCTTTCTTTCAGGCACTGCATTCCTCCTTGAGCTTATCAACCCCAGCCTATGTTCTATTTCAGTCCTGGGTTCACTGCAATCTTCCTTACTGCTCTTTATTGAGGCTGAAGTAACAGCAACCTCACCACATACTCTAGACTCTAGAATAGGTAAATTTCAGTTGTTTGAAACACAGCATCAGTGGATATACTAATTAGCTCCAGTTCCCCAGATGCAGGCTCACATCCCACATTGGCAACAATCTCAGATTATGATCTTGCTATCAGTTCATTTATTAGTGCTTTGGGATCATCCTTCGACTGTTCTCTCAAAGGGGAATACTTCCTATTAATGAACTGGGTGATCTTCTTGTTGCTTTCTGTTTTCCTTCTTCTAACCTTGCTGGCCCTTACATTATGTGTAATTCCCCCCGCCCACCCGCCACCACTATTAATTTTATGTACATTCTGGGAGGGAGTACCACAATTAATTATCTCAGGGCTAGAATTCAAGTTCAATGGATGCTGACATCAGACTGGAGACGAAAGCTCAGTAGAGATAATATGCTGAGATTGACCCATCTCAGAACAATGACTTGTCTCTTTTACGCACCGTTAAGTAGTCCTCAATAAATTGCACGCACATTTTATCTACTCATTCCTTGAAGAAGCTCTAGGTAGATTTTTGGACTTTTTTCCCTGCTGAGGCACAGCCGTATTGTCTCTCCTTGTAGTAGTATGGGGTTCAGGCTATAACACCTGTAAACCAAGATTGAACAGGTGTGGGCATCTGCTCTCAACTCTAACTTCATCTGTGGGGTAACACTCAGTACTCAAATTCTCAACCAATGTGTATTTAATGGTGCTTGACAACGACCACAACTCCACCAGTGCACCAACGACCACAACTCTACCAGTGCACCAGTATGTGCTCTAACTTCTAGGCTCATATTATCGCATAGCCGTACCAGTGCCTGGAATCCTATGTTCAGTGCTGACATAGAACTGCCATTAAAAGAGCTCTTAGGGTGTCATCTCCTTGAAAAGGGAGACAAGAGCGGGTGCCATCTCATGTCTGCTGCTAATTGTTGTGAGGGTCACTCATCTCCTCGCATTCCTCTGGAAAAATGAAATTTGCTGATGCACTTAGTTGGTTCTCAAGGGATCCAGACCCCTGCATTTCATCATCCAAATGTATGCGGACATACAATAGAGAAGTGTTATTAAGGTCCCCTGGAGCTTTAGGCAAGTTTGTAACAGATACAGCAAATTCGTTACAGTGCCTAGATTTTCCTCTTGGCCACCATCACATAGCACCACCTGCATTGACTTCACAGCCTCACTATATAACTTTTCTGGGACTTGTTGGAAAAACATTGTCATTTTCCTTGTAGCAGGCCCCATCTCACCATGGGAAATAGTTGCTGACATTTCCTTATCTAGAGAAGTTTCACCACGGTTCTTTAGATTGTAACACTTGCCACAACCCCTCATCATTTTAAAATTAAGATGATCTGACACACACAGAACACTCAGGACAGCCCAAAAGTCCAAGGGCCAACTGTAGCAGTTTGCAATCAGGCAGACGTTGATTGTGGCAGCAGGAAGGATGGGGGCATCTCCAGCTGGATAACACCTTCACGCAGGCACATTGGTCGGAAGTGTTAAACATTTGAAAAACAGTACCTTTCTTTTATTCCTATATCTGATGATTTCCATGCATAACACACTGCCAAATGTCTGTTATGTTAATGTATCTGTTGAATCCAAGAATGGTTGTTGCATTTTCATGCCACAATAATCCCAACTGTTATGCTTCTTTCTTTCCAATTTCACAGCCTCATTTCACTGATATAAAATATATATTTTACACATGGGCGAGTCTATAAAATTCCACACCTATTGTAAACGTGCACAAAAGGAAATGATCAACAAATTGTTTCCATAGTCATGGAAGGATGCATGCTGTATTCTACAGAGGTGCAAACAATGGGCCTCAAGTGTGCTGGTCTGGAAACAACAGTGCCGTTAAGCTTAGCGACACCGTTTTTTCTGGAGCTGCATGCCCACTACAACTCTGCAGGCGGGTGCCCTCTCGCCCAGCAGGTCAGACCTGCCGGGCGGCACGGCACCAGCCTGCACAGTTTTCACGGGAGCACCGGCACGATTAGCAACGGTGCCGGTGCTCCCGTGTCCCCATTCACATAGAGTCTATGGCACTCTATGTGAATGGGGACTAACGAAAAGAACGGTGCCTGACTTCCCGGCTGCTGGACTTGGAATAGCCCATTGGCTCTGTGAAATCGGGTGCCGGTAATTTTCACTGTTCTGGCGGCAGCCCGCCGGTAGCAGTGGCAGGGTTACTGCCGGACCTGTATGGATGCCTAATGTCTCTAAAAAATAAATTTTATAGTTCATTCAGAATAGTATACTTAATTCCAGTACGTTGTTCCTTTGTTTAATTAAATTAAAACATGGGATTTTTTTGTTGTTGTTGAATTGTCTTTGACATAATATTCTTTTTCATTAATCTGTTTGCACAATGCAGTGACTGTCAATGGGAAATAGTCACATCAATGACAAATAAAGAGCTGCTCAAGGACCACTGTCTCTACTTTCACTCATATATACAATACGGCCATTTAAATCTCTCATTTCCTAGATCAGTTTACTGCTGTGTCACAGGGGTTTTAATCTATCATGACATTATAGGATCGGTTATTTATAACGCGAACCCAGGGATCGAACCTGCGTTGCACCTTGTCGCATTGCTTTCAATGCCAGCACGTTGCCCCATAGCTATCCTCCCTAGACCACTATACTTTAGTTTCAGACCTAAACACCTACTTTAAAATGAAATGCCCTAATGTTTTTCCGGCTCACATTTGCTACAAGAAAAAAAAAAGGGCAGACGAAAAGGAAATCCAGGGGCATGGGCAACGTCAAGAAAACTGGTGTTGGGAGTGTGGCAGATATTATCTCAGTAATACACCCTCTTTCATCCAACTTTAACTGGTGGACCAGCCCCTTGTGCTTAAGCATGAATGCTTCGCTATAAGACTCTCAGGCCCGATTCTCATGTAGGTGTTAAGTACCGAAAAGGACGTTAAAAGGCTAAACAACCTTTTCGGTACTTAAGACCTATTCTGAAGGTGACACATTCTTCCGAAGTCGGAAGGAATGCTCCACTTTCGGAATAGATGTGGCGGTTGCTAGGATGGGTTGGAAACCAACCTAGCAACCGCCACATGGTAAACTAGCTTTTTGGAACCCTATTCTTGTGGCACTCCTCCATTTTAATATGTGCGCTAAACTAGCACACATTTACAGTACCCTTTTGGTGCCGTTAAACTGGAGGAGTGCCACAAGAAGCCATGTTTGGTGTAAACGGAAGTGTCCATACACCCGTGTTGTATATGGACACTTTCATGTACACCAAAGCGAGCAGCTTCAACGTTGCTGCAACGTTGAAGATGCTTGCTTTTTTGTACACTGCACGAGTGTATATGAACACTTTCCTATACACCACAGTAAGCAGCTTCAACATCGGGCTATGTTGAAGCTGCTCACTTTGGTGTATAGGAAGTGTGTTCTCGGCAGCATTTTCGTTAAATAACGATTCCCTCGTTATTTAACGAAAATGCTGCCGAGATTCTGCAATCCGGCTGTTTCCATTTGAAACAGGCGGATTACAGCGAAAGCACTGTCCTACTTTGCGAAGACGCCCAGGCCCACATGAGAATAGCAGTGGTGCCTGGGCGTCAAGAAATGGCGCAGTGAGTCATATTTAACGCGCTCACTGCGCCAAGATGAGAATCGGGCCCTCGGTTTGACTCCACAACACGCCATTAAGCGAATCCCCAAATACAAAATCTGCAGACTCCAAAAGTGAAGCTGATCAAATAATCTTTGACATTCCCTCAGATATCCACTTAAACATTCTGAACCTACGCTTGCCATTATTCTCATCTACCCTGTGTCGCGTGCTTTATTACTGGGCTCTGTCTTTTACAGTTGCTATAAAGCAATACAATATTTGTTTATTAAGGATATGACTCCAAATATGTTCTGTACACATGTGTGGCATAGCATAATTTGTATTTTTCTAATTTTCTGAACTTGTTATACTATGTCACTTCTTTTCAATTTCCATGTTCCGTCTTTATTAAAAAAATCCAATAAAAATATATCAATAAAAAGAAACCTTGTATCTGGTATATAAACGTGTAAAAAGACCCAAATACCTATGAAGCAAAATGTGCTGCTACGTTCTGGTCTTCTCAATGAGTTCTGTGGATTCCAGCCTACACACGGCCTGCAAACCCTTTAAAGTATGATTTGAAATCTAGCATCCATTTAGAACATTTCTGAATTGGACCATCTCAATGAACTGTGTCAACAATTTAAAACTCGTTTATTCCTTTTTCCTATTCCGTATGCAGCAATACAGTATGCATGATACGTTCTCTAATACAACAGAAATTGGCGAAAAAACATGTCCCCAGGAGAGGATTACTGACTCATGAACAACACAGATCCACAAAGCCAACAGATTGGCTAGGACAGACTACTGCAATACAAAAGAAACTAGAACAGTGATGGTGATCATTTGATGAGTGCCTGTTACCTCATGTGACTGCACTGTGCATGATTAGTAGGGACTTATAACAAACACTGCACATGATAAATTGAATTCTGTGTCACAGAACAAGGATGATCAGGGACCAAAACTGCCCAGTCAGACCTCACACTTCTACAAAACAAAACACAATAAAACCATAAAGGTAAAATGTGGGCTGAGGGAAGGATATACTCTCAACAGGGGTCTGAAGGTGAACAAATAGTGAACCAAACAACACAGTATCACAGTCCAAAAAAGGATGAATGTTCAATCAAGGTTCTACACAAATATAAACACTTTCTATAAACACACCACCTGCAAGTTGAAGGTAAAGAGATTACTATACAAAACCCCACCCCATAGGAAATAACTGAGACGATGCAACAGACTGTAGAAAGTAGAACTCTGAGCATAGTTCTAGGGGTGGTAGGTAATACAGTACCATAAAAAGGACATTGGGTTGAAAACAGGTGTGATTGTGACCTAACTAGTCTCTAGGGTTCAAGTGTCCTGTGGGGGCAGTTCAGTGTCAACTGTACTACGATTCAGTTTTTGGTGGGCTGAGGCATCAAATCCAGTATTGAATGATGATGCAAGCTGATCAGTCTTAGTTTGCGTACATAGGAATGTGAAGGCCCTGGCAGCGAGGGGGCATCAAGTAGGGGCGAAGGTGGATGCTCTGTGTGGTAGAACAGTGGCTCTTGAAAGCTGCAGGTTGGCAGTCCCAAGATGTTTGCCAGGCTGAGTTAGGCTTTAGCTGCTCAGAGGGGTTGACAAGTGATGCTCCAGCAGTTTCAGTCATCTGACGACGGTCATGGAAGTGGTGATCGAGGTTCCGTTGATGTGTGATCAATGAAGCAGTAGTGCACAGGCTAGCTGGGCCAAGCCGTGGTTGTAACCCCGAGTTGGATTTTGTGAGTGACTCTATGGTGATTAGAGTTCTGGTTCTGGAATTGAGCACACACTTTAGGCCTAGCAGGTGAAGCGATTCGGTAGGACAAAATGATGTGTCAAGCTGGGTTAGATGCAAGCAACAGATCTTCTGGTTGGAGGAATGCAGACACTAGCGCCACTGTTATCCTATTGTTGAAGATGAGGAGAACACAGATCAACAGGTTTGGTGTGGTAGAACAGGGAGCTTCAGCTGATCTGGCCCTCTAGTTCCTTTGAGGCCTCCGCAAAGAACTCAAGGAGAGAATGGTCCAGTTCAGAGTCTACTCTTCAGCCTTAGAAGATCCTTTGCAGAGTGATTGTTCCTGGCCCACAGCACTGGTCACTCCCAATGTTCCAAGGGAATGGTTAGGTGACAGATCTTCCTTTTTTCTTGGACGGCTTCTAATTCGCCTCAGCCTGATGGCTTTGGACAGTCCAACTGTCCCAAAAGAAGTCCAACTGAGAATCTTCAGAACATCTCTTTGGCCTTAAAGGATCTTTGATTAACTGAGGGAATCTGCTAAAGGGGTGCAACACCCCTTCTATTAAGGACACAAGTCCCCAGGTTATTGGTCTGAAGTTAGCCTACTTTAGTGGACCAATCCGTGCTCCTGGCTGAAGTGGAATTGCCCTGTTGTTGTCGCACCAAAAGTGCTTTGCTTCAGAGCAAGTGGAGGAAACAGGAAAAGGAAAGAGAGACTGTGAGATACAAGACGGTGGAAGGCTTCTTCCAATGTCCAGAGCACGCTTGATTATGCTACTAGTGCCCCCTTCCCTCAAACTAAAAACAAAAATCTTTAGACATGCAGCACACAGGTGTGAGGCTACTCCTCCTGAATGGGTGTGTTCGTTTGATACTTGTGCCCAGGACAGCTGCCTGCGTGTTGATGTCTCTGGGGGAGGGTGTTACTGGCCCTCACAAAAAAAAATCAAAGAAAGCCTGGGTCCTTTAGGTTTCTGTCCTGCTGTGTGGCATTATCGGACCGTCTGAACCAAATGCACATCCCTTCCACAGTAGAGCTGACTCAAGTATTGCCATACACTATGCTTAAACTCAGGCATAGCTCTTTCTGAGAGATTACCCTGCAGCCAGCATGGGGTACTCATGCTCATCATAGTTTAGGTAAAGGGGGCATATCTTAAATGTCACCTGGTACTCTAGTGACTTTGCTGTCGCTGCAGCAGTCTATTGGGCATTGTGAACTTTGAACCTGCACTGCGCCATAAGCAGGGCAGGTGCTGCGGATTAGGCTACTGATGCAGCAGGGCACAAGTACACTATGCTTTTGGTATGGAGTTGCCACAAAGGGGTATCTGGTTAGAAGATTCCCCAACGGCAGACTCACAAGCATCATACAATAATTTGCAGTACATTTCTGCCAACAAAAAAAGGAATACAGCTGTGAACACATTGAAGAATAATGAAAAACACAGATAATACATTATAAGAAAAACTTCAGATATCATCCCTCATTTGCCTGCACATCCCTCAATGCGTTTTACTGTATTTTATGTGCATGATATAGGATCACTGCTGAGTGAAATATGAGCAAAAATCAGTGCAATATCAACCACCAAATAACATTTGCACATGGTGCTAAACATTTTTGCTGGCCTTAGGGTAACAAACTTACATGGGGATAGTAAAACCTGGAGGTAAAAGAGGACCTGCGCGTTCAAAATTGCACAATACTTTAATGCTCTTAAATCAGGATTTATCGAGGACTGAGTGCTTATGGTTCATCATGCCCCATGTTGATAAAAGGTATTTTTCTAGACACACAACAGTCTCAACAGTGACACTTCTTGTCTCTGCTCATAATGTAATCCACATTGCAACAAATAAGAACTTGCTCGTCAAAAATTCAGAATTTTAATTATATCCTTTCCTGTTAGCTGTAGACAGCAAACAACACTGTGAAGTATGTCAGGTCAACGTGCATTTCTCTCATCCTTGCACAATTACAATTGATCTTTTTATCTGTTCACAGAACCCAAGGAAATCAACACATGTCTATGGGCCTCATTACGAGAACGGCGGTAGCCATAGCTCCATGGCTGCCACCGTTCCGGGCTCCATTACCGGGTTCCTGCAATGGGGACTTACCGGGTTACTCTGAGATAGGATGACCCGGTAAATCCTCCATGCAGGAACCATTCCCCGTTCCCATTTGACCCCAACAGGGCTCAATGGGAATGGGGAGGGAGAAATAACGGGCGGATTACATCTGGCCCGTTATTGCCTCCCTCTTCCCCTCACGGGACCCGGAGGGCACGGGACTGGTTTTACCAGGCGTGCGATCCGGGTCCCGCGATGGGAAGCTAGTACATCGGCGCTCCTGGAATGAAAGGGAGTGCTAGGGTCGTAATGAGACCCTATGTGTCCTTTGTTTACACTCTTTCTATAATGCAAGGTATTCACACAGTGTGCATGACTTTCTTATAAAGGAAAACACGTTCTCCAGTTGCATGAGTTTAATTCTGACTCTACTTCACCAGCACGCGAAAGGGAGCAAAGAGGTCCTGTATACTTTGAACAGGGTCGGATTGCCCCCTCGGCCTTCCGGCCCGCGGCCAGGCCAAAATCGTCCCTGGGGAGTAGGGGCCAGTTTCTGGCCATGTCCAGGCCGGTTTGGAAGACGAAAAAATAGAAAAAAAAGATTTTTTTTTCATATTTTTTTCATATTGTTTTTTTTAAACAGTAATTCATCCTTCTTAAGCGTACGTGCTATACAATAACATATTATCATTTGGTCTTGGACGTCTGATTGGATTCCCAGTAATTTAGTGTACTTAGAAACAATGCTATTTGATGCCACTTCATGTTTTGTCAAGGGGTGAAAGGTCGTGTTTTATTGCTTCCCCAGGTGTCACTTTGGGGTGGGGTCAAATGACATCACTTCCGGTGATGTCATCAGAGGTCAAGGGCCGTGAGGCGAGGGGTGGGCCATTTGTTTTTGGGTGACTGGGCCTATTTCTTGGCCCAGTCCGACCCTGACTTTGGAGGCTGCAAAGTGTTCTTTACAGTTTGATATTTCACAAGAGGGTCTCTGGCATATTATTCTGGCTACACTGCTTATTAAAGAAAGTGGTTCTACTTACGACCTACCACTGTTTTCCAACCGATTCACTTGCAGGTTATAGTTGCTTCCCCGGCGAGCATTGAACTCAGCTCCTGCTACTCCAGCACAATCAAACATCATGGATAACAGTGGAGAACGTTACACAATCCCTGCAAATAACGAGCTATGTAGAGTCACAACCACCCTGAGCACGTGGGCTGTGTCTTCCTGAGCTGCATTATGGCCGTTAGAAGCTTGTACAATCCTTTCAGCATCTCTACTTGCACCTGGCCCACCTGCACACTCTTGATCCACTACATGATATGTGGGTTATTATAGCACAAAGTTGGCCAGGAAGTAACATTATGCTACGTTGCCATGCGTAGCATACCCTTAGACAGCATCTTTTGGATAAAACATACTGTCAGATTTCTTATACAATACATATAACAACGGTCTGAAAACAGGGCCCAGTTTAAATGGCCATGAGTGAAAAAAGGACACAATAACGCTCACACTTACACTGAAGAGTCAACGCTGTGAATACCATAATGCCCATGGAAAACCAATCACCGTGCAACTTATGTCAATCAAGCATCTTGTAATACGCCTCTTAACAACAGCGACCTTCAAAAATCAGGCATTGGCGAGTATTCGTTAAAAAGAGTAAATGCAAAAACAATGCTATAAACAAACCAGTTGACTTAAATGTGCGTAGAGTAACCTTGAATGAGGAAAAGAGTACATTTCCCCTTGTAAATTCTGGCGCTTGATCACTACAGTAGATGTCCCCATTTTGAAGGGCGTCTGCCAATTTTAGTGAAAGCGTGGCATTATTTGCAGCAATGTTGTTGTTACTGTCACACGGTACAAATGCATTTCCATAAACTTCAGACCTCTCTTAAAGATGACACGTTTTCTAAGCTGTCATTTTAGACAAGTTTTCCAAGGTGACAGTCAGGGACTGCAACTACCAGAGAAAATCTTGATTTCACAGATACAAGTGAGCTCATCCATGTCTCCCTGATTGAGCTCGCAGATAAGGCGATGTCATCACTACTCTCAGCACCAAATGTATAGAGTCGGGAGAAAACCGCACACATTAACAATATGGGGACAGGTGGACACCAGTAGTTGTCCATTCGACTCACACGGGCAATGATCCGCAGACAAGGACAATGTAAATGATTATACATCCGCAGGAGAAGCATGCAGCCTGCACCCGTCAACCTGCTGCGAACAATCAGGTAGGTGGTCAGAGGGACAGCACTCTTTGCACCCCACTAACTGACCCACATGCCCCCCTTAAAGTATTCCTGCATCGTTTACCGCACCACACATAAGCATCTCAGTAAATTGTATGGTTTAGCAACCAACATCTCCCCTGGAAAGTTACATCCTGTGCATTGTTGTTGTGTTTGGAAACAAGGCCTTTTTCCTCTTTTTAGGAAAGTTTAAACTGGGTGATTTGCATTTGTGTTGTGTTTGAACCTGAGGCATGTTTCTCTCTTTTTAGAAACGATGAATCTGAGTGTTTTTCGTTGCTGCTGTGTTTGAAGACCACCGGCTCATTATGAGTTTGGTGTCCCGAGAAGTCAGGCGCCGGCAAATTGTTTGTCCCCGTTCCCATAGAGTCGTAGTGGATTCAATGGGAGTGGGGACACGGAAGCACCGGCACCGTTAACAAAGGTACCCGTGCATACGTGAACAGTCTGCCTACCGTGGCCACAGCACCCATGCTCAGATAGCTGGAGCATACACAGTAAATCCGAATCATGATGGGCGAAGTCAAGCTCAGTTTCGGAAATTAAACAGGCAGAGGCCTCAACAAACAAGAAGGGCTCAGTGCGCCCAGACAAATGAAACAATACTGCAGGAGAAGTGTGCAGGGGCCGGGCATGTCCTCCCTCCTTGCGGCTCCTGGTTGCAGGAGAAGAGTGCAGGGGCCAGGCATGTCCATGTCCTCCCTCCCCGCGGCTCCTGGCTGCAGGAGAAGGAATGCAGGGACCTCGACAGTGTTGCCAGTTGTTTGGCACATCAAATCTCCGGTCTGTCAGTCATCTGGCCTGTCACTTCTCTGGTCCGCTGCTCATCTGGTCATCTGGTCATCTGGCCCGTCACGTCTCTGGTCCGCTGCTCATCTGGTCATCTGGCCTGTCACGTCTCTGGTCCACTGCTCATCTGGTCATCTGGCCTGTCACTTCTCTGGTCCGCTGCTCATCTGGTCATCTCAGCGTTTGCTGCCTCATTCGGTTCCGTGTTTTAGACTTCACAATATTCACCCCGAGATGGGGAGCAGGTGCAAGTGGATCTAGGTCACCTGTCCTAAGCCCTGCCCACCTGGTGCCTTCCTGCCTGCCGCTCTTTTTCACCACTTAGCAAGCCCCGCCCACCTGGTGCCTTCCTGCTTCCCGCTCTTTTTCACCACTTAGCAAGCCACGCCCACCTGGTGCCTTCCTGCTTGCCGCTCTGTTACCCTACTTAAGGAGCCCTGCAGCTTCTTTTCCTTTGCAGATGGGGAGCAGGTGCAAGTGGATCTAGGTCACCTGGCCTAAGCCCCGCCCACCTGGTACCTTCCTGTCTGCTGCTCTTTTTCACCACTTAGCAAGCCTTGCCCACCTGGTGCCTTCCTTCACCATCACTGTCTTGTGGCCAATGCTGGATTTGACTTTTATGGACTTCATTCATTCACGGTGCGTCACTCTTTCTCAACTCTCATGCTGGACTTCCTTTGCATCTTGTACTCATGGTGGCCCTGAATCATGCTGTTCCCATCTTCATCTTGTATCCTGGCTTGCAACATTATGTGTTACTACTGACTTCTGCAATTGTATTCGCTCTCCACTCGTGCTTCTCCACTCTTTTTGACTGCTTACTCTCTTTTCTCTCCTCCTTTCCCTTCTCCCTTTTCCCATCTCCTCCCCTTACTTTCTTCTATGCACTTACTCTATCAGAATCGTCCCTGGACCTAATATGATAGCAACCTCGGCTGTTTCCTCCACCCTCCCATTACTTTTTTTTTCCTCCCCACCAACCCTTCAGCACTATCTGAAATGTCGTCAGGCCTAGTATGATAGTCGCTTGTTGTGTTCCTCCCCTCCCTTTCTGCACCCCTCTCACTCACCTTTGTTTTTCTCCGGCTCTACCAGAAATGTCGTCAGGCCTAGTACGGTAGTCGCCTGTCTGTTTCCATTTCCTTCCCACTCTCCCTCTCCCTTCCTTATCTATGTCTTAGCTCTTGCACTATCTGAAATGTCGTCAGGCCGAGTACGATAGTTAATTTCACATCCTTACTGTTCATGGCCTGTAAGAATGTGGTTGTATTTTCCCTTGTTCCCTCCCTTGCCTTGAAGCGCTTTGAAACACATTGTGTATAGGCGCTATATAAATAAAGGATCATATCATATCATATCTTATCACCCAGCAGTGCCAGACCTTTTAGGCACAGCGGACATGGCAGCCAGACGCAGAGTTTGCCGCCCCGGAATCAAGGGTGCTGGTGAGCTTCCCGGCACCCTTGTTTCCAGACTGCCAAACTCCTAATGAGGCCCCAGGCCTTTTCCCTCTTTTAGGAAGTTGAATCTGGTTTTGCTCGGTGGTAACTGTGATACTGCTAACTGTGTCTCATTAGGCTTCTCCCACTCCCTTGTTCTCCTCCCCGTTGGGAGTCCCTGTCTACTGTTGATTGTACTTGCCTGCCCCTTCTGTGTCTTCCCTACTGTGTGACCCCCCTCTGGTCATCCTGTACTATGCAGCACTGGGCTGTGCATCAATCCTCTCTCTTCACTCCATCCTCCTCCAACTCCCCCCTGTCACCCTCTATGGTGCTTTCCATTTCCCCTATCTTCTCCAACTGCTACTCTATCTCCTATCCTATCCCTTTCACTTAGTCGGGAATGAAGAAGTTCAAGAGGGTCATCATGGTCTGCAACCCAGACCTCCCTATAGTTGATACCCACATCAGTGCTTCCCCCAGACAGACTCTTACTGACATCCTCTTTGTCGTTCCATCTCCAGGAATATGGACCCATCATATGGTCTCTGTTCTCTCTCCTTTTTCCTACTCTCCCATTAAAGTTGGCAATCAGTGGGAGGTCCTCTGGCCCCCTTCATTCCTCTAAGACCATCATTAATGTCTATCTGGATTGCACCGTCTTGGTCCAGGGCCCTCAGCCCAATCTCCTTTTTGGTAGGTGTGTCTCTTGTGTTATCAAATTTCTTCCTTCTCCTGGACCTGCTACCAGCACCTCTTGGGTTCCTCCGTCACCTCCTTCTTCCAACACCTCTCTGACACCCTCCTCTTCCTCTTTGGCTACTCTGCCACCTCCTTCTACCACCTATGGCACCTCTACCACTTCCACATGGCATACCTCAAGCATGTACCCCTCCACGGAAGTCTTTCAAATGTGGCCACCTGCTCCACGCCGCTACTCTCAACTCTTGCTCTGCTGTCAAACACTCCTCTGACATCTGCCACCTCCTCCAAGAAAGTGACCCGGATGTCCTCGCTCTCACCAAGACTTGGTTCAGGGCTAGCTCTGTCACAAGTTTTGACACTCTCCTCCCTGTGGTTACAAGATCCTCTCTGAACCCAGAACCAACCGTCCCACAGGTGAGTAGCTCTGATCTTTCGAGAGTGGATCCCTGCTTCTGTCATTCCTATACAGGCCTACTCCTCCTTTTAATGCCTGGTCTGCTGGCTCTATATCTCTCCTGGCCACTCTCTGACTGTGGCACCATCAACAGGCCACCTGGCTAGCTCTCCCTCTACCTCTCCCTCCCAAATATTCTGCATCTGAGAGCTCAATATCAACCTGGATGCTTCTAATCCCTCCCCAGGTCTCCTCCGTAACCTCTGGAATACTTTATCCCTTTAAACTGTACCCCCTGATCCAACCCACTGTGCTGGGTATACATTGAATGATCACATCTCCTCAGACATCCCCCTCTCAAACCCTCTTACCACTCCTCTCTCTTGGACTGACCACTTTCTGCTCTCCTCTCACCTGACGCCCTCTGTCCCCCAGCCTAAGCCCACCCCAGCACTGCTACCTATCATTTTGTTCATTCAGCCAATGAACCATGTGTCAGTGGATGCTTTTGCCTTCTCCTCCTAAGCCTGAGGCTGGCTAACACTCTGACACAATCCTCTCTAACCTGCATCTTTCTATCTTCAACACTCGTGAAGTCCTTGTTCCTGTCATGAGAATTCGTCTGAAGCCTACCTCCAAGTGCAACTCTTAGTATGACTCTGAACTCAACACCATGAACCACAAGTGTAGGGTGACTGAGAGGAAGTGAAGAACTTTGGGCACATCCTCTGACAAACTGGCCTGCTGCCTGCTCAAAAGGCAACCCAGATTCTCTGTCCTGTCCAAGAAGAGAGCCCACATCCAAGCCTGCGTCTCTGCGGCCTCTAACAACACAGCTGCACACTTTAAAATCTGCAAGGAGCTGGCCAATCCTTCAGCAGTCTCCACCTCTACTGTTCCCTCCCAATACCGCTGTACGGCTCTGGCTTCTCAACTCACCACTAAAACTCAGGACATCCTGTCCGCCCTCTCCTGCTCCCTTCTCCTCCTCTCTTCAACTACACCTCACAAGGTTTCTAGACAAGTCTGATCTATGATAGTGTCACCCAAACAGGTACTCCCCTGCTCCTTCAGAACCATCAAGGACCACCTTGAAACCCTTGCTCCAGACTTGGCAGATTTCTGCAATCACTTGTTTGCCACTGGAACTTTCTCCTCTCTCCTCAAGCACTCCCTTGTGCACCCCCGCCTTAAAAAGCCTTCTGCCAAACCTACCTGTCCATCAAACTGTCACCCAATCTCTATCACTCCTTTACTGGGCAAACTCCTGGGAAAGCTGGCCTACTCCCAGCTTACTCTCTGCGCTGAATCTGTTGGTAGTCTCCATGAGAATTAGTCTGGCTTCAGGGCAGCCAGAGGCACAGAAACTGCTCTCCTGAACACCAGTAAAGATCTGAACTCTAATCTTGACTCCAGACTTCGTTCTGCCCTCATCCTCCTTGACCTTTCCTCTGATTTTGACACAGTCAACCATGCCATCCTGATCAATCAACTCCGTGAGGACCTGGTCATCACAGATAAGGCCCTGGAGTGATTGTCATCCTTCCTCCTGGACTGACCCTCCCAGGCCCAACTTGGGTGCTTTCTCTCCACCACCTCTCTCTCCACATGTGGTGTTTCCCAGGGCTCCAACCTCTTCAATGTCTACTTGACCCCTTCGGCCCATCTTATCTCTACCTTCTCTAACTTTCAGTGTTATGTGTTTAAGCACCGGAGTACTTATTCTCCTGGACCTCTCTGCAACCTTTGATATGGTGGATGACGAAATCTTGGTGACTGGGTTGAAGCAGGGAGGGTTCACTGGCTTGCTCTTGGCATAGGTCTTTCTTGGAGGCCGCTCTCAGTGTCCTTTCAAGCGTGTCTCTCTTCTCCTATGGAGTTGTCCTGTGGAGTCCCGCAGGGGATGGCCTTATCCCCTCTTTTATTTAATTTGTATGTGCGTATGATGGCCGACCTCAGTACAGAATGCAGAATACTTGTCTATTCTTATGACACGCAGCTAATATTTCGGCAGGACTGTTCTCAAGCTGCATCCCCCATGAAGTTGTGTGACTACTTGGAGAAAGTGGGCAACTGGATGGCGGCCAATTGGCTACTGTTGAACGGAAACAAAACTGAGGTGCTGGTGGTTTGGCCCCCTGCAAGGGACCACCTCTGGAATTCACAATATTGGCCTGTATCACTTGGTCCTTGCCCAGCCCCCTGTGCCTTTGTTAAGAGTTTGCAAGTAAAACTCCTGCCAAATGGATCAAAGGAAGCCCAGCAAAATTCTTCCCCTGATTCCCTCGGAGAACAGCATTACACTGGTCACTTTTACTACAATGGGTTCCTTAGATTATTGTAATGGTATTTATCTTGGACAACCGAGGTACCAGCTCTGCAGGTACCAGCGGCTGCAGGTCCTTCAGAGTTCTGCAGTGCATCTGGCACTTAAGGCTCCTCGTTTGACTTCTTCTGTCGCTCTTCTCCACCGGTTGCATTGGTTGCCGGTGGCAGCGCGGATCGACTTTAAGATTCCTTGCTCTGTCCATCGAGCTGTACACAATGTCAGTCCATACTACCTTAAGAAGAAACTGGAAAGGTCCGGTCCAGTAAGAAGCCTCTGGTCTGAATCTCGAGTACTTCTTAAGATTCCAAAATGCCAACATAAGCGGTCGGGTGGCTGCTTCTTCTCAGTACTGGCCCCCAGTCTGTGGTGCGCCTTGTCGTTAAATCTGAGATTACTCGATGAGTATCTCTCCTTCAGGAAAGCCCTGAAGACTCATCTGTTCAGCTATACCAATAATAATAATACTAATAAAATGCGGATGACAGCTCTTTCTGCTCTTCTCAGCCTCCTCTACTCTCTCGCTCATTCCTAATTGTCTATCCATGATTTAGGATTTGGGTGCCTCCAAAGATCTCTGCCTTAATACCAGAACAACTGAAATAATTCTCTTTTGGACCCCTGCTCCTGCTTTCCCTGTCTCACTCTGTCCACCCGCCTTGGGCCCTCTTTCTTCATCTTTCTGTGAGGCAAAAAACCTTGATGTCATCTTTGACTCTACTCTCTCCTTCTCTCCTCACATCACAGACCTAGGGAGGTCAGTCAGAAAGTGCATGAGACCGTGAGACAGGAAATGTGTGCTGCAACAAAAAAACAGCAAGCATGGGGAAACAACTGCATTCCGGTGGCAGAAGTGGAGCATGAAATGAGAGCAGAGAGTGGGCCTCATTACAAGTTTGGTGGTAGCCTTGCCAATAAAACCAGCAGGCTGTCACCAAAATTTAAATTCTTTCAGGCCCCTGGCAATGGGGAAGTACAGGGCCATTATAACCCTGGTGGACACTGTATTTCCCCATTGCCAGGGGCCGGGAACTTTTACTCCCCATTCCCATTTGAGCCCTATAGGGATTCAGAATGGTGCTGGTGCATCCGACATGCTCTGCTCGCAGGTGCCGGTACGCCCGCCAGTTCCGACCTGGTGGGTGTAAAGGTACCCGCGAGCAGAACTCGCAGATTGCCGGTCCGGTAACTACTGTACCGGCAAGCTTACTGGTACCATAGTTACCGGACCGGCAAACATGTAATGGGGCCCAGTGTGTGACTGCATATGCTGGTGGGTGTGTGAGCATGACATGGGAGTGACACAGCAATTAAATAATAAATGCGCAAGTGATGTGTCCAGGCCACCCATCCACAGTGAGGCCACCTCCAACCACAGCACCAACAATGCAAAATATGCAACAGTGAATAGAGTATGAGCACATAAACAATTCCAAGCATGTACAAAGGGGACATATGAACAACAGTGAATCTGAAATGAAAACAATGTGAACGCGTGTAAATACACATGAACAGGTGGCAATCCATCCACAATGAGAGTCAACCAAAATATACATAACACACATCACTGCAACCATGCCTGTATGTACATCAACACACATGCAACAGACGCCTCCACGCCAACCACACTGACACACTGATGCCAAACACACAGTGATGCTGCACACGTAATGGAAAATGAAAATCATCCAGTACAGCTTCCATTCGTCTGTTGGCCTCACCCCCACATGTCAGACACATGTGAATTCCTGCACCAACAAACATCACAGCATCAACATGACACACACAGACATGCCACAATATACATGACCTGCAATGAAGAGATACACTGTGTGAAATGTAAACAATAAAATGCGCAGCCAAATGAACCACATGAAGAATGGAATGTACTCATAAAAAACATGTATTGAATAAACCCATATACACAAAAAACAGGGAAGGCATGTCCCAGAAGTCTGAGGTAAAAGAAGAAAACAGAAATGTACCCTATTCCTTAACAAAGATATACATGAAAAACTGTGCTTTAATGTCACTGAAGTACGGGGGAAAAGAAAACAACAAAAATTAAACCTATACCTAAAGAACTATGCACAAAGGCAGCCGACTAGTCCTCCTCACCAATTTGACAACCTGTCGACCAGGGCTGATTCACAGGCCACATTCTCCTCCCTCAGGTGGGCCACCATCGTTGCCTGGAGGGCTTACAGGGTGGACAACAAGTGTTGTTCTGCATCCTCTGCCGACCTGCAAGAAACCTCCAGGATGGCAGCCCACCTCCATGGCTGATGCAGCAGCACCTCAGCCTGGCTATCATCTCCTGAGTCTTCCATTCCTGCTGTCTCTCTGCAAGTAGCTGGCTCTGATAATGCTGGAACACGGAATAAATGGCTGTATTTCCTCCTGGGGTCTCCCTAAAGGAAAGTTACCAGACCTATTTTACTTGGATTTTGACAGTGTGACATGGTATTCCCAGCAACTTATCTATGAGGCTGGGCTAATGCCTGTTCAGCTATAAACATGCCAAATGAAATACCGCACACTCACACACTGTCTAGCTACAGAGATCAAAATAGATAATTCTCATGAAAACCTTTACCATTACACATTTGCCTTTGTTAGCAGATTAAAGACAATTAACCAAATGCTATGAAATGTTTCAGACACTAAATTATTTTTATAATGTGCTTTTTTCTTGAAAGATAATTTACCACTTGTACACTGCAACCATTTCATTAAATATTTGTGTCTGTGTGCATGAAAGTGGAGAAGCAGGAAGAAAGAAAGAAAGAAAGAAAGAAAGAAAGAAAGAAAGAAAGAAAGAAAGAAAGAAAGAAAGAAAGAAAGAAAGAAAGAAAGAAAGAAAGAAAGAAAGAAAAAGAAAAAAAAACAATTTCAAATAATAGAATTAACTCTAGACAGCACACCCCGACCTTGGATTGTGAGACTTGGCAGAAGCCACGCTTCATAGTAAAATCTTGTAACTTTTAGAAATGCATTTGCTTGTGACATCGAAACATTACACATGGAGGAGCCACATTCTGGTTAACTAAAAAAAGCTACATCCGTTCAAGCATGCCTCAGTTATGGACTGGCATATCTACCTCCGACACGGGAAGACTCTTGCTCTGCTATCTCTGGAACACCCTGCTTGAATGGTTTGGTAGCAAATGCAGTGTCACGACCACTGCACACTCCAGCAGCCCACAGGAATGACACTATTTCTACACCAGGATATCTGCTTCCCCAGTCTCCTGCAGTCTTCCTGCTATCTCCCAGTAAGTTTCTGCAGCTCTGGTCTGCCTGTCTCCTGCCAGTTTCCTGCTCATCTAACTACACGCCCTCTCTCTCCTGAATTTAAGTACTATTCCTGTCAATCAACAGGACCTGCCTCCTTTCGTGACATGCACCCATCACCCGAGCTGGCCTCAGTTCTTTTCTCCTTGAAAATATTTTTACAAAGATATCTGCAACAATTGCTTCCTGCACATACAATGGTGCTTTTTGAACAGTGCATTTTTTCCTCGCAGTTTGTGTAAAGAAATCACAGCCAGTAAAATGTATTTGCACATTTTCTCTCCATTGTAAAGAAGCACGTCACTTTTGACATCTCATCTGAGCCCACTTTGCACTGACTTGTTAATGACAGGTTACAAATTATGGGGGAGTTGTTGTAAATTGATTAGTTCAGGTTAGTATGTACATAGTGCAAACCAGACACATGACCTGTTTCCCTGAACTAGATCATTTTGAAATAATGCCATTGCCAGAATGTGTGCCTTTCATTTGCAATATGCATCAGCCATTCATGATGTCTGTATTTTCACATGAACCCCTTGCCACTATTTACTATTTCATACATCTTCCCTCCTTTTTCTACTGCTGGTATCCCCTGGGATATCACTTCAGGGGAAAATAAAACCCTTCAAAATGTGTTTGCCGTACAAAATCTTTCCTTCCCCATTTTCATGAAAGCCAGAATCATCACCCTCATCTTAATAGTGAGAACAATTAGCCATCCCAAAACCAGTATGAACCTGTATGAACTGCCAATATCACCAAACCTCTCTCAACCCATGTCCCCCAATTAAATGTATTCCCCTCCATCAAACCTAGACTGTTCACAATAATGTTATCCTTTTTTAATGTCATCCTAATTGTATGCACCTTCTTATGATTCAATAAGAATTCCACATCTGGATCAATTGGAAAAGTATTCTTCTGAAAACAATATTGTCTTCCTTCCCCTCCCATAGGTCACCATCACCATGAAACAGAGTTAACCCACCTACTGAAACTACTGTATCCTTTGGAACAGGCAAGTAGAACACAGTATTTGCAACTGTTTCACTATAAAAGACCCATGGTTAAAATGAGTAATTGTATAATTCTTTGTGGATGTGCTTACCAACCACTTATCCTTAATTAATTTAGCGTGGGCTAGTTCCTCAATCCCGGGATTACTAATGACCACTTCACATCCCCCATATAACCCATGATCTTATTTCTACTCACAAATAGCATCTGCTGAATCAGGAATAAATGGCTTGTCTGGACATATATATTTTTGCTCTTTGAATTTCACACAAGTATCCACATTTGGAATCAGGTAAACATCAGGTTCCCAGGATTGAAATGCTATCATCCGTGGTGTATTAATCTAAATATATTTCCCACACTGCGAAAAACCTACATCATGTATCAATCTGTTTTGATAAATTAACTCAGGAGCAATGTATAGAGTACATCATAAAAACCCTGTTTCCATCCTTTCTATGTTTATGTATAGCAGCATTGTACTTCCCATCTCAAACGCAATCTTCTCCTGTATAATTTCCACTTCCCTTTGTGTGATCCATGTTATGATTTGATGGATGATAACACATTACACAATGTACAAAGGTACATGTCCTTGAATTAACTGTGATATGGCATTTTGAACTTCCCGCAAATACTTTCCCAGTAACCTTTCAATTGGGTTTACCACATTTACAATATCATGCAGCACTTTATCATGTTTATCAATGACATTAGTACTATGCTCCACAATTTTGACTTGTTCATGTAAAATTAAAATTGTTTCATTCACATATTTAAATTGCTCATATTGTCCACCTCTAATTCCATATAACGTTTGTTGTAGTGTTCTCAAATTGTGTGTTAACTCCTGTGTTTTAGCACTTAAAGTACGCCAAGACACAGCATTGTCTGTGGACATCGTTGTGCCCACCACTGCACCAATGATGGTCATCACAATAGAGGCCACGAGTAATCCTGGAACCTAATTCCCTCTTCTCTTTATACCAGATGAATTCACAAAAGCCTTTTCTAATTGCATTACTATTTCTCTGGTTGTCCTCTGAGCTTCCTCCTTGCGCAGCTGCACACATTCTTTCACCTGACCCGATGCAATTACGGTTTAATTTAAAAATCTTTCAATGATAACATCAGGGTTTAGACTGATATACATATTTTGGCATATTAATCTCATGTTACCCAAGATGAATCCTGGCGCTTCCTCAACCACAATCCCGAATGCCGGTCCGGACTCTATCACAACCTGTGCTTTTGCGACCCTAGTACTTGACATGCTCAGCACTAATAGTACCAGAAATAGCCAGTTCTCATGTCCCGGTCATTATCTTCAGAGTCTCTGAAGACTTTGGGCCTCATTAAGAGGCTGCCGGCAGCTGTGGCTGTAACACAGGCACGGCTGCCGCCGGTATTAATTTTTTTCCGGCACCAACAAATGGGCAATTACCAGGTCATTACCGCCTTGCCGGACCGGGTATTTGCCCTTTCATGGGCTCTGGAAAAAATTCTTCCCCATTCCCATTTGGCCTCATGGGGCTCAATGGGAATGGGGAGGTCAGATGGACCGCCACCGTTAATAAGGGTGCCGGTGCATCCGACATGCTGTGCTTGGGGGTGCCTTTCATTCCGGAAATTCAGACCTGGCGGAATGAAAGACACCCGTGAGCACAACTCAGAGTTTGTATCGTTGTATCCGGATCGGCAAGCTCGTAATGAGGCCCTTTATCTTCACCCCTCCTCTTCGGTCTAAGGGGCTTTCCCGGGGCTTCCGATCCAGTGGCATCCTCCAGGGGTCCAGCGCTCCAAGGATATGGCACTGTCGGAGCAATCAATTAGTTTTCTAGAGTGAAAAGAAAAAAACAAGTTCAGTACCTAGCACAATACATTTTTCATCCCTCTTCCACTGGAACACCCAAAAATAAAATTGGATCATTGTTATCCTTCCACCACGGTTACCCATCCACCATACTGGAACACATGAAAATAAATGTATCATAATACATATCAAAACATACATATCATATTATGCAACCAAACTATTTTCAAAAATATATATCTCCCGACATTATAACTCTTCATACCAGAGGCCCTTAGCATTTTCCAGGTATCATTAAGTTTTACCTTTATTCCCTGGTTAGAGCTACCTTCCACTCTACACTCATTATTTTCCCTTTAACTAGCCACAACTTGCTCAAGCCTTTTCACACCATGTTTCGGGTGGAAAGGCTTTATTTGATTTACATGGACAAACTGTTCCACTGTCATCTCACCCTCCTTTTTAACTATCCTGTGCACCACGGGGGAGACCTTGGGCTTCATTAAAATAGTGGTGGGAACGGTATGAACGGTGCCGGTAAGGCACGGGCACCGTTCATACTGTCCCGTCGCATTACGAATTCTGCTCCTGGGTTCCTGACAGCTCGCCCGGTCTTACCTGGCGGGCTGTGCGGCACCCGCGAGCAGAACTCGTGATTGCGCCGGCACTGTTATCAACGGTGCCGGTGCAACCATGCTCCCCACCCCCATTCTGCCCTATAGGGCAGAATGGGGATCGGGAGCCCAGCAGTACCGCCACCCGCGAATGGGCAATTACCGGCCCATTCTTATTTATTTATTTATTTGCATTTGTTGAGCACGCATCAGCCCGAAGGCATCGTGGCACTGGTTACAGACAATTTAACTTAGTTACAAAAGTGATAAGAACAGTGGCAATCATATATATAGTCAGGTAGTGAGCATGCAGGGGGTCAGATGAAGAGGAGGGTTTTAAGTTTTTTGTGAAAAGTGAAAAGAGTTTTCTGTTCTGATGTCTGTGGGTAGGGCATTCCAGAGTTTGGCGGTTATGTATGGCAAACCTAGTCCTCCCGCTTTGGCTTTGTTGATGTGGTGAGTGTGCAGAAGGCTGATGTAATGCGTTCAGGTGGGTCTGGAGTGGGTAGGTATGGATAAGGTTAGGGCTAGATATGCCGGAGCTGAGAAAGATAGGCATTTGTGGGTGAGTGTGAGGATTTTGAAGCTGATGCGTTCTTTGACAGGAAGCCAATGGGCTACCTGTCGAGCCTGGGTGATGTGTTCTCTTTTGGGAAGGTTTAATGCTCCTCTGAGCGCATTGTTCTGCGTGATTTGAAGACTGTTTAGATTGTGTTTGGAAGTACCTGCTAGGAGGGCATTACAATAGTAGCTCTGGCTATTGAGAGGCAGTTGGGCTTGGATAGTTAAGGTTTGATTGCATTTATAAGTTTAGTGGTGTGTGCTGAGGTGGCAGTGATGGCACTGACCTGTCTGGACATGGATAGTATGGAATCTAGGTAGACGCCTAGGGTCTTTACTGACGTGGCAACAGGGAAGATGGTGTTATCAATGGTGAAGTTGGAGTATAAATTGTCTAGCTTGGCTAGTGTGGTTTTTAGACCTAAAATGATGATTTTGGTCTTCTCTCTATTTAAGTACAGGCCGTTGGCTGCCATCCAAGCATGGATGGTGGTGTATATTGAGTGAAGTGCTTGGGCATCTTTAGTGTATGAGCCAGTGAGTGGTAAGAGCACTTGGGTATCATCAGTGTAGTTGGTATACGCGGTACCCAAGGCGTCCAGCTTGTCAAAAAAGGGCTTCATAAACAGGTTGTATAGTGTGGGTACAGTGCATGAGCCCTGCGGGACTCCACAGTGAATGGTGGTAGGGGCAGCATGGGCTATGTCTGAGAAAACATTCATTGCCCTGCCCTCGAGGAAGGATGAAATCCACTGCACAGCTTCTATGGAGAAGTTGGCTGAGTGTGTAAGTTGTGATGTGAGTGTGTTGTGATCTACAAGATCAAAGGCAGCTGAGAGGTCTAGGAGTAGCAGGAGGGCAGGCTTGCCTTTATCCATGATTTGTGTGATCTGGTTTTTGAGGTCTACCAGTGCTGTCTCCGTGCCATGACCTTTGCGAAATCCAGATTGTCTAGATCCAAGAATAGAGTTGGTTTCAAGGAAATGTTGGATTTGGCAATGGGCGGCTTTATCCAGGATCTTAAGGAGGAATGGCACTGTGGTTATAGGTCGGTAGTTGTTGGGCTGAGTAGGGTCGAGGGTATTTTTTTTAGAAGTGGGCATACCCAAGATTCTTTGAGGCTAGCAGGGACGATTCCGGTTCTGAATGAAGCATTAATACATGCTGTTATAAGTGGTACAAGGAGGTCTGGGCAATCCTTTCTAGGTGTGGGAGGACAGATATCTCCTTTACACATAGAGGGTTTTAAGTTTTTGAGGATGTTAGAGACTTCTAATTCTGAAATATCTTTAAAAGTGAAGAGCCATTTAGAATTGGTAGGTGTGGGAGAGGGGTTAGATAGTTTAGGCCCATGAGAGAGGGCTTGGTGTTTGTGATGACCCTTAATTTTGCTCTGAAGGAGCTCTATTTTGTTTGTCTTGGCCGCTTGGATGCTAGAGCACCAGGCTTCGTCTTTAGTGATCTCATCTGGTGTATTGGGGGGAGGTGTGAGTTTTTTGAAAATGGCAAAGATTTCTTTTGATTGAGATTTAGCATTGGTGATGTGGTCATTGAAGGAATTGGTTTTGGCATTGGTGCTGGCATCTTTGTGTAGTCAGGAGATTTTGTTAAAGCAGTTTTGTGTGTCCTTGCTGGGGTGTGCTAGCCAGTTTTTTTGGGCCTCCCTTTTGTGGGAGCATAGGGACTGAAGTTCATCTGTTAACCACGAGTTAGTGTGAAGAGTTGTTTTGCCTGTTTTGGGTTCAAGAGGAGCAATGGCGTTAATGGCTCTGGATAGCGCTTCTTTGTAGGTGTCTGCTAAGGTGTTAGGGTCTTTGGAGAAGGGTGGGGCTAGTGCAGGGATGTTGAGGTGTGGGCTAAGGATGTCCTCTTTCAGTTTTTTGGAGCTTCTTGCGAGTGGTGGTGGGGCAGGAGTGAGGATTTTGGTTTTAGAGGAGGTGGGTAGGGTGAACTCGATGCAGTTGTGATCTATCCAAGGTAGCGGTGTGTTAGCTGTGATGGAGGTGAGGCAGTTATGGTCAGCGACCCAATCGAGGGTGCAGCCTTTGGTGTGTATTGGGCCAGACACTTTTTGTGTAAAGCCCAATTCGTTAAGTTCCTTGGTGAGGGAGCTGGCAGCTTTATCTTTAGGGTCATTGGACCCTAGGTTAAGATCACCGGGAAGTAGGGTCTTAGTGGAGCCTTTGATGTGGTTGCTTAAACAATGCAGGAGGTGGCCCTGGAAGTCCAGTGGGAGGCCTGGAGGACAATAGAGTGTGTGAATGTTGATGGTGCAGTTGGGGGACAGAGCAAGTTTGGCAGATAGCATGTCGGAGTTTCTGTCCCAGGGGGTGAGTGATGGGTCTAAGGGACAGAGTTTCTTTGGAGATGAGAGCTACCCCACCTCCTACATGTGCAGATTTATCTTTCCTATGGATAGTATAACCTGGTGGGAGTGCCAGAGCAATGGGTGGACCTGATGCTTCATGGAGCCTTGTTGCCCTGATGGCTAGTAGGTCAAGGTTAAGGCAGTCTAAGAGATCATAAATTTCGAGGGCACGCGCCGGGAGTGAGCGGACATTTAAGAGGGCACATTTGAGAAGAGGTGTCGGCGTAATATTGGGCTTAGGGCTAGTGCGGAGGCTGGCTGTTTCTGAGGTGGTGGAGGGTGTGAGTACACACGGTGGTGGTAGTGATGGTGTGCAGCTAGATGAAGTTGTGCGATCAGTGTCTGGAGTGTCGTCGAGGGTGGAGCGTGAACCTAGGTGTAGATTGCGGAATGCTGTGGCTATAGGGTGGCATCTGATGTCTAGTGGTTGTGTGGGGGTTCTGAGTCTGGAGCATCTGAGGCTGAGTGAGCAGGGGGTGGCAGTGGATGTGTGCGTGCCTGTTGGAGTGAAGGTGCATGTGGGTATGATGGTAGGGAGGAGCAGAGCAAGTGAGATGTACTGTGGTAGTGGCAATATGCTAGTGGTATTGGAGTTTGTTTTGATGGGAAGGAGAATGGATAACATTCAGAGTAGGCTAATAACATTCAATGTGGACTGCTAGATACATGTTAAGATAATGAGAATCAATACAAGGACTGTATAAGTAATCGTGTGAGGGATATGTTAGCTAGGGCACAGTATGCTAGATCAATAAAGTAGGTATGATGTGGAGGGGAGGTACAATAGTGATTTGAAGTTTATTAGCTTAGAAGATCGTGATGTGATGGCCTGGTTCGCTAAATAGCATGGTAAGATCTTGGCACGGAGGGTTAGTTCAGTGCCCAGCAGGCATGTAGGAATACGCTGCAGCACTAGTGTGGCATGGGCATGAGGAGCATGCAGGGCAGAAAGTTAGCCAGGGTGGGCTGATTTCAGGCAGTACGGCCTAGGTTGGTAGTGGTATTTTCGGTTAGTATGTTGAGTTAGTGAATGAAAAAAATGTACGTACGACAGGGAATGCTGTGCGCGACAGTAAAGCAACCTAAGTGAGGTGTACTCACGGGTATGCGCCCTCCTGGTGGCCTTCCATGGACAGCCGCAGACAGCCAGATGGCCTTAGTAGTCCGGCCTTGAGAGGCGGGCTTGTTGGCTCTCGCCTTCCGGTTCACCCGGCGGCAGATTAATTGCTGGATTGGCCAATGGGGCCTAAGAGACGTGAGGCAGGACGTGTAGATCCTGTTGCTAAGTGACAGAATAGCATCTCAATACACGGCGGCCATTTCTGTGGGGCCGAGTGGACCGCCGAGTAGGAAATAAATGCAACGCTGGTTTGGGACGCAGGCTTCGCAGCAGACATCAGTGGAATAACGTGGCAGATTAATTACTGTAATGGGCCGGTAATTGCCCAATCGTGGGTGGCGGGGCCGGTAGCGAGCATGGCAGTAGCCGTGCCTGCCATACAGGTATGGCTCCTGCTTTGCTCGTAATGAGGCCCCTTGTCTATTATTCAAAAGGGACCTTGCCATGCAGCAAGGAATTTAGAATTGTTATACTTGCCCTTTCCAAAGTTAAACTTAGAAACCTCTTCTCCCACCTCGTAATCCTTCACAGATATCTTCCTATCATAATATGTTTTTGCACTATCAGTGGCCTTCTCCAGATTCCACTGTACAAATGTAAATGCATGTTGTAAGTGCTTCCTCAACTCTTCCACATATTTGTGAATTGTGGAGGCATTTACAAGTGTCTGCTCATGGGTCCTGTACAGTAGATGTTGTGGTAACACCATTTTTCTTACTGTTAGTATTTCATGAGGGCTTAAATGTGTTTATTTAGTGGGAGACAGTCTAATGGCCATCAATACTCAAGGCAGCCAAAGGTCCCAACTAGAACCTGCTTCAGCCACAAATTTCATTACTTTGTCAACAATTGACCTGTTGTTCCTTTCCACTCCACCTGAAGAAGAAGACCGATATGAAATGTGTAGTTACCTTTTCACACCCAACATTTGCCAAATTTTGGTCAGTAATGCACTAGTGAAATAACTTCCCCGGCCTGACTTGAAATTGTGCACATATTAGACACCCTCTGGTGTATAGTTCAACATATTGGGACATATGTGGCCAATGGGCATAATCCTTTAAAATTTCCAATGTTTTCTCGGAACCCCTGTGTCCTGCAGTTATCACATCATGTGCATGATGTAACTTCAGTCTCGGAAATGACAAGGGCACCACCCATTGGATTTGACCTGTCACGGATTCTCTAATCATCAACCCATCTTGTAACCTATTTTTCTTTTTTAGTTTTTTAGCAATACCCTCAATTCCCTTTACAATCTTTTTCAGTCAAAGGATTTTGTCCTGCATCTATCAAGTGATTATAGAATATGCCTAAAATGGGGTCCTCCTTTTGCACTTTAATCAGGTCCTGATCTAGGGTTGCAAAACTCCATTTCACCACAGGCTGTTCAACTACTTTTGGAGATTTTAAGCATGTTATCACATCTGCCTGTATTTCACCAAATAGACATTCAATAGGAAACAACTCTCCCATCACCGCTACAATTTTGGCTAACTGATCTGCTTGTCATTCCCCTCCTTGTCCTCATCTAGCATCTTTAAATGGCCTTGGATCTTTCTCCAATATATTATTAAATTATTTTCTGATACAACTTTGTCTATAGCTTAAATCATCTTGCCATGTTTAAGAGGTTTTTAGTTATAGGTGACCATACCTTTTACCTTCCTGCCAGGTAAATATTCTATACAACTATTTTGTGCATAATCAGAATCGGTCACTACAACTATCTCTTTGAGTTTGTTTTCAACTGTGGTAGCGACTGCTGTGTAAATAGCAGCCAATTCTGCAATCTGACTACTTCTAGACCCGATCCTCATGCTTACTCTTGGAATATTGTCACATTTAAACCAGATATTTCCTATTCCTGCCACAAGCTCTTTTTTGTGTTATATTCCACATGGTATGCACACCCATTTACATACACAGTTGGTAAATCCCTACATACTTCCTCATTGAATACTTTGTGCAGGGACTGTTCAAATTCATTCAACATTCGGTGCACATTCAGCTGCACAATCATGCAAATCTGCTAGCACTTGGGAAACTGGGCTCTTTTTATTTTGTCCATATCTTACTTCCACAGTAATATGGAAGTGCCATCGTCCTGGAAGTAATTCTGGACTGTGCCAAATTCCCTGATCTAATTCTCTTGCTTTGCAGAAACCGTAGAGGTTGGTGATTTGTTTCAATAATTACTCTTTCCCCTTGAATGATGGGATGAAAATGTTGCAACGCCCAGAGAGTGGTTAGGAGTTATTTCTCACAATCACTGAACTTAGTTTCAATCTGAGATAAGGCCTTGCTAGCATATGCAATAGTTTTGTAATTCACACCATGCCTTTGAGATATAACTGCTGACATACACTGGTCAGTGAACCCTATCTCTGCAAAGAAATCCTAGATCTTTATGGGATACGCCAGGCATGGCGCTTTCATAAGAAATTCTTTCAGCCTAGCCACCACTTCACATTGCTCCTTTTCCCAATTCCAGGGTACATTCTACTTTAATAATCCGGTTAGAGGTTGGGTAATCCCTGCATAATTTTCAATACATTTCCTGTTGTAGCATGTCATCCCTAATAAACCCTTCAATCCTTTCAAATCAGTAGGATATTTCAATTTCTGTATTGCCTCCACCTTTTTCTTTTGTGAATTCAACCAATTCTCAGTCACCTCATGACCTAAGAAGTTCACTTTCTTTTTACACCATTGTGCTTTCTCTAAAGATACCTTGGCTTCCGCCTTCTGTAACTGGCAAAGCACATGTCTAATCTCATCAAATTACTTTTCAGGTTCTCATTTTTACTTAGCACATCATCTACATAAACTATTGACCTCCTCTCTGCTGCATCTGGGAGCGTCTTCCTAAAAAATATTCCAAATTCACTCCCACTATTGATATAACCGAAAGGTGTCCGGGACCATGCATATTAGGAATTGTCAAAAGAAAAAGCGAACAAATTTTGGATATCTTCCACCAGTGGTATACACTAGTATCCAGCAGTAACATCTAATGTGGTAAACACCTTTGACCCGTGGACCTGCGCAAGACCCTGATCAATAAATGGGAGTGGCCATCTTGAAACCGGTACTCTCTTATTTTACTCCCGTAGGTCTGCACACACACGCTATTGACCATTATTTTTCAGTACACCCAATATGGGAGTATTTGAGGTGCTATGATTGGGCCTAATAATCCCTCTAGATTGTACATTCTTAATTATCTCAGCTAATGATTCCAAACATGCCAGGGGCAACTGATATTTTTGCACAAATACTGATTCCCTATGATGTCCCTCTGGTAATGTGGCAACATGCAAATCAGTTAGGCCGCAATCATACACATCTTTGGCAAAACCCTCTTTAAATTCCCTAAATACTTTCCTCAATTGGTCCTTTTCTTCTTCATTTGTGCATGCGTCTGCAGACTGAACCTGCTCTAATGAAGGAACCTCTGTCCTCTCCTTTAACCGTGTAGCTGTATCTCTTTGGAGAGTTGACACATTTAAATATCTTTGAAAAATGACCTCCATTTCAAAATGTTGTTTTTCTGTTTTATTTTCCTTAAAATCAAATAGGATGCAATAATCTTGGTGAGAGCACACTGTCTCACTTGATTCATAAGGATACACAGACTGAATTTTAAATATTCCTTTAGGTTGAGAATCCAAAGACGCTGGAAACTAGCCCTGTGCATTCACATATCTTGCTGGGATGTTCCCAATCACTGTATTATTCAAATCTGCAGTATAATGATATTTTTGTATTGCTATTTATAATGCTGAATTCTCCTCTAAATAAATGTCCCGGCATCCTTTATTGTCCACCAGAATTTTAATGGGCCCATCCCCAATCTCTACCAGTGGTGTATTATTCACATTCTAGCCCTTGCTGCCTCATGGATTCATTTAGGCAACCAAATGCATAAGACTCTTTCATCTGTTGTCCCTTTCTGTGGTTTAGCGCAATGGTAACATTCCTGTTAAATGCAATAATGGTAATATCCTTTCTCACCTGCAATTTAAACACATATCGGGCCATCTGTGCGCAATGATGGCCGTCTTTTCTGTCTGCATTTCAACAGTATTCTATCAACGGAGGATATTGTAACAACTAATCCTACATCTTCATTAGGTGTTTTATCTTCACATGAAATGTTCTTTTTAAATCTGTCTTTCTGTTCTTTAGGTTTTCCTTGTTCATTTTCCCCTTTTTGTTCTTCATCAACTCTAAATAGAACCACACTCCTTTTGTGTATGTGTGTGTGTGAGTATCCCTTGCTTCACTTTCATCTGTTTGTATTTTTATTTTTGGATCAGCAAACAATTCAGGACCGCTACACAAAGATGGTTCAATGGCGTCTGTATTTTTATCAGTGTATGTGCTATTATTTAGTCACTTATTTTCCGAACGTACACAATCACTTCTATGACATTCTGCACCTTCACTTGGCTGCTGTTTTTGGACTGCACAGAGTTTTCCTATTTGCTCAGACAACATTTTAACTTGGAAATCTAGGCATTGAAATCGGTCCATGTCCCCGGATTCCTCTCTTTGTGGCCTGGACTGATATTGGTTAAATTCACCCTGATAGGGCTTATTCAGGAGATTGGTTTCTAGTTGAGTTGTTTCTGAATTCATGGGTTGCAGGAGGCAGAGAACGCAGTGTGACCATTCTTTGACTGTGGTCGGCTGGTGGTGGTGACTGGTTATAATGCCGTTGAAAATAATTGATATTTTGTCTTTCATTTGGTGGGAACTGTCCTGTATGCTGATTTTCATGTTCAATGACTCTATACACGTACTGCAGTCTTTCTTGATGGCCATATACCATGGTATTATGGTCAAACCTGCTCTGCACCCCCAGTGTCTGGTATGGGCCATTGTTCCTTTGATTTTTATTTTTATTTTTATTCATGCCTGACATATCGGGTCGGAATCCTACCCTAGGGTTATCACCCAAATATCTAGGACTAATATAAGTCTCTCTATTGCTCGGATCAACTGATTGGAACATAAGGGTTTGGGGTGACGTCCTCTGTGGTGGTGTGCCCCTCTGGTTAGCTGTCATGTTTTTCCTTGTCTGAGTTTGGGCTGATTCAAGTGCCATTTTTGCTAATTTTATCTCCATTATTTCAGGTGTGGATTCTTTAGATTTTGATTTTGTCTCTCTATTAATTGACCCGTCCTCTCTCTGACAATAGATAACCTCATACAGTTTAGTCCCTTGTTCTACTATCCACTTTAATGATTTTTCTCTGCCAAATTTGAGAAACAACTGTGATATAATATCTTTTTGGAGACCATAAAAGAATGTGATCTTAAGGTCTGCAGAATTAGGATTAAAAGACACATCAAAATGGGAATATGCCCTTTTTATTCCTGGAGGAACTGGTGACGTGAGGTATATGGCTTTGCTGTCATTGTATACGCTGCTTTCTTAGCCTCTTGGATCGACTGGTAAGGTGAAAAATGATATCTAACTTTTACGGGTTTTCTTTCTCATTGAGACCCTGAATGACACTAGCAGCTGCATAATCAAGCGTTAAGTGAATGTACTGTCTATACGGTTCCCTCTGTATTCGAAGGTCATTAAATATATCATGTACTGTTTCTAAATGGTCTTCTTTACATCAATTGCCTCCCTTTTTGAATGGTTGAATCAAAGTTTTGATTGATTTCATTATTTTGATGGGGCTACTTGGTGCATTCTGGGGCGCATTATTCCATTGCTCATTTCTTTTCTCAGGTGGACAGGACTGATGGTAACCAGCGGGTGAGTCAGACCTACAATCAGACCTAGCCACAGGTATAGCTATTGGTACATTGTTTCCTCAGGCAGGGCTGGGGCTGATCTCAACTCCATTAATTGCTGTTCCAAATCTTTGCACCATTTATGAAGTTGTTCTGCCTTCTGACAAAGGTTAGAGTTCTCATCACTAATCTTACTAATCACGGCATGCATTTCACTTATTTGCAATTGGCACTGGTCAAACTCTCTGTCCTTCTTGTCATTCTCCTCTAACATTTTAACAATTTTTTGTTCTATAGGATGAAATTCCTTTTCTTTCTTCATATTATTCTTTTGAAGCATTTGCATTTCCAAAATATTATCATCCTTGTCTTGTCTTATTGCATCTACGACCCCTTTTAATTGCATCAATTCCTGTTCACTCTCCTCAAACTGCCTTTTCTTTTTCAGCTCGTTATTCATTTCACTACATTTAGACTGCATCTCTGTGTTAGATTGCTCTAATTCCAATTTTAGACACTTTACTTGTTCAACCGCATCATCCAAACTAGCCTTTTATTTATTAATTACTTTGGAATCCTTCCCCTGCATTTTTAAAGACCAGTTTAGGAGAAACTATAGCATGGCGCACAATCGTATTATGCAATCCTTTCCCCATTCTTGTCTGAAGCCCTAAAAAGTCTCAGCAGGCAAACTTGTACAATACTCCCTTCTTCAAAAATGTCTTGCAATGACTCCTTCTGCACCTCTTCCCAAATTCAGTCCCTCCATAAAACTGCACTCTCTGATGACTACACCATGTGGGCAAATAGCTTTGCCTCAAGGTAGCTCGCCAGCTCAGAAAAATCTGCTTCAATTTTTGACATAATGACATTGTGCACAATGCTGTACTATTACCTCAAAGAATGAAGTACACAGAATGGCTGTGTGCCCAACACACTTCAATGCCCAGTAACTGCTTTAAAATTTCCACAGGCCACGCACCAAAATATGTTAGAGATATTGTCGGGGTAGATATACCTAATCTTGTGGTATTCTTTTATTGTGGTAAAATGGTGGTATTGCATTATTGTGGTAATGCCCTATATAGAGTGACAATGCTCCCCCCAGAACACCCTAAAACCCGTATTTCATCCCGGGGTCTCCCTAAAGGAAAGCTACCAGACTTTTTGCACTTGGATTTTGACAGTGTCACTTGTTATTCCCGGCAACTTTTCTACGAAGCTGGGCTAATGCCTTGATGGCTGATCTGTTCAGCTGTAAACATGGCAAATGAAATGCCGCACAATCACATACTGTCTAACTACAGAGCCCACAGTAGATAATTCTCATGAAAACATTTACCATTACACACTTGCCTTTGTTAGCAGATTAAAAACAATGACCTCAATGCCATGAAATGTTTCAGACACAAAATTATTTTTATAATGTGTATATATCTTGACAGATAACTTACCAATTGTACACTGCAACCATTACTTGAACTATTTTTGTCAGTGCCAATTTGGAGAAGCAGGAAGAAAGAAAGAAAGTAAACGAAAAAAAAACAATTTAAAACATGAAAACCCAACTCAATAATAGAATGAACTGTACTGAGCTGACCCCGACCTTGGATTGTGGGACTTGGCAGAAGCCACGCTTAATAACAAAATCTTGTAACTTTTAGAAATGGATTTGCTTGTAATATTGAAACACTACACATGAAAGGAGCCCCCTTCTAGCTAACTATTAAAACGACATCCATTCAAGCATGCTCTCATTTATGGACTGGCATATCTACCTTGCACACGGGAAGATTCTTGCTCTGCTGTCTCTGGAATACCCCTCTGGATCGGTTTGGCAGCAAATGCAGAGTTGCAACCTCAGCAAACTCCAGCAGCCCACAGGAATGGCACAATTTCAGTGCCAGGAGATCTGCGTCCCCAATCTCCTGCAGTCTGCTGCTATCTCGCAGTAAGTTTCTGCAGCTCTGCTCTGCCAGTCTCCTGCCATATTCCTGCTCGTATGACTACACCCCCTCTCTCTCCTAAATTTAAGTGCTATCCATGTCAGCAGGACCTGCCTCCTTTCGTGATGTGCACCCATCACCCAAGCTGGCCTTAGTACTTTTCTCCTTGATGGATAGTTTTACAAAGATATCTGCATAAATTGATTCCTGCGCAGACAATGGTGCTTTTTCAGCAGTGCATTTTTCCCTTACAGTTTATGTAATGAAATCACAGCCAGTAAAATGTATTTGCACGTTTTCTCTCCATTGTAAAGAAGCACCTCACTTTTGACATCTCATCTGAGCCCACTTTGCACTGATTTTTTAATGACAGGTTACAAATTATGGGGACGGGGTTGTTAATTGATTAGTTCAGGTTAGTATGTACAGAGTGCAAACCAGCAAATGACCTGTTGCCCTGAACTAGATCATTTTGAAATAATGCCATTGCTAGAATGTGTGCCTTTCATTTGCAATGTGCATCAGCCCTTCTTGATGTCTTTATTTTCCACATGAACCCCTTGTCATTATTTACTGCTTCCTCTGTGTTACTACACTCCTCGGTGGGGTTCCCTGTGACAGTCTGCTTCTTCATATTTGCCACCTGCTTATGATGTGCCCAGTGCATGCTCTGTCGGTATGCCCTCTGACAGGATGCCATTTGTTGGGGGTGTACGGCACCTGCACTGCTCAGAGTTGCCTGCTGAGCCTCCATTGCCTATGTCTGTGTTGTTGACCACCTTAGCTGACATAGATCAGACACCTATCTCAGCCGGGATGTTAGCTCCTCCAGATGGGGGGGTTGGTGGTGGGACTGGTGCAGAGGAGGCCCTTCTGGTATGTGGCCCGGAAGGCGCATTGGAGAACAACTGGTGCACAGAGGAGCAAGCAGAGGGGGTGGGGGGTTGTGGCAGTGGACATCCCACATAGCCTACCAGAGAACAGGGCTGTTGCCAGCAAGGCCATGAGATGAGTAGAGCTCATTGTGATGCTGGACAAGCATACCACAGGTAACCTGTCCATCTTCATGAATAACTGCGGTTGCCAGGGAACACCTGATCCCTGATGGACACATCACCTGGTAAGAGGGTGCTAGTCCGGGTGGAGGCATCCCAGAAGGTGCACACTGTGGCATCCAATGGCCCAGGGACAGGATTTTGAACAGGCACCTCCACGGTGGCCTGCGCAGTCTCATGCCCCTGGGACAGGTTTTCAGCATGAACACGCACCTCAACACCCCCACCAGACCTGATGGGCTGGGCTGTAGCAGCCACCTCCTCTGCCTCCACCTCTGTCAATCTGGCTGACTCCAGGGTATCTTCCCCCATGGATGACCCCTGTGTAGAATCACCCTCCCCACTGTGCCCCTTCACCTCCTTTGACTTACCCTCAGCAGCCACGCCAGATGGTCCTGGTGCTATCTCAGCCACATTGCTCCCCGAAGATGAGCTGCCACAGGGAAGTGGATGGGGCCTGCGTCTTTGTCTGGTGGAATTGTCCCAGCTTCCACACTCCACTGCATTGCTTCCACCCTCTTCTTCAGCTGCAGCAATTGTGGTAAAGGAGACACAAAACATTGACATCAGTGTACAGTACCAAAGCCTGTCTGGCAAAGGCAACATTTACAGTAACATGAAGTGGCCATTGTATAACCAGCAACATCCACACTCACACACATGGCCATGCAATTCCCATTATAATAGATACAACAATCCAGGGTCAATGATGATCACAGTCATGACACATTCAAATGTACAGCACAAAGGGGGCAGTGCAGAGACATATACCAAGAGACATGACATGGCAAAATGGCAAAGGCAATGTGACCCAACTGCAAACTGCTGCATTCTAACGGGAGACATGGCACACACAGGAGTGGGCGGGAGTCAACTGGTAGGTTGACCAAACACAGAATGCATGGAAGCACAGATGGGCTGGGGTACCACTGTGTACAGATAGCTGGCAAGACACACAGTGGAGTGTTGTCTCCCAGTAAACACCCATGAATGCACCACTCACAGCATGGCCATGCCAACATCTGCTTATGCATATGCCCACACAATCATTTCAAACAATATGGCTCCCTGTCAGCCTGAATTGTGAACCTGCAGCCTACACATGCATCAATCGCGGAGGCACACATTAGTATGCCATAGCCCCAAGCACATATACAAGGCACACACTTGTGTATAGGCGCGTTACAAATGCCATATCATATCATGTCATATCATATCACACACACCTGCACTCATAGTACACATGCAGCACCATGGCAGATCACATCAATGAACCCTACATTTCAATGCCATCCATATCTAGGTTCCTTTTTTAAATGACATTTTGTTGCTCTAAAAGATAGCTATTATTCAGTGTGCAGCACACCAACCTTTAGACAGCGAGGTTAGATTTGATAATGATTTTGAAGACCATACTGCTAAGTTGGTCACCATTTTCATAACTCTCAGACTGAATCTGTGTTATGAGTAAAATGTTGACAGCAGCCCCATTTCAGAAGACATGAAGAGCAAAAATAAAAGACTATTCTCCTTCCATAGAAAAAGAAAATGTTGGTATGTAAATGATGATGCTTATATAAAGACGTTCTGTCCAGAGATGATTCTGATACATCCCGCTTCTGTATCCAACATTGTGTGGGACCCCCCATTGGTCTTTGCTGTTCCCCAGGAAACCCTCCTGCATTCTGCAGCATCGGGTATCTGAATCCTCTCTCCTGAGGTATTCCCACTCATCCTGTTGGCCACTGATTCATATTCCCTTGTCCTGCAAAACATCCCCCTGCCATCTGTGGTTGGTTAAGCACTTCCTGAGCAAATACTCCTTCTCTTCTCGTCAACATTGCCCCTTTCATTGTATATCTTAGATCATTTCTTCTGCACCAACTTTGCTTCTTCTTATTTTCTCTCCTTGCACTTCTTTCTCACATTCTCTTGCATTAGCCTGCAATAGAGCAACATGGTTGCCTGGAGTTCTGACCAAGGCTTAGCCTCCATTCCCACTAGTTTCTTAAGCTGCTTTTGCACCTGTTCAGGTAACCCCTGACACAATATGTGATAAAATAACGCCACAGTTTTTTCCTACAGTTCTCTCGTCTGAAGATGCCAGCGTTCTTGAATTTGTTGAATTTATTGAAGTGGGTCTTTGTCCTCATGCATTTTGAGTTTCATGATCGCGCCTATGTCCGATGTGTCTGGATATTGCACCCTTAGTGCCTGCCATACGGCCACATGGCAGTTATTGAACGGCCCAACATCATGTGGCATGTTTTGTGCAGTGACTCTGGGATATCCTACCCCTTTCCATTCATCATCAGCTACCTCCCCAAGGATGGCTGAGAGTAAACTCTTCATGTCCCCTATCGCTAGTATTGTTCCTGCTGTTAGTCTTTCAATCTCATAAATCAAATTGCCTGCCCACGCAGTTAATAAAGGCAGCTTACATCTTAGATTGTCCTTGTCCATTTGCTGCAATGGTATGTACTGAGGTCACCTCCCACCCTTTTCTTTCTACAAATGATAATTGTGCCAGTGTTGTCCCTCCTTCCTGTCTTCCCATATCTTTAGTGGTGGTGAATGCTCTTGCCATCTAGGTCTGTGTCCATCCTGGCCAGGGATTGAGCTTCTGAGTAACATTGTCCATGCTCCACGACCCACTCTCTGAATGTGGTAGTCACCCTGCAATGTCCTCCTCTCCCATACCTACTGCTGCTTTCCCCTTGTTTGGTCTCTGACTTTATACTCCCCCCTACTTAGCATTCAGTACTTCTGTCTGCATGTGGGTCAATCATGCTGCTTCATCTGCACCTTTAGTGTTCTATCCTTCTTCATATACCTTCCCCATCATCTAAATGTGACAAGTCCATCTTAATTTCTACTGCTTTCGAAGAGTTTCTTTCTCTGCCCTCATCTCTATCTCGATCGCTTCTGTGCTCTTCTCTTTCCCTTCCTTGGCATTCTGTAACGAGCCACTCAACATCTAGCCTACTTTTCTCCTTCTTTATTTACAGTTGCTTTTCCGACTTTTCTTTTGCTTTTCTCCTTGCAATATCTTCTAGCTCTCTCTGTTTTCTTTTCTTCTTTTCTGCCTCTCCTCTCTCTCTCTTGTGCTTTCATTCACACCCTTTCCTTTCATAGTCTTCCACTTTCTTCTGTTCTTCCCTTTCAACTTCTTCCTACTTCATCCAATATCTCTGCCCTTTATTTAGCATCTAGCCCTGTTTTCTTGTTACTTGGCAATTGCTTCCCTGTGTGCCCTGTCTCTCTGACTGATTCACTCATTTGATGACACCAATTATTTCCCTTCACTTAGCTTTCTTTTCTCCAAGTCATTCTCCATTAGATGTGCTTGCATCTTGCTGCACTCCCTACGTTCACTGCTACTGTCTTGTGCTGTTTTGCTTGCTTGCTTTGCGCCATACTGTGAGCTTTTGCCACTAGTCGCTGGAGGTGCGAAAGTGGGATTGGTGTATGCCACAGCTGCTTTTAATTCTCTCATGGGATACAATTCCTTGCTTCCTTCTGATGTCCCTATGTCAACTGTTTGAGGAGAAGGAGGGGGACAGAGAGCCAAAGGCTGCATGTTTCCTGTGTCCTGTTGGCTGAGCATCTAATGCCACCGTACTGTGTCCCATCCTCACCCTGAAACATTTTCCATGACTCTAATATGGCTAATCGCTTACTCAATGTATTCCCCTTATAGGCTGGCTGCAGATAAGTGACAATTTGTTGCTGCACACATTTGGAAATCTTCCGTCTTTGGGACATGGCTTTGCCAACTTGCCCTCTGTGTCGCAAGTCTATTACGCGATATACTTGCGTATTTTGTCTTGATACCGCAGGAGGGACTTGCACATATGCTGAAGAGGTGTATCTGTCACCTTTATATAATACTTTATCAATACTGCTTGACCTCAAACTGGGATTTCCACACATCCAGTTGCCATTAATACAATACAACAGACATTTTCTCTAGTCTCTATGGCTCACCATCAGAAAACACAGACGTTCTCCACGCACTGCCCCTTTTGCTGCTTTCCCTACCCCGAAGGCTCCAATCATAAGCATTTGACGCTCCGCCCAAATGGTACAAAAGGCACACCACTACTTTTCAATTCACAATCAGCAAACTCCCCACCAAGTTTCACCTCGCCATGCATACTTCAAGTCCTATTAACCTCATGGTGATTTCACCACTAACACAGAGGAAGAAGTTTCAAAAACTTGAGCTTTCAACAAATGTGTCCACTTATATTCTGCCCCAAACATTATGATAAACAGAACATAACATGTATATGTCCATCTTCTTGTCTCCTACAGGAAATCCAACAAATGGTGTGGTACTTTTTCTATAGCGTCACCTCATGGAAAAGCACCTCTGTGAGGTAAAAAAGGAAACCACCTTCCGTGATATAAGGTAGCGTCTTCTGCTAACCAATATACCAGGTAAACCATTAAACAATCATTCATGAACAAATCTGAATTGCCTAACTCACAGGGAAACTATTATACGTTTTTTTTTTGTTGCATGTTTTTTTTCTCATCCACAAGCTAAACTGACTGTCAAGCTGACTGCCCAAACTGATCGCCTAACAAACAGACAGCCTTACATTAAACAAAGGCTTCAACCAGAGAAACCAATAAGAAATGTCTTACCCCATTTGCCGTCAAGCAGAGTATATACTTACACTCCGTGATCTGCTGAGGTCTTTCGGTCACTGACCCTCCCACAACCTGTGTTACGCTCACCTGGTATCCACGGGGGCACCACACAATGCTGGATGGGCGGCTGTGTGCTATCTCAGGCTTTTTCTGCTTCGTTATGTGCCTGGCGGTGGGTAGCGCCTATGGCAGGAGAATGGAGTGTTTAGGTTTGGTCCCGTGGTGGGTGGACTCCCACCTCCCTCTGATCCCAAATCCATTTCTCACCTTGGGTTTTTATACGTAGAGCTCTCTGTCCTGCTTCTCTCTGCAGGGGCGTGTTGTGAGTGCAGGCATTTCGTTGGTCCTAGTTTCTTCACTGGTCCATGGGCCCTTATATCGGGTCCAGACGGGCTGTGACTCTGACTCTTCTTGCTGTCTTCAGGTGAGTTATAGTGTCTTTCAGTTTCTAATCTGTCTCTTTCTCCTCCTTCCATTTTGTCCTTCTTTTCGATGTTGCCTTTTTTCCACTATGCAACTCCTCTAATTATGTCTTTTGTTCCCGCAGGGATGGTTGTGGTTTGAGTTTTTGACTATGCGCCGAATGAAGATGAGCTTGCAGCGCTGGACGGCAAAGATTACAGATAAGTGTTGATGCGCAGGGTGTGGTGCTGTTATTGGATTTATTGCAAGTATTGCTTACCTGTGTTCTCTCTCCTCTTTCTCCGTGCAGGTTGCAGTGATGTTCCGGAGTGGCAAGTGAGAGAAGTGCAGAATTATTCTAGGATCTGCTTTTTACCCAGGTAAGTGCTGTTAATAATGCTGTCCTTGTTTCTTCACCTTTGCAGGTTGCGGTGAGGCTCCGGACTGGCGGGCGAGGCAAATGTAGCGTGGTATGGATTCAGGATCCGTTGCTTACTCAGGTAAGTGTTGTGAATAATGCTGTTCTCGTTCTTCCAGGTCGGACATCCAGATTTATGACTTCAGGATCGGGCCGGAGGCAAGCAGGTAAGCAGGAGCTGGACACAGTGAGTGTTACGCTGCAGGAGTGCAGAATAACGTGAAGTGTGTATTCCAGCTTGGGCGTGGCTTATATAGCCAGCCACATCTGAAGGCCCGACCACACCCAAAACACTGGTCTGCATAGCTCAGTTCTAAGAATTGAGCTGTGTTCCAGGCCTCCATATTGGATTGAGATCCACAACTGATACTTGCCCTATTCCTGATAATGAGCCTGATGCCAGAGGCGCCAGGACTGACGCCACGTGTTCTTATGACGGTGTTTAAAGGCCCTTGGGGCCACTTTTAAGAGCTGTAGTCCCACTGTTGCTGGGGGCTGTTATACTATAGGGGGTAATGGGCATGTATTGTGACAACCTGCCACTCTGCTCTCCTGTCTGATAGGCATCCCACTGGAGCGGGCAGGAATTTCTCTTCAAAGTCAGATCTTGCCAACTGCTTCTTTACACACGTGTGATTGTAGGGATCGATTTCCATGAGTTGCCACACAGAACCTCAGGCATGTGCTGTGACAAGATGGTTTTTCTCCAGAAAATCCTAGAAAACCGTCCTCTGCCACCACTTTGTAAAGGCAGATGTAGGCTCTATCCCAATTATCATCAGAGAACACCTTGGACATCAAAAACTCACCGCCAGAAAAAAAGAAGACTCAGCCATGGAACAAATTTACTGGGCCTCATTACGGGTCCGATGGTAACCGTGCCGGTATTACCTGCGGGTTGCAGTCAGATCTGTAAATATTTACTGGCGCCTGACTTGCTGGTAACACTGGGGTATTACAACCCCGCCGGTCCGGAATGTCAGGTGACAGTAAATATTAATTCCCCATTCCCATAGAGTCCCATGGGAATGAAGAACACAGAAGCACCGGCAGCATTATTAATGGTGCTGGTTTTTGCGTGACAGTCTGCCTACCATGGCTGCTGTGTCCGACAGGGTCAGACCTGCCAGGCACGGCGGCTCGAGCAGGCATACCTGTTAGCTTACCGGGACCATTGTTTCCAGACTGCATGCTTGTAATGAGGCCCACTCTCTTTTATTAGCAAACACAATGACAGGGATCACACCAGAAAAACAAATAACCTCCAGAGCTCTCGTCTTCTAAGCCTGTGTCATCCTGTTGTATCCCAGTGTGACGTCACAAGTTCAGGTTCCGACCCACAAAACCTATCAGCTGATTACATTGGTCCATTTCTGCAGGCTATATATAGAGGATATAAAGGTTAGTTCTACGATTGGATAGCTGTGTCTAGGGGCTCCTCATGAGGCCACCCTTACTAGGATCAGTCTACAATATTGCAGGGTCACAGAGAGACCATTGGCCTTTGAAACACATTATCCCCATGTGAAAGGTGAATCCGGATTGGTCAGAGTGTGTCATCCCATCCCTGGAACCCTGGACAGTTACCAGGCTGGGTGTCCCTTTTCAAGGCAATGGGAATGAACATGGAGTTGTGAAGTGTTCCCTAATGTTGCCATTCTCTGAACACCAAAGCCTGTGAGAATGCACTCAGTTGATTGTACAGATCCAACACTTGTAACTTCTCCTCTGGTTGGATGGGAACGGCTCTCTTCGTCTACCTCAGTTGAATGGGCATTGTCCTGTTCAGCTGGGTCATGTGTGCTGAGACCACATATTGAAGCCCTCTGCCTGTAAGTATGAGGATTTTTGCATGACTTTCTGCAGGTGGCTTATTGTCTTGGTAACTTGATCTTTTCCATATCCACTTGTCCTTGGCTGAATGCCTAGTTTCTGCTCACCTCCACCTGCAGCGATCGTGTCAGCTCTTCCATGTGCTCGAAGCCTGTCTCTCCTTTACCATCCATTTCAGAGACCTATAGCTTGTATATCATCCCCTACGGCTTCTTCATGTTAATAGCAGTCAAGTATGTGCAAGCTAAATATATGAACTCTTTGCATCTTGCGCTTTCAGCTTTGTGAAAGATATGAACACAATGATATGTACGTGTATCTGTCTTCTACCTATATGGTCATAAGCATATGCTTCGTTCCTATATGCAATAAACAAATGCATGTTCATAAATGGATGAATATGCACTTAATTTATAATGCGGCTATGTCGTAATGTCAGTAATGACGTCATTAATCTCTGGCGTTAGAGTCAGTCGACTTGCTCGATCGATTTAATTTCCATATCATCCAACCCATCATTTGGGTTTCGTCTGGACAGTTGTCTGAGTGAATAGCGCTTCTCACACATGTGATACATTGACGTTTGTGGTGATGAGCCTACAAGTGAGGCATATCTGTTGTTTCTCTGCCTTCCGGCTGAGGGTTGTGTGGTGGGCATGGGAGTTAGATTTGGCCCCCCCATCTACAAATCACATGGTAGAACTGTTATGGATGAACAGGCACATGACTCAACACTCAGGCTTTCCAATTAAGAGGACTTTAAAATGGTCATACCAGTAAGAGTATGGGTGGGTATTTGTGTGAATGTTTGTGCCAGTGTTTGGAGTGAGATTCTGATTCAGGTGGGTGGTGATTGAAGGAATTGGGACTGTGACAGGAGGGAGCTGAGGAAAATGGAGACAAGAGCGGAGGAGAGGCATTAGAACATGGTAGAAATTAGACATTGGGAGGCTGTCCTGTCCACTCATCTCCTGGCAACGCCATTGAATGCCCAGCTGCACGTGTGTCCAGCATGTGTCTTCTGCCCAGTGATGGGGGCTAAGTGCAGAGGATTTTCAATGTTCTGTCCACTGCACCAGCATCCACTAACGTGGGTCGGTCGGTGGCCTCCACGGTCATGCCACTACAAGCCCTCAGCAAAAGACACAGTTGTTTGTCACAGCTTTCAAGAACTTTTTGTGGAGGAGGCCAGAGCTAAGCCATATTTATTTATTTACTTATTTGTTTATCTATTTTTGTATTAGTGTTTTGTAAGGCACTGCTAGCTGGCAGAACTACTTCCTAGTGCATTGGAAAGGCGTACATATAATTGATCTTTTACAGGTCTTGGAGGCATTGAGATCAGGTACGTGCTAAAGAAAGGGAGCATGACAAAAGCAAATACCTATACAAAATTTAAAAAATGAATAAGAGCATGAGTGTTAAGTCCACATATGTACAGCATAAAAAGAACTGCTTAAGAAATATTTGCAGGAATGGAAAGGGAAGAGATTAAATCAGAATAATAATGATTATGAGATGGTAACATACATGGAAAAAGGTAGGAAACAGGAGAACACGAAGACCCAGAGATCAGGAAGCACAGAAAATGACTTGTTTAAAAGAAATGTTTTACTTCTATATCTACAGTGCAGGTGGCATTCCCCAAGCCTGATAGCAGAAGGATGGTAATTGGATGGTAAGTGTAGCGTGCAGCTCATGCAGCTTTTAGTGTTTTCCCACATTGTGTCCTTTTCCTGAATGAAGCCACAACAATGATCTTGGTGTTATGGAATTGAGCCCAGTAGGACAGTATTTTTTCAACATCTTCTGGTCTTTTAGGACTTTATGGATGTTGCAAAGTGTCTTTTACCTGATGTTATCTGCCACCAGGTACAAATTGAATCTGATCATTTTTGGAGTGATGTGGGCCCAGAGCCTTCACATGCAGCACTAAGCTGGTTGCCTAGCCTAGATGGTTTGTAAATTGTGGGCTACACATTAAGGGAAACCAAGATGTTGGCTATTGCAGTAGTCAAGTTGAGATAACACCATAGCCACTGTAATCTTCACCCAATGGGACATGTTTATGAAGAGAGAACATGCAGATGAATTTCACATTTTAGTCAGAATTAACATGTATCTATTATATCATGCTGGTTGCTTTGTATATTTGTAAAGAATGACTGTCGTTTACAACTCTAGTTTTTTAACCATAGTTAAATAAATTCCACAAAAACAGGTGTCTGGATGCTAAGGTTTTTGAAAGAAGAACTAGGGTGCATCCCAACGTAGATATTTGGAAAATTATGGTTAGCTATTTGTTGTCAAATTAATAATATCTCTCCTTTTGCACATTTCTTTATGGTTTGTTTTATGCACTTGTGTGGGACGTAAATTGACTGACACGAGATTGTAAAAATAGGTAAAAGAGGATGTGGTGAACGGAAAATAATACTCTATTAAAGAACTAGTTTACATAATAAGGTTTTCAGCGATGATACAGGGTTGTGTTTTAATATGTGAAATAATAAAATGTTTGTTATAATTTTACAGATTATTGTATCATTTCCTAAACAACCCTGGGTGGACCTGCATTTCCATGTACCCATGGAAATTTAAAATCTTCCAATTCATGGTGGGACTTTTTCTTGATGAATGGATGGTGTGAACAATACTCTGCTAGGGGAAGGACAAAAAGATAATAGAAGATTGGGAGAGAGATCAACAGTTTGTTAAAACATTGGGCAAGATGCGATCTTAGTAGCTAAAATGACCAGAAAAAAATCATAGACTAAGCTGCACTCACCTCAAGACCTTCCTGATTTTATACCTCACACTAGTTATGGACAAATTCATTAGTTTGAACTTAATACCAAGAATTAAAGTTCAAACCCACTGGCTAAATAACGGGCTATGTGGTTGAACTTCATGCAACCTTGGCCAGCTTCCAGAGTGGGCGGAGCAATTTGTGGAGGAAAGATTTGAACACTTGGGAAAGTAATAATGCAATTAGAGGAGTTGAAAGGGAAGACGTGATGGTAGAGGTGGTGATGGCGTGAGGGTTTGGAAAACCAGATTTAAAAAAAAAGGTGAAAGGCATGCTTTTTTATATACTCTGCTTGTTTGTGTGACATAGTTATTTACCAATTAATTGCACAGAGACATCATTATAGGGAGAGGGAATCCCTGAGAGTGTGATCAGCCTGTGGGTCTGGTCCATGGAATGTACACATAAGGCTTTTGATTTTGTGTGAGATTTTTGAGATCTGGTGACAATAACAGTGACACTTGACAGGATAATGTGACCAATCTTTAAGGCATCAAAAAACATTCTGCAAGTTAGTGTACAGACAGAAACATACCCTAGGGTGACACTCATGGTACAAGAGCATGCAGACAATCCCTTTGCAAAGGCTGTGCCATTGTGTTGACATGCTGTGGAGGTGCCATTGGGTGACAATCAGGTGAAGTGAGGAACGAAGAATTCTTTGAATCCCCTTGTGCTACTGTTGACACACTCACCTGACAGTCATGGTGTGAGGAAGTTACAGACATTCAGGGAAGTAGGAGATCATAGGCTGTCAATGTCTGTATTGAACAGGTGTCATTGTGTGACACTCTGGTGCAGGGAGAAGCAGAAAATCCCTGAGAGCAGCTGGTGTTATTGTTTTGACAGCCTAACATGACACTTGTGGTGGGAGAAAGTTACAGACATTCAGTGAGGCAGGAGATAACTATCATCTCTCGAATTGAGTAAACTGCATAGGTCCTGTGGGTGATGCTTGGGTGCATATATTCAGTGAGTATGATTGTATCCTTGGGTGACACTCAGGTGCATGGAAGAGCAGAGAATACCTCTGTGCATTGTGTTCTATTTTTGACATGCTCACGTGACACTGTTTCTCTCTCTCTCTCTGCCTCTCACCTCTCTGCAGCACCCAAACAGGAAACAGGAAGAATAATGCTAGATGTACATTTGTGCTTAGTACTTTGTGCCAATTTTAAAGTCTTTGAATCTATAGGTGACTAGGGGGTCAAATAATCTCATAAACAACTGGGCCACATGTTACTAGATACAAGTGTACAACCCACAGTGTAAATGACTGAGCCAATTTGAAATACTCAAAACCCACTTATGGTGCGGTTTTATTCAATGGGCCTCATTACACGGTAGGTCGGAGGACCAAGGTACTATTAGCACCTTGGTTCATGCCGGTAAAATACCGGCACCCCCTTGGAGGAAAGGGGAATTACTGCCCTATTCCAAGGTTGGCGGGGCGGTAATTCCCCCTTCCCCCATTGCACTTGCCCATTCCCATTTTTGCCCCATAGGGCTCTATGGGAATGGGGAAGGCGCTAATTACGGTGCCGCAATTTGCGGTACCGTAATTAGCACCCTGGTCCCTTTGCGGGTTGGTTTTTAACGCCTGCTAAACAGCAGGCGTTAAAGTACCAACCCGCAAAGGGACCTCGTAGTAAGGCGGTAAGGGTTTACCGGTACCGGTGCCCTTACCGGTACCGGTAAACCTTTACCGCCGTCCGTGTAATGAGGCCCAATGTGTTTTAGGTCAGCGCAAGATTCAAACCATAGCTCGACTCCATAGACAAACCCATGGTACATTTGTGAGACACTTAAAGTCGCTGTAAAGATGTGAAGATGCACAGGTGTCATCTGAAAGGTGGTACACAGTGTTGGACATATGATAATCCAGTCAATGTCATGCTGTAGATTCCGTGTGGTGTGAGGTTCCCACCATGGTGGAATTGACTTCAGATTGTAGACCTCAACCAAACTTGCTATGGGTAATTTCAAATTTCCTGCAAAACGCTGCAAATCCTTGTAGGTTCATGAGGAAGTGGTTTGCTGAAAGTGTGACTGTGTCTAATTTGTAAATAACAAGGAATGATAAGCCAAAAAATGATGTTTGCAAAGAAGTCTGGGTCAAGGAAATGACACAACATGGGTCCCTGAACAGGATATCTTACTAACTGGAAGATAATATGTCTGCACTTGAGTAGGTCTCATGCCCATTGCTGACTCTTTGTGATGGGGGAGCTTGGCATGCTGTGCTTTCTACTTGTTATCCAACGAGTGTCTATAATGAGTACATTGGTTTGTGAAACACCTAAACGCTGTAACTTTTAGTTGCGGAGTTAGCATTGCTGCCCTTGAATATTCTGATCCTTTATAAGGTGAACAGAGTGTGTTCCTTAAGTGAATCTGATGTCACTTGGATATTATTATTATTATTATTATTATTATTAAGTATCTATGTCATTATGTTATCTTCATTGAATTAATCTGTTAAATTGTTGACCATCTCCCACACACAGTTTGATATGTGTGTCCATTGTAGGGTCCCCACTTGCTAGAAAATAAATCTTCAGTTCTACATTTGGAGCAGATTTTCTTATCAAATGGAAAACATGTTAACTGAATATATCCAGCAACAGTCCGTTTGCTGCCCTTATTGGAGCAAATGTTGCATGATTTGAAAATTGCAACAAATATTTGTTCTGTCTCCATATTTCATAAACATGCTGCTTCATTGTTTTGAAGAATGTCACACAATAGTACCAATTTCTTAAAACTTGGTGACATTTAATCCACAGTTTCGGAAAATGGCCAGAAGCTAAAGTGTGCCCTTTGCACATCCTTTCTACATGATATTGCAGTAATCTAACCGTGTTAAGTCTAGGAATCTTGCCACCTTGTGATAAAAATCTAGCAGAGGGAATGTTGTATTTTGCATTTTAATGTGTAGGCTGTTAAGTGCTGAGGACGAGTATGCTCGTACTATTGGCACAGAAATGCGTATTAACCCTACAGTTAAAGACAGTTTTTAGTAGACAAAAATAAAACACACAATCATACACTATAAGAAGTAAAAACACACATTGTAATCACAATACATATCCATACGCAATTCATTATAAGGAACCACGAGAGAGAGCTACACATCTTAAATCATTAAATCAATATTAAATAAAATACCTTGGCCCTCATTACAACCCTGGCGTTAAGGGGTTAACGGCCCCGTAAAAGGTGGCGGCGCCGTTAACCCCTTAACGCCTGATTACGAGGTCCCTTTGCGGGTTGGAGATTTTAACGCCTGCTTTTTGCAGACGTTAAAAACCAACCCGCAAAGAGACCTTGGTGCTAAGTACGGTGCCGCAATGTGCGGCACCGTACTTAGCGCCTTCCCCATTCCCATTGAGCCCTATGGGCAAAAATGGGAATGGGGAAGGAACATGGCGGCATGGGGAATTACCGCCCCGCTAACCTCGTAATGGGGCGGTAATTCCCCATTCCGCCATGGCGGAGTCGGTAAGTTACCGGCATGGACCATGGTGCTATTAGCACCATGGTCCAACGCCAGGGTCGTAATGAGGGCCAAGCCTAGGGTCCAGTGGAAGAATATCAAACTATAAATATGACAATTGCTCGCAATCCCATGTAATCGTACACTGTTTCTCATGAAAGTGTGTAAATGTGAGGTTAGGGATAGGTTTGAGTCAAATATTATGCCAATGTAATATGCTTTGCCCATGGAGTCTCACCGAATTTCACCATGCGTGGTACTTTGAAAAGTAGTGATTCGGTACATGTTGAGCCATACACAGTACAACAATGTATACTTTTATTTTTAAACAAATCTATCCACTTTTGGGCTCTTAAAAATATGGCAAAGTTTCTTGGATTCAACTCTTTTCATTCGGATCCTTATTTCGAGTAGTATGGTATAATTGGGATGACATTGACATGTTTCAGTTGAGTCATGGCAGTGATCTAATCTAGATGTTAAAGAGCCATGTTGAGTGAGCCGATTCTTGTGCCATGGCGGAATGAGACATGGAGCAGAATCAACGGGCTGTACTTGAGTGTAGTGCTCATTAAGGATTGACCCATATGAGTGTGCATCGCTTCATGCTGGTAATATGGTAGATGTGGGCAAATGTGATGTTGCCACCATGCCACATGGTGCAGATAGCTCCCATTTGATAAGAATGGTCTGATGGTTATTGTTTACGATAATACGAATTTCCTCTCATATGTCGACAAGGGTCAAATTGTTTTCCCTTATAAGCTTAAAACCTAATTGAGAGTCATGCCAAAGCATTTGCAGTGCTATTGTTTGCAAAATGTTGGTTGCAAATGGGTGGCTGGGAATTGCACTATAGTTAGGTATCACTGCACCATCAACCTTTATTGTTAAAGAAGAGTGGTGATGAAATTTTGTGTAGAATTGATACCATTACCTGAAGGGATTTAATAACTTCTAGTGAAAAAGTTCATATTTAGCCTAGGTAGGTGATGAAACCAGTACTTTTCAATTTGTTGATGAATGCATGGTTACATTATACGGCATTTATAAAGTTCAACATTTACCATTTCCACTTGAGTCCCCTGCTCTAGTGAGGAAGGTTAATATGTTCTTTAAATAGATTTTCAGCGCACTTTTCCAGACCAGCAAATTACAAGTCTGCTGGTAGGGGCAGTGAACTACCAGCAGGCCTGACCTGCCGGTAGTTCAAGCCCCTACCGGCAGGTTTTTCACTGAAGTACCGGCACCGTTACTAACAGTGCTGGTGCTTCAGTGATCCCATTTCCATGGAGCCCTATGGAACTCCACCGGAATGGGAACTTACCGTTCCACCGCCGCCAGGAATATCACAGTATTAATGGGATATCAGGTGGTGGAAACGGTAAGCAGAGGTTGCCGTTAGGTTGCGGTAGCACCAGTGGCCTACTGGCAACCACATAATGAGGGCCATGGTCTTACTTGTGCAGCAATAGTGTGTTTGATGTTTCTATTTTCTCACTGGTGTGGTGGCCCAGATCTTTTGAATCATCCTAAAAAGGTAGGCTGTTGAACAAGGCTCTGTGTTGTTTTTTTTAGTTCATCACAGATTTGGAATATTTTTTGATATTTTGTTTGTTGCCTCTTGAATTATGCTCCGGTAGAATGATGTCTTCTTCCACCATATTGGGCCTCATTACGACCCTGGCGTTAAGGGTTTAACGGCGCTGTAAAAGGTGTTGGCGCCGTTAAACCCTTAACGCCTGATTACGAGGTCCTTTTGCAGGACCCGACCTTAACGGCTGGTATTTCCAGCCCTTAAAGTAGGGACCCGCAAAGGGACTTTTGGTGCTAATAACGGTACCACAATTTGCGGTACCGTTATTAGCGCCTCCCCATTGAGCCCTATGGGGCAAAAATGGGAATGGGGAAGGGCCATGGCGGCATGGGGAATTACCGCCCCACCAACCTTGGAATGGGGTGGTAATCCCCCATTCCGCCATGGCGGACACCGCCATGGACCATGGTGCTAATAGCACCATGTCCTCCGCCTGGGTCGTAATGAGGCCCATTGTATTCCACTGATAGAACCGTGCAGGCCCATTTGCCACTCTTTGGGTCATTCCATCATCTTTTTGTGTGTTCTGGGCCCTCTATTTTCTTTTAAGCTCAGAAAGATGTTTTATTATTTATGAAACTAGTCCACTTACTGTTCTTCTGTCTCGTGATGGATTTCAAGGGTAATTTGGAGTAGCATCTGAAGTATCTAACAAAATAGGCTTAAAAGGGCTCTGGCAGGAGTGAATGATGATATGCTCTACCAGTGTTAAAAAATATGCTGGGTTCATTTTCTTTTTGGGGTTTTAAGCTTTATTGTATCAGAATAGCTTACAGTCCGGGTATCACTCAGCCTGTTTCCAATTCAGAACTGTTGGACCATTGAAATGTAGTTTGCATTAATAGTATAAGCAACAATTAACAGTGACGGCGTGGCAATGCGTGTGCCTGTAACATTGAAACAATTTTGTGAACATCTCCCATCGTTCATTAGTTCTAAAGCGAGTATATCTAAAGTGTCGTCAATTCATAGCTCATTTTAGTTACTCCCTTGTGTAATTTATAGTAAGCAGGAACCTGACCCAAGGAACACGTAGTGCATACATCAAGGTACAATATATAAAAACAGCATACAGATAAAAGGTAATCACAAACCACATCTTCCACAAAAAAGACGATGTCTGTCTCAACAAAATAATATAAAGAAATCTTAACAACAGACAAACTGAACACGCCACAAAGAAATCGGGGTGTTTACACATGCACATCCAACATTGTGCATACCTGATTGCATCCACCTGCCACTTTTTGTTGTTAAAATGGGGCACACACAAATAATGAACCTGCAGCGCTGCAGCAGCATGTAAAGGAATAATAGCCCCCTACTGGGGAATATGTTTCATCCCCTGGGCATGATATTAAAGACATGAGTGCCACAGTCCTGAATTGAAAATTCAAAACACAGAGGGAGGGAAAACAGATGTATCTAAAATGATGCACGAAGTTGCAATTCAACTGGGACATGTGGCTTCTATCACACTACCTATCACAAGCTTCCTTTTCCCGGCGGCCTCCTTCTTCAGACTATTTGCAAGAAGTGCGGGAGAAACAGAACTGAGTTCATGCCCCTTGCTACAAGGTAAATACTAACGATTCTTTCAAGCTGATAATTACTGGCATGGTTTTCACTTCAAAGAGTTTGAAAATTAATATGTAAGTTAACTAGTACGCTGTTGCGGGTACAACATCCTGCCCACCGCTCACATTTTGTAAATTGCTGTTACAAAAAGGGTTAAAAAGAAGATGCACAAATAGAATTCATTTCTTTGTGAAATTTGCATTTCTCTTTTACACACTATCAAATGCAAACCCGTTTCTTCTTTTTTGTATTCACCGAACACATCGTTAACCTTCATACTCTGTGATATTTAATCAAGCTGTTCTTCTCCTGACACCAACGTTCCATTTCAGATGTAATATTGAGGATGAGAGCTATGTCGTCAAGAAAACTTGCTGACAAAAACATGAGTTAGCCTAAACAAAATGTTGTGCTGTTGAGTTTTGCTGTGATACTGCTTAGCCATACTTCTAGTAACGAGGATGGCAGCCAGATCTGCATCCTACCAGTAGAGTAAAAGGTATATTGACATTCAGGATATTTTTTTGCTGTGGGGAACTAAAAGTAAAGAGGCAATTGTCCTGGTACGTCCCGGAGTGCTTTGTATTGTCATGAGATTGATCAGTGTTACTCCTACACTTGATTGTTATTCTGTTGCTGCAATTGATTTTGAATCCTTCCATAAGTAAGGTGTCTAGATTAGTTCTGTGCTCATTATTGAGAGAGATTATGTTGTTGCTTAAAAGAACATGGTTGAATATGCCCATTAGGTTTTAGAGATTTGGAGCATTGTTCATGCGAATGAGACACATAGCACACTTCTGGTGAATTGACCCTCAGTTGTTTTCTGCCATGAAATTGTCTTGGTATTATTTGATTTGGAAATACTGCAGTGGATGGGGTTCTTTCGGGTATTTTCTGACTATTTAGTAGTTTTCACACGTCTCTCTTCTAGTCATAGGGCCTGATTCACAGATTGTTTGTGTGCTGAAAAGTGACTTTGCGCACTTTTCAGCACGCAAAACTCCTTTTACTGATTCATGAATCGGACTTTGCGTGACTTGTCGGGACTTTGCACAGGTCCATCATGGCTTTGTATACAGTCGAGCGCTATTCACGACACACCACTCAAAGTGTGAGATGGGCATGCGCAAAGAAACAAATAGGGTCGTAACATGCATATTCCCCATTCTCCCCGCAAAAATTAGGAATAACGAGGAATGTGGGCGTGTTGAGGGACGCGCCACGCAAAGAAATGGCACGCCCAGTCAAGTTCAAACCCAACCGAATTCATGGATTACAACGCACAACTTCATGTCAGGAAAAGTCATACACAAAAATTGTGATCTTACCACCACATGATAGGAAATGCAAAGTACAACGTGCAAAGGGACCAATGCGTATAAAGCATTCAATGCACACCATTCAAATGTCGCTCAGCCAGGATGAAGGCAAGTATACTGGGAGCAATCGCACTTGGCCATAGAAGGAGGAGGCGGAACATTGCCTAGCCAGAGCACCACTACGATTGTTGGGGGCATATCACAGGCCACGCAATCCTGGTGTATACACCAGGTATTGGGCTGCATCACATTACTTGAGAGTGTGCATAGGCACATATACATACCACACGAACTGCAGGCAAGGTAGAGAGTGTGCAAGGAGCTTTTTTCCATGTCACACTTCCCATGTGAACACGAAGCCATTGATAGCAGGCATGTTGCTCTACAGTTCCCAGATTGACAGAGCACATTTACCACCACCAGAAGTGTTGGCATTCCATCAATGTGCAGGTCACCTCTGATGCAAACTGAGTCATCATGCATTTCAATGCCAATTTCCCTGGAAGCACACATGCCAGATTCATTTACCACCAGTCACCACTGTACTGGGTGCTGGCATCAGGAACCTTTGGCAACACCAGGCACATTGGTGAGTATCAAATGTCATGCACATGCATGCAGTCACATGACACACTGAACAACAGAAAATGACAATCAATGCCAATAACAACCATTTACACATTTGCAGGAGACAGCTCCTACCTCCTCTTAACATTCCTGCCTATGCCATTCAGGAATCCTGCCACACCAGCTGAGGTAAGGTACAATACAACACACATAGCCACTAAGGGCATATTGAGGCACACATTTGGGGTGCTCAAGTCACGTTCCCACCCCTTTGACCAATCTGGCATTGTTTTGCTATATACCCCACCAGTAGTATGCACAATCATCATGGCAGCTTGTGTCCTGAACAATGTTTAATGGTGTTTGCATACCAGTAGAAATTCAGGAGGGACATCGCCCTCAGCCAAGGGCACCACTGATTCCCTTGGTCGGCCAAAGGACACAGGGAGAAGTTGCATACAATCAGCTTGTGCAAACCTACTTCACATGAATACCTGCCCCTGTGGAGCATACACAGTGAAGCCACATTCCTTGTGCCATTCAGTGATGAATTAAGATCAATCCACCGTGCCCATAACAACACCCTCAGAATTTGTGTCTAGGAGAGGCAAACTGTGTGTGTCCATATCCATCAATTCAACTGCACCAACCACTGACACAGACAATGCAAGTGTAAACAACAGTATACATGGTGTTCACACCAAAGCACACAACACAGCAAAATCCCCTACCACTTTCACATGCGCCCCACTAAATATTGTGCATGCAGACCCCCAACAACACACAGGATAACACAAGCAGGCAGGCACTGCACCCACATGTAAGCAGTAACTACCACTTGTGAGGGCTGTCCTGGCCACCCTATGCATGTTGCCCAACAATATATAGGTGGAGTGGCCACCTCATTCCCTAACTACAATTATGCTCACAATACAAACCTACATCTAAATAGTCATACACACTGAGAAAATTGCAAGTTCAGTTCAGGAAAGATGGAAATCTCACCTCACATCTTTCCCATTATGCGCCTGCTCAAGCTGTACCCAAGAATGTATCCATGCTCCCCTCTGTAGGTGTCCAAAGCAGCCTCCACTGCCGAGTTGTTGCATTCAACCATACCATAGCACTCTTTGCTTGAATAGCAGCAACCATCTCCCCTTGCAGAATGCCGCAGTAGAGAAAAAATAACCCAATGCCAGAACAGGAAACTAATGCATGCACCCAATTAGATCACAACCTGTGTCCCCCTGAGTGCCATGCAAAAACTGCAAGCAATGACTCACCAGCCTCCCATCACCATGTGTCCCCAGACCCATGCAGCCAGACCTGCTCACCTCTGGCCATTGCAATCAAAAACACCCCACACAGTTACACCATCCCCACCCACCTCACCTCCACTGCCTCCCTCAGTGTTTTTCTGTGAAGGACCAGGTTCCACTTACTCCTTGTTGTTGTGAGTGGTTATTGTGATCCTTCAGATTGAGCTGTAGTCAGAATGACACTGATAGAACTCCATAATAGAAATCACTGAGAGGTTGGAAACCCAGGATCTCATTGGAAGTCCTCCCAATGCCAGGACTTGGCTTTCCCTGATTAATGTGGCTTCAGGACAGTGTAGGAAGCACTGGTAGGGGAGCCAATGATTGAATGTCCAAGATGACGGGAGGCAACCTTCTCATCAATTTCAGTGTAGACAAGATCTGTCAAAAGGCAGCTGGGCAAACAGGCAGCAGTCATAGAGGAAGGCAGGGCGCAAAGGCAACAGGCAGAAAAGAGACAAGCAGAGAATATAAAGGAAGGAGACTGGCACACAACAGGGAGCAGAGAACAGGCAAGAGCAACAGAAGGCAGAGCTCAGAGAGCTTGGACTGAATGGGGACCAATGAGCTTGGAACTGAAGGAAGCATTGACATGCACTGAACAGACATCAACAGGTGTCTAAATAGCTACTGGTGTACTGTGCGTGGTACGTGTCACCATGGAAAATAATAACACCAGGCCTAAGGCATGTGCCTCATGTCTGGGGCATAACCTCCACCCTGCTGCAGCTGGATGAACATGGCAGCCCCCACATGGCCTGCAATGCTCTGCTGAGTGTGGAGTTGTTTTGGGAGCGCACCGGTAGACAGAGCAGAAGCACCAGGAGTGGACTGCTACTGTGGGTAGATAAACCATGAAAAGCTGAGTGAATAGGATGACACAAAGCAGGCATGACATATGCAAAAACTGCAAGCAATGACTCACCAGCCTTTCATCACCATGTGTCCCTGCACCCATGCATCCGAACGTCCTCACCTCATGCCAATAAAAAAAAAAAACACACACAGTGATAGACTGCTTTCCACCAATTACACTGCCACCTGTGCACCCCTGAGTGTCATGCAAAAACTGCAAGCAATGACTTGCCAGCATCCCGTCACCATGTGGCCCGCACTCATGCAACCAGACCCACTTACATCAGGCCAACGCAATAAAAAACACACATTGATTGCCTCCCTCCAACCAATTACACTGCAAACTGTGGTCCCCTCAGTGCCTTGAACTTACCTGCAAAAGGAACACACCCATCTTGCATCCACAGCATTTCACCTGAAACAACAATGTTAGCTTGCAAAGACATGCATTGCATGAAAGTAAACTAACTGGAAAGCCTTTATTTGTTCCATTTGGAACAAGGTAACTTGACAGCCATGGTCCAACCAGTGTCAACAACCGGAAGGCCAGATGAAAGAGCGTGGGCAACAATAAATCCAAAAGAAATCCAAACTCATTGACAGAGTAATCACTGGCAGTGAAGCAAACACATTGTCACCACAGCATGTTATGCACACTGGACACAGGGGTTAGGAATTGGGGGGGGGACGAGTGGGGCTCATGGGGAGATTAGGAAAGAGATGGGGCAGTCACAATGGGTGCGGGCAGAGAGAAGTTGGTGATGAGAGTAAGACAGAGACAGAAGGACATGAAAAGATGGCAGCAGGGGCAAAGGGCGCTGTCGGCTCAAACAACGTGAAATGACACATTACATTGTGTGTTTTGGCTGTGCACTATATTTGCAGTGTCCCTGTGTGACTGCGCAACTGAATAGTCCCTTGAGGTGTCACTTTTACATACAATGGGGCACTGGGAACATTGACATGTGTACCCTCAAATCGAACCACCACTGGTATAAACACCCTTAGTGGATGAGGTGTGTGACATGCTGCAACTGTTCCATTCTCTGGGCTGGAGTATGGGTGCTGCCGGCCACCGACGAGTACATCTCAAAATGGTAATCTATCACATAATCTACGAGGATCTGAAGCTCCTCATCAGTGAAGTGCTTCTTCCTCGACTGACCCTTCTCCTGTGCCTGATCTTGGGGTGTAGCCTCTTCATCCTCTGCAGGGCTCCCCTATTGGACCTAGTGGACCTTTGTGGTGCTGGTTCACCTCTTGGCCTGCAACCATGTCCATGTACAAGTTCCGGGTAATCTGTGGCCTGAGGCACACCATGTCCTCCTGCAGCTGGGGGTCATGTGTCCTCACCATGTCCCTGTCTTCTCCCTTTCCCTTTTGGGGCCTTCACGCTCATTGTGCAGGCAAAATGGATAAATAAAAAAAGGACCCCCAAATATGTTCAACAAAAGGTTTTTGCCGGGGTGCTGGCTGGTGGTGCAAAGGCAGATTCAAACAAAGGAGCAAAGGTTGTTATTTGTCAATGGTTTTTGTTTGCGTGGGGCATGCCATGGTTGTTCCAGGCGCAACAGTTTTTTCTTTGCGCCGAGGGTTACTTTGCGTTTTGTTTTTTTTTATTCTTAAAAAGTTGTTTATTTAGTTTGATTAACAAACTTTAACAACATATAAAACAACATATTACATAAATAAACTTCTTCATATAAGAATGTTAATAATACAACATCATCATTTCTTGATTAAGTTACATTTCAGAACTAAAATTATATAAAATACTTGCTTTTTGATTAATTCATGATTTTCTTTTTGTGATTACACAAAGATTTTTAGAAAGCTTTACAAATCAAAATAATTCTGTTACCAGAATAGCAACACATAAACATCTCCTGTCATCTGATCGACATTTAAGAAGTGATAGAGAGCATATTGAAATCCATTAGCACATCTAAAACAAAATTCCGTCGTGAGTAGATGATACATTTATCACGTGACCTTTCTTAGTAACAAGCTTTTTACTGAGTGAATAACCATTTAATACATACATTTTTCCTTTAATTCAGTTACTATATTTTTCTTATCCAACTCTATGATCAATTTTACAAGAAGTTCACACAATATTACAATTCTTTTAATTGAGTATCCCCACATAACTATTTTCCAGCACCATTCCCTAGCTTGAAGAGTCATGCCTAAAACATTCAGACCCATAAGGGAATAACGTAGTGCTTCAAATTTCGGACAATACATGTATAGATGTTTTAGGGTTTCTATCTGTACCCCGTCTAAACAAAATCTGCAACATAATTGTGTACCATTGGAGTTGGTCTTTTGCCATCCTGCTATTCTTTCGTATGTATGTAACTGGTTAAGCTTGAACCTTAAATATAGATCACGTTGAACCTGGTCAGGGAATTTTAACAGGTATGCTCTACGTGGGGTTCTCAAGTCTACAAATTTTGCAGCTTCAGCATACGACTTTTTTGTATTCATTTCATTTATGGTCATCAACCAATCATACTCAAACAAATACTCGTTTTTTTGCATAGGCCACGCAAAGTTGTAAGTCAATAGGTTTCAACCCACATGTATCCAATTTAGTAATCATCAAATTCGAAAATGCCACCAGCGAGGGAGGATTGGATTCTTTTATCATCCTAAAGAAATTGTTATAAAGCGAACATGGTGGCAGGGAAAGCATCTTCCCATAATTCGTTAGCTGTCTCCAGAAGAACCTGGTGGACAGTGTGGTTATTCCTAGGTCCTGTCTTATTACGCAATTGGGTACAGCATTTGGCAGTCTGAGCGTGGCTTTCCATAACTGCCCCTGAATTTGATCAAGCAATGAATCAATATTGTTTAAGCATATATCTAGCCCATAGAGCAAGATAGCTTCCACTTTTAATAAGTAGAACTCAAACAGTGGAACCAATGAAAACTTGCAATATTTTGCAAGCACTATTTTCATTTGAGTGCCCAGAACCGCTGTTTTCTCAGTTAAATTCTGTCTCCGCATTTTTTTTGAGGACGAATCAGTAACATCATACCCCAGGTATCTCATCTTTAAGTTGACAGGTATACATGTTGAATTTATGGACCAAAATGCCAGATTTGCTCGGATTACAGGTAAGATTATGTTTATATAAGTATTCCGAGAAAATTACTAGCTTGTTCTGTAAACCATATGGAGTGCGATCAAAAATTAGAACATCATCCGCAAATGCCATCCACTGAATTATCAAGTGGCCCAACCTTGCTGGATAAGATATTTCAGCATTCCAGATTTGCTCAATATCTGAGAGGTAGAGGTTAAACAGGGTTGCTGCTAAATTGCATCCCTGTTTAACCCCCACCTCTGTTGGAATCGGGCTTGTTGTTGCACCCGCCCTATTAAGTCGCACAAGATATGATGTGTCCCTATGAAGCTTAGCTATAAGAGCTATTAGGTGATGAGGGTCACCTTTTAGGTCAGGTTTTTCCCATAACATTCCACGAATCACACAGTCAAATGCTGCGAATAAGTCCACCGATGCCATGTACAATGCACCTGCGTTAACTGTCCCATTTTTTGCAATCAAATGAGCCAACACTGTTGCATTCAACGCAGTTCCCATTCCTGCACGAAAACCAATTTGGAATGGTGACAAAAGAGCCAATCGGGTAATGCAAGTGTTCAACTGTTGAAGAATAAGAATTGAAAAATCTTTAGCACTTGCATCAATAAATAGGTTACTTTGCGCTTTGGAATCCATGAATACGCGGAATGCGCAAACATGTGCACAAATAGGCGCAAAGTTGTTTAAGGTGCTTAAGGCCGGGACTTTGCACTTTTTCTATGGATTTGTGTTTTATTTCAATAAGACAAGCTTGAAAGTGGCAAAGGAAAGCCTCCTCCTTTGCAAAGGCTGAACTGGTATGGAGAGTCATTTCGACGTCCCACATCCTAACCGCAATAGGCAATGGAGAATAATGAGTTACCCCTGCATTTCCTGCCTCCCAGCTCCTGCTGACAAAACCCTTGGAACAGGAGATTCTCATAGTAAGAAAGGTACCAGTTGCTGCATTGGCAGACTACCACAATATCAATATAGACCGGCTGACTAACAGATTCATCTCTCTTTCATTACCCGCGTTTGACGCATGCCTTACGACGGACATTGCATATTAATCCATTTGCCTACTTTTTGACAATCTTATGGTAGCTGCTATGTCAGTTTTAACTAGAAGGAGTAGTATGACTAACCCTAGGGCACTAGGTCTACAAGCTGGTTGATACGCCGAAAGAATATAGGATCGTAGATGGCATTCTGATCGGTATCGTGAAGAATTCTCCTAGAGACACCTGTTCGATCAGAAGGCCAGACTTAATTCAAAGAGAGCTCTGACTGAAGCTAAACTACGCCGGAAATGCGTGGCTTGGAAAGATCTCGCGAATGCTGCCGCAGTAAAAATAACATTGCGTTTTGGAAAATTGTATCGAGGGGCTGACTGCTAAACATAGCCATGATGCAAAAAGTATTCCACTGCGCAAGAGGGTGAATTATTTTTCATCTCTGTGCAACTCTTCACCTTGGGGTGCCAATCGTTGACTTTAAGTGAATTGGCTATGAATATCAATGACCCTATTGTGTTTACGTGTACCGAAGTTCACATGCCTTACTTCTTTTAGCTAATGGGGATATGGCCCAGTTGGACATTTTAAAACTTGACTTGGAAATTTGGTTCCCGGTTTTTACCCAGATCGTTAATTCAATTTTTAGAAGTTATTACAAACCCACAAAATGGAGGCAGGCAATTATTGTGCTTTTTTTAAAGAAGGGAAACAGGGCAGAACCTTCAGCTGAATGGTATGCGGGTCTTGTTTACACTAGATTAAATGACTGGGTAAATTCCACTGCCTTTTGGGCAGAGGATCAGTAATGCTTTTGAAAATGAGTTGGAACTGCTTTTATTAAACTACATTTATTTAATTTATTTATGTTTTTATTGTTTTTTTGTAAAGTGCCTATATAGCCAAACAAGGTGTTTCAACGCACATCAAGGCAAGGGGGCACATGGAAGAAACAAAATAGAAACGGTGCTACTAGGCCTTGAGACATTCGTAACGTGCAAGCACTGTATATGAAATGTAAGGGAGTGGGAGGCGTGGCGGGAAGGAGGGTGCAGTTTAGGGAGGAACAGGGGTGAAGAGATAAGACAAAAATACAAACGCTACTACTAGGTTGTGATACAATTCGGAACATGCAAGTGCCGTAACATGAATGAAGGTGAGTGGGGGGGAGGGGAGGGCTGTACGTAAGGGAGGAAAGGGGTGAGGAAATAAAACAAAACAAAATGAGACAAAAATGTTCCTACTAGGTTGTGAGACAAAATGTGTCTTTGGATATAAATCCCCATTATACATGAGTTTCATGGACTTAAGTTCAGCGTTTGACAATGTAAATCGAGGGAAGTTTCTGTCAAACTTGGATCTCCCCAAACCCTTACTATCTTTTCTGGTTGTTCTACATGAGAATTTCATTGCTAGTGTTCGTATAGCTCCCACTGGTGAGCTTTCCTCAGTGTTTCAGTCAACTTGCGGGGTCAGACAGGGGTGCGTTTGTTACACCTTTATTGTTCAATCTCTACATTAATTCATTAATCCACGAGCTGTGTGCCATCAGTTTGGACACACCAAAATGTGCTGGCAGGCAAATGTGTGCATTGGCTTACGCCAATGATCTTGTTTTGCATGCTCGCATGCCAAGATCCCTACAACTTCTTTTCTCTGGTTTTGCAGATTTTATGGCAACCCTTACTGCCAAGTCCTCTGAATAGAGTACCAACAGCAAGCCCAGACACGTATTTCAGCTTTGTTGGCCCTCATCAGTGTGGTGAAACTGTGCCTCTCTAAGCACAGTGAGCAAGGGACCCACCTCTGGATTACCCTGAGTAACTTTTGGTGAAACCTCAAGTTCCTACGCATATACAAAGATGCCTGTTGATCCTCTGGATCAGAGGAGAATTGCTTAGCATTTTGGTGCTGGTCTGCACAGGTGGAGTTGAGGGGACCACATTGGTATTGAAATGGTAATTTCTCCTCTGTGATAGATACTTTGAGTTAAAACATGCTGGTAGACCCTCCCGAGTGGGCACCGTCCCAAAGAACTGGTTATTTGGTGATGTTCGTCTTGGTAGAGGGGCTCCCAGACCTCTTTGTATATGAAACTAGAATGGGTTAAGGAATGTTCGTACCTTTGGAATATACTCACGAATAACTTGGATTGGGGCTTCCAGTTGTAATATTGTGCCACAGAATGTTTACAAATTAATGGTGCAGTACAAAGTTTCAGTAAAAGAATCATGATGGCTGTACCCTGGATATTGTACAAACTATCTACACAAGCTATGTGAACTGTAAGTTATGGCATGGATGTTTGGGATTATTCTCCTGTAGACACAATTCAATGCAAAGAGAATTACTTCTTGCACAGACTGTTTGGAGATTTGGGGGGTGCTCAAACCTTTTTTTCACAGCTAGGGGTAAGTTGGGTTTTTATTTCAGATATGTTAAACTTTAAGGGCCAGATTCATGGAATAATCTTCACAGAAAATAGCGACTTTGTGTGCCAAACCACACTCAAAATCATGTTTATTGATTCAGGGAATCGACTGTGCAGTACTTTTTCATACTTTGCAGGGACTTCGTGCCGACTCGGCACAACACTGTGAGAGGCCGAGTGCCTTGCACGAGACACCACGCAGAGCGTGGGCATGGCTTGTGCAGAGGGCAGGCTAGGAGGGGGAACTCTGAAAATGAAGAAGAACGAAGGGAAATGTGGGCGTTGCGAGGGATGCCCCGGAGGCAGTCCAGCTGTGAAAGATTCCAATCGGGTGTCACACACCGGACCAGGACCTTCGCCCGTAGCTTTAGATGTAGCGAGCAATGAGAATGCTTTTTCTTTATTTTCTACAAATTCGAATTGAGCCGATGCCCAACCCATCTCACACCCCCTTTTACAAATACCCCAGGTCACAATGGACCATCAACCAGACCGGTGGGTGGTAACACAGTATTTATTTATCTTAATTTCAAAGACAATCACACAATGTTTATAATGGGCAGCAATCACCAATGGGTGATTTTAATTACAATGAAAACCACTGAAATACACCTGGTTAACCTTCTACAAGAACATATCCAAAGCACAAATGAATAGGAACACTTTTTCAATTACAATAGATAGCACCCGGGTTAAGGTTTCTCACTGCAATGTTCCCTCAGCCCACAATTAATCAAATTCTGAGTGGATAGAAAGAAGCAGCAAGGAGCCAGGGATATTATGCAGCAAACAGAATCAAAATCCGACCTCTCGCACCAAATAAGAGGGAAAACAGATTTTTTATCCTTTGCAATGGCCTAAAATGACCCTCGAATTTTGATAAAATAATAAATTATATGTGTGGTTAAATAATGATATAGCTATGTTTTATCACAGTATCAGGGATATTATTTCACTAGCAACTATAAGGTAAAGTATCACAAAAGGCATACAGTTCAAAAACAACTGGAAATTGAGAACCCACTGCAGTCAAAAACACACGTTGAAAAGTTGCATTTCCACTTTTTCAGCTTTAAATGTCAAAACGTTTTTTTGTTTGTAAACAGGTGAAATATACACAAGCTGAATGCGGTTTTTAGGCTGGGTGATAGATGCACATCACAGGGATCATATATAAGTGAAAGAGTAACTATAGCTGAATAATTGGGTGAGATTTTCAAGGTAAAAGAAATTCGGTTTTGGTAAAAATAAAGCAGTTAAAATGAGAAAATCGGTTTAGAAAGAAAAAGGACAAGGTTTACTTAAACTAGGTTATCAAGACTATAGAAAATCGGTTTGGAAAGAAAAAGGACAAGTTTTACTTAAACTAGGTTATCAAGACTATGTTAAAGAAAGACACAGTGGGCCTCATTACGAGGTTGGCGGTAAGGCAAAAACGATGCCGGTATAGTAATACCGGCATTGTTTACCGCTCCGTTGTATTCCGACCCGCAAACCCGGTATTAGCAGCACCCTAAATAACGGTGCCGCTAATAGTGGCATAGGCGCGTACACGCACCCATTCAGGGAGCAAATACCGGCATGCCAGTAATAGAGGGAAATCCCAACCCATGCAGACATGCAAATACCGTCATTGCGAAGCCGGTAATCACGGGAGGCACGATGCCGGCCATACAGGCATCGCGTACCACCCGCAAACAGCAATCAAGATACAAGGCAACTGCCACAGGTGCACACAATCCCCACAGGTGGAGTCAATGGAGGCTGGGCCAGTATAAAATGAGCACACCCACACACCACACCCCTTCCAACACCAAAATGCTACCACTAGCTGTTGCAATCATGGCGCTGGAGGACATGCCCATACTGCTACAACTACAGCAACAACAGCAACAACAACAACTACAGCAGCAACAACAGGCAGCACAGAGGAGACGCAGGAGGAGAAGGAGGGTGAGACAGGCCCAGCAATTACCACCAGTGCAGGCAGCAGTGCCTCATAGGCAACCACCAATCCCTCGCACCAGACCCAGCCCTTTCAACCTAACCCCTGAGCAGATCCACACCCTGTACCGGTTGGACCGTGGCACCATCACCACCATAATGGACATGATACAAAACGACATTGCCAGCCTCATTGAAATACGCACTGCCATCCCCCCGCTACTAAAGGTGGTGTCTGTGCAACACTTCCTGGCCACAGGCACCTACCAACACACAGTGGGCCAGCTGCATGGCATTTCACAGCCACTATTTTCACGCATGTTGAACCAAGTGCTGGATGCCTCCTGAAGCACGCAAGCAGCCACATATCCCTACCACGGACTGCCCAGGAGATAGCAGACACCAAAGAGGGCTTCCATGCACTGGCAGGCATGCCCAATTATGTCGGTGGACTCGACTGCACCCATGTGGAATTGGTAGTCCCCCATGCCATAGAGGCAGTGTACCGCAATCGCAAGCAATACCACTCCATCAATGTGCAAATGTTATGTGACTCCAGCAAGATCATCACACATTGCTGTGCCCGATTTCCTGGATCAACACATGATGCCATGGTACTGCGTAACTCCACGCTACCCCATCACATGGAGCGACATGCTGGAACACGTGCCTGGCTGCTTGGTGAGTTGCACAACCGTCCCATGGCAGTGCTTCGGGGCACTGATGTGTGGGGATGCATAAGGGGGATACTGCACATAGGTGGTAAAGGGGGGATACTGCACCTGGGTGGGAAAGGGGGGGAATACTGCACCTAGGTGGGAAATGGGGGGAATACTGCACCTGGGTGTGAAAGGGCTGGGGGAATACTACACCTGGGTGGGAAAGGGGGGGAATACTGCACCTGGGTGGCAATAGCCGGTGATTGGAGAATGCATGCAGAGCTAAACACTCCTGACCTGAACAATTCAAACGGAACATGACACATCACTGGGCCACATATCACAAATAATGCATATCGATGTCAACAAGTAAGAGGCACAATCAGGCCACCATGGTGATGGCAAGCAATGCATGAATGAACAGGATGGCAACTGTGGCATTGTGGTCAGTGTGACCATGCATAGTGGAGAATGATATCCCTTGAGGCCGTGGCTACTCACCCCTGTGCGGAACCCGCAGAACAGCCATGAGGAGGAGTACAATCGTGTGCACACCCGTACCCGTGTTGTGATTGAGCAGACCTTTGGCTTGTTGAAGGCGCGGTTCCGCTGCCTCAGCAGGTCTGGTGGGGCACTCCTATATAGGCCTGAGAAGGTGGCAAAGATCACCATGGCCTGTGTCATGCTGGACAACATGTGCGTCCGGAGAAATGTACCACTGCCACCTGACATTGACATGCATGGCCCGGGTGAGGATGATGAGGATGGAGACGGAGGTGAAGTAGCCCCCCTGCCAGTACGTGATGCACGGGATGGCCATGCTGTACGCCAAGCACTAATTCACGAATACTTCTGAAACACATGGACTGTGAAAGACATGTGTCAGTCAGACACTGGCCCAATGTGGACATGCACACAGAGAATATTGGGAGTTGGGCACTGAACACCGTAACACATTAAATGGATGCACATGAAAATAACAATGTCCAGCCATGGATTTTTCTAATCACAACGTGTGTATTATTTACAACAGCAAAAATGTGCCCACTCCCCCCTCCCAGGCCCCCCAACAAACTCCCAGACCCCCCCGAACAAACTCAAAGACCCCCCCTGAACAAACTCCCAGACCCCCCAACAAACTCCCAGACCCCCCCAACAAACTCCCAGACCCCCCAACAAACACCAACACCCCCAAAAGACTCCACAAGATGCACCCCTTCACCCCCAACCTTGTGTCCCACTACCATTGTTCCCCCACACTACTTCCGGGACTTCTTCCTGCCAGAGGCGGCATTTCAGTGTGCCTTGTACTCCTATGTGTGTGGCGCACTGGGCTGGTGGGGACAGATGAAGCTGGTGTGGAGGTAGAAGGTGATTCGCTGGCAGGTTCCACACCTCCTGCAAGCCGTGGCTGCTGCATATGAAGCAGCATTGAGGTCAGCACCTGTGTCACCGCCCCCAGGCAGTCCCTCATTAGCCGAGCCGATGCATTGACAGTGGCTGTGTTGGCTTCAATGGCCGCTGTGGTCCCTGCAATTGCTGTGGCAATACCCCACCTGGTTTCCTCCCCTTCCGCTATGTACTGGCGGAGTAGGTCTAACTTGGCCTCCTGTTTGGCCTCCACCATCGACAATCGTGTCTCCAGGGTTCTGGAGGGGGCTGGAGTGGTGGGTTGCGCAGTCACGTGGATGGCATTTTCGGGACTGTACTCCTCAGAGGTGGGTAGGTCACAGTCACAGAGGCAGGGATCAGCTTCACTGCAGGTGGGTGACTGCAGGTGTTGGGGCGAGGGGGTGGGCACGGGGCTCGGTGTGGCCGGGCCTGTCACCTCGGTGTCTCCCTCAGACTCCACACTGGCATCAAGTTCTTCCCCAGTGGAGGCGGGTGCTTCCAGGGACTCCCCTTGGACAGGTGTGGGTGTGGCCTGCTTGCCTCCAGCGGAGGTGGTGGTGGCGGTTGCCCTCTTCTTAGGGTGTGAGGTGGATGCCCTCGCAGTTGTCTCCTGGGTTGCTTCTTCCTCATCAGTGCCTGGGGGGTAGAAGAGATGCAGGGCATCAGTGATGGTGTGACATGGCAGAGGCATGAGATGGCGCTGTTCATTATTCATTTGATCATGCTTTTATGTCTTACGGGTGTGTCATGCAGGGTATTCAGAGGGGGCATGTTAGCATTCACTGCATGGCAGGTGGCATGCCGTTGATTTTGGGTTTGTGTGATGTATCACATGGGCAAGCTCCAGGTGTGTTGGCTGTGTGTTGGTTATGAGAATTGGCACTCAGCATGCATTTCAGCAGTGTTTGGCCCACCATCTGTATTTGGATATGGTCATGTGGGTGTTGGGACATGCATTGCCTTGCCTAGACTCTCTACCACTTCACTTGTGCTACGTCATGGTCTCCCCTAAAGGGATCTGCAGGGTCACCCACCTCCTTCTGCGGTTGATGCCGCACCCGTCTCCATCTCGCATAATCCCTTAATGGACTCAGGACTGATGAATCTGCTGTCCGTCTCCTCCCACAGCATCAATTTGGCAGGGGGGTGGGCACCCCCGCCTGTGGCCATGGCCTCCCTCTGATTGCTGGCCATGATATTGCGTACCCTCAACCGGAGGTCATCCCACCGCTTCCTGCAGTCCCTCACACTGCGCGGGGTGGTACCTACGGCTGATACCTTGCGGGCTACCTCCTGCCAGATTTGCCTCTTTTGTTGCTGCACCTCCCGCTTCTTGTCGTGGGATTGTATTGTGTCTGCATGTGCGGCAAGAGTGTCCACTAACATGTAAGCTCTGCGTCTGAGTAATGCTGTTTACGCAGCTGGGGGGTGGTCTTCCTGGTAGCCTTTGACATTCTCTATGGATTTCCACTGTGCTCTCCGAGTATCGACTGGTGGTTTGGGAGTATGGCAATGGATTGTGTTTTTAAAGATGGCCGCCGGCCCATTTCCCGTTCCTGCATGATGACGTAATTTCCGGGTGCGTTTTTTACGAACACGGTATTTCCATGGTGGTAGTACCGTGCCGGTATTTAGGGGTTGGTATGAAGCGGTACCACTATCGGCGGGTCCCACGATGCCGGTATAGGGGGACTGGAGGGCCTTTAGCGGCATGGCGATATTGCTATTACCGGCATGGGGGAACGCGCGTGCTCGTGCACTCGTAATCACCCGCTATTAGCAGGTTCATACGAGCACGGACCCGCTCATTCCGGCATGCCGGTAATGAACCCACTTTTACCGAGCTACTCGTAATGCGGCCCAGTATGTTCAAATATGACAAAGGACTTATGATCTATGCAAGACAGAAATGAATAGAAAAGTGGTGCTAAAAATGGTCGCGGGTGCCTGTCTGCCCGCCAGGACTGACCTGGCGCACAGACAGGGAACCTGCAAGCACAGCATGTCGGATGCACCGGCAGAACTCTGAATGCGCCGGTGCATCTGACGCCCACATCCCCATTCATCCCTATGGGGCCGAATGTGCATGGGGAGGCCCTTGTTGGCGGCACCCGCAAATGGGCAATTACTGGGTCCGCCGAACTCGGCATGACCCGGTACTTGCCCATTCGTGGGTGCCATAAAAAATGCAACTCCAGCGGCAGCCATGCCAGATTTACCGGCACGGCTATCGGCAGAGTTGTAATGAGGCCCAAAGTATCAAGATGGGGTAGGCTATCTGTTGCTATGGGATAGGAAAATACTCACAATCCGCACTTGAGTTTGGGGATTTGGACAGTCAACTGGTTCTGGACTCAAAAGCTCTGGTCACAGGATGGCGGCGGACACTCTTAACAGCAAGCAGCTGCACAAGTCTGGTCACTGGATGGGAAGGGTACAGCAGGCAGGCAGGTAATGAGCAAAAGGCTGGTGTGGTCACAGGATGCTCCCTAAGGGTACCACAGCTTTTCCCCTTTGCCTTTTGGATTTCTGTGGGGTTTCTGGATAATTTGCCCTGCTTGGATAGGGTCAGCTATGCTTTGGCCTGGTAGTAGAGTCTGGAATCTTGCAAAGGTGGATCTGGAATGTCTGGATACGCAGGCACTGGAAGTTCAGGAGAGAGTCCTGTCCCTGTGAGCTCCCACCCCTTTTATAAAGCGGGTGACATCACCGGGTATATTGCTGGGCAGAACTAAGCTAGACCTACCCCCAAGAACCAGATGGGCAGCCAATGTTGGTTGCCTCTTCTAGGAGGGGACTCAGTTTATGGGGTTGTGTTTTTATGAGGTGCAAAGCCCTCCCACAGTCTTTTTTGCCAAAATCAATCTTAAGGTAAATTACACATTTGTACAGTTGTAGCACGTTCGGTTATCACATAGGCAGATTACATATTTTATACAGAGCATGGTGTTCCCACTCCCAGGTCTGTACGCCATTGTTTCGTCCTTCTAATAGTTTTTCACGATTTTAGTGAGAACGGCTTCACCCAAAATCCCAATTTTAGGTGTGTGCATATAATCATAGGGCATATTTCTATTAATTTTTAACATTCCACTATGTGTACTTTTACCATGATTGATATTTTCCTGGGGTTTGGTCCCATACATGCTATGGACGGCCACAATATCTTGTTTAGAAGTCACGAAAATCACATTTAAACTGTACAACCTTTACATTACTGCATTGTCCGGTTACAGAATTAACAGTCTTGAGAGTTTATTCATACCAAAGCCACATTATGGGAAGCTTTCAAGGCAGTAATGCGCAGACACTTCATAGCACTTAAAGCACAAAGGGATAAACAATCCGGAAAATGGGAAGAGGAGCTGGAAGCCAAGCTGGCGGAAATCAGGGAAGAAACAGCCCACAATCACACGCTAAAACTGAGGCGAGCTTATAGACACGTCCTGGGGCAATTGGAATCCCTCAGAACCAAAAGAGCGGAAAACCATTTGCTACACCGAAAACATTGGTATGCAATGAAAGCAAACAAAGCTGATAAACTCCTGGCTAGACAGATACAAGCAAAACAATAGGACCAGACAATAAAAATACTGGGGGACAAACAGGGGCAGAAGACAACCTTATTGACGGAAATAGGAGAAATTTTCAAAGACTACTACCAAAACTTATTCACGTCGGACAACCCAAACTAAGAGAAACAGATAGCCTATCTGAGAGACATCACACTCCAATCAGTAACGGCAGAAGAGAAACAACAGCTTGACCGACCAATGGCAGAGGTAGAGGTAACCAGAGCAATTCGAGAACTACCAAAAAATAAAGCTCCGGGACCGGACGGCTTCACGGCCACATTTTATAAATCATTCATAGGGGACCTTGCCCCGGTGCTTACAGATCTCTTCCATACCTTCAAAGACACGGCCAATATCACACGATCCACCAATGAAGCAAAAATCTTGGTCTTTCACAAGAAGGGCAAGGACCCGACATCCCCGAGGTCATATTGCCCCATAGCCCTCATAAATATAGAGGCCAAACTATACACCAAGATATTAGCCAATAGACTCCCTACGCTGCTGCCCAAATTGATACATCAAGATCAATCCGAATTCATTCCCAACAGAACAACCCATGATAACATCAGGCGAATTACCCATCTGATCGAAAAAACTGGAATTACACACACCCCGGCGATACTATTGGCGATAGACGCCGAAAAAGCATTCAACCGAGTAGAATGGTCAATGCTGTTCCGCATCCTCGAGAAAATGGGCATGAGGGAAACCTATATCAAAATGATACGTGCCAACTACAACTCACCATCAGCCCGGGTAGCCATGAACAGCGAACTCACGACCAAGGTCAGGATCGAAAGAAGTACAAAACAGGGGTGCCCTCTCTCCCCACTTAATTTATGCAATCTTTCTGGAAGCTCTGTTGGCAAAAATCAGAGAGGCCCCCGATATTAAGGGCATAGTAATGGGGGGGAGGGTCATCTCATAAAGTGGCAGCATATGCGGACGACATGATGATGGCCTTGGCGGAACCAGAAAGGTCATTGCCAAACCTCACTCAGGAAATAAAAGCTTTTGGTGCCATCTCAGGGGTAAAAATCAACAGGCAAAAGTCAGAGGTCTTAATCATGGCCGGGGACAAAGTGGAGATCCAAAGACGGGCGGGGGAACTACAATTGAGAGTTGCAGATGAACGGGTGAGATATCTTGGGGTCACATTAACCAACTCGATAAAAGACCTCTACACAGGGAACTACCCAAAACTCATGGAACAGATTAGAAGAGACTTTGAAAGATGGAACTCACTCTCAATTTCATGGTGGGGTAGAATGACAGTGATCAAAATGACAGTCCTACCCAGGCGCATGTATTTCTTCCAGGCGCTCCCCTTCCGAGTCCCAGCTTCCTTCTTTAAAACTCACACCAAAGCAGTGCCCAAGTACATCTGGCAACAGAAAACCACAAGACTCTCTAATTCATTACTCACAGCGCAAAGGTCAATGGGAGGCATGACACTCCCACACTTCTGGAAATACTACGAGGCAGCCCAGCTATGGGTCCTGAGGGAATGACTTCTAGATGTGTCCGAGAAGATATGGGAAGCACAGGACAGAGCAGTGGCAACAACACGACTCCGACACCTACTGTGGATAAGCAACAAGCATAGACACCCAAACGTTCACATAAGCAAGGTAATGAAGTCAACAATGGAGATCTGGAACAGAACAACCAAAAAATAAATATTAACAATATACTCAGCCCCTTTCATGCCTCTATTTGGGAACCCGGAATTCTGACCGGGCACAGAGAGCAGGGCATTCCAGAAATGGGAAGAAACCGACAGCAAAAAGGTAGGGGACATGTTTGAAGACCATCGGATTAGAACATTGACAGAATGCCAAGAACTCCTAGGCCTCCGGGAAACTGACAGATATAAATATGAACAACTTAATCACTGGTTATCCACCCCACAGATTATGCGGGCAGCAACAAGAACCCTAACCCCATTTGAATCATTCATCACAACACAGGCCGGGACGAGGAAGTTCGTCTCAACCATGTATACATTCCTAAACAAACAAAGTGAAGAGATAAAATGGCAATATATGATCAAATGGAAAAGACATTGGGAAGAGAAATTAGGAGATAACAGTGGATACACGTATGGCAAAATATCCCAAAATGGACGAGGGCGATCCAGACAAGGGAAGCCTGGATTGGGCATGGTCAATGGCATTATACGCTGGAAAGGCTATATAGAATGTACACAAACACCCAAAACAAATGATGGAGAGGCTGCGAAGCAGAGGGTAACTGGAGACATATCTGGTGGGATTGCCCGGCACTGCAACCATTCTGAGCGGAAGTCAAATCTCAAATGCAGATGATGTTCACACATGGACGTGGACAAAAATACAAAAAATGAACTTTTTGGGGTTCCTAACAGCAGCCCGGCTAGCAATAGCCCAGAAATGGAAGCAGAAGACGCCACCATCCAATATAGAATGGCTACAGAGAGTGTGGACACAACTGGCAGTGGAGCAAATCACATATAATATTCAGGGGGCATGCCAAAATGTCATGACGGACTGGGGGTTGGTGATAGAATATCTGCAGAGCGACTACATGCAGCAATGGTGCCCACACAGAATAGGTATACTAGACTTGTTTACTTAAGTAGCAATGAATTCAAAGTACTCACCAAGAACTCAAGAACTCTGGCACTCCGGCGGCGATGGGCGGGGGGAAGGGAGGGAGGGAAGGGAAGAGGGATAATGTTGAGAATCCCACATTGATGTTTAATGGAAAATGCAATAAAAATATGTTTTTTAAAAAGAAGGTTTATTCATCAAATAGTATTTTGAGCCAGATGCTACTTACCTTTGTCCTCCACTGGAACCATTTTTTTCTTCAGGCTACCACCAAATGTCAGTTCAGCCCAGGGCTGCCCTGGGGAAACTGCCCTGGAGTTTCCCCAGCTTGAGTGATTGGTGGTTGTCACTTCCTTCCAAAAGTCACACGTAGGTGTCCCAGATCTATTGTCTCAAGCTGAAGCCCAGACAGAAGTCTGACGAGCGTGTGATATTTCTTTCTCTTGCTTTCAAGGGCGGCAGTTAACTGGTAGGTGTCCCAGAATATAGTCTGGCTTATTTTGGGGGGAAGGCCGCTCCTGTTGCTAGCAATCCCCCTTACCCCCCCAGCAGAAAACCTGTTTGGCTAGGTACACACTGCAGCCATTGCTTTTACTTATTTATTTGATTTCTCTGACTCAGAATCATGTCTGTTGAAAGAAAACATCCCATTTAGGTTTTTAAACAACACCCCCCTGACATTCCTAGGCAAGGAAAGGGCTTTATTCAACATTGGGGTTTTAAAACAAACATTTTTCTAATTTGCAAAAGCACATTTTGACACATGGTGAATTCTGCTGGATGTCCCTGCCAAATTCGGGTTTCTCTCCCATGTTGATTCCAAACCCTGTTTGTAGCCTCAGTCATTTTCTCTTACACAACAGTCTATATAAGGCCAACGGCCCCTTGAAATTGACATATGCACAGAGCTATGATTTCTTTGCAGGGTTTATTTTTGGCACTTTGTAGCAAAAAGTCAAATGCTTTTCCATACGGCTGAAAGTAACATTTCTGGTGACTCCCAGATCAGGCCTGACACAACCTGTCATTCAAGGATAATGCTTTCCTTTGCTGGCACAATCTGAATGTGGATGGGCACAGCAGGATCTCCCTGGATCAGAACTGTGGGATGTTGAACAGATGGGAAAGAGCATCAGGGCGCCAGCATTTTAAATGCCAAACATTTCCTTTTTCAAGGGTAAATGTTGAGCTAGCAGCAAAGCAGTGCTGCCTTTCCATTTTCTTCTTGGGTGCATGTAAGAAACACACTGCCTGCCTTTCTCAGTGTGCTCCCTGTCCCATCCTGCCAATAGGTGCTTGGAAAGACAGTGCAGCCATTATTTTGTAGCTGCCAAACGCAGTTTTGATTCAAGGTACTGGTGCTCCAAGGAGCCAGCACAGCATTCTGCTGTTAACTTGTGAAGTGCAGCTTGGTGAAGTGGGGAAGTACTGCTGACTGGGTAAATATATCTCATACAGCACAGGCCCACTATTGTGTGGAATGATACGTATTCATGGATCTGAGCATGCAACCTCTCGGTGGGGACATAGCCATGCAAAGCCCTCATACTATCCGCCAGTCGAAGACAGGCATACAGACACTTGTGCATAGGATTCACGGCGCAGAGAACATGATCAGATGTCGGATTTAGAAGTGTGTGTACGCAGACAGGGTTCTGTTCTAATGTCAGTGTAGCGGGGTCCAGGAACGGTTTCCGGGGGTTCACACACAGATTTTCTGAGTATTACCCGAGTTATGATCAATTGTACACATGTTGTTGGGGTGACGGTAACAGTTACTGGGGGCCACACACAGGGTCCCCAAGATGCAGGCCTGTTTACGGAAACCACATGCATTGTTTTAAGGGTGCATGTATTCATGCCTGGGAGGCCAGCAAAGTTAGCTGTTTCTGAATGTTTTTGCTTTGCGTGGGGTCGTGTCTGGGGCGTTCCGGCCAGGACTTGCTTATACAGTTACTTTGCTCAAATAACTCCATGAATACGTGGAGCGTGGAGTTAAACACAGGGTTTAAGGATCTCTGCACACTATTTCCTGAATTGGGCCCTAAATCTTTGAAACTCTGGTTGAGATTGTGGCACAATTGCAGAAGTGAATACCATATAACGCACTGGAATATTAAAGACTTGTTGGCATTAGGTGTTGGTGGTCGTAGCTCCTGGCTACAATCAATAAATCGTGATTTGGATGGGTTGGGTTTCCGCAAGCCAGTCATCAAGCCTTTTGAGGAAGCATCAGTTGATATGACTAAATTGGCTACATCCAGGAAAAAATCCTGATGCGCAACAGCTTTCAAAGCACTTGGTACAACACCATCTAGAACATTGTCCCCAATACGACATAGATAATTATATGAATTGGCTTGTGGATGCATGCAAGAGGGGTATTTGGTTTGATGTTAGAGATAACTTTGCCATTTGCTTCTATTATTGCCAGGTGTAGTTCAATTAAGGAACAATGCATTTTGACAATGTAATGACAGTTCTGTGGATGACCTGATGCATTTTTTTTTCTGCCCTATTTTATGATTTAAGGAGAAAATGTGTCTTTCCCATACTTAGTATGTACCACATTAGAAGCCTAAAAGCTTCTAAGAGTTTTGTTTCTGCTTCCCTGCGAACATTTAGCGTGTTCCATTTATGTTTTTTTGTACAACCCCCTCTCATCCTGAACGTCTATTGTTTTCAAATGTTGTATTCTAGTGATTTGCTGTAATTGGATTTAGATATGTTGTTTTACTTTTATGAACATTTTTATTTTCAACACACATTCTACTGATTGTACTACCACACACCTGTCACCACCCTGCTACACCTGCCAACGGCAGCAGGCAAAAGTAGTTAGGCTGCACAGTGTTTTTCAGTGAACCCTTCCCCGACAGACAGCTCCTCTTCAATTCTGTGCACCGACTTTGAAGAGCAGCCAGCCAAGAAAGAAGAGTTCAGTATTGTTCTGCTCTTCCCTGCACTCTGGTCCTAATGAGATGATAAACAAGACATTGTGGAAGGATAATGGGTAGGTGGCAACATGGGGCAGTATCTGTGTTACTGATAGCAATTTTTGGCAAATAGTTGTGCACCTGGACATTTGAAGAACATCCAATGCAGTGAGGCAAGTAGCTGGGCAATTGATGGCTAGCTTTGCCAACAGGGAACTTATCTAAATAACTGTTGGCAATCCTTGGCAATTGGGGCACTGCTGTATATATGCTGTCAGACATTATGAAAATGTGGAAGCTGGTGGCATTTTACATTAGGGCCATGTAATTATTTATTTTATTTATTTGTTACACGCCCAGACCCTGAGGTATCACGACATCTTCAGAATTGGCCATACAATGTTACAGTATACAGAAATTATTGACAATCAGAATATTATACATCAAAGACAGGCAATATTTACAGGTTTCGCTGGTGAGCTTGCGCTAGCAAAGAATAGCAAATTCCATATGCTAATATTAGTCAAATAACCATGTTTTTAGCCATTTCTTAAAGCAAGGGAGAGAGGGCTCATATTTGATATTGAGAGGGAGGGTGTTCCAGTGTTTAGGAGCTTGAACAAGGAAGCTGCTGCCCCCCGCTCTAGTAGATTTGTAGCGAGGGGATGGTAATAGTAGATTATCATTGGACCTTAGTGATCTGGTGGATATTTTATCTGTAGGGTGTTGTTAAGGTAGATAGGGGCTTTTTTGGCAAGACATTTGTGCGTGATGCAGATTTTTTTAAAGACAATTCTAGCTTTAATAGGTAGCCAGTGGGCATCCTTTCTTGTCTTAGATATGTGTTCAGACTTTTTTTATCCCTAGTGCTGCTCTTAAAACTTTATTTTGTAATAGCTGCATTTTGGCGAGGTTGGAAGTGGAGGTCCATAGCAATAGCACATTGCAATAATCTGACTTAGATAATACCAAGGCCCTGGCCAAGGTGAGGCAGTTGGCGGGTGTCAGAAATTGTCAATTTAGGGCGTTCAGTTTGGATGTGTAAGCCATGGATGATGATAGCATGTTGATGTGTTTAGTCATGGTGAGGTTGGCATCAAGGTAAAAGCCTAGTGAGTACCGTCAATATTGATGGAAGAGTAGTCAGGGTGGAGGGCAGCTATTTTAGATGAGGATCACACAATGAGAACTTCTGTCTTCTCACCATTGAAACAGAGACTGTCTAGAGCCATCCAGTTTTGGATGATGGCATATATTTCATTAAAGGTCACCGTGTCCTGATCATAGTCACCTGAGATGGGTATGAGGATCTGGATGTCATCTACAAAATTGGTGTAGATAACAATCATATCGTCTACTGTTGAGCAGAAGATATTTGTATAAGCATTATATAGAGTAGGAGATAGGCATGATCCTTGGGGTACTCCAATGGGTACTGGGATGGGATCAGCAGCTTCTTTGCCTATGGTGACCCTACAGGTGCGTTCGGCTAGGAAGGATTTCACCCCCAAGGTGGCATTATTAGAGAAGTTGAAGTCCTTGGCCAGAGAGGTGCACAGTTTGCCATGGATGCACATAAACCTTAGGCAGCCATCTTTTTTGGCAACGAAGTAGGGGTCACAGTCATGCTCGGGGAGGTGGTGTGGAGAAAAGGTGGTTGGTTGGCAATCATGCACCCATATAACTTTGAGTAAGATGTAAGCCAGCATTTAAGTCGTAGGTAAACCCTGAAAAATGTCCCATTTTATGCCATGAAGGTAGCATTGCCTGCCTAAAAACCAGAGTGGTAATCACATGAATAATGGGTGTGCCTTTGGGTACCACTAGGAGAAATGGAAACATCCACTAAAGGAGGTGGTTTGTGTCATGCGGGTAAGACTAACAGAATTGTACCAAGCATGGATGGTCCTGTAAAAAATGCCCCAAGGTGTGCTATTGGGCAGTCCATCATTATTGTGGCTGATTAAATGCGTCATACTGACATTTCTGTACTAAGCTCATATTGCAAAACTCTATAAAGCCCCCAAAGTTTCTGTGCTAAAGCGCCAATATTTTGGGACGGGGATACTTTCTTCTTCCCTTTCCCGTTTCTCCACAGCTGTACAGAAAGAAACCTTGTCTCTCTTTTTGCTGCCTGCTCCGCGATTAAATTATTTGATGATGAGCTGCTGGTGCGAGCAGGTAAATTAATCACAGTTGTTGCACTTGGCACTGGAACCTGTGCAGTTTGACAAACATTTGCTTCATATCACAATGGGGCACGTTTCTGGGCTTTCATTATGAACCGTTGGCATTTGAAGCAGTACAGTGTCTGAGCAGTTGATGGGACAGGCGCCTGGGCCTTTAATGGAAACATTGGGCCAGGTTGGCTCAATACACATATGCCCTTCCAGGGACCTGAAACTCAAAACAGTTGCTTTTCCAATGCTTTTCTGACTGCCTTTGGCAGAGGTGCCAATGTAGCTGTGGCCTTAGAACAGCAACACATACAATAGTTATGCTTTGGTAAGCCAGTGTTTCACTGCATCCTACCGCAGTACACGTTTTTCTACCATGCATGGTTTCTGGAAAGTCGAGGATTTACCGATTTTTAAGAGCGTGCGTTTGTTGTGAGTGTCGAGAAATGTGCTCAGCTGAGGAGCGTCCATTTTGGCAAATTGTGACTGGGATATATTGCTCATTATTGCGAGTCACATTCCACTCATGACCCTGAGTTCATCTAGGACTTATTCGTGGGTGATTTGTGTGCAGTTCTTGTTATGCAGCGAGGACCAGGCTTGTCCAATTATTCTGTTTACCTTGCAAGTAACTTAAACGGACTGTGAAGGATAGTGGATAAAGTTGTGGGAGGATGAGGAGCTCTGGCAGGAAGTAATTGGCACAGGTGGGAAACGCTACCCTCAGCATCACCTTTGGCTGCATTTTTCATGGCCGAGGAATGCTGCCCGTGCAGAATCACTGCCTTATGATACGGATGCAACGCCGCCTCTGCGAGCCAATCCAAGACCTGATCATTGTAGGGGCTGTCATAATGCCCACGGATGCAAATTAAAGTAAACGAAAATAAATAAAAAATAGCACCTGCGGCTGCTGCCGTAAATATATATGCTTAAATGAGTATTTGCAACAACCGTCCTGGCACACTAGTAAACGGTGAGCATACGGTACCAACAGAGGTAGAAAATATCTCCAAATGGGACAGGCGACTATAACCTCGGGCCATGTGACATGAGAAGGAATTGGGAAATAAAACAACTGATGTAATTGATCTGTTAAAAATGACTGACGGTTTTTATTTGTAATAAATGTTTGTATTTTTTTGTCTTAGATCATATAGGTGCTTGAATTCATACACTGCAAAAACTGAGCAGGAGATTTATAATAACCCCGGCATCTGTCCATTTATAACCAACATATACACATAGCTCATTCCCCTTTCCCCCCAGAGAAATGTAGAATGAGTCCTGTTTGTTTTTGGCATAAAAAGGCCGCAGATTTATTCCACAATAACACACCCAAACTGCACACATTTGTGGAAATTACTCATAAGATGTGGCGACTGCTCCGTGTCCAAAAGAACCTGCTTCCCCCTTTCCTTCCCTAAAAGTCCAGAATAGGCCCAACTCTCCCGACCTTGCGTCCGAGCCCCTCCTGCCCCTGCAGGCGCTCCTGGGCGGGGAGAGTGCCGTTTCCTTGGGGGAAGCTGAGCCCTAGTTGTTGCTCCCAGATGCCCCTGCCGCTTAGGCTCCCAAGGGGTGCTGGGTCTGAGAAGAGCGAAGACCCTTCCTGCTTTCTCCTGGCTCATCCGGAGTCTGTCTCATGTGTTTGTTCGGCCAAACACCGCCACATTGCCTTGTCGTCCTGCCACGTAGACGACCAGGTGTTTCTGCTTGCTCTGTTCTTGGGGTTGGTGGGTGGGAAAACGAAAACCTTCTTCTCTGCAAAACGGGCGGGCGTCCAACGGCAGTGGCTGGATGCTGTCTTCTGTCCGACCCCGCTCGTTATAAAAGGAGGAAGCCCCTCCCCTTTCTTTTGTCCGCCCTTCGCAGGCTTTTCCCTGACTTCGCCGTGCTTTCTTCTTCGCAGGCTTTTCTTCCATTTTGCCGCACTGCGGCCAGCGCCTCCCCCTTCTTCCCAGGAGGGGGAGGCCAGGAGGAGGACACAGCCCAGGTTATCAGGGGTGCCTCCTCCATTTTGCTTTGGGCTTTGTGTTCGTCGTCACCGTCATAACCCCGGCATCTGTCCATTCATAACCAACATATACACATAGCTCATTCCTCTTCCCCCCCAGAGAAATGTAGAATGAGTCCTGAATGAGCGAAGACCCTTCCTGCTTTCTCCTGGCTCATCCGGAGTCTGTCTCATGTTTTTGTTCGGCCAAACACAGCCACGCCATGAGTGGTTTACCGCCCACCGTGGATCCCCCTTGCTCCTTTTCTTACATTTCCCAAGCTTTTCGTGCAGAGATCACAGAAAATTGGGGCCATACTTAATGGTGATAGGTGCCCCCCATCGTTGAGAAAATATTCTGGAGATTTCAAATTAATCCGGCCGTGCCTGATCTGCCCAAAGCCTCTGCCCCTGCAGAACTTTGGGGCTCCCCTCTGCTTCCTTCCTTACATCTTTAGGATTTTTGTGCAAAGGTTCCAGATGGATAGTTCCAACCCCTGTGGTGACAAGTATACCCCATACTTCAGAACCTACTCTGGGGAATTAAAATTAATGAAGCTGTGCCTGATCTGGCCAAATTCCCTGCCCCTGCAGAATTTTGCCCTTGCCCCATTTAGCTTTTTACAGGACCTCTCCACAGCTGCGTGATTGTCTGTGCCCCTCCATTCTGGCCTAAGGGTTATCTCTGGCCAACTGATTCCTGTTTTCCCCATCTGACCTGCCACCTGTTCGCCTGAACAATGCACCTCCTGCATTTGCAAAGGCCCCGTACCCCTGGCCCCCTTGTTCTCTGGCACCAGATCACTCACCCTGAACACCCTGAGAATGCTAGAGTGAAAGCTGCTTTGAACAATGCCACTTCAAAGCCCCCGTGGCAAACGTCTTCCCAGCATCCTACTAGCTTTACGTGAGCTGTCTGCTCCGGGACACTTCTTTCTCTGTCCCCTTTCCGTCCTGCTCCGCCTTAACCAGGGCGGGCCTGCTCCGGGACACTTCTGCCCCTGCCACCTTTGCGTCCTGCTTCACCTTAACCAGGGTGTGCCTGCTCTGAGACACACTTCTGCTTCTGACCCTTTCCCTCCTGTTAAGCCTTAACCAGGGCGGGCCTGCACTGGGACACGTCTGCCTGCCTTTGCCGGAATCACCATGTTGGGAGAGCGCCGTTCCTGACGGGTGAGGTTGAGCTGTATTTGTTTTGCTTTGACCGGGCATTGCTGGGCCAACCTCTTAACCTTAACAGACCCCTTTCCTCTCCTATACCTACCGGACGTCTTCCACGCCCTGCTGCTCGTTTATTGACTCCTTAAGGATTGAACGGGTGAGTTGGCCTTGCCGCCCTGTGCCCCCTCGGGCCCCAAATCCAATGCTACCGATGTACCCAAAGCACCGCCCAACACCTTACTTTGCTACGGATGCCTTCCCCCAATTTACCTTGCAGTTTTGACAATGCTGGACACAGACCCCCAGTCATAACATTAGACGCCCCAACGTAATCACTGCACCCCTTTAATGAAAATCAGTCTATGGTTGTGGAGCTTGCCGAGTCCAATCTACCTGCTTCCCTTTATTCCTTAGCACCAAGTTCATAGCAGGCCCAACTCTCCCCACCCTTTGTGCCTGGGCCTACCCTGACCCTGCAGGTGTCCGTGGGCTGGCCGAGCACCGTTTCCTTTTGGGGGAAGCTGGGCCCTTGTTGTTACCACCGGACGCCCCTGTCGTTAGGTTCCCAAGAGCCGCCTGTTCCGAGACGAGCGAAAAAATCCTTCGAGTGACATGACTTTTCTTATTGTTCCGCATGTTTTGGCACCCCCCAGGCCCGTATTTCTAGTGTAACCAGGCTAACTGCCCTCCTCTACAGCCCCATGTCTCATTGACCTGTGTGGGACCTTTCCCCCTACTGTCCTCCAACACCCCTTTACATAGTAAGAATCATTTGACGCTCTGATGGACCTGTTGCCTTATACCCTCAGTGTTATACAATTCAAATTAAGAGACTTTCTGGGCACAAAGCACCGCCCGATACGGTAATTCCTCCTTAACCAGAAATTTGCCCCAATGTTAGCTACTTTTCACCAGAGTCCCACCAGCTGCCCCCTAACAGCGTCCCTTTTTAAACCCCTATGTATTCTCAACCATCCCTATTAGACGAAAGTATCCTCTCTTGGTTTTGTGCGTGGATTTTATGAAAGGTCACTGCCATTCGTCCCGTTGAAGTTGGGTGTTTTATGCAATGTCAATAAAATGAACTGTGCATGCTCCACCTTGCCATGCAATGTTCTGGCAATGTCACCGCCCATTGTAATCGTTGCTGATTTCCCCCCCACTTTCATTATTAGGACTTGACCTCGGCAGTGAATTGAACCGCTGTGTGCCCCGACTGGGCTTAGCCACAGTCCACATCACCCTCACTTCACCCTGAAAGGTGGTTACCCCCCAAACTGGACACCGCCCAGCCGCATCACTTTGACCGCCATATGCAAAAGAACTTCCTTTCTGCCCCTCTGTGCACAAGTAGTGGGGCCCACCCATTCTCACCATTATAACAATTTTGAAAGCATTGTGCCCGGGTGATCTGTGACAAAGTACCCCAGGCACTGTGGCTCCATTACTAAATATATTGGCTAGCGTTCCCTTCGCATTGAGGACAGCGTGGGTCTAGAACATATATAGTTACCACCACTACCTCCTGCTCCCCTGAGCAGTATCACCTCATCCCATGTGTTTACCCTAATTCGAAGCCGCATTATGTATACACCTGCCAGCAGCACCTTCCCATGCCCAACACTCAATCATACCCGGACCCGCACTGCATCTAGGTGCTCTTTCCTAAATGGTAGTTATAACCGCGACGCCACTCCGCTTTTGGTGACCTATGCACCTACCTCACCCCCAAACTCGTTTGAGCTAACTGCGCATACTCTGCTTGCAGTAATCTTATATCCTCCTGCTTCCAGTGCTTATACGCATGCCTACCGCACCTCCACACTCGTTTGAGCTAACTGCGCATACTCTGCTTGCAGTAATCTTATATCCTCCTACTTCCAGTGCTTATACGCATGCCTACCGCACCTCCACACTCGTTTGAGCTAACTGTGCATACTCTGCTTGCAGTAATTTAGGGCACCACTTCAACCGACTAGCAAAATTCGCTCACCAAACCTTGCATGCGGATCAAAGCCCCTTTACCGCTGCAAACACCCCTGCAGCCCGCCGTCCATCCCCCTGTGCTCGAACGCTCAGGATGCGGCTGTCATTTTTACACTAGCAGAGCTCCCACTGAGCGACCCCTCCTTGCATTCCCTCAACTCTGCACGGCCATTCCAAATATACTGCCATTCATATGCCGGAGTTGGGAGTGCAATACACCGTATGACTGCCACCAAACCTTCCCCGGGGATAGTATTGCGCATTATTCCCCACATTCCCATCTCAACTACACCTTGCCCCGATTCTGGGATGGACTGGGAACTAAAAAAGGTGGGCCCTTGGTATAGTTACTGGGAGCCAAAAAGAGGCCTTTGGCATAAATGTTCAAAGTGGACCCATATGACACATTTTCAGCAAGCCTGATTGTTTCCTATGCAAATTTGGAAACTAAACCACTCAAAAGAGGCCCCGTGTGCCGAGGCCCGCCGGGACATTTCCAGAATTCCCCTTAGGCCAGTCCTCCCCTGCTCCGGGTGCAGAGGCCCACTGAGCACTCCCCAGAGTCTCCCATAGGCCTGTCCTCCCTGGCCTGTTTCCTTTTCTCTTTATCCCGAATGCTCTGTGTGTGCGCGTGTTCTGCGCTTCCATTCTGCCATACAGGGTACTCTAAGGGGGGCTAACTACCCGTTGCCCCTCCTACAAGGTATTTTACTTTCAATCCCTGCTCGCTGCCCCGCTTCGCGTTGTACCACGCTTGAGCCCCTGTCACTTTTACAAGCCTTTTTCATGCCATTGTGATTCGCAACTAAATCTAGAAGGTTGCTCAGAATCCTACCCCACATTATGCATATAGTTTCCGTGCTTCCTGGAAATCAGCATCAAGGTGCATTTCCCACCATCCCAAAAACAAAAACACCCCAGGTAGGACCCCAATCGTATAGCGATGGACGGGATAAAAAATGTGCACACGCACCTAAATGCTAAAAATGCATTTTCCGTCAAACCCCGCCTTAATTTTCTTACAGGCATAGAATTTATCTGGTAGTGGTAGTTTTCTGGCATTTAGCAGCGCCTTTTAGAGGCCCTTGCCACGGGAGAGCTACACGGGTACAAAACGCACTAACATGCGCCACAATGCTCACCATGCATTCAATAGATAGACACCCTTGCTAAACCAATACCGGCATACACAATATGTGGTCCTAGGGGAACTCGAAATCCTGCTTCCAGAGAGACAGGGGCCTCAATTCAGTGCCCTAGCCTGTTCAGCTAGGCTCCCGTCTCTACTAGTGGAATGTTTACCAAACAACGTCTAAAAGACCTGAATGGCTGAAATGCCATTATCCGACATATGGCTACGGAGGGACACCCATGTGAAAGCCTCCCAAAAGCACCACAGAACAGTTTCCGAATCCACTTTTCGCAAAATCCCAACCGCGCTCTGACCACCGACATGACATTGTGCGGCCATTACCCTTCCTCTGCGCTAGAAAAACAAGAGCTGCTTTTTTTGCCAAATCCGATATTCCCCGATTTGAAGAAGGCTTTCATGCATCATGCAGACACCCTTCGTGTGCAAGCTACATGTCCCCCTTCGGACACGGCACGTAACCCCTGCAATCTCCTTCCCTTATGCGCTGCACTGTCATGGGCCTCCAATCCTGCAATCCTGTGTGCCTGTCTGCTGCGTGTGCAGCACGTCCGCCCCTTCAAATATTGGCCTCCATGCTGGGATTTTGCCCAGCGCTTCCCCTTATGCCGTACGGTGCCCATTCCCATTACTACGCATACTAACAACGGTTTTGATACACTATGCCTCCCGCGGCCAGACAGCCCATCACTGCCTTCAATTTATGGTTTGTAAATCTGGCAATATGTCACTCGTTGCTGAACAGCAGCAAAACGGCCAGGCGGCCGCCTTCACCACCGAGTGTCCTTGAACGCTGATGCCGCCCACCGCGGCAAAACACAACGACACTTTGCAACTAAGTCCCCCTGATACGCCCTTTTGTATATGCTGGTGTCGGCCTCCAGCCATTACACACTTACACAATCACACGCACCCATGCATGCAAGGACGACACGCCGGAGACGTGTGATGGCTCCAGTCTCCGGCGCGAACTGCCGGGCACCGCCTTTATTAAACTGATGCGCATGCGCGAGCCCCGTGGCTGCCCGCGCATGCGTACTTGGTGTACGCAGTACACAACATCCCTCCTTATCCCCGGAAATAAACAATTAACACTTCATTGCAGAAACACTAACAATTAACAACGGACTGCAGAAGTACAACCTGGTTCCTTCTTCGGATTTGCAATGACACCTTTCCCACCTATGGTGCAGGGTCCATGATGAAGTCTCTGAACCTCTGGGGAAGTCGTCGTCCGGCCCTGCTCGCGATCTGCATTTGGGGTGGCTTCTTCCACCCTTGTCTCTTCCCCTTGTTCCGGGACTTGTTCGGCTGTTTCCTCGTCACTCGCGGCCTTGATGCGCTTGAAAAACGACACGTTTCTGGTGACAGTTCCTCTGGCATTGGCGGCGGTGACCATTGTGCGCCAACTGAAGGACCTTCGGCACGAGTGACCTGGGCATCACAATCCGGTGCCCTCTCAGCAGGAGACCATCAGCAGTCATGGACAGCTCGTGTCGTGCGCCCCAGAGCAATTGCAGGTCCCTTTGCGTTTCTGCGTTTCTTCGGGCATTATTCAGAAGGAGTTCCCGCCATGCTCCTGTGGCTACCGCCCCCTTTACTCTCAGAAACGCCTCGTCCGAGTTCGATTCGCTGGCAATTTTTCTGTCTTGTCAGGGCAATGGGAAGCGCCGACTCGACAACCATGTGAATGGTGTCCGTACAGTTTGCAACCTCCGTAGCGTCTCTGGGTCTTCCTGTGCCGGGGTGGCGAGACAAATAGTCTGCAGGGTTGTGCGTGCCTGGGCAGTATACCAGTTTCACCCCGTACTCCATGAGGGATAGCATCCACCTCTCTATCCGAGGTGGCGGTTTGGACGAAGCGCCAGCCAGGATGGGCAGTAGGGGTTTGTGGTCCGTTACCACAACAACTGGTTTCCCCAGAATATATAATCTAAAATGTTTACAGCCCCATAGTATTGCGAGGGCTTCGCGTTCAATTTGGGAATATCTTCTCTCTGTGTCTGTCAGAGCCTTGCTGGCGTGTGCAACGGGTCGCATGGATCCCTGTTGATCGGCCTGCACGAGAACCGCCCCAAGTCCCACTGGACTGGCGTCCACTATGATTTCGGACTCCCGGGCTGGGTTGAAATACGCCATGGTGTCTTGTTCAGAGAGGGCGTCCTTGATGGCCGTGAATGCTCTCTGTTCCTTGCCAGTCCACGTCCATGCCACTTCGTTCCTCGTGAGTGCTCTCAGGGGTTCGGAGAGAGATGCTAAGTCTCGAATAAACCGGCCACAGTAGTTCACCATCCCTAAGAAACTGCGGACTTCTGCCGGGGACGTGGGAGGCGATGCTTCTCGAATGTCTCTCACCTTCTCAGGGTCAGGGGATATGCCTCCCGCATGGAAGACAAATCCAAAAAATTCCAGGCTGTCCTTCAGGAATTCGCACTTTTCTTGGTGCAGCGTCAGGCCAAGGTTGTGGAGCCTTTGAAAAGTGTTTTCCAGGCGCTTGATGTGCTCCGCTTCAGATTTGGCAAAGACTAGGATGTCGTCTGACATGTTTATTACTCCTTTTAGTCCGGACAGAGCCCCCCTGATGGCATTTTGGAAGACTTCTGCCGCCGAGGAAATTCCAAAACTGAGCCTTTTATATTGGTACAGTCCTTCGTGTGTAGTAAAGGTTGTAATATATCTAGACTCTGGGTGGAGCTCCAACTGGTGATAACCCGCTCTCAGGTCTAGTTTCGAAAAGAATTTCACACCCTGAAGTTCACCAACGATGTCGTCCAGAGTGGGAGTAAGATGACGTTCTCTTTTTATGGCTAGATTTGGAAGTCTCATGTCCACACAAATGCGTACAGCCCCAGGCTGTTTGGGCTTTGGAGCCACTACAATGGGGGAGACCCACGGGTTGGGCCCTTCCACCTTTTCAATGATATCTCGTTCCACCAGGTCTTGTAGCTCCTTTTCCACCTGAGCCCTCAGATGAAACGGTATGCGACAATGTTTCAGCGCTGTTGGTCTGACTGACTCGTCAATGTGGAGCCTTATTGGCTCCGCCTTCAGTTTCCCTATGCCCCTGAAGAGCTTCTTGAAGCGTGTCAGCAGGCTGTCCAGATCTGTGTGATATACAGCAAACGTGAAATGAACCAGGTCGAGTGCTTCAGATGCTGCGCAGTTTAAAAGAGAGTGCGGACTGACGTTGGTTACAAAAAAACTCGCTTTGATGCTGTTTTGGCCATGGGTCACTGGGGCTACAAATACCCCTTGGATGGGTAGCGGGGTATCTTCACCAAAAGCGTATATCTGGGCTTTGGAGGGTGACAGGGTGGGTGGGCCTGCCAGTGCGTTGTAATGTCTGTCCGCCAGTACACAGACTGAAGCTCCCGTGTCAATGAGGACTGGGGTGGGAATCTCTCCAATGTCCACCATACATATGGGCCTTCGTCTGGTGCCGGGGCCATTTGCGATGCTTCCTCCTCTTCTTCCTCTTCTTCGGCAATGTTTAGGTCGTGCACGTCCTGTTCAAGGGAGGATATGCCCCTTGCCGTGCGAGCGCCTCCTCTACCGGCCCTCTCTGGTCCTCTGCTTGCTGCTACGGGCATGGCGGCCCTACACATCCTTGCGTAATGCCCCGGTTTCCCACACCTGCCGCATGTTTGTGTTTTGGCTGAGCATTCGCCCCTGTGTGGGAGGTCATATCCACAGTAGGAGCACGACTGAGGTGTACCTGAAGTCGTGGGTCCTTCACCCTTCTTTGGTGTCCATCTGGCCTTCCCAGGTGTGAACCGTCCGACTGCTAGAGCCTCCTCCTCATTCTTGGAATGTGTGGCCCCGTCAATTTTCGATCCTCTGGCCTCCGCCAGCTCATACGCTCTTCCCATGTCCAGGATTTGCCGGAGGGTCAGCCCTGGTTCCCTCAGGACTTGTCTCCTCAGTTTTCCTGAGCAGCAACCTTGCAGCAGTTGGTTGCGGACCATTTCCTCTTCGTTGACCCACCTGCAGGAGCTCGCTATGTGTCTCAAACGGGCACAAAACTGGTCCAGTGACTCTTCGCTTCGTTGTTTTTCTGCCCCATGACAAACCTGTTGAAGTCAACATTGGCCAATGGTAGGAAGTGATCCCGAAGTGCTTGCTTGACAGCGTCATACGTTGCCACAGGAATGTCAAGGGAGTCATATATTTTCTGGACTTCAGTGCCTGCAGAGTACATCATGATGGCAATCTTTGCTTCGTCTTCAGTCTCCCCCGAGGCTCTGAACATCATTTCCAGTTTTTTGACCCATTTGAGCCATTTTGGGCCAAGTTTAGATGGGGGCCCCGTAGTATCAAATTCGGGCATGGGAGCCAAAGTGGTGCGCACTCTGCGTGGTATTGGGGCAACGGCGCCCTCATCATCGGTTTCTTCACCCATCACGATAGGTACTCACTGTATTGTCTTGGCAGGCTGACGGATGATCCAACTCCTAACTGTGGCAGAGTTTACCTGTTGGCTCTTCAGCCTCTTTTTTTTTCTTTTTGATGTCACAGCCCTGGTTCAGCTGGGCTGTGAAGTGTCCAAAAATTACTGCAACTGCTTGCAGCGGGCAGATGGCGCACGAGCACCCGGAACGGGCCGCAACCACTGCGTGTGTCGTCGTGAGTGTGCACTCAAAATGGCCGCCAGCTGTTAGAGCGGGTCAGCGACTGCGAAGTTGTGCTTCGTTTCGCCGGTGTCGTCGGAAACGGGAAGAACAGCTCCGATCCCGCCTCGTCGCCAATTTTGTATATGCTGGTGTCGGCCTCCAGCCGTTACACACTCACACAATCACACGCACCCATGCATGCAAGGACGACACGCCGGAGACGTGTGATGGCTCTGGTCTCCGGCGCGAACTGCCGGGCACCGCCTTTATTAAATTGATGCGCATGCGCGAGCCCTGTGGCTGCCCGCGCATGCGTACTTGGTGTACGCAGTACACAACATGCCCCAAGCCATATCCGCACGTATCCTGCTCTCAACTGAGGCATGCACCCCTGTGCCGAGCCACGCTTTCAACCTCCAGCATAACCCTGTTCCTTACCCGACGCACCCTTATGGCTGCAACATGATGCTCCTTTGCTGGAACCCACGTGCGCCAGAGCCCTTCTTCTCTGGCCGGAACACTTCTTCTCTCTCGGGAACGCAACCCAGGCAGCAACCCGAACGAAGCACACTCCCAAACGAAGTCCTCTGCTGGCAGGCAGGCGTCCCACTGCCAAGTTTGGATAAAACGAAAACCTTCTTCTCTGCGAAACGGGCGGGCATCCTACGGCAGCGGCTGGATGCTGTCTTCCATCGGACCCTGCCCGTTATAAAAGGAGGAAGCCCCTCCCCTTTCTTTTGTCCACGCTTCACAGGCTTTTCCCTTATTTCGCCGCGCTTTCTTCTTGGCGGGCTTTTCTTCCTTTTTGCCCCGCTGTGGCCAGCGCCTCCCCTTCTTCCCAGGAGGGGGGAGGCCAGGAGCAGGACACAGCCCGGGTTATCCGGGGTGCCTCCTCCATTTTGCTTTGGGCTTTGTGTTCGTCATCACCGTCATAGTAGTGGAGTAAAGGTTAATGAGAAGTAAGCCTGGGTGAATGAGTCTCGCCAAACTGTAAATTGCCCAAGTTTTTTCTGTAGTCAGCATTTGCCAAACTTTCCAAACGTTTAAGACATTTGAGAAAACAAAGTCAGGCAGCTGTATTCACTTTTCTGTAAAAGGATCTTGCTTCTAGCTTTCAGTAGTAGTCACTGGCAATCTTTCAGAGAGAGAGAGGAGGGAGAGGTGTGTCGCTGTTTCATAGCTGGAGCATTTTACTTTAAGCGTTTTCTTTTAGGTGTGAGTTTATACAGTGATGAACAGAATGTAATTACATTTCTTTTATTTTTGCAATCATATGCGAAAGGATTGTTCTGTATTCCAAAGAAAAAGATAGGCCAGGCAAGCCTTAGTATGTCACGATTAATTAGGCGGTCACTCTCAACTCAGGGAGATCCTTTCACCCTCAAGCAAGGTGTTGTGCACCCAAAGCGCATGTACAGATTCAACTTTAGTGATGCCTCCCACTTATTTCACACCACCGCAACAAATACACTATGTGCCACCAATGAGCTAGGAACCAGGCCAGTGTATAGTAAGAATATATATTTATTTAAGGTTTGACAAAATTGACTAGCAACCAAAAGATAAACCACCAATCTTATGGCACTACACAATATCAAAGATTCTAATTTCTTGCCCAATTGACTAACACAGGTTTAAAGGACTTTCAGTTTCGATATGACACAGGTACAGTGTTGAATTTGACAGTCACAATTTACATCAGATTTCTTGCAAAGTAATAGGAAACATACAAAGCACACAGTGACTGCTGAGTTTGGCACAGTACTCCTTTCTGCCATCAACACCCGCCCTCCAGGCATCAATTAGATATGACTCCTTTGATCTGAAGGCAAGGTACATGGAGTGGGAATACAGTAGCAAAATCTTGTATTTTTTTTTTTTTACTTGAAAGGCAAAGTCAAGAAAGAAACTCAATGGGAAAACGTTTTGTGCTTTTTATTTGAATGAAAGGCAAAGCCAGGAAGGGAACTCAATGGGAACATTGTTTTGGGATGCAAAAAAAACAAATTAGAAATTTTGTTTTGCACCCTCTGCATTCACTTGAATGGCAGTGTTTAGGGTTACTTATTTTGGGATTATGGACACCCACCTTCGGTACAGAAGACAGGGGTTTCAGAAAGGTAGAGTTACCCAAGCACTTTATTGTCTCTACCGGTCCTAACACACTGGGCATGGACTGTGTAGGTTTCAAACTCTAACAACACAAATTCTGTGATTTGCTGTATGTGAATTAATTGATTTAACTTCAATTCAATGCACTAAGGATCTACAAAGCTTCTCCCTCCCCACAATTGAATGGAAAGGATTAAGGCAGGCTGTTCCCAACACAATTCAATTTAAATGGATAAGTGGATTTTTTAAAGTGGAATTCATTTGAGATGGATTTATTAAAATGTGCCAAGAGTCTTCCCAGTACCCCCCGGGCCCTTGCTATGCCTGACGGATATTAAGGCTGGCAGATTCCCAGCCGCGCTTTTATTGGCATTCAGATTAATCTACTTACATGGGAGGACTTGGTTATGGGGCATCCAGGGAAACAGCAGGGCCCCTATGAGGACAGCACAGATCTGTTCAAAAGTCTTCGGTAAAGGGTAGTCTCCAGCACCAAGACTTCCTCTGGCTCCTAAAATGGAAGGCCCAGCTAGCTTCTAGATTTCCAAGTCTTTGTCTCTCATGCAATGTTTAAGGCCCAGCAATAGAGTGGGAAATTCAATGGAAAATCAAAAGTCCAAAGAAAGGTCCCAAGAGTCGAAAAGTCAAAGAAAGATCAGCAAGTCAGATAGAACACTGATCTCTTACAGGGCTGGTGACACTCGATTATTATCATATTTCCCACTCTATGGATTGCCCAGGCCTCTCCCTCCCCCCATTACGCCTACTGCCTGCTAATAGGACAAGGATTTACAGTGTGTGAATGATGGAGAGAGAGGGAGGAGAAAGATTCACCATCCCAAAATGACAAGTGGGTTTTACCTTTTTATGTTGAAAATCTAATAACATGGCAGCAATGCTAGTTTTTCAGATAATTGCTGGCACATATATATTTTTGAGTTCTATATTTTATGGCAAGTCAGAAAATACTAATTTTATTTCGGCACGCCCTTCCTGGGTGGAGCAATCATTTCTCGCAATTTGCTCCTGAGCCGAAATAGTCACAAATCTGCCCCTTCTTGATTCCAACCTTACTTCCATAACCAATCATCACAACAACTTTCTATTCCCTTGCAAATATGGGAAGACCAGAATCATAATTTTTCTCATAACTCAATTTGTATCCATCACATAAACTTCATTTTACATGGTCACAACAGGCTGTTTATCCCCATTAAAATGAGTCAGGGGTTAGTTCAGGGAAACTCACAATGCTCTTTTTATTAAAGGAAATATGTTCAACAAATGGCAATGTGTTACATTTAAGGTTACTTTATATCTAGCCGCCACCTATTCTTAGGTTTAGTATCTTCTTCTGAGACCAGATCAGGAATCTGGCTGACCCATGTGATCAGGCCTTCCTCTACTGGACTTCCATGGTTTTTGTTCGAAGCTAATGCAGAGTTAAAGGGGAACTCGACCTTAAAGGTCATTTCTGATGGGTGTGTTATATATAAATCCCTGCACTTCAGATCTCTCTTTCAACATTTCTTTACATTTTAACTAAAGCTCCAGGCCTCTTTCCTCAATAAACCAAGCCGAAAGGTCTGGGGTGTCACAGTTCCAGATACAACCAGTTCAGTTACATGCACAATTCTGAGAAACAACATTTCAATTTAAGAAACATATTTACACATAACTTTTTGTATTGCATCCAGACTTGCTGGCAAGAAATACACTCTTTCTTTACAGAATGCTTGAACAGAAATAAGTCCACTCTTGGTATTCTTTACACAGATAGGCCATAGTCACATAAGGAACCAGTGTTCAAGTTTATACCTAACGAAATAGGCCTTTCTCTTTACAGGCTGATTTTTTTTTTTTATTTTGAAAATGTCTAGAGCGCACTAGACAGACTTAACGGTATTCGAGCGCAGATGTTAACTATATAACATCAAAAAGGAATGTGACGAGCTTGTGGACCATCTGTAGCCCACCTAAATTATCTGAATAAGAACGTTTTTAACTTAGCTCTAAGTGACTCCATGGTCTGGCATAACCAAATCTCCCTCGTAGTTGATTTCAGAATTGGGGCTGAATACCCCAAACCTCATGTCACCTTTGGAGACTCGTCTTGTCCGGGGTACACACATCTGCATTTCCCCTGCTGACCGAAGATCTATTTTGGGGTGATTTTATATGATGGAAATTAAGTCTCTTTATTCCTGATAAATTCAATCTGTCACTTGACTTTATTTCTTAAATGTCAGGCATCATTCCTCCTTTTTATCTTCCAAATGTGCAGTGTTTCAAATGTGTTTTCTTTCTAGGTGCACTGCTGCAGTTTCACATAATTTCTTTCAATTTCACTAGGACTTATGTCAAAGTCACTGTTTTATACTGTCTTTTACATTTCAATGGAACTCCACATTAGCCAGCTTCACTCTCACAATAGGATCCTAGCATGGCCTCTCCATCTCTGTCACTCCGGGGCAGTCTTTTTAACCCACGAGTAAGACTTTGGTATTTTTTTAGAACAGATACCAGGACATTCACAGACTTTCTTGTATATATTGTACTGGGTGGTGGGACTGAAAACGTGCTCACACAAAATATATCTGCATGCCGAAACCGACATAAGCACTTGATTTTCTGTTCAAATGTATTCACACATTTTGAGGGAAGGAGAAAAGTATTTGCGATATGCCGGTAAAAAAAAAGAAAAACATTGTTTTGCAAGGTCGTCCTGATCATATAGGTATAGGTATCTGTGTCAGGGTGGTCAGGTGTGATGCAACACACCACTCTCCTGGACAGTGGCTAGAAATGTTTTGGTGGCAACCTTGTTGTGGTAAAATAACAAAACTTGTTAGGACAGGTAACCACAATCAGTAGATTTCTTTGAGTTTACTTTTCACAGCTTGTGCATTTTTTGTGAACTTAGATTTTAGAGCCCCTCATTAGCTGTACCACATTTGGGGTAATCCCCTTTTCATGTTCATGTTTTCGTGGCCACCTTGTTGCCGTGGGTGTGGTAAAATAACGAAACTTGTTAGGACAGGTAACCACAATCAGTAGCTTTCTTTGAGTTTACTTTTCACAGCTTGGCATTTTTTGTGAACTTAGATTTTAGACCCCCTCACTAGCTGTACCACATGTGGGGTAATCCCCTTTTCATGTTCATGTTTTGGTGGCAACCTTGTTGCCGTGGGTGTGGTAAAATAACGAAACTTGTTAGGACAGGTAACCACAATCAGTGGCTTTCTTTGAGTTTACCTTTCACAGCTTGTGCATTTTTTGTGAACTTAGATTTTAGACCCCCTCACTAGCTGTACCACATTTGGGGTAATCCCCTTTTCATGTTCATGTTTTGGTGGCAACCTTGTTGCCGTGGGTGTGGTAAAATAACGAAACTTGTTAGGACAGGTAACCACAATCAGTAGCTTTCTTTGAGTTTACTTTTCACAGCTTGTGCATTTTTTGTGAACTTAGATTTTAGACCCCCTCACCAGCTGTACCACATTTGGGGTAATCCCCTTTTCATGTTCATGTTTTGGTGGCAACCTTGTTGCCGTGGGTGTGGTAAAATAACGAAACCTGTTAGGACAGGTAACCACAATCAGTAGCTTTCTTTGAGCTTACTTTTCACAGCTTGTGCATTTTTTGTGAACTTAGAAATGTGTGGTGACGCATAACTTAGTTTTAGCGCAAAAGCTGGAATAAGCATTTTTCTCAATATGAGCATGCTTTGATAGAAGGGAAAATGTGTTTGGGAGAAAATAAATTGTTACTGGGTCTTGCTGATCACTCAACCCCCAAAGGAAACAGGAATTGCAGGTTCTTCAACTGGCATCTGATGTCGCTTTCTTCCTAAGAAAACTTTTGAATCTCAGTTGATTCCTTGTGAGAGCTGTGAATCTGAGTACAGGCTTCCTGATTGCACTCAAAAGGTTCAGGAATATTGATTTGCCCAGGGACTCACATGGATGCATTTGAATTCAGCGGTTGAGTTTGCAGGGATTTGTGGGTGGGTTTCTGTGAAATTCGCCCAGGCCTGTTCAGGGTATATTTCAAGTTAGGGTAGTTGCTCCATGTAAAATAATCCACTGATACATACATAGGGCCTCATTACACGGTAGGCGGAGGACCAAGGTGCTATTAGCACCTTGGTCCATGCCGGTAAAATACCGGCACCGCCTTGGAGGAAAGGGGAATTACCGCCCTATTCCAAGGTTGGCGGGGCGGTAATGCCCCCTTCCCCATTGCCCTTCCCCATTCCCATTTTTGCCCCATAGGGCTCTATGGGAATGGGGAAGGCGTTAATTACGGTGACGGTGACAGTGCTAAAAAGCAGGCATTAAAGTACCAACCCGCAAAGGGACCTCGTAGTAAGGTGGTAAGGGTTTACCGGTACTGGTGCCCTTACCGGTACCAGTAAACCCTTACCGCACTACGTGTAATGAGGCCCATAGTTTGCAATTATGTTCAATTATTTAGATTCGGGAACAGGGTTGATAACAGATGAGGAACGATAAGGCTAGGATAATGATGCAAAAGTATATTATAACTTACCCCAGAAAATGCTCTAATGCTCAATGTGTCGCATTAGTGTGCCTCCTTAGGGGGCTTAACAAGAGAAAACAACCTGTAATATCTCCATTGTGAGCATGCTGAATTGTGAGCAGGGTGGACGGAGGTTTGCATGAACATTCTTCATCTGTGGCGACAATGAAAAATGTCTTTCGCTAGGATGCCACTGCTTTGAGGCTTGTGCTTCCTGTGGCGCTAGCAGTCTGTAACAAATTAAAATTTCAGAAAGCCAAAAGATCCTCCAGGACGGCAGAGTGTGAAGGTTGCAGGCTTCCAGTACGTCCCTTAGTGAATAGAATGAACAACATGGCTGGAAGACATCAACCGCGCTTGGACGGCACACATCACAATTGCTGTGTCGCATTTTCTTTTTAGGAAGTGTTGAACCACCGAGGATGCTAAATTGCAGGGTAGACAGCACCGGGTGACCTGTCACACGTGTCAGGGATTTTTTTTAAATGGTGTTTTCCAATGCCTCTTTACATTGGCCACACATTTACAAAAGCAGAATGCACACACATGAAAGATATCTCCAGCTGCAATTTACCAGCATCCATGCAAATTCCTCGCATGCAATTTACCGCCACTGGAGCAACCATCATAGTAGAGAAAGTACATGTGACATGGCGATATAGATGCGAGCCACTGAGCTTTGTGAAGAAATGTGTATACATTGCATTGAATAACCACTTATACAATTATGAATACAACGTATCTTTGCCTAAAATAATCATTCGTCGTGAGTGTGGTGTGGGCAGTGTAGGTAATAAAACGTTTTGGAACATAAACGCGAAAGAAATAAAGAAGCAGAAACCAACGCGGTATACACGATTCTTGCTGCAGCTTTAAATGCTGCTACAGCACGCCGGTTATTTTTAGTCAGTGGGATCAAAGTGTACTATATTTAGCACTGACAAAAACCAAGTATCATTCTGCAAATAAAAGTCGCATATATTGAGCTGAATTATATTAACTTCGACATGTTCTGTGCAGGCACTTGGTCAGGTCTCCATGGAAACCAAGGCGCACCGCTTGCACAGATGTAGGAAGTGTGATCCGCCAAGAAGAAAACTTCTTCTCAGCTGGCTGGATATGCACACCTTAAGGATTATTGCAGTTTTGATCGAAATCCGGTTAAAGCAGAGGGCAATTTGTGTTAGTTATATGTTCATTAGTGGCTGCAACCAGCCGCACATAGCGCAGGAGGCCCGTTTCATAATGGCAAGCGTCATTATGTCGCTTAGCTGTAAGGCCCCGGGTTTCTGTTCTCAGGGCACATTACATCTGTATAGAACCAAATTGTACACCTTTCTGTAACTATTAGCACGATTGGCAATTAAAGAGTTCAAACTGTTTAGCTGGGTCAACAAGTGTGTAAAACTAAATGTAATTCAAATGCTGACATGTTTCTGGTCAACTGTGCGACGGAAATGCAGCAACAGCATTCAGGGCTGTCAGAAGATGTGGTGAGGCCCGGGGCTAAACATTTGGTGAGGCCCCCTTACAATTCTTTGCACTCAGCCAGCGGCGGCACCTCCGCAAACAGGAGACTCGAGAAATCTCCCTTTGAGTTTGTGTGCAGGAACTCAAATATGGTTTATTAAAACAACTCCAAATCAACTACGGCAAAGTTAGATTTCTCTACTGGAGAAAGGTTTATGCCGGACTAACTTTTGTATCATATGCATACGTATATATAGGATGGCATGAGCTCTCCACTCCGCCACCTCCAACTCTCTGAGGGTCAGTCACCTTTCCAAGCAAAGAGTTGAGGGGTGATCTCTTTCTTCGGCTGGGGCCTCCCTCTGAAAACAGCCTCCCTGCCTCTCTGAAACTTGAGCAGAACCATCTCTGGTTTCGGAAGCAATTCAAGACCTGTCTCTTTGCTTCTGGCTTCTCTCTTCCTCTCCCTTGCTGACCACCTGCCTGATCCATGCACTGGTCATCTGCTCAAGGTCTGAATTCGGGCCCAGGTCCCTGCCTGCCCTGTTGCAATCCTGCACTGCCTCTTGGCTCCCCTGCACTTGTGGTCTGTATCTGTAACCCTACAGTCCCTCTCTTGCACTAATTATCTACCCGTTGGCTGCACTTATAAGTACCCACACTTGTCACATGTTGGCTGCACTCTTGTTTCTCCTTTGTTCCTGCACTTCTGCATCTTACCTCACCCTAGGCACTTCTCCCCTACCCCCTTCCCAGCTCTTGCGTGATCTGAATGACACAAGGCCTAGTAAGATGTGTGTTTTGTCCTACTCTTTTGTTTCCCCCTCCTTGCCTTGCCACGCCTAGAAACACTTGTGTACAGGCAGGTTATAAATGCCATATCATATCATTAAGGAGCACATTGCCCCTGTGTGCGCATTGAAACACACATCATACACAGTGACAAATGATGTACAGTGGAGGCTGGTACATTTCTGAACTTAAGAGGCTTAAACGTTTGTGCCAATTATGCACGATCAACAGAGCACAGTGAGGAAGCCCAAACCAAACAAGGGTTACTTGAGTAGGGGTACTCACTCCCAAGAAAATGTTTGAAACATTGGGTTAAAATTATGCATCTTAATGCACTTTCTTGGCAAATTTGGGTAGAAATCCATTCAGTTTGCAATTGGTTTTGTATGGAAGTCCATGGAAAGTCCCAATAGTTGCAAATCACAAACCGTGCACAGGAACATGTTCCAATACATTTCATGCCGCCTTTCCACACAACATATGCTAGTATAAAACATATATTCATGCTGGTTGTTCTCATGTATGTCCATGCAGGCTGCATCAATATATGACATTGTTACCATGTAGGACTCCCAGCCAGTGAAAATGCCATGCCACAGAAAGTATATCCAGGCTGACTGTGCACCATAAGTGTTATTACTGGCTAGATTGGCCTACATTCAATGTGGGCCAATTTAGCCAAGTAGTATGTTTGGTTTAACATTGATGCATAGTCCTGTGCATCAAGGTTAAAGCAAAAAGAGCATTGGCAATGCTAACAGTTTGGGCATTCGTGTAGGCATGGGAATGGCACTTCTTTATTGGTATTAGCTAGCCATTAATAGTGCAGGTGCAAAATGGTTTGAGTACCTGAGCAGATAATAGCAGTGCCTGGCAAATGCCTAATACTTATACACAAGCAAAAACTGTTGGCTTTGCCAATGCTTGTTTTTAACAGGACTTCAGCGAAAAACATGCAGGGTGTTTTTAAATCGAGTGGCCAAAGGCAGACCTGATTAAGACATTTTATTACACCAGTTCCGTGTTTACAACTCCAATGAAGTCATGAACTCTCAAAAGACTCCTTTGTAGCACATTGAGGGCAAAGTCTGATGGCAAGGCATGTTTGAAGCTAGCTCAAAGAGTTCCAGTGAGGAGGTGTTTTGGGTGGGGAGGGCAGGAACTGGGTGAGAATTGCCATAGGGATTAGCATGGCCATGAGAAGTCAATGGGTGGGAAAATAACAAAACAACATCTACAAGTCCCTCCTCATATTGCATTTCTTCCAATCTGTACTCAAACCTGTCATTGGGAGTGATCTTCCCAGACCCAGGATCTGGCAAATAATTACTCACCAGATGCACTGTGCACTATATGTTTATTTTTACTATGCTCTGGTGTGTTCGTGTTTTAAACTATGTTGGGCAGGGATTTAAACCGTGGCCGCTAAGATCCAAAGTGAGACACTTACCCACAATTCCCTTGTCAATGTTGCATTGTACTGGAAATATTGATGTGCATTTTTTAGGTTTAAAAGGGGTGCAGATTTTAAACTTTGCTGACGATAAATCGTTTGAGTCAGGTGACTAAAATACCTGCCCTACAGCCTCCTAATTCTCCCGTCACTGGGCCCGGCCTCTTTCACTGCGGTAGGAGGGATGCCCCAGAAAAAAAATTCTATTTCCCCCACTGTCTGTTCGCTAAAGCAATAGTTTTGGCTTATTGGTGGCACACATAATACAAACAAACAAAATGCCATGCAGTGGCGCAACACCATTGAGCAGATCGGGCTGTAGCCCCTTCTTGAGATGTTGGGCTTTGTTGACTCGACCTCGCTCCATGGGCGGTGCCAGCCCCTGGCCACTTTGAGGCAGAAGGCCTCTTTTGATGTGTCACCAGCACGTAGCACTCGTTAAGGAGCAGCATCAGCATCAAACATGAAGAGCACAAAAACCTATCTATGCGATATCAACAGACTAACTTTGATAAAGCCAAGTCTTAACTTCTAGTCTCAGCTTTTAGATGGCCCACCTCTCCAGAGATTAGCATAGCACTATGAAAGTAAACAGCCTCTGAATTGTGATGAAAGGTACGACTAGTGGCCAAAGGGAAGGTGAAATAGCTTTTCAGCTTCCTAGCTGGGCTCAGGGAATTCAGAGGGAAATGGGAGCAGGGCTGGCTAAAGATGTGTCAGTGCTGGTGGGGTCTCATTTCTTTTTGATGTTTGAGGCACCCCTTACTGATTGGAACAATGGTCCAAGGCACCTGTTGAGTGCTTAAATCAATAATAAAGTGAAACTAATGCAGCAATGAAGTACAAAGCTGCAGATTATTAGTAGGTTTCTGTGTCATAAGACTGCCAACATGGGGGCATCTACTTGGGGGCCCATTTCAACTGTAAAAGGTGAAAGGCCCAGATGCCATCCCTCAGGGGGGAGACCAAAAGTGCAATGGGTTTATTGGTCCCACTCACTATCCGCTTTCAAAACTGTCATCCAGTCCCTGCCCCGTGGTCAGATCGAACAGGACACAAATGTTAAATTGTGCCTTGCAATTACTAACATAAACATATTTACTGTTAGCACCTGCATTCACATGCATACGTTTTTAGGTAATTGAAATCGTAATGTGGGGTTAGCGCTTGCATGCTAGGGGAGTGATTAGAAGGGAAGTCGTGACATGAGACATCTCATTCTCACAGTAGTCCTTAAGTGTTACGTTTCAGAAATGAAGGTTATAGGTGGCTGCTTGTAACATTGAAGCTTCACCAGAATAGGCTAATTTGAATGTGAAAAGATGTTAGATGCCCCCACACAAGTAAGTTTGCCCCTCCCTCACAGCCTCTGATGTTAACGCCTCTCCCAACATTTGAAGTTTTAGCCCCCCCCGAACCCACCACTTAATGAAGTGGCCTCCAGGGCGGCTAAATTTAGGGGTGGGGCTGAACACACATTCATATAAAACACTTTCACCCATGCATTCATCCACCAGTTACACAACTCCATACATGCATGCATAAAACCAAAATACATAAAACCAAACGCAGCATTGAAACAAACACCAACATGCACACATGCATTCATACACATATACATACTAATTTAATTTAAGTACACATATATACACATTTAATTTTATATAAAAATATCTTACCTTACCTCCATGCACCCTTCAAAAGCATCCATGCAGCCGACATAGACATGCTGCCTGACAAGAGAGAACTCCTCTCCCATCAATCAGCGTGTTCACACTGAGCAACGTGAACACACTGACTGACAGGAGAGGAATCCTCTCTTGTCATTCAGCATGTCCACGTTGTCACCTGAATACCGGTAGGCAGCAGAGCTCACTTCTGAGCCCTGCTGTCTCCCATTATTTTGCTGTTTGTTGTGGAGGCAAACGGCTTCGCAACAAAGAGCAAAATTATTGTAGGGGCACAGAGCAGACAGCACAGTCTCCCATGTGAATAAAGGACACAGGAGACTGTGCTGCCTTCTCTTTAGGAGAGGGGGCCGCGAGGCCCCCCACAAGCGCGAGGCCCGGGCAGTTTGCCCCCCTGTACCCCTCTTGTGACAGCCCTGACGGCATTTAACCCCATACGTGACTCATCCACCAGCGACCAACGGCAATTGGAAGGCAGCTGAAAGATGACGTATGTTGCCAAGATTTCATGTGCCAGACAAAAGCAAAAAGTAATGGATGGAAACAATGAAGCCAGTCCAGCTTGGCTATTGGCTTGGCTATTGGGTCTGCCCTTGGTATTGCTAATTTCCAGTTTTGAATGTTATTGTCACAAACATGGCACATATACTGGTAGGGGGTGACATAGGAGGGGGGAAGCACAGCGTGTGGGTGCTGTTTGGCTTTTCACCCCGACCCCTTCCACATCCCTGGCCGTATTACGGACATTGCCCCTTCCCGTTCATGATGCACCTTCCCGTTCATGATGCACCCCAACCCTATACAGGGTTGTCTCATTGGACAGTATTGTTTGCTTTGGAGGTGATGCAGGAAGCAAGTAGTGCGCTGACATTTGGAGGCAATTCGGCAAGATGGCGATCTCAGTAATAATGTGTGATTCCTATGAATCCCTACTAGACCACATTCAATAATAATCAAAGTAAATCAATAGCTTCAGAACATAAAAACTCTGCATACACCATTATCTTAATGTATCATCCACCATCAATTGTCTTTTATGATATGGGGAAAAAATAAAGTGCTAAGAGAATTTAAATTGCGATGCATTAGGATATTATTTACACTTTTGTGAATTTTTCATTCTTTGAATATAACAAATTGTTCTACCTATACTGTATTCCACTGGTAGCGTTTGCCCTGGAATGCCTTTAATATGGCCGTGGTACTGCCACAAAGCAAATGTCCCTGTTATAGTCCCCTTTTTCTTTCTACCGGGGGTCACTATCCACAAGAGCATCATCAAGTTAAAAGACCTTCTACCTGTGTGTCCCCGTGCTTACCATCACCCAGGGCCTCTGCTGGCAAAATCCATGTGTGTCCACTCTCGGTTACAGGTAAGCTGCCTGCATGGCCTACTGCCCCCGAAGGGGCAACTACTGACACAGGTTGATGGAGTATCTGCAGTCGGCACAACAGAATTTCTCGGTGATAACTACTCTGCTGTCAACCATAGCTTTTCTCAACCCTCCAGACATCCACCCGTGTTACCTTATGTACAATTTAGAAATCACGAATTACAGTGCTAAACAACCCCAATCTTTTAAGCAGTGTCATTGCAGGTGGTATGATCACTTAACAGCGTTGTCCTCAGGAATAAGTAGTCTCCATGTCAGGATTTGAACCTGTGCCCCACGCCTAATACTCACAGACCTCTACAGTGTAATTTTAAACCGCTTTAAATGTCACATTCAATAATTTTGCAGACTGGAAATACATTGGGGGTAATTCAGAAAATTCAGCGCACAAGTGGCGCATGCGGCTGGCGCACAGTGTGCGTGTGCGAGTCTGCGCCAGCCACGTGCGCCAAAATCCATTTCCGCGCACAGCGTATTCATGGATTTTAACATCCATTACCAGCCATGGCGCAGAGTGGCGTAGCGACCCTGCAGCAGCACCAGTTACGCCCCAAACTCCTCCATGTGCGCCATGCACAGCGCACAAATCCCGTACATGGCGCACAGGCCCCCAACCATGAAAACAACTGTAAAACTCCCCGTGCACCCCTCCGAATACACGTACCCCGCTGCACGGGGAGTTTCAAACGCAATTGGCCCAGTGCGAGCAGGGTACGTGTATTACTGGGGTGCGCGGGGAGTTCCACATGCGATTGGGCCTGTGCGAACGGGGTATGTGTATTACTGGGGTGCGCGGGAAGTTTCACATGTGATTGGCCCTGTGCGAGCGGGTACGTGTATTACTGGGGTGCGCAGGAAGTTTCACACGCGATTGGGCCTGTGCGAGCAGGTTACGTGTATTACTGGGGTGCGCAGGGAGTTCCACATGCGATTGGGCCTGTGCGAGCGGGGTACGTGTATTACTGGGGTGCGCGGGAAGTTTCACATGTGATTGGCTCTGTGCGAACGGGGTACATGTATTACCGGGGTTCGCGGGAAGTTTCACACACGATTGTGCCTTTGTGAGCAGGGTACGTGTATTACTGGGGTGCGCAGGGAGTTCCACACATGAGTGGGCCTGTGCGAGCAGGGTACGTGTATTACTGGGGTGCGCTGGGAGTTCCACACGTGAGTGGGCCTGTGCGAGTAGGGTACGTGTATTGCTGGGGTGCGTGGGAAGTTTCACACGCAATTGGCCCTGTGTGAGCGGGGTACATGTATTACTGGGGTGCGTGGGAAGTTTCACACGCGATTGGGCCTGTGCAAGCAGGGTACATGTATTATTGGGGTGCGCGGGGAGTTCCACACGCGATTGGGCCTGTGCGAGTGGGGTACATGTATCACTGGGGTACGCAGGAAGTTTCACACGCGATTGGCCCTGTGTGAGTGGGGTACATGTATTACTGGGGTGCACGGGAAGTTTCTCACGCGATTGGGCCTCTGCGAGCGGGGTACATGTATTAATGGGGTGTGCGGGGAGTTCCACACACGATTGGGCCTGTGCGAGCGGGGTACGTGTATTACTGGGGTGCGTGGGGAGTTTCACACGCGATTGGCCCTGTGTGAGCGGGGTACGTGTATTACTGGGGTGCGCGGGAAGATTCACACACGATTTTGATGTCAGAGCGGGGTACGTGTATCCAGTGCGGTACTTGGGGAGTCCCACACGTGAATTGGCAGTGTCGGTCCTCCCAGGTGTGCCCTCTACCCCCTCCACGGCCCCTGCAGGCAACCCACACCACAGGGGACTACCCTGCACCCCTGGTCATGTCCTGCAGGCAGCCCATCCCCCATGGGCATGCCCCCCAGCCAGCCCACATGTCACCTTCCACTAGTTATCACCAACTCATGTCCCCTTGCACCCCCACCCCCAGCATTGATGGGCACCTGCCAGCAGGCCCCGACTCATGTCCCCCAGCACCCCCAACCCCCAGCATTGACGGGCACCTGCCAGCAGGCCCCGACTCATGTCCCCCAGCACCCCTACCCACCCAGCATTGATGGAAACCTGCCAGCAGGCCCCGACTCATGTCCCCCAGCACCCCCACCCACCCAGCATTGAGGGGCACCTGCCAGCAGGCCCCGACTCATGTCCCCCAGCACCCCCACCCTCCAGCATTGACGGGCACCTGCCAGTAGGCCCCGACTCATGTCCCCCAGCACCCAGACCCCCCACATTTATTGGCACCTGCCAGCAGGCCCTGACTCATGTCCCCCAGCACTCCCACCCACCCGGCATTGATGGGCACCTGCCAGAAGGCCCCGACTCATGTCCCCCAGCACCCCCACCCCCCAGCATTGACGGGCACCTGCCAGCAGGCCCCGACTCATGTCCCCCAGCACCCCCACACCCCAGCATTGATGGGCACCTGCCTGCAGGCCCTGACTCATGTCCCCCAGCACCCCTACCCACCCAGCATTGATGGGCACCTGCCAGAAGGCCCCGACTCATGTCCCCCAGCACCCCCACCCCCCAGCATTAACGGGCACCTGCCAGCAGGCCCTGACTCATGTCCCAACAAACAACATGTCCTAACAAAACAGACCCATGTCCCTAAAGCCAACCCTAATCCCCCTTGCCCCCCAATCCAAGCATGCAACCATCCACAGAACCCACTCCCAAATTACCCATGCCATGATAGTCAAAATGAACCACCATGCCCATGCAGGAATGCACAACGTAGCCACACAGTGGCAACACGTGACTGAGGAAATGTTCAATGAGACATGCACAAAACCAATTACAGAACACAACACCAATTCAGAAGTTATAAAAAAATGAATTAAAAACATAAAGAACTGACTTGGAGGAATAGTAAAATGAAAATCAATGTACAATGACCGATGTAGAAAATAAATATTGTAAATCCAATCAAGTAAAAAAAAAGAAAAATCATGTAGAATAAAAAAGTGGTCCATTGCCAATTTCCATAACAAAAACATAATCCAAACAAAAAATAACCATTGATCCATGGGAATATAGAAAAGGAAAGTATGTACAAGTCTGCAACTATATACAATGTAAGTCCAAATGGTCCATGATCCACAAACAAAAGGAAACCTTCAAAAAAGTCCTATGAAGAAAAAACTATATACACACGAAGTGGAGCAATGTCCATTAACTTCAAATTAAAAGAAAAACAAAGGAAACCTAACACTATGTAACTATATACAATGGCGGCGGGCAAGTCCTGCGGCTCACTCTGTGATGTCCCGGGCCAGGGCATCATCGAACTCCATGTCGATGTCCCAGAGGCGGGCCTCTGCCCTGGCCCCGAGATCTCGCAGGGATGCACTCATGGCCTGTTCCAACTCCCTGCGAGTTGCCTCGAGGCACTGTGCCCACCTCAATGCCCGACGCATGGAGAACTCCGCCCTGACCATGGTGAGCCGCGCCTCTTCCGCCCGCCACCGCTCCGCATCTATGTGCGGGCCCAACCGCAGCCACATGGAAGACACTCCCATTCCAGGGTTCTCCCACCCTCTGGCCGATGCCTGCCCCTCTGATGTCGATGGCCCAGAGCCATCATTGCTCCCACCTAGAGCTTGCTGCTGTTGCTGCTGTCCATGTGCCCTGCACGATGCCTGCACATCCTCCATCTGCTGGTCTCCAGTTGTTGGGGTGTCCACCACTGCTGGACCGCCGACTCCCGACTGTGGCAGGGATGGGATCTCCACCAAGCTAGCTGTGTTGGTCAGGCCAGGTCCACAGGGGGCCCTGGTGGAATCTGGGCCGGAAGACGTCAGGGAGGACGACTGGCACATAGTCTCCACAGAGGAGGAGAGGTCCGCCAGAGTGCGCGACACATGTAGGAACCCACCGACCAGGGCCCCTCCCAACAGTGCCATGTCGCGACGCTGCTGTTCATGATGGCATGCGTGCTCCGCCTAGGAAGCACGCACGGCATCAAGAATGTCACGCGGCGCAGCGCGACACCAACCAGGACGGAGCCCAAACGGTCGTGGGACCCCTCATCCGCAGGTAGTGGAGAGGCAGATGACGTGGCACTCCCCCCTACCTGCGGACGGGCCTGGGATGGGGCATCCCTGCTGGTGCATGGTGGTGCAGTCACAGGGTCAAGGAAAGCGACATGACCAGGCCCCTCAGCGGTGACCTGTGCTGCCTCCTTACCCTGGCTCTGGACTGCACCACTTGCACCAGTGGTACTACCCCCACCAGGCCCCATGTGCGGCTCACTAGCGGGCTCCTCCTCCTCTGTGGAGACCATCAACCTGGATGTCTCCACACCATCTTCCGCCATTGCAAGCCCCTGTGGGGGCTCACCCGGCCCTTCCGCTACAGCCGTAGTGGCAGACGCGGCACCAGCCCCTCGCTCCCAGATGATGGCAATTCCTGGGAGGGTGGCTGGGCCTTGCGTCGACGCCCGGTGGAGGCATCCCCACCGCTTGGCTCCACAGCACCGTCTCCACCCTCTTCTTCACTTGACGCTGCGTAGAGGGAGACATAGAACACAAGCATTTATTTATTTATTTATTTATTTATTCGGATTTATTTAAAGCGCATATCAGCCCGGGGGCATCGTGGCGCTGTTACATGAATACATACATAGTCTGGTTACAATGGAAGGAAGATGGTTACAAAGCAATTTTCATTACAGGAAGCATTTCGTGTCGAACACTTTTCGTATCAGATGTGTGCGAGCTGAAGTGGGTGAAGGGAAGGTGGAGTTAGCTGAATAGCGTGGTTTTGAGGGATTTGCGAAAGAGATACAGAGATGGTTCTGCTCTGAGCGAGTTGGGGAGGGCATTCCAGAGCTTAGGTGCTATGTGAGGGAAGCCAATGCCGCCGGCTTTGGCTCTTTTTACAGTGGGTACTTGGAGTTGGTTGGCATGATGACTTCTTCTGGGGCGGACGGAGGAGTTCTTGGTTATAGTTTCAGATAGGTAGGGGGGTGCTGTGTGGTTGATGCATTTGTGTGTGAGGGTGAGGATTTTAAAGTTGATCCTTTCCTTGACTGGGAGCCAGTGGACGCGTCTTCTGGCCTGTGAGATATGGTCAGTTTTGGGAATGTGTAGTGCAGCACGGAGGGCATTGTTTTGCACTATTTGGAGCCTGTTTAGGTTTTTTGATGAGGTGCCTGCCAGGAGGGCGTTACAGTAGTCCAATCTGGCTCCTATAGTAGCTCTGGCTATGGAGAGGCAGTTGGGCGTGGTGAGGTAGGGTTTTATGGCATAGATGAGTTTGGTAGTCAGAGCAGAAGCTGAGGCAATGGCGCTGGTTTGTCTTGTCATAGAGAGTGTCGCGTCAATGTAGACTCCTAAGGTCTTGACGGCAGAGGAGACAGGAATGCTAATACTGTCGATGATCATGTGCGAATAATCGGGGCTGAGTTTGGTTAGAGTTTCGTTAGGGGCTAGTATGATGATTTCGGTTTTGTCTCCGTTTAGGCAGAGACCATTGATAGCCATCCATGTTTGGATAGTCGAGTAGATTTTGCGGAGGGCTTCTGAGTCAAGGTCGTAGTCTCCAGAGAGGGGGAGGAGGACCTGCGTGTCATCAGCGTAGTTGGTGTACGCTATGTTGAGGGAGTCAGGTAAGTCAAAGAGGGGTTTGGTGAATAGGTTGTAGAGGGTCGGTGCGGTGCAGGACCCTTGTGGGACTCCACAATTGATAATGGTGGGGGGGCGCTATCCTGGTCAGAGTATACTTTCATGGCCCTGCCTTCAAGGAACGATGTGATCCACGTGGTAGCCTTGTGAGAGAAGTGTGCAGCATTGGAGAGGTGCGATGTGAGAATGCTGTGGTCGACCAGATCGAATGCTGCAGAAAGGTCGAGTAGAAGGAGGAGGGCAGGTTTGCCTGTGTCCATTATTTTAGTAATTTGATTTTTTAAATCTAGAAGAGCAGATTCAGTTCCATGGCCTTTGCGGAAACCTGACTGTCTTTTGCCTAGGATGGTGTTGGTTTCCAGGTAGTGTTGGATTTGATTGTGTGCGGCTTTGTCTAGGATTTTAAGGAGAAAGGGTACGGTGGTGATGGGGCGATAGTTGTTAGGGGAGGAAGGATCGAGAGAGGGTTTTTTTAGGAGCGGGCGGACCCAGGCTTCTTTTAGGCATTGTGGTACACTTCCAGATGCGAAAGAGGCATTGATAAAAGCTGTGATGATGGGGGTGAGGTATTCTGCGCACTCTTTGATTACGGAGGGTGGGCAGATATCCCCTTTGCATGTGGAGGGTTTGATTTTTTTAAGGAGGTCCTTGACTTCCGTCTCAGAGACTTCTCTGAAGGCAAAAAGGGGTGTTTGTGAAGGAGAGATGTAGGTGAGAGGTATGGGCGGGCAGGTGGGGGTGTTGAGAGCTTTGCGTTGGGAGGCTATTTTGTCTTGGAGTAATTTAACTTTGTTGAGGAGAGCAGCCTGGATGCCTGTACACCATGCTTCATCCTTGATGATTTCGTCTGGGCTGGATGCTGGTGTGGTGAGTTCTTTGAATATGGAGAAAATTTCTCTTGATTTGGAACTGGCAGTAGTGATTCTCTGGTTGTAGGATTCGGATTTAGCAAGGAATATGGCTTTTTTGTAGGTCAGAGAGATCTCTTTAAAGTCATTAAGCGAGGATTGGTTAGGCGCTGCTTGCCACCTGGATAGGGCTTTGCGTTTCTTAGTGCGTAGGACGGATAGTTCTTCAGTGAACCAGGAATTGCAGTGTATTGATTTTTTTTCTTTTTTTTCTTCTAGCGGGGCAATGAAATCGATGGCTTGAGTGAGTGTGCTGGAGTAGATGTTGGCTAGAGATGTAGGGTCAAGGGGGAATGGATGCTTGAGTTGCGGGGTATCAAGGAGAGGGGCGAGGTTGGCAGCAGTGAGTTTTTTGGGGCTTCTTACTTTAGCGGGTGGGGCATGAGTTAAGGTTTTATGAGTGGGCGTGGTAGGAATGGTGAATTGGATGAGGTGATGGTCCGTCCATGGAAGGGCTGAGATGGAGGTAATTGCAGATGAGCAGTTGTGATCAACTAGCCAGTCAATGGATCTGCCTTTGCTGTGAGTGGGTGCAGTAATTTTGTGTTCGAACCCCATGTTAGATAATTCTTTGGCTAAGTTTGCGGCTGCTTTGTCCTTCGGGTCAGCTAAACCAAGATTAATGTCCCCTAGAAGGATGCTTTTGGTGGTGCTTTTGAGGTTGTTGCCTATGTTTTGGAGGAGTTGCTTTTGGTAGTCAAGGGGAGATCCTGGTGGTCTGTAGGTGATAAAGAAGTTTATGGTGCAATTAGGTGAAAGGGCTAGTTTGGCAGTGAGGAGATCGGCTTTATTGTCCCATTGTTGATTACATTCTTATGGAGAGGGTGTCCTTAAAGATGAGGTCGACGCCGCCACCAATTTGTAAGTTTTTACGGTCCTGTCTAAGGATGGTATAGTTTTCAGGGAGAGCGAGGTGAATGGAGGGACTGGAGGCTTCATGGAGCCAGGTTTCGGAAATGGCAAGTATGTCAAGATTGTGGGTGGTGATAAGGTCATTGATTTCAATGGCATGGGCATGGACAGAGCACGCGTTGATGAGAGCGCATCTTAAGTTTGGATGTAGAGTGTGTGTGTTGGTGGTGCTGGGGGTGGGCGGTGTGAATATGGGTGTGTGAGGTTTGGGCGTGGCACATGCAGTGTGATGCGAGCTAAGGTAGTGAGCGTGGTCAGGGAAGGAGGTCTGGGCGGCTGGAGTATGGGTGCGAGAGCTGAGTCTGTAGTTCCTAAGGAGTGTGAAGTGTGGAGTACTGCGGAGAGTAAGGAGGTGTTTGGTGCGAGTTCTTAGTCTACAGAGCCTGAGGTGGAGTGGGTGGTGTCCGACCGGATCGGTAAGGAGGTTGAAAGTGGGATGGAGTGCATATGACGGTGTGTTGTGTATGAGAACAGATGGTGGGGTAGGGCAAAGGTGGCCATGTTGGTCTGGGTGCGCATGCAGCATGTTGCAGGTGGCCAGAAAGGAGAGGGATGTGAGAAAGATGGAAAAAGTGGAAGGGAGGTATGTAGGCGCTTTGGGGTGTGGGCTAGGGGGCTGCATTGGTAAACAAGAGATGTACAGGTAGGTGGGCAAAAACGCTGTTGGTCAGATCACAAAGTAAATCAGGGCAGTTTGGGGCAGTCAATATCACAAAAGAGCAATTTGACCAAGGGGCACAACAATACTGAAATGTGGTCTGTGGGCGACCATAGGGCACAATACAATTCTAGACTGGTCTGTAGGCGACCATGGGGCACAACACAACTGAAATGTGGTCTGTGGGTGACCAAAGGGCACAATACAATTCTAGACTGGTCTGTAGGCGACCATGGGGCACAACACAACTGAAATGTGGTCTGTGGGTGACCATAGGGCACAATACAATTCTAAACTGGTCTATAGGTGACCATGGGGCACAACACAACTGAAATGTGGTCTGTGGGCGACCATAGGGCACAATACAATTCTAAACTGGTCTATAGGCGACCATGGGGCACAACACAACTGAAAATGTGGTCTGTGGGCGACCATAGGGCACAATACAATTCTGAACTGGTCTGTAGGCGACCATGGGGCACAACACAACTGAAATGTGGTCTGTGGGCGACCATAGGGCACAATACAATTCTGAACTGGTCTGTAGGCGACCATGGGGCACAACACAACTGAAATGTGGTCTGTAGGCGACCATGGGGCACAACACAACTGAAATGTGGTCTGTAGGCGACCATGGGGCACAATTCACTTGTGGGTTACCGTGAGGCACAACACCAGGCATAGCATGAACCGTATAACGATAAAAAAGCACAACATAGGACAAAGGGTGTCTGATCCAGGGCATGGGGCATAGCACGTGACAGGGGTAACAGGGGAGCACTACTGTAGCTAGTTATAGCATAGCAGTTTAGCAGTAACAGTACGCACGTGGATTAATGTCCAGTATATATACGATCATCCGCGTTCAGTGCTTTAAAAAAGTTTTTCCTTAATGCAGAGTTTGTCTGTGAACTTTGCGTGGGGAATCAGGGGTCTATCAGTAACAGTAGCTCCCCGGAGCGCACAGGGGCAGAACAGGGCCTTATACTGGCCTTCGACTGGCCGCCGGCTATTCCGCCTGCCGGCGGAAGTTCGAGTTTAAATGGACTCGTTGCTAGGCGACCGGGGGAAGCCGAGCCTCGACTTCATGCCGCATCGCGCCCGACATTTTGTTTCAGGAAGAAATGTCGACGCGGTGCGGTGCGTGCCCAGATGGGTCACCGGTGCTTGTCCTTGATGTGGGGGCAGTGTGGGCAGATGGAGGGGCCCTGGCAGGGCTGGTGGTTACACCTCCGAGCCTGGGAGGGATAGCCCGTTGCGGTCGCGGTCGTGGTTGCGGTCGCTGCGCTGCCTCCAGGAGTTGGAGCGCGTGGGTGGCTGCTGGTGGGGGCTCCTACCCGCGCCACTTCTGGAACTCGAGTGGCCCCTACAGGGGCAGAACAGGGCCTTATACTGGCCTTCGACTGGCCGCCGGCTATTCCGCCTGCCGGCGGAAGTTCGAGTTTAAATGGACTCGTTGCTAGGCGACCGGGGGAAGCCGAGCCTCGACTTCATGCCGCATCGCGCCCGACATTTTGTTTCAGGAAGAAATGTCGGCGTGGTGCGGTGCGTGCCCAGATGGGTCACCGGTGCTTGTCCTTGATGTGGGGGCAATGTGGGCAGATGGAGGGGCCCTGGCAGGGCTGGTGGTTACACCTCCGAGCCTGGGAGGGATGGCCCGTTGCGGTCGCGGTCGTGGTTGCGGTCGCTGCGCTGCCTCCAGGAGTTGGACCGCGTGGGTGGCTGCTGGTGGGGGCTCCTGCCCGCGCCACTTCTGGAACTCGAGTGTACTTAATAAGAGGACCCTTTCCATTGAACCTTTTTCCAGATTCAGTGTGAAGATGAGCTTTTAGGTGTGTAGGTTATTTCTGGTGTCAAATAACATTTGTCTTCTTACTAAAGCTTTTAAATTCTTCAGCGGATACATGAATGGTCAGGGATACAGTTTACCCATTTACAGGTGTCTCACTAAATCCTTTATACAAACTACCCGTACATTCGTAATGAGTATAAAATAGGACTCACATGTCTTCTATCACAGGCTACTAATAATAGGCTAAACAAAAGGCTTTTCCTACTGTACATCAAACAATATTGCTTTCATTATTCCATCATGCTGGACATTTATCGTAGCTCTATGCTGCTGGCTGTTACCACAACATAGGCTTTCTAATACAAATTCCTGGACACTCTGAAAAGACAACTGGACCCAAAACTGTATCCTTCTAGACTGTTGGGAAATTGCATATTCTATCAATGAAGCTTTGAATGCATTAGTCCAGATAATTTAGCAGTCAACGTTGTTGCATTTTTGTGGCACCAATCACCTTTATTACCGCATTTGTCCAGTGTCTCAGCTCTTAGAAGTGGCTGTATCATGACATGTAGTATCATGACATGTATGCGCTATATGGTTCACCTTTTGTAGTCTGTGTTTCTTATCGTTTGCGGAATACGATGACACAATACTTTATTCAGTGCCGCCCCTCAGAACCTCGCAGAGGGACTACAGGTGTCCGAGCTACCGGCTGCCATTGCCAGGTGGCAGAATTTATCAAAAGACGTTCAGTGCCTAGCATCAGGGTACAGTACAATATTCCCCTAGACAGGAAGCAATAACACATGAGTGGCACTGTCAAATGTCACTTCCATCCTGTCTCTCCACAACACATGGGTGAATGCACGCAGCACACATGCAGAAACAGTCGCAGCACCTGCAATCAACATCAGCATCCATGTACAAGGGCCTCTGTTAACCAAAATGTTGCCTTCAAACTCACATACATCATGGTTCACACTGATCCCATGCACACACATCACCGGAAGGTTGTGCATCATGGCTTGTACACCACAGACACAGTGGATAGACACAGAGGATACAACGGTGACGGCACTGCATGAGTGAATCTACACATCATCACGGACATGTGTCATGCATCCATGGCATTTCAAAGTCACACACACACTTCTCAGACACACACACATGTGCACCATACATGTACATGACAGCAGCACCCATCCCTCACACCTCCTCCATGTCCAAGAACAGATCCTGGCATACTTTTACGTGTGCATTCCGCATACAGCTCCCCATGTTGCATTGGAACACATGCACCATCCAGGTGGTTCACATATTACTGGTCTCACATGCATGACCATGATGTCCCTGCATACACACATCCATACATGGCCTATGTCACACATACAGGCAAGTATCAGACTACCAGCACACTTCAACATGCCCTGTCTCACACAGCAATGCTTGGCCACTTACTGCTCAACTCCAGACGGGTTTGCCTCCGAAGGATCTGGGCGTGAAGCGCTGGGCCTACGTGTTCCAGGACCCTCATCTGGATGTTGCTCATGCTGCCCCGGCCCCCCTCCACGAGGTGCCGGGCCTTGTAGAGGGTCCTGGACCTCAAGTCCTCCCAGCGCTTCTTGACATGCTTGATGTCGCTGGTTGCCACCCCCTCCACGTTGATGTCAACAACTGCGTCCTCCCAGATCCTCGACCGTCCTTCTTTGTTGGCGCATGATGTTCTGAAGAGGGCATCATAATGCCCCAGGACATGCTCCACCAGGATACCAACTTCCTTCTCACTGAAGCTGGTGGCCCTCTGCCTCTCTGACTGGGGGTCTCCAATGGTCTCAGATGGTGTTTGCCCCTACATGGCGAACCCCGAGGCAGGCGTGGGTGGCAACTGGGTCCTGGGGCTGGGATGTGGAGCGATGGTATCCCAGTCGGGCGTCTTCTGTTCCAGCAGGGGTGGACATAGCAACTGGAGCCCTGCAGATGGCTGATGTGCAGTAACCAAATAGCAGGGCACGTGGGCAGCAGGCAGGCAGCAGCAGATGGCTGGTGGGAGCGTGCTCGGGGCTCTTGGGGGCTGGAAAATGGCCTTTTGGGAAGGAGCCTGGTCTTCCATGTGTTTTCGCGTGGCCAGCGTGATACAGAGTGATTTGGCACGTGAAAAAATTGCACGTCAGTGTGAAATCCGAGGAAAAGCCCTTAGCGCGTCAGCGCGTCAGTGACGTTACGCATGCGGGCATTGCCCACAAAACGGGTGCATAGTGAATCAGCACGAGAGAAAACTGCACGTCACTGTGCTATTGGAGGAAAGATCCTTAGCGTGTAAGCTCGTAAGCGATGTTTCACATGTGGGCTGGCTTAAAAGGTACAAGTATCACGCTATTTCCTTGTATGTGCTTTTTGTGGAGAGCGAGCGGGTGTATCTTGTACTTCTTGTCGGTTCACACGTGATTACTTCACAACGTTTCCAGTTCGTACTCCCTGTGTCCTCAGACTGCGTTCTTTTCTTCTTTTGGCAGGGGTGTTGCCAATGCACACACGCGCGTCTTTTTCACATTCTTTTTCAAGGCAGGCGGTGAGTCGCGCACGTATTTTCCAACTGTGGATGCCCCCGTGTGTCGCGTACCCCTTCAGAGGTCATTGTAGGCTGCGTGTAACACGCGTACGCTTACTTTTGTGTTTCTGGGTGCCACAGCGTAGTGCAGGTTTATTTTTCAACGCACGTGGTCTACCAGGGGTTGCGTGCACATGTGCTTTTCTTTTTGGGGTTCCTGTGCGTTGTGTGACCCATCATCTTTCCCCAGGGTCACATACAGCCTTGCTATAGCACTAGGGTACGAATTCCATCTAGTACCCTACCCCTTTCACCCCAATTGCCCAGGACAATTGTTTATTGCAATTCCCATACGCACAACAACATCAGTGCCATGGTTGGGAGGCAACCAAGCAGTAAGGGAGGCAAAGGTGGCTGACCTCCAAAAGGTGGGCATGGTGGGCACGGTAGGAGACGTGGCCAGGATTTGCAGGGTGCCCCTATAGCCCGTGTGTGGAGAACCAATCGGGGACACCCATGCCCCCCCCCAATGGTTGTGGGAAACATAGCTGACACCATCCCAGCTCAGCCCTTGTTGGACCGGCCCATTTTGGCACCTGAACCGGCACATGATGACTCCCAGGCTGACTTCCAGGTCATCAAGTCTAAGCCATGTGTGGCGGTGAAAGTTGCTGTCACCAGGCCACGTGGATCTGGGGCAGCAATGTCATCTGCTGCACCAAGTAGTGGGGAGGCTGCAGGGGCAGCTACAGCTCAATCCACCCCAGCTCCGAGTCTCCCAGCCAGGACAGTGTCGGTCCAGGTCCATCACACTGACGTTGGCCCTGCCAACATCACCCCGCAGCCAATGCCTGCACCAAGACCTATGGTCATTGTGCCTTTACAGGCTTCTAGTACCCAGTTCACCTGCGCTTCTGCCCCTACTGACCAGAGCGGCATAAGCCACACAGGATCCGCACCATCTTCCAAGAAGAAGAAGAAGGGTGCTCTGGCACTACAGGCTGAGACGCCAGACACGGCTACACACTCCGGCACGTCAAGGAAGCCTAGCTTTAATGACGCCAAACTTGATGCACTTGTGACCTATGTGTCGGCACATAGCCGCAAAATGGTGGTGACTGCAGGGTGCAAGACCACACCTGGTCAACGTAGGGCATACTGGAAGACCATCGCGGACCACATTAGTGCCCTTGGATTTGTGAGGCACACAGCTGATGATTGCTACAAGTGGTGGGATGACCTGAAACGCAGAGCAAAGAACAAGCTGGCTTCCAATCATGCCTCTACTCTGGTGACTGGCGGTGGGTCTCCACCAGAGGACAACTAACTCACTGAACATGAGTCTGTTGCTGGAACCTTCGTCACAGAGGAACAGATCTAAGGCGTGGGAGACCTACAAGATTACGAAGCATTGTCCAGTGAGTGCCCATGCATGTGGGTGTAATCCATGTGTATGTTGTATGGGTGATGTGTTCAGATTGAGTGCCAGGTGAGGGTGTGTAGTCCTGAGTGGTATGGGTCACCCATGTGCTTCCTCCAAAACATTCTGCGGCCTTGGATTTGGGTATTACAGTATCCCTTGTGACCACAGTAGCCAATTAGCGCAACATTACTGCAGTTGCCATTGAACTGTCATCTTGCAACAACATTGTTCTGAATTTTTCAGTGTTCATTCAGCCTGATTGTTTCAATTCTCCCATTTTTGCAACACATTTTTCAGCCCTAATGCCACATATGTGACATGCTTCTGTCATTGATTACACCCCACATTGGGCCACATTTATTACCTTTTTATGGGAATGATTAGACCATTTAGGCTGATTGATTAAGGGCCTGCTCACAAAAATTCTTGGGGCCTGTTTGAATGTGGAAAATGTAGTTTTTTCGTGTCATGTTGAAGTGACCAACCATTGATGTATCCATCTGCATGCCATCACTGTATTATTGTACACTGGATGTATTGCAGTGTGTGGCACATGCGTATTTTGTCACACTATTTTGCATTTTTCATCTCATCATGTCCATCTCACATGGATGGGTAACAGTACTCATTCACAGACATATGGCTGTACTTGTCAAATGTACCATGGCTATGCTACATGCCATCTATGTGCTGGCATGTGTCATGTATGTGTATTGGACATGCCACTGACAGGCTAATGTGTAATGCCAGTGCTACCCAGCATGCAGCAAATGTGTTTTCCATCTTGGTGTCCTCAGTGTCTGCTTTTTGCCTCCCGTTCCAACTCATTGACAGTGCATGCATGCCAGGGTTATAGCCATGTGGGACATGTGTCATTTATGTACTGGATCTCTGGCTTGTCAGGCCTATGTGTGTGCTATGGTGCTCATGCCTGTTTCCATTTGTCGTCTTTCATGTTTTTGCAGGTGATGACGCACTTGATGCTGTTGAGGTGGAAGAGATGGTGCAGACCCGGGAGGAATCTCAGCCACGACTGGGCACCAGTGGAGGACGTGGTGTGGTGGTGGGTGAAAACCCAATCTTAATGCAGACCATAATGTCCAGGGGTGTCTCTGGTTGCACCTCCCCAGACCTCTATGATTCAGGTGCTGAATCAGATGATGAGACTTGTGTGCTGTCGCAGGTGAGTGTTTCTGGCAGGGATTATGTTCTGTCCAGCCCACCTGCACCAGGGGTAGAACCCTCTATGGGGATGTCAGTGTTGGTAAGTCCGCCTTTGGCGGTTACGGATGCAGGGTCACACTCCACAACATCTGATCCTGTTCCTGGGCCAGCAGATCAGAGGGGGAATGCAGTCCTGCAGCCTTAGGCAGTGCCAGCACAGCAAGGTGCAGATCACCTTGCCCCAAACAGGTGTGGTGCTCGCTGACGCGGTGGCCGTACGCCACCAGGTAATACTGTATGTGAAAACTCCATGTACAGTATAGCAGCACAACAGGGAGCATCGGTTGAAATGATGGCTCAGGCAATGGAGAGAGTGGCCACTTCCATTCTCCCCCCTGAAAGGCAGATGGAGCAACAACAGCTGGCAACAGACTCCATTTGCCAATCACCAGGGAAGACATGTTGGCGTCCAACAGGGACCGACGGGCGACACTGGACACTCTGCATGAAGCCATATCTCTAGAGTCCCAAGACCACAGGGAAGCCCTGAGGTTAGAACTCCATTTCCTCAGGGAGAGTCTCGTTGAACTTGAGGCTTCCTGAAATTTTAGGGCAGAACAGCAGCTGGAACAGCTCACACGTTCGCTCTCAGCTGAGCTGCAGGCAACCCGTGAGGAGATCCGGGCATCACGCAAGGCCATGCGTGCAGAAATGCAGGCAACCCGTGAGGTGCCGCATGGGGGTCTCCGCACTATCATCCTCCAGAATCAGACCTTCCAAACCTGCATGCTTGCTGCCATGGAGGACCATACCAGGGCTTTGCGTGGGCTGCCTCCCATAGCACCACACCTCCTGATGCAGCAGCAGAGGGTGAAGAGAGCGACAGCAGTTCTCCCACATTGGCGTAGCCATGCAGGCCATGAGCCCATGGAGGTATTTTTTTTTTCCGCTACATCCACGCAGGTGTGCACCCTGTCCTCGAAAAGTGTGTTGCCTTGTGTGGCTCCCGTGGGCATCCACTGTGTATTCCAGCTGGGCACATGCAGGCTTGTCCTGTGTTTGGGTTAGATGCTTGGGTTCCTGACACACACACCCCTCCTGCTTCCCCTTTCCATGGGCTTGCAAAGGGTGTGACCAAGTGACAGTGATTTACACAGTGACATTGGGCTCCAATGAGCTGTGTGGACAGTCTGTAGTCAAAACTGTGTGACATCCCTAGTGGGGATTGTTGTTGTATTGAACACTGCATGGTGTTTTGATATGTGCTTGTGCATCCATGTCTTCCTCCTTATTCACAGGTACCTTCTTCATGTCTTCACAAGGCCGTCTCCTTTGCAGATGCAGTTCATGTTGTATGCAGTACACTGACACATTTGCCTGACAGCAACACTCTGCAGTTGGAAGGGGTCCATGTGCTGGCTTATTCAGGTTGTAAGACTTGCACTACTTTGATTTTGTACTGTCATATTTTGGCAATGTTTCATCCTGTGTTGCTGTATTGTGTTGCTGGTAAGTATTTGGTCATGTGTGCTGTTTGTTATTGATTACTGGGAGCATATTTTCTGTGGCCTGCTTCCATTTGGGGCAGTGCACTTTGTGACACTTGTGTCATGTGTTGTGCATTCCTTTGTTTGCTTTCACATTGCATGACATGCCATGGTGTGTTGGGTAGCGGAGATGGGGTGGGGTTGGGTGACATGGCGCTATTTTCATGTTGCATTTTGCAAGGGGGTAGTCATTCATGGAGCATAAATGTGTGTCTTTTTGTGACACAGCATTGGTTGTCTTTCGGTAGGTAAGGATGCACACAATGTAACACTTCCAGGTGACCAATCTCAGGCTGGTATGGTTGTGACAGTTGACTGTCCCTTATGTCATCATCATTGATTGTCAGCTGGTATGTGCCAGGGCTGTGTGCACTCCACAGTGGTGTGATTTTAGGTGAAGTAATTTGCCACCAGCTGCGTAGGGCTGCCTCACCACGTGCCCTTTCCCCTCCCATGTGCAGCGGCAGTGCATGTGGTTGGGGATGTGGGGGCACCACTATGTCCACCGGCAGGCCCCAGCGGGTTGCAACGTTGTGCAGGACACATGCTACCACTATGATCCTGCACACTACTGAGGGCGCGTATAGCAGCTGCCCACCAGAGCGGCGAATGTGCGCTCCACAATGCCCCAGGTTGCAATATGGGCTGTGTTGTATCTTACCTCGGGTGGTGTGGTGGGGTTCTGAATTGGCGTCATCATGTGGGTGCTCAGAGGGTAGGCACTGTCCCCTGGGGAGGTGATGATGGGTATCATTAGTGGGGTTGTGACATTACTCAGTATTTGACATGCATGCATGTGCAGAGGAATTTATACTCACCAAGCAGCCATGTATCGCCATGCCGCCCAGCTTCTAGGTCCCAGTTTAGGGGTGACATTTTGAAAATGAGACTGTCATAGGTGGACCCTGGATAATTGGCATATACTGAGGTGATGATTCCCTTGGCATCACATACTACCTGCACGTTGATGGAATGCCAGTGCTTGCAGTTTCTATAGATGTGCTCAGTTGCCTGGGAGGACGTAGAGCCACATGGGTGCAATCAATGGCACCTAGCACTTTGGGAAAGTGTGCCACCCCGAAAAAATCATGGATGGCAGCCTGCCTTTCTGCAGGTGTTCTGGGCAGGTATATGTGCCTGCGGACTGAAGAGCATGCAGTCATGATGGCCAACACCTGGTGTAGGCAGCATGACTGCGTGGCCTGTGACACCCCCCCCCCACTATGGCACTTGTCCGCTGAAATGAACCAGTGGCCAAGATGTGCAGGACATTGAGTACATTGAGCACCTTTTCCAAGGGGCTCAGTGCCTGGGAGCACAGGGTGGGTGATGTGAGGTCATCCTCCTACTCATTCACCAAGTCGAGTATTATGTGAGGTGGAAACCTGCACCTCCCATACACCTGGTCATCAGGCATCCCAAAAAGGCTGGTCCTGGGTGTAAAAATTCTGGCCCTGACTATCCTCCTCCTCCTGCGGTGTCCCACGACCACTGCTGCAAGGAACGGTATATTCATCGTAGCATCTGAGCTTGTTTGTTGTTTGCGTGCACTTTTATGCTGCGCTGGGCCGCGTACATCTGCTTCCTGCTGGCGTACATGTTTCCGGATTAGCGCGTCTTTTTTGGCGCACGTGTTTCCCCTGTTCGATTCCATGAATACCTGTTGTAGGCGCGCGTGTGGGCGTTCCGCGCATTTAACTCCTGTACTTCCCCCGTAACGCCCACATTTTCACGCGTTATTTCCCATTCCGCGTGTTACGCCCCGTGTTCTGGCCACTTTTGTTGTGTGCGCCGCGCTATGTGTGCTTTCGCTGTACGCATAGCACACGCCGTTTGATGATGTGTGCGCCCGCATGTGCCACGCAGTATTTTAGCGCACATCCCAGGATTTACACGCGCACAGACTTCCATGAATCGATGTGCGCAACTTTCGCACACTTGCGCTGCAATTTTCGCACTTGCGCTGCCATTCGCACGCTTTTGCACGCTTGTGGAAATTTTCGGTGCACATTAATTCCATGAATCGGCCTGATTGTGTATAGGCACATTATAAATACCCAATAAATAAATAAAATACATTTTGGAAAGATGATAGGAGGGGTTAAAACTGCTGATCCCATGTTTGCACACGTTGCTCTGCTGGGCTAATCCACTGGGTTGTTCTGAACATGGATGCAAATTACCTAGCTAGGGGGATGGCGGTGGATAGAATCTGTGTATCCCTGATGACATGCTAACACGCTTGCCTTTTGTTACTCGGTGGGCATACAACCTCTGCTCAGACATACAGAGTTATCATTGAGTATTTAAGGTGTCAGATTCTTGTATCCCTTTATTTGGCTACCTATGGGGCGTTTGGCTTATGCAGTCTATTGAAATGCTTTGCACTTGGAAGTGCATTGACTTTTACGACTCTACCTTAGGGAGTCCATAGAGCTGGGGAGAAGTCAGTGGCATGCCAGAACTCAAGAGATCATCTAGTAATGTTTCTGAAGTCTTGGCATGATGTTGGTTCTCCCCCCAGCTCTGCTTGCCTGTCAGTGATGGGGCCATGTCAGCAAATGTTGTCACCTCCCTCCCAGTGGCATTTATAAAGTCTTACCAGCCTTTCAGTGTCTTGACTACAAAAGAAATCAGCTTTGAATAAATATGTTTTTATGAATACAATTATGTCGACCCAATGAGGAAGGAGAAACCAATAAATGTGTTGAGCTCCCAGCGACCTGCCAATTAAATTGCGAAGATATTTGTGTATTTGGGGTTGGTATATAAAGGCAGCAACATAGGGGAAAACAACAAGTTATCTTTTACCTGAAGCTCAAATCAATAAAGACTCTGTACACATTAAAGTATCTGGCTTCAACAAAAATACTATTGATTTTTGAATCTTTCCTCCCTGGGATATATATTCTCCCCTTCTAAGTCACTCACTGTCTTGGGTGTTTGAGTGCCCACACACTACTTTTTTTGGCTTTTGGTTGTGGATTCAGGTACCCTGCTTCTTCTGCAGGGTGCCCAAAGGAAACCTTTCAACTGTATCTTGGAGTCCTGCGTGTGCCTGAATGTGGCAGTGAAAGTTTGGGTGGGGTTGGGTGAGGGTGGAAAAGATCCCAAAGCTTCAATACAAGTAGGGTCAGAGTGGCTGTTCCTCCTCCCAGTGTTGAGGTTCTGTTCTTGTCCCCAAACATCCAATCTCAAAAATCTCTTTGATGAGTTGCAATAGCCTTGTGCCTAAGGTGGCTCCCTTGCTTCTTCTATTGTTACCTCTTGGTAATGTACCTCACCAGCCCTGTACCTTATTTACACTCTGCCACATGCTTGTGCCTCATTACTTCTCTCTTTTCTGGCATGAATGCTATTCCTCCTTAAATCCTCCAACCTCCTCTCGGCTTGTCCTCTTCTCCTCCTATTTATCCTCCTCTCTACCTGTCCTATCTTTTGCTCCCATTCGACTGTCTTCCTTAACTGCTTACTTGATGTTCTCAAATGCCTTTCTCCTAATGGCTCTCGTGTGCACTCTCCTCAGTATGTTCATCCTCTACCTTCCAATCAAGTTCCTGCTCTCCTATCCAAGCATCTGCTCTACCCACACCTTCAATGTACTCTTATCTACTCTTAGTTACTCCTCTAACCACCTTCTTGCTGTACGTATCCCCTCCCCCTTGATGTTGCCTCTTCTATTCTTTATTTATTTACATTTTCTTAATTAAGCATTTAATGTAAGTAAATACAAACTTTTGCTTTTAAAACAAACAAAGAAAAGAAAACATTTCCCATCCTAATTACAATAGCCAAATTCATATCTTGATATTTCGTTTAGAATCATATTCCAGTCCAATGTCCATGGGGCATTTGCCTCTTATCTATTTTGTCTGCATTACTAATGATTTGGCTATGTCTTACTTAACTCAGAAGGACCCACATTTAAAATATTTTTAAAATATGTATTCATTTCCATTTTGTAGTCTCATTATAAACATCTCCAAAAACATACCCAGTGCTCTGGTTGTCTTCTGATTTAGATCATCGTAAAGAGCAGTCCACCATCGATCTGGATCCAAATCATAGGTAGGTGTTAGCACCATGTGCAAGATCCTCATTCTTTCTGTTCTTAATTCTTTGCAGAACATGGTTAGATGTTACGTTTCTTTGTCTTGGTTACACAAATGGCAAATATCATTGTTTGTTAATCCATATTTCATCAGATTTAATTTTGTTCTTATGAGATTGAGTGTGAAGCGTAAAATCTAATCCCTATGTTTGGGATTAGCACTTTTTCTCAAGTAATTTGGCATGGTTTTTGGTAGAATTAATGTTTTTTTTGAGAGAGTATGAGATTTTGAGGATAGTCTCGCACTTTCAGTCTGAGCCCAATCCACAGATAGCAGCATTCTTTTTACTCGTGTTGGATTTTTTTGAAGTATGTCTGTAGTCACATTTAAGTTTTGTAGAATCTCACTACATTTGTTTTGCCATAAAGTAAGTGGCCAAAAAGGAAGTGTTTCATTCTCATTTTTCATGATCTTATATTGGGGCGGACACTCTTGAGATTCCACTTTCTTTTATGTAGACAATGCTTCCCAAACTACATTTACATGCATTGAGTAGATGCCCAGTTTGTGCCGAATCACGCTCATAGGAACAGAATCTGCGATTCTGAGCACTCTCCTCCAAAACCTTGCTTCCAATTTATCCCAAGTTTCCCAAGAGATTCGCAAAGCTGTTTCTCCTGTGTAGGTTATTGTTGGGATTACTTTTAGAATATTGTAATCTACTATCGGTTGCAATGAAAATTTACAAAATCTCCTTTTGAGGATTAGTGCCTGCATTGTGAATTGATCCATTCTAAGTTTTAAATGGCGAATCCATAATTTATCTCTCAATCAGCACTGATTATTGCTCCCAAATATCTAGTGCTTTCGCTTATAGGTATGGAATAACCACCCAAGCACCATTTAAATGGTTTTTTGACTTTAGCATGTGGTTTTTTATTACAATAATCTCCAATATTTTCCGGTGTGGATTTCTTGCTTATTCTCTGTGACATACTTCTCAAGGGCGTCTAGCTTTCGTTGTAAACCCAGGGCAGTCGTATCCAGCAGAATGAGGTCATCTGCATAAAGCAGGTGCCAGATGGGCACCCTGCCAAGTCACGGAAAACTTGATCTGGAGGGCTTAAACCTGTCTTCCATGTCCAAGATGTAAAAGATGTAAAAGATGTAAAGCACAGAAGCCAGGTGGCACCCTTGTTTTAGGCCCGTGCTTGTTATTATGTCTTGACTTAGATTACCCTTTTGATCTAGCCGCACTTGTATAGTTGTTCCTCTGTGTAGTGCTTTAATGGCTTCCACCAGGTCTGGAGGGCAGTTTTTCTGCTGCAATTTTCTCCACAATAACTGCCGATCTACTTTGTCAAAAGCGGCAGCCATATCGATACATGCTAGGATTAGCTTTTGATTTTCGTGGCAGATTTTTATCTTTATTAGGTTAAGGAGCATCAGGTCTAAGCCACAATCGACTCTTTCTACAAAGCCGGCTTGTCGCTGATCAAAATGTCCAAAGGTCCTTATCCATTCTTTCAGTCTGATTAACAATATTTTATGTATCACGTCCAATAGTGAAATTGGGAGATGGTTCTCGGGTCTTGTTCTGTCGCCCTTTTTATATATAGGTATAGGATTCTGGTATTCGTCTTCCCTTAATGATTCTTGTAAAAAGCTCATAGCACATACTTGCCCAGACTTCTGGCGATTGTTTTATGATAGAATTTGTCAATACGTTGGGGCCTGGTGCCTGAGATGTGCTGGCTTTGTTAATTAAGGTCAGGATTTCCATCTTGTTAATTTCTATTGCTCAGGGTTTTGCTGTTACCTTTTCTTGTGCCACGCTGTTATTTATTTGTTGGGGCTCATACATTTCTTGGAAATGTTGCACCCATTGGAATTCATGAATCCGATTGATCTGTTCCGCTCCTTGTGGTCTTAGATTCTGATTAATTAAAGACCAGAAATAATTGCCATTTTGTTACAGATTGCCGTCAGCATTTTCTCTGCATCTTTTTGTTACATTAGAGCTCTGTGAGATTTTATTCAGTTCCGATATTTCCTTTCAGTATTTTCTTTTTATTTTCATTATTCAAATCCTTTTGTGTGCATAAGGATTTCAGATCTTTGGCTAATTGACGTTTTTTCTGCACCACTTCTGAATTGAACTGGTTCAACCTTATTATTTTAGTCTTCGCCATGCCCATCTTTGTTTCTCTAAATGCAGTAAGGCATGATTCGTAATCGATGTTTGCTGTTGTCATTTCTTGCCAGTTTTTTATGGCTTTTGACAACTGTGGCACTACTTTTGTTGTTGTTTTCAGTCTATTCAGACCATTATTTACTTTACGTTTATGTGACCAAATCCCTTTGTCTTGCTTTTTAGCACAGTCTTGTGGATTTTGGTCACTACATGATAATGTCAAAATGCTATGATCACTCTTTGTTGTTTGGAAGACCTTAGCGAAGTTATTTTTCTGAAAGTTTCTCCGTCAACAAAGAAATAGTCCAACGTTGCTGATGCGTTAAATGCAGGTCGGGGTGCCTTGAAGATCTCTCCACATACATTTCAATTTACCAAGTGGAAGTCTTCCATCTCATGTGACCAACTCTGTGCACAAGCTTCCTTTTGAGTGTTATGGGCTTGTTTTCTTTTTGAATTACGATTTTGGATTCAATCTATATTCAAGTCACCACATATAAAAAACACTGGCATTGAGTATTCTGCTCTTAAACCGTCAATGTGTTTTGTGACTGTAGATAGAAATAGTTCTCCATCTTTCACTTTGATATTCCAATATAGGTTGATTATTATTCACTTCCTTTTTATCACAACATTCAAGTTGTCTTATTCCGAAACTATTATTTGAATAAGCGGGGAAGGGGAGAGAGTACGTATCATTTTTCCAATAAAGGTGTTTTTTAATATGGTCAATAGATATGCCAATGGTCTCCCCTTTACTCCTTTATACGCTTTATTCAGTAGACATGAAAAACCATCTACATTCAGGGTCTCTTGCAACCAGCATTCTTGTATGCAGATAATGTTTGATTTTAACAATATATCATTGATGTTTTGAAAGAGATGTTTAAAACCTCTTGTGTTCCAAGAAGAGATGCACAGTCTAGGTGGTTCGTTTAGGCAATCGGTCTAGTTTTTATTGAGTGGCGCTAATGTCTCCACTAACCATCCCCATGATTTTTTGGAGTCGATTTTGGTGACAGTCGGTTCGTCATCTGTTATGCATGTGTTGATCTTGTTATCAGATCTGCCCTTTATCCTCATGCGTAGGGTGTTGGGCCCTTCCAAAATCGTTGGAGAAAATCTCATTGGTTTAGCACTTAGGTCTTCCGTGTATTGATCTTTTGCCGGATATCGAGTTTTAGCTGTGCCTGTTGTGGCTAGATAATATTTTTTATTTTGTTCAGTTTCTGCACTTTCATAGAATTTAAGGTCAAAACCGAGGATCCTCAGCTCGTCTGCCACCGAACAAAGTAAAGTTGCCACTGATTTGGCTACTGCGTGGATACAAATACTGTCAGTTTCTGATTCAGTTGGAAAGGCTACAATTTTAATATCCTTTGATTCTACTACGCGTAGATGTGGTAAATTGGTAAGTTATCTCATTAGATTCACCCAATCTAGAATTAGACCGTCTTTTGTTTTTAGCACTGATTCCACTAATAATATGTATGTAGTTTTTGGATCTACATGTTTCTCTTGCACTTGATGGGCCTGTTTCGGCTCTCGTCTGGTTTGGTCTTCTTCTGGATACTGAAACATGTTGTTTTTTCTGTTTTACTCGATTTGATTTTGACTGATCTATCATGGCGTTCAGTCGTTTTTGTTGCTTATTTTCAGCATTGTTTCTTTCTATCAGTATCTCTCTTTTTTCATGTAGGGTTACGAATTTACATCCGTTATTGTCCAAGTCATCATGTTCCTCTTTGTTTTCCATACTTTTATTTGAGGCCTCATTACTTTCTTGGCTTTCTAGTTCAATTAGACTAATTTTCATGCACCGATAACTGCATTAAGGCTTCTTGGTTATTATCGATAGAACCTCTCTTCTCAGGCTCACTTGAAGATGGAATATTAATGAATTGTCGTTCTCATTCATGGTGTTTGTTTTCATGTTCTATCATTTGACTCGATTCCAAATTGACATTCTGCCCATCGCCACTTGCCGAGTTTCCAAATGGATTTAAGTTACGTATAAAGTTGCGTGTAGCGTCACTTTAGGTTGCTTTTTGATTGGGTAGATTTTTGGTTTTTCTACTTTGTATTTCAGGATGATTTTTAAGCTTTTTTTTCTGGTTCGTGACTGATTTGTTCTGAACTCCCAAGATCTTATCATTTTTGTCACTGTGGTTCTCGGTGTTAAATACTGGGAATAAATCCATGTTTTGTCTTGCCTCCTGTATTCCATCCATATGTCCAGCTAAGGGAATGATTTTATTGTTCTGTTTTCTTGCAGTGGGCTCTTGAGGTGTGACGGTATTCTTTTTTGTCATTTCTGGGTGTATAACGTTTGTTTTCCTGGGCTCCATTATGCATTGTGTTTTCTCTATTACAAGTCCCAACTCACTTTCTCTTTCACACTCCAGCAACGCACTCTGAGGATACATACAGTTTAGGCTCAGTTGATGTACTTTTGTCATGAGTCTTACCACTATCTCTAGTGTTTTCTGTTTTCAGAAGAGTGATGGTATTACTAAAGCAGTGTAAAAAATCTCTTTTGTCCTCTCTTGCGTCTTCCATTAAGTCGATCAATTTCTTAAATATAACATTTTCAGAATCCTTTTCTCTTGCTCTCCTTTCTTTTGTAGCCTCAATGTAGGCTTCTATGAATATTACTTTCGACTGCATTAAAGTCAGTAGAGTAGTTTGGTCTTCATAATTCTCATAAAGAGCTTAGTTAAGTTTGAGAAATGGTGCTAATGTTATGGTTAACATTGAGCCCACTGCAGCTTGCATGTTGGCACATAAATCAGTATGGGACTGTGTGTTTTCATTTGTGATAGCCTCTTGTCTAGTTTTGGTTGTTCTATGGCATGCAAGAGGGTGCTCTTCCGGGTTTTGATCAACTTCACTCGCACTGTCTGATGACGTGGAGGAGTCACTTCTATCCAATGAGTAATTCAAAGCATAGTGTCTCATAATTTCAGGCTGTTCGTTTCTCAATTTCCACAGCGTTTGGTTGGATAATTCAGCACACCTTGATAGTTTAGATTTTTAGTTTAGACCATCTGCTGTGTTGATTTGTTGGGGTCAACTTCTATTATTGTACGTTTGACTCTCTTAATTTGGGGAGTGGAAGTTTTAGGTGCAAGTAAAAACTCTCCCTTGTTTCCTTCTTCTAACTCAGTACCTTGTGAGAAGGAATGTTTTTGTATTCCTTTTTGTTCTGTCTTTTCACTTGTCATGGTAAATTGTTTCCTTACCGACCCCATCTCATCAACTTCCTGGAGTGCATTATTTTGATTATTGTTATGAAAATCAATTTGTTCTGGAATCAACTTAGAAGGGCCCAAATTATATGGGAACGTTGTCAAGTCAGACTGACCTGATGCCATCAAGAGTTTGTGATCAGATATTTCTTCTCCTGTTTGTTGTCCATTGTGTGCTGTTATTGTGCTCTGTTGGTTCATCATCTCATAATTGTTTGGTTTACATTGCGATCCAGCTGGCTCTTTATGCTTGAAATGCCACCTTATTCACTTCGTATCAGACATTGATTTAGATCTGTGTTTTAATTTTTGTCCCTGTATATGTTTTTGGGGCACACTAACGTTAGGTAGGTTCTCATTGGCGGCTTGTTCTTTTGCTGGTTGTTTTTGACAGAGGTGTACTTAGAACATCTTGTCCTAACACAGGGAACAATGCTGGTATGCTTTTTTGTATGACACTTTCTTTGATTTGGCAATTTGCCGGCTCATTCTGTTCTTTATTAAATTGTGTTGCCAATTTGGAATGTTGGGTCACCACTATTTCACCCAAAGCGTCTTCATAGATAGGGAATTCTATACTATCTAGGTGCTTGCAATTTTCTTTAAGGATTTGCATTTTTATTTGTGTGCATTTTGCAGAGTCGAAAAAACCCTTCTTCTAATGGCAAACAAAACACGTCTTCAGACAAGTTCCTTTCACACTCGCTAGAGGAGAACTCCCCCTCCTTCTCCCTCCTGAACGGACTTTCTCCATCAAGCCCGCAAGCGGGAAGTCACAACCTCAGTCCTTCTCACGCATGCGCAGGCTCAGCTCCAGATGACTGCCTCGATGCACCAGCACCACACAACAGAACCGAGGGGGCCACGGGAACCGGGGGGGCCCACTGTGACACCATCAGAAGTGGGTGAGCCCTGATGGGAAGATTGGAAGGGGTGATGAACACCGGCACCACACAATGGAGCCGCAGGAACCGAGGGGGCTGCCGCGACGCCATCAGAAGCAAGTGAGCCCTGATGAGAGGTTTGGGAGGGGTGAGGAACATGGGAACAGGTGACATCGGACAAGGAAACAGCTTTCAATGTACCTTGTTCGTTTGTCTTGTGAATTTTTCCTCCCAGTTCCTGGGCGGCCTGCAGGTTTTGTTGCTCAGTTACACCTGACGATTTTCCGCATGTTTCTATGCTGCTCTGTTTCTCTGTAATGGGCAGCTTTGCCCGCTTTACAGGGGAAGACGAGGGGGACCTCTCTTTCTCTTCGATTTCAACTTCGAAGTCCTGATTCATTCCAAGAAAGCCAGGCAGTTTGGTTCGGCTTTGCGTACGAGGGGCTATGCCGTTGAGACTAGCTTCCATTGCGTTTCTTGGTGCCCTCTCTGCGAACACTCTGCCAACAATCTGCGGATGCTCTGCATCAGGAGTGAGTTTTTCAAGCAGAGAGACAGTTTCCAAAGTAAATATAGTAGAGTTACTGGAGCACAAACAGGGTTCTTCACAGGTCCACAGTCAATAAGTCTGTCAACACTACGCGGACACTGTGCATCAGGAGTGAGTTTTTCAAGCAGAGAGACCGCCTGCAAAGTATAGATAGTAGAGTTACTGGAGCTCAAACAGGGTTCCTCACAGGTCCACAGTCAATAACACTCTGCCAACACTCAGCGGACGCTCCGCGTCAGGAGTGAGTTTTTCAAGCAGAAAGACCGCCTCTTCTTGAAAAGATAGTAGAGTTACTGGAGCTCAAACAGGGTTCCTCACAAGTCCACAGTCAATAACACTTTGCCAACAACCTGCGGACGCTTCACATCAGGAGTGAGTTTTTCAAGCAGAGAGACCGCCTCCAAAGTAAAGATAGTAGAGTTACTGGAGCTCAAACAGGGTTCCTCACAGGTCCACAGTCACTAACACTGTGCCAACAGTCCTGTATTCTTTATACTTCTTCCTCATGTTCCTTTACACCTCCTCTAGCCACCAATTTATTCCTACTTTTCCTCCTAAACACGTCCTCGCCGTGCTTAGCTTCACTCCTCTAGTAGAGCTTTCTAGCAACCTCTGGTGAGCCTCTGTCTCCTGCTTGAACTCATCCTCGTTCACCTTCCACAACCTGCTATTGTTGAAGCTCTATCTCCTTCCAAAACTGACCACCCTCCCTTCACAACACTCACTCTAGGGACTTCCAATTTCTAACTGGTCAGGAGTGTGAATTATAAAAATGCCTTGACTCAGATTGTAAACACTGTGTTGAATGGCCAACTCTTTGCTGTTTTGTCAGCTGTGACCCTAGGTTTGTGGTGGCATGGACTGGGCCTTGATCTTGATGGGACCCTATCATGGTTTCCCACTCTTCACCTGACCAGAGCTGGACTACTTGCTAAGAGCATTTAATTTCACTTTGCCTTAGCTGGGATTGGCCAGCCATGGCCGACTTAAGGGAAATCAGGGAGCCGGCAGGCTGGTCTGGCCCCCCGACAAAGGCCCACCGCTAAGCCATCCTGGCCTGCTCCCTACCCTCACTTCTCACCGGCACCTGCATTGCCTGCAGCAATCCAAGCCTCCTGCCCACGAGGCACCTCTTCAGCGATGTTCACTGCAATGCAGGCAAGCACATTTGGTCTTGGCTGAATTTAAAGTGTGCTCCTTTATGCTCAATGCTTTTTACATCAGCCAACTTCTAAATTGCCCTCTGGAGCCCGTTAGCAGTCTTCGTTTGGCTGTGCCCCCCCATTGTTTCTTTTTTGGCTGCATTTAACATCACATCAGCCCAGTGGGGCTGGTGAATCTCGTGTTTCCAAACAGCTCCAACATGGCTGACACCATCTTACACAAAGAGGTGCCTTGGCCGCCTTAAGGCCAATGAGGGAGCCAGCAGGCTGAGCCGGCCCTGACAAAGGCCCGCCACTAAGGCTCCGATCCAGCCATGGCGGTCATGGCCGCCACCATAGACCTCTGGAACTCAGACTGTTGACTTTACTTGTGGCTGCTTCCTGATGTCACCTTGTTGTAAGGCATCTGTGTTACACTTTTGGCAAGAACCGGATCCTCGGTTCTCCTTATGAAGCCACACCAAGCTACAAGCCGCTCCTGACCTCCCCCTGCAACATCTTTGTGGCATATCATTCACCTGACTCTTCCTCCCCACATGTTCCTCTTCTGCCTTCATGCTATGCTTGCTCTCGTGTCCCTGTGTATCCCTTACTTTCATCTATGAGCCTGTAATTCATTGATCTTGTTATCTGCAAAGCATCTAACGCTTTACTGGTTTGTCAGATATGTTGCCTGCAAATTTAATTGTGTGATAGTATCTGAATTTTGTAAAAAAAAAAACAATCCTAGGCATTCTAACTCTGCCTGTTATTCAAATGTAGGTTGCTCGCTGTTACTCTTGAAAGTCGAATCTGGGTATTTTAAAATCTGATTTTTTACTTAAGTGTGTGCTTTTGCTATACTTGCGTAAAGTCAAATCGGTGCATTTTAAAATATGCCTTTTTACTTAAGGGTGTGGTTTTGCTATACTTGTGGAAAGTCGTATCTGGGCATTTTGAAATCTTCTTTTTTACTTAGGGGTGTGCTTTTGCTCTAGTTGCAGAAAGTCGTATATGGGCATTTTAAAATCTTTTGTTTACCCATACTGGTGGTTTCTAAAATGACGTTGCCCTAACCCTTGTGCTGGATTTCTTCTGCCTTCACCTAATTGTTGCTAACCTCCTACCTTTAAACTTCATAAATAGGCATGCTTTACATCTACTGCCCTGTAAAAATGTTATTTGCCTCCATATTTTAATCTCAGATCTAGGGGTGTTTTTCTTCCACTGCCCTTATTTAAACTTTGCTCTAAGGATCTTATTCATCTGTACCTGTCTGGCACCTAGGCCACCTGGTGAGTTCTTTAATGCACAGTGCAGTTCCTTACCTTCTCCCCTTGTGTTCCCTTCACCACCTCCCACCCATGGTGCTCTTCATCTATCCACTTTAACTGCTTTTTTATTACATATCCTCCCTCTCTTTCAAAGCCTGGAAGGAAAAAGCTTCAGAAGGGTCTACTGGTTTCTAACTCAGGCCTACCCATTGCCGACACCTATGCTAATGCCACTTCCAGACAGACTATCATAGACATTCTCTTTGTTGTTCCCTCTCCAGACGTTTGAACTCCCCTTATGGTCTCTATCCTCTCGCCTTTCACTTCCTCTCACATTAATGGTGCAACCAGATGGGAAGTGTTCTTGGCACACTTCCCATCTTCCAAGGTGCATCATAAACATATATCAGAACGGTGCTATCATGGCCTAAGGTTCTCAACCCAATCTCCTCCAACTTGACAGGCGTCTTCCATCTCTCATTAACTTCTTTCCTTCTACCATTCCTTTGGCTGCCACACTATTGGCCCCTTTGCCCCCTCCGATGGGTGTACCTCGCCCCTGTACCCCACCTCGGAAAACCTTTAAATGTGTTTCCCAGCTTCACCTAGCTACTCACAACCTTTGCTCTGCTGTCAAACACTCCTCTGACATCAGACTTTGATCTCGACCTCATTGCTCTCATTGAGAGGTGATTCAATGCCAGCTCTGTCACTGCTTTTTACAATCTCCTCCCGAGGGCTACAAGATCCTCCCCAAGCCCAGGTCTAAATAGTCTGGAGGAGTAGCAATTAGCTTCCCTGAATGGGTCTCTGCCTCTATCATACCCATGCAATCCGACTCCTCTTTGAATGTCTTGTCTGTAAGCTTAGTATCTCTACCACCCTCTCTATCACTCTTGATACCATCTGCAGACCCCCTGGGCTGGTCCCCATCTTCCTATCAGAGTGGGCCGACCTCACTTCTTCTCTCCTTCTACATCTAAACTTCTTCTCCTTGGTGACTTCAATATTCATCTCGACTCTCCAGGGGTGGCCCCCTACTCTTCCACAACCATTGGGACTCTTTCTCCTTCACCATTATTTCCTCCAGCTCAACCCACACAGCTGGGCACACCCTGGATGCATTCATCTCAGCTGACCTCTCTCTAACCCTCTCTGCACACCTGTGTCTTGGAATGATCATTCTCTCCTCTCTTCATACCTGGAGCTCGTTGGCTGCCTGGCTAAGCCTCTACCTGTACTGGCAGCCTCCTTCTCTGTCATCAGACCTGTGAAACAAGTGTTAGTAGCTGCCTTTGCTGCCTCTTTCATCTCTCCCCCTGCTCTTGACTCTCCTTCTGACTCAGCTCTTGCTAATCTTCACCTGCACATCCCAGCACCCTTGACATCCTTGCCCCTGCCATATGGATTTGCATGAAGCCTGCCTCCAAATGCAACAGTTGGGATGATTCTGACCTAGCCTTGCTGAAAAGCAAGTGTAGATTTGCTGAACGAAAATGACTGGCCTCTTGCACACCCTCTGACAAACTGGGCTACTGCCTGCTCCAAAGGCATTACAGACTCTCCATCCGCTCCAAGTAGTGTGCCCATATCCAAGCCTGCATCTTGGGGGCCACCAACAACATGGTTGGACTTTTCAAAATCTGCAAGGGACTCGCCAATCCCACTGCAGTTCCTTCCCAGACTCTCTGTAGGGCCTTGGCCTCCCACTTCTCAACCAAAAAACAGGACATCCTGTTCTCAATGCCCTCTTCACCCCTCCTACACCTGCTCTCTGGCATCCCTTAGCCCCTCTCCCCATTCCCTCCTTCTCTCCTCCTTCTCACCCATTGCACTTGATGAGGTTACCAAGACTGTTCACTCTATGAATGTATCCTTGAAACAAGTGCTCCTCTGTTATTTCAGAACTATCAAGGGCAATATTGCTACCCTCGCTCCCTCTTTGGCTAAGTTTAGCAACCACTCTTTTACCACTGGCTCCTTCCCACAACCTCTCAAGCACTCCCCTGTGCATCCCCTCTTAGAAAAGCCATCTGTGAACCCTTCCTGCCCAGCTAACTACCACCCTATTTCCACTACATCCTTCTTGGGCAAACATTTTGAGAAGTTGGCCATCTCTCATCTTACACACCACACCAAACCTGTTGGTTCCCTTCATGACCACCAGTCTGGCTTCAGAGCAGCCAGAGGCATGGAAACTGCTCTCCTGAACACCTTTGATGACTTACTCTTGAATCTTGACACCTGCTCTCCCTCTGTTCTCAACCTTCTCAATCTGTCCTCTGCTTTCGACACTGTCAATCATGTCACCCTCGTAAATCGCCTCTGTGACACACTGGTTATCACAGACCAGGTTTTGGCTTGGTTGACCTTGTTCCTGTCATAAAGGCTCTCCCAGGTTCAACTGGGCCCTTTTCTCTCCTCTACCTCACTCTTGCCATGGCTTTTCAACATTTACCTTGCCTCTCTTGCCCTCTTGATCTCCCCCTTCTCCCCTAATTTCCAGTGTTATGCCAGTGATCCACATATTTCCTTTAAGCTGTCCTCCTCTACCTTCTCCCCCTCTTCTCTTATTCCTGATTGCCTGATTGCTATTCAGGAATGGTGTGCTGCTAATGATCTTTTTCTTAATGCCAATAAGACTGAGATCCTTCTCAATGGAACTCCTGCCCCTTTGTTCCATTCTAATCTCTGGCCGCCCTACTTGGGCTCTCTCCCATCACCCACCTGTGAGGCAAAAAACCTGGGAGTCATCTTGAATTCCTCTCTCTCCTTCACACCTCAAATCATGGACCTTGCCAAGAAAGCCCGCTTTCAGCTTTACCTCCAGAAAGGCATTCTCCCTTTCCTCACCTTCTCCAAGAAACTCTTTGTCTCAAGAGCTCTGGTTCTCTCCAGGCTGGACCACTGCACAAGCCTCTTCCTCAGTCGGCCTCTTTCTTCCCTCCACCCTCTCCAACTAATCTAGAATAGGACCACAATACTTTTCCTTTGGACTTGAACCCTGGGACCGCATCTCTCGAGCCCTAAAATCTCTCTACTGGATCCCGGTGTCTGCAAGGATGAAATTCAAGTCCCAAAGCTTTCTGTGGCCTGGGACCATGCTACATCAAATTTTTCCTCCCTACATTCCTCCCTGCTAGAGTGCTTCATTCTAGCTATAATTCTCTGCAGGTCAAATGATTCTCTAGGCAGACAGTGGGGGGAAGATCTCTTTCCTCAGCAGGAGCCTCCCTTTGGAATAACCCCCCTGGTCCTTTTAGACTTGAGCCGGATCTCCTAAAGTTCCAGAAACTCCTCAAGACCATCCTCTTCCCCTCTTCCTTCCCTCTCCCTTTCCCTTGCTAATTTCCCCCTGTTGCAAAGATTGGCTGCCTGGTCCCTTCTGTCCGATAGGGGCTAGGCCGTCCTCTCTACCAGTCTTCCACAGTACCCCACCACTAGCACTTGCCTTCACTGCAACAACGTTTTTTCATTGAATTTCATACGTTTTTATTAGTGCAACTTAACCATAACTTCCCTTTAACAAAGTTGTGTTCACTGAATTTCATAGGTTTTTATTAGTGCAATGTAACCATAACGTCCCTTTAACAAAGTTATTTCAATGAATTTCATAGGTTTTTACCTGCACACTCTAATTGCTACAATTTACTAATGTCATACTTAACACAACATAGCAACATTTGTACCCAATTTACAAAGTTTCACCTTAGAATTCTACCATTCCCCTCCTTCAAGCATCATTTTTAACACTTAATACACTCTTTGTCGGACAGTCTCGTGTGACCACAAGTACGCACTTGGCATGATGACATGTTCACAAACGCGTCCTCACTCCGCAAATGGATCCGTTCTTCACGCAGGTTTGTTGTAATTCAGTACAGCACTCAGACTGTAGCCGCAAAAATAATATTTATTCCCATTCAATCCTAAGGCTACGGCCGTGCAGCATGCCCCAATAATCAAATCAGAGTACACAATTATCAAGTATTTGCAGGGTGGTAGAATGGGTAGACCACTGCACTTAATCTAGTACTTTAAACAGATTAACCTGCTGCTAGTGATGGGGTTCTTTTGTGAAGGTGCCCTTCCTTCTTCAAGTATAAGGTTTTGGATAGGAGAATGAGCCCTGTTGACATTAGTGTTGGGTTATTCAAGTAATAAAGCAGTCTTGAAAACCATTGTAGGCGCTATATTTATTGTTAGAAGTCATGCAACACATGTTTCAACTCTCTACTGTCTTTCTCAATGCATGTGGATTGTGGGCCAGTCATTACTGCGAGGCTGTGGAAAAGAGTCCAGCATGCAATCCCAATAACTTGTCCCGATATGGTCACAAATTATGGGGGTTAAAGATTTGTAGGGGTGGCCTGGTGACCATGTGGGCACCTGGCTCGGTGTCCTCAGTAATTATTTGCTGATTAGCATTGTCTCAGAGTGTATGCAGTGTTCGTCACAGTAATCTATTGATGCAATCCTGTGCAGTTATTCGAGCAGTAGCCACGGGCAGAATTTTAGCCACTGGTAAAACAACAATTTCCCATTCAAATCTATCCTGATTTTGAAAACCTTTACCACATAGCCATTCACTGGTGGCCATGCCCACTTCAACGCCATTGCCAGCTCCTAATGTTCATGGCCAATAGCCAGATTGTCTGAGTAATTTCCTTTGGCCTGTGGCCATGACTCAGACAATCTGGCCACTGCTGATGGCTACAGTCCATGACTTGTAAACTCTGGCCACTGCCCATGGCCACAGGCTATAACTCAGTCACCAAAAGTATATCACTGTTTTGTACCTACATTATGATACTTTTCAAAAAATAAAACACAGCACATTTGCAAAACCATGCTTTCAGGTCCTCACTAATGGACCTTGCACGACTTTCCATGTTTTATGTTTTGAAAAGTGTCAAAATGGATGTACATAAAATAGTCATATAACTTAGCTCCCACTTGACAAAATGCATTCAGACTTTGCACAAACATTCAAGGTTGGGTCTATAATCATTCTAAAATATCTTGTATACATTCATCAAATGGCAACAAAGTTATAAGACATATTAAAATGTTCAAACCCCCCCTCTAATTGTGCCCCCTCTTCACAAATTCCCACCGAACTCTGCAGAAACATTCAAATCAGGGTCTTTAAATCTTTTTGCAAACGTTTGTGTAGATTATTGCAACAGCACCAAATTTATAAGCCTTTAAAATATTTTGGTACCCCATCTAATTTTGTTCTCTCTTGGCAAAACAGCGCCAAACATTTTAAAACCATTCAAGGTCAAATCTAGAATGATATCACAACATTTCATGAAGTTTCATTTAGTGGCGCCAAAGTTATAAGCCATCCAAAAACTGCTTTTCACCAACACAGTAAAGCAAACATATGTATGGATACCCCCACACATCTGAGACATTACAAGGGTGTCCCGAACAGTTTGTAAACTTCCAAGGTGGAAAACCAACTTTTTTACCATTTTATGGAGATATCGCATCTCATCCTCATCACCCCTCACCTCCCCAAATATTGTTTCATTAGTTTGACAAGTGCAATGTTGTGTTTTTTATAATAATTTATTAATATGTTTTTACTGTGAAGTCCACGGACTACGGGTGGTGTTCGCGAACCCAATATGGTGACCATTTCAAAATATCTGATGCAGCTCATGGTTTTCACCATCCGATCGGCGGACGCGTCCGATGTCTGCGTATGTCACGCCAGCCCCTGATTGGTCCAGGGGAGTGTCCGCTGAGCAAATAATGAAGTGAGTCCACGTACCGGACCCAGATATCACTATTTTTATTTTGTACCTATTTTTTTGGATATAAAAAAAAAATGCTAGACGGATTGGTGAAAATGCGTCCAGCCGTTTGGGCCCCCACATGTTGCGACTCTCCTATAAATTTGCTCTCCCCCAGACAAAACATCACCAATCTTTTCAAAATCAATCCGAGGGGGCCATCTCCTTCTTTTGCAAAGTTTTGTGAAGATTCATCTGGGGGGGGCTTATAAGCCACCCAAAAAGTGCTCTTCCTATGGGTTCAGCAACTTAACCATAACTACATGACCGCTACTGCAAGCCGTGTAATGTCGGTGGTTAGTGACTCTGTAGTTTTTTTATGGCTTTCCGATAAAAACAACAGTTTTTGAGTGGCTTAGAATTTTGCCACCATTCAATAAATCAGCACACAACTTTGCAAAAGAAATGTAGACCTACTTCTAATTGATTTTGCAAAGTTTATCAAGGGGGACAAAGTTACCAGGTGTATAAACATTTCCAACATCTGCATAGACCAGACTAGGGAAAACAAGGTTTGCTTGCCGCTACTTCCTGAAAAGCTGAAAGGATTTACACAAAATGTACGTGAGGAGCTGTGGTTAAGTCCCAAAATCCTGATTTTGCAAATGTACTGTTAATTCATTCAGCAGATATTTTTAAAATGTGGAATGATTAGGTAAAAAAGAATAGTGATATCTCAGTCTGATATGCTGGCTCACTTCATACGAGGGGACCAATTAGTCGACTAAGGTACGTGAAGTGTGTCAAAATATTTTCAAATTGGTGCCATGTTGGGTTTATGATATGTGATGGTTTTCTATGCACAAAGCGGTAAAAAGATTAGTAAAAATGCACATGAAATATATTTTGCATTGCACAACAAAAGAGCGCCACATTCTGTACAGTGTTGGCGATCTAGGGAATAGGGTTGTGGGGATCGTAATACATCTGAGGATTACTTTGTTTTGTTCAAACATTACTGTTTTAAATATTAAGGGACTACAATGCCACACCTGAGGGCACCATCTGCAGACTGACACAATTCTTCAAGTGGTTGAATGATTACAACCAGGTTACCAGTCAAATGGTCGAAAACATTTGGTCGACAGACAATTTGGTCGACACCATTTGGTCGAATGCCAAATGGTCGAATTTTTTTTTTTTTTTTTTTTTACCCATTTTTTTTTTTTTTTTGGGGGGGTCCCCCCCCCAACCCCCTTTTTTTTCTTTTTTATTTTTTTTCCCCACACGAAAACCCACAAAACACATATATATATAAAAAAAAAAAAATTCGACCATTTGGCATTCGACCAAATTGCGTCGACCAAATTGCAGTCGACCAAATTGCAGTCGACCAGTTGACTGGACACCTTACAACCATATATCCAGTTTACAATTGAGCATAGCATTCTCCAGACCACTTACCTCGACTTATTATTTAAAAATGATGATATCCATTTTGCTTGTTCACGTTCCACAATTCCAGTGATCGTAATACTCTCCTCCTTTTAAATAATTTTCATCCTCAGAGCGTGAAGGACATTTCATTTAGGTCTATACCTAAGACTAAGACAACGTTGTACTTCATTAGTTGATTTCAATCCTAATGGTGATATCTCTGGATTGCTACTTCTAAGTCTCTGCACGCTTTATTTCCTAGCTTTGCTATGATAGGGTTTCTGTCTCTGGTGTTTCCAGTGACTCCCTGGGTTGCCGTAGGTTCTTGTCCTGCTTGGGGTTTATACCGGGGATTCACATATCCCGTGGCAGGTGTTACTGGATAGGTTCCAGCTAGGGACGGATATATTGGCTGCACAGGAACTGAAGCCCTTCAAATTCATGTTCTCTTGACCTGGGGGTAGGGCTGATGACTGCACAGGCAGTAAATGTACTATTCGGCCGAATACAGAATAGCTGCCCCAACTATTCGGCCAAAGCCGAATAGTTACCGAATAGTAGATTACTACTGGAAATGTGTCAAGATATGTATAACAAGCCAAAACTGTTGGCTTTGCCAATGCTTGTTTTAACAGGACTTCAGTGAAGGACAAGCTTATAAATGGATTATAGCTTTAACTAAACTTTAGAAGGGGAGGGCCCTGAAGGAGACATTATGGGCATTGCTGGTGGTGGAGAGAGGAGGAGGGAGACAGCGCTGCTTTCAGTGTTCATATGTTAACACATGAATCCTTTGCAGGCAGTGAATTGACCTGCCTTCGCGTAACGCAAAAGCTGCTCTGGCTGATGTGGCTCACATAAGATGTACACCAGCAACATTGGGAACTAGTCCAGAATTATTGGCTACTGCCATCTGTAATCTAGACTTTTGGTGGCGCTGCACGCTGCCATTGGTAATGCATACTGGCCATAAGCAGTGCCTGGTAAGATCAGTTCTGCTGGCTTCCATCAGCGCTGCCTGCTGCCTGTGTCCTGCTTCTGGCAGTGTCGGCTCAGAGGCCTGTCGTGTGCACTTGGAGGAATGTCTTGGAACAGTACAGAAACTTACAAGGGGCCCGGAGGCAGCACATGAGCGAAGTAAATGAATGAGTGAGTGTGGAGGATGGATGTGCCTGAGTGAGGATTCAGGATGTTGGCACTGCCCATACTGGCATCCAGTGTGACTAGCAGGGTGGCTGGTGTCCAGTCTGGACCAGGCGCAATCAGGACTGGACTACCATTTTCCAAATGGAATGGGGCGTGTTGGCGTTTGTGTCATATTATGGCAAAGTTACCAGATAGCTTAATGTCACCTGCACCCCACAATCAGTTCTCACGACTTAGCTCTTACTTCATTGTTTCCTTACTCTGCATGTTGTGTGTTCTCTGTCCACCATGAACTTTTAAGGGAACCTTATGTGTACGCATACCTCATTTATACCCAAAAGAAACAAGCTGGTCCTAAGTCTCAACATTAATTTTGAGACTGTGAGGTAATGGTTTTGAAAGTAACCCACCTTGCGGTTTTAAGTGTCAATAACTTTACTTTCTTGGCTGTTTTGCCAGTTCCTGTTGATTGGAAACCACGTAACCCTAGGCACAAAGGAGCAACCTTGCACATCACCTGGTCCTACTTGGGTGCAGCCTTCTCCCGCCTTTCAGGCTTCACCTCCCGCTGACTCTGGTGGGTAGCGTTCACGTGTTTGAATAGATATTTAACACCTCTTCACTCTGAGAGCCGGTATTAATAGCTGCACTTCATGGCAATGGGGGAACTGCAGGGGCAGGCTCTCTCATAAACCGCAGATGTATGCGGATTGATCACTGGCGGCAGACTGGTGGGGAGGGGGGGGGTGAACATTCCATAGTGTTAGTGTGGACTAAAGCGGACACGCATCTCAAAAGCAAATCACGATCAGGTGTCGGGGGAGAAGCAATACTGCATTCCCCATCACAATCACAAATCGAGATGTGGGTGTGCACATCACCCATCATTTGCACAACACACTGCCCAGGCTTTGATGCCTGAACGCCACTCGTAAACTCGTGCCCAGGGCCACAATACAACTTGACAAATCTCTGTTTCCACGTTTGGAGCATTAAACAAAGAGCGCACGATGCAGCACAGAGAAATGCATCCTCTGCATTGGATGTGGAAGCGGAACCCGCTCTTTGGTGTACGTGGAAACCCCTGTGCACCCGTCGCTCACAACACTCGACTGGAGCTCTGATATCTGCCAGAAGTCATCCTCATGAACGTCTCATGTTACAACACTTCCTCACAGGAAAACGTGTTCCGTGTGGACCGGCACTGCAATCACACGTGATCCTTAAAAGTAACTGGGGAAGAAGCGCATGAACCAGGCGCTTTGAGAATGTTCAGTAAGAGCGAAGAATAGTATTTGAGGTGCTACTGATATACTGTGAAAGAGGAACAAATGAGGATAGGTTGCTAGGATGATCACTCAAGAAAACTCAAATGGCTGCATCATAGGTAAAACATTATAAACCTATGATGGATGTATCATTTGGCAAATGTATCCTTCTGTGCAGGCTACATGCTCCATTAGCTCCCTGTCACCCCATTGGCCAGTCAGCTCTGTTTTCCATGGCATCATTCTCGGAGACTCAGTACTGCTAAAGGCATGCATTTTGTTATTGCCTAGTAAAATGTGCGTGGACGCAGAATGAACAGAGAGTAGGGGGAAAGCGGAGCCCATCCAGTCTCCCACACGTGCATAATATTCATATATTTGAAAAGTTGCTGGAGAACAGCAGAGGGAATGCAGCTGTGTTGCTGTAAGCCAACGTTTCTGCGCACCGCTAACAAGGTTTCCTCCTGCCTGCCATTTTCATTGGCAGCCACAGAAAGATTATTTACTGCAAACTGTAAGCCTCACACGCTCTAATGCTATTGGGCACACAGAGAGAAGTGCTCTGTGTACATCCGGGGTGCAGATAAATGCAAATCCTGTGTGGTGTTGATGTGATGGAAACTATATAATTACACAATTATGTGGGTGGTTCAGTTTGGAAGACAATAAAATGACTTCGTGTGGGTGTTGGAAATGTGATATAGCCTGTGTGATATGATCCGAATGTCTCCACGCAGATTCAGTGCAATAAATACTAGCGGTGTAACTTCGGCTTCGAGTAATAATTAATTAATTATTCGGCCGAATAGCTAATTTCAGCCAGGTTTCGCCCGAATAATTACTTAAAGCCGAATTACGATACACCCCTAATCACAGCCCTTGTCGTGCTTGTGCTTTGTCTGGCTACTGGAGCGGAAGAGGCCAGTTCTATTGTCAAAAATTTTTAGAAGGGAGAACCCCTTTATGTGAAGGGTATGCTGGTGACACATACCCCTTTATCTCTCTCTCTCTTTTTTGTTCTAAAAAAGCGGCAGAGGCTACAGCAGCTGTTGTCCTTCAGTTTCCTCTCCTCCCACTGACTTTATTTACTCATTGTAAAGTTTCCAGAACTCTAATACGTTCTGCCTCCTTTTCAGTTGTTTGCATTTGTACGTGGATAACAAGTGATTGTACATGTGCTTGATGATCTCCTTGTCATGTGTGCTTCTGCTGGCCATGGTGTAAACATGTTCCCTTTGATCCCTTTTGACCACTCTAAATTATATTTAACTATTGTGTCCCTATATGTCAAGTGCTCCTTGCACATGTGTTCAACTGGTGTGCACATTTTAAACAATATCAATATCAAGATACCATATTGTGCAACAACTAATTACAACATTGAACAAAACACAAATAATCAACAAAACCAATCTCCTGTGGTTGCCAGCTATAGCGCGCCCCAAATGGCCCAAAAAAAAAAAAAAAAAACTTCTATTCACTGTGCATCTCTTCACCAAATCAAAAATATTCAACACAATTTATCCCATTATAATCTTCTCACCCATGCTCTATGTCCTCTCTCCACACTCACACCAATCTACTCTCTCCTCTAATCAAATACCACTTTTATATCAATGCTTTAAACAACAGAATTCAAATTCAACACTTATATGCATCATTTATTAATTTTCCTCTTCTCATTCTCTTACCCAGGGAACAGAGGGGTACAGTCCTCACTAGCGCGGAACCTCACAGTCTTAGTTAAACAGCACTGCCCTATCTGCTCATCGAGAAATGTTAAAACTTCAATAACCCACAACTACTATTACTGTGACATTACCATTTCACCTACGGAAGCCCTCTTCTAGTTCTACTAAAATTCAACCGTACACAAAAAGTTTGCACCACGTGTTTCACTCTTCACACACTCCACTCTCATACATATACTAACTCTCCCATCTGCTCTTTTCGTGTCAGGCGCCCTTCGCTCTCTATGTTGTCCCTTGGTCTTCCGAAGGTGTCTATCATGTGAGGGGTCAGAAATGTGAGGTCGACCACGTTGTGACGTTTTCTAAATAAATGACATTTTATTATATTAAAAGGTTGGATGAGCGGCTCTCTATCCCTACCCTGACAAGGATTTCCCAGCCTAAAATAAACTAAAGGAAACACTTGAACAAAGGATATCTGTCCCTCACACTTATACATATAACAAATGAATATGGAAATGCATGGCAGATCAAAACAATAATGGATTCACAATGTAACCACAGCCTCTCGTTATAACCTGGGCGAACACCACTTGCCCAGATTTAAACGTGATTGTGCTTCACAGTTCAAGAAAAGAACACAAGTAAATCCTGATTTGCAACAAAGTTCCAATGGAGTTCGATTCAACTTCAACTTGTCAACAGAAAGTTCCAACATAGAATATATAAGACTCTTCCTTGAAAAGGTTCTGAGTTATTCAATAGCAGCATTAATTATCTTGTTCAGGATGATTTTTGCCACACTAACTTCTAAAGAAATATAGCTTCTTCGTAACAGCTCTACACAGTTTTTCTTTAGCATCACACACCACATAAATGATCTCTGTCAGGACTACCTTGTAGCATTTCTTCAACTTCCACCTGGTTTACTTCATGCCAGGCCTACAACTTCAGTTTACACCTTGTTTACTCCCATGCCAGGCCTACTTCTTCAAAGGTTTACCATCCGGGTATACTCCCCTGCCCGAATAGCGTTTCCCAACAAGGGCTTTTGTGGTTAATATCAACTGACAAGAGGTTCACACCAGCTTCACAGTATTCAACAACTTGCAGGTACAAAATATTTCAGCATCTCTTCAGGGGAAACAAGATTCACATTGGTGCTCTTTAATACTCTTCTGTAAACAATGCTCCTCTCTCTCTCTGGATATCTTTTACCCAAAGGGCAGCCAATTTGCCACTCTGTTTCCCCACTACACAAGTAACCAAATACTGACAGGGTCTCTTTGTACTTCTCCCTTGGTTTTGGCAATGTGTGTTTATACCATCATGTACCATATGTTGTGCAAAGTATGGGCAACACAATTCAGAGCGTATAGACTCTTCATTAACCCCCTTCTGCTGTTGGCAATATTGTCTAGATTGCATTTGCCATGGATTCAGTCTCTCTGGGCTTGGCCAATGCATGTAGGAATTAACTCTCAACAAAGGCAACCCCTTGTGTTGCTGGGTTTTTCCACAGACTCACACTTTTAAGGATAAAGTCATTTGGCTGTGTTATCATAGATTGTTGCTGCTTTTCCCTAATTCGGTATTGAAAATTAACTTGGGAATCACTTTCACTCATACGCGAGTGCTGCTTCTGCTGCTTTGCAATAATTCGGTATTCAAAATTAACTTTGGAATTACTCTCACTCATACGAGAGTGCTGCTTATGGGAGGTGTGGTTGTTACTTCTTATTCACTTGTTTATTTTCTTTGAATTGTTGTTGTGAAGGATCAGTGTATGACTCTCCCTTGTTTTTACCTGCCCAATTTCTTTTGGGATTTATTTTAGACTTAGGTTTTATTTTTTTGTATCAGTTGGAGAAAAGAAAGCATATTGATATTGAGTTCCAATGTGTGCATTTTAATATATTTTTTCTTTATTTGCACATGGGAAGAGATGGTTTTTTTGTAAGTTAATTTAAATGATAGAGTTTGTAAGGAGATCTGTCCTTGGTGGCATTGGTTACTTTGTTAGTGCATTTCAGAATAATGAATAGTGGGGTTTTATTAATCTGAGAAAACTGTCCTTTATGATTAAAAGCTGTGTAAGCTTTCCAAAATGATTGTTTGTGAGATTTTATATTTTGTTGCTAGTTTCTATTTAATGCATGAAACAAAAATAACCTAGTGGAATAAGGAAGAGGCAGGTAAAGCAACATATTACTATTGAGGTATTTGGGATGGGCAAGATCCGGCTGTTTGAAGGCCACCCACTACTAATAGGTTACTGGGATGAGGGTGAGAAGTGGGGGTTTTGCAATAAATTACTAATGTGGAACACTGAATGTTCAGTTTCGGAGTACTGTGATGAGGAAGCAGGAGTTGGTTATAAAGTAAACGATTAATAAAGGAGTAGCAGGATGAGAAAGAGAGAGTGTTGACACTTGGAGTGCTCACCTATCATCTATCTGGCTATAAATGATGCACTCATTTTACCACTCCTTTTATTACTTTCAACACAGACTATTGTCTTCCGAATGGCGTTCATCCTCACAGCGCTTCACAGCAGCAGCCGCTATACAAATACCATCTAACATAACATTACATAACTAACGGGTACAGGGTTGAGGAAGAGAGATTTTGAACCTTGGAAAACTTTTATGAGAAAGAGGGAAGTAATAATAATGGAAAACAATACTAATAGGGTACTGGGATGAGGAAGACACAGTGTTCCTTTTTGGAGTGAAGCAATGAGGAAGAGCGAGGTGGTGATAATGTAAAAGATTACTAATGGCGCTGGGATGAGGAAGAGGGAGGTGTGGTTAATATAACAGCTTAGTAATTGGCTAGTGTTTGAGTAAGCGTGATGTTGTAGGAATCCTGCAGACTACTAATGGTGTACTGGGATGAGGAAGAGGCAGATAAGGGAAAAGCAACACATTACTATTGGATTACTGGATGGGGAAGAGGGAAGTGGAGGCAATGAAAAGTATATGAATGGGGTAGTGGTATAAGGAAGACAGAGATGGGAGTAGTGCAAAGTAGAATTATGTTAGGAAAATTATAAAGGAATACAAAAGATGCCTAAGCTGCCCACATATCAACATTTTGCACACAATCAACATATCACTCACAGGGAAGGACTACAAAATTATGGGATGGTCTACATGGGCATTCAGCAATATTTCTTACTTGATTATGTGTATGAAATGTCTTGGATGTGGCTACTATTTTAGGGAAACTAGTCAACCTCTACATTAAGCCATAAACCTTCATCATCAAAGTGTGAAGCAATGTACTAACGAGAGTCCAGTGGGTGAGCATTTTTCAGAAACTAATCATACCCTTGATGGTCTCAGAATTGCAGTACTCGGGGATAATTACAACACAGACAAATCCAGAAAGGCCTGTGAATTCGAATGCATGCACATTTTCAATACACTGGCAGGGGGCTTGAATAGACATCACAGTTTCATGAGTTGATATTCCAACTAGCAGACTTTCACTTTTCCCACTCATAGAGATACAGGGATCACAACACCCAGACCTGATCCTTTCCATACTTTTTTCCAAAGCCGTTCACAGACATTCAACTGGCACTGCACCAGCCCTAGCAGCCTCTCTAAGGCAATTCATTGTTGACAGACTCCCTCCAACCCAGTCCCATCTACGCTCAAATTGCCCCAGCTGAAAAGCTTGTCAGAGACATGTCAGAGCCCTTGTCCCTAGTCAAATCCCACCCTTTTATTCTTGATTCCGATGTAACACAATCCCGATATGGTATTTGACACAACATTGTCAGACTGGGCTCCACAGGTCACCGGACTAACACATAGACTGGCTATATCTTGATATATAAGTAACCCTTGATTCCACTTCATAGCACAATCTCTATACCATATCACCTGCACATTTTCAAAACCACGATTATGTGACGTATCAGGCTGCTTTGAATACATCTCCAACCAATAAACCCACACATCTCAAGTGATCCAAGCAGTCTTCCTGTTGAGCTCCATACTTTCAGCAGTGGAGACAAAGACATTAATGACTTGCTGTCTTTTCTTATCCAGTCCAATTCTTCCTTCACAAAGGTAATGCCTTATTGGCTGAGCCTCCCAATGTCTGCAGATATCTGCGGTGTCCATGAGCACCACAGTCCTCTTTCCCTGCAAGGTATGAAAAAGTGTGGGGATGGCACATGTGATCCATCTGCAAACAACCACATGTGTCCACAGAGACCGTGCAAGGGGCACTGGGCATGCCATCTTCTCGTTTTACTCATATCTCTGTAACAGACTCTGATTGGCTACATTCAAGTAGTAACAGAGCAATCCATCCATCACATCCACAAATCCTCTAAATAAACTTCTCACCTCTGCTCATCAGTTCAGATGTACCTTTCAACTTTGAGAGTGCAGTCGTTCTGCGATTTGGAGCCTGCTCTATCACAAGATGTATTTGCAACTTCTTCAGCCATATACTTCCCTGTTCTACAGCCATCAACATCTAAGGAGACAACCTACAGGAATATTTTAATTTTCAAAAGTTACATAGTATGCTAAAACAATATAGTACACACATTGAAAATAAATAATATATTGCCAATGTACATTTTTACTGTATGCAGAATTAATATTTTCCAAACAATGAAATGTGATTCCAAAGTTACATTGTAATGAAAGTAAATATAAAAGATAATCTGTGAATTACTAATATATAATAGTGCATGTAAAACATCTTCTCCTGACATTTTGACTGCTACATGCCCAACTGCATATAGCAGTACAGAATTCCCTTATTTACAAATAGCTTAATTAGCAAACTATAGTAAACATGCCTTTTCACACATACACTGCCCTTTTTCAGAAAACTACAAAAGAACCTCAGACTGCAATTTAACCTATCATCTTGCTTATGTTATCGGCTGAAGATGCTAATAACGAAGTAAAGAATCGAGTGAGCTTTGCAATGTAATGAATGACGATTACACGTGCACAAAGTGACGAAGAAAGACAACCGTCAATAATTGTACAGACGCTGAAATGCAGGGTAGATTAAGTCATCATAGAAGATGGCTATAAGTAGTAAATACAATGCAGGCGATGCCGCCATTGTGCAGAAACTGGACATTAGTATCATGAATTTAGTACGCCAGAACCGTGAAGCAGGAATGGAAAACTATGTCGCAGCAAGAAAAACAGGCTTGTGGAGCTGCGTGGTGAGGCTGCCTGACCTGAAGTCAAGATTCTAGGAAACAAGGTCTGCTATCTACATTGTAGAGGAACAAGTGTGCATAGGATGAATCTTCTTAAAGCAAAATGCCATCAAAGATACAGGAGATGCCAAATTTTAATTCATTTATAGCATTTAAAAGCTGCAAAATGGACCAAATTGTGGTCTCCTATCAGTGAGAAAAGGATGGAAATAGAGTTGAACTTGAAGTTCCAGACACGATAAGCCAGAGCCTTCACTCCCGTACGATCTCAAAGACAAGGCTACTTCTCCAATGCCAAGTACAAAGACAATTTCATGGCAGAAGGCATGGGTGATGAGAGATGCTAGGGTAACTGGGAGGTGAGGTAGCTTCATGACCCACCTCCCTGCACCCGGGACTTGGCTTACGTGCTGCTAAGTCTACCGAATGTTCCAGACATAATAATTTGGCATTTATATAGCGCTACGAAGCTGCTTATTATTACCCACGGTGTGTGGTGCTCATTTATCGACCTCGGAAGGATGAAAGGCTGAGTTTGGCCCCACCGGGATTCGAACCTGCATTAGCAGGCTCTGCACGGATGTCAAAGCAAGCGCTCTACTCGCTGTGCCACTTGACCAGCACAAGCATGCCAACCAATTATATTAGTCCAGATAACGAAGGACCTTATAGTTTGAAAACCAATGAGAAACTGTGTATCTAATGTTTCCAAAATGACATGTCTGTTAGAGATAGGCATAAATTGTCCACCTGACAATGGGCAGCCAATAACAATCCTAGCTCCTATAGAAAAATATACTTAGATGTTTCCCTTAACCTATCCCAACACCGATAGGATTTCTGTGATTGCCACGTAGTATGAGGTCACTCTGATACATTATTCTTATAAAAAGTTTGTTTTTCGCAGAGATCATTGAGAGACTGAGCATACTTCCGTTGATGTTCGTTGTAACCTCCCTGTTTTAGATAATTGTTAATAAAACAGTACTTTGCCATCTTCTTGACTTGGTTCCATTATTTGGATTCAGAATTCTTCTGGTGTGATCCCATCCATTACATGCACATTCCTAAAGGGCCTTAAGCTCAACCTCAATTAGGCTAACTATGTCATTTGTTTTGCATAGCTTTTGTGGAATGTCCCCACTGACTAAGGCAGACATGAAATGAAGCATTTGAAAAACATCACAGCATTACAGTTTATCTAGCCCCTCCTGCAGATACCCCGGTATCTGTGCCATTTCTGCACCTGATTTGTAGTTTTGCTCAGAAAGGTATGTACTGGAAGTTCAACTCTTGAATCTTGAAGGTCTAAATAATACACTGGGCCTCATTACGACCCTGGCGGAGTGGGTTTACGCCAGCGGTATTCGCGGCGGACCCGTCCGCCCTACTACGAGTTCCCGTAGCGCCATGGAGCGTTTTCCGCCTGGTTTTTCCGGGCGGAGAAATCCATGGCGCTACGGGACCTTGTTGTTAATTACGCCACCGTATTTTACGGTGGCGTAATTAACGCCTTCCCCACTCCCATTATACCCTATGGGGCAAAAATGGGAATGGGGAAGGGTAAAATGGGGAATGGGGATTTACCGCCCCGCCAAGGTCAGAATGGGGCGGCAAATCCGCCAACCCCCATGGCGCTATCGGCAGCTTTCCGCCGTGCTCCATGGTGCATTTTGCGCCACGATTTCCGCCAGGGTCGTAATGAGGGCCACTGTGTTGAGTGGGCAGGGGTCAGTGAAACAGGAGAGCTGTTCAAAGAAACAAAAAAACCACCCACCCTGTTATTGTGCTCTTAGGAAAGCAGGATAGGTTGGTTAAGTATCAGTCATTGTATGTGCAGGCCAATCCCCTGGCCTGACATACCAAGCTTCAACTGGACAGCACATACAGTGACTGACCACATTACCAGTTTCTGTTTTTTTGTTGTTGTTGTTATAAATATCTCATACACACTAGGAAAACACACAGTATCCTCATTATTTAAGCAATAGAACCTGAGGAGGGTGGGCATTACTGGTGGGGTAATGCCTCCACTCCGGGGGTTCTATTACTATTAGTGCCCCAGCATATTGTACAGGGGTACTGATAGCATGTTTTCTCGAGTTGAGAAACAGCATTGAAACCATTTCTCAACTTGAGAAAAAAAGAAAAAAATTGTCACTAGGGATAGGGGAGAAAGGACTAAACATAGTCCCTTCTCCCTTTCAATGGCAGCCATTTTGTTTGTTTACTTTTCTTCTATATTTTTAATGGCAGTCATGGGATGGGGCAAAGGGACTACACATAGTCTGTGCTCCCGTTTCATGGCAGCCATTGCAAAACAATTAAAAAAGTAAACAAAAAATGGCCACCAAGGAAGGGGTGAAGGCACTACATGTAGTCCCTTCTCCCCTTCCATGGCAGCTATTGAACAAAGTAAACAAAAAAGATGGCTGCCAAAGAAGTGGGAGAAGGGACTACACATATTCCCTTTTCTCTTTCCATTGCATCCAGGACGTGAACACGACCGGTCCGACAAAGGCTTTGTCGGGCTGGTAACGACCCAGTGAGGGGCAATGAGCTTGCTTGTTACAAACTGCTTGTGTGCTTATTGAGGTCTTTCTGTCACCATCACCCCTCCTGAGACCTAGTCTTGACCACCGCCAATGCAACTTTGATTGGTCTGGCTTATCCATAAGGTTACCCTTTTCCAAGAAACAAGGCTGGCCTTCTGAACCTCTGCCCACCAGTTCAGAGTTCAGAAATCCATCTTAACAGCTAGTTGTCTGGTAGTGAAAATACAGTGGGCACGGCCAGAGGATGTGCCATGCTAGTGGTTTCGTAGTGTTCTAAAATGGACAGTGGACATGGCCATAGGCCATGGCTAGTGGTCTGGTTGTGTTCTAAAATATACAATTACCACATTAAGGGCCCACTAGCCATGGCCTTCATCCATGCCAGTGTCCAAGGCCTTCGGCAGTACCACTGTACATTTCACAAAAGTAACCAGCCACTAGACATGGCGTTCAGCAATGGCCAGTGGCCTTGCCCTTCAGCCACCCCACCTGTTTATTATAATACATTAAGGGACAACAGCCATAGCCTTCAGCCATGGCTAGTGTCCATGTTTTTTGGCCATGCTCACCGAATATTTTGAACACTAACAGACCACTAGCCATGGCCTTTCGCCATGCCCGCTCTAAATGTTACAACACAAGAGCCTGGAACTTTGACTTCCTTGTAGTTGTGGTCTCACCATGAACGGCTGCCTCTGACTACTACATGCAATGAGAGGCACTGTCAGGTGGAAGCTGGCCCCTCCAGCAAAGGCCCACAGCTAGGCCTGAGGGGTTCTTTTCTTGGACCTCCCATTACATCAAAGCAGGCTGACGCTGAAGCTGCCTCACACCACCTGGTACATGGGAAGCTGCTGGAGCAGCGTTTCGCAGCGGATTAAAAAAAATAAGGTAGACCCTGTTGTCAATCTGGAAAAGTGAATACCCTTCATTTGAATGACAGACGTAACTTGATGTCCGTAGGTCAACCGTTTTATGCACCGAATCATAGAAATATAGACTGCTATGCTTGACCAACAAGCGGCCATTTTAAACGTAGCAAGAATCGCCATTTTGCTTGTTAACCATTGCTCATTGCTTTCTGTCTAAAGCGGCTTTGCAGCTTGCAATTCTTGCGGATTCTGCTTACTCTGCTCAACTGTTAACATTGTTGTCTGAATATGAAAGGGCAAGGTCATGGGACTGAGGAGTTTGTTGAAAACTCCTCATGAGTAGCCCAGAAAGGAATGCCCACGCTCCCTCTCTGTAGTCTTGAGGGAGAGCTGCAGGGCATTTAATCACTTCACAGCTGCCAGCCAGTCTCGTGCGATGGTAGAATATGTAACAATAAAACAGCTAAAGGCTTGAATTATGCTCTTCCTACGGCCCCCCCTCCGCAAAACCCTGTAGAGCGTGTCGGCTCCCAGGACACAAATAGCACCTCATAGATAGCAAAGCATGGAATGTGGCTCTTCCCCCGTGTGCAGTTTGCTTCCAAGAACAGAACCGCCGTGTTCTGTTCAACAACTAAAAAGATGCCTCCGCACTTTCTAAATTGCACATTGTTACTAGAATAGACATCGAAAGTGTCATAATTGTCATACCCGTGGGAAATGTCCATCGTCATCCTGAGTTCAAAGAAACTTAATAAAGGAGGGTGTTAAACATGACATAGCTGATTGTATGATATGCATTTTGTATATATGTAACTGATGTACGTAATTCGCTCTCTTGCGTCCCTTGAGGTCTAGGAAACTCATGTCGTGGGGCGTGAGATCAGAATTGGCCAATTGGGATTATTTTTGCTTGCAATAAACCCTAGCATTGGGAATTTGAACCTCGTGTCTGGCGCATCTTTTCGTGTATGGTTATTGCCTTGGTTCCATATCACGAGGGACCCCTAGGGGCCCCTTTCAAGATGGCGCCCGAATAGGGACCCTCCCCCACTTGCCCCATCATATACGTTGTAACGGAGTAAAGGCGGAAGAACGGCGAGGACGGGACGATCGAGCCAGGATCAAGAGGTGTACGGGGCGCCCTGTAGAAGTGAGGAGAGATTCCTTCGCAGATCTGCACACATCTGATCCCTGATCGACGTACCGGGCCAGAGAGCAAAGGAGACGAGGGTCCCGAGATGAGGCAGAAGCCAGAGAAGCACAGACACGACGTTGGGAGAGGTTGCGTTAGGACAGGTGACTTGTTTTATCAGGTGAGTCATTCCCCGATTCAAACAAAAACCTGATTTTTGGTAGAGTGTTGATTTTCCAAATTCAAACATCCAGGAAAAGGTTAGCTAACCAAAGGGGAAGGTTAAAAAACATGCCTGGAGTACTGTCCACTTTAGCGGGGCTTTTCAGCTGCGGTAGACAGTCCTTGGAATATGCCCAAAGTGCACCGCCTGGGGGAACGCCGGCTTATGACATGTATGCAAAATATGGTGTGGGTGCGATAATATTTTGTGAAATTTGGCATAGGCAAACTAGAAAGCAACCCGACCATCAGTGGCCGATTAATGGTAGCTTTGAGATTGCGAGGATAGATAACCTAGAAAGGGTGCTGATTAGGAAAAAAGCGCGACCCGCAGCTTTTGAGACTGTCAAAGATTGGAGGAGGGAAGCAATGCTCTGACTTAGGAGTAGAGAGAAGCATGCGCGTAGGCACAAAACGAAGCTTGAGGTAGCAGAAGAAAAGGAGGAGGAGGAGTGGACGGCAAGTCTAAGACGGGAAGGGAGACGTGAGCAAATGAACATAGAAGGAGTATACCCGCAGCGGGAACTACATATAGCAGATGAATTAATGGAACATTTGTTAACTAATACGGGTCGAGGCCCAAAACCAGAATCGAAACCAAACACGCCAGTAGTGACTGCACAGGCCCAACCAGTAGCTCTCGTACCCCCTCCCGTAGCCCAAGCACTTCCCTTCACGCAAGCATTAACCAAAGCCCCACCCACAGCTCGAGCCCTCCCACAAGCGCAGACCGCAGACACACAATTTCCCAGCACCCAGGAAGGCCCTTCACAGATGCCACCTGTGTCACTTGTCCCATCCGCACCTCCCGCTCCAGAGACAGATTCAGCACCATCCGCCCCTCCCGAAGTCGCAATTGAGACCGGGGAGGTGAGAGGCGGGGCTGAAGGGACAGGATTTGGACGGGTAACTCGAAGCGCGATGAGTAAAGAAAAAAAGATTGAATTACGACAAGAGGCAGAAAGGTACATCGAAGGAAACGATGGGACGGCAGCATTGGCCTCATGTATGGGTACCGAAGAAGCAACAAGAGACAGGTAGTGTTGGAATGCATGGGGGAAATTTTGGTGGGAGAATGGAAAAAGATACTTGGGTATTTACCGCCACAGCGATTGTTAGATTTGAATAAGTTAGCACGCAGTGAGCAAAGAGATGAGGATGTAAGAAAACATGTGTACAAACTCATTGAACTGAAAAATGAAATGGAAGACAGATATGCTGAAATCTTTGCTACACCTGAATATAGTAGTGACTGTATTAAGAAAGGTAGGAAGGAGGCGTTGAGGTTGTATATGCAAAAACCATGGGCGAGTTTTTCAGGTGGTGCAAGGCATTTGCCGGTACCGGGACAAATAGGTGATACACAGAGATTTCAGGTATGGGTGGGGGAAACAATGCGATGGATGTCGAACAAAAGAACGTCAGTGAAGGAAGTAAGTGAGATATGTAATGCGTACCCATTGGAGATGAGAAAAGAAGCGATGCGAACGATAGTAGGAGTGTTACTGCAGCAGGTCATTGGATACAATAGAGGTAGAGGAAATGCACAAGGCAGGGGATATTTGAATAATATGCACGGGGTGTCATTGGGAGTAAATCAATGTGCGTACTGTAAAGAGGAAGGACACTGGCGAGCGCAATGCCCGCACCTACAGAATAGAGGTGGTTTTGGTCAGAGAAGGCCTCATAGAGGACATCAGGGGTCAAACGGCCCAAGCAGAAATAGCATGCAGCAGCAGCAGGGATATACCAATGGAGGTACTCAAAACCAATCCTATGGTCAAAACCAAGCGCAACAGAACCAGGCATTGAACCAAAGTGTTTTGAACCAAAATCAGTGTGGGCAGGGCCAACAGAGAAATGATCAGAGTGGAGGACACCGAGGGGGAAATGGGAATATTTTTGATACACAGCCAAACACGTATTATAGCAGCAGCGGTGACAACACATCGGGCGATGTGTTATTTTCGCGATAGGACAGCCCACGGCAGGGGTCGGAATCAGTGTCTATTCCCGTGAATCAGAGAGGACCCTACGTAGAAATGAGAGTCGGGAATAAGGAGCACCGTTTCCTTGTAGATACAGGGGCACAGAAGTGTTCGATAGACCATCTCTTGGTTCCGGAGATCCCACTGTCGGGGCAAAAGAATGTTTCTGTAGGGTTCGCAGGTCCACTAGTAATTAACCCCATGTCCGAAGCTGTCCCAATTACAATAGGACCATTTACGGAACAATGTCCATTTCTTCTGACAGAGAATTGTGAGGAGAACTTGCAAGGATTAAATTTGTTGAGAAAATTGGGGGCAGTTATACATTGTACGGCAGATGGGGTGTTCCTCACGATGTGGGCTCACGATGCACCGGTGACGGAATTTATGTCAAAAGCGTTACCAGAAGAACTAAGTAGAGAACCAACTTGTCTATGGGCAATGCATGATAACGATGTAGGATGCTTGAAAATAGAGCCAGCAAAATAATTTTGAAAGAAGGTGTTACATTACCACGAATTCCCCAGTATAAAATTCCTGTTGAGGGTGAGAAGGGATTAAAAAGTATTGTTACTGACCTGGTGAGATTGGGGGTGGTTGAAGAAATTGCAGATAGTACGTGCAACTGCCCGATTCTTCCAGTTTACAAGAAAGGAGGCAATGAAGTACCTTATCGTTTCATAATTGATCTGCGCGCATTGAACAAAGTGGTGGACCCACAATTCCCTTTGGTCCCACATGTCACAACAATACTAACAATGATACCGGCCACTGCAGAATACTTTAGTGTAGTTCATCTGAAGAACGCGTTCTTTAACATTCCAGTAGATAAAAGCAGTAGATATCTGTTCGCGTTCACTCTAGGAGGTCGATCATTCACATTCACACGGATTCCACAAGGATACACAGAAAGCCCGAGCATTTACAGCAGAGCGCTAAAAGAGCAGCTAGACATGCTAGAATTACCTGAAGGTTGCGTACTCTTGCAGTACATAGATGACTTGTTATTAGCTGCTGACACAAAAGAGATCTGCAAAGAAAGTACTATATTACTATTGACACACTTAGCGACCCATGGTCACAAGGCAAGTTTGAAGAAATTCCAGTATAATCAGAAGGAGGTGTCTTATTTGGGTTACCTACTTTCGAAAGAAGGGAGAAGATTAACACCAGAACGCATAGAAAGTATTTCTAGTATGCCTATTCCAAAAAACTCTTATTGTCGGCAGTGGATCAGTAATTTTGCGTTGATTGTGAAGCCGATGATAAAGTTAACTAAGAAGGATGTAGTGATGCCTTTACAGTGGGATGAGGAATGTCAGAAAGCGTTTGACCAATTGAAAGCTGCATTGTGTGCTGCGCCAGTTTTAGGCACTCCTAACTATAAAAAGATCTTTAGACTATTTGTGAGTGAGAGTGAAGGATGTGCATTGGCGGTTTTGACACAGGAACAAGGTGGAAGAAATAGGCCGTGCGGCTATTATTTTTCCGCGCTGGACCCTGTAGCGCGCGCACTACCACGATGTTTGCGATCCGTCGCAGCGGCTGCTGCATCAGTGAAACAAATGGAAGAAATGGTATTGGGGCACACTTTAATTCTGATGGTGCCACATGCTATAGACGTTCTATTAAATAGAACACAGACGCAACACCTCACCTCAGCTAGACTAACAAGATATGAGCTCATCTTGTTTGCACCCCACATCCAAATTATGAGGTGTAGCACATTGAATCCTGCAGAATTAATGCCACTGCCCATAGCAGAAATTGGTGACAACGAATCACCACCCCATGATTGTTTAATGGTCACGGAAGAAGAAACAAAGGGAAGAATTGACTTGAGCGACATCCCACAGAAAGAGCCAGATGGGGAGTTATTTTGTGACAGCTCTTGTTTTAAATTACCTGATGGCACATCAACAGCCGCATATGCAATTACTACCCTAGAGAGTGTTGTAGAAAGCAGAAGAATCCCCTACAATTCGGCACAAGCCGCAGAAATAATAGCACTGACCCGAGCCTGTGAACTCTCTGAGAATTTGAACGTGAATATTTATACTGACAGCCAGTACGCCTTTGGCGTGGTTCATAACTTTGGCCGATTCTTGGCTGAGAGGGGTTTCTTGACATCACATGGGGCCAGGATTCAGCATGGCCCTTTGATTGTGCGATTGTTGTCTGCACTCACGTTTCCAAAGCGCCTAGCTATAGTGAAATGTGAGGCGCATAAAAAAGTAACATGTAAAGTGGGAGAGGGAAACGCATTTGCAGACAGGATTGCGAAGCAAACAGCCATAGATTTGGGAAATAAAATGATGACAGTACAGACTGAGGAAGTATCTTGTATGATAGAGAATGGAGTTGCCATAGTCAAAGAAATGCAGGCTGAGGCCACAACCAAAGAGATTCAGGAGTGGGCTGAGGGCTCTGCTGAGTTAGATTTGGAAGGATGTTGGGTGGACAAAGAGACCAAGAACTGGATGTTGCCAAATTGTTATGTAACCGCAATGGTTAAAATGGTGCAAGCCCTACCCACATTTGCACGAAGAAGATGGTAAAGCATTTATCCACAGTATGGAAAAATGAACACATAAAAAAGAATGCAGAAAGGCTAGTGGAGAATTGTATTACATGCCTGCAACACAATGTAGGGAAAGGAACCGTGACTCCAGTAGGTAGTTTTGGCCCACCCTCTATGCCATTTGAGGTGATCCATTTTGATTTCATAGAAATAGAAAGGTGCCAGAACTACAAATATGTGTTAGTGGTGATTTGTGCATTCAGCAAGTGGGTGGAGGCATATCCTTTAAAAGACTGTACTGCCATGTCAACGGCAAAAGTAATGTTGAAGGAGTATTTCTCCCGGTTTGGGTTGCCTTGTGTCCTGTGGTCAGACAACAACCCACACTTTGTGGGCACAGTAGTACTACAGATCTGAGCAGGTCTGCAGATAGAGAAACGATTCCACAGTTGCAGGCATCCCAGTTCTGCCGGGCTTGTTGAGAGACATAACGGTATCTTAAAGTCAAAGATAGCTAAAATCTGTGCTGGGAGCAAGCTGAGTTGGGTGGATGCATTACCTCTAGCGCTATTGTGCATGCGCACGTCTGTGCAGGCTAAAACTGGGCTCTTCCCTTATGAAATTATAATGGGGAGACCGGCAAATGTATGGTGCGTACCGCAGCCCAAAAGATTATGTGAGGTCTAGCATGCTATGTTAAGCACGTACTGTGGCCTTTTAATGCAGAAGTTGTGTTTAATTCATCAGCAGGTGCAGGAGGCGTTACCAGTGCCATACACTGGACCGGGGCACTCGCTGGAGCCTGGAAGCTGGGTCCTGATTAAAATCTTTGAGCGGAAGACAGCATTAGCACCCAGGTGGCGCGGCCCCTACAAAGTACTTTTGGCGACGCAAACGGCCATTCGAGTGGACGGACGGAAGGCATGGATCCAGCGACACATGCCAAAAGATTCCCAGGACTGCTGACAACTTCTGACGACCAGAGAAAGGAAATGGTCTCGGAAATGAAAGAAACTGTTGCCAGTCCACTACCACAGCATCAGCCTGAGCGAGAAGTGAAAGTTGAAACAAAGTCCAAGCGAGAAGTGAAACTCGAAACTGAGCCTGAGGAGGCTGCCAGTAAGGGGAAAGGGTGAAAAGTGCCCCAACGTTGCTTAGCAGAAACAACATCACTGCCGAGCGACACAAACCCTGCATTGCAAACACGAGCAGAAACAACGCGTGTACCCCTTTGGCGCCCACCAGTTTCTGCAAACGCACCAAAGCTAAAGAAAGAAACTACATCATTGCCACGGCGCTCATCGCTACCCATCATTGTGCTGCAGGCTGACACTGAGCCTGATACTGGAAGTGCAACGGCACTATTCACGGATCATACAATACCAGGAGTGAAATGGTATAATTTGCGGCCTTGACAGGCAAAGTAATCCACACATCTTTGGTGCTTTTCTTTTGGCTTTGGTTCCACTCACGGACAGAGTAGGAGCCAGGGGCGTAGAGGAGAGAAGTGTGAGAGTTGTGCAAGTCGGACAATTCAAGACTCACGGCTCCTCAGTGCGCTTATAAAAGTACATGTGTCAGGAGCCAGAGCAGGACAAGCTGGACGCACATAAGTACTAAGGCTGATAGAGTGCATGTGTCCTAAGCAGAGCAGGACAAGCTGGATGCACATAGTACTCTATCAATAAAGAACTGTTCAGGAATCGTCTGAGCAGTGGGAGAAAAAGAAAACACAACCAATCTTGCTCGGAGTGGATAGGTGATCTAGGCTGTGAAAGGGCTGGCAGAATTGAACTGTGACATGTTTGTTGAACTTTTCTGGCATCAAGAACGAGAGACATTTTTGCGACGAACTTTGCCAGCAAGAAGAAGGACGATGAAGAACAAATCAAGACCGGTTTCAGCCTCCTCCTGCACTCCTGCTGAAAAGATGATAGATTTAGAGACTGTACATTTATGGAAAAATCATGGTAAAAGGAATAAGGTACTGATTTGGACATTATTCCTGTGTTTCTTAAGTATGGTAGTACCAACAGTAACAGCTATTACACTATGGTTCCTGGAGTCCGTGCACCCATAAGAAACACTTTTGCCAAAAGCAGCTACTGAAAGCCCGGTTCATGTAATCACTGGAACTTTGCCCCCAATGGAAGAAAGACATAGAGAAGGATATGGCAACAATACATTGTTGCTCATCATGAACATGACCCATGTGGTTTTAAAGAAAAAAGATTGCTGGGTTTGTGCCCATTTACCACAGCACAGTGGGAAAGGGATAGGCTGGTATGTACAACCGTTACCATTGGTTTATTCATGTGAAGTATCATTGAGTGCAATGTTCTTTGGGAAATGGAACAAGAGTAGTACGGGTCAGCTAGATGAGACAAATATGAATGAATTTGACGAAGTGATCATGAGACCTGTGGGTTGTTCCATATTCCACCAAGCTTGGGTTTTTTCACCAGATCCCATGAGGAAGAATACACGAAAGACAACAAGACTAGATAGATTACATCGGCAGAAAAGACCAACCCCGCCAGCAGAAGAAACATCAGTAATGACATTTCGAATGAGGGATGAGTGGAATAAAGATGCTGTGCCCCCTGCCTATACAGTGGATCACAGCCCCGAAACTGCTCCCCTATGTTTACAGAAAAAGGGTTCCTATAAAGTAGGAACGTTTAGCAACTGCCTGAACACAGTGGTTTTAAAGCACGAAATAGAACCTGTGTACGTAGGGGACCCTGTTTACTTTATATGTGGAAAAAAAGCATGTCCTTTGTTACCTAGGAACTGGGGAGATACATGCTACCTAGGTCTACTGTTTCCAGGAGTGTTCCTCTTGGAGACAGCAGAAGTAGCCAGACGAACAAAAGGTAGAACTCAAAGGAGTAGCGAGGATGGAATGATAGCAATAGATATAGCCAAATCATTTATACCATTCTTGTCCCAAATAGAAAATTCCTACAATATAAGAAAACTGTCTAGAATATTAAAAAAATACAATAGATTCAACAACGGATATTTTATTGAATATGACGTTAGAAGAAAAAGGAATAAGACTAATGGCACTCCAAAACAGGATGGCTCTCGATATAATATTAGTTGATCGTGGGGGAGTTTGCAAACTCGTAAAAACTGCATGCTGTGTGTATATAGATGATTACTCCCGTACGATATTTAAAGCAATCTGGAAATGACATGTCCTAAGTTCCACACTCTCTACTGAAGAAGGGGGTTGGGGGATAGGATCCTGGTTTTGGGGATTATTGCGGTCTTGGGGATGGAAGTTAATTTCGCTACTAATGGTGGTATTTGGTATATTCATAACATGTTGCTGTTGCATACAATGCTTACCAATAGTTTGCACTGAAATAACTGATGGATGTACTAAGGGATGTCTGCACATAGTGTTGAGAGGAAAGCAAATGGATGGCCAGAATAACAGAGACACTGATGAAACAAAAACAGTAAAACAATTCATGGCTATAGACATTAATGATGAAGATAATGCTCATGATAGCATGAAAGGTTCTGTAACGCTCACCTGATTCCCGTAGAGGCGCCGGTCTTGACTGGGCGTATACCGTATCTGCAAAGGTGATGTGTAACACACGGCTGGCTCTTTGGGCTGGACCTCTGTGCACTGTATGTCTGACTTGAAGGGTAAGATGTCTGCAGATAGAAAATATGGGATTAAGGAACTGGGTTATTGAATGTCTCTCTTTTCTTCCCTTTCTCTTCTCCTGTAGAACCCCAAAGGTTAACGCTCTCACCTTAGGTAAGGGAACGCCGTGCTCTCCATCTGCCTTGGGGCAGGGTGCTGTAGCTAGTTTCTTCACTGGATAAGGGGAGCAGGCCTCTTGACTTCAGAGGACTGCTGTCCGTCGTTTACTGCACGAACGGTAAATTTCGAGTAATTCTAATGTCTTTAAAGTCTTTAGTAATGATGTTTCTTGTTTTGCAGGGTTCCGGCGATGGCGGATGACGGGCTGAAGTGAGTTGAAGATGGAGCCCGTGTGATGAATAGAAGCGCCTGGAAGCACGTAAGTAAGCGCTTGTTGCCTGCTTCACGATGCGCTCTAACTGTCTTTTTATTTTGCAGGTACAAGTTCGGAGCGGCTGCAGGGTGCCGGAATACCCACTGGGTTAGATGTGGAAAGGAGTAATGGCACGTGAGTATTAAAGTTCCCCAATGTCTTTAAACGCACCTTGTTTTGTCTTTCAGATGCGGGATGCAGCGCCGAAGGCCTCCGGAGCGTGCGAAGAGTTGGTAAGCTTTTGTCTTTCAGATGCCGGAATGCAGTGTGAAGACCTCCGGAGCGCACAAAGAGTAGGTAAGCCTTTGTCTTTCAGATGCCGGAATGCAGCGCGAGGCGTTGGTGACAGCCGATGGACCAGATAAGTGAAGAGCTGTCACTGAAGACCGTAATGCTAACCTGTTCTTTCTTGTCTTTATAGGTGTTGCTGAAGACTGGATTCAGGATGGTAAGCCTTTTTTCCTTAGGCCCAGGATCAGATGCAGAAGACACGATGAGCGTTCTGCTGCAGAGGATGCAGAATAACGCAAAGCAAGATTCATCCATCGGGTGTGGTTTAAATAGCCTCCTGTAGTGCTTAGGTGTCTCCTTCCACAGCCACGCCTAGGTAAGAAAAGAGTTCCTGCTTTCCAGAAGAGTTCCAGTGTTCTGAATCTAGGGAGTGGCTCCTGCCCCACCCAACAGGAAAAGTAGTTCCAAACAGAAGAGGATCAGAGGCTCAACTGGCAGGCAAGTAAGCAGCATGGTCTGCTGCAGGTAAGTCCACCCAAGCATTATGAGCCCGGCGCTTCCAGCGCTGGGACTGGGCATATTTATGAGCCTGGTTCCACTGGCACCAGGACTGGGTCCAAAAGGTCCCAATTGGGACTGGTTGGCACTCGGAACCTGGGTTATGGATCTGCTTCCAAGGGAGTTGGGAAAACCCTGACCTTTTGGAAGCAGAGATCATGACAGTACCCCCCTTCAAGGCCCCTCCCAAACCGGGCTTCTCCGGGGGTTTTGGCTTGTCCGGAAATGTTTGGTGAAATCTTTTGATTAGGCGAGGAGCGTGGACATATTCAGCAGGTTCCCAGGATCTCTCTTGGGGGCCGTAGCCTTTCCAGTCAATTAGGTAAAATAGTTTAGATTTAGAGATCTTGGAGTCCAGAATGCTTTTGACTTCAAACTCGAGTTCTCCATCAACTAGGATAGGTTTTGGAGATTTAGTTAGTCGGGTTTGAGGTTGCACGGGTTTTAATAGAGAGACGTGGAAGACCGGATGTATCTTCATGTGCGGGGGCAAGTCCAACTTGACCGCTACTGGGTTTACTATGGTAGTGATGGAATAGGGACCAAGGTATCTTGGGTTGAATGTGCGTGGCCCTTTTAGAGGTAGATATTTGGTGGATAACCAGACTTGATCCCCTACTTGATATTGAGGGGCTTCCTTCCGATGTTGATCTGCTCCTTTCTTGTATTGTTCTTTAGCCCTTTGAAGGTGAGAAACAGCTTCCTTAAAGGCTTGGGTGATTGTAGAATGCAGGTAGTCTACTGCTGATGTTTCAAGATCTTGGAGGGGATCCAACTCCGAGGTTCGAGGGTGACTGTCGTACAAAAGAAAAAACGGGGTTTTCCCAGTTCCCGAATGGACAGAGTTATTGTAGGCATATTCGGCTATCCAAAGGATGTCTTTCCAAGTTTTTTCAGTTTGTTGCAGCATGCAGCGTAAATACTGTTTCAGAGTTTGATTGGTCCTCTCGGTTTGTCCGTCGGTCTGAGGGTGGTGACTGGTCGATAGTCTCACATCAATTTGAGCCGACCGACAGCAACTTCGCCAAAAATGAGAAATAAATTGACTACCTCGATCCGAAATTAGAACCGAAGGAAAACCGTGCAGTCGGACGATGTTTTCGAGAAATTCTCGGGCCAGAGTTGCTGCTGTTGGCAAGCCTTTGAGCGGAATGAAATGCGCCATCTTGGAGAATAAGTCCACGATTACTAGAATCGTATTGTATCCGGAGCATGGAGGTAGATCGGTGATGAAGTCCATAGAAAGCGTATGCCAAGGGCGAGGTGGGATGTCAATAGGGCGTAAGAGGCCTGCTGGTCTTTCCTTTTGACTCTTGTTTTGGGCGCATACTCCACAGGACATTATAAAGTCTCTGATATCTTTTTTCCAAGACGGCCACCAGAAGTAGCGCTTGATCTTTTCTGAGGTCTTGGCCATACCGGGATGTCCTTCCATTAAAGAATCGTGATAACAAGAGATTACTTTTTTCTGTAAATCTGTGCTGGGTAGGTATAATCGTTCTTGGAAATACAATAAGTTGTCCTTTACTGCAAAGTCCTTTCCCTGCAGATGCCAATTCTGTATGTCTGCTGGAGTTACAAGTTGCCTGGCCTTATCCTTAACTTCCTCTATGGATTCTGTGGCGATTACACCCAGAATTCTTTGTTCGGGAATGATTGGTACAGGTTTAGGGTTGATCAAGTGTTCTTCCACTCCCATCCGAGAAAGGGCATCAGCTTTACCGTTCTTTGTACCAGGTCGATAGGTAATTATGAAGTCAAACTCGGCAAAGAATAATGCCCAACGGAGTTGTCTAGAGGATTGGGCTTTTGCGGTTTTCAAATATTGCAGGTTTCGGTGATCCGTAATCACAGTAACAGTGTGTCGGGCCCCCAGCAGATAATGCCGCCAAGCCTTAAAGGCAGACTTGATAGCCAGAAGTTCCTTGTCAGTAATCGTGTAATTGATTTCAGGAGGCGAGAATTTGCGGGACCAAAATGCCACGGGATGCAACTGATTGGTTACCGGGTCCTTTTGTGATAGAACTGCCCCCATGGCAAGGCTTGAAGCATCAGTTTCCACGATGTAGGGGAGTTCGGGGCGAGGGTGTTTTAAGATTGGTGCAGAGATAAATTTAGTCTTCAAATCCTGGAAAGCTTGTTCCGCCTCGGTAGACCATTCAAAACGTTTGTTTTTCTTTAACAAGGCAGTGATGGGCTGGACTATTCGAGAGAATTCGGGGATAAACCTGCGGTAAAAGTTAGCGAAGCCTAACATGCTTTGCACACCTTTTACGGAGGATGGTGATGGCCATTTGAGAACTGCATCGACCTTCTTTGAATCCATACGCACTCCGCCAGGTGATAATATGAATCCCAAGAATTCAACTTAAGTCACGTTGAAAACACATTTTTCCAACTTAGCGAAAAGTTTGTGTTGACGCAATCTTTCAAGGACCATTTTCACGTGTTTCCGATGTTCAGATTCCGATGAAGAATAAACGAGGATGTTGTCAATGTAAACAACAACACACACATCTATGAGCTCTCTGAGGACATCGTTCATAAAATATTGAAAGGCGGCCGGGGCATTGCAAAGTCCGAAGGGCATGACCTGATATTCAAATAGTCCATACTTGGTGCGGAAGGCCGTCTTCCATTCATCGCCCTCTTTTACTCGTACCAAGTGGTAAGCTCCTCTAAGATCCAGCTTTGTATATATGCATGCTTTTCTGACTTGGTCCAGGAGTTCAGGGATCAAAGGTAACGGATATCTATTCTTAACGGTGATCTGGTTCAGGGAGTGATAATCTATACAAGTTCTAAGGACTCCTTCCTTTTTTGGAACGAAGAACAAAGCTGAAGAAGCAGGGGACTTGGAAGGACGAATAAACCCATTTGCCAGGTATTGATCCAGGTATTGTCGAAGGTGAAGGTTCTCAGGCTCGGTGAGGGCATACATTCTACTACAAGGAGGAGTAGATCCAGGTATCAGGTCTATCTGGCAGTCATAAGACCTATGAGGAGGTAGAGAGTTAGCCTGATCCTTCTGGAAATCATCTTGGTATTCTAGGTATTCGGGAGGTAACTGGAGAGTCTCTGAAGAAATTGCTGCCAGTGCAACACCAGGTGGAGGGTGACAAGTAGAGACACATTCTGGAAACTGGACCTTTCTTGCTCGCCAATCGATCAGAGGATTGTGTTTCTCTAACCAAGGTATTCCTAGAATAATCTGAAACAGAGGGGCCTTGATCACATCGAACACGATCTTCTCATGGTGTCCATCTTGACTTACTAGCGTCACCTCTTGAGTGGTATGCGTTACTGGCCCGGAGGCTATCTCCGTACCATCCACCGTAGTAATGACGTCCTTTACAGCCTTGGGACAAAGAGTTAGATTCATCCTCAAAACCATTTCATGATCCACATAATTGCCGATGGCACCGCTGTCGACGTAAGCGTCAATTGCATGTAATCGATCCGGATTATCAGGGCTAATGAGTACCATAGGTATCACGAAATGCGAGGTCACGGAACTGGTTTTCACGCTCGGCAAGAGGACCTCTATTCTTGTCGGGCGAGGTCGTTTCCCTGCTCAGAGTTTGTAACTTTGGTAACTGCAGCTCCTACTGCCTTCTTGGCAGGTTTCACCGGACAGTCTCGAAGAAAGTGCCCTGAGTTTCCGCAATAGAGGCATAATTGCAACTGTTTTCTCCTTTCCCGCTCCTTTTGTGTTAGAGGACCTTTCAGACCCCCTATTTGCATGGGTTCCCCGGGGTCTACTCCTTTGGAAGGAGTTGGCGGTTTGGAAAATACTCGAGCATCAAACTTGGAACGATCGGCCTTCCTGTTCTGCAGTCTGTGATCTATTTGAACGACTAAGTCTATATAGTCCGAACAATCTTGTGGGGGATTCACTACTTGGGCTAACACATCTTTGAGCTCTCCACGTAGACCTCTATAAAACAGCGTAATCCTTTTGTCCTCAGGCCATTGAGTTTCCACTATCAGTCTGTTGAAAGACGCAATATAAGCCAAAAGGTCTTGATTACCTTGTCGCAACGAAAGAAGCTCATTGTCCAAGGCCTGCCCCTGTGAATGTCTTGCGAACAGTTTTTCCATACTGAGCTGAAAAGCTTGAAAATCATGGAGGACCGGATCATCTTGATTTACTAGAGGGACCGTCCAGTCTGCCGCATTGCCACTAAGGTACGAAAGCACGAAAGCTACTTTAGCTTGATCAGTTGGAAAGGCTGCTGGCCGGCATAAGAAATGCAACCGGCACTGATTGATAAATACTGCAAACCTCTTTGGGTCACCAGAAAATCGTTCGGGCGGAGCCAGTGGTACATTCCCAGGTAGGTTGATCTGCACTGGATTCATAGAGGATGTAGAAGGGAGATTTCCCCCAGATGCGGGTAATGGGGTCAGTCCGGCTTGTGACTGTAGCAATTGTCTAGCGAGATCATCTGTTCGCTCCTTGGAAACAATCAGTTCCCTTCTTAGAGCATTCGTTTCCTGACGGGCTGCATGCACTTCTGCCCTTAGTTCCCCAAGTAACTGGGCTAGCTGGTCGGTATCCGAGGTTTCCATAGCGCCTGGACGGGAGTTTTGTGGTAGGCTTTGCGTTCTGTAACGCTCACCTGATTCCCGTAGAGGCGCCGGTCTTGACTGGGCGTATACCGTATCTGCAAAGGTGATGTGTAACACACGGCTGGCTCTTTGGGCTGGACCTCTGGTGATGTGTAACACACAGCTGGCTCTTTGGGCTGGACCTCTGTGCACTGTATGTCTGACTTGAAGGGTAAGATGTCTGCAGATAGAAAATATGGGATTAAGGAACTGGGTTATTGAATGTCTCTCTTTTCTTCCCTTTCTCTTCTCCTGTAGAACCCCAAAGGTTAACGCTCTCACCTTAGGTAAGGGAATGCCGTGCTCTCCATCTGCCTTGGGGCAGGGTGATGTAACTAGTTTCTTCACTGGATAAGGGGGGCAGGCCTCTTGACTTCAGAGGACTGTTGTCCGTCGTTTACTGCACGAACGGTAAGTTTCGAGTAATTCTAATGTCTTTAAAGTCTTTAGTAATGATGTTTCTTGTTTTGCAGGGTTCCGGCGATGGCGGATGACGGGCTGAAGTGAGTTGAAGATGGAGCCCGTGTGATGAATAGAAGCGCCTGGAAGCACGTAAGTAAGCGCTTGTTGCCTGCTTCACGATGCGCTCTAACTGTCTTTTTATTTTGCAGGTACAAGTTCGGAGCGGCTGCAGGGTGCCGGAATACCCACTGGGTTAGATGTGGAAAGGAGTAATGGCACGTGAGTATTAAAGTTCCCCAATGTCTTTAAACGCACCTTGTTTTGTCTTTCAGATGCGGGATGCAGCGCCGAAGGCCTCCGGAGCGTGCGAAGAGTTGGTAAGCTTTTGTCTTTCAGATGCCGGAATGCAGTGTGAAGACCTCCGGAGCGCACAAAGAGTAGGTAAGCCTTTGTCTTTCAGATGCCGGAATGCAGCGCGAGGCGTTGGTGACAGCCGATGGACCAGATAAGTGAAGAGCTGTCACTGAAGACCGTAATGCTAACCTGTTCTTTCTTGTCTTTATAGGTGTTGCTGAAGACTGGATTCAGGATGGTAAGCCTTTTTCCTTAGGCCCAGGATCAGATGCAGAAGACACGATGAGCGTTCTGCTGCAGAGGATGCAGAATAACGCAAAGCAAGATTCATCCATCGGGTGTGGTTTAAATAGCCTCCTGTAGTGCTTAGGTGTCTCCTTCCACAGCCATGCCTAGGTAAGAAAAGAGTTCCTGCTTTCCAGAAGAGTTCCAGTGTTCTGAATCTAGGGAGTGGCTCCTGCCCCACCCAACAGGAAAAGTAGTTCCAAACAGAAGAGGATCAGAGGCTCAACTGGCAGGCAAGTAAGCAGCATGGTCTGCTGCAGGTAAGTCCACCCAAGCATTATGAGCCCGGCGCTTCCAGCGCTGGGACTGGGCATATTTATGAGCCTGGTTCCACTGGCGCCAGGACTGGGTCCAAAAGGTCCCAATTGGGACTGGTTGGCACTCGGAACCTGGGTTATGGATCTGCTTCCAAGGGAGTTGGGAAAACCCTGACCTTTTGGAAGCAGAGATCATGACAGGTTCAGACATAGATACCCCAGACTTATCCTCATTGGAGGAGGATACAAAGGATGAATAAGACGTTTGGCATAGGGCCAAAAGGAGGGTTTGTCAATCTGGAAAAGTGAATACCCTTCATTTGAATGACAGAAGTAACTTGATGGCCGTAGGTCAACCGTCTTATGCACCGAATTATAGAAATATAGACTGCTATGCTTGACCAACAAGCGGCCATTTTAAACATAGCAAGAATCGCCATTTTGCTTGTTAACCATTGCTCATTGCTTTCTGTCTAAAACTGCTTTGCAGCTTGCAATTCTTGCGGATTCTGCTTACTCTGCTCAACTGTTAACATTGTTGTCTGAATATGAAAGGGCAAGGTCGCGGGACTGAGGAGTTCGTTGAAAACTCCTCATGAGTAGCCCAGAAAGGAATGCCCACGCTCCCTCTCTGTAGCCTTGAGGGAGAGCTGCAGGGCATTTAATCACTTCACAGCTGCCAGCCAGTCTCGTGCGGTGGTAGAATATGTTAGAGTAAAACAGCTAAAGGCTTGAATTATGCTCTTCCTACGGCCCCCCTTCGCAAAACCCTGTAGAGTGTGTCGGCTCCCAGGACACAAATAGCACCTCATAGATATCAAAGCATGGAATGTGGCTCTTCCCCCACGTGCAGTTTGCTTCCAAGAACAGAACCACCATGTTCTGTTCAACAACTAAAAAAGATGCCTCCGCACTTTCTAAATTGCACATTGTTACTAGAATAGACATCGAAAGTGTCATAATTGTCATATCCGTCGGAAATGTCCATCGTCATCCTGAGTTCAAAGAAACTTAATAAAGGAGGGTGTTAAATATGACATAGCTGATTGTATGATATGTATTTTGCATATATGTAACCGATGTACGTAATTCGCTCTCTTGCGTCCCTCGAGGTCTAGGAAACTCACGTCGCGGGGCGTGAGACCAGAATTGGCCAATTGGGATTATTTTTGCTTGCAATAAACCCCAGCATTGGGAATTTGAACCTCGTGTCTGGCGCATCTTTTCGTGTATGGTTATTGCCTTGTTTCCATATCACGAGGGACCCCTAGGGGCCCCTTTCACTGTGGGGTTAAGTGTCTAACATGGCAGAGCAGTGAGCATATTTAGAGAATTTAAAGGCTGAGCGTGCATTATACTCAGAAAGGAGACAGAAGAAGCATAATTGTTTTTTGAGGCATTTTCTGAAGGACTGAAACCTTCATGGGGAGGGGCTTTTGCATTTTCATCAGTATTATCCTCTGCATTTCGATATCTCCTCCAAGATGGCCACCCCCCCCCACATGGGCCTGGAGCCTGGACTGCTTTGTAGGTACAGTCTCACTGTCATTGATTGCCTCTGACTACTACAGCCAATGAAAGGCACCGGCAGGTGGAAGCCAGCCTCTCCAGCAAAGGTCCACATCTAAGGCCCTGTCTGTGCCTGTGCAGGGCAGGAAGGGCTCAGAAGGCCCCCACCTTCACCCCCACAAACTATGAAGCAGCCTCCTGGTGCAACCTGCTGTCACACGAGCTTGGGCCTGTAGGGGGTTTTGTTTTTTGGGGCAAATTCGGAATCTGGCAGTATTTTCTTACTGTGATAGTTTAAAGGTAAATTGCCAGTAAACTGGCTTTACCACTAGAGATAATTCAGTATTACCCTATTTTGGTGATAATATAGTGTTAGCTTGTGTTGGCGGTATTTTTTAGTGGTATCTTGTTTTTGTGCTATTTTCAGAATGACCTTATTTTTGTGGTATAGCGGTGAGCATATCTTTTTTATACTACCGCCCCATCATAAAACAAACCTTTCCTCTCTATTGGAATATCTCTTAGTCACCTGTAGAGAACCCCCCAGACCTATCACATTTTCAGGGAACACAGTGGGCCTCATTATGAGTATGGAGGCAGCCATGCCCTTAATAAGGGCATGGCTGCCTCCATACTGGGTCCCAGTCCCAGTACCGGTTCCTTCAATGAGGAATAACCGGGTCATTCTGACTTTGGAGGACCCGGTAATTCCTCCTTGAAAGAACCCATCCCCATTCCCATTTGAGCCCCCATAGGGCTCAATGGGAATGGGGAGGGAGCTAATAATGGGCACGTTAATAACGGCCCATTATTAGCTCCCTGTTCCCCTCGGGGACCCGCTAAGGATGCCTGGTTTTACCAGGAGTCCTTGCCAGGTGCCGCAAAGGGAACTTTGTAATTGTGCATCCCGTAATGAACAGTGCCGGTCCCGTACCAGCACCCTTCATTACGGGAGCACAATCCTCGTAATGAGGCCCAGTGAGTTTATTCAGAATGCCACCTATTGTATTTGGCTTGTATTACTGGCTTATTTACATCCAGTAACCTATGTGTCCTATCTGACACTGCCTTCTTTTCCGCATGCAAAGAAGGACTCATTCACACCCACACACCCTCTGTCTTGCTTATTTGTATATGTTTACTCTTATTCTAAATTTGTCCCATAGGGTAAATGAGGAAGCAAAATTCTTTACCACATTGGTATAACATTATAGTTACCCATTGACTCTTTCCCCTAACATAGTGGAAGACGTAAAATAAAACCAATAAAATTGTTCCAGCTTTGCTTTTTGTTATAATATTTTTATGTTATACACAATTCAGCTTACCAACAGCGAGCATAACTTTGTTTTCTAAAATAAAACACAGTGAAGAGAACAAGCATATAGCAACATACAAGAAATACAAATCTTGTATTCAATTCTTTTTAGAATACATGTATCAAAAAGATATCAAATAAAACACATTGCAAATGAACTCAGTGTGCATCATGTTTTAGCCATTGCAAACATGCTTAGAGAAACATATTTTCTTTTTTAAAGTTACCTCTCTACACTGTCTTTCACATCTCATATATGCCCACACTCCTCACCAAAATGGGCGAATTCTGAAGCACTTTTCACCAGAGCCTTATCTATGCGAACCTCCCTCACGCAATGGGAACACAGCCTTTTGCTGCCTCGAAAAGCTTCAAAGTCAGGCCGCTCTCCGACTCCCTTATCTTCAAGACTGCATCCACGGATCTCCCATCCCTAGAAATCACTGTTCGCACTCAAATCCCAAACAGCTCTGACCTCTTTCTCTCATTTTGCCTATTAAAAAAACTATCCCTGTCTATCAACTGCAATTACATCAGCTGTACCGCCTTTCTATTCCTACCAATCATTATGCAAGAATGTTTTGTAAAAACTCTCGCCGTTCCAGAACAATGAAAGCTACAAGCATATGTACCCATTCGCCTTCCTGTTTCTGTTCTTCATGAAAAAATTGAATGCATCTCACTGTGCTCACGAACTGCATTACAATGTTAGAGGGAGTGGGGCAGTTATTATATTAGTAATATAATTAGTATATGGTTCGTTAATTATGTATTTCTAATGCAGTTTTGCGCACATGAAAACATCCAAATTGTCACTTCTGCACTTTAAAATGACTGGCATGTTTCTAAAATGTTTTGCTAAATGCTTTAAAAAAAATAATGCTTGCTGGAAAACTGTGCCTGGCACCCATTTCGAAATGGCTGCATTTCCATACTGCATACTGCACACTGCCAATAAACGAAATGCTTTTAAAAATAATGCCTGCTGTTAAACTGTGCCTAGCACCTATTTCGAAATGGCTGCATTTCCATACTGTATACTGCATACTGCCAAAACAAAATCCCCAAATAGATCCTTACTAGCCCCAGCACCTCTATGCACTCTGCTGATCCACCAGTGAATGATGGCTGAACTTTGCTATTGCCTCCTCCACTAACACCTGAACCAAACTGTGTCTTTCTCTCTCTGTATTCTCTACCTCACCTACTCTACTTTCTCTTAAAGCATTTTCTGTTCTTTTACAAAATCGAATCTAGGTGGGTGTACTTTTTATATAATTGCATCAATTTTGCACTGCATTTTGTGTGCTTTTTAAAAATGTAATCTAGGTGGGTGTACTTTTTACATAATTGCATCCATTTTGCACTGCATTTTGTGTTCTTTTAAAAATAAATGAATTTTGCACCCCCCATTTTTGTGCCCCTCCTGTAACTACTAAGCCACATGAAGTTAGGGCCAGGACTGTGAATTGCAGTCACCCCTCTTTATTTCAACTACCTCCTGCCACCCTGATGACTCTCATTATCTCTCCTATCTTCTCTAACTGCTATACTATCGCCTATTCTCACTTTCTAGAAAATGATTGTAAATGTGGGATCAGTCCCTGTTGATGCGCTAGTGACCACTCTCGATTGGTTCCAGAACCAGCCTTTACAATTAGTTCTAATTAACCTGCAGGCGAAACAAAAAACTACTCCCTCAAACTTCCCGCAAAGTTTGTAAATAATATTGAAGATTGAGAGTTAAGCTTCGGGGGAGTGTCTTGCGCTCGAGGTCAGTCCTTTCAATACAAAGATTGTTTCAAACAAACGTAGTACATGTCCAAATCATGTGAGATGTTTATTTTCCAAAAGAAACAACAGCTGACACGTGTTTCGACCCCTGGTCGTTGTCAAGGCTGTATATATCATAAAATAGCAACATTGGTGACAATATTCATGACAGTGAAATTGTCATTAGATCATAGAATTAAACATAAAACCATAAATCCATAAAAAAAGGGGAGATAAATCATACCATATTGTATCATGTACCAGGTCAGGATTTGATGGTGGGAGTCAGAGCAGGATAGGTTTTCAATACCAAATGATAGAGAGAAAATATAAAGTTGCAATGAGCAAATTGGCAAAAGTTGTCCTTCCATTATATTCAATGCACACTTAATTATAATCTTAAGAAAGTTATTCTTGATAAATAAACACCAAGCTTATGCAGGGTTTGTGAGGTGTTCCATCTATCAGTACCCGATATGACAAAATATAACACATTTTTAGAAATCTAAGTGGTGTATCCTATGTATAGTAAAATAATTAGAATGAAACCTACTCACCCTGAAGTTAGATCCAATGTCTTTAGCGACTATTGATTATAATTATCTCATGAGACCAATGGGACATCAAACGGGTTTTCCAAAGAAATAATTGTTGGTAATTCTGCAGTGAATGAACATTTATATATCAATCTATGATAAACTATTTAGTGACAAGGACTGTGTGTTGATAAAAACAATAATTGTCTTACCTTGTTAAGGAATAGCAAATTTACAAGCAAACTGAATTTCAATGGGCCATTTCTGGCATACGTATCTTTATGTAGCCTGCGAATATATATATAAAGATTTCTTAATAATACGATATAGCCCTTAAATTTGAATCAATACCCATAGAAAAATTATATAATTTTTTATTTTTAATTCCTAATGTGTGTGTGCACAATACTCCATTCAGCAAGAGTGATACTGTGTCCATTATGGTAGTGTCTTGTTAGTGAAAGTTGAATACGTGAAAAATAACATTGGAAATGTGGCCCCATATATCCATGAACTGTACTTTGTTCCCCCAAGTAGTCTCCTTGAGATAAACAAACCCAATTTAAATGATTTGCATCGCAAAATTCAGTACCTTCTATTTATGGGGATAAATCCCTGATGCTAATTTGTGAAGCAGACCCTTTCGATTCCTTCAGCAAAGCTTTTCAGCCGTGAATGCGGCTACCGCGCCACACTAAATGGCGCCTGTAACGTGATGACGTCACGTGTATGCGTGACGCGTGATGTCATCAATGTAAACATGATGACGCGCATTGTCAGAGCACTATATCTGTTGTTGGCAACAAAGTATATATATATCATTATTGGTGAAGGGTAAACATAATTCCCTTGTTGGTTTCCACTCCTAATGTAATAATCAATGAATTATATTGTAGGAGAAAAAAAGGACTTGTTCACATGTAATGGGGTCAAACAATTACGTTGATGTTATGAAAATTACCCATGTATGTCTAATATCGGGTTTCTGAAGAATGGCACCGCACAACCACCTAAGAATGGTTTTGTGACTAGCCTGTATATGGTTATAGAAACACATGCATTTCATGGTCGCAATTCAAACCCACTTGGGTACATCTTAAGAAGCAAATTAGTTTACACACCTGTTGCCTCAATTTGAGCATAACATTGCCTCCTCTTTTGCCTAACTTAGCATTCATTAGTCCAATGAAACGAATATCATTACTATTGTGCATTTGATGACATTTTTGCCAATGAATGGCCAACAGTGATTTGGGGTCATTATTTCTTAAACTAGACAAATGTTCTCTGATCCGAACTCTCAGTTGTCTAATTGTGCTCCCTACATATAGCTTGCCACAGACACAAATGATAGCATACACAACATTTGTTGTGCGACAATTGATAAATTGGTTAATTTTAACCACATTCCCATTTATGTCCGTAAAAGATTGATAATTGCTGTGAGCATACTGACATTGATTGCAATTACCACATTTGAAAAACCCAATATTTTTCTTCAACCAATGTTCTTCTGAATCGTTGACTTTAGTTTCTAGAAAAGACGGACTAAGTTTTTGTTTTATTGTCTGAGCTCGTGTATAGGTGAACTTCGGTTTATCAGAAAGATAGGGAGTTAAATCATTATCCAATTTCAATATATTCCAGTGTTTATCAACCAAGCGATAAAGAATAGATGAGTCTTTTGAGAACTGAGTAATGATTGCAATGTGTTGCGATACATGTTTCGCACTAGATCGCCCAGAGGGTAAATCTGACTGTTTATATTTTAGGTATTTGTTCTCTGCTTTGTTAATGCATGTTGATTTATTTCCTCTACTCAAGAACCTAGATCTCAAAACTCTCATTTCTTCTTCATAATCAGAGTCCCTACTGCAATTAATTCTGGCCCTGTAGAGTTCACCGGAAGGAATATTTTCAATTGTAGAGCGTTGATGGCTGCTTTGTGCCTGGAGTACAGAGTTCACTTCTGTTGGTTTACGAAAAGTCTTAGTTTGGATACTGCCTTGTTCAATGAAAATGTGCAGGTCTAAAAAATCAATTGCATCTGCGTCTGCAGTGCCGACAAAATTAAGCCCAAAATCATTCTTATTAACATGTTGTACAAAATTTGCAAATGACCCAGAATCTCCTTTCCAAGCAATAAGTATATCGTCTATGAAGCGTCGCCAAGCAATCAGATCGCTCTTGTATTCAGTGTTGCTGTATATATGAACATCCTCAAATTGTGCCATAAAAAGGTTTGCTAAAGAGGGCGCAAACTTTGCCCCCATAGCAACACCTTTGGCTTGAACATAATACTGTCCATTGAATATAAACACATTGTTATCAAGTGTGAATTTCAAAAATCTTTTCAGTAAATGGACATGGTCTGAATATGATGCAGAAAAATCACGAAAGATGTAGTCAATGGTATGTATTGCCAGATCATGATCAATGCTAGTATAGAGGGCTGATACATCCAATGTTGCTAACAAATAATTGTCCTCCCATTGTAATGATTGCAAAAATTGTAAAACATGAGTGCTATCTCCTACATAGGATTTCATCGTGATCACATGGGGAGTTATATTTAGCTATTTGACAAATTAATTACCAAGTCTGATTGTATCACTTGAGCAATAGCTTCTTGCTGGTTGAGCGGGTTAGAATCCCTGGACGTGAAGTTTCTTCGTCTGAGCTTTCACTGCCGCTTCCGCTTCCCCCCTCTCCTGCCCCTGGTGTGAAATTTGGTGTTAAAGTAGGTGTTACTGGAGGATTTGCAAATCTGACTTGTTTGTTGGTAGTGTATCGTTGATTTCCTTTTTTGTACCTTCTGATTTCTTCTAAAAAACTTTGCCCTCCTTGAGAGCCTCTTTCAGGCACTTCTTTGTCCCCACTATTTGTGGAATTACTGTCCTCTTCTGATTCAGGGTCTGAACTAGCTGGGGTAGTATTGGATGAATTAGATTGGTGCTTAATGGTAATATTATCATATTTTGGTTGAAAAGTGTATACCCTTGATTTTCTATAATCATTGTCATCCCTGTAAAACTTTCTGAACTTCCTTAATTTAATATCATCTTGATATTGGCGTAAAATCTCATTCATTTTCTCATAGTTATTTGATTTAGTGCTTTCAGCATTGGTCATATTGACTATCTCTTTTTTCACAGTAGTACTTTTTGCTATCACTCTCTTAAGTTCACGTGTGGCTTGTGCAATTAAAAGTTCCAACATGGTTTTAGAACTTGCATTTAAATTCTTTTCCCAACTTTCTGCCAAGTCACAGTTCTCTTCATTATCAAAATTAGGCATAATTAGCACCCTTAAACCTCTAGGTATAATTCCATTCTCTAAATAATTGGTTAGTGAAGCGTGTTCCCAATACTTGTTGATTTCTTTTTTTGACAAGCATTCTAATTTAATGAACTTCTGTCTCAAAGTTTCTACTGTATTGTGGCTACTCCTGAAAGGATTTGCCGTGCTACCCTTCGGGGCAAAAAGTGCCGCTCTGTCCTCATCTCTATTACACATATAATCAGCCATATTGGCTCAGTGGAAATCGGCAGGCACCAAAGACCGAAAAGTGACAAGAAAATGATTGTAAATGTGGGATCAGACCCTGTTGGTGCGCGAGTGACCACTCTCGATTGGTTCCAGAACCAGCCTTTACAATTAGTTCTAATTAACCTGGCAGCAAAACAAAAAACTACCCCCTCAAACTTCCCACAAAGTTTGTAAATAATATTGAAGATTGAGAGTTAAGCTTTTGGGGAGTGTCTTGCGCACGAGGTCAGTCCTTTCAATGCAAAGATTGTTTCAAACAAACGTAGTACATGTCCAAATCATGTGAGATGTTTATTTTCCAAAAGAAACAAAAGCCGACACGTGTTTCGACCCCTTGTCGTTGTCAAGCCTGTATATATCATAACATAGCAACATCGGTGACAGTATTGTGCACACACACATTAGGAATTAAAAATAAAAAAATGTATAATTTTTCTTTGGGTATTGATTCAAATTTAAGGGCTATATCGTATTATTAATAATTCTTTATATATATTTTCGCAGGCTACATAAAGATACGTATGCCAGAAATGGCCCATTCAAATTCAGTTTGCTTGTAAATTCGCTATTCCTTAACAAGGTAAGACAATTATTGTTTTTATCAACACACAGTCCTTGTCACTAAACAGTTTATCATAGATTGATATATAAATGTTCATTCACTGCAGAATTACATACAATTATTTCTTCGGAAAACCCGTTTGATGTCCCATTGGTCTCATGAGATAATTATAATCAATAGTCGCTAAAGACATTGGATCTAACTTCAGGGTGAGTAGGTTTCATTCTAATTATTTTAGTATATATAGGATACACTACTTAGATTTCTAAATATTTGTTATATTTTGGTCATATCGGGTACTGATAGATGGAACACCTCACAAACCCTGCATAAGCTTGGTGTTTATTTATCAAGAATAACTTTCTCAAGATTATAATTTAGTGTGTATTGAATATAATGGAAGGACAACTTTTGCCAATTTGCTCATTGCAACTTTATATGTTCTCTCTATCATTTGGTATTGAATTCCTATCCTGTTCTGACTCCCACCATCAAACCCTGACCTGGTACATGATACAATATGGTATGATTTATCTCCCCTTTTTTTATGGATTTATGGTTTTATGTTTAATTCTATGATCTAATGACAATTTCACTGTCATGTATATTCTCAGTTTCTCACAACGTCTGGAAGGAAAAAGCACAAAAAAGACATCCTGAGTGCAAACCCTGGCCTACCCATCGCAGGCACCTTTGTCAGTGCAACTTCCATGCAGGTCTTCACCAATATCTTCTTCTCTGTCCCCTTTACATACCTATGGACTCTTCATCTCATCTCTACTCTCGCCCCTTTCACATCATATCCCATTAATGGTGGCACCAAGTAGGAAGTCCTCTTGGCAGGCTTATCTTCACGCTGCTTTATTAATGTTTACCACACTGGCACTATCCTGGTTCAGGACCCTCAACCCAACCTCCTTCTCTTTGACCGGTGCCTTACGTCTCTCAACAATTTCCTTCCTTCAACTGTCTTTCCCCTTTCTGCTATCCCAGTCCCTCCCCCTCCGACTGGTCCTGGACGTTGGAGGCAGCTGTAACCCTCTGTTGCAGTGCGGCCTGATGTTTCATTGTCTCCTTTCCTCTGTTCTTTTCCTCTGTCCCTCATTCATGTTCCTCGCAGTTCACGGCTCGCTATTCGCAGCTGGTAGCTATGACCATGATGGTTTTTGGCCGTTGGCTGGGGGCTGCAGTGTGGTGCATGGCGTCCCTGGTGCCAGGGTATGAAGGTGGCCGGAGTGCCCTGAGCCAGTGATGCAGTGCAGTGCAGTTTGACGGCCAGAGTGGGGGAAGGACCAGCACCGGCTCCGGGACGGGGGAGCGCTCAAGGCTTGAGGGCTGTGTCTTCATCTCTGGCCTCCAACCCCGGTGAATCAGTGCTTTTACTAATGATTTAGGGCTGACCTCCAAAAATAAGTGTTGCTCGACCCTGGCTAATGATTACACAGTGTTTTATCTATCCTAACTTGTGGACTTGTGGACTTCCGTTTGTGTCATGTCTAGAAGAGGAATTGGGTTGTTAAAAGCCCTACTCCCAGGAAATGTGATGCTAAAAACACCACCTATGAGATAAGCATAATGCCTGAGCTGATATCGGCTGAATGCAGTACTGCGGTCATGCCACCTATTCCCAATAGGGACCACGTATCTGAGGTCCTGGCCCTTAGCTCTTGCAGGAGACAGGGGCTGCAAGGCAGGTCCACAAATATGCTCCCTGACATGGATAAGATTGATGGTGTGGATTCAACTCGCAAGTGTATAATTAAGGAACTTGACTGTCAGATTTCTAATCTGGGCTTCTCAGTATCTGGAACCCCTGAACCCAAACAAAGAAGGGATAACGTTGCCACAAGTGTTCTTCCCTCAGCTAACTCTCTTTCAGGAGGGAAAGAGAAATATGGCAATCTAAAAATACTGTTATTTCCTACGACACAATTGTGTATTGGGTCTAATAACATTTCAGTGGAACATATTACCCATGCCCAGTGGACTTATATACAGGCCAGTATATATCTAAAGAGCTCCACTTGTGTAATAGCTTGTCTGAACTCTGTACCTTGGTTTATTTGTTGGATGACTATGTTACTGATCTTCGCCCTCCCAAAGTGGATAATGTGTCTCAGACAGATGTACAATCTGTCTCAGCCGCACATCATCAGCTGGTAAAAATTGACACTTCTTGTCAAGCAGCTACACAATTGGAGAGGGTGGATCAATCCTCACAAACGACACTGTGTGTGTGTGACCTTCCGGCAACTGATGGCATTATAACACGTACTAATGAAAAATTACCTTCTGCTGATAACATTAGCAGGCATATGCAGGAGCCTATCTCTCCACTCTTGTCCCCAACCTTAAATCTCCACCAACATTTGCAAATCAACCACAAGTGGTGAGTGCTAAACCTAATCAAGCGACTTGTCGGAGACTGCACATAGGAAAGTTACCAATGCCAACAATAAAGAATAAAAGTACTCAAGCGTTTGTTATGGACCAAAGGAACTTTGTCATTACAAACATTGAGAAGTCAATGAGAAGTCAGAAAAGAGCACTCCATAACAACATGCTGGCATGGCTTCGCCAGAGAACAGGGCCAGGCGTGGTCAGATCGTTCGAGCTAAATATATTACGTAGGATTGAGTTGAGTGGCTAGTGTCCACATTCAAACAGAGACTGTGTCCTCATGGGTCTAGTAATCTACCTCTGTATTTTAGTATGTGCCAATATCTTCCAATGAGTTCCTGGAACTGCAACCTGATACTCTGATGCTGAACTCTAGAGTAATAAGATCAATTGTTCTGTTTAGGAAAAGACTAAAATATTTTTGCTCAGATAGTCACCTTGTGACTGGGAACTGCTTCATAATCAGATTGACTTGTATGTTGGATGTGTATTTGTATTGCCCTCCAATGTGCTGTTATGTTTTATTTCGTGTTTGTCCTTTTTGTTTGCGCCCTTAAGCCTCTGGGTCAGTGGTGCACGGTATAAATGTAATAAAGTAAAATAAAATTAAAGTGTACCACGCCCCTGTACTCCTCCTCACGAAACATTCAAAGGTAGGGACCTCCTTCACCTTGCTACTCTAAATGCCCACTCAGCCAGCAAAAACTCCGCCAACATCTGCCACCTTCTTGAAAAAACTGACCTCTACATTCTTGCTCTTACCGAGACTTGGTTCAATGCCAGTGCAGTCACGGCTTTTGACTCCCTTCATCCTGATGGATTCAGGATTATTTCCAAGCCATGACCCGCCGTGCTGGTGGAGGGGTTGCCTTAATCTTCCCAGAGTGGGTCCCTTCCTCCCTGATACCCACCCTGCGGTTGTGTGAGTTGTGTGATACGTGTGGGGTATGCTGGAGAGGAGCAGGGATGTGTGGTTAGTACAGTGTGGTTGTTCTATTGTCAGTTGCAGGATCTTTGCTGTCATTTGATTGTCTACGGTCTGCAGTGATATTGTGTGAGGTGCCATTTTTTTATGCTAATCATGGTGAGTTGGATAGCCAGGTTTTCAGTCATTTTCTGAAAGTGAGGTGCTCTTCTGTTATTCTTATCTCCTTTGGGATTGAGTTCCCTAGTTTGGCTATTAGATGGGAGAATGCGGTTTCTCCAAATTTCTTTTTTCATAGTGTTTTGTTTCAATTTGGAGGTTGTTGCTGGAATGTAGGTCTCTTCCTGGTGGGTAGTGGTTGATTTTCGCTTGGAGGCATTCGGCTCCTTGTCGATGCAGAGGGCTTTGAGGTTAATGTTCTTTTTTTTTTTTACTGGGGGCCATTTTATGCTTCTCAGGGCTGGTATGATGTGGTCTATTTTGTCTAGTCCCCGGATTATCCTTGCTGCTGTATTTTGGATGTGTTTGAGTATTTTATTTAGCCGTTCTGGCAATATAATGTAAATACTGTTCACATAGTGAATTCTTGATAATGTTTGTTTGTTTATTTATTTATACAGCGCACCGAGCCCTGGGGCATCTGGGTGCATTTCTTACAAGTACATATGAAACAGTTACAGAAACATATACAAATTAATTACAGATACATATGAGCATGATTAACAGTACTTAGAGTGCTAACATAACCTAGCATTGGATACAATGTTACTTAGGTGTAATATAATGGATACAGAGTTAATAAAGTGGTATTTAGAATTTTTACGGAAGCATGGGACAATTAAATTGTTATCGTCACTCAGAATAGGTTGAATTGATCGTGTGGTTTAAACTTCTTGCGAGAGAAGCCACCATTTAGAGATTTTCTAAATAGATGGAAGGAGGGTTCGGTTCTTAAGCTAGGTGGTAAGGTGTTCCACAATTTTGCGGCTAACACGGGGAAGCTCCTGCCTCCAGGTTTCTGGAGCTTAAACCTGGGGACCTTTAAGCAATGAGCTTGGGTAGATCTTGTGGGTCGTGTTGTGATGTTTCGGGTGAAGTTGTCATCATTCCTCAACTCAGGTATGGCTTATATTTCTAGTTTAATATGCCACCTGGATAGCATTCTCATAGTTATCTTGTTTTTGCAAACGAGGTGCATATCTTTAATGCAGCCACTGCACTGTACTGAGTTGGCTGTCACTGCAGCTGTAAAGAGGGCACCTGTGACGTGAACTTCCTCTGTGCCACCAGAGAGCAGGTGCTGCAAGTCATGCTACTGATTCAACAGGGCACAGGTGTACACTATGCTTTTGACAAGGAGCATACGAAAAGTGGTCCTAGTTAGCAGGTCATGCTTTATGAGATGAAATTACATGTATCATTTTATTCATTAATAAAATTCTCCCAAAAATTGTGCTTTTACACACTTCAATTCCCTACAGCTCCCTACATGCAGTTTTCAATGTTCAAGTAGCAAGGGTGGTCAAGAAAAGAGAAAAAGTTAGACAAATTGTGAACACGTAAACATTGCCTGCAAATTATGCTTTACCAGTGGCGTTTGCAGATGGATTCCAATGGCATCCCCCTAATTTTGAGCAGGTGCAAAACTAAGGCATATTACAGCAAATCAATTTGTTTTATGCATGCATCAATAAGCGTACTGTGAAACACACTGATAAAAACAGAGGTGGTCAGGACGGCATACATGTCATGTAATCTAAGATGGTACGTAATTGAAAAATTGTTTCCTAGCTGCCCAAGGCAATTTTGTTCAATTAGGCGTGTACTTCCATGTTCCAGGTTCTGTGCATGCTATAGACTTGAACCAAATGCAAATGCAGAGCACTATAGGGCTCATTACAAGCATGGCATGCGGGAAAGAATTGGCGGTAACGGAATTACTACCACTCTTCCAGCACTTCCATACTAGGAGTATCACCCTATTAAATGTTTGTAGCGCTTATCGACAAAGAGATTTACAATACAAACAAAAGCGCTACAATATAATGAGTACATGAAGAAGCAATACCAACAAGTTTAGGCAGTGGAAAGAGATAGCAAGTGATCCTTCAGACGAAACTGTAAAAGTGAGATGCAAGAGAGAGATCTGATAGATAAAGGTAAGGTATTCCAGTGCTTCGGTGCAAGGAGTGAAAATGAACATCAGTGCGAGGAGACACAAGGAGGTCCAGAAACTGAGAGAAGACACTAGGATTGAGATCTCAGAGCCTGACGAGTAGAATGAAAAAAAACAAGAGCAGAGCGATATGGAGGAGCTGAGCCATGTGGGAATTTAAAGACAATGCAAAGAAAATGAAATATAAGGCAAGATTCGAAGGACAGCCAGTAAAGGGAAGCAAGAGCAGCAGAGATAGAGCTGCGCGGAGGTAGACCATGAGGAACCTGAACAGAGGAGTTATAGACAGAGCACAAGGGGGCTTGTTGGTAAGCTGCAAGACTCAAAAGAAGGGAGGAACAGAAATCAAGTCTTGAGAAGATCAGTGAGGAAATTAAGAACTAAGTTGCATGAAAAGACAGGTAAGAGAATGCTTTCCTAATGTTGAAGAGTTGATATCGGCGATATCCGCAGGAGCGAGCCACAGAGGAAATGTGGATGGAAAAGGAGAGGGCAGAATCAAAAATGACTCGAACATTTTTAGCTGATGCAAATAAAGATAACGCAGCAGCAGGATGGGTTATAGAAGTAGGTGGAATCAAAGGAGGAATAGAAAAGGAGGGAAAGAAAAGTACTCTAGCTTTCATTGGGTTAAGATGAAGATGATTAGCAGACATCCATTATTGCAAGTCAAGCAGGCAACTAAAGAGAGAAGAAGAGGGTCAGTTAAGGAAGAGACATATAAACAGGAACCTATAAAATAGAAGCTGGAACAAACTGTAAGAACTCATGATGAACGCTGTGTGACTGATTTACAAAAAGAGCAACTTCCTCCCTAATGGCTTTAATTTTGATGAGTGCTTCCTCGTAACATGTAAAATACGCCTGAGATGTTGCTCTTTGGTATGCAAGATGATGAGGTGTATACAATATAATGCCAACCTCCACTTATTATCTGCTGGTGTGGTCTTGGAGGTAGAACTGTCACCACAAACTCTGTTAAGACTGAAAGTCTTTGTCGCCACTGACTTTTTTAGTTTGAGCTATTAGGTGGCATCTGCACCTCGTTTAAGCCATAACTATGGCATTAGAGTACAGGTTGGGAAAAATGTCAATGAGGAGGGACACAAAGCTTATATGCATAGTTTATTTATTTGCCACCCATTGACTACCCTTGGAAAATGCTATCTCATATTGTTGGAATTGAAATAATATTATTCCTCCTACCGCAGTAAATTGAATGTGTATGGGCCTACGCCAAGTCGTCTAAAAATATCATGTGACTAGACTCCGCGGCAAGGTCTTGACCTTAACGAAAAGTAATGTAAGTCGCCATCTTGGATTTAGCCGCCATTTTAGGTCCTCTTGTAAATGTGGAAGTCACCCTGAACATCAAAATGGAGGCTGAATGATATTCTGAGCGAGAATCTGTCCGTTGTGACCTCCGCAAACACGAATAATTAATATGCCTGCAGACCACTTGTCGGGGTCGCGAACTAAGACCTTGTCCTATTGCTGACCTATGTCTAAATGAACAACTGTATCAGCAAAACTGATCAAAACGCATAAATTATAGGATTGACCTGGCAAGGAACTCTAGGCCTGATCCCAAGAATGGTTAACCCGCGAGAGGGTTGGCCAAAGGCTGGACAAAACATATAAAAGACCCAAATATTCCAATGTACGGTCTCTCTACTAATGCATCGAACCTTCGTTGAAGTTCATTACGTTACTCTGAGAGCCGAATAGCTATCTGTTTGTCAATTGACTTTGGTAACTGTTGTAGCTTTTAAATAAAGCACTTGTATGTTCATTGTAACCTGTGTTGGTGTGTTTCCTTTGGGCTTCCCAGCCTCATAGCAATTTTTATGTTTTCACTGTTGGCGCCCGAATAGGGACCCTCAAGATTGATGCCGGATCATTGAAGGTTGACGCAGACTATCGAACCGGGATCGAACGGTGTCATACTGCGGGCCCGACCGAACTAGACGTGATACCTCGGCAGCGCTGCACGATCCCATCCTGGGACGATAGTCGTGTGGTCTGACACGGCATCTTGACGAGGGTCCATTTTTTGAGGCGAGCAGATTTGTCGAAACCACCAAACACAAGGTAAAATTTGTTAGGTAAGTTCTTTGATAAACCTTACGGTCCTCCTTAGGTTTGGTCAGGTGCAGTCGTGACCCGGCTCTTAATTTAACCCTGACAATTTGAATTTGGCCTATTGTATCTGCAGACACAATTATTGACCAGATAACACCAATTTTTGTGAAATGCCTGGGAAATTGTCTAGCTGCTTTAGGGCTCGGTTCCGCATCGATCAACATTCTTTGGAATTTAGCCGTCCGGCACCACAGGAGGGGTCGCCGGCATGTACTATGTACTGTAAGTATGGCATTGGTAGTATAGTATTTAATGATATTTGGCACAGACAGACCAGACATGCCTTCGAATTTCAGTGGCCAATCAATGGCAGTTTTGAGATCCCCCGTATTGAATACCTAGAATCGGTCTTGCTAAAAAAGAAGGCTAGACCTGCAGCCTTTGATGTTTTACAGAATTCGAAAAAAGAAGCATTACAGCAGCTTAAACGCCGTCATAAAACAAATGTCGAAAAAGCGTTGTTATATGATAAAGAAAAACATTCAGAATCAGTTACAAATATGGATAGGGCTTTTTCACTTGGAATCCAGAAGATTTACCCCTCTAAAGATTTTCATGTTTCTGAAGAATTGATTGAAAAATTGTTAAACGAACGCAGGCCTGGTGCCTCTGCGCCACCTCCGTATGATCCCTTTCTGGGCGCTCTACCCATTCCTGCTTTTGTTCCTGCTGTTATTCCTGTTCCCCCTGCACAACCTATTGTTCCTATTCCTCTAGTTGTTGTTCCTCCACCTATCGCACCGCCCCTTCCTCCTGCGCCGATAGTTGCACCCTTATTAAATTTACCTGCACCTCCGCTCCCGAGTGGTCCCGTATTGACTGAAGTTGATCAAGGTGCAGGGTCAAAGATTGTCACTCGTAATACTGTTTCTGCAGATAAGAAACAGGAATTGTTTGCATGGGCTAAGCACTGTATGGAGAAAGGTGATCAAGTTGATGTTTTTTCCACATTATCTAATTTGAACAGTTTTACCGAGAAAAATGATTTTATTGAAGGTTTGGGGGCTCATTTATGTGTGATGTGGGGTAGATTACAAAATTCGGATCTTCCACAAGGGGTAAGAGATCTAAATGCTTTGGCACTTTCGAGGGACACAGAGCAGAAAGTATATGGTCATGTTGAAAGATTGTTTGAGTATAGGAAGGACTTTGAAAAGTCACGAGATGAGGATGATGAAGACGATAGTATGTATGTACAGAAACGGTTCCTTCCATGTCGTAGATCGGCACCTGAGGAAGTACGAATTTGTACCAAAGATGCGATTCGATGGATCTCGGATTCATCGATTCCGCCAGATGAAGTATATGACACGTATAGTCAGTATACAGTAGAAATGCAAAGAAAGGTAATTCAGGTAATGGTACAGTACCTGCAAGAAGAATGTGTAAGAAAGAAGGTTAGTTGACCCATAGAGTTGTTGGGGATTTGTAAAAGGGCTTTTTCGCCCGACACTTCTTCGGCTGCCTTAGCGCTCGACCTGGCTCTGTTACTTAGTAAGCGGCCGGAGGTATCTACATCTCAGTTGCCTATGAGAGAGGTTCCTCCGACCTTCGTCCCAAAGGTTGAGATTCCCGCTAACGCTGGGACTGGTGCACCCGCTGTGGATATCCCTGCACATTATGTATCGCAATTCGTTCACGTCCCGTTTTCACAACAGGAAGTGAACACTATTAGACAATCAGTTCCCGATATCAGGAGAAACCCGACAGGGTTTTACAAAGACATAGAATCTGTCTTGCAGTCCTCTGTGTTCACCTTAAGTGATATTGACTTGCTATTTCCTGTACTCCTACCCGTAGATGTATGGAAGCAGGTTCGGACAATAGACGATGTGCCAGGGTTAGGAGATACGTGGGCTAATATGATTAGGGTTGATGGGGAAAGACCAGCAGGTGAGAAACCACCTCAGGTAATACTTACTTTGCCTGATAGAATTGTCGCAAAATTAAAAACTATAATTCCAGAGAAAATAATTATTTGGGACAAGCTTACGGCCTGTGTTCAAGGGAAAACTGAAGGCGCCACTGAATTCTTTAACAGATTCGAGCAGGTATTTTCTGATTTCAGTGGGCAGGACTTGGGGACAGAGTCTGGGAAAAGGTTGTTTGTGGACAAATTTGTACGTGGATTGTTGCCCGACATCCAGTCACAGATTATGTCCTCTGAGAGCGCTTGGCAGGCAAAATCTCAATCTGAGGTTTTGCACATGGCTCAGTATTATGAGAACCATGTCAATAATGAGAAGGACAAAATAGAAAAGAGGAAAGGAGATTTGAAAACCAAAGTATTATTACAACAAATTGTTAGAAACCCCAGAGGAGGCACGACACAGACCAGAGGTCAGTATCTCCCAAAAGGAAATGCTCCTTTGGGTTCTGTGAATATTAATCAATGTGCTTATTGCCGCCAGGAAGGTCATTGGCGAGCACAGTGCCCCGTCCTTCGACAAAGGTCAAACAGTGCGTTTGAGAGTATGGATAGACGACCTAGGGGCCGGCCTGGAGCAGGGGGCCCTGATAGAGGTCAGTTTTTGCAAGATCCTCAGCAACCTTTTTCACGGGAAAATCAGACCTCGAGTGCGGACTCGAGGAACATATTTGATCACCCTTCTGCTGCCTACCTTTCTGAAGAGCTTCCTTCTGATGATACTCTAATTCATTAAGACTGCCCGAAGCAGGGTTTGGAACCTTCACCTATTCCCGTTAATCAGAGAGGCCCCTACGTTGAATTATTAGTAGGGAATAGGAAACACCAGTGCTCCATTGATCATTCTCGGGTTTCAAACATTCCACTGTCAGGGCAAACAAATATTTCCGTAGGGTTTTCTGGTATACCAATTGTCTGTCCGGTTTCTTCACCGGTGTCTGTGGGTCCCTTTATGGACCATTGCCCTTTTCTTTTGACTTCGAACTGTGGAGAGAATTTGCTGGGGTTAAATTTGTTAAAGAAATTGAATGCAGTAATTCATTGTTCCTCTGATGGAGTACGGCCGACGGTTTCACCACAGCAACTTCCTAATTCTCAGTTTCTGATATGACCTTTGCCTCCTGAGTTTAGCATTGTCCCGGAATGTTTATGGGCGGTTGACGACAATGATGTCGGGGTACTAAAGATTGAGCCCGTTGAAATAGTTTTGAAACATGGAGTCAAACTACCACGCATTCCGCAGTATAAAATATCAGTTGAGGGTCCAGCGTGCTTTGAAATGCATTGTCTCCGATTTTGTGTATCGTGGGGTGATCGAGGAGATTACAGGTAGTTTGTGTAACAGTCCGATCTTGCCTGTATATAAGAAAGGCGACAATGCAATCCCATACCGGTTCATAATTGATCTTTGTGCTATTAACAGAGTTGTCGCCCCAAAATGTCCAATTGTGCCTGATGTAACAACGATATTGACAATGATCCCTGCTACGGCTACGCACTTCAGCGTTGTGGATTTTAAAAATGCTTTCTTTAGCATTCTGATACATAAGGAAAGTAGATATTTGTTTGCGTTCACCTTGGGGGGACGTTCATTTACATTTACTAGGGCACCTCAAGGGTATACTGAAAGTCCAAGCATTTATAGTAGAGCTTTGAAATAGCAGCTCGACACCCTTGAATTGCCACCTACTTGTACACTCCTTCAATATGTCGATGATTTGCTTTTAGCTGCAGACTCTGAAAGTGCTTGTAAAGAAGGCACTGTACTGTTGCTTGTTCATCCAGCTAAAAATGGTCATAAAGCTTCGCTCAAAACATTTCAATATTGTTGTCAGGAGGTCACCTATTTAGGCTACCTCCTGTCAAAGGAGGGGAGGAGATTGACACCTGAAAGAATAAAACACATTTGTGGCATGTCTGTTCCAAATACACAGAAGGAATTCAGAGCCTTAATAGGCTTCTTACTGTAGGTTGTGGATCCCGAACTTTTCACTAGTGATAAAACCGATGTTGGCTTTGACGAAGAAGGGCATTTCTCTGCCACTGCCATGGAAATCGGAACATCAACGATCATTTGAGCTTCTCAAAACCACATTATGCTCTGCACCGGTTCTGGGTACTCTAAATTATGACAAGGCCTTTGTGTTGTTTGTACATGAATGTGATGGATGTGCTTTGGCTGTGTTAACACAGGAACACGGAGGGAAGAATAGGCCGTGCGGCTACTACTCCTCCGCCCTTGATCCTGTCGCATGCGCTTTGCCAAGATGTTTGCGAGCTGTCGCTGCTGCTGCCACGTCTGTAAAACAGAGTGAGGGAATGGTCCTAGGCCATGATTTGATTTTGATGGTACCTCACTCTGTAGATATCCTATTGAACAAAACCCAAACGCAACACCTCACCTCTGCACGGCTAACAAGGTATGAATTAATTCTGTTTGCCCCTCACATTCAAATTAAGAGATGTTGTGTTCTTAATCCGGCTGAACTCTTACCTTTCCCTCAAAACACTGTTTGCGGTGACGAAGAATTACATGACTGCCTGTATACCACTGAACAAGAAACGAAGGGCAGGATAGATCTTATAGATACTCCTTTTGGACAATGTAGAAGGGGAGCTGTTTTGTGATGGCTCCTGCTTCAAACTTTCAGATGGTACATCTACAGCTGCTTACGCAGTTACTACGTTGAGTAAATTTGTTGAAACTAAGAGAATTTAGTATAACTCCACGCAGGCCGCAGAGATTATAGCATTGACCCGAGCTTGTGAACTCTCCGAAGGGCGTATAGTAAATATATATACTGATAGCCAGTACGCCTTTGGGGTGGCTCACAACTTTGGGAGGCTCTGGTCAGAAAGAGGGTTCCTGACCTCACATGGGACCAAGATTCAGCATGGCCCCTTGATAGTGCAATTGCTCTCGGCACTTTCGCTCCCTAGGCAGTTAGCGATCATGAAATGTGCAGCACATCGGAAGGTAATATATGATGTTGGAAAAGGGAACGCTTTTGCGGACCTGATAGCCAGGCAAACGGCCACAGACCTTAGCACGTACATGTATGCTTTGAGGGAAAGGAAAGATGCTTATGTAATGGATGAAGGTATTGGGTCTGTGCGAGATATTCAAACTGATGCCACAACAGAAGAATCTAAAAGGTGGGCCGAAGGGATGGGGAAACTAGATGATGATGGGTGTTGGGTGGATACATCTGAAGGAAAATGGTTGCTCCCTGATTCATATGTGCTGGCAATGGTTACGATGGCACACGGTCCTACACATGTGTGTGCTCAGCAGATCACGAAAATGTTAGAACAAGTCTGGGTGAATAATAAGATTCCGGAGACTGCGAAACATCATGTCCGGAACTGTATGATCTGTTTACAGCACAATGTGGCAAAGGGGACAGTAACTCCAAGGTGAAGCTTTGGGCCCCCTTCTGTTCCCTTCAAGGTCATTCACTTTGATTCTATTGAGATGGAACGGTGTAACAATCTAAAATATGTTCTTGTAATTATTTGTGCCTTTAGTAAATGGGTCGAGGCTTTCCCCGTTAAAGATGCTACTGCCATGACCACTGCAAAGACCATGGTAAAAGAATTCTTTCCTCGATTTGGGCTCCCAAGGGTAATTTGGTCGGACAATGGTCCTCATTTTGTTGCAGCAGTAATTTTGCAGATATGCATGGCGTTACATATTGAGAAACAATTTCACTCAGCCAGACATCCTCAAAGTGCTGAGTTGGTGGAAAGACATAATGGTATCAAAAGAATAAGCTTGCAAAAACATGTGCCAATACCAAGCTGAAATGGCCAGATGCCTTACTTATTGTATTATTAGCTATGCGTACCACACCTCAAACTAAGACTGGACTTTCTCCATTTGAGGTAGTAATGGGGAAGCCTGCTAACATTTGGGGTCTCCCAAAGCCTAAAGCCCTGAGAGAGGTGGAAAATGTATTGCTTGTAGACTACTGTAACCAGTTAACTAAAAACCTGTATTTCATTTATCACCAGGTCTATTCAGCTTTACCTGTAGGTTTTACGGGCCCAGGACACAATATACAGCCTGGAAGTTGGGTCCTAGTGAAGGCCTACGAAAGGTCTTCCTGTCTCGCTCCTCGTTGGAAGGGACCCTACCAGGTGCTGTTGGTCACCCGGACAGCAGTGCATGTGGCGGGGAAGAAACACTGGATCCACGCGACGCACATCAAGAAACTTCCTCACCCGACGCCACACATTACAGAAGAAGCAGAACCCCTCGCTGATGCTACAGTCTCTGATCTTGGAGTAGCAAACAGCGCTGTGAGTGCGTCAGAGAATTTCTCTGAGCCTGTGGAGCTTGGGGAACAGTCAATTTCGTCTCCGCGCTCTCTTGAAAAATCACTTCCGGAAAACACTGTTTCAAGCTCTGCGACTTCCGTCGCCTCCGATACGTCGCTTCCCTCAGGAAGTGACGACACCTTATTTTCGGATCAAACAGTTTTGGGTACCACCAGGTACAACCTTCGACGAAGAAAATAGAACTACGGCACGGGTCTTTCCGTGCATTTGGAAGAGAGAAGTGGTTGAAAGTTTTCCTTTTGTATAAGAAAGTTTCTGTTGAACAAAAGGGAAAAAAAGGGATTCTGCCGGCTAGGGTTGGGAAGGACTAAGAAATCGCGCGACCGTAGCGTCGCCAGCAACGAACATTGGGGTCGTCGATTGAGGAACTACAATGCCTGCCACCTCCACTGCTGCTCCCCGCATTGGACTTGTGAATAGGGGGGTGACCAACTTGGACAGTGAACAATACGCCTGGGCCCCAAAAAGGTATTGCTGTGTTTTGATAATGATAATTGGTATTTTTGCAATCACTGCTTTAGGACTTTGGTACTTTGAAGAAATTTACCCTCTAAAACCTCTACTACCAATCGAAATTGTACTAACTGCTTTGACTCCCTCTGTACACCTGCACACTCTGTCCCCTAGAGACTCCCAACATAGACAAAAGTATCATAATAACACCTTAATGATAGTAATGAATGCAACACATGCCATTTTTAATAAGAGTAATTGTTGGATTTGCACTCATTTACCGCAACATGGGAACAAGGGGCTAGGATAGTATATTCACCCTTTACCTTTAACTACTGCTTGCTATGCCTCTCTTAGAGCACTATTCTTTGGTCGTTGGAATGATAGCATCTCAGGGAACTTTGATGGAACTAATTTGAATGATTTCGAGAAATGTGAATTGATTCCCCTGGGATGCTTGCTTTTTGCGAATAGAAGTAAGCCTAACGTCGCTTCTATTAGGCCATCTGATAAACTATCTCTTCCCTTCCAAACTCTAATTTCCTTTAAAATGGCTCCGATAGGCAATAAGGACGCCGTGCCTCCTTCCTACTCTATAAATCATAGCCCTGACTCAATCCCCTTTTGTGTACAAACAAATGGCACTCGGCCAATGGGAGATTTTGAAGGTTGTGTGAACATTGTAAATTTGACTGGAGAAAACAGGCCTCTGTATGTAGGGGGGCCTGTTTATTTTGTTTGTGGTAGTTTAGCATTTCCCTGGTTGCCCAAGGATTGGAAGGGAATCTGTTATTTAGGAATCCTGTTACCCGGGGTATTTGTAGCTAGTACATTGGAGGTTTCTAAGGCTCGCCCATGGCGGGACAAGAACGGAGATACCCCTGGGCAAGTATTGGGAGATATAGCAAAATCAGTTGTGCCCTTTTGGGGACAAATAACAAACTCTGAGAACATTAGGGGATTAGCAAGGGTACTGGAGAGAACGATCAACTGGACCACGGACATACTCTACAATATGACACTAGAACAAAAGGCAATAAGATTGGTAGCACTCCAAAATCGGATGGCATTAGATGTCATTCTGGCAGAACGAGGTGGAGTATGCAAATTAGTGGGGTCCGCTTGCTGTGTTTTCGTACCAGATTCCTCGCCGACAATTTTTAAAGCAATACAGAACTTATATATCCTTAGTTCTGAAGTACATATCCCTGTAGGAGATTGGAATCTTAGCACCTGGTTTTGGGATTCTTTACGATCCTGGGGCTGGAAGGTGCTTTCTGTCATTCTGGTTATATTGGGGATCTTGCTATTCCTTTGTTGTTGTTTTCAATGTCTTCCGAGTATATGCGGAATGCTAGGGGGATGTTGTGCCCAAGCAGTGAGCACAATGGGGCATAGAATACATGCCCCAGATACAGCATCTAAAGAGTTTGTGTTACAAGAGGTTCTGATGAACGACCTAATGGCTATAGATATTACAGACAATGATTCGGGATGTATGGATGACAATGCATGGAGTTATTTGCAAAAGTATTAGAAATGATATTAGCACTTGGCATAGGCCAAAAGGAGGGTCTGTTGGAATTGAAATAATATTATTCCTCCTACCGCAGTAAATTGAATGTGTATTGGCCTACGCCAAGTCGTCTAAAAATATCATGTGAATAGACTCCGCGGCAAGGTCTTGACCTTAACGAAAAGTAATGTAAGTCGCCAACTTGGATTTAGCCGCCATTTTAGGTCCTCTTGTAAATGTGGAAGTCACCCTGAACATCAAAATGGAGGCTGAATGATATTCTGAGTGAGAATCTGTCCGTTGTGACCTCCGCACACACGAATAATTAAAATGCCTGCAGGCCACTTGTCGGGGTCGCAAACTAAGACCTTGTCCTATTGCTGACCTATGTGTAAATGAACAACTGTATCAGAGAAACTGATCAAAACAGATACATTATAGGATTGACCTGGCAAGGAACTCTAGGCCTGATCCCAAGAATGGTTAACCCACGAGAGGGTTGGCCAAAGGCTGGACAAAACATATAAAAGACCCAAATATTCTAATGTACGGTCTCTCTACTAATGCATCGAACCTTCATTGAAGTTCGTTAAGTTACTCTGAGAGCCGAATAGCTATCCGTTTGTCAATTGACTTTGGTAACTGTTGTAGCTTTTAAATAAAGCACTTGTATGTTCTTTGTAACCTGTGTTGGTGTGTTTCCTTTGGGTTTCCAAGCCTCATAGCAATTTTTATGTTTTCACAATATGGCCATTCCCACCCATTTACTGCCCCTCCCCATGCAAAACGCTGCCTCATATGAACTATTTGAGCAATCTTCTTTAGAGTTAATGGGCCTCATTACGACCCAGGCAGAGGACCATGGTGCTATTAGCACCATGGCCCATGACGGTGTCCGCCATGACGGAATGGGGAATGACCACCCCATTCCGAGGTTGGTGGGGCGGTAATTCCCCATGCCGCCATGGCCACACATTTTGCCCCACAGGGCTCAATGGGAATGGGGAAGGCGCTAATAACGGTACCGCAAATTGCGGTACCGTTATTAGCACCAAAGTCCCTTTGCGGGTCCCTACTTTAATGGCTGGAAAAACCAGCCGTTAAGGTCGGGTCCCGCAAAGGGACCTCGTAATCATGCGTTAAGGGTGTAACGGCGCCGACACCTTTTACAGCGTCGTTAAACCCTTAACGCCAGGGTAGTAATGAGGCCCAATGACTTAACTGGAGTTGTAAACATGCTACTGGTGTAATACAAATCTCTTAATCAAGTCTGTCATCAGCCACCTGATTTATAAGCACTATTTGTGTCCTTTATTCAAGTCCTGCTTAAAAAAACATTGACAAAGCCAACAGTGTTTGCTTGTGTATAAGTACTTGACATTTGCCAGGCACTGCTATTGATTGTCAGGACTCACACCATTTTCCAACTGCTACCATCAATAGCCAGTTAATACCACTACAGCAGTGACTGGTAAATGCCTTTCCCAAGCCTACACATAAGCCCAAACTGTTAGCATTACCAATTCTTGTTTTGCAATGTACCTGCTAGTTCACTTATTTTTGGTTTTTCTCTGATGTGAACACATGGCTATTTGTGAAGGAGCATAATCTTATGGGGCGGGGGCATTTTGATTATTTTAAGGCAAAGGCAAAAGTCAATATGTGCAGGGACTGAGTTCTAGTACATTGAAGTAATACTGTACATAGTTCCCTTACTGTTTACAACAATGTTCACGGTTCTAGATCTGTTCTTTTTGCAGTTGTCCATAACATTAACCTTTTACTTAAAAGGCTACATGAAGATTACCAATTCGTACAGCCTCCTGCTGAGCAGTTAACAGGTAAACAGGCTGTTTACTAGGTCCTCGGGTTTGTGTAGAGCACTCCAGGGAAAGCAGCTCTGCCTATTGTGGTACATTTTGTGAATTATGCTTGTTTCCTGTGTATGCATATTTCCTGTATCTATTTAATATGTTGCTACTAATATGTGATACCTTTGTGTGCATTTATTGTAGGGACTGATGAGCCTTAATGTGCTTGACTCAAATGCTGATTCGAACAGTGCATAAAATGGTGTGAATTGACTCAAGGTGCTTCATTACAAGTGTGGTGGTCTGGAAATAACGTGTTGGTAATTCCAATCAGCAGCACTCTTTCCAGACTGCAGCACTACGAGAGGGAATGCCGGTAACAACGGTGCCGGTAACATCATACACTACCGGTAGCACAGTGAACTGAAACAGCAGGACCCTCCAGAGGCAGTGCTGGTAACACTGGAACCTCGGAAATAATGTTGCATTGCAACAGCAATTTTCCTGGAAAGACTGGCATGAAAATGTCAGTGCCACTGGGAAAACCGTGCAGGCGGCACCTTGGAGCAGGCAGTAACCAGGCCCAGTTGTGGAGAAACAGGCCACAAGTACACCCAATGGGCCCAGCTGTACACAATGAGCACAGGAACTGCTGAAAAGACCACACCCACACCACACACACTTCTCAACACAACTGTGCTGCCTCTCGTAGCAGTAGTCATCGACCTGGAGGTGCTGCATGCAGGAGTGCAACCTTATGAGCAGGCGCTGCAACAGTGACAACTGGCTGACAGGCAGTGGAGGAGGAGGAGAAGGAGAATGCAGATGAACAATAGTATGCAAGTTGCGCCTCTGAGGCGTGCACCTATACCCAGCACAAGCGCCACACCCTGGGCCCTGGCTGACAGGCAGATTGACACACTATGCTACCTGAACAGGGAGACCATCCTGGAACTTGTGGAGCTCATCCAGGATGAAATCCAGAGCCTCATAGGCATCCAGACTGCCATATCCCCCCGTTTAAGGTGGTGTCAGTGCTGCGCTTTCTTGCCACTGGCACATTCCAGCCCTCAGTCAGTAAGCTGCATGGAATCTCGCAGACAGCATTTTCAACTGTGCTGGTGCAGGTCCTGGATGCCCTCCTGCACCATGTGCCCCAGCACATCGCCCTGCCAACCACACAGGCACAGGTCCCCCTCCTTTTTAAAAAATCAAACGTCTATCACTGAGGCATAGCTGCTTACACCTGAAGACTCCCTGCCTATTTTCTCCACGAGAAGGTACTCATTCACTTCTACGGGTGAGCACATAGTGTGTGTCTTTTGTCCCCTTTGATGTGGTTTACCTTGTTGAGGAAGTGGGAATACTGTACCATTTTCTCTACTAAGGTTAGCTTTTTGTAATTGGTTTTAGGTACCTGTCTTATTGCGTGAACCCTTCAATCTGCTAGAAAAGTGAAGAGCAAGAATTGGAATTGCTATAAAGTTTGAAGACATTTTTCTCTACAGACTTTCGGCTCAGATATATGATTAACTGTATACCGCTCCACCCTATTGGTGATTATGGTTTGGCTAGGTTGAATAATCAGACCCAAGATGCCCATGTAGTAATGTGTATGTCCTTTTGTGTACCCTTAGATATATGAATCTGGTGTTTAGAGGAATGAAAAAGATCTACCTGAAGCACAAGACAAATTCCTGCCCCTGAAGATTGTCCAGTTATTTGCAACATACAGGACAGAAACTTATATAAGTTGGGCTTTGTTGACACAGTAGGTAATAAGAGAAATTAAGTTGCCACTGTGTCGTTTCATCAAGCATTTTTGGACTTGATTTTGTGAGGTGGAATAATTTTATTATTGTATACTGCTATGTTGTGTATATGTGTTTTTTTAATGTACTTTGTTTCTTGTGCTTGAATAAGAAAATGAATTAAAAAATGAAATTTTAGGAAACATTTTGTTTGCTATTGATTACACGGTACACAGCCCATATTTGTTAAGTGGCTGTGTAAAGGTACTTCTTATATTAGGGTACACCAGTTAGTGTCATTTATAGTTTGTATTCCCCTTCCTTTGGTTGACTATATATATTGTATCCTCACTTGGTAGGATGGATTATCACCCTAGTGTGGGGCAGCCCTTGAATGAAATAACAGGTCAACGCAATAAGGGTCTGCTTCTTTGCACTTGAAGGCATGCATAATGTATTGGGAGCAGTGGACTGAACACATATAGAGTTTATGCCTGCCCACCCCACAGAGGAGGTGTATAGAAATCGAAAGCTGAATCATTTTTTGAATGTTCAGTCCCTCTGTGATGCAGACCTGACAATCACACACTGCTACGGCTGCTTCCTCGGATCAACCTATGACTCCATGGTCCTCTGGAATAGCACCATGCCTGGGTACATGGCACGTTAACGGGGACAGCAGACCTGGCTATTGGGTGAGTCAAATCATCAACACACACACACCTCTTTGGATGAGCACCAGGGCAGGTGGGGGAAGTTCACTGGCAGCAGTCCATGGAACACAGATGGCAATTCAGCAGACCTTTGGACTGTTGAAGGCATGTTTTCGGGGCCCTCGCTGCTCTGGTGGGGCACTCAAGTACAGGCCAGTGAAGATGGGAAAGATAGTCCTGGCCTGTGCTATGTTGCACAATATGTGCATCAGGCACAGCATATCCCTACCACCGGACATGGACATGCCTCCATCGAATGCTGATGACGATGGTAAGGGGGATGCAGCTGTAGACATGCTACAATACCAATGCAGAGATGTCAGGGATGGGCGTGAAGCCTGCCAGCAACTCATTTGAGCACCCATCAACTGAAAACAACACATGGCACACACTGCATGTAATGAAGCACAATAATACAGCACACCACTTCACAAATTGAATGTCCAGATGTAAATGCCTTGCACAACCATGTGTATTTTTGGATTAACACACATAACCAAACATGTGTCCCACAACCCCCTCCCTAAACAACCCTACCCACCACCCTCTCCTCAACTAACCCTCCCCACCACACCCTGCCCACCTAACCCCCCCTAAAACACCCCCTAGGTTTCAGTAGTGTCACAGAAACTTTGGTACTGGGTGACTTCCGTGGCCTCTTTTCCCCAGACCTGCCCTTTTGCGGTGACCCAGACAGGCACCTTGGGCTGCTCTGTTAGGAGCTGACAGGTGTGGTGATGGTTGGGCGGGGTCGGGACCAGCCATGTCCCTGCGCTTTAGGGCCGCCTGCAGGGAAAAGGTGAGGGACTCAGCTGGTGCCGAGATTGCCTTGTTTCCCTCCCAGATTCTGTACAAGCAGGACTGTTGCACATGAGGAGCTGGCCAGGGCACGGGCACAATGCTGGCCGGTGGCCAGCTCACTCTGCCGCATCATCTTGGATTCCTCAAGCTGCTAGCGCATGAGCCCATCTATCTCCTTGTGCCGTGCCTCGATTCACCACATATCACGGATACTGGGGATCGGTGGTGGAGTTGGGCTGTGGAGGTCCAAGGGGCAGAAGAAGGTATGGTGGTAGGGGGGGTGGTCTGGTGACCCCCGGTAGTTTCCACGCCCTCCTGCCCAGCATTGTCATCTGGCAAGGTGGTGACATATATGGGCCGTCTTGCTGGGCTACTCTGCTTTGTGTTGGGGGCAGTCAGCTGCGCCTCCGTGGGTATTGCTGGTGTTGCTGCAGGGGTGGGTTGCTGTGCATCCGTGGGCATTGGTGGTGCTGCTGTAGGGGCAGCCGGCATGGTCACAGGGCCTGTTTGAGTGGCCAGTGCTGGTGTGGGCTTTGTAGTGGTGTGGCTCTCCTCCTCTGTGTGGGTGGCTGGGATGTGCTTGGTCCACCTTGCTCGCTGTCAGACGAGGTGCCCTTGGGGGTGAGATGGGCATGTGACATCAAATGGCCTTGCTACATGCAGTTCATACATTCAGTGACATGATGTCTGTGCATGGAGTTATGCCGTCAGGATAGCTTTGATGTGTGCCTGCATGTGAGTGTGTTATGGGGGAACATTGTTCATGGTGCATGCACGCACCCTTGGTCTGGTGTGGGCCTTGTGCATCTGTTGATTCTCACGTTGTCACTTTGTGCACCTGACCAGCACTCATGTGGCCATTTGTGTGTTAGGATGTTTGGGGGGGCAATGCTTGTGTACCACTGGAACACGGCCATGGCTTATTGGCCACTCAATGGGTTGGATGTGGTTTGGTGGCATGCAGTTGGACATGTCTCCATATAGTGTGGGCTGCATTTGCCTATCCACTGTATATGGTGGTTTTGGTGTCGCACGTTGTACTCACTGCCCTCTCCATGTGTCCCTGCACTGGCCCCCGCAGCTCCCACTCTGTCGACCCTATTGAGGTGTAGCACACTGTTCCATTTCTCCTCCATTGGCATGAGCTTTGTTGGGGATGCCGTCCTACCTCCAGTGGCCATGCATTCCTTTGTGCGGGATGAATGCAGGTTGCAGACACTCAGGCGGAGGTCATCCCACTGCTTATGGCAGTCTTTTTGTGTGGCTGTTATGGGACCCACGGCTGACACCTTCTGCAACACCTCCTCCCAAATGTTTTGTTGCAGAGTTGGGTACTTCGCCGGTGGTCGGTGGCAAACAGCTCCCCTGCATGTTGTACTATGGTGTCCATCAGCATGGTAAGTTCTTGCTCTGTGAAGCATGGCTTCTGCTGCCAAACATCAGGGACTCTAGATGTCATGCCTGCTGTCAGGATGCTGGTATCAACGTGTCCGGATGGCTACAGGAAGTAGGTGATTTTATGTGGATTGTGTTTTTCAAAATGGCCACCGGCTAGCTTCCAGTTCCTGCAGTGATTTTGTTTCTGGGACCGGTGTTTGGGTTGCCAGCATTTCCGTATAATACATGCCGGTAACGGTGCACTGGCATTTTTGATGACGGTGGCACCGATTTTAGATTTTAGATGGTGTTTCCGGCATGCTGGTCGCACTGTTACTGGCATGCTGGAATACACGCTCCAGCGGGGTTGTGATGTGCCAGTGGTTCCATGGTTGTGGTTGCCGGAAATGGTGCCACGGGCTCCATGGAATCACCAGCACATTACTAGCAAACTCGTAAGAAGGCCTACAGTGAGTGATGTGTGCTCACTTATCGAGACAATTGTCTTCAATCAAGTAATTGCAATTCGGCAAAACAAGTTATGTACCAATCTTGTAGTTCCAATGGATTTTATTCAACTTGATCATAAATAACTTCTGAAACTGATTTGCATACTCAAGCCAATGCATTTCAGAAATACATCCTTCATCAGGGCCAATCAACCATTCTGCATAAGACTTGCTTCATTGTGCACCCAGATTTCTACTTCATGTCGATTTGACCCCATTCCACAGTCTTGAACTTTCAGAGGCTGGAGAAGTCTGTCCACATGTACTCGTAGGAATATTTCCTTTTTACATATCCACACAATGGTATAGTTTTCTGAGGGATTACATACCTGTTTGTTTGTTTGCTTTTTTGTCTTCACTACTCTAGATTGGCCCTGATGCAGGACCTATTTCTGAAATGCATTGGAATGTGTTTGCATATCTTCTTCTGAAGTTATTTATATTCAAACTGAATAAAATCCACTGCAACCATAAAATTGTTTTTGCAAAATCGGAAAAACATCCATAATTGGATTGAAGACACTTGTCCCCAAGAGTGAGCACACAGAACTGCCGGCCTTCTCCTGCAGTCCTGTTTTCAGATCCATACACACCCAAAAGTGCCACATTGGGCTAGCTGTAGTGCCCGCGTAATTTACAAATGATTTTAGGAATGCCCATTTGACTCTATGGTGGTGCCCACTCACCACTCGCTCATAGTGAAAGGATTCAGGCCATTCGATCCTCCATAGGGAGGGCTTTTGAGTGAAATTAATTAATACATGTCTCATTTGACTTGTATGTGGTTTCAACCAATAGGTCACTATTGCCTGAATTGGGAAGTATATTTGTTGAACAATTGACATATACCAGTTCAAATAAATGTAATATTTTTGAAGCATAGGAATCTATTTGAACCTTTGTGACTTTGCTCGACATAGTGGGAGTTACTGAAAACAGAAAAGATGGCTAGTATGAACAATGCTGTGAAATTAAGTGTTATTTTCACAGGAAAATGGCAAGCTTTCTGACTGAGCACTAGCTCAAAGGACAGTTGATGTGAGTTTGGCCACTCAATAAAACAAAAGTTGGTAATTCCTTTATGTCCATTTCTTTTGTGGTAATCAAACTATTGCCACTTTTAAAGCACCACACAATTCTAGTTGTGACCTTACAGTTGGAGAAATGATACCTGTGGTCAAATTCTGAAGTTATATCCTCTGTGTTGATGGCGGAAATAGAGGAATTGCCACAGGCAGATTTGACATTGCAGTATTTCCTCCAACATCCGAATTAACACTACTGTTAACACACCCGTAATCTGGCAGCAATTCTGACAGAGTTTGTAAGTATTTCTGCTGTAAATGCCACCAAATAAGAAAAGAGCTGCACTGGCTTCCAGTAGAGGCATTAAGGAAGTCTAAAATATTCACGCGCACACCCACAAGGTCCATAGGCGATTGGTTGGTTTCATGCCCAAGAATAAGACGGCCAATGGCAATGGCAGATCTTTTTCTACCCTGGTTCCTAAGGCTTGGAATTCCTTGCCTTTGAATCCTTGGCAGGAAAGTAACTTCTCATCTCAAAACCTTCTTGTTTGAATAGCTTACTTGCATATTAGCTTGTCCTTCCCTTCCTTGTTGTCCTGACTTTGATGTTATGTCTTGAGTCTCTATGTGTGCCCTGATGCCTTTGGGTTTTTGGCGTGTTATAAAAAAAAATACATTCAATTAAAACATTGTAAATAGATTGACCTACCAAACAGTGTTTGAATTGTGTGTTGAACTAGTGGGATGAAATGAGGGACATTGCAAATGGCAAATGTGTTGGAATTATGTTAAACTAGCTAGAAGAAATGAGGGATCATAAATGTAAATAAAACACTAATTTTATTCAACATTTGTCGTTCTGGACTCTGGGATACGTTGGTACAGTAAATGCTAATTTCTTTTTTTTAATTTTTATTTTACTTATCGTGATATAGCCAAAATGTAAATCATGGCTTTTTACACAGTAATACATTTAACATAAAACAGAACTTGTCTTAACAAGACATAGAACCCATATTTTGTCAGAAATCGAGACAATACAGAAAAGAACAGAATATACACTAAAACCAAAAAAGAAAAATTAATAAAAAGATGAAGGACAAAGGGAGACACACTACAGTACTAGATGAAGGGAGAGATAAAGGTTGAATCACACATCCCTCCTTATCATCTTAATTATTTATCTGTATCCAATAGATTTAAATTTTTTAAGATCCTCACTATTTTAACAGTCAAAAACACTTCATTGCCTGAGGCCAGTCTTTCCCAAAAAGCCCCAGAGTCCAGAGAATCGACGTTTCGCACAAACATTTGCAAGGTATGTACTCTTAAGTCTTTAGTTCCTGGACAAACTGACAACAGGTGTTTCAATGTCTGTTTTTCTTTCAACTCCCAATTCTGACAAATATCAAACGGGTACATTTTTCTATCCCTAATACGTCGAATTTCAAGTGTCAACATTAAATTCAATCGAAATCTTACGAAAATAGCCCTGGCCCTTAGATCGGGGGATTTCCTTAGGTAGGTGGACAAGACAGATATTGGTTTATCCAGTATTGAGAGCGAGTAAGATAATTTAGCTGTCCTCATTTTCTCAATTGTTCTAATCCAGTCCCATGTTTTAATACACTCCTTTATCTTGGTCGGGTTTTTAATTAGAGTTGGAACATCAGTATTGGCATTTTCCAGAATTTCAGAGCATTTCTTTTTCAGGCGTTTAAGGAAATGATTGCCCTCCTTCTTTATTGTACCGCCACATCCTCATATAATGATTTAGCAGGGCGATCTAAGATTAGTATATAAAGTGAAATCCAACACCATTCCATCCATGCAAGGAGAGATGTTAATCCCAACAGATACCATTGGAACACAGTTAGGGAGGGTTAGCGCTCTCTTCCACATTTTAGACTCAATTTTTCCCCAATCAAGGTTAAAACTGGAAATATTGCATTCCATGCCGAACAGTAGCGACGGAACGACTTTCACCATATAGTATTTTATTAGGGGTAATATGAAAACTTACAAAACTTCAGTTGGATCTTAATCATTTGAGAGCCCAAATTCAGGATCTTAATCTCCAAATGATCAATCAACTCCCCCTTGGAAGACTACTGCTAATCTTAGCACCTAGATATGTCATTCCTTTACAACCTTAAATGTTAATTAACAACACTGTGTTATGTCATGCATTTTGCCTCTCTACTTGCAGCCTTTCCGTTTTATCAATGTCTCTAACCCTATATATGTGTATTAGGAAGCGTCACAAGATTTGATGTGATGGTGTTGAAGAACCTGTGAGTAAACTGGCCGGTTTGAAGGTTATAAGTTGTTGTGACAGTGAGCTGGGAAGAGAAAAACACTTTGAAGCCCATGCATTATAAATATTATCATTGTAGCAAGAGCATATCGGCTCTGAACTAGCCAAAGTGAGACGTCCTCTGTGGTCCAGTCCAGTGGCTGATAGCTTCCTCTGTCACATTAGAAGAACGGTAGACCTTTCTCTGAGCTGACCTCAGGAGCAAAGGTCAGAGTTCTTACTAGCCGGGAGTGATCCCAATTGGACAAGTGACAGAACCTTTGCAGGCCCAGATCCTAAATAAGGGTAACCAGGCATTTCATGTGCAGGTCCTTGGCCAGCATCCAAGCTGCTGGTAGGAACGCAAAGGAAACATGGCCATTTAGAGCAATTGCCATTTGGCAAGGTTGTAGAAGCTTAGCCTTTTTGATTTGTATTAATGAATACAATGATGAAGGTAAATTCATAGGAGGAAGGGTAGCCTGCTAAAAAGGTCCCCCTTTCATAAACTCCATGCCAAAAGTGTAGTGGAACAACTGAGCCCAGTTTAATCAGTAGCCTGATTTGCAGATGATGCTCTCCAGTGACACAGGGCAGGTTCAGTTCACAGGTGCCCTCTTGACAGCAGCAGTGACAGCTGAGTAACTACAGTGTAGGGGCTGCATTTATTATATGTACCGCTTCCAAAAACGACATGACTGTGAGAGTTGTTATTCTGGTGGCACTGGTGTTCTTTAAATAAAAGACATACCTGGGTTTAAGGTATGGTGGCTAGGATCTATCATAATTATCATAGCCACGTCAAATAGATATGACACATGTGTTAGCCCTGTGGACCTAGCTCAGCTATGCAAAGGGTATGTGTATTCCCCAGCCAGTCTGTCTTTGCAGCTCCTAGTTGTCATACTCATGCTAACCATGATTTGATCACGTTCGACCATATCAAACCAACAGAACCCTCTGGAGCTGCCTTTGGCAATGGCCCATCTTTGAGCTGCTGTGTTGCAAGTTAGAACCAGTTCGCAATGACACAGTGCCTGCTGAAGCATGACAGTGCCTCTGCTTGAACAAAGAAGTATTGCCACATTTGTAACGCTCAAACCATCATTCGAACTTCCAGCCCTTTCTCCTGCGATCCTGGTGGAGTGGAACCCAACCTGGTGTTCTTCCTGAACTGTGACCTTCCAGCACCACATCAAACTGGCTCATCCTGTGCATCTCTCCTGGAGCTCACCAAGTCCAACCTCGACTGCCAAACTGAACCTGGTGACTCCCATGATCCACATTGCTTGAGATTTGCTTCTAACCACAGCAAAGCTTGACTGTCAGTTCAACCCCAGCTTGACACCTGCTTGCGGCCTGGACTACTGCGACTGCCGCATTCAAGCTAAATTGAACTGTTTGAACAGCACCTAGAAGCCAGGTTCACTGTTTATAAACCACTGATGAACAGTAAAGGGATTATTGATTGGTAACCACACTTGTTGTCCATTTATGGGCTCTAGATACTGGCTAGGTAACTTAAATCACTTTTGCTACAAGAACATATCCCTTTTGAAGAACATTGTGGTTTCTATTGTCTTTCATCCCCTGTATTGTCACCCAGAGGGCTGCATCTTGCTATTTGTTCATATGAGGGTCGGACTGGGACAAGAAATGGGCCCGGAAACCTAAAAAAAGTGTCCCTTACTTAAAAAAAGCAGCCCTCAAACCCTCATACGTGAATTATGTCAATTCACAACTTTACAGATAATGCGACTTATGGAGGGTTAATGGTGTTTGTTGCATGTAATGTTTTGTTTTGTGTTAACACTTGAGAAAACTAGTGATAACATTCCTTTTCCATAGCCCCAGCATTTGATAATGATTTGTTATTTAAATAGCGTGTTCGCCAAAGCACATATTTACATACAATCATTCCCAACCAAAGTAGTCGGTACTCATTTATCAACCTCTGATTAATGAAACGCTGAGTTGGCCTAGCCAGAATTTGAACCTGCTACCTGCAGATCATGCATAGATCACAGCAGCGCCAGCGAGCGCTCAACCTGCTGGTCTATATTATTGGAGTAAGATAGGAGGAGCAATCAGTTCCTTCCTTCTTTCCTCCCTTCATCCATCACTCCCTTATCCCTCCCTCCCTTTGTTCCTCTTGATTTTCTTCTTTCTTTTTTCTTTTGTTCCATCCTTTTTTTTGCTTCCCCTTCCATTCTCTCCCTCTTCTTTCATGGGCATCTTTCCTCTCCTCCTTTCCTTCCTTGCTCACATTGTTTCCTTCAGGGGCATTTCTAGGAAGGTCTGGGGGGGCTATAGCCCCGGGTCTTTTGGATGGAGACCCGGACAAACGCTCTGGGGCTACAACCAAAAGGCTAGCTAGCCCTGAGTCCCGGCAGTCCTGACATTAGCATAGTCCCAGATCTTTTCCAGACCTAGCAACACCCCTGGTTTCCTTCCTATCTCCCCACCATATTTCCTCTTAATGTTCCCCCATCCTTCTAACCTCCTTGTTTTTGTCTCTTCTGCCTTTTCTCCTTATTCATTTCCTTTCTCATGCTCTGTAATTCCTACCCCATTGTTATGCTGGAAAATAGCAGTTAAAGAAAAGTTATTGTGCATAGGTCAACATGCTAAGGTGCACTCAAGTTGTGGGCAAAGATGGGCTCTGCAGCATTCTTGAATCACAGCTAATAACAAATGGCAACTGAATCACCAAGCCCACATCTGAGTCGGTCTAGGTATAGATATCTCACAGGCTTAGGGGCTAGGATTTGCAATGCGTGTATGTGCTGTCTAGTCCTGTGGGTAAGGTGCCAGGAAAGGGTGATGTAGCAAGCATGCAGTTTCAGCTATGACTTAACAATGCCGCAATTCACCACAACCATGGTGCCACCACACACCTCATGCCGCTCAGACAATCCCCAATCTAAAACAATGCCACACTACGGTTACCACCTCCCAAATTCTATATTGTTAGAACTATCCCTCATTAAATCAGGGTAATGCACCTAAACTACAGAGGTGTGATTGCTGGCTGGAAAATTAGGAAAACCTGTCCTCAGCGCACCATGTGATGCTCATACCAGTATAACACAGTGTGCTGCAGAACTGGCACTAGTGATAACCTGGCTTAAGATGGCTGCATTCAGACTTTAGTGAAGTGAGAAGCTCTCACTTTCCAGAACTTTCTGTTTTCTGTTCAAAACCCTGAGCAAACATAACCTACACCAGAAAACACATATTCAAAGGAAATATGGTGCAATAAAGTGTATGTCCCTCAGGCTCCCTCCCAGGCACACAAATGCCCCAAGAAAACAGGCCTTGATGCAACTTCAGAAAGGGTCCTCAATGCAGCCACTGAATCTGAGGCAAACATTGAGCTGCGGCTAAAAACGATAAGAGCTTGTTACATTTTTGTGAGAATTGTCACACAAGGATGGCGGAACCTGATGACATGGGGAAGAGATTCACAAATAGCCTGCAGTATTGTGTGGACTTTGAGGTGAAAACTATCTCGTGAAACTATCGACGAGCAATTCCGCGAATGCAAAGATTGGGATTGCCAGTTATCAAAGTATTTGGACTTTGAGGAGAATTTTCGAGTTCATGTAAAACCAATCACTGTCAGTATGCAATGATTTGATTTTTAGTCTGCCCCTGATGAATTTCCTAGAATAACCTGTATAAGGAAAGAAACATGTTGGGCCTGTTTTTATCATTGTTTAAAAGTTTTTTTGGTTTGAATCTGTATGAATGAATCATAAGTTCTGTATGGGATTGTTTGGTATGAATGGTGAGGAGTGGGTAAATGAATAAGTGAATTATGATCGCATATTATCACTATGTATAAGCCACTTTGTCATCTCGACTCCCATTTACGGATAGCCATTAGTGAATTACATTGCATCAGTGATATGGAGTGATTCTTTTTTGTTTATGTTCTTGCTCTTTTTTCTCTATTTTGCACTCTCGTGATTAATTCAAGGAGAGCATTTCTTAATTAGAATTTCTTAACTAACATTTTAAAATGATCTTTTGTACTGGAGATATATTAAATATGTATATGAAATTTTCAAATAATATATGTAATTGTTTTATAATATTCAATCTTGTGGTTGTGCAATATTGATGAACACGGTAGCCTCTGTTGACATGAGATAGCTTTTTTCTTTTAAACTCAAGAGAGCAGTACTTTTGCGAATCACGAGCCTTTTTATTATATGCCAAGGGTTCCATCCTTAATTTGAGGGTCTGCTTGTGACGCATAACTTTTCCCTCAAACCTCTCAGTGTTTTCTTGTGCCGCTGAATCTGAACCATACACAACCTCTGAGAGGTCCCTTACTTAGGGGCCTGTAACAAAACTCCCAATGCACAGAGAAGCACAGAGAAAACATTGTTTCATATCATTTTGTGTATTGGGGTACAACTGTGCAAGTGCACGGGCACAATAAAAGGTAGGATCTGTACTTTCAACCATACATCCAATATATATTAAAGCAGGCTGTGACTAACGTTGGAATAAACAAAATGAAGCTTTTAAGAGAGAATAATGATTGTATGCCTCAGGTATCAGCAAATGCAACCGTCTGCCAGCACAAATGTTCTTTTTATTTCACTCACTCTTGACCTGCAAAAGGATGGAGGAAGCAGTGTGCAAGGCATTCTGGGAAATATATTTTTTTTTTTTAAATGAAATTAGTTTTGCTGATTGCCTTTATCTCCATATTCTGGATATATAGTACATTCTGAAATACAATCCTAGAGCTTACAGAACGTGACAGCCGTATGCTACAAAGTTTGGAAGCAAGATCAAACACTATGCTCCAAATCCAACAGTTTGGACTGAGAGCGAATGGACCACATTATAACAAATTACAGTGCACACTTGTGCTTCCCACACTTTATACCTAATGCAGAAGTACAATTGACTGTCTGTGTCCTATAATTGTATACTGGAATTTAGGAAATCCTCTTACAAGAAGCTCTGTGCATTGGGCACTCTTAGTCAACGGGCATGCACAAAATACACATATTTGCAGCAATATTTACTACAGTTTAAGGGAAATGTAATTTTCTGTAAACTAAAATTATGAAGCTTTGCCCTGGCCTGTAGCGGTTTGTCCATGTTGAATTTCAGACATTTTTAGAAGAGCTTTCGATCATGTGTTAAAAAGAGACATGTGCTGTGGATGCAGTTCGTTTTCAGGCTTAGAGAGCTTTCAGAAAGACTCGGTCATGACCTCATAAGTTTGACATACATACATACAATATCACTGCATGAAGGATCCAGCAGGTATGATAACATAGACCCAGGGCAGCCCAGGTCGAAACATAGAGCTTTCTGCACATATATATTGTGACACTGGAGCCACCTAAATACTGTATCGCCACCACTCCCTCCCAGACCCACCCAATTTAAACCTTTACAATTAACCGCCTTCACCGTGCTTTTTTAACACTGACACACTGAGTAGCATCAAATGCCTTTACCACTGGGCAGCACTGAGTGTTTTCACCACAGAGCACCATCACATTCACATGCCTTTAACACAAAGCAGCACTGACAGGAGAGAAGCACCCTTGACAGCAGCGTAAACATCACTTTCACTGAGTAGCATCACAGAGCAGCATTAATGTTTTATACATTAGGCTGCACATTTGTTAACTCTGTCCTGACTTTTCTGCAGCATATAACCACTTCAGAGCCAGTCCCGCCTGATTCACCTAAACTGTAGTCAGATCTCCTCCATTTGTGGTGACCTCCCACAGAGTAGCACCACAAAGAAGTGAGGGCCGTGCCTGGCCCGGGCTATCTTAAAATGCATAGACACGTGCAGACTGTCTTGGACTTGTGACCAGAAACCCAGTGCCCACTAGCGAGCCTCAGTGGGGCTGCCTCCAACAAACCAACTGAGCTGCACCGTAAACGCCTTATGCACAGACGAGCAACATGGACTGTCAGGTCCCTAACAGCCCCTGGGCCCACATTATGAGAAATAGGATTCAATTGAATACTTGGGGCGAGGCTTGATAAAATATGGAGGGTGGAGACAAGAAGATAAAGATAAAAGGAGAATGGGAATTTGGAACAGGTCGACGCTTCAATTAGTAGAATGAAAGACTGCACAATCATACTATTTCCGAAAACTTCACATCAACCAGGATACCTAGGTCCTGCATGCGCCACCAGGACAGGACCTTTCAGGTTTCCTTGCACCCGGTTTGTCCAGGGAAGCTCTTCCATATGGGCCAAGTCCACACTACTTTAAGTGTGTTGTTCTGGCATGCTTTCAAATTGGCAATCCTGCACGCACACATTTATGTACACAGAAACAGGACGTTTTAGGATGCAGTGTTCCCCTCTGCCATGGTGCACTTTTGTAAGGACTATGACAACTACAAAAGCTAGCCCTCCACTGCTGTCTAGCCCACACTGAGCCAGGTAGACCATGATACAGCTCCCTTCCGCACCAGCTCTGGATACAGCGCCAGGAACAGCATCGAGTTTAAGTCATCTCATTCTCCCACCACCAAATGCCATGGTTGGGAGGGATGCCGCTGCCTGCAACAGGTGTTTGAGAAAACCTCATCTTCAATCAAAAGACACTCATTTAGTCTGATTGAAAATGTGATTTTTTTCATATTTGTTTTTGTCTGTGCTCAAACATCCTTTTGGTTTGAGTTGCATGTGTTGTTAGTCATGCTGACACAATGATTGCATGGCTGTGCACACACTGACTGAGTGGTAGGGCTCTGGCCCTTTCTCGACTAACAGAGATAGTAACAATTAATTACAAACACCTCACTTGACTGTTCTCGGTCAGAGTGACTGCCTCTTCTCCGACTCCCGACCCCCGGTGGCCCATTCAATTTTAATGTTTTTATTACTTACTGTGTGTAACCCACGTCCACAAATTCTGTCTCCAGAGACTCTCTATTGCAATTCACGGCTGGGCCAGGTAGCTCAAATAGGCCCCTTGTCGTTGTTGGGTGTGCTTTGCTTGAGGCCGGCTCCCTCCTCTGTCATCAACACTTCCTTTTGAATATCTGCGCATTGTGCTGGTTGTGGCACCCAGCAACACGCCAATGCGCATGACGGCCCACGCGTCTTGAGCATGATTTGGCTGCCACTGCCAGCCTGCTACATATCAACAAGCCCCCTGACCCTGCCCTGAGAGGGCAAGGCTCAAGAATCATCCCTGGGTCAGCCCCACCAAGCCCCCAACCTAAGGCAGGCAAAAGCAAACTCGATGTAAAGCCCACCGCCCACGACAATAATTGTTGGTGTTCGCAAAGAGAACATGAAGCTACCTGCCTGTCGCCAAGCCAGTGGATGGCTGGGGCACTGGCAGCCCCACCACTCATGCTATTGGTACACCATCAAAGCAAAGTTAATACTTATTAAGTGTTAACTTTACTTTGATAATGTTCTCCAACTGACACTGTGTGCATTCTAATCATAAATACATCCGTTTGCCGCTGTGCGGTGAGCTGACGACAGGCAATGTAACAAGTACAACTTCAGTTACAAAAATCCAGCCCAGCTCTATGGATTTTAATGTGGCTCATATAACTGGCCCTAGAGTGGCTTATAAAATCGGCCACCAGGACCATCCAAAGTCCATTTTGATTCTACTTAATTATTACTGATAGGATGTTTTTAGTTTAAGAATATATATTTGTATAGAAATTTGGTTGGGCATTACTTTATTTTGGACTATTGTACTTAATGTTGTGTTATTTGGGTTGATGCTATTTCACATTAACAGCCATCTTGAGAGCATAGTCTTCTCTTGGCCTAAGTTACCACAAAAGGCGTAGGAGATATATCTCTTAACTGTGTGTGTTTAACATTTAGGATCTGGTTCACTCTTATTTTGTAAAAGTGTGATGGCTGAGTAGGCACTTTAGCCTCTACTCATTCTTGTACTACTGCAGAGCAGAATTCGTGTGACACAATTTTATTATGTTACAATGGCATAGATGAGAAGTCATGCATTTCTTAGGGGATTAGTACATTATAGACTCATTGGTATGTGTCAAACAGGTGTCTTGGGAGGTGCACCACTGGCCCACTCACAAACACTGTGCGCAGCCTCCACAAACTGTAAAATGCATATGTATGCACCACTTTTGACAACATCTGTTTGGGTGTCCTGTAAACCTGAGGTGAGATGTACAGGTAGTGATGAGGCCCTAATATGCATTCACAAGTGAATGGTGGTAGGACATATAGGCTACTCATCTGCACTCACTACATCCTGCCTGGACAGCATGAACGTTGTTTATGGGGAATGCAGTCCATAGAGGCCTGTATGAGGGCAATGTGCCCTGAGTGTTGGTAGACCTACATTGACACACAGTGAAGGGTTTCCCACCTGCTGGTTGGTATACTCATGTCATTAAGGATTTCCATTGCCCCTGGCTGATGTCAGGGAGGTGACACTAATGTGTATTAGTGAGACATGTTAGTGGTGTGTCAGATAGTGAATGTGTGATGGAGGGGCAACAAGTTAGACCTCTGCAAGTGATACAGGTACATGATAATTATTTTAAGTCCAAGGCGCACAATGCAAGTTGGACATACATGGGTGTGTGAATTGGAGGTGAAGTAGCCATGTGGATATGTGCCCATCTCATTAGGATGAACCTGCAGACATGCATGCAACAAACAGCAGCATCTGTGGAAATGACAATTACCTCATGTTGATTGCAATAATGTTGGGCTGTGCACATGTCACAGTAGTGCACAGCCATGTGTATACCAGTTCTTGCAGAAATGTTGATTTCTTCTTCTTTTGAAGTGTATTGTGTAGCTGAAGAGGAAGCTCCACTTTCAGAAGGAGATAAGGCCTCCAGACGGCACCCGAAACTCCAGGTTCTCGCCTCCTCTTGACTCCATGGATGGCACAGTTTCTGAGGGTGAGCACATATATAACATCATTGTTTCGTACACCTCAGCAGCAGGGTAAGTGGGAAATGGTTCCCAGGAAACTAAGGAGCTACGAAGCAAGGAGACCTCAATTGACGTGGGACGGTTGGTTGTGGAAGTGGAGGAGACTGTCATTGAGGCCCAGCCCTCTCTGTCTGTTGGAGGATCTCAAGGGTGTCTCATGCTACAGATGTGGCTATGGGACAGCAGGGGGCACACAACAATGGAGAGGTGGCAGCACAGCCCTTTACCTCAGACTCATCTGCTGCAGTGCTATGTTTCTTCTCTGATGCCTCGCCCAGAGAACTGTCACTTCTTTGTCTGAAGACACTATCCAGTCCACAGTGCTGCCACTGCTGATGGGTGAATTGCATAGGACCAATGTTCTGCATGATGCTGCACTTTCCAGTCAACAGCAGGCTGCACAGCATCACAGGGAGTTGGTCATGCTCTTCACCCACTTTGCGGTAGCGCTTGGCATGTGTGATTTCTTCAGACAGGCTACATCGATGCCCTCTCCTCTGCATCCACATCTGTGCGCCAGGCTACTTCAATTAGCGCCTTTATGCCTGACCTCAGGTCAAGCTCCATTATCCTAATTACAGATGCCTTTGGCAGAGGCGGTTACATCCGTAAATGAAATGCAGGTGGAGGTGGAGGTGCAGGCTGTGGTGGACCAGCAGCGTATCCTGGACTGTGCCACAATGGGTGCCTCTCTTTGCAGGCTATCATCTTTTGGGAGGGAGAACCAGTGCCTAAGGAGGATTGCCAGGAAGCAGGATTTGTCCCATAAAAGAATTAAACAAATTCGACAGAAGGCAGGGAGGAGTGCTCTACAGGTTTGACCCATCAACAGACAAAGGCAGGAGGTCAGGCAGAGGGGGCGCACACAAAAGCTAGCTGTGTTTGCAGGCTTGAGTCAGGAAGAAGAGAGGGGTGCAGCCAGGGGCACGGGTGAGGCAGAGGCACATGCTTTGGTTGCCATCATTGAGGACTCACTCCAGGCTGAACATTTAATAGATGAGCACAGGAGGCGGGCCCTGGGGCAGCTGGACCTTAACAAGGAGGCCAGAGTAAGGGAGGGTGGTGTTGCTGATCAATCAGCTTTGGGCTGCACAATTAAGTAACTGGAGGAGTAGTCATTTACACTTTATACTTATGTGTGAACTGTGTTTTTATGAATGGTTGGCAAATGTTTGATTTGGCTTACTTAATGTTTCCTTCATTCCTATGTTCAAGAACATATTCAGTTATTTTGCACATCTTCATTAAATGCTTGTTGTTACCATTCAAGTCCATGTTGTTGCATTCCTGTTGCAGCATGTGTTGATTGTGTTAGCATGCTGCTGATCAGGTCTCTTGGTTTGCAACTGACGATGTCTGAATATGTTCGGTAGAGCACCTAGAAGTTGCATGGTCTGTGGAATTAGTGTCCACATGTAACATGCATACCTGTGTTGCTCAAGCTGGACATTCTCATGGTTAACTACACAACTAATATCAAGACTGATTCGGTCGCTGTCTTTTCACCCTCAGAAACACAAGTCGGTGTAGACGTGCCATGATAAAAAGCTATGATTTCATGTTGACCAATGTCACCTATGGTACCAACATCACTATCTGTTTGAACTAATTTATGTTAAAAATGATAGCTGTCACGATTATGTTTCTGTGACGCACGTGATGTTTTCTTGAACTACACTTTGAAGTACCTCAAAAAACGCTGATGTCTTTTTCATTTTAGTTAGACCATTGAAGTCTCTAGTTCACACACGGGGGCTGATTCATGGCATTATTTGTGCCGAAAAACGGGGATTTGTGCACCATTCTGCCTGCAAATCCCCATTTGTTAAACAGGGATTTGCGGGCAGAATGGCGCACAAATCCCCGTTTTTCGGCACCGTTAATTCCATGAATCAGCCCCATGGTCTTTTTAATTAAGTGTATACTAATTAATATATGTGCTTTTTGATACCGATGTGACTGTGATCAATACAGCTGAGTGCAATTTAATATCACTCAAAGGAGTATTCATTCCACTACCCGAGTGCAGGGAAGTTAGGTAGCTGGTGGTGTTTCTGTTCTTTAAATATATACTCTTCCTCACACGAAAAAAAGAGGAAAAACCCATGCTCAAAAACGATTAAACTAACATGATACAGCAGGCCATGTGTCAATGGTTTATGGTAAAATATGAGTAAGTATCAGGATAGCATGGCCATGGCATGTAGATGGCGAATGAGAGTTCTCAGCAGCTGACATGTTCATACCTGTCCCCGCTGGGAATGCCTAGGCTATATGTGGCAGATGCACTGATTAGCAGGAACCTTACAATATATCCATGGTCCCATGACCTTAGGAGGTGCCTTTGTACTCAGCAAATTAAAAGCAATCCTTGATATGCCTGTTGCTGGGGTGGCAGCACCATTGAGTGGCATGTGCATTTGGTGTGGCTCCACTGTACCCAATGTGTGTCACAGGTATCACACTCTGAGATGTCCATATTCCCCCATCCCGAGGAGTGCTGTCATTTTACATGTGTTGTCTGTGGTACGTGGGGCTTAACGCCTTTCACATTTGGTGGCCCCTACCCATGAGCCACAAGTTAGATCATGCGCCCCATGCTTTGTTTGTACAGCAGCAGAGATATTGTGTAGTAAGAATTATATGTCTATGGCCAACAACCTTCCAGCACAACACCTTTCATCATGTATTTTATCGGTTGGTATACATGTCAACGCAAGGCCAGGGAAGTGAAGGTTGTAGGCCTAACAGTACATATGTAACTCATTATTGCCATGGTGGCGTTGGGTTGTTATTCACCTTTCTTTCATGCACCTCTGCACATAGGGGACATACATTGTATAAAGCATGTTAGTTCTACATTGCAGCTTTTGGTGATGTCTCCACATGTGAGATGCGATGGCTTTTACTCAGCATGAGTATGTACATCTTTACTTGTGTGAGCTCAAGGCCTTTGCCCTGTGTTGTCAGTATACAGCTGATAGGCATGTTCCCCATTGATGGCCATGTCAAACATTGGTACATCCTTACTTGTTGGAGATTCGTATATGCTAGTGACACCCATGCATTCTTATGAGGTTCTCGTTTGTATGCTAATGTACATTTCATTTTTTTATGGGGCACAATCTGTCTGTTTTTCTCTCAAGTGCATCCCCATGCAGCAACATGTGCGGTTACCAGACATTTGGTCGAAAAAAATTGGTCGAAAACCAAATGGTCGAATTTTTTATTTTTTTATTTTCACCCCTTTTTTTTTTTTTGGGGGGGGGGGCACCCCGTTTTTTTTCTAAAAACCCATTTTTGTAAAAAACGAAAACCCGAAAAATAAATATATAATTAAAAAAAAAATTCTACCATTTGGTTTTCGACCAAATTGCATCGACCAAATATCATTCGACCAGTTTTAGGTCGACCAAATGTCTGGACACCAACATGTGCTTTCATGCTGGTGTTTTTGTACATCTTCATATGGAGCACTTGGCAGGACTTCAGTCCTTTGTTAAGTGTAGTCCATGCCCAGGATCCTTTGTTAAACATCCATGATGTTGCCGACATACCTGTGATGCAGGTCATACGGCATGGTGCATGGCATGCATCATGTGGCTTAGCCACTGTGGGTTGTCATGTGCATGTTTATGTGGCTGGTAGGTAGCAATGACTCATGTGATATTCATGGGTCATGTGAAAGGGAGAAATAACATTATTTGAGGTGCTGGGGCATGATCACATGTACTGTTTAGTTGTTGGAAATGTGTGTGCACACATGATGGGGCTTTGCAACGTGTGTACTGCAGTTAATATACTGTGATACTACAAGTTGTGCTGGTGCCATTTCTGGTAGTGGTGTATAGCTCACACATGCCACATGGTGTAGATCCATAAAGGTTTCCATTGGACACATATACACTGACATGACAACGCTTTACCTTGTGTAACCATGTATGGATTGTGTATGACATGTTCTACCTGTGACATTTCTCCTGCAATTACATTGTACATAGTTTCACAAACATTTGTAGTGATCTATGCATATCTGTATATGTATGTTTTCAAAAAAATCTTTTTAATTGTTAGTGGATGTGGGGTGTCCCCTCATTGGTCTCTGGCTTGGCTCTACGCCTATCTTGTATGTTCACATCTGACCTGTGAAAGAGGTACTGTTTTTTAATTCCTAATGCCTAGGCACTATGCTTGTCTTCTCTGTGGCATTACGGTGTGATTTATCAGTGTGATTTGTCTATATTAACTACCACATTGTGGACTGGTGTGATGATTTCTGTACTTGGGATATGTGTTCAGTGTCTCCATGTTCCAACAGGGTGCATGGACCATTTTTTGCTGCCTTTGCATCTAGGTAAGTGGACCTGTGCCACATCTTAGGGAGCTGTGTTTGTTTGCTCTGCATAAAGGCACTTTATTCTTGTAAATGTGGTGGTGGTGGTTGGCTGCTCGAGAGTGAAATGTGGGTAGTGACTAGTGGGATAGATCTTTATTTTTTGTATGTATTAATTGCAAACCTTGCTTCAGCGGAGCAAGGGTTAACTTTGTAAGTTATAGGAAATTGTGCACATACATGGATGGCAAAATCAATGGATCTATACAAGGGAGGGGTAACTGACAATGGGGGACTTCAGTTAATTTTGCAGCAAGTGGTGTATAAGGAACCAGGTGGTGAAACTGGGGGTATGAGTTGGCCCTAACTCAGCTTGCGTCGAGACTGGGAGGGTGTCTAGAAGTAGGTGTTGGGGAGTAGCTATTACTGGAAGATGAGCATTGTGTGGTCATTCCTGAGAGGTAGAAGTGAGATTGTGAGTCAGCTGTTGAGGGTGAGGATGCTCCGGCGTCTAGGTGAATAGACAGAAACTGCCAATGTCCTTGTGTTTTCCTTCCTGATCCAAGAAAGCTCAATTTAGCCGATGTCTTTGGTTCTGGCACATTGTAGTCCTCAAGAGGTCAGATGTAATACTCACAGCCACTTGGGGACTTGAGAGAGACAGCATTTAGATGCTGTTGGTGGATTTGAATGTGAACATTATTTTATCTGGAAGCTGAAGTTGTACAGTGAGGCTGGTGGTGATGTGGTCTGAATTACATAATCTTTGAAGTACAATGCTGATGCATGTGGGAACCATTTCAGGGGTGCCAAGGTGGTGGCCAGAATCCCTTCCAGGTGGACAGTGGCACAATCCAGGAGGGAGTGGAGCAAGGCTTGAACCATAAATCTGATTTTTTTCAGAGATATAGGAATTGATTGTCCTTACAAATTAAAGTTGTTTCAATATTGTATTTCTGTCCATTGCTATATGCTCCTTGAAGGAGAAGGGTCCATCATTCTTAGGCTCACTGTGCATACTGCAGGTGGTTAGGTAGTGCCAGTCTCTCATGTGACGGCTACCACACCTGACTGTTTGGCCCTGACCCTTACTTTCCTTTCTTCAATGTTTAATCACAGGGCATCACTCAGCCGGTTCTGTGAAGGAAAGGACAAACATAGTAAATGCCAAATCCTGCGGTGACAGCTTTGAATACGGAGGACCCACAACCAGATCACACGCTCCTCAACCATCAGGTGAGCTTCTTGACATTGTTTGGCAACAAATATGTCTCCCTACAGCTCAAGCACACCAGCTGCACTCATTGCCAACAACACTGTTCACAGGTAAATTCGTGGGAATAACATTGCTTCCACCTCCCATCTCCAAAGCAACATCCATCAGTACATGAGGAGTGATATTCCCAAACATTCACTCAGCAAACAACCACACAACATACATTATCTACATGAATGTCAAACACAACTTGAACACCAACTTCATGACTGAGACCTGTTTGGAATCCACCTCCACCGAGATCTAAGATGTCCTCATACCCATTGGCTACAGTACTCTATGCACACAGTTTAGAAAAGATGGCCAGAAGCAAACCTATCATTCACATGGCTTCTTGGACAGACACCCACATGTATATCCCCAAGGTATGCTCATGCAAAGTGCTCTCCTACCACTTCCTGCTTTCTGTAACATAACACAATGATATTCATAAAAGCAAAACTTCCTTATAATGGTTCACTACACAGACATGTTTGCCACAATGGGTGTCACGTTTACCAACAACATTTGCCACTATGACTTGGACATTACCGGGAAAGGAAGACACAAGTACTTGAAGGATGGTCTCCATGGGCTTCTCAACACACTGTCATTAACACAGTACTCAAAAGAAGCACAAATCAGAAAAGGTTGTATGCCCATTTGCATCATCAACAGGGTTCAAACCCCCATTCATGCCTCGCCAATCACTCTCAAGAGATGTGGCCATCTGACTGTTCTCTTTGACATTAGTCACACCACGCAAGTCAAGCACACCCATTGGAATGTCAGCAAACTAGCCCCCTGATCATTCCAGACCTGCGCAGTGTAACAAGTGATGTAAACCTGTGCAATAACACACACACATGGGCAAATGTCAGTGAAGCATGGCAGGACTGCAACTCGCTTCAACAAAATGTCAAGTACACTCTTATAATCAAAATCAAGCACCATGTCCATGTGAAACAGCACACCCTCCCACCTTAACCTTCCATATCACAGTGCACTATAGAGGGCCCCCTTTACAAAGTATGCTTCGGAAAAGATGGCATGACTTGTGAAGTATCCTGTACAACATCCAGGTTCACCCAGCTCTGCGAAGTGTGTGAAACCCACAGAAGTCTTATCGCCAAAGCCAGATACTGGTTGGCTGAACAATGCCAAACCTAACAGGTAAGGTAGAGCCCTCTTCAATGGCACCATGAATTACACCATGCCATTCTCCATACTACCTATATCATGCTTCAACTACACATCAAGTACCATGACTGGTAATCTTCTACAAGGCCATCAGGATGCACCTGGACATATTGATATTGATATTTTATTTCTATTATTTCTATCGCACTCGTACACAAGTGTTTCAGAGCATGACAAGGCAAGGGAGGGGAACAGGGGAGAACAAAACAGCGATCTTACTAGGCCCAGTGACATTGAGAACACGCAAGTGCATGGGAGAGTGGGAGGGGAAAAGTTTATGGAAGGGGGAGAAGTGGAAAATCGAAGAAGAGGAGAAACAGATAAATAACAATAAATAAATAATAAAGGCAACAAACAGTGGTAGTTCAGCCAGCAATTTGCAAGTGCTAGGTTTAAGGCAGCAGACAGGGTAGGTCTGATTAGTGCAGGAAGAAAAGGGGGGCTGTATGGGTACAGATACAGACCTCAGTGCAAGGGGTGGCCCGGAGGCAGTTCGGGAGGGTAGCGGGCTGGGCAGGTACCTGGGCCCGGAGGACAGAGGGTGGCCAGGTGCACGGTGCCAAGAGAGAAAAGATCAGCAGGGGAGCGGGGAGCAAAGGCAGAAGAAAAGAGGAAGGTCTTGAGGTGCTTCCGGAACCGGAGATGGTTCTCCTCAAGTTTGGCAGGGAGGCTGTTCCAGAGGGAGGCCCCAGCCGAGGACAGAGATCTACCCCCAGCTCATTTCTTTGAAATACAACTGACCCTGAGGGAGTTAGAGGTAGAGGAGCGAAGAGTTCGAGAGGGGAGGTATTTGCAGAGGGATAGCTGAAGGGATTTTGGACCCAGGCCCCAGAAAGCCTTGTGGACAATGCAGAGTGTTTCGAATTTAATCCTTGCATCCACTGGGAGCTAATGGAGAGATTTCAGAGCAGAAGAGATATGTTCCCTGGGCTTGAGGCCAAGGGCAAGTCTTGCAGTCCTCTTCTGGAATAGTTGCAGAGGGCAGAGAGTAGAGACAGGTAGATTTAGAAAGAGGCTGTTACAATAGTCGAACCTAGAGAGAACCAGAGCTTGGGATACCATGAGCTTCTGGGCGAAGGTGTCATGATGCCTACCTCTAAGGAGCCAGGCCGGGCCCAGCAACCCCAGAGGCAGACATCATTCACTCCTGGGAAGTCTCAGCGGGCCCAAGTCGGGGCCCTTTGGACTCAGTCCTGGCGCCGTGGGCGCCAGGCTCGTAGTGGACCCCAGTCCTGGCGCCTTAGGCGCCAGGCTCATAAAGGAGGATTTATATGTAAGTGCTTGGGTGCACACTTACCTGATGCAGACCTTGCTGCTTCATCCAGGCCCTCTTGAGGCCTGGATGGGACTACTTTACCTGTGGGACTACTTTCCACCCGGGTGTGGTCGGGGAAGGATACATACCAGATTGGTGGAAGGATACATACCAGGAACTTCTTCCAAAGCTATTTAAACCCCACCCGAACAGCCACACGTGCTTCGCGTTGTTCTGCACCCAACAGCTGGACGCTCACCGTGTCAGCTCCTGCATTCTGACTTCAGCCACGCCTGCCAGCACCCTGGAACACCTGCAAGGGGAGAAAGGAAGAGAATAGGAGAAGAAAAGCCCTTACCTGCTAAATCTGCATCCCGGAGTCATTTCTCCAACGGCCCTGAAAAGGAAGACATCATTTTAAAGGCATTTTGTTTCGATTGCTGCAGCGCTGCATTTTACTCACCTTTGCAAGGCGCTTCCATCTTCAGCAGCGATCTTCCGGATTCAGCTACGCCCCGGCGCCTAGAGGAATAAAGACAAGAACAAAGGTGAGAGGGAGAAAAGGAATAAGGAAAGCTCAGTTTCCTTTTAAGTCTTACCTGTTGGATTATTCCCACTGCATTTCGGGTCCTGCCGCTTCCTGGCATCTCCGGACCCCGGCCCCTATGGGGAAAAAGGACAAAGACATTGAATGAGCGAATGCAAAGACATTACCTGAGCGCTCATCCAGAACTGTTTCACTTCGGGTCGGCGCCATATCTCCGGCATACCGAACCCCGGCCCCTATGGGGAAAAAGACATAAGAATTAAACGCTTACTGCAACCAGACTACGAACATTATTAAGGCTTGAACTTTTGGACAGAACTTATACTGCGTCTTACCTGAACAGTCAAGCTTACCTGAACACTAATCCTCATTCCAGTGAAGTAACTGGGTTTCAACGCGCCCCTGCATCAGAAGCAGGATGGAGAATTCTTCCTTCCAGATCCTAAGGAGGATATTCCTGCGAGCCTGAGAAGCTAGAGTCCATCTTTGGAGTCCGGCGCCCCACCTTGAGGAAGCATCAGCACCCGAAGCCGCGCCTCCGTGGGAATCAGGTGAGCGTTACAGAACGCGAAGCCGTACAATAATCTCCCACCCGGGCGCTATGGAGACTTCCGAGACAGATCAGCTGGCCCAGCTTTTAGGGGAATTACGGGCAGAAGTGCATTCAGCCCGCCAGGAGACTAACGCTCTCAGAAGGGAACTAATCCTATCCAAGGAGAGAACTGATGATCTGGCCAAAAGGCTATTGCAGGGCCAGGCAGGACACACGCCTTTACCTGAGTCTGGAAGCACTTCTACATCAATGGGTTCGAATAACCCGGTACAAATCAATCTACCTGGACACATGCCTTTGGCCCCGCCAGAACGTTTTGCGGGGGATCCCAGGAAATATGCTGTTTTTATGAACCAATGCCGTTTACACTTTTTATGCAGGCCCGGGGCCTTCCCCAACGACCAGACCAAAGTAGCCTTTGTACTATCTTACCTCAGTGGCTGTGCTGCCGATTGGTCTATTCCATTGGTAAATCAGGATGATCCCATTCTCCGGGATTTCCAGGGCTTCCAGACCAGCATGGAAAGATTGTTCGCTCGACACGCGCAGGGACAGGCCCTTGACGACGAACTGTTGTCCTTACGACAAGGTAATCAGGATCTTTTGTCTTATATTGCCACCTTTAATAGACTGGTTGTGGAAACCGGATGGCCTGAAGATAAAATGATCACATTGTTTCATCGAGGCCTGCGCGGAGAGCTTAAGGATGTTATAGCTCAGATAGTAGATCCACCCCAGGCCTGCGCAGACTACATTGATTTAGTGGTTCAACTTGATCACAGACTTCAAAATAGAAAAGCAGATCGGCTCAAGTACGAAACCAGAGTACCCATCAAGACCCACGTTAACTCCAAGAGTAGTGACATTTCCGAACCTATGCAAATTGGCAGTGTTAAAGGACCTTTAACGCAGAAGGAGCGAGAGAGAAGGCGACAAATGCAACTTTGCTTGTATTGCGGGACTTCCGGTCACTTTCTTCGAAGTTGTCCGGTTAAACCACCCAAAAAGGTGGTTGGAGCCACTGATAACGAGTTACTGACACCTGGTTCGGGAAACGACCAAGCCCGACAAGCGTAGGGGTCCGCTTGCCGAGCTTGAAAACAAACTCTTTGACGTCGCATTTTGTCATGCCAATGGTGCTTGTGAACCCAAAACAGCCTCAGCAGTTACATGCTATAAAAGCATACATCGACAGTGGAGCTATTGGAAATTACATAGACCGAGAATTGGCTTCCAGGATTAAGCTTCCTCTCCGCCCGAAAGTAACCCAAGATGTAATTACGACAGTTGATGGAACCGAAATAGCCTCTGGGCCTGTAACGCATTCCACTGTTGAAATCACACTGGTGGGTCAGGATGGACATCGGGAAGCAATCGTGTTTGACGTGATCAAGGCCCCACAATTTCAAGTACTTCTTGGAATCCCTTGGTTAGAAACACATAATCCAAGAATAGACTGGCGAGCAAAGAAGATCACTTTTCCTGATTGTGAACCAACTTGTTATCCAAGAAATCCAGCTATGGGTCTGGCCTCTGCAACCTCCACCCCTGTACAGCTACCATCTGAATACCAAGAATTCCAAGACGTTTTTCAGAAAGAGCAGGCTAACACCTTACCTCCCCATCGATCTTACGATTGCCAAATCGACTTGGTACCCAATGCTCCACTACCTTGCAGTAGGATTTACGCTCTTACTGAACCTGAGAACCTGCATTTGCGTCAGTATCTGTATCAATATCTGGCCAATGGCTTCATTCGCCCGTCAAAGTCTCCAGTCTCTTCAGCTTTGTTCTTCGTACCTAAGAAGGAAGGAGACCTTAGGACCTGTATTGACTACCGCGCCCTAAATCAGATAACGATTAAGAATCGTTACCCTCTGCCCTTGATACCTGAGCTCATCGACCAAGTAAAAGATGCTCGTGTGTACACCAAGCTAGATCTCCGAGGAGCTTACCATCTGGTGTGTGTAAAAGAGGGCGACGAGTGGAAGACTGCATTCCGCACCAAATTCGGGCTTTTCGAATACCAAGTAATGCCCTTTGGTTTGTGCAACGCACCTGCCGCCTTTCAGTACTTCATGAATGATGTTTTACGGGAACTTATCGATGTTTGTGTCGTCGTTTATATTGATGACATCCTGGTGTACTCCTCCTCAGAATCCGATCACAGAAAACATGTCAGGGCAGTTCTTGAGAAATTGCGCCAGCACAGACTATTTGCCAAGCTCAAAAAGTGTGTTTTTCATACCACCGAAGTGGAGTTTCTCGGATTCATCCTGACACCTCAAGGAGTCCGAATGGACTCGCGGAAAGTGGACGCCATTCTCAAATGGCCGTCCCCTAGCTCTGTGAAGGGAGTACAAAGCATGCTTGGCTTTGCCAACTTCTATCGAAGGTTCATCCCGGAGTTTTCTCAAACTGTTCAACCCATCACAGCTCTCCTAAAGAAAAATAAACGCTTCCAATGGACTCTTGAGGCCGAACAAGCCTTTCAGGACCTGAAAACCAAATTCACCTCTGCACCTGTTTTGAAGCACCCACACCCAGATCTCCCTTACATCGTGGAAACCGATGCATCCAGTTCGGCCATGGGAGCTGTCCTGTCACAAAGAGACACAGACACCAACCAACTACACCCAGTAGCCTTTTGGTCCAGAAAATTCTCGCCACCTGAGATCAACTACGCAATTACGGACAAAGAACTACTGGCTATTAAATCGGCCTTCAAGGCTTGGCGTCACTATCTCCTTGGAGCTAGACACACCATCACCGTCATTACGGACCACAGAAATTTGCAATATTTAAAGACGGCCAAAGCTCAATCTTCACGACAACTCCGATGGGCCTTATTCTTTGCGGAATTTGATTTTGTAATTACCTATCGCCCTGGCTGCAAGAATGGTAAAGCAGACGCCTTATCCCGGATTGGCATGGAGGAGCCCAATTCAAGTATAGAACCTGTGCCAATCATACCTGAACAAAGACTTTTGGGCTTAATTTCATTGCAAACCTTGGAGGACATCCAAACTCAAGTAAAACAACTTTTAGACTCTTCAGCCTTACTGGAATGGAGTCAAAAGGGTCCTCACTTCACAGTCAAGGATGATTTACCCTACTTCCAGGAGCGGTTGTTTCTGCCAAGTAAAGAATTGCAGGAACTTGTCATCACCCGTCATCACGAATCATTAATGGAAGGACACCCTGGCATCGCGAAAACAGAAGAAAAGATCAAACTCCACTTCTGGTGGCCCTCTTGGAGAAAAGACATAAAGTCTTTTGTGTTATCTTGCGGAATTTGCGCCCAAAATAAGAGTCAAAAGAAAAGGCCTGCCGGTTTACTTCAACCTTTGGACATTCCACCAGCACCTTGGCACACCTTGTCAATGGACTTTATAACTGACCTGCCTCCTTGTGGTGGTTACAACACTATCCTCGTAATAGTGGATCTGTTCTCCAAGATGGCCCATTTCATCCCTCTAAGAGGATTGCCGTCAGCTTCCACCTTGGCCAAGGAATTTATGGAGAATATAGTGCGCATACATGGTTTCCCTTCTATATTAGTCTCAGATCGTGGAAGTCAATTCATCTCCCATTTTTGGAAGAAATGTTGCCAACTGGCACAAATAGATGTGTGCTTATCCACCAGCCACCACCCCCAGACCGACGGACAAACCGAGAGAACCAATCAGACTCTCGAGCAATATCTTCGGTGCATGTTACACCAATCCGAGTTAAATTGGAAAGACATCCTTTGGATTGCAGAATACGCATACAATAATTCAGTGCATTCTGGAACCGGACAGACTCCTTGTTATATCTTATATGGTCACCATCCTCGGACCTCTGACCTAGATCCACCTCTGACCCTGGAAATGCCAGCGGTAAATCACTTACATTCCACAATCACCCGAGCCTTCATAGAGGCTACAACGCATTTACAGCAAGCCAAGAAAAGGTATAAAGAAAACGCTGATGTGCATCGAAGTAAAACTCCTCCTTACCAAGTAGGAGATCAGGTATGGCTGGCAACTAAACATTTACCCCTCAGGGGCCCGCGAACTTTTAGTCCCAGATTCATTGGACCTTAACCCATCAAGGCTATTATCAACCCGGTGGCCTTTAAACTCGATTTACCATCCAATATGCGGATTCATCCCGTTTTTCACGCATCTCTTCTGAAACCGGTACAACCCGGAACCAGACTGTCTGAACCTCCAGATCCTATCCAAATTGATGGAGAATTAGAATTCGAAGTGAAGGACATTTTAGATTCCAAAATAGTGAGGTCGAAACTCTTCTATCTAGTTGACTGGAAAGGATATGGACCTCAGGAAAGATCTTGGGAACCCAGTAACTTTGTTCACGCACCACGATTAATACAAAGATTCCATCGGAGATTCCCACACAAACCAAAACCCCCGGAGGAAAAGACCTTGGGAGGGGCCTTGAGGGGGGGTACTGTCATGATGCCTACCTCTAAGGAGCCAGGCCGGGCCCAGCAACCCCAGAGGCAGACATCATTCACTCCTGGGAAGTCTCAGCGGGCCCAAGTCGGGGCCCTTTGGACTCAGTCCTGGCGCCGTAGGCGCCAGGCTCATAGTGGACCCCAGTCCTGGCGCCTTAGGCGCCAGGCTCATAAAGGAGGATTTATATGTAAGTGCTTGGGTGCACACTTACCTGATGCAGACCTTGCTGCTTCATCCAGGCCCTCTTGAGGCCTGGATGGGACTACTTTACCTGTGGGACTACTTTCCACCCGGGTGTGGTCGGGGAAGGATACATACCAGATTGGTGGAAGGATACATACCAGGAACTTCTTCCAAAGCTATTTAAACCCCACCCGAACAGCCACACGTGCTTCGCGTTGTTCTGCACCTAGCAGCTGGACGCTCACTGTGTCAGCTCCTGCATCCTGAGTTCAGCCACGCCTGCCAGCACCCTGGAACACCTGCAAGGGGAGAAAGGAAGAGAATAGGAGAAGAAAAGCCCTTACCTGCTAAATCTGCATCCCGGAGTCATTTCTCCAACGGCCCTGAAAAGGAAGACATCATTTTAAAGGCATTTTGTTTCGATTGCTGCAGCGCTGCATTTTACTCACCTTTGCAAGGCGCTTCCATCTTCAGCAGCGATCTTCCGGATTCAGCTACGCCCCGGCGCCTAGAGGAATAAAGACAAGAACAAAGGTGAGAGGGAGAAAAGGAATAAGGAAAGCTCAGCTTCCTTTTAAGTCTTACCTGTTGGATTATTCCCACTGCATTTCGGGTCCTGCCGCTTCCTGGCATCTCCGGACCCCGGCCCCTATGGGGAAAAAGGACAAAGACATTGAATGAGCGAATGCAAAGACATTACCTGAGCGCTCATCCAGAACTGTTTCACTTTGGGTCGGCGCCATATCTCCGGCATACCGAACCCCGGCCCCTATGGGGAAAAAGACATAAGAATTAAACGCTTGCTGCAACCAGACTACGAACATTATTAAGGCTTGAACTTTTGGACAGAACTTATACTGCGTCTTACCTGAACAGTCAAGCTTACCTGAACACTAATCCTCAATCCAGTGAAGTAACTGGGTTTCAACGCGCCCCTGCATCAGAAGCAGGATGGAGAGTTCTTCCTTCCAGATCCTAAGGAGGATATTCCTGCGAGCCTGAGAAGCTAGAGTTGAGGGGCCCATCCTGTTCATCTTTGGAGTCCGGCGCCCCACCTTGAGGAAGCATCAGCACCCGAAGCCGCGCCACCGTGGGAATCAGGTGAGCGTTACAGAAGGAGAGGAAAGGCAGAGTACCTCTGAGGAGGTGCAGTAGGAAATTTGACTTTTTAGAGACCTCAGAGATGTGGGCGAAGAAGGAAAGGGTGGAGTCAAAAATGACCAAAAGGTTCTTAGCCTCGCAGGTGGGGGTAGGAGGAGGGCCAAGGGAGGCCGGCCAGAGAGTGAGGGGAAAGGATGGTGAAGGTGTGCCGATGAGGAGGATCTCCGTCTTGCTGGCATTCAGACAAAGATCCTTGGTGGCACACCAATCTTGAATGGCAGTTAGGCAACCAGAGATGAGAGAGGGAGAGGAGGTGGCAGAGGGCAGCCTGAAAATGAGTTGAATGTCATCAGCGTAGCACTGTAAATTTGAGCAGAAAGTGGCAATGCAGTGGGCGAGAGTTTTCAGGTATTGGTTGAAAAGCCAGGGCAAGAGGTTAGACCCCTGGGGAACACCACAGGTAGAGAGAAAGATAGATGAAACGAAGGACCCAAGTTGGACATGGGAGGGTCGATCTGAGAGGAAAGAGGTCAGCCAGGCCAGAGCCTGATCAGTGATACCCAGGTTTTCACGGAGACGGTTGAGCAGGATGGTGAGGTTGACCGTGTCGGAGGCAGAAGAGAGATCGAGGAGGATGAGGACAGAGGGAATGTTAGAGTCAAGGTTGGAGAGCAGATCTTCACGGATGTTCAGGAGAGCAGTTTCCATGCTTCCGGCAGCTCTGAAGCCAGACTGGTGGTCATGGAGACAGCCAACAGAATTGGAATGAAGGTTAAGCTGAGAATGGCCAACTTTTACAGGAGTTTGCCCTGAAAGGGAGTAATGGAAATTGGGTGATAGTTAGCTGGACAAGAAGCATCAGCTGTGGGTTTCTTGAGAAGAGGATGCACAAGGGAGTGCTTCAGAGGGGAGGGGAAGGATCCTGAGGCAAAGGAGTGATTGCAAAAATCAGCAAGGGCTGGTGCGAGGGTGTCAATGTGGTCGTTGATGGTTTTAGAGGAACAGGAATGAACCTGTTTAGATGAGACTTTCATAGATGGGACTTGTCTAGCGACCTTGTCAGGGGAGAAAAGAGGAAAGGACGAGAAGGATGGTGGGGGGTGGCTAAAGGAGGGTCAGCCAGCACAGATGGAGAGGGGAGAGGAGGGGTTGAGATGGCGAAGGTGGACAGGATGTCCTGGGTTTTTTAAATGAAGTGAGTGGCAAGGGCATTGCAAAGAGCCTGGGAGGCAACAGGAGGGGTAGAGACTGCAGCAAGGATGGCCAGCTCTTGCAGATTTTAAAGAGTTCAGCCGAGTTGTTAGATGCCGCAGGGACACAAGCTTGAATGTGGACTCTCTTCTTGGTGAGGACAGAGAGTCGGTATTGCCTTTGTAGCAGGCGACAGGCCAGTTTGTCAGAGGATGAACAGGAAGTCCTCAATTTCCTCTCAGCCGCCCTACACTTACGTTTAAGTTCAGCTAGGTCAGAGTCGTACTAGGAATTGCACTTGACTTTGGACTTCAAACGAATCCTCATGACAGGGGCAAGAGCATCAAGAGTATCAGAAATTGAAGAGTAGAGCAGAGACAGGGCTGTGTCAGGATGTGAGACAGCCAAAGGTGGAGGGGGGGAAGTGGCGCCAAAAGCCTCAACTGACACACGCTTCATGGGCCGGATGTCCGAGAAGGTAGACATAGGCATGGACACAACTACAGATACTGCGACACAAATCCCATTGTACACATAACCTACTGACTGGACAACTTTCAATACACTCACCGTAGAGGACAAGACAGCAAGTGTACATTCACTCAAGACAGCATCGTACACATTGTGATAGTGAGAGGTGGTTATGATAGCTGCCACATGGATGATGTGTGTGTGCTTTAAGATGTGGACATGTATGCATGTTGTTTGTGCACTTTGTGATGTGATTGGCTCTTAGTTACTTATCATGTAGGTTGGGGTCATTCACACTTCGTAGTCCCCCTTTTAGGTCTGTGTCCTGTTTGTGTAGTGAGTCATTAACTCTGTTACCAACATTGAGTGGCAGCATTAACTTCGTAGGGTTGGTTTGTTTGGTGAGGTGGCACTGACTGGCAGCATTGGCCTGCTGTGTGGGGTTGTTTTATTTATCTGGCAGCGTTGGCGTGCTAGGATTGGGTTGTTTGATGAGGGGGCACTGACTAGCATAATTGGGCTTGTGGGAGTGGGTTGTTTGGTGAGGGGGCACTGATTAGCAGCATTGGGCGCGCGGGGGCATGGTGTTTGGTGATAGGGCACTGACGGGTAGTGTTGGCCTGGTGGGGGCAGCATGTTGATTGAGGAGTAGTCTATAATGGTACCACTCAGCTGCTGGCTTCGCCTGTTTAGCACTATCTATGAAATCACCCCTCACTGTGCTGTCTTTGCATGTTTAGTGTGGCCATTATGCTGCTGAAATTAGGACCAAGGAACAGTAAGGGGCTGTGCTGGGGGGAGTGCTGTGGGTGTGTATAATGCTATGCTGTTTACTTTGCGCTTGCGGGTTTAGCACTGATCTTTCCCTGTGTTGCGTGATGCTGACACTTTGCACTATTTTTGTGCTTTCTTTGTGATTCAGGTTCGATCTCTACAACTAATGCAACTATAAAACAGAAATCCAAATACACATTTCGCAACAGGTCCCATCACTCGGAGACTTCCATCCTCAAACTCATCCCCTCCTTCCCAGAGACAAAGGAAGGCAGCGCAAAATAAGTGTCATGACACGTCCAAATCCAGCAAGATCCAATGCTGTGTTCCCAACAGAGATGTTTATTTCTGTGAAAGGTTGCATCTTCTCATTCCCAGTGAGCAGAGGAGGCTCTCTGTTGTTTAGTGTCGGGATATCTGCGCCAGGGATGGAATGGGGCCTACAATCGGTCCAGCAACTAATGCAATAGAGGCCCACAAACACACATTGCAATTCGTTACTAGCCCGAACATTACTATGTTTGTTCAAATATGTTGCACATAATTCCTTTGAAAAAATATTTGTTTGGTAACATTGGTTTAAACTAGTGTAGCATCTTTTGAAACCGGCCCACTGGCCAATAAATGTGGCTCATTCCGTCACAAAAACTGGCGCATGTTAGAATCATGAGCTGAGACTTCAGGCATTGCGCGGTTGCCCTACAAGCCAGTCCGAGCCTGTTCTCCACTCCCAATCTGTACATCCTAGATGTGGCGGCCTTTTGTATTCTATAATGTTCCCCTCGCTTTCCTTGTTTCCCACTTATGAAGGGAAGAGTGCTGCTCTCTGGGATATTATTCAGTCTTTGGTATTTTGGAATGCAGGTTAGTTACCTCACCACTTTTCCTGACAGGGGGCAGCCATTTTGCTAACATGTCTTTTTGGTTCAGAACACCTTTTGTGTGTGTACTTGTGTTGGATTCTGAGAAAGGCTTGGAGAGTAGTATTTTCAAAATTTAAAGCTTTCGGGATATTATCAATTATCTCCAGGGAATGTTTAACTTTTCCTCAGCTTCATTAAGCGTGATTGCATATTAATGGAAGTCACTTTGTCATGGTAAATCATACTTCATTTGGCAGTTATTCATTTGAATGTGTAGTCCTCTCATGGAGTATGCACTAAAAGAAGGCCCCATCTAGTATTCATCTTGAATGAACGCTAGTTCTCAGCTACTGAATGACACGGATCGGCTTTATCATCTTCATTGAACGATCAGGCCTGGTCTCTCCTCCAACACCTAGGCTTTTCACTGAACCTGAGCAAGTCTTACATGGCTCCAACACGTGATTTATCCTTTATAGAAATACAGATTTAGACAAATTTGGGCAAGAACTTAATTCTGTTTCCAGAATAATCAAGTTGATTTCACATTTGAATTGACTGCTTGATGAATCAGTGGTTCCAAAAGATTGTTAAAGGGCATGAAGGGACATGTCATCAAATGAGTTTGTGAGAGCATGGAAAGGCTCAACATGTATTAGTCAGTCTCATAGTTTATGTTCACTTGCAGCCTTGCTCTGGAAGGACAAACCTAAATAGGTGTGTGAGTATAAGCGAGAGAAAGCACTGTACCCAGATGCCCCACTGGCTAAAGTGTAAGCTCCTGTGGTGGATCAATTAAGATGTCATATCCTTGGTACGTCTCCTGCCCCCCCACCCCCCAACCCAGTAGTACTATGACCTCCAGCTAAGTGGTTTGGGGAGTTACTTTGGGCACATCCTCCTTCCAAAGTCCATGGTCTAAGAGGGAAGCCATCTGTTCCTTCAATTGGATGCAAAGTAGGTGTAGAAACCACACCCTGGAATGTAGAGGGCTGGCTGACCCTTCGCCTCAGAATAGAACTGCGTACACCAAAGAGATCAAAGCCTACAGTGCAGAGATCAGGAAGGCCAAAACATCCTTCCACTGAAACAGAATCTCCAATGCCCCCAACACCAGCATGGAAATCCACAAAATCCTCTCAGAATTCAAGGCCCCTCTCTGCACATCCCCCGCCCCACACCCAAGCACTATGTGACGTCCTCTCTGACCACAACCACACCATGGTAATGGAAACAAACCACACCATCAGCTCTACATTAGCAGTGCGTCCCAGCTCTACATAGGTCGCTAGCAGGGACTTAGCCACCCCTACTTAACTCGTATCGGATAAAATTCACCCACGCATTCTAGATTCATCTGACCAACCACTCATACCTCAGACTTCGGTCCTTCAAGGGCGTACACCAACAGCGCTATGAGGCCATACCAATGGCACTAGGCACTAAACAAATGACAAATTACTTTGCATTACATGTTTTGGCCATTTGGTGGTTTCCCTCCCTAATCATAGGGAATCATATCCAGATGCATTTGGAAACCACTAAAGCATTGTCATATGTAGATCATCATGGTGGCATATACTCTTGTGTTTTATATTTATCATATAGGTCAGTTGGGTATGTATAAAAAAATAGTGCAGTCTGCCCCTTTCTCTCACTACCTTCCAAACCATTTGAATGAGGAGGCTAACAAACACTATCGAATGACCCTTCCCTCACAAAACATATGCTTGGATCCAGTTAGTCAGGAGATTTATAAAAGGTGGCTTGCCATTGGCTGTAGAATATTGATAAACTGTGAGATCTCACTCCTTCCTCTGTCTTGATACAGCCCTTCCAAACAAGGCATTTTTCTTCCCTCGAGCAGAAAGTCTGTTGTTGATTTTAGTACCATTTCTATTGTTTCTCAAGAGGAAGTAAAATGCTCCTTTCCCAAAACAAAAAAAAAGGAACATTATATGCTGCTTTTGGTGGGTTGGGACCTTCAGAATTTTGGGGAATGTGTTTTTTCTTTTGCATTTTTATTCTCCAGTGCATCAGTGGAATTGTGCAATAAATTATGTGTTTGGGGAGAGAATAAAGAGTGTGTTGTTTAATGGTTTATAGCAGTGAATGTTGGCTTCTTGCTGTATTCTGATTAGTAGGGAGTGAGACAAGAAGGAGTAGGACTCATTGGGCCTGACTTAAAGACCGTTTTCAATGGGATTGCTCAATTATAAAACACTTCTGTGAATCAGGCCCATTGTAAAGGAGTCTAGCGTCAGTAATCAGAGGTTAATATCATAATACACTGAGCCAGGGGTGAACGGGCATGTAGGGAACTCATTTCCCGCTAGACCTCTGCACCCTGGGCCACTTTCGTGTGCTAACCCATTTTATTTCCACATTTTCTCATAGGAAAAGGGTTGGGCTTGATGAATATGTGTAATATGGGGCAGCTTTGACAATTATGCCGAGGACCTCTTTTGGTTCCCAGTCCACCTCTGGACTGATCAACGAGTGGTCGCTTATTTTGAATGTCCGCAGCTGTATTGGAAATGTTAAACATTGATATTGTTGTGTAGCGCAAAGAAAAATAGCGGGATTTCTTGAGGTCGGCAGATTACTTTAATCAGGTGGTCTTGTCTCAGGCTGAGTTGGAAGCCTTTTCTGGAGCTCATGTTTACTAAATGTTCGACCTTCGCCCTTGTGTACATTTCTTGTAAATTAAACTATTAAGTTATGCTGGAAACACTTCTCCTTAATCAGGTTTGTTGGCAGGTGTTCCGTGTAATGCTTCGGATTGGGGCTGGGGCTAGATGTTGTTGTATAGCTGTGCATCCATTCAAGATACTGTACATATTTCAGACAGTGTTTTCAGTTTCGGATTTGACCTGATATAAACAATTCAACCTCTGCACAAATATTTATTCAAAAAAATGCATTCCCCAAAGTAAGTTCACTTGCCTTATGAAAACAGCATCAATGAAGGTTAAGGATGAAGAGAAAAAGATGTTTTGCATGCAAACTTTGGTAGATGCAAACACTTTATGTGTTCATTGTGTATTCGTTGTATCCGTTATAAGAGCAACACATGGATGGAAGGAAGAAAGAAGGAAAGACAAAAAGGGGCTCCCGTTAATGGAAAGAGAGGCCCACATGTTCTTGTGCAAGTTTAATGTTGCAGATCGATTCCATAGAAAACATGTGAAATGAAGAATTGTGGTACTTAAGAAGTAGAGAACTTCAAATTCTAATTGACCATTAATAGTTTTCCAACTATATTCTGCTCAACATACGCTGGTGGCTTCCGGAGTGCATGAACTTCCACAAAAAAAAGTACCTGATTGCAGTGAGCACGGGTGTACAATATAGAAATGCACACCCTAGGTTGCAGGGGTCTGCAACCTTTGGCTCCCCAGATGTTTTGGACTACAATTCCCATCCTAGTCAGCATAGTCAATGAAAATGGATAATAGGAATTGCAGTCCAACATATCTGGAGAGTCAAGGTGTGCAGACCCCTACCCTAGAACATGAAAGTAACACATATACATATATACTAGTCTCTAGTAAATGCTACGCGACTGGAAGCATTGCCACTATTGGAGGAGGCGGCCAGGCACGAGCAACAAGAAGATTCAAGGATACGTGCAGATTCCAAGCAAAGGAATGTGTTTTTTAGTGATGCTGTGCTGTATATACTGGATGGAGGTAGATGCCAAGCTGATTGTGACATCACAAGTACCAGAGGACACAGCGTGGGCAATATGGCAGTCCATCACCGGAAAAGTCAATGTGCTCTGTGTCATCAAGCGTGCACATTTAAGAGACACATGTGCTGCTCTGACCCGAAAAAGAAATGCAAAAGAAAGGGTTGCAGACCACCAGTGGAGTTGATTTGCAAGAGGTAGAGGTTCCCTTCTCTCTGACGAGATTATCTCACGGGAGATACTTGTGAAGAGTAAGGCTGTGATTGGACTGACATGAGCTCATGATCTGCATAGGTGGTAAGAGATGGTGAGACATGAACTTCACATATTGAGGGTGAACACACATGTGTAAAAATATTAGCATTTCACTTAATCACATTTGTGCATTGGTTTTATACCCAGAGGTCCTCCATCATGTCATCAATGGTGAAGACGGGCTAGAGGTTGTGGCAGAAAAAAAGTTAAACGTAAACCTGTGAAAAAGGATGTCGAAGATAGCATTCTTTCAAAAGATCAAATGCCCACAACACTGTGCACATTATGGCACATGGCACCGCAAACTGTTGACTAATACGAGTGAAATGGGCATGGACATGTGGCTCTGTGACGTGCAACATCACATGGCAACAGGCAGACACAAATATCCACAGCCAAGTCTACATCCATCACATGCCACACCAGTGTTGTCCTGGTACAGGGATTGTATACAATGGGAACATGCCGTAAGTGTGGGAAAAAGGAAACAGTCTCAGTTGATGTATGGCTGTAAGAGTACCACCTAGGCAAGGTCCATGAAGTGGAGGGAGTAAGTCAATGGAGTTGTAGATAGGAACAAGGTACAGTGACCCTCAAGAGGTAGAGGGGCATGAACCCAGGGCGTGTGGGCTGAGTGTTGGAGGTTAACAGGGAGCAGGCATCACACAAATTTGGCTCAGGAATCATTGCCATTGGGGCAGCGGGAATGTGCACAGCCTAGAAATATGCACACTCACTCAGGGCATAAGGCGCGTTGGTTGTCATCTTGTATGTTTTAATGTAACTTGTATTTTGGACACACGCACATGTCTAGCAGAGCAGAGTCATTGACATCAAGGATGCAGCTAACATGAGTGCACATTGTGGTATCATGTTGCAGATGTTCTGGGGGTATGCTAGCTGGGGATGAGTACTGTCACACTGAAACGTACAACTGATGTACAGCACATGGTTTGTATCCACTCTTGTGTACACTGGACAGGAGTCAATACACCATGACATGGTTCACCCGGGGCAGTCATTTAAATGCAGCAAAATGTGCACCACAATTATACATCTTTGTGATGCTTCACTTCACATACTCAGGATGCACAATGTTTTTTACTCACCGGACATGTCCTCATAACTTTACAGGCCTCCCACACCTTGTTCCTGCTCCAGTAGAATGAATTGGCTCATAGCCTCTTCATGCTCAGTCAGCTCCTCCTCCTCTGGTGACCCCCTTCAGTTGTCAGAGCAGAGGCTAGGTTGGCACCTAGCTTGGACTTGGTGCGACAGGTAAGATCATTCCAGCGCTTCACTACCTGTGCAACAGTGTGCTTCTCAAACCCTAAGGCTTTGATATCATCTGTGATATGCTACCAATGCACCATATGCTGAGCAGGTATATGTGTGCTCCGAGGTTGCTGGGACATGTCACAGTGGTGAATGGTCACGCAGTCCATGAGGATCTTGAGTTCTTCATCATGGAAGTTCTTCTTCCACAACATGTCAGTGCCCTGTGCCATGTCATCGGGTTGAGCCTGTTCCTGCTGTGCAGGCTTTGCATTCTTGCCACAAGGTTTTGTTGCCACCCCTGTGTAGCTGGGACCATTCTGGGGTTCAGATGCCGGACCACAAGTGGCCTGGGATACAGCATTACCCCCTGGGGCTGGTGCAGCTGCATCCACAGCACCTCCCTTACTCTTTTGGGCTGGTGTAGCTGCTTCCGCAGCACTTCACTTGCCCTTTCGGGCTGGGGCAGGTGCTTCCACAGCATGTCCCTTACCCTTTTGGGCTCGGGCAACTGCTTCTGCAGCACATCCCTGAACCCTTTGGGCTTGGACAGCTGCTTCTGCAGCACTTTCCTGAACCCTTGGGGCTTGGGCATCTGCTACCGCAGCACGTCCCTGAACCCTTAATTTTGGGCAGCTGCTTCCACAGCACGTCCCTGAACCCTGGGTCCTTGGGCAGCTGATTCTACAGCACGTCCCTGTCCCTAGCCACGTCTGGCCTCTTTCCCTCTTGGAGCCTTTCCACTCATGTTCCAGGTGTAACAGAACAATGGAAGGCACACCAAGCTATTGGCCTGGGCAATGTGAGTGAGGGGAAGTCTACCTGATGGAAGATGTAGTTCTGTGGTCCAGCAATGCTCAATTGTACCCCAGGTGTGAAAAATATGGTATGCCTAACTCACGGGCACCCCAAAATAAAAGGAAATGCATATGCAATACCAGGATAGCTTCCAAAAAAAAAGAAAAAGCAGTACACAGTCCGCAGTGGCACCCAGCTGCACAAAAAATGCGTATGCGAGCCCCGGAAAGCTACCAGAAAGCTAAGAATAGTGGTTCGTGATACACAGGGGCGCACACAGACGCAGGGGCACCCAGAATTCAATAAAATGCAAACGTGACTCACTGTTAGCCTTGCAAAAATCAAAAAGCGATACACGTATGCGCAGAGGCAAATCTCCCACCAAAGTAAGAAGTTTGTAACGGATTGCATGGCACCCCAAAATATGCAGTACTAAACTCATCAATCTCCTCCCCTTCGTGCACACATTCGGAGTTGCTTCTACACGTACTAATGTATACCCAAATATAGCATGCTCAATGCCTGCAAGCAGCCCGTGTGATGTAAGTTACACGCTGAGGGCCTTTCCTCGGATTTCACGTCCCCATGCTTTTCCCATCTTTTACGTGCAAAGTCCCTTCACTCTCTTTCTGTTGCCTACTTTGCGAGACATGGAAGATTCACGCTCCTGCCTCTGTGCCATTTTACCTACCTTCTACACTGCCCTGTGTTGACTCCAACTTAGCCATCTGCTGCTGCCTGTCCAGTGTGTGTGCCTTCTGCCCACCTGCATTGCGTTTGGAGTTCCTGCTGCCAAGGCATCGCCTATGCTCCTGTCTTTGGCCCTGTGAACACCTCAGCTGCTTGAATGGAGGCCCACCATGTCATTCCACCACCACCGCTCCACAGCCCCGCTCCAGGACCACCTTGCCCACCCATACCTGTCATAGGGCTGCCATGACAGCACCATCATCCTCTGACCAGAGTGGCAACCCCATGGCAGAAAAGTTGAAATCCTGGTGTAGAAGATCCTGGAGCATTATGATGCCCTATTCCACCCTGTGATGCAACATGGCAAGGAAGGACATCAGCAGATCTGGGACGGGATAACGGATGCCATCAACATGGAGGGGGTGGCACCCTGCACCTTCAAGACCACGCACAAGCGCTGGGAAGACCTGAAATCCAGGACCCACGGCAAGGCCTTGCACTACATCCAGGGCAGATGCCACCACAGAGGTGCTCTTTGCACGCAGATGCCGGATGTCGGCTAACAACATGCAGGTCCTGGAGAAGTTCTACCTGGCACTGCGCACCCAGGTCTGTGAGTTACGTCAACGTCTGGAGTCAACAGGTGACTAGCCATGTTGTGCAATGCTCTACAGTGCCTGTGGTCGGTGCATGTACCAGCATGTTGGCAGTGACTCCCTTAGGCTTGCAGCAAGTATGTTCCTGAGACGGATGTCTGCATGCATGCCCAAGACACAGCTCTCCATGTGTGCATTCAAACCTATATTTTAAATGTGCTGTCACTTGTATTGTGTGTTGTAGTGCTGACTTGCAGACCGTGCACATGCAATGTTACTTGTGTCTGAGACGTGCCAGGGTGACAAGTGTGACAGGTGAGGTATTGTTGCCCGCGTCATGTGCATGCATAATGCTCATGTGTATGTGCCAAAATGAGAATGTGAGACTGGGCATCACTCACGGCTGGATGCAACATGTGCATTAGGATGTCTGGTTTAGCCACGCAGAAGTATTGCAGTTCACGAAACTCTGATGTGACTGGTCATCTCACTGCTTGGGGTGTCTCAATTGATGTGGGTGCATGACATGTGTATGTGCTTGATACTTATGCATGCTCACATGTTCATGTGCAAATGATGCATATGTATATAGTATATGCTATAAATAGGTTGTGACAGTGGCATGTAGCTTGATGTGATTGTGTGGAGTAATGGCCAGGCAGGTGTCTGCATGGATGTGAATTGCATGTCCATGTGTGTGGGTGTGGAGGTTGATGGGTGTTCCCTTGACAAGTCATGTTCATGTGAATGTTTGTGATGCCATGCCGGATTTTGTGCAGTACACTGATATTTCTTTTTTGTGTCTCCTTTTCCACAGTTGCATCTGATGAAGAGTGTGGAAGCAGTGCTGTGTAGCATGGCTGCAGGGATGCCCTCACCAGGCAGAGACGCAGGCCCCAGCCGAGCCCCCGTGACACTTCCTCGGGGAGCGATGTGGCAGCACTGATGACATCGAGCACAGCTGCTGGGTGTGCATCCAAGAAGGTAAAGGTGGGAGGGGACTCCTCAGCAGCAGTGGGGACAGGTGATGGCACACAGGGGCCATCCAAGGCAGATGACACCCCAGATTCATCCAGGTTGATGGAGGGGAAGGGGGAGCACGTGGCCGTTGCACAGCCCAAGGGGTAAGGTGGGGGTGTTGAGCTGGGAATGCCTACTGCAGTACTGTCCCAGGGGCATGAGGCTCTGCAGGCCACCATAGAGGTGCCTGTGCAAAATCTAGTCCCTGGGCCATCAGGTGCAGCAGTGGGCGCCTGCCGGGATGCCTCCACCCAGACCCACCACCCAGTGTCGGCTGATGTGTCCACCCAGACCGACATCCCCTTAACATCTGGGATTGCCACCCGGGATTATGTTCTACCCTTGCTGGCCGGGTTGATGTTAGGGAGAATTCTCAAGAATGTGATAATTTCCCTTACCTTTTGAGACCCCCAACAACTTTGCTGGATTTCTAGGATTTGATTTTTTACCTGGGAAGAGTGTGAGCCTTTTTTTTCCCACTCTTCCATGTATTTTGATGTGTGTTTTACTTTTGTGTTCTTTGGATATATAGTTTTAAAACAACTCCATAGGCATCATGTTTTTCTGTGTGTCACACAGGACCCTGAGTGCAGTGATAGAGGGGTATCTTTCAGAATCCACGAGGTTTAAATACCTTCTCTGGGACTGACGACTGTCTCCCAGAGCATGTAAAGTTAAATTGACTTTACTAGTCTTTTTAATTTTACAGACCCAGCACACACTATCTTCCTATAGAGTGCTGGAGGGTTTGCCTAGCTTCCTCTGAGTCTAGAAACGCATGTAACAGTCAAATGTTACCCTTTCCCACTTGAAATGGCTGGTGGCAGTGGTTTTAAACAAACTATCATGAATTTTCCCGACCACGAACACTGGTAGCTAAAAATCGGGTCAGCCATGTTTTCCAATATGGCGCCCAAGACCTATCTGTAAAAACAGACTCCGGTCAACTTTTTTCGCCATTTCTTTTTGGAAAGGTCCTTCTTGTGTTTGTCTCTGCGCACCAAACCAGGTTTGGTCCCTTTGTTCGTTGGCCTTTGGCGGGCTTCAGTGCTGAAGCCCTCCTCTGGTGCCTGAGTGTCTGGGGTGGAAAGGATGTGAGCGAGGTGCCCGAAACTCCCTGTGCTTAGTCTCCTAGGAGACCTGAATGCACTCTGGTGTGATTGGCCAGCTGGCTGTCCGGCAAGGACAGCCACCCTGCTGTGTAAGTGACAGCCAGGCTGGAATGAATGGGGGGAAAACTGTTTAAAAGCAGGTCTCTGAGACTTGGAAAGCAGAGTCAACCACTGGAATGAAAGAACCGTAGACGAACTGAAGGAAGACGACTGCTGCAACTCATGGTCCACCGGTGAAGCCCTGCTGCAGGTCCGAATTGCCTGAAACTCCATTGACAGAGAAGCGCTTAAGGTTAACTTCTTCCCTTGAGTTTGGTGGGAACAACCAACTCGCAAGCCATCTGGTTGAATTTTCTTCAGAATGCTGTTGAAAACCGGATAGCCAGTGGGAAGGAAACCAGCTTGTGGACTTTAAGGCACTCACACCTTTAAACCAACGTTTTGCCAAGCTTGTGGCCTCTTCCTTGGGCAGTGCAGGAACCTCCCGATGTCCTCCTTCTTGTCCACATGACTGAAACTCTGGAACAGCAAGATCTGTAGGAAGTGCCAGGAACACCTGCCTCAGCTACAGCTTTTCTTCACTTACAAGGTACTGTGCAAGTGCGGTGGAGAACTCTGTTCGGCCGCAGTGAAAGTTTGTGAAACTTTCTCAACTTGGAAGGCTTGTCCTTCCCTAAACCAACATCTAACCTTTTGTCAGACCAAATACTTCGAAGATGTTTGGCAAAGACTTAACCGTTTACTACCAGAACTGTGCTATCCTATACAAGACTCTGAACCATTGATTTTGGCCCATGCCTTTTGAATTTAATTGCTCGTTGTAGTGAACTGAAACCTTTTGCCCTGCCTATGAAAGAATGTGTGCTGTTGATTCTTATAACCTTTTACCCCTTTTTAAAGTAACTGAAGTGCCATTTTGCTCCCAGTTCAGGGGAGCTGAACTTGTTCAGAAACTGATTGGTTGTGTATTGTAGTGTATTAGAGTGTGATATTGAGTTACTCTTACTAGTGGAATGTTTTCCAAATGACTGTGTAAATAAATGTATATTCTTTTACCAAGAAACCTTGAGTAAGTGTTTGTTTGAATCACTGTATTTGCTGGTCCTTTGTGTAACCTGTTGTACTGCTCCCATTACTCTTGAGATAGGTGTGGCTGCTCGGCCACTGCTACCACACTACTGTGTAGTACAGGCTTGTACCAAAGGTGAAATTGTACTTGCACTTGTAGTCTTAATTGTGTGTAGTGTTCCCAAAGGGTACTGCATATGATCTTGCCTAACAGTTGACAAGGCGGACCAGTGTCATTCATGATGATGGGCAGGCTACTCGTAATCTGCTTGCCCGTCATGGCAGTGAGCTACACCATCTTGTCAGCCTGCTTGCAGCATTCCTGTTCCGTGGTGACCTCCATGAGATGTTCACTGCTGCGACTGCCTCCTTGTTTTCCTCCTCTGTGCACCAGTCGTCCTCCTGGGAGCCTTCCAGCTCACATACGAGCAGGGCCCTCTGTACACCAATCCCAACCACAATACCTGCCTGGTGGAGACCACATCCCTGCCTGAGTTGGGAGTCCAAGGCACATCAGCTATGGTGGTCACTGTGCCTACCCAGGCACTGACAAGGGGCACCAGCAATGGAGGGACAGCAGGCACCCATGTGTAGTGCAGGTGCCGTACACCCCGGGTATCGTTGTCAGTTCGGACGGCATACAAACATAGCAGGCACTGGACACTGTGGCAGCAGGTGGCAATGAAGAGGAGGTTATTTGTTGCAGGGCAGATCACCAAAAGGAGTCAGGTATGAGGTGTGAGGCACGAGACAAACGTGGACCTGAGGTACAGGATGTATACTGTGTTCCGAGGATATGAAGACCAGATAAGGCTAAGAGAGGCAGCGGGGCCGGGAAGTGAGTGTAGTGATGGCCAGGGCTGAGACTGAGCTGTGTCCGGTGAGGGGTTGGGCTGCCAGCCTCGAGGCCACTTGCAGGGACACGTGAGTGATAGAGACACACATGCTGGAGAACCTGCAAGCCCGCCAGGCAACAATGGAGGCCTGCCAGAGTGGTGAGGATGTGGCGCTGGACTCAACCGTGGTGGAAAGGCTCAGTGAGTTTGGAGACTTTTCTCCACAGTTTTTATTGTATATAGTTTTTTAGGCAAAGAATATAAGTTGTATTTCATATTTCCACTGGACTACTTTCAACTTGAACATTTATTTTGTACATATTTATGTCCAATACATCAAAGTTCAGGTGAGCTGCAGACATCCATTGCACTGGTATTGTGGGAGACTGTCGGGGGGCTGCCTGGGGGTGGTGTCACAGGTGAGGGGGGCTGAGGGTGGTGTCCAGTCTGGAGGGGGGTGCCGGGGGGGTCACAGGTGAGAGGGGCTGGGGGTGTTGTCCATTCTGGGGGGTGGCCCTGAGGGGTGTCTCTGGTGAGACGGGCTGGGGGGTTGTTAGGCAGAATTAAATGCAGTACCTTTTGGGATGACTACACAAAATTAAGACTACAGGTGTAAGCACAATCTCACCTTTGGTACATGCCTGCACTACACAGTTATGTGGTAGCAGTTGCTGAGCAGCCAGACTTATCTCAAGACGGATGTGAGCAGTACATGATGTTACACAAAGGACTTGCAATCACAGTAGTTCCAACAAACACTTACTCAAGGTTTCTTGGTAAAATAATATACATTTATTTACACATTTCGTTAGAAAACATTCCACTAGCAAGAAGCAGTTCAATATCACACTATAATACACTACAGTACACAACCAATACGTTTCTGAACAAGTTAGGCTACCCTGGAGTGGGAGCAAAATAGCACTTCAGTAACTTTCAAAAGGGGTAGAAAGACAAAGGTTATAAGAATCAAAGCACAATTACTTTCAGAGGCAGGGCAAATAGTTTCAGTTCACTACAAGAGGCAGTTCAATTCAATAGGCCTGGGCCAAAGTCAATGGTTCAGTGTCTTGGTTAGGATAGCACAGTTCTGGTAGTAAACGGTTAAGTCTTTGCCAATGTTCATAGAAGTAGTTTGCCAGATAAAGAGTTATATGTCGGATTAGGAGCGAACAAGACTCCAAAGTTGGGAAAGTTTCACAAACTTTCACCGCGGCAGAAAGAATTTCCACACCGTGTTTGCACAGTACCTTATGGATGAACAAAAGCTGTAGCTGAGGCAGTTGTTATTGTCAGTTCCTGCAGATCTCGCTGTTCCTGAGCTTCAGTCACGGGGACAAGAAGGAGGACATCAGGAGGTTCCTGCACTGCAGAGGGAAGAAGCCACAAGCTTGGCTAAATGTTGGTTTTAAGGTGAGAGTGCCTTAAAGTGCACAAACTGGTATCCTTCTCACTGGCTATCCAATTTTCAACAGCACTCTGAAGAATATTCAACCAGTATGGAGACGGTGTCCAGGTGGCTTGCGAGTTGGTTGTTCCCACCAGCTCAAGGAAAGAAGTCGTCCTTGAAAGGGCTTCTCTGACGAGGGAGTTTCAGGCAATTCGGACCTGCGGCAGGGCTTCACCGGGCAAACCAATGGTCCAGGAGTTGCAGCAGTCGTCTTCCTTCAGCTTGCCTTCGGTTCTTTCGATCCAGTGGTTGCCTCTGCCTTCCAAGTCCCAGAGACCTGCTTTTAAACAGTTTTCTCATTCATTCCAGGCTAGCTGTCACTCACCCAGCAGGGTGGCTGTCCTTTCCGGACAGTCAGGTATCCAATCACACCAGAGTGCATTCAGGTCTGCTAGGAGACTAAGCAGAGGGAGTTTCAGGCACCTCCCTCACATCCTGTCCTCCACAGACACTCAGGCGCCAGAGGAGGGCTTCAACACTGAAACCTGCCAAATGCCATCGAACAAAGGGACCAAACCTGGTTTGGCGCGCAGAGACAAACATTAGAAGGACCTTTCCTAAAAGAAACAGCAAAAAAAGATGACCGCAGTCTGTTTTTACAGAGGGGTCTTGGCCGCCAAATTGAAAAACATGGCTGACCCGATTTTCAGCTACTGGTGTTCACCATCAGGAAAAATCATGATAGTTTGTTCTAAAACCACTGCCACCAGCCATTTCAAAAGGAAAGGGTAACATTTGACTGTTACATGAGTGTTTAGACATAGGGGATGCTAGGCAAACCCTCCAGCACTCGATAGGAAGATAGTTTGTCCTGGGTCTATGAATTTAAAAAGACTAGCAAAGTCAATCTAACTTTACATGCACTGGGAGACAGTAGTCAGTCCCAGAGAAGTTATTTAAACCTTGGGAAGTCTGAAAGACATCACTGTGCCACTGCACTGAAGGTGCTGTGTGACACACAAGAAAAAGATGATGCCTATGGAGTTTATCTAAAAACTCAATATCCAAAGAACACAAAAGTAAAGCACACATCAAAATACATGAAAGAGTGCGAAAAAAGGCTCACATTCTTTCCAGGTAAAACATGAAAGTCCTAGAAATCCAGCAAAGTTGCTGGGGGTCTGGAAAGGTAAGGGAAATTAGCACATTTATGAGAATTCTACCTAACAGGGGTGGTGTCCATTCTGGATGGGGCTGGTGAGGGGGTCACAGGTGAGGGGGCCTGGGGGATGGTGTCCAGTCTGGAGGGGGATGCATGGGGGGTGTCACAGGTGCGAGGGCTGGGGGGTGTCCAGTCTCGTGTGGGATGCATGGGGGTTGTCACAGGTGAAGGGAGCTGGGAGGTCTTGTCCAGTTTGGAGGGGGATGCTTGGGGGGGTCTCACAAGGGAGGGGGCTAGTGGGTGTTCAGTCTCGAGGGGGATTCCTGTGGGTTGTCTCAGGGGATGGGTCTAGGGGGTGTTGTCCAGTCTGGAGGGTGATGCCTGGAGGGGTGACAGGTGAGGTGGGATGGGGTGGTATCCAGTCTGGAGGGGGCTGCCTGGGGGTTCACAGGAGAGGAGGGCAGGTGGGCTGTCAAAAGAGAGGGGGCTTTGGTGGTGTCCAGTCTGGAGGGGGCTGCCCAGGGGGGTGTCAGAGGTGAGGGCGGCTGGGGGTGTTGTTTAGTCTGGTGGGAGATACTGGTGGAGAGTCACAGGTGTGCGGGGCTGGGGGGTGGTGTCTGGCCTACAGTGGTTGATGTGCAGTACAGGGTTATGCGGTCAGGATGGGTTCCGAGGGTGTAGGGGGTACTCACGTTTTGGTATGGGATGTAGCCTCCACTTATGAGGGGGGCCCGCCTTATCGCTGGGGTGCAGACTGGCATAGCGAGGGATGGCACGCGTTTTCACTGGGGTGCGGCCAGGACTTGCGAGTTGAGGCCCACGGTTTTGCTGGGGTGCGGCATGGGCTTGTGAGTTGAGGTGCACAATTTCACTGAGGAGTGGCCGGGGCTTGCGAGGTGAGACACGCGATTTTGATGAGGTACAGCCTGGGCTTGTGAGGGAGGGCACACGTTTTCTCTGGGGTGCGGCCTGGTCCTGCAAGATGAGGTGCGCAATTTCACTGGGGTGCAGCCTGGCCTTGCGAGGGAGGGCTCAGGTTTTCTTTGTGGTGCGGCCTGGGATTGCGAGGTGAGGTGCGCAATTTCGCAGGAGTGCAGCCAGGCCTTGTGAGGGAGGGCATGCTTTTTCTCTGAGGTGCGGCCTGGGCTTGCGAGGTGACGGATGCGATTTTGCTGGGGTGCAGCCTGGGCTTGATAGGTGAGATGCGAGATTTCACTGGGGGGCAGCCTGGGCTTGCGAGGTGAGGCACGCCTTCTCACAGGGGTACTGGATAGTGGGCCTGGGGTTGCGCGGAGGCTTGCGCAGTATAAGTCCTTTTCCTTGCTTTTTGCTGTGCTTGGGGGCATGTTGTGGGTGTTCCTCACACAGCTTGTTTTTACTTGTGCGACGGCTAGTAATGTGTCGTTAAATCCATGAATATGTCTGTCGCGCCATAATTTTTCTACGCCACGGCATGCGCAGGATCCTTCTCGGCACATGGACATTGCACCATTTCTGTGCCCCATTCCATGAATAGGGCCCTATGTGTAGACCTTGCACTACGTGAACCTGGCGCCTATGTTTATATCTCTGATTGCTCCCTGTCCTTGCTGGAATATGCTCCATGTGTGTTACTGAAACCTTAAAGGTCTGCATCACTGTTCAACCAAGTGAATACATGCATAAAAAAAAAGAAACAAACATATACAGTCACCTAGCCACCAACACACAGGAATTATGAGGGCAAAACATGCATCTCTAAAGGTAATCGAGAAAATGATTGTGGAAGTGTCATACTGAGGGTTGGTGAAATCTACAAAGTATAATGAGATCTCCCCCTAGACATGCAACTGCTTCCTATGAGGCAGAATGGGGATCGGGAGGCCGGCCATACCGGCACACGCGAATGGGTAATTACCGGCCCATTCATCTCGTACTGGGCCGGTAATGGCCCATTCTTGGGTGCCGGGGTCAGTAGCGAGTTTGGCGATAGCTAACTCGTAATGAGGCCCATTGCCTATTCTCCCAGTTCACTGCCAGCTGCCTTGAGAGAGTTCAGCATCGTAAACGCTACACCGCTTAGTACTCAAGCAACATCAGATGCGTGTCCGCACAGGGAATTATGGCTAAAAACTAGACACGTCCATGAAGGAGCAACACCGCATGGTGGACATAATGTAACTGCATGGAAAGGCTGTGGGAAGATTAATTTCCATCTGTAAAGTGCCTGAGTAAAAGGAACACCTTCCGATTCGGTCCAAGTGTAGGCATATCTCATGCACTTTTGGACACATTTGCATCTGTCAATGTTATATATATCAATATTACTGTCAGTGTTATTTATGTGCATGCATACTTATGTTTTCATTAATCTTGATTACAGGGTCGCAGTATGTTGATTCATCCTGTTATAAGGATTAATGTTGCATCCCCGTGCAACAGAATGTTTTGTGGGGTGACTGTGTTATTACCTGAGAAGTACCTGACCCCACTTGTTCCTGTCTTTGTGCTTTACCTTTACCTGTGCTGAGATTACCTTCACTAGGGGCAGGGGAGATCTGAGTTCCACGTCACCATTATCAGGGTATTATTATTATTTTTATTATTATTATTATTATTATCAGATTGATACATCTGCATGCAGACCTACATGCAGGCCTGCTTTATGCAGCATGACATATGACGTCAGGATGTTACAGCGGGTAATAGAAGAGCTCGTTTTCTTTCGTGTAGTCACATGAATGAGGACTTTATTTTGCTAACTAATGCTGCAGTGTGACATGACGCACAGTGTTATAATAATTAGGCATTTATATAGCGCTACGAACCCTCAGGTATCTGAGCGATGCTTATTATTACCCACGGTGTGTGGAGTGCTCATTTATTGACCTCGGAAGGATGAAAGGCTGAGTTTGGCCCTGCCGGGATTCGAACCGGCGTTAACAGGCTCTACTCGCTGTGCCACTTGACCGGCTATTGGCCATGGATGTTTTCATCCGTAAAAGGACTCTACGACCCTGTCGCCCCCTCCTCCCCCAGTTGTTATTTTGGACTTTAACGCTGACGAACTCTCATGATTGACGATATCTCACCTATGTTTCTTGTTCTTTCCTTTTGTTGTCTTTCTTCTCTTAAAATATTATAACAAATGTAACCTCAAGCAATGCTTGCACTATGTACCGCTTGTTATGCCAAAACAATAAAAACAATGTTGGAAAAAAAAAGGACTCTACATGGAGCAATGGATTCCATGTGCGCTGCATCTTTGGGAGAGGGGGAAATGCTTATATTTTTGTTGAGTCAATTATTGAGCGTAGTAGGAAGAGGCCGTGTCGTTCTTAGGAGCAACTGACCTTCTCCTAAGTAATCATTTGCTAGCCTGTTGTGTATGTCCCTGTTTAATGTTAATGCGTCTCCATTTACACTGTTAACTGTTTGGCATCTGCTGCCAGGTAGACCACTTTTTGAGGCGGGGCACTTCCTATACCAGAATACATGCTTTATGACAGCTGGTGGAAAGATTGTTATATGAGTACTTTCAATGAAATATATCACGTTCCCCTTAATTGCCAAGGACGAGTATGCTCGTCATTTTTGCATAGACATTCATAAAAGCCTGGCAGTTGACACAAGCCTGCTTTCACTTGCAGGGACTCTGCCTGAGTCTGTGAGCAGCATACTTGTTCCATCAAATTGGTGAGCAAGTGCCTGAAGGAGCAAGTGACTGAACTTTGTGACATTAATTCAAAGCGTGAATTGCATGGAAGCAGGCTCAGACTGACCTGTAGGGCAATAGGCCCATGGTCGAACCAAAAACGAAAAATGCTGGTGTGGCAACGTTTTTTTTTTTGCTCACAGTGGGCCACTTTTTTGGCCCGTGTGCCTCAGTTTGATGAGTTAGGTCACTATGCGGCTAATAGTTTTGACAAGTGATGCTGACTAAATATTCTTTAAAATACACAATGTGTATCACATTTTATCAAAAAACTGCCCCTTGGTTACTATTCAAACAATTTCACAAAAGGCATGAATAGCCATTTGGAACTGTTGGCCACTTTCTTATTGGTGCTGAGACAGTTGTATGGCACAGTCCGACCCTGCATGGAAGGTACTAATTACCTTTGCACATCGTTCAAAAGGCCCCATCCGGTAATTAAAGATATTCTAACACATAGTAGAAAAGAAAAGTGTAAAACATGTTAAAATCACCTTTGTTTTTCGGAAGCCCGTAAATATATACTCTGTAACAATTCAAACACACAAAGGGTGTAAATGCCTACAGGGCTTCAGCTTTTACCCTATTATCGAAAGTACGTCTCACAAGGACCTTATAAAAACACTTCCTCGAGAAAAAATGTCAATGTAATTAGTTTTGAAAATTCAAAATATTGTTTTCGAAATATTTTAATATATACATATTCTTCAATGAATCTTAAGGTACTGTTAAATGCCATGACACACACACTTTTTCCATAAATTAGAGTTAATTCTAATAAGTAAATAATATAATTTCAATCAGTGCTAACACAATAACAATAGAAATGCACAAATTACAGAATATAAATTGAAAGTCCTGTCTAGTGGTAACTTGACACGTTTCGAGTTTACATTTACCCATCTTCAAATTTTGCAGTAATTAAGCTTTAATGTCTTTCTAAAATAATCAAAACAAATTCCACCTCAGAAAATGAATGTAACATTATCTATGCCAAATGTATACTTTTGTAGTAATCAACTTTCAAGAGTGTTTACCAATCAAGGAAAGGTATTTCAAAAGCAATCCTCCTCAGCCACTAATAACATATTCGAGCTGTTAGCAATAGTATTTCACGTTATGTGTTGGACAAAAGTGCAAATCAAATGCCTCTTGCAATGACAAATTGAGGGAGGTGTATTCATTGCATTAACGCCAGCATGTCAAAAGTCACATTGTTGATACACTTGTTTTGTCAGGTGGTGTAGATGAGGCAGCCAGACATGTATGTTATGTTTCATGCCTCAGCTCCAACTGATAGGAAATAAAGTGTATAAGAAGGCATTCATCTGTAACGTCTGCCTTTATCCCTTTTTCCAAACCTTTTCCAAACCAGTGGGCTGAAAAATTAGCGCACTAACTTTGTCTTTAGGTATTGTGAACTTTCTGTGTGGCTTCACAGTATGTGGTCCAGCTGACATATGAGCTCAGAAAGAACTTGTTAATTAAATCTGAACCACCTGAAGGTTTTTTTTTAGGATTTTTGTTATTTAATGTAATTCTGAATATGAATAGTTTCTCCCTCCTGCTCTGACCCATATTCACTTTGCAACCACTTGTTAATATTTTGTGTGTAGTTTAGGCAGTCATATATTCGCTAATTGCATGCATTTTGACATTTTACATTGTAATGCATTTGCAATAGTTTTTGCTGTTTGTGTGGTTGATTTCAGTCTTTCCTTGCACTATTTATGTATGCACTTCTGTTTTATGCTTACTCTTGTGCCCATGATGTATGTTTTTGTTTGCATTGTCTCCCTTAATTGTACTCTTAGCCCAAAGAACAACATATCACAATGAAGAAGGTGAAGAAAGAAAGAAAAACATAATAAAATAGTGAGCAGCATGTAGACTAGGAACGGACAAAGTGACTCAAGCCCTGTACGAGTCATTCCAAACCAGTGTGAAAAGATGGTACTAAGTAGGCTCAGTGGTTGCAGGATGATGTATATTAAGCATAGCTAGTGTGTGTAGATATAAAACTCTAGTTATCTGGAGTATAGTCCATTTTTATGGATGTATCTATCATCGGGCAACGAACCAAGTAGGAGCAGATATCCTAATCAATTAATGAAATAGTGGTGACATACACTGAATAACTTGTGCTTTTTGTTAGGTATAACATATAACGCCTGGTATCCTACCAATGTCCGTCCCCATGTGTTATATGTCAATGCATAATCTTATCTCTGAAAACTGAAATACACATTACAAACCTTGCTAAGAGGATGTCCTTAAAGCGCAAAACACTCATGAGCTAAATTACACTTCCTGAAAGTATGGTTGATTGTGGATCCTTTTGGCATAAATAAGGACTGTGCACATTAGAAACTGAATCTTCTTTTAAAGGCACAACACTACTGTTTATTCTACTTCATCTTGCAAGCATGAGGGTCAGTTATACTAGATGTCATATTTTCTCATTCACCTACCCTGGGTACTGGTTGAATACCGATACACACTGACTTTGCTTGTTGTGTTTTGGAACCTTACAATTGAAATCACGTATAGCATTGGCTCCACAGTCAACCTTCACTCTTTCTAAACCAGGCTTGGCTTAACTTTGAGAGTTTGGGGAGCAATTATGGGCTTTTTGTCACCAAGTAGGGGATAGACCGAATGTAAATAACTGATAGAAACATCAGTAAGTGATGTCACAAGATCTTTAACACCAATTACGCCACAGGAAGAGATAGCATATGGCCTTTGTCAACAATTACATCACATCATGTGATCTCTAATTTCAACCATCAAATGTGGGGTATGTAAAGCTGTGTCCCGCCCATTAATCATGTTTTGAACATGTGAGTACCTTATCTATTTTGGTCAATCAGGGTGTTGATGAGGGGCGCTAGGTCTTTCATTCTATCCTTGTTAATTGTGGCAGGGCACAAATCTCCTTGACAATTAGAAGGTTTTAGGCTAGCAATTATGTAAACCTTATGGCAGCTGATGAGTTGCCGGTGGGGGCTCAGCCTACTCAACATTTTTAGGGATGGGGAAAGCCTTTCTCTTAGTAACACATAACATAATTGGATCACATACATTAGAAGAAGGAATCACAATTATTTGGTTTTGTTGTCCCCACAATATAATGAAGTTTGGAAAATCCAGACTTCGGTAAATAAGCTTTTAAATATGTTTTCTTTTTTTACATTGATGACATATAGTAATTATATCCTTACCCTTAAACCTCACATATGAAAACAAAGAAATCTACTGTATTACTCTGCAGTGAGTGTTTTCAAATATCATACACAACTATCCATTTGATGTAAAACAATCCACATCACCAATCCATTAATCACAGGGCTATTTTGCAGAATACAACTTTTAGGCCCTAAAAGTGTAATACAAAGTCCACTAATTACATATGGTGTGGCATGTTCACCATCCTCATAATATCAATGTCTTCAATAGCAATATGTCTGTGAACATAAGAGAAAGCCATTATCAGATATTGGACCATACATTGCGATAAGAGAGTAATTATATGTATCTGTGGAGTAAGAACTAAATTATTAACCTTGTTATCTGGTTCCATAATACTCTGCCCATAGAACATACTGACCAACAACTTTTTTTAATTCAATGATCTCATTATTCAGTAAATTTAGGGGACTTCCAAGGTGGCCAAAATCACACGTCGTTTAGCAAACCTTTTGATCTAGCTGTAGTGAGAGAGACACATCTTTCCTCAGAAAATACCAACTAGGAGATTTTATAGTGATGATGTTCTACTGGTATGAAAATGCACTAGAAAAGAGAGCTAAGCACTTTGAGAGTTGGAGACGTTCCTGAAACACAACACCTTGAATTGACCTGTCTGAGTGAGAAAAAGATGATTCGGTTTTTGGACCTCACAATTCTTGTTGAGAAGGCACAACTTAAAGTGAATCCCTATAAGAAGACTACAGATGGTATTTCCTTGTTGAGCTATCATATTTTTCATTTGAGATTGCCGAGGAAGAATGTGCAGGTTAAATAAAAATAGTAATGATAAAGAACACTTGGAAGATCATTCACTTGTACTCACAATGAAATTGCTGCAAAGAGGTTATGCAAAAAGTCCTTACTGATAAGCGAGCAAATCAGTGATAAAAAATCAAAGCTAAGCCCTTCTCAAGTCTAGAACTACTCACCTAGAGGTGAAAAATGAGTCCCCGGTTGTGTATCTTGCAGGATATTTTAATTGGGTGATAAGTAGTTCAGTGGAATTTTCCACCCATCCAAATCAGCTGTGCACAGTTTACATTTATTTAATAACCCTATTGTTATGATCCTGGGAGCCAAAGTTTAACAATGTTGATTCCCTACAGAATACCTCCCCTTTTGGGCACAAGACATGCACAAAGGGTTGCACAGAAGGCCTATTTATCAATAAAATTGAAAGAATTGAATCAATTAGTATATACACAAAATATTCATCTATAAAATTCCAATGTCAATAGAGACTTCAATGAAGCAAATTCAATGCACTGGTCACATCATTTTGTATGCTATGTTTACATGAACATTGGCTTTTGTGACACACACGTACATCAGCATACATACAATTTACTTACCCTGAGCACACATGCTCCATCGATTGAAAAAGGCATGATGGTCCAGGATAAGGCTTACATTTGTTACAAACTAAATTAAATCAGATCACCCCTGCCTAACTAAATCTCTCTACTTCCCCTCAATGGACATGTCAGAATTTCAAACAAGGTCTTTGAAAACCCATTTAAAAAGCAAACTGCTTACCTGTTCTTGCATGGGACTCACTTTCAAAATTAAAGGGTATATTTGCTAAATTCCCTTCAGTGGTGTTTCTATTGTTTTAATGTGAAAAAAGTGTACATTTTTAATTTTCAATTTGAAGGTTAAAGGTGGGGAAATGGGTAGCAAGTAACAACCCTTTCCCCTTATTCTTAAGTGGATCAATACCAGTAACAGGACTCTACTCGTTGATGTAACCAGAAAATGTCTTCAATTACCTTATTTGTCTAGGCATGTACACAGTAAGATATCCTTTTATTCCCAGAATACTTCTTCTGTGGTTGATCCTTAGACAGAGATGAAGACAGGGACTCTCCCAGTATACTCACCATAGGACCTATTCAAATCTATACATTCAGAAACACACACAGTTAATGTATTCATCAATTTCTCAGGATGTATAATCTATGTCTCTAACCCCACTTCTCAGTACTTACAAATGCCAATGGCCAGAGTTAAATCTATTCCCCTTTAGAGTATCACTCCCCTCACGGTTATTTCCCCTTAATATTATACCTAAGTATTAATTTCTTTTGGCTGTCTCACAGACATGTGAGCACTCTCTTAAGGACTGGTTTAATTCTACCACTCAGTAACAATTGGGCATCAATCAGCAAGATGATGCAGCTTGCCTCCACAGTCTAGTTCTCTTCTTTTTGTATCTGGTTGTGTCTGCTTTCTTTCCCACTGACAAAGGCTTGGGACTTCAAATTCAGGTAGGACTCCCTTGAAGAGCAATGCTAGTAATCCAAAAGTGGGTCTGAAGAGAAAGTAATCTATTGCATTCTCCATTCTGTTGTTATCAATTCTACTTTCTCTCCTTCTGTCAATCAGCCAGTCAGTGAGGGAGCAAGTGAGTTAATGCCCCATAATCTTTGTGTTAAAACGTATATAGAGCAGAAACTACTCCCCTCAGAGATGCTTATCATTTTTCTAATCAATCGGTCAGTGTATGCAAATCGGGCAATATCCCAAAAGTTACATTGCAATAAACCATCCCCTTTGTACTCATTGGGCACATTAATGAAGAAGGTAGTCTAATGGGAGTGACTTTCAAACTCAGTTTCCCTCCCATCTGATGGGGTGGCATCTTAGAGATATTGACATTAAACAATAGTAACTGTCTAAAATATCATGTTGCTCACGTGTGAACATAAATAATTGGTTCATAAAATTGTTTTCGCTTAGACAAATCAAACAATGCACATTTCATGTCAACACAATGTGTGATGGATGTGTTACACATATTCTTGTTTTGCCTGCTGATACTTTTATATAAAATTCCATTCCCATCTCAGAATAAGCATTTCACCAACATGGACACAAAGATATCTGAATCTTTGCAGGCACTGTTTCTGCAAAAAAAAATCCATGTTTGCCTAATTAATACAATGAAGTAAACACTAATAAATATTGTTTTACATTCTGCTGATATAGCTTTGTACTCTAAACATGTTGTTGAAACGTTACTAGCAATATAATGATTCCAAGTGAAAAATTCACATAGGCATTTTGTTCTTAGTCCTAAAATATTACATGACATCTCGAGTTTCTCTGCCCGATAACAGAACATCTGGTTCCTTTTGGAACTCAGGGCTGAGGCATTTATACCCCAGAGAGGCCTGGTCGCCCTTGTGCAAGTTCTTTGAAGTATTTATCTTGGGCCTTATCAGCTGCTTAGGGCATGTAATCTGATTTTAGATGAGCTGCTAACAATCCACTTTTTCCTGCATATGTCACTTTTTCAGATGCTGGGCCCCAGCCTGCAGCACAGACATTTGTTTTTAAACTGGCACTTTTCTTTTTTGGCATACTTTTCTTTGGTATAGATGTCCCTACAAACTACATATTCTATGAGGTTGAAACAGATAAAGAAAATAATTCAATTTCATTGACATATCATACAATGTGAAGCCACATTGACCTCACTTTATTTGCAAACAAAAGAAGTCTGAAACTTTAAGAACAAGTAATGACTGATGACATTAGTATTAAAGCCAACAACCGACCGAAGAAGACAGACACACTTCATTTCACTTGCAGACAGTATTATATATATTGACCACAAAAGAAAAGCAAAGAAGTCGACTGTAAAGCACCAAGGAAGATCAAAATCTGCATTGGCAAACATAACAAGTCCATAGAAATTGCAATTGAATATGTCCTGTTACTGTCACAGTTCAGTGCACACACACAAACTCCAGAAGATATGAGTTGGACTGCTTCATTGATGATAAAGATTTGTAGTCTAAACAGCAGATGAACAACATCTTAAATTTAAAACAAAAAACATATTATGGATTGAACAAAGGTGTGGAACTGCCTAGAATATTGTAGATTAATGAAAGATTAAAGTTTGTATGCATAAACATGCGATATGTTTCTCAGTTTTGACCAGCACATACTGAACACCATATAATTACTCACGAAAAAGAAAGTGTCCCAAATTGGTTGGCATTTGCGTACCCTGTACACCTAATGTACTGACAGTACGGTCAGTCATATCTTATTGAAGTTTAAGAATGGTTGTGCTCTATCGTAAGCACTCAAGTAGTGAGTGTTCAAATTCATGAAATCAATTTGTATCAACTTTACAATATTTAATCATCACATTTCCATAGCAAACAAATTCAGACAATAGTGAGGGAAAAATGTATGTGATGAATCCATATATGGTTACAAATTGAGCTCCACACGTTTTGGGATAAATGATCCCTTGGCCAGGAGCAAATAGTTCCTGAAGATCATGTTTTTCAAACTTCAACTCATATCTATAAAATATGCTAAGAAATTCCAGTAAATGTGTCAGTTATACATAAAAATCAATAAATAATTTAAGAGAAATGTTGTTCAATTTTATAGGGTAAATACGAGTCACCTTGTTGAAAAATCACAAGATGAATCTCAGGTAGGCAATATTTTTCTTTAAACATATGTTGCATCAGGAGGAAATCTTTGCAGTTGTCAATTCTATGGAAAAAATATTAATGTATCAGATTTGGTATTGTCTTATATGATATGTCTAATAGTGTACTCACAGCAGTAACATACCTCTACAAGTGAGATAAAGTTGAATCCTACAGGATAGTAGAACTTCCTTGAGACAGAGGCCAACATCCAATGGCTAATATAAGAATGTCAAATGAGATTCTAAGAATGGGGCATGGAAATAATACTAATAGATAATACTGGCTTACTGCAAGCTGAGGCCATAGGTGTAGCGCTCTGAATGAGAGCCGCAAGAGGCTCTAACATTCAAAATGGCCATTTATGTATGATGCTTGGTGTGTTCAGAAATGTGCTGACATCATATGTAAACACAGGTTGAATCGTGTTTGGGTTTCCATCATGATGCCTATCAAAAACGGCAGGAGTACATTTAATTGTGTTGTTCAATCAGTGCAATACACTGAGCGAGATAATTCACTTGAACTGGAGGACATATGTCCCAAAATTATATGGATGCTCTTAAATATATCAGTCTAGTTCTAGGTACAACCCGACATAGCAATTAACATAGGACACTGCAATAACATACAAAGCCGTAACCATATAAGACTGGCAAGAAATTCAAATTGCGCACATTTTGCCACATGTGACTCTACTTTTATGATATATGGATTAATCTGTCCATGCGTACACTATTATGTGGGACAAACCATTTGTAAAATTAAAGATAGGATTACGGAACATCAATCAAACATCATATTTAACAACCAAAAATTGTCATTTTGGGACATCCCTCATGACAAGTGTACTATCATAAATTGATATTGAAAGCATAACAATGAGTTATATCTATACTGAGAGATTTGATACACATTCTTCATTATATTTTGCTTTGACTTGGTTATCATATGAACATTAAGATCCAACCTACTCATACACAAAAATGGTGATTGAATTTGTGATTTGATTATTGCACCTCTATTTGAACAATTCTTTCTGAAATGTATGTATCTTGGACACTTGGACTAATGTGAAACATATACTCATGTGAATCTTATACATCACACATTAAATGGGTAGATCGACATGTTGGAACAACACTCAAAAGAATGTATGTAACTAAAACCAACACATATAATTACAAGATTAATTTAGTGACTACCGACATTTTATATTTCGTTGTGACATATAGAAGTACAAAATTCACATATAAAATGTTTAACCTGTTACTTAGTATGTCCGTTTGTACCTAGACTAATATATTTAAGAGCATCCATATGATTTTGGAACAAGTGTCATCATATTTTGCGTGCAACCTCAAATATCTCAGTAATGCCATGTGATACACTTTTATGGCTAATAAGCATGGCATAGTCACCATATGTAAGTTATATCCATACATGTGAAGGAGTTACTATCATGCTCCAATTGTGATCTCCAATGCTGGAGCAATACCGTCTAAAGCCAAGTAATATCTCATAGGCATGATAAGCTAGCCATTTGTATGATTCAGCCTGACATGAGTAGGTGCTGAGAGATATTGCAAGTGCTGCTTCTAATCACTCAGTAATGTCATCCTGCACTGAGGCATGTCTCATATGTCTGTATATTCGCCATATATTAGCTACATCATCACACATCCAGGTGCTCCCATCATATGACATGCACATCTTCTAATGCCTCATTGATGTCCTTGAATGATAGGTAATCCTAACATGGATTGTTATCACATTTGCAGATGCATTTATTTTATAATCAATGCCTCAGTGATGTATTATATCACCAGGTCATGCCTTTTATCGATGATATAGTCACAGTATGTAATGTGTAGCATGAAATGGGCAGGTTCTATCATCATATTTCACATACAGCCTCAAATACTACCGAGTTTAGCAATAGGGCCTACGATTGTGGGCAATACCTGTGGTTTTGTGCCTGAAAGACAGACATCTGGGTGCGAGGCAAAGGCCCTTTTCATTTTCAAACAAGTTGGTTGTTAATTTCTTTCGAAGGACCCATGCATTATTTTGTTTTTGATAATTTTCCTTCTGCCATATTCCCTTCCCTCACCATCTCTGTATCCAGTTTCAATATTCACCCTTTGCCTTCTAATTCCAGTTTTCCATATTGACCCTCTTTACGTTACTGTCCCCAGTCATGACTTACACCCATCCCTTCTCCTTTCCCGTCACGGCTCTCAAGTGCCTCCATTTCCCTCCATCTCTATGTACCCATTGCTATTCTGCCCCTATTCTTCCTAACATCTGGTGCTGTGCTCTGTCCCTCCACTGGCACTTCCCACTTCTACTTTCCTTTTCCTGTTTTTTACTGACTGGCAGGCAGAAAGGATTGCATGCTGCTCCCAAAAATGGATATATTTTCAAAATGTTGTAATGCCTCCTTTAAAATATGTTGTAATATATGTATGGGAGTGAGGGGTCCTCAGGCCCCCTCTCGTTGTACGCTCCTCAGTACAAGGCTTGGACCACGTGCCTACGGTAGTGGGATTGCCCCTTGCCCTTATGTAAAGTTAACCACGGTTGACTGCTACATAGATGGGACTACTGAGCAGGACACGGGGCATCCATCTTTTGTGCCCCCTTTCGACTCCATCTTGGGTAAACAGGCCTCACTGCGATAGTACAGCAATGCTCAGCTCCCCTTCCACCGCGGCAGCCAAGGACAGACACACACACACACGAGGCGCGCAGGCAGCTGGCTGGCCCCCACCCGTGCGAAGGAAAGCTCTGCGCTTCCATTCTCACACTGAAGCTGGAGAAAGTTGCAACAATCAATATGCTACAGTTTTCTTCCTCTGAGATCACTGTTCGTCTGAGAACCGGCATGTGAACCAGGATGAGCTAAGCACTTTCTACTCGATTCGTCCTCATAAACGTGCAAGCCACCCACCCCCATTAGAACAATTTATTGCCATCCTGACCCTGCACCCCCTGTAAGGTATTTCTTTCAAGTGCCAGACCCTCGCCTGTGCTGCGAAACCCACCCAATACACTCCTTACTAACCTTAAGCATTTTTTACTACTATATATGTTTTCATTTGTACTAAATGAGTTTTGAAACCTAGGAAAAGATGCGAAATACAGCCTGATTCTTCTAAATGCACAATAAGGTCAAGGCCTCCAATTAAAGCCGCAAATGACCCAATTGTACTGACGATAACCATTGTGTGTGACTTATGTAGAAATGTGACAAGTAGCATAAAATGTTTTAAATCATTTGTTATTTAGTGTGTAACATATTAGCTTAGGTAGTGACCACAGTGACCAGACCCTGACCTGGAGCACAAGATGTTTGACGTTCGTCATCTCGTCAGCCACTCAGCCAACCAGGAGGAAGAGATGCTACCCACACCTACAGCACCACAACGCCTGGCCAATCGGGTCCATTTAGCATTTTTTGTTAGAGTTACCTTAATTAATATAAATGTAAGTGTGTTGTAATGAGGGGCTGGAGGGTTTTTTGGGTTATTTCCTAGCTGGAGAAATAAACCATCCTTTGAACTCTTGCAGCCGGGTCTCAGTGCCTCTTTCCCCGACAAGGGGTTGTGTCGGCTATTTTATTTTCTCTCACATGTAGTAAGACGGGGAAAGGCACCTACATTTTTGGTGACCCCCGCGATGTGATTCAGAGAAGTGCCTTGAGGCCTGTGCCCCCAGCAGAACCATCGCCTCCGCGGTTGACCAGACTGTTCACACCAAGAAGAAAGGGTCAAGGGTTCCCGGTTGACGAATACCCGATAGAAAAAGCTGTGCGCCAAGGCAGGCCACGGCTTGGTTGGGGGACGGACCTAAACGAGGTCCGGCCGTGAGCGGCGACCCTCGGAGTACCTGACTGAACATGTGGAGTCCCGGTTGCAAAGAACCCAACGGAAGGTAAGGGGAAATATGGGAAGAAGGGAATTAGCAACAAAGGGAAGGTCGCTAAGAATACGGTCTGCGTGAGTGCCGGTGAGGCTTTTTTGATCTATCCTTTATATGGCCATTAGGTGTTGTAAGAAGTGAGAAGAAGAGAAGTGGTATCCTAGCCCATATGGGGTAGAAGGCGGCGCCGCGTAGCATTTGTCCCGACCAAGTGCAGAATAGAGATAAAGAGAAAAAATAGTAGGGGTCTCGTGTAGGCTCGGAGTAGTTTTGGGAATATTCTTTTTCTGTGAAGGTAAGAAATCTTGCGATATAATAAAGGTGAAAGAGGTGGGGAGTGAATGCGAAATAGTAGGTAGTATAGGGAAGAAGAAAAACCAGGGACAGTAACGGGAATAGGGAAAGAACAAACGCGTGCAGGCAGTGCATGTGTATGTTGCATGATTATATGTTTGTAAGACTGCTTTTGTGTATATGTCTTGTTGAACACGCTAAAGTATTCCAGTACAAGTAATTTGTGATTGATATAAGATAAAGCAAATAAATAAATTGTGAGAGGTGATCAGGTAACACCTCTCTGAAAACTAATGCGACATATGGTAATTGTGAGCATTGATAAAGAACGTATTATTTCCACATATTGTAACTGACATACCAAGTGAGAGGTGGGAAGAGATTGAAAGGTACCAGAATACACAAGGAAGGAAAAGAAACATTGCCATGGGGGGAGTAACACCACTAGCACATATTTGCCAGCACCTTCCACTATATAGCGACAGGATACAGAAGTATCACGATCAGTGGATCATTGAGATAAAAGGAGACAGGGTTGCACCAATTTGGCCAGAAGGAGGGTCATTTGACAAAAGAGTATTGGATCTAGTATCAACACATTTACTAGCACGATACAAAGGGAAACAGTTACAGAACCGAAGAGAAGTATTAGATTTATGGCGAATGTTCGAAGAAGTTTCCCCCACGGCAGAGATAGGTACAAGCCGAATGACAGAAAAGCAGAAAAACCCTGAAGAAGTAAGCGGGACACCAAAAGGGGAATGCTCAACAACTACAACCGAAAACGAAGTAACAAAATCTATCCCTCAATGACTAGGCCAGCGGTAGGGTTTAGTGAACCCCTGTATATACCACCCACCGCCACTGCTCAGGGTGGGGCAACAGCCCCTGAACCTCCACCATATGACAAAGGAGGCCTGTACGGCCCCACGAGCATGCCTCCTGTGGATATAGCACGTTTAACAGGTGATTTGAACCGTCAGTTAGCACACGCGCAAATGGAAATAACACGGTTAAGAGCTTTATGTAACAAAGGGCAAATGCTGCCAGGGGCAGGGATGGTACCCCCGCTGTCACTGGCAGATCTCACACCTCCGATCGGGGCAGCAAGGAATGCAACCCCAGCAGCCTCGATATCAGGACAATCTATAGCATCACAAGGGACGTCATCGCAGCAGAGGCAAGAACAAGAGTGGCAGTCAGGACAGTTCCTGTTCCAATTGAATAACAAACCAGTGAGAATTATACGCCCAGATACACCGGAGAGTCAACAAAGTGGAGATCAGAGTGAAAGACAAGGAAATGAACCCAAGGAAAACTGGGAGGATAATAACGAGCTAGAGTCAGAAATAGAAGAAATATGAGACGATTTAGATGAATACTAAGAGGCAGCTGCCGCAGAGTGTTCCCCACTGCCAAACCGCTGTTACCCAGACACATTATCGCCACCATTATGGCAAGGTAGATTAAGACAATGAACAGGGAGGATAGGAAACATACTGGTAAGTAAAACGAAAAAAGGGAAGACGAGCAGAACGGGAAAGAAACAGAAACTACAAATGCCACTGATACATAAAGGAGCAGGTAGGCCAAACTACATTCCGTGGGTCCAAATGGACGAAACCAACTTGTTAAAACTCCTCCCCCCCGCTGACGGGAGGGGCAGGTAAGTGGATACATGTCTTTGAGAAGAACACGGCAGGCGTGCCGTTAGCTATAGGTGATGTGAAAAGTCTATTAGTATCAGCAACCAAGCAGACACAATCTGGGAAAGGGCAGGGTTCCCAGGAGTAACGATGAGCTGTGACCGACACGATGGATCACCATTCAACAATGTTCGAGCACAAGTGTGGGATGCATTACGGCGTGCATTTGCAGACGTTCCAGATTTACATGCAGTGATGCAGTGCACGATGGAGGAGAACGAGGATCCTGCGCAATTCATTTTGCGAGTGCAAGACTTATGGAGAAGCGAAACTGGTACGGCATGGAATCAATCAACAGCTTTATTCTATTTTATCATTAAAAAGGGGTTGCCGAAAGAGGTGCAGAAGGCCTTGTACAAAATAGCTGGGATCAAAGCCAAAGGGTGGCCTGAAATTCAGAGTATAATTGTACACCACTGGAGGAGGATCAAAGAGAAGGAAAAGGAGGTCACGCAAAAGAGGCTGGCTGACGAAGCAAAATTAGTACAGACGAAATTAGTGAAGGTCGCCGCCATTACTGCCAGTGCAACAGCAGACAGAGGAAACGAAGGAGAGGAAAACGCGGGAGGAAGGCCCGTTGGGATAGCAGCACAGTGGGTTGGAGAGGACCAAGGACAGTGGAACAGAGAGGAACAGCCATGTCAAGGATCACAGTGGCAGAACAGGCCGGCCCAAGGAAGAGGTGGGTACCGCGGGCAGAGGGGAGGATACGGAGGAATGGGAAACAGAGGGCATGGTGGGCAAGGACCAAGGGGAGGACAACAGGGGTCGTGTTGGAATTGTGGAAGATGGGGACATTATTCACGAGATTGTAGAATGCGACCATCAGGGTATATTCAAGGGCAGCAACAACAGCCCATGAACAATGAACAGGGGTGAGGCTGCCCACACCCAGGTAGCCCTTGTGGAGCTCCAATGGGGAGGGGGGGCAACAGGATCAATACTGCTATGACCCCCAAATGCAACAGAGACACAGCAAAACGCACTACAGCCCATGGCGAGACAAAACCCAGTAGGGAACATAAACAATAACCCTTTTGCAGCGGCCGCAAACGGTGCCCCTGCACCATTCCGTGGCGTTACGGTCGTGGGTGACAATATTTTTTCAGTGCCAGGTCAGCAAAGATACCAAGACTAGGACAGCCCACAGGGAGGACTTGGGTGTCCAGTCCTATCCACCACACAAAGTGCAAATGAGGAACCACTAGTGGCGACAGAGATAGGAAACAAGCAGTTTATCTTTATGGTAGACTCTGGAGCAGAGAAATCATGCCTCACAGAAGGGCGGTTTCAGCTCTCGGGAAAAAATGTGGAGACGCAGGGGTTCTCTGGGGCTATTTTAAAAGTTCCTTATACAAAAGATCTTGATGTAACAGTGGGGGGAAAAACAGTGCGTTCACCCTTATTGTATTACGAAGACGCGCCAATCAATTTGATGGGACGAGACTTGCTCAGTAAGTTAAATATGACCATAGCCTTTACTGAAAGAGGAATAGTGTGCTCGACGCCAGGGGTATGCCCCGTACGAGCACTCTTGATAATACGCACGATTACAAAGGAAGTTGCAGTAAGAGGGATTCCCATTGACATGGACATGTTCGTCTATGGAATACAGGTATTAGCCCGAGTAGTGCCTGAAATAACACAAAAGGAGTGGAGAATACCATCAGACTTCATATTCCGCCCAATCACACCAACATATGTAGTGCCAGGCACAATTATATCTATAGACATTGAGGCAGTTCAAGTTTCCAAAAAACGCATTGTGGTCATAGGCCTGGACACGCAGGGACACGAGTGGAGAAGTGTGCTATGCATAGAGCCAAACATAATGCTAAAAGATGTAACTGATGAAGAGTTGTTTACTGATTACGAAGGGGATGGAGAAATAATAATGGAAATAAGCATACCATGTGACATTATGATCCAATACAGAGAAATACACAATCCACTCATGGCTAACATAAAGGCCCCACCGACAATATTTGAAGAAGACATGGCCAGGGTAGCACCTGAAATTTGGACTACAGGGCCACACGATGTGGGATTGTTGCACGAGGTAACTCCCATAAAGATAAAACTGAAACCAGGTGCCCTCCCACCCAGAGTGAAACAATACCCAATATCCAAAGAAGCAGAGGAAGGTATTAGAGAAACACTGAATGCACTCCTAAGCCAAGGTATCTTAGTGCCATCAACTTCCCCATGCAACACAGCGATTTTTCCGATTGAGAAAGCGAAAGGAGGGGCATGGAGAATGGTCCAGGACCTCCGCCCACTCAATAACATCATCCAAAAAGAGTTCCCTTTAGTGCCTAACCCGGCATCAATATTGTGCAGTATACCAAAAGAGGCAACTTGCTTCACTGTCATTGATCTGAAAAATGCCTTTTTCTCTGTACCACTCGCACCAGAGTCGCAGTACCTTACAGCTTTTACATTAGGAAACAGCAGATATGAACATTGCAGACTCCCACAGGGGTTTTGCGAGAGCCCAAGCATTTTTAACAGAGTACTACGAGAAGACATTGGCAACATAGATGTAGGGAGCACCATTATACAATATGTAGACGATTTACTCGTCTGCAGCAAAACAGAAGAAGAGTGTAGAGAAGACTCAATAACACTGCTTAACGTATTGGCTGCCAAGGGATACAAGGTGGACAAAGGAAAGTTACAATACTGCCTTGCAGACGTTGTGTATCTTGGTCAGCAAATATCTAAAAATGGAAAAAGAATACTACCAGACAGAGCAGCGGCCATTCGACACATTATTTTACCAAAAACAGTGAAGGACATGCAGAAATTTCTTGGCATATGTAACTATTGCCGAGCATGGATCCTCGATTACGCAGCGTACACACGGCCAATGTTACAAGCACTGAAAGAAGCACAAAAGAACAGAGCCCCAATAAAATGGACACAGGAGACAATTGCTCAATTCTCTCGATTAAAAGACCTTATTTCAGACGCCCAAGTCCTTGCAAATCCAGATTATGAAAGGGAATTTTTCCTGTTTTCACACAGCAATGGAACATTAATGACAGCAGTATTGACACAAAAGACATCGCTAGGCCACAAACCATTAGCGTACTACAGTGGAATATTAGACCCAGTAATGCAGGGACATTTCGCTTGCGAACAGGCCCTCTCTGCAGTGGCCTTCGCCATTGAGAAAAGTGCCACAATCGTAATGGGATGTTCAGTGACGCTATATGCGGAACACTCGTTATTTGCTATCTTGGAAAGATCAAAATCTACTCTCACAACACAGAGAGCCTCTGCTCATGAAATAATAATATCAAGTCCAAATGTACATGTGGTCAGATGCAAGACAGTGAACCCAGCCACATTCATCACAGAGCCATGCACAACTGAGGATTTACAGGAACACGATTGTAGCACATATGAGGGAGAGGGCGATGACATTCCCAAAGCAAGAGAAAACGCCCTTACAGAAGGATAAATTTATTTCATAGACGGGTCAGCATCCATAAACTCAGAGACAGGAGAGAAACATGTGGGGATGGCGGTAGTGCGCATGGAAGAAGACACATACGAAGTAAGTGTTCAAAAACGCCTCCCCTCACACTACTCTGCACAAGCAGCCGAAATGACCGCACTAATCAGCGCGTTACACACAGCCAAAGATTGTGCCGTGACAATATATTCAGACTCAGCTTATGTCATCACCACAGTTCACTCAGGGCTATCACGTTGGCGAAGGAGAGGGTTCAGAAGAGCAGACGGGTCCCCTGTACAACATGCCACATTGCTTAATGAACTAATAGAAGCTTTGGCAGAACCATCGGTAGTAGCAGTGGTTAAATGCCAAGCCCATACCAATAACACAGACGCCGTCTCATTGGGGAACGTGGCAGCCAACGCAGCAGCGAAGGAAGCCTTGTACTTCAATAAGACACCAACATCAGAGTACATTGTAAAAACAACCACAGCAGAACAACCAGCAGAAGCATACAGTAACACGCCCATAGCACAATTTACAGAACTCCAGAGAAGGGCCCCACCGGAAGAGCAGGAGTTGTGGGGCAAAGGAGGGTGTAAGCAATCAGCCACAGATCTCATTTGGAGACAGGAAACGACAGGCAAGGTAGTGATGCCTGTAGAATTATTAGAAGTAGCATTCCAACAACTGCATTTCCCAGCTCACGTTGCAAAACAACACATTGCCTCAGATATTCAAGAGGATTGGTTTGTTCCTAATCTACACGAATACTTGTCTAAATTTGTGATTGAATGTACTACATGCCAAACTTACAATTCAGGAATGACATTACGAACTCTGCGTGGCACTTTACCACGCCCTACAGGTCCATTTAGAGAACTACATATCGACTACGCCGATATGGGAGAAAGATGTAATGGAGCAAGATACTTGATTGTGGTGGTATGCCCTTTTTCACGGTGGGTAGAAGCGGGCCCCTGTCCCCATCCTGATGCAAAATGTGCTGCCAAGTTCCTTGTGCAAGAAGTATTCTCACGGTGGGGAATCTGTGACGTGATCCGTTCAGACAACGGCACGCACTTTTTGAATGACCTCTTCAAGGAAGTAACCTCCCTTCTGGGGGTGAAACATAATCTATGTTCGATTTATCATCCAATGGCCAATGGAGTTGTGTAGAGGATCAACGGGCTGCTCAAAAGCAATTTATCGAAATTATGCAGCACGTTGAAAAAAAATTGGGTATATTGTCTGCCCCTAGCACTGTTCCAACTCAGAAATCAACCATGCAAGGATCACCATTTAAGCCCGCACGATATCGTGACGGGAAGGAGAATGCACATGCCGCTCTCCCCTGTTAGGAGGGCGTCTGATGCACACAGGGCTGCCACAGTGCTGGGCGAAGAGTTTAAGGAATACCTAGCACAGCTAACGCGCGCGGTACGCAGCATAGCAAAACAAATTGTTTCATCATTCACTGAAGATGTAGCAACAGACAACTCTATGCCGACAGCAGAAAACCCGGAGGGGCCTTGAATGCCAGGGGAGCATATTTATGTCAGAAATTTTGTAAGAAGGTGGAATTCACCAAGATTTCATGGTCCATACACAGTGGTGTACAGCACCCCAACTGCAGTTAAAGTTAAGGGGTTAAAGTACTGGGTGCACCTCTCAGATGTGAGAAGGGCGCACAGTGTTGCACTTCCCCAAAATGAAACCGACTGTGTGGATGCCATCGCTGGCACAGTTTGACATGATGAAAAATGCAACTTAGACAGGGAAAGTATAGTGGAAAAGCAAAAGGTTTTTTTACATATTTTGTCTCTCTCTATCTCTCTCTCTCTCTTTCTTTTCTTCTCATATAAATCGTGTTGTCTTTTCTATTTTCTCCTCATTATTTCCATGATAAGATGAAAAGGAATTGTTAAATGCCTAACTGAGTAAAGAAATGAAAAAGAATGAACAATTGCAAATATGTTTCTTTTCATGATGACTTAACACATTTGTCTCGCCCACATAGGTTCAACATGAGCCAATGCGACGAAATGGCTGAGCAGGCTGAAATGTTAGATAGAAATAGGGATGCCACTACGACCAGTAGATTAAATAATTTGGAATGTGTTATAAAATATGCTGCCATACTATTTGCAATAATGATGTTTTATTTTATTTGGTATAATGTTGTTTTATATGTGGCAAATGAAATGAATAAAGGGGGAAGCAGAACTGATATGCCAAAACCAGGGTCTAAACTAATATGGACTGAAGCAACAACTATTTTGAAGGACACTTATAACGTTGAATCTAATAGTAAAAATATAACGTCACCCTTCGAACAATTGCATGTAAACAAAACTGCTATTCCATTGTTGAATAATACTGTGGCCAAGGAAATAGAGCTTGGATGGAATGTAAATGATGATTACTATTGGTTGACTAACTCCAGAAATACATAGCATGCGTACACACACTGCAACAGAACCCACTACTGAATACACACATGTCACCATGAACAACATAGATGATGCATGGTATAAGATATTCCCGCTGCAATATCCACAAGATGGTACCCAACTAAAAAACACAAGGAGGAGGAAAAGGGGGGTGGGAAAAAACAGATACGATATTTATCATAACCTGGATGAAATAGAGGACCCCCGACACCCTGACCAATCAAACAAATGGTATTCAGACATGAGCACCGCAGCAAAGCAAGCAAGTAATGAAAGTTGTTACGTGTGCTCACTTATTCCTCACGCAACTGGAACCCCAAACATGTTAATCCCACAGGAAGTACCCTTGTCTGAGGCCCAATGTTTGATTCATCTGATGCTGTGTAGAATAAAAAAGACATTTCAAGCACACACAGTCACTATGGAAAAATTGGAAAACAAACAAACTTGCACTAGCAGACGACAAGGAGTAATCTGCCTCCAAGAGCCATTTTTATTATAAAAGGGACAAGGTATGCAGACGACAAGTGGTATGATGAAACGATTAAATGCAAAGCTGAGGGGCTTCGTGGGCTGCCAGACGAAACATACGAGTGGGCAAAAGAAATGTGCATTCCCATCTGGTCACAGCATATCACCAAGCTGACATGGGTCACCCCCCTGGAGAGGCCCATAAAGATTCAAAGAGAAATACTGCACGAACTTTGCTTCCATGGAGAAGGGAAGGTGAATATGGGAACCGTGCGACAGTGCAATAAGACTTTAATAATGCCATATATGAAAAAAGGCACTGCTGCATTAATGGACATATACTGGATCTGTGGCAAACGAGCTTACCTGCATCTCCCAGCATCCTGGAAGGGCACTTGTGCCCTAGCCACACTTCACTCAGCACTAATGGTGATAACAGAGAGCCACGTCCAGTTTACAGCAAGGCCTTCGGCTGACACATCGACAGCAGGCCAATCGGCTGAACCATCGACAGCGCCCGATGAGACAATCACTGAGCCCCCAGCATACAAACTATTGTCAGAAGAAACTTTGAAAACCAAGTTGTCACGCAGCAAAAGATCCAATTATATTTCGTCCAAATCATCAGAACTCTTTGCTGAAATCCCACAGCAGTACAAGCTTTTCTGATCTGCAGAAACATTCTTTGCATCATTTCTAGCACCAGGCGTTCAAGCAAGGGCAAACGCGAAATGGCTGCAGATAACACACTGGGAGCTCATCCAGCTGGCCAACGACACTGAAGAAGGATTCAACATCATAAAAATAGAGCTCCGTGCACTGCGCCTGATGACGATGCAAAACAGATATGTCTTAGATCTTATCACGGAGATGGACGGTGGTGTTTGCAAAATAATTGGGGGGGCGTGTTGCACGTTCGTACCAACTTCAGATGCTGATAACGGGACACTGTCACATGTGATAACAGCAGTGCATAATTTAGGAGAAAGAATGAGAGCAGAAGATGGAACGGATAACGACACGTGGTTCGACAATCTGTTCAGCTGGATACCATCATGGGTGAACATAGCAGCGAAGATACTCATTCCCATCATAGTCTTTCTTCTCCTAATATTCTGTGTGTGCCAACTGGGACTAAGATGCTGTGAAAATAATATGCCTAATTCAGCAATGATGATGGTAACAGTGGGCCGACAGACAACGGTGGCTACCATGATAGATGCTCAAGTACAAACCAGAGAATACACCACACTGCAGTATAGGATGACTGCCATCTATAGACAGTATGGGGACGTGGTCGATAATCTACATTACACTACCATTAGAGAACCAAAGAACTTGCTGTGGTATAGCGAGGTTTGGATAGATTTAGATGGGGATGGTGGGATATACTTAATGGTCACCCCAGAAGAATACGCAGGAAGAGGTAACAGCTTAAGAAGTGTGTGCAAAGCATGGATGCCAATAAAGGGTACACCTGCTTGGGATGAGGCTGTGGCTGAAGCTGAGCGCTACCGAAGGGAGAATGGAAAGAACGAGATAAAGTAGTTTGTTACTTTAGATGTAACGAAAGGGGGGAATGTATGGGAGTGAGGGGTCCTCAGGCCCCCTCGCGTCGTACGCTCCTCAGTACAAGGCTTGGACCACGTGCCTCCGGTAGTGGGATTGCCCCTGGCCCTTATGTAAAGTTAACCACGGTTGACTGCTACATAGATGGGACTACTGTGCAGGACACGGGGCATCCATCTTTTGTGCCCCCTTTCGACTCCATCTTGGGTAAACAGGCCTCACTGCGAAAGTACAGCAATGCTCAGCACTAGGCACGCAGGCAGCTGGCTGGCCCCCACCCTTGCACTCCCCCCAGCGAAGGAAAGCTCTGTGCTTCCATTCTCACGCTGAAGCTGGAGAAAGTTGCAACAATCAATATGCTACAGTTTTCTTCCTCTGAGATCACTGTTCGTCTGAGAACCGGCATGTGAACCAGGATGAGCTGAGCACTTTCTACTCGATTCGTCCTCATAAACGTGCAAGCCACCCACCCCCATTAGAACAATTTATTGCCATCCTGACCCTGCACCCCCTGTAAGGTATTTCTTTCAAGTGCCAGACCCTCGCCTGTGCTGCGAAACCCAACCAATACACTCCTTACTAACCTTAAGCATTTTTTACTACTATATATGTTTTTATTTGTACTAAATGAGTTTTGAAATCTAGGAAAAGATGCGAAATACAGCCTGATTCTTCTACATGCACAATAAGGTCAAGGCCTCCAATTAAAGCCATGAATGACCCAATTGTACTGACAATAACCATTGTGTGTGACTTATGTAGAAATGTGACAAGTAGCATAAAATGTTTTAAATAATTTGTTATTTAGTGTGTAACATATTAGCTTCGGTAGTGACCACAATGACCAGACCCTGACCTGCGTGGAGCACAAGATGTTTGACGTCCGTCATCTCGTCAGCCACTCAGCCAACCAGGAGGAAGAGATGCTACCCACACCTACAGCACCACACCGCCTGGCCAATCGGGTCCATTTAGCATTTTCTGTTAGTGTTACCTTAATTAATATAAATATAAGTGTGATGTAATGAGGGGCTGGAGGGTTTTCTGGGTTATTTCCTAGCTGGAGAAATAAACCATCCTTTGAACTCTTGCAGCCGAGTCTCAGTGCCTCTTTCCCCGACAAGGGGTTGTGTCGGCTATTTTATTTTCTCTCACACGCAGTAAGACGGGGAAAGGCACCTACATATAGCATCTAAAAATGCCTTAAAAAATGTTCAAACAACAATTTTAGAATGTCCATGTGAAAAGATTACTTGATATGGAATTGTGGATTAGTGGTGTTCAAATCAAACCAAAGAAAAAATTAAATGTGCCACCCTGTGGCTTTGTAATGGCTCGTGCTGACTCCAACTCATTGAAACCAATATATGTCTATTGTTCAAACAAGGGTGGCCCATTGGAACCTCATACAAGGTAGGAGGACGATTGTGGGCTTTCTTGGAATCATCTCCCAATTCAGCTCTATTGAGGTTGAACATATTCATATTGATTCACACTATCATTCAAGCACTTAATTCCTTCATTAAAAGTCAAAGACTATAGTAGACATGTACAATTAAAGTGATGATCAACATCAATATTCAATCAATTCACACTCCATTTTTAGCAGAATCTTCACTGGAACAAACCATATGAAATTTGAAAAAGTTCTGCGAGGGCCACCCACCTAAAAACTGGAGCAGTCCTTCTTTCCTTTCCACTATCTTCTCTACATCACTACCTCATTGGGTTATGCGTAAATAGGGACACACGCATCCACCAATCGCATCGAACCCCCCATCACCCAACACTGTCACTCCTGTACAACACCTCCAAATGTACCGTTACACAATTACAGTACAAGTGTTGTGCCATTCCAAAGCACGTCCACTGCAAACCTCAGTAAAAGTATGCACGATTTCTCCATCAGCATACATCCACATGGCCACCCAGGATGTGGCACGTGTAATCCTGAAAGTACCGCGTAATCCGCTACCTTTTCGTGATAGTGAGAGGGGGGAGAGGGTGGCGGGGGAAGCAATATCAAGCTGGGTAGGGGATTGAGTCTTCCGTCGTAGATGTATAAAGCTTTCTTTTACGTGCAAGCAACATTTTTTGTTTATTCTCTTTATATACGTTTCTGTTTTCCTCTCCTCACATTTTCACCACATTCTGGTCAATGCTTCTTGCACAGTGTAAATGAAGACGGCATTGCCAATGGCGCTCAAATAAATGCCATTTCTATGGAACCACTGCATATTTTGCCACCTAATGATCTCATAGTGGATGGAGAACATGCCAGCAGTCTTCATAAATTCACCAATGCTTCTGTTTATAACAAAACTTCCGACCTCTGGCTGGGGACAAATTGTACCGGCATGGGCCCATACTCCTCTTGGTGTAATGCATGAGAAAACGACCTTGGCAGTAGGAAAAATCTGCATCACTGCGTTCCGCAAGCTCTTCGGGTCACGGATTAAACGTCCACATGATATGTAACCCAAATGTAGGCTTCCATAGTGCACCACAACAAAGTCTACGTTCATGATGGAGGCCACATATCTGCAAAGCCGAACCATCCCGCCGAAACTGCAGTCACCCTGACAGCCCCAGAAAGCATCCACTCCTTCCAACCCAAAATTACCAGCAATGCCTCTTTGCACACAAACCTGTGCAGATGACGCACAAAGGTATCACCAACGATAAGCACTATGCGTTTCTCCATCTCCACCAACCATCCTGGCAACCACACCATGAACACCTAATTGCCTATTTCCCACAATTCAATTTCCATGACCAGCATACTCATTATTGCAGGATATGGCATGTGTGCTTTCCCATCAATAGTGACGGCCACGGCCCAGTAAAGCAGACACAATACTTCTTCCCTTTGCAGTGGCATTTTTCCAGCATTCCCTCATTGAATGCTGTCAAAGTATCAAACACACATGCAGCTATCACATACAAAACCTTTACATTGCACACTATCATTTCTGTACACCACTCAATATTTACTGTTACACACTGTCAGTGCACATTCTGTTTCATTCCAAAACCCCTCCACCAGAAACATCTGCTAACGAATGCACGATTGCAGCATCACCAAAGATCCTGCAGTGCACCCTGCACACCTTTGGCCATGCACACAACGGTGCAGCCCTTGCCCACACCCACCACAACACTATGGATACATGCATGCGACCATGTGGGCAGCTAACAATATGCACAAACGTAACATATGTACTGGCACTTCTACCCAACTCCCCCACACCATAGAACATCCATTCACAAAGCGGTGTCACAATTAGCAGAATCCACAAACATACCACAGCCTGCACCACCCCTACCCACTGCCATTCACAAAGTCTTGTGTCACTGGCAACCGAAGCACAACAGCTTCACAACATTGCTCCTACTCCAAGCAATATGCAGACAGCACACTATCTAAGCACATATAAGCTTCAACCTTCAACCACACCCTCTTCCATACTGCCATTATGCAAACACTGCACCTAGTGCCCAAACTGCGTGACGTTTCACTGCACCATCTCCAACCACACAGGAAAACTTTACCATGTTCTAACAGTGACCTCACCTGCAAAACCAAACATAAACGCATGGCAGCTCACTTCTGCTGCTCTATTGCGTTTGAAATCTGCTCCACAACCATTCTGTAAAAGTCACCACCCTCTAACTGATGGAGAGTCACAAATGCATCACTGCGGTGGGTGTGCTCAAGCCCTAGGCTCTTGAGTGCATGGCTTACGGCCTATGGCCTTTGGCCATGCACTCAATAGTCTAGGCCTTATACCCACCCACCGCAACGTAATGCCACCATTCATGTCACGATGTCACCAAACGTGTCACAATTAGCAGAATCCACAAACATACCACAGCCTACACCACCCCTACCCACTGCCATGCACAAAGTATTGTGTCACTGGCAACCTAACCACAACAGCTTCACAACATTGCTCCTACTCCAAGCAATCTGCACATAGCACACTATCCACGCACATATAAACTACACTTCAACCATACCCTCTTCCATACTGACAGTATGCAAACACTGCACCCACTGCCCACACTGCGTGACTTTTCACTGCACCATCTCCAACCACACATGAAAAACTTTACCATGTTCTAACAGTGACCGCACCTGCAAAACCAAATGTACACGCATGGCAGCTCACTTCTGCTGCTCCATTGCATCTGAAGTGTGATCCAAACCCATTCCTTGCAAGTCATCACCCGCTAACTCATGCAGAGTAATATTGTGTCACTGGCAACCTAACCACAAAAGCTTTACAACATTGGGGCAACTTCAATAAATCTGTACACAGCACACTACCCAAGCACATATTAGCTGCACTTCAACCATACCCTCTTCCATACTCACTTTACATAAACACTAAACCCTGTGTCCACACTGCACAACTTCTCACTGCACCATCTCCTGCCACACACAAAATACCGTAGCATGTTGCAACTATCACCACATTCATGAAATGCTGTTCAACTCACTTGTACTGCTGCAGCACGTCTACAATGTGCTCCACACCCATTCTCCAAAGCTCACCACCCTGTACCTGATGCACTGTCACACTTGCATTGCTGCAGTGGGGGTGCACCTTGCACACATTCCCTGCACCATAATGTAACCATACATGTCAGCATGTCACCAACTACCACTATGCACACACACACCACTGGCATCAGCACTCCTACCCAACCTCTGCACTGCAGTGGAGATACACAGTGTTAAACGCAACAGTTATCATATACTACAATCATTACACTGTCTCTGGCACACCTACACCCTTTCATTCACATAGTATGGTCTTACCCACTTCCACTCACAAAGTATTGTGTCACTGCCAACCTAACCACAAAATGTTCACAACATTGCCCTTACTCCAAAGAATCTACACACAGCACACTATCCAAGCACATATAAGCTGCACTTCAACCAAACCCTCTTCCATACTGGCACTATGCAAACACTGCACTCAGTGCCCACACTGCTTGACTTTTCACTGCACCATCTCCAACCACAGAGAAAACTTGACCATGTTCTAACAGTGACCTCACCTGTACAACCAAACATACACGCACGCCAGCTCACTTTTGCTGCTCTATTGCATCTGAAATGTGCTCCTCACCCATTCCGCGCAAGTCACCACCCACTAACTGATGCAGAGTCACAAATGCATTACTGATGTGAGTGTGCTCAAGCCCTAGGCTCTTGAGTGCATGACCTACGGCCTTCTACTGCAGAGTGACACATTTACTGCTGTGAGTGTTCTCAAGCCCTACACAAACAATAAAAAGATGAAAAGTGTTGACGCACCTGCAGACATGCTTTTTATACACACGATTATAGAAAAACCCATACATGAGGGTTTTAATGATAGCCACAGATATTTGCAAAAACTATGACTTAAAAAATGTATTTCCTCTCGATACCGGATCACTTTTTCAGGCAGGTCAAGAAGGTCATACTGGAATTCATGTGGGAAGAAAAGAAAACCCGGATACCATACAATATCCTGATACTTCCGAAAGAACTGGGGGGAGTGGGCCTCCCGGGAATAGAGTGATACTACCAGGCAACCCAACTCAGAATCCTGATCCCACACCTGCGCGATAGAAAAGACCTCCAATGTGTCCAATTAGATAATGATAATCTGGTCCACGTAACCCTCGCAGAGTGGCTATGGGTCCCCAGATCAAAGCTCACGAAACGTCTGCGTAACCACCCAATACTGGGCCCTATCTGGAACATCTGGAAGAAAGGGAAAAGGATGACTGGAATCACGACGTGGCCTTCCCCCCTAAGCCATCTCTCGTCCCCCAGGATCCGAGAAGAAATCCCTGAACAGGTATCAGTCCTGGTTTGATGCCGGACTAAAGAGAGTTGGCCAACTGTGGAGAAATGGGAAATTCATTTCGATCTCAGAACTAGAAGAAGCCCTCCAAATTCACCCGATTCCGATTTTCTTGTACCTGCGACTGAAAGGGGTCATATCGAGGAGAGAATGGAAGGACACCACACAAAGAGAGCTTACGCCCTTTGAAACTATCTTGGACACGACCAACTCAACTAAAGGTTTAATAGCCCGCATGTACAAGACCTTAATCACTAAAGACCAAACTCTGAGTCTCCGCCTCAAAGAGCGATGCGAAAAAGATTTCAACAGAGAATTCGACCAACAAGCCTGGGACAGAATTTGCGAAACGGCAGCCAAAACGTCAATTGCCACCCAGTACAAATTGCACGCCATAAAATTACTCCACCGGTGGCAGTATGATCCACAAAGAATGTCTAAAATGTTCCAAACCTGCAGTCCGAAATGCTGGCGACAACGCGGCATGGACGCTGATTACTGGCACATGTGGTGGAAGTGCCCCAAGGTATGCATTTATTGGCAAGAGGTCCTGGGATGGATAAGGCAATTGGATGGCATAGAAAGGGAACCATCCCCTCTTCTGATCCTATTTGGCCTTGCAGAAGAAGACGACGAATTGGTGCGCATAAAAGGACTGGTATCCCCCCTGCTACTGGCAGCAAGAGCAGCCCTAGTCATCAAATGGAAGTCCCCACGCCTACCAGATGAAAAGGACTGGCTACAAATTGCCATTAACATATACACAATGGAGACAATAACTGCGGCCCTCCATGACTAGGCCGCACAACACGAGGAAGCTTGGAGTGACTTTACGTGACATTACATCACAGGTACGGTCGCGCGCGACTCTCCGCACCACTGAAAATACCACTCACTATGCACCACCAGGAACTGAACACTGAACACCGAATACCATACAGCCTAATAACCATGCCTGTCACAAACTTCGCCTGTAACTCACAACGCTCAACGTCACACCGCCCACTATAGCTCACTACAGCAAATGCTGAGACCTGGAAGTTTTACGAGAAAGGACAAAGGGAGGGAGGGGGGGGCAGAGGGTTCTATTGTTCGTCCATTAAAGGTGAACGTGTATGTTATTGTTAGAATTTTATATAGGTTGATTGCAGTAATCTTGTGAAGTAACTAAATATACTCAGCTATGCATTCACCCGGCTGTTCACCTATGATGTTTAAAATCAATAAAATTGAATTTGAAAAAAAAAAAACATTTATTTCCGCTCACCCAAACTCCAAACAAGTGTCCCTAAAACACCAGTCATCCTCCACTCCCCATGGTCCTCCTCCACTCCCCTGGTCTCTGCCAATTCTCCAAAACACTCAATCCATCTACGATTCTACTCCACCCAAAATGTCTGCTAGCCGCTGCTACCACAAGTCCACAAACACACAACATGCCATTTGCCATAATATAGCCATGGCTGCACAAGGTACCACATCTACCCATGGGTAGCAACACCACACACTTAGTGGCTTCTGGATAGCCATGGATAATTACAACAGTACCATTAACCAGTTACACACTCGAAAACACACACATCATACATACACTGCTCCTACAAACTACTGGAAATTCAAACTAGGAATCATTTTCCTGGAAACAGAGAAAGATTGCAGATATCATGGCTGGTTTGAGAAATGTGTGGCTGATCAGAGACAGTTGGCTGATTTGGTTACTGTTTTATTAAATAAATATATACATTATAGATCAGTCTTAGAAATACAATACATAATAGATAATTCTTAGAAGGGACTCTTTCGGCTACAAACAGTATACTTTTTTTGCACATTGAGGCCTATAGCCGTGGGTATGGTCCAACAAACCTGCGGCAATCACTCTCCCTAGTTGCTGCTGCAGTTAACCGCACCTCCAATACTCAATAATCCATTGGGCTACACCGTAGCCACGGTTATTCATCTATGCTTTATAAAAATGATAATATCCTTCTATCTGAAAAAAAGAAAACACAACCAGTTACAAAACACACACTCTTTAAGAAACACCATTTTATACACACATTTTATGACCCTCAAATCTTGTATCCAGTGCATCACATGGACTATATCAGATACAGCATTTGTGCATACAGCACTGTTGTTTTCTTTCCACATACTAATCATTGGGTCATCGGGAAAAAAATAAAAAACATTAAAAAGCTAGGTGTGAGCATGTTTGCGATAATCAAACTCCACACATTAACGGTGCTGCTACCAACAACCAGAGACTTGAAACATCTGAAGCACTCCATTAAAAAAATTATCAGAAATGCTAGATAGGTTAAAAAAAGGACTTTCATAAACTTTGTAAAATGTGCTGTTCCCATATCCAGCAATAGCATTATGTTTTGAATCTAGGTTGACCTTTCACTGAAATGAACTGTCCAAGATTTGCTGCAAATCCCTGGGATGATGAGAACGATACAGCTAAAACACAATACAAAAATAAAAAATGACTTAAAATGAACTTACAAAACACCATCAGTTGTTGTACTACCTCATAGAAAACTCAAAACATCTAATCATACTGCAGAACTGAAACTGCATTAAAATTACAACAAATACAATCAAATAAACTTTCAAACTTACTAACATGAATACACAAACTAAATGCCTGCATATAAGTGCCATTAATTGACAAATCTAAATTTCGAGGTCCATATTAGTTAAAGTTAAATAATACATTAAAAAATACTTGCCACACAATCAGAACAGATGAAGTAAATGATAGTAAACACCATCTGATAGCAGTAATTAATATAAATAACAAACACAACACTGCAAATAAACCTATAAACATGTATTAACACTTACTTTCACATCAGCCACACTCCTACCATATGGAAAGTGAGAGTTCTGGAATCAAAAGGATACAACTACAGAAAACGGTGGCTTTTTATACTTTCCAAAATGAATACAAAAAAAGAGGACAATATACCGATAAAAGTACTAAAATGGATGACACATTTTCACTACAACCTGTCACAAAGAGCTACACAAATAGAACAGTAACAACAACCAATAACAAACATTGAAACTCACAAAAATACATTTTTCCCCACCAAGCCTCTTTCATAGCTGCAACTATCTGATGCTGCTGAAGACCTTGCTTTGTATCCGCGGCTACACGTACATTTTTCTACAAGCCCAAAATCAAACTAAATTGGCCTTCAAACCTTTAAATCAAATAAGGGAACAACTAAGTACATAAAATAACATGACTAAATAAAATTCTGTACTGAATCATCCACATACAAATATGATTATTTCACAGAAAATATATGTTTATAGATGCGGCTTTAAATATACCTGCAGTTCCAGCCACAACTAATAAAACACTGAATAGTGTTGATGTGCCTACACACATGTTTTTTAATAGATGTGGCTACAAATACACAACGTCCCATTTGTCATAATATAACCACAGCTGCAAAAGTGTTTCACGTGTATCCGCGGGTAACAATGCTGCGCACAGAATGGCTGCTGCATAGTCACGGATAATCATAACAGTACCATCAAAAACTTAAACACACACATCAAATGCACCCTGCTCATACAAAATATTAGAACATTCAAATTAGGAATAATTTTCCTGGAAACAGAGAAAGATTAGAGATATCATAGCTAGTTTTAAAACTGTGTGACCAATTGGCTGTTTTGGTTTCTGGCTTTTTGTGTGAAACTAAATATTAACATGGATTTAGGTTTGAGAGATTTTACAATAAAATGGTTTGGATTGCGAGAATGTGTTGGTTCCAAGATTTTCAAAAATAGTTAAGTCTGACAGGTACAGGGCAGCCAGATGTCATACTAATTCATTGTGCAGGGAATCATTTGGGGAATGTACGAGGTGTGTCCCTTACTGTAATAATGAAACAAGATATGATATGATATGATATGATGATATGATATGGCATTTGTAACGCGCCTATACACAAGTGTTTCAAGGCGCGACGAGGCGGGGGGAGGGGGACAAGGGGAGACAGACAACGATCCTACTAGGCCAGGTGTCATTCAGATTGCGCAAGTGCAAGGGTAGAGGGGAAGGGAAAAGTGCAGGGGGTGAAAGGTAGAGGGAAAAGTGCATTACAGGGTTATAGCATACAGGATCAATAACAAGGGCCAGCTGGTGGCAAGTGCGAGGTAAGTGCAGACAAGTGCTGGTAAGGGGGGCTGTAGGGATACAGACACAGTCCCGCAGTGCAGGGGTTGCCAGGGAGGCAGTGCAGGGGAGAGTCGCTGGGCCAAGGACCAAGAACGGTGAGTGGCCCAGTTGCAGATTCAGTGCAGTTTCAGTAATTTTAGCAGGGGAGAGGGGGAGAGAAATCGGAGGCAAAGAAGAAGGTTTTGAGGTGCTTCCAGAACCGGAGATGGTTCTCCTCAAGTTTCAGGGAGGCAGGAAGGCTGTTCCCGAGGAAGGCCCCTGCAGCGGAGAGAGATCTGCCCCCAACTTGTTGTTTGGAGAAGCGGCTGACCCTGAGGGAGTTGGAGGCGGATGAGCAAAGAGCACGAGAAGGAAGATATTTAAGAAGAGAGAGTTGAAGGTATTTTGGCCCAAGTCCCCAGACGGCCTTGTGGACAATGCAAAGGGTTTTGAACTTGATCCTCGCAGTCACTGGGAGCCAGTGTAGTGATTTCAGTCCTGGAGAGATACGGTCCCTGGGCTTGAGGCCAAGGACAAGTCTCGCAGTCCTGTTCTGGATGAGTTGCAAAGGGCGGAGAGTAGAGGCGGGCAGATTTAGGTAGAGGCTGTTACAGTAGTCCAGCTTCGAGAGAACCAGGGCTCTAGAGACAGTGAGCTTCTGGGGGAAGGAGAGGAAAGGAAGGATACCTCTGAGGAGGTGTAGTTGGTAGTGTGACTTCTTAGAGACGTTGGATATGTGAGGAGAGAAGGAGAGTGTGGAGTCGAAGATGACCCCAAGGTTTTTTGCCTTGCAGGTAGGAGCAGGAAGAGGGCCAAGAGAGGCTGGCCAGAGAGCTGCAGGGAAGGAGGGAGTGGGTGTGCCGATGAGTAGAATCTCAGTCTTACTGGCGTTAAGGCAGAGGTCATTGGCGGCACACCATTCCTGGATAGCAGAAAGACAGTCAGAGATGAGGGAAGGAGAAGAGGAGGCCGAGGGTAGCCTTAAAATGAGCTGGGTATCAGCCGCATAGCACTGAAAGTTGGGGCAGAGAGCGGTGATGCGGTGGGCGAGAAGTGCCAGATACTGGTTGAACAGCCAGGGAGAGAGGTTAGACCCTGGGGGACACCACAGGTAGAGAAAAAGATGTCAGAGAGGAAAGACCCCAGTTGGACCTGGGAGGGTCGATTTGAGAGGAAAGAGGTCAGCCACGCCAGAGCCTGACCAGTGATACCCAGGTTATCACGGAGACGGTTGAGCAGGATGGTATGGTTGACAGTATCAAAGGCAGAAGAGAGATCAAGCAAAATGAGAACACATGGAATGTTAGAGTCAAGGTTCGAGAGCAGGTCCTCACGGATGTTCAGGAGAGCAGTTTCCATGCTTCTGGCAGCTCTGAAGCCAGACTGATGGTCATGAAGGCTACCAACAGATTCAGCATGGGGATTTAGCTGGGAGATGGCCAGTTTCTCCAGGAGCTTGCCCAGGAAGGGAGTGATAGAGATTGGGCGATAGTTAGCTGGGCAGGAAGGGTCGGAAGAGGGTTTCTTAAGAAGGGGGTGCACAAGGGAGTGCTTGAGGGGGGATGGGAAGACTCCAGAGGCGAAGGAGTGATTGCAGAAGTCAGCAAAGGCAGGAGCCAAGGAGTCGATGTGGTCCTTGATAGTTTTGGAGGAACAGGGGTGGACCTGTTTTGACGAGACTTTCATAGATCGGACTTGTCTCGAAACCTCGTCAGCAGAAAAAAGGGGAAAGGCAGAGAAGGAGAGAGGAGGGGTGGCTGCAGAAGGGCCAGAGGAAGGGCAGGGAATAGAGGGGGGGAGGTGATAGGAGGAGAGTGAGGACAGGATGTCCTGAGTTTTTTAAATGAAGTGAGAGGCCAGTGCCGTGCAGAGGGCCTGGGAGGGGACAGGAGAGGAAGAGACTGCAGCAGGGTTGGCCAGCTCCTTGCAGATTTTAAAGAGTTCGGCCGAATTGTTAGATGCCGCAGTGATGCGGGCTTGGATAAGGGCTCTCTTCTTGGTGAGAACGGAGAGCCGGTATTGCCTTTGGAGCAGGCGACAGGCCAGTTTGTCAGAGGATGAACATGAAGCACGCCATTTCCTCTCTGCCACCCTGCACTTGCGTTTAAGGGTGACGAGATCCGAGTCATACCAGGAGTTACATTTGGCTTTGGGCTTCAGGTGGATTCTCATGACAGGGGCAAGGATATCAAGAGTATCAGATATAGCAGAGTAGAGAGTGGAGGAGGAGGCGAGAAGGTGGTAGTGAAAGCCTCAACTGACACTCGCTTCATGGGTCGGATGACCGAGAAGGAAGATGGCAGTGATGAGGGTGGCTTTGCCTTTGGGGTAGGGAGGGTGAGGTGGGAGGAGAGGAGAAAGGGATCACTCTAGGAGAGAGGAGTGGAGAGAGGGACAGAGAGGGGAAGGTCAGAAGAGATCAGGACATCAAGAGTGTGCCCTGCAGAATGAGTCGGCCCAGACGAGAGAATAGAGAGTGAGAGAGAGTCGCAGAGGTCGTGAAAGAGTCCAGAGGGGGGACAGGAGGCATCCAGGTGTATGTTGAAGTCTCCAAGAAAGAGGAGTTGAGTGGTTGAGGACAGGAGTGAGTAGGAGAGCTCCGCCCACTCGGAGAGGAAGGAGGAAATTTGACCAGGTGGCCGATAGATAGTAGCCACGGTAAGGGAATGGCTAGGAGAGAGAGAGAGTCGGCAGACAATACATTCAAAAGAGGAGTAGGTCTGCGTGGGAGTAACAGTGGCAGGAATCCGCTCAGGGAAGATAAGGGCCACACCCCCCCAGCACTGTTGGGCCTGGGCACGGAGAGGATCTTGTAACCATAAGGTAGGAGTGTGTCAAAGCTGGTGACAGAGCTTGCCGTGAACAATGTCTCAGTGAGACCGAGTACGTCAAGGTCCAGTTCCTCAAGAAGGTGGCAGATATCAGAGGAATGTTTGACGGCAGAGCGAGAGTTAAGAGTGGCAATGTGGAGAAGGTTGCCATCTTTGAAGGACTTCCGGGGAGGGGTACAGATCAGAGGTATGCCCTGCAGAGGTGAAGAAGGAGCACGGGAGGGGGCAGGGAGGGAGGGTAGAGGCAAGGTAGCCGAGGACAGAAGAGGGGGGACAGCAGGAGAGGAAAGGAAGTTGATGAGTCGCGGGAAGCGTCTATCAAAGAGGTGAAGGTTGGCCTGAGGGCCTTGGACCAAGACGGTCCCATTAGCGTAGACATTAATGATGGCCTTAGAGGAGTGGAAGGAGGCCAAGAGGACATCCCAACGGGTGCCACCATTAATGGGAAAACTAATGCAACTATTTCCTCACACTATCTTCATATTTTCCAATCTGACTCAGAGGCAAAAATGGAGATGGACCACCAGATTCAATGGTAAGATTTAATGGTAAAACCTAGAAATCCTGGAGAAATGTTAATAAAGCAGTTCCAACATTCATGAGATACTACAGCCAATTATGGATTTTGAACAACAACATACAGTTCTACATGGCCAATTTCTATAGGCATGACGGAGAACACCTAACTGATGAAGGAAATGCGGTGTTCCTTCAAAACATCAAAACAGTACTCCAGGTGTGCATGAATACTACACTCAGCGTACCCCAAAACAGTCCTTTTAAGGACTACTTATGACATATAAATACACATACAATATAATAAACAAAAACATTTATTTATTATACCAGCGGTCACAGTTTATTGACTTTTATCAGAACCACGGCTAAACAAAATTGTGAAAAAGGGGGCTCACTTCAGGTTTTAGGCTATAATACAACTTAAAAGATCAATGCAGTGCAACACTAATCATGGACTTATGTAAAGTAGCTAAAGATAAAGAAAGCAGAGAATAATACATAACAGTAAACTGTGTAGGCAAAAATTTCACACCCACAAAATATAATACCATAAGTGAGACTACATATCCTAAAATACATTGTATGCGGAATCTAAAACTAGAGTATGATTGCTCCTTTTAATATTAATTTTGTGAAACTATTTTCTTCTCTTTATCTCCAAAGGCTCACATGTACAAAAGTCTAAAAACACACAGGAAAAAAAATAATTAAAAAAATCACAAATACCATACCAGGTCACTGACCATGCCAAGTGATTTATCGCCCCCGACATCACTATACCTATACAAATAACCTTAAAAAATAAATTAAACACTGACACCCCAAAATATATAGCCACATGCACAGAACGACTCCTACCGGCAAATACCTGTAGTCCTTCGTAGCCTTGTATATAGCCGCGAATATCATCAAAACGGCAGAAAAATAAATCAAGGAAAAAATGTCAGTTGCGTGGAAGTTAATGTGAGAACATAATGAAACAAAACCCCTGAAATTCAGCTAAACCCACTTTTCCCCCTGTTGCGCAACCTATGACCACAATGATGACATCTCATAAGCCAGTGTTTTAAAATACCAATGTGCATTCTTAAAAGCCATGCCTAGGGTTCTGTCACTGGTTTAAACTATACAGTGAGCAAGGTTCAAAGCTGTAGTTACTGGCTATGGTTGAAGGCTATAGCTAGTGCTCTTTAATATGTTATATTTACTGGCCAGTATTGTGTTGAAGGACATGGCTAGTGGCTAGTTAGTGTATATGGGGCTAGTTTTCTGCCGGGTATAGGGAAAGGAGAAATGATGCATCTCCAGGTGATCCAAAATAGCGCTGTCAGAACAGTCAAAGGACTGAAGAAGCGCAAACATGTTGCTGATGCTAGGAGAGATCTCCACTGGCTACCTATATCAAGTAGAATGGCCTTTCGCCTCTTGCATGTTACACACAAACGTCTACATGGATTAAGTCCAACCTATCTCTCCAATCGTCTTTCTTGGTTGCCAACAAGGAGGACACTAAGATCAAACAATAAGGGGCTATTCAGCACACCATGGTCCAAATTGGTAGGGGTCAACCAGGGGTCATTTGGCTATGCAGCCCCAAGAGCTGGAAAGCGCTGCCTCTCTATTTGAGGTTGTGCCAATCTTTCTCTATTATTAAGAAAGATCTGAAAACCATGTTGTTTGGATGAACCCTAGTCTAACTACTGCACCCCAGCCAGGCTTGGCCTGTGGGCTGTTCACCCTTTCCTAGGCAATGTCCCTATTTACAGTGCACAAAGCTGAAGGCTGTAGACACTGGTGAAAGACAAACTCTACAGTTTGTGGACTGTTAGTATTCAAAAATATAAAGTGCACATGGCTGATGGTTGTGGCTACTGTCCATGACTAAAGGCATGATTAGTGCCCATTAATGTGTTAACCTTAGTAATGTAATTATTGATGTCATCAGTGATGTAATCAGTGATGTCATCATTGTGGCCATAGACTACACAACAGGTGGCGTGAAGTTAAGGTGGGTTTAGCTGAATTCCTTGGGGTTTGTTGCATTAAGTTCCCACCTTAAGGTCCCTGCAACTATTTTTCCTATTTCCACGACAACATAACTTAGCAGAGAGAAGCGTTTTACTCTCCCCTTTTTGACTTGAGATGGCTGGGGAGTGACCTACAATCTGGTTCTTCAGCCAATCTCAGGTTATCACAATTATCCGCTTTCTGTGGCTTATTTAGTTTCTCAGTCCTGGCTGGGCTTTCCGGTTGTTTAGACCTTCCCCTCTGCCTCCCTCGTCCTCGTCCCAGTGCCCATTAATTTTGTCTCCCTCTTCCTCGTCCCATACCACAGTAGCAACCATTAATACTATCCCGACTTTATTTTCTTCACCCAAGTACCGGATTAGTGATTGTTGCTTTACCTCAGCCTCCCTAATCCTTGTCCCAGTACTATTACCTCTGACTCTCTCTTCCTCGCACAGTACCCCATTTCCCTGCTCATCCTTCTTTGACTCAGTACCCCATTACCACTGATCAACCTTCCTCATCCTGCCATCCCATTGGTGAGTCATTGCATTACCCTAACCACCCTCTTGTCCACCCCAGTACCCCATTAGTGATCTGTTGCATTACCCTTTTTGACCTATTCCTTGTTCTTGAGCCTCACTACCCCACCTCCCTCTTACCAATTCCCCATTAGAATTGGATTGCATAACCCCTGCCTCCATCTTCCTCGTCCCAGTATCCCATAATTAATCCTTTCCATTACCTGCCTCCTGTTTCCTTGTCCCAGTACCCCATTATTAATTGGTTGCACTATCCCAACCTCCCACTTCTTCACCTCAGTACTGCATTAGCCTTGCCTCACTCTTCCTCGCCCCAGTACCCCATGCCTTGTTCTTGCTAATGCCTGTACCCCATTCATAATCTGTTGTTTTACATTCACCTTCCTCTTCCTCATCTGAGGTACCCACTGCACCCAACCCCTTCTTTCTCTTCCCCTTGCCCATTACGCCTGGCATGTTTTTTCTTGTACCTGTATCCTATTAGTAATCTTTTGCATTACCCCTACTTCAAACTTCCTCATTCCAGTACTGTATTAGTAATCTGTTCCATTATCACTACCTCACTCTTCTTCATCCTAGATCCCCTTTACTCCACCTCACTGTTCCCTTTTCTAGTACTGCATTACACCCATCTCCCTCTTGCACCTCCCAGTATGCTATTAGTCAGTCAGTCAAACAACTTTATTCGGCCAAAAAAAGGCCATCAAAGAGCATCCTGAAAATACAATTCTGAAAATAAAGATACAATTCTGGTGCATGATTACAAAAGACACAACAAAAGAGAAAACAGCAGAAGAGTGCAAAAAGGCCACTCCCACTGTGGGAATCCCTGAACATGTCTTTAATCCAAAAGTTAGGTCCCGCCAGCCCCTTGCCTCAGCCAATTCCCGTAGCACCTCGGGCCCAGGGCTGTCAGATCTGCGCCTGAAAGGGGACTGTTGCTAGGAGGGTCCCCAGAGTGACACACAAGGGTGTGAGTGGGGAATGCGCTGGCTGTGATGCCACTGTTACTTGAACTCCCATGGCCATTGCACTTTTCCAAGACAACCCTTGCCATGAGGGTGTCCCCAAAGACCAATTCAACAGTGTCCGTTTTAGCTAAGGTATTAGACAGTCTGATACACTCCAACGAAGAGCCCCTCGACACAAACCCACAATCCCCAACCTCCCGCAACCAGTGGAGACATTTATTCCGAAGGGCATCCCTTGGTTCTCTAGAGGCGATGGATAGTTTAGGGACACCATGGAGAAACACCCCGGGGCTGCTACTGCCTTCAGGTAGAAGATGCCCAGACAAGGGCCTGGACCAGAGTGTAAGGACCCAACCCCCCCTCCCCACTGGCCACAAGTTGCCCCAGTCTCTCACAATGGGGTTCCGTGATGGTAAGGGCTCAACCTCCGAGACCAAGGTCCTGGTAGTCTCCCTCCAAACAGGTGACGCTGGCTGGTGGACCACCTCTGGTCAACTCCTCAAAAGGGGGTGGGCCAAACCAACGGGGCAGTGCACAGTCCAGGGTGCGAGGGGTGTGTTCCTTTAACAGAGTCTGGATTCAATCCCCCCAACCCCTAGTAGACCCATTCCTCCCATTCATAAGTCTCCTTCACCCTTGGCCCCCAGCACCTCCTTGATCAAGACATGAAGGAGATTTTGGATCTCGGTCAGCTCATGGAGCAGGAGGTGACAGGGCAACCTGACAGATTGGTGGAGGCTGTGGAAGGTGGGGCTGATGAACAGCGTTCTCCATTTGTGGGGAGTTTAGCGGCCCAGAGAGCGCTAAGACAAAGGAATGAGCTATCCCCAGAGGGAACATCAGACGAGGACTGACTCACAATGCTGGATGGAGGGCTCGACTTCTCTTCCAGGCCCGAGCCTAAGCCAACGTTTCCCACACCCACTTGAGGTAGAGACATGGGCACGGGAGCCGAAAGTGTGTGTTCTTCAGGAAGAGCCAATGTCTATAGCTTGGATGTCGGATTTTGGGCCCGAGGTTGGGTAAGGGGGGGGGCAGGTCCAAAAGGGGGCGCAGGGTGGAGCCAGGGGTGGGGCTGCCAGAGCAGGACCACCAGTCACCTTCAAAATGCCCATTGAAATCCTCTCACAGCATTTGGCCAGATTTTTCAGAAGATCGGCCGTAGCTACACAGTCAAAGCCCCCACCAGGAGTGAGACGGTTAGCAGAGCGTGTGAGTCCTTCCAGGACGGGGCTAGCCAGACTATTTGTAGAGCAAGGAAACTGCACAGCACAGCAGGACCCAGTGGACCATGGTAGGGGCCCTGCCAGCACGCTGTGCGTAAGGGAGTACATAGGTGTGAGCTCCCCAAAGACTCCCACTTTGTCTTTCACTTTATAGCAGGCAGAGGTCGAAGGTGCCCTATCCCCACAGGGGGTCCCTAGACATGCTCCATTTCCCTGCTTGCCCCACGAGGCCAAACACATCAAGCCCCTCCTCAATCTTCTTCCTTGAATGGGTTTGCGGTGTGCCAAAGGGACAGGTGGACCTTGAATGTTCGACAGGAGGGAGGATTGTAAAAGGTGGTCTCCTTCTTCCGGGGCTCCAATGACGGCACCTCGAGGAGGACCAACCATCATGTAATTGGTTATTGGAAGGTGGGGGAACCTGGAGGACCGTTCAAAGGTGCCAAATGGTGACAGGAATTTCCAAAATCCAAAAGTTCCAAGCACCAAGAGGGACAGGGAGACTCACCACACCCCCACAGAGCCCCACAGAGCCCTTCTGTGCCGATGGAGAAAGACCAGGTTCCCCCTCCTCCAATGCTGGTCGCCCACAGGCTCTACTCTCACTCCAGTTCTAACAATTCCGACAGACCCCAAGCAGCTGTAATCCAGTCTGGCCCTACCTTGCTTGAAGCCTTGTAGGCTTGTAGCCGTTAATGCTTCAGTATCCCCACTTCTTTTCCTTCCACGCCCTTGCGATGCACAGGGTCCTCCCTCCAGTTTGGGATGGACTGACTATGCGCCTCACCCTCCAGGCGCCGAACAGTCTACGGGCGCGCAACACCCACGCCTTTAATCCCTGCGGGTTTAATCCCCGCGGGCTTCAGGCCCTGCAGGTAGGCGCTGTGGGATTTGAAGATAAGGGGGCGTGGCCTCCCCTCAGCAGTACGGTGTCCCTCCTGGGCTGCAAAAGGCTGGAAAAACAGGCCACAACACCTGCGCCCTTAATCCCTGCGGGCTTCAGCTATTAGTATTCCATAGCATTTTGCAAGCCTCATTTATCTTCATCCTACTACCTTCTTAGTTACCTTTTACATTCCTTCTGCCTTCGGCTTCCTCATCCCAGTTCCTGCTTACCCCTTCCTCACTCTTCCACGTGTAGTACCCCATTGCCTCTGTTTCACTCTTCCTTGTCCCAGTACCCCTTTAGTAATCCATTATATTACCCCGGCTTCAAACTACCTTATCCCAGGACTGCATTAGTAATTGGTTGCATTACCCACTGCTTCCTCATCACGGTAACCAATTAATAATTCACTGCATTACCCTCACCTCACCTCACTATTTCTCATCCCAGCACCCCATTAGTAATGCATTGCAATATCCCCACCTCACTCTTCCTCTTCCCAGTACCCATTAGTAATTGCTTGTATTACCCATCTCTTCTTCTTCTTCCTTGCCCTAGTATGCCATTGACTATTTCTTCCTCTGCCTCATCCCTGTACCCATTAGTAATTCATTGCATTACCCCTGTTCCATCTTTCTCATCCCTGTACTCAAACTAACCTGTCTCCCTCTTCCTCCTGCCAGAAGCCCATTTCCTCCACCTCATTCTTCCTCACCCAGGTACCCCATTCACTGCCTGACTCTTCCTCATGTCATTACTACATAGCCCCCTCCCCATTTTTCCTTGTTCCAGTGCCCCTTTAGAAGTACATTGCATTACCCCATTTCACTCTTCGTCTTCCCAGAAAGGCTGATGAATTTCCCCACATCTCTTTTCCTCATCCCAGAAAGGCTGCTGAATTTAGTTTTTACTTTGCATTGTCCATTTAAAATCAATTAGTTGTTTAGTCAAGGCAAAGTATCCTTCTGGCCTTGTACAAGCCACTAGAGACCATTGCATTCAAGATAATATATTACAATTATGGATACACATGCTTCAAATAATCAGATGAGTCCTATATCAGCAGAAGTTTAAAGATAAAATAAATATATTTTTGGCAATGCCACGTCCAATGAAACCAGAGGTAGAGACCTGCCTGATAAATAAGAGCATCCTCCTACACAGTTGCTGCTCCAGAACTACTGTAGAAAGTTACACACTGCTAGGACAGTTGTGGAGGATATTGCCCACCTAATTGTCACCCTAAACCATCCACCATGCTCGCAGTGCCTCAATCATGGGTGACCAAACTTGTGTTGACAGGAATCATTAGAGGTGAATCATTGATTAATACTGTGAGTCACTGCATTAACACATGCACATGAGCTTAAACAATAAGGGCTTCATTACGAGGCAGGCGGAATGGGTTTAACAGCGCTGGTAATGGTGCCGACGCCGTTAATCCCATTCTGCCCTATTACGAGGTTCCCTTGCGGGACCCGCTCTGGACGTCTGGTCAGACCAGACGTCCTTTGCGGGTCCCGTGAGGGGACCAGGGAGCTAACAACGGCCCTCCAAGGTCGGAATGGCCCGGTATTTCCCCATTCAGGGAACCCGGACCCAAGTTTGGAGGCAGCCATGCCCTTGTTAAGGGCATGGCTGCCTCCAAACTCATAATGAGGCCCTTGGGGCCTCATTACAAGAAGCGCAGTAAAAACGGGGACATTACCGGCATGGAGGAACTAGTGGGTTCGTGCTCGTATGACGCTGCTAATAGCGGGTGATTACAAGTGTGCAAGCACGCGCAAACCCCCATGCTGGTAATGGCCATACTGCCATGGCCCTCCAACCCCCCGATAGCACCATCACGGGACCCGCGATACCGCCTCCACCTAGGAGGCACCCCTTAATACTGGCCCGTTAATGACATCATGCTAATACCGGGCTCGTAATACCGGACCCGGAAGTAACGTCATCGCGTCGGAATGGGAAATGTGCCAGCGGCCATCAATAAAAACACAATCCATTGAAATCCTCACAAACCACCACTGATACAGAGGAGAGACCAGGGCCTATCTATTGAAAATGTCCAAGGCTACCAGAAAAACGACCCCCCGCCTGCGCAAAAAGCGTTTTTCAAATGAAGAACTGAACATGCTGGCGGACACCCTAGCTGCCCATGCTGAGGAGAACAATCAGCACAACTTGAAAAGGGAGGTGCAGCAAGCAAAAAGGAGATCTGGGAGGAGGTAGCCTGCAAGGTCTCGGCAGTCGGCATCACCCCACGGACAGTCAAGGACTGTAAAAAAAGGTGGGATGACCTCCGCCTCAGGGTACAGAACATCCTGGCCAGCTACAGGAGGGAGGCCATGGCCACAGGCAGGGTTCCCCACTCTCCCACAAAACTAATGCACTGGGAGGAGACGTGCAGCACCTTCATACAGATGGAGTCCATCGAGGGATTTGGGGAGATGGAGACGGGTGCCGCACCATCTGCAGATGGAGGTGAGTGACCCTGCAGATCTCAGTAGGGGAAACCATGACGTAGCACAAGTGATGTGGAAGAAAGTCTAGGCAAGGCAATAGATGTCCCAACACACACATCAACATATCCTTGTCCAGGTGGAGGCCCAAACCCTTGGGGTGGGGCCAAGCCTGATTTGCATATGGTCTTTCCCTTCTGTAATGGCTTGGCAGGCGAAGAACGGTGGTCTGGAGGGTTGCCCAGAGCGTTGCCAGTGGTTAAGATTAATTCTAAACCTTCCAGCCATCACCTCTTTGTTTTTGCTAGGAGGCCCAAACCCTGCCACACTGAAATGCATGCTGAGTGCCAATCCCCTTACCAACACACACGGACCGTGCCCATGTAATACATCACACAAACCCCAATACAACGGCATGCCACCAACCATGCAGCATCCCTGCACTGAGACGTCACGGCACATGCCAAAATGCCCCCTTCATACTACCCTGTGTGACACACCTGTAAGACAGGAATGCATGATAAATGTAATTCTCCACAGCACCATATAATGCATCTTGCATTTAACACCATCACTGATGCCCTGCATCTCTTTTACCCCCCCAGGCACCGATGGAGAGGATGCCAATGAGGAAACAGCCATAAGGGCATCCACGTCCCGGCACAAGACTGCTCCCACAGGCAAGACCACCTCCCGGGCAGCCTCGCAGGCCACACCAAAGCCCAGGGCGAGTGCCCACGCCATGGCCACACATGAGGGCCCCACATCAACGCCTGACACTGGGACCACGGAACTGGCAATACCAGTGGAAGGCGAGGCCAGTGGCACAATGTCAGCAGCAACAAGTTCGGTGGGCGAGGCATCAGCCACTGCCCCACTGAGTGACATAGAAACTGCAGTGGAGGAGTATGTGGACGAGGATGGACTAACCCATGTGGCATGTCCACACTCCCCAAGCCCCATGTCCACCCCCGAACCCCACACTCAGCCCTCACCCACCAGCAGCAGTGCGGATCCTTTACTACACGATTCGGACCTCAGCAGCATCCCCGAGGACAGCACTGCCAATGCAGGCCCGGTGGCAGCACCCTCAACCACTGCTGCTCCCACCACCAACCTTGAGGCATGGCTAGCAAGGGTGGAGGCTAGACAGGAATCAATGCTGGACATTCTCCGACAATATGTTGCGGATGGGGAGGACACGAGGAGTGAGATTGTGCAGGCCATAGCGGCAAATACAGCTGCCATCAATGCCTCAGTGCTGATGATGCGAGAAAGTCAGGGGGCCATCACGCAGGTCCTCACCTCTATCCTGCAGCACATGCAGCAGCCACAACCCGCACCAGCCGTGCAAATCAAGACGGCTTCCACCGCATCCACCAGTCTCCCATCCTCCACACCCGCTTTCTTCTGCACCCTCCAGCCCTTTGCATCCAACAAAATGGAGTGCGAGGCACTCAGATATGCTGCCCCCAGACAACAAGAAATCCAGAAAATAGTGTGGGAGAACAATGGGAGTGGGGAGTTTTGGGAGTTCATTGGGGGGTTTTGGGAATTCATTGGGGGATTTTGGGAGTTCATTGGGGGGTATGGGTATTGTTGGTGTTGTGGGGCGGTTGCACATTTATGTAGTTGATATCAATACACCCGTTGTGTTAAAAATCATTCAATGTCTGGATATTGTTCATTTTGTGTGTATACATTTAATTCATGACAGTGTACAGTGCCCAACCCCCCAGATTCCCTGTGTGCATGTCCACATGGACCCAGTGTACAATGTGTTACTGACACATATCTATCGATGTCCCTGCGGGTCAGAAGTATTCGGCAATCAGTGATTGGCATACTGCACGGCCATCTTGTGCATCACGTACTGGCAGGGGTCTGCTTCTCCTCCATCTTCATCCTCATCATCCTCACCCGGTGCATGCATGTCAACGTCAGGTGGCAGTGGTACATTTCCCAGACGCACATGTTGTGCAGCATGAGACAGGCCACGGTGATCTTTGCCACCGTCTCAGGCCTATAAAGGAGTGCTCCACCAGACCTGCTTAGGCAGCAGAACCACGCCTTCAACAGGCCAAAGGTCTGCTCAATCACAACACGGGTACGGGTATGAACCCGACTGTACTCCTCTTCATGGCTGTTACGCGGGTTTAGCACAGGGGTAAGTAGTCACGGCTTCAAGGGATATCCTCCATCACCTGCAAGCGAATACAAATTGGTCTGTGTGAGTCACTCTGAGCTGCCACCTTCAGGATTCACAGCCATGGCTACAGCTATTTGCTGTTACACATGCACATGTCCCTATACGTATGCACAAATATTATTTAGATGCATTGTATACTGCAATATGGTGTGGTAGTCTGGATGGCGATGTACAGATGATGCAGGGTGAATTCTTGCATGTTGATGCAGATGTACTGTGGTTGCAGGACGATGTTTAGCCTCCCATTTTTGCTGTATATACTACACTGTGCATGGTCACACTAGCCACATTGGCACAGTTGCAATCATGTTTAGTCATGCATTGCTTGACATACCCATGGTGGCCAGGTTGTGGGTTTTACATGTTGTTATTGATATACGGCATTGGTCCAATGAGTGCCAGTGATGTGTCATGTTCAGGTTGTGAGGTTCAGGTCAGGAGTGTTTAGCTCTGCGTGCATTGTCCACTCACCGCCCATTCCCACCCAGGTGGAGTATGCTTCCCCACCTAATTCCACCCAGGTGGAGTATGCATCACCACACCTCACAACCCCAATGCACTGCCATGGACCAGTCAGGCAACTCACAAAGCAGCCAGGCACGTCGTCCAGCATGTTGCTCCATGTGACAGGGTAGCGTGGAGTTACGCAGCACCATGGCATCATGTGCAGATCCGGGATATCGGGCGCAACAACGTGTGATGATCTTGCTGGAGTCACATACCATCTGCACATTGATGGAGTGGTATTGCTTGCGATTGCGGTACACCGCCTCTATGGCATGGGGGACTACCAATTCTACATGGGTGCAGTTGAGGACACCAACACAATTGGGCATGCCTGCCAGGGCATGGAAGCCTACTTTGGTGTCGGCTATCTCCTGCGCAGTCCGTGGTAGGGATTTGTGGGTGCTAGTGTGCATCAGGAGGGCATCCAGCACTTGGGTCCGCATGCGTGAAAGTAGTGGTTGTGAAATGCCATGCAGCTAGCCCACTGTGTGCTGGTAGGTGCCTGTGGCCAGGAAGTGGAGCACAGACACCACCTTTAATAGTGGGGGGATGGCAGTGCGTACGTCTATGAGGCTGACAATGTCGTTGTGTATCATGTCCACTATGGTGATGATGGTGTCCCGATCCAACCAGTACAGGGTGTGGATCTGCTCAGGGGTTAGTTTGAATGGACTGGGTCTGATGCGAGGGATTGGTGGATGCCTGCGAGGTTCTACTGAAAGGGGCACGGTACGGACGGTGGCGGGATTGGCGGCTTCTTCGGTCGTAATGCCCCGGACCCATTAACGATGCCGGTATTACCATTCCGCCTTCCTTTTTTCATTACCTCCATTCTAGTAATGAGGCCCATTATGTTTTATATCGTGCTTGATGCCAGATTCATCAGGTTTGTCATCACTGTAATAAAAGCCATGTTTAGTCCGCCATTTGTTGTTACTCATTTTATTGAACTCAGGATATGGAGCGCTGATCTGGCACTCCTTTGTGCTGTGTACCCTTAACACAAGTACATTATTTAACACAAGTACATTAAAAAAGGCACTGCACTCCCAAAACTGTTGCACCTGTTTATAATTCTCAAAAAATAACTGATGAGCAAAAATCAATCACTCCAATAGTGATTGATATTATATTATTATTACACGGCCTGCGGTAGCGGCCATGAAGTTAGGGTTAAGTTGCTCATCTCATAGGAATAGCACTTTTTGGGCGGCTTATAACTTTGCTCCCCCTGGACGAATCCTCAACAAACTTTGCAAAAAAAGTATATGACCCACTCTGAATTGCAAAGTTTGGTGAGGTTTGGTCAGGGGGGGCAAAGTTATAGGGGAGCCCCAAAATGTCTTTTTTTCCCATCGACTGAATGGACAAAAATCTTTGCTCACGCCTACAGCTCAAACCGCTGGAAGTATTTCCACCAAATTTATGGCAGGAGCAGCGGCTTAGTCCCGAAAGCGTGCTTTTGTAAATTTGGTGGAAATCCCTTCAGTAGTTTTTTTTAAAACAACCAAAAAGTAGGTCTCAAAAAATTAGTGACATCTATGTCAGCTCTGCGGGCACACTTCCTTGTTCGCTCCGCGGACAGGACACTGATTGGTTAATTGACTCACAACGTGATCATTGATTGGCTCGGGTGAAGCATGAGGAGCATCACATTGTTTCAATGCGCCCACCATCTTGGATCTGTGGATATCCGCGGACATGGAAGTGAGCAGAAATACAATTTTGGGGAGTGCTTTGGTGTGTAGGAGTTCTTGGGGAGGGTGGGGGAGTAAAAAATGGGTGGAGTGCTGTATTTGTTTAGGTGGCAGGAGCCCTTGATGTGTTTGCAGTGTCCGCGGTCACCACGGTTGTCCACGGAAATACTAAATACTGGGCCAATAATAGCTATTTTACTTTAGTATGATGTTGGTTTTGGGTTGTTAGTATAGCATTGATTGTAATTAATGCCCCTATGAGTAGCCCACATACCACAGTCAAAATATTTGGTAGCATGGGTGTGTTATGCTGCAGTGGTTATGGCCAGGGCCTAGAGTCTTCGGTGCATGGCATGCCATGCACCCAATACTCTAGGCCCTGGCCACAACCACCGCAGCATAACACACACATGCTACCAAACATTTTGACTGTGGTATGTGGGCTGCTTATAGGGGATATATGTTTTCAAACGTGTGTGTACTGTTTCATTTGTAGAATATGTATGTAAAGTTTTGGCTAGGCCATGCAGTTAAGATTGTAGAGTTTGTAACAAGCACTGTAGCATAAGATACCCATGGAAGTAAACATTTTTGATTGTGGTCTATGGTTAGATGTTTGCTTGGATGGGTGTGTTATGCAGCAGTGTTTGCGAATCAATTTATTATATACTTACTGTTTGACTTGTTGTGGTTGTATACAGTTTTGTTAGGTAATTGGAGCAGACATTCTTTTTCAATCTCTGTGATAAAAGAAAAGATCATATGTTTTTGTAGCTAGTTTATAATGAGTTATTGCATTGCATAATAGACATTTCTGCATTTTATTGACCCTCATATTTAGTACTTTAGAAGTACTATAGTTCAAACTAGTGTACTGTGCAATTTGCTCAGTTTCTGTGTTTGTTTATTAAAACATTGGGTCTGTGGGAGAAAAATCCATGTTCCTCAATAAGCATGTAAAAAGCAAAGACAAATTCAAAATGAAAATACTACAAAATGAGGATGCCTGTCCAGTGCACAAATACACAGGACTACAAGGACATTCATTAGCCTGCATTTCAGGACCTATTTGCAAAAGCAACTTCCGTCATAGCAAAATGATATCAACACATCATTCAACTATAAGAAATATGGTCCATAAACTCTGCTATGCTAAAAGTCCTGCTTTAGCACAAGCCAATTTAAATAACAATCTTCAACATGGTAGAGCTAAACAACTACTCAAAGAAATAGAGCATATCCAGACAAAATATCGTGGAAGTGAAAGCCACTTACAAAATGCAATAGCTTTAAAACAAACTAGCAACCACTGTACAAATAGCAACCTTCTATTACACACATACAAAAAAGAAATACTCAAGTTTAAAAGTACATCCGCTGAAGTACCAAACCATGTGTGTGTGTGGGTTTCCGCAGGACTTTTAATAAAAGTAGCACAAAAACTGTAGACATAACGTACAAAATAGAAGACAATGAACATTCCAAATGGTTCGAATTAGCCCTCTACCTTATAGCAGAAAACAAATGCGAAATTACTGATCCCTTAATACTTTGCAGTTACTGCACTGCAAAACTTGACAACAACCAAACTCCTTCACGTACTATCACAAATAACTTGGATACTATTCCCACTACCAAAACCCCTGCAACAACTCAATTTATATGAGAGCATCATAATTCAAACAGTGCACCCATTTCAAGCTATAATACGGCTTCAACCAAAAACAGCAAAATTACCTCCCTCTGAATTAGTGAAAGGCACTTATGGCAAAGTAGTTTATTTACCATTAGATCTCAAAGAAAATGTACACACTCTGGGAGTGCAACGTCCAATAGATCAATCTTTAATTGTCTTAGTAAATGGCGTACCTACAAAAGACAAGAAAATTTGGCAACAAGTCGTTGACATACATAAAGTTGGACAAGCCCTGCAATATCTAAAAGACAACAATGAATACTACAAATAAATTAATATTGAAGAATACCTGAGAGAAACCGTATAAATAATTCAAGTGTCACCAGAATATGGTCAATTTCAACTTCTAAATCCTGCTACATAATCCAATATTTTAGACCATTATACAATTCATCCTTTACACTCTAAAGACACTATAGATGATGCACTGGAAACATACCAAATGTGACAAGCCAAAGGATCTCCAATCAGCATATGGGAAAAAAGTATAGAAGCACGGGCCTTTCCTCTACTCTTTCCTACTGGAAAAGGAGGAAGGTACAATAGTAGACCCACACAGATAACAGCATCAGAATATCGCTCTTTATGAATGTATTCTGACGACCCCAGATTCAGACAAAACGTGGAATACATATTCCACCTTCTCTTTGAAAGTGAACTAGCAACTCTATGCTACGGAGTTGAACACACTTTAAAATCAGGTACCCATGTTTAAAATATGTCAGCTACGCAATTACTACAAAAAGTGCAAGAAAAAGATGAGGTTTTACAGTCAAGTATTACAAATCTTTTAGCAAACATGCATGGTACAAAATAATACTGGTTACAACATCATGGAGATGACGCTGTATGATCAGAAACCGTGGCCCACCCACTTGGTTTGTTACATTAAGCTGTGCAGAATATGCATGGGAATATTTACACAATGTCCTACTCATAGCAAACAAAAACAAAACAAACATAGATATAAAAACACCAGGAGAACTCTGCTCTCTGGATCCTGTAAATGTATCAAGATATTTACATCATCGCTTCATTCCTATGCTTCACTTTATTTGTAATAAAACTGTTCCTCCCCTCGGAGAAGAGCAACACTTCTTTTGGAGAAAAGAATACCAAGCCATAGGAGCACCACACATCCACATGCTTTTATGGATTAAAGATGCTCCTAAATTTGGTCAGGACAGTGATGCCACTGTTTTGCAGTTTATCCAAAAATATATCACTTGTGAAATTCCTTCACAAACAACACATAGTGACCTTCATGCACACATTTTACAATTTCAAAGACACAAATGTGAGAAATATTGTTGTTGCAAATATAAAAACAAAGGGAAATACTACAGCAAAAGCCGCTTTGGTTTTACTAGACCAGTTACAACAACAGGTCAAGTAAACAACTTCATGTCTTCAGTTAGACATAGGGCCTCATTACACGGAAGGCGGTAATGGTTAACGGCCACCGTTAATGGTAACGGTTACCGTTAACCATTACCGCCTTACTACGAGGTCCCTTAGCGGGTTGGTGCTTTAACGCCTGCTTTTTGCAGGCGCTAAAAACCAACCCGCTAAGGGACCTCGGAGCTAATTACGGCACCGCAAAATTGCGGTGCCGTAATTAGCGCCTTCCCCATTCCCATAGAGACCTATGGGGCAGAAATGGGAATGGGGAAGGGCAATGGCGGAAGGGGGATTTACCGCCCCTCCAACCTTGGAATGGGGCAGTAAATCCCCTTTCCGCCAAGGCGGTGCCGGTATTTTACCTTCCGTGTAATGAGGCCCATAGTGTCAAAGGTAAATCACCTAAGAACTTAGATTAGACATAAAACGAACAGAAGAATCAACATATATCAATGATTACAATGCAATAATTGCCCTTCTATGGAATGCAAACATAGATGTGCATTACATTGCAGACAATTCCACTGCAGTTGCATGATATGTCACAGCCTACTTAACAAAAGCAGAAAAAACAGAGCTTCAAGACCTCTGGGATAACATATCATCTGACAAACACTTTCACAAAAATTGTACAGCTTAGGCATACACATGCTCTTTCATAGAGAATGTGGCTGCAATGAAGCTGCAGACCATTTAACCGGTACTGCCTTGTATAGAAAATCTGAAAATATAGTATGGCTAAGTCTTGGTCTTGCTAAATGTAGAAAAAGAGTTCTCAAATCATATGAGGACATGGAAACAATAGCCAAAAATGATCCCCACAGCCAAGACATTTTGAAAAACAATTTACTAGACACATACTACCCAAACAAGAGTACCACTTTGGAAACCATGTGTCTATACCACGTAGCCCAAAAACTTCACATACAAAAATAATATAAAACCAGATAAAAAGAAAGGTAGATAAAGAGTGGCAAATTGTAAAGACAGTTTAGGGACACTTACCAAACAAAGCTTAATAAATCATATCAAATTGTCATTAAAATCTCCTCAACATAAAGAACTGTATTACGTGTCCATGCTACAACATTTTAAACCATGGAGAAATTAAGAAGAGGTAATAGATTCCTATGACTCCTATGAAGACCCTTTCAAAGCAAATGCAAGTACTATAACAAATGTAAACTTTACATAGTACAAAACAATGTTGCACAATGAACAGCAACACAAAGAAGAACTCCAGGCCAAACTAGATGTGGACACACCCAACAGTAGTCAACTTTCTGTAACAGGAAGCCAAGAATCACTGGACAGCCACTAATAGCAAATGAGGCAGAATTAGCCATGACAGAAGTAGAAAATACCATGTGTCAATATGAACAAGCCACAGAAGACTTTGCTGTACTGAAATCACTACTGAACCATGAGCAGCATAGCATTTTCCAAGAAGTAACAAAACAAATTGAACATGGTGTGCAAATTGAAAATAAAACCTGTACATGCCAAGACTACAAACCTATACTGCTATACGTCATTGGTCAAGCTTGTTCAGGCAAAACATTCTTAATCAAAATCATCAGCAAGTTCCTCCAACAATTGACGAACAACAAACTGTCAGCTGTTGTAACTGCCCCCACAGGTTTATCTGCCTACAACATAGATGGTATCACTTTACATTGATTACTACTTCTTCCAATAGAACACCAAAACAAATTAGACTATTACAAACTTTCTACAGAAGCTGCAATGGAACTATGCAGAGTTTTCAAACAAATGAAAATGCTACTAATAGATGAGGTGAGCTTGGTCTCCAACCTAATGTTGGCTTTGATTCACCTCAGATTACAAGAGGTCCTCAAAACAAACAACGAAGAGCTCTTTGGAGGAAAACACATTATTGTTTTCAGAGATCTTTTTCAATTAACACCAGTGAAAGGTGAACCTATTTTTAAAACCTCAGGACACAAACTGTGCCATAAATCTCTTGGCAGCATAGAAAATTTCAACCTTTGGCAACATTTCCAATACAGAGAATTCACTGAAAACATGCGCCAGTCTGCAGATCTTACATACGCCAACATTTTAAAAAGTATTAGAGTTGGTGTACTATCTCATGAAGCACAATCGATATTAAAAACCAGACACATGCTTGTACTCTATGGCCATAACTCATGTGTTACTTATGTCATGGACCAATAAGCACACAAACATGTCAATTGTATGTCCTTGATGCCAACTCTTGCAAGCTGTTCAAAATTCAATGAAACAATATTGAAAAAATGAAATGCAACCAATAATTGAAATTTGCTCCACAGACAAACTGGACATACATGGTATGACACTACCCATTTGTCAACAAACCACAACAAGACTAGATACCTTAGAAAACTATATCTCCAACACAGCTGGTTTGGAGAAAATATTAAAATTATCTTTAAGCTGTTGAGTAATGCTTAAATGTAACCTTGACGTGGAGCAAGGACTAGTTAATGGAGCACTTGGTACAGTGGTTGGCTTTCAAACATACCCACGTGACAACAACATTCATTTTGTCAATATTCTCTTTGACAAACTATCAGAAGTTAAAAAGATAGGACGTTCAACAGCCCGCTTCCTTCTTTTCATCGACATGTATGTACGCAGAGAACAATTTTCACTAACTCTAGCATACGCAGTCACCTTTCAGAAATCACAAGGTCTTACCCTAGGTAAAGCATTAATAGATATTGATAGCACAGTCTTTAAAGAATGCATGAGCTATGAAGCACTATCACGCTTACGTACACTTAACAGACTATTTCTAATCAACTTTGATGCAAGTAAAGTAAATGCTGATATTCCTTGAATTCTAGAATACAATTTACTGCATTCAATCTACACCCCCATCTAAAAACTTATCCTGTTCTGCAAAAAGTAAAACGTTGTAAAAGAAAACTACTTCAGACTGAAACGATTCAGGATCTCACTGCAATTCCTCCAAAGAAAGTAAAATAAGCTAATACTTCATCAAGTAACACAACCAAAGAAGAATCTACTGCTCAGAGTAACTCAACTACTTCTTCAAAGAAGCAAAACACACTCTGAACAAATAACAGAACTGTCAGGTCCATTCAAATTTTCAAATACAACTGGTGTAAAATGCTATGCAAATGTAGCAATAAATATTCTATTCCAAGTGCCACCAATTATTGACATCATTTACTTACACAGTACAGACCCATTGTGTTTGCAAATGTTAGTCCTTCATAGAAATGCAACCAACAATCCTGACAACACTTACAGTGTTTCTGGAATAAGGAAAGAATTGGACTATTGTTCTGGAATGGTCAAATTCACTATAAACTCACACGAAGATCCACAAGAATGTCTAATGTACTTACTACAAGTACTGGAAAACAAAAATATACCTATAAATGAAATCTTCCAGATTTCATACATGTGGAAACATACATGCACTCTCTGCAGCCATGTGGCACAGGAACACATCCCTAATGAACGCTTCGTGTATGTATCCATACCTAACTGTGAATCATTCCATTTCAGCAACTTTTACTAAATGCAAACCATGGCAGATTATGTAATACCTGCAATTCAGATAATCGCTCCACCTTACAAATACAGACACATAGTAAATACACAATAGTAATGCTTTTACATTACAATGCAGATGGTACCAAAAATAACTGCAAGCTGACTGGATTCACACATGCTCAAGTATCACTTGGTAAGAAAACCTTCAAAACAATAGGAATAATCTACCATTCAGGAGCCACAACCAATGCAGGTCACTACATATATAAAAAAAGAAATGTGGATGGTGTGAATGTAATGATATTACCATTACTCTAAAACAAAGATTACCAGCAAATCTTGTTAACGCTTATTTAATATTCTTAAAACCAAAATTTAATAGCTAATCTGTGCATAACCATTAACAAAACTTCATTTTCAAAACTATAAACAGAATACGCCTACAGGTGTCTAACTGCCCCAAGATTCTGCAACAACCAAACAGATAAATTAATACCACTAAAAGGTAACAAGAAATAAACAGTTAGAATACGCCAACATGTATCTAACTCCCCCAAAATTCAGCAACAAGCAAACCGATAAATACCACTAAAATCAATCATGAAATATACAGTTAGAATACACCAACAGGTCTCTAACTGCCCCAAAAATCTGCAACAAGCCAACAGATAGAAGATTAGGAAGAAACAAGAAATAAACACTGAAAACAATGAAAGAAATATATTGTACCACAACATACCTCATTGAGGAACTGGCGTAAAGAGTTGAAAGATTTTTTGGCTATGGGCCTGATCACGACTTTGGCGGTAACGCCGGCGGTATTACCACCAGCGGTATTAGCCCTACCGCCGAACTCCCCGGCCCTAATAGTGCCGGATCACGAGTTCGGCAGTAATGTAATTCCCCATTCCTCATTGAGCCCATTCGGGAATGCCCCATTCCCCATTGGGCTCAATAGGGAAAATTCACGCTCTTACCGCCGGCGGATTTCCCGGCGGCGGTAATATCGCAAATTTCCAGCGGTTTTCCCCCCAGCCAAGAGCTGGTGTGAAATCCGCCGAAGTCCTGATTTGGCGGACCCTTAAATCCAGCGGTAATAGCACAACCGCCGGATTTAAGGGTTACCGCCAAAGTCGTGATGAGGCCCTACGTTACACATTGATGTGCTCGACCATTTGTAGACTGGATGTTTTGGTTCAGTGGAATGGAGAGGTGATACTGAGTTTTCTGGGGATATTTTTGCGAGCAGCGTTTCTTGTTCCATAATGGTATATTAAGTTTTTCATACCCTCATCCACTGCTATGTATGTCAATTTGTCCAATGAAACCAGTGTTGTTAAATGAGGGGGCTGTGAGCCTCTTCCGCTCCACAATGAGGTAGAGACCTGCCTGATAAATAAGAGCATCCTCCTACAAAGTTGCTGCTCCAAAACTACTGTAGAAAGTTACACACTGCTAGGACAGTTGTGGAGACTATTGCCCACCTAATTGTCACCCCAAACCATCCACCATGCTCGCAGTGCCTGAATCATGGGGGACCAAACTTGTGTTGACAGGAATCCTTAGAGGTGAATCCTTGATTAATAGTGTGAGTCACTGCATTAACACATGCACATGACCTTAAACAATAAGGGCCTCATAACGAGATGGGCGGAATGGGTTTAACGGCGCCGGTAATGGTGCTGGCGCTGTTAATCCCATTCTGCCTTATTACGAGGTTCCCTTGCGGGACCCGCTCTGGACGTCTGGTCAGACAAGATATCCTTTGCGGGTCCCACGAGGGGACCAGGGAGCTAAGAACGGGCCCATTATTAACGTGCCCGTTGTTATCTCCCTCCCCATTTACGTTGAGCCCTATGGGGGCTGAAATGGAAATGGGTATGGTCCGGGTCCAGGTTCCCTGAATGGTGAAATACCGGGCCCTCCAAGGTCAGAAAGGCCCGGTATTTCCCCATTCAGGGAACCCGGACCCGAGTTTTGAGGCAGCCATACCCTTATTAAGGGCATGGCTGCCTCCAAACTCGTAATGCGGCCCTAAGTGATCCTATGAAAAGGAAAGTAGCTATTTTTGGAGAAGGAGTCCTGACATCATACAAGATGACAAAATATCTCTTGATGGATAATGGAAGGCGGTCTGCAACCAATTTTGGTATTTTTCAATAACAATAAAACTGCCAGTTGATGTTGCCAAATTAGAAAAGCTGATAACTGGGATAATCATTAGCATTTCACGTGTAGTCACCTAATTCATCAAAAGGGCTGATTGAGATTAGAACCTGGATCCTGTTCTAAGTAAACTGACAGTAATGTTGTGAAGCTATAACTGGTTATCACACCATAAATACAAATTAATATGCCTGAATCACAAAACATGAGTTCTGTTTAGCTATGTTCCCACTTAGCCTACACTAAATTGAAGAGAAAAAAAAAACATGGTTGAATTGCAGCTGTTTCTTGCACCCCTTAGTAAGCACCATGTGAGCAGCAGCATGCACAAGTCCTCTTAAAGATATTCAGAAATAAGGAGGGGACCTAGGTTCCCGAATGAAAGCCTACTGCAGAAAATATGCTGCACTAATGGAAACAGTCTGACCCGACAACCATTTTAATCCAATAAATACATTATGTTTTTATATCGTGCTTGATGCCAGATTCCTCAGGTTTGTTATCACTGTAATAAAAGCCATGTTTAGTCCACCATTTGTTGTTACTCGTTTTATTGAACTCAGGGGATGGAGCGCTGATCTGGCACTCCTTTGTGTTGTGTACCCTTAACACAAGTACATTAAAAAAGGTACTGCACTCCCAAAACTGTTGCACCTGTTTATAATTCTCAAAAAATAACTGATGAGCAAAAATCAATCATTTCAATAGTGATTGATATTATATTGTTATTACATGGCCTGCGTTAGCGGCCATGAAGTTAGGGTTAAGTTGCTCATCTCATAGCAATAGCACTTTTTGGGCGGCTTATAACTTCGCTCCCCCTGGGCGAATCCTCAACAAACTTTGCAAAAAAAGTATATTGCCCAATCTGAATTGCAAAGTTTGGTGAGGTTTGGTCAGGAGGGGGGCAAAGTTATATGGGGGTCCCAAAATTTATTTTTTCCCATAGACTGAATGGAGAAAAATCTTTGCTCATGCCTACAGCTCAAACCGCTGGACGTATTTCACCAAATTTGTGGCAGGAGCAGCGGTTTGGTCCCGAAAGCATGCTTTTGTAAATTTGGTGGAAATATGTCCAGTAGTTTTTTTTAGAACAACCAAAAAGTAGGTCTAAAAAAATCAGTGATATCTATGTCTGCTCCACGGACACATTTCATTGTTCGCTGTGCGAACAGGACACCGATTGGTTAATTGTCTTGCGTCATGTCCGCTGACACACAACGTGTTCATTGATTGGCTCGGATGAAGTGTGAGGTGCGTCACATTGTTTCAATGCGCCTGCCATCTTAGATATGCGGACAGCGCATCAGGGAAGTGAGCAGAAATACAATTTTGGGGAGTGTGTTGGTGTGTAGGAGTTCTTGGGGAGGGTGGGGGAGTAAAAGATGGTGGAATGCTGTATTTGTTTAGGTGGCAGGAGCCCTTGATGTGTTTGCGGTGTCCGCGGTCACCGCGGCTGTCCGCGGACATACTAAATACTGGCCCAATAATAGCTATTTTACTTTAGTATGATGTTGGTTTTGCGTTGTTAGTATAGCATGATTGTAATTAATATCCCCTATGAGCAGCCCACATGCCATGCACCCAATACTCTAGGCCCTGGCCACAACCACCGCAGCATAACACACACATGCTACCAAACATTTTGACTTTGGAATGTGGGCTGCTTATAGGGGATATATGTTTTCCAAAGTATGTCTACTGTTTCATTTGTAGAGTCTGTATGTAAAGTTTTGGCTAGGCCATGCAGTTAACATTGTAGAGTTTGTAACAAGCACTGCAGCATAAGATACCCATGGAAGTAAACATTTTGGATTTGTAGTCTATGGTTAGATGTTTGCTTGAATGGGTGTGTTATGAAGCAGTGTTTTTGAGTCCATTTATTACATACTTATTGTTTGACTTTTTGTGGTTGTATGCAGTTTTTTCATGACATGGGTAATTGGAGCAGACATTATTTTTCAATCTCTTTTCTAAAAGGAAAGATCATATGTTATTGTAGGTAGTTCATAATGAGTTATTGCATTGCATAATAGACATTTCTGCATTTTTTTACCCTCATATTTAGTACTTTAGAAGTACTCTAGTTCAAACCAGTGTAATGTGCAATTTGCTCAGTTTATGTGTTTGCTTATTAAAACATTGGGTCTGTGGGAAAAAAATCCATGTTGGATTAAAAGAAAAAACTTTTTATGTTGTGGTAGAACATATTTCTTTCATTGTTTTCTTGTTTCTTCCCAATCTTCTATTTGTTGGCTTGTTGCAGATTTTTGGGGCAGTTAGATACCTGTTGGTGTATTCTAACTGTATATTTCATGATTGATTTTAGTGGTATTTATTTATCGGTTTGCTTGTTGCTGAATTTGGGGGGAGTTAGATATCTGTTGGCGTATTATAACTGTTTATTTCTTGTTACATTTTAGTTGTATTCATTCATCTGTTTGGTTGTTGCAGAATCTTGGGGCAGTTAGATAACTGTTGGCATATTCTAACTGTTTATAGTTTTTTATTTATAGTTTCATGCTATTCATCCATCTGTTGGGTTGTTGTAGATTTTTGGGGAAGTTAGATACTTGTTGGCGAATTCTAACTGTATATTTCTTGTTTGATTTTAGGGGTATTTATTTATTGGTTTGCTTGTTGCTGAATTCTGGGGGAGTTAGATACCTGTTGGCATATTCTAACTGTTTATTTCTTGTTACATTTTAGTGGTATTCATTTATCTGTTTGGTTGTTGCAGACTCTTGGGGCAGTTAGATACCTGTTGGCATATTCTAACTGTTTATAGTTTTGAAATTGAAGTTTTGTTAATGTTTATGCACAGATTAGCTAATAAATTTTGGTTTTAAAAATATTAAATAAGCGTTAACAAGATTTGCTGGTAATATTTGTTTTAGAGTAATGGTAGTATCATTACATTTAAACCATCCACATTGTTATACCACCATAATAAATTACCACCAAATTTACTACCAAGTTAGCTAATAGCTCTATGACAAAACCCCTTACAGGTCAGGGTTCCCCACAACTCCCTTCTGCACCTACCAACCATCCCAGTCACTCCTATACCTTTATGCTCTTTCCCGGTAGGCTTTAGTCAGTCTTGGGGTCTTTCTGCACCAGTCTTTGGCTTCTGCAGTCTTCTCCTCTTCTCTGGTGTGTTGCAGCGACTCTGCAGCCTTTGGTCCCTTGCAGTGAGCGCTCTTTCTTGTGACCGCGCAGTCCCCTAGATTCGCCGCCACCTGGACACTTGCTTATCCTCCTAGCCAGACGGTCTTTCCATGTTGGACCATTTGGGAGAACCTCTGTAGACTCAGTAAGCCCCTGTTCTGCAGCCCTTTCTGTTCGCCAGCAGCTGAAGCATTCTCATGCCTGTGGTTACTCCAGGGAAGGCCAGAAAATACTTCCTGGTTTCCCTCTTCTATTCCTACTGCACATTGGCCAATAGTCTTGACTGTTCAGTTTGGTTCCCATAGATAATCTTCATGCTTCCACACTCCTCCCTCATCACACCACTGATCTTGTGGTTCCCTGGTGAATCAATGGAATTCTTCTTCATCACAGTACTGGGAAAGGGAACTTCACTTAGGTAATTCCTATTCTTCCTCGTCCCAGTACTCTGTAGGGGAGTGGTAGGGTGACAATAACTCATGACCCTATTAGAGAAGGGGTTGTTGTTAGGGTTGTAGGAATGGGGGTCTAGGGTCAGGTGATTGGTGGGGATATTGGGTTCTCTTCATATATTCGTCCTAGTCCCATAGGGGGGATCCCTTCCCATGAGATCCTCCCGCTGAGTACCACCCACAGGGGGATTATTGGTTAGTGATCTAACCTCCCTTGCCTCATGAGGAAGGGCTCTCTCCAGGGGAGAAGGGACAACATTGTAAGATTTTTTTTACAATAGCCACAACTAATTCTGTAGACACTGTTCTCTTTAGTTTTTTATCATTGGATGTTACTAACAATGAACACTACCCAACATTACCATGTTTATCTACTATGATAAATTGGGAGATTCTTTAGGAGTGCAGTGTAAAGATAAAATTGCTCTTCTTATTCCCAAACAGCCCAATAACTACAGATAGGAAGGGGATGTGATGTGAGAAGTGGGTGTTGGTTTTGTTTTACCCATACTCGGACTGCCCCTGGCCATGCTAATGATTTTGACCACTCCAACCCACTTAATGTCCCTCCAAATCCAAAGTAACTCTTTGCCCTTGTTCTATTATGTAGTGTCATCAAACGTTGTGCAATGTAGAGCCTTTCTGTGATATTTCTTAAATGTCTTTTAAGAGTTAATGGCTTAGTGCAGTGATAAATGAGCTCGAGTTGTGATACAAATGTATTGCTAAGCACATGTTCAGCCAATTGATGCATGTCCGCAAACACATTCCTTGCACGGAACTCTTGTTATGAACAAACATTGGCAAAGCCAACATTTTTAGTTTGTGTACAGATATTAGATAAGCCTAGGTCCATATATTTTTTATCAGCTTTTGACATCTTATAGCAAAGCATTACCATTAAGTCAGTGCCTGTAAAATGCCTGTCCCATCTTTACACAAAAGCCAAAACTGTGGCTTTCTTAATGCTTATTGTATGAGTTCATATGATAGCCATTTGAGTCCTGTCAAATTGTGGTGACACCCGTTTCCACCACATTAAACCCTAAACTGCGGCTGAATTAGATTTCTCAATACTCAAAGCTGAATTCTTGTGCTCTTCAGCCTTTACAGCTGTTCTTGTACTTTCCAGCCTTTAAAACTTTAGGTTAAGGAAAATCTTTTCTCCCGCTTTCGATGCCCTCCACTGTGATTAACATACACGAGGTCAATTACCTTTTCTGAATTATAATACAACATAGATGCGTTTAAAGCCATGCTCTGAGCAACTGCCGGTTTCCTTATGGGGCCCATGTATTAGAACTACTGGCGTTAGTGTCAGTAATCCCCCCCAAATGACATGCTTTTATGTGAAGGATCTTGGGGTTGGTCACCCTGAGTTACCTGGGGGAACCCAGACGTGGACTCCTTGCTCACTGTGCTCAGAGAGGCACAGCTCCACCTCACTGATGAGGCCCAAAAAGGCTGAAACACGTGTATGGGTTTGCTGTTGGTACTCTTGTTCAGAAGGGAATTGCCATAGCATTTCAGTCTTGGACTGCCCATGTGGGCGGGACAAAGACTGATAGGCAAATGGATATTTCCCACCTCTGAAAGGTACAGTGAGCAAAAAGCAATGGCTGTAAACTCTCAAAGTGGGAAAAAACCACAGAACAGGTTATGGTGGCCATGTTCTTTCTGGAGAAGGGTCCCTGCTACCTTTTTGAAAAAAATCCTTTCTTTTTGACCAACACATTGTCACTTCAAAAGACTCAGGGCTTTAATAATGGGCATAGGGGGGATAGGTTTGTAGATCTAGAAGCATGTGTGACATCTGCCAGTGAATCAGGTCTCCAGGACTACGAAGGGGAGGGTTGAGGCAGGTGAGGATGGACACTGAGATTGAGTAAACTCTTTGCATTTGCTATAATTCGTTTATTTGATTCTTACAAAGTATGCTGCAACTATCCTGAAACCTTGCATGCACCCTGACACAGATGGTGGTCCACAGAAGTAAATGACGGACCTCGTTGTTGTTCCAATTCCTTATAGTTCAATCTCTTGCACCATTGCTCACAATGCTCAAAGGACCAAACAGTTGGAACAATATGCAGATTATGTTGCCTGTGCAGTGCTTACAGACACCAACAGTGACTTGCACATCTTCTGCTAAAATGTCTTTCAGTGCAAAATAGGGCAATAGGGTACATGACTAAAGGGTGCATTGCTGATTGGACTCCAATCAGGCAAGGGGGTTGAAGTCATTACTGCCCGAGATGCTAGTGGGGACTGTGTGGGCCTGGGGGAGGAGAAATGGTGTGGGGTCTATGTGTGTGTGGTCAAGGAGAAAGAGAAGGTGCCTTTGTGGGGGTGGTGTTTAGACCAGGTTGGGATATCTTTCAAATACACTAGAAGATACAGGAGGAATTACGCTGATGGATATGCACATAAACTTGTGGTGCCTGTCTCTTGGGTTTCTCCATCACGGTTGGGATAGCTGTAAGATATTAAAAGGTAGGAAATGGGTGCAGAAGTGCATGTACATGTGCTTCGAGACAGGAGATGGATATGGGGGGGTGTATCACATGAGCTAAGAAGAAAATGATACCAGACATAAGTGTCTGGGATACATCCTGTGGAATAGAACTTGTTCTCTAAAAGTGCAAACAGGAAAGGACTCAAGCATATGTCTCTTGGAGTGCCTGATTGCACTGTCAGGGCACGTGTAAGCTAAAGTACGACTCATCAGATTCATGAAGCCGGGTAGACGTGCACCTGTTAATTGCATTAAACACACCCACCAGGATGCGACACCACCAGCCTTGAAACCATACATAAACATTTGACCTCATGCCATCTTGGCCAGGGGCTTTGCCAAATTTAGTAGCTGCAATGGCCTCTTCTAAAGAAAAAATCACACTATCCGAGGTGCACCTGTCCCTCCACTGAGCTTGGGATACTTCTGCTGCTGCTGTAAACAACATCTGTTTATAATTCAATGCCCATGACATAGGCGAGATCGGATCACATTCTTCCCGTTCCCTAAGTCCAAAACCCTGTACTACTAGACCCCAGAACCCTTTCATATAATTTTCCTTAACCATTTTATCCATTCAATCCCATTGGGACAAAATGTAAATGATCTTCTTTTCTTTGAAAAGTTTTTTATACGCTATTACCCGAAATTTTATTTGTATTCCTAACCACACAAAACAGCTCCCGTTTTGATCTCAGACATTCGTTGTCGTACCAAGGAGCATCATATCGCTGTTTTGTGTCTCGATCAATTGTTGTGGTCGCTTCTTAGAATACTCACTGGAGATTATACTTTTCAGCTCCTCGTAGGCTAAAATGACTAGACTGGATGAGCCGGCCATAGAGCATATATCTGCCGCCAGACTATTTATATCCTCCTTACCCAAAATTACAATCAGCTCACCTCGAGATCACTTTAGGGAGACGACATGTTTAGGATCCACCACTTGCTGTCTAAGATTAAATGTGTTAGAAATCTCCACTTTCCAAGACAAGACAATAGGTTAATGATCACTTTCTGGTCTGATGTGGACAAAGAGGTTACACACATTAGAGTAAGAAAAACAGTCAATCAGGCAATAGAATAATAACAGCACTATAGTCCCGGATCTAAAGCTCTTTTTTGGGGCATTAACCCCCATACATCTGCCATGTAGTTCCACTAACAAGAAATGTTGCATAAGTGAGTCGAATAAACCCGTGTGAAACCATCTTCATCATACATCTATTCCGCCCTGGGATGCCACTGGTGATTTCTAGCTCCTTCCATCCTGTAAAGGTGTCACGACCCTCACCAAAAATCCCCTCTGACAAACCCATTGGTCAGGTGGAGTCAGGACTCGTGCCTCTAGAGCCTGGCATCCTCTTCAAAAGCCCTCATGGGGCCAATCCTGGTGCCTATCGCGCCAGGCTCATACACCATGAAAAACAATGTGCTTGGGAACTACTTTATTGTATTGTCAGCCAACATGGAGGCATCCACATAGAGTGGTTCCTAAGAACCAAGCTATGTGATTTAGTGTTTTGGGTGTGGTAGCCTAGGGACTGCTTTACCTGGACTATTTTGTTGGGGCTATTTAAAATTTTAACTGCCATGGGTTTCCCCTGACCCCAGTGCCAAGGCCTTTTTTGGTGATTTCAGTATTTCACCATGCAAAGCCTTTTAACATTTTTCTCCTTCATTAACCCCTTAAGTGCCAAGGACGAGCTATCTCATCCTTGGCACTGGGGAGGTAATCCCAAGGATAAGATACCTCTTCCATGGCACTTAAAGGGTTAAACCACAACCGAGCAAGACAACACGCTTCTCATTACTTTGCAGCTTGCAACGTGATGCTCACCGTGTCCATCTATTCCCTCGAACCCCGGAGAAGCAGAACCTGCAAGGAGACAAAAGGAACATCATTGGCAACAGCATGTTACCTGCAGTCTTCATCTTTAAACACTCGCAGCTACTGAGAACAGCTTCCTCGAATCTGCACGCCTCCCGGACAGAACGACCTGAAAGAGGAAGATAGAGGTAACATTAAAGAAAGCAGTAGAGACATTTACAAATTACAAACTGCTCAAAAGGCTTACCTGGCTGGTCGACTCTCGGCTGGCACCACTCCGGACATTCCACTCGCGCTGAAGAACACCGCAACCTACAAGGAAGGAAAACGCAGGTTAGCAAAGGCAAAACTTTACAACGCTGCGCATATCGCTTACTTACCGCATCATAGTGCTCTTAAAGCACCATCATTTACCTGCGGAGTAAAACCAAGCCAGTTCGCCGCGCTTAAGCTCTGCATACCTAAGCGAGAAAAAAGAGCCATTTTAAACAAAGAAAGGCATGCAGGATAGCAACAAAACTAAAGAACAGCAATAAGACCTACCTGAACAATATCAAACGGGCCGGTGTCAGTGAAGTAACGGGACCGCACTTGCCCATGAAAGACAACGTGCCCGAGCAAAGAAGGCAGGACGGAGAGCACACCTTATTCTACCACAAGGTGAGGAGAGGGCGCCAGAGGGACTGAAATCATACGGAGGTGGAGGGAGGATATTTACCCCAGTCGGTCAGTCTTAAATACAGTCCTCCTGTATTTTCAGGCAGAACCTTCCCCGCAGACCACATCAGGGCAAAGCTGAGAAGCATACCAGTGAGTAACCTGGCTGGGTGGCATCCCTGTGGATACCAGGTGAGCGTAACAGAACCGAATCCTACCATAAAAAATCCACCTGGGCGCCATGGAGAAATCAGAAATGGACCAATTGGCCCAATTACTAGGAGAGCTTCGTGCTGAGGTTCATTCTGTCCGACAAGAGACTAATGCCCTCCGGAGAGATCTAATAGTGACCAAAGAACGTACTGAAGAGATTAGCAGGCAATACTTGCAATCACAGGCAGGACAGACACCTCTACCTGGAAGCAATCCAATGATGCAAAACCCTGCCATACCATCCACTCTGGTACAGATCACATTACCTGGAACAGTGCCCCTGGCACCACCAGAACGGTTCTCAGGTGACCCGCGGAAGTATGCGGCATTCATCAATCAGTGCCGCCTTCATTTTCTTTGTAGGCCTGGAGCATTTCCAAATGACCAAGCTCGGGTAGCTTTTGTCTTATCATACCTGAGTGGTAGTGCAGCAGATTGGTTGGTGCCGTTGGTAACCCATGATGATCCTCTACTACATGACTTTGGGGGGTTCCAGAGAGAAATGGAAACACTTTTTGCTTGCCATACCCAGGAACAAGCAGCAGACAATGAACTCTTGTCCCTCCGACAGTGGAATCAGGACTTCTTAACGTACATTGCTACCTTCAACAGACTGGTTGCCGAAGCTAGGTGGCCAGAAAACAAAAGAACCACGTTATTCCATTGAGGCTTACAAGGCGAATTAAAGAACATCTTAGCCCAGGTGGTTGATCCACCAAAAGACTGTGCAGAATTCATAAATCTGGTCGTGCAGCTAGACCACCGGTTGAAGGACCGAAAGGCAGACCGGTCTAAGACGGACCCTCGGACTGTGTATGTTCGACCAAGGGAAAACACACCCCATGTACCTGAAAATGCTGTAGAACCCATGCAGATTGGAGGGATACGGCCTCCATTAACAAAACAAGAGTGGGACAATAGAAGACAACAACAGCTTTGTTTGTATTGTGGGAAACCAGGACATTTCCTGAAGGACTGTCAAGTAAAACCCCCAAGAAGAACAGTCAGGGCCACAGAGAAGGATGAAGCTAAGGAGTCGGAAAACTACCAAGCTTGTCAAATGTAGAGGTCAGTTTGTCGAGTGAGAAGAAAGAGTTTCTGACCTCGCACTTTGCAATACCAGTGATCTTAATTAACCACCAACAGTTGTCAAGAATGCATGCCGTTGAAGCATACATCGATAGCGGAGCAGTTGGAAATTATATTGATCAAGAACTGGCAGCAGAGATTTGGCTTCCTTTGTGTCTAAGCCAACTATGGACAATGTAACCACCGTGGATGGGACAGAAATCGCTTCTGGACCAATAACCCAGTGCGCAGTCAGGGTAACCTTGCTGTGCCACGACGGACATCGGGAGTCTATTTCATTCGATCTCATCAAGGCACCTCAGTTCAGGCTAATACTAGGGATGCCATGGTTGGTTGCTCACAACCCTTTGATAGAATGGTGGGCACGAAAAATAACCTTCCCCGGTGACCCCTCCCATGCCTGCTATTACCAAGAGGAGAAACCTGATGTCTGTATCCCCATGACGCCGGAGCAACAGTATCAACCCTGGGAGCAACTAATACCTTGACAAGTGAATACCATGATTTCCAGGATATTTTCCGAAAGGACCAAGCCAATACATTGCCGCCGCACAGGCCCTATGACTGTCAGATCGACCTTGTTCCTGGTGCTCAAATCCCTTGCGGCCGCATCTATGCTCTCACAGAACCAGAAAACCTTCCTTTGAAATCCTATTTAGACCAGTACCTTGCAAACGGATTTATCCGTCCTTCGAAGTCCCCCGCAGCCCGTCCTTTGTTCTTTGTACCAAAAAAGGAAGGAGACTTGAGAACCTGTATTGACTACCGCACATTGAACCAGATCACCGTGAAGAACCGCTACCCCTTGCCACTTATCCCTGAGATGCTAGACCAAGTTAAAGATGCCCAGATTTATACCAAATTGGACCTTCGAGGAGCGTACCACCTGGTCCGAGTCAGAAAAGGAGATGAATGGAAAACCGCCTTCCGTACTAAGTATGGCTTGTTTGAATATCAAGTCATGCCCTTCGGGTTATGCAATGCTCCAGTATTTCATGAATGACGTCTTAAGGGAGTTAATTGATGTGTGCGCCTTAGTGTACATAGACGACATCTTAGTATACTCAGCCTCGGAACAAGATCATGTCAGGCACGTTCGTTCAGTCCTCATCAAGCTCCGTCAACATCGCATGTTTGCAAAGCTTGAAAAATGCTTTTTTTACATCACCAAAGTAGAAATTCTTGCTTTTATCCTTACTCCAGGAGGCATCAGAATGAACGTGCACAAGGTAGATGCCATTCTGAAATGGCCTTCACCGACGTCTCTGAAAGGGGTACAAAGCATGCTGGGCTTTGCGAACTTCTACCGCCGGTTCATCCCAGACTTCTCTCAGGTTGTGCACCCAATCAAAGTACTATTACGAAAAAACAATAAAAACTTTGCTTGGACCGAAGAAGCAGAAGAAGCCTTTCAGGAACTTAAACTAAGGTTTACCTCTGCTCCAATCCTGCGACATCCTCGTCTAGACCTCCCTTATGTCATTGAAACGGATGCGTCCAGTCTCGCAATGGGGGCTGTCCTTTCACAGAGAGACCCAGAAACCGGCCAGCTACATCCTGTGGCCTTCTGGTTGAAAAAGTTTTCACCTCCAGAGATTAATTATGCCATCACGGACAAGGAACTCCTGGCAATAAAATCCGCCTTTAAAGCCTGGAGGCACTACCTTCTGGGGGTCAGACACATCATTACATTCATCACAGACCACCGAAACCTGCAATATCTCAAAACAGCCAAGGCCCAGTCCTCGCGCCAATTACGGTGGGCCCTTTTCTTTGCCGAATATGATTATGTAATCACATTTTGACCACGAGTCAGAAACGGAAAGGCAGATGCCTTATCTCGCATAGGCATAGATGAAATAGTATATACAACTCTAGACCCAGTACCTATTATACCTGAAGACAAACTCTTGGGTATCATGATAGCCTTAACAGAAGCAGAACTACGAAAAGAAATACAACGGATAATAAATCCTGATGCCTACCTCGCATGGCAAACTCAAGGAGAACAATATACCATCAAGGAACATCTACCCTTTTTTAGGGATCGCCTATTTATACCCAAGAAGGAATTACAACCGCATATTATTTCAAACTATCACGATTCACTGATCGAAGGGCATCCAGGGATCGCCAAAACCCTAGCTAAGGTGACAGAGAACTTTTAGTGGCCTACCTGGCGTAAGGACCTCATTCAGTATATTCAGTCCTGCGGTGTCTGCACACAAAATAAATCACAAAAACAAAAACCATCTGGTCTCCTACAACCATTGGACATTCCTCCAGTTCCATGGCACACTCTTTCCCTTGACTTCATCACTGATCTAACTCCAAGCCAAGGGTTCAACACCATCCTTGTAGTTGCGGACTTATTCTCAAAGATGGCCCATTGTATTCCTCTCAAAGGCCTCCCAGACGCAGCCACTTTAGCAAAAGTGTTCCTGGAGGGCGTGGTTAAGCTACATGGCGTCTCTTCGGTTCTGGTCTCTGATCGAGGCAGCCAGTTTCTTTCAAACTTCTGGAAAAAATGTTGTGCAATAGCGCAGATCGATGTTCGGCTATCTACCAGTCACCATCCCCAAACGGACGGCCAAACCGAGAGAACCAATCAGACACTCGAGCAATATTTACAGTGCATGGTGCATCACGAACACAGGAGTTGGAAAGACCTACTATGGATAGCCGAATATGCATATAACAATTCTTTGCATTCAAGCACGGGACAAACACCCTTCTACACCCTTTATGGCAGACATCCACGTATCTCTGAACTAGACCTTCCAGCCAGCTTGGAAATGCCAGCGGTAAAGACTCTACACACAACCATTACTCATGCTTTCAAAAGGGCAAAGGAACACCTTATTCATGCCAAAGAAAAACAAAGGAAATTCGCCGACCAACACCGGAAAAAGGCCCCTGATTATCAAGTAGGAGACAAAGTTTGGTTAGCCGCTAAATTCGTACCCATCAAGGGAACCCGGACCTTTCATCCCAGATTCTTAGGACCCTATACCATTAAGACAATTATCAACCCAGCAGCCGTGAAACTGGATTTACCACCTAATCTACACATCCACCCAGTATTCCATGTGTCCCTCCTGAAACCAATGCAACCCGGCACACATATTGGAACACCACCTAAGCCCATACCTGTTGACGGAGAACCAGAATTCGAAGTCAAAGATATCTTGGACTCTAAATACTCTAGGACCAAGCTATATTATCTTGTCGATTGGAAAGGATTTGGACCACAAGATAGATTCTGGGAGCCCAGTGAGAATATCCACGCACCACGTCTAATCAGGGAATTCCATCGGAACTTCCCAATCAAACCTGGGCCAGACAGAAGGAACACCATGGGAGGGGCCTTAGGGGGGAGTGCTGTCACGACCCTCGATCAAAACCCCCTCTGGCAAACCCATTGGCCAGGTGGAGTCAGGACTCGGGCCTCTAGAGCCTGGCATCCTCTTCAAAAGCCCTCTTGGGGCCAGTCCTGGCACCTATGGCACCAGGCTCATACAACATGAAAAACAATGTGCTTGGTAACTACTTTATTGTATTGTCAGCCAACATGGAGGCATCCACATAGCTTGGTTCATAAGAACCAAGCTATGCGGTCTAGTGTTTTGGGTGTGGTAGCCTAGGGACTACTTTACCTCAACTATTTTGTTGGGGCTATTTAAACCACACCCGAGCAAGACAACATGCTTCGCATTACTTTGCAGCTTGCAATGTGACACTCACCATGTCCAGCTATTCCCTCGAACCTCTGAGAAGCAGAACCTGCAAGGAGACAAAAGGAACATCATTAGCAGCAGCATCTTACCTGCAGTCTTCATCTTCAAACACTTGCAGTTACTGAGAACAGCTTCCCCGAATCTGCACGCCTCCCAGACAGAACGACCTGAAAGAGGAAGATAGAGGCAACATTAAAGAAAGCAGTAGAGACATTTACAAATTACGAACTGCTCAAAAGGCTTACCTGGCTGGTCACCTCTCGGCTGGCACCACTCCGGCGTCCACTCGCGCTGAAGAACACCGCGACCTACAATGAAGGAAAACACAGATTAGCAAAGGCAAGACTTTGCAGTGCTGTGCATGGCGCTTACTTACCGCATCATAGCGCTCTTAAAGCGCCATCATTTATCTCATTTATCAGCGGGGCTCAACCAAGCCAGTTTGCCGCACTGAAGTTCTGCATACCTAACGGAGAAAAAAGAGACATTTTAAACAAAGAAAGGCATGCAGGCTAGCAATAAAACTAAAGAATAGCATTAAGACCTACCTGAACAATATCAAATGGGCCGGCGTCAGTGAAGTAACTGGAACACACTCGCCCATAAAAGACACCACGCCCCTGCAAAGAAGGCAGGACGGAGAGCACGCCTAATTCTACCACAAGGTGAGGAGAGGGCGCCAGAGGGACTGAAATCATACAGGGGAGCAGGGAGGATACTTACCCCAGTTGGTCAGTCATGAACACAGTCATCCTGTATTTTCAGGCAGAACCAGGGCTTTAAGTGGGGTAAGAAATCAAGGGGGGGCCCTCATTTCGGGGTGTGGCTTGTGGGAGGGGCGTGGCCTAAAATGTACGCAAATCGTAGGGTATACACACAAATATATATAAATGTTATATATTTGTGTGCGTACCTTACTATGGTTTGTGTACTATGCAAGCCATCTTTTCCAAACATAGAAATATGTATATGAATGTGGTGTTCCAACTGTGAACGTGGAGCCCCTCAATAGAGACTTTTACAACAATGCCATGGATCAGCCTTTTGAATCCACCCCATGCTAACCCTAGACTTAGCCATGGCACACCTCCTTACCATGGCCTACAACATTCACCAATTTGGACGGCCAACTGTCAGGCACAGTGGACTCGCAAAGCATAAGGGGTTGGGGATTAGCCCGTTTGTTATGCATTTCAACACTTACAACTCCTTCTAGTTGGGTAGCTAGGCCAGGATTGGTTAGGGGCAGAAACTCAAGGGGAGAAAGCAGGGGGAAAATAAGGAGAGAGACGGGAAACAGGAAGGTGACCAAGAGACCAGCAGTAGAAAGGAGTATTTAGGCATTTTGGAAAAAGCATGAGGTGTTAGGTGGAGAGAGGAAATGGCACTGTCTAGTGACTGTGCATGCAATGTGGGTGAGAGAGATTTGTAATGTTAGAATGAGTGAAAGATGACTGAGAGTTAAATGAGGGTAACTGCAAAGAAGGTGTGGAGGAGTAGTGGTAGCATGGAGAGGGGACGTATTGGTAGTGTGAAGAGGAGCAAGTAGTGGCAATGTGAAGATGAGAGAGTATTAGTGGTGTGCAGAGGGAGAGGAGTAGGGGGTTAAAGAGGGGAGATTAATAGTAGAGTGGAGAGGGGAGAGTGGTAGAAGAGATTAGATGGAAGTGACATCAGGGGGAGGAGATGATAGAAGGGAAGAGAGATATTAAAGGGAAAGAAGAGGAAGACACAGGAGAGAAGGTAAGTGGAGTTGGAGAGATGAGAGTAGTGGGAGGAAGGGATTGTAATAGAGAGATATAGTCAGTGGAAAATCACCACCACAACCCCCACATAGTTTCAGAGTGTAGCAATACCACTACAAAACACTTGCTCTGTGTAAATTGTCTTTGAGACACCTCAGAGGTCCTGATTTTGAAGTTGTGTATGACAAGCCACAACTACACATATCAGACAATCACAGTACCTCTTGCGTAGTGCCATGTTTGCTCTTCTTCTTCCTCTGCTCAAAAGCCAGTCACATCTACTGAGAGTGCACAGCACATATCTCCTGTGTGGAATTTCTTTGTACTGTGATAAGAGCATTATCTTGCTACTAGCACTCTGTGCAGAAATGCTGTGTCCTTTTAAAAGCTGTAAAGAAATCTGGGAATGCATTTATTGCTGTGGCATGTGAAATGGCATCATGCACAAGTGTGGGACCAAAATATTACACAACATGCCCCCTGTAGTATAATTTATAGTGATTTGAAGTATGGCGCTTCACTGAATGTGATAGCATTCTATTGCCAGCAATAATGTGGCACACATATAGCCAGCCCTATGTTGCTAGCATAACATATGGGTATGCAAATGGAGACAGGCTGCAGGTTTAAAAGTGCACCAGAATATGTGTTTTTATTTTCTTTCCTTGAACTGCTTCGTACACAGGAGACCACATTATTTATCTAATTGACTGACTTAATTAACAAATACTAATCACTAGAGCTAACTCATTAACACTATAATGTGATCTCCATGTGGAAAATTAGGTAGAAATACATGTTCTGAAATTCGTTTTTCAAACGTGCACTTGGATTTTTTTTACCTTCTCTCTTTGTTCACTGTGTTTGCAGAAAGCAGAATCTGCATGCTAGGAAATTATTTTAGCTTCAGTTTCTTACTGTAAAAATGAGCTATTGTGGAAGGAAGGGTGATACGGTCTTTTTCATTTGATTGGTGCAAAGTACCTGCAGTGGCTCCACGTAAGTAATGTGGGATGGTGCAGAGCTTTGCTGGAAAAGTCTGACAGAAAAAAGTTCCGATTGCTTTTTGCTGAGCTGCTGAGACGGATCATCTGAGAATGGGCTGTGAGGCAGGCGTGCCCACTGTCACTTAGCACCGGCTTGCGAATTCCCTGTTCTCACTGTGAACTTCAAGCTTTCAAGATTACAAAGATAACCCTGAGCCCATTCTTCGGAGGCGAGCAAAGGGAGTTCGTGTGGAGGACAGATAATTGGTAAATATCCAAAGTGAATTGAGGTTACTGCATGCTGCTGTACGAATGACCTTCTAAAAATATCAGGCAGGCAGATTAGAAAAAGGGAATCCCTTGTGTTTAATTGCCACACTGTAATGTTGCAAAGTAAATGTTGTTCTGTCGCTGTATTTTTTCTCTTCTTTTTGTTACAGACAATGCCGTAACCCCAATGTAAAAAAGGGTAAGAGCTTTACTTTGAAATGCAACTGTTATAATACAAATGATATACGCAGATCGTGTACAGTGTTTTTATTTTTGTCTCTTCTTGGTGCATTTAGAATAATATCTCGGAGAAGGGGGAAGATTTTTAGGTATTACATGTGTCATGTTTCCCATGCAGATGGAATAGATATAATTAGCAGTGATAAATAGCTGTGTGCGTGTGTTCACTCAGTGCATGGTGTCTGAGTGGAATTTAATACAAAATATAGATTACTGGGGGTCCATGAACCAGTAACACATTTGTAATGAGGCCTATGGAAGCATAGTTCACTGATGTATATAAATCAATGATAACACCACAGGTTATTGAGAATGCTATATGTGAAATTGTGGTGTTTCTGAATGTAGGTCTAAGGCCCTCTATAGATCACAAGAACATTATAAGAATAAGTAAGGTTTTGTGTATGCTGGGGTCATAAATAAAACAGAAAAATCATGCTCACCACTAAATCACCAACAATAATGTATACCACTAGATTATCTCATATAATGTAATAAAGAATGGTTACTGAAAGGAAATAAGGCCAAACCCAATCTAAATGCAAGCAGTAGCCATCACCAAATTACCATTATTTTTGGCGGTAAGGAAATACCACCAGACCCCAAATCTACACAAAATATCCTACACCCCTGGAGTCAGAAAAGACGCAGCACCTTGCAGACACTATTCTATGTGGTGAACCCAGAAGTGGGATGTGTGTCAGTGCCCCAGAAAAGTAGCGTGTTTACAAATGGCATCAGTAGCACCCAAAAACAAAGGAGTAGCAGGGGGCACAATGTCTTCGAGCAGCCAATCTATATCAAGTTAACTAAGCCCAGTCAGAAATATCATCATACACATCTAGGAGTACAGCTGCTCAATGCTTATTTGACACTCATTTTGGCATTAGGCTGACTACCATATGCATTCATTGGACAGAAAGGTTTCAATGTGCCAAAGAGCTGATGCCAAGTACTAATACCTGTTGGCAAATTCCCAGCTGGAAGTACTTTCATGCAAGACTGTACCTGCATTGTATGATGCAGTATTTCTTGCAGTGAGAAAGGCTTATACAGGTCAGAAGATGGGATATGCCACTTCACTATGAATATATGGACAAGCGAGCAAAGCACTCATTAAATGGACATAACAGCAAATTGGGTGACCTAGACATCAGACAGCTGCATGAAATCCAACAATAGTTTACTGTTTGGATGCAACGATTTGATGATAAAAGTATCACTGGAGCAGGCCTTTTGTGTGAAGTGGAACAGCTGGTGTCAGAGAGGCTAAATCCCTGGAAAAAAGCATTGAGTTTTGCGGAAGCAATCATTGGCTCCAATATCAATGCTGCACTAAGGATGGGGAACACAATGCATGCATCATGCTTTGCCCATGTTCTCCAACTTGCGGTCCCTGGTACTTGCTATGCCACATAGACTTGCTCTCATTTTAGCCAGTCATAGAGTGCCAGAAGCACTGAGTGCATTGCAGCACAATCTCTCACAGCATTAACAGTTTCAGTCGAAACCTGATAACAAAATAAACGTCTCACAAGTGGCAACTTAGAACAGTGCTTTATCCTGTGTGTAAAAGAAAGCCCCCATATATTTGACATTTTCAGATCTTCACCAAACTTGCAATTTAGTAAAGATAGATGCTCTGATGGATACCCTCGTAGCAGAGGTCCGTAACTCTGTTATGGCAGACATGCCCACAGTGATGTATGCAGACTAAAATGCTGGTTTGAGGTTGAGTCCAAATGTTGAAATAACCAAAGAAGTCCCCAATAGTACGGGGGTCAGATAGGCCATGTTTATTGTATGTTTTAGTGTCCTGGCGACATCTTCCAAAAAAGTTGTAACCGTGTAAGTGACATTTTCCATGGTATTAGCTCAGTTTAGCTCTCAGGCAACAATTTCATTTTTGCAAAAATGCATTAAAACAATGTTGTATTGCTGTAGGGTAATGTTCTTTCTAGTGCTAATAATGTGCAAAATGCCTGATTGCAATAATGTCTGTATTGCAGCTGGATTGTTCACCTTATAACAGTATTGCATAATGAGACTGTGAACACACATACAAGGCCTTAAAACCAAATGCAATGGTCTCTATTGGTATAAACTGTAGTTGGTTGACAAGGAAAATTCAGGCTGGTATTCGACACCTATTTTTGTTCATATTTTTAATTGTGTCTATGCCTGTTCTGGTGTGCACTGTTTCTGATTTTTTCGAAGTCTGTACCCCAAATTTCTCACAATGTATTTAGGCTCAGCTCCATGCATGGTGTATCTTTCCATACACGAGCAAGGCCGTGGGGACAGTATTACTTGTTTACCAAAAAATAATTGTTTATCTGAGCCCTTCATTCAAAGTAACACCAAAAACCACACAAACATGCCAGCACCAATGTCCCACGTTGATCAATCTAGCAGCTCTCCAGAAGCCGATCACCATGCTGAATACTCATGGTGGCAACATCACCGACAGTATGAGTGCAAGCGGCCGGAGTTTGCACTTCCAACCAGGCGCGCAGCGTCTACACATTGACGTTTCCTCAGGTGCTATGATGTATACGTGCTATTGAGTCAGGTAAGGATTCTCCACCTAGGCCACAGTATCCCATTATGCTTTTATGTACTGTCTTGGGCAGACATTTATTAAGGAACACATACATCTTCTTCAGGACCAAGTGAATTATTTGTTCTGCTGTTTGGACAGGACCCAGTGCTCAGTTAAGTACGGATATGGGGGCAATCCCATAAACTATAAGAAAGGACATAATTTTTCATTTTTCAAGTTGCTATTAAACTGCTGTACTCGCATGGATCCTGTCCATGAACAAATTAATCCCTTGGTCCTGAAGAAGTTGGCACAGTAATAGGATGGTCATCAAAACCAGTCAACCTTTGTTCCCTGATATCCTTTTCCTGATATAGGATACAATTTTTTAAGCCTGCAATACCGCTCTGGGACTGTGCACTGAGCAGTATATGGAACATATATCGCTTTATCGTTTTAATGCTTAGCTCACAGTGTAGACACACTGGACCCGCACTCCTTCTGAACATACTGAACTGTGCCTCAATAAAGGAACCTAATCTAAAATTCACTGTTGGAATGTTCTGATTTTGTGAAAAGAGACCATGTGTGCCTCATCTGCGGGACACCAAGTGTTTTTAGCAGCAGATACCATTGCTAACTCAGTGGAGAGAGAGTTCTCTCTCCTTCCCTTTTAGGTGGTTTGCAGAGTACCACTGACCAACAGACAGCACTCCCATGCAGGAACAGGGTGTGTTTCCATCCAGGGTCAGCATTGGACTTGTTTTCGTCATCCTTGGATTGATACATGCAGATTCGCCTTTTCTACATACATTCCATGTGCGTTATCTGCTGATACTGTTCATAATGTCGGAGAAGACAATTGTCTTATGCCCATGAATAGCTTTTTCCCTGTCTGTCTTTTTTGAAACCTCTGAAGCAAGCAGCCGGGAAGAGAAACGCATGCTGTTTTCTGCCCTGGAGAAATGATTCTATGACAAGACGGAGGCAAGCATTATGCTTAACTCTTTAATTTGCCACCAACACAGCAATTCAAAATGTTAATAAACTTTTTAAAAACAAATGTTTCTTTTTGCTTTCAGTAAAAGAAATCTTTAGTTTAAAAGTGTGTCTTTCTTTCTAGAGGCTCTCCATCGATCTCCTACAAGTCCCATGAGCCTCCTTGTAAACAGTAGTCCTTCCTGCACCAATCCGGTGCCTGACTCTCCTATAAGGACTACCAGCACAAGGTTCCTTCCTCTTTCTTTTTGCTACAAGCATTCGAGATAAGTGGTTTGTTTTCTCTAATATAAACATGCCTCTTTAGAGTTCATTTCGTTTATAAGGTGTGAGTAAAATGACTATACTAAACGTTAATTGCGCAGCGTATATATAAAGAAACAATAATAATAATAACTATCTAGTTATAAATATTATAAATTAATATTATTTTCTTCTATGATTAAGGCTCTTGTGAGTGAATCTGTAGAGCGACGCCCTCGCGCCCGCTCCATCTCATATTAAAGCGACTCGGAAGAGCCACGCAACGAATAGGCCCAACCCGAACTTTGGGAGGCTGTGGAGGCGGAGCTGCGGGCGCTCTCGCCTTTGAAAGGCATCCGGCCCACTCCACAGCACGTCGCACGGCAGGCGTGCGCTAGGAACCTGGGGAAGCGGGAGGTCTCGAGCCTTCCCGTCTTCCCCCGAGACCTTCCGGCGTTCGCATTCTGATCACGAGCGAGGCGAGAGAGCTGCGTGGAGTGCCCTCAGAAAAAATATTAATAATAATTTTATTACATTTCAGTCACAGAGCCCGGGCAAATATAGCTGCGGTTAGCATTGAAAAAAAAAATAAAAAAATACTTACGTGACTCCAGAAGGCCTGCAGCCTTACAGCTGCCTCATTTTGTGGGCCTGATCTTTTTCAGTCGACAAAAGGACCTCAGCTCTGCTAACACAAGGACATTATGGCCCATTATGAAGGGGAGCATTCTACAACTCCTGAATATACTGAGGAAGAGTGGGAGGAGGAACCCTCTCTTCAAGAAACTGACCTGTCACTCAGTTTTAAAAAAGTATTGGGTGAATCCCTGTCTCTAGCAGTTTCGGAAGGAGTGCAACCTATCGCTCAGAGACTGGACATGCTTAAAGCATTGCTATTACTAAAAGAGAAGAAATCCCCTAGAAAAAAGACGGCGCTTAGCCCAGCCGAAGGCCCGTCGACTGGACACCCTCATAGTGGGGTTGAACAGGGGTGTAAGGCTCGGAAGAGCAAAGTCTCTTTGACCCCCCCGAGCAAAGAAAGGAGGGTAGACCAGGATCCCCACAAGACAGACGACCCCGTCGGAAGATTAAAAAAGGCCTTCCTAGAAAAATCAGCAGAATGTCTGCCCAGACCCCCTGTCCCAGGGGTGAATAATTTAGGGGACATAGACGAGGGCTACTCACCCGACAATGAAGGAGGGGAGGAGGATGACCCTCCAGGGCACCCCGCAGCAGAAGAAAAGGAGATTCTAGATCAAGATGAAGACATGAACGCTATGTTTGATCCGGAGGCCATTAGGCACCCAAAATCCACTGAGTGGATACCCTCCTTGAAAGTAGCGCTCTACATGGCGCAACATATACGCAAACCGCTTGATAGAGAAGTAAGATCTCGCATGGGAGCGGAATGTCCCCACCCAGACCTCCCTGACAAGTTATCAGAGACCCCTGATCTAGACCCGAAGATGGTTACCTTCGTAACAAACATTTCCAAAGATATCAGAAAGGGCGTAGATAGAACGTGGAGAGGGTGCCAAGACAAGGTACTTGATTTAGCGGGCCCTCTTGCGAAGATTATGGATCTGGCTGAGAAAGCCAAGGACACTGGGACCCCCATAGATCCTCTAGTCCTAGCAAACTGGGTGCAAAGAGCCATGTACTTCTTTGGTAATGCCAATTGCACCCTCTCTTCCGAGAGGAGAAAAGGAGTGCTCCTAAAAATTGACTCAAAACTAAGCGACTTAGCGTCGTATGAAGCGGGGCAAGGAGCAAAAGGTCTGCTTTTGGGTGAAGCCTTTGCAAAGGAGATGTCACAATTTGTGGGAACTTATTCAGCCCTCGAAAAAGCACAGCGCTCCATTAAAAGAATCTTTCCTGGGTGAGTTTTTGCTGGGACTGGACGACAAAGGGGCCGAGCGTCCAGTCGATATTCCTATCATCGCAGGCCCAAGATCACAGGGCACAATATTGGGAGGGAAGACAACAGGATGCCTCCTTCCCCTCCAGGACGAGGTTTCCGAGAGGTCGCAGGCAAAGAGGAACCTACAGACATGCAGGCACCACTGGTGGTGAGTACCTCGAATGTGCAAGTGGGGGGCAGGACCCTACAGTTTCGACGTCTGGCGCAAATTATCCAGTGATGCTTGGGTTTTAAATGCCGTAGCAGGCTTGCGCATAAACTTTCTAGGTAACCCATTTCAATACCAAGAGCCGCAAGCGATACACCTCTCTGTGCAGGAAGCAGCGCTCCTTCAGAGCGAACTAGTGAAGCTTCTCCAGAAAGATGCAATAGAACGCAAGACGCAGTCTTCCCCAGGGTTTTTAAGCAATATGTTCATCGTGCACAGAAAAGAAAAAGTCCGTCCAGTTATCAATCTAAAAAACCTAAACAAATGGCTAAAGTACAATCACTTCAGGATGGAGGGAATCCATCTTCTCAGAGACCTGTTGCGCGAAAGAGATTGGTTAGCACGTCTGGATCTGAAAGATGCGTATTTTACAGTGCCTATAGCAGAAGCCCATCGCAGGTACCTAAGCTTCCGCTGGAACAGGGAAGTGTGGCATTTCAAATGCCTTCCTTTCGTCTCGCCTCAGCCCCATGGGCCTTCAAGAAACTGATGAGGCCAGTGGCAGCAGCCATAAGAGAAAAAGGTATTCGGATCATAATTTATCTAGACGATATTCTGATCATAAACCAGAACAAATGCTCGCTAGTCAACGATGTGCGTTGGATTTTCACATTACTATCTTCACTGGGGTTTCTGGTGAACCTCGACAAGTCTCAATTACAGCCAGTTCAAAGAATAGAATTCCTGGGGTTCACCATAGACACAGTGAAAGAAACTCTGGAACTCCCGAACCAGAAAGTGAGAGCAATAAAGAAGGAGATCAAGACAGTCCTAGCGAAGAAGACCATCTCACTTCGATACCTAGCCAGAATAGTAGGGCTTCTTGCAGCCTCCATTCAGGCCATCTTCCCAGGCCCCCTACATTACAGAGCCCTGCAGAGGCTCAAGATCAGACACTTGCAAGGAGGTCTGGGCTACCATCAACTGATAACCTTGGACAGCAAAGCAATCTCAGAGCTTCACTGGTGGCTGCAAAACATGGAAGCCTGGAACGGTCGCTCCATCTTCGGTGATGTGCCAGAGCTCATAATAGAATCCGACGCAAGCAGAGCAGTTTTGGGTGCAAGATGCGGTCAGATAGAGACCGGAGGAAAATGGTCAGAGAAGGAGTTACAACTGCATATAAACTGCCTCGAGCTACTAGCAGGCTTGTTCGCGGTTCAGACTTTCACCAAGAGCAGAGTCAAGTGCTCCGTGCTGCTGAAGATGGACAACGTCTCCGCAGTACGATACATAAACAAACTGGGTGGTACCAGATTGAAAATGCTTGCAGAACTAGCGAAAGACTTCTGGCACTATTGCCTTCAGCATCGGATAGCAGTACCGGCAGAATATCTTCCAGGAGCTCAGAACAACGTAGCAGACTGGAACCCTTGATACCTGACAGATTCCAGCGCCTGAAACTGCTTCCCCAAGACTTTCACAAATTAAACCAAGTGTGGGGTCCCCTACACACAGATCTATTTGCATCTAGACTGAATGCGCAGATAACCAATTACTTCAGTTGGAGGATTGACCCGGGTGCAGCGGGAACAGATGCGTTTCTACAGTCGTGGACAGGGGAAGTTAATTACGCATTTCCGCCTTTCATAATCATCACAAGACTTCTAGCAAAGGTTCGCAGAGACCAAGCAGAGCTAGTACTAGTGGTCCCCCTTTGGAAATCTCAGCCCTGGTTTCCAATAGTGAGGGAACTTTCCTCTGATTTTCTGAGGAAGATCCCTCATCGCCCAGGCCTCCTCCTCGGCCCATCCGGCCAGTATCACCTTCTGGTGGAGGCCGGCTCTCTACATCTCATAGGGTGCAGAATTTCAGGAAGAGATGGGAACTGCCAGGAATTTCACAGATCGCGGCAGACTGTATCAGAGATTCCTGAGCACCTTCCTCCTTTAGGAGCTATAGTTCGGCATGGGATGCTTGGGCGTGATGGTGCGCAAACTTGCAGTTGTATCCCGTTTCAGCACCTGTAGTACAGGTCCTTAACTTCTTAGGAAACAAATTTCTCGAAGGCTGAGCTTAAAGGACGTTGGGAGTTTATAGGTCCGCTCTATCCGCAGGACATGACAGGGTGGAAGGAGCTCCAGTAGGAGAGCACCCAGCGGTCCACAGGCTACTGAGAGGGATTAGATTAAAGAGGCCGCCGGAGCACAAATACTCTTCCTTATGGGACGTCCGTGATGTTCTACAGTTGTTTATGAGATGGCCAGAAAACGGTCAGCTATGCAGGTCTCAGCTTTCAGGAAAACTGGGGATGTTACTCTGTCTGACAGCATGCTGGAGAGTTTCAGATGTAAAAGCATTAGAGATAGACAGAAAGATCTTCTATCCTGAAGGAATTGCATTTACTATTGTGCAAAGGATGAAATCTGATTCCAGAGTGATTTCCTATCCCTATTTCCCCGAAAACAAAAAGCTTTGCATAGCGCAATATAATAAAGACTACGAGATCGCTACAGCGCTGATTAGGCCGCAAGGCGTCACTCAATTGCTAATTGAACGTAGGAAGCCCCATCATGCTATAGCTACAGCGACAATTGCTAGATGGGTGAAAGAAGTTATGCAGTGGGCAGGCCTTTTTGGTGCACATTCTGTCAGGGGCGCAATGGCTTCTAGAGCTTTTTCTGTAGGAGTGTCTTTATAAGACATCATGAAAGCAGTTGATTGGTCCTCAGAATCTACCTTTCAGACTTTCTATTTTAAGCCAGTTTCAGAAATGGCTAGTAGGGTGGTACAGAGCTTTGAACAAGCATAATGCTCGCCTCTGTCTTGTCATAGAATGAAGATTGCCAATGCTAGCTGCACTGGTCAGTCTTGATTCTATTAAAGACAAGGAGGCGAGCATTATATCCCACCCAAATGAATGCGAAGAATAAAAGATTGACATTGTAAATGTATATGAAACTGATCAAATTGTGTCAAAACATCGCATTCCCTCCCTTGCGTTATTTTGTGTCTCTTGTAGGAGATGAACAGAAACCCGCATGAAGTCACTGCGAGCTAAAGCAAAAGTGATACCAGTTGTCCAGTTGGACTTTATGGATAGCAAGCTGTGACCGCACTTGCCTCGAGGAAGAATTTGAAGTTGGAAAGTTATACTGACTTGAGACTTTTCTGCAGACAAAGAAAGAGGAAGGAACCTTGTGCTGGAAGTCCTTATAGGAGAGTCAGGCACCGGATTGGTGGAGGAAGGACTACAGTTTACAAGGAGGCTCATGGGACTTGTAGGAGATCGATGGAGAGCCTCTAGAAAGAAAGACACACTTTTAAACTAAAGATTTCTTTTACTGAAAGCAAAAAGAAACATTTGTTTTTAAAAAGTTTATTAACATTTTGAATTGCTGTGTTGGTGGCAAATTAAAGAGTTAAGCATAATGCTTGCCTCCTTGTCTTTAATAGAATCAAGACTGACCAGTGCAGCTAGCATGGGCAATCTTCATTGTCATCTTCTTTCACCAAAGTCCAATTGGCACTAGGCATTATTCCAAGTATGTCGTTGTGGGATGAAAGTGGTAGTAATCTGTTAACGCCTTTTTTGTTTTTTTTAGTAACAGAATGACTACAACATTTCGACGCACCAACTAAAATATAATGTTTGGCATATTCACCACCAGCAGTATCACTGCAGGGTAAATCCGCCTATTGTTGGATGAGAAGTAGAGCACTCATGTAGGGAAATTGATGTTGGTAATTCGGTGATGTACTGCCAAATCAATCCCAAATTCAGAATGAGGCCCATTGTACCTACACATTAGTATGAAAATATTCTATTGAACTGCTGCATGGAAAAATCAAGACAATCCGGAAGGGGCCATTTTTTGCGATCCAACAACACCCAGTACTGTATAACCCTGTCTGTTGCTCTTCCCCATGTGCATTGTATATAGAAAAAGTGGCCTGAATTATGTTTATGAATGGTAACAAATGTAAACAGTGCAATAACGTTCTTGAGTTACGTCAACTCAGTAACATGTGGGTCAGATTACAAAAGCTTGGATCAGTGGAGTAATCACTGTGGCAAAGCTTGCCCTAATTTTCCACCAACGGGAGAAGGGCTATGACTAAGAAAATCATTGCTTTGCAAAGAATAGTTCTTTACAATGGGGCAATATTTGACCAACCACTAATTAAATGGACTTGTACACATTCATAGTTTCTGTAATATCACCCTTATATCGCCCTGTGTCAAATACACTTGTAAAGTGGAAAGAATACCACATTCTGCAAATGGGTGATTCACAGTAGTAAATCTGCCCGCACAAGTGGCTTTGAGGGAGGCATCCCAAGCCTTCCCCTGATTAATGGTGGATGTGGCAGTCCCTGAACCAGGTTGTGCTGTGACTGGTATTTCGGTCTCATGACAGATACAAGCACGTGGGAAATGCATGGCAAGCACAAGGAAGATTGAAATGCAGATAAGGGTATGTTCAGACATTTGCCCTCAGGTTCACATTTCAACCTCTAATGAGACGAGGAAATGGCCAAAGCACATTCAAGACCAATCACTTCCACTCCACAGTCAGCACCAGGTGGGTGGAGTGCATTCCCCAGTCGTTTACTGTTGTAATTTGGCATCTAATCCCATTAGAAGAAAAACACTTAGATACACATGCCTAGCAAACAAGTGTAAAACATTTGTGTAAAGAACTTGATTACAGGGAACTGGGAAACAGAGTTACAATGGAAGCTTCTGTGCACTGTTATGCTTCCTCCAACAACTTTGGGCCTCATTGTGAGTTCAGCAGTTCTCTGGCAGTAAATCCACAGAAATACTGTGAAACTCAAACACCAATACTGCCACTTGGTCTCATGGAGTCACCACAGGATTACAAGTGGTGGTAATTCACCATTTCTGTAGTCCATAAGACACCATAGGGACTTTTGGCGGATTAACCGCCGGTGGAATTACCGCCAAGTAAATCTGCCAATGTCTGGCAGTAAAATGGAGGATTTAGAGCAACAAGCGGGAAGTGAATCTGCTACTTTCCCACCAAACATTGGTGGATTTACTGCATGTTAATTCCTCCAGCTGTAAATCCCTAAAAAATATTAAAATATTAAAATTTGGTGATGTGAGGAAAGTTGTGGTAAAGGAATTACCAGCACTTTTTTCCCACTCTGCCAAATGTGTAATGAGACCCTTTGTGTTGAATTAGAATCAACGAAGCACATCCCTACAGTTTCCAAAACATGATCTATACGCAATGGTGGACTGGCCTATGCATAATTCTGGAGATTTCACGGTGAGCCTCTACTCTTCGTGCCACTTTTGTCATGGTACCCTGGTTTTCTCATCCTCTTAACCCCTCAACCAATCACCCCATCATTGTATTCCATTTCTTCTCACACCCATACCTCTTTGAAGGAACACATTTGTTATAAAACTTCCAGTGTGTTACTTGGCACCACTAATGAATGGTGCATGTCCGATTTTTGTTATGTTGAACAATTTTTTAATCCGTATACATGTAAACATGTTCTTTAAAATGCACTCTTTGTTATTGGCTGGAAACCCCTAAACAGTCCTTAGAAGGGTTGGGCTTGCTCTTGTATGGGAGGATAGGTCTGTAGGACCCCCTCCCCCACATTGCCCACCTTTGTGAGGCTCATGGCTCGTCAGCGGCCCCCCATGCACCTGGGCCCGGGAGGCAGTGTGGCTCCTGATCGACACATAAGCCCACACGCCCCGTAGTGTAAAGTATCATAGACGCCATTTTGAAAGCGCCAAGACTCCATTTTAGATGTACTGTCCAAAGCCCAAGCAAAATAGCCTGGATTTGAAAGCTGTAACTTGGCCCCCGCTAACCGCGCACAGAGAGCCATGCACACCCCGTGCTTCCACCCCATGGCAGATCTGCTGAAGGCCCGTTATCACGAGCAACCAGACACGAACAAGTATCAGAACAAACACTGTATCGTTTACCTTCCGCAGTACATCACTGCCCCAGAAATGACCTGACTTGTAGCCAGAGTCTGGAAAATAACAAGAACCATCCCAATCAAACAAGCCCAGACCCCGCATCTAACCATCAACATTTAAAATATATGGTGTCCATGACCTCCCTCAACGAACCCATGCCCAGAACCCCCAAATGAGGTGCTAATTACACATACCAAACCCCAACAGTTCGCAGGGGTTGTTTGTAAATGCTAAAATGGGTGTTGGAAAGGGATAAAACTTACGAAGTTATTGAAGCAAGGATGACCCCCGCCCGCCGCAAAACAGCACGTGCCCTGAAGGTTTAATGTAAACTCTCAATAAATCCCACCTGTGCTAACTAATGTTTGCTGCTAATGTACAAAGGATAAAGCAAAAAGCAATACATAGAATGCTTGTGTGTAATGTAGTGAAGCACGTTTTAAAAATGTATGACGGTCCTCAAGGGTTTTGAGCTAGTTTTTGCTATAGACAAAAATGTAAACAAACATATTGCTTCCATGCTCCTAAGTACACGACCCAACCTAACGCTACCTCACGCTTGTTATTCATCTGCCTGTCCTATGAATTATCAGTATGTGTTCAACTAACGTTATGTATCGCGTATGCTACTGCCAACCTCCATTGTTATGAATGAATAAATATACGAATTTGTAAACGATAGAAATATGTAATCACCCTAATGCTACTAACTTTAGCATCTGTCCCCTCTTATGGTATATTGTCCAGCCCAGTGAATAGGGAATCGCTTGGAGTTACAAGGCCATCTCCCCCTCCTCCCGCCAAGGCCCGCCAGGGCTTGCTGGTGTTCGAACAGCACAGCCTCAACTCCCCACATTTCTGCTGGACCCGCTTCAAGTATTTACCTCCCCCATGTCAGAGGCCGCCATGGCTTGGCCAAGTGAATTATGTGCTACCTGGTCCTAAATCCCACCGCCTTTGAGTTGTCAAATATGTGCACTTACTGATCCAATAGTACTCCAGTTCACCCCAAGTTAACGGGCCATAGAGACAGTTATTCACCCCTGTACTAACATGTCGTAAAACAATCCCTCACCACATCTAACAGAATAGAACGACAAGGCAGCTCACCCCATGCCCTCTGATAAGACACCAGGACTTATGAGACTGGATCATTAGATGAAGAGTAATTGTACACCGATGTATTGGTGAAGTTTCACATTGCATGCTGTCTTTTCTGTCTCCCACCTGACCTTAGATTAACATATTGCAGGATTTGCCGGACAACCGGAATTGTATAAAGTGATGATTGTGTGTGTGTGTGGCCACAAGGGCAAAGTGTTAGTGCAGCCACCAACCATAAACACAAACCGCAACCAGCCTGGCAGCTCCACCCCGACGAGCCCAGCTGACCCATCCACCCCACGTTGGCACCACACAGATGTCCTCCAATTCTGGAGCAGCTCTTCGATGCATCACCTATAGTTTAGTCAATACCACCCAATCCCTGAGACTATGTGCCCCCTATAGCTTACAAGATGCTTGACGTATTTTTGTAATAAATATGACTGTCTTTGCTATTGTCAGACAGAGCGCTCTCTGAGCTTGCAGAGTCCTTTGCATGCCCTATATCAATTTTTATAAAAACCCTTTTACTTCACCCACACTTGGTCCTGGTCTCATTCCCTCCTGGGGTGTGTCCTTTATTGCCTCTCACTGAGGGGGGTTACTGCATTATGGGGGACGCTTACTTTCGCTCTCTACAGTTGCTTACATAGTTTAAAATGGGTCACTTCAAAAACATTTGCAGGGCCACTTTTGGTCTCGCCCCTGTTAATATGCATGAATGAAAATCAGCCCTGCGCCAAACGGAACTATTCTGTCAATGGATATCATTTTACAATTCTGCATACATTTCATGGAGGGGACCACTTACCTGTGCAAATGGGTCCCTGCAGTGCACATATTGTCATTTGCAAAACTAAGTGAGAAAAGAAGGCATGAAAAGCAAGAGCATTACAGCTCCAATCTGCATGTCATAGTGCAAATGGAATACATTGCACCTGCCATTTACTTGCAGAAGACGGTATTTACAATGGATTCCTATGAAATTGCCTGCTTTTTGCCTGCGTAAAATGAAGGCAGAGTTCATTGGAATGCATGTGTTTTACAATGACTTGAAAATACCATTCTAGCATATAACCAAGTGGTTTTTGGAGGAAGAGGGGAAAAGAGAGGGGAACGAGGTACTCCAGTCGTGTTTCACCCCTCCACCTCCAACAATCACAATCATGCCCCACATTTTAAAAGAAAATGGTATTTTTTGTGCTTCGGGGACTTGGAAATTGAGCTCCAATTTGTTTTTTAATATGTCTATGCTTGTAAACATCCAAAGGAAATGTGTACATATTAGTACAACGCTTTTCTGAACATATCTGCATATATTTGAAGGCCTTTTTTGCCTTGTGTCCTCTAAGAAATATGTTGCATTTTTCTCATATTTAACTCTTTTTTCAAGCTGCATATATTCACCATATAAAAATCGCCTGCACGCACGCATGACATTTTCTAATAAAAATCCTTCTTCCTTTATTGGCCTTTTCAAAACACCTTTTCAACTTGCAGTTGAAAACTTCATGATGACCCCATCAATCTGTCTCCACGCTAGTTTACATACTGCATAAATCTTTTCCAGGTAGGCCTTTGGAATGCTTCAGAGACATATCTGTTTCATCCTAGCGCAAGCCTTCCATGACAGCCACCATTCAGTGCACAGCTCAGCCGGCTTCTGGTCTAAACTGCCCTGCATTATGTCAAGCCCATGAATGGTTGGTTTGCAAACACTGAAAGGGGCCAATTGGGATGTGTCTAGTCTGTGTTGTGCATGTCTATAACCCTACATACTCATGACAAATGAGTGGTCATGCAATAATGGGAAATGGTAAGTAATGATTTATTTATTTATTTATTTATTCGTTTTTGTATAGCGCGCAACAGCCCGGTGGCATCGTGGCGCTTGTTACAGGAAAGGAACTTAGTTACAGATGATACAAAAGCATTTTTACAGTGTCAAATACATACACGGCAGTGATAAGCAAAACAGGGGACAAAGTGGCACTTGTTACAGGAAGGGAATTAGTTACAGATATACAAAGGCATATTTACAATGACAGATATACACATACAAGACAGTGATGAGCAAAACAGTGATGAGGCGGGGGTGGCGCTCGTTACACTTATATTTCTAGCAACGAAAAGTCTGTACAGAAAACAATGATTGTCGGAGGTTTTCATGGTAAATTGCGCACTGTAATTCTATCATGATAGAAATTGCATTGTTTAGCTTTCAAACTTTTTTTCTGCTGATTTACATTTTTTTCCATGTAATAATCAGGTTGCAAATGCTAATTCCATCATTGTTGTTTGTGTTTAAGGTGAGCAGATATGGTTTTGCTTACTTTCAAAGGTGTAATCACCACTGGCGAGTTGAAATTAGTTTCAGGTCAAATTATCCGTAGAAAAATAATAATTTACAGAAGCAGATAAAATGGGAAAATGGATGGGCAGATAAATGACGCATCCAATAAACTGTGATCAAATATTGCATTAAGGTCATTGAGTCTTGGAGGGCATGCAAGCAATGCTGACACATACGGCTCCAAATAGAGTAATACACTCTGTCTTAGCCTTCAGCATGCACAAAGAACCCTACAAAGATTGTCCATGATTAAGACAGCCTATGTAACACTCCCTGACAAGCCTGGTTGCATAATAAACACCGTTTGTTACAAACAGGACAATCTGCATTATCCTAGGCATAGAGCACAACACATCTATATTTGCATGACCATTTGCATTGCCAAAAATGCTTGTGGGTCTTGATTATAGCATGATAGAAGGTGACATGCAGGTATAGGGCACGTGGTTGAAAAGTCTCGGGACATTACACTTGACTGTGATTGTGGCCTCATGGCGAATGTGTGTGTAACTTATGGACAGGGTACAGTGGACTAGGTTTTGGGGCCTGGTTTCCTGGCCCTGATACCTGCCATCAAACCAAAACTTCTTTTGGGCCACTCAGCCCCCTCTCTCCAGCCAAGACATGTAGACGTGGCACCTGCTTCAACATGTGGGTCAGAGGATATAGAAGGTTCTCTCAGGGGTGATGAGCCATACACACCCAAAAGAACACATGCACACAGAACACATGCACACACACACACACCCACAGCCACCACCCCACACACAAACTTCCATGCTCAGACAGGTGCCCATGAGTGAACTGGGTGTGGTTGGTAAGCTATGTTCACAATGAAAATTATACACTATCCAACATGCAAGACAGCATTTCATTGTAATTGTGAGTGTGGTATTCACAATTAAAAGTGAATTGTGCCTGGCATGGGAGCATATCAGTCAGAGGATACTCACTTTGCGCAGCAGAGTGCAAAAGTGCAGGGGAAACAGTAGTGTAGTCCAACGTTATCAAAATGAGCAGCCACACGTTCTATGCTTGTGTCAGCCTATGGCCACAAGGAATCAACCGTAACACAATTTTGTTTTTTGTTGTCGTGTGGCTTTCAGTGTGGAAAGAGCATTTACAAAACCATAAGAGTATTCTCTAGCCTGGCATTGCTTTGTGTTCTCCATCCTGGATAGGAGTCCACATGTGCTGGCATGCTAAGCGGGAATCATACACTTTTCTATCAGTATGTGGGTTTTAAAGCTCATTAAAGCCATATGTTAACATCATTTACATACATTTGTGTCAGCTAGAGCAGAGAGGGTATTTTTTCAAAAGTGTCTAAAGTACACACATGGTTTAAATCCAAGCCTTACCTCTTAACTGAATGTGTGACCTTGGGAATCCCAGATATCGGTTATGTGTTGTGGGGAGTGAGGAGGAAGGATGCCAGTTATAGGTTGTAGTGTGGGATGTGGGGAGGCAGGACTCCAGGTAGTGTTTTTTATTGTGGAGTTAACGAGGCAGTACCCGAGGCAGGGAGATATAATGCCTAGTTGCAAGGGCCATCTGCTGGTTCAGCTTGTATATGGCTGCAAGAGCTAAGCCAGACCCCTGATTTGCATCCGGTTTTGCCCTACACTTGAATTATCTGGCTCCCTAACCTCTATTGTGGGTGCAAGGTATGTCTGTCTTATTGGGTACTATCACAACATTCTCTTGCACTCATCTCAATGCAGCATTATGGAGATTCATCTTCATCCCAGACACTTAAATACCATTCATCTTCTATCATTTGTGAGGAATCCGGAATGAGACGCAGACACAGAGGACTCATGATTGAATTTAGAGACTTTTATTAAATGATAAAGGGTTTGAACAATGCCTCACTGTCTCTAATCTAGGAGATATTTCCCTTCCTAAACCAATGCTAAAGGTATGTCCTGTGTCAAGATGTCCAAAGCAAAAGTGCCCTGTGCCCAAAATCCTATCCTATCCCTGCATTCTAAAAGTAACTCTAAGGTATTAAGGGTACTGTCTTTGGCTTGAGAAGTGCACACATGTTTAAGTTCATCAAAAAGTTATAACTCCAACAACAGTTCCAATTGGATAATGTTCACAGTTCCAGTGCACGGCTCCCTTCCTCTGGTTTCTCTCTACAAAGCAAAAGTTGAAAAGATTAATCAATTCTTTAAAGCCTAAGAGGATAACTCTCTCCTCTTGGTGTTGCAATCCACTCCAGGGGAAATGACTCCCTTCCCCAGGTGTTTTCCTCATTCAATGCAATTCAAAATCTTAAGGGCATGAATCTTCCTTGGTATTCTCCTCTCAAAAATACCACAGATGCCATTCAAAATACTTAGGGCATGAATCTTCCTTGGGATTCTCATTCTCAAGGTATCACAACTTGGGTGCAAGTCCCAGACACACAAAACACCTGGTATACTCTCCTGCCAGGTGTCTCATATTACACAACCACCTAGTATACTCTCCTGCCAGGTTCTTTCTATAGTATCTTATGGGTGTGAATCCCAGATCCGCAGTTCGACTGGTTTACTCTGCTGCCAGGACTTATATATACAGCTTTTTCACTATGAGTGCACAGTTTCTTACGCCTCAGCTTTTCCATATTCTTCACATGTATTGGGTGCACGACCCACTTCCTGTCAATTTGTGTAATCTTTCCTCTATCAATCAACTCCTTTATTACTTCCGCAGCTGCATGGCATTTGCCGTGAAGCGCCGGACATCCTACCTCCTCCAGCTGGGCTCACCGGTCTTCTGTGGTCTCTTCAGCTTGCTTTGCGCTGCTCAAATGCTTCTTCTCACTGACGGATGCATGGAATGCCTGCTCTCTCTTTGCCACTCGTCTGATTCCTGGTGTCCTCTGACAGCCTTGCGGTGTCTCCAGCCTCACGTTGCCTGACCTCCGCTTCTCCAGCATACTGGGAACAATAGCTCCCGCAGTCGCCCTCATTTGGGTAGCACTTCCCTGGCTTCCCGCTCTACGTCTGGTATTACCTGCAGCACAGCTCTCCCCGGGCCTTTGCTCTTCAAACGGGAGGCGCTTGTCACTGTCGGTGTCTCTCTCCATTCCTTCAGCTCTCTTGTTTTTAAATATCCCAGCATTGCGCTCTTTCTCCAATGACTAGAGCGCAGCATTGGCTTCCATATTCAATGCTCAAGGGTTCCTCAAAACTCAATTCCACTTCCTCGTCCCAGTATTTTCAAAGGGTTCATTTACAGGAGATTGATAGATCTTGTCATTCTACCTGTTGGAGAGTTTTGAAGGAAGCCGTTAGCACATTGTGCCGGTTGTTGAAGGGGGTTATTAAATATGCCATTAAGGCATGCAGAATGGAAGAGATATCCATAAAAGGAAAAGGGATACTGTTCTAGTTTTGTTCCATTTTTTTCCACTGACAAGGGGCAGTGTTTGCATATTGTTGTCTGAAAATCATTACCTTTTTCTCACCACTATATACCTCCTGCTGTAATTCCTCACATTTTCAGGGTAGCCCATGGGGCGAAGTTGCCAAATCACTGCCTCATCGGCGTTCAAGAGGGTTGTCTATTTTGCTGTGCTCATCTTGGGGCAGTCCAAACATCCCTCTGAGACTGCATCTATTATGTCCTGTAAATACACAAATAACACAGAAAAACAGGGGCACCTGGCACTTCCCTGATCTCTCCAGGTTAATCAAATTCTTTATAAACAATGTATCAGGGTGACCCCGGTTGTACAAGAAAACACACACAATGCTATGCTATGATGAAGGGCCAATACAGCAAAACTCGGTCTGGAGTGACTGTGAAATCTGGTGGCCATTTTAGAACGGACCTGAGCGTCAGTGGAAATGGTCCCAGACTGACTTTGAGTTTTGGGTAAAATGAGAAGAGTCAAGTGTGCACCGAATTGGGCTACATATATCAGAGTGGCGTGTACAGTGGCGTGTACTGCATATTGAGGGATATATATCTCATGAATAAGGTGTGGAGTGTGGCCACAGCCAGAAGCATGGCTTTTTTGCAGTATGCCATGAAACAATATAGAAGCACAGTAAGTTTCCCCTCCTAGGGTCACTTTCTTAGCTATTTATTAAGCTTGATACACATGTTTACCCGGGACAAGCACACTGAATATTTTCTATTTGTTTTATGTTATAGAGTCACACCATAGGAAAGGTTGTGAAGAGCCCGGGTAATAATTCCTGATCCTGATGAAGGCCGTTGGTTACAATTGTGATATGAACTGCTAAAGGCTGAAACACAGACGTGTCAACTGTTTATGAATATTTGCGTCTGCCACAGATACCGGACAGTAAATATTTTGGTTTAGTTGTACAGTAATGTTAAACCCTGCACAATACACAAGGGGATATATATTGTTAGTCACCAGACAGTCATAGAGTGTGTCAACTTATGTGTAAAGTGATGAATATGATTTTCTTGTAGGGAATGTATTGGGCTCATTTACGCGTGGCAACGTTTTCGCCTGTATGTAATGCACAATAATTGATTTCTGTTATAAACAAGTGTCCAATTGTGTGTGTCTTCTTGTACAACCGGGGTCACTCTATACATACACAACTGCAGCAGGGCTAGCACACATCCCTGTCTTACACCCGTCTTTACATCAGAAGGAGCCGTTAACTCTCCTCCAAGTCCAAACCAAACTGTGGCCCAGTTCTCAGACTAGAGTGGCTGAATGATTGAAATCAGATGTGGAGGGGCTTTCCTTGTGCGTAATAACACTGTGTACTTCTAAAGCAGAAGGAACAGGCTAAAGTACTGAACTGTTGTTCCCTTATTCTGGAAGCCTGCCTGTAATCATTAATTATGTGGTTTCTGTCCACCCACTCTTGACTGTAACTTAGTATGGCCTTCCTAAATATTTCCCCTGCACTAGTTAGTGCAGGGAGATCAGGCGGTAGTTGGCCGGCGAGTCGCTTCTGCCTTTCTTGTATATTGGGATGATCACTGCATTTTGCCAAGAGGAAGGCACTGTCCCCAATCTGATAGTGGTCTTAAAGATTTTGCACAGAATAGACTTCGACCCTGGCTTCATCCTTAAATAAATTAACTGGATAAAATCCAGTCCTGCTGCCTTTCTTTTTTTGGGGATGTCTATGCTCTGATGACTGCCTTTGCAATAATAATGAAATCTCTCTCCCTGCAGTCTGATTTCTTCATGCTGGCATATAATGATGTGCTCTTGGTCCTGATCACTATACAAACCAGCAAAATGGGTGTGCCAAATGTTTGGGGGGATGCAGAATTAGGGGTCTGTTCTCTATTCAGCTCCTTCCCGGTGATCAGTTTTCAAAACAGAGCACTATCCCCCTCCTCACAGGCTTTTTGGTGATCTCTCCACTCGTTAGCCAAATAGTCTCTCTTTTTTTTGGGCACCTAGCTTTTTATAGTCTGCTTTGAGTAGTCTTACATTTCCTTTATCCGCCTTTGAGCAAGATCTAACACTATAATTTTCCTTTTAGCTCTCTGATTTAGTCATGTTCAGCTTCTTTCTCTGCATGAACATGTGATATTGGTGAGCATAGCATATTCAGATATGCATGAATAGTCTGAATCTGGAGGTATCATTATGTTTCTACCTCTTCATGCATGTTTGAACATATGTTTTAAAATTACTGCATGGTTTGCATTAGATTTATGTTTCTGCTTAAATATGAGGGTCATTATGAGTAGGACGGTATTCCGGCAGTAAATCTGCCAGAATATGACTCCGTGAAATTACTATTACTGCCACTCAGTCCGGTAGTATTACTGCCAGATTACAATTGGCAGTGGCAGTGTAAATCACCATGTCTTTTGAGTCCATTGGCATCAATGAGCATTTTCGGCAGAATTACTGCATTGGTAATTCCGCCACAGTAATTCCACCCAAAATGGGCCGAAAGTCTGCAGATAAACCTCCAGCTCATAGCAATAATGTGTCAGTATATGGTAATACACCATATTTAACCTGCACTTCCCAACTCGAAATGACCCCCATGACTAATAATGTATTTCAAGTTGCCACTTTGAATGCACATTTTTCAAATCAATGGTACTATGCATAGGTTGGGCCTCAGCTACCTGGGCTACTACATTACAAGTACAGTATCTTATTTGAAAAATGCAATTTAACTTGACAAAAACATGAATAAGTCATCTGTTCTCCAGTACCAGTGCCTAATGGACCAGATGCATATTGTTTGTGAAAAATATTTCTCTCCAAGGATAAGTGTTGATGAACCTCACTAGGCTTCTGATTCTTTGAAAGTGCCCTTAACTGGTAAACATATACCTATTAGTCAATGTAATGGTTGTTTTTCAAAATAGCTAAAAAAAACAAGACTGTGCCTTGACCTGAATTGTTAACAGAATCTATATATGTGTGACGTTTAAGAAGGAGTGGCTATTGTCCTCTGTAAACTTAGCTGATCTGCTTATTGTGGTGCATGCATGTGAATGATATGCTAATAGGGTCAGAAATTGGTGCCTTACAAATTGTTTAACTAATGTGATGGCTCCACGATATTCAATAATCATAACCATGTGTATTGCTCCAGACCATCACATTTCAGCCTGCCAAACCATTACAGAAGGAGTGGAAAGACCATATGCAAACTGGAGGGCATCCAGAGCAATGCCCTTGGTTATGACTGATTCAATACCTAACAGCCATCACCATTCAGTTCACAAAATGTACATGCTACTTGTAAAAAAGGAAGAAGTCTAATTTGAACCCAATTTTCTTGCAATAGCAATAAAACAATAGGTATTTCTATCAACAAACACAACTACTTCTGATGTGATTTATTTATAACACGTATACTTAATGTGTAAATAACTTTGCATTGTTTCATTTTCTTGTGTAAGGACTATGAACGTGTAAGGGCCTTGTCCTCCATGAGACAACAATCTAATCAAATTGTCTTCATTTCCATTAAATCCTTCAGGTGTTTCCACCTTATTGTTGCTCTCCTTCCCATGGCTTTTTCCCCCTAGCATGTTTTGCAGTAATTGTGGGCATGTATGGTAATACAACGGAATGGGTACTCTTGGATGGATTGCGTTTTCAAAATTGGCCACTAATGAGCTTCCTGTTTATGAAATGCCACTATTTCTATGGGGCAATATTTATATAGGTTTTTCTCAGTGGCAAGTGCACCATCTTTACAGCAGCAATGCTAATTCTGCTGAACGGTGGAGGAATTAGAAATGTTTCATGCTATTTCCATGGAGCAGAATTACTGCTACTGCTGGAGGTTGGACTGCATTTCAATGGCCTCATAATCTGCAGCTGATTCCGCCATATGGTATTGCATTAACAGTATTTCACTGCACTTACCCCCACACTCATAATGAGTTCCACAGTGTTCCGCTGTTCAGATCCTTTTCTGTGTATCCCAATAGGAAGGTAAGTACATACAATATCTCTGTATAATTTGCACACACCCATATCACAGATACGCAAAACATATAGTTACTGTTTTCTATTTGCTTTGATGTATTGTTGGTGTATCCATATTTTGTAAAAAGCTCTGATACATTGTAGGGCAGTGGATACAATGTGTTTGAATAAGAATGTTGAACCGGAAACATGAACACACCAGATACACATTCTGCTAATGCTTTATGATTTGGATCATTGATTAATAATGGGGCAGTGTTCTTCACACTGGGGGGCTGTTCACAGAGGAAGGTCCGGAGAATGGGGTGGAGGGTGCTGGTGAGGCTCTGTTAAAAGGGACAATGTTTCTGGCCACCAGGGGGTGCACTGATGAGCTCCTCTCATGCGTGAGCTCCGTAAGCCAAGGCCCCAAAAGTGATCTGAGCCCCCGCTGGTGACCTCCCCAACCCTGAAAACTTGACTAACCTGGTGAGGAAGGTGGGCCCCCTCGGATGAGCCAAAACCCGATCGAAATCAGATAAGGATTTGCTAGGAAACACGGCGTAGAGGAGGACACCCCTCCCCTGACTGCACCCGGCCTTCAATGAGGAAAACGAAAGCGGAGCAGATCCATCGAGGTGTGGCTGACGCCTAACCCAGAGGGAGAGAACAAGGGACTGTGGACCCGCTGGGTTCTGACATTGCCCCCTGCCACGAGAGCCCCCCTCAGCAGAAGATTTCAGAGGGACGACAGCCCAGAGAGATGCCTGGGACGTCCCGTTGGGCATTCCGAACCACTGGCGATTACCGGGTAAGCCTGCAAGTGTCCCCCGGCGCAGCTCCATACGCTGCGCCTTCTGAATTGCCCAGACTGAGGGGTGCCTCGGACCTGGGGAAGCACACTCCAACCCACGTTAAGGACCGCAGGGGAGGTTGCCGACATCACTATCGTATGTGGAAGCACATTCAGCCCACCAAAACATGAACGCTTGCAACTCAGAACGGACGAACACTGGGCATAAAGTAACTTGCACACTCCACCCCTGTTGTGTGACCCGATCATTGAGGACGACGGGCTGACCGAGGTGAATTGAGGAAAAGCGCATGTAAGACTAATAGATCCCGTGCCGCGCCGCACAAGGTCTGCCCGCAACTTTCCCCCTCCCTTTTATGTCATACCACACGGATGAGCTGATTCAGTGGTGCAGGACAGAGCCTGTACAAGGAAGGGTGAAGTTTCCTCAACGTACCGTATGCACGGAACAAAACGCTCATACCCCCCCTTCCATTGAGCTCTCTAGGTACCAGGAATACACATAATTCCCAATCCCAGTGCAAGCAAGCCATATAAGAGGCGGCCAACGGTTGCCCACATCCGCTGCTAAATGAACGCACAATGTGAAACATTCCAATTCACATTGAGAAACACGTACATAAGCGTACCCAAATAAGAACAGTGTGGGGCAGTGGAGGAGGAAGTGGGGGCATATAGCAGGCAACAGTACAGGTTCATGTGGTGGGAAGTAAGAGAGGACACAACTCCATGAAGAGATAGAAACACCTGAGTGCCCATGAGGATATCCATAGATTCCAGGAACCATACTGGAAGCATCTGAGTCTGACCCTTGCGACACCAACCAGCAATGAGAGACCTGTCACCCCATTGGTAGGTCATGAACACTGAAAGGCTCATTTGCCACCCCCCCAGGAGCAGTAACAATACACCAGCAGAGAACCCCTTCCTGGGGAAACGGTGAATTTATACCCTCCCCAGGCCAAGCATACTCCACCATCCTGACAGAGGGATTAACCACGAGGGGGTCAGTGGAAAAATATCACAGAAACAGACGAGTAATTTGCAAAAGAACAGCTGGCTCCCCATCCGATACCTGGCTCAAAAGATGGGCAATTGAAATGATTAACTAAGGGTTCAGGCCCTGCTAGTGGGTCATGTGCACCCCTCTGCAGAGAAGTTGAACAGTGTCCGCAGCTGACCGACCCCCACAGGTTGGTTATACTCTATTGAGTAACTGAAGCACACCGTCCACTTCGAAAACCACGGACACAACAGGGACACACAGCAAGAACATTCTCTAGAGGGTTGGGCCCCCGACTTCAGATCATGTGCCCTCCTCCAAGTCCCATTGACAAATACATCAGAAAAAGGCAAGTCTTCACGCCAAAGCAGAGGGACTAGCGAGCATATCACTGGCAGTATTCCGGACCTCATGGGACCCTCGAGATTTAACACAGAGACCCGTAAAAGAGGTGTACCGTTGTGGACTCATACTTCCCATGCAGTAGCATTGAATCGCCCTCACCACCCCTGCTATAAATCAGTGGTCCCAATTATCCAGCTGAGAATCTGCTCACGTACATATGGACATAAGACTGAAATTGCCCTATTTCTCCTACTCCCCGGTTCCTCCTTCTATTGAGAGCTCTCATCTCTGGAATATGGAATATGGAAGCCTCTGGAGCTGAATCAGCTGCTTTAAAGGGAGATATTGCAGCCCTCCTGAGTGAAATCAAAACTATGGGAGCCAACATAGGAGGAAAGTGTCAAAATCACACAACAAAGGACAATATTGAAGAAAGGCTACGAAGGAGTTGAGAACAATCAGGTCTCCAAAGACACTCTCGAGACACAAATGGACCATAGAATAGCTGAGTTAGAACAGAGAGAGGAGGAGATCAGACTCAAACTGGGCGATTTTGAAAATTCGGGAAAGGCGAAACAATTTGCGCTTTTTTGGCATTCCAGAACGAGATGGGGAAATGGAAGAAGACCTCAGGAGAACACTTCACGATATCATTAAGCTTTTGATTGCTGATGAAGCGATCGACAAACTAAAAATTGAAAGAATCCACAGAGGGGGGGTTCACCAGGCGGACCAAGATACGTCCTTGCCCGCTTCCATAACTATCAGGGTAAGGCCAGGATATTCGGAAAGGCTAAGAATAGTTCACCGATTACTCTTGGAGGCACGCATATAACCATCTTCCAGGACCTGTCCTCCTTGACCCCAGCCATGAGGTGGATGTGTGGTCCTCTCATGAAATGGCTGAAGGAACGCGGGGTCAGATACACATTGGATTATCCCTTCTCCCTTTGTTTCGAACACGAAGGCAAGAAAATACGGCTGAGATCAGAGAAGGAAATTCAGACATGCATTTCCGAACTCATGGAGCCTAGTGAGGAGAGAGGTGACCGGAAGGAAGCTGGACAAAGTGGAAGACAGTGGCGCATCCAAGGCCCAAGGAGAAGACAGGTGAAGGGATCAAGACCATTTCAAAGAGGCAATATATCACCTGAGGGAGATCACTGAATCCCAACGACACTTCACCCAATATCTGATTGACTCTGAAACTGTGTGAGAATCGAGTTTTCAACCTATCAAGATGTTACTGTTTTGGTTTGGGGATGGGGGGGGACATGCTATGGGGGCTCAAATGTCATTGTGATTATTATTTGAAGGGGGCCGTGAGGTAACAGTCTCCACTGGTGGTCCCACACTGAACCAATGCTTCCAACTGGACTTGGTCGGATGCCATCAACCGGGAATGGGGTTGGGGGTGGAAAGAGAGATAGAGGGGGAGTAGAAGGGGAGGGCAGTGGGATCAAGATCCTTGTTAGGTCAAGAATTGGAACATGATGTGTTGCATAATGGTCTGATGGGTAGCGATCCCAGTTGAGGGGTTATTTTACACATGGTACTATAAATGGCGACAAATTCTGACTCACAGGTAAGAGATCTCCTCAGGGTAGGAACACTAAATGTCAAGGGTCTCAACTCTCCAACTAAATGATCCTTGGAATGTCGTGAAACTTGACGTCCTTCTCTTGCAAGAGACACAATATGCCAAAGGAGAAGAAAGGGGAATCCTTGGGAAATGAACAGGGACATAGTACTGGGGACCTGGACCATTGAAAAAGGGGCAGTGGGGATACTCATTAGGAAAGGATTAGATTTTATGGCTGTCAAGGTATGGGCAGATGTAGAGGGACATTCCCTGCTGGTTGCCTGGTCTATTGGAAAGTCAAACATTACAGTCACTACTGTATATTCCCCCAGTGGAGGACAATCCCGGTTTCTCGTCAAAACAATTGCAAAAATGATGCTCGATGCCACAGGTCATGTCCTTCTTGGAGGCGAGTTTAATATATGGGCCGACCCCACTCATGATAGGAAGACAGGTAAACCTGATGCGAGAGAACTGGTGGAGGGAGGCCGCACTGAGATTGCAAACATGAAGAATGTATATGGTTTCAAGACGCATGCCGCAGGTTTCACCCAGACAAGCAGGGTTACACCTTCTACTCTGCCCCCCACAATACATTTACCAGGATTGACTATATATATCTGTCTGCAGAAATATATAAAAATGCGATAAGGTCCGAGTTTGACCCAGTCACTTGGTTCGATCATAATATGGTTACTGCTGACATTCAATGGGATAATTTACCTATAAAAGGGGGTCAATGGCGGTGTAATGAAGCTCTTTGGAGCCCCCCGTTTTTAAAAAAGAGATGGAAACTGAAATTAGCAAATATTTTAAGATCAATAATACCGGGGAAGTTTCCAGGTTGACAGTGTGGGAAGCAGGGAAGCTAACCTGGTGAGGTATCCTTATGATAGAGGGCTCGAGCAAAAAGAGGGAGAGGACCTTAGTCAAAAACAAACTCAGAAAGGAGATCTACCTCCTTGACGGGGAAGTGAGGAGGGATGAAAGTGGGTGTGCTGACAAGATCCTTGAGGCGAAAAGGAAAAGAGAGGAACTCTGTCTTCTGGAACATGAACAGACAGTCCATAAACTGCGACTTCTGAAACACAAGTTTTACGAAAAGGGAGACAAAGCAGATGCACTGTTAGCTGCTAGACTAACACTAAAGAACTATTTACAATGGCGGCGGGCTAGTCCTATGGCTCGCTGTTGTTACCAAGAGCTTTATTCAGGGTATCATCGAACTCGGTGTCTATAGCCCGGATGCGGGACTTTGCTCTATACTCGAGGGCTCGCAGGGACGCTGCGATGTTCTCTACCAACACCCTGTGAGTCTCCTCAAGGAACTCCACCCACCTCTCTGCCCGCCGCATGGAGTTCTCCACCCTGACCATGGTGAGCGTGCCCTCTCTGCCAGATGCCACTCTGCATCTATCTGCCGGCCCATCCGCTGCCACATGGAAGACTCCCTTTGTTCAAGGTCCTCCTGCCCTTTGGCTGATGCCTGCCTCTGTGATGTACTTGGCCCTGAGTCCTGACGCCTCCTACATCGAACCTGCTGCTGCCTTTTAGCCATCTGCCTGTGCCACCACGACTGCCTCCGGGAAGATGGCAACCCCCGGGGCCTTTGTGCACGTGCCCTCATCCAAGGTGCCTGCACAACCTCCATTGCCAGGGTTCCTGTTGCTGGGGTGACCACCTCTACTGAACCTCTGACTCCCGACTGTGGCAGGGATGGGATCTCCACCAGCCTGGCCGTGGTGGATGTGGCAGGTCCACAGGGGGCCATGGTAGCATCTGGGCCAGAAGACGGTATGAAGGACGACTGGTGCATAGTGGGTGAAGAGGAGGAGGGGGGTCACAAGAGCGCCCAGCACATGGAGGAAACCCCTGACAATGAGCCGTCCTAGCCTGTTCATGATGGCACACACCTGTTCATGATAACGTGCATGGTCTTGCAAGGAAGCATGCACATCATGACGAAAGACGCGTGTGCGCATTGTGATACTGACTAGGATAGGCTCAACCCTGTCACGGATTGCCTCGTCTGCAGGTAGAGGAATGTCAGTTGACATGGACCCTTCCCCTACCTGCGGACGGGCCTGGTCTGAGGCATCCGTGCCAGTGCACAGTGATGCAGTCTCAGTATCAGGGACAGGATTAGGCACAGGTCCCTCTGCGGTGACCTGTGCTGCCTCCTGCCCCTGCCCCTAGACTACACCACTTGCACTGGTGGCATCACCCCCTCCAGGCCCCATGTGCGGGTTTGATGTAGCCTCCTCCTCCTCCTCAACCACCACCAACCTGGCTGCCTCCACACCATCTTCTGTACTGGATTGCCCCTGTGGGGGCTCACCTGCCCCTTCCACTGCGGCCGAAGACGCAGCACCAGTCCCCTCGCTCCCAGAAGATGACATATGGTGGGAAGGTGACTGGGCCCTGCGTCTCCGCCTGGTGAAGGCATCCCTGCCACTTTGCTCCTCAGCGCCGTCTCCACCCTCTTCCTCAATCGCCACTGTAGATAGGGAGACATTAATCACAAGCATCTGGGTATCGAACAATAGTCTGCTAAACACAAAGTAATTGCACATGAGTGGCACTGTCAAACGTCACTACCATCATCACCCTCCACAACACACGGGTCAGTGCAGGCACACCAACACACATCCACAAACATGGCATGTGCTACAGACATTTGCATCTATTCCCAAGGTACTATGGGAACATCAGAAAAGGGAGCTGAACCTTACATGCATCATGGGACATGCCCATAAGATGCACACACACCACCGGACAGTCATGCATCTGGCCATGTCTACCTCCTGTCACAGAGCAATCATTGGCAACTGTGCTGCATCAGTCAATCATGCATCGGGATGGACATGTGTCATGCATCCACGGTGATTCCCAGTCACACACTCACCACTCAGACACATGCACATGTACACCGTGCACGTTCATGAGGGTGACATAAGCATCCATGTGTCAAACCATAAACATGGGCGAGTACAGACCCAGGAATGCAAACATGTGTGCATTGTCACATGCTGGTGCACAACATGCATTGCAACACAAACACCATTGATGTGGAACAGGCTTGACTGGACTCACATGCAGCACCGTCACATCCCTGCACACAGACATCCATACATGGGGCATGTCAGACATACGGCTGAGGTGCCCACTCCTGCCACACCTTAACATGCAGTACGCTGGACAAGAACACATGGACACTTACCACTTGACTCCAGATGGGTGTGCAACTGGAGGACCTGGTAGTGAAGCACTGGGCATGTGCGCTCCAGGAACCGCATCTGGATGTTGCTCAACTGGTCCCGGTGCCCCACTTCTCGATGAGCTGCAACGAGGCACCGGGCCTTGCTCTGGGTCCTGGACCTGAAGTCCTCCCAGCGTTTCAGGATGCATTGGTAGTCGCGGGATGCCACCCCCACTGTGTTGTTGGCATCCACAATGTCCGACAAGATCCGACTCTGTCCTTCCTTGTTGAGGCACGATGATGAGTAGAGGGCATCATAATGCCCCAGGACTTGCTTCACCAGGATGCCAACTTCATTGGCAGTAAAGCTGGCAGCCCTCTGCCTCTCTGACTGGGGGTTGCCACTAGCCCCAGATGGTGTTTGGTCTGACATAGCAACCTCCAGCGCAGGTGTGGTTAGGCAACTGGGTCATGGGGCTGGGCTGTAGAGCAATGGTACAGCAGTCGTGAGTCTTTTGTATCAGCAGAGGTGGTCGCAGCAAGAGGACCTCTCGCAAGGTCTTCTTTGCAGGCACCAAATAGCAGGGCAGGTTGCCAGCAGGCTGGCTTGCAGCAGCAGATGGCTCGTAGGAGGCTGCTCTGGGCTTTGGGGGGGCAGGTAAATGGCCTTTTGGGCAGGGGTGTGGTCTTCCGTGTGTAGGCGCATGGCCAGCTTGATGCAGAGTGACTCCGCACATGAAAAAACAGCGCGTTAGCGTGAAATTCAAGGAAAGACCCTTATCGCGTAAGTGGGTATTTGACGTGATGTGTGTGGGCATTGCCTTCAGCACGGGTTAAAGGTCAGCGCGGGAGAGTAGTTCGCTGTACATGCTTTTCGTGGAGACCGACGCGTGTGTTTCTTATACTTGTGGGTCACACATGACATCTTCACAGCGCTCAGAGTTCGTACTTCTTGTTTTGGCATGGGAGTTGCCTATGCGCATGTGTTTTTCTTTTCCACACAAGGCAGGCGATGAGTCGTGCACGCTTATTTTTCCCATTGTGGTTCCCCCTGTGTGTCGCATACCCTGTTTTCGAGGTCAGAGTAGCCTGCATGTTCCACGCGTCCCTGGGTGCCATGACATACTGCGGGAGGATTATTCCACGCATGTGGGCTACCGGGGGTTGCGTGCACATTTGTTTTGTTTTTATGGGGTGCCTGAGTGTTGCGTGACCCATCTTTTTTCACCGGGGTCACAGACAGCCTCGCAGGAGCACAGGGGTGCATCTACCATCACATACCCTGCCCCCTTAAACCCAATTGCTCAGGAAAATTGTTGTGTGCACCTCCCATTGGCAACAGTCCATCTGTGCCATGGTTGGGAGGCCACCAAAAGGTAAGGGCGGCAAAGCTGGACGACCTCCCAGGGCTGGGCGTGGTAGGGCACATGAACAGGGTGGCCAGGGAGTCCAGGGAGGCCAGGGAGGCCAAGGGGGATGCGGAGGGGGACGTTGCCAGGCTGCTCCACAGGGGCAAGATGTTCATCCACATGCTGGGACAGCCATTCCACCACCCTCAGCACCTCAGGAAGATGCTCCTGCTACAGACTTCCCCAGCGCACATCTGACCCCACAGCCAGTGTCATCTGCAGGCACAGGCCACCAGGTAGTGGAAGCTGCAGGTGCAGCTGTGGCAACCACCACCCATGCTCGTGGTCAGCCAGCGCAGGCTGCCATGGCACAGGAGAACTCCCAGGCAGATTGCCAGGTCAGGAAGGACAAGCCACGTGTGCCTAAGATAGCTGTGACCAAGGCACATGTATCTGGGGCAGTGATGACATCTGCTGCCCCGAGTAGCTAGCTGGTAGGAGCCGCAGGGGCAGATGCAGCCAACACCACCCCAACAGTGATTCTGCCAGCCAGGACTGTGTTGGTCACAGCCCTTGGCACTGAGGCAGTTGTGCCACTGGGTCCTGGCAACAGCACCCAGCAGCCAATCACTCAATCCAGGCCTTCCATCCTCATTCCAATTCCAATCCTCATTCCAATAACTACTTCCATTCGCCTGTGCACCATCACCACTGTCCCTACTGACCAGAGCGGCATTAGCCACTCATGGTCCGCACAACCGGCCAGGAGGAGGAAGTGTGCTTCTGCACGGCTCCGGGCTCTGGCACGGCAAGGATGAAGCCTTTCAATAAACAGGAACTGGACTTCCTTGTGGACTACGTGTCGGCATACAACTGCGATATGCTGGTGGTCTCAGGTTTCCATACTACGCCTGCCCAGCTTCAGGTCCACTGGCAGTGCATTGCGGAAAATGTCAGTGCCATGGGATATGAGAGGCACACAGCTCAGGATTGCTACAAGCGTTCGACTGACCTCTGACGCTGTGCAAAACAAAAGCAGGCCTCTAATTACTCCCTGACTCTGGTGACTGGCAGTGGGCCACCACCAGAGGAGGATGAACTCACTCAGCACGAGGAAATCGATGCAGAGTTCATCGATCAGGGGCTTATCCAGGGAGTGGGAGAGATGCCGGGTTATGATGCAGCGTCCGGTGAGTGTTGATGCTTGTGTGTCTAGCCGATGTGTGTGTTGCTTGTGTGATGTGTTGTGATTGACTGCCAGTTCAGGCTATGTATTCATGAGTGCCATGTGTGACACATACAATGCTTGACTGATGCGTGCTTGTAGTGATGCAGTCTGCATGCAGGACATGTGCTGCACACGTGGGCAGTCCTCATCAGCACACATGCACCCTACTTACATGCAAGTCACTCGGTGGCCTCTCCTGTCCATGTTCAAGCTCACTGACATGTTTGCATATAGCCTGTGGTGTTCTTCCACTCAACACTCAGCCTATGTCGTCAAATGCCTGACGGCTATGTGAGGTCACCCTGCAAGCTGCCCCTCCTCACTAGCATGCTTCCTTGCCTCTCCACCACCCTGCAGCTTACTTTCTCCATGGTACTGGTGAGTTCTGTGTTGGACTACTGCAATGGCCTGTTCCCCATTCCTGTGTACATGCACACTTCCCTATTCAACCCTGCCAAACCTGTACTGTGCGGTACATCCTTTGTATTTGATGCAGGGTGTCTCATTTGGACCGTGCAGATGCCACAGGCTCAGAGTGGACATTAGTGTTAATTCATGAACAATGTGCATTCCCTGCAAACCCCTATGGGTCAGTGGCAGGCTACTCATTGTACTACATCTCTGGTATTTTATCCGTCTCATGGTATTTGGTCATCCATATCATGCTCACTCAGGGTCACTTCCTCATCACAAACATGTTTAGGGTGTCCTTGTCTTTGTCGAGCACAGGCCTCCCTCTGTTACAGCCACCCTGCCTCTAGGCAATTGGTGTTGTGGCTTCTGCATGTATAGATGTACTTGTGATGGTTCCTCATGTGTCCTGTTTACTGTCCCCCTCTCATCTGCTGTAGTCTCAGTAGACTGAGATGATGCAAATGACACCTGCCAACTCTGTCTGCAACATCACAGTACTCTGGTCAGCCATTCAGATCCATGCACTGCCTCCCTGCCATTCCCCGGGGTGGGGGGGGGGGATTCACTGCATCCGTACAACCCAGTGCCAACACTTTGCACATGATGACTGCATTTGCCCTTACAGTGCCGTCATGTCACGAGATTGACATCACTACGTTTTTGCTTCTGTTGATTGTTGAGGACGTACACATGTGCTGCACTGCACCCACGCACTTCTGAGCCATGTTTCACCCTTCAACATGCCTATTCACGTGTGTGATGTCAAAGTGAACTGGCATGTATGTATCCATGTGCCTCCCTTCACTGTATTTCAATGCACTTGCGTTGTTGCATCCTGTGACACATGTACTTTTTTTATATATTTATTTTCTTGTAGTGCAAGTTGACATGCATTTTACATGTGCCATGGACAGTTCTATTTGACTTACTGCTGTGGCTATTTTGGAATTGTGCCATGGCTATGCTACGTACCATCGCTTTGTTGACATCTGTCATTTTCTGCTAAGAACTATGCCTTCCAGAAGGTTGTGTCTGATGCAGGTGACATTCAACATGCAGTACATGTGTGAGTTTCACATTTGACACACATCCTTACTGCTTTCATGGTCCCCTTCCATTTCATTGCCACTGCATGCACACCGGAGTTTGTGTCGTGTGTGACTTGGCTGCCTCATGTGTTGGCCGTCAATATTGTGTTGTCTATGTGTGTGGTGTGCTGCTGACATGTGTGCTCATGTGTTTTTTTATTTTGTTACAGATGATTAAGCACCGGAAGCAGAGGAGGAGGAGATGGCAGACAGGGTGGAGGGTTCAGGTGAACAACCATGCACCAGTGGGGGTCGTGGGGTGGCAGGCTGCGAACATCCATCGGTGCTCCAGGCCATCCTGTCCAGGCCTGACTCTGGGTATGGCTCTGAGGATCTCTTTGACTATGATGTTGAATCAGATGCTCATCATTCTGTGCCCTCGACGGTAGGTGATTCTGCAGTGGATGCTGTTCTGTCCACCACACCTGCAGTGGAGGTTCAGCCCTGAAGGGGCCAGTTAGTGTTGGAATGTCCCCCTGTGGTGGTTATGGTGTGGAAACAGAAAAATTGATATGAGGCCGGGAAGCCCAAAGGAAACACACCAACACAGGTTACAAAGGACATACAAAGCGCTTTATTCAAAGTTACAACAATTACCAAAAGTCAATTGACATACGGATAGCTATTTGGCCCTCAGAGTAACAGAACGAACCATCAACGGTAGTTCGCCGTGTTAGTGTGAGAGACCGTACATTGGGATACTCGGGTTTTTATACTTTTTATCCAGCCTTGGCCAACCCCCTCGCGGGTTAACCATTCTTTGGACCAGGCCTAGGGTTCGTTGCCAGGTCAATCCCATAATGTATGCAATTTGATCAGTTCCGCTGATACAGTTGTTCATTTACACATAGGTCAGGGATAGGACAAGGTCTCAGTTCGCGACCCCAACAAGTGGCCTGCGGGCATATTACTTATTCATGTGTGCGGAGGTGTCACCAGGATTGGTGATATCCTCGTCAGAGAACGTATAATCCGATTCGCCACCCTCCCCTAACTCCTCACCTTCATCTCTTCTTCCAGTACCCTTCTTCCCTTTACTTCTTGGTCGCTCCTTTTTTTTATGTAGGTAGGGGCGCCCACGGAAGGAAGCCACCGTGTACCCAAAAAGGGTTTCCGGTGCTTCCTCCCGGGAACGCCGGTAAGGGGAAAAAGCCGAAAGGCACAAAAAACCCCGAAGCGACCTGCGTGACTCTCCTTCGAAATGAGCTGGAACGTGCTGGAATGCAGTCGGCTGAAGCAGACACTCCGTGGTATTAGGATGAAGCTCCGAAGGAAGGTAGGCAGTCCTTAAACAGGCCGGGATCTGGTACACGGGAGATCACAGAGGAAGGTATCCGAATCAGAAGAAATCAGCAATCCAAGAAAACAGGCCTAGGTCTGGTACACAAAGAGGCTGGCAGGAGGAGAAAAAACAGGAAGGGCAGAAGGCAAGACAAGGGGAATAGGAAAAAGGACCCGATAGAATTCGGGTAACCAGCAGTGAGTGAGAGCAGGCGAAAAGGCAGACAGCACTAACGGAGGAAACCGGAAGCGTTGCAACGCGTACACAACCCGGAAGGAGCTGTATTTATACTCCGGGCCGCGTAAGCGCGCATACGCACGGGCGGAACTGAAAGTGGGCGTGACAGGCTACCAGCGTGCACGGCCGGATAATGTCCGCACCGCCAGCGGTTCCACAGGCGCCAAGTACCGCGTGGCATGACAGTATGCCCCCTCCCAAGGGACCCTCCACCTGGTTTGCCCGGATGGTAAAAGTGGAGTTTGCGCAACAGTGTAGGGGCAGATGTATGGGAGAGGGGTTCCCAGGAATTCTCAGAGGAGGGGAAGCCCTTCCATCGTACAAGGTATTCTAGTCTGCCTCTACGATATCTGGAGTCGCAAATTTGAGCTACCTCGTATTCTTCCGGAGTGGAATCCTGAGGAACATTAACTCCCTCAGCTTGACGCCTCCAGGTATCAACATGAAAGGGCTTAAGCTGAGACGCATGAAAGACAGGATGAACTCTGTTCAAGCTGGCAGGAAGTTTAAGACGGAAGGCCACAGGGTTGATCCTTTGTACAATCTTATAAGGCCCTAAAAACTTCGGAGATAGTTTGGATGGATGGGCCCAACGAGGTAAGTATCTCGTAGAAAGCATTACCCTGGAACCAACCTCCCAACCTGGCACGGGTTGACGATGTCTGTTGGCTTGGGACCTATAGCGTTCCTGGGCTGCCTGAAGGCTTTCCATAGCCTTCTTGTGCATCTCTTTAAGGCGGGTGAGTGAGGAATCTACAGATGGTATTTTAGTAGAAAGACAGGAGATAGGAAGAATAGACCGGGGATGGTAGCCATAATTACAGAAAAATGGACTAACCCCAAGAGCGGAGTGTACGGAATTGTTGTAGGAGAATTCGGCCAGAGCCAATAACGAGTGCCAGTTGTCTTGTTGGGAATTAGTAAAACACCTTAAGTATTGTTCCAGAGTTCCGTTTAGCCGTTCAGTTTGTCCATTAGACTGGAGGTGAAACCCCGACGTGAGAGCTCTTTCAATCCCCAGACGCTCACAAAGAGCCTTCCAGAAATGAGATGTGTACTGACTTCCCCTGTCTGAGATGATCTTGGAGGGCATACCGTGCAGTCTAAAGATGTCTTGGAGAAATACTTCGGCCATGTTGGCTGCAGTGGGAAATCCGGGCAAAGGGGAAAAGTGAGCCATTTTAGTGAATGAATCAACCACCACCATTATACATGTGCACCCCTGTGAGATGGGAAGATCCACAATGAAATCAGTAGAGATTGAGCTCCAGGGGCCGTCAGGCACAGCACAAGGTTCGAGTAATCCTATAGGTCGTTGACGAGGGGATTTACTTCGTAGGCAGATGATACAGGATTGTACATAACGATCCACGTCCTCCCTCATTCTAGGCCAGTAGAAGTGACGACGAAGGAATTCCAGGGTGCCTGTACCTCCCCGATGCCCAGCAAGTTTTGTGTCGTGACACCAATTCAAGGCCATCTTGCGAAAGGCAGGCGTGGGTAGATAGAGTCTACCTTTGACCAGGTAAAGACCATCTCTGATTTCGTACGTCAAGCCTTTGGGATGTCTCTCTACTTCAAAGCACCCTCCCGATTCATCTTTTACCTGACTGAGGAACGTCGAAACCATTCCGACGCTTCTGGGTCGGGGAAACATGTGTTCACGAGGAGACTCGGAATCGGGTAGGTAGTCACAACGCCGTGAAAGGGAGTCAGCCAACACATTCATCTTTCCTGGGATATAAGTGATGTGAAAATCGAATTGGGCGAAGAAATGAGCCCATCGGGCCTGTCGGGTGTTGTAGCACTCGAATTGCCTCAGTACTTGCAGGTTCTTGTGATCAGTCCGGATTGTAAACGGATACCTGCCTCCCTGAAGGAGATGCCGCCATTCCACACAAGCCGATTTCATTGCTAGTAGTTCTTGTTCAATGACCGAGTAGTTTCTTTGACTGGCGTTAAGTGTCTTCGAGAAGTAGGCGACAGGATGCTCTACTCCCCGAACCTCTTGGAGAAGGACAGCTCCTATGGCAGCAGCAGAGGCGTCGGTCTCCAGAATGAAGGGCAGCTCCTAGTCAGGCTGTAGAAGTATGGGTGCGACACAAAAAGCGTTCTTAAGATTCCCAAAGCTATCCTCGGCCTCAGCCGACCATCTGAACGGCTCAGAAGATTTCTTGAGTAGAGTAGTGATGGGCAGGATCTTCTGGGAGAAATTGTGAATGAACCTACGATAGAAGTTCGCCAGACCCAGGAATCTTTGAACTTCTTTCACTGAAGAGGGTGAAGGCCAGTCTAGGATGGATGACACCTTGTGGGGGTCCATTGAGATACCCTGACTGGACAAGATATAACCCAGATAAGGTATGGATGAAGCGGAGAAAACACATTTTGCAAGTTTAACTGACAAGTGATTGTTCTTAAGCCTAAGGAAAACTTCCTTGACATGTTCCTCGTGTTCTTTGGCATTGTTGGAAAATATTAGAATATCGTCAAGATACACTAGAGTTGTTTGGCACAACAAATCGGAGAACAGTCTGTCCATAAACCGTTGAAAAATAGAAGGGGCATTAACCAACCCAAATGGCATGACCTGGTACTCAAAGAGCCCAAACGGAGTCCGGAAGGCAGTTTTCCATTCATCTCCTTTGTGTATTCGGAGAAGGTGGTAGGCGTTCCTTAAATCGAGCTTAGTAAATGTTGTTGCACCGTGGACGGCTTGTAAGATCTCAGTTATCAAAGGCATAGGATAGCGGTCCTTAACAGTGACTTTATTTAAGCCTCGATAATCAATGCAAGGTCTTAGGTCCTTCGAATCTTTTTTGGAAACGAAAAACAAGGAAGCTCCAGCAGGAGACTTTGAAGGTCGGATCAGTCCATTAGCCATGTTATCGTCCAGATAACCTCTGAGATATTGTTTTTCCTCCAGTGACAGAGGAAACATCCTGCCGAATGGTACTAAAGCTCCTGGAGTTAGTTCGATGCAACAGTCCTCAGGCCGGTGTGGAGGTAGTTCAATAGGTATCTTTTCTGTCACCACCTCAGTGAACTCCCTTAGATAATGGGGCAAACAATGGACAGACTTGGTTTCACAACTATTAGATGTCTTGACCGTTTCGAATCTTGGCTCGGGTAAACATTCAGCTCTACAGAAGGAAGATTGAAAACTCAATAGATTTTTTGACCAGTCAATGCTGGGGTTGTGCTTGCGTAGCCAGCAGATTCCCAGAATGATGGGGAAGTGCGCGGCTCTGATGATGTCAAAACTAATTCTTTCCGTGTGCTGTTGTATCGACAAGGTGAGTTCCTCGGTGGTGTGGGTGATCATGCCTGAGCTCAAAGGTTCACCATCCACACCTTCAACCTTCTGGTCTTCCTGTTTGGCAATTCTTTTAAGACCTTTTTGTTTGGCCCAGTGAATGTCGATGAAGTTGCCAGCAGCACCACAATCCAGTAGAGCTAATGTAGTCACATCTGTAGACTCTAGTTTGAGGGTAACAGTGAGCACCATAAGACGAGAGTCTTCAGGGATTTCGGGAGATGACACAGATAGAGAAACGTAAGGACTAGGACCAGCCCCTCGGTAGTGAGTCCCAACACTTACCGAGGGCGAGCGTTTCCCGACCTTCTGGGTGGAACCTCCGGACAGTCTCGTAACATATGAGTAGAAGCTCCGCAATACATGCACAGGCAGCCGTCCCTGCGCCGTTTGCGTTCCTCAGGGGTAAGCGGAGCACGCGCTGTCCCAATTTGCATGGGCTCCTCCTTGGAGGAGCGTGAGAAGGGTACAGAAGGAGACGGGTGTGTTTCCAGAAGAGGGGGAGCATTTGTCTTGGTCTTTCTTCTTTCCATCCGTCGTTCGGTCAGGCGGAAATCTATCCGGAGGGTTGCCGTAAGTAGATCCGCAAAGGATACAGGTCTTTCTATCCTGGCTAGCTCATCCTTTAAGTCTTCTCTCAGACCTCGCCGAAAGATTGCATATTGAGCCTGTTCCTGCCACCCGGCTTCAGCTGCCACCTGTTTAAATGTTGTAATGTAGGTTAGTAGATCCGAATTTCCTTGACGGATGTCCAGCAGATCCTCTGAAGCCAGGTAGGTACTTTCAGTACGTAGAAAGGTTTGTTGTATCAAGCCCTTGAAAGCATCATAATCCTGTAAGACTGGATCCGGCAGGTTCACCAACGGAGTAGCCCATGCCAGGGCATTACCTGACATGTGTGTTATCATAAACCCCACCTTGGCATGGTCCGAGGAAAAGGTCTGGGGGCGGAATGAGAAGTGCAAATGGCACGCATCCAAAAACTCTTTTACTTTTTTTGGAGTGCCATCAAACTTGCCCGACAAAAGGGGGAGCGGTGGAAGATCGGTGGAAGGTCGTTCTCTCTCTGTTATTCGTTGCTGAAGGGTGGCATTGGCGGCCTTGAGATTCTGCATTTCCATATTTAAGTTCTGGACTGCTGCTACAAGTTCCTGTACTTGCTGTGGTGTAGCCATCTCAACTTCAATTGGGCGTTGCAAACTGTCACCAGGATTGGTGATATCCTCGTCAGAGAACGTATAATCCGATTCGCCACCCTCCCCTAACTCCTCACCTTCGTCTCTTCTTCCAGTACCCTTCTTCCCTTTACTTCTTGGTCGCTCCTTTTTTTTATGTAGGTAGGGGCGCCCACGGAAGGAAGCCACCGTGTACCCAAAAAGGGTTTCCGGTGCTTCCTCCCGGGAACGCCGGTAAGGGGAAAAAGCCGAAAGGCACAAAAAACCCTGAAGCGACCTGCGTGACTCTCCTTCGAAATGAGCTGGAACGTGCTGGAATGCAGTCGGCTGAAGCAGACACTCCGTGGTATTAGGATGAAGCTCCGAAGGAAGGTAGGCAGTCCTTAAACAGGCCGGGATCTGGTACACGGGAGATCACAGAGGAAGGTATCCGAATCAGAAGAAATCAGCAATCCAAGAAAACAGGCCTAGGTCTGGTACACAAAGAGGCTGGCAGGAGGAGAAAAAACAGGAAGGGCAGAAGGCAAGACAAGGGGAATAGGAAAAAGGACCCGATAGAATTCGGGTAACCAGCAGTGAGTGAGAGCAGGCGAAAAGGCAGACAGCACTAACGGAGGAAACCGGAAGCGTTGCAACTCGTACACAACCCGGAAGGAGCTGTATTTATACTCCGGGCCGCGTAAGCGCGCATACGCACGGGCGGAACTGAAAGTGGGCGTGACAGGCTACCAGCATGCACGGCCGGATAATGTCCGCACCGCCAGCGGTTCCACAGGCGCCAAGTACCGCGTGGCATGACAGGAGGTCACAACGGCCAGAATCCCACTCGAAATGTCATTCGGCCTCCATTTTGTTGTTCAGGGTGACTTCCACACTGCAAGAGTACCTAAAATGGCGGCTTAATCCAAGATGGCGATTTGCACAATACATTAAGGTCAAGACCTTGCCGCGGAATCTATGTACACAATGTTTTTAGACAACTTGGCGTAGGCCAACATACATTCAAACAATGCGATAGGAGGTACAATATTATTTTGATTTCCACAGACCCTCCTTTTGGCCTATGCCAAGTGCTAAACATCAACCCTAATACTTTCGAAAATGACTCCATGTATTATCATCCATAGGTTCCGCATCAATGTCTGTAATGTCTATAGCCATAAGGTCGTTCATAAGAACCTCTTGTAACATGAATTCTTTAGATGCTGTATCTGGGGTATATATTTTATGCCCTATTGCGCTCACTGCTTGAGCACAACACCCCCCTATCATTCCACATGTACTTGGGAGGCATTGAAAACAACAACAAAGGAATAACAGAATCCCTAAAATAACCAGAATGACGGAAAGCACCTTCCAACCCCAAGATCGCAGAGAATCCCAAAACCAAGTACTAAGGTTCCAGTCTCCTACAGGGATATGGACTTCAGAACTGAGAGTATGCAAGTTCTGAATTGCTTTAAAAATTGTTGGTGAGGAGTCTGGTCCGAAAACACAACAAGCGGACCCCACTAATTTGCATACTCCACCTCCTTCTGCCAAGATGACATCTAATGCCATCCGATTTTGAAGTGCTACCAATCTTATCGCCTTTTGCTCTAAGGCAGGGGTGCACAACTGATTTTGACAGAGGGCTGAAAGTACCTTACGTGAGGGCTATAGTGGGCCGAAAAGTAAAAGTGGGCGGGGCGGGACATGTCAGGAGGCTTTTTCAACCCCCAATTTGTATTAAACACATGGAAAAAGATATGTTTTTGAGGGGTAACAATTTTTATTGCATTTCAAACTTACATTTTGTACTACACATTTTCCATTGCTATCATTTATTTCGATTTAGTTATTGTATATCGTTTGTTTAATTAAATTATATATATTTTATTGACCCTTGATTGGACATTCCGTTATTTTGGACTGCTATAGTTTGCTGTTTGGGTTACCCAAGAGGAGTATGGCCTTCGTTGAGTCAGGTTTCCTCAAAAAAGCAAAGGATGTACATCTCCTAACTGTGCCTGTTTTAGCTTTATTATTGAGTTCACTCTTGGAGTGCAACACTATGCCCCATGGCTCCCATCCCCAACCAAACACTATGCCCCATGGTCCCCTCACCCCCAACCAAACACTATGCCCCATGGCTCCCATCCCCAACCAAACACTATGCCCCATGGCCCCCTCACCCCCAACCAAACACTATGCCCCATGGCCCCCTCACCCCCAACCAAACACTATGCCCCATGGGCCCCTCACCCCCAACCAAACACTATGCCCCATGGCTCCCACCCCAACCAAACACTATGCCCCATGGCCCCCACCCCAACCAAACACTATGCCCCCTGTCCCTCACCCCCAACCAAACACTATGCCCCATGGCCCCCTCACCCCCAACCAAACACTATGCCCCATGGCCCCCTCACCCCCAACCAAACACTATGCCCCATGGCCCCCTAACCCCCAACCAAATACTATGCCCCATGGCCCCTCAGCCCCAACCAAACACTATGCCCCCTGTCCCTCACCGCCAACCAAACACTATGCCCCATGGCCCCCTCACCCCCAACCAAACACTATGCCCCATGGCCCCCTCACCCCCCTAACCCCCAACCAAACACTATGCCCCATGGCTCCCACCTCCAACCAAACACTATGCCCCCTGTCCCTCACCCCCAAGCAAACACTATGCCCCCTGTCTCTCACCGCCAACCAAACACTATGCCCCATGGCTCCCAACCCCAAACAAACACTATGCCCCATGGCCCCCTCACCCCCAACCAAACACTATGCCCCATGGCCCCCTCACCCCCAACCAAACACTATGCCCCCGTCCCTCACCGCCAACCAAACACTATGCCCCATGGCCCCCCTTACCCCCAAACACTGTGCCCCATGGCTCCCAACCCCAAACAAACACTATGCCCCGTGGCCCCCTCACCCCCAACCAAACACTATGCCCCCTGTCCCTCACCGCCAACCAAACACTATGCCCCATGGCCCCCTCACCCCCAAACACTATGCCCCATGGCTCCCAACCCCAAACAAACACTATGCCCCGTGGCCCCCTCACCCCCAACCAAACACTATGCCCCATGGCCCCCTTACCCCCAACCAAACACTATGCCCCATGGCCCCCTCAACCCCTTAACCCCCAACCAAACACTATGCCCCATGGCCCCCTCACCCCCAACCAAACACTATGCCCCAAACACACTCAAGCATGCACCCATACAGACCTGAACCCCCCCACCCCCCAAATCAGCACTCAAACATGCACCCATACAGACCCGAACCCCCCACCCCCAACTCAGCACACACACACACTCAAGCATGCACCCATACAGACCCGAACCCCCCACCCCCCCAACTCAGCACACACACAAACATGCACCCATACAGACCCAAACCCCCCACCCCCCCAAATCAGCAATTTCTCAAACAAGCACCCATACAGACCCGAACCCCCACCCCCCAACTCAGCACACACACAAACATGCACCCATACAGACCCGAACCCCCCACCCCCAACTCAGCACACACTCAAGCATGCACCCATACAGACCCGAACCCCCCACCCCCCCAACTCAGCACACACACAAACATGCACCCATACAGACCCGAACCCCCACCCCCCAACTCAGCACACACACAAACATGCACCCATACAGACCCGAAACCCCACCCCCCCAACTCCAAACCCCCACCCCCAACTCAGCACACACACACTCAAGCATGCACCCATACAGACCCGAACCCCCCACCCCCCCAACTCAGCACACACACAAACATGCACCCATACAGACCCGAACCCCCATCCCCCAACTCAGCACACACACAAACATGCACCCATACAGACCCGAACCCCCCACCCCCCCCAAATCCAAACCCCCACCCCCAACTCAGCACACACACACTCAAGCATGCACCCATACAGACCCGAAGCCCCCACCCCCCAACATATACACAAAATACATTCAAACACAAACATTCATACACATCCGACACACCCCCCCACCCCCGCATCTCAACATACACTCAAAATACATTCAAACACAAACATTCATACACATCCGACACACCCCCCACCCCCGCATCTCAACATATACACAAAATACATTCAAACACAAACATTCATACACATCCGACACGCCCCCTCACCCCCGCATCTCAACATATACACAAAATACATTCAAACACAAACATTCATACACATCCGACAGACCCCCCCCACCCCCGCATCTCAACATACACTCAAAATACATTCAAACACAAACATTCATACACATCCGACACACCCCCTCACCCCCGCATCTCAACATACACTCAAATACATTCAAACACAAACATTCATACACATCCGACACACCCCCCCACCCCTGCATCTCAACATACACTCAAAATACATTCAAACACAAACATTCATACACATCCGACACACCCCCCCACCCCCGCATCTCAACATACACTCAAAATACATTCAAACACAAACATTCATACACATCCGACACACCCCCTCACCCCGGCATCTCAACATACACTCAAATACATTCAAACACAAACATTCATACACATCCGACACACCCCCCCACCCCCGCATCTCAACATAAACTCAAAATACATTCAAACACAAACATTCATACACATCCAACACACCCCCCACCCCCGCATCTCAACATATACACAAAATACATTCAAACACAAACATTCATACACACAAACATAAAGCAAAACAAACCCGACACACAAACAGACCACTTACCGGAGACTTGCTGGAAGGCAGGTAGGCAGGTAAGCTGGAAGTCGCTGGAATCGCAATACGGCTGGCGTGGTCCAAGGCTGAAATGCCTTCCGGCATCAAGCCTTATGGGCCACGCCAGCCGTAGTGCTGGCCCTCCATTGGTGCAGCACACACGCATTACGTGGCTCATAGGAGCGACGTGATGCGTGTGTGTGCTGAGCCAATGAGGGCCAGTGTTTTCACCGGCCCGGAAGACAACAAAGACTTTCCTAATGGAGGGCGGCCGCGGGCCGCCCTCCATTAGGAAAGTCTTTGTGTCTCGCGGGCCGTCAAAAGGGCATGGCGGGCCGCAACTGGCCCGCGGGCCTTATGTTGTGCACCCATGCTCTAAGGTCATATTGTAGAGTATGTCCGTGGTCCGGTTGATCGTTCTCTCCAATACCCTTGCTAATCCCCTAATGTTCTCTGAGTTTGCTATTTGTCCCCAAAAGGGCACAACCGATTTAGCTATGTCCCCCAATACTTGCCCAGGGGTATCTCCATTGTTGTCTCGCCGTGGGCAAGCCTTAGAAACCTCCAAGGTACTAGCTACAAATACCCCGGGTAACAATATTCCTAAATAACAGGTTCCCAGCCAATCCTTGGGCAACCAGGGAAATGCTAAACTACCACAAACAAAATAAACGGGCCCTCCTACATACAGAGGCCTGTTTTCCCCAGTCAAATTTTCAATATTTTTACAAGTTTCAAAATCTCCCATTGGCCTAGTGCCATTTCTCTGTACACAGAAGGGAACCGAGTCGGGACTATGATTTACAGAATAAGAAGGAGGTACAGCGTCCTTATTGCCTATCGGAGCCATTTTAAAGGAAATCAGAGTTTGAAAAGGAAGAGATAGTTTGTCAGACGGCCTAATAGAAGCAACGTTAGGTTTACTTCTATTTGCGAAAAGCGAGCATCCCAGGGGAGTCAATTCACGTTTCTCGAAATCATTCAAATTAGTTCCATCAAAGTTCCCTGAGATGCTATCATTCCATCGGCCAAAGAATAGTGCTCTAAGAGAGGCATAGCAAGAAGTCGTTAAAGGTAGAGGATGTATATACCATCCCAGTCGCTTGTTCCCATGTTGCGGTAAGTGAGTACAAATCCAACAATTACTCTTATTAAAAATAGCATGAGTAGCATTCATTACTATCATCAGAGTGTTATTATGATACTTCTGTCTATGTTGGGAGTCTCTAGGGGACAGAGTGTGAAGGTGTACAGAGGGAGTCAAAACAGTTGGTACGATCTTGGTCGGTAATAAAGGTTTCAAAGGATAGACTTCTTCGAAATACCAAAGTCCTACAGCAGCAGTTGCAAAAATAACAATAATCAAAATCAAAACACAACAGTACGTTTTCGGGGCCCAGGCACATTGTTCATTGTTCGATTTGGTCACCCCCTTATCTAAAAGTCCAGTGCGGGGAGCAGTGGTGAAGGTGGCAGGCATCGTAGTTCCTTGATCGACGGCCCCAATGTTCGTTGCTGGCGACACTACGGTCGCGTGATTTCTTAGTCCTTCCCAACCCTAGCCAGGAGAATCCCTTTTTGTTCAACAAAACAAAACAATTTTCCGATCACTTCCTTTTCCAGATGCACGACACTCGTGCCGTAGTTTTATTTCCGTGGTCGAAGGTTGTACCCGATGGTACCCAAATTTGTCTGGTCCAGAAGCAAAGTATCGTCACTTCCTGAGGGAAGCGACGTGTCGGTGGCGACGGAAGTCGCAGAGCTCGAAACAGTGTTTTCCGGAAGTGATTTTTCAAGAGAGTGTGGAGACGAGATGGACTGTTCCCCAAGCTCCTCAGGCTCAGAGACCTTCTCCGACGCACTCACAGCGCTGTTTGCTACTCCAAGATCAGAGACTGTAGCATCAGCGAGGGGTTCTGCTTCTTCTGTAGCGTGTGGCGTCGGGTGAGGAAGTTTCTTGACGTGCGTCGCGTGAATCCAGTTCTTCTTTCCAGCCACCCGCACTGCTGTCCTGGTGACCAACAATACCTGGTGGGGTCCCCGCCAGCGAGGCGTGAGACAGGAAGACCTCTCGTAGGCCTTCACGAGGACCCAACTTCCAGGCTGTATATCGTGTCCTGGGCCCGTGAACCGTACAGGTAAAGCAGCATGCACCTGGTGGTAGATGAAATACAAATTTTTAGTTAACTGGTTACAGTAGTCTACAAGCAATACATTTTCCACCTCCCTCAGGGCTTTAGGTTTCGGGAGACCCCAAATGTTAGCAGGCCTCCCCATCACTACCTCAAATGGAGAAAGCCCAGTTCTAGTCTGAGGTGTAGTACGCATAGCTAATAACACAATAGGCAAAGCATCTGGCCATTTCAGTTTGGTATCAGCACATGTTTTCGCAAGTTTATTCTTTAAAATACCGTTGTGTCTTTTTACCAACCCAGCACTTTGAGGATGCCTAGCTGAATGAAATCGTTTCTCAATACCTAGGGCTGTACATATTTGCAAAATTACTGCTGCGATAAAGTGAGGACCATTGTCCGACCAGATTATCCTCGGGAGCCCAAATCGAGGAAAGAATTCTTTTACCATAATCTTTGCAGTGGTCATGGCGGTAGCATCTCTGATGGGGAAAGCCTCGACCCATTTACTAAAGGCACAAATAATTACAAGAACTTATTTCAGATTATTACATCGCTCCATTTCAATAAAATCAAAGTGAATGACCTCAAAAGGGACAGAGGGAGGCCCGAAACTTCCCCTTGGAGTCACTGTCCCCTTTCCCACATTGTGCTGTAGGCAGATCATGCAGTTCTGGACGTGCCTCTTTGCAGTTTCCAGAATTTTGTCATTTACCCAAACCTGTTCTAACATTTTCTTGATCTGCTGGGCACACACATGCGTAGGACCGTGTGCCATCGTAACCATCGCCAATACATAAGAATCAGGAAGCAACCATTTCCCTTCGGATGTATCCACCCAACACCCTTCGTCATCCAGTTTCCCCATTCCTTCAGCCCACTTTCTAGATTCTTCCATCGTGGCATTAGTCTGAATATCTCGTACAGACCCAATACCTTCATCCATTATGCAAACGTCTCTCATTTCCCTCGAGGTATACATGTCCGTGCTAAGGTCTGTGGCCGTTTGTCTGGCTATCAAATCCGCAAAAGCGTTCCCTCTGCCCACATCATCTATGACCTTGCGATGTGCTGCACATTTCATGATCGCTAACCGTTTAGGGAGTGAGAGAGCCGAAAGTAACTGCACTATCAAAGGGCCATGCTGAATCTTGGTCCCATGTGAGGTCAGGAACCCTCTTTCCGACCAAAGTTTTCTGAAGTTGTGAGCCACCCCAAATGCGTACTGGCTATCGGTATATATATTTACTCTTCGCCCTTGGGAAAGTTCACAAGCTCGGGTCAACGCTATAATCTCTGCGGCCTGCGCGGAGTTATGCGAAATTCTCTTAGTTTCAACAATTTTGCTCAATGTAGTAACTGCATAAGCAGCTGTAGATGTACCATTCGAAAGTTTGAAGCAGGAGCCATCACAAAACAGCTCCCCTTCTGCATTATCCAAAGGAGTATCTATGAGATCTATCCTGCCCTTCGTTTCTTGCTCGGTTGTATACAGGCAGTCATGTGATTCTTCGTCACCGCAAACAGTGTTTTGCGGGAAAGATAAGAGTTCAGCCAGATTGAGAACACAACACCTCTTAATTTGAATATGAGGGGCAAACAGAATTAGTTCATACCTTGTTAACCGTGCAGAGGTGAGGTGTTGCGTTTGGGTTTTGTTCAATAGGATATCAACAGATTGAGGTACCATCAAAATCAAATCATGGCCTAGGACCATTCCCTCACTCTGTTTTACAGACGCGGCAGCAGCAGCAACAGCGCGCAAACATCTTGGCAAAGCGCATGCGACAGGATCAAGGGCGGAGGAGTAGTAGCCGCACGGCCTATTCTTCCCTCCGTGTTCCTGTGTTAACACAGCCAAAGCACATCCATCACATTCATGCACAAACAACACAAAGGCCTTGTCATAATTTGGAGTACCCAGAACCGGTGCCGAACATAGCGCGGTTTTGAGAAGCTCAAATGATCGTTGATGTTCCGATTCCCATGGCAGTGGCAGAGAAATGCCCTTCTTCGTCAAAGCCAACATCGGTTTTACCACTAGTGCGAAATTCGGGAACCACAACCTACAGTAGGACGCCATCCCTATCAGGGCTCTGACTTTCTTCTGTGTTTTTTGAACAGACATGCCAGAAATGTGTTTTATTCTTTCAGGTGTCAATCTTCTCCCCTCCTTTGCCAGGAGGTAGCCTAGATAGGCAACCTCCTGACAACAATATTGAAATTTTTTAAGCGAAGCTTTGTGACCATTTTTAGCTAGATGAACAAGCAACAGTATATTGCCTTCTTTACAGGCTTTCTCAGAATCTGCAGCCAAAAGTAAATCGTCAACATATTGAAGCAGCATACAAGTAGGTGGCAATTCAAGGGTGTCGAGCTGCTCTTTTAAAGCTCTACTATAAATACTGGGACTTTCAGTATACCCTTGAGGTGCCCTTGTAAATGTAAATGAGCGTCCCCCCAAGGTGAACGCAAACAAATATCTGCTTTCTTTATGTATAGGGATACTAAAGAAAGCGTTTTTTAGATCCACAACGCTGAAGTGCGTAGCCCAAGCAGGGATCATTGTTAATATCGTCGTCACATCAGGCACAATTGGAAATTGTGGGGCGACCACTCGGTTAATAGCACGAAGATCAATTATAAACCGGTATGGAATTGCATTGTCGCCTTTCTTACATACAGGTAAGATCGGACTGTTACACAAACTACCTGTAATCTCCTCGATCACCCCACGATGTACAAAATCGGAGACAATGCATTTCAAAGCACGTTCACCTTCTACTGATATTTTATACTGCGGGATGCGTGGCAGTTTCACCCCATGTTTCAGGATTATTTTAACGGGCTCAATCTGTAACACTCCGACATCACTGTCGTCCACCGCCCACAAGCATTCCGGGACAATGCTGAACTCGGGAGGTAAAGGTCGAATCAAGAACTGAGAATTAGGAAGTTGCTGTGGTGAAACCGTTAGCCGTACTCCATCCGAAGAACAATGAATTACTGCGTTCAATTTCTTTAACAAATTCAACCCCAGCAAATTATCTCCACAGTTTGAAATGAGAAGAAAAGGACAATGGTCTATAAAGGGACCCAAAGAAACTGATACAGGCATAGAAACCGGACAGACAGTTGGTACACCAGAAAACCCTACGGAAACATTTGTTTGCCCTGACAGTGGGATGTTTGGAACCCGAGAATGATCAATGGAGCACTTCTGTGCTCCAGTGTCAATCAAAAACTGGTGTTTCCTATTCCCCACTAATAATTCAACGTAGGGGCCTTTTTGATTAACGGGAATAGGCAAAGGTTCCAAACCCTGCTTCGGGTAATCCTAATAAAACGGAGCCTCATCAGAAGGAAGCTCTTCAGAAAGGTAGGCAGCAGAAGGGTGATCAAATATGTTTCTCGAGTCCATACTCGAGGTCTGATTTTCCCGTGAAAAAGGTTGCTGCGAATCTTGTAAAAGTTGACGTCTGTCAGGGCCCCCTGCTCCAGGGCGGCCCCTAGGTCATCTACCCATACCCCCAAACGCACTGCTTGACCTCTGGCGAAGGACAGGGCACTGTGCTCGCCAATGACCTTCCTGGCGGCAATAAGCGCATTGATTAATATTCACAGTACTTAGAGGAGCATTTCCTTTTGGAACGTACTGACCTCTAGTCTGTGTCGTACCTCCTCTGGGGTTTCTAATCATTTGCTGTAATAATACTTTGGTTTTCAAATCTCCCTTTCTCTTTTCAATTTTTTCCTTCTCATTATTAACACGGTTCTCATAATACTGAGCCATGTGCAAAACCTCAGATTGAGATTTTGCCTGCCAAGCGCTCTCAGAGGACATAATTTGTGACTGGATGTCAGGTAACAATCCACGTACAAATTTGTCCACGAACAACCTCTTCCCCGACTCTGTACCTAAATCCTGTCTACTGAAGTCAGAAAATACCTGCTCGGATCTATTGAAAAATTCGGTGGCGCCTTCAGTTTTCCCTTGAACACAGGCCGTAAGCTGTGTTCAAGGGAATACTTTTTCCTGGGATTATCCTTTTTTCTGGGATTATAGTTTTTAGTTTAGCGACAATCCTATCAGGTAAAGTAATTATTACCTGTGGCGGTTTCTCACCAGCTGGTCTTTCTCCATCAATTCTAATCATATTTGCCCACGTATCTCCCAGCCCTGGCACATCGTCTATTGTCCGAACCTGTTTCCATACATCTACGGGTAGGAGTACAGGGAATAACAAGTCAATGTCACTCAAGGTGAACACAGAGGACTGTAAAACGGACTCTATTTCTTTATAAAACCCCGTCGGGTTTTTTCTAATATCAGGAACTGATTGTCTAATTGTGTTCACTTCCTGTCGTGAAAACGGGACGTGAACGAATTGCGATACATAATGTGCAGGGATATCCACCACGGGGGCACCAGTCGCCGCGTTGGCGGGGATCTCAACTTTTGGGACAAAGGTCGGAGGAACCTCTCGCATAGGCAACTGAGATATAGGTACCTCCGGCCGCTTACTAAGCAATAGAGCCAGGTCGAGCGCTAAGGCAGCTGTAGAAGTGTCGGGCAAAAAAGCCCTTTTACAAATCCCCAATAGTGCTATGGGGCAACTAACCTTCTTCCTTACACATTCCTCTTGCAGGTGCTGCACCATCACCTGAATTACTTTTCTTTGCATCTCTACTGTATACTGACTATACGTGTCATACACTTCGTCTGGCGGTATCGATGAATCCGAGATCCATCGGACCGCATCTTTGGTACAAATTCGTACTTCCTCAGGTGCTGTTCTTCGGCACGGAAGGAACCGTTTCTGTACATATATTCTATCGTCCTCATCATCCTCATCTCGTGATTTTTCAAAGTCTTTCCTAAACTCAAACAATCTTTCAACATGTCCATATACTTTCTGCTTTGTGTCCCTCGAAAGTGCCAAAGCATTCAGATCTCTCACCCCTTGTGGAAGATCCGAATTTTGTAATCTACCCCACATCACACACAAATGAGTCCCCAAACCTTCGATAAAAACATTTTTCTCGGGAAAACTATTCAAATTAGATAATGTAGAAAAAACATTAGCTTGATCACCTTTCTCCATGCAATGCTTAGCCCATGCAAACAATTCCTGTTTCCTATCTGCAGAAACAGTACTACGAGTCACAATCTTTGACCCTGCACCTGGATCGACTCCAATCAATACGGGGCCACTCGGGAGCGGAGGTATAGGTAAATTTAACAAAGGTGCAGGTGCAGGGGGAAGGGGCGGTGCGATAGGCGGAGGAACGACAACCAAAGGACTAGGAACAATAGGCTGTACAGAGGGAACAGGAATAGTAACAGGAACAACAGCAGGAATGGGCAGAGTGCCCAAAACAGGAGCATACGGAGGTGGCGCTGAGGCATCGGGCCTGCGTTCATTTAATAATTTCTCAATAAATTCCTCAGACACATGGACATCCTTAGAGGGATACATTTTCTGGATCCCGAGTGAAAAGGCTCTATCCATATTTTTAACTGATTCTGACCGCTTTTCTTTATCATATAATAATGCTTTTTCAGCATTTGTTTTCTGACGACGTGCATGTTTATCCCTACTTTTAAGCTGCTGCAATGCTTCTTTCTTCCAATTTTGTAACACATCAAAGGCTGCTGGTCTAGCCTTTTTCTTTAACAAGATCGATTCTAAGTATTCAATACGGGGGATCTCAAAATTACCGTTGATTGGCCACTGAAATTCGGAGGCATGTCTGGTCTGTCTGTGCCAAATATCATTAAATACTATACTTCCAATGCCATACTTACAGTACATAGTAAACGCCGGTGACCCCTCCTGTGGTGCCGGGTGGCTAAATTCCAAGGATTGCCGATCGCTGCGGAACAGAGCCCTAAAACAGCTAGACAATTTCTAGGCATTTCACAAAAAATTGGTGTTACCTGGTTCAATAATTGTGTCTGCAGATACAATACGCCAAATTCAAAGTGTCAGGGTTAAATTAAGAGCCGGCTCACGACTGCACCTGACCAAACCTAAGGAGGACCGTACGGTTTACAAAGAACTTATCTAACGAATTTTACCTTGCGTTTGGTGGTTTCGGCAAATCTGCCCGCCTCAAAATTGGACCCTCGTCAAGATTCCGTGTCAGACCACACGACTATCGTCCAAGGATCGGATCGTGCAGCGCTGCCGAGGTATCGCGTCTCGATCGGTCGGGCCCACAGAATCACACCGTCCGATCCCGGTTCGATAGTCTGCGTCAACCTTCAATGATCCGGCATCAATCTTGAGGGTCCCTATTGGGGCGCCAACTGTGGAAACAGAAAAATTGATATGAGGCCGGGAAGCCCAAAGGAAACTCACCAACACAGGTTACAAAGGACATACAAAGCGCTTTATTCAAAGTTACAACAATTACCAAAAGTCAATTGACATACGGATAGCTATTCGGCCCTCAGAGTAACAGAACGAACCATCAACGGTAGTTCGCCGTGTTAGTGTGAGAGACCGTACATTGGGATACTCAGGTTTTTATACTTTTTATCCAGCCTTGGCCAACCCCCTCGCGGGTTAACCATTCTTTGGACCAGGCCTAGGGTTCGTTGCCAGGTCAATCCCATAATGTATGCAATTTGATCAGTTCCGCTGATACAGTTGTTCATTTACACATAGGTCAGGGATAGGACAAGGTCTCAGTTCGCGACCCCAACAAGTGGCCTGCGGGCATATTACTTATTCATGTGTGCGGAGGTCACAACGGCCAGAATCCCACTCAAAATGTCATTTGGCCTCCATTTTGTTGTTCAGGGTGACTTCCACACTGCAAGAGTACCTAAAATGGCGGCTGAATCCAAGATGGCGATTTGCACAATACATTAAGGTCAAGACCTTGCCGCGGAATCTATGTACACAATGTTTTTAGACAACTTGGCGTAGGCCAACATACATTCAAACAATGCGATAGGAGGTACAATATTATTTTGATTTCCACAATGGGTGCAGGGTCACGCTCCACACCAGTTGCTCCTGTTTCTGGGGCAGCAGATCGATGGAGGAATGCAGTCCTGCAGCCACAGGCAGCGCCTGCACAGCAAAGGGCCACGTCTCCTTGGGCCCGACAGGTGTGGTGTCCAGCAACACGGTGGCCGTGCGCCACCGGGGAACACTGAGTGGGAGAATTCCATTGGCTCCCGTTGGATGCAAGGATTACATTCAAAACCCTCTGCATTGTCCACAAGGCCTTCTGGGGCCAGAATACCTTCAGCTATCCCTCTGCAAATACCTCCCCTCTCGAGCTCTTCACTCCTCTACCTCTAACTCCCTCCGGGTCAATTGTTTTTCAAAGAAACGTGCTGGGGATAGATCTCTATCTTCGGCTGGGGCCTCCCTCTGGAACAGAATCCCAGCCACTCTACAACTTGAGGAGAACCATCTCTGGTTCCGGAAGCACCTCAAGACCTTCCTCTTTGCTTTTGCCTTAGCTCCCACTCTCCCCTGCTGATCTGCTCTCTCTTGGCTCTGTGCACCTGGCCAGCCTCTGTTTCCTGGGAGAAGGTACCTGGGCCTCCTGCACTGCCTCCCGGCCACCCCTTGCCTGGGGACTGTATCTGTACCCATACAGCCCCCCCATTTTATTCCTTCTTTTTCTGCACTTATCAGACTACCCATCCTGCTGCCTTAAACACAGCACTTGCCAATTGCTGGCTGCACTACCACTGTTATTTGCCTCAATGTTCTATTTATTTTTATTTATTATTATTTATTCTGTTCCACACTTTCCACTCTTCTCCTTCCATGCACTTTTCCCTTATTCTCTTTCCCATGCACTTGCGTGTTCTCAATATCACTGGGCCTAGTAAGATCGTTGTTGTGTTGTGTTGTGTTCTCCCCTGTTCCCCTCCCTTGCCTAGTCATGCTCTGAAACACTTGTGTATGAGCACGATACAAATAAAATATCATATCATGTATGCCATTGCACAGCAACAGGGCGGAGAAATTGAGATGTTGGCTCAAGGCATGGAACGTGTGGCCGATTCCATTCTCCCCCCTGATAGGCAGGTAGAGCTCCAGCAGCAGGCAACACAGTCCATGTGCCGCTCACTCACCCTGGGCACAGCAGCCTCCAACAGGGCCCACCGGGCTGAACTGGTGGCTCTGCGCTCAGCTTTTGCTGCTGAGGGACAGGCCCACAGGGAAGCCCTGAGGGTAGATAACACCTCCCTCAGAACTACTCTCGTTACACTCATTATGAGCCAGGGGACACAGGCAGAACAGAGTATGGAGCATCTGGAACACACCATCTTGGCTGAACTCGATGGAAGATGGGAGGAGGTCCATCTGTCACGTGAGACCTTGCTGGCAGGGCTCAGTGTTACACATGAGTCCTTACAGGAGGAACTCTGTGATACACATGAGGTGCTGCATGGCGACCTCCATGCCATATTCCTGCAGAACCAGGCTAACCAGGCCCGCATGCTGGCTGGCATGGAGGGGCTTGCTGGTGCTATGCATGGTCAGGCACCTGTGCCACGCGTACCTCCTGATGTACAACCAGGGGGTGACGACGATGAATTATCTCTCACTCAGGTCGGGACGTGAAGACCATGAGCCCATGGAGGATTTTTTATATTAGTCTCAACATCCACGCATGTGGGTGTTGAGGTGCACCCTGCACCTCCCTCCTCCTGGGTGGCACGCCCCCACGCCCCTGGATCGACTATGGACATTTATATTTTTATTTTTTGGCTCTTGTGCATTCATGTCACAGTGTGGTGCTTTGTGGCATCTGAAGGCATCCATTGTGTGTTCCAGCTGGCCCAAACAAGCTTGTCTCGTATTTGTGCTTGTGGCTTGGAGTCCAGACACATATGCCACTCCTGCTTCCCCTTTTTATGGGCTTGCAAGGATGGCACTGTGTGACAGTAACTTACACAGAGGCATTGTGCTTCCGTCATATCTGTGGCCAGTCTGAACTCCTACATGTGTATACAACCCTAGTCGGGATTCATGATGGTTTCACCAGTGGATTGTTTGAATGCATTTTGGTGAGTATATTGTTGACTGTGCATTATTTCATGTTGCTTATTCATGTATTGCCTTGACTGTATACATTGTTGATGCACTACATGCTGTATGTGGTCCCATGCCCCTTCTGCTGTCAAAGCCACTCTCATGATGGAAGGGGGACTTGTGGTGGCAATGTCATATTGTGGCACTTGTGCTATGGTGATTTGTCACTGTCTGACATTGTCACTGTTGGGTCCTGTGTTCATGATATGTTATGCTGGTAAATTGATAGTCCTGTGTTGGTTTTGCTTATGATGTGTCACGGGGTCGCCAATATGTTTCCGTTGCAGATGTGTCCATGACATAGTACTTCACATGGAAAATGTACGCAACACTGATGGTTCATGCATTTCCCACGCTAATGTGCATTGGATAGCCCTGCAAACATACCCCCACAGCACCCATGACACATCCCGACCCCCAACCCCGACACCGCCCAAACATTCCCCCACACACACACACTACTTGCCTTCTAAGACATGCTGTATCCCTGCTGCACAAGTTCACTTTGACTTTCATTTTCTTCCTTTTTTTTTATTCAGCTGCAGGGGCTTCCAGCCGGCAAACGCCACTTACTGTACTGTGTTGTGCAGTGAGCATGGTGTTGTGGGGGACACCCTACTAGCACCCGCATTTTCTTTTCTTTTTTTTGGAATTCCCTGAAATGCATGCCACCAAAGGTTCGAGGTTTTGGTGTTCACACCTTTGATGGCATGCATTTACGTCCTTTTCATATAGGTTGGATATTTTTGCTCACTCTTTTCTTCAGAGTCCATGTCTGAGGGGATTGTCTGTAGCCTGTTTCCATTTGTAACAGTGCACTTTGTGAAAGTTGTGTCATGTGTGTTGATATTGTTATTGATGTTTTCATATTGCATTGCATGGCATGGTGTGTGGGGTTTGTGACATGGGGTTGAGGGAGGTTTATGGGACATACCAGCATTTGGATGTCCTATTTTGCATGGAGGGGTGGAATTTGTAGCTTGCATGTGTTCCTTTTGGTCACACAGGATTGCATTTGTTTAAGTGGCTAGGGATGCTAACAATACTGCATTTTCAAGGACACATTCTTAGGGTGTTAAGGTTGTAACAGTTGACTGTCCCTTTGTCATCATCGATTGTCACCTGGAATGTGCCAGGCCTGTGTGCACTCTGCAGGGGGGGGCGTTTAGGTGAAAAATGTAGCCACAAGCTGGGTACGGGCTGCCTCGCAACGTGCCCTTTCCCCTCCCATGCGCAGCGGCCGTGCATGTGGTTGGGGATGTGGGGGCACCACCATGTCCACCGGTATGCCCCGCCAGGTTGCAACATTGTGCAGGACAATGATCCTGCACACTACTGGGGGTGCATATAGTAGCTGCCCACCAGAGCTGTCAAGGGAGTGGAAATGTGACTTGAGCACTCCAAATGTGCGCTCCACTATGCCCGGGGTTGCAATATGGGCTGTGTTGTATCTTACCTGGGGTGCTGTGGTGGGGGTTCCGCATTGGCGTCATCATGTAGGTTCTCACAGGGTAGGCACTATCCCCTGGGGATGTGATAATGGTTGTCATTAGTTGGGTTTGTGTATTTGTCTGTATGTGACATGCATGCATGTGCACAGGCATTTGTACTCACCAATGAGCCATGTGTTGCCATGCCTCCCAGCTTCCAGGTCCCGGTGTAGGGCTAACATTCCAAATATGACACTGTCATGGGTGGAGCCAGGATAGTTTGCATGGACAGAGGTGATGATTCCCTTGGCATCACATACAACCTGCACGTTGATGGAATACCAGTGCTTGCGGTTGCGATAGATCTGCTCAGTGGCCCTAGGTGGACGTAGGGCCACATGGGTGCAATCAATGGCACCAAGCACTTTGGGGAAGTGTGCCACCCTGTAAAAGTCCTGGACCACGGCTTGCCTTTCTGTGGGTGTTCTGGGCATGTACATGTCCCTGCGGACTGAGGGACGTGCAGTCATGATTGCCAACACCTGGTGTAGGCAGCGTGACTGCGTGGCCTGTGAGACACCCCCAACTATGGCATTTATCCACTGAAATTAGCCAGTGGCCAAAGAATGCAGGACATTGAGCACCTTTTCCAAGGGGCTCAGTGCTTGGGAGCACAAGGTGGGTGATGTGTGGTCATCCTCCCACTGAGTGACCAGGTCTAGGATGATATGAGGTGTAAACATATACCTTCCATAGACCTGGTCATCAGGCAACCCAAAAAGTCTGGTCCTGGGTAAGAAAATGCGAGGCAATACTCCTCCTGCTGCGGTGTCCCACGATCACTGCTACGAGAAATGGGACATTCATCGTAGCTATATATGCTTGTTTGTTGTTTGCGCGCACTTTTATGCTGCGTGGGGGCGCTTCCGCCTGCTTTTGCATGGTGGACGTGTTTTTGGCTTTGCGCGTCTTTTGGTATGCGCTGGTTTGCCCTGTTAAATTCCATTAATACATGTTGTTAGCACACGTGTGGGCATTGCAGGGATTTTGCCGCTGATCTTCCCCTGTTACGCCCATATTTTTGCATGCTGTTCCCTATTCTGTGTGTTTCGTCCCCTTTTTAGGTGTGTGCACTGGACGTTGTGCGTCTTCACTGGTTGACTGGCCTCCAGCTTTTGGGATGTCGCAGTGACATGTGCACCATAAGCGGATTTGGCGCAGGTCCCAGGTAAGACATGCGCAGTGCCTTCCATGAATCGACAAATGGGCAAAAGTGTGCATTTCGCACAGGTGCGCTGCATTTTTTAAGCTTGCACACACATTTCAGCGCACAATGATTCCATGAATCACCCCGTTGATCTCTTCATTACTGTCTGAATTGTGACTCAATTTCATAAAGTTAAGTGCCTCCTCATCAACTTGACCAGTAATGTGTTATGCTTGATATGCTTCTCTCAGCTTATGCTGCGCCTCCACTGTGCATACCAAACGTGACCTAGCACTCATTTGCTGTCCCACCTCGCTTGTCAGGAGAATATATAGGTCACAACGCTTGCTTTCAATTTCCATTGTAATGCCTGAAAGCATGCTGCTAACTTTCCTAGCTGGTATAACTTCAATCAGGTTATCTTTCATAGCAGCAATTTCTGAATTAAGTCGCGTATTCAATTTGGTCAATTTGCTTCAATCTGAATTTGCTTCGCTTGCATGGCTTAATTCGCTTGCTAGGCACCCAAAAATGTGCTATGATTATAGTACATGCATATATCATTATCATTTGATGTTATGCACTGTTGGCTTTTATTCAAAGTGTTTTTATCGGCCATACAAGTAGGCAGTTTTTTTTTTTTTAATGGGCGTATGCAAGCTCGATGGAAGGGAGTTTGTTGCCAAATTTGGTTGTATGCAGTCTTGCATCGCACTGTGGCGGCATGCCAGTTTTCAGGTTGAACTGACTGACAGCCATAATAGCAATGCAAACTCTCTCGCTACACTCAGTCAGACGTTAGCGATTGTTAGCAAGTTTAGTCACGATAAAAGGTTTCTTTCTCTGGAGGGCAAGCAGTATACAAATGTCAGTGACCTTTTGCTCACGCTAAAAGCAGTGGCACTTCGCAGGCGCCTGATGCACGTTAAACACGGCGGAAGTCTGAAACAATTATAACCAAAGCAATTGAATGCACATGAGTAACGCTGCAAGGAAATACTACCAACGATAACTTTCAACAAAACAGAAGGTAATCTCGAGTAAAGCGAACACAATTATTTTCCAAAAAGTATAAGGGCTTACCAACTCCCTTCCAATCCCGCCCAAGACACCCTCAGACAGTCCTTTTTCACAGGGCTTTACAAAACACCTCGCGGGCAACTGTGCGAGCACGCTGGTAATAAGGGCTTCTGGGATTGCAGGGAGTGGCTTAGCCACTTAGAAACTTAAAAAAAAGCAAACACCTACAAAAAAGAAAGCACCATTTGAATCTGCTATTCTTGTTCCAAGTCACAAGTCCATAGCATGGTTTTTACCAAGCGTACAGCAAAAGTCCACAGAATCCAACAGGACGGCCTCAGGGCAGCCTCAGACAGTCCTTTCTCACAGGGCTTTACGAATCAGCACACATTGTGTGTGTGTGGTGGACATGTGGTAGTCACATCTATCCAACATTTTGGGTGGAGTATGAAAGATGCTGGGAAGAGGGATAGGATTTCTGTGAGTTTGTTATGCTCACCTGATATCCCCGGGGGCATCTGGCAGGCTCTGAGATCTGGAACCCTGGATGCGTAGTTGCCCAGTGCTGAATATTGAACCTGCAAATACGGAAGGGAGGATTTGTGATAATTGTCTCTAATGGGCAATCTCCCACCTCCATCTGACCGATTCCCTTCCCACTGGGTTCTTTTCTCACCTTAGTTATTTGGAGGGTGAGCTATCCATCCTGCGTTTCTTGTGCAGGGGTATTGATGTTTGTTGGCGAGCTGCCCGAGTTGCATCACTGGTGCAGTATGCCTTCCTTGGGCCCAGGCCTGCTGTGACCCTGAATCTTCTGGTAGGCAGGTAGGTTTGTTAATTGAAAGTCTTTGTTCCGTTTATGGTGGGAATTCGTTAATGTCTTTATCTCCTTCTGTTCAGGTGCGAAGGTCTTGATGCTGGCGTACCGGATGGAGAGGCACGTTTTCTAGGTAAGAGAAAGTGTAAAGCGCAGCGCCTTTATTGTCTTTTAAAGCTAACCTGTGTTTTCTTCTTCTTCTCCTCACAGGCCGCTGTGGTGCTGTGAGTGGATGAGAGAGTGATGAAAAACAGGCACCCGGAATCCGTTAAGGTAAGTACAGCGTTGTGCGTTTGTTTAATATTGAAAGCGAACCTGAATATGTCTCTTTTCCTTTGCAGATGTTGCTGTGGTGCTCCGGGTGGAAGCGTGGCGTAGCACGATTTAATTCAGGTAAGACTGAAGGAATTTGATGTTTTGGAAGTGAGCGTTCTAATATTGTTTTTCCCTTTCTCGTTATTGCAGGTCGCAATGTTCGAGCAGCAGCTGTGGTAGCGGTTTGCCAAAAGTCCTTAAGCTAGTACTCACAGGTGAGTGATGTTTCTTCTTCTCTCGGTTTCCACAGATTGCAGCCCAGTTGAGATGCTGAATGCTGGAAGGTGTTTTCTCATGTAAGGCAGAATAATCTTGTTCTTGTTCTTGCAGGATTACAGGAAGATGCTGAAGACCAGGAGCTGGACAGAGTGAGTATCACGCTGCGGGTTGCAGAATAACTCGAAGTGTGTTCTGCATTCAGGGTGTGGTTTATATAGCCTAGGTAAAGTAGTACCAAGGAAAGTAGTTCCAGGCCTACCACACCCAAAACACTAGACTGCATGGCTTGTTTCTTAGAACTAGACTGTGTGGGTGCTTCCATGTTAAAGGCCCATGTACACTAATGGGACCTAGTTTGAACAGCCATTCCTTCCTACAAATGGCCTGGTGTCAAAGGCACCAGGACTGGCTCCTTTTACTGTGGTTTTAAGGCCCTCAGGGTTCTGGTGGGAGCCTGCTTGTGGCACAACTTGTGCCCACTCACAGTGGGCATGACAGCACTCCACCCCCCAAGGCCTCTCTCATGGTATCCATCCTGTCCGGTCCGGGTTTGGTGGTGTAATCCAGGTGAAACCTCTTAATTAGACGTGGTGCGTGAATATGTTTACTTGGTTCCCAAGTTCTGTCTTGAGGCCCGTACCCTTTCCAGTCCACTAAATAGTATAGCTTAGATCTGGTACGTTTCGAATCCAGGATGTTTTTAACTTCAAATTCAGGCTCTCCATCAAATAGCACAGGTTTTGGTGGTGTTAAAACTCGGGTTCCTGGTTGTACAGGTTTTACAAGTGACACATGGAACACCGGATGAATTTGCATGCTTGGTGGTAAGGCTAACTTGACGGCCACCGGATCTTTCACCGATTCGATGGTATAGGGTCCTAGATGTCTTGGAGAAAAGGTCCGGATACCTTTTATGGGCACATGTTTTGATGCCAAACAAACTTTGTCTCCAACTTGGTAATCGGGAGCTTTCTTTCGATGCCGGTCCGAGAATTTTTTTTGTCTGTCTTTGACTTGCAGTAAATGTTCATTTGCCCTTTTGAAGGCTTGGGCTATGCTTGTGTGTAGAATCTTTACCGCTGGCATTTCCAAGGTCGTGGCGGAGTCTAGTTCAGAGGTACGTGGATGTCTTCCGTATATTGTGTAGAACGGGCTTTGTCCCGTGCTGGTGTGTATGGAGTTATTGTATGCGTATTCCGCTATCTATAACAAGTCTTTCCAATTCTCTTCCACTTGATGCAGCATGCAACGTAGATACTGTTCTAATGTCTGGTTTGTTCTTTCTGTTTGTCCATCCGTTTGGGGGTGATGGCTAGTGGATAATCAAACATCGATTTGTGCCATGTTACAACATTTCCTCCAGAAGTTGGATACAAATTGGCTTCCACGATCTGAGATTAGGACTGAGGGGAAGTCATGTAGTTTTATAATCTGTTCAAGAAATGCTTTTGCTAGACCGGTAGTGTGAAGAATTCTTTTGAATGGAATGAAATGTGCTACTTTAGAGAACAAGTCTACAACCACCAGAATGGGTTTAAAACCTTGACAGGGAGGTAAGTCTGTAATACAACCAAGAGAAACAGTATGCCAGGGAGCCAGAGGAATATCCAGTGGTTGTAGGAGGCCAGCTGGCTTCTGTTTTTTGTGATTTATTCTGTGCACATATCCCAGAGGATAGACCAAATCGAGCAAAGTCCTTATGCCAGGTTGGCCACCAATAATTCTGTTTAACCTTGGTTAGAGTCTTAGCAATTTTGGGATGGCCTTTGATCAGGCAATCGTGATACCCAGACATGACCAGTTCTTGTAGATCTTTACTTGGTAGATATAGTCGTTCCCTGAAGTAGTGTAATCCATCCAGAACCATGTGAAGTTCATTTTGGGAATTCTGCAAGATCTCGGGGTTCATTAAGGTTCGAATCTTATCTTGAAGTCCATTCAGAGTCAATGTGGTGGTGAGTCCCAGTAGTTTATCAGCTGGGATGATGGCAACAGCGTCCAGGGTTCTGTTTGTTTTCTCTTCAACACCCATTCGAGACAAGGCATCGGCCTTCCCATTCCGAAGTCCCAGTCGGTATGTTATTATGTAATCGTATTCTGCGAAGAATAGAGCCCACCGCAACTGTTGTGACGATTGGGCTTTTGCTGACTTTACGTATTGAAGGTTTCGGTGATCTGTGATTACTGTGATGGTATGTTTGGCACCTAATAGAAACTGCCGCCAGGCTTTGAAGGCTGATTTTATTGCCAACAATTCTTTGTCTGTAATTGTATAGTTAAGTTCTGGTGGTGAGAGTTTACGTGACCAAAAGGCCACAGGGTGTAATTGGCCTGTCTCTGAATCTCTTTGAGAGAGAACTGCTCCAATAGCTACGCTGCAAGCATCAGTTTCCACTACATAGGTGAGATCAGGGCGAGGAGGTCGCAAAATTGGCGCAGAGGTAAATCTTTTCTTGAGTTCTTGAAAGGTCTGTTCCGCCTCTTCAGTCCATTGGAATTTTTTGTTATTTTTTCTCAGTAACGATGTGATTGGGTGGACTATCCATGAGAAATCTGGAATAAATCGGCAATAAAAATTCACAAAGCCGAGCATGCTTTGGGTTCCTTTAAGTGAAGAAGGTGACAGCCAATTAAGGATGGCATCTACTTTGTGTAAATCCATCTTGACTCCCTTTGGCGAGACCAAAACCGAGGAACTCAACTTCGGTGACATGGAAGGAGCATTTCTCGAGTTTAGCGTACAGTCTGTGCTGGCAAAGTTTTGCAAGGACTGAGCAAACATGTTCCATATGATCTCTTTCAGAGGGGGAATACACCAGAATGTCGTCAATATAGACCAGGGCACAGGCATCGATTAATTCCCATAATACATCATTCATGAAGTATTGAAACGCTGTTGGAGCGTTGCACAGCCCGAAAGGCATTACCTGATATTCGTACAGGCCATACTTGGTTCGAAAAATGTTTTCCATTCACCCCCTTTCTTAACATGTACAATGTGGTATGCTCCTCTGAGGTTTAGTTTGGTGTAGATTCGGGCATCCTTGACTTGGTCCAACAGTTCCGGGATAAGGGGCAAAGGGTAGCATTTTTTTACTGTGATTTGATTAAGTGCGTGGTAATCGATGCAAGTCCTCAAATCTCCTTACTTCTTGGGTACGAAGAATAAGGGAGAGGCTGCCGGTGACTTTGATGGGCGGATAAACCCATTAGCCAGGTATACATCCATATAGGACTTCAAGTGGACATTTTCATTTTCCGTAAGTGCATAAATTCCACCACAAGGAACCTGTGCGCCAGGTATCAGGTCAATTTGACAGTCATAAGGGCTATGTGGCGGTAATGTGTTAGCTTGTTCCTTCCGAAAAGCATCTTGATATTCCTGATATGATTTTGGTAAGGTGTCCATTGGATCCGCGATCTTCGATGCTATTCCTTGAACCGATTTCAGGTTTGGCTGTGGTATAGATTTCTGGTAGCATGCGTGGGCACATTCGTCGGAAAAGGTCAGTCTCTTTGCACGCCAGTCGATGTGGGGATTGTGAGTTACTAACCATGGCATCCCTAAGATCAACCAGAACTGATGAGCTTTGCTCAGGTCAAACATGATTGCTTGTTGATGTCCATTCTGACACAGAAGGGTTAATTCTGTTGTGCATTGGGTTACTGGTCCCGAAGCAATTTCTGTACCGTCAACAGTAGTTACCTTTTCAGTTGTTGGTTTTGTGCATAAGGGAAGTCCCATTTCTTTTGCCAGATCTCAATCTATGTAATTACCAACTGCTCCACTGTCTATATATGCCTCTATGGCATGCATCCGTGACGGTCGTTGGTGATTGATCAAGGTTACTGGTAGGGCGAAATGTGAGGTCTGTGACTCATCCTTTTCGCTCAACAAGCGGACCTCTACGCTTGCCAAGCCTGGTAGTTTTCCAATTCCTTTCCATCATCTTCTTTCTCTGTAGCACCTACCCCTTTCCTTGGAGGTTTCACTGGGCATTATTTGAGGAAGTGCTCCGATTTACCGCAGTATAGGAATAACTGCAGCTGTCTCCTCTTGTCTCTTTCACCCTTGGTTAAAGGGGATTGTACTCCTCCAATCTGCATGGGTTCTGTGGTATTTTTTGATGGACGTTGAACATTATCTTTTGAACGCATGTACATGGCACTATTTTCGAGTCTACTTCGGTCTGTTCTTTGATCCTGTAATTTGTGGTCCAACTGAACTACCAGATTGATAAACTCTGCACAGTCTTTAGGTGGGTCTACCACTTGAGCAAGGACATCCTTCATGTCTCCTCATAGGCCCCAATGAAACAACGTGGTTCTTTCATCTTCAGGCCACCCCGCTTCTACAACCAGTCTATTAAAGGTGGCAATATAAGTCAGCAAATCTTGATTCCCTTGGCGGAGGGACAGGAGTTTCTTATCAAGAGCTTGTCCATGCAAGTGCCGCGCAAATAACTTTTCCATCTCCTGTTGAAAACCCCTGAAGTTCTGCAGTAATGGGTCATCCCGTCTCACTAAAGGTACCGACCAGTCTGCAGCACTTCCACTCAAATATGATAACACGAACGCCACCCTCGCCTTGTCATTTGGGAAAGCCCCAGGCCTACAAAGAAAATGGAGGCGGCACTGGTTCATGAATGTTGCGTACCTTCTGGGGTCTCCATTAAACTGTTCTGGTGGTGCCAGGGGTACTGGCCTCGGCAACGTTATCTGTACTGGATTGACTGATGATGGTGTAACAATGGATGGGACGAATCCGGGCAATGGAGCCCGCCCCACCTATTTTTGTAGTAGCTGTTTGCTAAGTTCATCAGTACAGTCTTTCGTGACTATTAACTCACGTTTTAAGGCATTGGTTTCCTTCCGGGCTGCGTGTACCTCGGTGCGTAATTGTCCCAAAAGCTGGGCTAACTGATCAGTTTCAGATGTCTCCATTATGCCCAGGTGGGTAAGGTTTAAAGGCGTCAAGTCCTGATATCCCTGGCGGCATCTGGAAGGCTCTGAGATCTGGAACCCTGGATGCATAGTTGCCCAGTACTGAATAATTAATCTGCAATTACAGAAGGGAGGATTTGCGATAATTGTCTGTAATGGGTGATATGATATGATATGATATGATCGTTTATTTATATAGCACTCATACACAATATGTTTCAAAGCGCTTCAAGGCAAGGTACGGAACAAGGGAAAATACAACCACATTCTTACAGGCCATGAACAGTAAGGATGTGAAATTAACTATCATACTCGGCCTGACGACATTTCAGATAGTGCAAGAGCTAAGACATAGATAAGGAAGGGAGGGAGAGAGTGGGAAGGAAATGGAAACAGACAGGCGACTACCGTACTAGGCCTGACGACATTTCTGGTAGAGCCGGAGAAAAACAAAAGGTGAGGGAGAGGGGTGCAGAAAGGGAGGGGAGGAACAAAACAAGCGACTATCATACTAGGCCTGACGACATTTCAGATAGTGCTGGAGGGGTGGTGGGGAGGAAAAAAACAGTAATGGGAGGGTGGAGGAAACAGGCGAGGTTGCTATGATATTAGGTCCAGGGACAATTCTGATAGAGTAAGTGCATAGAAGAAAGTAAGGAGAGAAGATAGGAAAAGGGAGAAGGGAAAGGGTGAGTCTCCCACCTCCCTCTGACTGATTCCCTTCCCACTGGGTTCTTTTCTCACCTAAGTTATTTGTAGGGCGAGCTATCCGTCCTGCATTTCTTGTGCAGGGGCGCTTGACATTTGTTGGTGAGCTGCCCGAGTTGCTTCACTGGTGCAGTAAGCCTTCCTTGGGCCCAGGCCTTCTGTGACCCCAAATCTGCTGGTAGGCAGGTAGGTTTGTTAATTGTAAGTCTTTGTTCTGTTTATCGTGGGAATTCATTAATGTCTTTATCTCCTTCTTTTCAGGTGTGGATGTCTTGATGCTGGTGTGCCGGATGGAGAGGCACGTTTTCGAGGTAAGAGAAAGCGCGAAGCGCAGCGCCTTTATTGTCTTTTAAAGCTAACCTGTGTTTTCTTCTTCTTCTCCTCACAGAGCGCTGTGGTGCTGCAAGTAGATGACAGAGCGATGAAAAACAGGTCCCCAGAATCTGTTAAGGTAAGTACAGTGCTGTGCGGTTGTTTAATATTGAAAGCACACCTGAATATGTCTCTTTTCCTTTGCAGATGTTGCTGTGGTGCTCCGGATTGAAGCGTGGCGTAGTGCATTGGAATTCAGGTAAGACTAATGGAATTCCATGTTTTGGAAGCGCGTGTTGTAATATTGTTTTTTCCTTTCTCGCTATTGCAGGTCACAATGTTCGAACAGCAGTTGTGGTAGCAGTTCGCCAGAAGTCCTTAAGCTACTACTCATAGGTGAGTGATGTTTCTTCTTCTCTCAGTTCCCACAGCTTGCAGTCCAGTTGATGGATGGTGTTTTTTTCAGGTAAGGCAGAATAATCTTGTTCTTGCAGGATTACAGGAAGATGCTGAGGACCAGGAGCTGGACACGGTGAGCGTCACACTGCGGGTTGCAGAATAACTCGAAGCATGTTCTGCAGTCAGGGTGTGGTTTATATAGTCCAGGGAAAGTAGTACGAGGGAAAGTAGTTCCAGGCCTGCCACACCCAAAACACTAGACCGCATGGCTTGGTTCTTAGATCTAGACTGTGTGGGTGCTTCCATGTTGGAATTTAAAGGCCCATGTACATAAAGGGGACCTAGTTTGGACAGCCCTTCCTTCTTACAAATGAGGCTGTGCCAAAGGCGCCAGGACTAGCTCCAGGAGCAGTTTTGCAGTGGTTTTAAGGCCCTCAGGGTTCTGGTGGGAGCCTGCTTGTGGCACAACTTGTGCCCCCTCACAGTGGTCACGACAAGTTTGTTATTGGTTGTTGTTACTGTTCTATTTGTGTAGCTCTTTGCGATTGGTTGTAGTGAAAATGTGTCATGCTTTTTGGAATTCATTTTGGAAAGTATAAAAGCCACCCTTTTCTGCAGTTGTATCCTTTTGATTCCAGAACTCTCACTGTGCACATAGCAGGAGTGTGGCTGATGTGAAAGAAAGTGTTAATAATTATATATTTGAAGGTTTATTTGCATTGTTGTGTGTGTTAATTATATTAACCACTGCTATCAGGTGGTGTACATTATCATTTTTTTTAAAATTGTGTGCAAGTATTTTTATATGTATTTTTTTAACTTTCACTAACATGGTCGTACACAATTATATTTGTCAATCAATGGCATTTATATGCAGGCATTTCATTTTTCTATTCATTTTAATGATGTTGAAGGTGTATTTGATTGTATTTGTTGCAACGTCAATGCACTTTTAGCTATGCAGTACTCTTAGCTGTTTTGACTTTTCTGTGAGGCAGTACAAATGATGGTATTTTGCAAGTTCATTTTAGTCATTTATTATTTTTGTATTTTGTTGTAGCTGCATCGTTCTCATCATGCAGTGAACTTGGACAGGATGTTGGACAGTTAACTTCTGTGAACTGCCAAACCATATTCAAAACATATTGGTACTGCCTGAGATTGGAGCAGAACACATGTAGTCAGTTCATGAAAAGCTTCCTTTGTGAACATAGTCAGTTCATGAAAAGCTTCCTTTGTGAACCTTTTTAGCATTTCTGATGATTCTTCAAATGGAGTGCTCCAGTGCTGCAGGTGTTTAAAGACTCTGGATGTTGGTGGAAGCACCTTTAATATGTGCAGGTTGATTGTGCACAACCACCTCTCACGGCTCCAGTGAAGAGATAAGATTACATGTAAGTCAAAAAAGGCTGCAGTCTAGTATGGGGCAGACCATCTAGAAACATTTGAAGACGCACATCTGTGTGTCTTTTCCACAAGGTGATTGCACTTTCTCCATGTCTTTTGTGCCACAAAATATGAAAAACTTTTCTTTTTAAAAGTACTAATGTTTCTACCTGTGTGATTGTTTTCTATCATTTGTTCTCCAGGTTTACTTATCCCACCCTATTCTCTCTTGTTCTCTAAATGTACTTAACCTTCCACATCCTCTGTTCTGCAACCACCCAGTATAACAGTGTTTGTTTATTTTCACCCAGTTTCTATATCCATGTTTGTTAATTGTAGTGGTAGTTTTTATTCCAATGTACGCAGACAAGATGTTGAAAGAATGTTGAGGTTCCCAAAATGTGTGGCGGCTTGTTTGAAGGACCCCTCTGTAAACATTATCCACGCAATATGTATGTAACTTTTTCAATCTCCTTTTTGCTGTGTTGGTCCTTCACCTGGTAATATTGTCAACTGTAAGAAATTGTTTTTTGCGTACCTTGCTTTTTCATAGAGGTAAAGCTGAATCCACTCACAGCAGCTCATTTTGCAAGTTTACTTATCCCACCCTATATTCTCTTGCTGCCCACGCTTACTTACCCTACCTCTTTCATTCTATTGCAACTAACTAGTTTAATTTCCCCTGTTTATTCCTACCAAGTTTGAATATTGATGTTTATTTATTGTAGTGACAGTTTTAATACTTGCTTATATCATTGTGTTTTTTTAATCCAAGTTGGATTTATTTTCTCATTGACCCAATGATTAGTATGTGCAAATACAACAACAGTGTTGTATGCACAAATGTTGTAGTTTCTATGGTGCATGTGATGCACTGCATACAAGATATGAGGGTCATAAACATGTGTATATTAAAGTGTGTTTCTTAAAGTGTGTGTGTGTGTTCTTTAACTAATGATGTTTTCTTTGTTTACAGATAGAAGGATATTATTTTTTTTAAACATAGATAAATAACCAGGGCTACGGTATCAGGCAATGGAGTGCTGTATTCCGGAGGCGTAATTAACCGCAGCAACGACTGCGGAGGGTCGAAGCCATGAGTTTGTTGGACCATACCCACGGCTGTGGACCTCAATGTGCAAAAAAAGTATGCTGTTTGTACTGAAAAGAATATTTTTTAAGAATGATCTATTATGTATATATATGAATATATGTATAAAAACCTATGTGACCTACCTCCACAGTATAATATTGCAGTCACTTCTAAAAAAAAGTCAATGAACTCTGCATATGAGTGATGATTTATTTTAGGAAACATTTTTCAATGTTATTTAATTGTTTTTGTTTATTTATATGTGATAGGTAGTCATTAAAAGGACTGTTTTGGGGTGCACTGACTGTAGTATTTCAGCACATTTGGCATGCTCTTTTGATCATCATGTACCTTACATAACTCCTTTTAACTACCATTGCATCACTACTGATTCACTACCTGAACCTGTGCTTCAATGATCACAAAGAAACACAAGGCACAAACATTGCTAATGTACTTTCAGAGCTCAGCTTTGCCCAAAGAGCGACACAGCCTACCCACGAGAAAGGCCGAACACTTTACTGGGTGGCCGACCATAAATGCAATGCAACCATTACCTCCGCTCTTTTAGCCTTCTCTATAGACGTTAAAATCTCCCAAACCCAAAAGAATACTCTAGCACCCTAACATTAACAAGAAATGAAAAAAACATAACCACAGACAGGTTATTACCGCTAATTCTACCTACCCTAAATTCACTGCCTGGCACACTTGATCCTTCATCTCTAGTCAACGAATTCAACACAGTTATGGCCAATGCCCTAGATACTATTGCCCCATTAAAAATTTAAAACAGTAAACCCAGAGCACACCTAAATTCAGGTTTACTCCTTATCTGAAATCACTAAGACAAGAAAAATGCAAGTGCAAGTCCTCCAGGAGACTAGTACCTTCAGAGGCGAACAAAGTTCCCCTTGCTAACATATCTACAAAATACAAAACTGAAATAAAGCAAGCTAAAAAAGAAAGCTTTGACAACAGAATAATACAAGCCAAATCAGGAACTAATGAGCTCTTTACAATTCTAAAGGAATTGGAGAACCCTATCCCGGTACCTGATAACTGTGTCAAAAATAAGGTATGGTGTTCTGACATCCAGAAGGCCCTTGGTGACAAAATTGCCACCCTCCAAGTTAAAATTGATAAGAAAAAACTAAACTTACTCCCTACAACCACCCAAACTAACATACCTTGTACTACGGCCAAACCAGAACAAAGATTCAACTTCACTAAAATTTCCATACTGGAGGTTGAAAAAATAATTGTATCACTTAAACCATCAAATTTTCAAGGTGATAATTGCCCGGCTCAAATAATAAAAGATGCTTCTAGAGACTTATGACCATTTATCTCTAAACTTATCCACTCCTCATTCTCCTCAGGTTCTATACCAAGTAATCTTAAGGAATCTTGGGTCCTCCCCATCCTCAAGAAGTAATCACTGGACCTGACTATACCCACAAATTATAGGCCCATCACAACAGTGCCATTCTTACTTAAGATTTTAGATAGATAATTGCACCAACTCCCAGGCTCGCGGCAATCAGGTTTAAGACCACAGCACGGGACTGAAACAGCACTTATTGATCTTAAGACATAGTTTGATGAGCTGAGGGACCAATGAAAAACTGCCGTGCTTCTCCTTCTGGATCTCTCAGCAGCATTTGACCTGGTGGATCACAAAGTGCTTTGCAACCATCTAGAGTCAGCAGCACAATTCTTGCCACAAGCTATAGCATGGATCAAATCATTTCTAAGTGAGAGAACCATGAGGGTCTTCTCCACCTCAGCAGCTGCAGACCCCACTCCTATTACATGTGGTGTACCCCAGGGATCATGTGTCTCCCCCACCATGTATAACATTTTTACTAAGCCCCTGTTTGATGAGTTGGACCTTCTAGGTGTCACCTACACTAACTATGCAGATGACACCCCGATTCTCATCCCACTTTCTGGGAATTACAAACAGGATTTGGCCTTGGTGAATAAGATATACCTCATTATCCAGGCATGGGTGGCAAGTCATGGTCTATGCCTGAAAGATGACAAAATTGAACTCATCATACTGGGGACTACACAGAACATCAAGAAACTTAGCCAAGACTACACAACCTTTGTTATAGACGGCCATATAATTAAAGTTGTCAAGGAGGTAACAACACTAGGGACCTCATTACGAGTAGGGCTGTAGCCCTTAAATGTGGTGGTAACGATATTACCGCTGCATTTAACTGCTGCCCTATCACGAGTTGGGTGCTAAATCGGCTGTTTTACCTCCAGCTTTTTTCTGGAAGTGAAAATCCCTGTTTTCGGTGGTATTACAGCCGGCTGTATTAGCCTGCAGTATTAGCACCGGAAATTCCCCAATGGATCCAATAGACCCAATCAAGAATGGGGATTTACTGTTAAGGCCCAACCCGTGATCCAGTGGTAATACCACCGGGTCAGTCGGTGCTTGGGCTATTACAGTCGGCAGTATTACAGCCGGGAATACAGCCCATCTCGTGATGAGGCCCTAGGTTTTTACCTCAACTCTAGCCTCACTCTGGCAAAACAAGTAAACGCTATGGCATCTTCCACAGCCTATACCTGTACATTGATCAGATCAGCTAGACCTTACCTATCTACAAACAGCTGCACCACGCTGGCAAGAGCACTCGTGCTGTCCAAACTGGATTATTGTAATGCCCTCTATTTAGGGTCTAATAAATACATTACGCAAAAAATTAAAATACTGCAAAACAATGCACTTAGAGCCGCACTAGGAATTTACAAAAGAGTACAGATATCAACGACTAGAAGACAATCTAACTGGCTCTCCACAGTTGACAAAATTAAACTCAAAACTGCATCTCTAACATGCAAATGTCTTAATAACCTAGCACGAAGCTACCTAACAGAGAGATATAAAAGAAGACTTACATCCAGACCCACGAGAGCTGCCTATACGAACTGCCTATCAGTTCCCCCATTCAAAATTACCACAACCAGAGGAAATAGTTTCCCCGTAAAAGCTGCCCAAGTGTGGAACTCCCTCCCACCTACGTTAAGTACTGACCAATCATACCCACATTTTAGATTAAATATGATCAAGTGGCTTAAAGAAAACGACCTATAGTCTAGCCCTACTAGTTAGATTACCTAGCAAACAAACTGGACTTTTGACCTTCTATTGCGACTCCTTACTTGTATTTCATATGTACTACTGACTATATTGGCTCCTCAATTGTAATGCATTTGTACTACCTGCTGTATTCGTATTAATTTGCATTTTGTTGACTATATAACCTGTAATTTATAAGTGACTTGTAAGCCTAAAGTATTCTTATTCCCGCACCCTGATACCTTTGGGTCTGGCGCACGCTACAAATAAAGAAAAAAACAAACAAAGAAACTAATGTCTCTTTTGTCATTCATATTCCATAGTCAGTTTTAAAAAACAAACAACAATCCTATAGCTGTGGCTACATAAAAGGGCTGTCATTGGTGTATTGAGGATCACACTTAGGTACAGCAATGGCTGGGGGGGTTTATCCGCGGCTAACCCAAACCCATCCCACACCATTAGGTTGTTACTCGTGGGTATATCATGCAGCTGCGGCTATGGAGCAGCCACTAGCGCATTGTGCATTGTGTAGCAGCGGCTATAAAAATGTATTTAGAAAAAATATATACATGTGTGTGTGGGTAGTCCTCTTGCAATGTTTTTTTAAGATGTGTCGAGTGTAGCATTTGTAAACAGTTATTGTAACATGTTTAATACTTTTTATTCATTAATAAAACATATAAGTGTACATACCTTAAAAAGGTTAATAAATATGCAAACAACGTTAGTTAAAGACTGGTTTATTTGTGGGGGGGGGGTATTATTGTGAATTTTCTTGTTCTTTTAGTTTGAACACATGATACATCTTCTTCCTTAGCCAAATTATCTGGATTCTTACTGTCCATGATATGTCTTAAATTGTCAATTAATAGTTGTTTGAATTTTGTTAATGAATCCATGATTAGTTTTGTGGGTAGTTTTTGTGGTGCTTCTTGCTTAATTCTTTGTGACACTTGAATTACTTCTTCATCTGTTTGAACATATTTGACATTATTTTAAACAATTGAAGATGTAATACACTTAAAAATATTCGCATTGGTTGCAAAGATATTGAAAAGTAGTTAGATATACTATATCTGTTTGGTGACTGATATGTGTTCAATGACATATTATTGTCTGATTTTAGATAAATATAAAGAATGGACTCACACAATCCTGAATGTGGTGTATTTTCTTCTGATTCCCATTCTTGTGCATCTTCTTTTTAAATGTCTACTTTTGTAGGAAAATTCTCCTCCAGCCATTTCATGTAGTGTTCCATTGGGCTGTGATACAAAAAATACTGCTTGTCAACTCAGATATTATAATTAGAAATGGAGGAAGATTACATGAGGTGAGAAGGTGGAATTTCTTGTATTTACTTTCTGATAAGTTGTTTACTGTTTGTGTGGTGGGTAGCTACCTATTGGATATGAAGTACATCAGATGCAAGTCAACTGTTGAACCTATCAGAGAATGTTCTTTTTTGAGTGATTTTTATATGTACCAATAAAACTGTAGATTATATTGCATTATTATATAAAGAGTTTTTCTACATAATACATGTGTATTGCTTGTCAGTGAGGTGTGTCATGCTCCATCGATCACGCCCTTTTTGGTCCTCCTGGTCCCTGGCACGTCGGGGGTTACTCGCTGTAGTACACCCAACATGGCCGAATTCACTGAACACGGTCTATTGACCTTACGTCCATGCAGCACGTTCCATAAAGGAACCACGCCCCGCAGCTCCGCGTGTCTCTACGCTATTGTTAGCTGAGGCTAGATGTTGCAGTTCGTCTAGAACTGAGTTGCTACTCGAATTCCCGGACCCATTCCGTCTCCTTCTCCTTCCTCCCCCTTGTACCTGTATTCCATCCGCTTAGACCGCTCTCGTGTGCAGCCTTCCTTTCTGGTCTTCCTGGAGTTCTGTGGTCCCGGACGAAGAAGCTGAACGAATCCTGGAATCTGACGACGGCAGAGCGGGCTTATACAAGACACAAACAGCACGGAAGAAAACCCGACGAAGGATCCCGCAAGGCAGCAAAAACAGGTGAGAAAAAAGGAAACCTGTGACAGATTGAGACGCCACCTGATTGAATTCGACACAGACATGGAAGCGGCCATCCAGGACCTTATGCGTGGCATGCAAGAGCTGACGACCGAAGTGCAAAATTTAAAGGCAGAGAACGCCGCCTTAAAGCAATTGGTATTGTCCCGTGAATCTGCTACGAAAGAGAGTGTAATCCTGGGCGGCGTTGTTGATAAATATGATGGTTCCGCAAAGAGCCTTCGTGGATTCCTTGACTCATGTTTGGTCCACTTTACTTTCAAGCCTTATTATTTTTCTACGCCCAGGGCTAAGGTGGGCTTTATTATTTTGCATCTTTCCGGCAATGGCTTGACCTGGGTCACCCCACTGGTTAACTCTGGGGATTCTCTCCTGGATGATTGCGATGGCTTCATACAGGCCCTTAAGACCATGTTTGACCACCCAGAGCGGGTCTACAGTGCCCAGGAACATCGACTCGACTTTCAACAAGGTTCCCGGGATATGCTCACGTACGTCACATGCTTCAAACAGTTGGCTAAAGAAGCGGATTGGTCCTCTGAAGCGTGTTTTACCCTATTTTGAAGGGGGCTAAACGAAGACATCAAGGATGTACTAGCCAGAGTGGCGCGCCCAAGTTCTTATCAGGCCCTGATGGATCTTGCTCTGCAGATTGACTTTTGCATTCAGGAGAGAAAGGCAGAGAAAAAGAAAAGCAAGCTACCACTCCAGAAGAGCCCCATTGGAATAACCTCGAGCCATGAAGGTATTTCCACTTTGAGTAATGAGCCTGAACCTATGCAGCTAGGGGCATTCCGTGGACCCATATCCTCCTAAGAAAGAATGCGTAGGATCCATACCGGGTTGTGTATGTATTGTGCATCAGACAAACATTTAGAAAGAGAGTGCCCAATAGCCCCTCCACGGCGCTCGGGAAACACCAGCTCCCGATCCTAGATGGAGCACAGGTTCGGGAGAGAGATGTCTGCTCCACATCAATTCCATCCTTGAACTCTCCTGGACAAAATTCTTTGGTGATCTTACAGGCCTTTTTATCGCCATCCAAGAAGGAAACGTATCCCATCCTACCTCTGGTGGACTGTGGAGCTATGGGGATTTTCATAGACCGAGAATGGGTTCTTAAACACCATATTCCTTACGAATCCCGGACTATTATGCAACCTGTAGAAGCAATTGATGGAAGGCCCCTTTCTTCAGGACCCATAACCCTTCAGACCAAGGACGTCGAACTTGCCATAAACCACCATCGAGAAAGGATAACATTTGACATCATCAAGTTGGCCCATTACCCAATGGTATTGGGAATGCCCTGGCTTCAAAAACACAATCCGTACATCAATTGGACAGCGGGTTCCTTGTTCCTGGGCTCAGAATTTTGTATGTCCCACTGCATAATGTCAGACCTTGCTCCGACACCATCAGAAGGACCTCCTACGAATTACCAAGGTACAATCTCAGTCTCAAACATTATCCGGGTCCCGGAGATATACCAGGAATATTCTGATGTTTTCTCTTCTGCCATTGTCCAGGCGTTACCTCCCCATAGACCAGAAGAAACTGTGCTATAGAAACGGACCCTTCCGCTGTGATTCCCTTTGGAAAGATGCTCATCTTGTCCGAACCTGAAAAGAAAGCCCTTCGAGAATACCTGGATACTAATCTTGCAAATGGCACCATAAAACCCTCTAAATCCCCAGCAGCGGCCTCACTGTTTTTTGTTCCCAAGAAAGATACCAAGGAACTCAGAGCATGTCTGGATTATCGAGGTCTAAATCAATGCACCCTTAAGGATCGCTATACATTACCCTTGATCTCGGACATTCTGGAGGCAGTAAGGGGCACAGTTGTTTTCACCAAGTTGGATCTCAGGGGTGCCTACCATCTGATTCGTATTAGGGCAGGAGACGAGTGGAAAACAGCCTTTAGAACACCCTTCGGTCATTATGAATACTTGATCATGCCCTTTGGACTTGCTAATGGCCCGGCGGTATTCCAACGCTTCCTGGATAGGGTGTTCTCAGACATGGTGTTTCTTTTTGTGATTGTCTATTTGGACGACATCCTAATATTTTTTCGAAAGACATTTCCAAGCATGAAGAACATGGAAAGGCAGTGTTACAATGACTACGCGAAAACAAACTCCTGGCAAAGCCCGAGAAATGCATCTTCCATGCTTCTACTATACACTACCTAGGATTTGTCCTTAGTCAAGAAGACATCGGAATGGATCAATCCAAGGTTAAGGCTATATTATCCTGGCCAAGTCCCACCTCTGTGAAACAAATCCAGTCTTTCCTGGGCTTGGCTAATTTTTACAGGAAATTCATACCTTCCTTTTCCGAGATAGTCCAACCAATCATTGCCCTGTTAAAGAAAGACATTCCCTTCCTTTGGACCACAGCTCAAGAGGAAGCCTTCCAATGGTTGAAGACGGAGTTTACACAAGCCCCCATCCTGGCTCAACCTGATGTCAACCAACCACTCATAGTGGAGACAGATGCCTCCAGCTACGCTATTGGAGCCGTTCTCAAACAGCTATTCGGGGACAGGATGGAGCACCCCATCGCTTACCTTTCACGGACATTAACTCCCAGCGAAACCCATTACTCAGTCTTGGAAAAGGAACTGCTAGCCATCCATCAAGCCTTCACCGAGTGGCGTCATCTTCTCCTCGGATCAAAACATCCTGTCCAGGTCTGCACGGACCATCGAAACCTACAAGTACTGCAGGCCTTGGAATGTAGGAATAGCCGTCAAGCTCGGTGGGCCTTCTTCTTAGCCCAATATCAGTTCCAGATTCACCACGTTCCCGGAACACAAAATCTAATAGCTGACACACTCTCTCGACGTCCAGACTACGAACCTCCGCGAGATCGGGCATATCCCAAGATATTTCCTCATACAATATTTATAGCTCAAGCAAACAATATCCTGGAAGACATTTGCATACAAACTCAGACTTCGGAACTCTGGAAGGGTCTTTCAAAAAGGAATCCATGGGATCTGAGAACCAAGGACGGATACTTGTTTAAAAATAACAACCTGGTCATTCCCACACAGAAACTACAACAACAGATTATAAACCTCTGCCATGATACCCTTCACTCTGGTCATCGTGGCATTTCCAATACTCTCCGTCTAATACAAAGACAATTCTGGTGGCCCAGAATGAAGGCTGACGTTCAACTGTACGTTCAATCTTGTTCCGTCTGTAATCAAAACAAACATGACAACCAGAAACCAGCAGGACTCTTATTACAGCCTACTCCACCAACAAGACCTTGGGAAGTCATCGCTACAGACTTTATTGTAGAATTACCGCCATCTAGAGGGTACACCAGTATCATGGTCACTATTGACTTGTTCATTCATATGGCTCATTTTACACCTCTGTATAAGTTACCATCCTCGTCAGAACTTGCTGGAATCTTCCTGGAACACATCTTCCGACTGCATGGACTTCCTTCCAAGTTCATATCGGACAGAGGACCACAGTATATCTCCCAATTTTGGAAGCACCTCTGCAGGATACTAGGCATCCAACGAGCCCTTTCCTCAGAATATCATCCCCAAACCAATGGAGTCACAGAACGAGTAAATCAAACCCTTGAACAATACCTTCGTTGTTTCTCTACTAAGGTCCAGGAGGATAATACCAGTGGCAGAATTCGCCTACAACAATTCGGACCATTCGGCTGTTAAAACCAGCCCTTTTTTTGCAGCCATGGATTCCACCCTGCGGTATTACCTTCAGTCCTTCCGCATCCTACTCCAGTCCCAGCAGTCGACTCCTGGATCGAAACACTCATCAATATACAGAGAGAAGCCAAGGAACATCTAGAAAGGGCACAGAGCCAAACTAAGCACTATGCAAATTCGAGGAGAAGACCAGGGCCTTCTTACACCATTGGGGATAAAGTACAGTTATCTTCGAAGCTACTGCCCCGACATCTCAGACCGAATAAGTTGGCTCCTCGATATTATGGCCCTTTTCCTATAAAAGAAGTCATTAACCCGGTGGCCTTTCGACTTAAACTACCAGACTCCTGGAAGAAAATCCATCCAGTTTTTCACAAATCTCTATTGAAGCCTTACATCCAAACCACCCGGACTAACCTTAGACCCAGTCCTGTGATTGTCAATGACCAGTTAGAATATGACATTTCTCGAATATGTGACTCCAGATATAGGCGAGGACAACTTCAATACCTGTTGGAATGGAAGGGCTATCCACCCAGGGAACGTACCTGGGAACCCGTCTCAAACCTGAATTCCCCCAGATTACTCAGAAGGTTCCATCTAATACATCCAGGCAAACCCGCTGCAACAGGTTTTAGAAGGGGGCATGCTGTCATGATCCATCGATCACGCCTCTTTTGGTCCTCCTGGTCCCTGGAACGTCGGGGGTTACTCGCTGTAGTACACCCAACATGGCCGAATTCACAGAACGCGGTCTATCGACCTTACGTCCATGCAGCACGTTCCATAAAGGAACCAGGCCCCATAAATGAAACATGGAACCAATTTCAGAAGAAGAGGAATTTCATTGTTCAGAAGACTGTGGAGAATGTTAGAATTTTGAGAATGGGGTTAATAGTTCTGTAGAGGACATAGGTGATGTGTTGTCAAAACATTGGTTTACAAAGTTATTTTGGTTCTATAATATTATTTTAGACAGTGTGCTTGAAATGAGAGTTTTATGCTGCAATTGTTGAGAAATATTTTTGACAGGGAGCACAAGTTTGTTTTTCTTTATGGGAAAAGAAAATTATTCATCTAAAGAAAGAGCAAAGAGAAAGTTTTCAAGATTTTTTGAATAATATAATACAAAAAAGTAATAAAGATAAAGCGTAATTCTCTGATTGAAAATATATTATTTAGTAATATATTGGTAAAAGAACCACCCAGAGAACTTTTTAAGTTTATTGGAAAAGGAAAATCCCTTGATGCCTTTTTACCACTGCAGCCAACAAAACACTGTGTCCTGTCAGGGTGGTATAGTCATGGGTACCAGTAAGCCAATGGGATGTTATGCAATTCTTTTGGCAGGCGGAGCCGCAGCTATAACTATTGCCCTAGCCACGGATACAGCAATACCAATTCTTGAGCATTGATCATGATATTTCATGGATTTTACAGTACATAATTTTACATGTGCTTCTGAGTCCATGCTCTCATGTGTACCGTTGTGTTGTTTGAATCCTTACACCTTGTTAATATGTCTTTTTGAAACTTGGAAAATGGTATGGGTAACCGCGGCTACTGGAGGCTGACCAGACCCTTGGCTACATATGCTCCAATTGGAAGTCATACTTTATGGCTGCCTTTGGGAGCCATGCGTATGACCCTGTTGATTGTATCCACGGTTATGGCTGTTGTATTTTGGTGCAGTGATCATATTATTGTATGGATGTTTTAGTACAGATTTTTACTTGTCTTTCTGTTTAGATGTTTTCACCTCACCTTATTCTTTGGAAGAATTGTTTTGGGGTTTATTGGCTGCTATAGATTATAATAAAAATGTGTTGGACATTTTACTTGCTTGCTTTGTACAGTTCTTTTTTTGTGCTGTTGATTTCTGAAAGCTATGAAAAGGGACAGTTTTGTGAACTTTTGACATTCTGATTCCAGAACTACGAGTGTGCATATATTCTGTGTTTGGCTATTGTGAAGATCTATTCATTATTTGGAACAGCTGAAGGTCAGTGATTGTGTTTTTTTCTCTATATTTCATGTAAAATATGAATTGTTGTTTATATAAGATTAATTATGGTTAGGTTTTTATTGGTAAATTAGGTGTTTCCATATTTTACATCAGTGGCTCCTTTTACTGTGGTTTTAAGGCCCTCAGGTTCTGGTGGGAGCCTGCTTGTGGCACAACTTGTGCCCCCTCACAGTGGGCATGACAGCACTCCACCCCCCAAGGCCTCTCTCATGGTATCCATCCTGTCCGGTCCGGGTTTGGTGGTGTAATCCAGGTGAAACCTCTTAATTAGACGTGGTGCGTGAATATGTTTACTTGGTTCCCAAGTTCTGTCTTGAGGCCCGTACCCTTTCCAGTCCACTAAATAGTATAGCTTAGATCTGGTACGTTTCGAATCCAGGATGTTTTTAACTTCAAATTCAGGCTCTCCATCAAATAGCACAGGTTTTGGTGGTGTTAAAACTCGGGTTCCTGGTTGTACAGGTTTTACAAGTGACACATGGAACACCGGATGAATTTGCATGCTTGGTGGTAAGGCTAACTTGACGGCCACCGGATCTTTCACCGATTCGATGGTATAGGGTCCTAGATGTCTTGGAGAAAAGGTCCGGATACCTTTTATGGGCACATGTTTTGATGCCAAACAAACTTTGTCTCCAACTTGGTAATCGGGAGCTTTCTTTCGATGCCGGTCCGAGAATTTTTTTTGTCTGTCTTTGACTTGCAGTAAATGTTCATTTGCCCTTTTGAAGGCTTGGGCTATGCTTGTGTGTAGAATCTTTACCGCTGGCATTTCCAAGGTCGTGGCGGAGTCTAGTTCAGAGGTACGTGGATGTCTTCCGTATATTGTGTAGAACGGGCTTTGTCCCGTGCTGGTGTGTATGGAGTTATTGTATGCGTATTCCGCTATCTATAACAAGTCTTTCCAATTCTCTTCCACTTGATGCAGCATGCAACGTAGATACTGTTCTAATGTCTGGTTTGTTCTTTCTGTTTGTCCATCCGTTTGGGGGTGATGGCTAGTGGATAATCAAACATCGATTTGTGCCATGTTACAACATTTCCTCCAGAAGTTGGATACAAATTGGCTTCCACGATCTGAGATTAGGACTGAGGGGAAGTCATGTAGTTTTATAATCTGTTCAAGAAATGCTTTTGCTAGACCGGTAGTGTGAAGAATTCTTTTGAATGGAATGAAATGTGCTACTTTAGAGAACAGGTCTACAACCACCAGAATGGGTTTAAAACCTTGACAGGGAGGTAAGTCTGTAATACAACCAAGAGAAACAGTATGCCAGGGAGCCAGAGGAATATCCAGTGATTGTAGGAGGCCAGCTGGTTTCTGTTTTTTGTGATTTATTCTGTGCACATATCCCAGAGGATAGACCAAATCGAGCAAAGTCCTTATGCCAGGTTGGCCACCAATAATTCTGTTTAACCTTGGTTAGAGTTTTAGCAATTTTGGGATGGCCTTTGATCAGGCAATCGTGATACCCAGACATGACCAGTTCTTGTAGATCTTTACTTGGTAGATATAGTCGTTCCCTGAAGTAGTGTAATCCATCCAGAACCATGTGAAGTTCATTTTGGGAATTCTGCAAGATCTCGGGGTTCATTAAGGTTCGAATCTTATCTTGAAGTCCATTCAGAGTCAATGTGGTGGTGAGTCCCAGTAGTTTATCAGCTGGGATGATGGCAACAGCGTCCAGGGTTCTGTTTGTTTTCTCTTCAACACCCATTCGAGACAAGGCATCGGCCTTCCCATTCCGAAGTCCCGGTCGGTATGTTATTATGTAATCGTATTCTGCGAAGAATAGAGCCCACCGCAACTGTTGTGACGATTGGGCTTTTGCTGACTTTACGTATTGAAGGTTTCGGTGCTCTGTGATTACTGTGATGGTATGTTTGGCACCTAATAGAAACTGCCGCCAGGCTTTGAAGGCTGATTTTATTGCCAACAATTCTTTGTCTGTAATTGTATAGTTAAGTTCTGGTGGTGAGAGTTTACGTGACCAAAAGGCCACAGGGTGTAATTGGCCTGTCTCTGAATCTCTTTGAGAGAGAACTGCTCCAATAGCTACGCTGCAAGCATCAGTTTCCACTACATAGGTGAGATCAGGGCGAGGAGGTCGCAAAATTGGCGCAGAGGTGAATCTTTTCTTGAGTTCTTGAAAGGTCTGTTCCGCCTCTTCAGTCCATTGGAATTTTTTGTTATTTTTTCTCAGTAACGATGTGATTGGGTGGACTATCCATGAGAAATCTGGAATAAATCGGCAATAAAAATTCACAAAGCCGAGCATGCTTTGGGTTCCTTTAAGTGAAGAAGGTGACAGCCAATTAAGGATGGCATCTACTTTGTGTAAATCCATCTTGACTCCCTTTGGCGAGACCAAAACCGAGGAACTCAACTTCGGTGACATGGAAGGAGCATTTCTCGAGTTTAGCGTACAGTCTGTGCTGGCAAAGTTTTGCAAGGACTGAGCAAACATGTTCCATATGATCTCTTTCAGAGGGGGAATACACCAGAATGTCGTCAATATAGACCAGGGCACAGGCATCGATTAATTCCCATAATACATCATTCATGAAGTATTGAAACGCTGTTGGAGCGTTGCACAGCCCGAAAGGCATTACCTGATATTCGTACAGGCCATACTTGGTTCGAAAAGTGTTTTCCATTCACCCCCTTTCTTAACATGTACAATGTGGTATGCTCCTCTGAGGTTTAGTTTGGTGTAGATTCGGGCATCCTTGACTTGGTCCAACAGTTCCGGGATAAGGGGCAAAGGGTAGCATTTTTTTACTGTGATTTGATTAAGTGCGTGGTAATCGATGCAAGTCCTCAAATCTCCTTACTTCTTGGGTACGAAGAATAAGGGAGAGGCTGCCGGTGACTTTGATGGGCGGATAAACCCATTAGCCAGGTATACATCCATATAGGACTTCAAGTGGACATTTTCATTTTCCGTAAGTGCATAAATTCCACCACAAGGAACCTGTGCGCCAGGTATCAGGTCAATTTGACAGTCATAAGGGCTATGTGGCGGTAATGTGTTAGCTTGTTCCTTCCGAAAAGCATCTTGATATTCCTGATATGATTTTGGTAAGGTGTCCATTGGATCCGCGATCTTCGATGCTATTCCTTGAACCGATTTCAGGTTTGGCTGTGGTATAGATTTCTGGTAGCATGCGTGGGCACATTCGTCGGAAAAGGTCAGTCTCTTTGCACGCCAGTCGATGTGGGGATTGTGAGTTACTAACCATGGCATCCCTAAGATCAACCAGAACTGATGAGCTTTGCTCAGGTCAAACATGATTGCTTGTTGATGTCCATTCTGACACAGAAGGGTTAATTCTGTTGTGCATTGGGTTACTGGTCCCGAAGCAATTTCTGTACCGTCAACAGTAGTTACCTTTTCAGTTGTTGGTTTTGTGCATAAGGGAAGTCCCATTTCTTTTGCCAGATCTCAATCTATGTAATTACCAACTGCTCCACTGTCTATATATGCCTCTATGGCATGCATCCGTGACGGTCGTTGGTGATTGATCAAGGTTACTGGTAGGGCGAAATGTGAGGTCTGTGACTCATCCTTTTCGCTCAACAAGCGGACCTCTACGCTTGCCAAGCCTGGTAGTTTTCCAATTCCTTTCCATCATCTTCTTTCTCTGTAGCACCTACCCCTTTCCTTGGAGGTTTCACTGGGCATTATTTGAGGAAGTGCTCCGATTTACCGCAGTATAGGAATAACTGCAGCTCTCTCCTCTTGTCTCTTTCACCCTTGGTTAAAGGGGATTGTACTCCTCCAATCTGCATGGGTTCTGTGGTATTTTTTGATGGACGTTGAACATTATCTTTTGAACGCATGTACATGGCACTATTTTCGAGTCTACTTCGGTCTGTTCTTTGATCCTGTAATTTGTGGTCCAACTGAACTACCAGATTGATAAACTCTGCACAGTCTTTAGGTGGGTCTACCACTTGAGCAAGGACATCCTTCATGTCTCCTCATAGGCCCCAATGAAACAACGTGGTTCTTTCATCTTCAGGCCACCCCGCTTCTACAACCAGTCTATTAAAGGTGGCAATATAAGTCAGCAAATCTTGATTCCCTTGGCGGAGGGACAGGAGTTTCTTATCAAGAGCTTGTCCATGCAAGTGCCGCGCAAATAACTTTTCCATCTCCTGTTGAAAACCCCTGAAGTTCTGCAGTAATGGGTCATCCCGTCTCACTAAAGGTACCGACCAGTCTGCAGCACTTCCACTCAAATATGATAACACGAACGCCACCCTCGCCTTGTCATTTGGGAAAGCCCCAGGCCTACAAAGAAAATGGAGGCGGCACTGGTTCATGAATGTTGCGTACCTTCTGGGGTCTCCATTAAACTGTTCTGGTGGTGCCAGGGGTACTGGCCTCGGCAACATTATCTGTACTGGATTGACTGATGATGGTGTAACAATGGATGGGACGAATCCGGGCAATGGAGCCCGCCCCACCTATTTTTGTAGTAGCTGTTTGCTAAGTTCATCAGTACAGTCTTTCGTGACTATTAACTCACGTTTTAAGGCATTGGTTTCCTTCCGGGCTGCGTGTACCTCGGTGCGTAATTGTCCCAAAAGCTGGGCTAACTGATCAGTTTCAGATGTCTCCATTATGCCCAGGTGGGTAAGGTTTAAAGGCGTCAAGTTCTGTTATGCTCACCTGATATCCCTGGCGGCATCTGGAAGGCTCTGAGATCTGGAACCCTGGATGCATAGTTGCCCAGTACTGAATAATTAATCTGCAATTACAGAAGGGAGGATTTGCGATAATTGTCTGTAATGGGTGATATGATATGATATGATATGATCGTTTATTTATATAGCACTCATACACAATATGTTTCAAAGCGCTTCAAGGCAAGGTACGGAACAAGGGAAAATACAACCACATTCTTACAGGCCATGAACAGTAAGGATGTGAAATTAACTATCATACTCGGCCTGACGACATTTCAGATAGTGCAAGAGCTAAGACATAGATAAGGAAGGGAGGGAGAGAGTGGGAAGGAAATGGAAACAGACAGGCGACTACCGTACTAGGCCTGACGACATTTCTGGTAGAGCCGGAGAAAAACAAAAGGTGAGGGAGAGGGGTGCAGAAAGGGAGGGGAGGAACAAAACAAGCGACTATCATACTAGGCCTGACGACATTTCAGATAGTGCTGGAGGGGTGGTGGGGAGGAAAAAAACAGTAATGGGAGGGTGGAGGAAACAGGCGAGGTTGCTATGATATTAGGTCCAGGGACAATTCTGATAGAGTAAGTGCATAGAAGAAAGTAAGGAGAGAAGATAGGAAAAGGGAGAAGGGAAAGGGTGAGTCTCCCACCTCCCTCTGACTGATTCCCTTCCCACTGGGTTCTTTTCTCACCTAAGTTATTTGTAGGGTGAGCTATCCGTCCTGCATTTCTTGTGCAGGGGCGCTTGACATTTGTTGGTGAGCTGCCCGAGTTGCTTCACTGGTGCAGTAAGCCTTCCTTGGGCCCAGGCCTTCTGTGACCCCAAATCTGCTGGTAGGCAGGTAGGTTTGTTAATTGTAAGTCTTTGTTCTGTTTATCGTGGGAATTCATTAATGTCTTTATCTCCTTCTTTTCAGGTGTGGATGTCTTGATGCTGGTGTGCCGGATGGAGAGGCACGTTTTCGAGGTAAGAGAAAGCGCGAAGCGCAGCGCCTTTATTGTCTTTTAAAGCTAACCTGTGTTTTCTTCTTCTTCTCCTCACAGAGCGCTGTGGTGCTGCAAGTAGATGACAGAGCGATGAAAAACAGGTCCCCAGAATCTGTTAAGGTAAGTACAGTGCTGTGCGGTTGTTTAATATTGAAAGCACACCTGAATATGTCTCTTTTCCTTTGCAGATGTTGCTGTGGTGCTCCGGATTGAAGCGTGGCGTAGCGCATTGGAATTCAGGTAAGACTAATGGAATTCCATGTTTTGGAAGCGCGTGTTGTAATATTGTTTTTTCCTTTCTCGCTATTGCAGGTCACAATGTTCGAACAGCAGTTGTGGTAGCAGTTCGCCAGAAGTCCTTAAGCTACTACTCATAGGTGAGTGATGTTTCTTCTTCTCTCAGTTCCCACAGCTTGCAGCCCAGTTGATGGATGGTGTTTTTTTCAGGTAAGGCAGAATAATCTTGTTCTTGCAGGATTACAGGAAGATGCTGAGGACCAGGAGCTGGACACGGTGAGCGTCACACTGCGGGTTGCAGAATAACTCGAAGCATGTTCTGCAGTCAGGGTGTGGTTTATATAGTCCAGGGAAAGTAGTACGAGGGAAAGTAGTTCCAGGCCTGCCACACCCAAAACACTAGACCGCATGGCTTGGTTCTTAGATCTAGACTGTGTGGGTGCTTCCATGTTGGAATTTAAAGGCCCATGTACATAAAGGGGACCTAGTTTGGACAGCCCTTCCTTCTTACAAATGAGGCTGTGCCAAAGGCGCCAGGACTAGCTCCAGGAGCAGTTTTGCAGTGGTTTTAAGGCCCACAGGGTTCTGGTGGGAGCCTGCTTGTGGCACAACTTGTGCCCCCTCACAGTGGTCACGACAAGTTTGTTATTGGTTGTCGTTACTGTTCTATTTGTGTAGCTCTTTGCGATTGGTTGTAGTGAAAATGTGTCATGCTTTTTGGAATTCATTTTGGAAAGTATAAAAGCCACCCTTTTCTGCAGTTGTATCCTTTTGATTCCAGAACTCTCACTGTGCACATAGCAGGAGTGTGGCTGATGTGAAAGAAAGTGTTAATATTTATATATTTGAAGGTTTATTTGCATTGTTGTGTGTGTTAATTATATTAACCACTGCTATCAGGTGGTGTACATTATCATTTTTTTTAAAATTGTGTGCAAGTATTTTTATATGTATTTTTTTAACTTTCACTAACATGGTCGTACACAATTATATTTGTCAATCAATGGCATTTATATGCAGGCATTTCATTTTTCTATTCATTTTAATGATGTTGAAGGTGTATTTGATTGTATTTGTTGCAACGTCAATGCACTTTTAGCTATGCAGTACTCTTAGCTGTTTTGACTTTTCTGTGAGGCAGTACAAATGATGGTATTTTGCAAGTTCATTTTAGTCATTTATTATTTTTGTATTTTGTTGTAGCTGCATCGTTCTCATCATGCAGTGAACTTGGACAGGATGTTGGACAGTTAACTTCTGTGAACTGCCAAACCATATTCAAAACATATTGGTACTGCCTGAGATTGGAGCAGAACACATGTAGTCAGTTCATGAAAAGCTGCCTTTGTGAACATAGTCAGTTCATGAAAAGCTTCCTTTGTGAACCTTTTTAGCATTTCTGATGATTCTTCAAATGGAGTGCTCCAGTGCTGCAGGTGTTTAAAGACTCTGGATGTTGGTGGAAGCACCTTTAATATGTGCAGGTTGATTGTGCACAACCACCTCTCACGGCTCCAGTGAAGAGATAAGATTACATGTAAGTCAAAAAAGGCTGCAGTCTAGTATGGGGCAGACCATCTAGAAACATTTGAAGACACACATCTGTGTGTCTTTTCCACAAGGTGATTGCACTTTCTCCATGTCTTTTGTGCCACAAAATATGAAAAACTTTTCTTTTTAAAAGTACTAATGTTTCTACCTGTGTGATTGTTTTCTATCATTTGTTCTCCAGGTTTACTTATCCCACCCTATTCTCTCTTGTTCTCTAAATGTACTTAACCTTCCACATCCTCTGTTCTGCAACCACCCAGTATAACAGTGTTTGTTTATTCTCACCCAGTTTCTATATCCATGTTTGTTAATTGTAGTGGTAGTTTTTATTCCAATGTACGCAGACAAGAAAGAATGTTGAGGTTCCTAAAATGTGTGGCTGCTTGTTTGAAGGACATTATCCACGCAATATGTATGTAACTTTTTCAATCTTCTTTTTGCTGTGTTGGTCCTTCACCTGGTAATATTGTCAACTGTAAGAAATTGTTTTTTGCGTACCTTGCTTTTTCATAGAGGTAAAGCTGAATCCACTCACAGCAGCTCATTTTGCAAGTTTACTTATCCCACCCTATATTCTCTTGCTGCCCACTCTTACTTACCCTACCTCTTTCATTCTATTGCAACTAACTTGTTTAATTTCCCCTGTTTATTCCTACCAAGTTTGAATATTGATGTTTATTTATTGTAGTGACAGTTTTAATACTTGCTTATATCATTGTGTTTTTTTAATCCAAGTTGGATTTATTTTCTCATTGACCCAATGATTAGTATGTGCAAATACAACAACAGTGTTGTATGCACAAATGTTGTAGTTTTTATGGTGCATGTGATGCACTGCATACAAGATATGAGGGTCATAAGCATGTGTATATTTAAGTGTGTTTCTTAAAGTGTGTGTGTGTGTTCTTTAACTAATGATGTTTTCTTTGTTTACAGATAGAAGGATATTATTTTTTTTAAACATAGATAAATAACCAGGGCTACGGTATCAGGCAATGGAGTGCTGTATTCCGTAGACGTAATTAACCGCAGCAACGACTGCGGAGGGTCGAAGCCATGAGTTTGTTGTACCATACCCACGGCTATGGACCTCAATGTGCAAAAAAGTATGCTGTTTGTACTGAAAAGAATATTTTTTAAGAATGATCTATTATGTATATATATGAATATATGTATAAAAACCTATGTGACCTACCTCCACAGTATAATATTGCAGTCACTTCTAAAAAAAAAGTCAATGAACTCTGCATATGAGTGATGATTTATTTTAGGAAACATTTTTCAATGTTATTTAATTGTTTTTGTTTATTTATATGTGATAAGTAGCCATTAAAAGGACTGTTTTGGGGTGCACTGACTGTAGTATTTCTGCACATTTGACATGCTCTTTTGATCATCATGTACCTTACATAACTCCTTTTAACTACCATTGCATCACTACTGATTCACTACCTGAACCTGTGCTTCAATGATCACAAAGAAACACAAGGCACAAACATTGCTAATGTACTTTCAGAGCTCAGCTTTGCCCAAAGAGCGACACAGCCTACCCACAAGAAAGGCCGAACACTTTACTGGGTGGCTGACCATAAATGCAATGCAACCATTACCTCCGCTCTTTTAGCCTTCTCTATAGACGTTAAAATCTCTCAAACCCAAAAGAATACTCTAGCACCCCAACATTAACAAGAAATGAAAAAAACATAACCACAGACAGGTTATTACCGCTAATTCTACCTACCCTAACTGCCTGGCACACTTGATCCCTCATCTCTAGTCAACGAATTCAACACAGTTATGGCCAATGCCCTAGATACTATTGCCCCATTAAAAATTTAAAACAGTAAACCCAGAGCACACCTAAATGCAGGTTTACTCCTTATCTGAAATCACTAAGACAAGAAAAATGCAAGTGCAAGTCCTCCAGGAGACTAGTACCTTCGGAGGCGAACAAAGTTCCCCTTGCTAACATATCTACAAAATACAAAACTGAAATAAAGCAAGCTAAAAAAGAAAGCTTTGACAACAGAATAATGCAAGCCAAATCAGGAACTAATGAGCTCTTTACAATTCTAAAGGAATTGGAGAACCCTATCCCGGTACCTGATAACTGTGTCAAAAATAAGGTATGGTGTTCTGACATCCAGAAGGCCCTTGGTGACAAAATTGCCACCCTCCCAGTTAAAATTGATAAGAAAAAACTAAACTTACTCCCTACAACCACCCAAACTAACATACCTTGTACTATGGCCAAACCAGAACAAAGATTCAACTTCACTAAAATTTCCATACTGGAGGTTGAAAAAATAATTGTATCACTTAAACCATCAAATTTTCAAGGTGATAATTGCCCGGCTCAAATAATAAAAGATGCTTCTAGAGACTTATGACCATTTATCTCTAAACTTATCTACTCCTCATTCTCCTCAGGTTCTATACCAAGTAATCTTAAGGAATCTTGGGTCCTCCCCATCCTCAAGAAGTAATCACTGGACCTGACTATACCCACAAATTATAGGCCCATCACAACAGTGCCATTCTTACTTAAGATTTTAGATAGATAATTGCACCAACTCCCAGGCTCGCGGCAATCAGGTTTAAGACCACAGTACGGGACTGAAACAGCACTTATTGATCTTAAGACATAGTTTGATGAGCTGAGGGACCAATGAAAAACTGCCCTGCTTCTCCTTCTGGATCTCTCAGCAGCATTTGACCTGGTGGATCACAAAGTGCTTTGCAACCATTTAGAGTCAGCAGCACACTTCTTGCCACAAGCTATAGCATGGATCAAATCATTTCTAAGTGAGAAAACCATGAGGGTCTTCTCCACCTCAGCAGCTGCAGACCCCACTCCTATTACATGTGGTGTACCCCAGGGATCATGTGTCTCCCCCACCATGTATAACATTTTTACTAAGCCCCTGTTTGATGAGTTGGACCTTCTAGGTGTCACCTACACTAACTATGCAGATGACACCCCGATTCTCATCCCACTTTCTGGGAATTACAAACAGGATTTGGCCTTGGTGAATAAGATATACCTCATTATCCAGGCATGGATGGCAAGTCATGGTCTATGCCTGAAAGATGACAAAATTGAACCCATCATACTGGGGACTACACAGAACATCAAGAAACTTAGCCAAGACTACACAACCTTTGTCATAGACGGCCACACAATTAAAGTTGTCAAGGAGGTAACAACACTAGGGACCTCATTACGAGTAGGGCTGTAGCCCTTAAATGTGGTGGTAACGATATTACCGCTGCATTTAACTGCTGGCCCTATCACGAGTTGGGTGCTAAATCGGCTGTTTGACCTCCAGAGTACAGATATCAACGACTAGAAGACAATCTAACTGGCTCTCCACAGTTGACAAAATTAAACTCAAAACTGCATCTCTAACATGCAAATGTCTTAATAACCTAGCACCAAGCTACCTAACAGAGAGATATAAAAGAAGACTTACATCCAGACCCACGAGAGCTGCCTTTACGAACTGCCTATCAGTTCCCCCATTCAAAATTACCACAACCAGAGGAAATAGTTTCCCCGTAAAAGCTGCCCAAGTGTGGAACTCCCTCCCAACTACGTTAAGTACTGACCAATCATACCCACATTTTAGATTAAATATGATCAAGTGGCTTAAAGAAAACGACCTATAGTCTAGCCCTACTAGTTAGTTTACCTAGCAAATAAACTGGACTTTTGACCTTCTATTGCGACTCCTTACTTGTATTTCATATGTACTACTGACTATATTGGCTCCTCAATTGTAATGCATTTGTACTACCTGCTGTATTCGTATTAATTTGCATTTTGTTGACTATATAACCTGTAATTTATAAGTGACTTGTAAGCCTAAAGTATTCTTGTTCCCGCACCCTGATACCTTTGGGTCTGGCGCACGCTACAAATAAAGAAAAAAACAAAGAAACATACTACTGTCTCTTTTGTCATTCATATTCCATAGTCAGTTTTAAAAAACAAACAAAAATCCTATAGCTGTGGCTGCATAAAAGGGCTGTCATTGGTGTATTGAGGATCACACTTAGGTACAGCAATGGCTGGGGGGGTTTATCCGCGGCTAACCCAAACCCATCCCACACCATTAGGTTGTTACTCGTGGGTATATCATGCAGCTGCGGCTATGGAGCAGCCACTAGCGCATTGTGCATTGTGTAGCCGCGGCTATAAAAATGTATTGAGAAAAAATATATACATGTGTGTGGGTAGTCCTCTTGCAATGTTTTTTTAAGATGTGTCGAGTGTAGCATTTGTAAACAGTTATTGTAACATGTTTAATACTTTTTATTCATTAATAAAACATATAAGTATACATACCTTAAAAAGGTTAATAAATATGCAAACAACGTTAGTTAAAGACTGGTTTATTTGTGGGGAGCGGGGTATTATTGTGAATTTTCTTGTTCTTTTAGTTTGAACACATGATACATCTTCTTCCTTAGTCAAATTATCTGGATTCTTACTGTCCATGATATGTCTTAAATTGTCAATTAATTGTTGTTTGAATTTTGTTAATGAATCCATGATTAGTTGTGTGGGTAGTTTTTGTTGTGGTGCTTCTTGTTTAATTCTTTGTGACACTTGAATTACTTCTTCATCTGTTTGAACATATTTGACATTATTTTAAACAATTGAAGATGTAATACACTTAAAAATATTCGCGTTGGTTGCAAAGATATTGAAAAGTAGTTAGATATACTATATCTGTTTGGTGACTGATATGTGTTCAATGACATATTATTGTCTGATTTTAGATAAATATAAAGAATGGACTCACACAATCCTGAATGTGGTGTATTTTCTTCTGATTCCCATTCTTGTGCATCTTCTTTTTAAATGTCTACTTTTGTAGGAAAATTCTCCTCCAGCCATTCCATGTAGTGTTCCATTGGGCTGTGATACAAAAAATACTGCTTGTCAACTCAGATATTATAATTAGAAATGGAGGAAGATTACATGAGGTGAGAAGGTGGAATTTCTTGTATTTACTTTCTGATTAGTTGTTTACTGTTTGTTTGGTGGGTAGCTGCCTATAGGATGTGAAGTACATCAGATGCAAGTCAACTGTTGAACCTATCAGAGAATGTTCTTTTTTGAGTGATTTTTATATGTACCAATAAAACTGTAGATTATATTGCATTGTTATATAAAGAGTTTTTCTACATAATACATTTGTATTGCTTGTCAGTGAGGTGTGTCATGCTCCATCGATCACGCCCTTTTTGGTCTCCTGGTCCCTGGCACGTCGGGGGTTACTCGCTGTAGTACACCCAACATGGCCGAATTCACTGAACACTGTCTATCGACCTTACGTCCATGCAGCACGTTCCATAAAGGAACCACGCCCCCGCAGCTGCGCGCATCTCTATGCTATGGTTAGCTGAGGCTAGATGTCGCAGTTCGTCTAGAACTGAGTTGCTACTCGAATTCCCGGACCCATTCCGTCTCCTTCTCCTTCCTCCCCCTTGTACCTGTATTCCATCCGCTCAGACCGCTCTCGTGTGCGGCCTTCCTTCCTGCTCTTCCTGGAGTTCTGTGGTCCCGGACGAAGAAGCTGAACGAATCCTGCAATCTGACGATGGCCGAGCAGGCTTATACAAGACCCAAACAGCACGGAAGAAAACCCGGCGAAGGATCCCGCAAGGCAGCAAAAACAGGTGACAAAAAAGGAAACCTGTGACAGATTGAGACGCCACCTGATTGAATTCGACACAGACATGGAAGCGGCCATCCAGGACCTTATGCGTGGCATGCAAGAGCTGACGACCGAAGTGCAAAATTTAAAGGCAGAGAACGCCGCCTTAAAGCAATTGGTATTGTCCCGTGAATCTGCTACGAAAGAGAGTGTAATCCTGGGCGGCGTTGTTGATAAATATGATGGTTCCGCAAAGAGCCTTCGTGGATTCCTTGACTCATGTTTGGTCCACTTTACTTTCAAGCCTTATTATTTTTCTACGCCCAGGGCTAAGGTGGGCTTTATTATTTCGCATCTTTCCGGCAATGGCTTGACCTGGGCCACCCCACTGGTTAACTCTGGGGATTCTCTCCTGGATGTTTATGATGGCTTCATACAGGCCCTTAAGACCATGTTTGACCACCCAGAGCAGGTCTACAGTGCCCAGGAACGTCGACTCGACTTTCAACAAGGTTCCCGGGATATGCTCACGTACGTCACACGCTACAAACAGATGGCTAAAGAAGCGGATTGGTCCTCTGAAGCTTGTTTTACCCTATTTTGAAGGGGGCTAAACGAAGACATCAAGGATGTACTAGCCAGAGTGGCACGCCCAAGTTCTTATCAGGCCCTGATGGATCTTGCTCTGCAGATTGACTTTTGCATTCAGGAGAGAAAGGCAGAGAAAAAGAAAAGGAAGCTACCACTCCAGAAGAGCCCCATTGGAATAACCTCGAGCCATGAAGGTATTTCCACTTTGAGTAACGAGCCTGAACCTATGCAGCTAGGGGCATTCCGTGGACCCATATCCTCCTAAGAAAGAATGCGTAGGATCCATACCGGGTTGTGTATGTATTGTGCATCAGACAAACATTTAGTAAGAGAGTGCCCAATAGCCCCTCCACGGCGCTCGGGAAACACCAGCTCCCGATCCTAGATGGAGCACAGGTTCGGGAGAGAGATGTCTGCTCCACATCAATTCCATCCTTGAACTCTCCTGGACAAAATTCTTTGGTGATCTTACAGGCCTTTTTATCGCCATCCAAGAAGGAAACGTATCCCATCCTTGCACTGGTGGACTGTGGAGCTATGGGGATTTTCATAGACCGAGAATGGGTTCTTAAACACCATATTCCTTACGAATCCCGGACTATTATGCAACCTGTAGAAGCAATTGATGGAAGGCCCCTTTCTTCAGGACCCATAACCCTTTAGACCAAGGACGTCGAACTTGCCATAAACCACCATCGAGAAAGGATAACATTTGACATCATCAAGTTGGCCCATTACCCAATGGTATTGGGAATGCCCTGGCTTCAAAAACACAATACGTACATCAATTGGACAGCGGGTTCCTTGTTCCTGGGCTCAGAATTTTGTATGTCCCACTGCATAATGTCAGACCTTGCTCCGACACCATCAGAAGGACCTCCTACGAATTACCAAGGTACAATCTCAGTCTCAAACAGTATCCGGGTCCCGGAGATATACCAGGAATATTCTGATGTTTTCTCTTCTGCCATTGTCCAGGCGTTACCTCCCCATAGACCAGAAGACTGTGCTATAGAAACGGACCCTTCCGCTGTGATTCCCTTTGGAAAGATGTTCATCTTGTCCGAACCTGATAAGAAAGCCCTTCGAGAATACCTGGATACTAATCTTGCAAATGGCACCATAAGACCCTCTAAATCCCCAGTAGCGGCCTCACTGTTTTTTGTTCCCAAGAAAGATACCAAGGAACTCAGACCATGTCTGGATTATCGAGGTCTAAATCAATGCACCCTTAAGGATCGCTATCCATTACCCTTGATCTCGGACATTCTGGAGGCAGTAAGGGGCACAGTTGTTTTCACCAAGTTGGATCTCAGGGGTGCCTACCATCTGATTCGTATTAGGGCAGGAGACGAGTGGAAAGCAGCCTTTAAAACACCCTTCGGTCATTATGAATACTTGGTCATGCCCTTTGGACTTGCTAATGCCCCGGCGGTATTCCAACGCTTCCTGGATAGGGTGTTCTCAGACATGCTGTTTCTTTTTGTGATTGTCTATTTGGACGACATCCTAATATTTTTTCGAAAGACATTTCCAAGCACGAAGAACATGGAAAAGCAGTGTTACAATGACTACGCAAAAACAAACTCCTGGCAAAGCCCGAGAAATGCATCTTCCATGCTTCTACTATACACTACCTAGGATTTGTCCTTAGTCAAGAAGACATCGGAATGGATCAATCCAAGGTTAAGGCTATATTATCCTGGCCAAGTCCCACCTCTGTGAAACAAATCCAGTCTTTCCTGGGCTTGGCTAATTTCTACAGGAAATTCATACCTTCCTTTTCCGAGATAGTCCAACCAATCATTTCCCTGTTAAAGAAAGACATTGCCTTCCTTTGGACCACAGCTCAAGAGGAAGCCTTCCAATGGTTGAAGACGGAGTTTACACAAGCCCCCATCCTGGCTCAACCTGATGTCAACCAACCACTCATAGTGGAGACAGATGCCTCCAGCTACGCTATTGGAGCCGTTCTCAAACAGCTATTCGGGGACAGGATGGAGCACCCCATCGCTTACCTTTCACGGACATTAACTCCCAGCGAAACCCATTACTCGGTCTTGGAAAAGGAACTGCTAGCCATCCATCAAGCCTTCACCGAGTGGCGTCATCTTCTCCTTGGATCAAAACATCCTGTCCAGGTCTGCACGGACCATCGAAACCTACAAGTACTGCAGGCCTTGGAATGTAGGAATAGCCGTCAAGCTCGGTGGGCCTTCTTCTTAGCCCAATATCAGTTCCAGATTCACCACGTTCCCGGAACACAAAATCTAATAGCTGACGCACTCTCTCGACGTCCAGTCTACGAACCTCTGGGAGATCGGGCATATCCCAAGATATTTCCTCATACAATATTTATAGCTCAAGCAAACATCTCCTGGAAGACATTTGCATACAAACTCAGACTTCGGAACTCTGGAAGGGTCTTTCAAAAAGGAATCCATGGGATCTGAGAACCAAGGATACTAGGAATCCAACGAGCCCTCTCCTCAGAATATCATCCCCAAACCAATGGAGTCACAGAACGAGTAAATCAAACCCTTGAACAATACCTTCGTTGTTTCTCTACTAAGGTCCAGGAGGATTGGTCGCTTCTAATACCAGTGGCAGAATTCGCCTACAACAATTCGGACCATTCGGCTGTTAAAACCAGCCCTTTTTTTGCAGCCATGGATTCCACCCTGCGGTATTACCTTCAGTCCTTCTGCATCCTACTCCAGTTCCAACAGTCGACTCCTGGATCGAAACACTCATCAATATACAGAGAGAAGCCAAGGAACATCTAGAAAGGGCACAGAGCCAAACTAAGCACTATGCAGATTCGAGGAGAAGACCAGGGCCTTCTTACACCATTGGGGATAAAGTACGGTTATCTTCGAAGCTACTGCCCCGACATCTCAGACCGAATAAGTTGGCTCCTCGATATTATGGCCCTTTTCCTATAAAAGAAGTCATTAACCCGGTGGCCTTTCAACTTAAACTACCAGACTCCTGGAAGAAAATCCATCCAGTTTTTCACAAATCTCTATTGAAGCCTTACATCCAAACCACCCGGACTAACCTTAGACCCAGTCCTGTGATTGTCAATGACCAGTTAGAATATGAAGTTTCTCGAATATGTGACTTCAGATATAGGCGAGGACAACTTCAATACCTGTTGGAATGGAAGGGCTATCCACCCAGTGAACGTACCTGGGAACCCGTTCCAAACCTGAATTCCCCCAGATTACTCAGAAGGTTCCATCTAATACATCCAGGCAAACCCGCTGCAACAAGTTTTAGAAGGGGGCATGCTGTCATGATCCATCGATCACGCCCCTTTTGGTCCTCCTGGTCCCTGGCATGTCGGGGGTTACTCGCTGTAGTACACCCAAAATGGCCGAATTCACAGAACGCGGTCTATCGACCTTACGTCCATGCAGCACGTTCCATAAAGGAACCACGCCCCCATAAATGAAACATGGAACCAATTTCAGAAGAAGAGGAATTTCATTGTTCAGAAGACTGTGGAGAATGTTAGAATTTTGAGAATGGGGTTAATAGTTCTGTAGAGGACATAGGTGATGTGTTGTCAAAACATTGGTTTACAAAGTTATTTTGGTTCTATAATATTATTTTAGACAGTGTGCTTGAAATGAGAGTTTTATGCTGCAATTGTTGAGAAATATTTTTGACAGGGAGCACAAGTTTGTTTTTCTTTATGGGAAAAGAAAATTATTCATCTAAACAAAGAGCAAAGAGAAAGTTTTCAAGATTTTTTGAATAATATAATACAAAAAAGTAATAAAGATGAAGCGTAATTCTCTGATTGAAAATATATTATTTAGTAATATATTGGTAAAAGAACCACCCAGAGAACTTTTTAAGTTTATTGGAAAAGGAAAATCCCTTGATGCCTTTTTACCACTGCAGCCAACAAAACACTGTGTCCTGTCAGGGTGGTATAGTCATGGGTACCAGTAAGCCAATGGGATGTTTGCAATTCTTTTGGCAGGCGGAGCCGCAGCTATAACTATTGCCCTAGCCACGGATATAGCAATACCAATTCTTGAGCATTGATCATGATATTTCATGGATTTTACAGTACATAATTTTACATGTGCTTCTGAGTCCATGCTCTCATGTGTACCGTTGTGTTGTTTGAATCCTTACACCTTGTTAATATGTCTTTTTGAAACTTGGAAAATGATATGGGTAACCGCGGCTACTGGAGGTTGACCAGACCCGTGGCTACATATGCTCCAATTGGAAGTCATACTTTATGGCTGCCTTTGGGAGCCATGCGTATGACCCTGTTGATTGTATCCACGGTTATGGCTGTTGTATTTTGGTGCAGTGATCATATTATTGTATGGATGTTTTAGTACAGATTTTTACTTGTCTTTCTGTTTAGATGTTTTCACCTCACCTTATTCTTTGGAAGAATTGTTTTGGGGTTTATTGGCTGCTATAGATTATAATAAAAATGTGTTGGACATTTTACTTGCTTGCTTTGTACAGTCCTTTTTTTGTGCTGTTGATTTCTGAAAGCTATGAAAAGGGACAGTTTTGTGAACTTTTGACATTCTGATTCCAGAACTACGAGTGTGCATATATTCTGTGTTTGGCTATTGTGAAGATCTATTCATTATTTGGAACAGCTGAAGGTCAGTGATTGTGTTTTTTTCTCTATATTTCATGTAAAATATGAATTGTTGTTTATATAAGATTAATTATGGTTAGGTTTTTATTGGTAAATTAGGTGTTTCCATATTTTACATCAGTGTTTTCAGGAGAGTGATCAAGCAGTAGCACATATTATGCTATGGTTATGTGTGAGAAAAAATATATTTACAATTAAAGGTTGTTTCTCACTGACATTGGAAGATATGAAATTAATGAGGGTGCCTAAGAAACCCCAGCTTACTAGGAAAGTTCATTTCAACTGGCAAGTATGCAGTGAACATTTCTTCAATTGAGGAGTGGTTTGAAAATTGTACTCTGAAGTTATGTCTAGAGTATGCCAGGTATTACTGAAGTATTTTGGTGTTTCAGGAAGAATACACCAGGTAAATGGTTTCTGAGAAATTATGAAGCAAAGTGAAGAAGGTGAATTCATAGTGGCTATGTGGCTAAGGCCTCAGGCCTCATAGTTTGCGTTTCAGATTTTCTGCAGTAATCCATCAAATGTGTTTGCCTCTTTTTATATAGGTATGACCTTGCAAATCACATGGTTTATGCATATCTTTCTCTTAATATGTGCATGCTTTATCATGATGTGTTAGGTTATGAAAGAAATGGTTACTGTGGCATACAGGATTAGCTAACTTTTCATTTAGGCTTATCCTCCAAAAAATGTACTTTGCCAACCACAGATATATCACAACCTGAAAAACTCAGTGACCGCCTAGTGAAAGTCTACTTTTCTCATTTCATATATGCTATATGAGATGCTCAATACCATCCAACATTACTCAAGCACTTAGAGCAGAGGTTGACATGCAACATTTTTTATACTGTAGTACTTCCACCCTTATCTAATTGTTGCATTATGTGCTCAGCTATGTACAGTTTCCTCACCAACAATATTTGTGAAATTGAGTCTGACATTTTGGTCACACATCTGAAAGTAGATTCCATCACTGCATTGTATGTAGAACAATATGGGTACTATAATGTTCAGCACCAATGCATGCACAAGTCTAACCTATTTGTATGCACAAGTCTAACCTATTTGTAAGACAAAACAAAAACAGTGGTAGTAATTTATAAATAATAATCAACAAGCATATCTGGCAGTTTCACAATTTACTTGGAAATGTGCTCTGGAATGGCAGGAATCTATTTGGGTTTCATCCTATGTAATCACATATGTTGTTACACAATGCACAGAAATAGGGAGATGTAAAATGAATAGGGGTACAGAGTAATTTCTATAATTAAACAAGCAACATACGTGTCCCATTGAAATATATTGCAGCTGTGTTTTTGTTTTGAAGTTGGATATCAATCTCTTTCCTATGACCCTATATTTGTAACTCCTTTTATTTCAGATTTGTGGAAGTTGTTTAATGTTGCCTTAAATATGACAAGTCTTATGATGGAGTGAAGCTGATCAATGCTAACTTGGTTATGATGTTGGTAAATGTTATTTTCTCTATTTGTGGTCATTTCTGGATTCTCCATCTGGTAGGTTTCCAGTGAACCTGTCTTCTCTTTCAAAGTGGTTTTGGAACTGTACTCTGAAGTTATGTTTACAGTATGGTCAGAATGTTTAAAGAAATGTTCACTGGGTTGGCAGCAAGGGCATTATTCATGAGGTTCACTAGGGTAGCTTTTTGGGGCTGCCCAGGGCACTAAGCTATTCAACCCCTACTGAAAGTGGGGATGGGCAGTGGAGGGAGGACATACATGGTGATATCTTTTGTAGAGCAGCACTAGTAGCAATTAGTTTGTAAGTGAAATGAAGGATAGCAGGTCAGGCCATTGGTCAGGCCAAAAAGGTGCAGTGCTTGTCTTTGGACGTCCTTTGATGAGGACGCCTAAGGAGGACTGTTTAAATATGTAGTGGGAGGAGCAAGTGTGTGGCGGGGCACAGTCACGTGATCAGCAGTCTACTCAATGCTGTCTGTCTGGAGCTGGCCTTCATTCCTTAAGTAGAGGTTTGAAAGGTGTAAAAACTGGAGCTTGGTGTAGCAAGTGCATTACCTTGCAGCTCTCCTCCCTCACTACCTTCCTAATGAATTGAGGACTCACCAGAGAGGCATGAATGGTAGGTTTGTACATCAAACCAAAGATGTGTAACAGATTATCATGCAACACCTTTATGAATGTGAATTAACAAGTTATGCTAATTTATACTCTGTTTACTGTGCTCAGGACTAAGATGCCTACTTTGCACCTTCAGTTTATAGTGATCAATGAATGTAGGGAGAGAAGACCATGTACCCTTCTAATTTCTGGTGAAGGAATGCTTTTTGTCTAATACGCTGACATACCATTTTTAGATTAGCCTCATATGATTGAAGAAATTGTGTGAAGGATTGCATGCAGTGTAAATAAGATGAGCAAATAATAGGTTTAATCAGTGGCAACTGAATGCTCAGTTTGTGATGCATTTTCAATTTTCATAGTACATTTTCAAGATGCTAAGCCTAAATGAAACCTGAGCTAATTATGTAGATCATAGTAACCATTTGTTGTACAGCCTTAGAATTCATGATAAGGGATGTACATGCAAAGTGAAATGTATGCACCAACTTTGGGATTTGCCAGGTCACATCTACGGAAGAAGAAGCAAGGATATATTAGTAGCTCCCTTTATGTCTCATTTGTGGAAGTGTTTGAATGTAGATTTAAATATGACAAGTCCTATGTTGGAATGCTGCTGATGAATGCTACTGATGAATGCTAGTTTGATTATAATGTTTTCAAATGGTACTTATTTTGGGAAACATATTTTTCTCACACATAAACATAACATGTACTACTGCTTGAACACAACTGAAAGCAAAGATCATGAGGCTCAAATCCTGTGCCAGCACATATAATTCCTGACATGGTTTGTGTGGCTGTTGTTTGCAAAAAGAACAACATTAATTTTTGCAACAGTAGTATTCGCTAACTTATAGATTTATTGTGGGTTTTCAGGTAAACTTGGTACAAAAGTCAGATGTATTCAGACATATATTTAATATTTAAAGTTGTCCAGTTGAGGGTTTATCTTCCTCTTTTTAATCATAGAGTTGTTCATCGATATAAAGATAAGTTACCTCTTGGGTCTTTATTGGAGTAATTTACTTAGTGAGGTTATATTGATTATCCTCATGAGTAGATGTCTTGCGTCCTCTTTGGTCTTTTGTCCTCTTAGGTCTTCGAATAGTTGTCTAATGCCCTCTACACAGGTTTTACCACTCTAGTTGGGTGGCTCACCAGGAAGGATTGAGTAGTCTCTTGTGGGTGAGTTCATTAGAAGATATACTGATAGACTGAGGTAATAGTAATTGTAAAATATAGGATCCACAGGAGTTTGTGGATAGATTAGGTAGAATTAAAGGTGGGATTCCCCTTCTAAAGTGATCAATCCTTCGGGTGTATTGTGCTATTGGATTAAAATTGTTCCAGCTTGCAAGTGTGTTAGAGCAAACACTGATCCTGCTTGAACACTCTTAAGAAAACATTAAAATAGAATTTGGAGAAACCTACTTCCCAAGTAATACCTATAAACGGTATTAACTTACAAACCTAAATATACCAAATACATTTTATATAAACAACTATTCATATTACACATTCAGAATATTAAAAACACAATCACTGACCTTCATCATCCCAAACGTTTTCTAAGATGCCATCAAGCAGGCATCACCAGCGTGCCAGTAGGAAGAATCATGTGCAGGGAAGTAAAGTTTTACAATATAATATTTTTAGAACTATTGGTTTCAAATATGTAGATACAAATACTGCAGGTAATACAACAACGACTGTTATTGATAATACTTTTGAAAATTTGCAATTTCAAAAAGGAGATGTGACAACTGAACAAATCAATGGAACCTAGAATGTTTTTAGTTAAAGTAATAAAATAAAAAATGTATCAAATCCATTAGTAGTAAGTAAACAAAGATGTGCTAACAATTTGAAACAGAAGAATAAAGATACATATAGGAAAATGTACCACTCTTGAGTTTTTACAAATCTTTGGAGAATTGTGAAACCAAAATCTAGATATGTTGCAAGTTTTTTTGCAAAAGAAAAAAAGTAGAAGTAATCATTTGACAAGCTTTTAATATGAAAAGAACATTGTTCATTTTTGTATTGAATAAACTTAAGAAATTACTTAAGGTGACTACACCATTCCATAGAAATATAGAAACAGTTCATGTACTTACATGTGGCAACTTTTGTGATGTATTTGGCAGAGAGCGGAAACACACTTCTTATACAGAAAGATTTATTAATGAGGAGAGTTACATTCAAGGAAAGAATGTGCGTCTTGGTATTGATGAGAGTTGGCATAGCTATACAGTCCAAAACTGTATGATTTAAAAAGAAAAAAGAAGGAATGCTAAGGTGTGATAATACAGAAATTTTAAGTTTAGCTCAGTTTAGAATAAACCTAAAAAGCACAGTGAGATATGTAGTTGCAATTTTTTGTGCAATATTGACATGTTTTCTTGTAAAGACTTAAAGACATTTTTGCAAGTTTTTCACAAAAATAATAATGTTCAAAGACAGATCAAGATGCGACAGAGAATAAATGACTTAGTTAAACTCTATGGGCCTCATTACGACCTGGGCAGTATGTGTTTAACGGCGCTGGCAAAGGTGCAGGGCCGTTAAACCCATACCACCCTATTACGAGGTCCACTTGCGGGACCCGCTCTGGAAGTCTGGTTTTACAAGACGTCCTGAGCGGGTCCCGCGAGGGGACCAGGGAGCTAACAACGGGTCCATTATTGATGGGCCCGTTGTTAGCTCCCTCCCCATTCCCATTGAGCCCTATGGGGGCTTGAATGGGAATGGGGATGGTCCATGTCCCCTGAATGGGGAAATACTGGGCCCTTCAAAGTCGGAATGGCCCGGTATTTCCCCATTCAGGGACCACGTACCCGGACCCGAGTTTGGAGGCAGCCATGCCCATGGGCCTCATTACGACTTTTGAGGTGCTGCATCCAAAATCGTGTCCGGGTTCCCTGAATGGAGAAATATCAGGCCATTCCGAGTATGGAGGGCCCGGTATTTCCTCCTTCAGGGAACCCAGGCCCGGTCCTTCCCCATTCCCATTGAGCCCTCATAGGGCCCTCATAGGGCTCAATGGGAATGGGGAGGGAGTTAACAACAGGCCTGTTATGAACGGGCCCGTTGTTAGCTCCCTGGTCCCCTTGCGGGACCCGCTATGGACGTCTGGAAAAACCAGATGTCCAGAGTGGGTCCCGCGAGGGGACCTCGTAATAGTGCAGAGTGGGTTTAATGGCACCGGCACCATTACCGGCCCGGTAAACCCATTCCGCACAAGTTGTAATGAGGCCCAATGTCTACAAACATAAAGTGCCTCACTTATGTCAAATCGTTCTTCTACAAACAAATACAAATAAAGTTATTTCCAAACCTTTTCTACACTTGGTTAAATTTTCTCCTGAATGTACACTAGTTGCACTTGAGACTTATAAAAAGTGTGTTGACAATATACACAAACATTGTCAGGTCTTTCAGTAGAAAACAACTCAAACATTGCAATGCTTTTTTTATACTGTTGAAAAATCAGATCCTTTGAGAGCATAAGATCATCATTTCCACTTCCTGTAAGTGTTTAATCTATGTACACATACTCTTTTAAATGTATCATATTCATCATTTGCAGTGTTCAAACTAAAATATCTACAGTTCTAGTCAGAAGTGTTTGATTCAAAATTGCAAGAGACAAACCTGGGTGTTTTGCACTCATTTGTGTTGGGTTTTAAAATCAAACAAGTATTCCTGCAAGACGTGTCTTCAATGATATGGTAGAGCCAGACAAGTATTGAACATGTTTGAAGTGATTGAATGGCAAACTGTTCATCCTTTTCAAGTTATTGTTAAATTGTAAACAATGATGTCAAACTTGGCTATGAAATCATTAGTGCAGGCTGTGAGAGGCAATGTCTATTTAGCTCCCGATTTCATAGAAAATGGGCCTTATTACAAGTTTGGCGGTCCGGTAACAATGGTGCTGGTAAGCTACTGGCACCGTTGTTACTGGACAGGCAAACTATGAGTTCTGTGAGCGGGTGCCTTTCTTCCCACCAGTTCTGACCTGGCGGGTAGACCGGCACCCGCGAGCAGACCTCGACGGATGCACCGGCACCATTCGTGAATGGTGCTGGTGCATCCGGTCTCCCCATTGAGTCCAATGGCACTCAAATGGGAATGGGGAGTAATAATTACCGGCACCTGGCAATGGGGATTTACCGGGTCCACTGGGGCTGTAATGCCCCGGGAAGCCCCCCTTGCCGGATGCCAGTAAATTCATGACTGTATATTTACCGGCACGGCTACCACCAGGGTCATAATGACCCCAACTGTCTAAACTCTAGGAGTGAAGCATGACATTGCAGATTCTTTGTTTGTTTTAGTAAATGGTGTTGCCACTAAAGATAAAAACATTTGGCAAAGGTTTACAGATAATGGAAAAGTGAAAACTGCATTGGTGTTTCTATTGGAGCACAATGATTTATACAAAGGTAGTCTGACTGTACCAGACTTGTCTATGTTTGAAGTTGAGTCAACAAACAAAAGCGGTGAAGTTCAGTTCCAACGTCTATCTGTTGCAGAAGGGAATAGTTTGTGTGAAAATTACACTATTCATCCTCTGCACTCATGTGAAGTCATGGGCGACAGTTTAGAATTGTATCAAATTGAAGCAATGAAAGGTGCACCAATCAGCACCTGGGAAAAGATGTTAGAAGCTTGTTGTTTCCCTATGCCTTTTCCTACTGGTACAGGAGGCAGATTGGATGATCAGAAGGTTCCAATCTCTTCTTCAGGATATCATTGTAAAAGAATGTATTCTGAATATTCCCGATTCCGCACCAACACTGAATATATTTTTCACTTATTGTATGAAAGTGAATTTCCAACATTATGTTTTGCTGTTGCTCAAACACTTCAGACCACAATTAGATTTCAATACCTTTTTGTATGTGAGATGCCACAACAGGTGAAAGAAAAAAAATGAAGTTTTTGGAGGGTAAACTTATGAATATTCTAGCTACAATGAGAGGAACCAAGGAACATTGTTATAGGAGACACTCCTAGGTTAGATGTATGATCAGAAACTTGGGCTCTCCAACTTCGTTTGTGACTTTAAGTAGTGCTGAGTATGGCTGTAATGATCTTGCAGAGTGGATTTTTGAAACTAATCCACGGAAAGAAAACATAGAACACATGACACCAGGAGAATTGTGTTCCATGGACCCTGTAAGTGATTGTGGTTCTTTCATCACAGATTTTTAGCCATGTTGCACTTTATATTTAATAAAGAAAATGGTCCTTTAGTCTCTGTGTAAAGTCTCTTTTGGAGGAAAGAGTACCAGGCGCATGGGGCTCCACATGTACATATGCTGGTGTGGATTAAAGATGCTCCTCAGTTTGGGAAAGAAAGTGATGGCTGTGTGATGGAGTTCATAGACAAATATGTCACTTGTTCCCTTCCTGCTCAGCATGTGAATGCTGATCTATGGAACAAAGTGGAAAGATTTCAAAGGCTCTCGTGTGTACTGTCAGAGAAAATACAACCATAAAGACAAGTACTTCACTCAGCACAGATTTGGCTTTCCAAGGCCTGTGACACCAGTTGGTCCAGTGAATAGTTTGGTGTCATCCGTTCGACACCATGTTACTGTTAAGTCAAATACCTATAATTTAAAAAGGGATAAGGAATGCCAATTTATTAATGTTTACAATCCTGCCATTGCTCAGCTTTGGAATGCAAATATTGATGCTCTTTATATTGCTGACGATACATAAGCTGTTGCTCATTGTGTTACAGAATACATGACAAAAGCTGTAAAAATCAATGCAGCTGAGGTATGGGGGGCAGATTTATCAGCAGATAAAGGTCTTAGTCAGAAACTTCTATGCGTTGGTCTGAAGATGTTCTGACATATAGAGTGTGGTAGCTAGGAAGCTGCAGATAAGCAAATTAGTAAGCACGGGGCCTGGTTAAGTCTTACCCCACCTAGTACTAGAAATCAAGTATGAAGCATCTGAGTGCAATTCAGCAGCAAGTTGAAACAGTATCTGACAGTACAGAGATTCTAGAAACCATTGTGATTGATATTTATTATCCAAATCAATCTGTACAGTTGGAGAATCTTTGTCTATAGGAAGAAGCAGAACACTACTCATATCAAAATATTGAAGTAAACAGTAAACAGAGGACGGTTAAAATACATGGATGTACTGGTTGTCTAGTGAGACATGAGATGGCAAGTCTCATCAAATGGTCTTGCCAAACTGCAGTGAAAAAGGACTTATTTCATTTTTATCTTTTGCAGTTGTTCTTCCCATGGCGTTCAGTGAGTGATTTGATTAGAAGTTTTGAAAACTTTGAATAATAATTTTTTGTTAAGAAAAAGCTTAATTACATATACAAAAATGTGAGCATTACTTGGAGTTACTGGAGAAAGAACTAGATAAAAAAGGAACCTTTGTCAGCTGAATTGGCAAAAGGGATTCCAGAGGGAAGTCAAGATTCTACAGGAGGATGCAAAATGTGCTTGGTGAGCATATTATTCAAACTGATATTAAGCTTGTAGAGTCAAATGGTTTTTACAGCCTAAAAAACAGCTATTAGGCGAACTGGATCTGTAAACATGGATGTCTTCTTATTTGCAATGTGTTAGGTGCTGCTAAGGGATGACCGGATCACTCAGACTGCAGAGTGGTTCAGGAACTGGAAAAAGATTTGGATGGTTCTAGTCATTCAGTCCTGCGCACCTTTAGGTATATTCTTGTGGCAAAGTCAAATGAATTACTTCAAGTATTTGTCAAACAGAAATCCTTTAATTTCCTTTTAAGAGTAAGTTCAAAATGTTTTTGATTTCCCTCGACACGTGTTTCCTCAAGTTCATTGGTTCATCAGGAGGGTGTGTTACATTTCATTTCTTCAACACGATTTGGTTAAAAATGTATTATCTTTCATACATTGTACTATTCTCTTAATATTTGTCTCAATATGTCTATACGCAGAGGTGTGCCTCTTCTTTTAAGTTCAGAGGGTTTGAGGATTTCTAACATTCTTTTTCTAATTGCTTTTTATGGTTCGTATGGTCGCGCAGTAGTCTTTAAATAATGAGAACAAGCTTCTGGGATGGCGGTATGCCTTCCATCTTTCCGTTGGGTTTACACAGGGCTGATTTTAAGCTTGCCATGGAAGAAGTAGAACGTGCAATGCAACAAACTAAATTTGCAGATGCAAATTATGATTAAATAGCTAGTAAACTTAATATAGAGCAAAGCACAGTTTATTATAAAAAAGATAGGTTCTTACATGGTTTAGAGCATGACAAGCATGAGTGTTCTTGTGTCAATAACAAACCTGTGTTGTTGTATGTTAGTGGACAAGCAGGAACAGGTACATCTTATTTTAATTCATGTAATATGTCCCAACAGATTTAGCAGCAATCAATGTAGGTGGTGTTACTTTGAATTGACTGTTGATGCTACCAGTGGAGCATGACAACAAACTAGAGTATCAAAAACGTGTATGAAGTGCAGCACAAGAAGTAGGAAAGGTTCTTAGAAAATGGAATTCCTTGATTGTAGATGACATAAACATGGGGCCACATTACAACTCTGGTGGTAACCTGCCGGTGCTACCGGCGGATTGCCACCAGACTTGTAACACTCTTTCTGCCACCTGAGATCCCAGTGCCACAGGTACATTACAAGTCCTGGTGACCTGGGATATCAGGTGGTGCAAAGTGTTAGTCCACATTCCCATAGAGGGAATGGGAACATGGAAGCACCTGCACCATTGCTAACAGTGCTGGTGCTGCTGCGAAAACTCTTCGGCACATGCCATCACGCCCAGCAAGTCAGACCAGCCAGGCGCAACGGCCCCCACCCACAGAGTTGTAGTGTATGGTGCGAACGGCACCCTTATTTCCGGACTGCCACACCTTTAATGAGGCGCACCATGTCTAAATTGATGTTAGCTTGCATTCACTTGTGCATGCAAGAGGTTTCAAAGACTGACTACAATGTTTTTTTTTTGGAGGTAAACGTGTACTTGTTTTTGGGGACTTGTTACAACTAACTCCTGTTAAAGGTCAACCATTTTTAAAAATGCTGACATCTATTGATAGTCAAAAAAGTATAGGAAGTATTGGTAATTTTAGCCTTAGGAATTTTTTTGAATGCCAGGAACTTACCATTAATATGAGGCAATCTGCAGACTTAGAGTATGCAAAGATTCTTAATAGGATTTGGGTAGGTGTTCTTGAGGAGAATGTGAAAGCAAGCTTAAAGAAAATATTGATTTCTTATATATTTCATGCAGATTGCAGTCCATTTGATGTCATTTTGACTATTCCGGAAAGAAACATTTCTTGTGTTGATTTGATGTGCACACTTGCAGAGTGTAACATGTTTAACTGTACAATGCTACTGTGAGAGAAGCAAAATATTGTGGAGATAAAATTGTGCATTGTTTTAGATGGCATATGTTATGCCATTAGAGTTGGATAAGAGAGCAAAAGCTTGATTAGTTCAACATGAGAATTACATTTCTAAAACAGCCGGTCTAGAAGCCGTTTTAAAACTGTGCATCAATGCACGAGTAATGTTAAAGAGGAACTTGAATGTAGAAATTGTTCTAGTCAATGAAGCGATGGGCAGAGTGATTTCATTTCAAGCTTTGCCTTACAGTTCAAATATTGAACAAGTTGAAGTAAAGTTTGATTGTGTAGAAGAAACTCATTTGATTTCTCGGAACTCTGCACGTTTCCTGCTTTATAATGATAGCTTTGTGAAAAGAGCACAATATCCATTGTGCGCTACAAATGCAATTGCTATTCATAAATCAGAAGGGTTGACTTTAGAAGCAGCACTTATTGACAGTGGTCATACAGCATTTAAAGGAGGAATGTCATATGTAGCTCCGTCATATGTGAAAATGAAAATTTTGAATACATTTTGATGAAAGAAAAGTGACAGCTGACATTTTTTGCATCAAAGAATATAATAGGTTACGTGTACTTTATGTTCCTCACCTGAATTTTATACCTGTACCTGCTAAGCACTTAGCCAGGAATCATAAGGGGTCAATGAAACTACATTTAACTGAAATAATTCCTCTTGAGACTATAAAACAACAGAATCTACCAGAGTTGGAGAGTTATTCAACTATGACATACTCTCATTGCAGATTTAGTAATGAAACAGGAGTTGAATGCTATTCTAATGCATCTTTGTGTATGTTATTTCAAATGACACCATTGATTTCAGAAATAGCTTCCACAGCAGACAAGCAGCTATCTGTGGAACTTTCATTTCTTAAAATATCTGCAGATGAAAAACCACACAGTACACATTCGGCAATGTCAATCCCAAATGTAGTAGCTATAGCAAGTGGAAATCAACAATTTTCTCAAAATACACAGGAAGATATTCAAGAAGGTTTAATGACTGTATTTTATTTCTTAGTGCAGGAAACTGTTAGTGTAGAATGATATGTAGGAATTAGTTACGAGTACAATCATATCTGTCCACAATGTAATAAATATTACACTATTTAGGATATTTCTGAAAGACTTGTATATCTTCCTATCCATGATCAGAAAAGTGTACATTTTTCTGATCTTCTATCTAGAGCATTGCATGCCATGCAATGCAGTGACTGTGGTTGTAATTTAAAATCTACACTGCAAAATCTAGTTTTTAATACTTATGTATTGATTATGTTTCAAAGATACAATGTAGATGGTAGGAAAATGTACGTCACTAATGAATTTTGTAAATAGTCAAGTTTATATTAGTGAGTTAAGATGTGTGTAATTATTTTACAAGAGGGGGCATCCATTCACTGTGGATATTTCACAACATGGGTGTGTATAGAAGTAAATTGGCTTGTTTGTAATCACTCTGTAGTCACACACCAAGCTAGATTGCCAAAGGGTTTAAATAATGCATATTTATTGTTGTTAGATCCAACCTTTTTAAAACATATGTTTTATATTTTTTGTGAATATAAACATACAAAATTAAAGTTTTTAATGGAAGAATAGAAAAAAAAGATGGATTGTTACTAGGATGTATTTTAAAAACTGTATGAAATACGTGTAGAGATCATATTCTGAAGTGTATATAAATAAGAAAAGAAAACAGAATTCTGCAATCTTCTACTTCTGTTTCATTATGTAAAACAGTGTTTATTTTAATATGTACAAGTGTTCCCTATAAGTGTTAGGTTACATACATGTTTGCATCTACATTATTTTGAGTGTTAGGGATTGTAGAAGGTCATGCCTGTTTACATATGAACAAGTAAATGGTACGATACAAAAACAAACAAACATACAATATTTGTAACATAAATGACATCTAACTACTAATAAAAGTGTTAAGGAAGGATTTAGATATACTGTGTTTACTTGTCATGTGTGTAGGTAGCCAAAATAAGGACACACACAACATTTTAAAAAGTATTCTGATTCAATCAAAAAATGAAAACAGCTTACCTTAAGCAATAGTTTATTCAATGGTTAAAGATATTTTAATTGCAGTTTGGAAGTTTTCAGAAAAATTGTACAATGCATAGTATCATTACACTGTGGACGGTTTTTGTTTTTTAGTAGTTTATACACAATTGACATTAGTTTCTTAAGTGTGTAGGTGGCCAAAAGAAGGAAGCACACCAAATCAAAAAAGAACTATTATAATATCAATGTAGAGATAATTATTAGATTTTAAAATGAAGTATAATTTCATAAGTTAAAGTATTCCACTATCTGTGCAAACAGAAGTTTAAATAACAATTCCCAGTTTAAAAGAAATGTAAATATGATGTGTACATTTTGAAATGTCATTATTAACTTTACATGGGTGGAGATGGCCAAACAAAGGACACACACAGATTTCACAAGAAGTATGCAAACATATTTGTTAGGTTCTTAGTGTAGTTTTGGTAATTGTTAATATGTTTACACAAACAAAGGTTTTACTTGAAATATTTTTATGACTATACTTTAAAATTATTTATACTCAAAAAAGTGACAATGTTAGCATGTCTTCATATATTTATTTGTAAAACTGAAGACATACTTAGGTTATATGTCTTGGTTTCCTGGTCGAGGTTGCACAAATTAATCTGCAAATGTGTCATCCTATAATATTAAATAATGTGTGTACAGTATTGAAACATATTTTCATTCTAGTAAAATGCCTTTATAGGTGCACAAACTATAGGTAAATCATATGCTATGACTGCCACAACTCGAAAACACGCAAATATGTTTATTTGGAAATTGGGAAGCCTACCAATGGTGGAAGTCAAATACATATGCTACTTAGGATTTATAATTGTAGGAGCAAAGCATCATGAACATTTGAAAGTGCGTCTAGATGAAAAAATATGTACATGTTCCCCTACTTCATAAGAAGAAAGCTATGTAAATACTCATTAAGTGAATTTATTGAGTTCTATAAAATCAAAGTCTCACCAACTATGTGTGAGATTTGTTGTATATTAGGGACCAGAACTGTTTTGACATTCATGAGGCCCGGATCCTCAAGAGGGATTTGGGACTCCCTAATGCATTACTGATTAGTGTCATTAGACTGGAATTGGGGCAGACTTCTTGATGGGTACAATATACCAGAAGGAGTCTCTCCCTATTGGGCATCCTGGAGTGAGGAGGAATATCTGCACAGGCATTCTATGTAATGGCTCAAACTTTATGTGCTGTAACTCCATACTTAAAGAATTTTAAAAGACGCTGTGACAGAATGAGGAACGATATAAAGCTGTCAAGTGTAGAATCCGATGCACAACTGAAGACAAAGTTCAAAAGATGGGATGGAATGATGGCTATAGAAGATTTGTGTAGTCTGAAGTTTTATTCTGGGAAGAAGCATGTTTTCCTTCCAACTACATAATTATAATAAGAAACACTTACCTAAGTTTCAGACTGCAAGGTCTTCCTACCCTGCAATATATTGGCCCAAAGATGGGCATCCCGAAGGGTATGAGGAATTGCAGAGCATGTAACACAGGGGTTGAGGAAAGTATTTTCCATTTTGTAATGAACTGTCAACATTTTTGGGACTTAAGAATTTTATGTTTTGAAAGATTTTATTTACTCATCACAGGTGTTAGCTCAGAACCTATGGCACAGGCGTATGACCACCCCGCAAATGTCACTCATCGTAGTCTTAGCTAGGATATTAGAGGGGATTTTTTCAGAATTGGATAAGGTAGTAGAACGAGAGTTTATGGATCTAGTGTCATCGGAGGACGTCTAATTGGAGTTGGTGGATCTCCAGGAAATGACAAATGTTTTTCTATGTAGTTACAATATATGTCTGATGTGCCTATGCTTGTCAGTGGAGTCATAGTGCTCAGAATGTTTGAGGATAATTTCATTTTCATATTAACTGGAATTTGATTTGTTTTTATAACTTATTTGGAGTGCTAGTGTCACTTTAGGTCTGTGGATAATTTTTATGTTATGTTATTTATATCATTTCAAAAATGGGGTCATGAGATATCAACCTAGGGTGCCCTGCGCCCAATCTTAAAAATGCATTGCATGCCCTTGAAGGTACACAGTTATACCCCTTCTCCGTTATAATAAATACGTTTAAAAAAAAACATCATCACACATTGGCAGCACCACTTTAGAAAGAAAAAATTGCGGAGCTGTTGTTACAAGTAAGTATTTTAGTTTTTAATGTAACACATGATAGCCCTTAGTTGAGACATGTGTTTCAGCAAATGCTATGCCTTTTTCAATCAGGGCTGTTACAAAATAAATGTATGGATTTTGAGGTTTCAAACAATAGAACATAAACAAAATATACACTATATGGCAGCCCACACATTCCCCATAAACATTGGGATCATTGGTAAATCACAAATAAAACCATGAAACGAGAACAGCATTCATAAAATGATGAATCAGCATTGACAAAATCATTGTTTTATCACAGAGAAATGGGAGGGAGAGTTGGGTGGATGTTTGGGAAATGAGAAAGATTGAAAAGAAATCTTTTCTCCATTTTTTTTCATTCTTTCAATGTTGCCCACTGTATATTTTAAAAAATGGATGGGCTAGTAGACATGGATTTTAACCATGCACATTGGTATTTTTGAACACTAACCAACCACTAGCTATGGCCTTTGTTGCTGGGCAGGGACCCCAGCCTTTGTCATGGCCAAGTCCAAGGCCTACATTGTTTTTAAGGTAATCAAAGTTTTCACAAGCTAACTAATACATGATGTTATGTCTTATTCCAATATTGATGTAATCAGTTAACAACATAAAATAGTGTGTCAGTCAGTAAAAACATATATTATATGAGGTACCCCTTTGGCCAATGTCTATTTCACCTCTATAGTAGGGATCCACGCTGGTTTAGTACTAGTGTTGTGCTGAGTAGGCTGAGTGTGGGGTTAACCACTATTATTTTGTGTGGGCCTGTAGAGCAGCAGCAATTGCCCTATACCTTTAAATTGGAATAGTTGGATCTTTCTACTGGATATTCTGGATCTCCGTTCAAGCACCACTAACCTGTTCACTCTTCCCCTCCTTTGGCAATGCACAACATCATCTGAAGGTGAGAATAATGATTTTCAAATTTCCCTGTTGGTAAACAATCCATTCATCTTCTTTGTCTATGCTACAGGGAATCACCTATTGGTCTGCACTCGGCCAAGTCTAGCTACAACAGTCACTCAATTGGTTTTTATTCTATAGAATATGTATATGTTCATGTTACAGGTATTTAAAACAACAATCAATACTGTACCTATATGATAAGTTCAGAGGCAGATTCCTCAGAAGCAATGCTCATATGTACTTGTTAATTTAATTAATATCATCCCAAAAATGCAAAGTTCACCTTTCTAATATGACATATTACATCCCATTAAAAGAAAAATCGCAATACAATAATCATGTTTCCCTATGTATACACAAGAGTTTCTATGTTTCCAAATCAATGTATATACCTCCTATCTGCTAGTCCACATGGTAGATAATGTTAACATGTCAGGTGTATATTCTAACGTCAATTCCCACTTAGCCAAATGTTTTCTCTTCTATTGAAAGTATGCTTTTTCACACAATCAATATTTTTGTTACCGTGATATCCCCTTATGTATATCTCTTCACACTCTACATGTTTCAGTTTCTCGCATTTCGTATTCAGAACTTTCATCAGGAGTAAACAATGTGCAACTGTGCCAATATACAATTATTTTCAGGAGTGTTCAACATATATCAAACAAATACTTCCATTGTTTCTTCTTAAAAACAGACCATTCCTATTGGAACAATTAGTAGAAATAGAATTTACAGGCTGAAATTACTGTATCAAGATTTAACTTTACAGAATTGTGGGCACTTCTGAAAGCGGCTGTCCTATGAAGATATAATAGAGCACTTTTTGGACTTGGTGTTTTTTGGCACCCGTTGTTCGAAACTCACAATACACTGATCACACTGTGTATGTATTTAACAAACATTTGGCTACACGTTTATTATTCTTTTCAACATCATAGTCAGTGATATAATGTTTTAAATTTAGCCCTGTAAACATAGTGATCACCAATTAGGTGCTTCCTATCATATTAATTTCATTTTACACATTAAAATGAAAAAAAAAAGTTATTTTAGACACACGTTAATAGGGACTTGAAAATCAACTCATGTTAACCATCAAAAACTTAAGTTTACCCTTTATATTTGTTGTAGTCATTAGCTCAACTTCCCAATGGATGTTCGGTTTGTTAATGGTATGTTCACTCTTGAGGCTAACAACGTTTGTTGCGTTACTTCCTTATTACTTGGATATTGTTTTAATTTCTCAGCGCATTTTTGGTTATTTCAGTTTGTTTCTTGTGGAGCGGATTGCTGCACTTGCAATGTTGGGAAGAGAAGACATGCGATGAGAGGAGTAGTAGCTGTGTTTCTAAACACAGGAGGAATATGATTACCCCGTGACTGATGGGGAGGGGGAACCTCCCATTGCTTTTTAAACACCCATCCATGGGTCATGGCCATGCTTGTTCAATTTAGTTTGTGCAGGAGGCTGGTTGCCCCAAGTGGATTGAGAAATGAGGCAGGGCCATCTGCGAAGGTACTGAGCGCAAAGGAAAGGGAGACAGGGCCTCTGGCGGAAGTGCCCATGGATGCAGAGTTTGAAGTTGAAGAACAGGACATGCTGATGGGGCACCAAAATGTAAGGTTGTTATTCTTGTAGGATGATGAGGATGTTGCCTGGAGGAGCCCCTCAGAGTGGTGGTTCATGTCATGATGGGTGGCATTGCTAAGGAGTAAGTAGTGAACACCCAGAAAGGTTAGGGTGCGAAGGAAGAGGATGTCCTTCAGGATGTCAACGGCATGCGATGGTGCTATACCAGGTGATAGTCCTAGCTAGCAGAGAACATCTAAAAGAATGGACTAAGGGGGTGCTGATGGAGGATCCCTGCTCTGCACCAACCATTGATGAGGAGGCAAGGGAGGCACACAACTGGTTGTGCCTGAGTTTACACAGAACCCATGGGTCTGGGTGATGAGGCATGCAGGCACTCATCCCGTATGCCTATCAGTGGGGGGGGGGGACTTCATGGGAGTTGCGAATCCAATGGAGAGCCATATGAAGCAGACCTATCCATCCCTTCTCTAGTTTGTAGTGGGGGAAAGAAATCAGGAAGTAATGGGAGAGATACAGAAAATCTCCCCAGACACAAGAGTGGCATCCACAGGCCAAGGTCCATGACCTGTTGGATCTTGTTAGCTAATAATAATTGCTGCACCCTGAACTGTGGCCACAGCTGAAGGCCCAATGGGCCCTGGAGAAGATATAGCATAACAAAAGGGTCTATGTTAGAACTACAAACTTTTTGACCTTGAGTAAAAATACTGATTTTCTCTGACCAATTTATTTTAACTGCAAAATGCAGTGGAGACCCCTGGCACTGCTCCTTTCCTACCCTCGACCCCACCTTACTCTGAACCTAACCACACACACCCATCTACCTGTTTCAGGTAAAATAAAGTGGTGAGTATCTATCAAAATATTTTAAATACACAGAAAACATTCTAAGTTAAGGCAGAGTTAAGAGGACCTGATTTATCAGAATAAAGAACAGGAATTTTGTCAGGTTTGGTTAGTAACAACCATCTTAACACAGAGTCCGCCCCATTAGTCAGCACATGTGCACATTGATGAGATCATATCAGGTATCCACAATGGGATCAACATTGACAGCATGGGAGACATATATGGGGGGACCCAGAGAAAAGACGTTCATCACTTTCCCTGATCTCCAAGATTTTGGTTGGTTGAATTGGATCGTCATGACAATTTTTTACCTAATAACAAGGGAAGTGGACATTCCTGTAGTATTACATTGAACCAAACAAGCTCATGCACATGTAAAAAATCCACTCTGAAAAGGTGTGACTACCTCGAGTACTAACACAAAACAAACATACTGCAAAATGAACTGACAAGGTGCGAGTTCTCACATGATGGCTTTTGCTCTGTTGCTGTACATCTCAGCTGATTTGAAAAGACTGTGGGGACGCCCAGCCGAAACAGAGTACGGTCTCAGGTCCTCCTTGCATTAAAGATCCATTCAGTAAGGTGAAGAGGCCAGTTGCAGATCTTCAGCGTGGGAGCCAGGCCACAAACTGAACCAAACAGGCTGTTGAGTGTACAAGGCTCTTGCAGGGAACATGAGCTCAATTAGAGGTTTTGGATTATGTGTATCTCATTGTTGGGCTGGTTCTCAAAATCACTAAACCTCGCAAGATCAGGAGATGTGTCATTTGTGGCTGTCTTCCAAGTACCCAATCATGACCTAGAGCCAGGGGTGAGTTGGGAATAGGCACCAGCAACTCTAGCACCTACATGCTCTCCCAGGAGATGGGAAGTCACACCTTATAGGGCTGAAAGACCATGTACCATCAATTGACATTTACTGAACATAAGCAGGCATATCCTTGCACCCCTATTCTCAGTGTCTTCCTTCTCTGCCTCTTTAAACAAGGGGGGTCCCTCACTATTCTTAGAGAGGCACAGCTACACCCTACTGATGAGGTTCAACCAGACCGAAACATGTGTCTGTTGTTGCTGTTGGTTCTCTTGTTCAGAGTTGAATTGCCTAGCATTTCGGTGCTGGACAGCCCCAGGCAGGACAAAGACTGATATGTTTGGGATATTTCTTCTCTGTGAAAGATAGTGAGCTAAAGACTCTGGGTAAGGCTCTTGTAACCAGGACTTATGTCTGGCAGAGTGTCTCCCAGGACCCCCCACCCCCTTGTTATTTGCATATTCCTTCTCTGCCTTGACACAGGTCATTGATGTTTTTGAGGGCAGTTGGTTGTACTGGCTATCACACATGGCTTCTCTCCCTGATGGAGCAAATTGATCGGCCCCATCATGATCCTGGCCAAGGTGCTTTCTGACTACCTCTTGCAGAGAAGGAGGAAAAGTTCAACAAAGACCTAGGGGCTAGCGGAGCCACTGGCATTCAGTTAACACAGGCACGTTGGCCCCACTGCCTCAGGAAATATGATTCCCTCTTGCTAACGAGAACCACTCCACACACACATGCCATGATTGCTAACGAGAACCACTCCACACACACATGCCATAATTGCTTATGAGAACTGATCTTGATCACCCTGAAATTCTGTTTGCTGACTTTTTCTTCTTTGTTTTTTTTAAATCATATGTTAAAGGAATGTTAATACTCAAAGAGGTTGCTTAGATCATTGCTTCGACCCACCTGTTGTGATGCAAGACAATACCCTCAATACGTGCACAGAGGAGATGTGCTTGTCACACAGGCCGACAGAGACGAGAGCACAACATAGGGTTAGTACAAAATGCTTTTTTTGAGTTTCCGTCTTCCAAGGCGCACAAAGAAATAATGAAAACTGCCACAAACGTATTTGCCATAAGTGAAGTGATAAGGATAAGAAAAGAAATATGACAGAGGGAATCAAGATAAAAATCATCGGGAAATAACAAATGCACGTCACTGTCTCTTTAGAGCCCGCAAGACACAAAATGAATAGAATAAAGAGACGGCGTGTGTATCTACAGAATAGGCTCGTGAATTATACTAACAAAACGCTTGATAAAGTGGACTGTGAGTGTCATTAGACACAGATTAAAACATCATGCGATTCCCGCGTTCAATTGCATTATTAGATAAAGCCAGAGCCTTAGCTTTTAAATCTGCAGTGATTGCTGGCCCTTGCTCTGCTAATTGGGAGAGACAGTTCATTGTTTTAAAGATTCGTTCCTTTGGTCGTAGGGTGACTTAAGGGTTCCCGCATCACATTAAAATGTCCCAGATGTCAGTAGACACGCCGGTCCGGAAGTCAAACCGTGGACTAAAACACCTTACGTGTCTCATTCACTTCTATCAGCATCAAACGTCTTTTTTTTTTTTTACACCACGCACAAGTGAAATAGGTGTTAACCAGGCTGCTCTTGGGTTTAAATACTACATTTGTGTAGGCTTCGGAGTAATGAGTCGTTCCGGGTAAAAATCGATGCGCGGCTGAGTCACAGCGCCCTGGCAGGAAGCAGGCTGGGTCAAAAGTGACGCGGGAACTCAATTCCTGTCATTCAGCACATTATTATGTTTCCCAGCTGAATCCATACAGAAAAGCTTACAGTGCTTTTCTAGTCACAGCAGTCATTAAGCTCCCTCTGAAGCCAGAGTGTTGGCAACTGTGTGTCGCAGCATAATTTGTGTTCGGCCTTCAGTTACGCGTCTTGTGTATTCACGCACCGTGAGGGGTCTTTGTAACATCTTGAGTTGTTTCATTTCGAGTTGTGACTGTACATTTACTCTGTCACTAGTGACCTTGTCAACAGTGACAACATAATGCTTTTTTACCCAATAAAACGCATGATTTACTTACTGCCTGAACCAACTTTCTCCCTATTTTACTGCATGAATACAAAGAGGTAGGCTATCCTTTTTATTTTGTCTTTTATTAAAAACCTATACACATATGTGTTTTTCGGAGCAACAAAATGTATTTCTCTGGGGTCACCTTCACTGTGCTTGAAGACCTAAACATATAAACTAATGTATATCAAAATCGAACAGGACATTCAATTTCAGTTGGCGGTTGAAACTAAATTGTATTTTTTTTTAGGAAACTTGAGTCAGCACATTGTAGAGACTGTACATGGTTTGCTGCCCAGGTGTGTTGACGTGTATCCAGACTAATACATTTCAAGACGTTTTGTAGATCAAATGAGGTATTAATAAAACACAATTTTTTACTGGCGCTTAGAACAGGAATCGGCATGAAGTTAAATAGTATTATTGTTATTATAATTTATTATTATTAATATTCTGATTCATACTTACATGGCTAGAGGTGTAGCTAAAAGCTGAAATAAGGTTGCCTTCACGTACTCAGAACGTAAGCCGGAAGCAGTTCATGACGCTGGGATTTTGAGCATGCTGATTGGCTTTGAACCCCCCCAGGTGCAACGTTAACATTCTTGACTTGTCACGTGTTGGTCAATAAATTAACTTGACCAGTTACACAAAATCGTATAAGTTCCTTTTCAAATGTTTGCATCAGTTATTTATTTATATATGAAATTGAGAAAATCGGTCTACATTCTGGAACTATCAGTCTAAAGAATGTGTTGCATTAGCTCTGGGGTTACAGTCCATCTATGGGTCCTGACTTATTTTTAGTAGTCAGTGTTATACACTCCCCTGTCTGACCTTCAAGGTGTATGGTAGGGTCACCAAAAGGTCTTTGTCCTGCCACTAATTTCCTGATGCTAAGTCCGGAGGCAGCATAGGGAGGATGCCCTGAGTACCCCCATTATGCCACCCACAAAATGGCAGAGGTTTGCCACATTGTACCCGGACGTGGTATTGTCCCTTTATTAGGTGTAAGTCTAGATGGCGTTATAATGCACACATCATGGAAGCCATGTTTGCCATTCCAAATAAATAGGACAGTTAGCGAATAACACTGTGATGTGGCAGCACACAGATCATAAGGAACACAATGCCTCATTTTGAGTTTGGTGGTAATTGGGCAGTAAATCAGCTGAATTACCACCAAACTCTATTACCGTTACACGCCATTTGGTCCTGTGGGGGTAACTACAGAATTACAAGTGGTGGAAATTCCCCATTTTTGGAGTCCATAGGACTCCATGGGGATTTTTGGTGGATTTACTGTCGACGAATTACTGCATGGTAAAGCTGCAACATGTTAAAGGTAAATTGGCAGATTCACCTCCAGCTTTTTGCTAGAGGTAAATCTTCTACTTCACCAACAAATGTATAATTAAGTGGAGCATGAAAGAATGCAGTAATTCTGCTACCGCCCAAAAAGTGACAGTAACGGAATAAGCACCTTTTTTCCACAACCCCCCCCCCCCAAAAAATTTAATAAGGCCATAGACTCTGTGGAGACTTGGGGCAGTACCCACACGCAGGCACTAAAAAATCTGCTCTTGGAGCTGTACTCACTTAGTACTCAAACGGAGGCGGGTGAGGGGCTCAACCTGGTCCATCACTCAGACTTGTTGGACATTTGGGATCATGGGCAAAAACTAGGGTCAATAACAGCAACATATAACTAATAACAATTAAATAATAATAAATGAAATAAATAATAAAAGAATAAATAATAATAAATAATAATAATAATATATGTCAATAACTCAATATAAGAACATGCTTATAGTGTTTGTATGCATACTTGCTAGTGCCATCTTAGTTCCGCACCACATACTTACCTGAATAGCAAGTCCTGTACCTCTGCATAACTGTGTCTCCAGTCACTACACTTTTTCACCAATATTTGTGTATAGATGAGATGAGGCATGGCCAGACTTTATACGCCCCACCAGACTCTCAATGCTATGCACTGAAGATTCTGTGTGGAGCCTTTTGGACTGTATTATCAAAAGGGGGACAATTGTGCAAAAGTGAACTCCCCACTGCTCAGGAGCAGCACAGTCCCCCAACCCAAACATCTTGCATGTTCTGACATTAAACAAACTACTTTAGGTGAAGCATGTGAGCACAGAATGTTATTCTAAACTGACATTATGCCTTACAAAAAGGGAGGGCGACGGTGTCCTTTCACCCCAACATACCAGCTGCCACTTTCTAGCCAATATAACTCTGAGAAATGCACTTACTTTTTTTGATTTGCCCCAGCACAACATTTCTATTGGTCTGCAGGAATACTGTGATAAGTAGTGGCTGAACCACCTCCACAGCTCCTACTACTACTAGACCAGCAGTGATCCCAATCATACATGTAAAACAGGCACATCCTGATGGGTGCATCTCCTTTGCCTTTTGTAGTAACTTTGGGCAAGAGATAAGCAAGGAAAAACCCACCCCTTTAAGAGAACACAGAAAATGCTGAACTGGTATAGAAAAGCACTGTGGTGAATAGTGCATGGCTGAACAGGCAAGCAATGGTAGCAATGGCACTATTAAAAATGATATGTCTTTTTGGGAAAACGTGTACAATGGGTCTTCAAAGTGACTATGGTCCCAGAAAAAGGACCAGGGGGACAGCACCACTTAGTAGTTCCTTGTCCTTGATTTTAGGTGGTCCAACAGTCTTGGTGCTTTCCTAGTTGTCAAATTGGATTCCAGATGTATACAGTTGTGTTGATCCAGGTAGCAAGTTGGCACGGAGTCAAGTTCAAGATGGGGCTCTATTTAGTTCAGATCAGAATTAGATGCAGTACAGTTTGAAGGGTCTAACAGGTTCACACTGATTTCTGAGTCTTTTCGAGATGATTGTTACCACTCCTTTGAGTCCATGCATCACAGGATGGCTTCCTGTGGTTCGATTTGATGTTTGGGTCAAGTAGAGGAGAGGTCCTGTAGGTTTGATATGCTGCTTAAAGATGCAGCGACGTGTAGGGTTCTGCAGTTTTGAGCCAGTCTTCAAGCTGAGGCAGCAAAGAGCACTGCTGGTGCGAGACAGCGTCAAGCTGGTTCAAAGATACGGTGAGTAGTTCAAAGATGCAAAGAATGCCAAAAGGAGCTCCATGGACCCTTTCAGTTTGAAGAGTGTCAAATATTGTTTGAAGGCAATCAAACATGTTCAAACAGGATTCTAGCTGAACTTGGGATTCTGTTTAATGGGTGTCCCAATCCATGGGCCCCAGGACAAGGTAAATCATGTGTTCCTGCAGTTCAAAGAGCGTTGCTGGCACCTAGATGGGATTCCTCACCTATGGTCAAGAGCCACGTTCCAGTGCAGCTGGAAAAAAGACAGACCTTGGTCCAAACAGCAGTCACCGCCAGCGGCTCCTTGGGGGTGGTTAGAGAGGAGAGCTCTCCTCTACCTTAAATGTCTTCTAAATTCACATCACTGTTGGATGACCTTGGAATGGACTGCACTACCAATAGAGTTACAATGATTTTGTCTTGTCTTCCTGAGCACCCAAAATGTATCAAGAAAGTAGTGTGAGAGCCCCTTCCTTATAAAGACCTATTTGCCCTTTGCATTGGATGACAAGAAGCCTGCCATACTGGGTGCAATCCTTGTTGCTGTTGTAAGTGACCATCGCCTTCTTGCATCATACTCAGAGTCGTATGTTCTGCAGGAAGACAAGGGGTCAGAAAGGAAAGAAAACACCAAGAAGGGGTCGTAAAGGCAAGATGTTGAAACCCTTCTCAGCTACACATTTCCCTCTCTACATGTATAACTCCCCCCCCTTCACTTGCCTGTAGACTTTAAGAGCCTTTTGTGTGCCACACCCTGGTGTGAGGCTGGTCTTTGTTATGTGAGTGTCCCTTTGAAGCAAGGTTACCAGGATATCTGCTGGTGTGAGCTACTGTGGCATGATGGGAGGTGCTACCCCTGTTCCTGGTGAACATGCAGGCTTTTGATTCACTCGGAGCAAGGGAAGCAGCCAACCTGCCATGAATACACATTGCCCACTTACAGCTCTTCTGAGCTTACAGAGCTGACACTTATGTGGTATCAAATTGGTGCAACTCTTTTTAATTGTGTGCTCTTATCAGTTACTATACCATAACCAGGTTTGTCTTATTCTTATAGATTAATCTGCCACCAGACTGATAGGGCAAAAAACATACTACATTTGGAATCAGAATTGCAGAAGTTAAATTGTGACCTCTGGTTGCAGTGACTTTGATAAAAAAAAAACAGCCAGGAATGCACATGTGACGTTTGACCCTGCCGTCTGTCATTGAAGAGCAGGTGCTGCAGTTGTCAGGGTACAGGTGCAGCAAAGGCATATCTGTATATTATTCTTCTGGCATGGAGCTTCATGAAAGGAAGTCTGATTAGCAGATTCACCTCTCAGAAACAGATTTACCTGCATCATTTTGTTTTATCTATATTTATAAAAGTGAACATGTGTGGGTTTGTGAATTGGGGAAGCGTTATTCCTTATACAATTCCACACAGTTTCACCATTCTGCACCACCTTTTGCATAGTAACCAGTTACTACCCTGCAGACAATACAGGCTACATAACATTTGGACACCCCACCCTGTTCCCTAGTTCCATCAAAAATGTGTGGGTTTGTGGCTTGGCGAAGCGTTGTTCCATATATAATTTCATACAGTTTCATCAGTCTGCAAAACATTTTTCAGTTACCTGTTAGGACCCCTCAGATTTCAGCAAAAGTCAAAATGTATTTGTGGGTTTGTGGCTTGGCAAAGTGTTGTTCCTTAGACAATTCTTCACAATTTCACCAATCTGCACAACATTTTGCGCAGTTACCAGTTAGGACCCTACAGACATTATTGGCTAAATGACATATGGACATCCTACCCCTTTCCCTGGATTTCAGTAAAACACTAAACTTCTTTGTGGGTTTGTGGCTTGGCGAAGCATTGTTCCTTATACAATTCCACACCATTTCACCAATCTGCACCACATTTTGCATAGTTACCTGGTAATACCTGCCAGACATTTCTAGCTAAATAAAATGTGGACATCCCCACCAATTTCCCTCTGTTTCAGCACCTTCACACATGATACGGTTGCCTGAAATTGGAGAAACATCAATGTGGTCGTATAAAGACCGGTCCTCAACCCTAGAATGCAAGGTTTCTGGGACCTGTGTCCCAGTATGCAGCAGCACACCAACTCTCGGCTCCACCCTCCAATGTCTGCTGTGGGGTATGTCAGAGAGCCACATACGCCCATTCTCAGTGCAGTTTACTTCAGAGTGCAAAGCACATCAAGCGATATGCAAATTGGAACAGTGATCTACAGGATCATTGGTTTTCCACAATTGACGAGAGTGTTGTCTGTCTGTCCGCAGAATCCGTTCAGAGAATGGATACTATTTGCTAGTTATTTCATAAAAATATAAAATGCCAGGGCCACAGATACCACTATATTCTGGGCATATTTTTAAATTTCTGTAGCTTTCCTTGTCAGTTTATTAGAAATGCCAAAGCTGTTTTCTGTTTTTCTTTTTAATTCTTAACTGCATTAGTGTTCTCAAACTTCCAAAATTGTGGCCAGTTCGAAAGTCACGTTTTTCTAGGCAAGTTCGACCCAATCTGTGGTATTCTCATGGAATTTGCTAAGGGCCAAACTCTCCCATGTGTCTCCAGGCGATATTAATGTCCTGCCATTCAATGCCAATGCCCAAAACTTGCGAGGGGCAATTGACTAGCCAGTCAAAGGCCCTGAGCCATTCTAAAATGGGGACGAGGGCCTTCAAAAGCCCCATTATGCTTCCTGTTTCATTTCTGTATCTTGTTTGCCTGTTGTTTAAGGGTTGGGTAAGACTGTCTCTGCAATTGGTGGTTTTGGACGATTTCTGAGCGCTGTTCAATGAGTTTTGGATAGTTTTGATATGCTTTGAAGGAGTTTCAGCGTTTTGGTGTGCGTTTGGTGTTTCTTAATCCCTGCTTTTGGCTCTTTTTTTCTGTTGCTGTTTCCTCTAGGTTCTCTCCTCTCTAATTGTTCCATTTTAACATTACTACTTTTTAAAGAATACAATTACAAGTTCCTCTTATACTTTTTCAATTTTTTCTTTGCACCACCCTCAAATTGAAAATAACAATACACATTTCCTAACACCTTTCTTTTCCTGTGTTTGTAGAAACATCTATTGAGTGAACCCTCCTTACTGTTTGTGTGTTTAGAGAACCCCTTTCCAGCATGTGAGTTTTGCAAGAGCTCCTTTGTTTGTCTTTTTCACTAGTTTTATGTTTTGCACATTGACAGCCTAGACACATTAGGCAAAATTGTGTTTTGAATATTTTGGCATAAGGCAGCATGCATTTCCCTTTGGAAGGAGTGTTAATGGAGACTATGAGGAGTTGAATTACTCCCTAGTGTTATATTTTGAGGGCGTCAGCCAGCAGGAAGAGAGAGGGCCCAATGTATTTTATTATATGTATACATTATATACCTGTAATTCTAAATGTTTGATAACGTCAAAGGACTTAAATACTTGGGAAGAATATTTTAAAGTATTCAGTGCTGCACATCTGATAGTAAAATCTAAAAACGTATGTGCCCTTAGACTGGATAGCCTGGAATAAGTAACATTACAAGCCAATGCTGTTATTTGGTTGGCAATATGATACATTCTGTTCAGTGAAGTGAGCTGGCATAAAACTTTACCCATATCTTGGTCCACCTATTTTGTGGTGGCAATCCTTGAGAAAGGCCCCAGAAGTGATCCAACTATCGATTTTCACCTGTTTTCAGTAAGAGAATTGCAAACTTGGGCCGATGAATGTGGTAGACTGACAAAATTCCAGACGGGATTGAGGAAAAACATGGGCATAACCCTTACTGGAATTATCTTGACTTTTCGGCATGCTAGATCAATGACCAAAGGTTGCCAATATGAGTATTTTTCCTTATACCCCTTGTCAAATTCCGTGTTATGAAGATTGCCCCAACAATAACCTATGGCTTGAAATGTATTACTTTAAAAACTTGGTCCAGCTAACAAATATTGAGGGACTTTTACTGAAGAATGTTACGGGGATTGCCAGCACCTTACCAATGGCTATACCTAGGTCAGAATGTGGTCCAAACTCTCTTAAAGCCCACATGCTGTGGAGAAATTTGCTATTTATCGTAAGATTTTAAATCCCTTATGAACTTCCCTTTTTGTAAATGTAAACAACATTTAGCTAGAAGAATGCATGCTGCCAGTGTATAGTTTCATGGATCTATATACACTGTTGTTGTCACATCTTGGCTACAATTATATTACTCTGTTAACTCGACCTGCTTTGATAGAAAAAATATTTGAATTTGATTGGCTTAATGACAAGTCTAAGATTGCATCAAGTTTATGCTATACTCAAAATCTAACGTGCTGCGATTACCAGCTAAATTGCAAGGTTTCCATCACATCAAAATAGTATGGTTTACCTCCATTTCCGTTTAAACGTAATATTGACCCAGGAGGTAGCATAGACAAGGATTAAAGTAGATAGCGAGAAGCGTGTTTGCAGATTGTACAAAGACAAAATTTATGCAACAACTCTTATTCGATTGTGCAAAGACTCAAGAGGTAAGAACTATGTATTTTAAGGTTCCTGTGCATTACTTGTCTCCCTTGAGTATGTGGTATTCATGGAATTGAAGAATTGCTTGCGAACAAATGACATTAAGTATTGCACTAGTGAAAATAATTCATCACTTACAGGAAATGTGCAGGTAAATCTGTTATGTTAATTGTGAATATTGTGATTGTTATTTATTGATTGCCTTAACTCTTATGAGGAAATGTATTTGAATTGTATTCATGAATTCTGATGAAAGATGTGTTAATAAACCAAAACAATAATCCAAAAACACAATGTATTTTTCTTTCCCATTTCTGTACACTGGAGTCTTATCCAAGCATAATTATTAACTTGAAAACCTGGGAGAGGCTTCAAGCTATGAAACAGACAGCACATATAGGGGGTAATTCATAGAATTCAGCGCACAAGTGGCGCATGCGGCTGGCGCACGGTGTGCGCGTGCGGCAGTCTGCGCCAGCCGCGTGCGCCAAAAACCATTTCGGCGCACAGCGTATTCATGGATTTTAACATCCCTATGCAGCCGTGGTGCAGAGTGGTGCAGCGACCCAGCAGCAGCGCCAGTTACGCCCCCAACCCCGCCCCATGCGCCATGAACAGCGCACAAATCCAGTACATGGCGCACAGGCCAGTGGACGAGCAGACAGCCCCCAATCATGAAAATGCGTGTAAAACTCCCCACGCACCCCTCGAAATACATGTACCCCGCTCATTCGTGGGAAGTTTCACACGCGGTAGGCCCTGTGCGAGTGGGGTACGTGTATTTCTGGTGTTCGCAGGGAGTTTCACACACGGTAGGACCTGTGCAAGCGGGGTACATGTATTTCTGGGGTTCGCTGGGATTTTCACACGCGGTAGGCCCTGTGCGAGTGGGGCAAGGGTAATTCTGGGGTTCACAGGGAGTTTCACACGCGGTAGGCCCTGTGCGAGTGGGGTACGTGTATTACTGGGGTTCGCGGGAAGTTTCACACGTGATAGGCCCTGTACAAGTGGGGTACGCGTATTACTGGGGTTTGTGGGAAGTTTCACATGCGATAGGCCCTGTGCGAGCGGGGTACGTGTATAACTGGGGTTCACGGGCAGTTTCACACGCGATAGGCCCTGTGCGAGCGGGGTACGTGTATAACTGGAGTTCGCGGGGACTTTCACACGCGGTAGGCCCTGTGCGAGCGGGCCACGTATAATTCTGGGGATCGCGGGTACTTTCACACGCGGTAGGCCCTGTGCGAGCGGGGCACGTGTAATTCTGGGGTTCGCGGGGAGTTTCACATGGGGTACGACCTGTGTGAGTGGGGTACACGTATTACTGGGGTTCGCAGGAAGTTTCACACGCGATAGGCCCTGTACAAGTGGGGTACATGTATAACTGGGGTTCATGGGAAGTTTCACACGCGATAGGCCCTGTGCGAGTGGGGTATGTGCATAACTGGGGTTTGCGGGAAGTTTCACACACGATTGGAGCGGGGTACGTGCATTTCGGGGGTTTGCGGGAAGTTTCACACGTGATAGCCATGTGCGAGTGGGGTACGTGTATTACTGGGGTTCGCGGGAAGTTTCACACGTGATTTTGCTGTCAGAGCGGGGTACGTGTATTTCGGGGGTGCGCAGGGAGTCCTACACGTGAATTGGCAGTGTGGGTCCTCCCAGGTGTGCCCTCTACCCTCTCCACGGCCCCTGCAGGCAGTCCACACCACAGGAGACTACCCTGCACCCCTGGTCATGTCCCGCAGGCAGCCCATCCACCATGGGCATGCCCCCCAGCCAAGCCACATGTCACCATGCACTAGTGACCACCAACTCATTTCCCCCAGCACCAATTGACGGGCACCTGCCAGCAGGCCCCCACTCATGTCCCCCAGCACCCCCACCTCCAAGCAGTGAGCGACACCTGCCAGCAGGCCCCCACTCATGTCTCCCAGCACCCCGACCCCGCAGCAGTGAGGGGCACCTGCCAGCAGGCCCCCACTCATGTCCCCCAGCGCCCCCAACCCCCCAGCAGTGAGGGGCACCTGCCAGCAGGCCCCACTCATGTCCCCCAGCACCCCCACCCCCAGCAGTGAGGGGCACCTGCCAGCAGGCCCCCACTCATGTCCCCCAGCACCCCCACCCCCAGCAGTGAGGGGCACCTGCCAGCAGGCCCCCACTCATGTCCCACCCATGTCCCCCAGCACCCCCACCTCCCAGCAGTGAGGGGCACCTGCCAGCAGGCCCCCACTCATGTCCCACTAATGTCCCCCAGCACCCCCACCCCTCAGCAGTGAGGGGCACCTGCCAGCAGGCCCCCACTCATGTCCCCCAGCACCCCCACCCCCAGCAGTTAGGGGAACCTGCCAGCAGTCCCCCACTCATGTCCCCCAGCACCCCCACCCCCCCAGCAGTGAGGGGCACCTGCCAGCAGGCCCCCACTCGTGTTCCCCCCTACATGAAGTAAAGATGCACAATCATGGCCCACTTCTACACCAAAATACCACAGCACGCCACCCCATTCTTGAGACGCAATAATTTTCCAATCCACCCCACACTGACATGCCTATCTCAAGACACAAACCAAAAGTCAACTATGTACATCAACACATGTCCGTCACACACACACACTGGTTGTCATTGATTGTGTAAACCCACATTTTCACATGCATTAACCCAATGAGCGAATCCCACACATGGACCTAAAATATGAAAATGTATTATGTACAAAAATAAAGCAATGAAATGAAAGCATAACAAAATAGCAAACATGAAATGAAAACCATGTGCAAAAGATGAGTAAATGAAAAGTATAACCAATCCAAAGTAATCCTAAAGAAAAATAGTCAAAACTCTCCCTCCACCAACACAAATCCAAAGGAAACGTAAAAAGAAAAATCCATTTATCCATGGTGAAATCAAAAGAAAAAGTTCAAAATAATCCATTGTCCAACGATGTACAATCCATTGTCCAAAAGAAAAATCCATTAATCCATGTTCAAAATCAAATAAAAAGTTCAAATAAACCCAATGTCCAACTATGTACAATCCATTGTCAAGGGTCCATGAGCCCAACGAAAGAAATTAAACCTACCTAAGAAACTACCTAATAAAAAAACTATATACAAATGTGTGTGCCTTAGTCCATTCACCACAAATCAAAGGAAAAGGAAAAGGAAACCTAACTCTAAAAACTATTTACAATGGCAGCAGGCTAGTCCAACGGCTCACTTTTGGATGTCCTGGGTCAGGGCAATATCGAACTCCCGCTCAATGTCCTGGAGGCGGTCTTCTTCCATGGCCCTGAGGGTTCGTAGGGACGACGACATGTTCACCTCCAACTCGGCCCGCCTCAGGGCCCTCTGCATGGAGTTCTCCGCCCTGACCATTGTGAGCCGTGCCTCTTCTGCCCACTGCTGCTCCGCATCTATGGCGTGGCCCACCCGCTGCCACACAGAAGACACTTGAAATCCTGGGTCCTCCTGCCCAATGGCCGATGCCTGCCCCTCCAATGTTGAAGGCCCCGAGCCATCATTGCTCCCACGATGTTGCTGCTGCTGTGCCTGTGCCTGCGCCCTGGCTCATGCTGCCTGCATGTCCTCCTCCGGCTGGGGTGCAGTTGTCGTGGTGGCCACCCATGCTGGACGTCCGACTCCCGACTGTGGCAGGGATGTGTCCTCCATCAGCCTGGCCGCTGGGTCAGAGGCAGCTCCGTAGGGTACCCAGGTGATACATGGGTGGGAAGATGGCATGGAGGATGACTGGCGCGTAGGGGGTTCAGGTGAGGAGGGGGTCGCAAGAAGGTCCGGCACATGGAGGAATCCAGCACCGGTGACCCGTCCCAGTAGGTCAACGTGGTCAAAGAGGCATGCGAGACGACGTGCAGTCTCTCCACGAAAAGACTGCAGGTCACCTCGCATGCCCCGTTGACGCAACGCCATCCCAGCCAGGACAGACTCAACACGATCCCGGATAGCCACGTCCGCAGGGAGAGGAAGGTCAGTTGTTGTGCACTCATCCCCTCCCTGAAAACGGGTCTGGACGTAGGCATCCCTGCTGGTGCCAGATGATGCAGTGACAGGATCAGGGACAGGATTACACACAGGCACCTCTGTCGCTGCCTGTGCTGCCTCCTGTCCCTTCTCCTGCATTTCACCACTAGCACCAGTGGAATCCCCACCTCCAGACCCCGTGTGTGTCCCTTCCGCGGCCTCCTCCTCCACCAAACCCCCCACCAACCTGGATGACTCTGTGCCATCTTCCTCCGTCGGACCCTGTGGGGTCTCAGCTGCCCCTTCTGCTGCTCCACCTCCGACCTCCGCCTCTTGGACCTACCCTTGGCAGCTGCGGCCTGGGACGCGGCACCAGACTCGACACTCCCTGACGAGATGACAATCTGGGAGGGGAGCTGGGCCATGCGTCTCCGGCTGGTGGTGCGATCCCTGCCGCTGTGCCCCACAGTACCCTCTCCGCCCTCTTCATCAGTTGATGCTGCAGACAGGGAGAGATAAAACACAGGCATCAGGGCACTGTACAATGGACTGATACACACATGACAGTTGTACATGAGTGGCAGTGTCATACTTCAGACATGGCATCACTCTCCCCAACACACATGTCATTTGTACTCACACACATGAGCAATTCCACAGCAATATTGCACCAGCCAGCACCATCCATACACATACAACAGCATGAGCATCCGAAGGTGAGCCTGACGTCACATGAAACACTGGGAGTGCACAACACATGCACACACACCACCACACTTACATGCATGTGCACATGTCCACCAACTGTCACAGTGATGAGATTGCCATCCATGTCACATCTGGCATTCAGCCTTCTACATGTCAGTGTCACATGCATCCAAGTTGCATCACCGTTGCACACTTGTCAAATACACACACATGCAAATGTACACAGTGCAGATACATGCAGCAGGAACCACCATCCATGTGTGACACCAAAACCATGCCAACGTGCATACACAGAAATTCAAAAATGTGTGCTCCCACACCTGCATTTGCCCAGCATGCTTACCAACACATACACCATTGATGTGTCTCACACCTGAGAGGACTCACATGTGGAAGCCTCACGCCCATGTTCATACACATCCCTACATGGCCCTACAGAAACACATGTGCAACCTGCACACTACTGGCACACCACGACACGCACAGCGTCCAATCAGTATGCATGTACACTTACCGCTCGACTCCAGATGGGTCTGCCTGTCATGGACCTGGACGTGGAGCGCTGGGCATATGCGTACCAGGACCCTCATTTGGTGGTCAGACAGGTGGCCCCGGTGCCCCTTGGCATCCACTGCCTTCGAGAGGTGCCGACCTTGTTGAGGGTCCTGGACCTGGAGTCCTCCCGGCGCTTCTTGACATGTTGTAAGTCGCGGACTGCCACCCCCTTCGCATTGATGGCAGTCACAATGTCCATCCAGATCCTGGTCCATCCTTCATAGTTGGCGCGCAATCATCCAAAGAGGGCATCGTACTGCCCCAGGACTTGCTCCACCTGGACACCAACTTCCCTGGCACTGAAGCTGGTGGCCCTCTGCCTCTCTGGCTTCGGTTCCAGCAGGGGTAGTCACAGCAACTGCACCCCTGGCTGACGTGCAGGCAGCAAATATCAGGGCATGTGGGCAGCAGGCAGTCAGGCAGCAGCAGATAGCAGGTGGGAGCGTGCTCAGGGCTCTGGGGGGCAGTAATTCAGCCTACTGGGCAGGAGCGTGGTCTTCCGTGTGTTTTGACGTGGCCAGCTTGATACGGAGTGATTTGGCACGTGAAAAAATTGCACGTCAATGTGTAATTCGAGGAAAGGCCCTTAGCGCGTAAGCGCGTCTGTGACATTACGCGCGCAGGTGTTTCCCTCGTGACGTGGGCATAGTGGTTCAGTGTGCGTGAAAAAACTGCACGTCCGCGTGTGAATGCGTGTAATCCGAGGAAAGGGCCTATGCGCGTAAGTGACGTGACGTGCGTGGGCGTTTCCCTCAGCACGGGTTAAAGGTGAGCGGGGCCAGCAGTTTGCTGTACGTGCCTTTCGTGGAGACCGACGTGTGTTGCTGCTTCGTGTTGTTTCGTGCGCCATCACAACTTCACAGCAGTCAAGGACGTATCTCTTCTTTTGGCGGGGGTATTGGCTACGCACGTTTTTCTGCATCGTGCTAGTCAGACGGTGAGTCGTGCATGCTATTTTTCCCACTGCGGGTGCCCCTGTGCACGTAGGCTGCAGGGTTGCGTGCACGGTTTTACTGCAGTTTTGGGGTGCCTGAGCGTTGCGTGACCCGTCACTACATCACAGGGGTCACATACAGCCTTGCAAGTGCATGGGGGCTGTTAACATCTTGCATCCCACCCCCTTCACCCCAATTGCCCAGGTCAATTGTGGTGTAGACCTCCCATTGGCACTACTCCATCTGTGCCAGCACTACTACATCTGTGCCATGGTTGGGAGGCCACCAAATGTAAGGGGCGCCTCAGCTGGGTGTCCTCCTCATGGCGGGCGTGGTCAGGGACGTGGCTGGGGTGACCAGGGAGTAGGGGGTCTCCAGGGTGTCCAGGGTGGCCGCAGAGGAGGAAGAGGCAGGGGTGCGCCACTTGAGCACAATGTTGTGCCATGTGTCGGTGCAGTCATGCCACCATCCCCTGTGGTTCCGGGAGATGCAGCTTCTGCATCTGGCACTGGTGCCCGTGTGACCCGGCAGTCCGTTTCATCGACTGCCACAGGCCCAAGGGTAGTGGTAGCTGCAGGTGCAGCTGTGGACACCACCACCCAGGCTCGGAGTCTGCCAGCGCAGGCTGCTTTGGCACTTGAAGAGCTCTTGGAAGATTTCCAACAGGCCAGGAGGGAAACCGTAGGGGCACACAGGGCTGCCCTGACCAAGACACGTGTCCCTGGGGCAGTAATGTCATCTGCTGCCCCGAACAGCCGGGTGCTGGCAAGTGCAAGGGCAGATGCACCCAACAACACCCCGGTTGTGAGTCTGCCTACCAGGACAGTTGCGGTCAATGACCCTGCCACAGAGGATGTTGTTGCGCAGGGTCCATTAGAGGGCACCCAGCTGCCACTGACACAAGTCAGGCCTTTGGTCGTCCCTCCACCTGCAACTCCCTTGGCTCAATCCACCGAACCCACTGGCCATACTGATCAGGGTGGCATTAGCCTGCCAGGGTCTGCGCCACAATCCGAGAGGAGGAAGGTTTCACCTGCAGCACAGGCTGGGACCCCACACACAGCCACGACCTCCTGCACGTCGAGGAAGAATCCTTTCTGCAAACAAGAACTGGACTTCCTCGTGGACTACATGCGGGACCACAGCTGTGACATGCTAGTGGGTGCTAATTGTCAGACTACGGCTGCCCACCGTGATACCCACTGGAAGCAAGTTGCGGAACATGTGAGTGCCTTTGGCCATGAGGTGCGCAAGGCGCTAGAGTGCAAAAGGCATTCGAATGACCTCAAACGCAGCGTTAAGGCTAAGCGTGCCTCAAATTTCAACTAGACTCTGGTGACTGGCAGTGGGCCTGCACCAGAGGAGGAAGACCTCACTCCACATGAGTCACTCATTGCAGAGTTCATACCATCTGAATCGGTCGAAAGAGTGGGAGAGATGCCGGACTTTGATGTCCAGTCCAGTGAGGGTTGATGCGTGTTTGTTGAGGACGTGTGTGTTTTACTTGCGTGATGTGTTGTGCATGACTGCCACTACATATCACGTGTACATGGTTCTGATGTGCAAGTAATGCAATGCTTCCCTGATGCATGTCTGCTCTGCTGCATGGTGGACATGTGGAGCAGACTGGGACTGTCCGCATCACCACTATTGCACCCTACTCACATGCTGGTTACCAGCATGCCCCTCCGGTCCATGTTCCAGCTCACTGGCCCCTCTGCATGTAGCGTGGGGTGACCTTCCGCTCAGCCCAGGGACAATGTCATAGCATGAGTGACGTGCATGTGTCCTCAGGCTGCACGCGGGTACTCCATGTTGGCATGCTCACTTGCCCCTCCACCCCCCACTCTGCACCCCAATTCATTCCAGCTTTGCGCTGGTCTGCTTCAATATTGCCGTTGGGTACTTCCCTGTTCATGCGTCCTGTGTACATGCTAACTTCCAGCTGCCAATCTGCCAGACATATGCTGTGTGGTACATCCTTAGTACTTGATGCAGGGTTTCTCACTTGTACAGTGCAGAGGTCAGATGCCCCACAGGGACATGAGTGCCCATTCATGTTCCACGTGCATTCCACGCATGCCCCTATGTGTCCTTGACTGGATGATCACTGTAATAAGTCCTGGGTGACATACATTGCATGGCATTTCATCAGCCTTCCCATGTCCACTGTGGCTCAGTACTGTGTTGCACACATGTTTAGGGCCTGACAGTCTATGTGTGTCACAAGCCTCAGCCTGTTTAATGGCCAATGACTCTGTCCAACTGGTGTAGTGTCTTCTTCACACATGAGTGTACTCCATAGCTTTCATCATGTGTCCTGCTTACTGTCCCATTATCATTTGCTGTGTTGTCACTTGATTCACATGATGCTGTTGATGCTAGTCAACACTGTCTGTCTATACACAGTTCTATGTTGGGCCTTTTGATACCATGCTAGGCATCCCTGCATTTGCACTTGGGGGGAGGGGTGGTTTACTTGTAGACATGCTACCCATTGAATGCACATTGCACGTAATGCCTGAAGTTCACCTTGCACTGCCATCGCATTTTCTGACACACATCATTAAGTTCTTGTACATGTAGATAGTGAGTAACGTACATATTTGCTGCACTGCATTGACCCACTTCAGTGCAAACCGACACCTTTTGACATGCCTAATCACAGAAGCAATTTCAAGTTGACCCAGCATGCATGGCAGGTTCTATTTTGTGTGTGACATGTCTGCTTGATGTGTTTGGTGTCTGTGTGTGTGTGTTGTGTGCTTCTAACATGTGTAGTGACCTTATTTCTCTCTACTTTTCAGATGATGATGCAATGGAGCCAGAGGATGGTGTTGTCATGCCAGGCACAGGGTTGTTATCACTACAGCAACCTGGCACAAGTGGGCCTAGTGGGGTGGTAGGCCACGAAAACCCACATGTGCTACAGTCCATCTTGTCTCTGGCTGGCAATGAGTCCAGCCCTGATGACCACTCTGACGTCCATGTCGAGTTGGACGAGCATCAGGTCCATATGTCAGGGGTGAGTGATTCTGATGAGGACACTCCTTTGTCCGCGACACCTGCACTGAGGGGTCAGACAGTCTTGGAACCTCCGCTTGTGGTGGATCGGGACGCAGGGTCACCCTACACACCAGTCACTGATGTGCCTGGGCCATTACGTCGACGGGGGCATGTAGTCCTGCAGCTGCGGGCGGTGCCAACACAACGAGGACAACCAGTCCTTGCGTCCCGCAGGGGTCAAGCCCAGCAACGCGGTTGCCGTGCACAACCACAGTATTCTGAGTAGGAGCAAGACATGACTGCCAATTCTGAACGGCAGGGGGCAGCAATGGAGAACATTGCTGAGAGCATGGAGTGTGTGGCCCAATCTTTTCTCGCCCCTGCTAGGGAGGTGCTTCTCCAGCAGCAGGCAGCACGGTCCATGGCCCACTCGCTCAGGCTGGGCATGGCGGCCTCAGACAGGGCACGCCAGGCTGAAATGTCGTCTCTGCATAAAGCAATTGCTGCTCACGCAGAGGCACACATGGAGGCCCTGAGGCAAGAGTATGCTTCCCTCAGATCCACTCTGGGTGTCCTTATGATGTCCCAGAGGGAGCGTGCAGAGGAGAATCTTGTGCAGCTTGAGCGTACCATCTCGGCTGAGCTACATGCTTGCCGGGAGGTGCAGCAGTTGTCCAGCCAGGGCTTGCAGGAGGAACTCTGTGTTACACATGCTACCTTGCAAGAGGAAGCACGTGTATCAGGGGAGGTTCTGCATGCAGAACTACGTGTGATCGCCGCACAGAACCAGGCTCACCCGTCCGGCAGACTTGCTGCCGACGAGGGGCAAGCTGCGGCGAGGCGTGGTCAGGCTCCTGTGCCACGTCCTCCTTTCCAGGAAGAGCCAGACTCGGACGACAGTCTACCTCCCACATAGGTCGGGCTGTGCAGGCATTGAGCCTATGGAGTTTTTCTTTTCCTCAACATCATCGCATGTGTGTGTTGAGCAGCACCCTGTACCTCCCCCCTCCTGGGTGCCCCCCCCCCAGTTCGTATGTGGCCGTTTTTGATTTTTCTTTTAGCTTAGTTAGTTTAGTTTCAATTTGATAGTTAGCTTAAATAGGTAATGTAGGTTTTTCATAGTTAGTGTAATTAGTTAATATAGTTTAAAATTGTTTGTCTATTGTGCTTTCATGTGACGGTGTGGTGCTTTGTGGCTTTTGAGAGCATCCACTGCCTGTTCCAGCTGGGCCCTTCAAGCTTTTCTTGTGTATGTGTTTGCAGCTTGGGGTCCTTGACTCACATATGCCACTCCTGCTTCCCTTATCCATGGGCTCGCAAGGATGGTTCGGCGTAACAGCCTATTACACAAGGGCTCTGGACTGTCATATCTGTGGCACGTCTGCTGCTGTGTAACTTGTGTTAACACCCCTAGTGGGGATGATAGGGGTGTTATTGACCACTGTTCTTCATTCGCTAAATGGGGGGTTTCATGATTGATGTGTACATTCATTGCTATTCATTGTGTAGTATGTTTATTATATATACTGTACATGTGCTTGTTGCAATTCATGGCGTAGATGTTGTGTTCAACAGTTTGCCTGTGAAAGACGGACTGATGGTGTAATTTGTGATGTACGTCTCTGACATGGTCCAGTCATGTAATGCCTGAAGAGACAAACACAGATAACTTTAAAGCATTAATCATGCGTTTCATGCTCTTTCTGCAGGGGGATGAGCCTCCAGACCACCTTTGCCAGCAGACATGGGCCATTGGACGTCTGGAAGCTGGACACATTTGGTGGTGCTGGCATGTGCATGTGTGCGCAAGCAGAGGCACAGAGATTGCTCTCATGACAGTACATATCAGTTTGTGCTGCATTATTCTGTGTTATGTACCACAAATGGTGCACATCCTGTTGTGACATTGTTTTACTGTGCTACCTTGCTTGTTACGGCATTGTGGTAGTACTTGGGCTTTGTGGCGTACTGCTACTTCAAGTCATCTACTGGAGGGTCTTCTGGTTTGTTTTGCTGCCTGCAGGTTTTTTGCTTGGCTTCTGTGTTGGCCTGCTTTCAGTTCTCTTTGATTTGGTGCTTTTGCAAGTCAAGGTGGCCTCAGAGGGTGCTGGACACTTTTTGCACAAAAGGTGGGAGATGTTGACAAAGGGGAAGGGTGATCCTGTGGCCAGGTGAACTTCAAGGATTAAGGCTAAATAACCCAGGTGCTGTTGTTCAGTGGGTCATGGTGATTTGTGAGGGAGGGGGGGTATTTTGTTGTTGACAGTTGCCTTGCCCTACAGTGTGATGCGCACCCTGACATTGTAATTGCGGTATCATATGTACATGATGTATTCTGCTGATCAATGCCTGTTCATGTGTTGTGTTTAGCTTTCAGGTGTGAGGGAATAGTTGTGGCTTGACATGCTGGGGTGTACACATGGTGAATGTTCACATGTGATGTGTAGAGGACACTGATGGTCACTTGATTGCACATGCATATATTGAGTGCATGTCCCTACTGACCCAAACACTCGCTCTATGATCCACTACATGTACAACCACCCTTCCATGTCCACATGTACACTCTGTTTGCCTTCTGGTGCCCACTGTGTCCTTGCAGCACATGATCTATGACCAATTGCGGATCCTGTACATGAGTATTTTGCTTTTTGATGTAGTTTGTTGCTTAGATGGAATGCTTAGGTTGTGCGTCACACACAATGGCTGTTCACTATGCTGTGCGCTGAGCAGTGTGTTGCATGAGGTGGACACGGCACACAGAAGGTGCAGTGTTGATTTTGCTATGCACAATGTGCATGTAGGCAGGCATTCATTGTTATGTTACAACTACAACAGTTGGAATGCATTTGGGTATGACTTCTTTTGTGTGGGAGGCTGTTGGTCCGTCATTTCATCTGATTCCTTGTCAGGCATCATTGTCTGATGCCACTTTACATTTTTCACATGTCAATGTGTACCTTATTGGTACTGTGTTGGTGTATAGCTATTGCTTGCCATGTCCTGTTGTGGTTTGGGAGGGTTTGGGTGACATAACAGTGATAGTCATGGCCTGCTATGCAGGTCTGTGTGATTCACAACTTGCATGTGTGCCTTGTGGTCACACAGGATTGCTTATGTTTAAATAGCTAGGGATGCACACAATGTGGCACTTCCATGGCAACCTTCTCAGGGTGGTAAGGTTGTGACAGTTGACTGTCTCTTTGTCATCATCGATTGTCACCTGGTATGTGCCAGGCCTGTGTGCACTCCGCAGGGGTGGGAGTTTAGGTGAAAAATGTGGCCACAAGCTGGGTCCGGGCTTCCTCGCCACATGTCCTATCCCCTCCCATGGGCAGCGCCTGTGCCTGTTGTTGGGGATGTGGGGGCACCACCATGTCCTCTGGTTCGCCCTGCCGTGTTGCAACATTGTGCAGGACACATGCTGCCACAATGATCCTGCACACTACTGGGGGTGCATAGAGTAGCTGCCCGCCAGACGGTCAAGGGAGCGGAAGCATGACTTGAGCACTCCGAATGTGTGCTCCACTATCTTACCTGGGTTGGTGTGGTGGGGTTCCGGATTGGCGTCATCATGTGGTTGCTCAAAGGGTAGGCACTGCCCCCTGGAGAGGTGATGATGGTTGTGATTATTGGGGTTTGTGTATTTGTGTGTGTGTGACATGCATGCATGTGCACATGCATTTGTACTCACCTAGGAGCCATGTTTCGCCATGCTGCCCAGCTTCCAGGGCCCGGCTCAGGGCGGACATTCTGTATATGAAACTGTCATGGGTGGAGCAAGGGTAGTTTGCATAGACAGAGGTGATGATTCCCTTTGCATCGCATACCACCTGCACGTTGATGGAATGCCAGTGCTTGCGGTTTCGGTAGATGTGCTCAGTGGCCCGAGGTGGACGTAGGGCCACATAGGTGCAATCTATGGCACCGAGCACTTTGGGGAAGTGTGCCACCCTGTAACCTGTAAAAGTCCTGGACAACGGCCTGCCTTTCTGCGGGTGTTCTGGGCATGTATATGTGCCTGCGGACTGAGGGGTGTGCAGTGATGATTGCCAACACCTGGTGTAGGCAGCGTGACTGCGTGGCCTGTGAGACCCCCCCCACCATGGCAGTAGTCCGCTGAAATGACCCATTGTCCAAAAAATGCAGGACATTGAGCACCTTCTCCAAGGGGCTCAATGCTTGGGAGCAGAGGGTGGGGGATGTAAGGTAATCTTCCCACTCCCTGACCAGGTCTAGGATGATATGAGGTGGAAACCTATACCTGCCGTAGACCTGGTCGTCAGGCATCCCAAAAAGGCTTGTCCGGGTGAAAAAATGCGGGCCCTGGCTATTTTCCTCCTCCTGCGGTTTCCCACGATCAGTGCTGCAAAAAATGGGGCATTCATCGTAGCTGTATATACGTGTTTGTTGTTTGCGCACACTTTTATACTGTGCGCGGGACGCTGCCGCCTGCCTTTCTGTGACGGACGCATTGACGCCTGTGCGCGTCTTTTTTTTTTTGATAATACATTTTATTGATTTTGAGACAAACAAACAAACAACATAAGCACACTGTCGATACAGGTCATTGATTGTTTCCCACCGTTATTTCAGACAACATTTTAAATCTGAGTTCACTGCCCCTTTGCAGGAGCTACATTCTATTCCCCCGCTTTGTTGGTACCCTGGATGGCGGGGGGGCGCCACATTCTATCTTCTTGTCCACTTATACAAAATCACCTTTCAATGGGCGTCTTCCCACTTTTGCCATACTTTCTGCGCCTTGGCCGGACATCCTCTGGCCGTGTATTCCCTGTGCTCCATTGCAACACAGATGTCCACGTCTGTCGTCCATTGTCCATAACTCGGAGTCGTCTCCGACCCCCATTTTTGAGCAATGTTTCTTTTGATAAGTGCGGTAGTGGTGAACACAAACAGTTTTTCATATCTGGTCAGGTCAACTTCATCGTCTATTCCCAGCAGTAGCAGCTTAGGATCTCTGGGAATCTCTTTGCCTAGGACTCTAGATAATTCATTACTACATGCGCCCCAGAACTGCTGAATGTGTGTGCATGTCCACAGTATGTGAAAGAAGGTGCCTTCCTTTGTTTTGCATCGCAGGCAGGTTGGATCATTTATCCTTCCCCATTTGTAGAGAGCCACTCTAGGATAGTATACTCTGTGTAGTATCTTTAACTGAATCAGCCTGAGCCTTGACGATATGGCTACCTCCCTAGGAAACATCAGAGCCATGACCCATTCTTCGGGTAGTATTGCACCCACATCAGTCTCCCATTTGGTCTGTAATGCTCGCAATTCTGTCGTGCCAAAGGAGGTTATGGCACTATATAGGACCAACGTCACATTTTGAGTGATTTTCTCTGGGAAAAGGTTCCTTTCTATTGGGGTGAATTCCGGCAATGCGGTCATGTCAGGGAGATTGCCCTGTAGTGCGTGTTGCAACTGAGTGTAATGGTATTGTTCGGTTTGGGGAAGTGCGAGGATGAGCGCCAGCTCCGTGAATGGAATTACGGTGCCCTCTCTCACGACATCACCCAATGTAAGTGTTCCATGTTGGGACCAGAGCGGCCATTTGGGAAGATTATATACATCCGGGAGATTTCTGGTATTTCACAGTGGTTGGGCTAGTGACAGCTTATTGCCCCATCCCACAAATTTGTGTGTGTCCGTCCAGAATTGGGTTATATGTGTCCGCATATTGGAGGTGTTTGGTCGGGCCCTTTTCCTATAATGATATTGCATGACAGGGTTTTCATGAGTGCCAGCTTCTAATGAACGGTTATGCGGCGCGGATTTGTCCCCGTGCAATTGGTCATTCACAATTGTCAATTGGCTGGCCCAATAGTATGTCTGTATTCGGGGAAGCCCTATTCCGCCCTCCCAAATGGATCTTTGGAGCGTGGCAAGTGCTATGCGGGGGGGGGGCATCATTCCACAGCAACTTCGGGACTGATTGATCTATTTTCCCGAATACGTTTGGGGGGGACGTGAAGTGGGGCATTTTGTAATATATATAGGAGTCGGGGCAGGGACATCATTTTAAAGAGCGCTGCTCTGCCTAGTAGCGTCAGGGGGAGGGATGCCCAGTGTTGGGGGTCTTCCGCGAGTCTTGTCATCACTGGGTGTAAGTTTCTGGGGACATAATCATTAAGATTATTTGTGACGAGTATACCCAAGTACTTGAACTGCTCTCTTTCAACTTGATAGGAGCATTGTGGGGTTATCGCTTGTTCTACCTGCCCCAGCGGAAACAGGATGGACTTAGCCCAGTTAACCTGCAGGCCGCTGAAGGCGCCGTATTTTTGTAGCAATCCGGTCACTATGGGACAGGATCTTACTGGATCGTGCAGGTATACAATCAAGTCATCTGCATATAAGGACACTTTGTCTTCCCAGCTTTCTGACCAGCGGAAGCCCTTCCATGTCTCATTGTCTCTCAATATTATCGCGAGTGGCTCGATTGCTATCGCGAATATCATGGCTGACAGTGGGCATCCTTGTCTGGTTCCTTTTCCTATTTCAAAGGGGTTTGATACATAAGCGTTTATCTTTGTAACTGCTATTGGTGCTTTACACAGTAGTTTGACCCAGCACATGAATTGGGGCCCAAATCCCATTCTTTGCATTATCTCCAGATTGCTTCCCAGTTCACCAAATCGAATGCCTTTTCAAAATCTACCGCCAACAGAGCTAATGGGCCCTGAATGGTGGGCACGTTTTCTATCGCCGTATGTAAACAATGTAGGTTCATGCGCGTGGATCTTTGTGGCATGAATCCACATTGATCCGGGTGAATCAAGGAGGATATAATTGGCTGGAGTCGGTTAGCTAGTGTTTTCGCTAGGATTTTGGTTTCAGTGTTGATGAGAGATATCAGTCTATATGAACTGCATCTATCTGGGGGTTTGTCTGTTTTGGGTATTACCACTTTAGTGGCTTGTCTCAGGTCTCATGGGAGGAATCCCTCACTGTGGGAAGTTTCATACATTTTCAGTAAATGTGGTGTAATTATGTTTGTGCCTATTTTTTTCCACACCTCTACCGGGAAGCCGTTGGGTCCCGGGGTTTTCCCGGGTTGGAGATCCTCCATGGCTGTGGACATCTCATCCTCCGTGGTTGTTAGTGTCTAGGAGGACAGTTTGCTCGGGTGTTAGAAAGGGAAGGTTAACTCCCGCTAGGATTGTGGTATCAATGGGGGAGGTTGGTGCTATGTAGAGCTCCCTTTAATAGGAGGCAAACCCCTGCGTGATGTCCCGGTCCGCTGTTAACAGTGTGTCCCCCTGTGTCCTAATCCCTCTGACATGTCTGAGCCCTTCACCTCGCTTCTCCAGCTATGCCAACATTTTACCAGCTTTATCCCCAGTTTTGTACACTCTGGCCCGCATTGCTGTGTGTGCCTGTTTGGCGTTATCTAGGGTGACGTTCTGTAGTTGTTTTTGTGCTAGTTGCAGTGCCCAGAGAGATTCTGGTTGGCCTTGAGATATATGAGCTGACCCTGCTCTCTGCACTCGCAATTCCGCTTCCTGGATTGATTTAGCTTGTCTTTTCTTATGGGCCACGATCCAGGAGATAAGTTTCCCCCTTAATACCGGTTTATATGCTTCCCATACAGTTGTTGGACTGCCTACAGAGTGTTCATTCACTTCAAAGTACGATTCTGTAGTTTTTTGTACATGCTCCAACAGCTCTGGGAAACCCAGGTAGCAACCGTTCAGCCGCCAGGTAGGTGGAGGGGTCGGTCTATCGGTGTTAATTTCTATCATGAGTGGGGAGTGGTCTGATATGCCTCTGGGTAGGAACTGCACTGCACTTAGTAGGTGTATTTCAGATGTTGGCAGAAAGAAATAGTCAAGCCTTGATAATGAGGCATGTGCCCCAGGCAAGAATGAGTATTCCCTCGTGCCAGGGTGTAGGTGCCTCCACACATCTTTCAGTCCCATGGCGTCCGTAACTGTGGCTAATCTGGTACGCGTGGAGGGGTTTCTCGCGCGGACGTGTGTGCGATCAAGCTCCAGGTTCATTACCTCATTGAAGTCTCCCCCCACTATCTCCAAATTCGAGGGATCTGCAGTAATTACAGGTGTTAAGTCGTCAATTAGGGAGGTAAATAAGGTTGGTGGTGCGTAAATGGCTAACATGGATATGGTGCGCTCCCAGAGAGTCCCGGTTATATGTACATATCTGCCCCCCCGTGTCCTGTGCAACGGATAACAGCTTAAAAGACAATTGCTTGTGTATTAGGATCAGAACTCCCCGGACCCCCATGGAAAAGCCTGAATGCAATGCTATGCGGTAATTTGTTTGCTTGAAGAGGTTGCAGTTCGTGCCCGCTAAGTGAGTTTCCGTTAGGAAAGCTGTGTCTGGCGCATGTCGATTTAGTTGTAAAACAAGGCGCCTCTTAATGCTACTGCCCAGCCCGTTCACATTCCAGGTCATAATCTTAATGGACTTGGTGTTATTCCTATTGTTGGATTCCATCATATCAGAAAGGCATTGGGTGGGACGAGTTGTGCTGTGTGTGTCCTGTGGTAGTAAACCTTGTCTCTCTGGTGGGAGCCAGATCCCGACCTAAAGTGTGCTGTAACTTCTGTGCCCGAGTGGAGCCACGGGCCATTTTAAAACAAAGAACTAAACAAAAACATTTTGATGCAACTTCAAACTCCCCTACCCCCTCCCCATACTCCGCCCCAACATGAAGTATCTGTCCCCCGAACATTTGTCCGAGCTCGCCAACGGTTTGCTCAGACAACAATTAACAACCCCTACAACTTCTACAACTGTTCCCAAGTAACTAGGGGGGTGCGTACGTTCGAAATGGCCGCTATATGTTTCCTCATCTGTGTCAAATACCTTGCTGCATTGTTTCCATTGGATGCCGATCCCCCGTCGTGGGGCCCGCACTTGGGTGATCGCTGCTGCCTTGTCTCCCGTCTCAGCCCTCCCCCTCAAGTGGTGGCATAATGTCATCACGGTTCGGTGGATGGTCCGGGGGGGTCTCTGGCCGGAGGATTTCCAGGGTGCACGGGTCTGTTTCTTCGATTCGGTCTCCAGTCGCCAACTATGTGTAGTTCTGCCCACCTCCATGCTTCTTTAGGGTCAGTGAAGTGGACCATCGTCCCTTTATGGAAAATGTTCAGTTGTGCTGGAAAGATTAGGCCATATTTGACATTCAGAAAGTGCAGCTGTTTTTTGATTTGCTCAAATGATTGCCACGCCTTTTGCACTTCTCTTGTATAGTCCGGAAATAAAGCAATTCTGGAGCCATTTTGGGTTATCGAGCCCCTCGTGTGTGCCATTTGCAGCAATGCGTCCCGGTCCCTGTTATTTAGGAACCTTGCCACCACCGTGTGCGGCGGGGACCCAGGCGGGGGACATCCAGTGGGCAATAGGTGAGCTCCTTCTATCGAGAAGAATTTGGAGAAACTCTTTTTATCAAACAGATCGATTGCTCCAGGAACAATTCCATGCAGTCACTTTTGGCCTTCTCACAGTCACATTGTTCCGTCTCAATCTGCCCTCTCCATCGTCTACTCTCGCTTCCAGTACCTTCAGGCGGGCCGTGGTTCTATGCAGTTGCTGCTCCAGGTTCCTCAGTCCGTCCTCCGTCACAGATATGCCTGCTCGGCCTCACTGATGCGGGACGTCAACTTTTGAAGCTCGTTACGTAGTAGCGAGGCATCCACGCTTATTCCATCAATTTTCTGTTCCATGGAGGCACAGGAATCGGCGATCACCGCCATAATGTCCTTCAGAGAGATTGCTCCTCTTTCCTCCTCCATTGTTTCGCTGCAGTCTTGCTCCACCGGCACATTCGCTGCGGCAGTGGCGAATTGGTCAATTTTGCTTTGAGTACCGGTTTTCTGGATTTTTCTTTTACCATGTTAGAGGTCTTTACACGGGAGTTTCTGCGTAACATGTGCTGCCAATGTGTCCGGCATCCGATAAACACCTTCACCTTTCAATTTGGTGGCTGTGTGCTGGGGGCCAGTTAGGGCTTGGCACGGGGATAAGTCTTGGTTTGAGGCACCTCCAGCACTTCCTTGTGCAGGCTCCTCACTTACTCTCATGCGGTGGTGCAGCCGTGTGCCACGTGCAGGGCGTTCGAGGGAGTTTTGTCCGTGATCATTGCCCCTTCAACCGGGACTGTCCTCGTATGCGTCCTCTTCAGGCGTGACACTTTCTCTCCCCCGGATTGTCTGGCAGATGAGCGAGAAGCGCGCCACTCCTCTCAGTGGGACGGATGTCGGGATGGAGGCGAGGCGGCCCTCCTCTCCCGGACAACCGCTGCACAGCCCCGCTCCGTGCTTCGCCGTATGTTACTGTCCACCTGCACCCACCACGCGCCAGGGGACGTCCCAGGCCTGCTCCCCACACCTCTCGTCCCCTATAGCCAGGGTCCGTTCACAATCTCGTATCTTTGCTGTGTAGGCAGGTTTACATCGGCAAGTAGCACGGCGCCATCTTGGAAACGCTAACTCGGGACACTTCGGGGAGATATCTGTCCTTCGGTTGCCTCGCTGTTGCACTTTTCGCTACGGTTTCCTCCCGAAAATTCACAGCAGCGGTCCCCCTCGCCGAGGATCTGATTAATAATTGTCGTTCGACACGAATGGCAGGTGATTTAAGCAGGATGTATGTAGCGGGCCCGGGAGCTCGAAGGCTCATGTCCGCATCGTTCCGTAGCTCGCCACACCCCCTGTGCGCATCTTTTGATGTGCACGGGTTTCCCGTATTCAAATCCATGAATATGGGTTGTTCGCGTGCGTGTGGGCGTTCCGTGCAGTTCCCTGCAGTACTTCCCCAGTTACGCCTTCTTTTTCACGTGTTATTCCCCATTCCGCATGTTAAGCCCACTGTTCAGCCCACTTTTGTTGTGTGCGCCACGCTATGTGCACTTTCCCTGTGCGCGTAGCACATGCCGTTTGATGACGTGTGCGCCCACGTGTGCCATGCACGGATTTGGCACACAACTAGTGGAAAACACACACAGCGCCTTCCTTGAATCGCACACGTGCGCGTGCGCTTGCTTTCTCACACTTGCGCCAGCTTGCGCTGGGATTTTCAGTGCACATTTGTTCCATGAATCGGCCCCATAGTATTTTGCTAAGAATCAACAAGTCAAAAGGTCAAAATCTGCAGAGAACTTATTCGCTCTATTGTGTCCTGGAAAAAAATCATAACCTGGCAAAGCTCAGAAAACTGAGGAAGACCATAGAACTGAATTTTGAAGAACAGCCTATTTCCCTTTTTTTCTGTATTATTTTAAGAAAAACACGTGCTGTGAATATGTACCTGTGTGTTCATTTTGGCCGAATTGGTCATTCTCTGATTGATGAGAGGCCCTGTTGTTTGATTGCTGAACTGTGAATGTCCCATTTTAGATTTGAACATTTCTCGCTTGACAAGCAGAGCAGAACACAAGGCCCTGGTGTATTTTCTTTGTGTGCATGATAGGATATGTCATTTATAACGTCCCTGTACACAAGTGTTTCTAGGTGCAACAAGACAAGGGAAGGGGGATAACAAGACAAACAATCCTACTAGGCCTTGTGTCATACAGATAGTGCAAGTGCGATGATGTAAAATGCAGGGGGAAGTGGCAGGGAGAGGGTATAGGTGAAGTGCAATCAGGGCAGAATTCCTATGAGTAAGTGCAGCCAGTCAGGGGACTGTGGGTAAACAGGTATGGCCCCTAAGTGTGCGGTAGGTGCAGAGGCAGTGCAAGGGAGACTGATCATTTAGGAACTTGGTACCCAGTAGACTCTGAGGGTAGCCAAGCAACCAGTCGGCGCAAGAGACAGGTTGGTAAGCAGGGGGGAGAGAGAGAGAAAACCGAGGAGAACAGGAAGGTCTTGAGCTGCTTCTGGAACTTCAGGTGGTCCGGCTCAAGTTTGAGAGGGACAGGGAGGCCATTCCAGTAGGAGGCAACTGCAACTGCAGAGGGGAGAGATCTAGCCCCCGCTCTCTGCCTGGAGAAGCGTCTGACCCTCAGAGAGTTTGAGGTGTCTGAGCAAAAGGGCTCAAGAAATAAGGTATTTTGGAAGAGAAAGTGGATGTAATATGGGCCCTGGCCCCAGAAAGCCTTGTGGGCGATGCAGAGGGTCCTAAACATGATCGTTGCAGCCACCGGGAGCCAGTGGAGAGATTTCAGTGCTGGAGAGATACAGTTTCTGGGATTGAGGCCAGGGACAGGACTTGCAGTCCTGTTCTGGATTAGTTGCAGAGGGCGTAGATTAGAGGTAGGCAGATGGAGAAAGAAGCAGCCTAGAGAGAACCTGGGATCTGGATACAGTGAGCTTCTGGGGGAAAGTGAGAAAAGAATACCTCTGAGGAAGTGCAGCTGGAAGTGCTCTTTCTTGGTAAGGTATGTGATGTGAGGAGACAAGGAGAGAGTGGGGTCGAAGATGACAACAAGGTATTTAGCCTCACAGGAGGGTTTATGAAGAGGGCCCAAGGAGGGCAGGCAAAGTGAGAGAGGGAAACCAGGATCTGGGGTCCCAATGAGAAGGATCTCTGTCTTACTGGCATTAAGCCAGAGATAATTTGATGCACTCCAATCCTGCATAGCGGATACAGAGTCACGAATGAGCGAGAGAGAAGAGAAGGCTGAGGGGAACCTGAAAGAGAGCTAAGTGTCATCCGCATAACACTGAAGGTTAGAGCAGAAGATAGCGATCAGGTGGGCCACAGGGACCAAGTAGACATTGAAGAGCCAGGGTGGGAGGATAGAACCCTGTGGAACACCACATGTGGCGAGAGAGGTGGCAGAGAGAAAAGACCCAAGGATGGGTGGGTTCAGGAGGGAGGAGATCAACCACTCTAGGGCCTGACCCGTGATGCCCAGGTTTACACAGAGTCGTTTGATCAGGATGACGCGATTGATCATGTCAAAGGCAAATGAAAGGTCAAGAAGGATGAGGACAAAAGGAAGGCTAGACTAAGAAGATCTTCACAGGTGTTCAGTAGAGCACTTTCTGTGTCTCTTGCTGCTCTGAAGCCAGACTGATGGTCATGGAGATAACCAACAGATTCAGTGTGGAGAGTAAGCTGGGAGATGGGCAGCTTTTCCTAGAGTTTGAAAGGAGTGACAGATATCAAGCAGTAGTTTTCTGGACAGGTAGGATTGGCTGAAGGCTTTTTAAGGAGGGGTGCACACATGAGTGCTTGAGGAGGGAGGGGAAGCATCCAGTGATGAAAGAATGATTGCAGAAATCGGCCAAGGCTGGAGCGAGGGTGCCAATGTGGTGCTTGATGGTTTTGGAGTAGCAGGGAAGTACCTGTTTGGATGACACTTTCATAGATCGGACTTGTCTAGAAATATTGTCAGGTGTTGTAGGAGAGTAAGAGGAGAAAGGAGGAGAGAGAGAGGTGGCCATTGGGGATGTGAGAGGTAGAGGGGGAGGAAGAGGAGAGAGAGGACAGGTTGTCTTGAGTTTTAGTGGTAAAGTGAGAAGCCAGACCCATACAGAGGGCCTGGGAGGAAACATGAGAGGTAGAAACTACAGAGGAATTGGCCAGCTCGTAACAGATTTTAAAGAGTTTGGCCGTGTTGTTAGTTATTACAATCAGTAATATGAGTTGACATATACTGTATCTACTGCATTAGTTCAAATAGTCAGATATAATTTCAAAGGAACGATGGGGGCCAATTGGTGATGTCAAATGAGGACTTAATTTGCAAAATGGTTCACAAGTGTATACTCGTTTTTATATGGCCCAAATTCCGATCATTCTGCACCAACAGAACACTGAATCATATGTGGCCACTTAATATTCATACACAATATGAAACTACATTCTTCTCTTAGATATATTTTTATAGTTTTCCCAGTAGCTTGTTTCCATAGAGTTTTGATATCACGTTTAATAAAGATATTGAATCTTAGACCAAAGGACTATTAATCTCTCTTTTTGAATATGGGGATGACTAGACCTTGCTTCTGGGCCCATACAATAATGTATTCACTGCAGCTATTGAAATCGCTGTTAGTTGAAGGTAGAGTATGTTTGCACGTGAATCAATCCAATTACGCTTAATAGAAAGATAGGCATACACAAAATTGCAGTAAAATCATTGGTCACATGACAAGATGTATTCAATTTTTGTATTTTATGATGTTTTCTCTTGTGCCAATTTGTTTTGCGGCGTCCCAAAAGGGGGAACAGTAGGACGGTGATCTTAGACTAGTGGGGGGCACATAAAAGTGCATTCACCATTCTTGGTGCATTGAACCTAGTGTAAGAGCAAGAGAAAAGGTGTTAGGGAGACAATCAAAAGTGTTAGTCATCATACAAGTGCAACATTAAATAGAGCTATAACAGTTGGGCAAAGTTGGATAGGGGCTTTTCACTGTCCGACTCCAACTACACATTTCTAACATTCTCACCTTTTGCTTCTGGTCATCACCTTCCTTCCATTAAACCAACGTGTTATACCAAACTGTGTCTTACATGCTTGGCGACACAAGGGGCCTCATTACAACCCAGGCGGTAAGTTCCCTACTTTACCACCATGGTGTAAACTCTGTTTACACCATGGTGGATGGCGGATTTACCGCCCCATTCCAAGGTGAGTGGGGCGGTAAATCCCCATTCCCCATTTACCCTTCCCCATTCCCATTTTTGCCCCATAGGGCATAATGGGAGTGGGGAAGGCGCTAATTACGGCACCGCAAATTACGGTGCCGTAATTAGCATCAAGGCAGGTTAGCGCCTTGCATTTTAACGCCTGCTAAAAGCAGGCGTTAAAATGGTAATCAGGCATTAAGGGTTAACGGCGCCGACGGCGCCGTTAAACCCTTAACGCCTGGGTTGTAATGAGGCCCAAGGACTCAAAATATCCACATAGGCATAGTAGGCTACTAGAATGACGCTAGCGTATGGTCTTCTGGTGTGGCTTCCACCACCTTCGGTGTTAATCACTAAATTAACTACTCCCATCTACTGGTTTTGCAATTTGATACATCCAGAGTAGAACATGAGGGCAACACAGCTGGCCAAAAAAGAGCTCCGACATAAAATCCCCTTTTTAGTTGTACTTTTACTGTCAAATCTGGAAATAACTTAAATGGGGCGTGTTGTTGTTGCAGTGTGAAAATCGCACAGTAAGTTAAAAACATGTGTAAAATGCTTGATGCAAGGTTTTTGTTCACAGTGCCATTTTGATGTATTTGTGAAGCAGAGCGGTGTACAGATAAAAATGCGCAGTTCCGTGACACCCATCTTCTGCGCTATGAGATATGAGAGAATCTCCACATGCACGTGATTTTAATGCAGGCAGCGATGCTGTGGATTTCAGCATGCTTGGAGCCCTTGCTCAAACTCCGAGGATACCATGGGTGATCCCGTTTAAGTGCCTTCCTCCATGCATGGACACGGCGGGAGTCTTTTACGATTGGTTTTGTTATTCGTGTTGTAAATGTAATATGGAAAAGTGGATCCACTCGGATTTCCATTTAACACAAAGGATCAAAATTGAATGGAGGGTACTGCTTATAAGATGTGTATTAGTTTGTGATCCGCTAGCGCAAATCGCAGGTCAATCCAAAAGGAACCGAGAGTTATTGTGTGTTGCTTGCTGTGACCAGATCTGTGTCATTTGAATCCCACTCAATAAAATAGATTTAATGAAAAAAACAAGGGAAGGGGTGGGTGAATGGAAAAGTAATCACATTCTTAGCTGTGAGTGCTGCCTAACCTCTTGTATATAAGCCAATCCGGATTTACCTTATGACAATGTACTTTTTACATTGCAAACAATCTATAAGTATACAAGTGAAAATGTATGGGTTTGTGGCTGGGTTGTGGCTTGGTGAAGCGTTGTTCCTTATACAATTCGACACTGTTTCACCAATTGGCACAAAATTCTGCATAGTTACCTGTTAGGACCATCTGGGCATTACTGGCTACATCACATGTGAACACCCCACCCCTTTCCCCAGATTTCAGCAAAAGTCCAAATTTGTTTGTGGGTTTGTGTCTTGGCCAAGCGTTTCTCTTTATACAATTCCACACCATTTCACCAATCTTCACCCCATTGTGCATAGTTACCTGTTAGGACCCTCCGGACATTACTGGCTACATGACATTTAGACATCCCACCCCTTTCACTGGGTTTCAGCAAAACTCTAAATCTTTTGTGGGTTTGTGGCTTGGCAAAGCGTTGTCCCTTATAAAATTCCACAGCGTTTCACCAATGTGCACCAAATTGTGCATAGTTACCTGTTAGGACCCTCCTCTGGACATTACTGGCTACATGACACTTGGATACCCTGCCCCTTTTCCTCGGTTTCAGCAAAACTCTAAACTTTTTGTGGGTTTGTTGCTTGGCAAAGCGTTGTTCCTTATAGAATTCCACAGCGTTTCACCAATCTGCACCAAATGTTGCATAGTTACCTTTTAGGGCCCTCCAGACATTACTGGCTACATGACATTTGGACACCCCACCCCTTTCCCTGCGTTTCAGCAAAACTCTAAACTTTCTGTGGGTTTGTTGCTTGGCAAAGCGTTGTCCCTTGTAGAATTCCACAGCGTTTCACCAATCTGCACCAACTTGTGCATAGTTACCTGTTAGGACCCTCCAGACATTACTGGCTACATGACATTTGGACACCCCACCCCTTTTCCCGTATTTCAGCAACTTCACACATAAGACGCTTGCCTGAAATCAGAAAAATATCAATGTGGTCGTAGAAGGTCCGGTCCTCAAACCTAGAATGCACGGTTCCTAAGACATTTGCACCTCAATGCACCGCAACAAACTGCAGCAAACAAGGGTAAGTCAACAGGTGGAGAGAGCACAGTTGGTCCTAGTATGAAGCAGCACACCAACTCTCGCCTCCCCCAACGTCTTCTCTGTGGTATCTCAGCTAGTCTCACACCCCCATTCTCAGTGTAGTTTACTTCAGAGTACAAAGCACAGCAAGAGATAAGCAAATCGGAACAGCAACCTCTAATCGAAGTTCAACAAATGATGAGAGTGTTGTCATGTCTGTCCACAGAACCAGTCGGAGAACAGGTACTTTGTGCTAGTATGCATATGAATGAATAACCAGCCGGCAGTCTACCACACACTTTGTCTCTCCCTGTGTTATATGGTATTTCATAATGCAGCATCTTTGCCTGTCAGAACTGATGTAACTCTATACACCAGCTTGGAAATAAAATACATATTGTATGCATTGTTATGAAAGCACATTTCATACAGCTTTCTATGATATGTGTTCTCTGTATGCTGTCCCCTATCCATGTTTAGGTAACCACGTTTGAGAATTACAGCCTACAGCACAAGGTGTATCTGATTGTAGGATTCTATACATGGATTAAAGTTCAGAGCACCGTATAATTTCAACTATTCAGATAAAGCACGTGTTTCCTGTTCACCATGCCCTTTGCTCAGCTAAGAGCAGAAAGTCGAAGGCCACGCTGAAAGCTACCAAGTCAGAAAATGTTTTAAACCTGTGTGTAAACTACCAGCGTGTTTCTTGTTCATAACTATTAGACTATGTACAGTGGTTTCAATCCCCAAAGTAGAGAACAACAATTAAAACGCTTTTTAAAAGGTGTTAGTGATTGAATTGTTATGTTTCACTGATGCAGGCATAAGTATTCTGGCACGTCATTATGTAAGGATTCATGGCTAATGCCAAAGCACACGTGGCAAATCCACTCTTGCAGGAGCCCATTTTTAATATAATGCCAGATACATATGGAGCTTATGCAGGCATTGCTTCACCTATAAAATGTTTTTTGTTTAGCTAAATTAAATGCACTGCAATTGGCATTTAGGGCCTCACTATAGGTTGGGCGGTGCAGTTAAAATGCAGCAGTAAAAGTGTGACTACCGCATTACTGCACCGCTCAATCCTGAGTTTGGGGGAAAGTCAGAGGATTTACGTCCAACTCTGAGCTGGAGGTGTGTGCACCGACTTTCCACCCATTTTTGGCGCAATTACCTCCGTACCATCATTGCAGGGAAAGTACCCCATTGAGTCCTATGGACTCAAAGAAATTGGGACTACACCATCACCGCCACTTGTGATCCAGCGCAACTAACGCTAGACCAAGTGGGGGTAATGGTAATTGCATTGGGTGGTATTCCAGCAGATTTACTGTTGAGATACCGTCCAATTTATAGTGAGACCCTAAGTTTGAAGTGGAGCACGTGCATGTGCTATATGGCTACCTGACGTTATCTGCATTTGCTTGTGATTGTATGTGTATTACGGAGGATTATGCAGCTGGCAAAATGTGGTGGGTTAAGTAGAAACAAAAGACGAGGATTCGAAGTTAGGAACCCTCCCGTCCCCTGCACTCTATCATAAGTCCATCAAATGATGGTTCAGCAATTTTTAAATGCATTTGTTGCAGTTAACTAATAATGTTCTGATCAAGTTAGTAGTAAGAATGAACACTCAGTGATTTCGTAAAAAACCCAATTACAGGGGGGGGGGGTTTAATTAATGTCACAGTAAATTCACCATACAGATTTGAAGTGAAGAAGCCAAAATGACTGTCTACAAAAAAACATGAGAACAGTAAACAATGATAGTCCATTTATACAATTCGTGGCTTGCGTGTTTCGGGATATTCATCCCTTCTTCTTGAGCCTATTGGGTTTGGACTGCAAAAACCTAAACAAACATGAAAAACACCATTTAAACAAACATAGTATTCGCATGTAAAATGCTAAACCTAGTGGTCCTTATTAAACCCACATCGAATTCACATGTATAGGTATATCTTAACTAGAATAGTTCAAATGTAACTATCTGAGGTATTCATAAACGTGACTCCCCAATAAGGGGTCCCAACTGTGGCCAGTGCACCAGGAACAAATCCATATTTTACATCAGAAAATAATCAAAGGAATAATAGTGATTGACCATCTGTGAGAAACATCTCCAGGGAGTGTGTGCTAAAGAAGTAGAGTGGCGGCATACCTTAAGTATAGTAGAGGTGAGGCGTAAGAAAACCCTCAAAATTTGGTCAACTCGTGTTTCTCAGTTCTACCCACCAGCTGGTGGAGAAAACCCTCGTCTCAGGCGTACAAGATGCCTATACATGAGACATAAATGAAGCGGTTCTAAGAGTTTGGATATTAATTACACATGTAAATGGTCAAAAAAATATATTGAAAGTTTGTTCACAGAATACACTAAAAACAAAAAAATAAAAAAATTAAGCAATAAAGGGACAACAGTCCCTTATGAATAGAGATGAGTAGAAATGAATTAGGTCCATAAGTACATAATGGGCGTGAAAAAATTAATGGAAGCATATGTAAAGCTCTCGCTTACCTTACAACCTGCAAGTTAAAACGGGAGTTGCACGTGCGGATGCACTGCTGGCCCGGAAATATTCATATGTCCCAAAATGTCCTCGGGAACCAGAGTCTAAAGTGCTCGGCTGTAAACATGAAGGAAGCAAAAAATTCAGAATGCTCCCCAGTGGAAAGGGGGGATCATATAGATCGTGGTTTGTAATAGGTAAGGCACCATTGCTCTCGTGTTGTATTTACCTCTGCCAAGTAGTTTCAATGAAGCTATACGATCGCGTGTGAAGTCAAAAGCTGCTTCTGCTGCTAAATGTAACTCAAATACGGGCGCCTCCTGATCAGGGAGATGAGATGCTCGTGTGGACTGTGGTGGGTCTCAGCGTCTCCCTGGCAACGATCTACACAGACACCAGCCCATCCAGAACCGAGTGTGTGTGTGGGGAAGATAAAAAACAGACTAAATGAGATCTTCATGTGCACCAGAGCTGAAATGCTGGTCTTTAAATGAGCGCCATTATGGAAAGTGTGTTGCACAACAGAAAAGTGCCTGCTGTTGGATGACAACAAGCAATAATCCACATTGAAAGACTGAACAGTATGTTAGGGGTGAGTCTCATAGAGAATTATAATTATGTTAGTTGTCACAGGACCCCAGATAAATTATAACGGATGATACAGGTTAAATGAATATACGTGCTGAATACTATGGCCACAGCGGGAAACCTCCCAAGTGGGAGCCCTAGTGTATGGTAAATGTACCTAAATACAGGACATGTTATACATATGCTAAGGTATAAAGTGCACTGGTGTAACAGTGGAAACGCCCCCAATGGTGCAACATGAATACCAACTCCCTATCAATGCATTAAAAGAAAGAAGTAACGCATTGTAGGACATAAGTTATTAAACAGTGGGCCGGTCGACATGTCCCGGACTCATATGGTTTTAACAGATGTTCCACTGTAGATGACAGTAATGACACTCAATATATCCATTGGAGTGGATTCCATCATAGTTAAATTCAGTCAAAACGATTAAAGAAGCAGAAAAGAATTTAGAAGGAGTGTGAACAAGGTAAACTGTCTTTACTCACACACAGTATAGACCAGAGAGGACAGTGAAAGAGGATATCTTAAAACGCTACAGTGTGTTAGCACCATTGTTCTATAGGAGAACATGGAGTTAGGTCAGGTTCAGATAAAACACCTCAAGGAAAATTCCTCATTGAGCACTTGTGGGTTAAGTGTGTCTAGCTGGTGTATCCAAAACTTCTCCCTGCGGGAGAGGATGGATTGGTAGTCTCCACCCCTATGTGGTTTCTTGACGACCTCCAGAACTTGAAACTTGATCTGGGCAACCGTGTGATGATGTTCCAAAAAATGTCTTGCCAATGGGGATTTTGTATTTTTGCACCTAATGTTGGATTTATGCTCGGTTATCCTCTCCTTAACCGCTCTTGTGGTCTGGCCCACATACAGTTTGCCACAAGGGCATTTGATTGTGTAGATAACTCCTGTCGACATATAGGTCGCAAAGTCTCTGAATTTGAATTTCTTGCCCGTAAGGGGATGCGATATGCTTTCACCCTTAATCACGTTGTTACAATGGGAACACCCCGAGCATGGGAATGTGCCTTTTTTCCTTGTTTGTAGAAGCATTTGTCTGTCTTTGGGAGGTTTTTAGGCTCTCACAAGTTTATCCCTCAGGTTCTGGCCTCTTTTAAAGACCATCATTGGGTATTTGGGGAATAGCCTTTCCAGTAGTGGATCATTATGTAGAATGCTCCAATGTTTCTTAATTGCTCTACCGACCTGAAAGCTTTGACGGGAGTATTTGGAGATGTAAAGAAGTGGAGTATCCTTGTTTTTGATTTTAGGTGTGAGAAGTTGTTCCTTACTTATGTTAGAGGATTTCTCTTTTGCTTCTTCCAAAATGGGTTGTGGGTATCCCCTCTTTTCAAATTTATCCAATAGCTTAGTGCATTCCACATCCAGCCTCGCTGGGTCAGAGACAATCCTCTTCAATCTAAGAATTTGGCTGTATGGTAAACTGCTTAGCATTGACTTCGGATGAAAACTCGAGAAGTGCAATAAGTTATTGACGTCCGTCGGTTTGTGGTATACGTTCGTGGCGATTACATTATCCTTGATCTCCAGGCTGACATCTAGGAAATGTAGGGATGGAGTACCTACCTCCATCGTGAATTTGATGCTCCAATGTACTGAGTTTAAGAAGTTGAAGAAAGTAGTCAGTTCATCCTGGGTGCCACACCAAATTCCAAAAATATCGTCAATGTAGCGCTTCCATACTAATATCCTGCTTGACCAATCGTCATTTTCCAAGACGTACCTGTGCTCAAATCTATACATGAAAGTGTTCGCATACACCGGGGCCATTGCTGACCCCATTGATGTTCCCGTGAGTTGAAGATATAAGTTCCCTCGGAATCTGAAGTAATTGTTGTTCAGTATTAAGCTTAGAAGTTTTACAATCAACTGTGGGTCACCCCTTGGAGCCTGTGAGTTTAATAGCAGCCATTCTACTACTTGAATGCCCTCTCGTGTGGGATGGAGGTGTATAGACTACACACATCCATACTGAATAGTATGCAATCCGAACTAAGTGCTCTGACTTCTTGAATACAATTTAGGAAATCCGTCGTATCCTTCAGATATGTAGGGATGTTCTGTATGAGTGGTTGAAGTAATCGATCTATATAGATGAAAAATGGGTCAAAGATACTGTCTGTACCAGCCACAATAGGTCTTAATGGGGGGTCGTCTTGATTTTTATGGATTTTAGGCAAGCCATAGAATACCGGTGTGATGGGATGATGGTTAATTAAAAATTCACTTGTTTTACAGCTAATCCATTCATTCTCCAAGGCTTCCTCAATAATGTCTTCATTCAGCGCTTTTATTCTCATGATTGGGTCACCACTGAGTTTGGTGTAGGTACCAGCTTCATTGAGTAATGACAAACACTTTTTTGTGTAGTCCTCAGTGTCCATGACTACAATGGCTCCGCCTTTATCAGCTGGTTTTATTGTTAAGGATTCATCCTTTGCCAATGCTTCCACATGATCTAATTGGCACTTCTTCACATTGATGGGGGTGGATATTGGATGGTTAATCCGTTTCAAATCAGTGATAACTTTTTTCTCAAAGAGGTTGAGGATAGAATTCTGAATCTGAGGATCGAAGTTGCTTTTCGGACGTATTTCCAGTATTTCACCCTCGGGTTGGCGATTATCCAGATTTTCATCGGACTCAAAAAAGATTTTCAGTCTGAGCTTTCTTAGTAGCCTATGAAGGCATATTTTCTCCTCAAATAGGGTGGTGTTGTTAGTAGGGATGAATGATAGTCCGCGGTTTAGCATCTCAAGTTGATCACTAGTGAGAACTTTCTTGGAGATGTTGACTACTAAATTCTCACTCATCTGTTTTGCTTTTTTTGTTTTGCATTGCCCTCTCCTCGTTTTTCTCTTGATTTGTCGCGGAGGCCTAAAAAATCCCCAGTGTCCTCTGATCTTGGTGAGCCAATGCCCGGCGTTATAATGGCTGATTCAGCGGGTAGAGACCCTTCGATGGATGGTGGTGTTGGTCTACTTGCTGTCTCAACTGTTGAGCTCTTAGTGCGTGGTTGTGTTGGTTCACCTATGCTGCGCGAGCTGCTATCATTCCCAGAGTTTGATGAATCTGGATTCCTAGGTCTTGTTTTGTTGAGGTTCCTATGGTGATAGTACTCTTGCCAGTTGTATACAATGTCGTTCATATAGTCAAAGTGGTGGGTTGTTTGTAGAGCTTTCCTTAACACTGCAATTAAACGTCTGATGGACTGCAATACCACAATCACGTATGCTGATCTTCAACACACCGGGTCCTACTCTTCTACCTCTCGGGACTTAAAAATGGAGGTCTTTGAGCTTGCCAGAGGAATGATTCTAAGCTTGTTTCCCCATTCTGTGGACTGCTCCCCCTCCTTCTGATCTAATGCGTATCAGAGGAACACTCAACTGTAAATCTGCTGTAGTTTCCTAGCCATAAAGTCACCAGCACCTCCCTTCAGGAAGGACAGTGGACTGGATACAAATACTGGGATGAGGAAGAGAGGGACTAGAGGTAATGTAATTAGGCAATTAGCCCCACATCCCTTTTCCACGTCCCAGTCCTTACTAATTGAGGAACAACTGAGCTTGGGCTATGGCCTGACAAACAACAAAACTGCCAACATAGTGTTAAACATAGTGTTGGTTCAGGAGGATAGCTCAGGGGCAACGGGCTCTGCTTGGAAGCAAGACAACATGGAGCACCACACGTTTGATCCCCGGGTCCGCGTTTATAAACCTACGGGTATTAAACTCATTATAAATAGCCTATCATATCATATCATACCATATCATATCATATGCAACAGGTGTGTGAAACATGAGACTGCACTTTGGAGCAGGACAACTCATAGTGAGGCAAGAACACTCTCACCAGAACTGATGCATTTCCTGACCTGTATATTAACTGGAACCAAAACATATCCAAACGAAGAACTGTGAGATCACTCCCAGCACACTCCTGGATAGAGTGATATCCACTGCACAAAATAAATGCATTACACCACTCAGTCCTCATTTGAAAGATGTGGGTCAGCATCCATTATCAGATCAGAGGGACCGAATGACAGAATCATAAGCAGGGAGAGGAGCAATGCTGTATCTCATAAACCTCAGAGAATAGCATGATTAGCCATAGAGGAAGGCAAATGTCCTAGGGGCTGATTTACAAACATGTTTTCAATGGGACTTTCCTATGTTAAAACATTTTGGTAAATCAGGCCCGAAGTCTCCCTAAAACTGTGCAAACACCTCTGGAAGAACATCTAGATTGTACACAAAAGGGAATGCACAGGACATGATCATCAGAAAAGGCTCTGCAGTCATCATGGCCCAAATAACTCCTAGCCAAGTAGGAAAACCAATAGATACCATAAAAAGGAATCAAATGGCATAGATCCACAATTATCAAATACCTAGACATAAATGAATGACAAGGCAAGCCCCAGTTCTAAGTGCTGTAGAAAGTGTCATCTGGAATTCACAGGGGGAGAGAACTGTGTGAAGCTCTGGAACAACATGGATATCAAAACTGAGGTACTTGCAGACCTATGACATTGGACTAAGGGTCCTTGCACAGTCACCCCTTTAATGCTGTAGTTTCCAAACAGACCAACCCAGAAATAGTACCCTTCCCAATGTAACAGAAAACCCTACAGAATTGAGATTTGGTAGTGGGAACAGTATCAGGCAATCACACTATATTAAAAAGCTTCCAATTTCTGGGACAATATCTAGCATGGAGCACCACCTAGACTGTTGAGCTGAACTGATACAGGCCGCTTGGATGAGCGGCCTTGTCCTGATGTATCAGGATATTGAAACTCCATATGCTGAAAGCAACAACTGATTGTACCTTCAGCCCTGCATATTAGATGGTATATAAGATGGGACAGAGGGTAACTTCAATAATGGTAACATCATGACTACAAACCAATAACAGTGGGCGCTTACATATACCAGTGCCATCATCCGGAGTGGCATATAAGTGCTGGTTTCTCCAAGTTCGAAAATGGGGCATCCGCATAGGAAAGAATACCAGGTAACCAAGTGGTAGCCACATTCGTGAAAAAGGTATGTTTTTCCCTGGAGAACAGTTATTTATCACGAAGAGCAAGCTGCTCCTTACTTACCCGGCATTGCGAGCGCAGTGAAGGCTCTTGCCGGCATCAGCGTCCCATCACGCTTCCTGGAGGAGGCGGGGCATATCCACCACGTGTAGTGGTCACGTGATCTTGGACTCCCTCACAAGTCTGAGGCTACCACCCTTGCAGCGTTAAGCCCGGCGGTGACAAGCCCATTGGCTATTGTGCGGCTGTTAGATCATGGCAAGGGAAAGAACCCCAAACAAAACCGACAGCGAATGTCAAAATAACAAGAGACAGATGCATGAGGACACAACTAGGCAAACAACAACAGGTACAGAGGAATCCAATAACACGGACAAGTGCCTGGAGAAAGAAAAAAAGAACGGGAACGTCTGTGAGATCTTTAAAATAAGAGACATAAAAGCAGGAGACAACAAACAGGAAAGACAGACAAAACTGAAGAAAAACGGGACAGCAGAAAGTAAATCAGGTGGGCACCAAAAGAACAGTGTCACAACCAAAAAACAAAAAAAACAGCTGCCAACCAAAACACGGGCAGCAGTAAATGCCGGGCATTTATTAAAAATTTGACAACACCAAAAGAACAGCCGAGTATAATAGACCAGCTAATAAACAACAAGAAAAAGGTCAGATCAGAACAGAAAACAGATGAGCAGGTAATGCCAGAAACTGGTGACGACGATGGCTACGAAGAGGACCTCCTGGACCTCTCGACATATACGGTATCAGATGACGAAGAGAAACAGAGAACAAGAACCCTCGAAGAAACAAACACAGAAGCCGACGAGTCCATGAGTGAGGAGAATACAGACTACAGCGAGAGTGACTCCTCAACAATAATGACAACATTCACGGAAAAGGAGAAACGAAGAGAAAGAGGAAGAACAATGACCACTCATATACACAAAGAACAATTGAGAAAAGCTATGGACAAAAGAGATAGGGGCAGAAGAGTGAACATGAAGTGCAAGGAATGAACTCGGGGTCGCCTGCGAACCCAAAGACTGGAAACCGTCGGGACAGAGAAAAGAGAAACAATAACAACCGACCTCAGATGGAGGACAGAAGAGAACAGTCGAAAACAAAAGAAGCGGAAAAAGAACTTCAATATCGACAAGCACATAAAAAAAGTGCTGCTGACACCCATAAACTCCCAGGGCTTGTCCTAGAACGTATCCTCCATTATGAGGACGGACTTATTCTCAACAGAACCAATGCAATAAGACTCCTACATCATATCCCGGCACTAAGACTAATCATCACGGACGATCTAGTAATCGTGGAGTTTGTTGATGAGGACCGTACCGACAAAGGAAATCTTGCACACCAGGTCAAACCTGGTGAGACAATTGCTTCCGAAAGAAGCACCTCAGTTGAGACCAATGAGCTTTGACCTCCAAGAAAGTGACGAAATACTAAGAACACAAGAGAAAATAAAGAAACATTCAGTGAGACAAACTAACAAAAATGACAAAGATTCTGGCAGCTCCAGGACAGACAGAGTAACATCAGAGAAAAGTGACAACCAGAGCACAGGCAGTTCAAACAGCAGAATCAAAAAACAAGGAGAAGAAAATGAAGCAGCGAGGTGGAAATGGTTGAAAAAAATGATTGATAATAAAATGAACACTCAATAACATAACACAGTAAAAAGCGTGGGTTCATGGAGCCTTGGGAGCAGGAAAACAAGAGGCTCCAACCACCTTTTTACTAATGGAGTGCTTCAAAAAGAGAACTTTAAAGTGCTGTGCCTACAGGAAACATGGCTGCTGCAACCACCTACACTAGAAGGATACGTGGTATTACTGAACCCAGTCGTAAAAGGCTTAAGAGGAAAACCTATGTCAGGTCTATTAGTAGCCATTAAAAACGACCTGAATTGGCAAGTGCTGGAGGTGGCAAACCCAAACCCATTTATCCAGATGGTAGTGATACAGACAGACAAAGAAGTCACGAGAACATTAATATTGATTAATAGATACTGGAATCCTGCCAACACTCTACACGAAAATTTACCGGACAAAATTGCAGAACTAATAGACGAACAGAGAGAGAAGTGGATAGATCCAACCTAGATACTAGTTGGTGACCTAAATTGCACCTGCCTGAACAAGGATAACCAACCAGATCACGATACACTAACAGCAACAGCGAAGGAAAAAAGAGGAACAATGTGGAATTGCATGTTGCAATCAAGAGACTGTGTCATACTAAACGGAAAGGTGAAAGGGGATCTCACAGCAAAGCCAACTTGGAAGGGGGTACAATCAGCAGAGATCCTGGACTACATTTGTATTTCAAGTAATCTGTCAGAGAACATCCAGACTTTGGAAGTAATAACAACAACAAAAAGCGACCATAACTTGATGAAATTGACATGTAAAAATATCAGTAATAATAAGACAAGCACCTATAACCAGGACTTAGTGACAGACCAACGAGGTACGAAACTAAGGATCAGACCAGAAAAAATCAAAGAACTAACTCGTAAATTAAAACATATGATTTTGACGCTCGAAAAAGATCCACAAAGGATTGACTATACACCACTCTTCAGAGCCTTTGTCACAGAAAGGAAACCTGGAAGTAACCATCCAACCACGAACCATCAACACCAGTATGATAGTCGAATACAAGAAAGGAATAAAGAACTAAGGAGAAACATCAGACGACTAAAAAAGACCAAATTCAATAACCCTAGTAAAGAGATACATAGGTTAAAACAGAGGTACCGAAACTGGCTCCATTTACATAAGAAGACCATGCTAAATCAGGATGCAGAAAGAACGTTAGAAAAAATAAGAACCAAAAACACTGCAGAAATTTGGACAATCATTAACGATGTAGAGAAGCCTCAAGAGATAAGCCAAATGAATCCAATAAGTGCTACAACATGGTGCGAATACTATACACAGCAACAAGGGGAAAACTACACCGTACCCAAGGGGAAATCATTGGAAAACAAAAAAGAGTCAACAATAGACATTACTACTGAGGCAATTGAAAAGATCTTAAAGAAACTAAAAGACTCAAGAGCCCCGGGCCCTGATGGGCTGACGAATGTAACATTAAAAAGCAACATATGTGAGTGGGAAAAGTTTCTACATCATCTGTTTAAATACATACTCCAAACAGAAAACATTCCAGACTCCTGGAGGAAAGCGGTAGTGGTGCCGAATTTTAAAAAGGGTTTTAGAACATCAGCAGACAACTACAGACCGATCGCACTACTGGACGTCGTGGGAAAGGTCTTTGCATCTTCATTGCTGAAAGCTTTGAATATCTGGGCACAGCGAAGCGGACGATGTGATCCTTGGCATTCGGGTTTTGTGAGCGGGAGAGGTACTGCTCTTAACATCTTTCTGATTAACCTGATGAAAGCAAGAACACAAAGGAATAAAAACCAAGAAATCTGCATAGCTTTTGTAGATTTGTCAAAAGCCTTTGACACAATAAAAAGAGCTAAACTTTGGAAGAATTTGGAGTGCTGGGAATGTCCGCAGACACTGGTGTCGAACATCAAAGACCTGTACACAGACACAAGCATCAGAGTGAGGCTGGACAAAGCAGTAACGCTAACAGACCAAATTTCGATAAGAACAGGCCTTTACAACTTGTTTACATCAGACATTGACAAAGCCTTTGAGTTTATTCGCTGCTTTCCACCTAAAATTGCATGGACTCCGGTAGGAAGACTGCTATATGCAGACGATTTTGTCCTGATGGACCAGACACAAATTGGTTTGCAAAGACAGCTCACAGCATTGCAATCGTATGTAGACGCAAATGATCTTGTAATGAATCCAGAAAAATCTAGGATCCTAAAGCTCCGTCCAGGAGGAAGAAAAAATAGACCTAAAAAAACCGGCTGGTCAATGAAAAACAAAAACATTTTGGAAGTGGATGCATTCACATACCTGGGAGCATGCATTGATAATACGAAAAACAACGTACCAAGAATAGAAGGGCTAAAAAGGAAAGTAAACAATTTAGCTGCTCAAGGGAAAATACTGCTTAAAAGATACTGCAGATTCACCTTAACACCACTGGTTATCTTTTATAGGATGAAAGTTGTGCCCATACTGACATATGGTGTCGAATCACCAATGCCCTTATTGCTCAAAACATGGTCAACACTGGAGGGCCAGTTTTGGCGAAAAGTACTACAACTGCCCAATTCGGTTCCAATACATCAAATAAGGAGAGAGCTAGCTTTAACCTCACTCAAAACCATAGTGGTATGGAAAACGTTAAGCTTTTACCGAAAATGTCTTGAGGACACCACAATAGGAGGATTCAGTGCGTTGAATAAAGCCCTAAAAGAAGAATCTGACGCAATTCTAACAGAGTGGCAAAAGACGTGTCGAGCGACCCTAGCGAATCTTAACGAGTCAGAGGATGACTTATGGATCAACCCAGACAAAACAAAGAAAAAACTATACATGGCCGACTGGATAGAAACCCAGGAAAACAACTGTAAATACAAAGGCTATGAAGACTTCTGGGCACAACCACGCAAGCTGAACAAGATTCCGAGTTACCTGACTTTATTCCCGAATTGGTACTTTCGAGACCTTCTCCTGAGATTCAGACTAAATATCTTACCAATGGGAGAAATACTGCAAAGGAGAAAAAAGTTGAACAGTCTCGAACGTTGTAGAATATGTACAATAAAAGGAGAGAAAGAGCGTACGCAGTGCTTGGGGGAAATATTGAGAAGCTCTAGGACAATGAGCGCTGAAGAGTGGTGGAGGACTCTAGCTGAAGGAGAAACAATGAAGATGAACATAGCGCTCATAAGACTGGTGATCCTAATACTCAAGAAACTGGAGGGACTAAAAAGTGTGACAACGCTTGGAAAACATCAATAGGCCCTGAAACATTAGATCAAGCCTGGAGAGTTAGACAACGTTCATCAAACTGTAGACAACTGTAGACAATCAATGAAAAACTGGACATGGTGAGGTTAAAGGTTTCATATATAGAAACCAAATAACCTGTGCAAATAATAAAAATAAAAAAATAATTAAAAAAATAAAAATAGAATTGAGATACACTATGTCAAATATGATGCAGTGGGGCCTTTGATGAAGGGTTCGCTCTCTAGACATACACAGCCTTAATATGACTCTGGACTCAGCTCAGCCTTGTTATGCCATTAAATGTGATCACATATTACCCCACAAATGGCTGCCGAAAGTCGTATACCTAATATTACAGCTAGCCCATTGCATAGGGTTAGGGATGTGTCTGTCCTTTTGTAAGAAGTCAGGTTTACTGATAGTTTGTCATAATTGAGGATGAGTGCTGTACAACACCCCAAAATCTGAAGCAGTTAGGTTTGAACACTAACTCCTAGAGTTGTGCAGGTTCATACCCTACAGAAGCGACCTTAAATGTTGCAAACACGCCTTTCATTTGGATCATCCTCTTTGATTATTCATAGGACCTAAAAACATATATATATATTTGTGAAAAAAATACAGAAAATTAGTCACTAATGTCACTATACAACAAAATCTCATTAAATAGTATCACACGCAATGCATTATAATCATAATTCCTCTAACCCAAGGAAACGAATTATAAAGGTTCTTCTATAACAATACTATAACAATACTTCCTTAAATACCATTCTTCCAAAGAACATTTCAAAATTGTCTTGGTTACACCTTGCCTGAGTATTTTCACGTATAAAGCCAAAGAAAAAGGAATGTGAACAACAGGTTTTGCACCCGTATAATTAACATTGAATTTGTCCATTAAATATAAAACTATTTTTGTGTCAACATGTGTTTTACTCTCAAAAGCTACATCAATTAGAAATCCTGAGTGAACTTCTTCAGTGCAATTATTTACAGAAAAATCCATTTGACCAAATGAATATGTGTCCTATGATGTTCATATCCAATTTTTACACCCGACAATATTGAAAAGCTCAGCATGAGAAAAACGATAATATAAATTAAAATAAAAAGAGAAAAATACAAGGGAAAAGAGGGGAAATAACAACATTAACCAAGTTCATATTGGAAGAATGTACAGAGCTAAGTACAATTCAAGTTTATCAATTTGTTCAAATATCCTAAATACATTATATTCAACCACTTTATTTTAATTATGACAGCCTGTATTATTGATTATGCATTCTTAAGACCCCCCAGTATCCAATAAATTGGGGAAGGGTCATTATCCCAAGTAAATGTGAGATCTATCGTGGTCTACAAAGCTATTAGCACATAGTTAGTGGTAACAGCAGGACATGTTTTGTAGTTTTGTGGTAAAGTTAAAACATTGATTTAATAGTGAGTAAAGTAAATAGACAAACTGAGTAAGTCAATTAAATGTGTTTTTGTTTTGTAACATTTAAATAAGGTTGTCTTCATAAGTTAACTATTTCAATTGCAAACCTGGTGAACATGAGTCTGCATTATATGGCAGTTAAAAGTAACAACATCCTAATAAGAAAGCACTCTCTTTGTTATGTTAAATAGGAAACATTAAAAAACAGCTCGTCACAAGGAGGAAGTGTCTCGTGAAAAAAATTGTGCCTGGAAATTCCATTGTTATTCCCCTGTTTACTTTTGAATGCAGTCAATACCAGTAGTTGTGGACAGCGCTCTGAACATGTTTATGGACTGAGGGCAGATCAATTATGATCTCCTGTGCTAATATGAAGATGGTGGAGGGTTGCCATTAAAATTATAATGTATCAAAAATATAATATTAACTGTCATTAGCACATGATGATCATTATTGACCTCCACTCAACCAATCAGAATGCTCAGTCAATCAATGACTACTGCTATTAACTGCATTCTGAACATTCGTACTTGAAAAAGCAAACGGGGTACCCACAATGCAATTTCCATGCAAGTTTTTTTCAACACAACACTTCCTTTCTGGGAGGCCCTCTTTTCACAGCAAGATCTTACTTAACACCCCAGAGATAAATCTAAAGAATGGCAATATGTTCTCATATTCCAGACAATTACAAGCCAGTTTTGTTACACAATTACATCGAAAAATGACATCACTTTACAGTATCAACTTACAACACCTACGGGGGATTGGGGTTGGTTAGTAAGTCAAGCTATAAATAGAATATTTAGGGATTAGTCACTTAATTGGGGAATACCTATCTGATGGTTCCATCTGGGCCCATCCTACCAACAGATACAATTTCTAATGCTTCACTATAGGGTTAATTGATTGGTAAGCGCGTCCAATCATGGCAGTGGCCATGGGGATTTCCTAATGTTTGGCATCTAGTCTACCAACCGTGGACATTTTGCCCGGAAGTCAAGATACAAGTGAGACACACTGGGGAAGAGATTTCTCTGGTCTGCCATATTTCCAATTAAAAAATGCCCCAATCATCCTAAGACGATGAAGCCTTCCCTTATTCTTTGAACTTGGCTTAGTTTGCCATATGGTGTCTTTGTGCAGATTGAGGCAGTTCTATCTACATTTGGCACATCATGAATAGGCAGTATTTTTTCATATCTTGGTCACATGTTAGTACCATGTTTGAGAGTGAAACTTCTATATATTAAGGTTTGAGCTAGTTCTAACATGCATGTTGTGTTCTTTATGGCCACTCATGGCGCAGGTTAGTTATGTTCTAACAAAGCTTTTGGGATGCTTATCTCGTGCCCCTGGACGTTAAGGTTTTTTTGTGCTCTGATTAACTGGGCATTCTACCATGCCTCATCCTGGGAATTGTTATCTGGTGTCTGTGTTCTGTTCATTTACGACTCACTCCCTAATTCCTGACTTTGGCTCTTGCTGCAAGCTACTGTCTGAGCACTGCACAAATATGTGTCTCTGTGGATTCAGCTTTTTTTGAGTTTTCCGAGGCCTTGAGGCCTTTGCTCATTTTGAGACATGCAGCAACTTCCATCATTGGGAATATGGCTGTCCAATTACAGTCTTTCTTCCATGTTAGTGAGCTATAGTTGCATGTTGTTCATGTTGCATTCACTTTATACATTGGTCATGTTAATGTTCTTCTTCTCTATGGATGTAGAATTAGTATTCATCATGTCTTACCTATTGTACATGTTCTTCATGTGGAGTGCAGGTGTTTTTCATGTTTAATGCATGCACTTCTGCTATGTATAATTCATGTGTATATATATGTATAGTCATCAAGTTATTCTCTCTCTCTCTATATATATATATATATATATATATAGTAACAACTACCTGTCACTCTACTACTCCATTTATTGTATTCATAACAGTAACATTGTGGTTTAGTTGGTTTTATCTGGTAGGGTTGTCTCAGATGGTAATGTGTCTACTGGAGGATACTGGTCAGGGGCAGAATTGTAATCAGTAATTGCAGATTAATCTGGGAATGGCCAGTGGGTATCACCAGTGTATTCATCTGCCCCATAACACTCCCTGCTCTGGTCCAGTCATGGACCATCCCTATATTGTTGCCCATTCCAGGATAGTCATTTTTGGGTATCCATATTTTGCTCACCCCCTTCAAGCTACCTACTTATGCCAAATATTCCTCAGGACTACATGTCATGATGCAGCAATCCCAATCAGCTTCACAATGCAACCAATATTCCATGTAATTGTAGGGGGCAATGAGACATTCAGACACTGTCCCAGGAGGTCCAATAAGATGATCTAGTGGGTACATTCTAGGTAGTTCCTAAATGGCTTTGACTTCTTCCACCATTTTTGTGTGCAGTTCTTTCAAGGTGGCTATTGCCTCTTTGAGGGTCCCATTTTCCTCCTCGTGGGTTTGTATGTGCTGCAAGATGGACCAATTTGTGTGCTCACACCACCTTTCATTGCCGTTATGAGGTTGAGGACATTCCTGTTTTGGAGAGTCATGAGCCTAACTGCTCTCATCTTTTACTTTATTGCATTGAAGCCTTTCACAGTTGCATTGATTGTTTGGAACAACTCCAATCTGGTTATTGGTAACCATGTTGCATTGGTACATGCCTGCAACCCAGGATTAAAGAAGGATGTAAAGAACATTGCTGTTCTGCAAAACAATTTATGCTCATCTGGTATGTCATCATATGTCATCATATGCATCTATTGCTGCGGCTGGAAAAATAGTTTTCCCTCTTACTGCGTTTAAGAGTAAGGGACCTTTTGTTTCTTATGTGTGCGGTCATCCAGTGGAAACCATCAATCTACACCTCGTTTTGCGGCACTACCAGAGCCAGTGAACTTAATATTGCTAGGGAGCAAAGGCCTCACCAATTCGGATGGGGCTGCATGTACATGTAAGCTTTTGAACCAGAGTCCCAATAGTGGTCCATTACAGCTCTGCCTATTTTCATGCCATGTACTTCAAAAATGTGCTTGCACCCTTTATGTTCCCTTACCTTTACTGTGCCCTTATTTCTGATGCATAAAGTGTCATTCTACATAGCTAGTATGGGTTGGGGTTCTGCTTCATCCTCAACCCATTGAGCAATTTGGAATATTCAGTGCATTCCTTGAGGCATATATCATTTGATTTCTGCACAACCACTACTGGTAGTGATAGAAGTGCCTGTGTCTTAACAACCTATCATCCTTTTGACCCAGACTTCTGAGGTAAATACCTCTCCGTATTTTAATAGCTGGGGTCTTTCCTATCAACCAGGTTTTTTTTATTTTATTTAAAATGTTATAGTTTACAAAGAAACTTTTCATTTTGTCACATCTCTACTTAGTTCCTTTTTATCTATAAGTTCTGTACAAATTAATTGTTAGTTTTCTTTATAGGCAGTACATCACTTTTCATAATTTTAATCCAAAATTGGATAATAATAAAAATCAAGTTCTTATCATTGCCTAAGAGTATCTGAGCCCATATTAGTTCTGCATCCGTCGTTGTATCTTTCATCTTAAAATAGTTTCTACATCGAGATCTCTCAATTTGTAGTTCTGGACACTTCATAATAATATGGTAAATTGTCTCGATACTTTCCGGATTCTTACAAAATCTGCAAAATTGTTTTGAGCCATCTATCTGTTTTATTCTTGCTATTCTTGATGTTGTTGGTAAGATATTCAGCTGCAGTTTCAAATAGATGTTCCTAATATTTTTGTCTGGAAAAATATTTAAAAAATTGGATGGTTCATTTAATGCTCTGAAATTGAGAAAACATGTCAAATGTTCTTGATACCTTAATTTTGTATTCATTGTGTGTATCCAATCATTCCACATTAAGTTCTGCTTCGCTTGTTGTGGATGATTTAGTAACATTTCCATTGGGATGTTTTCTTTTTGATGATCGTAAGTATTTGTGCCTTCCAATCAAACAGCGCTTTGCTGCATATTGTATTCTTCTTTGATCTCCAGATCTTTATGGCTGGAATCGAAACCTCACTCATCACTTTGCGAAATAGGTCAATTTTCTTCCAGAGAACAATCAAGGCCAATGATTGTCTGGCGATATGAAAATGTATTCTTATAATCGGAAAGAAGGAAGTTAGTTGTTAGCATCATAATTTTCCACCAGAAAATGGCTTCTATTTTTGGCCATATCGTGGGTGTCTGTTTAATCAGTGTTTCACTTCCGTAAGTTATACACGGGGCCACTTTGTTTCTGTAAAAGGCAAAGATTGGATTGAATGAAAATTTCCCAAATTTACCATGAAGCATGCTTCCTTGACGTGCAAGTGAATGGATTTTTGTCAGCAAGTTACCAGTTCATTCTTTTTCACCTGAAGATTAATTAATTAGAATAGCCAGGTATTTGAATGTCATCACTACAGTTAGTGTTTTCCCTTTTATGTGCAAAATTGGATTCTTCACTTTATTGTGGTGAGGTTTAGTGGCAGACATGATTTCCGTTTTGGCAATGTTCACCTTGAGTTCATTCCTTTCCATATAGGCTCCCAACTAGTCAAGACTTGTTTGAAGACCTTGCTGGGTTTTATCAGGTAGGACAATGTCATCCGCATACATCATCACTGGCAGTGCAGTGGAATTTAGTATTCTTGGGAGGTCTTGGGAGGATAGCTCAGCGGCAACGTGCTCGCCTTGGAAGCAAGACGACACGGAGCAACACAGGTTCGATCCCCGGGTCCGCGCTTAGAAACCTCTGGGTATTATAAATAACCTATCATATCATATCATATCATATTGGAGGATTTAGGGTGGTTGACATCGTCTCGTCTTCATAATTGGTAGTGTAGAGGTTGAAGAGGGTTGCAGCCAACGTGCAGCCCTGTTTCAGGCTGTTCCAAGTCTCGATGAAGGCAGTTTGAACTGCTTCTTTGGTTAATCTAACCCGTATCTTTGTGTTTGAATAAAGCAATTTGATAGGTTCCAATATATGGGTGGCACATTGCCATTTCTTTAGTTTTTCCTATAACAGTTGGCGATTCACTTCATCAAAAGCCAGGTGTAGGTCCACAAACGCTGCACACACTGTGGTTTTCTTTATCATGGCTTCCTGTTTGATGAGATTCAGGATTATCAAATGTATGTTTGTCACTACTCTTCGCACAAAATCTGTTTGTCTTATCGCAAATCAATGTGTGTTCGTGGCCCAGGCGCATAAGTCTGTCAACAGCAATGTCCAAAGATTTTCCCCAAGGGGTCGAGCAGGGCAATCGGCCTATAATTAAGTGGGTTTTCCTTATTGTCCTGTTTATATTTGAGAATCAAAGTAGCATGTTTGCATGTGGTTGGGATTTCATTATGCAAGTTGATTAGAGTCATAATTTGCATCAAAATCTCGGACCAAGTTTCAGGTGCTTGCTTGATGATTTTGTTCATTAAGTCATCAGGGCCAGAAGTGCATGAGTTGTTCAGATGTTTACTAATATTGGTGATATCTTCTTTGGTCCAACTCACCCTCCAGATCTCTTTCTGGACTATTTTGTCTTCTATCACTGTGCTCAATCTTTTGCGATATAGTTCAGAGAAGTGATCTATCCATTTTTTCTCTGGACCATTCTGTATCAGTTGATGTTGTTTACTGTTCGTTGCATTCAGGAGACTCCAAAACTCTCGCATGTTTCGGTTATTGAGAGTTGCAAGGAGTTTTTCTGCATCTTATTGATATAATGTACTTCTGGACATTTTAATACAGATTCGGTATCGCTGGGTGGCTGCCTTTATTTGCTTCCGATTCTCTTCAGTATTGTTCTTCCTTAATTCTCTCACTCATTTTTTCTTTTCCTTAATTTGCAGATTGAACTGATGGTTATGATTCAGGGACTGTTTTGTGTTTTTCTTTAATTGTTGTAGATAGGGATCAAGTAACCATCCATAGTTTAGCTTGTCGGGCCCTTCTTTCTCAGCTTGCTGACATTTGTGTGAGAGGAGTTACAGTTGTTTCAGCTTGATTCGTAGCCTAGTTCATTGTTCATCACATTCCATCATGGGTAAGGTTTTTAGATCTCAATTCTGGCCAGGGCCTGACAATGAGTGTGTTAATATTTGATGATCACTCATGTTTGTTGGAATTGCACTAGAGTGTTTAAGTGCTGCCAGGATCCCTGAAGAGACATATATATATATATATATATATATATATATATATATATATATATATATATATATATATATATGTATATAGTCTATTATGGCCTTTGAATCGCCACACCTCCAGGTGGGGATAATGTCCTTATTTGCATTTTGAGGGTTACCTATCTTGGTCAGCTTTCTTAGGGCATCTCTTTCATCCATATTTTTGCTCTCATTGACAGATCCGTTTTTTCCAGGAGGTTGCCTTGTATATCAAATAAGTGGTTATTCAGGTCCCCACATATAATGATCTCAATGTTACGATATGTCGCTAGCATTGAGTCAAATGAAGTAAGAGCCGTATCCATAAATATTGTCTCATTGATAGCAATCGGGTTCCAATATAAGTTGAACATTCCTAGACAGGGGACATCCTTAGTTCGCTGACTGAAGCCTTTCTGTTTATCCATCGTCTGAAGTATAGTATATTGGCCCCAAGAGTTCAAATTGATGGAAGCTATTATCATTCAGGCTGAATCAATTTTTATCACAGTAATTAGACTAGAAGATGGCCTACCTTTCAACTGCAATTGGGCTGAATTTATGTGAACCGTGAAACCATCACATACTGGTTGCTTTATCAGCCATGTTTCTTGGAGGCAAATAATATGGCTCTTTGCTAATACCAAGTTCACTTGTTGAAATAGGTGACCATATACACGTGTTTTCCACGAACATATGGACCAGTCTCTTTTATCCTGTTCCACTAGTTGTTATGAGTGAACTTCCGTATGATGAGTATCATTTTCGAATTATTCAGTCATTTCTCTCCCCATAGGATGACTCTCATAATTGCATCAAGTGTTCGAGTTCTGATATTCACTGCTTCTTTGATCAGCTCGATGTTGGATTGATTTTTCACTGCTTATAGAGACCCTTCTAGATCATTCTGCATCAGAGTTGTTATACTTTGTCTCAGTTATTTTCATTGTCTTTCGTTGAACAGCATTTCGCCACGTTGTCGGCATCCATGGCCCAGGAGCACAATGAAAGCCCAGTAATGCAAGCTGTTTATCCATCTTTAGTATGACACTCATTTTAGCCCGACTGAAAAGTTCAATGTCAATTGTATCTAGGTATTGTTCCTCTATGAGTTTACTAGTTTTAGATCTTGTAAGGTTATTTCTTTTAGTTCCGGAATTGCATTAAATAGATGTAGTATATTTGTTCTATTTAAATTCACTGAATTTTTCTCATTTTTTTGCAGGGAGGGAGTGAGATCACAAATTTCTATTGTGTTTTTTTATGGGATCTAAAAAGGTGGGCGCAGTCAAATGTGCTGAGGTTGAAGGTTGATCGTAGATATTTAATGAGGTTCTACCTGATTGTGTTGCTTTGTCTTCTAGTGCGTTGAGTTATATTCTTTAAATTGTGGTCCTCTTGTTTTTCATCATTGGATGATGTATTTGTGCATTCTCTGGAAGTTCCTAATTCTTCATCAGAGATGTCTTCACACGAAAGTTCAAAATCTGTAGAATAGATGCAATGGTCCGCTGAGTATTGCTCCAAGATGATCATTGCAGTGTTGTTTGAATCAATCTCCTGCTCAGGTTCACTTATTGGTATATCCTCACTGCATGTTGAGAGGCTCATGATGCCAGCTATTTGTCTCACTGCCTCATCTTGGTGCAGTTGTTGTGATGCTATCTGTCGTTCACTGGTCTCGGGCAGTATAGGAACTTTGCTCCTCATATTTGATTGAGAGATTGTTTTCACACATTTAACTGATGGTTGTTGAGGCTGACATTGTGGGAGTGGTCAATTCCTCAAGAAGGCACAAGATCCTGTCTGGTGTTTCCTTGATTTCTTCACTTTCTCTTTCGGTGTATTTATGCCTCATGGCTCCCTTGTTTGAGTGAATATAACAAAGTTTTGGTGTTGCTTTTCTAGCTGGGAATTTGTTTTGAGATTGGTGTCCTGGATCATTTGTAGCAACAGTGGCTCTGTCATCAGGACATGTTCTTTACTCGGCTGGATCACCGTTCCTAGAGGTGGCTGAACATTCACTGATGTTTGGAGATCGCCTTGTTTGTGAGATGTCTTCATCAGTTCTTTCATCAAGGACATCATAGCCATTGTGATATGTTTTATGTCTACTCTGTTGGCACTCGCTTTATCTGCAAGACTGGTTTGTCATAACCAACTCCTTTCTGCTTCTATTTCCAGACGTTGTTAGATTTGCAGGATAAATTCTCAACATGTATTTGCTTAGTGTGCATGAGTGCAATGAGAGTGGCTTGATCTTTAATTGCTTCTACATTGGCTTCATGCAATTTATGAAATGGTATAAGCGATTGGGATGTTGCCGCTATCAATACATTTTGGAGGTCAAGCGTCGTAGTTGGGATGCAAGCCAGATCATGATTATCTAGTTTATCAAATTGGCATTTATTATCATTTCGTTGTTGCTGCACCCGGTGTGTTCTAGCATCAAGGCTGCTGGGATCACGAGCTTCTTCGTTAAAGCTTTTGTCCTGGCTATGAGCCAGGATTACATGCTGTGGGAAGAAAAACTCTTACTCTTTCAGTTTATTGAGAGGTGTTGAAGTGAAACATAGGGTGTTCTTTAAAGGTTGGGATTCTTCCGCTTCTCTTGATCTTTCATGAACACTCACTAGAGTGTTGATTTCTGTCACATAAAGAGACAGACGCGCTGTACGGCTAGGTACATAATGTGGATGAGTCTCCAGTTGGGGATCTTTTTTTCATTTGTCTGCTTGTAATTATAGCCAGAGTTTCTTTGCTCACAGAACATTTTCTTTTCTATTAGTAGTCTGCTCATTCAACTGGCCAAGGTTATCAGTACAGTTAGCTGATGATAGCAAACAGCATACTGCATCATCTTTACACGAATGGGGTATGTCAGACAAGCTTCTCACTCGTAACTGAGTTTTGTCTTGTCCGGCAGAGTAGACAATTGGTATGATTTGATAATGGGGGTGCAAGGCTGCGTTATTATTCGGGGGAGTCACGGGCCCTGGCTCTTGCCCCGTTCCCTGGTTTGTAGCCAAATGAGTCAGAGGTCGTGCAATTGGCTCTCTGATCATATCTACATCAGAGGGTCTAGCTGCGTCCACTGTCTTCATCTCACGTTTTTTCTCCCTCTCGAGCCCCACCATCGCCTCTATTGAGAGACCTCTCAGTGCCCCCCACTCCAGCAACACAGACGGCGGAGCAGAAAACGGTCTACCATGAACATCCCCAGGCTTGTCTCGCAGTAAGGTAAGCAATGTTTCAATCATTTGGGGTGTTAGCGTGTGTACATTTAGCAGCAGCTACTTTGCCCAAGACAGGTTCACTATATTTTCAGGCAAGCTGGATTGAATTTGGCCTGTAGATGATAATTAAGCAGGGGGTGAGCCAGGTAGGGGGGCAGGGAGGATTTGTATTGAGGGTGAGGCAGGTTGCATGGCTTGGATGGTTTTGGCTTACCTTTATGTTCATATGTGAGACGTTCATCAGAGGTGTTGACATCCTCTGCGATGATTTCGAAATTGATTGTTCAAGTGTCAGCTGGAGAGCAGATTTCCACACAGGCTGCACTGGGCCCTGTTCAGTTTTGCCTCTCAATCGAGTCTGGGGGCCCAGTACGTTCGCCATTTTCCTCTGATAAGACAGTGTGCTGTAATTGGTGGCTTCAAAAGCTCTAGCAATACACAGACAAAGACGATCCTAGCCGCCGAGGCCGGAACGCCGGGCAACATCGAGCCCAAGAGCCCCAAGACCCTAAGACTCAGCATCTAGATTCTGCGGCCGCTCCGCAGGAAGAAAGAGTTTTTAACAGGCAAAGTCAATCTCCACAGAAAGAGGACTGGATAACTGCACCAGCTCCTGAAGGCAAACACAACCCTAAGACTCAGCATCCGGACTCTGCGGCCGCTCAGCGGAAGAAGGAGTTTTTAACAGGCAAAGTCAATCTCCACAGAAAGAGGACTGGTTAACAGCACTGGCTCCTGAAGGCAAACACAACCCCAAGACTCAGCATCCAGACTCAACCAGGTATTTCTTTTTCTGCTGCATTAGTGCATTCCAACAACTTATGGTTTGTTATTTTAACCTCTTCTCTGTTCTGTCCTTCCTGTGTATATCTCAAAAGTAAAGGGTAACCTGGTCTACTCACGCTCCTCCAGGTAAGAGTACAACAACAAAAATGTGGCCCGGGAGCATGAGGATAGCAAAAGCATTGTTCAGTAATTATTTCTCCCAAAAAAATATATTTATTTTTGAATTTGTTAACTTTAGTGGTGCTAAAACAGCATATGTTGAAATAAGGACTATCTACATGAACCATACAAATAACACCTCCATTTAGTTCACTCGATCAAACATACTCATTCATTCATTCATAAGCATCTAACACATTAACATGTTGGGTGTCCTGACCCACGTTTGAGCTATCATGCTGCAACATTTGGTGCTGTGGGCTTAGAAAATCCAAGATGGCCAAAAAGCCCACAAGTGCGCCAGAATCCAGGAGAACCACGCAATTTGTGCGCACACCAAAATGGTTACCTCACTTGCCACCCACCAGTGTAAAGAAAGATCTTTGTTAACAAAATCCACTGTTACTGATGTCAAAAAGTTGCTGAAATCGTGGCTTACCGGACCACTTTAAAGATTCAACCCTTTTGTGGGGTTCCACATAACCATTTTACTGTAAGGAGCCCCATCAAAACAATGTTAAGCAAGGTTTATTTACTACCATGTAAGAACCATTCCTGTTTGGAATGCATTAATCCAAGAAAGATCCCAAAAATGGATGCAGTACCAACAAAATCCTCAAGGCGGCGCTAGCGGTCTAAACTCTGAAGGAGAACTAAGTGCAGTTGCTGACAAAGGGATTTGACTCAGCTGACTTCAAAGGCTGCATTTTAATTAAAAATTAGCCACCTGCTGTTCCCAGAGGCCAGAAGCCTGGGAAACCCTCTCACCTCAAGAGATTCACACCACAGCCCAGGATATCACATGGTCATAATAACCAAATGCAAAGTGACCCCATGGTCTGCTGACCTCAACCTCCTGGAGACCACACAATAGGCTATTGCACTTGAATAGAATATGTTGATTTTGACTGTTTCCTGTCAACAAAGGCCTGCCTGCCAGAAGACACATGTGATCACTGACCCACCCAAGTCTTGGAGGCGGACTCCAACACTCTGAGAACTGAATTGAAAGCAAAATATATATTTTACAGAAACACTGATAACTCTTTGTAATCAAATGACAGGAATGTATAACTTTGAGAGACTTCATTTAAAAAATGTACATTCGATTCAAGCCCAAACTCCAATTTGTGTGATGTTCTGGGGCAAAACCCTGCTATTTATGTATACTACAGACTCTGTGTTTAAGCTAGAGACATGGTAATTTACTGGAGTATGTATGGACAGGCCGTGTACATGTGTATAAATCTGGAGAAAAATCTGATGTTGCAAAACCCACTAAAAAGCACCAAAGGTTGCCATTTCTGAATGCAAGCCCCCAGGAAGTGCAGAATTTGAACAGGGGCTACCTCATGTGATATGTGATGGGTGCATGTAATTTCAAACCACTGTGTATCTATGAAATATGTCTTTAGGTCAAATATAGATTGTGTGTAAAGTTGACAGGGGTGGGTTCTCTGTATCATAAACAGACCTCATCATGATGACACTTCATTTCATTCCCCCAATCAAGGGGAAGAGGAGGAAGTGGCCAATGACAAGTGGAGAGGGGTAGGGCCTAGAAAGCTAGCCTCTCCACCCACTTTCAAAACACTTAAAAGCAGACAGTCAGGACAGATAGAGACATTCCATTCCATCTGCTGCGGGACACTCTGCCGGGAAAATCCATACTTTACCTCCATCAACCTCCAGAGAGCCAACATAGAGACTTCAATCTATCCACCTTCAGAGACCAAGACTTTACTTCAGAATTTGTAGCAGAGAGGTCAACTACAAGCTAAATCCCTCTTTAGCAGGCTTCAAATCATTGCCACTATTCACAGCCAGGCGAGCTGTTTGAATTCTTTGCAAGAACTCTTGCCATTTGCCAGAGAGCAGTGTTGTATCCAGAGAGAGACCAGCTGAACCAGAGACCACTGTATCCGGACCCACAGACCTGATCAGAACCAGAGACCCAGACCAGACCAGCAGAGTAGAGCTGACCCAGACGCTGTGCGCAGAAACCGTCCGTGGCGAGTGAAGAAAACCTGTTGACCAGATCCGTGGCGAGGCCTATTTCTAAATATATTGTGAGTACCTAGCAGAACTGTGCAGAACCAATCTCTTAGTTAAAATAATATAATTCAATCTATTTTAATCTAACCGGAACTGCCTCCTAACTGTCACCTGTCATTTGCAAAGCTGTCACTTGTCATTTTCCAGCTGCAAGCTGTAACCTGTCGCTTTGAACTTTTAAAATTTCAAATCCGAAAAACTACCTTTATTTAATCGTCCGTATCTCTGGAACCGTTTGGGCTGGTTTAACTTTCCTCTGAAAGCTTAGAATCTCAGCTTTTCAATGAGCCTAGAACCGACTTCCTACTCCTCATACTTTCGCCATAATCACGATTCTCGCACTCGCGAATTTTACAGCGATTTGCAATTTGGTTAAAAATCCAGCCACGTGTGAAAACAGCAGCTTCATTGCTTTCCTTTGCCAAAAATTTTTTTAACCTGCTAGTTACTCCTCGATCCTTGCTAAAGTGAGCCTGAACTCATTCCAAGTATATTTCACTCACCCTGAATCTCCTAAAGGGAATTAAAACCATTTTCAGCATATTTCTCACTGCATTGTCACCATATTCAAAGCATTTTGCCTGTGTTTCAAAACTCCTATCTGTTGTATAAGCTGCTGGGGGGGAATTGAACTGAATTCTATTTGATTGCATTCCTAAGAACTGTGTCATCTTCATCTCCTTACAGTGCATAAAAGGGGGGGTGAATTGTCCAAGAAAGTGATTTCATTGTCTTTTGCTGAAATCCTATCAAGTTAATTTCTGTACTGCATTTCATTCCACATTGCATCCATTTGAAACCATAAAAGTATTGTTGCTATCTTATCCATCCTATAACCACTCATCATTGATTATAAAGAAGTGTGCTAGTGCCGGACTATCCATTATTGATTACTGCTCAGATTAAGTGTGATATTCAATTATTAATTTATTATAAAGTGTGACATATATATATATATATATATATATATATATATATATATATATTGTTTACATTATCAAATAAACCTTTTAAACTTGCAAAACAGAACTACTTCTTGGCTCAGTGGGGTCAGGGGGATTCCAAGAGAGGGGTGTTATATAGGGGTAGTCATCCAGAACGCATGAACTGGACATAAAGATATATCAATAAGGTTTTCCATTCAGTATCCCAGACTAGGCATTGATTTAGATGTAGTGTTGAATTGAATCCTCTTACAAATTGGGGGCTCGAGTCGGACGTTTGGGTTAGATCTATCACTTGTGCAGATTAATACAGCGTGCCAGCTGACCACATACACATATCCGGTCGGATCACCACGCTGTGTTACGCTGTAAAGCACTCCTCAAAGGAACGCTCTAAGGAAAAGGTCTGTTTTGCAAAAATAAAATACAAACTTCTGTAAGTCAGGACAGAGACCAATCTCTAGAATGACGACCTTGGTAGATATGAAAATAGCCAGAGAACACTTCTTACATAAGCTATTTGTGAGAGGTGAGTGGACTCATCAGGACCAAACGGTCTGGTTGCAGGCAATCGCGCAACAGGTCACTGAAACAGGGTCAGATATATGGGGAGATCAGGGTCCCCTACATGTGGCCCTGAGTGAACTATACATGGCCCCGAAGGCCAAGGATGAGCACCACAAGATTGCCAGGGTAGTGGCATATTTATATTTACATATGGGAGCAATGCAGGACAAATGTGCTGAAGGCCAAGATCTGGCGAGTAGGCAACTGCTGGCATTACAGAAGGCCCAATCTGATCTGGACTCTTCTGAGCAGAGGCTGCTCAGGAGCCAGGAGTCAGAAAATGACAGCAGACGGTACATCACTAAAATAAAGGAGGATATGGATGTGCTGCAACAGGAAAAGGCGGACCAGGATACCAGATTTCTGGCCTTGCAGAAGGAGCACCAAGAAGGTTTGGACTCCCTACTGCAGAGCCAGAAAAAGCTGGAGCAACAGTTAGACTTCAATAGGGCATGTGCTGAGCAGGTAGTCACCCTGCAAAGCCACCTAGATAGGGAAAAGGCAGAGAGCAATAAACTGATTTTGAAAGACCTGGATACCCAGGCAGAGTTTGACCAGGAGCGCCAGAAAACTGGTGCCTTCCAAAGGCAAAGGGACGACCTGGCGGCACAGATGCAGGCTCTTAGTCAGGAAAGGGATACCTTAGGCCAGGAAGTCTGCCACTTAAAAAGGAAAATGGAAGAAAATCACCTGGCCCTCCAGGGACTGGGTGACCTCCAAAAAGAACACCAGAACTTGTTAGAGCACACCAGGAAGGTGGAGGATGCTCTGGCAAGAAAGGAGCAGGCCAATAGGGACACAGCTCAGGAGGTAACCCTCCTGCAGCAAAGACTGGCCCAGTGCTCCAGGACCAATCAGGAAACGCAGAGAGAGAATGAGGCTCTCTGCCAGCACAATGATAGACTCCAACAACAGGTAGCGATGCAGGAGAGACTGATAGAGTCCAGTAAGGCCTTAACTGAGGAACTGAAGGCGCAGGCTCTTGCATTGCAACAGGGAGCAGGGGCGGATAGAGACCAGGTTCGCTGGGAAAGGGAAACCCCTGAGCATAACCTCAGGAGCCCTAGTACCAGAGGCATTTATCTCTCTCAGTCCCTGGACTCTGCCACCCCCCGGTCCCCTGGCGCACATGAGCACCGGGCCACAGGGATGGCAGATTACTATCCAGCCAGAAGCATGGGGCTCATAGGCTAGTACCTCTCAGGAATGGATGGGCGGGCATCCGGGTATGGGCACCCAAGCACAGTGAATGGACAAGGGTTACCCGAACCAAAAATGCCAATAAGGCAAAAAGGGCTTTGCTTAAGGACCCATTGAAACAGATTAAGGCAATCAGGAGTGTCATTACGCCTTATCATAAGAACGCCAAGTACTCTGTTTGGGAACACTTGGAGCTCTATGAGCAAATGATGGAGACTTTCCATTTGAAGGACAGCAGTAGCATCCAGTACGTCAAATGGACATTCTCCCCAGAATACTCCAGTTTCTTTGCGGGGCTGGAGGACCAAAATCATTTAAGATGGTCCACCTATAAGGCGGCCATCTTGAAACATTTTTCTGTTCACAGAAATCCTCAAGAGGCTCGCAAGGCAGCCTACAATTTGCAATGTGGGGAGGACCAGGCCCCACAAGAATTCGTGCAAGAACTGAAACTGCCTTTGCGCAGACCACCAGAAGGGTGCGCACAGACAGCAGAGAATTTGTCAATACATTTTTCCATGCCTTGCCCAAATACATAATGACCCAGCTCGTGAGAGTTTTCATGAGAAAAGATCTTTAGAATGGGTCATTGAACAAGCCACCCGCATCTACGAGGTGCAGAAACCGGTGGAAAACAAAAACCAGCCCAAAAACCCCAAAACCAACAGCACCCCTGCTGCTGCCAAGGTGGCAGAGGTAAAGGTTGCCCCCGTTTTGGATTTGGAGATGGGGGGGCCTAAAAACCTACCTGCACCTAATAATGCTAGGCCCAGAAGGTCCTCGGGCCAGTCACAGACAGGGAGCCAAGGAGGCAGCCCCACAAATGGGGTCCCTCGCTCTCCTGATTATGTAAGTCCCCGTTACAAGGGAAATCGACCCATCCTGGGTTATGTGTGGACTCCTCCAGCCCCAGGGGGGGGATCCAGCCAAGCACCTAACCCCGGGAACTTCCCTCCTAACTTCCCACCGGAGGGCATAAATTCTCCAAATCCTGGGCAGAACTTTTTCCCCAGGTATCCACCCAACTTCCAACCCCAAAATCATCCATCCTTCTTTCCCCAATTCCCTGAGCCCAGACAACCTAATCCAGGAGAGGGGAGGCCAAGGGTGGAGGGGTACCCAAATCTTCCCAATCTGGGATATTATCAGAGAAGGGATAGCTACCCTTCCCAGGATCAGCCCAGGGGAGAAAACAGGGCCCCGTATCAGCCTGAGCAGGTTTCCCAGTTAGAGCGCCAGGTTCAGAACATGGCACAGGAGCTGGGTCGCGTGCTAAGGGCTCAGCAGAACCCTCAGATGGGCATGCCGGCACAGAATGCACCAAACTCTGGGCCTGGTGCTCCAGAGCAATGACGGGGGCAGCACCCCGACAACCCACCGGTTCCCAGGGAGGAGGCACAAGGGGAAGGGGGGTGTAAAGCCTTGGAGGAAGCTTCCTTCCCAACTTGTAAACAGCCCCTGGAAAACCAGGAACCGGAAACAAAATCTCCTGCCCCTGAAAGCCTGCCTCCCAAGGAGCAGAGGGGGGGTAGGAGAAACAAAGGACCCAAACAGACCCGTTTTGTGGAAGAAATACAGATTTTCCAATTTGAAGGAGAGGGATCCCCAGAGGATCCTGGGAAAAGGATCTTCTCCTTCAGAGATGGGGGAACTCCTCCCAAAGAAAAATGGGTCCCAAGGGATTCCAATCCAGACTGGGGAGATATGGAGACTGAGCTACCGCTGCCCATCATCTCATCCCAGAACCCACAATACCAAAATCCCCTGGTTCAAACCCATCCTGATGACTGCCTCCAAAAAGGGGGGGGCGGCCCAGAACCGGAACCAGGGGAACCCACAATGGCTCTGATCTCCAGTTGCCAACTTTTTCTTTCAGATTCCCAAGGCTCTCCACAGAATTCTGCCCAAATGTCTTCTCTTGCAATGTCCAAAACCAGAAAGTTAGCCCACCAGTTGTCCAAAAATGTGCATTATCTGTGCCCCCTTGAGGAGAAGGAGGGAAGATATTATGCCCCGGTACAAGTACAGGGGCAGGGGCAGGGTACGATTTCAGCGCTGGTGGACACGGGATCTCAAGCTACCCTTCTGTCCAGAAGGGCCTTTGATGAACTGAATGCAGGGGAGGGAATTACCAAATTCCTCTCACCTCACTTCCTTGACAACTCCAGAACTTTGACGGGAAGGAAATTCCCGTCGAGGGGACGGCAGATTTGGACATTAAAATTGGGCGACACAAGTTGAAACACCCGGTCATAGTTGTGACTCCAGAGGGCACCCCTTGTTTACTAGGGAATGACCTCCTGAGAAGGTTGTCACCCCTAATAGATTGCGTAAACAGGGTCCTCTGGACCCAGACTAGCCGACCCATAAAATTAAAACAGAGTGTCAAGCATGTTAGTTTAAACGGCACATGCCACATGGTTGAACAAAAATCTGACCAAGTAGAATTCCACTTCCAGAATAACCAAATTCCAGACGTGACAGTAATAGCAGTAGGACAACAGACTGGTGATGGGGTGTCCTCTCTATTTCTGAAAATCAACCTCCCTTCCAGTTTAAGGTGGTATTCCACACTGGAAGGAAACACCCTGAAATTCTTTACTAATCCACAATCAGAAACTCCCACTCCTATAGTCCAGAAAGATGTGAAATCAGCTCAGAGCCTGGCTGATATTCAGCAAATTGGAGAGCAATTGTTCATCCCTGTTCAGTTAAATGATGGGAAAGACTCTGTTCTCACTCGAATGTGTGTGAACAACGGTAAGAGCTTCATCAGCGAAGCCATGTTCCGCCAACTCCCAAAAGATCCAGCCATTCCCACATTCAAACTGATAGACAAATGGGAAATGGACCTGGAAGCACCCAAATTCCAAACATCTCCTGCCAAGCAGGTGTATGCTCAAAATCTCCATTGGTAACAAGAGCATAGTCCACAATTGTTGGGTCGTGCGAGACGTCACTGCCGCTTTTTACTTAGGCAGTGACATTCTCAATCGCTTTCCCATTAGTTTGGACCTAATAAACTTCAAAGCTTGGTCCCGATTAGCGGATAATCCCATGGGCTTTGATGATCCAGAAAAAGCATTTAGGTCAGCTCAATTGCTACCTTATGCAGTTGAGATTCAGATCAAAGAGGAAGTCACCATCCCAGAAAGGACCCAATTCTCCCTGGAAGTGAAAGTTAAAAGAGGACAACATTTGAAAAACCCTGATGCTTATATACACCTAAATGCTTCTGTCCAACAGCAAGGGTTGGGGGTAAACCCAACTCCATTAGTCAACATAGAACATGACACCATTCTAATAGAGGTGGATAACAGCGATTTAAAGAGTATTACTCTAGCCGCAGGCACCATTATTGGAATGGCGGTTGATGACCGACATTTTTCCATCGATTTAGGAAATGAACTTTTAGGACCAATCCCCAAGGACTGTTTTGACAGTGACAGTGAGGACAATACAACACAAGACAGGATTTTTACCCACCATGGGGGGAACTTCCTGGTGTACACTTCTTGCCCTTATGGTAAGGAAGATGTGACTTGTGACTTCAGGAGGGATGAGGTGATTTTCCAGGTCCATGAGGGCTGCCTTTCCCACCTGAAGCCTCCAGTCCAAATCAGCACTCTGACAAGGGACTTCTCCACCCAGCTGGAGGAGGCCGCTGAGATAGCCAAACCAGAAGTCTTTCCAGGCTTCAGGCAGATGGTGGAAGAGAGAGTCAACCTAGCTGATGCCTGTATGACTCTGGAACAGAAGCAAAAGTTGAAACAAGTCTTCTTGGATTTCCAAGATCTCTTTGCGGTAGACTCATATGACTGTGGTCGCACCGACATCCACACAACAACAATCCCCACGGACCCTGGCATGACTCCAGTGTTTGTGAAGCAATATCGCTTGCCTCTCGCATCAATGGAGTCCCTTACTGAAATAATTAAGAACCTTGAGTCCAGGGGAATAATCCGTCCCGTCCACAGCACCTTCAATAATCCGGTGCTGGGAATATTAAAGCCAAACGGCCAGTGGAGACTCTGCGCTGACCTTAGGGAGCTCAACAAACGGGTCCATACTTCCCGAAGGCCTCTTCCCTACATTGACCAAGGGCTGGCCCAGATTCAGGGGTCACAGGTATTCACTGCAATAGACCTGACCAATGAATACTGGACCGTGCCTGTCAGTAGGGAGGACCAATACAAGCTGGCTTTTACCTTTGGGGGCCAGCAGTACACATGGACCCGGACTCCCTTCGGATACCTCAACTCCGGCAATGAATTCAACATTTTCCTACACAAGGCCTTGCCCGACCTGGGTGCAAGGGGTAACCTGGCTTATGTAGATGATGTCCTCATCAAAAGTTCATCTGTGGAGGAACACATAGCGGAGATCCGTTATGTTCTGACCCAGTTGAGGGCCGCCGGAGCAAAACTTTCCTTTCAGAAAGCACAGTGGTGTAGAACCGGTGTTAATTTCTTGGGGCATGAGATTACTCCTCAGGGTCTCTGTCCCCAGGAAAAGAAGGTGGAAGCACTCCAAAAACTGAAAGACCCCACAACTCTGCGGGAACTAAGGAGCCTCCTTGGACTGACTAATTACAGCAGAAAGTTCATTGAGGGCTACGCAGAGATCACCAGACCCCTGATTCATCTCCTGAAGGGGGGGGTCAAGTGGGAATGGGGTCCAGAACAAGCCGAGGCGGTAAAACAACTCAAGAGAAGCCTCTCAGAAGCGCCTTGCCTAGCTTACCCTGTCAGAAACAAGGAGTTTTTTCCTGGAGACGGGGTTCTCTAATACGTGCTTGACGGCAGTATTATACCAAAAGCATGACAAGGCCAATAAAGTAATCTCCTATGCGAGCAAAACTTTATCCTCTGTGGAGGAAAAATTCAACGATTGTGAGAAGGCACTCATGGCAACGGTGTGGGCATTGAAGAATTACCAACCGTTTATCCAGGGGGAACACATCATAGTGGAGACTCCACACCAGCCTCTGCAATATCTCCAAAGTGACAGAATCCGGGCCGGAAATGTGGGTAATTCCCGAATTACTTCCTGGATTCTGTCAATGCAAGGCTTTCCTGTGGAGGTCCGATATGGCCAAAACAAGAAGAGTCCCCTCGCGCAAGGTCTGGCTGACTTGCATGATTGTGCCAGAGAAAACTGTCTCGAGGACGAAAGTCTAAAAATCAAGGACAACATGGAGGCATACCTTAATTCCCCACACAAAGTCTTTGAAGAGGACAAGTGTGAGGGAATGCCCACTGTCTATGTGGATGGATGCTCTTACCATGTTGACAACAACGGGGAGAAAGAACTGGTGGCTGGCATAGGGAATGCATGGGTGAAGGAGTACCCAGAACCCCCCGCTGGATACAAAATTGGTCCCCGAAGTAGTCAGGTGGCAGAATTGATGGCTGTGCATCAGGCCATCCTCACTGCTCTGCAGCTTCAACTCCACGAACTGGTCATAATCACAGATTCGGATTATGTACGGAACGGGTTTGTGGCGAACCTGGTTAATTGGAAAACCAGAGGCATGTTATGTGCTAATAACAAACCATTGAAACATGGGTGATCTGGTCACCTCGAATGAGTTGACCATCTATTGGAAAAAGATCAAGGGTCATTCCAAAATAGAGGGACCAGACAAAACTGGAAATGACTTAGCTGATCAGCTGGCCAAAACCGGGGCCTTCCAAGGGGATCTAATCGAGATTGAGTCCCTGTTGGGGGAAATCCAGGTCACTGCTATCACTAGGTCCCAGACAAATGCTCACAATGATCTTTCAATTGCACAGTGGAGCAAGGAGACCCCTGATGCTGATTTGATTACCGCCCAGAAGGGGGATCCAATAATTGGTAAATTTTACCAACACATTGAGGACCCTGAGAACTTTCCCCTGACGGATACCGATTACAACGGGAAAGAGGACCTTAGAGTGTTGATGAAATGTCCAAAAATGTTCCGGATCCAAGACGGTTTGTTGGTAAGGAAATCCAAAGCTGGCCACGATCAGTGGGTGGTTCCTACCTCATTCCGAAGCCTGATGTTAAGTCACGCCCATGATGCGGCCACCGCCGGTCATAGGGGGTTACACACAACACTGGAAATCTTAAGAGAGGTTGCATACTGGCCACACATGGGCCAGGACCTCAACCAATACTTGAAGGGTTGTCTTGTGTGTGCTCAATTTCAGCCAACATCCCTCACACACCGGGCGCCTCTCCAAAAGAGGGGAATGACACTGCCATGGTCAGATTTACAAATCGACTTCGTAGGCCCTGTGATTCGCTCGTCTAGAGGAAATAAGTACATGTTGACTGTGACATGCTTGTTTACCAAGTGGGTGGAATGTCTCCCAGCCCCAAATTGCAAGGCAGAAACAGCAGCTGCCCTGATGATTAACCACATCTTTTCCCGTTTTGGTCTACCTCAAAGGATTGAGTCAGACAGAGGTAGCCACTTCACCAGTGAAGTAATGACAAAGATGTGGGAGATACAGGGGGTCCAGAGAAAGCTACACATTGCTTACAGGCCAGCTTCTTCTGGAGCAGTGGAACGCTACAACCGGACAATTGTGAGCATCTTAAAAAAGTTTGTGGCAGATTCTGGGCCAAGTTGGGATATCCGATTACCTCTGGTCCTAATGGCCATCAGATCTACCCCTTCATCTGCAACCAAAATGTCACCATTTGAGTTGATGACTGGACGCAAGATGGTGCTTCCGCAGCATTTGCTCTACAGGACCCAAGAGCAGACACTAATAAATGCCTCCACAACTCATGAGTATGTGGAGAATTTAAGGAAACACCTTCAACATGCTTTTGCCTATGCTCAGCGGAATCTAGAAAGATCAGCTGAGAGTATGAAGACCCACTATGACCTGAAAACTTCCAGGAAGGAATATCAGGTGGGGGACCGGGTCTATCTATACAATTTCCAAAGGAACCAGGCCAAACAGCGAAAATGTTTGCCTACATGGAAGGGACCCTTTGAGATTATAGACAAGATCTCCCCTGTGGCCTACAAGATCCGCATCCCCAAAGGCGGTTTGGCAGAGGGGGAAGACAAGTGGGTACATATAAATCAGCTAAAGTGTTGCCATCCCAGGCATACTCTGCAACAACTGGAGGAATCCTCTGGAATCCTAGAGGGTACTGTCTCAGATTAATTCAGTTCTAACTTAAAATATCCTACATATCGCCTATCAAATTCTGAGTTTCTCAATGTGGGTGTTTTCGTTTTTGAATGCAAAAAGAAATGTGCATGTTCATATGTTTTGACTATAAATTTATATGCCACCCCACTATATCAATGGTGGGGGAAAAATGTCTATGAATAGGTATTGCCGCTCTTCCTTTGTCGTCCTAGGAGAAAGAAAACCTTGAGACTGGCCAGGGAGGATGATCCGGAGACCGGGAGCAGAGATGCGAGGGGCCCAGGGTACCACCCAATATTCCCATCAGGACCGGCGAGGAGAACGGATCGATCAGTACCGGATGGAGGAAAAGATGCTGAACTGTGCCATTTGCAGAATTGGAAGAAGATTATGCGGACAGACCAGTGCGTGGGTCAAAACCCTTGTGCACCCGACTCCCCATCGACTCAAATTCAAAGGGCAGTCACGTGGGGGGATTTGTTGGGTGTCCTGACCCACGTTTGAGCTATCATGCTGCAACATTTGGTGCTGTGGGCTTAGAAAATCCAAGATGGCCAAAAAGCCCACAACTGCGCCAGAATCCAGGAGAACCACGCAGTTTGTGCGCACACCAAAATGGTTACCTCACTTGCCACCCACCAGTGTAAAGAAAGATCTTTGTTAACAAAATCCACTGTTACTGATGTCAAAAAGTTGCTGAAATCGTGGCTTACCGGACCACTTTAAAGATTCAACCCTTTTGTGGGGTTCCACATAACCATTTTACTGTAAGGAGCCCCATCAAAACAATGTTAAGCAAGGATTATTTACTACCATGTAAGAACCATTCCTGTTTGGAATGCATTAATCCAAGAAAGATCCCAAAAATGGATGCAGTACCAACAAAATCTTCAAGGCGGCGCTAGCGGTCTAAACTCTGACAGGAGAACTAAGTGCAGTTGCTGACAAAGGGATTTGACTCAGCTGACTTCAAAGGCTGCATTTTAATTAAAAATTATCCACCTGCTGTTCCCAGAGGCCAGAAGCCTGGGAAACCCTCTCACCTCAAGAGATTCACACCACAGCCCAGGATATCACATGGTCATAATAACCAAATGCAAAGTGACCCCCTGGTCTGCTGACCTCAACCTCCTGGAGACCACACAATAGGCTATTGCACTTGAATAGAATATGTTGATTTTGACTGTTTCCTGTCAACAAAGGCCTGCCTGCCAGAAGACACATGTGATCACTGACCCACCCAAGTCTTGGAGGCGGACTCCAACACTCTGAGAACTGATTTGAAAGCAAAATATATATTTTACAGAAACACTGAAAACTCTTTGTAATCAAATGACAGGAATGTATAACTTTGAGAGCCTTCATTTAAAAAATGTACCTTCGATTCAAGCACAAACTCCAATTTGTGTGATGTTCTGGGGCAAAACCCTGCTATTTATGTATACTACAGACTCTGTGTTTAAGCTAGAGATATGGTAATTTACTGGAGTATGTATGGACAGGCCGTGTACATGTGTATAAATCTGGAGAAAAATCTGATGTTGCAAAACCCACTAAAAAGCACCAAAGGTTGCCATTTCTGAATGCAAGCCCCCAGGAAGTGCAGAATTTGAACAGGGGCTACCTCATGTGATATGTGATGGGTGCATGTAATTTCAAACCACTGTGTATCTATGAAATATGTCTTTAGGTCAAATATAGATTGTGTGTAAAGTTGACAGGGGTGGGTTCTCTGTATCATAAACAGACCTCATCATGATGACACTTCATTTCATTCCCCCAATCAAGGGGAAGAGGAGGAAGTGGCCAATGACAAGTGGAGAGGGGTAGGGCCTAGAAAGCTAGCCTCTCCACCCACTTTCAAAACACTTAAAAGCAGACAGTCAGGACAGATAGAGACATTCCATTCCATCTGCTGCGGGACACTCTGCCGGGAAAATCCATACTTTACCTCCATCAACCTCCAGAGAGCCAACATAGAGACTTCAATCTATCCACCTTCAGAGACCAAGGCCCTCATTACGACCCTGGCGGAAAGTGACTGACCGGACCGCCACAGCGTAAATAGCGTTTCCGCCATTGCACGAAGGAGCAAATTGCGGCCCATTCCGACCCATCGGGCACGAGCACCACGGCATGGCGGAAGTGCAAAGTCCGCGATGGCGGAAATGACCCCAAAACGGCCCACACCGCCGCCGTACGGCGCCCTAGGTGCAATACCGCCACCCATCACAGCGGGCACCGCAGAGTGCGCCTACCGGAAAGTACGGTGACCGGAAATATACGGAAACGGAAGTTAAAACATGGTCCCGGAACGGGAAACATCCCGCCGTGCACCTATAAAACCACCAAAACCACACAACCACTAAAAACACTACCCCGAGACACACCCCAACCCGTCATCCACCCTAGCGAAACCAAGAAAAATGGGAAAAGTAGCGAAGAAAGCGTGCGACCGCAAGCGGCAGGACCACTTCTCCCGTGAGGAACTCACCGTGCTAACAGAGACCCTCCAGGAGAATGCTGCCGTCGTCTTCTCCACGCAAATGACCAGGACGGCACTTGCGAACAAGAAGGCCATATGGGCTCTGGTGGCACAGCGGGTAAGCGCGGTGGGGACCGCACCCCGCAACCCACAGCAATGCAGAAAGCGGTGGGACGACCTGCGGATACGCGTCCGCAGCATACTCTCTGCCAACCGCAACATTGCCACAGCCACCGGGGGAGGTCCTGAATCACCCATCAAGTTGACCCCCTGGGAAGAAATCTGTGCCTCCACCATCGGAATGGAGAGCATAGAGGGAGTCGGAGGGATGGAGAAAGGAGTGCAGACATCAGAAGAATCAGGTAGGTGGCCCAGATAAAACAATGCTAAATCCACAATGTCCAATCATGTGAAGTACCATGTGTCCACATAGTGCAACAGAAACACATGTCCAGGAGAACGTCCACACACATCGCCCTGATAGTGCACCTTAAAACCACAATAAATACATAAATAATTAAAAACCCCTAAAACACCCACCACACGTCCAGCAGGCACACCCTAACTGCAGGCTGCCAAACAACTGCACCCTCACCCCACACACAAATAAAAGCACCTCCAAGGCACCGACCCAAATCACCCTCATGTACCACCCCAATGCATGTGATACAATGCCATTCCAATACCCACAGACCCATTAATAACCCTCGCCCTCCTTTACTCCACCACAGGCTCCGATCCAAACGACGAGCATCAGGACACCCCTACCAGCACACCTGCAAAGAGGGCCAAGACCAACGGCCAAAGACCCTCCACCTCAGCTGCACGCATCAAGACACGGCAGCAGCACAAATCAGGTGGCAGCACAGAGGGGGGAACATCAACAGGCACCCCAGCAGCCAGCATGCCCACAACACCACCACCACAGGTCCCCCCAACGGATGCCACAGAAGGCACTGCCTCTGGTGGCAGCAGCACCATAGGTGACACCCCATTGATGGCAGCATGCTCCGACACAGAAGACGGGGATGTCGAAGTCAGATCCATCCATGACCTGTCCCATTCCCCCTGTCTGTCCCATCCCGTACAACATGAGGATACCACGCAGGGGCACCCACAAGACGACGACTGGCCATCCCCCCCAAGCCCTGTGGCAAGGCAACATGAGGTCAACAGCCCCTCTGTGACACCCCCGCAAATGGCCATGGCCCAGCAGAGGCAACAGTCCCTCGACCAGTTAATCGTGCAACAGCAGCAACTGGCCACGCTCCTCAAGGACCATGCCGATGAATGTGGGCGCACTAAGTCAGACATAGAAACATCAACTGAGACACTCAGGGCAGAAATGGAGAGAAGTACAGAGACACTAAGGGCACAAATGGAGAGTAGCACCGAGAGCCTGAGAGTCCAAATGGAGAGAAGCACCGAGAGCCTGAGGGGGGAACTGCATGCGACGTCCAAAGACGTATGTGCCGAACTTGCCGCAGTGCGCCGTGTGCTCACTGAGCTCTCACAAACCCTTAGGGACATGCATGGACGTGAGCAGGCAGAGACGTCATCCGTTGCAAGTTCCGTCCAGGGCAGCCCCCAACGTAGATCTGGGAGGAACCTGCGCTCCACAGGCAGGGGTGCCCCTGATACCCGCAGAGGGGGCTTGCAATAGCGACAGCCCACTGACAATGAGCTTCTTTGGACACTGGTGTTCGGGGGGGAGGTAGGAGGGTGGAGGGGGTGTGTTGGGCTCACTTGGGTGGCGGGTCGATAGGGTGTTCAACATGATATCACATATGCCATAAACAGTGCACGATCAACCAATGAGATGTGTGGACAATGATCTTTGTGTACTAGGCCATCATAGGCGTACAGTCCATATTGTGCATGTACCAGACACACACAGTGCCACGAGTCCCGTGTCCATGTATCAGCCACCAGGCGTGAGTGCTAGAAGCATGCATCAATGAGATGCTGACGAATGTCACGGCCCTCCGGTGCCTCGCAGACTCCTTGAGGTGCTGCCACATCCCCACCCTCATCATGACCATCATCAGGTGCTTGCAGTTCAGCGTCAGGGGGCATGGGCACATTTCTACGTACGCACATGTTGTGGAGCATGACACATGCCATGACCATCTTTGCAACCTTCTCATGGCGGTACAGGAGTGCCCGCCAGACCTGCTGAGGCAGCGGAAACGAGTCTTCAGTAGGCCGAATGCCTGTTCAATGACTACACGGGTACGTGAGTGGGCATGGTTGTAGTCCTCCTCATGCTGGTCCCGTGGGTTCCGGACTGGTGTGAGGAGCCATCTCTTCAGTGGATACCCAGCATCACCTGTATGTGGACGATAAACGTATGATGTGGAATGCCATTGCTACGTACGCACCCCCCCCCCTTCCTGGCAGTTCATTGCCGCATCACATACCCCACATCATCATGCATGAAATGAGACTCACCGAGTAGCCAGGATCTGTTCCCTGCGTGTCGCTCCATGTAGCGTGGTATAGTAGAGTTCCTCAAGACCATAGAATCATGGGTTGATCCAGGGAATCTGGCACAACAATGTGTAATGATCCTGTTGGAGTCACACACCATTTGTACATTCAGGGAATGAAATTGTTTTCGGTTGCGGTACTGGGCCTCCATGGCATGTGGAACGACCAATTCCACATGGGTGCAGTCGATGGCACCAATGCAACCCGGTATGCCGGCAAGTGCATGGAATCCCACTTTTGTGTTGGTAATTTCCTGCTCCGAGCGTGGTAGAGAGATGTAGTCGTCTGCGTGCTGCAGGAGGGCATCGAGCACTTGCAATAGTGTCCGTGAGAACAGTGGCTGTGAAATGCCATGCAACTGTCCGACTGTGTGCTGGTAGGTGCCTGTGGCCAGGAAGTGGAGTACAGACACCACCTTCAGTAGGGGTGGGATGGCGGTTGGGCTATCTATCATGCTGACAAGGTCAGCCTGTGTCATGTCCACGATGGCGGCTATGGTGTCCCGGTCCAAACGGTAGAGGGTGTGGATCTGCTCATCAGTGAGGTTGAACGGATGTGCTCGGAGGCGTGGGATTGCGGGCTGCCTGCGTGGTGGTAGTGGCTGTGCTGGCGGCCCTTGCTGGCCCTGCCTTGCCCTCCTCCTCCTCCTGCGTCTCCTCCGTGCGGCCGGTTGTAGTTGGTGTTCGTCTTCTTCTTGGAGTTGGAGTACTTGCAGTGCTATCAGGTCCCCCAGGGCCAACATCGCGAGTCCTGCCGGTAGCATTTCGGAGTGGGTGTGGTTGTGGGAGGAGACTGGGTGTGCAATTTATGTGTTTTCAGGCTGTATGGCCTCCACCTGTGGTGATTCATTCCACCTGTGCAAGCTGCTCTCCCCTTTGGCCGAGCACGTCCCGCACACAACGCTGCAATTCGAGGAATGGCATCTTGCTCTTGCATTCATGTATTTGTACCCGATGGCCGTGTAACATTTGTTGATATGTACATTCGGCTATGGTCCCATTGTTTCACATACAATCTTTGCAGTCGTGAACAGACTTGTGATGGGTCAGTGGGACGTAGTACTCGAGTAACGGTGGGCCCTCATGCATCACTGTACCGAGTTGCAACGACGGGCAGGGCGTCCCATTCGTGGGTGAAGGCAGTTGCCATTTTCACACACAGCCGCACTCGATGGATTAATTTGTGATTTCAAACGGCCACAGATGCCTTTTCGACGTGATGTTGCAAATGAGGAATTCGAAGGCCGGCGCTTTCGGTTTTCAGCTAGCGCCGGGGAGATGCCCACAGGTCTGACTGCAAATATAACGTTCTTTTGTTCGATGTCCTTGAGACAGGGGCCATGGCGAGGAAGCAATGATTGATATGAATAGTTTTGGATGCGCAATAGTGACGTGGGCGATGAGGCCGGACGTTCCCAAATACATGTAACTTCACAACACTGGAATTACGGGCTGGGACACTGTGGATTTTGCAGGCTGCATAACGCACAGACTCAATGGAAAGTTCGAATGTTTTGTGAGTAAATATTCAGGCGTTTTTATAACAGGATGAGGGAATGATGAATGGATGCATGGGCAGGTGATTTGATACAGGGTTTGCCATGTACAGGGCTTGTTGGAATCTATCCGCCTCCCCTGCGCTATGTGATGCAGGGCTGCCATAGTGGGACCATCGTCTATCTGGCCTTGTTGAGCCCTCCCTGTCTCGACGCGCCTTCAGACACTTGTGTCCATGCACGTTAACATTCCCATCTGATGGAATCTGTTCTGACAGACGCATGCACAGGTACACTCGTTTGTGATGGTGTTTACACCTCGATATAGATAGTTATGAGTCGCAAGTGGTTTCGGGGTGGTGATGATCCTTTCGAGTGGGCTAGCATGCATATGACTGTGGATTTAGTGTGATCATTGAAGTGAGTTGTTCGAATGTAGTTCTGATGGCCATTCTGTTCTTTTTCTTTTCTTTTGGTTGACAGGTATCTCCTCCCCTTTTGCCACTGCCATCTGTATGCCACTCCTGCAGATGGCGTTTACTCCCGACACCTGCTGCTTCGTGTTAATCAGTGGAGCAGCATTACGATCTTATGGGACGATCGCCAATGGGCCACATGCCCTTACGCAGTACTAGTGGCTCGGAGCAACATTTCGGCCTTTCAGCTGGACTAGTGCCTCCCCATTGGGACGGCCCTGCGGGTCTGTGCGCTTCCATGTTGCCTTTTCGTACGTGAATGTGGCTCTGTGTACCATGATGGAACAGGGCGTCACACAAGTAGTAGCTGGTCATTCCTTGCGGATGCAGCCCACAATGGTGATATGTGTTTTGGAGTTCATGGACTAATGGCTGTATGGGCTTGGTGATTTAGTTGTGCATTAAATTTCTATTCTGATATGGGCCGTGTAGCGTTCTTCTTTGCGAGTGATGTGGCATATTCCTATTTGGGGAGCGATGTATTGTGAGGAGATCTGCATTGGGTTCCAGCTTCGGAGTTTAGTCGCGTGGTACTGTGCTGGGCGCGTTTGCCTACGGAGCCCAGTGAGGTCAGGGATGGGGGCTGCCAATGTGACTGTTTGAATGTTGTCATGCTCAGGGGCGGGGGAATGGGTTTTGTGTAACAGATGCCGGTCAGCCAGGTGGACTGGTGGAATGTTGTGATTTTCGGAATATTGCTGATCACAGGTGCCTGTGTTTGCATGCGTTTCGGGGGGGGGGGACTGTGGTCATGTCCATTGGAATGGCTTCTGTATTCGTGCCATCTGTGCCCTGCAGCTCCCATTGGCCCCTCTTGTGTTTCTTTTGTTCGTTGGCATGCATGGGTGACTTGTACATTTCACTGGTTGCATTGTGACTTCATTGCACCTACGGGGAGTTGTACTTTGTGGGCAGGGAGCGGTGTACAGGCACTCAGTGGGGCCGTTTACGGTTGATTCGCGATGCCGTACTTCTCACCATGGCGGATTGGTGCTTTCCGCCATGCTTGATGGCGTTAGGTACATGTCCGCTAGGGTCGGAATTCGCGTACCCTTGCGCCATGGTGGTATTTACGGTTTGGCATGGCGCGCGCGTACTTGGTGCAGTTAGCGTTGGCGTTCACTACGGTGTCGCTAATGGCTTCGTACTTTGCGGTGACGGGTCATAGTCGCACCGAGCGGTATTCGATGGCGGTATTGCATTTCCGCCATCGTTTTTCGGATTCCGCCAGGGTCGTAATGAGGGCCCAAGACTTTACTTCAGAATTTGTAGCAGAGAGGTCAACTACAAGCTAAATCCCTCTTTAGCAGGCCTCAAATCATTGCCACTATTCACAGCCAGGCGAGCTGTTTGAATTCTTTGCAAGAACTCTTGCCATTTGCCAGAGAGCAGTGTTGTATCCAGAGAGAGACCAGCTGAACCGGAGACCACTGTATCCGGACCCACAGACCTGATCAGAACCAGAGACCCAGACCAGACCAGCAGAGTAGAGCTGACCCAGACGCTGTGCGCAGAAACCGTCCGTGGCGAGTGAAGAAAACCTGTTGACCAGATCCGTGGCGAGGCCTATTTCTAAATATATTGTGAGTACCTAGCAGAACTGTGCAGAACCAATCTCTTAGTTAAAATAATATAATTCAATCTATTTTAATCTAACCGGAACTGCCTCCTAACTGTCACCTGTCATTTGCAAAGCTGTCACTTGTCATTTTCCAGCTGCAAGCTGTAACCTGTCGCTTTGAACTTTTAAAATTTCAAATCCGAAAAACTACCTTTATTTAATCGTCCGGATCTCTGGAACCGTTTGGGCTGGTTTAACTTTCCTCTGAAAGCTTAGAATCTCAGCTTTTCAACGAGCCTAGAACCGACTTCCTACTCCTCATACTTTCGCCATAATCACGATTCTCGCACTCGCGAATTTTACAGCGATTTGCAATTTGGTTAAAAATCCAGCCACGTGTGAAAACAGCAGCTTCATTGCTTTCCTTTGCCAAAAATTTGTTTAACCTGCTAGTTACTCCTCGATCCTTGCTAAAGTGAGCCTGAACTCATTCCAAGTATATTTCACTCACCTTGAATCTCCTAAAGGGAATTAAAACCATTTTCAGCATATTTCTCACTGCATTGTCACCATATTCAAAGCATTTTGCCTGTGTTTCAAAACTCCTATCTGTTGTATAAGCTGCTGGGGGGGAATTGAACTGAATTCTATTTGATTGCATTCCTAAGAACTGTGTCATCTTCATCTCCTTACAGTGCATAAAAGGGGGGGTGAATTGTCCAAGAAAGTGATTTCATTGTCTTTTGCTGAAGTTAATTTCTGTACTGCATTTCATTCCACATTGCATCCATTTGAAACCATAAAAGTATTGTTGCTATCTTATCCATCCTATAACTACTCATCATTGATTATAAAGAAGTGTGCTAGTGCCGGACTATCCATTATTGATTACTGCTCAGATTAAGTGTGATATTCAATTATTAATTTATTATAAAGTGTGACATATATATATATATATATATATATATATATATATATATATATATATATATATATATATTGTTTACATTATCAAATAAACCTTTTAAACTTGCAAAACAGAACTACTTCTTGGCTCAGTGGGGTCAGGGGGATTCCAAGAGAGGGGTGTTATATAGGGGTAGTCATCCAGAACGCATGAACTGGACATAAAGATATATCAATAAGGTTTTCCATTCAGTATCCCAGACTAGGCATTGATTTAGCTGTAGTGTTGAATTGAATCCTCTTACAAATTGGGGGCTCGAGTCGGACGTTTGGGTTAGATCTATCACTTGTGCAGATTAATACAGCGTGCCAGCTGACCACATACACATATCCGGTCGGATCACCACGCTGTGTTACGCTGTAAAGCACTCCTCAAAGGAACGCTCTAAGGAAAAGGTCTGTTTTGCAAAAATAAAATACAAACTTCTGTAAGTCAGGACAGAGACCAATCTCTAGAATGACGACCTTGGTAGATATGAAAATAGCCAGAGAACACTTCTTACATAAGCTATTTGTGAGAGGTGAGTGGACTCATCAGGACCAAACGGTCTGGTTGCAGGCAATCGCGCAACAGGTCACTGAAACAGGGTCAGATATATGGGGAGATCAGGGTCCCCTACATGTGGCCCTGAGTGAACTATACATGGCCCCGAAGGCCAAGGATGAGCACCACAAGATTGCCAGGGTAGTGGCATATTTATATTTACATATGGGAGCAATGCAGGACAAATGTGCTGAAGGCCAAGATCTGGCGAGTAGGCAACTGCTGGCATTACAGAAGGCCCAATCTGATCTGGACTCTTCTGAGCAGAGGCTGCTCAGGAGCCAGGAGTCAGAAAATGACAGCAGACGGTACATCACTAAAATAAAGGAGGATATGGATGTGCTGCAACAGGAAAAGGCGGACCAGGATACCAGATTTCTGGCCTTGCAGAAGGAGCACCAAGAAGGTTTGGACTCCCTACTGCAGAGCCAGAAAAAGCTGGAGCAACAGTTAGACTTCAATAGGGCATGTGCTGAGCAGGTAGTCACCCTGCAAAGCCACCTAGATAGGGAAAAGGCAGAGAGCAATAAACTGATTTTGAAAGACCTGGATACCCAGGCAGAGTTTGACCAGGAGCGCCAGAAAACTGGTGCCTTCCAAAGGCAAAGGGACGACCTGGCGGCACAGATGCAGGCTCTTAGTCAGGAAAGGGATACCTTAGGCCAGGAAGTCTGCCACTTAAAAAGGAAAATGGAAGAAAATCACCTGGCCCTCCAGGGACTGGGTGACCTCCAAAAAGAACACCAGAACTTGTTAGAGCACACCAGGAAGGTGGAGGATGCTCTGGCAAGAAAGGAGCAGGCCAATAGGGACACAGCTCAGGAGGTAACCCTCCTGCAGCAAAGACTGGCCCAGTGCTCCAGGACCAATCAGGAAACGCAGAGAGAGAATGAGGCTCTCTGCCAGCACAATGATAGACTCCAACAACAGGTAGCGATGCAGGAGAGACTGATAGAGTCCAGTAAGGCCTTAACTGAGGAACTGAAGGCGCAGGCTCTTGCTTTGCAACAGGGAGCAGGGGCGGATAGAGACCAGGTTCGCTGGGAAAGGGAAACCCCTGAGCATAACCTCAGGAGCCCTAGTACCAGAGGCATTTATCTCTCTCAGTCACTGGACTCTGCCACCCCCCGGTCCCCTGGCGCACATGAGCACCGGGCCACAGGGATGGCAGATTACTATCCAGCCAGAAGCATGGGGCTCATAGGCTAGTACCTCTCAGGAATGGATGGGCGGGCATCCGGGTATGGGCACCCAAGCACAGTGAATGGACAAGGGTTACCCGAACCAAAAATGCCAATAAGGCAAAAAGGGCCTTGCTTAAGGACCCATTGAAACAGATTAAGGCAATCAGGAGTGTCATCACGCCTTATCATAAGAACGCCAAGTACTCTGTTTGGGAACACTTGGAGCTCTATGAGCAAATGATGGAGACTTTCCATTTGAAGGACAGCAGTAGCATCCAGTACGTCAAATGGACATTCTCCCCAGAATACTCCAGTTTCTTTGCGGGGCTGGAGGACCAAAATCATTTAAGATGGTCCACCTATAAGGCGGCCATCTTGAAACATTTTTCTGTTCACAGAAATCCTCAAGAGGCTCGCAAGGCAGCCTACAATTTGCAATGTGGGGAGGACCAGGCCCCACAAGAATTCGTGCAAGAACTGAAACGTGCCTTTGCGCAGACCACCAGAAGGGTGCGCACAGACAGCAGAGAATTTGTCAATACATTTTTCCATGCCTTGCCCAAATACATAATGACCCAGCTCGTGAGAGTTTTCATGAGAAAAGATCTTTAGAATGGGTCATTGAACAAGCCACCCGCATCTACGAGGTGCAGAAACCGGTGGAAAACAAAAACCAGCCCAAAAACCCCAAAACCAACAGCACCCCTGCTGCTGCCAAGGTGGCAGAGGTAAAGGTTGCCCCCGTTTTGGATTTGGAGATGGGGGGGCCTAAAAACCTACCTGCACCTAATAATGCTAGGCCCAGAAGGTCCTCGGGCCAGTCACAGACAGGGAGCCAAGGAGGCAGCCCCACAAATGGGGTCCCTCGCTCTCCTGATTATGTAAGTCCCCGTTACAAGGGAAATCGACCCATCCTGGGTTATGTGTGGACTCCTCCAGCCCCAGGGGGGGGATCCAGCCAAGCACCTAACCCCGGGAACTTCCCTCCTAACTTCCCACCGGAGGGCATAAATTCTCCAAATCCTGGGCAGAACTTTTTCCCCAGGTATCCACCCAACTTCCAACCCCAAAATCATCCATCCTTCTTTCCCCAATTCCCTGAGCCCAGACAACCTAATCCAGGAGAGGGGAGGCCAAGGGTGGAGGGGTACCCAAATCTTCCCAATCTGGGATATTACCAGAGAAGGGATAGCTACCCTTCCCGGGATCAGCCCAGGGGAGAAAACAGGGCCCCGTATCAGCCTGAGCAGGTTTCCCAGTTAGAGCGCCAGGTTCAGAACATGGCACAGGAGCTGGGTCGCGTGCTAAGGGCTCAGCAGAACCCTCAGATGGGCATGCCGGCACAGAATGCACCAAACTCTGGGCCTGGTGCTCCAGAGCAATGACGGGGGCAGCACCCCGACAACCCACCGGTTCCCAGGGAGGAGGCACAAGGGGAAGGGGGGTGTAAAGCCTTGGAGGAAGCTTCCTTCCCAACTTGTAAACAGCCCCTGGAAAACCAGGAACCTGAAACAAAATCTCCTGCCCCTGAAAGCCTGCCTCCCAAGGAGCAGAGGGGGGGTAGGAGAAACAAAGGACCCAAACAGACCCGTTTTGTGGAAGAAATACAGATTTTCCAATTTGAAGGAGAGGGATCCCCAGAGGATCCTGGGAAAAGGATCTTCTCTTTCAGAGATGGGGGAACTCCTCCCAAAGAAAAATGGGTCCCAAGGGATTCCAATCCAGACTGGGGAGATATGGAGACTGAGCTACCGCTGCCCATCATCTCATCCCAGAACCCACAATACCAAAATCCCCTGGTTCAAACCCATCCTGATGACTGCCTCCAAAAAGGGGGGGGCGGCCCAGAACCGGAACCAGGGGAACCCACAATGGCTCTGATCTCCAGTTGCCAACTTTTTCTTTCAGATTCCCAAGGCTCTCTACAGAATTCTGCCCAAATGTCTTCTCTTGCAATGTCCAAAACCAGAAAGTTAGCCCACCAGTTGTCCAAAAATGTGCATTATCTGTGCCCCCTTGAGGAGAAGGAGGGAAGATATTATGCCCCGGTACAAGTACAGGGGCAGGGGCAGGGTACGATTTCAGCGCTGGTGGACACGGGATCTCAAGCTACCCTTCTGTCCAGAAGGGCCTTTGATGAACTGAATGCAGGAAGGGGAGGGAATTACCAAATTCCTCTCACCTCACTTCCTGGACAACTCCAGAACTTTGACGGGAAGGAAATTCCCGTCGAGGGGACGGCAGATTTGGACATTAAAATTGGGCGACACAAGTTGAAACACCCGGTCATAGTTGTGACTCCAGAGGGCACCCCTTGTTTACTAGGGAATGACCTCCTGAGAAGGTTGTCACCCCTAATAGATTGCGTAAACAGGGTCCTCTGGACCCAGACTAGCCGACCCATAAAATTAAAACAGAGTGTCAACCATGTTAGTTTAAACGGCACATGCCACATGGTTGAACAAAAATCTGACCAAGTAGAATTCCACTTCCAGAATAACCAAATTCCAGACGTGACAGTAATAGCAGTAGGACAACAGACTGGTGATGGGGTGTCTTCTCTATTTCTGAAAATCAACCTCCCTTCCAGTTTAAGGTGGTATTCCACACTGGAAGGAAACACCCTGAAATTCTTTACTAATCCACAATCAGAAACTCCCACTCCTATAGTCCAGAAAGATGTGAAATCAGCTCAGAGCCTGGCTGATATTCAGCAAATTGGAGAGCAATTGTTCATCCCTGTTCAGTTAAATGATGGGAAAGACTCTGTTCTCACTCGAATGTGTGTGAACAACGGTAAGAGCTTCATCAGCGAAGCCATGTTCCGCCAACTCCCAAAAGATCCAGCCATTCCCACATTCAAACTGATAGACAAATGGGAAATTGACCTGGAAGCACCCAATTCCAAACATCTCCTGCCAAGCAGGTGTATGCTCAAAATCTCCATTGGCAACAAGAGCATAGTCCACAATTGTTGGGTCGTGCGAGACGTCACTGCCGCTTTTTACTTAGGCAGTGACATTCTCAATCGCTTTCCCATTAGTTTGGACCTAATAAACTTCAAAGCTTGGTCCCGATTAGCGGATAATCCCATGGGCTTTGATGATCCAGAAAAAGCATTTAGGTCAGCTCAATTGCTACCTTATGCAGTTGAGATTCAGATCAAAGAGGAAGTCACCATCCCAGAAAGGACCCAATTCTCCCTGGAAGTGAAAGTTAAAAGAGGACAACATTTGAAAAAACCTGATGCTTATATACACCTAAATGCTTCTGTCCAACAGCAAGGGTTGGGGGTAAACCCAACTCCATTAGTCAACATAGAACATGACACCATTCTAATAGAGGTGGATAACAGCGATTTAAAGAGTATTACTCTAGCCGCAGGCACCATTATTGGAATGGCGGTTGATGACCGACATATTTCCATCGATTTAGGAAATGAACTGTTAGGACCAATCCCCAAGGACTGTTTTGACAGTGACAGTGAGGACAATACAACACAAGACAGGATTTTTACCCACCATGGGGGGAACTTCCTGGTGTACACCTCTTGCCCTTATGGTAAGGAAGATGTGACTTGTGACTTCAGGAGGGATGAGGTGATTTTCCAGGTCCATGAGGGCTGCCTTTCCCACCTGAAGCCTCCAGTCCAAATCAGCACTCTGACAAGGGACTTCTCCACCCAGCTGGAGGAGGCCGCTGAGATAGCCAAACCAGAAGTCTTTCCAGGCTTCAGGCAGATGGTGGAAGAGAGAGTCAACCTAGCTGATGCCTGTATGACTCTGGAACAGAAGCAAAAGTTGAAACAAGTCTTCTTGGATTTCCAAGATCTCTTTGCGGTAGACTCATATGACTGTGGTCGCACCGACATCCACACAACAACAATCCCCACGGACCCTGGCATGACTCCAGTGTTTGTGAAGCAATATCGCTTGCCTCTCGCATCAATGGAGTCCCTTACTGAAATAATTAAGAACCTTGAGTCCAGGGGAATAATCCGTCCCGTCCACAGCACCTTCAATAATCCGGTGCTGGGAATATTAAAGCCAAACGGCCAGTGGAGACTCTGCGCTGACCTTAGGGAGCTCAACAAACGGGTCCATACTTCCCGAAGGCCTCTTCCCTACATTGACCAAGGGCTGGCCCAGATTCAGGGGTCACAGGTATTCACTGCAATAGACCTGACCAATGAATACTGGACCGTGCCTGTCAGTAGGGAGGACCAATACAAGCTGGCTTTTACCTTTGGGGGCCAGCAGTACACATGGACCCGGACTCCCTTCGGATACCTCAACTCCGGCAATGAATTCAACATTTTCCTACACAAGGCCTTGCCCGACCTGGGTGCAAGGGGTAACCTGGCTTATGTAGATGATGTCCTCATCAAAAGTTCATCTGTGGAGGAACACATAGCGGAGATCCGTTATGTTCTGACCCAGTTGAGGGCCGCCAGAGCAAAACTTTCCTTTCAGAAAGCACAGTGGTGTAGAACCAGTGTTAATTTCTTGGGGCATGAGATTACTCCTCAGGGTCTCTGTCCCCAGGAAAAGAAGGTGGAAGCACTCCAAAAACTGAAAGACCCCACAACTCTGCGGGAACTAAGGAGCCTCCTTGGACTGACTAATTACAGCAGAAAGTTCATTGAGGGCTACGCAGAGATCACCAGACCCCTGATTCATCTCCTGAAGGGGGGGGGTCAAGTGGGAATGGGGTCCAGAACAAGCCGAGGCGGTAAAACAACTCAAGAAAAGCCTCTCAGAAGCGCCTTGCCTAGCTTACCCTGTCAGAAACAAGGAGTTTTTACCTGGAGACGGGGTTCTCTAATACGTGCTTGACGGCAGTATTATACCAAAAGCATGACAAGGCCAATAAAGTAATCTCCTATGCGAGCAAAACTTTATCCTCTGTGGAGGAAAAATTCAACGATTGTGAGAAGGCACTCATGGCAACGGTGTGGGCATTGAAGAATTACCACCCGTTTATCCAGGGGGAACACATCATAGTGGAGACTCCACACCAGCCTCTGCAATATCTCCAAAGTGACAGAATCCGGGCCGGAAATGTGGGTAATTCCCGAATTACTTCCTGGATTCTGTCAATGCAAGGCTTTCCTGTGGAGGTCCGATATGGCCAAAACAAGAAGAGTCCCCTCGCGCAAGGTCTGGCTGACTTGCATGATTGTGCCAGAGAAAACTGTCTCGAGGACGAAAGTCTAAAAATCAAGGACAACATGGAGGCATACCTTAATTCCCCACACAAAGTCTTTGAAGAGGACAAGTGTGAGGGAATGCCCACTGTCTATGTGGATGGATGCTCTTACCATGTTGACAACAACGGGGAGAAAGAACTGGTGGCTGGCATAGGGAATGCATGGGTGAAGGAGTACCCAGAACCCCCCGCTGGATACAAAATTGGTCCCCGAAGTAGTCAGGTGGCAGAATTGATGGCTGTGCATCAGGCCATCCTCACTGCTGTCCAGCATCAACTCCACGAACTGGTCATAATCACAGATTCGGATTATGTACGGAACGGGTTTGTGGCGAACCTGGTTAATTGGAAAACCAGAGGCATGTTATGTGCTAATAACAAACCATTGAAACATGGGTGATCTGGTCACCTCGAATGAGTTGACCATCTATTGGAAAAAGATCAAGGGTCATTCCAAAATAGAGGGACCAGACAAAACTGGAAATGACTTAGCTGATCAGCTGGCCAAAACCGGGGCCTTCCAAGGGGATCTAATCGAGATTGAGTCCCTGTTGGGGGAAATCCAGGTCACTGCTATCACTAGGTCCCAGACAAATGCTCACAATGATCTTTCAATTGCACAGTGGAGCAAGGAGACCCCTGATGCTGATTTGATTACCGCCCAGAAGGGGGATCCAATAATTGGTAAATTTTACCAACACATTGAGGACCCTGAGAACTTTCCCCTGACGGATACCGATTACAACGGGAAAGAGGACCTTAGAGTGTTGATGAAATGTCCAAAAATGTTCCGGATCCAAGACGGTTTGTTGGTAAGGAAATCCAAAGCTGGCCACGATCAGTGGGTGGTTCCTACCTCATTCCGAAGCCTGATGTTAAGTCACGCCCATGATGCGGCCACCGCCGGTCATAGGGGGTTTCACACAACACTGGAAATCTTAAGAGAGGTTGCATACTGGCCACACATGGGCCAGGACCTCAACCAATACTTGAAGGGTTGTCTTGTGTGTGCTCAATTTCAGCCAACATCCCTCACACACCGGGCGCCTCTCCAAAAGAGGGGAATGACACTGCCATGGTCAGATTTACAAATCGACTTCGTAGGCCCTGTGATTCGCTCGTCTAGAGGAAATAAGTACATGTTGACTGTGACATGCTTGTTTACCAAGTGGGTGGAATGTCTCCCAGCCCCAAATTGCAAGGCAGAAACAGCAGCTGCCCTGATGATTAACCACATCTTTTCCCGTGTTGGTCTACCTCAAAGGATTGAGTCAGACAGAGGTAGCCACTTCACCAGTGAAGTAATGACAAAGATGTGGGAGATACTGGGGGTCCAGAGAAAGCTACACATTGCTTACAGGCCAGCTTCTTCTGGAGCAGTGGAACGCTACAACCGGACAATTGTGAGCATCTTAAAAAAGTTTGTGGCAGATTCTGGGCCAAGTTGGGATATCCGATTACCTCTGGTCCTAACGGCCATCAGATCTACCCCTTCATCTGCAACCAAAATGTCACCATTTGAGTTGATGACTGGACGCAAGATGGTGCTTCCGCAGCATTTGCTCTACAGGACCCAAGAGCAGACACTAATAAATGCCTCCACAACTCATGAGTATGTGGAGAATTTAAGGAAACACCTTCAACATGCTTTTGCCTATGCTCAGCGGAATCTAGAAAGATCAGCTGAGAGTATGAAGACCCACTATGACCTGAAAACTTCCAGGAAGGAATATCAGGTGTGGGACCGGGTCTATCTATACAATTTCCAAAGGAACCAGGCCAAACAGCGAAAATGTTTGCCTACATGGAAGGGACCCTTTGAGATTATAGACAAGATCTCCCCTGTGGCCTACAAGATCCACATCCCCAAAGGCGGTTTGGCAGAGGGGGAAGACAAGTGGGTACATATAAATCAGCTAAAGTGTTGCCATCCCAGGCATACTCTGCAACAACTGGAGGAATCCTCTGGAATCCTAGAGGGTACTGTCTCAGATTAATTCAGTTCTAACTTAAAATATCCTACATATCGCCTATCAAATTCTGAGTTTCTCAATGTGGGTGTTTTCGTTTTTGAATGCAAAAAGAAATGTGCATGTTCATATGTTTTGACTATAAATTTATATGCCACCCCACTATATCAATGGTGGGGGAAAAATGTCTATGAATAGGTATTGCCGCTCTTCCTTTGTCGTCCTAGGAGAAAGAAAACCTTGAGACTGGCCAGGGAGGATGATCCGGAGACCGGGAGCAGAGATGCGAGGGGCCCAGGGTACCGCCCAATATTCCCATCAGGACCGGCGAGGAGAACGGATCGATCAGTACCGGATGGAGGAAAAGATGCTGAACTGTGCCATTTGCAGAATTGGAAGAAGATTATGCGGACAGACCAGTGCGTGGGTCAAAACCCTTGTGCACCCGACTCCCCATCGACTCAAATTCAAAGGGCAGTCACGTGGGGGGATTTGTTGGGTGTCCTGACCCACGTTTGAGCTATCATGCTGCAACATTTGGTGCTGTGGGCTTAGAAAATCCAAGATGGCCAAAAAGCCCACAACTGCGCCAGAATCCAGGAGAACCACGCAGTTTGTGCGCACACCAAAATGGTTACCTCACTTGCCACCCACCAGTGTAAAGAAAGATCTTTGTTAACAAAATCCACTGTTACTGATGTCAAAAAGTTGCTGAAATCGTGGCTTACCGGACCACTTTAAAGATTCAACCCTTTTGTGGGGTTCCACATAACCATTTTACTGTAAGGAGCCCCATCAAAACAATGTTAAGCAAGGATTATTTACTACCATGTAAGAACCATTCCTGTTTGGAATGCATTAATCCAAGAAAGATCCCAAAAATGGATGCAGTACCAACAAAATCTTCAAGGCGGCGCTAGCGGTCTAAACTCTGACAGGAGAACTAAGTGCAGTTGCTGACAAAGGGATTTGACTCAGCTGACTTCAAAGGCTGCATTTTAATTAAAAATTATCCACCTGCTGTTCCCAGAGGCCAGAAGCCTGGGAAACCCTCTCACCTCAAGAGATTCACACCACAGCCCAGGATATCACATGGTCATAATAACCAAATGCAAAGTGACCCCCTGGTCTGCTGACCTCAACCTCCTGGAGACCACACAATAGGCTATTGCACTTGAATAGAATATGTTGATTTTGACTGTTTCCTGTCAACAAAGGCCTGCCTGCCAGAAGACACATGTGATCACTGACCCACCCAAGTCTTGGAGGCGGACTCCAACACTCTGAGAACTGATTTGAAAGCAAAATATATATTTTACAGAAACACTGAAAACTCTTTGTAATCAAATGACAGGAATGTATAACTTTGAGAGCCTTCATTTAAAAAATGTACCTTCGATTCAAGCACAAACTCCAATTTGTGTGATGTTCTGGGGCAAAACCCTGCTATTTATGTATACTACAGACTCTGGGCCTCATTACGACCGTGGCGGTCCGGAAATAACGGTGGCGGTAAACCCGCCGCCACCGTTGTTTCCGGACCGCCTGATCCCGACCCCTGCAGGCGGGAGGTGATGTTCCCGCCAGGTCTGACCTGGCGGGTTTAACACCGCCCGCCTGCAGGCGGACGAGGAAACACCGGCAGCATTACAAGATGCTGCCGGTGTTTCCATGATCCCGATTCCCATTGAGTCCCATAGGACTCAATGGGAATGGGGATTTACACCATTCCGCCTCCGTGATTCCCGGAAAACCGGGGTTGTGATGCCCCGGTAATTCCGGGAATCACGGAGGCGGAATGGTAATATGAGTCCGGCGTTAACCAGGCGGTTTTACCGCCTCGGTTAACGCCGGACTCGTAATGAGGCCCTCTGTGTTTAAGCTAGAGACATGGTAATTTACTGGAGTATGTATGGACAGGCCGTGTACATGTGTATAAATCTGGAGAAAAATCCGATGTTGCAAAACCCACTAAAAAGCACCAAAGGTTGCCATTTCTGAATGCAAGCCCCCAGGAAGAGCAGAATTGGAACAGGGGCTACCTCATGTGATATGTGATGGGTGCATGTAATTTCAAACCACTGTGTATCTATGAAATATGTCTTTAGTCAAATATAGATTGTGTGTAAAGTTGACAGGGGTGGGTTCTCTGTATCATAAACAGACCTCATCATGATGACACTTCATTTCATTCCCCCAATCAAGGGGAAGAGGAGGAAGTGGCCAATGACAAGTGGAGAGGGGTAGGGCCTAGAAAGCGAGCCTCTCCACCCACTTTCAAAACACGTAAAAGCAGACAGTCAGGACAGATAGAGACATTCCATTCCATCTGCTGCGGGACGCTCTGCCGGGAAAATCCATACTTTACCTCCATCAACCTCCAGAGAGCCAACATAGAGACTTCAATCTATCCACCTTCAGAGACCAAGACTTTACTTCAGAATTTGTAGCAGAGAGGTCAACTACAAGCTAAATCCCTCTTTAGCAGGCCTCAAATCATTGCCACTATTCACAGCCAGGCGAGCTGTTTGAATTCTTTGCAAGAACTCTTGCCATTTGCCAGAGAGCAGTGTTGTATCCAGAGAGAGACCAGTTGTAACGGAGACCGCTGTATCCGGACCCACAGACCTGATCAGAACCAGAGACCCATACCAGACCAGCAGAGTAGAGCTGACCCAGACGCTGTGCGCAGAAACCGTCCGTGGCGAGTGAAGAAAACCTGTTGACCAGATCCGTGGCGAGGCCTATTTCTAAATATATTGTGAGTACCTAGCAGAACTGTGCAGAACCAATCTCTTAGTTAAAATAATATAATTCAATCTATTTTAATCTAACCAGAACTGCCTCCTAACTGTCACCTGTCATTTGCAAAGCTGTCACTTGTCATTTTCTAGCTGCAAGCTGTAACCTGTCGCTTTGAACTTTTAAAATTTCAAATCCGAAAAACTACCTTTATTTAATCGTCCGTATCTCTGCAACCGTTTGGGCTGGTTTAACTTTCCTCTGAAAGCTTAGAATCTCAGCTTTTCAACGAGCCTAGAACCGACTTCCTACTCCTCATACTTTCGCCGTAATCATGATTCTCGCACTCGCGAATTTTACCGCGATTTGCAATTTGGTTAAAAATCCAGCCACGTGTGAAAACAGCAGCTTCATTGCTTTCCTTTGCCAAAAATTCGTTTAACCTGCTAGTTACTCCTAGATCCTTGCTAAAGTGAGCCTGAATTCATCCCAAGTATATTTCACTCACCCTGAACCTCCTAAAATGAATTAAAACCATTTTCAGCATATTTCTCACTGCATTGTCACCATATTCAAAGCATTTTGCCTGTGTTTCAAAACTCCTATCTGTTGTATAAGCTGCTGGGGGGGAATTGAACTGAATTCTATTTGATTGCATTCCTAAGAACTGTGTCATCTTCATCTCCTTACAGTGCATAAAAGGGGGGGTGAATTGTCCAAGAAAGTGATTTCATTGTCTTTTGCTGAAATCCTATCAAGTTAATTTCTGTACTGCATTTCATTCCACATTGCATCCATTTGAAACCATAAAAGTATTGTTGCTATATTATCCATCCTATAACCACTCATCATTGATTATAAAGAAGTGTGCTAGTGCCGGACTATCCATTATTGATTACTGCTCAGATTAAGTGTGATATTCAATTATTAATTTATTATAAAGTGTAATATATATATATATTGTTTAAATTATCAAATAAACCTTTTAAACTTGCAAAACAGAACTACTTCTTGGCTCAGTGGGGTCAGGGGGATTCCAAGAGAGGGGTGTTATATAGGGGTAGTCATCCAGAACGCATGAACTGGACATAAAGATATATCAATAAGGTTTTCCATTCAGTAACCCAGACTAGGCATTGATTTAGCTGTAGTGTTGAATTGAATCCTCTTACAAACAACATCATATCTAGGTCTACCACTTCGTGAGACCAATTAACACAGTTTGTCTAAAAATAATTTTCTTCCACCCATTTCGTCTATCGGTGTGTCTATCTGTTCTGCAACAGATATATTAAGTCAACACGTTTTTCAGTTGATTTTATAATGGGCTTAACACTCTGCCCATTGCTTTCCCCAACCTTCTTCAGGACTGAAGTTGAGCACTAATTATGCCTCACTTCTGTCTGTGTACATGGAATGGGAGACATAATCTACAAAAAATAAGAAACACAACCTATTACCACCTTGGTTCTTGCTATACACATTTATTCCTAAAAAAGGCACATACAAATTGTGCATGTAATTCTTAACTGAATACATGGATTGTACTCACAGAAAACTTATAACTTGGAGGTGGTTCTAAACAGTGGAGTTAATCCTAAATGCTCTGGCGCCCTGGATAAATCCTGGCCGAGCCTATTTGAACAAAAAGCACAGGCTGAGTTTGACTCCTTCCCTTCTGCCTATCACACCCCAAAAGATGCCAATGCTTGTAGTGGGTGCCCCCATTCTTATATTATTTATTTTGCTGCAGTGATGAATCTGGGTACTCACTTATCTTGTGGTGCGGTATCGTGCAATGCCAACTTGCTTTAATGGTTTTATTCTTTTCAATACACCTGTTGTTGCAAAACAATGCACGAGGAAACACTTCTATTCACCTGTACCATTGCTCATAGAGCACTTATGCCACAGTTATTTCACTTACTGTACTTGACATCCTTCCAGTCACCACCGAAATCAAACACATGGGAGGACGGAGGCAAGTACCTCTGTCCCGGGGTCCTCTCACGACGAAGCCAGTCACCCCCTAGATGCCGCTATTAGCTGTTGGTCTTATGCACTTTCTTCACTGTGGGCAAAGAAAGACATGGGGATCAGGGAAATTGCTCCATAGTAGCTCGGAATGCCAATCTAGCCGACTCTATTCTTCTGTGGGCAATAATATTCCTACCTCTTTTTCAATCTGACAAAAAGCTGTTTACATACAGCATCTTGTGGGAAAACTTAAAAGTTCACCTTGTTGCCATAAACTGAACATGGCGCGGATGTATCACCTTTGTGCTATGGGGAACCTATCGTGATATGTGTAGCTCAGTGATGAATCCTAAATGGCCTCTCCTGCCGCCTTTTGCTAATATAACTGAGTCTGCTTTTTTCATTTAACATTTTGTACCATACCAAAGATATATCCTACTGGGTGTCGGCAGAAACGTCCTAATGCAGCCGTCTCCTGTCGAGACTACACTAACCCAGTAAACAACATGCATCTACCATACTCTCCCTCTTACCTGTGTACTCTGTGGTAGTTCTAAACAATGTGCCGGCCGTCTAGTGAACCTTCCGCGAGCCAGCTGACAAGTCATTCATGGGCATGGACATAAAAAAGGACTAGGCAACTACTCGCTGTCACCCATGTCTATCCCCAGATTATGGTTCTGTAAACATAAACAACAGCCATTAATGCACTCTTTACTTATCGGTATTTGGTGCTATCAAATCGGGCCCAAATGTCAGTACCCATTTAATACACAAATAGTCAATCCCGCTCCGGGTGAGTTACATCCTGCAGAAATGGTTTCTTGGAGATGCAGTGCCAAGTATTACAATTATGTTATATTGTGCTCACTGCAATTCCTTCCGTGGACCACATGGTCACAGTATTTTCTTTCACACAGACGGGGATCTTGCTAATATACAGCACTTATCACCCTATTGTGCCAGCCAAATTCTAATATATCCATGGCAAACCACACCCTCTGCTGTCTCTTACTCTTGTGTCCACATAAATGCTTGAGAAAATGTATCCATGTGCTACTCCCTTAGGTAGTCACCTGCTAATAGCTGGGTGCATTGGCTCCTCTGGCTCTAATCCCAGGGTCGAGCTCTTTTAGTGGACCAACAGGCAAAAGAAACTAATTTATTCTCTGTGTTGTACCTCAGACATGGAGACTCTTGGGTCATCCATCTACAATTCTATTTCTGATGAGAATATTCTCATCAGACAGGTATTACTAATGGGGGAAAAAAACCTTATATCTCAATATCTGTCTGTAGTACACCACCCTATATTCACAAGACCGACAGAACCTCAAGCTCATTTAGCCGCTGCTGATTAAGTTGTTCCACTCTGCCGCGATGTTCAGTACATGTTGTACAGTATCTAAAGAGTAAACCCACGTTTGCTCCATTTTATGTAGTTGAGAGGCCATGTCACCCCCACAGGCATTTGGTTTCACAGTCTGAAGCACAAACCATTTAATGCCTTTATCCATATGTCCCAGTTTAATAAAATGGTACACCAGCGGTTTATCAGATATTCAGTTCCTAATACACGATCTGTGTTTGGAAATCCTCTGTCTAACTTGTCTGATCATTTTGCCCACATACATGAGATCACAGTGGCACTGAATTATATAAGTGACATTTTTGGTAAAACAATTTGTATGTTGTCTCAATTGCCAGCTGAGGTGTCCGAACTTGAACTGATGTCTGGTTTCGGTGTAGGGGCAGGCAACAGATTTGCCACACTTGTGGTGGCCAGTCACGGAGGTAATCCCCACTGATTGAGAACCATCTGGTCCATGTTGATCTCTCTATAGGCATCGACCAATGTTTGTCTTGAATTCCCATTTCTTTTAAGCACAAACATGGGTTTGTGTAGTAGACTGCTTGGCTGCTTCATAGATGCCAATTCTTGTTGATGATTTTCTTGATGCAATTACTGATCGGATTGAATGTAGTAGTATCAGTCTATCAGTACCTTTTTTTTTCTCAGGGGTCAGACAGACCTCCTTGTGTGTATTAGCAGCCTGCTTATAATTGTCTTTAACCATCTTTCTGGGATAACCTCTCTCGGTCAGTCTTTCTTTCAGATGGTCTGCATATAATTCAAAATTTCCTTGAACAGTTCCTCGAATCATTAGGAATTGGCAATAGGGGAGATTTTGTTTTAACCCTGCTGGGTGAAAACTGGAAAATGAAGCAATGAATTACGTACGATCTGTGGGTTTTCTAAACAAGGTAGTCTGTAGACAACAACCAGATTTCCGGATGACTAAGACCAAAAAGCTCACTTGATCTCTGCTCCCCTCAATCGTGAATTTGATTTTCGTGTCACATTTGTTTACTCATTGGTGAAATTTCATTAGTGAAGTAGCTGTCCCTTTCCAAATCATAAAAACATCATCAATGTATCTCTTGCATACAATTAATTGATTGATGAGGTCCATCTGATGTTTCAAAGCCTTGTTGTGCCCTGAGATAAATAACTCCTCAAAATTGGCCATGTAGAGATTAGCAACGCCGGGGGCAAAAGTAGCCTCATTAGAAATAGAAATGTATATGGATGGCCCACGTCTGAGGTACAACACAGAGGACAAATTAGTTTCTTTTCCCTGTAGGTCCACTAAAAGAGCTCAGCCCTTGGATTAGAGACAGGGGAGCCAATGAACTTGGCTAATGTGGAAGATGCTTATGATCGAATGAGTGAGTATGTTTGATGGAGTGAACTAAATGGAGCTGTTATTTGTATGGTTCATGAAGATATTCCTTGTGTCAACCTATGTTGTTTTAGCACCACAAAAGTGAACATATTCAAAAATAAATATGTTGTTTTAACAAATAATTACTGAACAATTATTTTGCTATCCTCATGATCCTGGTCCACATTTGTTTGTTTATACACTTCCTGTGTATATTGCATCACTGTATTTTGTGTTCTAGTGTCATCCATCATAGGCTTTTGTTTTATGTAGCTATCCTCATGAGGGAATGTTCTTTTTGTCATCCATTGCAAGGTGGCCCACCTTCATTGAAATTGCCCACCCATAGTTCACAGTGCAAATTTTGTTAGACAGTGTGCTCTGGGTTCAGGTATTTCTGTGGCCAGGAATATTCTGGAGAAACTCATGGCACAAGGGATGAGGGAACACACACAAAACAGCTCTTATTAAATGTTTCCCTCCCAAGGCTACTCAAATGTTGGTACCACATGTTGTTAGAGACCAAAAGAGGTTTATTAAGACACGTTCTCAAGTGACTGTTGTCATGTGACACACTTTTCTTCACTCTATTAATTAGTGTGCTCGCTTTAGGGAATGATTCAGGCAATGCCTCAGGCATCATTCGGCTTGTTATTTTTGCAGTCATGATACTCATGTTAGTTTCATTAAATACTTGCATTGCTAGAATGTTAGTAAATAGTTATTGTACTGCAATGCAAATTATAAAATACATATAACATAATGAGAAAAAATGACTATAATCATGGTAGCTAATGTGTCTGTCTTTTGCAGATATCTATGCACTCTTCCATGCTGTAAAAGGGAATATCTGATATCATTTAGGAATTTTATTTTTCTGCCAAAGGGAATGTCTCTGTTCTTTGTTGAAAGAATAACATTTCACTGGAAAAATCTTGTTGAAAGTGAGAGGAAACTTCTTTCGAGGACAATATAAGTTTTCAAGTTGAACAGCAGAACTGTATGGCAAATTGTCTAGTCTCCCCAAAAGTGATACGTTTTTAAGAAAAATGAAAGAACCATGAAAATAAGGTTGCTATGGGGAACAGCTGATAGTCTTTTTATAGAATTGGCGGGAAGAATTCAGTTTATTTTCAAACAACGCTTTTGCAGAATGTTTGAAAATAAGTTCCTGGAGTAAGCAACCAATACATCCACTTTATTCTGGTTGCTTCTGCTCCTGCTGCTGATTCTCTCTGGTCATTGATCACGTCTGGTGTCTTCTGACATCTTCTTCACCTTAGATTTCTAGATCGTTGGGCAGGGAGGTGTCACCACAGTACCTTTTTCACAACTCTTAAATTAATCCAGGCCTTCCTGTCCTCTACTTTGATAGCAGAAGCTGTTACTGCTGATAATTTGTGTCTTATTCCCAATAGGAATGTTATGTGCTCAAATACTTTGTTTACAAAAAGGGGTCCATTCTCATTGGGCAGCACTTGCATATAACCCATCTCGGAAACACCTCTCGTATGAGGCATATTGCAGCTGATATGGCATTTGGATGGGCACACAGACCCGCTTTGATCCAGCAGGAAAAAGGGAATACAACTACCATCATCTATTTATAGCCATTGAAATTTTGTACCATATCTACTTAATTGATGTGCAAATGCTGAAATGGTCCAGTAGGGCGGGGTATTGCACCACTCACCGTTCTCAGTGAATGGCCAGCAGTAAATGTCTGACACATCATATATTTTATGATACATTTTTTCACATGCTCATTATGTTATTGGACAACCCAGTCCTCTGAAATCGTTGCTGCAAGAAATTCTTTGGTGATGTGTGCTGGGTAATGGAGCTGCTCCAGTACCACTGTGAGCAGTTCAATGGGCATTACAAGTTTTCTTATGCTATCTTGGAACCACATTGGTTCAGAGGGGGATAATGAACACCCCCTTTTTTTACCATAAATCCTTCTCTCCTTGCGGGGCACCTTCCTGCAACTCCACAATCTGTGTTTTAGGCAGTGTGTTGAAACCTTCTGCCATCACCATATTACATGTGCGTGTATATTTGTTTGGGGTAGTTGTGAGGCCAAATACCTTGGGAAAATATGCTGTGCTTTTGTCTTCTGCATCTGCAGCTCCACTGACGCAAGAAATCATGTCTCTGTCTTTCGAATTCTCTGTGAACTTGACCACTCCTATCGCTGATGGACGTTAAAGAGCTTTGATAGCCTTTCTAACAGTGATGAATGCTGTACTAGTCTGCCATTTGTGCACTGAAATCCCCGCCTTTCCCAACATGACAACCTTGAATGCATTGTTGTAGTCACGTAAGCGGAGTCAGAGTACAGTGTCACCACCTCATATTCATGCTCCTCAAGTGCTAAAATCATGGCTAGCATTTCTGCTGCTTGTGCTGAAAAATATACTGGCAATCAAGTGCTTTTCACAAATTAAAATTTCCCATGGTCTATTGCCTTCACCACTTCTGTTCATCTATGCTGCAATCCACTGATCTGGTTGATCGTTGAATGCCCATCAATGAAAAAAATCACGCCCCTTAATGATTTGTCTTTGACACAGGGAATGTCATCATTAAAATCACTGGTTTCGCTATGAACCTTGCTGGGTTTACTGTGCGACACCTAACAATTTTGATTGATAGATTCGAGATTATGGGGGTCATTACGACCCTGGCGTTAAGGGTTTAATGGTGCCGTAAAAGGTGTCAGCGCCGTTAAACCCTTAATGCCTGATTACGAGGTCCCTTTGCGGCTCCCGACCTTAATGGCTGGTTAGGTAAAAGTTAAAGTAGGGACCCGCAAAGGGACTTCGAGGTAATTACGGTACCACAATTTGCAGTACTGTAATTACCGCCTTCCCCAGTACCATTGAGCCCTATGGAGCAAAAATGGGAATGGGGAAGGGCCAATAGTAAATGGGGAATTACCGCCCCGCCAACCGTGGAATGGGGCGGTATTTACCCATTTACCATTGGCGGACTCGTTACAATACCGGCAGCAACCATGGTGCTAATAGCGCCATTGGTTACCGCCGGTGTTGTAATGAGGGCCTATAACTTCGTAGCCCGATACTCTCTGGGTTGTCACTGTGATTTTAGGCTTCTCAGGTATGGCAAAAAGAATATTACCCACATATAATATTGCTGAACAGGCCATTGTAATAGTCACTGACTTCTCAATAGCGATGGCTGCTGCTGCCTATGCTTGTTCACATGGTTAAAGGTCTCTCATTACTCGATCTAAGATCCCGCTGTAATATGCCAGTGGTTTGTGTCCCAACGATGTGCTCTTTGTGAGGACAGCCGTCATCACAACTCTGTTTGAATGGGAGAACAAGAAAAGCCCTTCATTATAACACAGGAGCTGTTCTGATTACGGGGGTCATTACGACCCTGGCGTTAAGGGTTTAACGGTGCCGTAAAAGGTGTCAGCGCTGTTAAACCCTTAATGCCTGATTACGAGGTCCCTTTGCGGCTCCCGACCTTAACGGCTGGTTAAGTAAAAGTTAAAGTAGGGACCCGCAAAGGGACTTCGAGGTAATTACGGTACCACAATTTGCAGTACTGTAATTACCGCCTTCCCCAGTACCATTGAGCCCTATGGAGCAAAAATGGGAATGGGGAAGGGCCAATAGTAAATGGGGAATTACCGCCCCGCCAACCGTGGAATGGGGTGGTATTTACCCATTTACCATTGGCGGACTCGTTACAATACCGGCAGCAACCATGGTGCTAATAGCGCCATTGGTTACCGCCGGTGTTGTAATGAGGGCGTATAACTTCGTAGCCCGATACTCTCTGGGTTGTCACTGTGATTTTAGGCTTCTCAGGTATGGCAAAAAGAATATTACCCACATATAATATTGCTGAACAGGCCATTGTAATAGTCACTGACTTCTCAATAGCGATGGCTGCTGCTGCCTATGCTTGTTCACATGGTTAAAGGTCTCTCATTACTCGATCTAAGATCCCGCTGTAATATGCCAGTGGTTTGTGTCCCAACGATGTGCTCTTTGTGAGGACAGCCGTCATCACAACTGTTTGAATGGGAGAACAAGAAAAGCCCTTCATTATAACACAGGAGCTGTTCTGATTACCCTTTTTATTTCATCAAATGCATTTATCAACTCACTTGTCCATGCCAATTCTCTCCTCTCTTTCTGAGCTTCATTTAGTTCATCTAAAAGTGGCCTAACATATGTACTGTAGTCAAAGACCCATGTACTGCAAGCAATAATTATAGATTCCCAAAAACGGTTGCATCTTATTTTCAGTATTCAGTCTAACTGTCCTGATGATTGCCTCTGCTCTTTCAGGTGTCACATTCTTCTCTTCTTTTGATAGTTTCTGGCCTATGTGCAACACCTCTTCTTGGTACCATTTCAATTTTTCCTTGTCCAATATGTATCCTTTCTCAGCCAAAGCTGTCAATAATTTCACTGAATCCTTCCTGCACTCTTCCTGGGTTGTGCTGAAGTCTAATGAGTCATCCACATACTGTATGACCATGCTCTCAGTTTGGACATTTGGCAGGTCTATTTGCAGCACTTGATTGAAGACTCTAGGGGACTCACAGTAGCCCTGTGGTAAACAGGAATGTATTAATCAGATTCTGCGATAAGTAAACATGGTCAAATATAGCAAATCTTCTTGCAAGGTAATGGAGAAAAAGGTGTTTTTCAAATCAATGCCTGTGAAATGTCAGGCTGCAAGATTGATGCCATCTCATTGAAGAGTTGACGTGGCTATTGGACCGGGATCGGACGGTGAGAAAAGGGGTCCCTTCTTGGATGAGACGTGAAACCTCAACAGTACTTCATGACCCGATCCCTGGACGGTGAGCACGCGATCCGTGACGTTATTTTGAGTAAGGTTCATATATCGAGGCGGGTAGTTTTGCCAAAATCACCAACCATGAGGGTCCTTTAATCCGATCGGACCGCCCTTAGTTCTTTGATCAGGTGAGTCGTGCCCCGATTCCCAAGTATCCTGACAATTTGATTTGGCGCATTGTCCTTGCGAGAACAATTATTGACCAGGTAACACCAGAAATCTGATATGCCTGACAAATTGTCTGCCTGTTTCAGGACATTATTCCGCAGAGACCGACAATCTTTGGAATTTGGCCATCCGGCACCACAGGAGGGGTCACTGGCTTGTACTATGTACTGTAAGCACAGCACTGGTAGTATAGTGTTTAACAATATTTGGCACAGACAAACCAGACATGCTTCTGAACTTCAGTGGTCAATCAATGGTAGATTTGAGATTTCTCGTATAGAATATTTAGAATCTATATTATTAAAGAAAAAACCTAGACCTGCAGGATTTAATGTATTGCAAAATTGGAAAAAAGAAGCAATGCAGCAGCTTAAAAGTAGATAGAAACATGCACGCCGACATATGTCGAACGCCGAGAAAGTGTTATTGTATGATCAACAAAAACAGTCAGAGTCAGTTAGAAACATGGATAGGGCTTTTCAACTTGGCATTCAGAAAGTATACCGTCTAAAGATTTTCATGCATCAGATGAATTAATTGACAAGCTTTTAAATGAACAAAGGCCTGGTGCCACTGTGCCACCTCTGTATGTACCTATTCCTGTTGCTTTACTTCTTCCTGCTGTTATTCCTCCTTCCGTAGCAATTCTTGCTCCTCCTATCATTCCTCCTATTGCTCCTCTTCCTCCAGTTATTGCTCCTCTTCCTATTGTTGCTACTCCACCTATACCTCCATCTTTGCCTGCTGCTATGGGTTTGGTAGATTTGTCTTTTCCACCAGTGATAACATCTTTGTAACCTAGTGTACAAGATTTGTCTACTCTTTCTCTTTTAAGTGGTTCTGTTTCGCTTATAGTTGACGAGGGAGCGGAATCAAAGATTGTTACTCGTAATGCACTTTCCAAAGAAAGAAAGCAAGATTCGAATACATGGGCTAGACAGTGCATGGGGAAAGGTGAACAGTTTGATGTTCTTGCTACACTCTCTAATTTGGATACATTTCCTGAGAAAACTGTATTTATTGAAGGACTGGGAATTCATTTATCCGTAATGTGGAACAGACTGAACAATACAGATATCCCACAAGGGTTGAGGGATTTGAATGTTTTAGCATATTCAAGAGATACTGCGGAGAAAGTACATGAGCACGTCGAGAGGGTTTTTGAGTATAGAAGGGAGTTAGAAAAGTTACAGAATGAAGAAATAGATGGTGATAGTTTGGGCGCTATTTTTGTACAGAAACGGGACCTTCCTCTTAGTAAATCGATGAGTGAAGAAATGCGAATTTGCACGAGAGATGCACTTAGATGGATTTCAGATATGTTGATATCTCCCATAGAAGTATATGACACGTTTAGTCGGTATACGCCAGAAATGCAGAGGAAAGTCATACAGGTAATGGTAGAATACTTGCAGGATGAATGTATAAAAGGAAAGATTTGTTGTCTCACAGAATTACTGAACATCTATAAGAAAGCTTTTTCGTTTGACACTCCTTGAGCTGCTTTAGCGCTTGATTTGGCTCTGTTGCTCCGTAAGCGTTCAGAGTTGCCTACTTCTCAGTTGCCTATGAGAGAGGTTCCTCTGACATTTGTCCCTAAAGTTGAGGTTCCGGCTGATGCCGCAACGGTGTTGCTGCCTATGACATTGATGCACATTATGTATCGCAGTTTGTTCACATCCCGTTCTCAAGACAGGAAGTGAATACCATTAGACAATCTATTCCGGATATTAGTAAGAATCCGACAGGGCTTTATAAAGAGATATAATCTGTCTTCCAGTCGTCAGTATTTAGTCTGGGTGATATAGATTTGCTATTTCCTTTGCTCCTACCTGCTGATTTGTGGAAACAGATTAGGACTGTACACAATGCAGCAGGATTGGGTGGCACATGGGATAATTTGGTCAGACAAGATAGAGATAGACCAGATGGTGAGAGACCACTACAGCTAATACTGACCTTGCCTGATAGAATAGTGACAGCTTTAATTCCTGAGAGAAGAATTGTCTGGGACAATCTTGCTACTTGTGCTCAAGAAAAGTCTGAGGGTGCTACCGAATTCTTTAATCGGTTTGAACAAGTATTTTCAGATTTTAGTGGACAAGATTTAAGCAGAGAGTCTGGAGAATGATTATTTGTAGACAAATTTGTGCGTGGATTGTTGCCTGACATCCAGTCGCAAATTATGACTTCTGAGAGGGCATGGCAAACTAAGTCTCAGTCTGAAGTGTTGCATATGGCTCAGTATTATGATAACCGAGTCAATAATGAGAAGGAAAGGATTGAAAAGAAAAGAGGAGACTTGAAAAGTAAGGTGTTGTTGCAACAGATTGTTAGATGTCCTAGAGGGGGTAGTATACAGTCTAGGGGACAATATGTTCCACAATGTAATGTGCCCTTGGGTCCTGTACCTGCGAACCAATGTGCTTATTGCATACTAGAGGGTCATTGGCGAGCACAATGCCCGATCCTCCAGCAGAGGTCGAATAACACATTTGGCATCATGGGTAGACGATGCAGAGGCCGCCCTGGGGCAGGAGGTCCTGGTAGAAGTCAGTTCTCTCAGAATCCTCAGTCTTTTCGCAAGACAATCAGCCACTGAGTGTGGACAGTAGAAATATTTTTGATCATCCCTCTACTGCATATCTCTCTGAAGACCTTCCTTTCGATGATATATTGTTTCACTAGGATTGCCCGAAGCAGGGTTTGGAGCCTATACCTATTCCCGTTAATCAGAAAGGCCCCTAGGTTGAGATGATGGTGGGAAATAGGAAACATCTATTTTTGATAGATACAGGAGCACAGAAGTGTTCCATTGACCATTCACGGGTTCCAGACATTGTACTGTCAGGGCAGACTAATGTTTCTGTAGGGATTTCTGGTACGCCAGTGGTTAGTCTGGTTTCTCTGCCGGTACCAATTTCACTGGGTCCATTCACGGATCACTCTCCGTTTCTTTTGACATCAAACTGTGGTGAGAATTTGTTGGGGTTGAATCTGTTGAAGGAATTAAATGCGGTAATTCATTGTTCTTTGGATGGAGTGCGTTTGACGATTTCACCACAGCAATTTTCTACCTCACAGTTTCTGACTAGACCTTTGCTGCCGGTATTTAGTGACGTTCTGGAATGCGTATGGGCAATTGATGACAATGATGTTGGTGGTTTACAAATTGAGCCTGTTAAAATTGTCTTGAAACAAGGAGTAAAGTTGCCACGTATTTCTCAGTATAAAACTTTGATTGATGGTGAGCAAGCTTTGAAGTGTATAGTTTCCGATTTTGTACACTGTGGAGTAATTGAAGAAATTGCATGTAGTTTGTGCAATAGTCCGATTTTACCAGTGTATAGGAAAGGGGATGATGCAATTCCTTTTCCTTTTATTATCGATTTATGTGCTATCAATAAGTTTGTTGCTCCAATATTTCCAATTGTGCCTGATGTAACGACGATATTGACGATGGTTCCTGCTTCTGCTACACATTTTAGCATTATGGATCTTAAGAATGCCTTCTTTAGCATTCCTATACACGAGAATAGCAGATGCTTGTTTGCGTTCACCCTAGGGGGATGCTCGTTTACATTCACCCATGCGCCACAAGGGTACACGGAAAGTCTGAGCATTTACAGTAGGGCTTTGAAAGAAAAGCTCGACACACTTGAGTTGCCTACTACTTGTACATTGCTTCAATATATCGACAATCATCTTTTGGCTGCAGATTCGGAAAGTGCTTGTAAAGAAGGCACTGTGTTATTGCTTTTTGACCTATCAAAACATGGACATAAATCTTCACTTAAAAAGTTTCAATATTGTCGACAGGAGGTTGCCTAGTTAGGCTATCTCCTGTCAAAGGAGGGAAGAAGATTGACACCTGAATGAATTAAAATAATTTCTGGCATTTCTGTCCCAAATACACAGAAGGAAGTCAGAGCCTTGATAGGAATGGCTTCTTACTGTAGGCAGTGGATCCCAAACATCTCACTAGTGATCAAACCAATGTTGGCTTTGACAAAGAAGAGCATGTCTTTGCCACTGCCGTGGAACTTGGAACACCAGAAATCGTTTGATTTGCTAAAGACTGCACTGTGTTCAGCACCGGTTTTGGGCACACCAAATTATGAAAAGGCCTTTGAGTTGTATGTGCATGAACGTGATGGATGTGCTTTGGCTGTGTTAACACAGGAACATGGGGGGAAGAATAGGCTGTGCGGTTACTTTTCCTCTACCCTTGATCCAGTTGCATGCACTTTCCCGAGATGTCTTAGAGCTGTCGCTGCTGAGTCTGTTAAACAGAGCGAGGGTATGGTCCTAGGCCATGCTTTAGCCTTGTTGGTACCTCACTCTGTAGACGATCTATTAAATAGAACATAAACACAACACCTCACCTCTGCACGATTAACAAGATACGAATTGATCTTGTTTGCACGGCATATCAAAATTAAGAAGTGTTGTGTACTGAGTCCGGCTGAATTGTTACCCCTTCCGCAAGATACTGCTTGCAGTGACGAAATGTCACATTACTGCGTTTATGCCACAGAACAAGAAACTAAAGGCAGAATCGATTTGAAAGATACACCTTTGAACAATCCACAAGGGGAGCTGTTGTGTGATGGCTCATGTTTCAAACTTCTGGATGGTACATCCACTGCTGCTTATGCCATCACTACACTGAGCACAATTGTGGAAAACAAAAGAATTTCGCATTACTCTGTGTAGGTCGCCGAGATTATTGCATTGACTCGAGCTTGTGAACTTTCCAAAGGGCTTAAAGTAAACATATATACTGATAGTCAGTATGCTGTTGGGGTAGTTCACAACTTCGGTAGACTTTGGGCAGAACGAGGTTTCTTGACCTCACATGGAAAGAAGATTCAATATAGCACCTTGATAGTTCAGCTACTCTCAGCGCTTGCACTTCCCACTCAGCTAGCAATTATGAAGTGCACAGCACATCAGAAAATCATAGACGATGTAGGAAAAGGGAACACTTTCGCTGACCAGATAGCCAAACAGTCTGCTACTAATCTCTATTCAGATATGTATACTACAAGGGAAGCCACGAATGTCTGTACCATATACAAATGAATTGAGTCTATAAAGAATATCCAAGCCAACGCCACTCTAGAAGAAACTAAGCAATGGGCTGAGGGCTTGGCGAGGTTGGATGATGATGATGGGTGTTGGGTGGATAACCTAGAAGGAAAATGGATGCTGCCAGATGCGTACATTACTATGATGGTTTCAGTGGCTCAAGGTCCCACTCACATATGTGCTAGGAAAATGTGTAAAATGTTAGAAATTGTCTGGGTGAATGTTAACATCTCGAAAACTGCTGAGCATTTTGTCCAGAGTTGTATGGTCTGTTTAGAGCAAAAAATGGGGAAAGGTACATCAACAAGAAGGAGTAGTTTTGGTCCACCTTCTGTACCTTTCAAAGTGATCCACTTTGACTTTATTGAAATGGAGCGTTGTAATAATTTCAAATTTGTTTTGGTTGTTATTTGTGCTTTCAATAAATGGGTTGAAGCCTTTCCTGTAAAAGATGCCACAGCAATGGCAATAGCTTAGTAAATCGATGAGTGAAGAAATGCGAATTTGCACGAGAGATGCACTTAGATGGATTTCAGATATGTTGACATCTCCCATAGAAGTATATGACACGTTTAGTCGGTATACGCCAGAAATGCAGAGAAAAGTCATACAGGTAATGGTAGAATACTTGCAGGATGAATGTATAAAAGGAAAGATTTGTTGTCTCACAGAATTACTGAACATCTATAAGAGAGATTTTTCGTTTGACACTCCTTGAGCTGCTTTAGTGCTTGATTTGGCTCTGTTGCTCCGTAAGCGTTCGGAGTTGCCTACTTCTCAGTTGCCTATGAGAGAGGTTCCTCTGACATTTGTCCCTAAAGTTGAGGTTCCGGCTCATGTTGATGTACATTATGTATCGCAGTTTGTTCACATCCCGTTCTCAAGACAGGAAGTGAATACCATTAGACAATCTATATGGCAATGACAATAGCAAAAACCAAGCGTAAGGAATATTTTCCTAGGTTTGGTTTGCCAAGAGTCATCTGGTCGGACAATGGTCCACATTTTATCGCTGCTGTAATTCTACAGATATGTGCGGGATTACAGATCGATAAACGGTTCCATTCGGCCAGACATGCACAGAGTGCTGGATTGGTAGAGAGGCACAATGGAATCTTGAAGAACAAACTCGCTAAGACGTGTGCCGGCACCAATTTAAAATGGTCGGACGCCTTACTGATAGTGTTACTCTTGATGCAAACAACTCCACAGACTAGGACTGGGCTCTCTCCGTATGAGGTGGTGATGGGGAGGCCAGCTAACATTTGGAATCTTCCTAAGCCTAGGGCTTTGAGGGAAATAGAACATGTACTTCTTTCTGAATATTGCGAACAGTTAACTAAAAATCTGTATTTGATTCATCAACAGGTGCGAGAAGCCCTCCCAGCTAAATACGAGGGCCAGGTCGTAGCATCCGACCTGGAGAATGGGTGCAGACTAAAGCATTTGAGAGAGCATCCTGTCTCACACCGAGGTGGAGAGGGCCCTATCAGGTCCTATTGGCCATACAGACTGCGGTACGAGTAGCTGGAAAGAAACATTGGATACACGCTTCACATGTCAAGAGGATACCTTTCCCTTTGCCACACGACAAAGAAGATAAGGAGAAACTTACTTGCTCTGTTCTTAATGATCATCCAGCATTGAGCAGTACTGAGAGTGCTTCAGAGACACTCCCTGAGCCCACGGGGACTGGGGAAACAGCTGTTTCATCTCCACACTCTCCTACAGATCCTTTTGCATCTTTGCCTGGTTCTGCGGCAAATTCACCATTCCATCAGGAAGCAACGATACACTGTTCGCAGATCACACTTTACCAGGAGTCTCAAGGTACAACCTGCGTCCACGGAGCTAGACTTACTGGGGATAGGGAAAGACTAAGAAAATGTGTGATCAGGAGATCACCACAAACGGACTACAGAGTTTTCGCTTCAATGGAACAATGCCTGTCATCGCCCCTACAAATAAGTGACTGTGTGGCCAACAATGACAATGGACGATCAAATACATGGTCTTTCAAGACATATTGTTTTCTTGTAATAATGTTAACTGGTTTTGTAGTATTAGTTGCCTTAGGATTTTGGTATATGGAAGAAGTACGCCCACTTCAAACATTCTTGCCTACTGAGAATGTTCCAACTGTATCTACACCTTTTGTGCACATGCACACTCTGTCTCCTAGAGACTCTCAACACAGACAGAGTTATCACAATGATACACTACTGTTAATAATGAATACAACCCAGGCCATTTTGAATAAGACAGACTGTTGGGTTTGCTCTCATTTACCGCAACATGGGGAAAAAGGTTTGGGCTGGTATATTCATCCTTTGCCTCTAATTACTGCATGTTATGCTTCTCTACGGGCACTATTCTTTGGCTGATGGAAGGATAGCATCTCGGGGAACTTTGATGGAACGAATTTGAACGAGTTTGAAAGGCAAGTTCTAACACCTCTCGGATGCTCACTCTTCGCAACTAGGAGCAAGCTTAATGTTGCTTCTATTAGGCCTTCTGATAGACTGTCCCGAACATTCCAATCTTTGATCTCTTTCAAGATGGCTCCTATAGGCAATAGGGATGCCATGCCACCTTCCTATACTGTCAACCATAGCCCCAACTCTGTTTCTTTCTGCATATGAAGGAATGGTACTCAGTCAATGGGCCATTTCGAGGGTTGTACTAATGTTGCAATCTTGACCAGTGAGGACAGACCTTTGTATGTAGGCAAACCTGTCTACTTCGTTTGCGGTAATATAGCTTTCCCATGGCTACCTAGGGACTGGCAGGAAACTTGTTATTTCGGAATTCTGCTGCCAGGGGTATTTATAGCTAGTACCACAGAAATCTCTAGGGCTCGTCCAAGGCGGGACGAGAGCAGTGATACTTCGTCACAAATTCTGGGTGATGTAGTGAAATCTTTTGTACCATTTTGGGGGCAAATTATGAATTCTGAGGATATTAGGAGACTAGCAAAAGTACTGGAGGAAACCATCAACTGGACCACTGACATAATCTGTAACATGACTCTAGAACAGAAAGCAATTAGATTAATGTCACTGCAAAACCGGGTGGTATTAGACGTCATCTTGGCTGAGCGTGGTGGAGTATGCAAATTAGTAGTGTCTGCGTGCTTCGTTTTCGTACCATATTCCTCCCCAAACATCTTTAAGGCAATACAAAATCTGCATGTCCTAAGCTATGAAGTGCATGTTCCCGAGGGAAATTGGGATCTTGGTGCTTGGTTCTAGGACTTCTTACGATCTTGGGGATGGAAGCTTCTCTCAATCTTATTGATTATTCTGGGTATTCTATTTTTCTGTTGTTGCTGTATACAATGTCTCCCTGCCATATGTTCAATGTTAGGGGGATGTTGTGTACAGACTGTGGGAACATTAGGACCAAAGGAACATGCACCGGAAAGAATGACCAACGAATTTGTGATGAAGGAAATTTCCATCGTAGATCTTATGACGATTGATATATCTGATGAATGGGATTCAGGTTGTATGGACATTGAGACGTGGAGTTACTCGTAAAGAGACTAGTTCTTAGTTTAGCACTTGGCTTAGGCCAAAAGGAGGGTTTGTTAAACGGAAATCATATTATGCCTCCTTTTGACTTATATTGTCCCAAGCCTAGTTGCTCTGTGACGAAAACCGCGTTGCAAAGTTCTGATTTTGGATCGACTTTGCCGCCATTTTAGAATCAGCCACCATTTTCATTTCTGTTCGTATGATTCTCTGTTCTAAAATGGTGGAATGTGTTTCTAACTTGCAACCAAGCCTCCTGACCTTTGAGTTCTGTTCATGGTTGGACTGTCCGCGGGCCAACTGTTTAGACTAGGTAAAGAGACCTTGTACTACGAATGAACTGTCGTCTCAGTTTTGTCTGCGCTAACAAGCCTCATCCACAAATACACATCGGCGACAATGAAATGTAAAGGCCAAGCGTGGACACAGGCTGAACTACATTGTGTTGGGATATAGACTAAGGCTTACTGTGAGATCCGAGAATATACATCGCCATTGTAACTTGATGGAAATACAAACTCATGTAATCCTTCTGCATGTTATTGTATAATCTGTATGTGAACTCGGCACGAACTCTAGACCACAGATTATTAACATGTAGAGGGGCTGGACAATATTGTTGAAATGTATAAAAAGCATGAATGTTCAGATATCCAGCACTCTCTCTTCTCTCTTTGACGGGTGGTACTCATTGTGGGATGTTGAGAGCCAGATAGCTATCTGTTTCTATGTTTCTTTGTAAACGGCACAGAACAAAAGATCTGTGAATCTTTATAGCCCGTGTTTGGTGTATTTCAATTTGTGGTACTCAGCCTCGATATTTCCGTTTGTTTTAACACCCTCACAAGTGTCTTTATCTAGCTGAGCTTCAATTTCTTCCTCTTTTTGGCATTAATTGTCCAACATTTATTTGTATTGTTTGAAATTGACATCTGTTACAAAGTTTTCATTTGCTTTGAATGCAGCTTCAAATGAGCCATAGTTACCTAATAATTCTTCTTCTTTTCTCCAAGGTTTTAAAGGTTGCAGTATGGCTATGTACTAAAGTTCTCTAAATTGCGAAGATTTAAATGATAACATTAAATAATTTATTAGGCTGGGTTTTGTAAGTTTCACTCTGCTTCATTCACAAGTTGAAACTGAATATTTGCCAGTTGTCTCATATGTTGTGACATTGTTTTTGTAGGAGTACTTTTGGACTATGTCATACAGGCACATGTTTTCCAAAGTAGTACTTATGTTTGGGTAGTATATGTCAATTAAATTGTTTTTTAAAAATGTCCTGGCTGTTGGGATCATTTGTGGCTATTTTTCTATCTCTTGGGAGGAATTTGATATTCTTTTTCGGGATGAAGCTGGACCAAGGTTTAGTCAAACAATGTGTTCAGATTTGTCAGATAAGGCTGTACCTGTTAAACAGTCTTCAGCTTCGTAGCACCTGCATTCTCTATGGGAGAGCAATTTTTATACGGAAGCTGTACAATTTTTGTGACAGTGTTTTGTCAAATCATATGTCATCCTAGAGGACTTTTAGCTCTGTTTTCTCAGCTTTGGTAATATAGGCTGTGACATATCTTGCAACTGCAGTGGAATTGTCTGCAACGTATTGTATGTCTATGTTTGCAATCCACGAGAGGGCAATGATTGCATTCTAAACAGTGATATGCTTGGATGCTTCATCCCTGTTAATGTTGTATGTGTTTTTAGGGAATTTGCCTTTTACACTGTGTCTAACAGAAGACAACTTGTCCTTTTTCGGAAACTGGTCTAGGGAAGCCAAAGCAATATGTGGTATAGTATTTGCCTTTGCTTTTTATATCTACATCAGCAGTATTTGCCATATTCGTTTTTGGAAGCGTAACACTTGTGTATGTAGGTCACTATCTGCGGTTTATGAAGGGCTGTCACAGGTAATGGATTTTTCAATAAACTGTAAAACAGTGGCATCACTATCATGGCCACATTTTTTAGCATCTTTATCTTTGTTTTTATATCTACGTTGGCAGTATTTGCCACACTTATGTTTTTGGAAGCGTAAGATTTGTGTACATAAGTCACTATCTGTGGTTTCTGAAGGGATGTTGCAAGTGATGTATTTTTCAATAAACTGTAAAACATTGGCATTACTGTCATGGCCACATTTGGGAGTATCTTTTATCCACAAAAGCATCTGCATGTATGGTGCTCCTCTGGATTAATGTTCTTCTTTCCAAAAGAAGTGTTGCACTTCTCTCAGCAGAGGGGTAGTTTTATTGCAGATGAAGTGCAGCTTGGCAATAATGCGATGGTGAAAGTAATTTATTGACAGGGTCAAGAGAATAGAGTTCTCCTAGTGTTTTTATTTCTATTCTGTCTTTATTGTGATTTGCAGTTCGTAAGAACTCGTCCAAGTCATCCCATGCGTACTCTGCACAACAAAATGTAACAAGCCATGTGGGTGGGCCTAGGTTCCTTAGCATGCAACGTACATCAGCATAACGTCAGAACCAGTATTTGTCTTTTGTACCACCCTTGTTTTCCAAGAGATTTATGATTTGTGATACTTGACTACAAAGCTTCATCTTTGTCTTTTAAGTAGTTGGGTAGCGGATATGTTTAACAAATTAGAGCCTGTTTTTAATGTGTGTGCAACTCCATAACATAGAGTTGCTGTTTCACTTTCGAATAGGAGGTGGAAAATGTATTCTACATGTTGTCTGAAACTGTGGTCTTCAGAATACTTTTGTAAAGATCGATATTCTGATGCACTAATTTGTGTGGACCTTTCATCATATCTTCCTCCTTTTCATGTAGGAAAGAGTGGAGGAAATACTAAAAAGTGCTTCTACACTTTTTTCCCATATGCTCATTGGGGATCCTCTGGCTTGATACATTTGAAATGTTTCTAATGCATCTTCAATATTGTCTTTGGAGCGTAGAGGGTGAAGTGTATACTAATCTAAAATGTTGGCTGCAGTAACAGGATCTACATGTTCAAATTGGTCAGGTACTCGTAACTATTGCATTATTTGGGTGGTGTCTTTTACATTTTCCTCTATGTTTATATCTTTGTAGTATTCATTGTTTTCTTTCAGATATTGTAGTACTTGTCTTACTTTGTTTAAGTCGAATAGTTGTTGCTAAATAGTTTTGTCATTTGTTGGTACACCATTAACTAGTACAATCAAAAATTGATCTATTGGCCATTCTACTCCTAGAGTTTGTACATTTTCTCTAACATCTAATGACATATATACTACTTTTCCACGGATGCCCTTTAGTAACTCAGATGGATGCAATTTGGCTGTTTTTGGTTGAAGGTGTATTATAGCTTGAAATGTGTGTACTGGGATGATAATGCTCTCATACACGTTAAGCTTTGGGGAGCCTTTGGAAGTGAGAATATTTCTAAGTTATAGTGATAGCACATGATGGCATTTGGTTATGATCAAGCTTTGTGCTGCAGTACGTGCAAACTGTTGAGGGGTCAGATATTTTTTTTTTATTTTCTGCCGCTAGATATAAACTTGATTTTAACCATTGGGATTCCTCATTGTCCTCTATTTTGCCCACAATATCTACTATTTTTGTGTTCTTTTTCTAAAATGTTCTGCTACAACAGACACATACTTGGTCTGGTATTTCAGCAGATATGTTGTGAAACTTAGCTATTTCTTTTTTGTATGTGTTTGTTAGGAGATTGGTGTTTGTGAGGTTTTTGTTAATGTTTTCTGAAGTTACTGAATTTTCTAAGCCAACGTCTGTTCCAAAGTATTTACTTTGGATGTGTTCTATTTCTCAAAGGAGTTCTTTGGGTGTTCCATGCAGGAGAATGCTATTTACATTTTGCAGTTCTACTGCAGGACTTTTACCATAGTACCGTCTATACACAAGCTTTCATATAGCGAATGGTGTGTTGCTAACATTTAGATTTGGTGGAAGGTGCTTTTGCAAGCAGTTCCTAAAATGCAGGCTAATGAATGTCCTCGAAGTCCAGTGTGGCTGCGCACTGGACAAGAGTCTATGGTTTGTAAAGATTTCATTTTACTTTTGTCTTTCAGTTTCACATAGTGATTGAGGAATTGTCCTAAATATTTAAAGGATTGTTGGCATACATTACACATTGAGCTGCATGCCCATTTGTACGCTGGATGGTTTGTTTGGGTGAAAGGAACATTTGGTTCAAAGTTTGTTGGGGATGTTTTTTCTATAAGGGTTTCTTTTGCCATAATGGTGTCTCCTAATGTTTCATACCTTGACCACTATTGTCTATGGCAATTTCTTTTTTGTTTGTTCTTGTTTATAAACCTCTTCACTGAAATATGGTTCTGTGCTGCTTGTATGATTACATTCACCTTCACAGAAGTTTGAAAAGTTATCTATGTTGACATTGCGCATGTTTGGAAGTACTTTTTGTAATTTATTGATTAATTTAATTATTGGTTTCATTCTGTTTAAAATCAATATTCTTTTTTTTCTTTAGTAGAAATGTGCTGTCAATTAGAGCTTCGAGGATTAGTCTCCTGTTGTAGTTTTTATGGGTAGTTTGTGACTTATTAGCGGATTTTATAAGATTGTGACGAACTCTATGGTGGAAAACTTTATGTAAAATTATTTTTTGGGTTTTCGTCACGGTGGCTACGTTAGCATCGGTAGGCATAATGTTAGGTTCATTAGCTGGTGTGCTTTTGTTTGTACATTTTTTTTGCATGTAGGGTCTTACCTTTTTTAGTGGTGGTTGGTTTAGTTTTGTTGAGCGACGTAAATAGCTCTTTTGTTTTAATGTTTTCCATACATTGTTTTAGAGGTGGATGACTATATGGCTTGCTTTTATTCTTATCTGCTCTATATTTTCTATCTTTTCTACCAAGTTGCTTTTTAGTAGGCATTTTATTGTGTCTGTTGGGGAAAAAGAAAGTTTGGGTTTGAAAGTTGTGGAATTTATATACGTGGGTGTGTGGGTGTGACTGTAGAGATGAATAAAGTGTTATTTGATTGTGAAGTCGAATAATAGGTCGTTGAGAAGGTTGTATGAGTCAGAGTCTGCAGAGGTTTGATGTGCTTCAGTTAGTGAGGACAGGAGTGGTGGTGTGATTTAATAAGTAGGGACATTATGATTGTTTGAGGAAAACAGTAGGCGTTATGATGGTGATGTTTAAATGGGAATAGAAAGAGTGTGAATGGTGAAATATAGTGAGTAAGAGTGAAATAAATATTGATTCGAAAAGAATACTCAAAACTAATATATAGTGGAAGTATATTGGAAGTATATTGGTACAATTAGAGAGGTATGCATGGTACATTAATGTACTTACTTTGTAGGATGTGAAGGGTATTCTTTTTTCGCTAGCTGTATACAGCAATCTTCTTTTTTCATGTAATTCTAAAAGAACATTTGTGGGTATATGTGGTAATAGTGAAGTACTTTTAGTAAGTAAGGTTGTTATTCATGACGTGTGACAAATTGATATGAATTATATTTAAGCAATTGTTATTGGTATATTTTAGGTTTAATATACCATGCCACGGTGTGTTTCCATGCCACAGTGTTTCTGCTTACAGCAGCTTTCCCATGTGGGGCTCTCGGGCTCCCTGTGGGGAGCCCGAGAGCCCCAAATGGGAATGCAACTGCAGGCAGAAATCTTTCTAAGTTTCTCAGGCTCCTCCGGCTCGGAGGAGCCTGAGAAACTTAGAAAGAAAAACCAATGAAGGAAAAGCCACCCAGTGGTAGCTTTTGTTTACTACAGCTGGCTGGCTTTTCCTTCATTAGTGCCGCAAAAGCAAAAGCGAGCACAGGCGGGCATCCATTTCACAAAATGGATGCCCCCATGTGCTTGCTTTTGTAAATGTTGAGCTTCAATTGCTCAAAATTTTACATTGGAACTTTAAAAAAAAAAGTGCCAGTATATTTTTTTTTTATTATTGCCCATTTTTTTGGGCAATAAAAATGTTTGGGCGAACCATTCCTTCAAGGAACAGAGCACAGGGTGTGAGAAAAAGGTACATATCTAGGTTATTTTTGTGCTGCTGATTTAAATAAAATATGTGCTCTGTTTGTGGTCTAATGTATTTGTATTGTGTTGCAGTGTTTTTAAAGAATAGGATTGGACCCGCAAAGGGACCTTGGAGGTAATTACAGTACTGCAATTTGCGGTACCGTAACTACCGCCTTCCCCATTTCCATTGAGCCCTTTCCCCCACCCCTGTGCTCATGCCTCGTGTGTCTCTAGCCCTCCCACCCACGCCCCGCTCATGCCCCATGTGTCTCTAGCCCTCCCACCCACCCCCGCTCATGCCCCGTGTGTCTCTAGCCCTCCCACCCACCCCCGCTCATGTCCCGTGTGTCTCTAGCCCTTCCGCCCACTCCCCGCTCATGCCCCGTGTGTCTCTCTCCCGTCCCGCCCACCGGCCGCTCATGCCTCGTGTGTCTCTCTCCCTCCCGCCCACCCCTGCTCATGCCTCGTGTGTCTCTCTGTCCCTCCCCCCACCCCCCGCTCATGCCTCGTGTGTCTCTCTCCCTCCCGCCCACCCCTGCTCATGCCTCGTGTGTCTCTCTGTCCCTCCCCCCACCCCCCGCTCATGCCTCGTGTGTCTCTCTCCCTCCCCCCACCACCCGCTCATGCCCCATGTGTCTCTAGCCCTCCCACCCACCACCCGCTCATGCCACGTGTGCGTTTCCAATTCTGTTTTTGCTTTCTACTCTCTTGTTACGCAGACATATTGAAATAGAAGATACCTAGACTGCTAGACCGGTCCATACAAGTATTTTTGTCCACTGCCTCCCATAGTACTAACCTAAAAAGAAATGCTGAGGTCTGTCTCCCCTACACACTGCACAGAATTCTCTCGTGTCTGTTGTCGGTCTTCTCAAATGTGGGTATTATTTCCCTGACACCTCTGCCCACAGACCTGGGCCATCATGTGTAGCTTGTCATGCCCGTGTCTCTCTCCTGTTCCCCCCACCCCCCGCTCATGCCCTGTGTCTCTCTCCTGTTGCCCCCCACCCCCCGCTCATGCCCCGTGTCTCCCTGCTGTTGCCCCCTGCTCATGCCCCGTGTCTCCCTGCTGTTGCCCCCCGCTCATGCCCCGTGTCTCTCTCCTGTTACCCCCAACCCCCGGTCATGCCCTGTGTCTCCCTGGTGTTGCCCCCCCAAACCCCGCTCATGCCCCATGTCTCTCTCCTGTTACCCCCACCCCCTCTCACGCCCTGTGCCTCTCTCCTGTTGCCCCCCACCCCCCGGTCATGCCCCGTGTCTCCCTGCTGTTGCCCCCCACCCCCCACTCATGCCCCGTGTCTCCCTGCTGTTGCCCCCCACCCCCTGCTCATGCCCCACATCTCTCTCTCCTGTTACCCCCCACCCTCTCTCATGCCCCGTCTCTCTCTCCTGTTACCCCCACCCCCTCTCATGCCCTGTGTCTCTCTCCTGTTGCCCCCCACCCCCTGGTCATGCCCCGTGTCTCCCTGCTGTTGCCCCCCACCCCCCACTCATGCCCCGTGTCTCCCTGCTGTTGCCCCCCACCCCCTCTCATGCCCCGTGTCTCTCTCCTGTTACCCCCACCCCCTCTCATGCCCCGTGTCTCTCTCCTGTTGCCCCCACCCCCTGGTCATGCCCCGTGTCTCCCTGCTGTTTCCCCCATCCCCCTCTCATGCCCTGTGTCTCTCTCCTGTTACCCCCACCCCCCTCTCATGCCCCGTGTCTCTCTCCTGTTACCCCCCACCCCCCTCTCATGCCCCGTGTCTCCCTCGTGTTCCCCCCACCCCCCGCTCATGCCCTGTGTCTCCCTGCTGTTGCTCCCCACCCCCTGCTCATGCCCCGTGTCTCTCTCCTGTTCCCCCCCACTCCCCGCTCATGCCCTGTTGTTTTCTCTTTATACACCCAGCCTTCCCTTTCCATGGTGGCCATCTTGGTAAAAGATTTTCCTTCCTGCACCGGGACGCCGCAGGCGTCCCTGTTTGGGAAGAAACATCTTTTTTTTACCACCTTGGGTTCCCACTTTGAGGACCTAAGATGCTAGTGGTCTTCATCTATTGAAAAGGATGTTATGGTGACATTGCACTAATAAAAACCTATGAAATTCAATGAAAAAACTTTGTTAAAGGGACGTTATGGTTAAGTTGCACTAATAAAAACCTATGAAATTCAATGAAAAAACTTTGTTAAAGGGACGTTATGGTTAAGTTGCGCTACTAAAAACCTATGAAATTCAGTGAAAAAACTTTGTTAAAGGGACGTTATGGTTAAGTTGCGCTACTAAAAACCTATGAAATTCAGTGAAAAAGCTTTGTTAAAGGGACGTTATGGTTCCAAGTAAAACCGAAAAACCCTTGAAATTCGCCAGTTATGGTAAGCTAAGCAACCATAAGTCGCGCCACCATCGTGCACTGCTAAGACTAACACCCACGACATCAAAGATGACATCACAAATGTCATTGATGACATCACTGATGACATCAAATGTCTGGCTCACTCTTTTTTCTTTTGCTGACATATCTAGGCCACATGGTTTTCTTCAGAAACAGTCAGAAACTAAAAAATGTATTTTATTTGTAGACATATCCTTCAAGTAGGTTCTTACAGTAATTCCCTTAGAGTCCAGTCACATCATATGAAACATATACATACGGCAAGACACAAGCTTCAAAGACAGCAATCCTTTTTGTGCATAAAGATAATCAATAGACTTATGAGCACTTTCTGATAGTTCTGTTGTTTTTTATGGCTGTACTTTCCCTGTATATGGTCATATTTGTATACATTGTACTCAAACTACTTTCCTTAGGGTCCAATCACATCAAGTGATACATATACATAGGGTAAATAGCAGTTTTGAAACAGCAATCATTTATTTGCATGAAAATAATCAGTTAGGTTATGAATTGTTTCTGCTACTACTTGTGCTTTTTTGCTAACTTCACTTTCACTTTCCCTGTATATACCCATATTGGTATGTGTTCTTGTCTCTTTGGGGCCGATTCATGGAACAAACGTGCGCCGAAAATCTACGCGCAAGTAGGCGCAAGCAGGCGCAAGCGGAAAAAAACAGGCGCACGCGCACGCGTGCGATTCATGGAAGTCCCTGCGCGTGTTCACCGCGCGATGTGCGCCAAACCCGTGCATGGCGCACAAGTCACTGCAACATCGCGAAAGGCGTGCGCGACGGTGCGCGACGCGCACAGTGAAAGCGCACAACCTCAGCGCACACAGCAGAAAGTGGGCGGGACATGGGGCGTAACGCGCGGAATGGGGAACAACACGCGAAAATAAGGGCGTAACTGGGGATGCACTGCACGGAAGCAGAGGTAACGCCCACACGCACACGAACCACACGTATCCATGGAATGGAATAGGGCAAACCCACGCACAGCCAAAGCCGCGCACAAGCTGAAACACGTCCGCCACACGAAGGCAGGCGGTAGAGTCCCAGCGCATCAAAAAAGTGGCGCCGCGGGAAGTAAAATACGCGATTGAGCGGGGTACTTGTATTCCGGGGGTGCGCGGGAAGTTACACACGCGAATGAGCGGGGTACGTGCATTCCGGGGGTGCGCGGGAAGTTACACACGCGAATGAGCGGGGTACGTGTATTCCAGGGGTGCGCGGGAAGTTCCACACGCGATTTGGCCGGGTACGTGGATATCAGGGGTGCGCGTGAAGTTCCACACGCGATTGAGCGGGGTACGTGTATTTCGGGGGTGCGCGGGAAGTGACACACGCGATTCGGCCTGGTACGTGGATATCAGGGGTGCGCGGGAAGTTCCACACGCGAATGGGCCGGGTACGTGTATTCCGGGGGTGCGCGGGAAGTTCCACACGCGATTGAGCGGGGTACGTGTATTTCGGGGGTGCGCGGGAAGTGACACACGCGATTCGGCCTGGTACGTGGATATCAGGGGTGCGCGGGAAGTTCCACACGCGATTGAGCGGGGTACGTGTATTTCGGGGGTGCGCGGGAAGTGACACACGCGATTGAGCGGGGTACGTGTATTTCGGGGGTGCGCGGGAAGTTCCACACGCGATTTGGCCGGGTACGTGGATATCAGGGGTGCGCGGGAAGTTCCACACGCGATTGAGCGGGGTACGTGTATTTCGGGGGTGCGCGGGAAGTTCCACACGCGATTCGGCCTGTTACGTGGATATCAGGGGTGCGCGGGAAGTTCCACACGCGATTGAGCGGGGTACGTGTATTTCGGGGGTGCGCGGGAAGTGACACACGCGATTCGGCCTGGTACGTGGATATCAGGGGTGCGCGGGAAGTTCCACACGCGATTGAGCGGGGTACGTGTATTTCGGGGGTGCGCGGGAAGTGACACACGCGATTTGGCCGGGTACGTGGATATCAGGGGTGCGCGGGAAGTTCCACACGCGATTGAGCGGGGTACGTGTATTTCGGGGGTGCGCGGGAAGTTCCACACGCGATTCGGCCTGTTACGTGGATATCAGGGGTGCGCGGGAAGTTCCACACGCGATTGAGCGGGGTACGTGTATTTCGGGGGTGCGCGGGAAGTGACACACGCGATTTGGCCGGGTACGTGGATATCAGGGGTACGCGGGAAGTTCCACACGCGATTGAGCGGGGTACGTGTATTTCGGGGGTGCGCGGGAAGTTCCACACGCGATTCGGCCTGTTACGTGGATATCAGGGGTGCGCGGGAAGTTCCACACGCGATTGAGCGGGGTACGTGTATTTCGGGGGTGCGCGGGGAGCAGCACACGTGAATTGCACGTGTGGGTCCTCCCAGGTGTACCCTCTACACCCTCCACGGCCCCTGCAGGTGGCTCACACCACAGGGGCCTACCCAGCACATGTCCTGCAGGCACCCCATCCACCATGGCCATGCCCACCAGCCAACCCACATATCAACTAGCACTACTGCCCACCAACGCATGTCCCCCTGCACCCCCACCCCCCAGCATCCAGGGGCACCCTCCACCAGGCACCCACTCATGTCTCCCACCCCCCAGCACTGTGGGGCACCTGCCAGCAGGCCCCCACCCATGTCTCCCACCACCCCCACCCCCCCAGCATCCAGGGGCACCCTCCACCAGGCCCCCACGCATGTCTCCCAGCACCCCCACCCCCTAGCATCCAGGGGCACCCTCCACCAGGCCCCCACTCATGTCTCCCACCACCCCCACCCCCCAGCCACCAGGGGCACCCTCCACCAGGCCCCCACTCATGTCTCCCACCACCCCCACCCCCCCAGCATCCAGGGGCACCCTCCACCAGGCCCCCACCCATGTCTCCCAGCACCCCCACTCCCCAGCAGTGCAGGGCACCCTCCACCAGGCCCCCACTCATGTCTCCCACCACCCCCACCCCCCAGCATCCAGGGGCACCCTCCACCAGGCCCCCACACATGTCTCCCAGCACCCCCACCCCCAGCATCCAGGGGCACCCTCCACCAGGCCCCCACACATGTCTCCCAGCACCCCCACCCCCAGCATCCAGGGGCACCCTCCACCAGGCCCCCACACATGTCTCCCATCCCCCCCACTCCCCAGCAGTGCAGGGCACCCTCCACCAGGCCCCCACTCATGTCTCCCACCCCCCAGCACTGTGGGGCACCTGCCAGCAGGCCCCCACCCATGTCCAACTCATGTTCCCCACCCAACATGTCATCACAGTCCAGATCCCTGGTCTCTATGGTCAGCCCCCAAATGCAAAACACCCACCCGAGTATTGCATCCACCCACTCATATTCTGCAATTACATCACAGAACACCAATTGCAAGTTCCAAAACAAACACATGTCCCTCACATACACCCAATGGGTGTCAGTGAATCTCAAAACACATAACATGAAATGCATGAAAACAATGAGACACCACACATTGAAGTGCAACAAATAAATAATGTATTAAAGGAAAGATGAATAGAAACAAAAATGAAGAAACTGAAATGTGAATGGAAAAAATGAAAAGAAGCATGTCCGTCCAAAAAAAAGAAAAAATCAAAGAATATAGAAATCCAAAGTAATGTACTACAAAGTCAATGTCCACCAAACAAAATCCAATGTGAAAAAAAAACATAAGCCATTGATCCATGGATAATTCTAAAAAATAAAGTTTGTACAAGTCCACAACTATGTACAAAGCAAGAAGCCAGGGTCCATCATCCCAACAAAATAAAGGAAACCTAACTAACTACACTAACCAATAAAAAAAACTATATACAAAAATGTGGCCAATGTCCAAAAGGTCCAAATGAAATAAAAACAAAAATGAAACTTAACACTACCTACATAACTATGTACAAGGGCAGCGGGCTAGTTCCACGGCTCACTTCTGGATGTGCCGGGCCAGGGCATCATCGAACTCCTCCTCTATGTCCCGGAGGCGGTCCTCCTCCATGGACCCGAGGGTCCGCAGGGCCGTCGACGTGTCCACCTCCAAAGCCCTGCGGATTCCCTCGAGGCACTCGACCCGCCTCAGGGCCCTCTGCATGGAGTTCTCCGCCCTGACCATTGAGAGCCGTGCCTCTTCCGCCCGCTGCCGCTCCGCATCTATGGCGTGGCCCAACCGCTGCCACACGGAAGACACTTTTTGTCCTGGGTCCTCCTGCCCTCCGGCCGATGCCTGCCCCTCCGATGTCGAAGGCCCCGAGCCTTCATGGCTCCCACCATGGAGCTGCTGCTGCTGTGCCTCTGCCCCTGCACTGCCTCCTGCTGCCTGCACATCCTCCGCCGGCTGGGGTGCAGTCGTTGACGTGGCCACCCCTGCTGGACGTCCGACTCCCGACTGTGGCAGGGATGCCTCCTCCACCAGCCTGGCCGCACCGTCAGAGGCAGCTCCACAGGGCACCCAGGTGACTGATGGGTGGGAAGATGGCACAGAGGACGACTGGCGCGTAGGGGGTCCAGCTGAGGAGGGGGTCGTGGCAAGCCCCATCAGACGGAGGAATCCGGCCTGGGTGACCTGTCCCAGCAGGCTGACGTGGTCAACGAGCCATTCGAGATGACCTGCAGTCTCTTCATGAAAAGACTGCAGGTCGCCTCGCATGGCCCGTTGACGCAACGCCACTCCAGCCAGGACAGGCTCAACCCGGGCCTGGATAGCCACGTCCGCAGGCAGGGGAAGGCCAGTTGACGTCAGCTCATCCCCTGCCTGAAAACTGGTCTGGACATGGGCATCCCTGCTGGTGCAAGATGATGCAGGGACAGGATCAGGGACAGGATTGCACACAGGCACCTCCGCGGCGGCCTGTGCTGCCTCCTGTCCCTGGTCCTGCACTGCACCACTAGCACCAGTGGGATCCCCACCCCCAGACCCCGTCTCCGGTGCTTGCACGGCCTCCTCCTCCACCAAACCCCCCACCAACCTGGATGACTCTGTGCCATCTTCCCCCGTTGGGCCCTGTGGGGTCCCAGCTGCCCCTTCTGCTGCCGAGGAGTCCAACTGCAACCTCCGCCTCTTGGACCTCCCCCCGGCAGCTGCGGCCTGGGACGCGGCACCGGACTCCTCACTCCCCGACGAGATGACAACCTGGGAGGGGAGCCGGGCCTTGCGTCTCCGGCTGGCGGTGGGATCCCCGCCGCTGTGCTCCACAGCACCTTCTCCGCCCTCTTCATCAGTTGACGCTGCAGACAGGGAGAAACAAAACACAGGCATCAGGGCACTGTACAATGTACACATACACACATGACAGTTGTACATGAGTGGCATTGGCAAACCTCTGACATGTCATCACAATCCCCAACACACATGTCATTACAACTTGCACACACGAGCCATACCACAGCCATGTTGCAACTGCCAACACCATCCATACACATACAACAGCATCAGCAGGCAAAGGTGAGCCAGACATCACATGCAACACAGGAAGTGCACCACACATGTACACACACCACCACACTTGCATGCATGTGTACACCTCTGCTAAGTGTCGCAGTGTTCAGACGGGCATCCATGTCACATCTGCCAATCAGGCTTCCACATACCGCTGTCACATGCATCCATGTTGCATCACTGTTGCACCCTTGTCAAATACACACACATGCACATGTACACAGCGCTGATACAATCAGCTGAAAACAACATACATGCGTGACATCACGGACATGTCTACTCACATACACATTCATACAGACTTGTGTGCCCACACAACTGCATTTGGCATGCAAGCCCACACACACAGGCACCATCCATGTCTCACACATTACAGCCCTCGCATGTGTCAGCCCCACGGCCCTGTACACCCGCACCCATACTCGACCCCATACAAACAGATGTGCAACCTGCACACTACTGAACAATCACCACACGCACTGCTCACAATCAGGATGCATGTACACTCACCGCTCGACTCCAGACGGGTCTGCCTCTCAAGGACCTGGACGTGGAGCGCTGGGGATATGTGTTCCAGGACCCTCATCTGTTCTTCCGACAAGTGGCCCCGGCGCCCCTTGGCATCCGCTGCCTTCAAGAGGCGCCGGGCCTTGGTCAGGGTCCTGGACCTGAAGTCCTCCCAGCGCTTCTTGACATGTTGGAAGTCGCGGACTGCCACCCCCTCCGCGTTGATGGCAGTCACGATGTCAGTCCAGATCCGAGTCCGTCCTTCCTTGTCGGCGCGGCAACTTCCGAAGAGGGCATCATACTGGCCCAGGACTTGCTCCACCAGGACACCAACTTCGGTGGCACTGAAGCTGGTGCCCCTCTGCCTCTCTGGCCGGGGGTTGTCAGTGGTCACAGATGGAGTTGGCCCCGACATGACAACCCCAGAGGCAGGAGTGGGTGGGCAACTGGGTCCTGGGGCTGGGCTGTGGAGCGATGGAATCCCAGTCGGGAGTCTTTGGTTCCAGCAGGGGTGGTCACACCAACAGCACCCCTGGCTGATGTGCAGGCAGCAAATGGCAGGGCACGTGGGCAGCAGGCAGTCAGGCAGCAGCAGATGGCAGGTGGGAGCGTGCTCGGGGCTCTGGGGGGCAGTAGTTCGGCCTACTGGGCAGGAGCGTGGTCTTCCGTGTGCTTACGCGTGGCCAGCTTGATACGGAGTGATTAGGCACGTGAAAATTCTGCACGTCAGCGTGTAATTCGAGGAAAGGCCCTTAGCGCGTAAGCGCGTCTGCACGCATACGCATTTTCATTGGACCAAAGGCCCTCAGCGCGTGAGCGCGTCTGTGACGTGACGTGCGAGGGAGTATCCCTCATTGCACGTGATGACAGTACACACGTGGATCCCAACCAATCGCGTGTGAAAGTTCACGGGACCCCGAAACACACGTACCCCGGACAATCGCGTGTGGAACTTCCCGCGCACCCCGAAACACACGTACCCAGGCCAATCGCGTGTGGAACTTCCCGCGCACCCTGAAACACACGTACCCAGGCCAATCGCATGTACGCTCGCTGCCCTCCGATCACACGCGATGACACCAGAATACGGGAAACCAACGAGTCCGCCCACACGGAGGCGTCCCGCGCCCGCGCCCAGCATAAAAGTGCGCGAAAACAACAAACGCGTATATACAGCGACGATGAATGCCCCATTTGTTGCTGCAGTGATTGTGGGACACCGCAGGAGGAGGAGAATAGCCAGGGCACGCATTTTTGCACCACGGACAGGCCTTTTTGGGATGCCTGACGACCAGGTCTACGGCAGGTATAGGTTTCCACCCCATATCATCCTAGACCTGGTCAGGGAGTGGGAAGATGACCTCACATCCCCCACCCTCTGCTCCCAAGCATTGAGCCCCTTGGAGAAGCTGCTCAATGTCTTGCATTTCTTGGCCACTGGGTCGTTTCAGCGGACCACTGCCATAGTGGGGGGGGTCTCACAGGCCACGCAGTCACGCTGCCTACACCAGGTACTGGCAATCATGACAGCGCGCCCCTCAGTCCGCAGGCACATATACATGCCCAGAACACCCGCAGAAAGGCAGGCCGTTGTCCTGGATTTTTTCAGGGTGGCACACTTCCCCAAAGTGCTCGGTGCCATAGATTGCACCCATGTTGCCCTACGTCCACCTAGGGCCACTGAGCACATCTACCGAAACCGCAAGCACTGGCATTCCATCAATGTACAGGTGGTATGCGATGCAAAGGGAATCATCACCTCTGTCTATGCAAACTACCCTGGCTCCACCCATGACAGTTTCATATACAGAATGTCCGCCCTGAGCCGGGCCCTGGAAGCTGGGCAGCATGGCGACACATGGCTCCTAGGTGAGTACAAATGCCCTTGCACATGCATGCAAGTCACACACAGACAAATATACCAACCCCATTAATCTGAACAATTATCACCTCCCCAGGGGACAGTGCCTACCCTCTGAGCAACCACATGATGACGCCAATCCGGAACCCCACCACACCACCCCAGGTAAGATACAACGCTGCCCATATTGCAACCAGGGGCATAGTGGAGCGCACATTCGGAGTGCTCAAGTCACGTTTCCGCTCCCTTGACCGCTCTGGTGGGCAACTACTCTATGCACCAGCAGTTGTGTGCAGGATCATTGTGGCAGCATGTGTCCTGCACAATGTTGCAACACGGCAGGGCGTCCCGGTGGACATGGTGGTGCCCCCACATCCCCAACCACAGGCACAGGCGCTGCCCATGGGAGGGGACAGGGCACGTGGCGAGGTAGCCCGGACCCAGCTTGTGGCCACATTTTTCACCTAAACTCCCACCCCTGCGGAGTGCACACAGGCCTGGCACATACCAGGTGACAATCGATGATGACAAAGTGACAGTCAACTGTCACAACCCTACCACCCTGAGATAGTTGCCATGGAAGTGCCACATTGTCTGCATCCCTAGCTACTTAAACACAAGCTATCCTGTGCAACCAAATTGCACACATATGACATGTGACATGACATGAGCCATACACAAGTATTACAAGGCACAATGAGGCAGGGGGGGGGAACAAGGGAACACAGAGAATGGTACTACTAGGCCAGGTGTCATTGTGATTGTGCAAGTGCAGGGGTAGGGGGAAGGGAAAAGTGCAAGGGGGGGGGGGAGTCCAGTACAGGGGAAGTAGGCCAAACAATCATACATAGGTCGCCTGGTGGCAACTGCTAAGGTAAGTGCAGACGAGTGCTGGGAAGGGAGGGCTGTAGGGATAGAGAGACAGTACTGCAGTGCAGGGGTTGCCAGGGTGGCAGTGCAAGTGGACAGTGGCTGGGCCAGGGACCGAGGTTGGTGAGAGTGGCCCAGTTGCAGCTCCTGTGCAGTTCCAGTGAAGAATTCTGCAAGGGAGAGGCAGAGAGTAAGCAGAAGCAAAGAGGAAGGTCTTGAGGTGCTTCCTGAACTGGAGATGGTTCCCCTCAAGGTCAAGTCAGGAAGTCGGTTTGAGGGGGAGGGCCCTGCTGCGGAGAGAAACCTACCCCCAGCTAGTTGCTCTGAGAAGCGGATGACCTGGACATGCAAGGTGTGCATCACACACACCTGCAAAACAGGCCATGGCCATCACTGTCATGACAGTCAAACCCTCCCAAACATCAACATGACATGGCAAGCAATACCCATACACCGACCCAGTAACGATAAGGTACACATTTCCATGTCCTAAATGTACAGTGGCATCGGACAATGATGCCTGACCCGGAATCCGATGAAATGACAGACCAACAAAATGTCCCACCAAAAATAAGTCGATTCCTAATGCATTACAACTGTCGTAGACGTAACATCACAATGAATGCCTGGCTATATGCACATGATGCATTGCAAAATGAACACTGCAGCTCATGTGTGCAATGTCCTACTCCTGCATCACACTGCTCAGCGCACAGCACAGTGAACAGCCATTGCGTGTGATGCACACCCTGAGCATCACATCTAAGTGACAGACTACATCAAACATCAAAATAGGCATGTACTCGAACCATAATCGGTCACAGAACATGTGCTGGCGGGACACAGTGGCCACCAGAAGGCAAACAGTGTACACGTGGATATGCAAGGGTGGGAGTACATGGAGTGCATCCGAGTGCAAGTGTGTGGTTCTGCAAGGACATGCACTCCACATATGCATGTGCACTCAAGTGACCATCAGTGTTCCCTACACATCACATGTGAACATCCACCATGTGTACACCCCAGCATGTCAAACCACTACTATCCCCTCGCACCTGAAAGGAAAACACAACACATGAACAGGCATTGATCAGCAGAACACAACATGTACATAGGACAACAACATTACAATGTCAGAGTTCCCATCACACTGCAGGGCAACGCAACTATCAACAACAACCCCCCCCCCCTCGCAAATGACCATGACCCACTGAACAACTGCACCTGGGTCATGGAGCCTCCAACCCTCATTCCCACCTGGCCACAGGATCACCTTTACCCTTCGTGTCCATCTCCCACCTTGTGTGTAAAGAGATGCCTGAACCCTCAGAATCCACACTCATTTCCAAAATCACATAATCCAAGGCATGAAAAGGAACCCAAACACCCTCCAGTAGATGACTTGACATAGCAGTACGTCTCAAAGGCCAAGTACTAACACAATGATGCAACAACCAAGGTAGCACAGCAAAACAATGTCACGACTGGATGTGAGACATGTGTGGTACATGACATAGGATGATGCACCATGAATGGATGTGTACTGTCACAGATCCCCTGTACAGGCGCTGGAGTCTCATGAAACAACCACCCACACCATGTCCCGGGTGCCTGCAAGGTCAAACTCACACAGGCCCCTGAGATCCTGGTGGGGAAAGAGGTTCAGGGATATGCAGTCTGGACAGGTGTAGACACACTGGATGACTGGAATGCGTGGCAGGTGAGGGGAGCAGGAATGACACATGAAACCAGGGAATGCACGAAAATGTACAACCTGCATGAACACATGCACAATACAAACAAACTTGGACATCATTGTCATGGCCTTCTGTAGTCCAGGCTCAGGAGTGGTACGAACCAACCACCCCCTCTAGGGTTTTGGCGCCTGCAAGTTCGGGGCTTACACAGGCATCCGCAACCCCAGTGGGGAAAGAGGGTCAGGGAACATTGCTTGGATAGGCATGGGAAGCAGGAACACCGGGTAGAGGGTACAGGTTTCGAAATTGCATAGGATCAAGGGTGATTAGGGTAAAAAACATACCAAATAGGACCACACATACATCCATGCATCAGTACACTCCCCAGCAAGCCTATGCAGGGCAGTTTGCAAGAAAATACAACAAGACACTTAGCTCTGGTTTTGAGTGCTGGCCTCCTGCCTGCGCACTCTCAGGTCCGGTTACAGGAGCACTGCAATGCTGCAAAGAGAGACACAGTCAGCAACCAGTACATGCCAATTGCACAAAAACACAACACAAAACATGCCCCATAACAACATACACCTCTACAAACAGAAAATCTGTGCTCCATGCTTCGTACCCATATATAATATCAACCCTGTGACGGGTCATTCACAGTCAATGCAGTAAGTCAGCCGCTGGTGGGTGCGTGGCAAATGGAACACCAATGTGTCACAATTCACACAACATGCAATGTTCCCTGGGTAAGCAGACAGACCCATATGGCAAGCCATGACTACAGATCAAGTTGCGTACCACCATGACCAAAAGAAAGTTGCCAGTGCATTTATCATGAAGTACGTGGAATAGACATGCACTGCACCCGAGTATGTCCCTTGCTGTATGTCCCTGTGAGCTGCCCCTTTCCATGTCTTGGAAGGCTACATGGTTGATACAAGTGCCTCAATGAACCTTGGTGTACCGCAGGGTATGTGCCACTGCCCCCGCATGTGTCCCAGACAACCCTACTATCAACAGCCATCAGTCCACAAACACATCTGAGCTGCATTCTGTGCTTCAACACCAATATTTGTCTAAGCTCACCCTCAGTGCTGTGACTAAGCCTGCACGTGCAACTCGCCTGGTGCAAGCTTTGCTGTCTCGTGGCCCCCCTGTGATGCTCACCTTGCCTGGAGTTGCTTGGAACATGTCAGCAGTTCTAGGATGTGGGTCTGCAATCACTGTGGCTCTGCTTGTGCACACATGTGCATGTGGGCACCAACAAACGGGTCAGGAATTAGGTCGTCCAATGGGCCATGTCTGCTGGCAAAGGTGCTCTGATGCCTCATCCCCCTGCAGAAAGTGCATGAAACACATGATTAATGCATCAAAGTGATCTGTGTGTGTCTCATCAGGCATCTCATTACTTGACCATGTCAGAGAGTCACATCACAAATCACACCATCAGTCCGTCTTTCACCTCCAAAGTGTGGAACACTAACTACAGCATGATTTGCAACAAGCACGTGTACAGGAAAGATATGAAACATAATACACAATGCATAGCAATCAATGTCCACATTAATCATGACACGCCCCATCTAGCAAAAGCTGAACAGTGGACAATTACACCTAAATCATCCCCACTAGGGGTGTCAACACAAGTCAAAAAGCACCAGACATGCCACAGATATGACAGTCCAAAGCCCTTGTGTAAAATTCTGTTACACCGAACCATCCTTGCGAGCCCATGGATAAGGGAGGCAGGAGTGGCATATGTGAGTCAAGGAACCCAAGCAGCAAACACATACACAAGACAACCATGAAGGGCCCAGCTGGAACAGACAGTGGATGCCTTCAAAAACCACAAGGCACCGCACTGTCACATGTAAGCACAATAGACTACAAATTTTAAACTAACTCAACTATTAACTAATTACACTAACTAAGGAAAACCTACATTACCTATTTAAACTAACTATCAAACAGAAACTTAACTAACTAAACTAAAAGAAAAATCAAAAATGGCCACATACGACCCGGGGGGGAGGGGAGGCACCCAGGAGGGGGGAGGTACAGGGTGCTGCTCAACATCCACATGCGATGATGCTGAGCCAAAAAAAAATACCTCCATGGGCTCAACGCCTTCACAGCACGACCTATGTGGGAGATAGATGGTCGTCCGAGTCTGGCTCATCCTGGAAAGGAGGACATGGCACAGTAGCCTGGCCACGCCTAGCCGCAGCTTGCCCCTCGTCGGCAGCAAGTCTGCCGGACAGGTGAGCCTGGTTCTGTGTGGCGATGTTACATAGGTCTGCATGCAGGACCTCACGTGATACACGTGCTTCCTCTTGCAAGGTAGCACGTGTAACACGGAGTTCCTCCTGCAAGGCCTGGCTGGACAACCGCTGCACCTCCCGGCAAGCCTGTAGCTCAGCCGAGATGGTGCGCTCAAGCTGTGCAAACCTCTCCTCTGCCCGCTGCCTCTGGGACATCATAAGGACACCCAGAGTGGATCTGAGGGAGGCATACTCCTCCCTCAGGGCATCCATGTGCGCCTCTGCGTGAGCAGCAATTGCTTGACGCAGAGACGACATTTCAGCCTGGCGTGCCCTGTCTGAGGCCGCCATGCCCAGCCTGAGTGAGCGGGCCGTGGACCGTGCCGCCTGCTGCTGGAGTAGCACCTGCCGAGCAGGGGGGAGCACAGATCGGGCCACACGCTCCATGCTGTCAGCGATGTTCTCCATTGCTGCCCCCTGACGTTCTGAATTGGCAGTCATGTCTTGCTCCCACTCAGTATACAGCGGTTGCGCGCGGCGACCGCGTTGCCGGGCTTGACCCCTGCGGGACCCAAGGACCGGGGGTCCTCGCTGTGTTGGCACCGCCTGCGGCTGCACGACTACATGCCCCCGTCGACGTGATGTCCCAGGCACATCAGTGACTGGTGTGGAGGGTGACCCTGCGTCCCGATCCACCACGGGCGGAGGAACCAAGACTGTCTGATCCCTCAGTGCAGGGGTCGCAGACAGAGGAGTGTCCACATCAGAATCACTCACCCCTGACACATGGACTTGATGGTCATCCAACTCAACATGGACGTCAGAGTCGTCATCAAGGCTGGACTCATAGACAGCCAGAGACAGGATGGACTGCAGCACTTGGGGGTTTTCGTGGCCTACCACCCCACGACCCCCACTAGTGCCGGGTTGATGTGGTCTTACCAACCCTGTGTCTGGCATGACAACACCATCCTCTGCATCCATTGCGTCATCACCTGAAAAATAGAGAGGAAAGGGTCAGTACACATGTCAGAAGCACACAACACACACACACACACCGACAGCAAAGGCATCTGGCAGACATGTGACACACAACATATGACCATGCATGCATGCTGGGTCTACTTAGAATAGCTTCTGTGATCAGACCTGTTGAAAGGTGGCAGTTTGCATGGAAGTGGGTCTATGCAGTGCAGAAAATGTGTACGCCACTCACTACCTACATGTACAAGCACTCCATGGTGTGTGCCAGGAAATGTGAAGGCAGTGCAATGTCAAAATCAGACATCACGTGCATTGTGTATTCAATGTGTACCATGTCTAGAAGGCAAGCACCCCTCCACCCCAGTACCAAAGCAGGGATGCCTAGCATGGTATCAAAAGGCTGAGCATACACCTGTGTATTGACAAGCAGTGTTGACTGGCATCAACAGCTTAATGTGATTTCAATTACAACACTGCAAATGATGCTGGGACAGTGGGCAGGACACATGATGGAAGATCCGGAGGCCGGCCACGTGTGTAGAAGACACGACAGGAGTTGGACAGAGTCATTGGCCATTGAACAGGCTGAGGCCTGTGAGCCACACAGATTGTCAGAGCCTAAACATGTGTGCAACGCAGGACTGAGCCACAGTTGACATGGGGAGGCCGATAATATGGCAGGCAATGTATGTAACCAAGGACTCATATTACAGTGATCATCCAGTCAAGGACACATAGGGGCATGTGTGCAATGCACATGGAGCATGAATGGGCACTCATGTCCCTGCGGGACATCTGACCCATGCACAGTACAAGTGGGATGCCCTGCATCGAGTACTAAGGCTGTACCACACGGCATATGTCTGGCAGTTTCTAAGCTGGAAGTTAGCATCTACACAGGACACATGAACATGAAACTACACATTGGCAAGAATGTAGCAGACCAGTGCAAAGGTGGAACTGGGGTGCAGAGTGGCGGAGGAGGGGCAAGGGGGCATGGCCACATGGAGTCCCGCATGCAGGCAGAGGAGACATGCATGACGGTGGCATTGCATTACTTACACATCAGAACCATGTACAGGTCACATGTAGCAGCAATCATGCACAACACATCCCACATGTGAAACACACACGTCCTCAACAACTACGCATCAACACTCACTGGACTGGGCATCAAAGTCCAGCATCTCTCCCACACCTTCGACCAATTCTGGTGGTATGAACTCCGCAACGAGAGCCTCATGCGGAGTGAGTTCTTCCTCCTCTGGTGCAGGCCCACCGCCAGTCACCAGAGTCAAGTTGTAATTTGAGGCACGCTTGGCCTTAGTGCTGCGCTTGATGTCATTCCAGCGCTTTTTGCACTCCTGCGCCGTGCGCACCTCATGGCCGAATGAACTGACATGTTCCGCCACATGCTTCCAGTGGGTGTCACGTTGGGCAGCCGTAGTCTGACTATTGGCACCCACTAGCATGTCACGGCTGTGTCCCCGCACGTAGTCCACGAGGAAGTCCAGTTCCTGCTTACAGAAAGGCTTCTTCCTCGACGTGCAGGAGGTCGTGGCTGTGTGTGGGGTCCCAGCCTGTGCTGCAGATGCAACCTTCCTCCTCTTGGACTGTGGCGCAGACCCTGGCTGGCTAATGCCGCCCTGACCAGTATGGCCAGTGGGTTGGGTGGATTGAGCCGAGGGAGTGGCAGGTGGAGGGATGACCAAAGGCCTGACTTGTGTCAGTGGCAGCTGGGTGCCCACTAATGGACCCTGCGCAGCAACATCAGCTGTGGCAGGGTCATTGACCGCAACGGTCCTGGTTGGCAGACTCACAACCGGGGTGCTGTTGGGTGCATCTGCCCCTGCACTTGCCAACACCCGGCTGTTCGGGGCAGCAGATGACATGACTGCCCCAGGGACACGTGTCTTGGTCTGAGCAGCCCGGCCTGCCCCAATGGTTTCCCCCCTGGCCTGTTGGAGATCTACCAAGGGCTCTTCAAGTGCCAACGCAGCCTGCGCTGGCAGACCCTGAGCCTGGGTGGCGGTGTCCACAACTGCACCTGCAGCTACCGCTACCCTTGGGCCCGTGGCAGTCGATGTAACGGACTGCCGGGTCATACGGGTGCCAGTGCCAGATGCAGGAGCTGCATCCCCCTGAACCACAGGGGGTGGTGGCATGGCTGCACCGACACATGGCACAACATTGTGCTCAAGTGGCGCACCCCTGCCTCTTCCCCCTCTGTGGCTGCCCTGGACACCCTGGAGTCCCCCTACTCCCTGGTCACCACGGCCACGTCCCCGACCACGCCCGCCACGAGGAGGACGCCCAGCTGAGGCGCCCCTCACCTTTGGTAGCCTCCCTACCATGGCACAGATGTTATAGTGCTGGCACAGATGGAGTGGTGCCAATGGGAGGTGTACAGCACAATTGACCTGGGCAATTGGGGTGAAGGGGGTGGGAAGCAAGATGTTAACAGCCCCCCTGCACCTGCAAGGCTGTATGTGACCCCGGTGATGTGTTGACGGGTCACGCAACGCTCAGGCACCCCAAAACTGCAGTAAAACCGTGCACGCAACCCTGCAGCCTACGTGCGTGGATTAAACCTCCCGCAGTACGCGGTGGCACCCAGTAACACGTATAACGCGTACGCGTGGGACACGCAGGCTACGATGACATCGAAAATGGGTGCGATACACAGGGGCACCCGCAGTGGGAAAAGGAGCGTTTGCGACTCACCGTCTGACTAGCGCGATGCAGAAAAACACGCGTAGCCAATACCCCCGCCAAAAGAAGAGATACGTCCTTGAGAGCTGTGAAGTAGATGGCGCGCGAAACAACTGGAAGCAGCAACACACGTCGGTCTCCACGAAAGGCACGTACAGCGAACTGCTGGGCCCGCTCACCTTTAACCCGTGCTGAGGGAAAACGCACGCGCGCGTCAAGTCACATGCGGACGTGCACTTTTTCACGTTTGATTACGCGCATTACACGCGGACGTGCAGTTTTTCACGCGCGCACGCTTATGCATGGGCCCTTTCCTCCTATTACACGCGGACGTGCATTTTTTCACGCGCGCTTACGCGCATTACACGCAGCGTGCAGATTTTTCACGTGCCTAATCACTCTGTATGAAGCTGGCCACGCGAAAACGCACGGAAGACCACGCTCCTGCCCAGAAGGACACTTCACTGGCCCCCAGTGCCCCAAGCAGCCTCCCACATGCCATCTGCTGCTGCCTGCCTGCCTGCCTGCTGCCACCGTGCCCTGCCATTTGGTGCCTGCACATCAGCCATCTGCAGGGGTCCAGTTGCTGTGTCCACCCCTGCTGGTACAGAAGAGTCCCGACTCAAATGACATCGCTCCACAGCCCAGCCCCAGGACCCAGTTGGTCACCCACTCCTGCCCCTGGGGTTGCCATGTGGAGCACATCCACATCTGACACCAGTTGCAACCCCCGGCCAGAGGGGCAGAGGGGCAGAGGGGCACCAGCTTCACTGCCACCGAAGTTGGTGTCCTGGTGGAGCAAGTCCTGGGGCAGTATGATGCCCTCTTCGGATCGTCCCGCGCCAAGAGGGAAGGACGGGAGAGGACGCGGAGGGGGTGGCAACCCGCACCATCCAGAAGGTCAAGAGGCGCTGGGAGGACTTGAGGTCAAGGACCCTCATGAAGGGCCGGCGCCTTGTGGAGGGGGGCCGGGGCCGCATGAGTTCCATCCAGTTGAGGGTCCTGGAACGCATACACCCAGCGCTCCACGCCCAGGTCCTTGAGAGGGAGACCCGTCTGGAGTTGAGCGGTAAGTGGCCAAGCATTGCTGTGTGAGACAGGGCATGTTGCAGTGTGCTGGTTGTCTGATACCTGCTTGTATGTGTGACATAGGCCATGTACGCATGTATGTGTGCAGGGACATCATGGTAATGCATGTGCGACCTGTAATGTGTGAACCGCATGGTTGTTGCATGTGTTTGAATGTGACATGGGGAGCCCTGTGCAGATTGCACACATGACAGCATGGAAGTCTCTGTTCCTGGACATGGGTGGGGGCCTGGTGGAGGCTGCCCCTGGTGGCTGGGGGGTGGGGGTGGTGGGAGACATGGGTGGGGGCCTGGTGGAGGCTGCCCCTGGTGGCTGGGGGGGTGGGGGTGCTGGGAGACATGGGTGGGGGCCTGGTGGAGGCTGCCCCTGGTGGCTGGGGGGGTGGGGGTGCTGGGAGACATGAGTCGGACATGGGTGGGGGCCTGGTGGAGGCTGCCCCTGGTGGCTGGGGGGTGGGGGTGCTGGGAGACATGGGTGGGGGCCTGGTGGAGGCTGCCCCTGGTGGCTGGGGGGTGGGGGTGCTGGGAGACATGGGTGGGTGCCAGGTGGAGGGTGCCCCTGGATGCTAGGGGGTGGGGGTGCAGGGGGACATATGTGTGGGGGCCTGGTGGAGGCTGCCCCTGGTGGCTGGGGGGTGGGGGTGGTGGGAGACATGTGTGGGGGCCTGGTGGAGGCTGCCCCTGGTGGCTGGGGGGTGGGGGTGCTGGGAGACATGGGTGGGGGCCTGGTGGAGGATGCCCCTGGTGGCTGGGGGGTGGTGGTGCTGGGAGACATGGGTGGGGGCCTGGTGGAGGCTGCCCCTGGTGGCTGGGGGGTGGGGGTGCTGGGAGACATGGGTGGGGGCCTGGTGGAGGCTGCCCCTGGTGGCTGGGGGGTGGGTGTGCTGGGAGACATGGGTGGGGGCCTGGTGGAGGGTGCCCCTGGTGGCTGGGGGGGTGGGGGTGGTGGGAGACATGAGTCAGACATGGGTGGGGGCCTGGTGGAGGCTGCCCCTGGTGGCTGGGGGGTGGTGGTGCTGTGAGATGTGTGGGGGCCTGGTGGAGGCTGGCCCTGGTGGCTGGGGGGTGGGGGTGCTGGGAGACATGAGTCGGACATGGGTGGGGGCCTGGTGGAGGCTGCCCCTGGTGGCTGGGGGGTGGGGGTGCTGGGAGACATGAGTCGGACATGGGTGGGGGCCTGGTGGAGGCTGCCCCTGGTGGCTGGTGACTGGGGGTGGTGGGAGACATGGGTGGGGGCCTGGTGGAGGCTGCCCCTGCACTGCTGGGGGGTGGGGGTGCAGGGGGACATGAGTGGGGGCCTGCTGGGGGGTGGGGGTGCAAGGGGACATGTGGCTTGGCTGGGGGGCATGCCCATGGTGGATGGGCTGCCTGCGGGACATGACCAGGGGTGCAGGGTAGTCCCCTGTGGTGTGGGCTGCCTGCAGAGGTCGTGGAGGGGGTAGAGGGGAGACCTGGGAGGACCCACACTGGCAATTCACCTCTTCAACTTCCCGCACACCTACGTAATACACTGCCCCACTCGCACAGGCCCAATCGCGTGTAGGATTTCTCGCGCACCCCTGAAATCCACGTACCCAGGCCAATCGCGTGTAGAATTTCTCGCGCACCCCTGTAATACACGTACCCAGGCTAATCGCGTGTAGATTTTCTCGCGCACCCCTGAAATCCACGTACCCAGGCCAATCGCGTGTAGATTTTCTCGCGCACCCCTGTAATACACGTACCCAGGCTAATCGCGTGTAGAATTTCTCGCGCACCCCTGAAATCCACGTACCCAGGCCAATCGCGTGTAGATTTTCTCGCGCACCCCTGAAATCCACGTACCCAGGCCAATCGCGTGTAGAATTTCTCGCGCACCCCTGAAATCCACGTACCCAGGCCAATCGCGTGTAGATTTTCTCGCGCACCCCTGTAATACACGTACCCAGGCTAATCGCGTGTAGAATTTCTCGCGCACCCCTGAAATCCACGTACCCAGGCCAATCGCGTGTAGATTTTCTCGCGCACCCCTGAAATCCACGTACCCAGGCCAATCGCGTGTAGATTTTCTCGCGCACCCCTGTAATACACGTACCCAGGCTAATCGCGTGTAGAATTTCTCGCGCACCCCTGTAATACACGTACCCAGGCCAATCGCGTGTAGAATTTCTCGCGCACCCCTGAAATCCACGTACCCAGGCCAATCGCGTGTAGATTTTCTCGCGCACCCCTGTAATACACGTACCCAGGCTAATCGCGTGTAGAATTTCTCGCGCACCCCTGAAATCCACGTACCCAGGCCAATCGCGTGTAGTTTTCTCGCGCACCCCTGTAATACACGTACCCAGGCTAATCGCGTGTAGAATTTCTCGCGCACCCCTGTAATACACGTACCCAGGCCAATCGCGTGTAGATTTTCTCGCGCACCCCTGAAATCCACGTACCCAGGCCAATCGCGTGTAGATTTTCTCGCGCACCCCTGAAATCCACGTACCCAGGCCAATCGCGTGTAGATTTTCTCGCGCACCCCTGTAATACACGTACCCAGGCTAATCGCGTGTAGAATTTCTCGCGCACCCCTGAAATCCACGTACCCAGGCCAATCGCGTGTAGATTTTCTCGCGCACCCCTGTAATACACGTACCCAGGCCTATCGCGTGTGGGGACACCCGCACACCCCTGAAATACACGCTCCCCGCACTGCGTTTGCTGCTGCCCTTTGCGCTGGATTGGGGATTTTGATGGCTTTTTCCTGCGCAAGGGGCGTTCTTGGGGGCGTAACTGACGCTGCTGCAGGGTCGCTGCGCCACTCTGCGCCACGGCTGGTTGTGGATGTTGGAATCCATGAATACGCTGTGCGCCTGAATGTGTTTCGGCGCACGCGGCTGGCGCAGCCTACCGCACGCGCACACTGTGCGCCAGCCGCGTGCGCCACTTGTGCGCCGAATTCTATGAATTGGCCCCTTTGTGTTTTGTCTATAGTAATGCAATTATGTAATACATGGGTTTTATTAGCTACTTATTACATATTTCACAGTACACAAAAATCTATTAAGAAAACAATTATCATTTCATTATTCAACATATTAACATTATGAATATTATACCTTCATCTTGTACGCTGCACACAATGCTATGTTTCTGCATGAGTAGCTTAGTATACTAGATACAACCCCATAATACAATGCTATTTATATCAATGCATCGTTCAATGCACTAATTAGGGTATGATATTTATTGCAATGATCCTTGACACTTTTTTTGCAACATTATAATAAGAATCCCTTGTTCACATATTTCATGAAAAATACATACACATGTGATGTCATCAGTGATGTCATCAATGACATCTGTGATGTCATCTTTGATGTTGTGGGTGTTAGTCTTAGCAGTGCACGGTGGCGGCGCGAGTTTTGGTTGCTTAGCTTACCATAACTGGTGAATTTCAAGGGTTTTTCGGTTTTACTTGGAACCATAAAGTCCCTTTAGGAATGTTTTTTCACTGAATTTCATAGGTTTTTAGTAGCGCAACTTAACCATAACGTTTCTTTAACAAAGTTTTTTCACTGAATATATATATATAAATCTATCTATCTATATATATATATATATATATATATATATATATATATATATATATATATATATATATACATATATATATATATCATGGACGCGGTAGCGTCCATGTGGTTATGGTTAAGTTGGTGTTTCCATAGGAAGGGCATTTTTTGGGTGGCTTATTACTTCGCTCCCTCTAGACGAATCCTCACCAAACTTTGCAAAAATAGTATATGGCCCACTCTGAATTTTTTTTCAAAGTTTGGAGAGGTTTGGTCCAGGGGGGGCAAGGTTATAGGGGGGGTCCCAAAACTTTTGCTTTTCCCATAGACATAATGGGAAAAAACTTTGCGCACGCCTACAGCCCAAACCGCTGGAAGAATTTACACCAAATTTGCGGCAGGAGTGGGGGCTTGCTCCCGAAAGCGTCCTTTTGCAAATTTTGTGTAAATCCGTCCAGTAGTTTCTTTTTAAATGACCAAAATGTAAGGCAAAAAAATTAGTGGACAGTGCCCTGATTGGCCGGGCGGCTTGCGTGATGTCCGTGGACATGAGACGTGTTCGCTGATTGGACGGCGTGGGGCGTGGAGCACGTCAGATTTTTTGTGGCGCCCGCCTTCTTGCATTCGCCGACGACCGCGGACAGCGCGGTGAAACTTGGATTAAAAATTGTATTTAGTGGAGTGTGTTGGTGTGTAAGAGTGTTTGGGGAGGGTGGGGGAGTATGAGATAGGTTCAATGTTCTGGTTTTTTTATGTGCTAGACGCTTTTGATGTGTTCGATTTTTCTGTGGACAACACGGCTGGTCAAAAATGTTCGTAAATAAACAGAATGGATTCGGTGTAAAGTTGAAAGTGTTCTAAGAAGACTCGTGGGGTCCTGGAATGTTCGCAGGGGGTGTCCTGAAGATGTTGTCTGCATTGTATGTTGTCAAGCTGAAAGTGTTCTAAGAACACTCGCGGTGTCCTGAAATGTTCGTACATAAAGAAAATGGGGGTGTTCTGAGGACGTTGTCTGTATTGTTCGCTGGCAAGTTGAATGTGTTCTAAGAACACTTGCGGTGTCCTGAAATGTTCGAAAATAAACAAAATGGGGGTGTTCTGAAGACGTTCTCCGTATTGTGTGCCTGCTTAGCTGTATCCAATGAGGGAATGGCACAGAGAGTGAAGTGGAAATGGTAGAAGGGCTGTCTAAGAGTTACGCGGTCCGCAGACAGGGCGTACTACATCCAGGGTTTTCCAGCAAATCCAGCATGGAAAGAAGGCTGTAGGGATCAGCCAATCAGATGTTGAGGTTGTGGATTTGTGTTCAAAGAGACTGTGTGTAGTGAAGATGGCAGAAGTGGAGAAAGTCAGGGTGTTGGTGCTTGGAGATATGTTTGTGCATGGTTTACAACAGTATGCTCAATGCAGGCATGTCACAAAGAATTTTGATGTTAAAGGAGTGGAGGTGGTGTGGAGCACTGTGCCTGATTGCAATGTACAGGGAATTGTACAAGTTTGTGAAGATATGGGCAGGATGAACAGTCCCCATGTGGTAGTTTTGCACTATGGTGCTTTCCATTTGGGCCATGTCAGTGCCCTAACTTTTTTGGCAGATTTGGAACACTTGGTTCAAGCAGTAATGAATATCCTTCCAAATGCCAAAGTAATTTTTTCTGGATTAGTACCTAGGGCAATATGGGAAAATAGTTCAGTTTTCTGTCCTCAGCAAAACAATGCTAGGTGTGTAATCAACCGAGGCATGTGTGCCTTCATGCTTAGAGCTGTTATGTTCTTCGGTAATAATGAGAATATTGATTCCAGTAATGCTGTTTATTTTAAAGAAGATGGCTTTCCTTATCTTTTATGGGAAATACCATTCTGTTTTGGAATGTAAGGGTTGCTTTGGAGAAGGTTATGTGAAGATTTTAGGAGTAAAGTAAGGAAAAAAATACAAAATAACAGGTGTCTGTCAAGCATCTGCAAAAAAAAACAAAAAAAAAGGGCTCTTTTCAGAGCCAACCTCAAAGGGGAAATGGGGCACACTATTTAAATTTACATTCACCACGCTCAGATTTTCGATATGTCCGCGGACATGGCGGTAGTCCGCCGACATCGAAATCACTAGCTAGGGGTTCAGTATGTTCTATGTTACATTTATATAAAGTCAGGGATATTATGGTTAAGTTGTGCTACTAAAAACATATGAAATTCAGTAAAAAAACGTTGTTAAAGGGATGTTATGGTTAAGTTGCGCTAATAAAAACCTATGAAATTCAATGAAAAAACTTTGTTAAAAGGGACGTTATGGTTAAGTTGCACTACTAAAAACCTATCAAATTCAGTAAAAAAACTTTGTTAAAGGGACTTTATGGTTCAAAGTAAAACCGAAAAAAAACCTGAAATTCGCCAGTTATGGTAAGCTAAGCAACCATAACACGCGCCACCGTGCACTGCTAACACTAACACCCAGGACATCAAAGATGACATCACAAATGCCCCCTGAGGGCTCCATTTGTGATTATCACACGAGGTCGAGAGGGCTGGGGCCCAACTCCCTCTGTTGCAGGAGCAACCTTCCCACAAGCTGCCTGCTCACCGCCTTCACTACAATTGTTCCAGTATCTGCAACAGAATCTAAGGATTCCACATGGTGAGGCCTCCTTGCATCTAACTGCAGCCTCAACAGCTGCTAATGAGTTAATCTGCAACTTTTTGCATACCTATGACGAGATTTACTTCCTCTTTGTCTGTATCGCCGGCTGACGACAAAATGGCTGGTGCAACGCGGCACCATAACGAGGCTGCTATCAGTTGCTAAGCAACCGGGCCTCTCATTGCAACAATCCCCTCCACCGGCAGGCGGAAGCCGACCAACGGAGTAAGGCCAAGGAAAAAGGCCCTGTTTAACCCTGAGGACTCCATTTGTGATTATCCCACAAGGTCCAGAGGACTGGAGTCCATCTCCCTCTGTTGCAGGAGCAACCTTCCCACAAGCTGCCTGCTCGCCGCTGTGACTACAATTGTTCCAGTATCTTCAACAGAATCTATGGATTTCACATGGTGAGGCCTCCTTGCTTCTAATTGCAGCATCAACAGCTGCTGCCAAATTAATCTACACCGTTTTGCCGATCTACGATGAGATTTACTTCCGCTTTTTCTGTATCGCCGCCTGACGACAAAATGACCAGCGTGACGCGGCACCATAACAAGGCTGCTACCAGTTGCTAAGCAACCAGGCCTCTCATTGCACCAGTCCCCTCCGCTATCAGGCAGAAACCGGCGGACAGAATAAGGCCAAGGAAAAAGGCCCAGTTTGCCCCTCAAGACTCCATTTGTGATCATCCCGTGAGTTTGAGAGGGCTGGAGCCCATCTCGCTCTGTTGCAGGAGTACCCTTCCCACAAGCTGTCTGCTCACCGCTGTGACTACAATTGTTCCATACCTTCAATAGTATCTCTGGATTCAATATGGTGAGGCCTCCTTGCATCTATTTGCAGCCTCACAGCTGCTGCCAAGTAAATCGCCACTGTTTTGACTACCCACAACAAGATTTACTTCCTCTTTGTCTGTATCGCTGCCTGACGACAAATGGCTGGCGTAACACGGCACCATAATGAGGCTGCTACCAGTTGCTAAGCAACCGGGCCTCTCATTGCACCAATCCCCTCCACCAGCAGGCAGAAGCTGGCCCACGGAATAAGGCCAAGGAAAAAGGCCCTGTTTTCCCAGGTGGACTCCAATTGTGATTATCCCACGAGGTCCAGAGGGATGGAGCCCATCTCCCTCTGTTGGAGGAGCAACCTTCCCACAAGCTGCCTGCTCTCCAACGTGACTACAATTGTTCTAGTAGCTTCAACAGAATCTATGGATTCCACATGGTGAGGACTTCTTGCATCTAATTACAGCCTCAAACACTGCCGCCTAGTTAATCTGCACTGTTATCCCTACCTACGACAAGACTTACTTCCTCTTTGTCTGTATTGCCGCAGGGCGACATAATGGCCGGTGCAACGCTGCACCATAACAAGGCTGCTAGCAGTTGCTAAACAACCGGGCACCCCTTTGCATCAATCCCCTCCACTGTCAGGTGGAAGCCGGCCCACAGAATAAGGCCAAGGAAAAAGGCCCTGTTTGTCCCAGAGCACTCCATTTGTGATCATCCCGTGAGGTCGAGAGGGCTGGAGCCCATCTCCCTCTATTGCAGGAGCAACCTTCTAACAAGCTGCCTGCTCACCGCCGTGACTACAATTGTTCCAGTATCTTCCACAGAATCTCTGGATTCCACATGGTGAGGCCTCCTTGCATCTAATTGCAGCCTCAAAAGCTGCTGCTGAGTTAATCTGCACCTTTTTGCATACCTATGATGAGATTTAATTCATCTTTGTCTGTATCGCAGCCTGATGACAAAATGGCCGGCACAACGTTGCACCATAACGAGGCTGCTACCAGTTGCTAAGCAACCAGGCCTCTCATCGCACCAATCCCCTCCGCTGGCAGGCGGAAGCCGGCCCACGGAATACGGCCAAGGAAAAAGGCCCTGTTTGCCACTGAGGACTCGATTTGTGATTATCCCATGAGGTCGAGAGAGCTGGAGCCCATCTCCATCTGTTGCAGGAACAACCTTCCCACAAGCTGCCTGCTCACTGCTGTGACTACAATTTTTCCAGTATCTTCAACAGAATCTCTGGATTCCACATGGTAAGGCCTCCTTGCATCTAATTGCAGCCTCAACAGCTGCTGCTGAATAAATCGGCACTGTTTTGACTACCTACAACAAGATTTACTTCCTCTTTGTCTGTATCGCCGCCTGACGACAAAATGGCCGGCATAACACGGCACCATAACAAGGCTGTTAACATTTGCTAAGCAACCGGGCCTCTCATTGCACAAAACCCCTCTGCCAGCAGGCGGAAGCTGGCCCACAGAATAAGTCCAAGGAAAAAGGCCCTGTTTTACCCCGAGGACTCCAATTGTGATTATCCCATGAGGTCCAGAGAGCTGGAGCCTGTCTCCCTCTGTTGCAGTAGCAACCTTCCAAAAGCTGACTGCTCTCCGCCATGACTACAATTGTTCCAGTATCTTCAACAGAATCTATGGATTCCACATGGTGAGGACTCCTTGCATCTAATTGGAGCCTCAACAGCTGCTGCTAGTTAATCTGCACTGTTTTTCATAGTTAAGATGAGATTTACATTCTCTTTGTCTGTATCTCCGCCTGAAGACAAAATGGCCGGTGCAACATGGCACCACAACGAGGCTGCTACCAGTTGCTAAGCAACTGAGCCTCTCATTGCACCAATCCCCTCTGCTGGCAGGCGGAAGCCGGCCATTGGAATAAGGCCAAGGGAAAAGACCCTTTTTTTCCCCTGATGGCTCCATTTGTGATTATCACACGAGGTCGAGAGGGCTGGAGCCCAACTCCCTCTGTTGCAGGAGCAACCATCCTACAAGCTCTCTGCTCACCGCCTTGACTACAATTGTTCCAGTATCTTCAACAAAATGTATGGATTTCACATGGTGAGGCCTCCTTGCATCTTATTGCAGCCTCAACAGCTGCTGGAGAGTTAATCTGCAACTTTTGGCATACCTATGACGAGATTTACTTCCTCTTTGTCTGTATCGCCGGCTGACGACAAAATGGCCGATGCAATGCTGCACCATAACAAGGATGCTACCAGTTGCTAAGCAACCAGGCCTCTCATTGCACCAATCCCCTCCACCGGCAGGGGGAAGCTGGGCAACACAGTATGGCCAAGGAAAAAGGCCCTTTTTGCCCCTGAGGACTCCATTTGTGATTATCCCCCGAGGTCCAGAGGGTTGGAGCCCATCTCCCTCTGTTGCAAGAGCAACCTTCCCACAAGCTGCCTGCTCACTGCCGTGACTACAATTGCTCCAGTATCTTCAACAGAATCTATGGATTCCACATGTTGAGGCCTCCTTGCTTCTAATTGCAGTATCAACAGCTGCTGCCGAATGAATCTACACCGTTTTGCTGACCTACCATGATATATACTTCCTCTGTGTCTGTATCGGCCAGCGCAACACAGCACCATAACGAGGCTGCTACCAGTTGCTAACCAACCACGCCTCTCATTGCACCAATCCCCTACGCTGTCAGGTGGAAGCCGGCCGACGGAATAACGCCAAGGAAAAAGACCCTATTTGCCCCTGAAGACTCAATTTGTGATCATCCCGTGCAGAGATCACACATTTCGCCTCGTCACCTGAACCTTGGACTCCATACCCACTAAGTTTGAGGAACTCAAGACTAGGCTTCCGATCCGCCTCACTACTGGCACCCTGTTACCGTGCCTGCTAAGTTTAAGGAACCTAAAACTAGGCTCCTTCTGCCCTGGCAATAAGACTGCCCATTGAGCGCGAGCCCCGCCTGGCTCCAATAGGACCCATAGTTCTCAAACTACAACCCCCCCACCCATGCCGAGTCACCCTTGCAGAGATGTTAACTCCCTGGCGCACCCTAACCCACCTGGGGTGTCCCAGTCACCAATCTCCTAACCCTCAAGGGAGCACTAATCAATGCACGCTCCTTGGTCGCCCATGTGCTTGACATAGCCGACCTCATTACAACTAACCAATTGAATTTCCTTACTATAACAGAAACTTGGCTAAACCCCTCGGCAGGCCCCTCCCTATCTGTAGCCATCCCAGACAACTATACAATCATCCGTTCAGACAGAAACATTGGAAAAAGGTGGTGGATTGGCCTTTATTGCCAAATCCAACCGCAACCCCAGAGAATTCCCAAACACAGGCTTCCCATCAGTAGAGCTCCTATCAGTGAAACCTCCGCTCTCTGATACTCGCACCCTCCTCTTTCACCTCATATATCGTCCACCATGTGTCATCGCCTCCTTCGAGGAAGACATCACCCACCTCCTAATCCAAAACACCAAACTGGGCTCATAAATCATCCTATTAGGTGACCTTAACTTAGGTCTTCATGATGCCAATGATACTAAGCCACTTTGCTAGAAAACACCATCACAGAAATTGGGTTTAAACAGCGTATTAACAAACCTACCCACTCCAAAGGTAGAACGCTCGACTGGCTGGCTGATGTTAACTGCTCCACCTCAATACTCAACAATGCACCTTGTGCTTGGTTGGATCACTACTTCATCACCTTTTCCATATTGACTGGCACCCACACTATCACACAGGCCGCCCTGGTCCCTCAGTCTTTGTCCAGAAACAAACCGAACATATGTCTATGAAAACCTTCTACCATTACTACAATCCATCACTGATCCTACCCACTATACAGACATGGACCCATCCTCGCTGGTTGACCTGTACAACAACACCAATTAACTAGCCTTAAATCAAATTTCACCTCTAAAACTAAGTAAAGGCTAAACCGGCTGTCCATTTAAATAAATCGTTTTCCACTGAACTAAAAGCACTTGGCAACGCTAAAAGAGCATCCAAAGCCAATTTGTAAAAATCCCCTTCAACGCTCATCAAGGAAAGTTTCTCTATAGCTCGGCTACCGACAGAGCAGCTATCACCAATACTAAAAGAGAGATCTATAACACCTGAATACAGAATGATAAATCTGGTGCTAAGGAGCTCTTCTCTATTTTAAGAGAACTGGAGTCGCATGTGCTGCCCTCTGAAGATTGCACTAAAGACAAAGCCTGGTGTGCCAACATCCAGAAAGCTCTATCCTACAAAATAGCCTTGCTTCAAAACAAAATTGAGACAAAAAAGAGCAGCATTGCTCCCAATGTTCACCCACCCAATCTGCCTTCCACACAGCTGCCATCTTGCCCGCCTTTCCACTTTTCTCCGGTAACTACGGAAGAAGTGACAAACATAATAGCAGGCCTCAAACCCTCTAACTGCCAGGGTGATATGTGCCCAGCACCAATCATTAAGGAAGGGGCAAAAGATCTAGCACCTTTCAACACCACCCTGATTAACTGCCTAGTACCCAAAAATCTTAAAGAGGCATGGGTCATGCCTCTCCTTAAAAAACCTATCCTAGACCCAAATTTACCGACAATTTACAGACCTATAACAACGGTCCCATTCTTCTTGAAGATATTAGATAGAGTAGCCTATCTACAAATTCAACAACACTTACAAGCTAATAACCTGCTTAGCTTGCAACAGTCTGGCTTAAGACCTAGTGATGGAACAGAATCAGCCCTTCGAGATTTAAAAATACAAATGGATGAAGCCAGAGATAAGGGTAATCTGGCCATCTTGCTTCTTCTGGATTTACCAGCTGCGTTCAACCTTGTCAACCATCAAATTCTGACCAAACATCTTTCCACCGCTGCAGCATTTTCACCTTATGCCACCATTTGGATGCAATCCTTCCTCTCTAATAGGACCACCAGAGTCTTTGCTCCTACTGCGGCTGCTGAGACAGTTCCCATCCATTGTGGAGTCCCTCAAGGTTCCTGTGTCTCACCAATGCTTTATAACATATGTACTAAGCTCCTTTTTGATTGTCTTGATAACCTGGGTGTTCACCTACACCAATTATGCAGATGACATCCAGGTCCTCATCACACTCACAGGTTGCTATGAAAGAGATTCCGAAAAACTAAACAAAATCTATCTTGAAATTCAGGCATGGACGGCCACACACAGCCTATACCTGAACGACAAGATGGAACTTCTGATTGTCGGCTCTCACATCTGTCAAAATAAACTCGTCCCCAGGTAAAAATCCTTTAACATTGATGGCAACATCATCAAAGTTGCCAAAGAGGTGAAAACCCTGGGTGTCTAGCTAGACTCCACCCTCTCTCTAAAAAAACAAGTAAACTCCACAGCCTCTACCACAGCATGTACTCACAAATTAATCAATGCCTGCAAACCCTTTTTATCTACAAACAGCTTCCGCATGCTAGCAAGGGTACGGATTTTATCCTGATTGGATTATTATAATACCCTATTTCTAGGCTCCACTGAACATAACCTGAATAGATTACAAGTTCTGCAGAATAATGGGCTTCACTGTGCCTTGAACATAGCACGCTCCTGTCACATCTCGTCCTTCAGACGAGATGCACTCTGCCTACCAGTATAGGATATAATTAATCTATGCACACTCGTCATTACTCACAAATGCCTTGCTAAAACAGCCCCCCAATACCTGACTGACAAATTCTCAAGACATTCCTCTGTCAGACCAATCAGACCATCCTACCTACACTGCCTCAATAGACCCAAGTTCAATCTAAAAACAGCCGGGGGCTCAAGCTAAGTGTTGGAACTCCCTCCTCAATGCCATCCAAGCTGAACCCTCTTTCTGGACCTTTAGATCTAGGGTGAAAACATGGCTCTTTGCCCAGCATCACTAGCACTGAATTTGTATACTCAGGTTGGTTCTACTGTACCTTTGCTTGCCACCTGATCCCTAGACTTGCATTATAACATATGCCAACTGCCATAAAATCTGCTACATTTCTAAATTGTGTGTGTATTCTTAACTCTATTGAGAGCTGACTTCATCTACTTTGGCTGTATCTTGTAAATTCTGCATGTATGTTTTTAATTCAAGTGGGAGATGACGTGTATCTGTATTTCAGCTCTATTCTTGTAAATTGTTTATGTATGTTTATTTCAATTGCGAATTGACTTGTATCTGTAACTCTGTACCCATGCTAAAGTGCCTAGATACCTGAGGGTTAAGTGCGCTATAGAAATAAATAAACTAAACTAAAGTAAACTAAATTCAGGTAATAAACTTTGAAGTCATATAAATGTTTTAATGGGGATTTCCCTCGGTTATGTCCACTAGGATTATCTGTTGGCATGGGAGAGAGAGTTCACACATGGGAGGCGGTCACCACCATGGAATCCATGATGGATTAATGACACTGCTCGCCTTCTCACCTCTCATACTGTCCTCTTCACTATACGCTGGGGCCGCATATTTATGTTTGAAATAGCCTGCAGTAGCCTTTAATTGATATAATCCATGAACAATTGGTGACAGGTCACTTGTTTGAGGAGGAGGATGGGGAGGAGCCATGGGCTCTTTGCCCCTTTCATCGTGTGGATTAACCATCCATTATTTTTTATTCTGCTCCGCGTCCCCTCTCTCGTCAAATATTTTCCACAGTTCCACAGTTCTAATATACTTAACCTATTCTGTAATTGATTTACCTTGTTGGTGGCGTGTAAATATGTGCACATATGTGGCAGCACCAATTTCGAATGAGTGCCGTCTTGTGGCCGTGGCATAAACATTTTGCCAGTTGTATTTTTAACGCACTCAACGTGGTACTTAAGCATCTTGGTTTTGTATCTGGGTAGTGTCTTGCATACGTGAACCATAAGGGTGTCCGTAATGCTAACAATATAAAACACAACTTAGCTATGATCAATGAATTCTGCTTCCACCGTTGCTCACCTTCTTTCCGCTACTTTTCAAACCCCCCCTCAATGTTGCCACACCCACTTCTCTCTCTGAGACCAAATCCTCAATAACCCACAATCCTTCTTCTGAGCAGCAACACAAATGCCACTCACACTCCGGACCCCTTTACCTGGTCCAAAACACCAGTTCACTTCTCCTACCAAAACAAAGAAAAACCACCTCTACAATTCTATATAATCCCACAACACAAGACTCACACCAGCAAACAGTGATACAAATCAAAATATGTCCATCTTCCCATATAAACCGGGATTCCTCTCTTTATCTCTGCCCCATGAAAAGTCTGATCACGTGATCTTTCTCAACCGTTGTCAAAGGTATACACTCCATTAATATTTTGACATCTGATAAATCACCAATGCAAACAAATCCTGGCCCCCTAGTTTTAACGTGCACCATTCAAACTCACATTCACAGATCCTCTGAGATTCTTTGGCTTTAAGTCTCCTCTAGCTGCCTGCTCCCCTCCACGCCCAGCAGGGTGGCCTGCAGGGACCGGGCAGGGCTCTTCCATCAAATGGGGGTACCTGCTGACCCTTCTTGTCTAATGTGCCCTTATCTCAGCTCACCACAGACCTCCCTGTCTACCCGAGGGGACGCGACAGGGAGCCCTTGTTTCTCCAGAAGGTTCAAGAGAACCATCCTCTGCTACCACATGTTAAGGAGGTGCCAAGGATCACATAATTAGTCAGGAAAAATGCTCAATGATGAAGGACTCAGTTGCATGTCAAAACCCAGCTTTATTCAAACAACGAATGTAAGACGGGACAATATACAAACATTTCCTCTCGTAGATCTCTTATTCAAGATGATTACAAGCTAGTTTTGTTACACAATTACATAAAAAATGATGTCACATTACATTATCAATTTGCAAAAGCCACGGGGGATTATGTTTGGATAGTATGTTAAGCGACATGTAGAACATTTAGGGTTTAGTCACTTAATTGGTGGATACCTCCTGGACCCATCCTACCTACAGATAACATTTCTAATACATCACTATAGGGTTAATTGATAGGTTGGCGCTACCCATCATGGGAGGTTTGGCATGGGGATTTCTTATTGGTTGGCATCTAGCCTACCAACCTTGGGCAGTTTGATAAGAAGTTAAGATACGAGTGAGACACAAGTGGGGAAGAGACTTCTCTGGTCTGCCATATTTCCAATTAAGAATACCCCTAATCATCCCGAAGTGTGTGTTTTCTGAGGCCTTGCGTCCTGTGCTCATTCTGAGACATGCGATTATCAACAGGATTTGTATATCACCAGTGGAAGTGTCTGCCAGAAATAACCATAACCTGGTGTTACCTAAAGAGGATTTGGATAGGAAGATTATTTGTAAATTATGAAATCAAAATGGTATTCCTGGTGCTTACAAGAAGAGAAAAATTGTGTGGAGACAGATTCAGAGAAATAGGTTTTGCTCAAGTGTCATGTGGCCATGATTGACTAAATGCTCAAATAATGGCTATGCCATTACTGTATGCTAGAATTGCAGATGAGACTGTGCCAGTAATGCATACAGGGGATTTGGTTTCCATTGTCCAGGAGAAACTGAAAATTATTTGTTTTGAATGTTTTGTGCCCAGTGAACACCAACTCCACAAGAAATGTGTGTCAGTGCTTCCTATTTAGTGCTCAAATTGTATAATCTAAGTCAGAATCCATAACCTGTAGTTTCCCTTCTCCTCATTGTTGACACTCCTACATCGTCCATTCCTAATCCTGTAATTAGCCACTACCAATAGTCCTTTTAGTGCCAAGATGTATTTCCTGCTGAAAAACAACTCTGCAAGCCAACTACATACATACATGCAAACACCCATATTCTATGCAACCACTATCACCGTATTGTCTTCTCCTCAACATTGTCAGGCCCACCACCCAGTCTTAACACAGACAGAGGTGCCCCACTATGCTTACCCCTGTCGTAACTACACATAGCTAATGGCAGTGACATTCCTGATAATCCTGAGATGCTTATCTTCTGTGCAGCTAGGATGGGCACAACTGGAGAATTCATTTCAGGCAGGCCCATATTGTATCACCCAAGTATTCACTCCCTCAACATGTAGAGTATGTACGGTATGCCCAAAAAACATTGAAATATTGACAGGCCGATTCATGGAATAATTAGCGCGGCGCAAGTGGGCAAAAACGTGCGAATCGCAGTGGAATAGCGAAAATCGCAGTGCAAGTGCGAAAATGCCACGAAAAGCAGCGCACATCGATTCATGGAAGTCCGTGCGCGAGAAAACCAGCGGATGTGCGATAAAAAAGTGCGCGGCGCACGTTGGCGCACAGGCCATCTAACAGCGTGCGCCAGGTCACAGCGAAAATCGCACAGGCCAGAGCGAAAATCGCACATAGCGTGGCGCACGCAACAAAAGTAGGCGTAACACGGGCGTAACACTCGGAATGGGGAACAACTTGCCAAAACGTGGGCGTCACGGGGGAAGTACAGGGCACAAGTGCGCGGAACGCCCACACACTAGCCTACAACACGTATTCATGGAATAGAATAGGGCAAAAAAGCGCACGCTCAAACCAGCGCACAGGCACAAACACGACCGCCACAAGAAAGCAGGCGGTAGCGTCTCTGCGGCTGTAAGAAATGTGCGCCAAAAGGTGCGCCAACAAATAGCACCTATATACTGCCATGATGAATGTCCTATACTGTGGCCCTCCAGGACAAATGACGTGCAAAGGGGTACCCACAAACACGGACCCGCTGACAAAAAATACGTGTGCGTGTATACCGGGGTGCGCGGGAAGTGTCACACGCGATTTGGCCGGGTACGTGGATTTCAGGGGTGCGCGGGAAGTTCCACACGCAAATGGGCCAGTGCGAGCAGGGTACGTGTATTACATGGGTGCGCGGGAAGTTCCACACGCGATTCCATCAGGGTACGTGTATTTCAGGGGTGCGCGGGAAGTTACACACGCGATAGTGCCAGTGCGAGCAGGGTACGTGTATTTCAGGGGTGCGCGGGAAGTACCACACGCGATTGGCCCAGTGCGAGCAGGGTAAGTGTATTTCAGGGGTGCGCGGGAAGTTCCACACGCGAATTCTGCAGGGTACGTGCATTTCAGGGGTGCGCGGGAAGTTCGACACGCGAATGGGCCAGTGCGAGCAGGGTACGTGTATTACATGGGTGCGCGGGAAGTTCCACACGCGATTCCATCAGGGTACGTGTATTTCAGGGGTGCGCGGGAAGTTACACACGCGAATTCTGCAGGGTACGTGCATTTCAGGGGTGCGCGGGAAGTTCCACACGCGAATGGGCCAGTGCGAGCAGGGTACGTGTATTACATGGGTGCGCGGGAAGTTCCACACGCGATTCCATCAGGGTACGTGTATTTCAGGGGTGCGCGGGAAGTTACACACGCGATAGTCCCAGTGCGAGCAGGGTACGTGTATTTCAGGGGTGCGCGGGAAGTTCCACACGCGAATGGGCCAGTGCGAGCAGGGTACGTGTATTACATGGGTGCGCGGGAAGGTTCACACGCGATTCCATCAGGGTACGTGTATTTCAGGGGTGCGCGGGAAGTTACACACGCGATAGTCCCAGTGCGAGCAGGGTACGTGTATTTCAGGGGTGCGCGGGAAGTTCCACACGCGATTGGCCCAGTGCGAGCAGGGTACGTGTATTTCAGGGGTGCGCGGGAAGTTCCACACGCAAATTCTGCAGGGTACGTGCATTTCAGGGGTGCGCGGGAAGTGCCACACGCGATAGTCCCAGTGCGAGCAGGGTACGTGTGTTTCAGGGGTGCGCGGGAAGTTCCACTCCGCGATTGGCCCAGTGCGAGCAGGGTACGTGTATTTCAGGGGTGCGCGGGAAGTTCCACACGCGAATTCTGCAGGGTACGTGCATATCAGGGGTGCGCGGGAAGTTCCACACGCGAATGGGCCAGTGCGAGCAGGGTACGTGTATTACATGGGTGCGCGGGAAGTTCCACACGCGATTCCATCAGGGTACGTGTATTTCAGGGGTTCTGGGGAGTACTACACGTGAATTGGCCTTGTGGGTCCTCCCAGGTGTACGCTCCACAACCTCCACGGCCCCTGCAGGCAGCCCACACCACGGGGGACTACCCTGCACCCCTGCTCATGTCCCGCAGGCAGCCCATCCACCATGGGCATGCCCCCAGCCAACCCACATGTCACCTTGCACTACTGATCAACAATGCATGTCTCCCACCACCCCCACCCCCCAGCCGTGCAGGGGCAGCCTCCAACAGGCCCCCACTCATGTCTCCCACCACCCCCACCCCCCAGCAGTGCAGGGGCAGCCTCCAGCAGGCCCCCACCCATGTGTCCCACCACCCCCACCCCCCAGCCACCAGGGGCAGCCTCCACCAGGCCCCCACTCATGTCTCCCACCACCCCCACCCCCCTGCCACCATGGCCAGCCTCCACCAAGCCCCCACTCATGTGTCCCACCACCCCCACCCCCCTGCCACCATGGGCAGCCTCCACCAGGCCCCCACTCATGTGCCCCACCACACCCACCCCCCAGCCACCAGGGGCAGCCTCCAGCAGGCCCCCACTCATGTCTCCCACCACCCCCACCCCCCAGCCACCAGGGGCAGCCTCCACCAGGCACCCACTCAAGTCTCCCACCACCCCCACCCCCCAGCAGTGCAGGGGCAGCCTCCAGCAGGCCCCCACTCATGTCTCCCACCACCCCCACCCCCCAGCAGTGCAGGGGCAGCCTCCAGCAGGCCCCCACCCATGTCTCCCACCACCCCCACCCCCCAGCAGTGCAAGGGCAGCCTCCACCAGGCCCCCACTCATGTCTCCCACCACCCCCACCCCCCAGCCACCAGGGGCAGCCTCCAGCAGGCCCCCACTCATGTCTCCCACCACCCCCACCCCCCAGCAGTGCAGGGGCAGCCTCCAGCAGGCCCCCACTCATGTCTACCACCACCCCCACCCCCCAGCAGTGCAGGGGCAGCCTCCAGCAGGCCCCCACCCATGTCTCCCACCACCCCCACCCCCCAGCAGTGCAGGGGCAGCCTCCACCAGGCCCCCACTCATGTCTCCCACCACCCCCACCCCCCAGCCACCAGGGGCAGCCTCCAGCAGGCCCCCACTCATGTCTCCCACCACCCCCACCCCCCGGCAGTGCAGGGTAAGCCTCCAGCAGGCCCCCACTCATGTCGCCCACCACCCCCACCCCCCTGCCACCATGGGCAGCCTCCAACAGGCCCCCATTCATGTGTCCCACCACCCCCACCCCCCAGCCACCAGGGGCAGCCTCCAGCAGGCCCCCACTCATGTCTCCCACCACCCCTACCCCCCAGCCACCAGGGGCAGCCTCCACCAGGCACCCACTCATGTCTCCCACCACCCCCACCTCCCAGCAGTGCAGGGGCAGCCTCCAGCAGGCCCCCACTCATGTCTCCCACCACCCCCACCCCCCAGCAGTGCAGGGGCAGCCTCCAGCAGGCCCCCACCCATGTCTCCCACCACCCCCACCCCCCAGCAGTGCAGGGGCAGCCTCCACCAGGCCCCCACTCATGTCTCCCACTATCCCCAACCCCCGGCCACCAGGGGCAGCCTCCAGCAGGCCCCCACTCATGTCTCCCACCACCCCCACCCCCCAGCAGTGCAGGGGCAGCCTCCAGCAGGCCCCCACTCATGTCTCCCACCACCCCCACCCCCCAGCAGTGCAGGGGCAGCCTCCAGCAGGCCCCCACCCATGTCTCCCACCACCCCCACCCCCCAGCAGTGCAGGGGCAGCCTCCACTAGGCCCCCACTCATGTCTCCCACCACCCCCACCCCCCAGCCACCAGGGGCAGCCTCCAGCAGGCCCCCACTCATGTCTCCCACCACCCCCACCCCCCAGCAGTGCAGGGGCAGCCTCCAGCAGGCCCCCACTCATGTCTACCACCACCCCCACCCCCCAGCCACCAGGGGCAGCCTCCACCAGGCCCCCACTCATGTGTCCCACCACCCCCAGCCACCAGGGGCAGCCTCCAGCAGGCCCCCACTCATGTCTCCCACCACCCCCACCCCCCAGCAGTGCAGGGGCAGCCTCCAGCAGGCCCCCACCCATGTCTCCCACCACCCCCACCCCCCAGCAGTGCAGGGGCAGCCTCCACCAGGCCCCCACTCATGTCAAACCCCCACCACCCCCACCCCCCAGCCACCAGGGGCAGCCACCAGCAGGCCCCCACTCATGTCTCCCACCACCCCACCCCCCAGCAGTGCAGGGGCAGACTCCAGCAGGCCCCCACTCATGTCTACCACCACCCCCACCCCCCAGCCACCAGGGGCAACCTCCACCAGGCCCCCACTCATGTGTCCCACCACCCCCACCCCCCAGCAGTGCAGGGGCAGCCTCCACCAGGCCCCCACTCATGTCTCCCACCACCCCCACCCCCCAGCCACCAGGGGCAGCCTCCAGCAGGCCCCCACTCATGTCTCCCACCACCCCCACCCCCCAGCAGTGCAGGGGCAGCCTCCAGCAGGCCCCCACCCATGTCTCCCACCACCCCCACCCCCCAGCAGTGCAGGGGCAGCCTCCACCAGGCCCCCACTCATGTCTCCCACCACCCCCACCCCCCAGCCACCAGGGGCAGCCTCCAGCAGGCCCCCACTCATGTCTCCCACCACCCCCACCCCCCAGCAGTGCAGGGGCAGCCTCCACCAGGTGCTCACAATCCCCAATCATGTGCGTAATGGACAGCCTCCACATCCAAAAAGCCCTACCAAGTAACCCATTCACCCACATGGAAATGGAAATCACATGTTACACCCCCAATGTTCATGAAGCTAATGAACCCATGTCCGTCACACACAATGGTTGCAATATAATGGGAAAACACACAACATGACATGCATGAAACCAATGAGATGATACCACACAGTGAAGTATGCTAACAAAATTGTATTAAAAAAAATTAAGAATGCAAAAGAAAGAAAACTAACTACAATGTGAATGAGAACAAAAAACATGCATGTCCGTATAAAAAACTACCAAGGGTCCATGAGCCCAACTGAACAAAGGAAACCTACTAAAAATCAACTATATACAAAAAGTGGAGCAGTGTCCGTCGACTCCAAATCATAATTCGAAAGAAAGGAAACCTAAAACTAAATAACTATATACGAAGGCGGCGGGCTAGTCCAGCGGCTCACTCCGTGGTGTCCCGGGCCAGGGCATCATCGAACTCCTGTTCGATGTCCCGGAGGCGGTCCAGTTCCATGGCCCCGAGGGTCTGCAGGGACGACGCTGTGTCCTCTTCCAACCCCCTGCGGATTGCCTCGAGGCACTCGGCCCGCCTCAGGGCCCTCCGCATGGAGTTCTATGCCCTGACCATTGTGAGCCGCGCCTCTTCCGCCCGCCGCCGCTCCGCACCTATGGCGTGGCCCAACCGCTGCCACACGGAAGACACTCTCTGTCCTGGGTCCCCCTGCCCTCCGGCCGATGGCCGCCCCTCCGATGTCGAAAGCCCCGAGCCTTCATGGCTCCCAACATGTTGCTGCTGCTGCTGCTCTGCCTCTGCCCGTGCACTGCCTCCTGCTGCCTGCACATCCTCCGCCGGCTGGGGTGCACTTGTTGATGTGGCCACCCCTGCTGGACCTCCGACTCCCGACTGTGGCAGGGATGCCTCCTCCACCAGCCTGGCCGCACCGTCAGAGGCAGCTCCACAGGGCACCCAGGTGACTGATGGGTGGGAAGATGGCACAGAGGACGACTGGCGCGTAGGGGGTCCAGTTGAGGAGGGGGTCGGAGCAAGCCCCATCAGACGGAGGAATCCAGCCTGGGTGACCTGTCCCAGCAGGCTGACGTGGTCAACGAGCCATTTGAGATGACGTGCAGTCTCTCCATGAAAAGACTGCAGGTCACCTCGCATGGCCCGTTGACGCAACGCCACACCAGCGAGGACAGGCTCAACCCGGACCTGGATGGCCACGTCCGCAGGCAGAGGAAGGCCAGTTGACGTCAGCTCATCCCCTGCCTGAAAACGGGTCTGGACGTAGGCATCCCTGCTGGTGCAAGATGATGCAGGGACAGGATCGGGGACAGGATTGCACACAGGCACCTCCGCGGCCGCCTGTGCTGCCTCCTGTCCCTGGTCCTGCACTGCACCACTAGCACCAGTGGGATCCCCACCTCCAGACCCCGTCTCTGGTGCTTGCGCGGCCCCCTCCTCCACCAAACCCCCCACCAACCTGGATGACTCCGTGCCATCTTCCCCTGTTGGGCCCTGTGGGGTCCCAGCTGCCCCTTCTGCTGCCGAGGAGTCCAACTGCAACCTCCGCCTCTTGGACCTCCCCCCAGCAGCTGCGGCCTGGGACGCGGCACCGGACTCCTCACTCCCCGACGAGATGACAACACGGGAGGGGAGCCGGGACTTGCGTCTCCGGCTGGCGGTCGGATCCCCGCCGCTGTGCTCCACAGCACCTTCTCCGCCCTCTTCATCAGTTGACGCTGCAGACAGGGAGAAACAAAACACAGGCATCAGGGCACTGTGCAATGGACACATACACGCATGACAGTTGCACATGAGTGGCATTGGCAAACCTCAGACATGTCATCACAATCCCCAACACACATGTCATTGCAACTGGCACACATGAGCCATACCACAGCCATTTTGCAACTGCCACCACCATCCCTACACATACAACAGCATCAGCAGCCAAAGGGGAGCCAGACATCACATGCAACACAGGAAGTGCACCACACATGTACACACACCACCACACTTGCATGCATGTCTACACCTCTGCCAAGTGTCGCACTGTTCAGACGGGCATCCATGTCACATCTGCCAATCAGGCTTCCACATACCGCTGTCACATGCATCCATGTAGCATCACTGTTGCACCCTTGACAAATACACACACATGCACATGTACACAGTGCTCATACATGCAGCCGAAAACAACATACATGCCTGACATCACGGACATGTCTACTTACATACACATTCATCCAAACATGTGTGCACGCACAACTGCATTTGCCATGCAAGCCCACACACACAAGCACCATCCATGTCTCACACATTACAGCCCTCGCATGTGTCAGCCCCACGGCCCTGTACACCCCCACCCATACTCGACCCCATACAAACAGATGTGCAACCGGCACAATGGCGAATGATCACCACACGCCCTGCTCACAACCAGGATGCATGTACACTCACCGCTCGACTCCAGACGGGTCTGCTTCTCTAGGACCTGGACGTGGAGCGCTGGGGATATGCGTTCCAGGACCCCCATCTGTTCTTCCGACAAGTGGCCCCGGCGCCCCTTGCCATCCGCTGCCTTCAAGAGGCGCCGGGCCTTGTTCAGGGTCCTGGACCTGAAGTCCTCCCAGCGCTTCCTGACATGTTGTAAGTCCCGGACTGCCACCCCCTCCGCGTTGATGGCAGTCACGATGTCAGTCCAGATCCGAGTCCGTCCTTCCTTGTCGGCGCGGGAACTTCCAAAGAGGGCATCATACTGCCCCAGGACTTGCTCCACCAGGACACCAACTTCGGTGGCACTGAAGCTGGTGCCCCTCTGCCTCTCTGGCCGGGGGTTGTCAGTGGTCACAGATGGTGTATGCCCCGACATGACAACCCCAGAGGCAGGAGTGTGTGGGCAACTGGGTCCTGGGGCTGGGCTGTGGAGCGATGGAATTCCAGTCGGGAGTCTTCGGTTCCAGCAGGGGTGGTCACAGCAACAGCACCCCTGGCTGATGTGCAGGCAGCAAATGGCAGTGCACGTGGCCAGCAGGCAGTCAGGCAGCAGCAGATGGCAGGTGGGAGCGTGCTCGGGGCTCTGGGGGGCAGTAGTTCGGCCTTCTGGGCAGGAGCGTGGTCTTCCGTGTGCTTACGCGTGGCCAGCTTGGTACGGAGTGATTTGGCACGTGAAAATCCTGCACGTCAGCGTGAAAACCGAGGAAAGGCCCTTAGCGCGTAAGCGCGTCAGCACGCATACGCAAATCCATTGGAAGAAAGGCCCTCAGCGCGTAAGCGCGTCTGTGACGTGACCCGCACGGGTGTTTCCCACACACCACGTGATGACAGAGCACACGTGGAAAGACTGCACGTCAGAGTCTCATCGCGTGTAATTGGACAGCACGTCAGAGTCTCATCGCGTGTAATTGGACAAAAGTGCGTGTACACGCGATTGGCCTATGTACGTGTATATCAGGTGTGCGCGGACACTTACACACGCAAGTACGTCAGCGCACCTGTATCCCGGTGTGTGCGCCAATTTCCACACGCTATTGTACTGGCCACTGGATTGGAGGGGTGCGCGGGTCACACGCTCGCCTACAACACGCGCAACGCATTAATTTGCGCGCTAACAAAATAATTAGCTCAGACCCAGGATGAACATACCGTTCCTAGCAGCAGTGGGTGTGGCCTACCAAAGGAGGAGGAGGAGGATAGTCAGGGCCAGAATATTCACACCCAGAACCAGCCTTTTCGGGATGCCTGATGACCAGGTGCATGGGAGGTACAGGTTTCCACCACACATCATACTGGACCTGGTGAGTGAGTGGGAGGACGACCTCACATCACCCACCCTGTGCTCCCAAGCACTCAGCCCCCTGGAGAAGGTCCTCAATGTACTGCACTTCTTAGCCACTGGATCATTTCAGCGGACAAGTGCCATTGTGGGTGGTGTATCACAGGCCACCCAGTCACGCTGCCTACACCAGGTCTTGAACATCATCACTGCACGCCCATCAGTCCGCAGGCACATATACCTGCTCAGAACCCCTGCAGAAAGGCATGCTGCCGCCCTGGATTTCTACGCTGTGGCACGATTCCCCAAAGTGCTAGGTGCCATTGACTGCACCCATGTGGCTCTACGTCCCCCCAGGGCATGTGAGCACATCTATAGGAACCGCAAGCACTGGCATTCCATCAACGTGCAGGTAGTATGTAATGCCAAGGGAATCATCACCTCACTATATGCCAACTATCCTGGGTCAACCCACGACAGCTTCATTTACCGAATGTCCACCCTAAGCCGGGACCTAGAAGCTGGCCGGCATGGCGATACATGGCTGCTTGGTGAGTATGAATGCCACTGCACATGCATGCATGTCAGATACTGAGCAAGGTCACAACCCCACCAATGATACCAATCACCACCTCCACAGGGGACAGTGCCTACCCTCTCAGCCCCCACATGATGACGCCAATTCGGAACCCCACCACGCCACCCCAGGTAAGATATAACGCAGCCCACATTACAACCCGGGGCATAGTGGAGCGCACATTTGGAGTGCTGAAGTCACGCTTTCGCTCCCTTTACCGTTCTGGCGGGCAGCTGTTGTACGCTCCCCCAGTAGTGTGCAGGATCATAGTGGCAGCATGTGTCCTGCACAACGTTGCAACACGCCGGGGCCTGGCCGTGGACATGGTGGTGCCCCCCCATCCCCAACCACATGCACAGCCGCTGCGCATGGGAGGGGAAAGGGCACGGGGGGAGGCAGCCCGTACACAGCTAGTGGCTAATTACTTCACATAGAAATCACACCCCTGTGGAGTGCACACTGCCCTGGCACATTCCGTCTGACAATCAATGATGACTCAACCTGACACTGATCCTGAATGTCTGGAGAAAGAACCGTGAAAACCATATCAGCCTGAGATTGTTCACCTGGAAGTGTCACAATGTGTGCATCCCTACCCACACTGACACCACCAATGCAGTTTTGTGAAGTTACACATTCAAGCAGCTGAAATGAATACCCACTTGCAAAATGCAACAAGAGGACAGTGCCATGTCAGCCAACCCAACCCCAGCACCGCCACACGACACACCGTGCCATGTCATGCTATTTGCACGTAAACAAAGTAATCCCCACAACATGACACTAGTGTCACAATGTACAGTGTCCCTATTAGAAACTTGCAACACCTGAAATGCTCACAGTAATGCCGGACCAACAACAAACTTGAGCACGTACTACCATTAACATGACATCACTAATGTATAATATTAGTAGTCTCACCACCTGGAAATGCCTGCACTCCCACCACTACCAACTGTGCAGTGTTGGCGCCTGTAGAGTTGTAGGTGCACTGCTGCCAACATGGACCACATCTCCAGACTAGAGGTCCTTGTGTAGACATGAGGAAGGGACCTGCAAATTGGGAGGTAGACACAGAAGATGAGTTACACATCAATGCAACATGCAGTGTACAACACAACAGCAATATGCACTAGGAATGTATACACAGTATTGACTACAGACTGCCCACACAGCTCATGGGAGTCCAACGTCACTGTGTAATTCACTGTCACTTGGGCACACCCTTTGCAAGCCCATGGAAACGGGAAGCAGGAGGGGTGTGTGTGACTCAAACCCAAGCATCTGAACCAAATACATTACAAGCCTGCATGTGCCCAGCCACAATGCAGCGTATGCCCACAGGAACCACGGAAGCCAACAAATCGTCCCAAAAAAATTGGGAATAAAAGAAAAAAAAATAAAAAAAAATAAATAAAAATCATAAATGGCCATTGAAGGGCCCGGGGGGGTTGGGGAGGCCACCCAGGAGGTCCGAGGACAGGATGCACACCAGAACCCACCTGCGTGGATCCTGGGAAAAAAAAACACCTCCATGGGCTCATGGCCCACACGACTACCCTATTGTGGGAGTATCACTGCTGTCGCTATTATCACCCTGTGCAGCTGCATCCGGAGGTGGTTGCACTATGGGAGGCAGCCCACGCAAGGCCCTAGTCTGCTCCTCCATGGCTGCAAGCATGCGGGTGTGGTAGGTCTGGTTCTGGAGGATGAGTGTGCGGAGGTCCCCATGCAACAACTCACGGGATGCCCGGACCTCCGCCCTCGTTGCCTGCATCTCAGCTGAGAGCGTACGGGTGAGACGCTCCAGCTGCTGTTCTGTCCTTTGGTGTGTAGAAGCCTCAAGCTCAACAAGAGTCGTCCTGAGGTGAAGGAGCTCCTGCCTCAGGGCTTCCCTGTGGCCCTGGGACTCAATGGAGATGGCCTCCTGCAGAGTCGCCAGTGCCGCCCGCCTGTCCCTGTTGGACCCCAACATGTCCTCCCTGTGTGACTGGCAGATGGTGTCGGTTGCCTGCTCTAGTCGCTCCATCAGCCTTTCAGGGGGGACAATGGAAGTGGCCACCCTATCCATGGCCTGAGCCATCATCTCGGATGATGCTGCCTGTTGGGTTGCCATACCGTAAATGGATTGCTCCCATGCAGTATTGCCAGGTGCCGTACGGCCACCACGTCGGCGGGCACCACACCTGTCTGGGGCAAGGCGAACTGCGCCTTGCTGTGCCGACACTGCCTGAGGCTGCAGGACTGCATTCCCCCTCTGATCTGCTGGCCCAGGAACAGGATCAAATGTCGCGGAGTGGGACCCTGCATCCGTAACCACCAAAGGCGTAGCTGCCAACACTGACATCCCCATTGAGGGTTCTGACCCTGGTGCAGGTGGGTGAGACAGAACAGAATCCCTCCCTGGAACACTCACCTGCGACGGCACGTAGGTCTCATCCGAATCAACACCTGAGTACAGCTCGGGGGGAGGTGCAGCCAGAGACACCCCTTGAGAGCAGGACCTGCAGCACTTGTGGGTTCTCACCCACCACCACACCACGTCCCTCCCTGGTGGTTGGTCGGCCCTCGGGCCCCTCCTGGGTCAGCACCATCTCCACAACCCCAGCAGTATCAGGTGCGTCTTCCCCTGCAAAGACATAAAAACAAAGAAATGGAAACAGGCATTAGCACCATGGCACACAATGAGGGCTGAGAAGCAAGAGAAACAGTACTTGTTTGACACATGTCCAAGATGACTAAAACCCTCCCATGCATGCACCCTCACTGCATATGAAGGGCAGGCAAATGGCACACACTGATGACACCAAGATTGAAGATGAACACATTTTCTCCATGCTGCCTGGCAGTGGCATCAGACATTGGCCTGTGATTGGCAGGTGAAACACACATGCCATCACACAGATGGCATGTACCATTGCTATTGAGTGAAGATGGAGAGGAGGGCAACACCTATGCATACTGTCCAGTTCCCGCATGTAATAGCTTTTCTAATTCTAACAGGTCAGATTCTTCACCTGGAGCTGCCAGTCCGAAATGGTGCAATTGCACAGGGACATGTTTGAACAAATGATATCCAGGTAACAAAGTCACTCAACTTTACCATAGCCATGTCAGACATGTGACTAGAGGACTGCGACATGCTTAGTAAAAGTGGTGGAATGGAAAATATCTGACTAAATGAACAGTGCTAAATTTTGCAACAATGTTGTGGCAAGGTGACACTTCAAGGGCAACTGGCGTGCAGTTGGACTACATGTCTACTGTTGGCAGAAGGGATACAGCTATGGCCAAATGCAGCTGCGCAGGATGTATTGCATGAAGCACATGGATGACCCATACGACTCAGGCGCACACACTCTCACCTGGCACACAAACAGAAGCCCTCACACACACCATGCACATGGATGACACACACATGCATGTGCACTCACCGGACAATGCCTCGTAATCAGGGAGATCTCCCACGCCTTGGATCTGTTCCTCCGTGACGTAGGTCCCAGCGACTGACTCATGTGGAGTGAGTTCCATGTCTACTACTGGAGACCCACCTCCAGTCACTAGAGTTGCGGCATGACTTGAGGCCAGCTTACTCTTTGCCCTGCGCTTTAGGTCATTCCAGCGCTTATAGCAATCATTGGCTGTGCGCCTCACGATTCCAAGGGCACTTACGATGTCCGCAACGGTCTACCAGTGTGCCTGGCGTTGTGCAGGTGTGGTCTTGGATCCTGCAACAATGACCATCTCGTTGTCATGTGCGGACACATACTCGACAAGTGCATTCAGTTCGTCATCCGTGAAGCTGGGCTTCCTGGACGGGCCGGACTGTGTAGCCGTGTCTGGGGCATCAGCCTGTGCCGGACGAGCACTCTTCCTCTTCCGCTTGGAAGGTGGTGGTAATCATGAGTGTCCTGCGCCGCTCTGGACACTAGGGGCAGGAGCCCTGGTGGACTCTGTATTAGGAGTGTGGGATTGCACACTCAGCATGGGAGTTGGTGCAGGCATTGGCTCTAGTGTGATGGCGTCAGGGGGAATATCAGCAGCATGGACTAGGACCGACACTGTCCTGGCTGGGTGTGTGAGGGCTGTGGTGGATGGAGCCGCAGCTGCCCCTGCAGCCTCTCCGCCCTGCCTACTTGGTGCAGCAGATGACCTTGCTGCCCCAGATGCACGTGGCATGGTGACATCAACGTGCACCAGCGCACGTGTCATAGGCCTGCTGACCTGGAAGTCAGCCATGGAGTCAGCCAGGTCTGGTGCCACAATGGGCTGGTCCAACAAGGGCTGAGCATGGATGGTGTCAGCCACATCAGTCTCAACGGGAGGGGGGGGGATTATGGGTGCCCTTGACTGGTCCTCCACACATGCGGGGACAGGCTCACCCTGCAAGTAACGACCATGTCCCCTACCGGATCCACCACGGCCACCACTTGTGGCTCTTCCACCTTTGCCACCCTTACGGAATCCTTGCCTCCCAACCATGGCACTGATGTTGATGTGCGTATGGGAGTGGCTGTCAAATATTGTCCTGGGCAATTGGGGGTCAAAGGGGTTGGGTACCAGATGGTAATTGTACCCTAGTGCTCTTGCAAGGCTGATTGTAACCCCTGGGGAAAGATGACGGGTCACGCTACGCACAGGAGCCCCAAAAAAGGGAGATGACGTGCACGCAACCCCTCCTAGTCCACGTGTGCAGAAAGAAAAACCTGCACTACGCTGTGGCACCCAGTAACACAAGAATGAACGTATGCGTGTCACACGCAGCCTAGAATGACCTCTGAAGGGGTAGGCTACACACGGGGCAAGCACAGATGTTAGATACGTGCGTGACTCACTGTCTGCCAGGTAAAAGAGCGTGAAAAAGGAGCGCGTTTGGTTGGCAACACCCCCGCCAAAAGAAGATTTGTACGCTGTCTGAGGAGACAGGACAACAGTAGAAGGGAACACTGTTTGAGGGAACAGGCCCAGGTAAAGCAGTAAAAGAGAAAAAAGAGAAAAATCTGTCAGAGGTAACAGGGAATACGAACTTGAAACGCCGTGAAGTAAATCGCGTGTGAACCGACAAGAAGTACAGAATTCACCCACTCGCTCTCCACGAAAAGCACGTACAAGGAAATGGTGTTCTACACGTACCTTTTATACAGGCCCACACGTCCAACGTCACTTACGCGGCGTGTACGCGCTAGGGCCATTTCCACCAATTACACGCTTTGTGACTTATGCGTGTACGGCCATTTCCACCAATTACACGCTTTGTGACTTATGCGTGTACGGCCATTTCCACCAATTACACGCTTTGTGACTTCTGCGTGTACGCCCATTTCCACCAATTACACGCTTTGTCACTTCTGCGTGTACGGCCATTTCCACCAATCACACGTGATGAGACTCTGACGTGCAGTCTTTCCACGTGCGCTCTGTCATCACGTGCTGTGTGGGAAACACCCGTGCGGGTCACGTCACAGACGCGCTTACGCGCTGAGGGCCTTTGGTCCAATAGAATCACGTATGCGTGCTGACGCGCTTACGCGCTAAGGGCCTTTCCTCGGTTTTCACGCTGACGTGCAGGATTTTCACGTGCCAAATCACTCCGTACCAAGCTGGCCACGCGTAAGCACACGGAAGACCACGCTCCTGTCCAGAAGGCCGAACTACTGCCCCCCAGAACCCCGAGCACGCTCCCACCTGCTATCTGCTGCTGCCTGACTGCCTGCTGCCCACGTGCACTGCCATTTGCTGCCTGCACATCAGCCAGGGGTGCTGTTGCTGTGACCACCCCTGCTGGAACCGAAGACTCCCGACTGGAATTCCATCACTCCACAGCCCAGCCCCAGGACCCAGTTGCCCACCCACTCCTGCCTCTGGGGTTGTCATGTCGGGGCAAACACCATCTGTGACCACTGACAACCCCCGGCCAGAGAGGCAGAGGGGCACCAGCTTCAGTGCCACCGAAGTTGGTGTCCTGGTGGAGCAAGTCCTGGGGCAGTATGATGCCCTCTTTGGAAGTTCCTGCGCCGACAAGGAAGGACGGACTCGGATCTGGACTGACATCGTGACTGCCATCAAAGCGGAGGGGGTGGCAGTCCAGGACTTACAACATGTCAGGAAGCGCTGGGAGGACTTCAGGTCCAGGACCCTGAACAAGGCCCGGCGCCTCTTGAAGGCAGCGGATGCCAAGGGGCGCCGGGGCCACTTGTCGGAAGAACAGATGGGGGTCCTGGAATGCATATCCCCAGCGCTCCACGTCCAGGTCCTAGAGAAGCAGACCCGTCTGGAGTCGAGCGGTGAGTGTACATGCATCCTGGTTGTGAGCAGTGCGTGTGGTGATCATTCGCCATTGTGCCGGTTGCACATCTGTTTGTATGGGGTCGAGTATGGGTGGGGGCGTACAGGGCCGTGGGGCTGACACATGCGAGGGCTGTAATGTGTGAGACATGGATGGTGCTTGTGTGTGTGGGCTTGCATGGCAAATGCAGTTGTGCGTGCACACATGTTTGGATGAATGTGTATGTAAGTAGACATGTCCGTGATGTCAGGCATGTATGTTGTTTTCGGCTGCATGTATGAGCACTGTGTACATGTGCATGTGTGTGTATTTGACAAGGGTGCAACAGTGATGCAACATGGATGCATGTGACAGCGGTATGTGGAAGCCTGATTGACAGATGTGACATGGATGCCCGTCTGAACAGAGCGACACTTGGCAGAGGTGTAGACATGCATGCAAGTGTGTTGGTGTGTGTACATGTGTGGTGCACTTCCTGTGTTGCATGTGATGTCTGGCTCCCCTTTGGCTGCTGATGCTGTTGTATGTGTAGGGATGGTGCTGGCAGTTGCGATATGGCTGTGGTATGGCTCATGTGTGCCAGTTGCAATGACATGTGTGTTGGGGATTGTGATGACATGTCTGAGGTTTGCCAATGCCACTCATGTGCAACTGTCATGCGTGTATGTGTCCATTGTACAGTGCCCTGATGCCTTTGTTTTGTTTCTCCCTGTCTGCAGCGTCAACTGATGAAGAGGGCGGAGAAGGTGCTGTGGAGCACAGCGGCGGGGATCCGACCGCCAGCCGGAGACGCAATGCCCGGCTCCCCTCCCGTGTTGTCATCTCGTCGGGGAGTGAGGAGTCCGGTGCCGCGTCCCAGGCCGCAGCTGCTGGGGGGAGGTCCAAGAGGCGGAGGTTGCAGTTGGACTCCTCAGCAGCAGAAGGGGCAGCTAGGACCCCACAGGGCCCAACAGCGGAAGATGGCACGGAGTCATCCAGGTTGGTGGGGGGTTTGGTGGAGGAGGGGGCCGCGCAAGCACCAGAGACGGGGTCTGGAGGTAGGGATCCCACTGGTGCTAGTGGTGCAGTGCAGGACCAGGGACAGGAGGCAGCACAGGCGGCCGCGGAGGTGCCTGTGTGCAATCCTGTCCCCGATCCTGTCCCTGCATCATCTTGCACCAGCAGGGATGCCTACGTCCAGACCCGTTTTCAGGCAGGGGATGAGCTGACGTCAACTGGCCTTCCTCTGCCTGCGGACGTGGCCATCCAGGTCCGGGTTGAGCCTGTCCTGGCTGGTGTGGCGTTGCATCAACGGGCCATGCGAGGTGACCTGCAGTCTTTTCATGGAGAGACTACACGACATCTCGAATGGCTAGTTGACCACGTCAGCCTGCTGGGACAGGTCACCCAGGCCGGATTCCGCTGTCTGATGGGGCTTGCTCCGACCCCCTCCTCAACTGGACCCCCTACGCGCCAGTCGTCCTCTGTGCCATCTTCCCACCCATCAGTCACCTGGGTGCCCTGTGGAGCTGCCTCTGACGGTGCGGCCAGGCTGGTGGAGGAGGCATCCCTGCCACAGTCGGGAGTCGGAGGTCCAGCAGGGGTGGCCACATCAACAAGTGCACCCCAGCCGGCGGAGGATGTGCAGGCAGCAGGAGGCAGTGCACGGGCAGAGGCAGAGCAGCAGCAGCAGCAACAAGGTGGGAGACATCAAGGCTCGGGGCTTTCGACATCGGAGGGGCAGGCATTGGCCGGAGGGCAGGGGGACCCAGGACAGAGAGTGTCTTCCGTGTGGCAGCGGTTGGTCCACGCCATAGGTGCTTTTTGGCGGCGGGCGGAAGAGGCGTGGCTCACAATGGTCAGGGCGGAGAAATCCATGCGGAGGGCCCTGAGGCGGGCCGAGTGCCTCGAGGCAATCCGCAGGGGGTTGGAGGAGGACACAGCGTCGTCCCTGCGGACCCTCGGGTCATGGAACTGGACCGCCTCCGGGACATCGAACAGGAGTTCGATGATGCCCTGGCCCGGGACACCACAGAGTGAGCCGCTGGACTTGCCCGCCGCCTTTGTATATAGTTCTTTAGTTTTAGGTTTCCTTTCGTTCTTATTATGATTTGGAGTCGACGGACACTGCTCCACTTTTTGTATATAGTTGATATTTAGGTAGGTTTTTTAGGAGGTTTCCTTAGTTCAGTTGGGCTCATGGACCCTTGTTATTTTTGTACATAGTTCTTTGTTGCATGGAGAATTTTTTACATTTGACTTTGGACAAAATTTTTTAGGATTTGGATTTCCAGTTTTGTGTTTTTATGCAGACATGCAGCTTATTTTGTCACATTTACATTGTAGTTAGTTTTCTTTCTTTAGCATTCTTTATTTTTTTCAATACAATTTTGTTGCCATAGTTCACTGTGTGGTATCATCTCATTGGTTTCATGCATGTCATGTTGTGTGTTTTCCCATTGAATTGCAAAAAATGTGTGTGACGGACATGGGTTCATTAGCTTCATGAACATTGGGGGTGTAACATGTGATTTCCATTTCCATGTGGGTGAATGGGTTACTTGGTAGGGCTTTTTGGCTGTGGAGGCTGACCATTACGCACATGATTGGGGATTTTGAGGACCTGGTGGGGGCTGCACATGGTGGCAGGGGGGTGGGGGTGGTGGGAGACATGAGTGGGGGCCTGGTGGAGGGTGACCCTGCACTGCCGGGGGGTGGGGGTGGTGGGAGACATGAGTGGGGGCCTGGTGGGGGCTGCCCATGGTGGCAGGGGGGTGGGGGTGGTGGGAGACATGAGTGGGGGCCTGGTGGAGGGTGACCCTGCACTGCCGGGGGATGGGGGTGGTGGGAGACATGAGTGGGGGCCTGGTGGAGGGTGACCCTGCACTGCCGGGGGGTGGGGGTGGTGGGAGACATGAGTGGGGGCCTGCTGGAGGGTGACCCTGCACTGCCGGGGGGTGGGGGTGGTGGGAGACATGAGTGGGGGCCTGGTGGGGGCTGCCCATGGTGGCAGGGGGGTGGGGGTGGTGGGAGACATCAGTGGGGGCCTGGTGGAGGGTGACCCTGCACTGCCGGGGGGTGGGGGTGGTGGGAGACATGAGTGGGGGCCTGGTGGAGGGTGACCCTGCACTGCCGGGGGGTGGGGGTGGTGGGAGACATGAGTGGGGGCCTGGTGGGGGCTGCCCATGGTGGCAGGGGGGTGGGGGTGGTAGGAGACATGAGTGGAGGCCTGGTGGAGGGTGACCCTGCACTGCCGGGGGGTGGGGGTGGTGGGAGACATGAGTGGGGGCCTGGTGAAGGGTGACCCTGCACTGCCGGGGGGTGGGGGTGGTGGGAGACATGAGTGGGGGCCTGGTGGAGGCTGCCCCTGCACTGCCGGGGGGTGGGGGTGGTGGGAGACATGAGTGGGGGCCTGGTGGAGGGTGACCCTGCACTGCCGGGTGGTGGGGGTGGTGGGAGACATGAGTGGGGGCCTGGTGGAGGGTGACCCTGCACTGCCGGGGGGTGGGGGTGGTGGGAGACATGAGTGGGGGCCTGGTGGAGGGTGACCCTGCACTGCCGGGGGGTGGGGGTGGTGGGAGACATGAGTGGGGGCCTGGTGGAGGGTGACCCTGCACTGCCGGGGGGTGGGGGTGGTGGGAGACATGAGTGGGGGCCTGGTGGGGGCTGCCCATGGTGGCAGGGGGGTGGGGGTTGTGGGAGACATGAGTGGGGGCCTGGTGGGGGCTGCCCATGGTGGCAGGGGGTGGGGGTGGTGGGAGACATGAATGGGGGCCTGGTGGATGGTGACCCTGGATGCTGGGGGGTGGGGGTGGTGGTAGACATGAGTGGGGGCCTGGTGGGGGCTGCCCATGGTGGCAGGGGGGTGGGGGTGGTGGGAGACATGAGTGGGGGCCTGGTGGAGGCTGCCCCTGCACTGCCGGGGGGTGGGGGTGGTGGGAGACATGAGTGGGGGCCTGGTGGGGGCTGCCCATGGTGGCAGGGGGGTGGGGGTGGTGGGAGACATGAGTGGGGGCCTGGTGGAGGGTGACCCTGCACTGCCGGGGGGTGGGGGTGGTGGGAGACATGAGTGGGGGCCTGGTGGAGGGTGACCCTGCACTGCCGGGGGGTGGGGGTGGTGGGAGACATGAGTGGGGGCCTGGTGAGGGCTGCCCATGGTGGCAGGGGGGTGGGGGTGGTGGGAGACATGAGTGGGGGCCTGGTGGAGGGTGACCCTGGATGCTGGGGGGTGGGGGTGGTGGGAGACATGAGTGGGGGCCTGGTGGGGGCTGCCCATGGTGGCAGGGGGGTGGGGGTGGTGGGAGACATGAGTGGGGGCCTGGTGGAGGGTGACCCTGCACTGCCGGGGGGTGGGGGTGGTGGGAGACATGAGTGGGGGCCTGGTGGAGGCTGCCCCTGCACTGCCGGGGGGTGGGGGTGGTGGGAGACATGAGTGGGGGCCTGGTGGGGGCTGCCCATGGTGGCAGGGGGGTGGGGGTGGTGGAAGACATGAGTGGGGGCCTTGTGGAGGGTGACCCTGCACTGCCGGGGGGTGGGGGTGGTGGGAGACATGAGTGGGGGCCTGGTGGAGGGTGACCCTGCACTGCCGGGGGGTGGGGGTGGTGGGAGACATGAGTGGGGGCCTGGTGGGGGCTGCCCATGGTGGCAGGGGGGTGGGGGTGGTGGGAGACATGAGTGGGGGCCTGGTGGGGGCTGCCCATGGTGGCAGGGGGGTGGGGGTGGTGGGAGACATGAGTGGGGGCCTGGTGGAGGGTGACCCTGGATGCTGGGGGGTGGGGGTGGTGGGAGACATGAGTGGGGGCCTGGTGGAGGCTGCCCCTGCACTGCCGGGGGGTGGGGGTGGTGGGAGACATGAGTGGGGGCCTGGTGGGGGCTGCCCATGGTGGCAGGGGGGTGGGGGTGGTGGGAGACATGAGTGGGGGCCTGGTGGAGGGTGACCCTGCACTGCCGGGGGGTGGGGGTGGTGGGAAACATGAGTGGGGGCCTGGTGGAGGGTGACCCTGCACTGCCGGGGGGTGGGGGTGGTGGGAGACATGAGTGGGGGCCTGGTGGAGGGTGACCCTGCACTGCCGGGGGGTGGGGGTGGTGGGAGACATGAGTGGGGGCCTGGTGGAGGGTGACCCTGCACTGCCGGGGGGTGGGGGTGGTGGGAGACATGAGTGGGGGCCTGGTGGAGGGTGACCCTGCACTGCCGGGGGGTGGGGGTGGTGGGAGACATGAGTGGGGGCCTGGTGGAGGCTGCCCATGGTGGCTGGGGGGTGGGGGTGGTGGGAGACATGAGTGTGGGCCTGGTGGAGGGTGACCCTAGATGCTGGGGGGTGGGGGTGCAGGGGGACATATGTGGGGGCCTGGTGGAGGCTGCCCCTGCACTGCTGGGGGGTGGGGGTGGTGGGAGACATGCATTGTTGATCAGTAGTGCAAGGGGACATGTGGGTTGACTGGGGGCATGCCCATGGTGAATGGGCTGCCTGCGGGACATGGCCAGGGGTGCAGGGTAGTCCCCCGTGGTGTGGGCTGCCTGCAGGGGCCGTGGAGGTTGTAGAGCGTACACCTGGGAGGACCCACACGGCCAATTCACGTGTAGTACTCCCCAGAACCCCTGAAATACACATTCCCTGCTGGTATCGCGTGTGGAACTTCCCGCGCACCCCTGAAATACACGTACCCTGCTCGCACTGGGACTATCGCGTGTGGAACTTCCCGCGCACCCCTGAAATACACGTACCGTGCTCGCACTGGGACTATCGCGTGTGGAACTTCCCGCGCACCCCTGAAATACACGTACCCTGCTCGCACTGGGACAATCGCGTGTGCAACTTCACGCGAACCCCTGTAATACACATAGCACGCTCCCCCAGGCCCGATCACGTGAGAAAGTTCACGCTAACCCCTGAAATACACATAGCCCGCTCCCCCAGGCCCGATCGCGTGAGAAAGTTCACGCGAACCCCTGAAATACACATAGCCCGCTCCCCCAGGCCCGATCGCGTGAGGAAGTTCACGCGAACCCCTGTAATACACATAGCCCGTTCCCCCAGGCCTGATCGCGTGAAAAAAAATTCACGCGAACCCCTGAAATACACGTAGCCCGCTCCCCCAGGCCCGATCGCGTGAGAAAGTTCTCGCGAACCCCTGTAATACACGTAGCACGCTCCCCCAGGCCCGATCGCGTGAGAAACTTCACACGAACCCCTGAAATACACGTACCCTGCTGAAATCGCGTGTGGAACTTCCCGCGCACCCCTGAAATTCACATACCTTGCTCGCACTGGCCCAATCGCGTGTGGAACTTCCCGCGCACCCCTGAAATACACGTTCCCCGCTTGGCGTTTGCTGTTTGCCAGCCCGGTGAACTGGTCCAGGGTTAGCGCAGCCCTTTGCGATGATTTAGCGATTTTGATGGCTTTTCCTTGCGCGAGGGCGTTCTTCGGGGCGTTACTGGCGCTGCTGCAGGGTCGCTGCGATTCTCTGCGCCACGGCTGGTTTGGGAGCCTAAAATCCATGAATACGCTGTGCGCGGAAATCGGTTTTAGCGCATGTGCCTGGCGCGGACAATCGCACGCGGACACTCTGCGCCAGCCGCTTGCGACACTTTTCTGCGAAATTCTATGAATTACCCTCTGAATATTTTCGCTGATATGTTTTTTATTCCATTTATTAAACCATTCATTTGATTGAGTCTGTACATCTGTTACCTTTACACAGCAATTGTTTAAAATAATATTTATAGCTTGTTCATTAGGGGTGAAGTTTCATATGCTCATATGTTTGACTTCAAGTTTGTTTATTGGGTATTTATAATTTGCATATTCACACAACAAGACAAGAGGGAGGGCGAACAAAGAGGACACAACAAACAATCCTACCAGACCTTGTGACATTCGGATTGTGCAATTACAGTAAGAGAAGTGCAGGATAGAGGGGAGGAGGAGAAGTGCTTGTCGGGGCTGAAGGGCCTGTGAGAAAAATCAAGTGCCAGGGGAGGTCAGGTGGACAGAGTTAGGGGAATGCAGAAAGTACATGGTAAGGAAGGTCCACAAGTTAAGTGCAAGGTAAGGGGTTGGAAGGGCTACAAGGATGCAGGCCCAGTTTGGCTAGTGTGGGGTGAGGGGCTCGGAAGGGCAAGTGCAGGTCGGGCATGGGCCAGGGGAGACCAAGTGCAGGGATAGACTCTACTACGGGACCTGGTGCACAGTAAGACTCTGAAGGAACCAGGCAGCCAGTCAAGAGGCAGACAAGGACATTAGAAGGGCAAGGGGAGAGGGAAGGAAGGAGAGAAACAGAATGTCTTGAAAAGCTTCCAAAACAGTCTCGGGAGGATAGGTATGGGGAAACATGCTCGCCTTGGAAGCAAGACGACACGGAGCAACACAGGTTCGATCCCCGGGTCCTCGCTTAGAAACCTCTGGGTATTAAGCGCATTATAAATAACCTATCATATCATATTATATCATATCACATCATATAATATCATAATTTAAGGAGATCCAGCTCAAGTCTGAGATGGTCAAGAAGGCCATTCCAGAGGAAGGCACCTGCAGAGGAGAGATTTCTACCCCCCAATCTCTGCTTGTAAAAGCATCTGATCTGCAGAGAGTTAGAGCTAGATGACCAAAGGGCTCTAGTAGAGAAGTATTTAGGGAGAGCAAGTTGGATGTAGCGGCAGCCCAAAGCCTCATAAAGCCTTGTGGATGATGCATAGGGTCTTGAACTTGATCATCGCAGCAAACGCAAGTCAGTGGAGAGATTTTAGGGCTGAAAATATGCCATCCCTGGGCTTGAGGCCAAGGATAAGTCTCACAGTCCTTTTCTGGATTAGTTGAAGAGGGCAAATGGGGGTGTTAGTCAGATTGAGAAATAGGCTGTTGCAGTATTCCAGCCTGGAGTGGACCAGAGCTCTGGAGACATTGAGTTTCTGGGGTAAGGTGAGGAAAGGGAAAATGCCTGTGGGGAGGTGCAGCTGAAAGTGGGTATTATTGGCAAGGTCTGTGATGTGAGGCGAGAAAGAGAGAGAGGAGTCAAAGATGACACCAATGTTTTTGCCTCACTGGAGGGTGAGGGGAGGGGACCCATTGAGGGCGGCCGGTGTGGGGAAGGGAAAGAGGGAGCAGGGGTCCTGATGAGAAGGATCTCTGTTTTACAGGCATTAAGGCAGAGATCGTTTCCAGTGCACCATACCTGAATAGCAGACAGGCAGTCAGGAATGAGGGTGGAAGTGGCGGAGGCAGAGGTGTTAAGCTTGAAAAAAGAGCTGCATGTCATCCGCATAACAGTGGAAGTTAGGAGAGAAGGTGAAGATCAAATGGGCTAGTGGGGCCAGGTAGATGCTGAAAAGCCAAGGTGAGAGGATAGAGCCCCGAGGTACACCACATGTGAAGAGGGAGATGGTGGAGAGAAAAAGGCCCAGTTGAACCTGGGAAGGTCAGTCCAAGAGGAAGGAGGTCAATCTGTCCAGAGCCAGGTCTGTTATGCCAAGGTTATCAGAAAGCCGATTTATCAGGGTGCATTACTGACCATATCAAAGGCAGAGGAGAGGTCAAGAAGGATGAGAATGGAAGGAGAGCTGGAATCATGTTTAGAGAGCAAGTGTTCACAGGTTTTCAGGACAACAGTTTCTGTGCCTCTGGCACCTCTGAAGCCAGACATGGTCACGGAGACAACCAACAGATTCAGTTTGGTGGCTAAAGTGGGAGATGGCCTGCTTTTCCAAGAGTTTTCACATGAAGGGGGTAATGGAGATAGGGCGGTAGTTTACCAGACAGGAAGGGTCAGCAGAAGGCTTTTTAAGGAGGGGGCGCACAAGGGAGTGTAAGGGAGGATCCAGTGGCAAAGGAGTGATCGCAGAAATCGGCTATGGCCGGAGCAAGGGAGAAAATGTTGTCCTTGATAGTTCTGGAGGAGCAGGGGAACATCTGCTTGGATGAGACGTTCATAGAGCAGACTTGTCTAAAAACCTCATCAGGTGTTATGGGAGAAGAAAAGGAGAGTAGGAGGGAGGGGTTGAGGGAGACCAAGGAAGGCCTGAGAGCGGAAAGGGAGGCAGGTGTCGAGTAGAGGATAATGAAGACAAGATGTCCTGAGTTTTGGAAATGAAGTGAGCAGCCAGAGAAGTGCAGAGGGCCAGAGAAGGCAGAGGAGAAGTGAAGCCTGCAGTAGGGTTGGCAAGTTCCTTGCAGACTTTGAAAAGTTCAAGCATGTTTTTAGTGGCCACAGACTTACATTGTTCCCTCAAGATTATATTTTTTTTCTTTTTGCTTTTGATTTGCCCTTGATACTGAGATTATAAGCTGTTTGGTGTTTCTCCGCTCACTTTCAGGTGCACAGCCCAGCCCAGCAGCACTCATTCCAGGGACCAGGCAGGCATTCAGATTAACACTGCCTCTGCTCACCTCTCCATTTATGTGCACAGAAACTACTCTCGGGACGCAGGGCTCAGCGGCCTGGGGCCGTGCAGCCAAATGACCCTCACCATCTTCGGGAAGCACTGGAATTTATGTTGGAGTCACCAAAAAGTACATAGGCACAAAAAACGATCGGAAAAAACAATTAAAGGAAGCAATAATGGAGTGCACGATTTGCAAGAGAAACGGCTTTAATACATGCAAACTTAGAACTGAGAGAAAATGTTCTCGACCCGCCCACATTGAGTTACAGTAAGTAAAGACAAAAACCACAAAATGTTAATGCATTACAAATATCAAGTACATGTTAATCCCACGTTCTCTATAGGCTCATATCTATACAAAAATCTAAACACAATATACATTAGCACTTTACATTGGTTAGTACATTAACTGTGACTATCCTAAGTGCAGCCCTTTGTGAATGATATAATTGTGCAGTCAGTAGAAAATAATCCATCCTGATTGGCTATGGTTATACAGGTAACAATTACTAAAATGGTGTACGCTCATTGGTCAAAACAAATTCATGTAACCCCTGATTGCAGTCTCACTGAAACAACCCAATCATGTAGTGATTGTGAACCATGAAGTCAGCAAATTAGACACAGTCATATCCTCTACCATGTGTTAAAGGGAAATCACATATTGCCTCCTTTTGATTTATATTGGCCTAAGCCTAGTCGATCTATGGGGAAAACCGCGTTCCAAAGTCCGATTTTGGATCAACTTCGCTGCCATTTTAGAGTCATCCACCATTTTGATTGTCATCCACCATTTTGATTGTACGATTCTCTGTTCTAAAAAGGTGGACTGTGTTTTCAACTTGCAACCAAGCCTCCCAACCTTTGAGTTCTGTTAATGTTTAGGCTGTCCGAGAGCCGACTGTTTAGACTGGGTAAATAGACATTGCGTTGTCCCAGCATTGTCTGCGCACATAAGAGTCATCCCAGTGTAAACGTTGGGACAATAAAATGCAAACGCCAAACGTGGACACAGACCGAATTACATTGGGCCTCATTACGACCCAGGCGGTAAGTTACCGCCTGGGCCGTGACTTTACCACCATGGCGTAAACTATGTTTACGCCATGGTGGTTGGCGGACTTACCGCCCCATTCCGACCTTGGCGGGGCGGTAAGTCCCCAATCCCCATTTACCCTTCCCCATTCCCATTTTTGCCCCATAGGGCATAATGGGAGTGGGGAAGGCGTTAATTACGCCACCGTAAATTACGGTGGCGTAATTAACTCCATGGTCCCTTAGCGCCATGGATTTTAACACCTGCTAAAAGCAGGTGTTAAGTCCGCCATGGCGCTAAGGGACCTCGTACTCAGGCGGTAAGGGTCGGCGCTGTTTACGCCGCCGTAAAACCCTTACCGCCTGAGTCGTAATGAGGCCCATTGTGTTGGGATATGGACTAAGGCTTACTGCGAGACCCAAGAATATACACCGCCATTGTAACTTGATGGAAATACACACTCATGTAATCCTTCTGCATATTATTGTATAAGCTGTATGTGAACTAGGCACAAACTCTAGACCGCAGATTATTAACATGAAGAGGGGCTGGACAATATTATTCGAAATTGTATAAAAGCACAAATGTTTCTAATGTCCAGGACTCTCTCTCCTCTCTTTGATGGGCTGGTACTCACTGCGGCGTGTTCAGAGCCAGATAGCTATCTGTATCTGTTTCTATGTTTCTTTGTAAATTGTGCAGAATAAAAGATCTGTGAATCTTTATAGCAGTGTTTGATGTATTTCCTTTGTGGTAATAAGCCTTGATATTTCCTTGTTTTGCAGATGGCGCCCGAATATGGACCCTCAAGATTGATGCCATCTCGTTGAAGAGTTGACGCGGCTATCGGACCGGGATCGGACGGTGAGAAAGGACCCTTCTTGGATGAGACGCAACACCTCAACAGTACTGCACGACCCGATCCCTGGACGGTGAGCACACGATCCGAGACGGCATCTTGACGAGCGTCCATATATCGAGGCGGGCAGTTTTTCCGAAATCACCAACCATGAGGGTCCTTTGTTGTCCTAAGTAATCTGATTGGAACTCCCTTTGTCCTTTGATCAGGTGAGTCGTGCCCCGATTCCCAAGTATCCTGATATTTGATTTGGCGCATTGTCCTCGCGAGTACAATTATTGACCAGGTAACACCAGTAATCTGACATGCGTGGGAAATTGTCTGCCCGTTTCAGGGTGTTATTCCGCAGAGACAGATAATCTTTGGAATTTGGCCATCCGGCACCACAGGAGGGGTCGCCAGCATGTACTATGTACTGTAAGTACGGCATTAGTAGTATAGTGTTTAACGATATTTGGCACAGACAAACTAGACATGCTTCCGAACTTCAGTGGCCAATCAATGGTAGCTTTGAGATTTCCCGTATAGAATATTTAGAATCTATATTATTAAAGAAAAAAGCTAGACCTGCAGCATTTGATGTATTAACAAAATTGGAAAAAAGAAGCTATGCAGCAACTTAAAAGTAGAGAGAAACATGCACGCTGACATATGTCGAATGCAGAGAAAGCATTATTATACGATCAACAAAAACAGTCAGAGTCAGTTAGAAACATGGATAGGGCTTTTCAACTTGGCGTTCAGAAAATATATCCATCCAAAGATTTTCATGCATCAGATGAACTGATTGACAAGTTTTAAATGAACGACGGCCTGGTGTCACTGCGCCACCTCCTTATGTACCCATTCCTGTTGCTTTACCTCCTCCTGCTGTTGTTCCTCCTCCCGTAGTAATTCCTGCACCTCTTATTACTCCTCTTATTACTCCTCCACCACCTGTTATTACTCCATTTCCTATCGTAGCGCCTCCACCTTTGTCTGCTGCCATGAGTCTGGTAGATTTATCTTTGACACCAGTGACAGCACCTTCATTACCTACTGTATAAGATTTGTCTATTCTTTCTCTTCCATGTGGCTCTGCTCTGCTTGTAGTTGATAAGGGAGCAGAATCAAAGATTGTAACTCGCAATACAGATTCTAAAGAAAGAAAGCGAGATCTGAATGCATGGGCTAGACAGTGTATGGAGAAGGGTGAACATTATGATGTCTTTGCTACACTCTCTAATCTGGATAGTTTCCCTGAGAAAACTGTTTTCATTGAAGAGATGGGAATCCATTTATCTGTAATGTGGAACAGACTGCATGATGTAGATATCCCACAAGGGTTATGGGATTTGAATGTTTTAGCATATTCAAGAGATACTGCGGAGAAAGTATATGAGCACGTCAAGAGGGTATTTGAGTTTAGAAGAGAGTTAGAAAAGTTACGGAATTAAGAAATAGATGGTGATAGTTTGGGTGCCATTTCTGTACAGAAATGGTTCCTTCCTCTTAGTAAATCGATGAGCGAAGAAACGCGAATTTGCACAAAAGATGCACTTAGATGGATTTCAGACATGTCGATATCTCCCGTAGAAGTATATGACACGTATAGTCAGTATACATCAGAAATGCAGAGAAAAGTGATACAGGTTATGGTAGAGTACCTACAGGATGAATGTATACAGAGAATGATGTGTTGTCCCGCAGAATTATTAAATGTCTATAAGAGAGCTTTTTCGCCTGACACTCCTTCAGCTGCTTTAGTGCTCGATTTAGCTTTGTTGCTCAGTAAGCGTTTAGAGTTGCCTACTACTCAGTTGCCTATGAGAGAGGTTCCTCCAACATTTGTCCCTAAAGTCGAGGTCCCGTCTTATGCTGCAATAGGCATTGCCGCCTATGATATTGATGCACATTATGTATCACAGTTTGTTCACGTCCCGTTCTCAAGACATGAGGTGAATACTATTAGACAATCTATCCCAGATATTAGAAAGAATCCGACAGGGTTTTATAAAGAGATAGAATCTGTCTTGGAGTCGTCAGTATTTACTCTTGGTGATATAGATTTGTTATTTCCTGTGCTCTTAACTGCTGATTTGTGGAAACAGATTAGGACAGTAGAAAGTAGGCAAGATAGAGAAAGGAATGCTGGTGAGAGACCACCAGAGGTGATACTGACTTTGCCTGATAGAATAGTGACAAAACTGAAAGCCTTAATTCCTGAGAGAACGATTGTTTGGGACAAACTTGCCGCTTGTATCCAAGGGAAATCTGAGGGTGCTACCGAATTCTTTAATCAGTTTGAACAAGTGTTTTCAGATTTCAGTCGACAAGATTTAAGCACAGAGTCTGGAAAACTATTACTTGTAGACAAATTTGTGCGTGGATTGTTACCTGACATCCAGTCGCAAATTATGACTTCTGAGAGCGCTTGGCAAGCTAAGTCTCAGTCTGAAGTGTTACATATTGCTAAGTATTATGAAAACCGAGCCAATAATGAGAAGGAAAGGATTGAGAAAAGGAATGGAGACTTGAATACCAAGGTGTTGTTGCAACAGATTGTTAGAGGACCTAGAGGTGGTCGTACACAGTTTCAGGGACAGAATGTTCCACAAGGTAATGTGCCGTTGGGTCCTGTACACATGAACCAATGTGCTTATTGCAGACAAGAGGGTCATTGGCGAGCACAATACCCGATCCTCCAGCAGAGGTCGAATAACACATTTGGTATCATGCATAGACGATCCAGAGGCCGCCCTAGGGTGGGTGGTCCTGGTAGAAGCCAGTTTTCTCAGAATTCTCAGTCTTTTTCGCAAGACAATCAGCCACTCAGTGTGGATAATAGAAACATTTTTGATCATCCTTCTACTGCATATCTCTCTGAAGACCTTCCCTTTGATGATATATTGTTTTGCTAGGATTGCCCGAAGCAGGGTTTGGAACCAACGCCTATTCCCGTTAATCAGAAGGTTCCCTACGTTGAGATGATGGTGGGAAATAGGAAACATCTATTTTTGATAGATACAGCAGCACAGAAGTGTTCCATTGACCATTCACAGGTTCCAGACATTCCACGTTCAGGGAAAACTAATGTTTCTGTAGGGTTTTCTGGTATGCCAGTGGTTAGTCCGGTTTCTCTGCCGGTACCGATTTCACTGGGTCCATTCACGGATCACTGTCTGTTTCTTTTTACATCAAACTGTGGTGAGAATTTGCTGTGGTTGAATCTGTTGAAGGAATTAAATGCGGTAATTCATTGTTCTTCAGATGGAGTGTGTTTGACGATATCACCACAGCAATTTCCTGCCTCACAGTTTCTGACTAGACCTTTGCCGCCGGAATTTAGTGACGTTCCAGAATTTTTATGGGTGATTGATGATAATGATGTTGGTGTTTTGCAAAGTGTTAAGCTCCAAACTGGAAGAGAGACGGTAGCCGAAAAACATAATTAAACATGCTTATAATAGATCTACTAACAATACCTGTGAGGCCCTTCTTGAGTATCATGACAGAACCACAGAGAAGAAAAATCTGGTGTTTGTTAGCACTTTCAATCCTCTGGCTAACCAAGTGGTCAAAATTATTCGCAAAAACTGGCACATTTTACAAGGTGGAGAATGCCCAATAGAACGACCACTATGTGCGTTTAAAAGAGGACTCAACTTGAAGGACCTTTTAACAAAAAATGATATCTCAAGAGGGGGTCTGAAACAGAAGTGTGTTACCGAGATGTGGGGATTGCCCAAAGTGGTGGGGGCATGCCCCTTATGGCCATTGCACAAACTGTCACCTCACTAAATAATCCGAGCAAGTTGATATAAGTCTGAGTAAACCATGGTCCCAAGTTAATTTCACCAATTGTAATACTAGCAATGCAGTATATGCAATTTGGTGTCCTTGCGGGAAAATGTACATTGGGATGACAAAATGCAAAGTGAAGGTATACATATCGGAACATAAAAGCTGTATTAAAAACAGGGTTTCTACAGCCCCTAGGGTTAATCATTTTTTAATGTTGAACCATGGAGAGAATGATTTTGTATGAACTGTATTGTTACATATTTCCCCAGCTTTAGATGGCGAATCAATTGTTAAAAAATTACAACAGTAAGAAACTTATCTTTCTTTGTAATACCATGGAGATCGGACTTAATGAGGCCATTAATTGGAATACAATGGAGTAATTTATCAGAGTGTTCTTTCTTTATACCATTTCGGTTACGGTCCATGTAGAGGATCGAGTTACAAGAGCTTTTTTGTCCCACTTCAGACCGCTACCATTAGACGGGCAGGTAATAGCCAATTCATTTTAGTTGCCGTCTATAGACAAAAAATACCTTTTTTTGTTAGCTGGGTTTGATGCACGTAGTGTGCATCGAGTTTATGAGCTAAGTCCGAAAAATAAGGTGCCCTGGGTAGGAGCGGTATAAGGAGCTTATCACAGCCTGCATCCGTAACAAGGTACAGTTGTTGTGCGCGCACTTGTGCTTTAAATTTAGCATGCACAGAAGACGTAGAGATCAGGTGACCTGAGACGCGATCCACATCAGGAGGAAGCAGAGCCGTCCGTTTTCAACGTGAGTAAGTCGCCAGTTTGTTTTGGCAGCCGGCGCTAATTCGCGGCTTTTTTTCAGGCTGCATTTATTAAGTTACCTTTGTTTTCACGTAAGGCACCTGAGTTGTGAGTGAAGAAATATTGTCTTAGTGGGTCTAATGGGTGCGTTATGCTTGACTTGTATTTACAGGTTGTTGACCCATGGGTATAAGCCCGTAGCCATCGGGACCCGTGCTCACAGAATCTGTAAACACAGAGTGAACAGCATCTGCCCTTCATACGCGGAGACGAACGCAGGACCGGTTTACTCAGACAAAAGGCGACTGCATTGTATAGGGTAAGCAGCCTGATGGAAGGTGTTGTTTCAGTTAGAGACCGTTTTACGAGCTTGTTGCTCTACGTTGAGATCATTATCTAAGAATAATGTTGGCATTGCTTTGTTTGCAATGCCGTATTTTGCAATTGAAGGTGGTTAGCCATTTGTTTAGCCATTTTTTGGAATATTGAGAAGCAATGCATAGCTTTAAAACAATGCCTAGCAGTTTTGTTCGAGGTATATAACCGGGTAATATATTGCTCGAAGATAGAGCTTAAGACTTTGTTACACAAGTGAATTAGGATCTGAAGTTTCACTGTTGGCTATGGCATTTCAGCTGAAGAGGCTATGGCAGAGTCATCAGCCAGTAGGACTTTAAAATAATCTTAGCCCAGAAGAGCTTTAATGTGACCCCTAGGGGTGTTAGCAGCCACCAATGTTTGTGTTTGATTTTTTAGATCGTTGTTTTGTCTACAAAGAAGACAAGCCTACCAATCCGCTTAGCAGCTTTAATGGTGAATAAAAATGCGGTAAGCCATCAGTGGGAGACCAGTGGTTCCTAGCTGAATAGGGCTTTCTTGTAATAATTTACAGCTTAATTGACAGCTGTTTTCTATGTTGTCTTTCTCCCTAGGGTATAAGAAGTACACCATGAAGAAGCAAGAATGTCAATGTGGCATTAATTGAGTTATGTCCAATGTTTGTTAGATAAACTGCTTTTTTTCCTGCCCCTGAAGAAGTTCTTTCATATCTACAATTATCGATATAGAACGAAACATGTTGGGTTATGAATATGTTGTACAAATTAGTCAACATTTAGTTAAAAGGTATTAGGTTGTTCAAAACCACATGTGAGTTCACATGAGGATTAATTGAATTAGGACATTAGGTGTCACAAGAGGGTACCTCTTTTATGGTATTAAGAGTGTTTATCATAACACAGGGTCTTTTATGTAAGGCAGAGGCAACCAGTTTCTGTAGTACATTTGGTTGCAGTATAGGATTTTTATTCTTGTATTTTTAGAGGTGAAAACTTATCGAGTATCAATTTATTTGCACTTTAAATTTGTCAAAATAGAAAATGAAATAAACAGTTTTTTTATTAGATCGGTGCATAGTTTTTATTCAGAATGAATATTATCTTGAAATGCTGATTTAATAAAGTATTATATATGTATTTATTGTTTGTGTACTAGTTTGGCTTGTTGAGTGGTGTTCATTATCCCTAGGGAGGAGCAACGTGGAAGCCACGAGATTCTGTAGTTTTGAAACTGTTGTGAGCCGTGCTATGGGGACGAATCTCGGGGCGATTTACATTTTCCCTAGTGTCTTTTTTGTGTTAATTGCGGGTTTTGCAGCCTGTTAAAATCATTCTGAAACCTGGAGTAAAGTTGCCACGTATTCCTCAGTATAAGATTTCGACTGATGGTGAGCAAGCTCTGAAGTGTATAGTTTCCGATTTTGTACACCGTGGGGTAATTGAAGAAATTGCAGGTAGTTTGTGCAATAGTCCGATTTTACCGGTGTATAAGAAAGGAGATAATGCAATTCCTTTTCGTTTCATTATCGATGTAGGCGCTATCAATAAGATCGTCACTCCACAATTTCCTATTGTGCCTGATGTGCCAATGATATTAACGATGATCCCAGCTTCTGCTACTCATTTTAGTGTCGTAGATCTTAAGAATGCCTTCTTTAGCATTCCTATAAACAAGGATAGCAGATACCTGTTCACGTTCACCCTAGAGGGACGCTCGTTCACATTCACCCGTTCACCACAAGGGTACACAGAAAGTCCGAGCATTTACAGTAGGGCTTTGAAAGAACAGCTCGACACACTTGAGTTGCCTGCTACTTGTACAATGCTTCAATATGTTGACAATCTTCTTATTCAGAAAGCGCTTGCAAGGAGTGCAACGTGTTGTTCATTCACCAAGCAAAACATGGACATAAAGCTTCACTGAAAAAGTTTCAATATTGTCGACAGGAGGTCGCTTTTTTAGGCTATCTCCTATCAAAGGAGGGAAGAAGGTTGACACCTGAATGGATTAACATCATTTCTACCATGTCTGTCCCAAATACACAGAAGGAAGTCAGAGCATTGATAGGAATGGCTTCTTACTGTAGGCAGTGGATCCCGAACCTCTCACTAGTGATCAAACTAATGTTGGCTTTGACAAAGAAGGGCATTTCTTTTTCATTGCCATGGAACTTGGAAAACCAGAAAGCTTTTGATTTGCTAAAGAAAACACTGTGTTCAGCACCGGTTTTGGGCACACCAAATTATGAAAAGGACTTCGAGTTGTATGTGCATGAACGTGATGGATGTGCTTTAGCTGTGTTAACGCAGGAACATGGGGGGAAGAATAGGCCGTGCAGTTACTTTTCCTCCACCCTTGATCCTGTTGCATGCGCTTTGCCAAGATGTCTGAGAGCTGTCGCTGCTGTTGCTGCGTCTGTAAAACAGAGCAAGGGTATGGTCCTAGGCCATGCTTTAACCTTGTTGGTACCTCACTCTGTAGACGTTCTATTAAACATAATGCAAACACAACATCTCACCTCTGCACGATTAACTTGATACAAATTCATCTTGTTTTCACCTCATATCGAAATTAAGAGGTGTTGTGTACTAAATCCGGCTGAATTGTTACCCCTTCCGCAAGATATTGCTTGCAGTGATGAAATGTCACATGCCTGCCTTTATACCACAGAACAAGAAACTAAAGGAAGGATTGATTTGAAAGATACACCTCTAAATGATCCACAAGGAGAGCTGTTTTGTGATGGCTCTTGTTTTAAACATCCGGATGGTACATCCATTGCTTCTTATGCCATCACTACACTAAGCACGATTGTGGAAACCAAAAGAATTTCGCATAACTAAGATTATTGCATTGACTCGAGCTTGTGAACTTTCTGAAGGGTTTAGAGTAAACATATCTACTGATAGTCAGTATGCTTTTGGGGTAGTTCACAACTTCAGTAGACTTTGGGCAGAATGGGGTTTCCTGACCTCACATGGAACGAAGATCCAATATGGAACCTTGATAGTTCAACTACTCTCAGCGCTTGTACTTCCCACTCAGTTAGCAATTACGAAGTGCGCGGCACATCAGAAAATCATAAATGATGTGGGAAAAGGGAACACTTTCTCTAACCAGATAGCCAAAGAAACTTCTACTGATCTCTATTCGGATGTGTACACTACAAGGGAAGCCACTAATGTCTGTACTATAGATGAAGGTATTGATTCTATAAAGAATATCCAAGCCGATGCCACTGTAGAGGAAACTAAGCAATGGGCTGAGGGCTTGGCGAGGTTGGATGATGATGGGTGTTGGGTGGATAACTTGGAGGGAAAATGGATGCTGCCAGATGCATACATCACTAGGATGGTTTCAATGGCTCATGGTCCCACTCACATATGCGCTAGGAAAATTTGCAAAATGTTAGAAACTGTCTGGGTAAATGTTAACATCCCCAAAACTGCAGAGTGTTTTATCCTAAGTTGCATGGTCTGTCTACAGCACAATATGGGGAAGGGTACATCGACACCAAGGGGTAGTTTTGGTCCACCTTCTGTCCCTTTTGAGGTGATTCACTTTGACTTTATTGAAATGGAGCATTGTAATAATCTAAAATATGTTTTGGTTGTTATTTGTGCTTTTAGTAAATGGGTTGAAGCCTTACCTGTAAAAGATGCCACAGAAATGACGACAGCGAAAACCATGCTCAAGGAATATTTTCCTAGGTTTGGTTTACGAAGGGTCATCTGGTCGGATAATGGTCCCATTTTATTGCTGCCGTGATCCTACAAATATGCGCGGGATTACAGATCGATAAACAGTTCCATTCGGCCAGACATGCTTAGAGTGCTGGATTGGTAGAACGGCACAATGGAATTTTAAAGAACAAACTTGTTAACACGTGTGCCGGCACCAATTTGAAATGGCGGACACCTTACCGATAGTGTTACTCTCCATGCGCACAACCCCGCAGACTAGGACTGGGCTCTCCCCGTACGAGGTGGTAATGGGGAGGCCAGCTAACATTTGGAATCTTCCTAAACCTAGGGCTTTGATGGATATAGAGCACGTACTTCTTTCTGAATATTGTGAACGGTTAACTCAAAATTTTTATTTGATTCATCAACTGGTGCGAGAAGCCCTCCCAGCCAAATACGAGGGGCCAGGTCACAGCATTCGACCTGGTGACTGGGTGTTGACCAAAGCATTTGAGAGAGCATCCTGTCTCGCAACGCGGTGGAGAGGGACCTACCAGGTCCTCCTGGCCACACAGACTGCCGTACGAGTAGAAGGGAAGCGTCACTGGATCCATGCATCGCATGTCAAGAGGATACCTTTCCCTTTGCCAAATGACAAAGAAGATAAGGAGAAACATACCTACTCTGTTCACAGCGATCTTCCAGCATTGAGCAGCACCGAGAGTGCTTCAGAGACACTCCCTGAGCCCGCGGGGCCTGGGGAAACTGCTGTTTCATCTGCACACTCTTCTGCAGATCCTTTTGCACCTTTGTCTGGTTCTGCTGTAAATTCATCACTTCCATCAGGAAGCAACGACGCACTGTTCGCAGATCACACAGTACCAGGAGTCACAAGGTACAATCTGCGTCCAAGGAGCTAGACTTACTCCACAGTTCAGCTGTGCCCACAGGAAAAAAATTACATAGCTTGTCCCTTGCCACTTTCTGCGCTGAAGGAATGTAGGTGGCTGGGGATTGGGAAAGACTAATAAAACGCGTGATCAGGAGATCACCAGCAAACGGACTATGGAGATTTTCGCAGGATCTTATCGGTGGAGAGGTTCCAGGAACAATACCTGTTATTGACCCTACTCGTGCGGTACAGACAATCGCGTGTGTGGCCAACAATGACAATGGATGATCAAATACATGGGCTTTTAAAACGTGTTGTTTTCTTGTAAATGTGTTAATCAGTTTCATAGTATTAGCTGCCTTAGGATTTTGGTATATGGAAGAAGTACGCCCACTTGAAACATTCTTGCCTACTGAGAGTGTTCCTACTGTATCTACACCTTTCGTGCACCTGCACACTCTATCTCCTAGAGACTCTCAACGTAGACAGAGCTATCATAATAATACATTACTGCTAATAATGAACGCAACTCATGCCATTTTGAACAGAACTAACTGTTGGGTTTGCTCTCATTTACCACAACCTGGGGAAAAAGGGTTGGGCTGGCATATTCATCCTTTGCCTTTAACTAATGCATGTTACGCTTCTCTACGGGCACTATTCTTTGGCCGATGGAATGATAGCATCTCAGGGAATTTTGATGGGACAAATTTGAACGAATTTGAAAGGCGAGTTGTAACGCCTCTGGGATGCTCACTCTTTACAAATAGGAGCAAGCTTAATGTTGCTTCTATTAGGCCTTCAGATAGACTGCTCCGACCTTTTTAATCATTGATTTCTTTTAAGATGGCTCCTATAGGCAACAGGGATGCCATGCCACCTTCTTACACTGTTAACTATAGCCCCAACTCAGTTTCTTTCTGCATACAAACGAATGGTACTTAGTCAATGGGCGGTTTTGAGGGTTACACCAATGTTCCAAACTTGACCAGTGAGGACAGACCTTTGTATGTGGCGAACCGGTCTACTCCGTTTGCGGTAATCAAGCTTATCCATGCCTACCTAGGAATTGGCAGGGAACTTGTTATTTGGGAATTCTGCTACCTGGGGTATATGTAGCTAGTACTACTGAAATCTCTAGGGCTCATCCAAGGCGGGACGAGAGCGGTGATACTCCTCCACAAATTCTGGGCGATGTAGCAAAATCTTTTGTACCATTTTGGGGGCAGATTATGAATTCTGAGGACATTAGGAGACTAGAAAGAGTACTGGGGAAAACCATCAACCGGACCACTGACGTAACATGACTCTTGAGCAAAAGGCAATCAGATTAGTGCACTACAAAACCGGATAGTATTAGATGTCATCTTGGCTGAGCGTGGTGGAGTATGTAAATTAGTGGTGTCCGCTTGCTGTTTTTCCGTACCAGATTCCTCCCCGATGATCTTTAAGGCAATACAAAATCTGCACGTCATGAGTTCTGAGGTACACGTTCCCGAGGGGAATTGGGATCTTAGTACTTGGTTTTGGGAATTCTTACGATCTTGGGGATGGAAGCTTCTCTCGGTCCTATTGATAATTCTGGGTATTCTGTTGTTTTGTTGTTGCTGTATACAATGTCTTCCTGCCATATGTTCAATGTTAGGGGGGTGTTGTGCACAGACTATGGGAACGTTAGGACCAAAAGTAAACGCAAGAATGGGAAGAATGACCAACAAATTTGTGATGAAGGAAATTTCCGCAGCAGATCTTATGGCGATTGATATATCTGATGAATGTGATTCAGGATGTATGGAAATTGAAACATGGAGTTACTCGTGAAGCGACACATTTCTAGTTTAGCACTTGCCTTAGGTCAAAAGGAGGGTGTGCTAAACGGAAATCATGTAGTGCCTCCATTTGATTTATATTGGCCTAAGCCTAGTCACTCTATGGGGAAAACCGCATTGCAAAGTTCCGATTTTGGATCAAATTCACCGCCATTTTAGAGTCATCTGCCATTTTGATTTCTGTTTGTACGATTCTCTGTTCTAAAATGGTGGACTGTGTTTTCAACTTGCAACCAAGCCTCCTGACCTTTGAGTTCTGTTAATGTTTAGGCTGTCCGAGAGCCGACTGTTTAGACTGGGTAAAGAGACCTTGCGCTCTGTATGAACTGTTGTCTTAGCATTGTCTGTACACATAAGAGTCATCCCAGTGTAAACGTTGGGACAATGAAATGCAAACGCCAAACGTGGACACAGGCCGAATTACATTGTGTTGGGATATGGACTAAGGCTTACTGCGAGACCCAAAAATATACACTGCCATTGTAACTTGATGGAAATACAAACTCATGTAATCCTTCTGCATATTATTGTATAAGCTGTATGTGAACTAGGCACGAACTCTAGACCGCAGATTATTAACATGAAGAGAGGCTGGACAATATTATTCAAATTTTTATAAAAGCACAAAGGTTTCTAATGTCCAGCACTCTCTCTCCTCTCTTTGATGGGCTGGTACTCATTGTGGGGTGTTAAGAGACAGATAGCTATCTGTATCTGTTTCTATGTTTCTTTGTAAACTGCGCAGAATTAAAGATCTGTGAATCTTTATAGCCTGTGTTTGGTGTATTTCCTTTGTGGTACTCAGCCTCGATATTTCCTTGTTTTACACATGAACTCAACCCATTTTGCAATCCAGACATTTCCTAGGCCCTGAAGTAGTGTACTGTGCAACATGTTTTGCAACTCAAGTTTTGAAAAATGTTGCATCCATGACACACATCCTTCTGTCTGTCTCTTGCGAGCCAAGTGGCTCCATAAAAAACATAGCTGAGACTCCACTCTTTGGAAAATAATGTTTCCTAGTTATTCGTACTACCAAGCCATTCTATTGCAGACACAGTTGTCCTAACACTCCCTAGGGTGCAGTATAACCACAATTTAGTTTACCACTTTGGCAAGGTCTTCGCTCAAGGCTTCGTTCACACCCAAAATATGCCCTTCACAACTATTGTTCTCATTTATCATCAAGAACAACCATTGTTCTATATTTCACTCAAAGCTTGTTAGAACAGCTAAGCCCTGCAACAATATCTAATATGTGTGTTGAGGGAGCAGCAGTCTCTGCAGTTCACTCTCTCTCACATGCTCCTCTATACTACCCAGCAGTCTTTCTACAGCCTCTATTCCACCTTGTGTGGGATGACCTTCAAAAGACACCAGCCAGCCGAGGCTCGGCCACAGAGCCAATCACTGAGGGAGTAGCAGTCTCTGCAGTCCCTGTCAGGACCATCAGGACCGACAGCCAGATGGCAGACACAGAGAAACTAACACTAACGCCCAGCGCGAGATCCAACATCATGTCTGAAGGTCTGTGTGAAAAAAGAACGCTGAGAAGCACTCGAGGCATGCCTATAAGGAAAGGGACCATCTTGGATCGCCCTCATCTGCTTTCCTCGGCAACAACAGCTACTGAGAAATCACGTAGTCAGGCAGCTGGGTTCCCGCCCCTGAAACCATCCTCAGTACTGAATATATTGACCTCAAGACCACATGACTCCAAACTGGTTGATCTAATGAAAAAACAGCGCCAGGAGAGACCGAGGCCAGATGCCCCTGCCAGATGCCCTGCAAACCTTCCTCAGAATAATCGAAAAAGCCATAGACTCTATCTACGTAGACAATGAGATCGCTTATATTATCATCTGCAGCAACCTCAATGCCAAATGTAATTTAAACGTACCCGTGGGTCAGCAGATGAGACAAAAAACAACATCTGAGAAAAGAGGCACGCTATGGAACGAACTGATGATCTTGCACGGTTTCCATAACATCGACCTGGCCCTCCCGGACCAGGGCAGGCCCCCCACCTGGGAGAGAGAGCCAACATAAAGGGACCAACAGACTACATCTTTGTCACAAACGCAATGGTGAAACTAATAACAACGTTCGAAGTAATCCGAACATCGACGAGCGACCACAATGTTCTACGAGCTACATGGAACTCCACCTCAGTCACCAAGTATCAATGAAAGAAAACATTGAATGCACCGCTCAGGGCAACCGTTTGAGAATTACCGCTGCAAGAGTCGGACAATTTACTAGGAGCTACCAACTTAAACTCAACGTCACAGACTGCCCAACAGCGGAATCCGACTATCAACCCCTCTTAAGCCCCTTCAAAGTTTAACCACGGTGGGACACCAGACAATTTACTAGGGGCATCCACCAGTACAATAAACTGGTGGTTTCCAAGCGCGCGACTTTAAGACAACTCAAAAGAAAACCAAAAACCTCAAAATCTTCCGCACTTTAACTCGAACTAATGATTGAAACAAAAAAAAAACAAAGCATGGATAAAACATCATCGTGCACTCCTCTATCAAAACGATTCAGAAGACATACTAAGAAAAGGGTCAGGCAGAAACACCAGGGAATTCTGAGCCCTTATGAAATCGCCAGCCAACCAGAGCGAAACCGTCCCATCAAATGGGGTTAGTGAGGAGTGATGAAAACAACATTTCGAGGCACTATTCCAAGCTCCCAAGTCTCCCGCAACGATATCCCTGGATAACTGTGACACCGCCTGGGCAGACATTTCCAACATAGAGGGCATTACTACAATCTTCAGTAAACTCAAAGCCTTGCAAGCCCCAGGCCCCGATGGAATTACCAACGTCGACCTTAAAAACGTTCTGACAAAGTGGCCCCCGTTCATCAGCTTAGTCTTTAACAGATGCTCAAATTTAAGATCGATCCCTAGATCATGAACCACGTCAAGAGTAGTACCCATTTACAAAAAAGGAGACAGATCCGACCCACGTAACTATCGACCAATTGCCCTCATGGACACTATCAAAATTCAGCTACAACAGTCAACATAATTCTGTAAAGCATTATCAAAAACAAAACTCTAGAAAGCTCCTCTAGACTGTTCCTGGCGTTTATAGACCTAACACAAGCTTTCGACCTGGTCGACCGACAGCAGTTATGGTATAAGCTCCACTCCTGAAATTGCCCAACTAACATCCTCGCTCCGATCAGAGCCATCCACATGGCTACTACTATTAGAGAAAAACTAAACAGAAATGGATTACTCCCAACAGAAATGCAAACTTGCAGAGGAGTTAAGCAAGGCTGCCCACTCGCACCAGCTCTGTTTGTTGCCTTCCTGGGGGATTAAAAAGATGTGTGCATTAACATCAGAGTCTTTCCCCCAAAAATAGGGGGAACACTCGTGCCGCATCTTATGTACGCAGACAACATAACATTGATAGACCAGACGCAGATCGGCCTTCAAAGGTATGTATTTATTTATTTATTTATTCAGATTTGTAGAGCGCACTTCAGCCCGAGGGCATTGTGGCGCTTGTTACAGACATATCTTAGTTACATAAAAGTACAGGCATATCTTAGTTGCATAAAAGTACATTATATACAGGGGCAAATACGACATTTGTACAAATTTATAGAGCAGTGTATTTACATAGGTTTGTGAGTGTCGCATATTATTGTGCAAGGAAAGAGGTTTTCAGTTTCCTATGAAAAATTGGGAGTGAGTTTTCTGCTCTAATGTCTGCAGGAAGAGCGTTCCAGGTCTTGGCGGCAATGTAGGGGAAGCTTAGGCCACCGGCTTTGGCTTTTTTGATGCGTGGGATGTGGAGTAAGTTGGTGTATTGCGTCCTGGTGGGACGGGAGGAGGAGGGTTTGGAGATGGTCTCTGATAGATAGGACGGAGCGGTGAGAGAGAGGCATTTGTGTGTGAGGGTGAGGATTTTGAGTGTGATCCGCTCTTTGACCGGGAGCCACTGGGTTGAGTGTCTGGCATGGGAGATATGTTCCCTTCTTGGGATGAGAGCGGCCCGAAGAGCATTGTTCTGCGTGACTTGAAGTGCCTGCTAGGAGGGCATTGCAGTAGTCCAGTTTTGCTCCAATGGTTGCTCTAGCTATGGAGAGACAGTTGGGTTTAGTGAGGTATGGCTTGACGGCGTTTATGAGTTTGGTCGTATGCGCAGATGAGGAGGTGATTGCGCTGACTTGTATGGTCATAGATAGAGAGGAGTCTAGGTACACTCCTGTGGTTACGGGGATGATGGAGTTGTCAATGGAGAAGTTGGCGTAAAGCTTGTCCAATTTGCCTAAGGTGCTCTGTTGACCTAGTATCATGATTTAAGTCTTGTCTCCATTGAGGCAGAGGCCATTAACTGCCATCCAGGATGATGGAGCAGATTGTGTGGAGTGCCTTGGCGTCTTCGTGGTATGATCCTGAGAGAGGTAGAAGTACTTGTGTGTCGCCCGCGTAGTTCGTTTACGTGATACCGTATGAGTCGAGTTTGTCAAAAGAGGCTTAGTGAACAAGTTGTAAAGTGTGGGTGCAGTGAAGGATCCTTGAGGGACCCCGCAATGGATTGTAGTGGGAGTGGCGTTGGCAATGTCTGAGAAGACTTTCATGGCTCTTCCCTCTAGGAAGGAGGTGACCCAGAGAGCTGATTCTTTAGAGAGGTTGGCTGAGCGTGTGAGGTGTGAGGTGAGGGTCTTGTGATCAACCAGATCGAAAGCGGCTGAGAGATCTAGAAGGAGCAGAAGAGCTGGCTTGCCCTTATCCATGATTTGGGTAATCTGACTCTTCAGATCCACCAGAGCAGTTTCTGTGCCGTGTCCTTTCCGGAAGCCTGATTGCCTGTTCCCTAGGATGGAGTGGGTTTCAAGAAAGTGTTGGATTTGGCAATGTGCGGCTTTGTCCAGTAATTTCAGGAGGAATGGCACTGTGGTTATTGGTCTGTAGTTGTTGGGTTGTAGGGGGTCGAGGGTAGGTTTCTTTAGTAGGGGCCGGACCCAGGCCTCTTTGAGGCTTGCTGGGATAATGCCTGTTTTAAAAGACGCATTGATGAAAGCCGTAAAGAGCGGCACAAAGCAGTCTGCGCAGTCTTTGACGAGTTTAGGTGGGCAGATATCGCCTTTACAGGGGGCGGGATTGAGATTTTTTAGCAAGTTGATGACTTCTAGTTCAGTGACATCTCTGAAGGAGAAATCAGGTATGGTAGGCTTGGACGAGGTGGGTGGGGCGTTGGTAGGCTTGGTTTCTGTCTGTTGAGGTAATGCTTTGCAATGGTCTTTGATTTTCTTTTGGAGAAGGTCAATTTTCTGTAGCATGGCAGCTTGAATGCTGGCACACCAAGCTTCATCTTTTATTATTTCATCAGGTGTATTGGGGGGGGGAGATAAGCTCGTTGAAAATGGTGAAGATTTCGTTAGAGTGCGATTTGGCGTTAGAGATTTGAGTGTTGAAGGCATTGGGTTTGGCAGCGGTGATAGCTATTTTGTATTGGTTGGAGATTAAATTGAATTTGTTTTTGGCACTGCTGCAGGGGTTGGATTGCCAGTTTTTTAGTGCTGCTCTTTTGTGGGCGCGCATTGAGTGCAGTTCTTCAGTGAACCAAGAGTTGATGTGTAGTGTTTTTTTTTTCTTTTTTCCATTCGAGTGGTGGTATTTCATTGATAGCTTTAGTGATGACATCTTTGTAGTTGTCTGCTAGGATATTGGGGTCATTAGCGAATGGGGGTGCTAGTTCGCGGGTGTTGAGGTAGAGGCGCACGTTATTCTCTTTGAGTTTTTTTGAACTTCTGACTTGTGCAGCGATAGCCGGGGTGAGAGTTTTGTGTTAAACTACCTCTCAGATTACATCAACAAAGCAAATCTGGAGATAAACAAGACCAAGACAAAGGTCTTGATTCTGAAGAAGAATGTGAAAAGATCAACAACCTTCAAATTAAATCTCGAAAAGGCACAGATTGAAACAGTGTACCATAATACCATAGTGTAATTATGGACAGCTCGCCAACAGAAGCAAGCATGCAAAAGCACCTTTGGGCAAAAACACGATCTCTAGCAACTCAGGCCCGCATGCTCGAAAAGAAATTTGGATGCTTCTCCTTAATTCCAACTTTAAAATTCTACAAGGCAAAAGTCGTCCCAGCCTTAACATATGGAGGTGAAGCAATTCCCGCAATTCCAAACGCACTCTGGCAAAAACTGGAAGGGTTCTTTTGGAGATGTATGCTAAATTTGCCCCAATACACTTCAATAGCAATAATTGGGAGAGAACTGGGCCTGACCTCCCTCAAAGCCACCGTGAATTTTAACAGCATCTCCCTTTTCAGAAAAATGAGACTGTCTGACGGGTCTCCGTTATACAAAATGATCGACACAGAAAGGAAAACGGAAAGATGTAGCACGCTAACAAAATGGGCAACTTAAATTAAGCAACAGCTCGACCAAATTGCCTGCTCTGAGGAGAAACTAATCTGGAACCCTTGCAAAATCAAAAGAAAACTAGCAGAGTTAGACTGGATCCGCACCTCAGAAACAGTTAACGAAAACAAACTTCTAATGCATTTGCCAGTCCAGCAATTGAAACTGAGCAAACCTCCACAATACCTCAAAAGATTCCCAAACAGACCCATTTGCCAAGTCTTCTTAAGAGCCCGACTTCCTCTTGCAGACTATTGAAATCCTCCACATCAGAGGCCAATCTAACACTAACACATGCAGACTGTGTAAAGAATGCAACAACATCGAAACTGTTTGCCACCTCCTAATGAACTGCACAAAAATCACAGAAATCAGAAGAGCATATCTACGTCCAGTAACAGCTGAATACAATACACCAGAAGAGGAGGCGTGATGGCCCCAACTAATGAGTGGCTCCAAAACTTCCTGGACAATAGCGATGGCAAAAATTCTCCAAACAGCTCTGGAGGAATGCAAGAAACACTCACAAACCGACAAAGAGATCAGGCTTGTCATAAAATGTTTGATTGAAGAAGACTAGGAATAAAGTTGGTTATATGCGATTTCATTGCTGAAAAAACATTGAGGGGTACGTGATGTTTTTTTTAAATGAATAAACACCCTTCACAACATATTTTGAACTAGTGCAATTATATAAGCAAACCCCAGTCCTGGAATATTTGGGGAAAGTGTTGGACAGTAGGATAAAACATGTTGGGGAATCACTGGGTACCATGAAGCTTAATGAAATGGTAGGACATGGCTCAGATTTGTGTCCTAATGTTCTGAATGTCAGACATCTACAACTCAGATGTGGCTTAGTTCAAAATGACAGGACTCTGGCTTACCTGGCAAGAGGCCCTTATGCTAAATGAAACCAGTAAATATATATATTTGCTGCTAATCATTCCACCACGTACTTAGTAGCATAGTGTTCTCTTTATTGTGTCAAAAATAAATCCAATTCGAAAATGGACCAAAATGCTGTGACAAATGACTTCAAGTGACAATGACATGTGTCCGGGTGACTCTTTAGAGAAGACCTTTCTCACTGACCACATTGATAAGAGATTTGAATCCACAGTAAAAAAGACTACAGTGCTATTTAAACAAACCTTTCAGTTTGGATGTATGCACCTGTATGTTTGAATCTGTTTTGAAAGATTTTCAGGTCCAGAGGTTGAATTTGAGGGTTGGGATGACTGTTTGACAATGATACAATACACCATTGAGATGGCCCACATCCCATACATTCAACCCATTCTTACAGACCATACCGAAGATTGAAGATTGCAAAGAATATTTACTGTGTATGGGGCTGTAAAGGCTATCCTTCTTCCCCACCACAGGCAATGAGCAAACACTATAGGATGTAAGCGATCATTTAGTGTACTGGGTTGAAATAGAGGTGTGATGAAGTCTCATTTTTGGAGTCTGCATATGGAGAACAGGTGACTTTGTGGTCCAGAAAAGCTGATCTGAAATGTAATCTATGAGGGGTCTTTAAAGGACCCTAAATACTGGTAAGACTCAGAGAGGATGTAGGAGAGTGCTGCTACCAACATTTTGATATCCTAATTGCTTCTGGTTACATTGAGGTATATCCATACAGGAGTCCTGGTGGCCCAAGACAGGACTTCCCAAAACCCCATCAGGTTGCACGAGAAGCCAACTTCCTCATAACTGATATATATCACAGGGAGCTATGACATTAATGCAAGTGAAACCACTTGCCATGCTTCCCAGAAAGCAGAAGCAATGTACACCAAACCCAGAGGGTAGTAAAATGCATTCCACACCTTTCTTCATGCACAAGTACCTCCCTTTCACTGAGCCAGAAAAATGCATTGAAAATCCTTACCATGCCCATTCAGCAACAGGGCGACCCCATTCTAAACACTACATTGCAGCCAAAATGGAAATTGACAGTTTGAAAATCCCATTGAAAAAGAAAGCAAGCAGGTTGCTTCAATTAAAAATGTGCAAGGATCAACAGACTGTATGTACAAGGAAGACAACAAACCTGGGAGAGAGGGATACTGGATCATTCCCAAATTAACTCGCCAAGCTCTGTTACCAAAATGGCAAACCATGCTTTTGAATTCTCAACATTAAATCCTCCCTCCCAATCATATCACTGAAGGGAAGCAGCTGACCACCATAGCCAATCATGGACCAGGAAACATACTGAAACCTGATCAAGGCATATTAAACCAGCTATTTTTCTTTAGTTTGGGTGAAGAGAAGCAGGGGTTTCCAATGTGCCTTGCAGAGCAGTAGGGACAGAGCCACGTATAGTTCCAGGAGAGTTGAGAGGAGCTAGGTAGTTCAAGGGTCCACCAGACATGTGGGAATGGTCAATATACATGCTTACAAAGTGAGAGTCATGTTGGGTAACCTGCTCTGGAAGGGAGTCCGCCATAGGGAGAGAGCCAACCCCAGCAAGGGGACCAGAGTCTGGGAAAGAGCTATCCCTAAGAAGGCACCCATACTCTGGTTGTAAGCCACACTTAGGAAGAAGGCCAGACCTGGAAGAAACCCAGCCCTAGGACAAGAGACAGCCTGGGAAAGGGAGTCAGATCCTGGGAGATATCTAGACTCAGGAAAAATCTCGAGCCAGTCCCCGAAACAGAAATAGAAACAGGGAGCAAACCTAATCCTGGAAGCTAGACACTGATTGGTGAGTCAGATCCCACTCAACATAATACCTAACATTCTTCTTGGGTTATAGTATGGCTCCTTGCCAGACCAATACACCACTAGTTAGAGGGGAGTGGTAGCAGAGTGCTATGGTGGGATTCTTAGATCCTGTGGAATTACCCTGTATACCGAAGGAGATATTGCGCCTTAGCAACACAGAATACAAGCCTATTGTGTGAGCTCTGTCCAAGAAAGAGCACAGTTATCTTTAGTGGGCTCTAGTCAAGATGGCAACTGACACGCTGTAAATTACAATACCTGTTCCAAAGAACACAAAGCAGGTCAAGAATTAAGTATTGGGCCACTTTAAAACCCCAGTGATTGTAAGCAACACCTTGCTTAAATTCCTAGTTATTGAAGTCCTGAAATGGATTTGTATAGGCAAGAGTACTGGACTTGGACTCAGACACCTCATCCCATTAGTGCCCTTCCCTTTCAATCCATTGCAGTTGTTCCTATTCTTTCACTGTTGTTTGTATTGTGTTTGACCACTCTGAGGTCAAGGAGTATAAGCACTACTCAAGAAGGATTTGCTGGATGTTTTAGTCAGGCAACATCTATTTCTGGGGAATATTCTACCCACCCCAAACCAGGCGCACAATGTTCATTGTATTTAATAAAGTTCTTTTTATGAACCTATGACCCCCAATGTAATCATATTGATTACCAAAAGCCCCCCTCCCCTCTCGAGACAAGAAGCATACAGGGTTGCAAAGAAGGTTACGTATTAATTAAATCAGTAAATCAATTTAAATATAAACAAATTAGGCTTCTATAAAGTTCCAACAGCAAGAGCAATAGTGACTTCATTGAAAAATGGTCAATGACATGGTTGCATCTCTTTTCTACTCTACCTTTACATGGATGTGGACTTTTCTAACACACACACACACATCAGCCTATATAGATTTTATTTTGACCGAGTGCACATGCCCCTTGAATTGAAAAATGAATTTGAAAATACATGAGGGTCCTGGATAAGGTTTTCATTTGTTAAAAACCAAATTAAATCATAACATCCCTGCCTGTTTAAATCCCTCCACTTCCCCTTAATTGAAAATAGATATCTCCGCCCCTTACTCAATGGACATGTCAGAATTTGAAACATGATTATAGAAAGCTCAAATGAAAATCCACTTTTTATTCCTGCATGTGTATCGCTTACAAAATGAATGCATGTGTTTGCTGAACTCCCCTCAGTGGTGTTTTTATTGTATTGATATGTAAAAATGTACACATTTCATTTTCAATGGACACATTAAAGGCGGTTTATTTTGGGAATCAAAAAATCACCCTTTCTGCATTTTCTTGAATGATTTAAAACTGGTAACAAATCTATGCTTGGCAATGAGATCAGGACATGACTTATTTTACCTTATTTTTCTAGGTATGCACACATTAAGATATACTTTTGGCACCCAAAATCACACTGAGAAGGAGTCAGGAGATCTCCCTGTATACACACAATTCAGATCTATTTGTTCAACTCTATTGATTTATTTTATTGAACAATTGTATGGTGCCTATACAGCAGAAAGTGTCTCCAGGTGCCACAAGACAAGAGGGGGAGGGCAGAGAATAAAACAACAATAACGATAACGGTCGGACTAGGCCTTGTGACGTTCAGATTGTAGTAGAAAAGAGCAGGTGAGGGGGAAGATCAGGAGGATAGAGAGAGTGTGAAAAGGGAGAAGTGCTGGAAGGATCATCCCAGGGCTGGGCAAGTACGAAAGGGTGTCAGGGAGGGCATTGCTAGGTGGAAAACCAGGGAGTAGAGACAAAGTGCAAGGGCATGGGTGGAACGGCCTCAGAAGGCTGGTCAGGGAAGGATGCCCGAGGTAGATTTAGGAAGAGACTGTTACAGTAGCCAAGCCTTGAGAGAAACAGAGCTCTAGAGACATTGGGCCTCATTCCGAGATTGGAGGTAGCCATGGCGCTATTAACACCATGGCTGCTTCCAATACTGGGTCTTGGACCGGTCTGGTTAGATGGGGACTTACCGGGTTATTCCGACCCTGGAGGACCCGGTAAGTCCCCATTCAACCAGCCATTCCCCATTCCCATTTGAGCCCCGATAGGGCTCAATGGGGAATGGGAAGGCAGTAATTACGGGCCTGCTAACAGCAGGCCCGTAATTAGCACCCTGGTCAGACCACACGTCCTTTACGGTTCCCGTTAAGGGACCTCGGAATTGGGTGGTAAGGGATTACCAGCACAGATCTCCTTACCGGTGCCTGGTATCCCTTACCGCCCAACTCATAATGACCCCTATTGAGTTTCTGGGGGAAGGTTAAAAACTGGAGGATGCCTTTAAGGAGGTAAAGCTGATAGTGGGCCTTCTTGGCAAGATCAGCGATAAGAGGAAAGAAGTAGAGGGAGGAGTCAAAGATGACACCAATGTTTTTAGCCTCACACGAGGGGTGGGGGCCTTTGGACGGTGGCCAGAGCATAGGAGTGAAGGAGAGGATAGGAGTCCCAATGAATATGATCTTGGTTTTACTGGAATTATGGCAGAGATGAGTAACAGCACAGCATGCCTGAATAGCAGCAGACAGTCAGGAATTAGAGATGAAGGCGAGGAGGAAAAGGAAGGAAGCTTAACGGAGAGCTGTGTGTCATCAGCATAACACTGGAAGTAAGGATAGAAGGTGGTGATCAAGTGGACCAGAGGGGCAAGCTAAATGTTGAAACATCATAGCGAGAGGATAGATCCCTGGGGGATGCTGCAAGTAGAGAGTGAGGTAGAGAAGAGAAACAGGCCCAGTTGCACTTGAGAAGGCCGATTCGGAAATTGGTCAACCAGTCCAGTGCCAGTCCATGATGCCCAGGATATAACAGAGATTATTTATGAGAATTAAATGTTTGACATGCCAAAAGCAAAGGACAGATCGAAGGATAAGGGCAGAGGGAGTGTTGCAATCGAGGTCTGAGAGCAAATCATCACAGGTGTTCAGGAGAGCAGTTTCCTCTATATACATCTATATATCCAGAAGCCCATATGCTTAGGAAATATTTAATAATTTCTCATGATATACAGTAAATTTACATGGCACCACCCTCTCAGTACTTACACAAATAAAAACGGCTGGGATTTAAATTGGACTATCGGTCCCCTCAGAATTATTTCCGCTTGATGTTATACTTACATAACAATGTATTTTTTGCTGTCTCGATGACAGGTTTGACAGCTTTTTAAGTATTGGTTTAGCCCCCCCCAGGAACAGGGGGGCATCAGTCTGAAAGATGGTGTCAGCTTCCTTCCACAGTTTGTTTCCGTTCTTTATGTATTTGAGCCTGCCTACTGTTTTTCCCACGGAAGAATGCTTCAGACATTAACTCCAGTTAGCCCTGTCTTCTGGTGTACTGCTAGTAATCTAAAAATGGCTCCAAAAGAAATAATCTAATCTATTCTCTTTTCTGTTGTTATCAATTTCTTTTCTATCCTTCTAATCATCAGTGACTGAGTGAGTGAATATATCCCCAGAATCTACATAATCTACAGTTTTGAACTTCTATAGAGCGGAAACCCATTCCTTTTGAGGTGTGTATAATGTTTCTAATCAAATTGATCATTGTATGTGATTAGACAGTGGTCCAAAAGTAACATCACACTAAACCTCCCCTTCACACTCACTGGGCATATTACTGAAGGGGAAAGTCATATGCCAGAGGTGTCTACACCCAGTTTACCTCCCATTTGATGTGATGTCATCTTGGAAATGTCTACATTAAACAATTGTACATTTGCATGTGATAACGGCACTAATGGCGCTAGTTAGTTCATTAGATTGCTATTACCCAGGCAATTACAATGATGTGATTCTTATTTCATCACAGAGTGTGGTGGATGTGTTGTAAATATTTGCCTTTTTATAACTAATACCTATACACAATAAATCTATTTCCAGTTCAGAATTCCAGGGATTGCGGCATGAGAGCTAAGATATATAAATCACTGGCACACTGTTTTTTCCCTAAGATATCCACATTCTCCTAATTATCATAATGAACACAATATCAATAAAATATAGATGCACATTCAGCTGATAGAGCTTTCCACCCTAAACATTTTTTGGACTAAAAAAAACTATCTAGGACCTCCCGTTCAATGGTTACAAGTTAGAATTCAATTCCGAAAGAAAATGTCAAAAGGCCTTTATTCTAATTTCAAAAATATGACATGGAATCTTCAGTCTCTCTCTGCTTGGGAGCACAACATCTGGTGTCCTTTATTGTAGTTCAGATCTGAGGCCTGTATGACTCCTGTGAAATCTGGTTGTCGCGGTGCAATTTCTTTGAAGATAGGCTGCTGGCAAGGACATTTGTGAGCCAGTCCCACGCCCTTGAGTAATTGAAGAAACTTGTTATCATTTCAGTCAGATGCTCAGTTCTCAACAGTGCATATTTTCCTTCAGGACAGTGCCGGCTGATTGAAAGATCAGATTACTTTAGAGTGGACAACTGGACAGGATGAATTCAGTGTATATTCAAGGATATTAGTCTAAGCTCAGAGATAGATTGACGTCATAAATGGGGAGGTTTTGTTTTGCTTTCAATGTCTATGTCCTGAGAACCAACTCCAGGCACAGCCATACTTTTTTATAGTCAGCCTCAAAAGCCAGGGTTTACACTTCTTTTATGGGAATGCAAGCAGATCCCTCTTTTGCTGTTTTTCTGTGGTTACGGTGAAGGAAAGACATTTGACTGCCTAGGCCGTGCTACTGTCTTTATTCACCAATGTATTTTTTCCTGTCAATTTGTTTTCCCCATTGCCTTATGTTTCCACAAAACAAGGCAACATCGTACTTTGTATTTGCTCATCAACTCCTATCAAAGGTCCACATTTTCAACATCTCTAGGTTTCATAATACTGATCCTTAATCATGTAAAGCAAAAAAGCAAACACCAGAAGGCCCCTTGATTTTCACTCTGCTATGAAATACTGTGCTTTTCATCCCAGATTGGACTGTTCTTCCATTGTAATAACAGTTTCTGCATACTTTCTGGTAACTAGAACGATTTATTTTATTTGCTTTATCAGTTACTTCAGAGATATACACCTTTTATAGTTGGGGTACAAACCTTGCACTCTCCCTTACACATGACATTGTTCAGATGCTGTGCGCAGGCTGCAGCTCACATGTTTGTTTGTAAACGGGTGCATTTTGCTCTTTGTATACTCTTCTTCAGTATAGATTTCCCTACATTACTAGTAGTATCAATCTCTGCACAAATATTTGTTTTTATCTGGCTCTTGTCACTGTTTCTCTGTTATGCTAAGTTTGAACTCCAGAAATATAGATGATAATGCCTATTTCCAGCATTACAGAAGGCATGTATCATACATTTGCAATTGAGAAGTGGGACTTCCTGGAAAGATCTTTTGGAAAAAGCACATTTTCATACCACAGATGCACAGCCATATCCTACTGTGAATCCCAATTGGCAAGGATTTGCAAAATAATAGACAACTTGAGATTACAATTAGCAGCAAAATTTGCATTCACTAAAGCGCCCATCCCCAACCATTGGTAGTACAGCACCAAGATAAGAAGTGTGTTTGCATACTTGATCTCCCATCCCACATCTGCATTTCTGGTTCATATTTACAATACGGCACTCAATACAGAAAAGGCAGCAGAGTTGTTCTGTACGACAAAAGTGTCCATAACATAAAATGTTTGAAACAGGTAGTTCATTTGAGAAGCATCAGAATTAGGAATACATGTGCAGATGGGAAGCTCTCTTTTCCTTTACTGTGTCTCAGGGTGCGTGGGATATGTTCTCCGTGGAGTTGACAATTGTCAGGATGTTGTGTATCGTCTAGGGAGAGTTATAAATAATGTCTCAATTACAGGGTAAGGGCTATTATGTTTGTATGCTAAGAGAAACCAAGGATATATATGGCAGAGTTTCTTTGATTTGTTACTTTAAAGATGTTGAACATTTTCAGCAGGAAAGTACATTACATAACCTGCCTTCTCATTTTAGATCGTTGGTGGAAGGTGGATGAAACATAGTTGAATCAAGATTATTTTTAGGCCAGTACAATTTAGGACAGCAGTGTTATTGAAAATTGAAAGTAAACAAGGCACATCAACAGAGAATCACACTAAAAAAAAGTGAGCAAAATTACATTCTAGAAATAATGTATTGCACTACCTTCATCTGATTATCCATTACACACTGATCACCTTATAGACTTGCATACACTTCCACAGAAAGAGAACATGAAAAAATACCAGTTCTTGGCGCAACCTGCACACCAATTCTTGAGTGATTGCCTAGCATCCATCACTTCACATCATTTACTCAATTCCAACATGTGTTTATATAGTGCTTTTCCAATACCATGCCTTTATTTTGTGCACTGTAATTGGATGCTATCTATATTAAATGGACTTTGGTTGCGGTAATGTATCATTGTAAATGTGATGGACTGTTTGACAACATGTGCTGTTTTCAATATTGCCAGTCGTATTGGGTTGCATACCTGCTGACCCTAACTTCACAGCATTCTCCTTACAGTCACACATTCACACAATTCTGCAACAAATGGCTTCTGTGGTGCCTTTCACCATAGGCGGGGGTTTAGATTCTATTAAAGACACACAGGCAAGTGTAATACATTCTTCTTCTTTATTTACTCATCCAACTGAACGAAAAACAATACTAGTTTTGCCAAGAAACCTTACATACAGCTCTCAATGAGCTTCATCACATTAAAATCCAAATGACAGCCGGAAGGATAACTGACCCATTTATCAAGACATACATGCATGTCTGCAAGGCTCTTAAAATTATTTGTATACAAAACATGCAGACATGCATGTATGATTTGATACATGGTTCTATGAGACATGCAGTGATGGCAATGGTGTGCACCTTCACGTATTTGCTAATCTTGGAAGACCTATAGCCTTTAGCGTATATAGATTTATCGGCTAAAAGTGGAGACTATGTTGGGCCACCATCTACAACTTTATGGCATGAGCGAACTTTGAAGTATCTGGCTGATGGATGCTTGAGCATTAGATAACGTAAACACTAGAAAGCTGTATACACAAATATGGGATGATGGCAACCAACAGTGTTAACCACCAAGGAACCTGAGTACCTGAAAGAGAACATGTCCACTTAGACATATAGTTGAAAGTTTCACTTATGCTGAAAAAATACATCCGGACCAAAAACAGAAGTTGTAAACGAGTAAACCGTGTTAATGTGCAGCCTGACTGATGGACACATCTCAATTGAATTCACTTCTGAAACTTTGAGGTGCGTTGACAATTTCTGTTCGGAGAATAGGTATTACTGAATGAAAAGAAACAGACGCCATTTAAATATGTGTTCTAAATTAACATTTCTCGAGAGTAGATACAAAAGCAGCACGTTCTTCCTCAAAGAATACATCTCTCAACTTCATCTTTCTAAGTTTATGACCAGTTTAGGATGTGTCAGTGGTCATATGAGAACAATGTGAGAAACATTTGTGTTTACTGATTTGTAGAACTCCCTACGGCCACTCGATTTGTGAACCTGTCTATTTAGTTACCGAGCGAATTCCACTATAATGTTCTGTTTACATTGCATTGCCTGTTAATCTCCTCATTCCAATGTAAATACTGTTCCTACTGCCATAGGGTACCCTAAAGTTAGGAGGCACTAATAACAGGAGTACAGCAAGTATTGTGAAAAGGCTCTTTCATTGTAATCTCGGTAATGCTAGTGCTTGGATGTGTATGTGGTAAGCGAAATACATTTATAAATGTCCAACATCTCTGAGAGTAAAAAAATGTGGAAGGCGAAGGAAATCTTTATTTTATGTTGCGTTTTCAATGTAATCAACACCTAAACGTGTGGAGTGAATTGGATGAACAAAGACTTGGGTGGGTGAAGGACGACGGGAGATGGGAGAAGTGCTAAACGTCACAACCCCAAACAATTATCCCTCAATCCACTAGGTTTTACACTTATGATCATTGGTATCTTATGTAGCAAAGGGTGGGCGTTGTTAAACTCCTAGTCCAACATGAACACTCTCAGAAAGGAATGGACGCAGGCTACGAGAGAAAGCCAGAATGCTCCTGAGACCGCCTTAGAGGCTGCCTGTCCTCTAGTCTGTTCTACGTGCAAGCAGTATATGCAGGCTAGCATGACAGCTATAAAACAGTCAGACTTGTTGAGATTGCACCTAACTGATGAGCGAGCAGAGAGTGTACCATGCAAATAAGTATACACCGTAATGATAACTATTCCCAGAGAAATGCGCTCAAGCTTGTCCTGGTCAGGGACGTCATTTGACCAAAATGCCCCCTGTAGCGGAAGTGACATGCACGACGCTTGACCTCTGATGTCATCACAGAAAGTGATGTTATTTGACCCACTCTGAAATAACATCACAGAAAGTCGATGGAACACGACCTTTCACCCCTTGACAAAACAGCAAATGGCATCACATTGCATTGTTCCTAAGTACACTACGAAACATATGGTTACGATATCACTGTAATGTGATATACATTTCATACAGCAATGGATCACCATATGTATCATTAATATCAATGTGTATAGGCCCATATTACCAAATTACTGTGATTGCAAGCAGACGTCCAAGACCAAATGATAATGATGTGTCATTAGACAGCATTTACGCTTTAGTGCTTTATATAGAACATATATACATGCAATATCTCCCAACCTGTGTTGGTATTCATTTGTCAACCTCAGAAAGATTAAAGGCTGAGTTGGCCTTGCCAGGATTTGAACCTGCAAATCATATACACATCACAGCATTAAGCGCTCAACCCACTGAGCTATTTTACCGGCAATAGCTATCTTAGTAAAATGAGCAATTACATGCCTGAATGTTCTCAAAGTCAGAAAACAAATTACACTCTGTAATGGATAGGGCAGTTCATCTGCAGGTCTGGTGCAAAGTTGGTCACATGTCAAGCCTGCGTGGATCTACTTTTCAGGCCTCAGAGGTTGGCAAAATACATACCATTGGGAGGGTTCATAACTGTGCTTTAAAGAATTTAGAGTAGTGCAGGGAAAGCAGTGCACTCGCACGGCATCCCGTACTCTGGGAACTAGTTACCTCAGACATGCAAACAGACATCTTGAACAGCATGGCATGGAGATAGGAAAGATAGACACATTACAACAAAGCATTCATGGTGGCACAATGAAATAAAGGTCCACTTTATGTGCTATGGCCAAACATTTCTACACTGGACACAAGCTTTTAGGCACAGGGATTTTGTCAAGTGACCGAGGACACTGAGATGGAATGATCGTAACAGAGACAGTGAGACAATGCAGAAAAAAAACATGCAATATCTGTCACTTGCAAACATCAAAATACATATTAGTCCGAAATGGATGCTTATTCTACACGAAATGCTTTTTGGACGTTTTTGTCTGCATTGTGAATTTGAGGTGTTTAAGAAGAAACTAAATCAGTGACTCACCCCCTGAAGTGTGCCTGAAATAAACCTTTAATGAGTTTAGCAATAATTGTATAGAATTCCAGAAAGACACATTAGTTTGTTATTCCTATTCTTTCTTTATTTAGGGTCACTGCTCAAAGTGTTACACTTGTGGATCCCCCTGTTTTTTTTTTTTAAGAAGATTGATCAAGAAAGTCAGCCACTCCAGAAACAAAGAGCTACATGGCTCTGGACAGAGTCCAGGGGCATCAGTACAAAAAAAAGGAAGAAAACAGGTTTTTTCTTTTTTCTTTTAGGGGTAGCAAGGAGGACCACAGGGGTAGCAAGGGAGGATGCTTTGTGGTGTTTTCTTCGTGTTGCATGTTCTGCCTAAAAGTGCAGACACAGGAACTGAACCTCTGTGGAAAAGAAAAAAAAAAGCAAAGGCATATGGTTCATACATCATGAGAGCTAGAGCCACATTGATGTAAATGAAGCTAGCATCTCAAGAGAGATGTGCCATATGAAAAAATGGCATAGCATGAGCTGTCAAGCAGTCATACTCCTTCCCTAATTGCCTGCACAGGTGGGTGGCCCCTGGCGGCAGTGAATGGCCTATTAAATACTGTAATGGTCATTACATACGTAAAAGGACATTACCTTCCAAGCCGCCTCTAACCACAGTCCTTACTTTATAAAGGCGTACGCAGCAATAACCTGGATCCAACCTGACATGCAGACAAGACTAATGCAAAATGTGTTTGTTTTTGTCAAAACACCAGCCCCAAGGGCTGTCGACAGGGTCCCCCCCCCCCTGAAGAACGTAATGCCTTTCAAAGGCGGATGAAGACACGCAGTAGCTGCATTGCAAATGCCCATCATGGCTACCCCGCTTCTCCCGATGATGTAGCCATGCCTCTTGCGGAACTGCCTTGCACCTGTCCTGGTAACGTAACCAGTGATTGAGCACAGGCATCAATGATTGTTGCCTTTTTCCACTCACCAATGGTGGTAACGGATGGCTTCTTTCCTTTTTCCAGTTCTTCCGAAGGCCAGTAATTGGTTATGTGTATCCCGAAAACATTCAATTTAGACAAAAAGAGCACATAAGACATTCAATTTATAAACAAACTCCTCCTCCAAAGTCATTGGGCAACTAAGGAAAACTAGCAGGACAACCCCTTGATTCACATGAAAGATGTACTGGATCTTGGGTGTCAACCGAGGATCTAATCGTAACCCAACTTTATCCATAACAAATTGAAGATATTGGTATGTGATGAGTAGATCACCATGCTCTCCCACCCTTCTTGCCGAGGTGCTTGCCAATGGGAACGCCAACTTCCAGCCCCAAAACGTCATGCCTGTGTTCTGCGATGGCTCAAGTGGCTCAACTTCTAGCTGTTGCAGCACCAATGGAAGATCTCACTGATATACTGCTGGCTACATCTGAGGCCTAAACAACCAAAAACATCATTAGCATCCTCGTAGCATATGGGAGAATATCTCTTAAGGATGTCACTGGTTCTCAGAAGGCCCAAATTGCAGCCGATTGTGAACTGAGGGTAGCCGGAGCAAGGCAGAGCTCAATCCCTTCCTTAAAGAAGTGCAGAACATGGCAATTGTGGGGTATAATAAAAGGCCCCAAACCAACAAAACTGAAGGGCAATTTGAAACAGGCCTACCTCTCATTACCAAAGGAAAATCAGCATTTTAATTCACAATGGCAGAAGAAATTGAAAGGTCTGTTTCACATGAAAAATAGGATTTTTAAGACACCAAAATGGCTGTGCATGTGTGTTCGCAAGTTAAAGCGAGACATGAGAAAAATGTTCCCCTGCCATCATAAAGATGTCAGGGAAAAGACATGGGGCCTCATTAAGACCCTGGCGGTATGGGTTTAACAGCGCCGGTAAAGCTGCCGGTGCTGTTAAACCCATACCGCCTCATTACGAGATTCCCTTGTGGGACCCGCTCTGGACGTCTGGTCAGACCAGGTGTCCTATGTGGGTCCCACGAGGGAACCAGCATGCTAACAACGGGCCCATCATTAACAGCCCCATTGTTAGCATGCTCCCCATTCCCATTGAGCCCTGAGAATTGGGATTGTCCGGGTCCAGGATCCCTGAATGGGGAAATACCAGGCCCTCCAAGGTTGGAATGGCCCGGTATTTCCCCAATCAGGGACCACAGACCCGGACCCGAGTTTGGAGGGCATGGTCATGGTGAGGCTCATGGTGTGTGTGTGATGACAAAAAGTAATGTACATTATGCTTCACACAAAATACTGGAACACATTTGAAAAGAAAAGCCAACTTTATTGCCATGAAAAGTTCCTGTAGGCCAGAGGCCCACTATGTAGGTGTCTTTCTGCAGTGGATATCCAGAGAAAGCAAAAATAAAAATGTAATCCAAGTGCAGATTGGAAAAAGCACATCACATATAAATGAAATGTGAAATAAATGCAGCATTGTCACTGAAACTGCCACCCATCAAAAGGTAGTGCACTCTGACAATCCAGACTCACTTTTCAGCAGAAAAAATGAACAGCAGATAATTTAAAGTGTTTTTATAAATAACTGAAAGAAACAGCCCTGTACTTTCAGTGCAAAAGCAAGTGAACCCTGAGAACACACATTATGTCAAAGAATCAAGGCTGATGTTAGAAAATGTAGTAGGTGAATTCATTTCAGCCAAGTACAATGGGCAAAATTCAGAAAGAACTCCCACACTGAAATCCTGGCTGAGATCCCAGATGTTTACAGCTACAATAAAATGTGGCCTGCCCGAAAAGTGTTGAAAACCAATATCCCCCAGACTTGCTGTCTTTGAAGGCAGTTTCGCAGAACAAATGGCTCTAGCCGATGCATCCCAGGTATTTACGAGCTGCAACCAACTTCAAACAAGCAACTTCAAAGAGATTAATAAAAAAACTCTGGTCACAGGGTAGCTCAGAGTGGCAAATGGCAAATGGACTGAAGGAAGGGAAGCTCATATTTGCACATATGAAGATTTCCTTTGTTTAAATGGACTGTCACAATGGTTGCATTTTCCCAGAAATCACTAGTCACACTGATTACATGTATGTTTATTTTTTTTTAGATCATTCCTGGGTGATTTTGGTGATATAAAATTCATCCGTCGGTTACTCAGGGAACTGTAATGGCAATTTAAAATGGGTTTCTGGCTGATATGAAAAGGTCCCGAATGTAAGAGTTGGCGAGCTGGTAGAGTGTAAAGTTAGGTATGTGGGGAACACATTTCATGTTCCTAACAATTATGTTTTTTGTAAAAATGGCAAAAATTGCCAAATGGCTTTGCAAAATGTTACGGACTGGCTGTCGTTTTATTTAATTTCCCATGATTAGCTAAATTGGAAAATATATACATTATGGCAATTACCAGTAAAGCACAACACTTTTGACACATAACTAGTTTTTGCGAAAAATGTGATATGAGAACAAATGGAGATTGCAAATGGAAGCTGCCATATGTATGCTCCCGACTCTTAAGCCAATCCTTAGAGAGAGGTTGAATTTGGGAGGAGAGAGATGGGTAACTGTCCAATCCTATTTGTGATAACTTTTGCAGGGTACTCCCCAAGATTGTAAACTTGATGGTGCCATCACTGCTATATAAGGTAGATGGACTACGGTGAAGGGGCAGAGTTGCTGAAACTTACCATTTGACAGCCACAAGGAATCACCAAAGGAGATTGCATCTGGTTGGAGCTGTATATTGATAGGGAGGCCTAAAAAAAGCTGCTCTATGGCAAAGAGCTTGAGAGTGGAGTCACCAGATCACTCCCCTGTCCTCCCAGAGGGTCCTGACAAGCAGATGTTTTTCCTGATCTTTAAACAGAGGTTTTCTATGTAAGTAGAATGTTACCCTTTGTAGCCAAAATGTGGCAGGGGGGGGGTCTTCAGGCCTTAAATCTGTTCTCTTTATAGCAGGGGGATGGGGTTTGTATAGATCCGTAGACAATTTAAAATTGTTTTTGGCAGAACACCATGGGGTGATTTTTGTTAAAATCCTTAATTAACAAAGGTCATTTCTGGTGCGTGCAGAAAAAAAACAGACTGTAAATTATTTCGGCAATCCAATGGGTACGGCTACCCCAACACAGGCCTTTAAGTGGAGGGGTGTATGAAATCATAAATTCTCAAATCATCCCAATTGTTACTATCCAGCTTCCCCAACACAGGCCTTTTAGTGGAGGGGGGTCTGAAATCCAAAATTCCTCAATCATCCCAATGTTGCTGTCAGACTTCCCCAAAACAGACCAAAGTAGGGTGGTCTGAAAAACCCACTGCTAAATCTCTGTGATTTTATTTTAAGGAAAAAGTGTGGTTGAAATCATAATGGCCATTTGCATTTGTTCAAATCTGTACACAAACCTGCTAACTTTTAAGTGTGCGGGAAAATTGAAATTGCACAGTATTGTAGAAAGTAAAGAATTGTGATATGTGTTTTTTTCAATCCACTTCTGAGATTTATTTGTGTAACAAGAAGTTAATTGTGCACCCCAAAGAAGGTGGCGTGTGTAGTTTAGTGTGATTTCTACTACCTATAATTCAAATAAATACAAATATATTTCAAGTACACTGGCCTGGTTCTTGGCTCATTGGTAACTCAGGGGGAGAGATCCAAGGGGCATGATATGAGGCTGAAATAGGGATGGATAAAATAACTGACATTGACTGTTTATTGTGTGACACTTAGCTTGGGGAGGGAAGGAACACCCTCTGTTGCGGGTGTCCTCCCAATAAACCCTTATGCAATGATATACGAAGATTGGGTTAACCTTTACATCCTTAGACCAGATAGAAAAGGTTGTCCAATGGTGCTCATAGGTTGACAATGTAGTTGGTCAACAGTACATCTGGGCCACCACATCCGATGATTTTGACATGCCTCATCACCAGAGTGAGCCACTGCCATTCAACTTCCATCCTGACAGACTCAGCCATTTCAGGGTGTCTGTTGGTAAATGCTGATAAATGTTGATAGAGCTGGGTGGGTGGTGAGGGAAAAAGAATCAAAGTGTCCGTTGGCAAGTGCCACGGATTGGAAACCCTGGATTTCTCATCGAAAATGGGGCTACCAACAACAGCCCCACTCCTTCCATCTGGATTGTCCCAATAGCTCTTAACAATAGTGGAAATGGTGCAAAGCCAATGCGTGAAGTATGCACACCCCTGGACCTGGGGAAAGGGCTCCATTCCATTACCACAGTATACGTTTGTTCTCCTTTGAGGCAAAGAAATCCAGCCATGGTTACACCCAATATTGTACCAAATGTTGAAAGATTCTGGGATCAAGATGATAATCCACTGATAATGAAAAGTTGTGACTCAGGCGGTCCCCTGACCCATTGTCGTTCCCTAGCAATTATACTGCACTCAGGGAAAACAGATGTGTGTCTACCAAATTGGCAATTGTCCTCACAAATCTGGCCACAGAATGAAAAAGGCTGTTTCAAGTAAGCTCTTGTGACCTGTCTATCCAATTGGATTACTACTGAGTGCCTCTCAATCCATGAAGAGAAGGTCTTCAGGGCCAAATGTACTTTCAGCAGCTCTCTCCAATTCATTGATTGATGATCATGATGGTATGGGTTTTTCTCCTGCATATCTCTGTCCTCCAGAATCACTCCCCAGCCCGACTGGCTGGAATCCATCATGAGCATCAGACTTGACCTATCACTTCCACAGTTAAGGAAAAAGCTCAAGACCTTCCTCTTCAAGGAATAGCTCCTCATTAACACCTAGGTCCACAATCCTGCACTCTGCACTGTACCTACGACTCAGTGATCTTCTCCTCACTGTATCCTTCCCCGGTTATTGTAGATCCCTTGCTGCCAATTGCCAACCTTTGGCATCCCCGCTTAGCTCCTTACTCCCTTTCTCCCTGCTTCCCTCACTATGTTCTTCCCCTATGATTGCAAAGCGCTCTGTTGCTTCGCAAAGTTAGGTCTGTGCTCAATAAATACCTTATTATTATTATTATTATTATTATTATTATTATTATAATAATAATAATAATAATAATAATAAAACTGCATGCATCCCACATACACATTTTTCCTAAAAGTATATTTATTTATTTGATACTGGATGAGTAGATAAAGAAGAAAAATGCATTACGGGTTGCCTCTGGTCTTGACACAGAATTCCCTTAGCCTGCTGCTCTGAAAAATGTTGATAAATATCATTTTGGCACAGAAATGATCACTAAGGCAATATGACCCAATGTGGTGGGCCACCCTATCGGTAACGGCCCGCTGCTCAAGTTAAGAACCCTGAGCAAAGTAAGGATCGCTTAACGTGGGGGGCGGTCCCATTACCGGCAGGATCGGCCCACCAGCGATGATCATATCACCATTAGCACCCGCGAATAACCACAACTAATGGCTAAGAAAATAAAACAAATGGTGGAAACACATGCTTTTTTCCTGTCCTGAAATGCTGTCTCTGTAACAGGAGTCCATTTTCAGTGTTGATTATGTCATAGTGAAAGCAGACTCCTGTATCAGACACCGCATCGCCAGACGGGGCAAAAAGGTTTCCTTTTAATTTGTTTTATATAATATAGCCTTTAGATATAACCTAGCCTTTAGCAGCTGCGTGTGGTTACTTGCGGGTGCTAAAGGCTGTATTGGGAGACAGGGGAGTGAGGGGTGCACGGCTGTGGGAGAGCTCGGAAACTGGGCTTATACCTTAGGATACAGCCTGTTTTCCGAGCTCCATGATTGTCTGGCTCCGCCCCCCGTGCTAATGTAAAATAGAACTCTCTTTAAAAACAACATCAGGCAATATTCTTGATCTATTCTGATGGCATTTTTGACGAAAATGTAGAGATTATGTAGGGATGGAGTGTAAACAACCTAAACCAAGACGAGGTCACTAAGGCTGCACAGAGATCACAGCATATGTTTACAGCTGTCTTTTAGTGCTGATTTCTCAGTGTGCAGTCGACATTTGAAAATGCTGAAAATATGATTACACGTCTCCAAACTGAATTTGAGGCTCTTACTACACGAGCATTGATTCACGTGCAACACTTAAAGTGACATTTGACAGAGCTTAAAATGAAACTGTGCTGAAAATGAATTCACGTGTCACATATCATTTTTACAGGACTGTCAAATGCGTCAATAGTTTTTTGTTATTTCAAGCAGTTGTGGATGTGTTATATAGTCTATGAAATGTGAACAAGTTGAGTGCACTTACTGGTGTCCCGAAGATACTATGACAAAAGGTACCTTATATTTGCCACCAGTGAGGGATCCCTTACACAATAATATGGATTAACTTTCATCAGGAGTTTGTTTCCATGCAAGTAGCTCAGATGTTGCAAATCTAGGGAAACTCACATTTTCAAATACAGTAACATTTTTCGACTAAGCCTTTAACTGATTATGGACAGTAACGTTTACAAACACCTGATGGCAGATTTGCAAATTATCGGTACTCGTGCACACACTGAAAATATATTTATGAAGTTAATGGAAGTTACAAACAACACATTATTTCTGAAAAAATAGCTGCAAAAGATTAACATCAATTAGACTATTCTAATATGGACAGGTTGTGTTAACTAGTCTAATATGGACAGGACATGTTAACTTTTTTAGAAAGTTCACTTCTATATGAATTCTGAAAGTTTTACTATATCATGCACATTTTATCCACTATCCAAGGGTATACAAATATAGAAGGCAAAGCAAGAAAAAAGTGGTTTAACCGAACGCAAGCACCAAAGAACAACATATTAATTTTCGTTTTGATACAAATGTATGTGAACATGTTCAAATGTGGATGCAAAAAAAAAAAGAACACTTCTCATACAAAAAATAAAATGATACATGCGTGGCATTCAGATTGTTCATCTCATTTCCAGTGATAGCAATCGTGTGAGTGCTTCTGGTATCTTGAAAATCATTATTTGAGGAAACTGATTTACAAAAGAAGAAAAAAAGTAAATAGACACGTAACAAGTGACGGCCGTAGCAACAGTTACTTTAGACTGTATCCTTTTCTTATCTTGGCTCTGACATATGCATCCTTCCATAGTGTAAGGGACAAGAAAAGCCACCAATTAATATTTCCAGCCAGAGGGTAGGGGGGAGAAAGAGGAGAATGGTGGAACTTCCCATCCTGTGGATGGGGCAAGGTGTGCAGAGGGGAAACAAAAGGGTACTATACCAACACTTTATAGCCCGGACCTCTCCCTTGTGCATCAGTTCTCCCTTCTATCCGATGGAAAGGTACAGACAGAAGCATATACAGCTGGGTGCAAGCTCTACAATAAGTCAGTGGATGCAGGTCAAGAAGACTTAGCATTATGAATTGGTTACAACTGTAAGGTGTAAATTCATTCGGGTGTGGCATACACCACCATGTTATGGGCAAGTGCCATCTATGGTCCCAGACATACTTTAAACCTCCTCCCATTGTGTGAAGGAAACTTCTGCCAGCACGTCTGGATATACAGGCCATTCCACAGCATGATACAGAGCATGGTGACATTCAAAAGAGGTGTTATCACAGTCAGCAACACTAGCTGCAGCAATCAGGCCTGTATAGCCTCAGTTGTCTCCCCATCAAACTCATGGCAGAAATGTTGGATGTGCTACATCAGAGCATTCAGTCTGATCATTTGTTCTGGTATGGAGGATCTAATTGGTTGCCTTGAGGGGTGATGATCATCTAGGGGAAGCTGGAAGACACTGCCTTCCAGATGCTATGGAGGATCACCTGCATGGCTATCACCCCAAAATCTCATACCAAGTGGCAGAAGTGGGGAGAAAGACCACAATAGTTACATATATTGTTTGCATTACTTGTATTTAATCAATTACATTTTTACAAGGTCTGAAAGAGATCCAAGAAGAAAAAGAAGAAGAAGAAAAGAAGAAGAGAAAAAACATTCCACATTTCATAAGTTACACGCAGTCCACGGATTCACCACAAGAAAGAAAGGACATTCACAAGAAAAATTCACGGGGAAAAATCTTCTTCCAAGTTTGAGCAAGCTTTTATCTTTTTCAGAGCGCATTCCCAGATCTTTGCCATGGCAATGGTCCATCTCGTCTTTTCACCCGAGATCAGGCGGGTCGACCAAACCTCCGCTTCGAGGAGTTTCGAGTCCGCAAAGAGTGATGTCATCTACACTGTTCTTTCCTGCCTCATTTGAGGGCAGGATATCAGCAGGTGTCTTAGTGTTTCTGGTTGGTTCTGGTCCTCGCATAGTCTGTATTTGTTGGAAATAGAGGTCGATCTGATAGCCAGGATTTCATGTGTTAGTAGAAGGTTTAAACGGGCTCTCATGAAAGTCTTTCCCACAGATTTATCTGGGAATTTGGCGCAATACACCAATGGGATTTTTAGTTTGTTCGATGTCATCGGAAGATGGTTTAGCAATTTGTTGGCTGTTGCTATTTCATTCGTTTTAATCCAGTCCAGGTTTCCCATTTTTACTTTCACTCTTTGCAGGTTGAAGACCAGGTCTTCTTCACTACAGGCTATGCTGCTCAGTTTGCTTTTTTGGGCTGCCACCCACGAGTTTAGCATATCGCAGTGACCACTTCTGATTTCCTCTGCAATCAGCTGGTATACTGGCAGACTATCAGTCATCAGAGTTTTCCTAAAAAGCTACATGCTACTCTGTTCTACTGTAGCTGCCAGGGAGAGTAGACCAAGTTCCCGTCTGATTGCTGCAATTGAAGTGGATTTGGGTAGACCAAGAACTGATTTCCACAGGTAGCCTTCCAATTTTGGCCATATGGAGACCGGTATGTTAGGAGCAGGGTCCATCCCATAGGCTAAGGATGGGACCACTTTTGACTTGTAAAATTGAATTGCTGGAAGCAATAAAAATCTTCTGTATTTTTTATCAGTAGCTCTAGTTTGGGCTGTTAAGTTTCGTGTTTTCTCCAAAAGGGCCTGCTGCATTTTCGTTTCCTTTCTGGAGTTATCGATCAGGGCTCCTAAGTATTTGAAATGGGCAACAATTTCAATGTTGGTACTGTCTAGGGACCAACGTAGCCCTTCGTTTTTCTTTTTAGGATGTTTTCCCAGAATCAGGATTTTGGTCTTTGACTTGTTTATTTCCAGATTATTTTTCTCTACATATTGTGTGAGATTGGTCAACTGGCGCTGGAGGCCAATCTGGGTTTGGTCCAGCAATATCAAGTCATCAGCTTAGAGGATACGGGAGAGAGCACATTTTCCTATTTTTGGCGGAAATTATCTTATCGTGCTTTCTGTATCTTTGTAGTCTCCCAAATAGGCAATGAAAAGTGCTGGAGCTAAAGGACAGCCCTGTTTTACTCCACTTTCTGATGGTATTTCCTCTGACATGAGGCCTTGCTGACTCAAACTTACACGTAATTTACTGTACATGTCAGGGGCAATCACAGGTTCCAAGATCAAAGGAGGACAGTTCCCAGCTTTAAGTTTGGTCCAGAGTTTCTGTCTGTCCACTTTGTCGAACACCTGAGTCAAATCAACAAACGCTAAGAAGAATATAGGGGTGCCAGCTCTGATGTTGCTTTTTATTATGTTTAAGAGCAGTATGTTCACCGACGTACTTGCATTTTTCTGAAAGCCTGTTTGGAATGAGTCGATGCTGGGTGAGGCTCTAGCCCATTTCTGAAATTGTGTAAGCAGAAGGGTTTTGAAGATCTTTCCAATAATATCTAAAAAGGCGATTGGGCGATAATTGGAAGGATGTCTTCTCTGTTGCCCTTTTTAAAGATCAGAACCACCACTGCTTGTCTCCAGGAATTTGGTATTTCTTTTGCTTCCATACACTGCAAGAAAATCTTGCTAATAAGGACTGTCCACTCCTCGGGGTGCTGTTTGAGGTCGATGTTAGTCAGGCCATCAGGACCTGGTGCTCTCGAGGATTTGAGCTTGAGTATTGATCTTTTGATGTCATCCTCACCTGTTAGGTCACCCCACAAAGCCTCGGATTTTGGCTCTAGTGCTGAAGACCAAGTTGTGGGGAAATCAAACAGATTTGAAAATATCTCACCCAGGTTGCTTCATATGCAAGCTGCTCATCTGTTTGGAGATCTGTTTTTTTGATTAGGGCCCAGAACTACCGCAATTCTTGCTGTTCAAGATCTTTAGCATTTCCTCTCCGTCGTTCTGGTACAGTGTCGTCTTATGGCTTATAAGCCATGATTTGTAATTCTTTGTCTCTACATGAAGCACGCTCCTGGTTTCCTCAGAGTTGTGGGTTTTGACCATTCTTTTCAGTTTCCTTAGATTCCTCCGTTTCTCCACCAAGGTCTTGTTGTATGAATGTTTGTTTTTTATTTTTGCTTTTATTGGACCGGCCCACCTCACTTTGTAGATCGATAACAGGGACACGAAGTTTAGTCTAGATGACACTTCAGGGATGGTTTCTCCAGACACTAAAGTTTTGTATTTTTCAGTTAGGACTGTTATGTCTGATGCCGTCAGGCAGAGACGTGTTTTCTGGTTGTTTTATTCGATGTGCGTCCTGTAGATTTTTTTCTGAGGATGTCCATTATCCGTTGGTCCAAGACATAACCAGCAAGTTGTGGTCACTTTCTTTGGTTCTTTGGTTCTTATTACCTCGAAGGTCGAGATATAGGGAAGCAAAGCCTGGGTGGCGAATATGTAGTCCAGAGTTGCCACTGTGTTGTCACGTTCCCAGGTAGGCAGGTGGGGCTGATTGTCCTGTAGCCATGCCCCGTTGTGAAAGTTTTGCAAATTCATTAGGTGTAACCATGTCGAACCCCATTCCTCGGTTAAGGAGCTGGTCAGTTGTTTGATCCCATTTGAACTGGGATCGGAACATTTGGCATTTAAGTCGCCACAAATAATTATGTGCGTTGTCTCATGCTCAAAGTAAATTTTATCAATGGCGTCCGCCACTGATGCACAAAAGCTTTCAGACGTAGTTCTTTGCATGTTCCAATAAAGATTAATAATTGCCAACTGTGTGGTATCTCACGACTTTGAGCCCGGCTTGATGTGCTGCCATGATAGTAGGACCGCCAATAGTCCATAGGACTCCACCAGTTTTTTTGTGATGGTGATCCCTGAGTGGGAATGGACAGCCAGTAAAAGGCCAAAAGAAGGATGGCCTAGCAACCCTTTGGAGGCAAGGGATATCTCAATGAAAAAGGCGTTGAGGAAAGGCTTCTCCATCAGCCAGGTTTCTTGGAGGCACAAGATGTCAAAAACCCCCAAGTCCTGGCTCTCTGGTTTTGACAAATGCACGTGGCCTCTAGTATTCCACGACCCCATGTACACATTTTGTACTGGCAAAGTACCAGGTTCTTGTTGAGATGTGTCTTGCAGGGATTTATCACAGGGTTTACATATTGTCATTAACACACCCCCACCTGGCTGTGCCTTATCTCACCACTCTCCTCCTGGCACACTATGATCTAGCACCTTCTCAAACACTGTCTCCCACCACCCTGTGCATTCTGTCATTTCTCACCTTCTCCCGCCTTGCCCTGACCCACCACTGAAACATCCTCTCCAAACAATGAGATCGAAGACCTCACCAAGACATATGCTTTTAAGCCAGCCCTCCAGCTTCACATACTGTTTGTGGAAGTTCGTCCGAGACTTTCCGGGCACGTTGCTTCCTTCCTCTACCTGACTATCACTGTCTGTAATGCTTGCTGACACCTCCCTTTAAACATTCTTTGCTCCCCTGTTGGTTTGTGTCTATGCCGTTTCCTATCCTTTGGCGCGAACATGCACATGTTTGAAGCTCTCAGTCAGAGGAGATGACTTAAAAATGCCTCATTTTGGCAGTTTATGCAGTGAGGTGAACTCAACAAATTCTCATGGTAATCTCACGTTGGTGTCTTTCAGTTAGCCGGGAGAGCCCCAGACATTCTCATGTTGGTGCTTCCGACGCAGCAGGGAGAATTTTTAAAATTCTCATGTTTGTGGTTCAGGTAGCAGAGATAAAATCAAAAATCCTCATGTAATTGGTTTGACGGTAGCTGGGAGAATTCCAAAACTGTCAATTGTTGGCAGCTCTCAGGCGGTAGAGAAATAAAATGTATGCATGTTGCTAGTTCTTGGACCATGGACAAGTAGCTCTCGCCTGATGCACTGCAGTTTTAAAGTGGGTGCAGGACCTAGCGATGGGTCTTAACAATAGAGGGCTAATAGCACAAACACTAACGCTATCTCATCATGATAAAACAGTCATACCTTCTCCACACCAGCAGCCAATCAATAGAGCTATCAGTCTCGCAACACAACCCCCACTACAGCTAGCACATCTTTTTAGTGTGTGCTTGTAGGTGGGCAGAACGTCTTCAGTACCTGATTGGATATAGCTGCCTTCACAAGTGTTCTCCATTGTAGTGCTCCGTCATTGTAATGCGTGTTATTTTTTTCAGCATGGAACACTGCTTGTCAATTTTCTGATGTCAGTTAAAATGCCCTTGCAGCATTAAACTCTTTCAGACTGTATACAGGTACATCTGCAGCGTAGGACTTCCATGGCAACTCTCACAAGAGGTGCTGAAGGACAGACCACTTACAGCATGAATACTGTAATTGAGCATGAACCCTGCTCATGTGTTGTATGTCAAGGAGAAATACATCCACTATCTGAGCTGATTCATGCGCACTCTATGCTCTTTTAGAACACATGGGCCTCATTCTGAGTCCGGCGGGTAAAACGGTACGGCTGTAGCCTGAGTCATTTTTTTCCAGCGCCCGGCAATGAGGACTTACCGGGGCATTACATCCTCACCGGTACCGGTAATTGCCCATTGCCGGGTACCGTAAAAAATTGCTCCCCATGGAATGTGGAGGACGGATGCACTGGCTCAGTTAATAACGGTGATGGTGCATCCGTTAAGGTCTGCGAGCGGGTGCTGTTCCGCCCGCCAGGTCAGACCTGACGGCTGGGAAGGAATCCGCTTGCAGACCTCGTAGTTTGCCAGTCAGGTAACATCGGTGCCGCCGGCCCGTTGTTACCGGACCGGCAAACTTGTAATGAGGCCCACTGAGTATTCCATATTGAGTGATGTCCCACATATCACACAGGCTCTCCAACTCTAGTACGTCAATACTATCAGTGGAGTTCAAAGAAGATGGGCCAAGTCTTATAGGTGACAAGAGCACTGTACTTTGTGACAATGGATAAGACAATGTCCTTCACATCACTGGTGTTGCAGTGTCAAGCACAGTGTGCGTTGCATTTCTTCCTGATTTTGTTCAACCAACGATTTAATTCCCAATACTGCACTGGCGCAACTTCAAACATCTGAACGGTGTCTTATTGTGTCTGTGTTCTCAGAGTTACCATTCAACTGATAAACACACACTTGGATTATGAAATGTGAGCTAGGAAACATATCAACTATTGGTTGTTAACTTTCTTTGAGTCAATGTATGCATCTGCATGCAATGCTGAGAGGTATTTTGCCACCAAAATAATGTTATCCTACTTATAAGTCAAATCACAGGCCCCTTGGATAGGTTGATGTTAGCAGGTACAGCAGTGACAAAGCATCCCTCATGACGAAGTCAATGTGCTTCACATTTCTGTTGTCACAGTGTTGAACACAACGTTTGTTGCATTTTCTTCCTGACTATTTTTCAAGCCATTTCAATGCAGCGTTACGCATTTGATCTGGGTTTCATTTGGCTGGTCTCTCAGAGGTTCTGATTCAGCTAACAAGGAGCCATTTTCATTGTATGTAGGTCAGGAAAGAAGGGCCGGAGGTATTGGATGTTCTCATTCTTTGAGGCTACAAATGGATCTGCACAAGGCTGAGAGAAACGTACGTACCAGCTGCACTGTATTCACCACACCTATCAAATCATCGGCCCTTATCATAGTGGATAGTATAGGTTTAGCAGGTACGTTAATTGCAATAGCTCTGTGAGTGATACATTGCTCACACCTGGTACCCTCATGAATGGAACGAATCCCACAAGAGACGCCAAACAGCTGCTGCCACTGCACTTTAAGAATGCTCCATTTAAAATGTTGATGTGACTGTTGCAATGCCCAGTGTTGGGGTTGATTAGTGCCTATCCTGTCCAACATGCAGAAAGTAGTATTCCAGTGAATGGCCACTGCAGTCGGCAAGTGGTGTTATAGCAACTTGTGGTACACCTGCAATTTGTACAGCATATGTCTTGCGCTGTACGCCCAGCTGAAGTATGAGAACATCTAAACAGTCACAGCAATTATGTTCTTAACAGGCTGGCAATTGCTCATACAATGTGACATCATACGAGAAGGACATGTACAAAGAAAGGAGAATGCAATGTATTGCCAATTCGTAGTCAAGCGAGGATGTTTGACACATTGTTAATGGAACAAAGCCCAGCTAAAAGTGTGGTAGACTTAGCCACTTTGCCAACATCACCTCCACCTTCTCCCACATGTCAACTTCTCTGTGTCCTCTACCTTTTTTATCTTTGCATATACAAAGTGCCCTAGTGCCCCTACTGCCCTGTAGGATTAATTAGGGACCCATTCACCTCTCAAATGGCAGGGGAAGAGAAGGTCACCCAGCGTGCTTTCAAAGCTTTGTAGTCAATACTCTGCCCACGTGTCCTATTGTTTGAATTGAGAACCCCAGGTGTTACTGGAACCCTAACTTCCCTGGTATGTAATTAATTATCTAAACTATTGTGAGAGTCCCTTCATTTTCTTTTTCATATAAAAATACAAGCAATTAAAAAGACACATTTCTTTCTATTTTTATTTCATTGTAGCTTTTTCCCTTCTACACTTTTTTCATTTGTTGTTTTCACTGGTAGAACCCACAAACAATATACTTTTATGTTCAGTTAAACCAATCTTGGTGGGGCATATATTTGGTAACATGTTCTTTTCTCCCTGGCATATGGTTGACCACGTTTTCAATTATCCCAATTGTCCATGGGGAACTCGAATTTCTGTATCTTGAACGTATCTAGTGCCTGATCCACTGTCTAAAGTACCTTATTGTACAAATCTGGACAGCCATGAATAAAATGTAACATGGAATGGCAACTCCCTTGCAGTGATCGTGGTAAGCTATCAATCGATGGAACGTGTTATTTTTTATATTTTTACAAACGAATATCTGAAGAGGTCATCAGCCAAAATAAGCACTGGACAGCAGTAATCTTGCACACTCGATCAACACATCCTATGATAGTTATGTTCATGCTCAACTGCCCCCAACTCACTGACCTGGAACTTAGTGTTAGTATCACTGTGGAAAGTGGAGCTGTGCTGCGGCATCCTGAACAGTGTTGGCAAATCAACATTAGTTTCTAGCGTAACAGTATGGGCTAGTCATAGACAAGTCATTGGCTGCTGTGCGAGAGCTACACTTGAGGTCTTGTGTTTTCATGTGCCTCTTTTGCATGTTGCTGAATCCTGTTGATCCGAAAAGATGTGTTAGCCAGGTTGGTCCCACACTATGCCCTGTTCAATGTTGTCATGTGCACAGTTCAAGCGGTAAGATGTTGTTTATATTTGTCCTTGTTTGAAAAGAAAATGACAATTTAGACTGTCGTGGCTGGCTGAGATGTGGGCCAATGCACACATCTGCCTGTGAAGGGAATGGTTGTAGTAGTGGCATTGGTTTCCTAGCTACCACACACTGACATTTTGCATTTTCATATCTTAAATAGTGTATTTGAAGGAGAATCTGCACAGGTGAAAGAGTAGCGGTGTCTCTTCCTCTAATCACTGTTAGAGTGGCATTTACTTCATTCTCAGTATCAGTGGTTTCCAGAACCATGTGCTATTAATGATTTTACTTGAATGGGGCATAATATTTATCTAGCTCATCATCATCACAGTTCCCAAGCTCTCTGGACGTGACTGGTGAAGACTAAACCTTCCCATATGTTTTCCTATTGCTGTGTGAAGATTCTCTTGGATAATCCTCCCCCTATAAAGTGTGTGTTGTTTATCTCGGTTCCGTGTGCCGTGCCAAACCTTGCAATGTGTCTTCTGGCTCATCATGCTCCTGTACACTTTGTGAGGCGTGTCCCAGTACATCAGTAGCAGCAATAAGAAACTCCCACCAGTCTACTCTAGAGCCAATTGACTGTACCTTCTCTGACTGTAGTTCCTGAACATGCTCTACAGTTTATTGTGCAGCTGGTGCTGCTGAATGGGACACTGGTGCATTCATTCGCCATACACAAGACTAGCTTCAGTAGTGCAGACATCAGTTTCAGTGACTGTTTAACAACATGCTCCCACCACCATGTGGCCCGTTTAGGTGATTCAGAGATGTTAACACTGAAGAGGGGTATACTATATTATCCTCGTTGCACCAAATATTTTAAAAACTTTTACATGCAAGCAACATCTATGTGGACTGTGCATTAAAAGAAGACCTTCTTAATTCCAGCCACCAAATGTGCTTTCTGCCACAAAAGATTTCCTAAGTTTTTTCGTAGGAAAACATAATTTGTATGCTTTTCCACACAAGCTTCAATCATATAGACCCACAACAACAAGATGGTTTACTTTATTACCAACAGTAAATATAGTCACCTACCTCCCACTGCCTTTGTACAAAGGTGTCATTCTATTCTTACTGATATGCCAAGCTCAGTAGATTGGTAAGAGGCATTGTATGATACGGCATTTTGATTGATCATGCAATATGGTCATTGGGGTTTTCGCCTCCCTTTTACTGAATAGCACTCTGAACTATAGATAATTATTAAAATTCACTTCTGGTTCCCAAGAATTCTACGACTATTATCTGCAAGCAATAGGTATATAAGCTAGACACGAAGGGCCACACTTCTCAATTACTGCCACAGAAGGCACTCTCTTGCCTACAACGATTTCTCATTGGCAAAATGATTTCTAACACTTTTCATTGGCAAAATAATTCAAAGACTTGGTTATGCAAGTATCAAATATGTAGAAAGACCACACAAAGATGGCACAATAAATTACAGACCTAGGCCCCACCCACCTGTAAATCACTTTTAATCTTTTGGTGCCTTTTAGTTTTGCCACATCTTTGCCCTACTTAAGCAGCCCTTCAGACTCTTTTACTTTGCAGTTGGTGAGCAGGTGCAAGAAGATCTTAGTCACATGACTTAGGTCCCATCATCCTGTCTATCAGAACCCTTGCTCCTCTAACATCAGGGATGCTCCCATAAATATGTGTTTCACACTTCTCTCCCAGCAGCCGCAGCCAACTTTCACCATTTATCGCCAACCACACCACTCAGCAGCAAAATTATGGACACTGCATCACACCAACCTCGTCTGCATCATCTTAGACCCTACTTGTACTCCATCATCCACCACCACATGAACCCATATGCTTGCCAATGTCCGCTCAGAAATCAGTCATGCAGCAGACATCACATTTCACCTTCATGCCATCTTCATTACTGAGACCTGAAAGAGATCCACCTCCACCCACATCCTAGAGGCCATATTCCCAAAGCTACAGAACTCTACAACAAGACCATACAAACAAGCTTGGTGGAGGCCTCCCAATCATAATTCACAAGGTATCATGGTCATGCACCCAACTGGGCGTCACCACCATTGGCTCTTGTGTAAACCTTTCTTGCGACTACCTTCTCTCTCCAATAGACACAGTCACATATCACCTCATCAAAAGACGTCCCAAGACCAACCGCTTGTTCATTGAAGACTTCACAGTTTTAGCCACCACCATGTCTCTCCTGCATCATCAGTCACTTCAACATCCCCAGCAACCCAGCAACCTAGTCAATGATCACCACTGCCTACTTGAAACTCTGAACCCCACACAGCACATGAAAGACCCAATTTACAGAAAAGGTAATACCCTCGACCACATCTTCCCACTCTCTCCACCTTCCATTATAGCTCTCCAATCCCCTCGACTTGTCAGACCATCTTGCAATCCTTGCTGTGTAGTTGCCACTTCTCCCATTATAAAGTCCAGACAGCAATTGGCAGAATGCAAAGAAAAAAAACAGGGCTGAATAAGCACCTACAGATTGGAATGGGGGTTGTTGGCAACTATGTCATTGGCATTAGTCACTGTTCTCAAAAAAACGGTTCTAAATCACAGATAGGGATAAACAGATGTCTTACTCTGTGAGAGTATCTATTCTATATACAAAAAGAAATCTTATTGGTTATTCAGGTATCACCCTTCACTCTTCCCACATCAAGTGGAAAATTACAAAAGATTATCACAAATGTTATTAATCATCAATTAACATATTTTCTTAAAAAACACAATCATAAAAATGATCATAGTACATAAAACACATAGGAAGTACTAAAACAACACATGTAGAACCACCATAAGTGAATCGTAGTACAATGCTTCTTCAAAGGATCAAACATATGTAACCAACTGACACTTTGATTCCATTGCCTTCCTACTTTCAGCTTATTCCCTATCAATATATCAAAACCCGACTTGTACAAGTTTCTGTCCTTTATGAACACCAATGTAGGACATTTTTCAGGGGAATGGGTCTTGTGTCGAACTTTTAAAATCTTCTTTAGTTGGGGAGAGTACCCTGTTGGTCAAAAGGACACCCTATTAGTGTTGAATTTACAATATTAGTTTCTATTTCCACATAATCAAGCCCTTATCCCTAAAGGGTCTATAACAGTATGTTCATTATTACATACCTCCACTTCCTTATATTGACTCTTGGACCTTTACTGATTCTTGCTGCATATTCCCAAATTTTTATTGGAATTCTCGCTCTTCCGCCTTTTGATTCTCATCTAGTGTCCAATAGATGCGCATTGCCATAGGTTAGCATACGTCATACCCTATGTTCTTCTCTTTGTAAATGTTAAACAATGTGTAAAAGAGGATGGTGCTTACCCAAACTTGGATATTCCCATCTACTTCTTTTGTCTCTTACTACCACCAGAACTCTCTGTTTTCTAATCGGTGAGTATCACCCTGTAAAACAGAGTACTATCTCAGTTTTCCATATTAATCTTACAAAATGGCCAAACTCACTTCTGAATGCATTGTATAATGTTTACCATTGTGAGAAACAGAAGTTACTTTTTTCAATAGGTGATATATTCTACCTCACTTGGACTCAGTTTCATTCCAAATATTGGCCTTGAATTCTTTTCCCTTTTTCAATTTTGATTCTATAAGACACAGCCAAAATGAAGGTTATATTATGGATATATGACTCACTTCTATATATAATCTTATCCCAATGTCACCAGACCATAGACTCATAGCCCCACTTACTTTGAAAAACCACATATGGTTGGGATCTGCTTCAAAACATCCCCTTCAACTCTGGATGCTGCCCCAATCAGATCTCCAACAACAGATACGCGCGGTAGAAATGAAAACCGCGCATTACGTGACGCGATGCCATGACATCATCGCGCACGTGCGGTCGTCTACACAATGACGTCATCGCACCGGCGCCAATTCGATGTTTCACGTCTACAGTCCCTGGTGTTTGTGGGACTTGTAGGTGGAAACAGGCATGAAATATCATGCCGGTCAAAACCCAACACATGGGGGGCTGTTTTAGTAAAGCCCCTGATGGAACTGGGACCAGGTGGACAAAAAGGTATGTGCACAACAATTATGTGCACTAAAAGGGAGGGGGAGATGGCTCTGACAGAAAACTTTTTTCAATTCATGGGGCAATTCTATAAGCAGATTGAGGGGACAGCAATGGGGTCAGTGATGGCCCCCAATGTAGCCAATTTGTATGTAAATATGTTTGAGGAAACCGTTGTCTACAATGATCGTAATCCTTTTCAGAATAACATTCTGTGTTAGCCCCGTTACATAGACGATGTATTCGTCATATGGAAAGGGAATGAAGAAGAGTTTGTTCACTTCATACAGTGGCTTAATCAACAAAATCGATACCTGAAATTTACTTGTAACAGTAGCAATAAGGAAATCAACTATCTCGACATTTGTTTATATCATCATAATGGTTTATTCTTGGTACACCTTATACAAAGGTCACAGATAAAAATGCTTTGTTACATTTTAAAAGCCACCATGCCCAACATGTAAAGAACAATCTCCCTTTCGGGCAATTTTTACAACTAAAAAGAACAGTAGTACAAACGAGTTGTATGATAACGGAGCAAACAACCTAATTGACAAATTGGTATACCGTGGGTATCCTGCCACTATGGTCAAGAAAGCAGCTAAGAGGGCTTTCAATAACAATAGGGAATCCCTACTCGATCAACAAATACAGAGAGAGAGAAGTACCAAAGAAATGCCCCTAGTATTTGTAAATACATTCAGCAACTTGTCATACAAGATTAAGGGTATTATCACCAGAAATTGGAACAAAATCATGACAAAAGAAGCAGGCAGACCCATTGTGGCTTTTAAAAAAAGCACTACTGTACGAATCTTAGTCATGCGAGATGATGTGAGTGCCAAGAAGAAACCCCTACAACAGACTAATCTATTGGGTTTACCGGCTGTGTCACGTCACTATCCATGTGGAAATTGTACTATGTGTACCCAAACAAAAAAGACAACTGATGTAGACCTGGGGATGGAAAGATTGTGGAACATTAGTGAACACACAAATTGTAATACCAGCAACGTGATTTATTTGATAAAATGTCCTTGTAAACGCATGTATATTGGCAAAACAAATAGGAAATGCAGAACAAGAATGATTGAACACAGGAGCTGCATCAAGAAAAAGGTGGAACAAGCACCGATGGTCAAGCAATTTTTAGAAATGAAACATACATGTAATGACTTTGAATGGTGTATTTTGAAACAAATCAAGGGGAAATCACAGTTGGTGATCAATAAGAAATTATTGCATTTGGAACAGAAACTGATTTTTTTGTCAAAAATCCACATTAGTGGGCTAAACGAGGGATTGGAATGGCATAATGCCTAAATAATTAGAGCATAAACTCCCACATATCTCATCATTTAGCGAGCCATTGGGTGAAATGAGACAATTATAAATAATCAAAATACAATCTTCCATATATTCTATCTCCTAGTGAGTTAGTGCATCCATCTTTGTCCTGTTTTTGTATATGCAGACCACATGTCCATACACTTTAACAGTCTGTGTAGTGTGGAATACGGGGAGGTTTGTATCAAATAAAGTTTCCAACTTTTGTACCTTAGTTGAGTTGTATATTTAAGGACTCCCCCCCTCCCTTTTAGTGCACATAATTGTTGTGCACATACCTTTTTGTCCACCTGGGCCCAGTTCCATCAGGGGCTTTACTAAAAAAGCCCCCCATGTGTTTGGTTTTGACTGGCATGATATCTCATGCCTGTTTCCACCTACAAGTCCCACAAACACCAGGGACTTTAGACGCGAAACATCGCATTGGTGCCGCCGCGATGACGTCATCGTGTAGACGTCTGTGCGTGCACGATGACGTCTTTGCGTTGCGTCTCATGATGTGCGGTTTTCATTTCTACCGCGCGTACATGTTGTTGGAGATCTGATTGGGGCATCATCCAGAGTTGAACGGGATGTTTTGAAGCAGATCCTAACCATATGTGGTTTTTCCAAGTAAGTCGGGCTATGACTCTATGGTCTGGTGACATTGGGATAAGATTATATGTAGAAGTGGGTCATAAATCCATAATATAACCTTCATTTTGGCTGTGTCTTATAGAATCAAAATTGAAAAAGGAAAAAGAATTCAAGGCCAATATTTTGGAATGAAACTGAGTCCAAGTGAGGTAGAATATATCACCTATTGAAAAAAGTAAGTTCTGTTTCTCACAATGGTAAACATTATACAATGCATTCAGAAGTGAGTTTGGCCATTTTGTAAGATTAATATGAAAAACTGAGATAGTACTCTGTTTTACAGGGTGATACTCACCGATTAGAAAACAGAGAGTTCTGGTGGTAGTAAGAGACAAAAGAAGTAGATGGGAATATCCAAGTTTGGGTAAGCACCATCCTCTTTCACACCTTAACATTTACAAAGAGAAGAACATAGGGTATGACGTATGCTAACCTATGGCAATGCGCATCTATTGTACACTAGATGAGAATCAAAAGGCGGAAGAGCGAGAATTCCAATAGAAATTTGGGAATCTGCAGCAAGAATCAGTAAAGGTCCAAGAGTCAATATAAGGAAGTGGAGGTATGTAATAATGAACATACTGTTATAGCCCTTTTAGGGATAAGGGCTTGATTATATGGAAATAGAAACTAATATTGTAAATTCAACACTAATAGGGTGTCCTTTTGACCAACAGGGTACTCTCCCCAACTAAAGAAGATTTTAAAAGTTCGACACAAGACACATTCCCCTGAAGAATGTCCTACATTGGTGTTCACAAAGGACAGAAACTTGTACAAGTCGGGTTTTGATATATTAATAGGGAATAAGCTGAAAGTAGGAAGGCAATGGAATCAAAGTGTCAGTTGGTTACACATGTTTGATCCTTTGAAGAAGCATTGTACTATGATTCACTTATGGTGGTTCTACTTGTGTTGTTTTAGTACTTTGTATGTGTTTTATGTACTATGATCATGTTTATGATTGTGTTTTTTAAGAATATATGTTAATTGATGATTAATTGACATTAGTCACACCACACTAGTCAACCAAAACCCATTGTAAAACCAGCCAACAACCATTCAAGAACTTCACAGTGGTGGTTCTCATGGAGGATTTAGCAAAAGTCCACCTCACAGAGGATGATCTACCTCTGATGAATCAGGACTGCAACACGCTTCTCTAAGAACTCAACATCACCCTCACAAACAACATCAACCACCAGACCCCAGTGGACAATGCACTCTAAATCCTAAACCTTCTGTACCCTGGTAGACTCAAGAACTCAACATTAACAAATTAACGTCAGAAAACAAGAAAGAAATTGTCAAAAATCTGGCAACATACCTGACCGATCCCTAATCAAGGAAATGTGTGCTACACACAGACGACTGATCACCACTGCCAAGGCAATTACTACCAAAGTACCATAGCCAAGGCCATCAATGAAAGCAGAGCCCTCTTCAAAGCCATCAAGCACTGCATCACCCCACTGGCTGGCACACCCATACTGCACTCCATCAAAAAATCCATCACCATTAACTCTTTCTTTATCAACAAGCTCAGAATGATCCACCAGCAGATAGACACCACCCCCACACCTGACAGCACAATACACATCCCATCTTCCAAAGCCACAACTACCTGGACAACTTTCAAGCCACTTACCATGGACGACCTCACTTCCTCCCTAGCATCCCTCAAGAGCGCATCACATGCAGACAACATTGTCCATGCATCCATACTGAAGACTCTTCCAGCAGAAGCGCACCCTCTGCACCTGCCAATAATGAATAGCTCTGTAACTCAAGGCGCATTCCCTTCAACTCTAAAGACTGGACAAATACTCCTGCTTCTAAAGAAAACTACACTATACCCTGACAAACCTTACAACTACCTCCCCATCGCCCATGTTCTCTTCCTTTAGAACGCAATAGCCACCCAACTCCTCTGACACATTGGAGCCAACAATTTCCTTCATTTCAACCAATCTGGCCTCAGACCCAGATGCAGCACGGAAATGGCTACAACCAAGGGGATCGACAAGGCCCTTAAACTCCTCGATGATGGCCATCCTTGCATCATTTTTCTCCTTGACCCCAAACCAGCAATCGACACTGTAGACCATCAGACACTCACTGATAATCTACATTGCTGCATGGGGATCAATGGGATTGTCCCCAGCTGGTTCAAACCCTACCTTTTAAATCACCACCAGTTTGTGAAAATGGATTCCTCCAGATCACCAACTCTACCCATCACCGGTGGAGTCGAGCAAGGATCCATCCTCTCCCCATTATCATCAGCCTCCTTGCTCCACAAAACATCCACATCTACCAATATGCAGATGACATGCAGCTTTACATCAAGATATCCTCCATTGAAGACATTCATAGACTCAAGGGCTGCCTCACAATGATACAGTGTGGATGTCTGCCGCTTACCTAAAGCTCAATCCCTCTAAGATTGAAATCCTACTGCTGACCAACAACACCAAACATCCTGACATCCAGACCTGGCTATCTACTATGCACCTCGAAGGATTCACACCCCAGCTGGCCACCTCCACCAAGTACCTTGGGTCTGACATCGACATACACCTCTCCTTCAGACAGCGCATAGCAAGAAATACCTAAACCGTTTGGTACCAACCTTCTCTCCTGTGGAAAACCAAGCCCTTCATCCCTGAAAACAACTTCATATCTGTTCAAGCATTGGTCCTCTACCACCTGGATGGTGGCAATGCCCTCTTGGAAGGGTGACTACCATGGATCCCCTGAATTGTGTCCTGCATGTTGCAGCATGACACATCAAAGGACTCTGTAAATTCAACCACATCACCCTGACCCTCATCGAACTTCACTGGATGCTGATGCAAGCCTGCATCATCTTTAAATGCAGCTGCATCATCAACATGCATGTCCCCCTGAAGCTACCTCACTGCGAAACTCAGCATCTCCGGAGGCCTATGGTCCCCCAGAAGTAAGTACATGTGCAGATGTGCACTCCACCAGTGCATGAAGGAAAAAAAAGAATGCAGTTCTTCTCTGTCTACACCCCAAGACTCTGGAACCTCCTCCTCATAAACATCCAGCTCACCTTATCATTTCTACAGTTCAGGAAGGAGGTCAAGACCCCCCTGTTCTAGGAATGGTTCCTCCATAACACCTAGGTCCATACACCATCCACCCCCCTGAGACTGGGTTATCAGATCCCCACTTTTTCCTCTGCTGGTTACTTGTAGACCCATTGCTGACATTTGCCCTCCTTCCCCTGTTGATAGATCCCTAGTTCCTTGTTGCTCTGCTCCATTGTTTCCCCCCTATGATTGTAAAGGACTCTGTTGCTTCCCAGAGGTAGGTTCTCACTCAATAAATACCCTGATAATAAAAGTGATGCTTAAATAACAAATAGCAAGCCAATATCTTGCTGAACCGTAGACAGTTGTGTAGATTTTCTGATACGTTTCAACATATTCAAAAGACTATAGTACTAACTTATCCCAGGCATCAAGAGTGGGAGTAGAGGTACATGTTTAGTTCAGTGCAATCTGCTTATGAGCAATGGTGAGTGATAGACTCACATATCAACTACTGAGTGTATGCTCTTTTAGTATGGGCAGCCCAAGGAAATAAAACAGGAGATCAGGTGTCACCTCATTGTCAACAAAGCATTAAAAAACCAGCGAGAATAAGAACACAATAGGTTTTTTCATCTGCTCAAATGATTCAGACTATTTGGCTGTGAAACTCTAAATGTTTTGAAACAATCAAGGAATGTGAGGCACTCCTATTACATATGAGTATTTTATTGTTTGATTCAGCTTGAATTAATACAGAATTCCAGGATTTCAGTGGCTATGAAAATTATATACCAGGCCCATCATTTCATTCAATAAACCATTTTATTTCAGGGAGAGAAGAGAGACAGAATGCTATGCCTTGTGTGCTACATTCCAAAACCACCCTTACCAAAATGCCCATTCAGTAAAAACTGTTAATTGCCATTTTGTAGTTGAGTCATTTTTAAGAAAATATTTAAGCAATATGACCCGAGCGGCAGGGGCATTACCTGAGTCGGTAATGCCCCCACCGCAAGGGTCATATTGCTATTCGTACCACGGCCCGCAATATATGCGTGACCGGGCCACTAAAAGCAATTTTTTCTGTCCCTAAAAGCCGCTGCGTTTCGGGACAGAAAAAAAATAATAAAACGACCAAGAAAATAGCCGCCGGGAAAGGGAAAACGGGAGTCCGTTTTCCCTTTCCATGGTGGCCATTGGAAGCGGATGCGCTGGGAACACATGTGTTCCCAGCGCGTCTGCTCCCGAAAAAAAACAGAAGCAGAAGGTAAGTGGGGTTGGGAGGGCGGAAGGGAGGGAGGTGAAGAAAAAAACAAAAAAAAAACATACCTGCGTCCCCGGCAGGGGGCAAAGGCAGCCTCTCAGCCATGGGGAGGCTCGGAGCGGGGATGGCCCTGCTTCGAGCCTCCTCATTGGCTGAGGGGCAGCCACGCCCCCTGCCGAGGACAAGGGAGCTGGAATCCCGGGCGAGACTCAAAGTATTCTCGGCTGGGTAAGGACCCGGCGAAAGCCAATCAGAATGCATGTTGCATTCTGCTTGACTCTCGCCGGGTACTAATAGTTTATATTTGGATTACTTTATTTCAATGTAAAAGAAAATAAATCAGGTTCCAGTTAATTGAGTCAGTGCTCAGTCAGCAAGCTGCCGACCATGTCAGAAGCTGTCTTTACGCCTCATTACACCTAGTTTCAGAACATTGTTCATAGTAATCTAATTTAAAATTAAGTAGCATTTTGTTTAAACTTCCCATCTGAGATATGAGCTGTTTAACTGCTTTCTGCAAATACATGTTCCTTTGCTATTAAATGTATTTAGATTTTTCATTATCGTTTTCAGTTAATTTGGTATTTTCTGACAAAAAGATAAGCCTTGAATAACCCATTGTTTTAGGATTAAGATTAGAGTACAGATTTACAGTTAATTTCATTATTTCTTTTGTTTACTTCTGCTGGAAACAGGCAGTTGTTGCAATATTTGTATGTGGTTTTTATTTTTTTTATTTTAAGCTGTTAAATGATGGTATATCTTCCAGTCGTCTAAGCAGAGAACAGATTTCCATTCTAATTTCATTTGTTTTATTACATTTTCTTTTTCTTCTAGGAAGTCTTTTTCTTGCAGTTTTCTATATAAACAGTTGACCTTTTTCAGTTTAAATTGCAATTAATTTCCTTAGAAGGCAGCTGACTTACTTGCTCCATTTATGTTCTATTATTTTAAGCCCCAGTTCCCTGACTCCTGAAAACAGATGTGTCCACATAGAGCACACCCTATACCTCAAAGTGTGATACTGGCAAACAAAGTGTAAATGAAAGGAGAGGGAGAGCCTTTAGATTTCTTTGTGTAGAACAGCACTTCTGTTTAATAGAGCCCTTATGAACTGTACGAGTGAAACCTTTGTGTAAGGGGACACCATTTTAATTTTTCAGAGAGGTGCTTTTCTGTGAAGGTGTGACATTACAACTCTTCTGGGAGGAGCATTTCGGGGAGCCGCATTTCTGTATGGAAGAGCCATTCCAATGGTTGTAATTAACATTTTTCAAAGATGCGTTTTTTCTGTGAGGGAGAGCCTCTACAATTTTCAAGAACAGCTTTTTTTGTGAAGGACAGCCAGAACACATTGTGTGAGAGAGAGTGGTTTTGCTGTGAGTTAAAGAGGGAGAGTCAAAACTCTAGCAATTTTTAAGGGAGACACTCTTCTGGGATCGAGATCTATATAAAGCATATAGGTAATGCCTGTACTGCCAACATCATCATATGCTGAGAAGTAGAAGGGCAGCTGGAAATGTTGTTGGAGACCAAGCCATTTATGCATCAATTTGGGTGTCTTTAAATAAAAATCCCATGCCTAAGATTTCTTCAAGACAATTTGAACCCGAAGAAGATGGCCCCAGTACAGATAAATCACAAATGAAACGTGGCAATGTTTGCAGCAAAGAGAAATGAAGCCTGAGAACCATTGAGAGAGGTCAGTCATACCCACCATAAATATGGCATCGTATTTTATTATGTGTGAAGGTTTGGCCTGTAATAACATGACCTTAAATGTATCACAGACAGGATTTTCTGTGAGGGAGAGACAGAGCAATTTGTCTCACAGCTGTTTTCCTGTTAAGGAGAGCAAGAGCAATGTTCCAGATAGTGGCTGTTCTGCGAGGAAAGCAAGAACAATTGTTCTGATAGCAGCGTTTCTGTGGGGGAGATCCAGATAATTTTTCAGAAAGCATATTTTTTCTGTGATGGAGCGTAAGGACAATTTTTCTTTTTTTTAAAAAACATATTTTATGGTCATTTTAACATAAATAACAGAAATAAGAACACATGGTGTTTAAACATTAAAGAATAGTAATCAGAAAATATCCGGACAGGAATTTCACATGAACAGATTTCATGTAACAGATATTCTGCGAGAGAGAGCAAGAACAATGTTTCAGGTCGCAGCTTTTCTGGGAAGGATAAATAAGGCAATTTTTCAGAGATCGGCCTATTCTGTGAGTCAGAGATGTACTGCACATATGTAATTCCACTTCAGCAAGTCAATGAAATTTCATCCCATTCAGAAAAACAAGAATTCTTGTGTTTCTCATTCAGCCAGTCAATTGCACACTACTAAAATCTGTAATAACTTCATTTTGCTTTGCTAATGACCCTTATTGATCAACATGCACATAGTGTTTCCAATAACGAACGTGCCAGCAGCATGTTGCCTCTTTCTGTGGCTTGGAATTCAACAGATCAATTAAACGTTGTTCTACTTAAATATGTGTATGTTCATTGCACTTCAGTGTGGAACATCCTGTGAGTTGAAGCCAAACAGGCGCTTAATACATGACTTATATCATATCATATCATATCATATCAAAGGCATACACTCTAAAGACAGAGGGGTTTGGGCAATTTAAAAAGAAAATATGTATAAAAAACATATTAAACGTTTTTGTTCAGTGTTCTTTTGAAGTGGACAGTACAGTATTTTCCAAAGACTTGGTGTAGTCACTAGCTGTTGTGTGCACCCGATAATCCTCCTAATAGCAATAACTGCAGTGTTAGTGCTTGTATTATCTAAAATCGATTTTAACTGGAGTGAAATTAGATTTTGTGTTCTTGTGGCAGACGGATTGAGGCCTGTTTCGTTTCTCAAAATATGTAACTATCCGGGTGCACAAGGCAGTGGTGCACAGTGGTAAAACAAAACAGACCAATCATCTTGGAATACTAACCTTTCAGGGATTATCACTTTTTGGTTCAGGGTTAACTGATTCTAGTACACAGTTGACAGTTGTTTCACTGCTATGCACATCCCAACCAGGACCTGCCCCAAGGCTAAAGGGACAACCAAAGTGCAGAAACTATCCGATATCCTGCACCTCCTACTAAACATTCAAGGGTGTAGACTGTTATCACTGCTAGAGTGTTCGCAAAATCGTCTCCCAAACACCGACAACCCACCGGTACCTTATTATGATTTCTTCGCTTGTTGTTAGATGTGGCTTTGTTTGCCCAGCAACATTGTGTTATCTGATTCATGTCGGACTCCCACCACCCGCTTTTCACAGCACTGCAGTGACAATAGTGGACCCATCCGGGGCAAGGATCTCAATAGGTAGGCCTCTGAATCGTTGATGAAAACATCAAACTTCAAATGAGCCCAGACGACAAAACATAGAAAGCTGCACTGGGCACACACGAAACATAGCAGGGCAGACAGCCGCTTCTGCTTTTTTTTTTAGATGGCAGAGAGACAGAAATCTAGGTCTTGTGTGCTGCATGCAAGGACATCCTTCCTCATAATTACACCTATAGTTTAAAAACTGCACTCCATATTTGTAGTTAAATCAATTTCTGTACATTTAGTTTCATTTTAGTTTAGTTTATGATAACAGAACAAAAACAGTCTTTAGGAGTTAGCTTCTTTGAGCTCAATAAACGTTTTGGGATGCTTCTGAGGGAAATACTGCCAAACTCGCTAACAGTTGACAGCATATGATATGGCCGGAATACTGCCGGGTTACGAGTATGGTAATGTTTGGAGTTAGTTCCCATCTTCAGAGTCCGTGGGGCTCCATGGGGATTTAGGTGGAGCTATCATGTTGGGAATTCTGCCTGCACTATTTGCCATTAAAGTGGAGGATATACCTCATCACGTGACTATGAATATCTCCTCTACTTGACAAAATAAAACAAATAAAAATAAAAACTTGAATTTGGTGGTCTGGTAATAAAATTGGTATGGATTCAAACAGACCTCTCGCATCCACAAACTCCCTCTGAGGTGTTGAGAGCTGCTCGTGCATGTGGGTATAAAATGTATGGATAGGTGATAACATTGTATCGCGTTTCAATTTGTCTGAGAAGAAATGTCCACAGTCACACATGTGCTGTTCACATTTTCTGTTAAAAGCACCTGTTTCAGTGCTGCTTTTAATACTAGAATGGGGAATTGAGGTTGATAATGTGTTTCTCAGCACATTCCACGGCCACTGGTGGACATATAAACTCAACTCTGTTTCTAATGTACCACAATGACATTTTTTAAAATACGAAATTGGAATAGTAACATTTTCTTGTAAATTAACCTCCATTGGGTTGATGAATTTAATAGAAATCCTGAATTGTCTCACACAATTTTAAAGAAAGTGATTTGACATGACTAACGCATTCATTAGAAATGACATAGATGCTTTATTTTCTCTTCAAACTGCATTTTCTACCTTCCAAGTGGGGTGAGATAACTCAAACTGTAGACGCTATGCCTGCTTCTGCCAAATGCCTAGGGACCTCTATCCTGCATTCAGTTCAAATTGATGCAGCATATTTTGTTGTCATGAACTCTAAACACATGAACAATGCCCCGCGTTTACTCAGAGGGGATTCTTTATTCCAAGTGACATTTCTTGCTGACTGATCTTAAAAAAAAAAAAAACATCTTGTTTTGACTCAGTAGCTGACAGTATGTTATGATGGCGACTAAATATGTCAGAGCTCTATCAATAAATATCCCTCTACTTTGAACACATACTGTACATCATATTGAAACATGTGCTTGGGTTGATTAAGCCATGTATAAAGAAGCACTGCCCTCTGAGGCAAAGACAATTTTTAGGAAAAAAAAGGCTCGTATTTGGGCTAATTTGCATATCATGATCCCTTGCTGATGTGGCTCAGAACTGGAGGTGGACTTCTAGCGATGGCTACTAGGTGGTGTTGTGGAATGTGTGACTTGGCTCAAATGGAATATCTTAATATATATTCTCCGACCGCAATCTGAACACATTTGCAATTCTTACTGACTCACATGTTGGGATGCACTAGCCATTTATGTCTAACACACAGTCTGAAAACAATACAGGACAACCGATTGTTTTTTTTTAATGGTGACACATCCCAATATGGCGCATGGCACTATCCCAACCAAACCAAAACAACCCGTACCAAACAATCGAAATGGAAAATGCACTCCAAAAACGTATGTAAATAAACCAGCACATACAATGATCCACAAAATCTGACGATGCCTGCCAGGGTGAAATGCGTAGTTGCCACTTTTCCGTCCACTAGTCCACTGATGTTTCAATAAAAGACTTTGAACAGAGTATTCAGGAGTCAGTGCTTATTTTCAAACCAATGGGAGGAGTGCCCCCGCTCTTCGAATGCCTGCAGTCTTTTCTTATATATCACAGGGCCTGCGGTAGCAGCCCTGTAGTTAAGTTGATCAACTCACAGGTAGAGGACTTTTTGGGCGGCTTATAACTTCGCTCCCCCTCGATGCATCCAGACTTTGCAAAAAAAAATTATATGGCCCGCTCTGACTTCATCTGGCAAGTTTGGTGAGGTTTTGTCAGCGGAGGGGGGCAACGTTATAGGGGGTGGGACCCAAAATGTTTCTTTTTTCAATAGACATAATAGAAAAATATTGTGCTCACACCTACAGCCCAAATCGCTCGATGTATTTTCACCAAATGTGCGGCAGGAGCGGTGGCTTGGTCCCGAAAGTATGCTTTTGTAAATTTGGTGTGAATGCATTCAGTAGTTTTTCTTTAAAATGGGTGAAAGGTAGGTAAACCATTTTTTGGGATATCTGGGTCCGGTCCGTGGACTCCTTTCCCTGTCAGCTCCGTGGACAGGACTCAGATTGGTCCGGTGGAAGGCGTGATGTCCGCGGATATCCAATGCGCCCACCGATTGGTTGGTGAAAAACGTGATGTGTGTCATATTCTTCTGATACTCCCACCATGTTCTATCGGTGGATATCCGCAGCTGTCCGTGGTAGTCCGCAGACAGGGTCTTGGGCAGGCAGTTTATCTGGTGACTGCAGGCAGGCTTTATTAGGTTATAGGAGTGGATTCCAGATGATATGAGGATGTTAGAGTAGGGGAGAGGAATGTAGATGATATAGTGATATTGCCATTGGTGAAAAATAGGGTGGCTAGTGCCTAGATTCCATTGTAATAGTAAGTGTTTGGTGGGCAGTTGGAGAAACACATTTGGGGTTATTTGGTGACTACAAGAGGGCTTGCTAGAGTAGGAGAGGGGAATCTAGATGATATGGTGATATTGTCATTGGTGAAAAATACGGTTGGAAGTCTATTTTCATGCATGCAGATGGTGTTTGAATTGGGAAGTAAAGGGCAAGTTGTGGTGTGGTGGTTGTGGCCAGTGGTCAGATTCTTGGCTGCATGGCCGTAGGCCGTAGCCCATGAACCCAAGAATCTAGGCACTGGCCACAACCACTGCAGCATAATACGGCCATGCACCCAAGAATCTGGCCACAACCATTGTAATAATATGTGTACAGAGATGGAATTTGGCTCTTGGAAACAACCATTACAAAAATATGTGTATAGTAATTATACATACTGTATCGGAAATGTATAGTTTTTGGAACATAGTGACACAATAACATTGAAGTGGAAATGGTACTTTTCATTGATGTAGCATTGGGGGGTACAGGTTGACTTTGTTGGTAATGCAGGAAAAATCTTTGCTTCTTTCTCTGTGAAAAAAAATATAATATATTAGGTAGGATACTTTACAGTGTCACATTGCATATCAATCTGACATATATATGTACTTTTTAGACCCTCATAATTAGTGCATCCAAGTACTGTGCTTCAAACAACATCACTGTGAATGTTGCATGGTTGCTTGGTTGCTGTGTTTGGTTGCATAATCATTGGGTCTTTGGCAAAATAAATCCATGTAGAATAAACAAAGAAACTAATATATTTATTTGATGTTACGTGTCACACTATGTTTGTTTGAAGTGTGCAGTACTTAAAGGAATGTTTAAGGTGCACAAATAAGTGTATTTGTTGTTACAAGCAGTGTTGTAGTGGGAAGAATTGTAATGGTGCATGTGTTTCGCTTTTCAAAAGAGCTGGTGGTATGGCTGCAGTTCGATTCCAGTTGGTGTATTCTAACTGTTTATAGTTTTGCAGGTTTGAAGCATATGCTTTGATGCACTTTGATTCCTGTTGGTGGATTATTTTACTATTGGAATCTAATATTGCAGTACCATGGGTGCAGTTAGATACCATTTGGCGTATTCTAACTGTTGATAGTTTTACAGTTTTGAAGAGTATGTTTTGAAGCACTTTCATTCCTGTTGGTGGATTTTTACTCTTTCACTATTGGCAGTATTATGGGTGCAATTAGATACCAGTTGCGTATTCAAACCTGTTGGTAGTTTCACAATTTTGAAGCACTTTCATTCCTGTTGGTGGATTTTTATTCTTACACTGTTGGAAAGTAATGTTTCAGCATTATGGGTGAAGTTAGATCCCAGTTGGCATATTCTAACTATTGATAGTTTTACAGTTTTAAAGGGTATGTTTTGAAGCACTTTGATTCCTGTTGGTGTATTCTAACTATTTTTTACTATTGCAAAGTTACATTGCAGTATTATGGGTGCAGTTGGATACCAGTTGGCGTATTCTAACTGTTGATAGTTTTACAGTTTTGAAGGGTATGTTTTGAAGCACTTTCATTCCTGCTGGTGGATTTTAACTCTTTCACTAGTTGCAGTATTATGGGTACAGTTAGATAGCAGTTGACATATTATAACTGTTGATAGTTTTACAGTTTTGAAGAGTATGCTTTGAAGCACTTTCATTCCTGTTGGTGGCTCTTAATGTTTTCACTATTGGAAACTAATATTGCAGTATTATGGGTGCAGTTAGATACCAGTTGGCGTAATCTAACTGTTGATAGTTTTATACTTTTGAAGTGTATGTTTTGAAGCACTTTCATTCCTGATCGTGGATTCTAACTATTTCACTATTGCAAGGAAATATTGCAGTGTTATGGTTGCAGTTAGATTGCAGTTGGTGTATTCTATCTGTTGATAGTTTCACAGGTTAGTGACTAAACTTTGTAGAGCCTCATAATCAGTACATTTTAAGTACTTTGGGTGAAACAACATAAGGGTGTGTTTTGCACAGTTGTTTCCGTTTGCACAATCATTGGGTCATTGGGGAAAAAATCTTTATAGCATTATCAAAAATGTAATAATTTTACATCTGTTGGCACATTGGAACTGTTCTCCATTTTACAAAAAGCTTTGTAGCACTATGGATGTAGTTAGATAACATTTGGCATATTCTAACTGTTTATAGTTTTACAGTTGAGAAGAGTATTTTTTGAAACATTTCGATACATGTTGATGTCTAACGTGCACTAACTTAAAATAGGTTTACAGGTCAGTGACTAAATTTAGGTTTAAGGAATATTCAGTTGGCATTTGTTAGATTTGCTGGTAATCTATGTTTTAGAGTAAGGGAAGTGTCATTGCATTCAAACCAACCACATCCTTTTTTAATGTATTCAGTATAGTGACCTTCAGTGGTTGTGGCACCAGTGTGGTATATTATGCCTTCTATTGTGAAGGTTTTCTTGCCAAGAGATACTTGCCCGTGTGTGAAGCTAGGAAGCTTGCAGTTGTTTTTGGTACCATCTACGTTGTACCTTAAAGCATTACTATTACATATTGGCTACGTGAGTTTATGTGTAAGGTCGAACGATTGTCTGAATTGCAAACCGTGCATAGTATGCCATGATTTGCTTTTTGCAGCAGCTGATCAAATGGAATGGATTCACAGTTAGGTATAGATACATACACAAATTGTTCATTAGGGTCCTGCTCTTGTGCAATATGGTTGCAGAGTGCATGCATGCTTCCACGTGTATGAAATCTGTAAGATTTCATTTATAAGTATATTTTTGTTTTCTTTTACTTGCAGTAAATACATTAGAAATTGTTGCAGATCTCCCTGTGTATTTATGGTAAAATATTAGCATTCCTGCACAGTAGTCCAATTCTTGCCTTATTCCTGGGACACTGTGTGCCCAATTCATAGAATAGAGTGCAGAAGTAGCACAAGCACCATGCGCTGAGAAGGAGCGTGCGTGACGTGTGCGCCAGCTGTGGTGCAAACCAGCAATTGCATGGCATGCATATTCATGGATTTTCTGAGGCATCAGTAGCCGGGGTGCAATGCACATAAAGCAGCGCCAGTAATGCCCACAACATGCCCCTGTGCGCTGGAAAAAGCCATTGAAATGGCTACTACAGCACAAAGCCCCGCGCAATCCGTGCGACAGCATGCAGCCCCCCCAATGTAATTGCATGAAGAGATCATCACGTACAGCGCCTGCAACAGCCAGATTGCTTGGAAAGACCTGGGTGTACACCGTCCGCACCCCAGCTAAATTGGGAACCCTGCTTGTAACAGCCAAATCGTGTGGAAAGGCCCAGGCCTACACTGTCCACACCCCATCGAAATCGGGAACCCCACTCGCAACAGCCAAATTGCGTGGAAAGGACGGTGTGTACCCTGTCCGCACCCCATCAAAATTGCATACCCTGCTTGCAAAAAACAGCCAAATCGCGTGGAAAGGCCCATGCCTACACTGTCCACACCCCATCGAAATCGGGTACCCCGCTCGCAACAGCCAAATTGCGTGGAAAGGCCCACGCGTACCCCGTCCGCATCCTATCGCAATCGCGTACCCAGCTTGCAACAGTCACATCACGTGGAAAGGCCTGCGCGTACCAGTCCAAACGCAGCAAAATCACGTACCCCGCTTGCATCAGCCACATAGCATGGAAAGTCCTGCGCGTACCCCGTCCGCAATCCATGGAAATTGTGCACCCCACTCACAACAGCCACATCACGTTGAAAGTCCAGCACGTACCCCGTCAACACCCCAGCGAAATTGCATACCCTGCTCCCAACAGCCAAATCATGTGGAAAGGGTATGCGTACCCCGTCCGCACCCCATCAAAATTGCATACCCTGCTTACAACTGCCAAATCGCGTGGAAAGGCCCACGCGTACCCCGCGATAAATCCACAACTCCACTGTAGGCAGACATCTCCTCACAGGACAGCCAGATCCCAGCAGTGGACCCTACCCCGCAGGCAGCCCACACCACATGGGACCCCCATCACCCATGACCATACCCGGCAGGCAGCCCACACCACATGTGACCGCCCATCACCTGTGACCATACCCTGCAGGCAGCTCACACCACATGGGACCCCACATCACTTGTGACCATACCCTACAGGCAGCCCACACCACATGGGACCCCCATCACCCGTGACCATACCCCGCAGGCAGCTCACACCACATGGGACCCCACATCACTTGTGACCATACCCCACAGGGAGCCCACACCACATGTGACCCCCATCACTTGTGACCATACCCAGCAGGCAGCTGACATCACATGGGATCCCCCATCACCCGTGACCATACCCTGCAGGCAGCCCACACCACAGGCGACCCCCATCACACGTGACCATACCCCGCAGGCAGCCCACACCACATGAGACCCCCATCACCTGTGACCATACCCCACAGGCAGCCCACACCACATGTGACCCCCATCACCTGTGACCATACCCCGCAGGCAGCTGACACCACATGGGATCCCCCATCACCCGTGACCATACCCTGCAGGCAGCCCACACCACAGGTGAGCCCCATCATCCGTGACCATCCCCAGCAGGCAGTCCACACCACTTGGGACCGCCATCACCCATGACCATACCCCACAGGCAGCCCACACCACATGGGACCCCCATCACCCATGGCCAGACCCTGTAGGCAGCCAACACCACATGGGACCCCTCATCACCCATGACCACACCCCGCAGGCAGCCCACACCACATGTGACCCCCATCACCCGTGACCATACCCCGCAGGCAGCCAACTTCACATGTGACCCCCCATCTCCCCTGACCATACCCCGCAGGCAGCACACACCACATGGGACCCTCATCACCCCTGACCATACCCTGCAGGCAGCCCACACCACATGGGACCCCATCAGCCATGATCATACCCCACAGGCAACCCACACCACATGGGACCCCCATCACCAGTGACCATACCCCACAGGCATGCACTGCTTCATGTCCCCCACCACCACGACCAGTGACGGCAACCTGCAGGCAGGCCCCGCCTCATGTCCCCCACTGCCACCAGTGACGGCAACCTGCAGGCAGGCCCGGCCTCATGTCCCCCACCACCTCCAGTGATGGCAAGCAGCAGGCAGGCCCCGCCTCATGTCCTTACCCCCCACCTGTGACAGCAACCTGCAGGCAGGCCCAGCCTCATGTCCCCCACCACCACCAGTGACGGCAACCTGCAGGCAGGCCCCGCCTCATGTCCCCACACCCTACCTGTGACGGCAACCTGCAGGCAGGCCCTGCCTCATGTCCCCCACCACCACCAGTGAGGGCAACCTGCAGGCAGGCCTCGCCTCATGTCCTTACCCCCCACCTGTGACAGCAACCTGCAGGCAGGCCCCGCCTCATATCCCCACCCCCTACCTGTGACGGCAAACTGGCAGGCCCCGCCTCATGTCCCCCACCACCATCAGTGACGGCAACCTGCAGGCAGGCCCTGCCTCATGTCCCCACCCCCACCTGTGACAGCAACCTGCAGGCAGGCCCTGCCTCATGTCCCCACACCCCACCTGTGGTGGCAACCTGCAGGCAGGCCCTGCCTCATGTCCCCCACCACCACCAGTGACGGCAACATGCAGGCAGGCCCCACCTCATGTCCCCCACCACCACCAACTTGTACCTCTGGGACAGCCTCCAGGATGATGACAACCCCCAGGGCTATGGTGCATGTGCCCTGCTGCTTGTTGCCTGCTCTTGCACCATTGCCACATGTCCTGTCGCCAGATGGATCTCTGTGGTGACCACCTCTGCTGATCCTCCATCGACTCCCGATCCTGGTAGGGATGTGGTCTCCACCAGACTGGCCGCCAGGGTTAGGACAGGTGCACAGGGGGCCTATGTGATATCTGGGCTGGAAGACCGCAGAGAGGAAGACTGGCGCACAAAAGAGACAGGTGAGGAGGGGGTCACATAAGTGGCCACCCCATGCACCCATTGCGATACCAGGAGATGTACCAGCCAGTTCATGAGACAGCAGACCTTCCCGTGATGACGTGAAAGCTCCCGATTTGAAGCCTGTATTCATCATGAACGGAGTCTACCCGCCCCATGATACTGGCTAGCACAGGTTCCACCCTGTACTGAAAGGCGACATCCACAGGCATTGGTCTTTCCATCTGGGTGGAAGCGACCACCACCTGTGGACGGGTCCGGCCTGGGGCATGCCCGCAGGTGCATACTGCTGCAGTCGTAGTACCAAGGACAGGATTAGGTACAGGCCCCTCCAAGGTGACCTGCACTGCCTCCAGCCCCTGCCCTGGACTGCAGCAGTCTCACCTACATCACCACCCCCGCCAGGCCGCATGGACTGGCTGATGTGGCCTCCTCCTCCTCTCCCTCCCCCACCAACCTGGATGCCTCCCCACTGTCTTCCACAGTGTCTTGCCCCTGTGTGGGCTCACCTGTCCCTCCCACTGCCGAGTAGTCCGCCATCACCTTCACCCTCTTGGACATACCCTCAGCAGCTGTGGCCGTTGACTTGGATGCAGCACCAGTCCCCTCGCTCCCAGAAGATGACAGTACCAGGGAAGCAGACAGGGCCTTGTGTCTATGCCTGGTGGAGGCATCCCTGCTGCCGTGTTCCGCAGCACCTTCTCCGCCCTCTTCTCCCATTGTCGCTGTGGATAGGGAAACATAGAACACAAACATCATGGTACTGAACACGTGTATGTTTGTTACAATGCTAATGTACTTCAGTGGCACTGTCAGAGGTCACAAGCACCATCATGGTCGACTACACACAGCAAAGTCCTATTCACACACATGAACAATCATGTCTCTCATTCACAAAAGAAATTCACATCCTTGGACAAGGCACTGGCAGCACCTCCGAATTGTGCCTCCGTTCACAGGCATCATGGGTCATACACTTCCCATTCACACACATCACCTGAAAGTCACGAAGCAGACCATGGAGATATTGTTACGCTCACCTGGTATCCACAGGGACATCACCCAGCTGGGTTACTCGCTGGTATGCTTCTCAGCTTTGCCCTGTGGTCTGCGGGGAAGGACTGTGTTCAAGACTGACCGACAGGGGTAAGTATCCTCCCTCCAACCCTGTATGCTTTCAGACCCTCTGGCGCCCTCTCCTCACATTGTAGAATTAGGCGTGCTCTCCGTCCTGCCTTCTTTGCAGGGGCGTGTTGTCTTTCATGGGCGAGTGCGGTCCAGTTACTTCACTGACGCCGGCCCATTTGATATTGTTCAGGTAGGTCTTATTGCTGTTCTTTAGTTTTTTTGCTATCCTGCATGCCTTTCTTTGTTTAAAATGTCTCTTTTTTTCTCCCTTAGGTATGCAGAGCTTCAAGGCGGTGAACTGGCTTGGTTGAGCCCAGCTGGTAAATGATGGTGCATTAAGAATGCTATGATGTGGTAAGTAAGCGCTATGCGCAGCGCTGCAAAGTCTTGCCTTTGCTAACCTGTGTTTTCCTTCCTTGTAGGTCGCAGTGTTCTTCAGCGTGAGTGGAATGTCCGGAGTGGTGCCAGCCGAGAGGTGACCAGCCAGGTAAGCCTTTTGAGCAGTTCGTAATTTGTAAATGTCTCTACAGCTTTCTTTAATGTTGCCTCTATCTTCCTCTTTCAGGTCGTTCTGTCAGGGAGGCGTGCAGATTCGAGGAAGCTGTTCTCAGTAGCTGCGAGTGTTTAAAGATGAAGACTGCAGGTAAGATGCTGCTGCTAATGATGTTCATTTTCTCTCCGTGCAGGTTCTGCTTCTCCGAGGTTCGAGGGAATAGCTGGACATGATGAGCGTCACGTTGCAAGCTGCAAAGTAACATGAAGCATGTTCTGTAGTCAGGGTGTGGTTTATATAGCCCAGGTAAAGTAGTACCAGGGAAAGTAGGTCCAGGCCTGCCACACCCAAAACCCTAGACCGCACAGCTTGGTTCTTAGGACCCAAGCTATGTGGATGCCTCCATGTTGGCTGACAATACAATAAAGTAGTTCTCAAGCACATTGTTGTTCATGGTGTATGGGCCTGGCGCCATAGGCACCAGGACAGGCCCCATGAGGGCTTTTGAAGAGGATGCCAGGCTCTAGAGGCCTGAGTCCTGACTCCACCTAGCCAATGGGTTTGCCAGAGGGGGTTTTGGGCGAGGGTCATGACAGATATCACGTCACAGTGCACTCGAGGGAAAATTGGCAGTGTGAGGTAATCACTAATCAAGAACTCAAGTAACATACATCCCGGAGTGTTGGCCAGTCACACACTCACTACTCAAACACACGCACATGTACACCATGCAATTCCATGATGTAGACATAAGCGCCCATGTGTCACACTTCTTGCATGCCCCAGTCCAGACACAGGTATGCAAACATGAGCGCATCATTACCTGCTGGTGCACATCACGCATTGCAACATAGACACCATTGACTTGGGACATGCTTGAATGGACTCACATGCAGCACTGTCAGGGACATGCACACAGACATCTGTACAGGAGGCATGGCAGACATAAGGCCAAGGTGCACACTCCAGCCACACGTCAACATGCAACACATGAACAATTACCAGTCGACTCCAGACGGAGCACCGACTCCAAGACATGGGCGTATAGCATTGGGTGGAAGCGCTGAAGGACCCTCATCTCGTCGGTGATCAACAAGCCGTGGCGCCGCACTCAATGATCATCAGCCTTGAGGAGACACCAGGCCTTGTTGAGGGTCCTCGGCTTGAAGTCTTCCCAGTGCTTGGGGACATGATGGTAGTCGCGGGGTGCAACCACCTCTGCGTTGATGGCACCCACGATGTCTTCCCAGATCTTCTTCCGTTCTTCATTGCTGACTTGCGATGGGCCGTGGAAGAGGGCATCATGATGCACCAGGACTTGCTCCACCAGGATGCCAATTTCCCTGAGTAAGAAGCTGACAGCCCCCTGCCTCTCCGCCGGGGGGTTGCCACTTGCCTCAGATGGTGTTGTGTCAGACATGACAGCCCCTGAGGCAGGTGTGGATGGGCAAGGTGGTCCTGGTGCTGGGCTGTAGAGCAGGGCTATGGCAGTCGGGAGTATTCAGGATCAGCAGAAGCGGTCACAACGACACGATTACTGGCAATGGCTGATGAGCAGGCACAAAAATGCAGGGCACGTGGGCAGCAGGCACACAGAGTGGGCTGGCAGCAGCAGATAGCTCGTAGGAAGCAGCTCAGGGCAGTTGGAGGCAGGTAAACTGGCTGGTAGGCAGGAGCATGGGTCTTCCCTGTTACCCGCGTGGCCAGCTAGAAACAGAGTGACTCCGCCCATGCGGAAACACAGCATTAGTGTGTAATCAGAGGAAAGGCCCTAAGCGCATAAGTTACATGACACGCACTGAACATTGGGCGTTGGCGTTCAGGATCAGGATAAAGGTGTGCATAGGACAACATTACAATATGCGTGCATTTCATGGCGGACGGATGCGTGAACTTTGTCGTATTTTGGGGTCCCACGTGAATTGTTCACTACTGTACGAGTGGGTACTTCTTATTTTGGCGGGGGAATTGCCTATGCACACACACACATGTGATTTATTTTCTTTCTACAAGGCAGACAGTGAGTAGCGCACGCATTTTTCATACTGTGGTTGCCCCTGTGTGACACGCACCTCATTTTCGAGGTCATAGTACCCTACGTGTTCCTTGCGTATGCATTTTATGTGCTGTTGGGTGCCACAGCGTACTGCAGGATGTTTTTTCTTCACACGTGGGCTACTGAGGGGTCGCGTACATGTTAATTTTTGTTTTTGAGGTACCTGAGCATTACACGACCCATTATTTTTACCCAGGGGTTACATAGAGCCTTGCTGGAGCACAGTGGTATGTTTCCCATCACGTACCTTGCCCCCTCACTCCAATTGCCCAGGACAATTGTTAGCTGCACCTCCCATTGCACTAGTCCATCAGTGCCATGACTGGGAGGGCAACAAGTGGGAAGGGAAGCAAAGGTGGGCGACCTGGCAGAAGTGGCCAAGGTGGGCGACCTGACATAGGTGGCCAAGGTAGCCGAGGTGGCTGAGGTAGCTGAACTTCCAGAGGTGGGCAAGGTATTTGAGGTGTCCAGGCCCATGCAGGGAGACCTACGCCCTCCACCCAACAGAGTCGGGGAGATGCAGCTGATGCTCACATCTCCAGCACCCGGGGTCACACACCAGCAGTGTCATCTGCTGTCCAGGGCTGCCAGGGTGTACAAACTGCGGGGGCAGCTGCGGCTACCACCACCCAGGCTCAGGGTCACCCAGCCTGGATTTTAGTAGTCCTGGCCCAGGGCCAGAGTGACTCAATGGCAGATTTCCATGTCCCGAAGGCTAAGACACATGCGGTAAAAGGTCCTGGCACCGGCACCTGGTGATCGGGAGCAACAGTGTTATCTGCTGTCCATACCGGCCAGGGTCAGGAAGCTGCAGGGGCTCAGGGTTAACCAGCTAGGACTGTATTACTCCCGATCCAGGGCGGAGAGTGACTCAGGGGCCAATTCCCTTTTCACTAAGGCCAAGACACGTGCAGCACAGGGTACTGGCAACAGTACCCAGGTAAAGATACCTGCAAGCCAACCTTCTGTCATAACATTAGTGGCTGATGCCATGAACCAGTCCACCAGTACTCCAGCCCCTACTGACCCGAGCGTTACAAGCTACTCAGGGTCTGCACCACCTCGCAAGAAGCAAAAGCATGCTGCAACGGTACAGGCTCAGACCCAAAAAACGGCACAGGAGTGTCACGACCCTTGCTCAAAACCCCCTCTGGCAAACCCATTGGCCAGGTGGAGTCAGGACTGGGGCCTCTAGAGCCTCGTATCCTCTTCAGGCTCATACACCATGAAAAACAATGTGCTTGGGAACTACTTTATTGTATTGTCAGCCAACATGGAGGCATCCACATAGCTTGGTTCTTAAGAACCAAGCTATGCGGTCTAGTGTTTTGGGTGTGGCAGCCTAGGGACTACTTTACCTGGACTATTTTGTTGGGGCTATTTAAACCACACCCGAGCAAGACAACACGCTTTGCGTTACTTTGCAGCTTGCAACATGACGCTAACCAAGTCCAGCTATTACCTCGAACCTCAGAGAAGCAGAACCTGCAAGGAGACAAAAGGAACATCTTTAGCAGCAGCATCTTACCTGCAATCTTCATCTTTAAACACTTGCAGCTACTGAGAACAGCTACCTCGAATCTGCACGCCTCCCGGACAGAATGACCTGAAAGAGGAAGATAGAGGCAACATTAAAGAAAGCAGTAGAGACATTTACAAATATGAACTGCTCAAAAGGCTTACCTGGCTGGTTGCCTCTCGGCTGGCACCACTCCGGACATTCCACTCACGCTGAAAAACACAGCGACCTACAAGGAAGGAAAACAAAGGTTATCAAAGGCAATACTTCGCAGCACTGCACATAGCACTTACATACCGCATCATAGCGCTCTTAATGCGCCGTCATTTACCAGCGGGGCTCAACCAAGCCAGTTCGCCCCGCTGAAGCTCCGCATACCTAAGGGAGAAAAAAGAGACAGTTTAAACAAAGAAAGGCATGCAGGATAGCAACAAAACTAAAGAAAAGCAATAAGACCTACCTGAACAATATCAAACGGGTCGGCGTCAGTGAAGTAACTGGACCGCACTCGCCCATGAAAGACAACGCACCCCTGCAAAGAAGGTAGGACGGAGAGCACACCTAATTCTACCACAAGGTGAGGAGAGGGCGCCAGAGGGACTGAATTTAAATGGGGGTGGAGGGAGGATATTTACCTCAGTCGGTCAGTCTTGAACAGAGTCCTCCTGTATTTTCAGGCAGAACCTTCTCCGCAGACCACATCAGGGCAAAGCTGAGAAGCATACCAGCGAGTATCCCGGCTGGGTGGCGTCCCTGTGGATACCAGGTGAGCGTAACAGAACGCGAAGCCTACCATAACAAATCCACCTGGGCGCCATGGAGACATCAGAAATGGACCAATTGGCCCAATTACTAGGAGAGTTTCTTGCTGAGGTTCATTCTGCCTGACAAGAGACTAATGCCCTCCGGAGAGACCTAATAGTGACCAAATAATGCACTGAAGAGAATAGCAGGCAATACTTGCAATCACAGGCAGGACAGAAGCTTCTACCTGGAAGCAATCCAACGATGCAAGACCTTGCCATACCACCCACTCCGGTACACATCACGTTACCTGGAACAGTGCCCCTGGTCCCACCAGAAAGGTTCTCAGGCGACCGACGGAAGTATGCAGCATTCATCAATCAGTGCCGCCTTCATTTTCTTTGTAGGCCTGGAGCATTTCCAAACGACCAAGCTCGGGTAGCTTTTGTCTTATCATACCTGAGTGGTAGTGCAGCAGATTAGACGCTGCCATTGGTAACCCATGACGATCCTCTATTACATGACTTTGGGGGGTTCCAAAGAGAAATGGAAAAACTTTTTGCTCGCCATGCCCAGGAACAAGCAGTAGACAATGAACTCTTGTCCCTCCGACAGGGGAATCAGGACTTGTTAACGTACATTGCCACCTTCAACGGACTGGTTGCCGAAGCTAGGTGGCCAGAAAACAAAAGAACCACGTTATTCCATCGAGGCTTACGAGGCAAATTAAAGGACGTCTTAGCTCAGGTGGTTGATCCACCCAGAGACTGTGCAGAATTCATAAATCTGGCCGTGCAGCTAGACCACCGGTTGCAGGACCGAAAGGCAGACCGGTCTAGGACGGACCCTCGGACCGTGTATGTTCGACCAAGGGAAAACACACCCCATGTACCTGAAAATGCTGTAGAACCCATGAAGATTGGAGGGATACGGCCTCCATTGACAAAACAAGAGCGGGACAAAAGACCCACACGTCGAGGAAGAGGAGTTTCTGTGATCAGGAACTAGACATGCTCGTGGACTACGTGTGTGTTGGAACACAGCTGTGACATGCTGGTGCAGGCAGGGAGCACACATATGCCTGCTCAGCGTATGGCCCACTGGCAGTGCCTCGTGGACCGTATTAGCGCCTTGGGCTATGAGAGGCACACAGCTGGTGATGTCTCGAAGCATTGGAATGACCCCCAACGCTGAGCAAAATATAAGCTGGCTGTCAAGTACGCCTCTACTCTGGTGACTGGCAGTGAGTCACCACCAGAGGATGATTAACTCACAGGACATGAAGAGATTGCTAGTGATTTCATTGCAGTGGAGCAGATCCAAGGTGTGGGAAAACATGCCAATGTATAAGGCAATGTGTCCGGTGAGTGGTGATGCGTGTGTGTCCAGGCCATGTGCATGTTGCTTGGGTGATGTGTTATGATTGTCTGCCAGTTCAGACTACATTGATATGACTGCCATGTGTGAACCATGTAATGTTGGACTGATACGTGCTTGTTGTCATGTAGACTGCATTTAAACGATGCGCGGCACCCAGAGACAATCCTCATCACAACACCTGCTCCCTCCTTCCATGACACTCTCTGTCCAGCCTCTCTTGGCACTATTCCTGCTCTGACCTGTGGTGGTGGATAGCCTGTGATGATCTTCCACTCAACACTCGCCTTCTATCGTCACATGCCTGACGTCTCTGAGAGGTCAGCCTGCTAGCTGCACCTCCTCAGAGGCATTCTTCCTTTCCTCTCCTTCCCCCAGCAGCTCACTTTCTCCAGAGGACTGTTAAATCCTGTGCAACTGGCTTTACCAGGATTACTGTGATTCTACACTCTTCCCTCTGCAACTTGGCCAGACCTGGACTGTGTGAAAAGTCCTTTAGGCTTGGTGCCAGGTATCGCCCTAGAACTGTGATGATGGCACAGGCTCACAGTGGCTATCAGTGTTCATTCCTGAACCCTGTGCATTCTCAGCAAGGCCCTACGGTTCATGGGCCAGCAATTCCTTCAACTCCATCTCCAGTATTTACTTCCTTCTCATTGTCTTTGATCATTCCTTTCCTACTCGCTCGGGGTCAGTTGCTCCTTATGGCAAGTAGTTTGTGGTTAGATGGGAACAGCCTCCCTGCCTCTATGTAACTGGAAGTGTAGCTTCTCTGGGTCTGGAGGCACTTCTGATGCTTCCTCATGTGTGGTGCTTTCTGTCCTCCTCTTCCCTGCTGTGGTCCCGGATGACTGAGAGAATACACTTGTCACCGGCCCACACTGTGAGCTACGACACAGTCCTCTGAGCCACCATTTTAACCCATGCACATGCACTGCCTCCCAGCCACCCCCTGCACTTGGGGGCGGGGGTAGTTTACTGTATCCCTACAACTCACTTCCAACACTTTACACATGATGATTTGCACTTACCCTTAAACTGCCATCAGGCCGCAACATTGGCATTACCGGTTACGTGTTTTTATTCATAGTTGAGGCCGTTCCCATGTACTGCATTGCACCCTCACACTTCAAAACTCTGTTCTCCCCTTCAACATCAATATTCACTTGCGTGATGTCATTGTGACCTAGCATTAGTGAATCAGTGTGCCTGATTACACTGTATTACATCACCCTAGCGCCGTTGCACCCTGTGACACATGTGTGTTTTCAAATTGTGATTTCCATGTAATGTCTTCTGACATGCCTTGTATATAGCTCATGGACATTAGTCTTCAACTTCCATCTCGGGCTGGTTGACAGTTCTGGCACGGCTATGCTATGTGCCATCTGTGTTTTAGCATCAGTCATGTTTGTGGAAGGACTATGCCATTTACATGCTTGTGTGTGAAGCAGGTGCTATGCACCATGCACTAAATGTGTTATTTTGCCGTTTGACACACATCCATGTCTGCTTCCATCATACCCTTCCCTTTCATTGACACTGTGTACGTGCCTGAGTTTGTGGCATGTGTGACATGGCAGGTTTATGTGTTGGCTGACAACATTGTGATACCTATGTGTGTGGCCTATGCTACTTACATGTGTATTTATGACTTTTTTTTATTTGTTCAGGTGATGAGGCACTGGATGCAGTGGAAGAGGACATGGAGGAGGAGGAGTTGGTGGAGGAGGAAATGTATTCTGAGGCACGACCAGGCACCAGTGGCGGACTTGGTGTGATAGCCCATAATAATCCATTGGTGCTAGCAAGGGCCAGGTGTCCTTTGGTCTGGCAGGTGTGGGGTCCGGCAACATGGTGGCTGTGTGCCACCCAGGAATATTGTGTGGGAGCAAGCCATGTATGCAGTTGCACAGCAACAGGGGGCATCATGCAAGATGTTGGCACAAGGCATGGATAGGGTGGCCAAATCCATTCTCTTCCCGAAAGACAGATGGAGCCCCAGCAGCAGGCATTGCAGGCCACATGCCGCTCACACAGGCTGCACATGTTGGCCAGCAACAGGGGCCAATGGGCTGAACTGGGGATGTGCGCGCAGCCATAGCTGCAGAGGCTGAGGCCCACAGGGCTGCCCTGAGGAAAGAGAATATCTCCCTCAGATCTACTCTGTGTGCACTCGAATTATCCTGCAGTAGGCGGGCAGAACAGCAGATGGAGCAGTTGACGCACAACATCTCTGTCGGATTACATGCAACCCGTGAGGTCTTGCAAGTGGAGATCTGTGCATCCCGTGAGGTCTTGCAAGCGGAACTCAGTGCATCATGTGAGGTGGTGCATGCGGACCTTCGGACCATCATGCTGCAGAATCAAACCTTTCAGTCCTGCATGGTCGCTGCCATTGAGGACCAGACCAGGGCTATACACGGTCAGCCTCCCTTACCACACACACCTTCTAATGCTATACCAGAGGGTTACAGCAGCATCGACACCTCTCACTCTATGCTAGCCGTGCAGGCCATGAACCCATGGAGGTTTTTTTTTCTTCTCAACATCCACACATGTGGGTGTTGAGGTGCACCCTGTACCCCCTCCCTCCTGGGTGCAGCCCCCCTGTCCACCATGGCCATTTAAAAAAAAAAATGTGTCTATTGTGCATTCATGTAACAGTGTGTTGCTTTGTGTGGTATCCAAAGGCATCCACTGTGTGTTCCGGCTGGGCCCATACAGGTTTGTCTCATGTTTGTACACTCCTTGTTTGTGCCTTAGGGTTCAGGCACATACGCCACTCCTGCTTTCCCTTTCCATGGGCTTGAAGGAAGGGCAGCATGTTAAAGTAACTTACACAGAGGTATTGGGCTTCCATTATTTCTGTGGCCAGTCTGAAGTCCAACTTGTGTATACACCCCTAGTGTGGATTCATGATTGTTTGTCCAGTGTATGGTTACCCTACCTTTTTGTTTGGACATTGAAATATTTCCTTTTTCATGTTACATCTTCATGTATTACCTTGCCTGTCTGCATTATTGTTGTCCTTCCTTCTGTATGTGTTTCCCTGCCCCCTTTAGTTAGCAGAGCCACACTCAAGATAGAAGGGGTCCGTGTGGTAGTTTAGTCACATTGAGGCACTTGTGCTATTGTAATTGGCCACTGTCTGACATCGCCACTGTTGAGTTCTGTGTTTGTGATATGTTATGTCGGACAATGGATTTTCTGGTGTACAATTTTATTTTGATGTGTGAGAGTGAGTTATTTCTGAGCTAGTTCCGTTTATTGGAGAGCACTTTGTGACAGTAGTGTTATTTGTTGGGCATATCTTTGTCACTTTTTACATTGCATGTCATGGTGTGGCAACCGGATGACATGAAGTTTGAGAGGGTTTAGGTGACATACCAGCATTTGGATGTGTACTTTTGCATGGGGTTAGTGGCATACTGCATCTTCACTCTGTGCCTTTTGTTCAGACGAGATTGGGTTAATTTAAGTAGTTAGGGATGCACACAATTTAGCACTTCCAAGGACACATTCTCAGGGTTGTAAGGTTGGGACAGTTGATTGTCCCTTTGTCATCATAGATTGGCACCTGGAATATGCCGGACCTGTGTGCAATCCGCAGGGGTTTGATTTTAGGTGAGAAATTGAGCCACAGGCTGGGTACGGGCTGCCTTGCCACGTGCCCTTTCCCCTCCCATGTGCAGTGTGCGTACATGTGGTTCGGGATGTGGGGGCACCACCATGTCCACCGGTACGCCATGCCGTGTTGCAATGTTGTGCAGGACACATGCTGCCACAATGATCCTGTACACTAACGGTGGTGCATATAGTATCTGTCCACCAGAGTGGTCAAGGGAGCGGAAGTGTGACTTTAGGACTCTGAATGTGCTCTCCACTATGGCCCTAGTTGCAATATGGGCTGCGTTGTATTTTACCTGGGGGGTTCCTTATTCATGTCATCATGTAGGTGCTCACAGGGTAGGCACTGTCCCCTGGGGAGGTGAGAATAGTTGTCATTAGTTGGCTTTGTCTATTTGGTGTGTCTAACATGCATGCATGTGCATGGCCATTTCTACTCACAAATGAGACATGTGTTGCCATGGCTCCCAGCTTCCAGGTCCTGGTGTAGGGGTGACATTCTGAATATGAAACTATCATGGCTGGACCCTGGATAGTTGGCATATACAGAGGTAATGATTCCCTTGGCATCACATACAACCTACACGTTGATGGAATGTCAGTGCTTGTGATTGTGATAGATGTGCTCTGTGGCCCTAGGTGGGCATAGGGCCACATCTGTGCAATTAATGACACTGAACACTTTGGGGAAGTGCGCCACCCCATAAAAGTCCTGGACCATGGCCTGCCTTTCTGTGGGTGTTCTGGGCATGTATATGTGCCTGCGGACAGTCATGATCACCAACACCTGGTGTAGGCAGCATGACTGTGTGGGCTGTAAAATGCCCCCAACTATGGCTGTTGTCCTCTGAAATGACCCAGTGGCCAAAAAAAGCAGTACATTGAGCACCTTTTCCAAGGGGCTCAGTGCTTGGGAGCACAGGGTGGATCATGTAAGGTCATCCTCCCACTCAGTGACTAGGTCTAAAATGATATGAGGTGGAAACCTGTACCTGCCATAGACCTGGTCATGAGGCATCCCAAAAAGGCTGGTCCTTGGTAAAGAAATGCGGGCCTTGGCTATCCTTCTCCTCCTCCGGTTGTGTCCCATGATCACTGCTGCGAGAAATGGTACATTCATCGTAGCTGTATACGCGCAATTATTTTTTGCGTGCACTTTCCATGGGCTTCATCAATTGTTTTTGGTGCGCTGTGACACTTACGCTAGCTTTCACTTGGCAGACGAGTTTCTGGATCAGCATGTCTTTTCCTGCGTGCCAGTGAGCCCTGTTTGATTCCATGACTACGTGTTGTAAGCGCACGTGTGGGCATTGTGAGTTGTTTTACTGTGGTACTTCCCACGTAACACCCACAGTTACGCTTGTTGTTCCCCATTCCACGTGAGCCGCCCCCTTTTTAGATGACTGCGCTAGGCGGTATGTGCCTTCGCTGGCCGTCTACCGGAAGGCGTTAGCAGTGTCACTGTGACGTGCTAAGACTGCGCCGATTCCGCGCACGTCTCACGGAAACAGACGCGCAATGTGTTCCATGAATCAGTTCTACGAAGGATTAGCACTTGCAAACACAACTGGTCTGAGCCGCTCAAGTAAATGTTTTGAACACTTAGTGACAATTGAAACAGAAGATTGATTGCTACATTTGCATAGCAAGTTAAACCGGTTGTGTTGGAAAATGTAAATGGTCTGGAGAGTTCTGTCTCGGTCTCATTTGCTGGACTTCCACTTCTTTTTTTAGAAGACATATTTGTCTTTGTTTGTGCTGTTGGATGTGCACTTGTGATTGCATTAGATAGTTGTGTGGTTGTGCTACTTGATGGAGTAGCAGTTGTTTTTAGTTTCTTTGGTGGTACTGTTGGGAGATCTCTTATAAGTTCTGTTTGCATTACTTGTCTTTTAACAAGTTTAGCTTTTGGACTAACAGGGTACATATCGATATGGGGTGTGTAGAGTGCACATAGTCTGTTGTACTCTACGATGCAAGGAATTTCAGCCTTGACTATGTTTGCATCAAAATTGACTAGAAATAGTCCTTCGAGTGTACATAGACGTGACAGTGATACATTACTCACACCTTCTTTAAAGACTGTGCTGCCAATATCAATCAATGCTTGATCTAGGGTTAGACCTTGCTATTTGTAAATAGTGACTGCATATGCAAGAGACAGAGAGAATTGTTCTCTGCGTACATACATGTCTTTGAAAAGAAGGAATCTTGCTGTTGAGCGTCCTATCCTTTTAACTTCTGAACGTTTGTAAAAGTGGATGTTGACAAACTAAATATTGTTGTCATGTGGATATGTCTGAAAGCCACCTAATGTGCCAATTGCTCCATTAACTAAACCTTGCTCCACGTCAAGTTACGTTTCAGAATTATTCTGCAGTTTAAACACAATAACATTTTTGCCAAACCAGCTGTGTTGGAGATACATTTTTCTAAGCTATTCAGACGTGCTGTTGCTTGTTGACAAATAGGGAGTGTTATTCTGTGCACTTCCAGTTTGTCTGTTGAGCTAATATGCAGAATTGGTTGCATTTCTTTTTTTAACATTGTCTCATTGAATTGGGTACAGCTTGCTAGGGTTGGCATTAAGGAAACACATTTAACATTTGTTCGTGCTCATTTTCCATGACATCAAGAGCATAAGTGTCATGTCCATGTAGCTCATGGATGAGTCTGCTATTTAAGATAGATTGTGCATCTTTAAAAGGAAGACAAATCCTAATGCTATTTAAAATGTTAGCATAGGTGAGGTCTGCAGACTGATGCATGTTTTGTGATAGTTCTCTGTATTCAAAATGTCACCAGTGATTGACATTTCCTATGCTGCCAAGTGCGTTGCAGCATTGTTTGTGTCCTACGGTTTTAAAAATAGGTTCACCTTTCACTGGTGTTAGTTGTAGCAGATCTCCAAAAACAATAATGTGTTTTCTTCCAAAGAATTATTCATAGTCCATTTTAAAGACTACTTGTAATCTAAGGTGAATTAAATCCATTAGGTTGGAGACCATGCTCACCTCATCTATTAGGAACATTTTCATATGTTTCTGAATTCTGTGTAGTTCAGTTGCTGCTTCTGTTTATACTTTGTAGTACTCTAATTTGTTTTGATGTTCTAATGGAATGAGCAGTAGTTGGTGTAAAGTAACACCTACTATGTTGTAGGCAGCTAAACCTGTGGGGGCTTTTACAACAGCTGAAAGCTTATTGTATGTAAACTTTTGGAGGAATTTGCTGATGATTTTTATTATGAATGTTTTGCCTGAACCAGCTTCACCACTTACATAGAGGAGTGCATGTTTATAATTTAGACAGCTAGAAGTTTACTTTCATGCTGTAAACCATGTTAAATTTCTTTAGTCACTTCTAGAAAAAATCTAAGTTGCTCATCATTGAGTTGTGATTTCAGCAGTGCCAAGTTTTCTTCTGATTGTTCATATTGATATATGGTGTTTTCTACTTCATTCATGGCTAATTCTGCTTCATTTACTATCAGTAGCTTTCCAATTGGTTCTTGGCTTCCTGTAAGAGAAGGTTGACTGCCCTCAGGAGTGTTTTCATTTAGTTGTGCTTGAACTTCGTCCTCTTGTTTGTGTTCTTTGTCCAACATGTTTTTGCATTGCTTGAAATTGACATTTGTTATACTGCTTTCATTTGCATTAAAAGCAGCTTCAAATGTGCCATGAGTGCACAATAGCTGTTCTTCTTTTCTACATGGTTTAACAATTTGGAGTAGGGACATGTAGTACAGTTCTCTATGTTGAGGATTTTTAAATGATAACTTCATATGATTAATTAGGCTGGGGTTTGTAAGTTTAACGAGGCTGCCTACACAAGTTTGACTATGTATTTTTGTTTTTTTTCATGTGGTTTAACATTGCTCTTGTAAGAGACATTTGGGCTATGTGGTATAGGCACATGTTTTTCAAAGCACTACTTCTGGTTGGGTAGTATGTGTCTAATAAGCTGTTTTTCAAAATTTCTGGCTATTGTTTCTATGACTTTGTATGATTTCAGCACTCTTTTTCTGGATACAGTAGGACCAAGGTTTAGCCAGACTATGGGCCTCATTACGACTCTGGCGGTAGACGTACAGGTAAAAATGGCAGGCTGCCGCCAGAGTCGTGTTTTGTTTTCTCCAGAGTCTGGCTTTAGGGAATAACTGCGGTCCCTGAAGCCAGGCACCGGAAAAAATGTTTATCCCCATTCCCACCTGAGTCCCATAGGATTGGGAATGGGAATGGGGGGGACGGAAGCACCGGCACCATTGATAACGGTGCTGGTGCTTATGTCAAAGTCTGCGCACAGGTGCTGTACGCCAGCCAGGTCAGATCTGGTGGGCGGGACAATAGCCGCCCACAGAACTTGGAGTATGCCGTTCTGGTAACAATGGTGCCGTAGATTACCAGCACCGTTGTTACCAGCCTGGCATGCTCATAATAAGACCCTATGTTCTCAGATTTGCCATATAAGGGTATACCTGTTAAATGGTCTGCAGCGTTGTAGCAACGACATTCTTTATGGGAGAGCATTTTCATGCCAAAGCTGCACAATTTTTGTGACAGTGTTTTGTCAGATGATATATCATCACTGAGGCCTTTTAGCTCCGTTTTCTCAGCTTTGATTAGGTAGGATGTGACATATGTTGCAACAGCAGTGGAATTGTCTGCAATGTATTGTATAATCTATGTTTGCATTCCACAAGAGGGCAATGATTGCATTGTAATCATTGATGTACTATGAAGCTTTGTTTCTTTTAATGCAGTATGTGTTTTTGGGCCATTTGCCTTTCACACAAAAGACATGAAGCGGTTTACATATCATTTTGCTGAAATTGGTCTAGGAAAACCAAAGCAGCATTTGGTATAGTATTTTCCTTTGTTTTTATATCTGTGTCGCCAATATTTGCCACACTTATGTTTTTGGAAGCTTAACATGTCTGTATGTAGTTCACTATATGTGCTTTCTGAAGGGATGTTGCTGGTTACATATTTGTGAATAAACTGCAACACAGTGCCATCACTATCATGACCAAATTTAGGAGCATCTTTTATCCACAAAAACCTGTGGATTTGTGGTGTTCCTCTGGATTGATATTCTTTTCTCCAAAAGAAGTGTTCCCCTTCTCCGAGGTTGAGGAATTGTTTTATTACAGATGAAGTACAGCATGGCAATAAAGCGGTGGTGAAAGTATCTTGATACATTTACAGAGTCAAGAGAGGAGAGTTTTCCTGTTTTTTTTTATGTCTACCCCTTCTTTGTTTTGGTTTACTATGCGTAGGAAGTATTATAAGTCCTCCCATGCATTTTCTGCACAACTCAAAGTGACAAACTATGTGGGTGGGCCAAGGTTCCGTAGCATACACCGTACATCAGCGTGATGTTGGAACCCGTATTATTTTATACAATGCATGTTTGCCAAGACATTTGTGATACTTGACTGTGAAACTTCATCTTTGTCTTTTATCTTTTGAAGTAGTTGAGTAGGAGACATGTTTAAAATATTGAGGGACATTCCGAGTTAGGAGGTAAGGGAAAAACGATGCCGGTAAAGGATTACCGGCATCGCTTACTGCTCCGGGCTATTCCGACCTGCCAACCCGCTATTAGCTACACCGTACATAACGGTGCCTCTACTTGTGGCATGGGCGCGGGCACGCGGTCCATCATACCGGCAATAGTGGCATGCGCTAAAGGGAGTAAATCACAAGTCAGGTGGAAAAGCAAATACCGGCATCATGAAGGCACACATTGTGGATACCGGCATGCCATGAATACCGGCATCGAGAACCAACCGTAAAATGCTATGTGCAGTGTTCCCAACTGCCACAGGTGCACACTATCAGCACAGGTGGAGGCAATGGAGTCTAGGCCTGTACAAAAGGAGCACAGCCACACACCACACCCCTTCCCACACCAAGATGATTCTAATAGTATTAGCAATACTGGAGCTGGAGTACATGCTTGCATTGCAACACCAGCAACAACAACAACAGCAACAGCAGGCACCACAGAGGAGACTCAGCAGGAGAAGGAGGGTGAGACAGGCCCAGCATGCCCCACCAGTGCAGCCAGCGTAACCATGCAGGCAGCCCACAGTCCCTCACATCAGAGCCACTCCTTTCAACCTAACCCCTGAGCAGATCCACATCCTGTACTGTCTGGACCGGAACACCATCACCACCATCGTGGACATGATACACAACGACATAGACAGCCTCATTGAAATATGCACAGCCACCCCCGTCTACTGAAGGTAGTGTCTGTGCTCCACTTCCTTTCCACAGGCACCTACAAGCACACAGTGGGGCACATGCATGGCATATCACAAACCTTATTTTCTCGCATTCTGAAGCAAGTGCTGGATGCCCTCCTGAAGCACACAAGGGACTACACATCCCTACAACGGACTCCCGAGGATAATTTTGAAACAAAAGTTGGCTTCCATGCACTGGCAGGCTTGCCAAATTGTATAGGTGCCCTCGACTGCACCCACGTGGAGTTGGTGGTCCCGCATGCCATGGAGGTGGTGTACCGCAACTGCAAGCAATACCACTCCATCAAAGAGCAGATGGTATGCGACGCCAGCAAGATCATCACACATTGTTGTGCCCGATATCCCGGATCAACTAATGACTCAATGGTCCTGCGGACCTCCACGCTACCACGCTTCTCGGAGCGACATTCTGTATGACGTGCCTGGCTGCTTGGTAAGTTGCATGATAGGCATATGGCAGTGAAATGGGGGAGAGATGCACACACCACCATGGTGTCAATGTTTATGTGACAGCACAATGTGCACATCACTAAACAATGTGCCCCAAAGTATCCCAAACAGAACACGACACCCAAATCCCATAGGAATGAAGTAAGGTCGACACCTATCACAACATGACTAACAGTAAACCACCCACATCCCACAATACGTGCACCACTCATCAGCGGACCTCACCCTCCGTAACACCATCCAGCAACATGCAGTGCATAAGCACTATGTTGCTGTCTCCAGCGAATCACCACACAGGACAATCATCCATGGGAGAGGATTGGACTGAACCACCAAGGGAATCCACTGTCTGTCACAGGGCCGCCACAACCACAGGAATGCAGCATGTCACCATGTGAAAAATCTGCACAAAATGCCTAATATTGCAGAGCCTACTGCCAATGCTCCCAATCAGAAAATCCTACAGAACACAACACATCACTAATTTGACCCGACACAGCTGTATGCGTACCCAATGCATGAGCCACAAGATGGCAGAGCACACCATGTATCATCTTGAAGATGCAACCCACACCATTATTCCATGGCACACATTGAGGGCCTAAAAATGGCATGCATACAACCATGGACATGTGCATGTGACCAACGATAATCTGCCGTCATGTGTGACTAGTACAGCTTTCCATCATCAATTGACTGACATATACCTTTTTTTGCCTCCCATGCAGGAGACAGTGGCTATCCCATGATGCCGTAGCTCCTCACCCCTGTCCGATAACCCACAGAACAGGCACGAGGAGGACTACTATCGATCCCACACCCGTACCCATGTGGACATTGACCAGACCTTTGGCCTGTTGAAGGCATGGTTTCGCTGCCTTAGCTGGTTGGGTGGGGCACTCCTCTACAGGCATGAGAAGGTGGCCAAGATCATCAAGACGTGTCATGCTGAACAACATGTGTATCCGATGCAACATGCCCCTGCCCCCTGACAATGAACTGCAACCACCTGTTGATGATGAAGGGGATGAAGAAGAAGTGGCTGCACATCATCGCAGTGCTGATGTAAAGGAGGGACGTGCTGTGTATCAGTCAGTGATTGCACAATATTTCTGACACACATGGCTGCAGAGGGTTACATGATAGTTGGACAGAGGGCACTGGATGTGGGGTATATGTACACTATGCACTGTATATGAATAAATGACACATGTGCAATGATGAATGTCCACTCAAGTCTTTCTTTTAACACAAGGGGTGCATTGAAATATACAATGTAAATGAAAGTGCACTAACCCTCCACCACCCTCCCCCCTCCGACTCCCCCCACAACCCTCCCACACACCCTCAACCCCCTCCCCCACAATCCCCCACACACCCCCCTCCAACTTCCCCCACAACTCCCCCACACACCCTCACCCCCTCCCGGTCCCCCCACAACTCCCCCTCACATGTCCCAAGAAGTGTCTAATGCCTTCATCAGGCTGGCCAGTCTACTTCTTTGCACTCCCTGGACCTGGTGGTGGCATGTCCGGCCTGCGCAGGGTACGCAACGACCTGCGGAGAGGACTGGTCTGGGTTGAGCTGGAGGACGATGGTGTGGCCGCCTGCTCCATCTGGGGTGTCGGATGTTCTGCCTCCATAGCATCGGTGATGCGGCTGAGGACCTGTCGCAGGGCAGATACCTCCTCACACAGTCGGCTTGTATTATCTGCAAAGATCTTGCCCAGGGAGGCAGCGTTATCAACAATTGTCTTTCCCAGAGAGGCGATGTTTTCACACCACTCCGGCCTCGCCTGGGCATTGTCATTCACAAACTGACGCACAAGGGCAGTCAGCTCCTCATGACGTTGCGGTCCCGCTGGTACACCTGTGGAGGTGGAGGCTGCTTGGATGTCATGTTGGACTTGGATGGGCTCCAATATGGGACTCGTGGCCCCTTGGTAATACTCCCCCCCAGACTGCTCCGGGGTGGTGGCGTGGTCTGACTCCAAAGATGTGATCTGGGGGGATGGTGCTGGACTTGGTGTGCACGGCTGTTCTGAGGATCCATCCTCCACAGGCTTCCACACCTCTTCCTGTGCCTCCTCCTGAGCCAGGGGTGCTGTGGCTGCCACCTCCCCGACTGAGCTGGACTCTGCTGAATGTGGAGCATCAGCTGGGTCCTGTAGCAGTGGGACAGGGGTTGTGGCTTCCATCTTGACTGCCCTTGGCGGCACCAGTGCTGTGGCATCTCTAGGTGGTTTCCTTGGTGGTGCCTGATGGGCCTTGGGTTGGGCCCTTGAGGTGGAAGGGCTGTTGGCCTCATCCTGGGCCCTCTTCCCGGGTGTGGTTGGCTGTGGTGGTGAGTCCCGCAGCTTGCTGTCATGGTCTGAGCCTGTGGGGGTCGAAGAGAGGGACGGCATGAGTGATGGTGTGAGAAGCATGATGCATACATTTGTATAATTGCTCATCTACACATTAGAGGGTAATAGGCAGTTGATTTTGGACGATTACATTGCTTGCTACATGGGTGGGTAATGCAGGCATGCATCAGTGGTCACTCATGTTGGAGCAGACGTATGGTATGTCACATGCATATTTCTTGGGGCCTGCATGCAGTGTGACTCATGCCATTGACATCTTAGTGTGGTTTGTGTACGGTATGGCATTGCCTTGCTGCAGGCATCTGCATGTGTCTGTGCTGCGTACCACAACTTTGCTGGGAATGTGTGTGTATAGGGCCATGACTTGCCTCTTTAGACAGACATATTGGTGGACTATCATCAGACTCTGCATAACAGTGCTTTCTTAGGACACTCACCTCCATCCGCCGATGACGTGGCGCAACACTCCATGTCACCAACACCTTCTAATGACTCCATGCCAATCAGGCTAGCACATACGTCCTCCCACCGGGACAGCTTTATGGGGGAGCTTGCTCCTCCGCCAGTGGACATTGCCTGGCTCCTGTTGGCAGAGAGTATGTTGTGGACTGTAATGCCGCATCGGTTCATGCCGGTAGTGCAATCTGCGCTTTACATGATGCCACTAAGGGCCTTTTTCGGTGATGCCCTTATCGGCATGGTGCAAAGCTCGTGCCCGCGAAGTCGTAATAGCCCTCTATTAGCGGGCTCTTGACTACACGGACACAGTATTTGCTCCAGTAAGGACAGTCACTTACCTTCTAACTCGGAATGACCCCCCTTGAAACCTGTTTTCAATGTGTGTGCAACTCCGTAACATAGAGTTGCTAGTTCACTTTTAGACAGGAGGTGGAATATGTATTCCATGTTTTTGCCTGAATCTGGGTTCTTCAGAATACATTTGTAAAGAACAGTATTCTGATGCTGTTATTTGTGTGCATCTTTCATCATATCTTCCCCCTTTTCCTGTAGGAAAGAGTAGAGGAAGGGCGTGTGCTTCTACAATTCTTTCCCATATTCTGAATGGAGATCCTTTGGCTTGACACATTTGATATGTTTCTAGTGCATCGTCTATGATGTATTTGGAGTGTAGTGGGTGAATTATATACTGGTCTAAAATATGGGATGCTGTAGTACGATCTACAAGTTCAAATGGGCCAGTTGGGGAGGAATCCTGAATTATTTTGGTGGTTTGACTTCGTTTTTTTGCAATGTTTATTTCTTTGTAGTACTCATTTTTCTCTTTAAGATATTGTAGGGCTTCTCTAACTTTGTTTACTTTGTCTACTAGTTGTTGCCAATTTTTTTTGTTTTTCGTTGGTACACCATTCACTGGGATAATCAAAGATTGATCTATTGGCCGTTGCACTCCTAGAGTGTCTACATTTTCTTCAAGATCTAATGGCAAATAAACTACTTTACCACAAACGCCTTTTAGAAATTCAGAAGGAGGCAATTTGGCTGTTTTGGGTTGAAGGTGTATTATAGCTTAAAATGGGTGTACTGTTTGGATTATAATGCTCTCATACAAATTAAGCTGTTGGAGAGGTTTTGGATGTGGGAATATTACCAAGTTATTTGTGATATCCTGTGAAGGAATTTGGTTATTATGAGGCTTTGTTTTGCAGTATGTGCAAAGTATTGATGGGTTAGTAATTTAGTATTTGTTTTCTGCTACAAGATATACAGCTAATAGGAAACATTGGGATTCCTCATTTTCTTCTATTTTGTAAGTTATATCTATGGTTCTGGTGCTCTTTTTTATAAAAAAAGTTCTGCGACAACACACACACATACTTGGTTTGGCACTTCAGCAGATGTGCTTTAAAACTTTGCTATTTCTTTTTTGTATGTGTTTATTAGAAGATTGACATTTGTAAGATTTTCACTACTCCTCTCTAAAGTTACAATGATCTTAATTTCCAAAATATTTACTTTGGATGTGGTCTATAGTTGAAGGAGTTCTTTGGCTGTACCATGTAGGAGAATGTTATTAAAATGTTGCAGTGCTAAAGCAGGCCTTTTTGCATAGTGCAGTCTCTGGAGAAGATTCTGTATAGTGGACTGGTGTTTTGCTAACATTCTGACGTGGTAGAAGGTGTTTTTGCAAGCATGTCCTTAAATGCAGGCTAAACAATGTCCTCGCAGTCCAGTGCAATTGCGCACTGGACAGGAGACCATGGTTTGCAACGTTTTTATTCTAATTGTCTCATTTACTTTCACATAGTGATTGAGGAATTGACGTAAAGATTTGAAGGATTGTTTCCTTTTGTTACACATTGAGGTTCAGGGCCATTTGCAGATTGGATGGATTGGTTCGGTGGAATGAAGAGTTGATTGTAAGTTTGTTGGGACAATCTTTCAATGAGGGGTTCTTGTGCCATAATGGCATTGGCTTCCATGTCATACTCTCAGCCACTACTATGTATGGCAATTTTGTGTTTCTGCTCTTGTTTAGAAGCCTCTTCATTGAAATATCGATATGTGCTGCTTGTGTGAATCCATTCACCTGCACAGAAGTTTGCAAAGGTATCTATGTTGGCATTGCGCATGTTTAGAAATACTTTTAGCAGTTTTCTTATTATTTTTGTTAGTGGTTTTATTCTGGTTAAAATTAATAAGAACAATTTTCCTTTGAGGAGCATTGCGCTGTCAATGAGTGCTTCCAGGATTACTTTTCTGTGGTGATTGTAAAGGGTTGAGCGTGACTTTTCTGCTGTTTTTATAAGATTTTGAAGCATTGTACCGTGGAATTTATTTTGCAAAATTTAGTTTTAGGAATGCTTAACTGGGGCTACTTTAACATTGGTAGATGTAATGCTAGCACTATTAGTATACATTTATTATACATTTCTTTTTATTTTTATTTTTTGGAAGACGGGCCTACATAGCTGGTTCAGTTTTGTTGACTGACTGTATTAGCAGTACTGTTTGAACATTTGCTATACGTTCTGCTAGAGGTGGATGAGTATTTTTCATGCTTTTAGTTTTATTTGCTGTATTTTTTCATTGCTTCCTACGTGTTCACTTTTTAGTAGGCATTCCGTTCAGTCTGCTGGAGAAAAAAGGAAAGTGTGGGTGGGTTTGACCATTGTGCAATGTATTTGCATGCATTGTGTACGAGTGTGTGAATATCAGGGAAGGCATAAATAGAGGGCTGCGTGATTTTGCAATGAGCTGTAAATTCTGGTTGAAAGGTAGTAAGAGTACCTGTCTGTGAAGATGGTGAAGGGTTTGGTTCAGTACGAAAGATAGTGTACTGTGCATGAATAAGTAAGGACATTATCATGTTTTCATGATACTAGTGACTGTTATGATGCTGGTGTTTAGATGAGAATACAAAGAGTGTACCTGCTGAGGTGCAATGAGTAAGAGTGAAGTACATTCTGTTGGGTTGGATTGGAAAAGATGTTATAACCTAGTATAAGGATACACCATACTATATGACTAACAGAAAGAATAATACTACACTAGTGCACTTACTTTGAAGATTGTGAAGAGTACTTTTAATCCGGGTGTTGTCTTCTAGGAGAGATTTTGTTTTCTTTGAGGAGGCTGTTCATCACTGCAATTGGGAAAGAAGAAAATTAGTGGGTATGTGCGGTAATGGAAAAGTCTTTGTAGTGCAAGAAGATGTTATTTTACACTTTAGGAGAAGTTGTTGGGAAGCAGAGTTAGTAACAGTGCACATGAATATGAGTATGGTTGTAACAATGCTGTTGCTGCAGACGGGTTGCCACCACATTCCTAATAATTGTTTGGCAGCTAGCTTCCCAGTGTCACTAGGACATTACAGGCCATATTGTATTGGAACGTTAAATGGTGGAAAATGTTAGTCTCTATTTGTGTACAGTTGCATACCACTGTGTGGGAATGGGGACATGGGAGCATCAAAAGCATTGGTAATGGGGCTGGTGGTCCTTTGATAAGTATGCCCTAGGGGGCTGAAGTTTTGAAAGTGTGGAGTGGAGTTCTTGTTGCACTATTTGTATTAGAAATGGTGCACTGCAAGTCCTAGTATGCAGAGATAAATTGAGAAGCCTAGAATCATGTACAGATTAGAAAGGGGAATATTAATGTGTGCAATTTCATTAACTTTCCCACACATGCATGCTTAGTATTTGAGTGCTCTTGCAATATGTTGGAGAAATGGTTTCCATTTTGTTTCATTACACACAACACTGCTGTAAATGTATACATGCATTTATTTGTTTTACTTCAAATGGTGCTGAAATGAATAGTGTTAAACACTTTGGTTTTTAACATCTTTCTTTCCATGTACATGCCATGCTTTAGTAACAAACATGCACTTTTCGTGTTGAGCGTGCATTGTGGGAATTTAAGTGCAGCTTTGTTAGTGGGAGAAATGATTTTAAAAGTGACAGAATAAAAGAAGAAAAAAACTGTACATTAGAATGGGTGATATGGGCAAGCATGCATGTCTTGGTAATATATTGAAGTGTCACACAGGGTCTGGCACTTAAACATGCTGTGGATATGTTTCAAATGCAGGTTTCTTTTGTTTCACAAAAAAGAAACAGATAGTGCTGCTGAAATTGTATATATGTTGTTTTGAAACTGTTATGAAAATGCTCATTAAAAGAAAACCTTTTAAGGACACAGCATTGTAAGTAACTGCCACTTGATGTCAGGAGATGGGAGACATAAGAGTATGATTATTGAGTAGGTTATGCAGGGTAAGTGGCAGGAGCCCTGTGTAGATTCATTTGTAAAAGAGTTGGAAATGTACTTTACAAAATAAATGCATACCTATACTTTGTGTTGATGGATGCAGATGGGATTGAATCTGCAAATCGAAATCTTGGAGATTGTTATAGTAATTTCTGATGCAGGTGCTTTGAAATAACAGGAGAATTGTACGGTGAGTGTTCAACAGAATATCTGAAGTATTGTACTGAGATGACAGAGTTAGATGTAGAGTTATTGGATGTGATTGGTGGATGGGTGTGTGGCTGCTTAACAGTAGTACACGAGGAAGTACTGCAAAGAGTGAAGTGGAAAGAGTAGAAGGGCTGTCCTGTGTTATGGGGTCTGCAGACACTGCGGTGGTCTGCAGACAGGGCATGCCTCATCCGGGACATTTCAGAATGCCTGGCATGGAAAGGGGACTGTGGGGATTAGCCAATCAGGTGTTCTGGTTGTGCTTTATAGGAAGAGAGGGTAATTGTGTTTTTCATTGCTGTGTGTAGTGAAGATGGCTGTGGTTGGAGAGATGGAGAGACTCATTGTGTGGATGGTGGGAGATTGCTTTGTTACTAAAATGAGGTATGCAGAGATAAGTCGCATTTCTGACAACCTTGGATTTGAAGGAGTGCAGGCTTTTTGATGTGATGTGCCTGGCCGCAATTTCAAAGGTGTGTTTGCACTTTTAAAAGATATGGCAGTTTTTAATACTCCAGGTGTCCTTTTGGTGCACTGTGGAGGATTGCATTTGGGGTATATGAGTGCAGTAACTTTGCAGAGTGAACTGAAGGAATTGCTAAAGGCACTAATGCTGCTTTTTCCATCTGCAAAGGTGATATTTTCTCACGTACCACCTAGAGCACTATGGAACAGCCCCAATGTCTTTTGTCCTCAGCAAGGTGCAAGAAGGTGTCTTGTGAATAGAGGCATAACTCCTTTTTTGTGCAGTGTCGGAATCTGATCTTTTGACAATGAGAACATTAATCTGCAGGTTGTGAATTTCTTTGCTGCACATGGCATTTATTTTATCAAATATTGGAAATACAATTTTCCTTTATAATGTAAGGAATGTTTTAAAAAGGTTCCTGTGAGCTTGTAAGGAAAATTACAAGCGAAAAGCGAAAAGAAATGATAAAAAGGTGTTTGTTTACAAGCCCCTTAAAAAAGAAAATAAAAGACTCTTTTCAGAGCCACCACCAAAGAGTTAATGCCTTACTGCGTGTTTCTTTTGTCTCTCCACCCCCTTGAATTGGACGTTCTGTCCGTGGACATCACAGTAGTGCACTGACAGCACATGCTACATCCAGGGCTTTTGAGAATGGCAGGCATGGAATGGGACTGTGGAGCCCAGGGTATTGGCCAATAAGGTTTCCTGGGTGTGGTGTGCAAGGAGATAGTGTGGCAGAAGGTCTGTTTGCTGAGAGGAGTGCAGATGATATTGCTATGGCTGTGGATTTTGGGAGACTCAGGGATTCATTGGTTGCAGTTGATGCTGATCAGTGTGGAGTTGCTGAACATATTTTCCTCATGTTGATGTGAAGTGGTATAGAGTGTGTGGCAAGAAGTGGGTGGACTTGCTCCCATTTTGTGCAATTTGGTCATGCTCCAACATCCATTTCACTGCACTTTTCAATGAAAGAGACATTTGGGAAAATGATGGATATGTTCCCGAACTCCCGAGACATGTGGCTCCGCTCCAGTTCATTTGGTCCGCAAATGGAGAAAGCGGGGCACAATGTCCACAGGCTGTGCATTTTTGAGAGATGTTGGCATGTAGTCCTTCGATAATGAAAACATTATATTTTGTAGCACCAATATTTTTCACAGAGATGGAGTCCATCTTACTGATGCTGGCAATCAGTTTTTTTTGCAAAATATCCAAAATGCTTTGAAGCACTTTTTGCAAATATAGCAAGCCTTTTTCAGTAGGTGTTGCCTACTTTACTTTTCAACTTGAAAAACACTTTTTAAACAAAAAATACCAAAGAAAAGGTCATTTTCAGAGCCACCACCTCCCCACACAAAAGGGTGCAATGCTTTTGATGCTACTCTATCTACTTTTTTTAGAAGTCCGTGGGCTACTGCTCTGTTTGCAGACTCCGCAGGATGAGTAGTGGCCTGCTCTTTTTTTTAATATTTCTATTTTGAACTGTGAAAGGTGATTCTGAAAAGAACTTTTTCTTCTTTTTTTCACAGGACACACAAGGGAAGGGAGGTTAGAGAAAGGCCACCAACCACAGGGATGAAGGGGCAGGTGGAGAGAGGAAGATGTTGGGTGGGCCCTACTTAGGTAGGGGACAATGTTTCTCGTGCTCCCTGACTGCAGCCTCAAAAGCACTTCAAAACTGCTCCCCCCTGAAGAGTAGTGTTTCACATTGCATACAGAGCACTGTCACCCTCGAAAAGTAAGGGTTGACTGCATTCTGTATGGCCTGCGAGGCATCTGTAGGGATCTTCTGCCCCACAGGAGTGTCTCTTGTGGTGGCAGGAGCAGATGATGAGGATGTGACAGTGGATGTCAACCTGCTCACCCTTTCGAAATGTACGCCCCTCCGAACTGCTGTCTTGTGGTTAGACCATAGGTTTTCCACATGGATGTGGTTCCGTAGCTATACATACCAGGCTTTCCGTAACTGAGTACAACTTTGCACTTAATACATTAGACCTTGACTGCATGTGCCTTGGGTACCCCCAATGGTGGTAAAGACCCTTCACACTCAAGACTCATGCTGGCAGCTGGTGACAGGGATTTCCACTACCTCATCCTCTTCTTCTTCTTGATCCCCCTCTGCATCACCATGCCTCTTCCCCTCTCGAGTCCTTCCAGGTGGTGCTGGTGGTAATGGTGGTGGTGGGGCAGAAGCCATGAATGCTATTTTATACTCAAAGTACAGAACTAGAAAGACCAATCTGCACCAGGTGCTAGTCTTGGAAAGACAGAAACACAATGAGGAGCGACAGAGGGTGTGCCCTTTTATAGGGGTGCTGTTTGTGGATGGTGCGAGCCTCAGATGGAGTTCATAAAGTTACAAAAAGTCGCTAGATCAACCAGGATATAATATGTGACCTCTGCAAGGGTGATGTTACAGGTTAGAATACTTTGGATTGTCCAAAAACTCACTTTTTTACTGTCCGAGGGTACGAACAGTGACTGCAGATATTCCCTATGCTCAGCCTGGGTGCAGTAACATGATGATGTACCTGGATGTCCACGGATAGGACGGATGTTCGCAGGACACGTAATGCATGGGATTCAGTGTGCGCATGCACCCAGGTGTCTGCAGGACAGGGTTGAGGCCCCCAAACTAATTAAAAGTGCAACACTTGCGGGCGGACAGCTCTGGACAGGCACGGTGTTCGGGGGCACAGGAGATCAGATGTGCATGCACCCACGTGTCTGCAGGACAGGTTTGAGGCCCCCAAACTAATTAAAAGTGCAACACTTGCGGGCGGACAGCTCTGGACAGGCACGGTGTTCGGGGGCACATGAGATCAGATGTGCATGCGCCCAAGTGTCTGCAGGACACAGGTCAGATCCCTGAACTAATTAAAAGTGCATCACAGCTACACAGACATCTCCGGACATGTAGGGTGTTCGGAGGGCACAGGAGATCAGATGTGCATGCGCTCAGTTGTCCACAGTACAGGGGTGGGACCCCCAAACTACTTAAAAAGTGTGTCGCAACTTTACGGACACCTCCACACACACATGGTGTTCGGAGGGCAATGGAGAACTGATGCGCATGCACCCAGGTGGACGCAGGAAAGGGGCTGGGCCCACAAATGTTTGTCACAACTTTGCAGACATCTCTGGACAGGCACGCTGTTCAGGGGCAACTCCATTATGGTTGAGGACCACCAAGATTGTAGGCTGTCCGCAGACTCCAAATAGGGCTTTTAACACAAAAAAACACACACACACCAACAGTACATAGATATATATTTATTAGTACTCAGAAATAAACTGAATTAGGAAAGGGAAGGGTTAGCAGAATGGGTAACATATATGGGGAATTGGGGTTTTCTACAGGCTGTTCATGAGGGGAGGAAGGGATTGTGGTCTCATCGTAGCGTCATTGATTAAAGGAATTTGATGAGGATGATAGGCTGGGATAGGGGGAAGGGGCACAGGTACAAGTGGGGCAATGGTAACGAATATTGTCTTTAATGTGACGTTTGACAAATTTCATTAACTGTACAAAATTGGTGTTCAGTTCATCCATTTTTGCAGACAGACTTAACAGTTCATTTGCTGCATTTGGGGTTTGGAGCTGTGTGTGCCCATCTTCTTGCTCATTTAATGGAAATCCGGGCCCACTTTCTACATTTGCACTGTGTACTGTTAAAAAGAAAACCATGTTTTTGTGATATGTAGAATAATTTACATCACTTTTTCTACTTTAAAAATAGTATTATGTACCATTAGAGTGATTTCCATCACTCATTTCATCATGCGGGACATTTTCTTTTAACCCCTCCAGGGTGCTTGCCATTTCTGATTAAAGAAAAGAATAATCTTAGAAGTCATGTACATATAACAAACTCTAATTTGATAAGAAGACATATAGTGTACTTACTGCTTTTTGTAAGGGTTTCTTCTGAGTCACTTGATGATGCTTCTGAGTGTGTACCTAAGGTTGCACTGAGGTAATACTATTAGATGTATAGTTCAGTTTTGTGCTTGGTGCATTACATTTTGTTGTGCAACCTATGATATTGTACTTATGGTTTCATAAGTACAGAATGTGTATACATATTACATTTTTGAATGTGCTACATATATCTGTTGTCGTTTAAAGTACAGGAATTTGTTAATTGCAGGATATTATAATGTTTGGTAACCCTTGTGCTTTTGGGCAGTGTGAATGCCGTCTGAAGTCCACGGACATGCGCACAGTCCACAGACTCTGTGGCTATCATGTTGAGGGCAGGTGGGCCAGTATGATGTAAGGGACATGAAGAAACATTAAGAAGGGTATCCTGGTAAAAACCGATGAAATTCAGTGAAAAAACATTGTTAAAGGGACGTTATGGTTAAGTTGTACCAATAAAAACCCTACAAATCTAATGGGAAAACTTGGTCAAAGGGATATTATGGTGACAAGTAAAATCGAAAAAAATGAAGTAAGGAAGAAAGAAACAGCATCATCAGAAAATGTTAATAACATTAAAGTTTATCTTCATGTATACAAATGAATTGTGTGTTTGAGGCCTGCTTATTGCACCATTTATGTGCACCATGAGTGAGACCAAACCCTAACAAAAGTATTTTAAGAACATACCACAAGGGTAGCATCTAGCTATATAACATAATTTGAAGTTCCATATCCTGAATGTCAGTGAACGTAAACGCCTGGCCTAGATATGTCAGCAAACAAAAACAAGTGGCACAGATATGTAATGTCATCAATGACATTTGTGATGTCATCTTTCATGTACTGGGTAATAGTCTTTGCAGTGCACGTGATGGCATGAGTTATGGTTGCTTAGGTTACCATAGCTTGCGAATTTCTGAGGTTTTCGGATTTACTTGTAAACATAACGTCCCTTTAACGTTTTTTCATTGAATTTCTAGTGCAAATTAACCATAACGTCCCTTTAAGTGCTTTAAGTGCTTTCCTTGAAAAAATATATATATAAATATATATAGTTATGGTTAAATTGCTGTTTCCATAGGAAGAGCCCTTTTTGGGTGGCTTATAACTTCGCTCCCCCTGGACGAATTCTCACCAAACTTTGCAAAAAAAGTATATGGGTCATATTCCCATAGAATGAATGGGGAAAAAACTTTGCTCACGCCTACAGACCAAACCACTGGACAGATTTTCACCAAATTTGGACCAGGAGCAGCGGCTTGGTCCCGAAAGCATGCATTTGGAAATTTGGTGAAAATCCATCCAGTAGTTTTTTTTAAAATGACCAAAAAGTAGGTCACAAAAAATTAGTGATATCTATGTTCGGTCCGCGGACACACCTCCCTGTTCGGTCCGCGGACGGTGTCCGGATTGGCCAATCGGCTTGCGTCCTGTCCGTGGACATGCAATGTGTTCATTGATTGGACGGTGAAGAGCGTGAAATGTGTCAGATTTTCGGGAACGCCCGCCATCTTGGATTTGCGGACGTCCGCAGACATCGCGGTGAAACTTTCTTGAAAAATACTATTTAGTACAGTGTGTTGTTGTGTGAATGTGTTTGGGGATGGTGGGGGAGTAAGAAATGGGTTAAATGTTTTATTTATTTAGATGGTAGACCCCCCTGTTGTGTTCGCTTTCTCCACGGACAACGCAGATGTTCTAAAATGTTCTAAATAAACAAAATGGGGGTGTTCTGAAAACACTACTCCTGTCCGTATTGTTTGCAAGTAAGATGAACGTGTTCTAAGAACACATCATGTGTCCTGGGATGTTCGTCAATAAATAAAATGGGGGGTGTCCTGAGGACGGTATGTCTGTCCATTCTGTTCGCAAGCAATTTCAAATTGTTCTAAGAACACATGTTCGCAAGCATGTTCAAAGTGTTCTTAGAACCCATTATGTGTCCTGGGATGTTCGTAAATAAACAAAATGAGGATGTCCTGAGGACGCTATGTCTGTCCGTACTGTTCGTAGGCAAGTTGAAACTGTTCTAAGGACACTCATGATGTCCGCGGACATTAAAAGTGTCCATATGGCATAGTTGAAATGTTTGATTCTATGGGTGTGATATGCTGCGATGGTGCATAGCCATATGGCCATGCACCCAAGACTCTATGCCCTGGCCACAACTACTACAGCATATCACACCCATAGTGGTTTATAACTTTGGGATCGAAGAACAAATTTATAAGCAACAAAGTTATAAGCCACTATGGGTGTGATATTCTGTGGTGGTTGTGGGCAGGGTCTGTAGTCTTGGGTGCATGGACAAGATCAAATGTATAGGCAGCAAAGTTGAAACTGTTCTAAGAACACTCATGATGTCCGCGGACATTAAAAGTGTCCATATGGTATAGTTAAAATGTTTGACTCTATGGGTGTTATATGCTGCGGTGGTTGTGGCCAGGGCATAGAGTCTTGGGAGCTTGGCCATGCGCCCAAGACCCTATGCCCTAGCCACAACCACCGCAGCATATCACACCCATAGTGGTTTATAACTTTTGGATCCAAGAACAAATTTATAAGCAGCAAAGTTATAAGCCACTATGGGTGTGATATGCTGTGGTGGTTGTGGGCAGGGTCTATAGTCTTGGGTGCATGGACAAGATCAAATTTATAGTCAGCAAAGTTATAAGTCACTTTGGGTGTGATTTGCTGTGATGGTTGTACTTAATATAATATACTTACTGTTTGGTTTAGTAACTGTAGTACATGTATTTCTTGTTTATTTCTGTGACAAAAGAAAAGATCATATTAGTATTGGTATTTTGTAACAACTTATAACATTGAATAATCAACATGTTTTTTTACCCTCATATTTAGTAGATTACAAACCAGTGTACTGTGCAATTTGCTCAGTTTCTGTGTTTGTTGCTAAAATCATTGGGTCTGTGGGAGAAAAAAAATCCATGTTGAAAAACTTTTTCTGTTATGCTACAGTCTATTTGTTTGTTTGTTTTCAGTGTTCACTTGTTTCTGTCTAATGCTTTATATATTGGCTTGTTGCAGATTTTTGGAGCAGTTAGATACCTGTTGACATATTCTAACAGTCTATTTTCTGTTATAATGAAGTGGTATTGATTTATCTATTTGGATATTGTAATATTTTGGGCTAGTTAGATACCATTTGGCGTATTCTGTCTATTTCTTGTTATAATGTAGTGGTATTGATTTATCTGTTTGGATATTGTAACATTTTGGTGTAGTTAGATACCATTTGGCGTATTCTGTCTATTTTATGATATAATTTAGTGGTATTTATTTATCTGTTTAGTTGTTGTAGAATCTTGGGGCAGTTATATAGCTGTTGGCATATTGTAACAGTGTATAGTTTTCTAATAAAAGTTTGAGTTAATGTTTAAGTACAGTTTAGTTATTACATTTTGGTTTTAAGAAGATTAAATCAGCGTTTGTAAGATTCACAGGTAATCTCTGCTTTAGAGTAATGGTACTATCATTGCATTCAAACCATCCACAATTCTTTTTTATATATGCAGTATAGTGACCTGCATTGGTTGTGGCTCCTGCGTGGTAGATTATACCTATTGTTGTGAAGGTTTTTTTACCAAGTGATACTTGACCATGTGTGAATCCAGTCAGCTTGCAGTTGTTTTTGGTATCATTTGATTTGTAACGTAGAAGCATTAGTATTACGTATTTACTATGTGTTTGTATTAGTAAGGTGGAACGATTATCTGAATTGCAGGTAGTACATAATCTACCATGGTTTGCATTTTGTACAAGTTGCTGAAATGGAACTGATTCACAATTAGGTATTGAAACATACACAAAGCGCTCATTGGGGATTTGTTCTTGTGTCACATTGTTGCACAGAGTGCATGTATGTTTCCACATGTATGAAATCTGGAAGATTTAATTTATAGGTATGTTTTTGTTTTCCAGTACGTAGTAAGTACATTAGAAATTCTTGTGTATCTTCCTGTGAGTTTATAGTGAATTTCACCATTCCAGCACAGTAGTCCAATTGTTGTCTTATTCCATAAACACTATACGTGTTATCAGGATTGTTTGATACATTTCTGTGAAGTACTAACATTTGCAAACACAATTGGTCTGTACTGTGTAAGTAAATGTTGTCAACAATTAGTGGCAATTGAAATAGAATATTCATTGCTACATTTGCGGAGCAACTTACACCATTTACATTTGAAAGTTTAAATGGACCAGATAGTTCTGTATCTGAGTGCTTTTTTTGGAGTTTATCTTCTGTTTTTGAAGAAGTACCTGGTTTACTTTCCCTAATAGGTTCTTTTTTGATTGTGGTACTTGATGAACTATACATTTCTTTTATACCCTTTGGAGTATTTACAGTGACATCCTGTTGCATTTCTGTTTGATTTAGTTTTCTTTTTGAACATTTTACTTTTTGTGGTATAGGCTATGTTTTTAGATGGGGGGTGTATAGTGAACGCAGTCTATTGTATTCTAAAATGCAAGGAATATCAGCGTTTACTTTACTTGCATCAAAGTTGATTAGAAACAGACCGTCATGTGTACGTAAGCGTGATAGTGCTACGTAGCTCATGCCTTTTTTAAAGACTGTGTTACCAATGTCTATCAATGCTTTGTCTAGGGTAAGACCTTGTGATTTATGAATGGTGACTGCGTATGCAAAAGTTAGTGAAAATTGTTCTCTTTGTACATACATGTCTTTGAAGAGAAGGAAACGAGCTGTTGAGCGTCCTATCCTTTTCACTTCTGAAATTTTGTCAAAGAGAATATTGACAAACTGAATGTTGTTGTCACGTGGGTATGTTTGAAAGCCTCCCTTGGCCCTCTTCCTGCTCCCACCTGCAAGGCTAAAAACCTTGGGGTCATCTTCGACTCAATACTCTCCTTCTCTCCTCACATCTCCGACGTCTCTAAGAAGTCACACTACCAGCTGCACCTCCTCAGAGGTATTCTTCCTCTCCTCTCCTTCCCCCACAAGCTCACCGTCTCCAGAGCTCTGATTCTCTCTAAGCTGGACTATTTCAACAGCCTCTATCTTAATCTGCCTGCCTCTACTCTCCGCCCTCTGCAACTTATCCAAAACAGGACTGCAAGACTTGTCCTTGGCCTCAAGCCCAGGGATTGTATCTCTCCAGGACTGAAATCTCTGCACTGGTTCCCAGTGGCTGCAAAGATTAAGTTCAAAACCCTCTGCATTATCCACAAGGCCTTCTGGGGTCTGGGACCGCATTACCTTCAACTCTCTCTTCCTAAATACCTTCCTTCTCGGGCTCTTCGCTCATCTGCCTCCAACTCCCTCAAGGTCAGTCCCTTCTCCAAGCAACAAGTTGGTGTTCGATCTCTCTCCTCGGCTGGGGCCTCCCTCTGGAACAGCCTTCCTGCCTCCCTGAAACTTGAGGAGAACCATCTCCAGGTCCGGAAGAACCTCAAAACGTTCCTCTTTGCTTCTGCTTTCTCTGCCTCTCTCCCCTGCTGGTATTCCCTGCTGATTCAGCACTGGTTGCCTGGCCACCCTTTCTGATCTTGGGGCCAGGTCCTGCCGTTTGCTCTCCTGCCCTGGCAACCCCCTGCCCTTGGGGACTAATTCTGTACCCCATCAGTCCCTTACCAGCACTTATGTCTGCTCTTACCTTGCACTTGCCATCTTCAGGCCGTTATTTATCATATTTATTCTTCTTTCCTTTGTACTGCACTTTTCCCCTTTCCCTTCCCCTGGCACTTCTTCCCTTTCTCCCTACCCTCGCACTTGCGCGATCTGAATGACACCTGGCCTACTAGGATCGTTGTCTGTCTCCCACTGTCTTCCCCTCCCTCACCTCGTCGAGCCTTGAAACACTTGTGTATAGGCACATTATAAATGCCATGTCATACCATATCATATCATATCATATCATAACAACTGTACCAAGTGCTCCATTAACTAGTCCTTGATCCACGTCAGGGTTAGGTTTAAGCATTACTCTGCAATTTAAGGATAATTTTTATATTTTTTCCAATCCAGCTGTGTTGGAGATTGAATTTTCTAAACTATTTAGTCTCGTTGTGGCTTGTTCACACATGGGTAGTGTCATACAATGTATGTCTAGTTTGTCTGTGGCGCTAATTTCAATTATTGGTTGCATTTCTTTTTTTAACATTGTTTCATTGAATTTGAAACAGCTTGCAAGAGTTGGCATTAAGGCCATACATTTTACATTTTTGTGGGATAATTGTTCCATAACATCCGTAGCACATGCATTAAGGCCATAAAGTGCATGAATGTGCCGGGTTTTCAATATTGTTTGTGCTTCTTTAGATAATATACCAACTCTAATACTTTTTAAGATGTTGGCATAAGGGAGATCTGCAGATTGCCGCATATTTTGTGTTAATTCTCTGTATTGGAAATGTTGCCAAAGGTTGACATTTCCAATGCTGCCAACAGTTTTACGGCAGAGTTTGTGTCCTAGTTGCTAGTTCACTTTCAAAGAGTAGGTGGAATATGTATTCCACATTTTGTCTAAATCTGGGATCTTCAGAATACACCCGTAATGAGCAATATTCTGATGCTGTTATTTGAATAGGCCTATAATCGTACCTGCCTCCTTTGCCAGTAGGAAAAAGTAGAGGAAAAGCACGTGCTTCTATACTTTTTTCCCATATGCTGATTGGTGATCCTTTTGTTTGACGCATTTGGTACGTTTCTAGTGCATCTTCTACGGTGTCATTAGAATGCAATGGGTGAATTGTATAATGGTCTAAAGTATTGGATATTGTAGCAGGATCTAGGAGCTCAAATTGACCAGCTTCTTGTGTCTCTTGAATTATTTCAGTGGTATCCTTCAAGTTTTCTTCAATATTAATTTCTTTGCAGTAATCATTATTGCCTTTTAGATATTGCAAAGCTTGTCTAACTTTATGTAAATCTACCAGTTGTTGCCAATTCTTTTTGTCTTTTGTAGGTACACCATTTACTAAGATCATTAAAGATTGCTCCATTGGACGTTGCACTCCTAGAATATTTGTGATAGCACGTGAAGGAGTTTGGTTGTTGTCAAGTTTTGTAGTGCAGTAACTGCAAAGTATTAAGGGGTCAGTTATTTCATATGTGTTTTCTGCTATAAGGTAGAGAGCTAATTCAAACCATTTAGAATCTTCATTGTTTTCTATTTTATATGTTAGGTCTACAGTTTTTGTGTTATTTTTATAGAAAGTTCTACGGCAACATACACACACATGGGGCCTGATCACGACTTTGGTGGTAACGCCGGCGGTATTACTGCCGACTGTATTAGCCCTACAGCCGAACTACCCAGCGCTAATAGCGCCAGATCACGAGTTTGGCTGTAATGTAATTCCCCATTCCCCATTGAGCCCATTCGGGAATGCCCCATTTCCCGCTGGCGGTAATAGAACACATTTTCGGCGGATTTCCCCCCAGCACAGAGCAGGGGCGAAATCCGCCGAAGTCTTTCGCTACCGCCAGATTTAAGGGTTACCGCCAAAGTCGTGATCAGGCCCATGGTTTGATATTTCAGCAGATGTACTTTTAAATGTCAGTATTTCTTTTTTGTATGTGTGTAGTAGAAGGTTGCTATGCATAGAATTGTTGCTAATTTGCTTTAAAGCTATTTCATTCTGTAAGTGGCTTTCACTTGCAAAATATTTTTTCTGGATATAGTCAATTTCTTCAAGTATGTCTATTACTGTACCATGTAGAAGAATGTTATTTAAATTGGCTAGTGCTAAAGCAGGACTTTTAGCATAGTACAGTTTATAGACTAGATTTCTTATAGTTGAATGATGTGTTGATATCATTTTGATATAATGGAAGGTGGTTTTGCAAGTAGGTCCTGAAATGCAGACCAATGAATGTCCGTTTAGTCCTGTGTACTTGCGCACTGGACCGGTATCCATATTTTGCGGTAGTTTAATTTTCATTTTGTCTTTGCCTTTCACATATTGATTGAGGAATTGGCGTAAAGACTTGAACGATTCTTTGGGAATGTTACACATTGACGTGCATGGCCATTTGTATACTAGACGTTCTGATTCAGTTGAATGGAGAGGTAATTCTAAGTTTTCTGGAGATATTTTTGTAAGTAGTATTTCTCGTTCCATTATGGTATTATTAACTTTTTCATAACCTTGTCCACTGCTATGTATGGCAATTGTATTTGTTTGCTTTTGTTTGTATGCTTCTTCATTAAAGTATGGTTCTGTGCTCGTAGTGTGACTCCATTCACCTCCACAGATACTTAAGAAGTTATTTCTGTTGACATTTCATTTATTGAGAAATCTTTTTTGTAATTTAGTCATTAGTTTTGTTAGTGGTTTCATTTTGTTTAACACTAAAATGAATAACTTTCTTTTGAGAAGGATTGCACTGTCTATCAACGCTTCTAAGATTAATTTCCTACGATATGTTTTAAGGGTTGAATTTGATTTCTCTCCTGTTTTTATAAGATTTTGCAGGACTGTGTGACGGAACATTTTTGCTAAAATACTTTTTTTGGTATGCTTAGTTTACACTTTATCAAGATTTATAGGAGTAGTTTCATCTGTAGTGGTAGCTGATTTTTTGTTAATTGTTTTGTGGTTCGTTTTACATTTTGATAGAGGAGGCAAAGTTTCTGTACTTGAAGCTTGTTTTGTTTCGCTAAATGACTGTATTAGCTGTTTTGTTTTAACTTTTTTTACAAATTCTGCTAGAGATGGATGCTTGTTTTGGACACTTCTATTTTCATTTGCTCTGTTTCTGCGTTGCTTTCTACGGACTTGATTTTTGGTAGGCATTCTTTAGGGTCTGTTGAAAAAAATAAAGAAGGTATGGGTTGGGGTGTTCTTAATGTATGTGTGTTGTTTGCATGAGTGTGTGAGTAAGATAATAAAGATGTATGTAATGGCGTGTGATTGTGCATTGGGCAACTACAACTAGTTGGGATGGCTATTCTTGAATGTATGTGCTACTACCCGGGGTTCAGATGATAGTGGAAAGTAAGCTGGTGCTGTGGAGAAGTACAAATAGTAAATCTAATGGTATACAATTAAAACAGTTGTTTTTTCTAGAATATGAAAATTCTAGGGGTTGAGTTGGGTTATTTGTGTGTCGAAAACTAAGAAATTGTGTGTTATTCTGCCTGTAAATCTCTGTTTAAGAAATGGGGATTTGTAGACAGAATGGTGCACAATCTCTAGTGTTAGACACAGAAATCGCATGACATTACAGTGTGTTTGAATAATAGTACAAATAATATAGTGGTATTCAACTTACTTTTTTTTTTAAATGAGCAGGTTTCTTCTTAGTTGTTCTTTGTACTTCAAATTTGGCTGCTTCTTTTCAGGAGAATGGTCTTCACTGCAATTGTAAAGAAAACAAATAAGGAATTTTGTTTGTATATAGCATTGTTTTTAATTTAGACATTGATTTTTTTAATTGACATTGACTCTCAGCGCCTTTCTCGAAATCATGAAAACTATCTTATTCACATAAGATGCATTGCACCAGTTGAATACATCATATGTTCTTAATGCATAAACTGTATTGTAATGACTAACTGTACCAACCAAAATATCATTTGTATGCCTTGTGGAATTCATAATGTACCACTCAATACCACTATTTCTGTAACTAAGCTCTTGTAAGTAACAGTGCCTCAATGACATGGGCTGCTTGTGCAGTATATAAATATAAGTAAATAAATGTTTACATTTTTGTACAAATATTGTTGTTTGATTTTTGAACATACAGTGTGCATGCAATTTTGTTTGAGTATGTTAACTCTTCATATTGTACTTTAAATATGTTAGTTCAACATGCTTTGAAAATGTGTGTGTAAAAAGAAATTAAATAGCAGATAGGTTTGGAAGTGAGAGTTGATTTTAGGAGATGGAAAAAATGACAATAAATTCATTTTTATAGATTATACAAGCTAAAAGTCAGTTAATCTGTTTATAGGAATCTATAAAAATTGTACATGTACTATATAGAAAATATGCATACCTGTAGTTTGTGTTCATGCATATGGATATGCATGCAGCTGCAAGTAGAAATCTTGGGGACTTGTACACTATTTCTTGTAGAAGGTGCTTTCCAATGATATGACACTTGTACTCAGGGAGATTAACAGTACATTTAAAGTGGTGATCTATGATGATACAGTTAGATGTAGAGTTCTTGGATGTGATTGGTGGATGTTCATGTGACTTCTTAGCTATAGCCAATGAGGGAATGGCACAGAAAGTGAAAAGGTAATGGTAGAAGGACTGTTCATGTTACGATATGTCCAGGGACATGGCGGTAGTTCGCGGACATTGGGTGTTACATCCGGGCATTTTTGGGTTGGGGAACCATGCAAATGAGAATGAGCAGAGAAAGGGATTGGTCAGGAAATTTTAGTGGGTGTGTTGTGCCAGGAGAGAGTTTCTCAGATACTCTTTTTGCTGAGAGAAGAAGAGATAGCTATGGCTGTGTGTTTCAAAAAACAGATTGTTTGGATTTTGGGAGACTCGTGGATACATTGGTTGAAGGTGCATGCAGAAAGCTGTGGAGTAGCTGTAGATCTTGGATTCCCACATGTGGAAGTGCACTGGCATGGAGTACGTGGAATGAAGTGGTTGGACTTGCTACCTCTCTGTGCTACTTTGGAGACAGAGCAACATCCAGACATAATTGTAATTCATTGTGGAGGGAACAGTTTAGGACATGTGTCTGGAATTTATTTGCAATTTGCAATGAAAGAAGGACTTGGGAAGGTGTGAGGTGGAAGCAGTGGCAGCCGCCCTGGACACTGGGAGAAAGGAGGGAGTTGAGGAAGAGTCTCGTCAAGTTCTGGCCATCAATGAAAAGAGACAAACTACAGATTCCAAAATGCCCCACGAAATACTGCATCAGGGGGGAGGCACACCGATGGGTAAAGAAAGGAGAAAAAGGAAAGGGAGAACCAGGTTTCCTTATGTTTAAACCACCCGAACACAAACAAAGTACAGGGTTAGCCCACAGTGGACGGAGCAGGGAGGAGGTGGGGAATCTGAATCAGGTGTGTTAAAACCGTTGCTGAGAACACATGGGGCTGATTACGGGGTAGGGGCCGGACAAGGATTAAATGCAACTCCAAGAGACTCAGGGGGCGTCTTATTTTTCAGGAGCAGCGCGAGGCGAGAGACGCCGCACCCGAGTGGAGTGAGACCAGCCAAGATTACGAGTGGGCTTACTAGTAGTAAGCAGAAAGTTCACAGATTGACACCGTACCCGGACCAAGGCTCAAGACCTTCCAGTGGAGAGAAACGGCCGCCTAAGAAGAAGAATTCAGAGTGGTGAAGTGTGTACTATTGACATTTTGTTAATTTCGTTTTCATGGCCGGCGGACAGATTGAAGGGTGAAAAGCCTGTAATCGCCTGGCTGTTATCTTGGAACTAATTAAGGCCAGCAGAGGCTGTTGCAAGTAAAGTAAGACAGAACGCCTGTGCCTATGAGGTGAAAAGAACCGTCATCAGTTGGCTAAATTTACTGATCTGTGACCAGTATTTGTTGTGCAATAAACCACTGTGAAAGAAAACCTCGTTTGTCTCCAGCTGACTACTTAACAGTGGTGGCAGCGGTGGGATTGCAGAGGAACGCAAAAATCGCCAGCAGCATGGAAGCTGTGTTAAAAGCATTGGCTGAAGGCCAACAGCAACTACAACAGTTGGTGCAAGTACAAGGACATCAAGCCCAGGCGGACCGGCAGGCCCTACAACAGGCTCTACAAGTGCAAACAGCAGTTCAAGAACAGGGAAGAGAAGCATTGAGGATTCTGGGTGAATCAATGGCTAACCAACGGGCACATCCAGCTATTCCCCCTACCGTACTTCAAAAATACCAGGCAGGGGATGACCCTAGTTATTTCTTTGTAAACTTTGAAAGAATAGCCCGAGCAGCACAATGGCCACAGGACAGATGGGCTTTCTTTTTGGCGCCCCTGCTTACGGGAGTAATGCAGGGAGCCTATAAGGCTGCCAATCCCACAGGGGACACCCCATATGTGGATATCAAGAAATCAGTGTTGGAAAGGCTGGGGATGGATGAGGAGTCCTATAGGCTCCAGTTTCGTGAAACCAAACTGAAACCCGGAGAGAGCCCCAGGCAAGTGTTCTACCGCGTACAGGATTTAGCGGAAAAATGGCTACAACCCAACACAGCCACGATTGGACAGATTAAGGAAAAGGTAATGATGGAACAATTCATTGACGCCCTGCCTAGTCCCATACAAAGGTGGGTAAGGCAACATCACCACCTTACTCTGTCGGAAGCCATAGATGTGGCCACCGCTTATCAAAAAGCCGGAACACCCCGCACATTCACAACACCACCAGCGAGGCCCCCCAACGAAACTCCTATTATGCGCAGCAATTACAGGGGAGCAATCCAAGAACCCAGGAATAGGCCAGACCCTAAGCCCAACAATGGAACCAGTGTCCTAAAGGGACAGATACCCCAATGCTTCGAATGTGGGGAATGGGACCATATAGCCCGGTTCTGTGCCAGAAAAACCAAGGCAGAACCAATCGACATTGGAACACTACAAGCTCCAGGATATCGGAAGAAACTGCCCTATGTGATAGAGGTAACGGTGGATGGACGTCCCCAACAAGCCATGATGGACAGCGGTAGCAGACAGACGGCCATACAACCGCATGTGAGTGAGCAAGATCCAGGAAAGGTGAGAACCATTGACATTAAATGTGTGCATGGGGACGTAAAAAGGTATCCTAAGAAAGACGTTGTGTTGGGGCTACAGGGACAAGAGATACCAGTTAAAGTAGCCATTATTCCGGCCATACCAGCCCCGGTACTAATAGGGACAGATATTCCAGAATTCGACAAATGGCTAAAGCAAGCTCGATTTGCCAAAACAGAAATCTGGGTACCAATAAGAAGGGGGAAAATCACAAAAAGCCAGAGAAAAAATATGGAAGAGAACAGGGGAAAAGGGATGGAAATTGCCCTCATAGACTGGCGAGTGGGAGACCATCTTCCCTCGTTCCGAACCGAAACTGGACTGGATGAAACCTTAAAAAGGGCCATGGAACAAGCCCAAACAATGAGCGGGACCCCAGTTACTACTCCATACTTCAAGGAAAACCAAGGGCTAATATATAGGGTGACCAGAGGTTCTGATAATCAGGAGAGGGAGCAATTACTGGTTCCCCAGTCATACCGGAAAACTCTGATCCAACTGGCCCATGACCACACAATAGGGGGGCACTTCTCGGAAAACATGACGGTGAAAAGGGTGTTGCAGAATTTCTACTGGCCTGGAGTATATGCGGAAATAACCAGATATTGTCAAGAGTGTGCCATATGTCAAAAAACTAGTCATCATATACCGGCTAGAGCACCCCTACAAAGAATGCCCATGATTAGGGAACCCTTCCAGAGAATAGGAATGGACATTGTAGGGCCATTGGAGCCCACCAGTAGAGGGTTCCGGTTTCTCTTAGTGATTGTGGACTATGCCACTCGCTATCCCGAAGCTTTCCCTTTAAGGGGAATCTCAGCAAGACAGGTATGCGATGTGCTTATGCCGTTCTTTGCTCGAGTGGGAATTCCACTGGAGATAGTGACAGACCAGGGGAGTAACTTCATGTCAGTAGTTATGAAGGAGGTGTGTAAGACCTAAGGAATTCAACACTTGAAAACCTCAGTGTACCATCCCCAAACGGATGGGTTGGTGGAACGATATAACAAAACTATTAAACAAATGATAAGAAGAGCCACAAGCCCCACAGGGTTGGGATGGGATCGGGTTCTACCTTGGGTGTTGATGGTACTAAGGGATACCCCGCAATCCTCAACCGGATACTCCCCTTTTGAATTGTTATTCGGAAGACAGCCCAAGTCCATACTGGGCTTACTAAAAGACACCTGGGAACAACAGGGGGAAACCTCACTCACCGAATATGTTAATGACCTAAAAGAACATCTAGGCAAACTGAGAGACTTTGCTCAAGAAAATCTGGGGAGGGCCCAAGACCGACAAGAGAAGTATTATGATCAAGGGAGCCGAACTCGAACTTTGAAGGTAGGGGATAAGGTATTGGTTTTGCTGCCTACACACACAAACAAAATGTTGGCTCAGTGGAAGGGCCCGTATCAGATAACAAAAATATTGGGACCTGTAAACTATGAGGTGGAACAACCCGAACGGAAAAATAAATTTCAGAATTATCACATTAACTTGCTGAAGCTATGGAAAGAAGGAACAACTGACATATTATGTTCAACCCTCTCAGACATGTCAGTCTCAGAGCAAATGGTCCCTAATAGCCATAGTAGTCTTCAAGATGTGGAAATGGGGGAACAGTTGAGTGAATCCCAAAAGAACAAATTATTGGATACCTTGAAGCAGGTGGCTGGGATTTTTTCAGGAATACCAGGAAGGCTACCCACTCTATACCCACGGAAGAAGGGAAAATTGTAAGGCTCAGGCCTTATCGAATTCCGGAGTCAAAACGTGGGGAAATGGCCAAGGAAATAGATAACATGCTCGAATTGGTGACCATTGTGCCATCTAAAAGCGCATGGTGCTCACCAGTGGTCCTAGTACCCAAACCTGATGGTACTACTAGGTTTTGTATGGACTTTTGGCAGTTGAATGCAATATCCCACTATGAAGCCAACCCGCTGCCCAGAATTGATGAACTGATAGAAAAACTGGGTTCAGCCTCATTCCTGAGCACCCTGGATTTAACCAAAGGGTATTGGCAGATACCCCTCAACCAATCAGATCAGGAGAAAACTGCCTTTTCGACACCTCAAGTCTTATTTCAGTTCACTGTCCTACCCTTTGGTTTGCATGGGGCACCGGCCACATTCCAGGCATTAATGGATAAAATCTTGAGACCACACGAAGAATATGCTGCGGCTTACTTGGATGACATAGTGATCTTCAGTCATACGTGGAACAAACACCTGGCACATTTGACCCAAGTAATACAATCATTAAAAGAAGCTGGTCTGCACATTAACCCAAAAAAGACTAAACTGGCAGCACACACAACCAAATACTTGGGGTATGCAGTGGGTGGAGGGTTGAGAACCCCCCTTTTGGACAAGATTCAAGCCCTACAGAAGCTCAGGCCTCCCAAAACTAGGAAAGAAATTCGAGCCTTCTTGGGGTTTGTGGGGTATTATAGGAGATTCTTACCACACTTCTCTACCATAGCTGCACCGCTTACAGATGCACTGAAAACCAACCGTCCCCTACAGAGCACCCCGGAGGCAGTGCAAGCATTCCAGAAGCTGATCCGGATGATTTCCACAAAACCTGTTCTCCATCGTCCTGACTTTTCAAAAGAATTCTATTTGCAGGCGGATGCCTCGGGATATGGTTTAGGAGCCGTGCTGTCCCAGGGGACTGAGCAAAACCTTTACCCAATAGCCTTCATCAGTAGGAAGTTGCTTCCACACGAGTTTCCGTACTCAACGCTGGAGAAGGAATGCCTGGCCATAAAATGGGCTGTTGAGTCTCTTCGATATTACCTACTGGGTAGATGGTTTACCATTTTTACCGATCATGCACCACTAAAATGGTTGGCTACACAAAAAGACTCAAACCATAGAGTTCTGAGATGATTTTTGACGCTACAGCCTTACCAGTTTGTGACTATACATAAACCAGGAAAATATCAGATGGTGGCTGATTACTTGTCACGTGCCATGGACCTGCCCGAACGGCATGGGTCCTTGGGGGGAGTATGTGAGGTGGAAGCAGTGGCAGCCGCCCTGGCACTGGGAGAAAGGAGGGCGTTGAGGAAGAGTCTCGTCAAGTGCTGGCCATCAATGAAAAGAGACAAACTACAGATCCCAAAATGCCCCACGAAATACTGCATCAGGGGGAGGCACACCGATGGGTAAAGAAAGGAGAAAAAGGAAAGGGAGAACCAGGTTTCCTTATGTTAAAACCACCCGAACACAAACAAAGTACAGGGTTAGCCCACAGTGGACGGAGCAGGGAGGAGGTGGGGAATCTGAATCAGGTGTGTTAAAACCGTTGCTGAGAACACATGGGGCTGATTACGGGGGAGGGGCCGGACAAGGATTAAATGCAACTCCAAGAGACTCAGGGGGCCTCTTATTTTTCAGGAGCAGCGCGAGGTGAGAGACGCCGCACCCGAGTGGAGTGAGACCAGCCAAGATTACGAGTGGGCTTACTAGTAGTAAGCGGAAAGTTCACAGATTGACACCGTACCCGGACCAAGGCTCAAGACCTTCCAGTGGAGAGAAACGGCCGCCTAAGAAGAAGGATTCAGAGTGGTGAAGTGTGTACTATTGACATTTTGTTAATTTCGTTTTCATGGCTGGCGGACAGGTTGAAGGGTGAAAAGCCTGTAATCGCCTGGCTGTTATCTTGGAACTAATTAAGGCCAGCAGAGGCCGTTGCAAGTAAAGAAAGACAGAACGCCTGTACCTGTGAGGTGAAAAGAACCGTCATCAGTTGGCTAAATTTATTGATCTGTGACCAGTATTTGTTGTGCAATAAACCACTGTGAAAGAAAACCTCGTTTTTCTCCAGCTGACTACTTAAGAGAAGGTCATGGACATGTTTCCAAATTCTCAAGTAATTTTTTCACGGATTGCGCAGAGACAAATGTGGCTTTGTTCTTCTTCATTTGGTCCACAAATGGAGAAACCAAGGCGCAATGTCAATAAGGCTGTTTGTGCCTTTCTAAGAGATTTTGGCATGTCCTTTTTTCACAATGAAATATTATTTTTCGTAGTACATACATTTTTCGCAGAGATGGAGTCCATCTTACTTATGCTGGCAATCAGATTTTTGTGATAAATGTACAAAATGCATTGCGACCTTTTTTGGAATTACAGCATTCATTTTATAGTAGATGTTGAGCATTTCAAATTTTTCGAACACAAATAAACACCACCAAAAGGCTCTTTTCAGAGCCACCACTTTCTTCCAGATAAATCTGCAATGGTTATGAAAGGGTAGCACCCCAAAATTTTAGATGTCCTGCTTCATTTATTTTCACTTATATTTTTTAACTGTAAAAGGCGGCTCTGAAAAGAGCCTTATTTTTGTTTGATTTTTGTAGTTTTACATTTTTTTGTTTTTTATACAAGACACACTAGGAGAGGAGGGGAAAGGAGGGTAAGGGGGGACACCAATGACGTGGATAAGAAAGGGCGAGCTGAGAGAGAAAGATGTAGAGTGGGTTTCACTTGGGTAGTGAGCAGACTTTTTCGTGCTCTGAAACGATAGCCTCAAACGCACTACGAAGTCTCTCCCCCTGCACAGTACTGCGTCGCAGTACATACACACAACTGTGACCCTTGAAAGGTAAGGGCCATCAGCATGGCGTATGGCCTGTGAGGCAGCTTGAGGAATACGCTGTCCCACAGGAGTGTTCCTTGTGGTGACAGGATCGGAAACACAGGATGAAGTAGAGGAAGTCAACCTGCTACGCTCCTCGCAAGATACAACTTTGCAAACGGCCCCTGAGCGGAATGCCTTTAGGTGTCGCTTCATGGTAGTTGTCCCAAAGCTGTATGAAGCATGCATTCCGCGACTGAGTACCATTTTGCACTCATTGCAGGTGACTTGGTTCGCACGCGCCTTAGGACCATTACCACGAATGATAAATAACCGCCACACCCAAGACTCACGTCGAGTGCTGGTAGTAGGGACTTCCACTACCTCATTCTCATCATCCTCTTCTTCCTCCTGTGCATCCTCACTCCTGTTCCCCTCTTCAGGCCTTTGGGGAGGTGGTGGTGGTGGAGGTGGTGGGGGTTTTGCTGATGCAGATGCAGCACCAGGTGGCAGTAGTGGAGCCACGGAAGGCATCAGCTTGGCGTTGAAAATCTACAAATTGTCAGGAAAATTTTCTGTGCTCTGTAGGATAGCCAGAAACACAATAAGAATAAGCTCTAGGGCGTGGTCTTTTAAAGGGGTGCTTGTGCGCTTTTCACGGACATGCGCGCTGTCCGCGGACAGATCGAACAGAAAAAAGGTTTCAAAAAGTCACAAAAAGTATTTTGTTTTGTTTATTTACGAACACCCCAGGACACATAATATGTTCTAAGAACACTTTCATCTTGCCAGCGAACAATACGGACAGCGTCCTCAGGACACCCACATTTCGTCCATTGACAAACATTTCAGGACACCGCATGTGTTCTTAGAACAGTTTCAAGTTGCATGCGAACAATACGGACAGGCAGAGCATCCTCAGGACACTCCTATTTTGTTTCTTTACGAACATTTTAGGACACAGCCTGTGGTTTTAGAACAATTTCAACTTGCCTGCGAACAATACGGACAGGCATAGCGTCCTCAGGACACCCCCATTGTGTTTATTTATGAACATCCCAGAACACATTATATGTTCTAAGAACATTTTCATCTTGCCAGCGAACAATAGGGACAGCGTCGTCAGGACACCCACATTTCATCCATTGACGAACATTTCAGGACACTGCATGTGTTCTACGAACAGTTTCAACTTGCCTGCGAACAATACGGACAGGCATAGAGTCATCAGGACACCCCCATTTTGTTACTTTATGAAAATTTTAGGACACAGCCTGTGTTTTTAGAACAATTTCAAGTTGCCTGCGAACAATTCGGACAGGCATAGCGTCCTTAGGACACCCCCATTTTGTTCATTTATGAACATCCCAGGACACATAATATGTTCTAAGAACACTTTCATCTTGCCAGCGAACAATACGGACAGCGTTGTCAGGACACCCACATTTCGTCCATTGACGAACATTTCAGGACACTGCATGTGTTCTTAGAACATTTTAACTTGCTAGCAAACAGTACGGACAGATATAGTGTTCTTAGGACACCTCCATTTTCATTTCTTTACGGACATTCTGGACACCCGCGCTGTCTGCGGACACCTGAATTGCTTTTTTTTTTTAAAAAACAAGAAATGAATTAGGACACAATATAACAATTTTACTTTATTTTACATATATGTTAAATTTATGACAGAGAAGGTGAGGCAGAAACTGAAACAAAAACAGGCGAATTAGGGGATTCAATAGGATTTATATGAGGTGAAGAAGGGATGGAAGTCTCATCAAAACGTTTCCTCATGTGGGAAATGCTCCTCTAGCCACTCCAGAGTACTAGACATTTCTGTGAGAAAAAAAACATAATATCATTATTTTTTGTATCTAATACAGAACGTTTATAAATATATGAATACAATGCAGTACACTTACTATTTCAGGTAATGTGTGTTCTGAGTGGTCTGTAGATCTGCTGTTGTTCTTAGTTGTGGAGTTTCTGTGAGGTAATCATGTTGGAAGCCTATCTTTCTTCTTCTTCTTCTATATGCCATTTTAGAAAATATTGTATTTAAATGAATGGTTAGTGTGTTTTGTATATATGGTTTACACTTCTTATTTATTACTAAATATAATGCGTATGTGTGCTGGTTTGTGAATTTGTAAAATGTTCATATGTTATGACATAACAATTAAACATACCCCCCCAGACTTTTTGGGTAGTGGTGCTGTTGTCCGAACATGACCACGGACATTAAAAGAGTTCGCAGACATCAAATTCAGTAGAGGGAGTTCGGTATGTTCCATATTACAAGTACATAAAGTCAGAGTTCTTATTGTTAAGTTGCGCTGCTAAAAACTTATGAAATTCAGTGAAAAAACTTTGTTAAAGGGATGTTATGGTTAAGTTGCGCTTCTAAAAACCTATGAAATTCAGTAAAAAAAAACATTGTTAAAGGGACGTTATGGTTAAGTTGCGCTACTAAAAACCTATGAAATTCAGTGAAAAAACGTTGTTAAAGGGACGTTATCGTTCCAAGTAAAACCGAAAAACCCCTGAAATTCGCCAGTTATGGTAAGCCAAGCAACCATAACTCACGCCACCACTGTGCACTGCTAAGACTAACAGCCACGACATCAAAGATGACATCACAAATATCATTGATGACATCACTGATGATTTTGTTTCCATAGGAAGAGCACTTTTTGGGTGGCTTATAACTTCTCTCCCGCTGGACGAATCCTCAACAACCTTTGCAAAAAAAGTATATGGGCCACTCTGATTTTTTTTGCAAAGTTTGGTGAGGATTCGTCCAGGGGGGGCAAAGTTATAGGGGGCAGTCCCAAAACTTTTTTTTTTCCCATGGACTGAATGGGAAAACATTTTTGCTCGCGCCTACAGCGCAAACCGCTGGACGGATTTTCTTTGGTCTCGAAAGCGTGCTTTTGCAAATTTGGTGAAAATCCATCCAGTATTTTTTTTTTACGTGACCAAAAAGTAGGTCAGAAAAAATTAGTGAAATCTGTGTTCGTTTACTCCCCCCCTTTCTCCACTGTGGGATTGGGCATGAGCGTTTTCCTTGCTAACCTGATGACTACATCCACCAGAAGCCCTTGCAGCAGATTATCATCACCTGCACCTGCGGTGAGCTGCAAGTTAACACAGCCTCCTTGATGACGTGTATTGGCACAGAAACCGGTCAGAGGAGGACACCAGTGGCCTGGAAGGTTATGCAGGGAACTGGAGTGCGCACCTTTCCTTTGTTTTTTCCATTTTTGCAGGATCTTGAAGGGTGGAATCTTCAAGACCTGACAGGGTGCTGCACCAGTGTGATATATGTCCAGCTTTGGAGTGCCTCACTGGAGGCTACACTCCCCCCCTTTCTCCACTGTGGGATTGGGCGTGAGCGTTTTCCTTGCTAACCTGATGACTACATCCACCAGAAGCCCTTGCAGCAGATTATCATCACCTGCACCTGCGGTGAGCTGCAAGTTAACACAGCCTCCCTGATGACGTGCATTGGGACAGAAACCGGTCGGAGGAAAACACCAGTGGCCTGGAAGGTTATGCAGGGAACAGGAGTGCGCACCTTTCCTTTGTTTTTTCCATTTTTGCAGGATCTTGAAGGGTGGAATCTTCAAGACCTGACAGGGTGCTGCACCAGGGTGATATATGCCCGGCTTTGGAGTGCCTCACTGGCGGCTACACTCCCCCCTTTCTCCACTGTGGGATTGGGCGTGAGCGTTTTCTTTGCTAACCTGATGACTGCATCCACCAGAAGCCCTTGCAGCAGATTATCATCACCTGCACCTGCGGTGAGCTGCAAGTTAACACAGCCTCCTTGATGACGTGTATTGGCACAGAAACCGGTCGGAGGAGAACACCAGTGGCCTGGAAGGTTATGCAGGGTACTGGAGTGCGCACCTTTCCTTTGTTTTTTCCATTTTTGCAGGATCTTGAAGGGTGGAATCTTCAAGACCTGACAGGGTGCTGCACCAGGGTGATATATGCCCGGCTTTGGAGTGCCTCACTGGAGGCTACACTCCCCCCCTTTCTCCACTGTGGGATTGGGCATGAGCGTTTTCCTTGCTAACCTGATGACTACATCCACCAGAAGCTCTTGCAGCAGATTATCATCACCTGCACCTGCGGTGAGCTGCAAGTTAACACAGCCTCCCTGATGACGTGTATTGGCACAGAAACTGGTCAGAGGAGAACACCAGTGGCCTGGAAGGTTATGAAGGGAACTGGAGGGCGCACCTTTCCTTTGTTTTTTCCATTTTTGCAGGATCTGGAAGGGTGGAATCTTCAAGACCAAAGCCGTGATATATGCCCGGCTTTTGGAGTGCCTCACTGGAGGCTACACTCCCCCCTTTCTCCACTGTGGGATCGGGCGTGAGCGTTTTCTTTGCTAACCTGATGACTACATCCACCAGAAGCCCTTGCAGCAGATTATCATCACCTGCAACTTCGGTGAGCTGCAAGTTAACACAGCCTCCCTGATGACGTGTATTGGCACAGAAACCGGTCGGAGGAGAACACCAGTCGCCTGGAAGGTTATGCAGGGAACTGGAGTGCGCACCTTTCCTTTGTTTTTTCCATTTTTGCAGGATCTTGAAGGGTGGAATCTTCAAGACCTGACAGGGTGCTGCACCAGGGTGATATATGCCCGGCTTTGGAGTGCCTCACTGGAGGCTACACTCCCCCCCTTTCTCCACTGTGGGATTGGGCATGAGCGTTTTCCTTGCTAACCTGATGACTACATCCACCAGAAGCCTTGCAGCAGATTATCATCACCTGCACCTGCGGTGAGCTGCAAGTTAACACAGCCTCCCTGATGACGTTTATTGGCACAGAAAACGGTCGGAGGAGAACACCAGTGGCCTGGAAGGTTATGCAGGGAACTGGAGTGCGCACCTTTCCTTTGTTTTTTCCATATATATATATATATATTTTTAAGGTTTTATAGCCGTGACTACCAAGGATAAATGCACGGCTACATACAGAAATGACTGTGGAAGGGGGTAACCCATGTGTGCGAAATGAGCCAATAGAACGTCGACATCCTTCAACGTGGCTATGTATCTTTGTGTCTAATGTGCCAGCCAATGGTGCCACGTGCTGTGGTTCCGCCCCTAAACATTATACATGTCAACAAATGATCCAATCACAGATTGCAAAGTATTGAGGTGAGTTCGCTCATGCCTTTTGAAGTAAGCGAAATAAGCCAATGGGACGCCAAACTCCTGTGACATGGCTATGCCTTTTCACGCATAATGCATCAGCCAACCATAACAGGTGCTGCAGCTCTACACCTACATGTGACTTTTATACGTGTCAACAAACTGTCCAATCACAAGTTGTGCTGACGCGACTATGCTCACGCTGTTTGATGACATCTGCGCATACAAGACTGTACAATTAGACTGCACGGCAGAATGTAGCCGCAAATAATCACCACACCCAAAAAAAATAACTTTACTTTAATCATTGCTTTCTGTACTTGCTAGTGAAAGGGTTTCTGAGTAGCTGCAAGCACTTTTGGCACTTTAGTCCTTAAACTCTTCATCCTTTCTACCCAGTTTTCCCAAAATCCAATTTTCCTTTGTCTTGTTATTTGCTTAGTTTGTCTATTTTTTTTAACAACTTTTTCATTTTTTGCAGCATTGTCTTCTTCGTGTTGTCATTTTTATTCTTTTATATTTTACTAGCCGGTTGGACATTCTAACAAGTCCAACGATGATGACAGTAGGAGCAGTGAGGATGACATCATCATTTGGGTCAACAATCCTTCACCACCAAGGAAGAAGCACGCAAGAACGAAAAAAATCTGCAGACAGTTGGCGCTTCTTTCATGTGAAGGAAGACTGCTCCAGAAAAGAGGCAGATGAAGTACTGTGCATCTTCTGCAATAAGACTCTACACTGTGGGCCTTGCGATACCATGTCTCAAAGTCGAGGAACATTGATAATGATCAACCATCTGGTGTGAGTCCGCTGGGACGATGTTGATGTTGTTGATGATGAAAATCGTAAAGCCCATGAACATCATAATAGAAAAATGCATGGTGCCCGTTCTTTGCATAGATGAAGATCAGCACCACCTGTAGAACCTCCATCCACCAGTGCATCAACAAAGCCAACTGGAAATGAAGCCTCTACATCAGCAGTCATATCCAATATACTGACTCATCTGTTACTGACACTCGACCTTTCCAGGATGCTAATCATGTTTAAAGGATGCTGCAAATGGGTAGTCAAGGGAGATGCCACAATTGAGCAATGGCTGAAGTTAATCGCTGAACATCAGATTACCTGTCATGTTTAGTATTTTAAGTGGCCTTCCCCCTTCCTTTTTAAAAAAAATGTTGGATTTTATTTTAATTCCCTTTTTTATATGCTTCATGTTTATGTATTTTCCTCCCCTATTTCTCCCACTTCTTTCCATCCCCCAAACCATCCGTTTTAAGGGCCACCTTTTATGTTACAAAAATAGATACAATTGAACACAGATTGCAAAAATGTATTACAACATCTATTGTAATTTATTTTATGCAGTTTCAGTACTCAACATTCCCAATTGTTGGCTGTAGCCGTGGTTAACACCCAGATGTCATACTAATTCACTGTGGAGGCAATGATTTTGGGAACGTACGAGGGTGTACCTTACTTTAGTGATGAAACAAGACATGGGAAAAATAATGGAAACTATTTCCTCACACCATCTTTATCTTTTCCTATCTCACTCAGAGGCAAAATGGAGATGGTCCACCAGATTTAATGGTAAAATTAAGAATTCCCGGAGAAATGTTAATAAAGCAGTTTCCGCATTCATGACAGACCACAACCAAGTATGGATTGCGATCAACAACATACAGTTCTATGTGGGCAATTTCTATAGACATGACGGAGTACACCTGACCGATGAAGGAAATGCAGTGTTCCTTCATAACATCAAAACAGTACGCCTAGTATGCTACACTAGTGACCCCAAAACAGTCCTTTTATGGACTATTTATCATACAAAAATAATCAAATACAATAAATAATATAATTATAACCGCTGCTACAGTTCATTGACTTTTATCATAATGGTGGTTACAAAATATCAGTTGACAAGGGACTGACATCCAGTTTGATACTACATTCCAACTTAAATGATCAATACAGAACAACACTACTCATGTACTTATGTAAAATAAGAAACCATAGAAAAATAAACAGTAAACTACATAGGCAAACATTGCACACCCACACAACATAAAACCATAAGTGAGAATACACAATCTAAAATAAATTGTATAGCACATCTAAAACTAGACAACAATTGTTCATTTTAATATTCATTTTGTTAAACTATTTTCTTCTATCTTTCTCCAAAGTCTCATGCTCAAAAGTCTGAAAACACACATCCAAAATAAAAAGAAAAAGACTCTATAATACCTACCAGGTCACTGACTATGGCCTTTGGCCATGGCCAGTGATGTTTCACCCCCAACGTCACTATATCTAAACAAAATACTTTCAAAAAATAAAAAACACTGACACCCCAAACTACATAGCCGTGGATACTGAACTACACATACACTCGGCTATCTGTAGTCCTTTGTAGCCTCGGATATAGCCACAAATATCAGCAAAACAGCAGAAAAACACAAATCATTTCCTGCCCCCACACCTCACCAAGTGCCTCCTCATCTGTGCCAGCTACCCCCACTTTCCAGATGGCCTCCTCACCTCCCCTACCCTCTCTCTCCCCCCCACAGCACACGCTGCTTCTGTGACGCAGTTTGCTATGAGATGTTGACTATTCGCAGATATACCTGAGGCTACGGAAAGCTTTGTGTTGCAAACACGGCCCCTGTACCCCCTCCACTCCCACATTTCACTCAGTGCCCCTAGCCATCCCCTACGTCTACCCTGATGGCATTTGTATGTTTTTTTGACCTGCAAATAGTTTTTTACTGTGTTTCATTTTCCCATAACCTTGGCTATAGATGCAAATATCTCTCGCATCGAGAGAAAAATAAGATGGTGGTTGTTTAATTTCTGAAAATATGACCCTGCAATGCACCATGGGAGATATAACTGTACTTTTTGGGAAAGTGGCACCCCCTTCACCATCAAATTTTAAAATAACTAATGCACGGAATAACCCCAATCCACACATAGATTGCAAGTCATCACTTCATGCCCAAGTCCAGCTGTGCGCTTTGGCAAAAATTGACCCTATTTGTCTATGGGAAAATGAATGGGAAGTATGCCACACTTTTGGGAAAAACATTTTTTTGGGACGCTTAATAACTTTTACATTTTTTAACACATTTTTACTTTTAATCACCTTCATAATTTCAACCAAATCCGTTACTAGATTCAAAAGTAATTAACAATGGCATTTTGAGGGGTTCCTATGTGTCTCCGACTCACCTTAACTATAGGGCAGCAACCTATAAAGTATATACATAACTTTTCTATTCATTGGTGCAATGTATGTAAACAAAACTGCAGGCTAATGCCTTTATCCCGCTTATATCACCTAAAATTGCAAGCACTTTATTTAAAAGCAAGCTTTACACAACAATCCCCCCTCCCCTGTCTCTCTCCCTTAGCACATGCACTTTATAATATATTGAAAACTGTTTTGCCTATAAACATACATTTTATATATATAAAATATATAAAAAGAGAACGACCAAAAAAATGTATGTAGTGAGAAAAGACTCACCCAATATGGACACCATTTAAAGGCGAACAGCAAAGGTAAAAGCATGGGTCTAGTGGTTTGAATACAGGAAAGTGACCGAATTCAAACAGGAAATGGAATATAAGCAATTGCAAACATGGTGTCAGTTACAATCCGACGAAGACCAGTTTTGGGTGAAACGCGTTATTGTGACTTTTTTACGTGTGTGCTCTTGACTTTCCACACCAAAGAATAAAGGACGTTTTATAAATGGAGAAAGTACAAACAGTGTGTTGTACGTTTTTGAAATGCAGGATGGAGGAGTGCCGCTGTGAGCTGCTGTTTTGCAGTTCGTTTTTTGCCTTTGGTATATATATATATATATATGTGTTGTGAGCAAGCGGCGAGTTGGGCGTGAAACGCGTGAACGCCTCGTGACGAGGAATAGTGCAGTTGGGAGGACCTACATATTTTGGTCTTTTTTGTTTTCTATTTTGGAATGGATTTCCATGGATTTTAAAACGCTACGTGATTTTCCCTATGAAACGAATAAAGGAACAGATGTAAAATGGAAACAGCGGTTTGGATTCCGACTTCTTTCCAATTGTGATGGGTCATTAAGACACTGTGGAGAGTGCAGCTCGAACTGTCTACCCAATAGGTAGAAAAACTAATATATATGTATATATATATATATATATATTCAGTAAAAAACATTGTTAAAGGGACATTATGATTAAGTTGTGCTACTAAAAACCTATGAAATTCAGTAAAATGAAAACAGCGGTTTGGATTCCGACTTCTTTCCAATTGTGATGGGTCATTAAGACACTGTGGAGAGTGCAACTCGAACTGTCTACCCAATAGGTAGAAAAACTAATATATATGTATATTCAGTGAAAAAACTTTGTTAAAGGGACGTTATGGTTCCAAGTAAAACCGAAAAACCCTTGAAATTCGCCAGTTATGGTAAGCTAAGCAACCATAACTCGCGCCACCACCGTGCACTGCTAAGACTAACACCCAGGACATCAAAGATGACATCACAAATGTCATTGTTGACATCACTGATGACATCACATGTCTGGCTCACTATTTTTTCTTTTTCTGACATATCTAGGCCACATGGTTTTCTTCAGTAACAGTCTGAAACTAGAATTTTATTTTATTTGTAGACATATCCTTCTAGTAGGTTCTTACAGTAATTCCCTTAGAGTACAGTCACATCATATGAAACATATACATATGGGAAAACACAAGCTTGAAAGACAGCAATCCTTTTTGTGCATAAAGATAATCACTAGACTTATGAGCACTTTCTGATAGTTATGTTGTTTTTTTTTATGGCTGTACTTTCCCTGTATATGGTCATATTTGTATACATTGTACTCACACTACTTTCCTTAGGGTCCAATCACATCAAGTGATACATATACATAGGGTAAATAGCAGCTTTGAAACAGAGCAATCATTTATTTGCATGAAACTAATCAGTTAAGTTATGAATTGTTTCTGCTACTACTTGTGCTTTTTTGCTAACTTCACTTTCCCTGTATTTACCCATATTGGTATGTGTTCTTGTGTCTTTGTGTTTTGTCTATAGTAATGCAATTATGTAATACATGGGTTTTATTAGCTACTTATTACATATTTCACAGTACACAAAAATCTACTAAGAAAACAATTATCATTTCATTATTCAACATATTAACATTACGAATATCATACCTTCATCTTGTACGCTGCACACAATGTTATGTTTCTGTATGAGTAGCTTAGTATACTAGATAGAACCCCATAATAGGATGCTATTTATATCAATGCATTGTTCAATGCACTTATTAGGGTATATTTCTTGCAATGATTCTTAACACTTTTTTCGCAATATAATAAGAATCCCTTCAACGCATATTTCAATGGAAGTACATACACATGTGATGTCCTGGGTGTTAGTCTTAGCAGTGCACGGTGGTGGCGCGAGTTATGGTTGCTCAGCTTACCATAACTGGCGAATTTCAAGGGTTTTTCGGTTTTACTTGGAACCATAACGTCCCTTTAACAAAGTTTTTTCACTGAATTTCATAGGTTTTTAGTAGCGCAACTTAACCATAACGTCCCTCTAACAAAGTTTTTTCACTGAATTTCATAGGTTTTCTGTAGCACAACTTAACAATAATAACTTTGACTTTATATGCATGTCATATGGAACTGACTAGATCTCTTCTTATGAACTTGATGTCCGCGAACTTATTTAATGTTCGCGTACATGTTCGGAGAACAGTACCACTACCTAAAAACTGTGGGGGAGTGTGGGGGGGTATGTTTGATTGTTATATCATAATATAGGAACATTTAACAAATTCAAAAAGCAGCACACAAACACATTATATATAGTAATACGTAAGAAATTTAACCCATATATGTAACACACTAACCATTCATTTGAATACAATATGTTCTGAAATGGAATATACCACAAGAACATAAATTGGCTTCCAACATAATTACCTCACAGACACAACAGAACTGAGAACAAGACCAGACCCACTGAATACATAGGACTTATCTTACCAGAAATAGTAAGTGTACTTCATTTTACTCATATATTTATAAACTTTCTATATTAGATTAAAAAATATATTATCTTTTTTTTTTTCTCACAGAAATGTCTAGTACTCTGGAGTGGCTAGAGGACAATTTCCCACATGAAGAAATGTCACAAGATAGTGAAACTAATGGTAAACACTTTATAATATAAACCATTTATTTATTATTTTTTTATATACATTTAACATATATATTATTTGTTTGTACAGAGCATACCAGAATAGAAAAAACTTCAGAAAACCCTGTTATGGATAACAGTCTTCACAATATAGTAGAAAACATGGATGTATTGTTGGCTAATTTTAATAATTTAAAAACTTTTGTAGAAAATCATTTCAAACCAAAAACCTCATACCATTGCCCCACATGTACTTGTCCCTCCTCACCATATCCCAGTCAATTATCCCCAAACCCTCTCCATAATCCAAAACGTTTTGAGGAGATTTCCATCCCTTCTTCACCTAATACCAATCATGTTCAAACCCCAAATTCTCCTGTTTTTGTTTCTGTTTCTGCCTCACCTTCTCTGTCATAAATTATTAATATATGTTAAATAAAGTTTAATTTTTATATTGTATTGTGAATAGTTTCTGTTTTTTTTTTTAAAAAACAATAAAAGTGTCCGCGGACAATGCGAGTGTTCTGAAATGTTCGTACATAAACGAAAATGGAGGTGTCCTGAAGAACACCACACCTGTTCGTACTGTTCGCTAGCAAGTTGAAACTGTTCTAAGAACACACGTGGTGTCCTGAAATGTTCGTAAAGAAACAAAAATTAAAGTGTTCTAAAGAACACTTTATCTGTCCGTAATGTTCGCTATCAACTTAAAACTGTCCTAAGAACACTATTGGTGTCCTGAAATGTTCGTAAATAAACGAAAATGATGTGTCCTTAACAACAGTACAACTGTTCGTAGTGTTCGCTAGCAACATGAAACTGTACTAAGAACACACGCGGTGTCCTGAATTGTTCGTAAACAAACAAAAATTAAAGTGTCCTAAAGAACACTATACCTGTCCGGTACTGTTCGCTAGCAAGTTCAAACTGTTCTAAGAACGCTATTGGTGTCCTGAAATGTTCGTACGTAAATGAAAGTGGAGGTGTCCTGAAGAACACTATACCTGTTCGTAGTGTTCGCTACCCAATTGAAACTGTTCTAAGAACACAATTGGTGTCCTGAAATGTTTGTACATAAACTAAATTACACGTGTCCTGAAGAACACTATATCTGTCCTTACTGTTCGCTACCAAGTTTAAACTGTTCTAAGAACACACGCGGTGTCCTGAAATGTTTGTTTCACGTGTGACGCACTTTTAATTACTTCAGAACCCGAACAGTGTCCGCAGGACATCAATGCGCATGCGCTAACCAATCTCTGTGCACTTGGTGTCCTGCGGACAGGTGCTTCCTTCGCGGACTAGTTCGCAAACGGATCATCTGACCGCGCCCAAGCTCATCGTGTGTCCTGAAATGCGGACACTGTTTGTGTCCCCGAACAATTTAAAAGTACATTTTCAGTTAATCCATAATATTTTTCAATAAAATCTCACCATGGCACAAGTCCCACATAGCAATCTTGAGTTTCTATATACCTTTTGAAACTTTCCGATCCTTTTTTTGTGTTCGATCTGTCCGCGGACAGTGCGCATGTCCGCGGACCGCGCACAAGCACCCCTATAAAAGACCACGCCCAAGAGCTTATTCCCATTGTGTTTCTGGCTATTCTTTAGAACACAGTGATTTTTGCTGCCACCTGCAGACTACACCATCATCGAGATGGCATCCTTGGCTACTGAACTGCCACTTGGTGCTGCACCTGCTTCAGCACCACCCCCACCACCTCCCCAAGGGCCTGAAGAGGGGAACAGGAGTGAGGATGCGGAGGAGGAAGAAGAGGATGATGGGAATGAGGTAGAGGAAATCCTTACTACCCGCACGAGGCGTGAGTCTTGGGTGTGGCGGTTATTTACCATTCATGGGAATGGTCCTAAGGCTCGTGCGAACCGTTTTACCTGCAATGAGTGCAAAATGATACTCAGTCGCGGGAAGCACGGTAAGTACAGCTTTGGGACCACTACTATGAAGCGACACCTGAGGTCATTTCACTCTGGGGCTATTCGCAGGGTTGTACCTTGCGAAGAACGTAGCAGGTTGATTTCCTCTACTTCATCCTCTGTTTGTGATCCTGTCACCACAAGGACCACCTCTGTGGGACAGCGTCTTTCTCAAGCTGCCTCACAGGCCATACAGAATGCTGATGACCCTTACCTTTCAAGGGTCACAGTTGTATGTATGTACTGTGACACAGTACTCTGCAGGGGGGAGCGACTTCGGAGTGCTTTTGAGACTATCGTCTCAGAGCACGAGAAGACCTGCTCACTACCCAAATAAAACCCACTCTACATCTTCCTCTCTCAGCTCGCCCTTTCTTATCCCTTTGGTTGGTGTCCCCCCCTTTACCCTCCTTTACCCTCCTCTCCTAGTGTGTTGTGTCTGAAAAACCAAAAAAAATACAAAATTACAAAAATAAAAAAAAAATAAGGGTCTTTTCAGAGCCGCCTTTCCCAGTTAAGAAATAGAAGTGAAAATAAATGAAGCAGGGCTCTTTGTATTTTTTAGAAGTCCGCGGACAGTTCGCGAACATTAAAAAAATTGGGTTGCTACTCCATCACAAACATTGTAATTTTCTCTGGAAAGAAGTGGTGGCTCTGAAAAGAGCCTTTGGGTGGTGTTTGTAAGTCAAAAATTGTAAATGCTTAACATCTACTTCAAAATCGTTGTTGTAATTCCAAAAAAGGTCGCAATGCATTTTGTACATTTCTCAGAAAAATCTGATTGCCAGCATGAGTAAGATGGACTCCATCTCTGCGAAAAATGTATGTACTACAAAACATAATATTTTCTTTGTGAAAAGAAGACATGCCAAAATCTCTTAGAAAGCCACAAACAGCCTTATTAACATTGCGCCTTGCTTTTTCCATTTGTGGACCAAATGAAGAAGAATGAAGCCACATTTGTCGCTGCGCAATCGGTGAAAATATCACTTGAGAATTAGGAAAAATGTCCATAAACTTCCTAAGTCCTTCTTTCATAGCAAATTGCAGAGAAATTCCAGTCACTTGTCCTAAACTGTTCCCTCCACAATGAATTACAATTATGTCTGGATGTTGCTCAGTCTCCAAAGTAGCACAGAGAGGTAGCAAGTCCAACCACTTCATTCCACATACTCCATGCCAGTGTACTTCCACATGTGGGAATCCAAGATCTACAGCTACTCCACAGCTTTCTGCATGCACCTTCAACCAATGTATCCACGAATCTCCTAAAATCCAAACAATCTGTTTTCTGAAACAGACAGCCATAGCTATCTTTTCTTCTCTCAGCAAAAAGAGTATCTGAGAAAATCTCTCCTGGCACAACACACCCACCAAACTTTCCTGAGCAATCCCTTTCAGTGCTTATTCTCATTTGCATGACTTCTGAACCCAAAAATCCCCGGATGTAACTCCCGATGTCGGCGAACTACCCCCATGTCCGCGGACATATCGTAACATGAACAGCCCTTCTCCCATTTCCACTGCACTCTCTCTGCCATTCCCTCATTGGATGTACCTCAAAAATCACATGACCATGCACTAATCACATTCAAGACCTCTACATCTAACTGCATCATCATAGATCAGCACTGCAAATGTACTCTGAATCTCTCTGATTACAAGTGTCATATCATTGGCAAGCAGCATCTACCAGAAATACTGTACAAGTCTTCAAGGTTTCTACTTGCAGCTCCATGCATATCCATATGCATGAACACAAACTTCAGGTATGCATATTTTCTGTATAGTAGATGAATACATTTTCAAACAGACTTTTACCTTGTAAAATCTGTAAAATGAATTTACTGTACTTTTTTCAATTTCCTAAAATCAACTATCACTTATAAACCTTTATACTTTTTACTTTCTTTATACACACACACTCAAATCATGTTAAACTAACATTTTTTAAATGAAATATATAGACTACATATATTCAAACAAAATTGCATGCAAACACAATCTATGTTTAAACTTTTATAAAAATACTTATACAATTTCATATTTTTTGTTTTTATGTATTTATTTACTTAATTACTTTAAATTAGACATGACATTGAGGCGCTATTACCTAGAACAGTTTACTTACAGAAATAGTGGTATTCACTAATATATTATAAAGTTCACAAGACATAGTAAATATATATTTTTTTTGCTACAGTTAGTCATTCAATACAATTTGTTCATTAAGAACATATCATATGTACTGAACTGATGCAATGTATCTTATGTAAATACATTAGTTTAATGGTTTTACAGAAGGCACTGAGGATTTCAATTAAAAAAATCAATATCTAAATTAAAAACAGTGCTATATACAAACAAAGTTACTAATTTGAAGCTTTTACAATTGCAGTGAAGACCAGTTTCCTGAAAAGAAGCAGCCGAATTCGAAGAAGAAAGAAAAACTAAGAAGTTACCTGTTAATTTTTAAAAAAAGTAAGTAAAATTTCACCATAATATTTGTATTATTTATGAAATATACTATTACATTAATACGAGCTATTTTGGTTTCTAAAAATAGAGATTTTGTACCATTTTGTCCAAAAATGCCCATGTCTTAAACAGCGATTTACAGCCAGAATGGCCCACAAATTTCTATTTTTGGACACACAAATTACCCAACTGAACCACTACAATTTTCATATTATAGAACAAACAACTGTTTTAATTGTATACATTAGATTTACTATTTGTACTTTTCCACACACCTAGCTTAATTTTTTTTTGGCATCTGAACCCCAGTTTAGTAACACATAAATTCAAGAATACCTATCCCTACTAGTTGTAGTTCCCAATGCACAATCACACACCATTACATACATCTTTATCACCTTACTCAAACACTCATGCACACAGCACACATACATTCCAGAACACCCCAACCCATATCTTCTTTATTTTTTTCAACAGACCCTAAAGAATGCCTACCAAAAGTCAAGTCCGTAGAAAGCAACGCAAAAGTAGAGCAAATGAAAATAAAGGTGTCCAACATAAGCATCCATCTCTAGCAGAATTTGTAAAAAAAGTTGAAACAAAACAGCTAATACAATCATTTAGTGAAACACAAGAAGTTTCAAGTACAACAACTTCGCTTCCTCTATCGAAATGTAAAACAAACCAAAAAACAATTAACAGAAAATCAGCTATCAGTACAGATAAAACTACTTCTTCAAATTTTAATATAGTGCAAAGTAAGCATACCAAGAAAAGTATTTTAGCCAAAATATACCGTCACAAAGTCCTTCAAAATCTTATAAAAACAGGAGAGAAATCAGGTTCAAAGCTTAAAACCTATCGTAGGAAATTAATCTTAGAAGCATTGATGGACAGCGCAATTCTTCTCAAAATAAATGTATTTATTTTAATGTTAAACAAAATGAAACCACTAACAAAACTAATAACTAAATTACAAAAAAGACTTCTCAATAAGCGAAATGTCAACAGAAAGAACTTCTTAAGTATCTGCGGAGGTGAATGGAATCACACTACGAGCACAGAACCATATTTTAATGAAGAAGCGTACAAACAAAAGCAAATAAATACAATTGCCATAAATAGCAGTGGTCGAGGTTATGAAAAAGTGAATAATACCATAATGGAACAAGAAGTACTCCTTACAAAAATATGCCCTGAAAACTCAGAATTACCCCTCCATTCAACTGAATCAGAACGTCTAGTGTACAAATGGCCGTGAACGTCAATGTGTAACATTCCCAAACAATGTTTCAAATCTTCACGCCAATTCCTCAATAAATATGTAAAAAGCAAAGACAAAATCAAAATTAAATTACTGCAAAATATAGATACCTGTCCAGTGCGCAAGTACACAGGACTACAAGGACATTCATTGGCCTGCATTACAGGACCTACTTGTAAAACCACTTTCCATGATATCAAAAGGATATCAACACATCATTCAACTTTAAGAAATCTAGTCTATAAACTGTACTATGCTAAAAGTCCTGCTTTAGCACTAGCAAAGTTAAATAACATCCTTCTACATGGTACAGCAAAAGACCTACTTGAAGAAATTCACTATATCCAGAAAAGATATTTTGGAAGTGAAAGCCATTTACAGAATGAAATAGCTTTAAACCAATTAAGCAACAATTCTACACATGGCAACCTTTTGCTAAACACATACAAAAAAGAAATACTAAAATTTAAAAGTACATCAGCTGAAGTACCAAACCATGTATGTGTATGTTGCCGTAGAATTTTTTATAAAAGTATCACAAAAACTGTGGACCTATCATACAAAATAGAAGACAATGAAGATTCTAAATGGTTTCAATTAGCTCTCTACCTTGTAGCAGAAAACAAATATGAAATAACTGAGCCCTTAATACTTTGCAGTTATTGCACTACAAAACTTGACAACAACCAAACTCCTTCACGTTCTATCACAAATAATTTGGAATTATACCCAGTACCAAAACCTCTACAACAACTTAATTTAGATGAGAGCATCATAATTCAAACAGTACACCCATTTCAAGCAATAATACGCCTTCAACTAAAAACAGCAAAATTACCTCCCTCTGAATTGGTAAAAGGCATTCGTGGAAAAGTAGTTTATTTACCATTAAATCTAAAAGAAAATGTGCATACTCTAGGAGTGCAACGTCCAATGCAGCAATCTTTAATTATATTAGTAAATGGAGTACCTACAAAAGACAAAAAAATATGGCAACAGCTGGTAGATTTATATAAAGTTAGACAAGCCTTCCAATATCTTAAAGAGAATAATGAACATTACAAAGAAATTAATATTGAAGAAAACTTGAAAGATACAACTGAAATAATTCAAGAAACACAAGAAGCTGGTCAATTTGAGCTACTAGATCCTGCTACAATAACAAATACTTTAGACCATTATACAATTCATCCTTTGCACTGTAATGACACCGTACAAGATGTACTGGAAACTTACCAAATGCGTCAAACAAAAGGATCGCCTATCAGTATATTGGAAAAAAATATAGAAGCACATGCTTTTCCTCTACTCTTTCCTACTGGCAAAGGAGGAAGGTATGATGATAGACCTATTCAAATATCAGCTTCAGAATACCGCTCATTACGGATGTATTCTGAAGATCCCAGATTTAGACAAAATGTGGAATACATATTCCACCTACTCTTTGAAAGTGAACTAGCAACTTTATGTTACGGAGTTGCACACATATTAAAATCAGGATCACACTTTCAAGATATGACAGCTACACAATTATTAGAGAAAGTGAAACAAAAGGATGAGGTTTTACAATCAAATATTACAAATCTATTAGCAAATATGTGTGGTACTAAAGAGTACTGGTTTCGACGTCATGGAGATGTACGTTGTATGATCAGAAACCTTGGCCCACCCACTTGGTTTGTTACATTAAGTTGTGCAGAATATGCATGGGAAGATTTACATGATTTCCTACGCATATCAAATAAAAACAAAACAAACATAGATATTCTAACACCTGGATAACTTTGTTCTTTGGATCCTGTTAATGTTTCAAGATATTTTCACCATCGCTTCATTGCTATGCTACATTTTATTTGTAATAAAACTGTTTCTCCCCTTGAAGAAGTGCAACACTTCTTTTGGAGAAAAGAATACCAAGCTAGAGGAGCACCACATATCCACATGCTTTTATGGATTAAAGATGCTCCTAAATTTGGTCAAGACAGTGATGCCACTGTTTTAAAGTTTATTGAAAAATATGTCACTTGTGAAATTCCATCAGAAGCCACAAATAGTGAGCTTCGTGCACAAATTTTACAATTTCAAAGACACAAATGTGGAAAATATTGTCGTTGTAAATATAAAAACAAAGGCAAATACTACAACAAATGCCGATTTGGTTTCCCTAGACCAGTTACAAATACAGGTCAAGTAAACAACCTCATGTCTTCAGTTAGACATAGTGTTAAAGGTAAGTCACCTAAAAATATATATTACATAAAAAGAAAAGAAGAAGAAAAATATATCAATGATTATAATGCAATCATTGCCCACTTATGGAATGCAAACATAGATGTACAGTACATTGCAGACAATTCTACTGCAGTTGCACGATATGTCACAGCATACTTAACTGAAGTAGAAAAGACAGAGCTCCAAGACCTCTGGAATGACCTGTCATCAGATAAAACAGTATCTCAGAAATTATACAGCTTGGGCATAAAAATGCTCACCCATAGAGAATGTGGATCTTATGAAGCAGCTGATTGTTTAACTGGTACTTCATTGTATGGTAAATCTGAAAATATAGTATGGCTAAGTCTTGGTCCAGCTAAATCTAGAAAAAGAGTTCTAAAATCATATGAAGATATAGAAACAATAGCCAAACATGATCCCAACAGCCAAGACATTTTAAAAAACAATTTATTGGACACATACTACCCAAACAGAAGTAATACTTTGGAAAACATGTGTCTATACCAAATAGCCCAAAACTACACATACAAAAATAATATGAAACCTGATGAAAAAAAAGGTAAATATAGAGTGACAGACTGTGAAGGCAGCTCAGTTAAACTCACTAAACCAAATTTAATTAATCATATCAAATTGTCATTGACGACTCCTCAACATAAAGAAGTATATTACATGTCCCTGCTACAACTCTTCAAACCATGGAGGAAAGAAGAACAATTACTAGATAACTATGACTCATATGAGGATGCTTTCAAAGCAAATGAAAGCACTATAACTGATGTAAACTTTACACAGTACAAAACAATGTTGCACAATGAACAGCAACATGAAGAAGAACTCCAAGCCCAACTAGATAAGGATACTCCTGACAGTAGTCAACCTTCTGTAACAGGAAGCCAAGAACCACTGGGATAACCACTAATAACAAATGAGGCAGAATTAGCTATGATAGAAGTAGAAAACACCATGTGTCAGTATGAAGATAAGGAAGACTTAACTATACTACAATCAAAACTAAACAATGAGCAAAGTAGCCTTTTTCAAGAAGTAACAAAACAAATTGCACGTGGTGTAAAACATGAAAATAAAGAATGTTCCTGCCATAATTATAAACCTATACTACTGTACGTCAGTGGTGAAGCTGGTTCTGGCAAAACATTCCTAATCAAAATCATTAGTAAGTTCCTTCAACAATTGACAAACAACAAACTGTCAGCTGTTGTCACTGCCCCACAGGTTTAGCTGCCTACAACATAGGTGGTGTTACATTACACCGATTACTACTATTACCAGTAGAACACCAGAACAAATTAGACTATTACAAACTTTCTGCAGAAGCTGCAATGGAATTACGCAGAGTATTGAAACAAATGAAAATGCTACTAATAGATGAAGTGAGCATGGTCTCCAACCTGATGTTAGCTTTGATTCACCTCAGATTACAAGAAGTACTCAAAACAGACTATGAAGAGCTCTTTGCAGGAAAACACATTACTGTTTTTGGAGATCTGCTTCAATTAACACCAGTAAAAGGTGAACCTATTTTTAAAACATTAGGGCACAAACTCTGCCGTAAAACTGTTGGCAGCATTGGAAATGTCAACCTTTGGCAACATTTCCAATACAGAGAATTAACAGAAAACATGCGCCAATCTGCAGATCTAACTTATGCCAACATTTTAAAAAGTTTGAGAGTTGGTATACTTTCTAAAGAAGCAGAAGCAACATTGAAAACCCGGCACATTAATGCACTTTATGGCGATAATGCATGTGCTACAGATGTTATGGAACAATTAGCCCACAAAAATGTCAATTGTATGGCCTTAATGCCAACTCTTGCAAGCTGTCTCAAATTCAATGAAATAATGTTAAGTAAAGAAATGCAACCAATAATGGAAATTAGTGCCACAGACAAACTAGATGTACATGGTATGACACTACCCATGTGTGACCAAGCCACAACAAGACTAAATAATTTAGAAAAATCAATCTCAAATACAGCAGGCTTAGAAAAGATGTTAAAATGATCCTTAAATTGCAGAGTAATGCTAAAACGTAACCTTGACGTGGACCAAGGACTAGTTAATGGAGCACTGGGTACAGTTGTTGGCTTTCAAACATACCCACGTGACAACAAAATTCAGTTTGTCAATATACTCTTTCACAAACTTTCAGAAGTAAAACGGATAGGACGCTCAACATTCCTTCTCTTCAAAGATATGTATGTACGTAGAGAACAATTTTCTCTAACTCTTGCATACGCAGTCACGATTCATAAATCACAAGGTCTTACCCTAGACAAAGCAATGATAGATATTGGTAACACAGTCTTTAAAGAAGGCATGAGCTACGTAGCACTATCACGCTTACGTACATTTGACGGTCTATTTCTAATCAACTTTGATGCAAGTAAAGTAAACGCTGATATTCCTTGCATTTTAGAATATAATAGACTTCGCTCACTATACACTCCCCATCTAAACACACATTCTGTTCCACAAAAACTAAAACGTTGTAAAAGAAAACTAAATCAAACAGAAATGCAACAGGACGTCACTGCAAATCCTCCAAAGAGAGTAAAAGAAACTAATACTTCATAAAGTACCACAAACAAAAAAGAATCAATTAGAGAAAGTAAACCAGGTACTTCTTTAAAGAAGGAAGACAAACTCCAAAAAAAGCAGTTAGATACAGAACTACCTGGACCATTTAAATTCTCAAATATAGTTGGTGTAAGTTGCTATGCAAATGTAGCAATGAATATTCTATTTCAATTACCACCAATTGTTGACAACATTTACTTACACAGTACAGACCCATTGTGTTTGCAAATGTTAGTACTTCACAGAAATGCAGCAAACAATCCTGACAACACATATAGTGTTTTTGGAATAAGACGACAATTGGACTACTGTGCTGGAATGGTGAAATTCACTATAAACTCACAGGAAGATCCACAAGAATTTCTAATTTACTTACTACAAGTACTGGAAAACAAAAACATACCTATAAATGAAATCTTTCAGATTTCATACATGTGGAAACATACATGCACTCTCTGCAACAATGTTACACAAGAAGAAATCCCCAATGAACTCTTCATATATACATATGAATACCAAATTGTGAATCCATTCCATTTCAGCAACTTGTACAAAATGCAAACCATGGTAGATTATGCTCTACCTGCAATTTAGATAATCGCTCCACGTTAGTAATACAAACACATAGTAAATACGTAATACTAATGCTTCTACGTTACAATGCAGATGGTACCAAAAACAACTGCAAGCTGACTGGATTCACACATGGTCAAATATCACTTGGTAAGAAAACCTTCACAACAAAAGGTATAATCTACCACGCATGAGCCACAACCAATGCAGGGCACTACACTGCATATATAAAAAAGAAATGTGGATGGTTTGAATGTAATGATAGTACCATTACTCTAAAGCAGAGATTACCAGCAAATCTTACAAACGCTTATTTGATGTTCTTAAAACCAAAATTTGATAAATAAACTGTATTTAAACCTTTAAGTAAATTTGTGTTAAAAAAATATAAACTGTTAGAATACTCCAAAAGCTATCTAACTGCTCAAAGATTCTACAACAACTAATCAGATAAATGAATACCACTAAATTAGACCAAAAAATACTCAGTTAGAATACGCCAATTGGTATCTAACTGTCCCAAAATTATAAATTTGTGTTAAAATAATATAAACTGTTAGAATACTCCAAAAGCTATCTAACAGCTCAAAGATTCTACAACAGACTAATCAGATAAATGAATACCACTAAATTAGACCAAAAAATACTCAGTTAGAATACACCAATTGGTATCTAACTGTCCCAAAATTTAACAATATCCAAATAGATAAATCAAAACCACTAAAATATATTTAAAAAAATAGACAGTTAGAATACGCCAATTGGTATCTAACTGCTCCAAAATTTTATAATATCAAAACAAATGAAGAATCTGTTACTGCTCCAAAAAAAATACAACAAAGCAAAGTATAAAGCATTAGCCAGAAACAACAAGTGAACACTGAAAACAAACAAACAAATAAACTGTAGCATAACAGAAAAAGGTTTTTTTTATAATCCAACATGGATTTTTTTTTCTCCCACAGACCCAATGATTTTAGCAACAAATACAGAAACTGAGCAAATTGCACAGTACTCTGATTTGTACTCTACTAAATATGAGGGTCGAAAAAAAATAAAAGTATATTGCTTATACAATGTAATAAGTCATTACAAAATACTAATACTAACATGCTATTTTCTTTTATCACAGAAATGAAGAAGAAAAACATGGACTCCCATTACTAGACCAAACAGTAAGTATACAATAATAAGGACAACCATAGCAGCATATCACATCCATAATATCTAATACCTTTGTTCCTTATACATTTGTTTTTCACCCAAATATATAAGCAAATATGAATGTGATATGCTGTGGTGGTTGTTGCCAGGGCATAGAGTCTTGGATGCATGGCATGTCCGCGGACATGACGCAAGGCCATGGGCCAATCGGGGTGCTGTCCACGGAGCGAACAGGGAAGTCCGTCCACGAAGCGAACGCAGATATCACTAATTTTTTTGCCTTACATTTTGGTCATTTTTAAAAAAACTACTGGACAGATTTACACCAAATTTACAAAAGCACGCTTTTGGGACCAGGCTGCCGCTCCTGCCGCAAATTTGGTGTAAATCCGTCCAGCGGTTCGGGCTGTAGCCGTGCGCAAAGTTTTTTCCCATTCAGTCTATGGGAAAAAAAAAAGTTTTGGGACCCCCCCTATAACTTTGCCCCCCCTGGACGAATCCTGCAGGGAGAGCGACGTTATATGCCACCCAAAAAGTGCTCTTCCTATGGAAACAGCAACTTAACCGTAACTACATGGCCACTGTAATATATTACATGGCCACGCTAGTGGCCATGTAGTTATGGTTAAGTTGCTGTTTCCATAGGAAGAGCACTTTTTAGGAGGCTTATAACTTCCCTCTCCCTGGACGAATCCTCACCAAACTTTGCAAAAAAAGTATATGCGTCACTCTGAATTTTTTTGCAAAGTTAGTTGAGTATTCGTCCAGGGGGGGCAAAGTTATAGGGGGGGTCCCAAAACTTTTTTTTTTCCCATAGACATAATGGGAAAAAACGTTGCTCACGCCTACAGCTCAAACCGCTGGACGGATTTACACCAAATTAGTGGCAGGAGCAGCGGCTTGGTCCCGAAAGCGTGCTTTGCTTTATTTGGTGTAAATCCGTCCAGTAGTTTTTAAAAAAATGACAAAAATGTAAGAGAAAAAAATTAGTGATATCTGTGTTCGCTTCGCGGACACACTTCCCTGTTCGCTCCGCGGACAGGACGGTGATTGGGCAAGCAGCTTGCGTGATGTCCGCGGACTTCTGACGTGCTCTCTCATTGGATGCGTGAAAGCGTGCAGTGCGTCTGGCTTCAGAGACGCCCGCCATCTTTGTTCCTCGCATGAGAGGCTTTGTATCCCGCCTGCACAGTAAGTCCCCCAACCCCGCTCATGCCCGTGACTGTCTCCTGTTCCTCCCACCCCCCGCTCATGTCCGTATGTCTTTCTCCCTCGCGCCCACCCCCCGCTCATGTCCGTGTGTCTTTCTCCCTCCCGCCCAGCCCCCGCTCACGTCCGTGTGTCTTTCTCCCTCCCGGCCACCCCCCGCTCATGCCCCGCTCGTGCCCCGCTCGTCTCTCCCAACCGCCCACCCCCGCTCTTGCCCTGTGTGTCTCTCCCACCCCCGTGTGTCTCTCCCACCCGCTGCTCATGTCTGTGTGTTTCTCCCCACCCTCCGCCCGCTCATGGCCGTGTGTCTCTCCCCACCCGCCGTCCACACCCCGCTCATGTCCGTATGTCTCTCACCACCTGCCGCCCACCCCCCGCTCATGTCCGTGTGTCTCTCCCCACCCCTGCTCATGTCCGTCTGTCTCTCCCCACCCGCCGCCCACCCTCCGCTCATGCCCCGTGTGGCTCTCCCCCTCCCACCCATCCCCGCTCATGTCCGTGTGTCTCTCCCCACCCACCGCCCACCCCCACTCATGTCCCGTGTGTCTCTCTCCCTCCCCCCCACCCCCGCTCATGCCCCGTGTGTCTCTCCCCCTCCTGCCCACCCCCCGCTCATGCCCCATGTGTCTCTCTCTCCTTCCCCCCACCCCCCACTCATGCCCCGTGTGTCTCTCTCCCTCCCCCCACCCATGCCCCGTGTGTCTCTCCCACTCCCGCCCACCCCACGCTCACTCCCCATGTGTCTCTCCCCCTCCTGCCCACCCCCTGCTCATGCCCCGCGTGTCTCTCCCCTTCCCCCACCCCCTGCTCATGCCTCGTGTGTCTGTCTCCCTACCCCCCACCCCCGCTCTTGCCCCGTGTGTCTGTCTCCCTCCCCCCACCCCCGCTCTTGCCCCGTGTGTCTTTCCCCCTCCCGCCCACGTCAGCTCTTGCCCCGTGTCTCTTTCCCCCTCCCGCATACCCCCGCTCTTGCCCCGTGTCTCTTTCCCCCTCCCGCCAACCCCCGAGCTTGGCCTGTGTCTCTTTCCCCCTCCCGCCCACCCCCGCTCTTGCCCCGTGTCTCTTTCCCCCTCCCGCCTAACCCCGCTCTTGCCCCGTGTCTCTTTCCCCCTCCTGCCCACCCCCGCTCTTGCCCCGTCTCTCTTTCCCCCTCCCGCCCACCCCCGCTCTTGCCCCGTGTCTCTTTCCCCCTCCCGCCCACCCCCGTTCTTGCCCCGTGTCTCTTTCCCCCTCCCGCCCACCCCCACTCTTGCCCGTGTCTCTTTCCCCCTCCCGCCCACCCCCGCTCTTGCCCCGTGTCTTTCCCCCTCCCGCCCACCCCCACTCTTGCCCCGTGTCTTTCCCCCTCCCTTCCACCCCGGCTCTTGCCCTGTGTCTTTCCCCCTGCCGCCCACCCACGCTCTTGCCCTGTGTCTTTCTCCCTCCCGCCCACCCCCGCTCTTGCCCCGTGTATCTCTCTCCCTCCCCCCACCCCCGCTCATGCCCCGTGTGTCTCTCTCCCCTTCCCCCACCCCCCGCTCATTGCCCCATGTCTGTATTCTGTTCCCCCCGCTCATGCCCCGTGTCTGTCTCCTGTTCCCCCCACACGCTCATGCCCCGTGTCTCTCTCTTGCTGCCCCCCACCCCCCCGCTCATGCCCCGTGTTTGTCTCCTGTTCTCCCCACCCCCTGCTCATGCCCCGTGACTTTTTCCTGTTCCTCCCACCCCCCGCTCATGCCCCGTGTCTGTCTCCTGTTGCCCCCCTCCGCCCCGCTCATGCCCCATGTCTGTTCTCCCCACCCCCCGCTCATTCCCGTGTCTGTTGTTCCCCCCACCCCCGCTCATGTCCGTGTGTCTTTCTCCCTCCCGGCCACCCCCCGCTCATGCCCCGCTCATGCCCCGCTCGTCTCTCCCAACCGCCCACCCCCCGCTCTTGCCCTGTGTGTCTCTCCCACCCCGTGTGTCTCTCCCACCCGTTGCTCATGTCTGTGTGTTTCTCCCCACCCGCCGCCCGCTCATGGCCGTGTGTCTCTCCCCACCCGCCGCCCACCCCCCGCTCATGTCCGTATGTCTCTCACCACCTGCCGCCCACCCCCCGCTCATGTCTGTGTGTCTCTCCCCACCCCTGCTCATGTCCGTCTGTCTCTCCCCACCCGCCGCCCACCCCCTGCTCATGCCCCGTGTGGCTCTCCCCCTCCCGCCTACCCCCGCTCATGTCCGTGTGTCTCTCCCCACCCGCCGCCCACCCCCCACTCGTGTGTATCTCTCCCTCCCCCCCACCCCCGCTCATGCCCCGTGTGTCTCTCCCCCTCCTGCCCACCCCCCGCTCATGCCCCATGTGTCTCTCTCTCCTTCCCCCCACCCCCCACTCATGCCCCGTGTGTCTCTCTCCCTCCCCCCCACCCATGCCCCATGTGTCTCTCCCCCTCCCGCCCACCCCACACTCACTCCCCGTGTGTCTCTCCCCCTCCCGCCCACCCCCTGCTCATGCCCCGCATGTCTCTCCCCTTCCCCCACCCCCTGCTCATGCTCGTGTGTCTGTCTCCCTACCCCCCACACCAGCTCTTGCCCCATGTGTCTGTCTCTGTCCCCCCACCCTCGCTCTTGCCCCGTGTGTCTTTCCCCCTCCCGCCCACCCCCGCTCTTGCCCTGTTTCTCTTTCCCCCTCCCGCATACCCCTGCTCTTGCCCCGTGTCTCTTTCCCCCTCCCGCCCACCCCCGATCTTGGCCTGTGTCTCTTTCGCCCTCCCGCCCACCCCCGCTCTTGCCCCGTGTCTCTTTCCCCCTCCCGCCCACCCCCGCTCTTGCCCCATGTCTCTTCCCCCCCCGCCCACCCCCGCTCTTGCCCCGTCTCTCTTTCCCAATCCCACCCACCCCCGCTCTTGCCCCATGTCTCTTTCCCCCTCCCGCCCACCCCCGCTCTTGCCCCGTGTCTCTTTCCCCCTCCCGCCCACCCCCGCTCTTGCCTTGTGTCTCTTTCCCCCTCCCGCCCACCCCCGCTCTTGCCCCGTGTCTCTTTCCAACTCCCGCCCACCCCTGCTCTTGCCCCGTGTCTCTTTCCCCCTCCCGCCCACCCCCGCTCTTGCCCTGTGTCTCTTTCCCCCTCCCGCCCACCCCCGCTCTTGCCCCGTGTCTCTTTCCCCCTCCCGCCCACTCCCGCTCTTGCCCCGTGTCTTTCCCCCTCCTGCCCACCCCCACTCTTGCCCCGTGTCTTTCCCCCTCCCTCCCACCCCCGCTCTTGCCCTGTGTCTTTCCCCCTGCCGCCCACCCACGCTCTTGCCCTGTGTCTTTCTCCCTCCCGCCCACCCCCACTCTTGCCCCGTGTATCTCTCTCCCTCCCCCACCCCCGCTCATGCCCCGTGTGTCTCTCTCCCCTTCCCCTACCCCAAGCTCATGCCCCATGTCTGTCTTCTGTACCCCCCGCTCATGCCCCGTGTCTGTCTCCTGTTCCCCCACACGCTCATGCCCCGTGTCTCTCTCTTGTTGCCCCCCACCCCCCGCTCATGCTCCGTGTTTGTCTCCTGTTCTCCCCACCCCCTGCTCATGCCCCGTGACTTTTTCCTGTTCCTCCCACCCCCCGCTCATGCCCTGTGTCTGTCTCCTGTTGCCCCCCACCGCCCCGCTCATGCCCCGTGTCTGTTCTCCCCACCCCCGCTCATGCCCGTGTCTGTTTCCCCCACCCCCGCTCATGCCCCGTGTCTGTCTCCTGTTCCCCCCACCCCTCGCTCATGCCCCGTGTCTGTCTCCTGTTCCCCCCATCCCCGCTCATATCCCGTGTCTCTCCTGTTGCCCCTCACCCCTGCTCATGCCCCGTGTCTCTCTTGTTGCCCCCCACCCCCGCTCATGCCCCGTGTCTGTCTCCTGTTGCACCCCACCCCCCGCTCATGCCCCGTGTCTGTCTCCTGTTGCCCCCCACCCCCTGCTCATGCCCTGTGTCTGTCTCCTGTTGCCCTCCACCCCCCGCTCATGCCCCGTGTCTGTCTCTGTTGTTCCCCCACCCCCCGCTCATGCCCCGTGTCTCTCTCCTGTTGCCCTCCACCCCCCTGCTCATGCCCCATGTCTTTCTCCTGTACCCCCCACCGCCCACTCATGCCCCGTGTCTGTCTCCTGTTGCCCCCCCCGCTCATGCCCCGTGTCTGTCTCTGGTTCCCCCACCCGCTCATGTCCCGTGTCTCTCTCCTGTTGCCCCCCACCCCCTGCTCATGCCCCGTGTCTGTCTCCTGTTGCCCCCCACCCCCTCTCATGCCCCGTGTCTGTCTCCTGTTCTCCCCACCCCCTGCTCATGCTCCGTGTCTGTCTCCTGTTCCCTCCACCCCCTGCTCATGCCCCGTGTCTGTCTCCTGTTGCCCTCACCCCCCGCTCATGCCCCGTGTCTGCCTCCTGTTGCCCCCCACCCCCTGCTCCTGCCCTGTGTCTCTCTCCTGTTACCCCCACCCCCCGCTCATGCCCCGTGTCTGTCTTTTTTGTTCCCCCCACCACCCTCTCATGCCCTGTGTCTGTCTCCTGTTCCCCCCACCCCCCGCTCATGCCACGTGTTTCTCTCTCCTGTTGCCCCCCACCCCCTGCTCATGCCCCGTGTCTGTCTCCTATACCCCCCACCCTCCGCTCATGCTCGTGTCTGTCTCCTGTGCCCCCCCACCCCCCTCTCATGCCCCATGTCTGTCTCCTGTTGCCCCCCTGCTCATGCCCCGTGTCTGTCTCCTGTTCCCCCCACCTGCTCATGTCCCGTGTCTCTCTCCTGTTGCCCCCCACCACCTGCTCATGCCCCGTGTCTGTCTCCTGTACCCCCCACCCCCCGCTCATGCCCTGTGTCTCTCTCCTGTTGCCCCCCACCCCCTGCTCATGCCCCGTGCCTGTCTCCTGTACCCCCCCACCCCCCACTCATGCCACATGTCTCTCTCCTGTTGCCCCCCACACCCCCGCTCATGCCCCGTGTCTGTCTCCTGTTGCCCCCCACCCCCTCGCTCATGCCCCGTGTCTGTCTCCTGTTCTCCCCACCCCCTGCTCATGCCCCGTGTCTGTCTCCTGTTCCTCCCATCCCCGCTCATGCCCTGTGTCTGTCTCCTGTTGCCCCCCACCCCCCGCTCATGCCCCGTGTCTGTCTCCTGTTCTCCCCACCCCCCGCTCATGCTCCGTGTCTGTCTCCTGTTCCCCCCCGCTCATGCCCCGTGCCTGTCTCCTGTTGCCCCCTACCCCCCGCTCATGGCCCGTGTCTGTCTCCTGTTGCCCCCCACCCCCCGCTCATGCCCCGTGTCTGTCTCCTGTTGCCCCCCACAACCCCCGCTCATGCCCTGTGTCTGTCTCCTGTTGCCCCCCACCCCCCGCTCATGCCCTGTGTTTGTCTCCTGTTGCCCCCACCCCCTGCTCATGCCCTGTGTCTGTCTCTGTTGTTCCCCCACCCCCGCTCATGCCCAGCGTCTGTCTCCTGTTCCCCCTACCCCCCGCTCATGCCCCGTGTCTCTCTCCTGTTGCCCCCGCTCATGCCCCGTGTCTGTCTCCTGTACCCCCCCACCCCCGCTCATGCCCCGTATCTGTCTCCTGTACCCCCCGCTCATGCCCTGTATCTGTCTCCTGTTGCCCCCCCACTCGTGCCCCGTGTCTGTCTACTGTTCCCCCCACCCACTCATGTCCCGTGTCTCTCTCCTGTTGCCCCCCACCCCCTGCTCATGCCCCATGTCTGTCTCCTGTACCCCCCACCCCACGCTCATGCCCCGTATCTCTTTCCTGTTGCCCCCGACTCGCCCGCTCATGCCCTGTGTCTGTCTTCTGTCCCCCCCACCCCCCGCTCATGCCCAGTGTCTGTCTCCTGTTCCCCCCACCCCCCGCTCATGCCCCGTGTCTGTCTCCTGTTGCCCCCACCCATGCCCCGTGTCTGTCTCCTGCATTCCCCCACTCCACGCTCGTGCCCTGTGTCTCTCTCCTGTTGCCCCCCACACCCACCGCTCATGCCCCGTGTCTGTCTGCTGTTGCCCCCCACCCCCGCTCATTCCCCGTGTCTGTCTCCTGTTCTCCCCACCCCTGCTCATGCCCCGTATCTGTCTCCTGTTCCCCCATCCCCCGCTCATGCCCCGTGTCTGTCTCCTGTTCTCCCCACCCCCCCGCTCATGCCCCGTGTCTGTCTCCTGTTCTCCCCACCCCCCACTCATGCCCCGTGTCTCTCTCCTGTTGCCCCCCACCCCCCGCTCATGTCTCGTGTCTCCCTCGTGTTACCCCCCGCCCCCCACTCATGCTCCGTGTCTCCCTTGTGTTCCCCCCACCCCCCGCTCATGCCCCTTGTCTCTCTCCTTTCCTCCCCACCCCCGCTCATGTCCCGTATGTGCCCTGTACCCCCCCGCTCATGCCCTGTGTCTCCCTCGTGTTCCTCCCCACCCCCTGCTCATACCCTGTGTCTCCCTCATGTTCCTCCCCACCCGCTGCTCATGCCCGTGTCTCTCTCGTGTTCCCCCCACCACCGCTCATGCCCTGTGTTTCCTTCCTTTTCCCCTCCACCCCCTGCTCATGCCCCGTTTGTACCCTGTTCCCTCTCACCCCCCGCTCATGCCCTTGTGTCTCCCCTGTGCCCCCCCAACACCGCTCATGCGCCGTTGTGTTCTTTATACACCCCGCCTTCCCTTTCCATGGTGGCCATCTTGGTAAAAGATTTTCCTTCCTACACCGAGACGCCGCAGGCGTCCCGGCGTAGGAAGGAAAATCTTTTTGTTTTTTTTACCACCCGGCATTCCCACTTTGAGGACATAAGATGTTAGTGGTCTTCATCTATTGAAAAGGATGTTATGGTCACGTTGTACTAATAAAAACCTTTAAAATTTAGTTAAAAAAAATGTTACAGGGACGTTATGGTTAAGTTGCACTAATAAAAACCTATGAAATTCAATGAAAAAACTTTGTTAAAGGGACGTTATGGTTAAGTTGCGCTACTAAAAACCTATGAAATTCAGTGAAAAAACTTTGTTAAAGGGACGTTATGGTAAAGTTGCGCTACTAAAAACCTATGAAATTCAGTGAAAAAACTTTGTCAAAGGAACGTTATGGTTCCAAGTAAAACCGAAAAACCCTTGAAATTCGCCAGTTATGGTAAGCTAAGCAACCATAACTCGCGCCACCACCGTGCACTGCTAAGACTAACACCCAGGACATCAAAGATGACATCACAAATGTCATTGATGACATCACTGATGACATCACATGTGTATGTGCTTTTCATGAAATATGTGTACAAGGGATTCTTATTATAATGTTGCGAAACAAGTGTCAAGGATCATTGCAATAAATATCATACCCTAATTAGTGCATTGAACGATGCATTGATATAAATATCATTCTATTATGGGGTTCTGTCTAGTATACTAATCTACTGATACAGAAACATAACATGGTGTGCAGTGTACAAGATGAAGGTATAATATTCGTAATGTTAATATGTTGAATAATGAAATGATAATTGTTTTCTTAATAGATTTGCAGGGCAATGGATTTGAATACAGGAAACGCATGCACGCTAAAAGACGCGCACAGGCATCAACACGTCCGCCACAGGAAGGTAGGCGGATGCGTCCCCGCACACAGTATAAAAGTGTGCACAAACAACAAACACGTACATACCGCTACGATGAATGCCCCATTTGTCGCAGCACTGATCGTGGAACACCGCAGGATGCCTGACGACCAGGACTACGGCAGGTATAGGTTTCCACCTCGTATCATCCTAGACCTGGTCAGGGAGTGGGAAGATGACCTTACATCACCCACCCTCTGCTCGCAAGCATTGAGCACCTTGGAGAAGGTGCTCAATATCCTGCATTTTTTGGCCACTGGGTCATTTCAGCGGGCTACTGCCGTAGTGGGGGGGGTCTCACAGGGCACGCAGTCATGCTGCCTACACCAGGTGTTGGCAATCATGACTGCGCACCCCTCAGTCCGCAGGCACATATACATGCCCAGAACACCCGCAGAAAGGCAGGCCGTTGTCCAGGACTTTCAAAGGGTGGCACACTTCCCCAAAGTGCTCGGTGCCATAGATTGCACCCATGTGGTGCTACGTCCACCTAGGGCCACTGAGCACATCTACCGAAACCGCAAGCACTGGCATTCCATCAACGTGCAGGTGGTATGCGATGCCAAGGGAATCATCACCTCTGTCTATGCAAACTACCCTGGCTCCACCCATGACAGTTTCATATACAGAATGTCTGCCCTGAGCCGGGCCCTGGAAGCTGGGCAGCATGGCGACACATGGCTCCTAAGTGAGTACAAATGCCCGTGCACATGCATGCATGTCACACAAAGACAAACACACAAACCCCAATAATCACAATCATTATCACCTCTCCAGGGGACAGTGCCTACCCTCTGAGCAACCATATGATGACGCCAATCTGGAACCCCACCACACCACCCCAGGTAAGATTCAACGCTGCCCATATTGCAACCAGGGCCATAGTGGAGCGCACATTCGGAGTGCTCAAGTCACGCTTCCGCTCCCTTGACCGCTCTGGCGGGCAGCTACTCTATGCACCCTCAGTAGTGTGCAGGATAATTGTGGCAGCATGTGTCCTGCACAATGTTGCAACACAGCAGGGCGTACAGGTGGACATGGTGGTGCCCCCACATCCCCAACCACAGGCACAGGCACTGCCCATGGGAGGGCATATGGCAAGTGGCGAGGCAGCCCGGACCAAGCTTGTGGCCACATTTTTCACCTAAACACCCATCCCCACGGAGTGCACAAAGGCCTGGCACATACCAGGTGACAATCGATGATGACAAAGAGACAGTCAACTGTCACAACCTTACCACCCTGAGAATGTTGCCATGGAAGTGCCACATTGTGTGCATCCCTAGCTACATAAACCTAACCAATCATGTGTGAGCAAAAGGTACACATGCAAGGTGTGTATCACACAGACTTGCAAAACATGCCATGACAATCACTGGTATGTCACAGAAAGCCACAAAAACCACAACATGACATGGCAAGCAATAGCAAAACACCAACACAATAACAATAATGTACACATTGACATGTGAAAAATGCAAAGTGGCGTCAGACAATGATGCCTGACATGGAATCAGATGAAATGACTGACCAACAACCTCCCACACAAAGCAAGTCATACCCAAATGCATACCAACAGTTGTAGCTTGAACATAACAATGAATGCCTGTTCGCATGCACATTGTGCACGTCAAAATAAACACTGCATTATACATGTGCTGTGCCCATCTCCTGCAACACAACGCTCAGCACACAGCATAGTGACCAGTCATTGTGTGTGATGCACACCCTGAGCATCACATGAAAATGACAAACTAAATAAAAAAACAAATCACGCATGTACATGATCCACAAATGGTCATAGATCATGTGCTGCAGGGACACAGTGGTCCCAGAAGGCTAATTGTGTGCACATGTGGACATGGAATGGTGGTTGTACATGTTGTGGATCATAGTGCGAGTGTGTGTCTCATTAGGGACATGCACTCAATACATGCATGTGTGTCAGGAATAAGGGCTGGTGCCGCCGGGGAGCAACTAAGTTTGCTTATTAAAGCATTGGTAAAGAGAACTACATTTCCCAGCATTCCGGGGAGGACCTGTAGTTCAGCCCAAGTTGCCGTGCGTTGCCAGCTGCAAGTAATGAAGGGCAGCATAAAGCCAACACGCTCGCAACCGCAGGTGTGGCTTATTTTGTGTTCCTGGATGGGTGCGGTCGGAGAGAGACGTGAGCGAAGCTTTCCTTACAGCCCGTAAGACTTTGGAGCAAGACGAAGCTGGCGGACTGGCTGGCAGTTGTTACAGCGTTTTCTTCAGACTCCGAGTGGTCCCGTGGGGCCGCTCGGAGCTCAGATAAGTAATGGGTACATTACGCTGGTAACTACTGGGAGCAGTAGGAATGCGGGCGGGCTGGCTGACATTGGTTACGGCATTTTCTTCAGACTCCGAGTGGTCCCGTGGGGCCGCTCGGAGCTCAGATAAGTACTGGGCACATTACGAGTTTACAGCAAAGTATGTGTTTTCAGTAAATCCTTGTGAAGGACTTTGATGCTTAATACTCGTGTGTTAAAGGCACACAGCAGAGTGCGGACCATGTTTTGGGTTGCTAAATCAGCAACATACAGTACAGGACATTCAGGGTTAGGGGCTGTTTAGGCACAACAGTGATCTGTGTCCCTGTCTGGGCATGTACATTATGGCTAAATGTGTTCAGTGTTGCTTCAGCTTGCCCAACGGGCCATGTGTCATGTATTTCATGTATGGAATCTAATTCCATTGTTGGTGTTCATCTATGCTTGCTATATGTTTATCTTGTTACATGTTTACACGTATTAAGGTGTGTTTATACGATTTAGAGCTAGGCTGGAGGCAAGATTAATAGCGCATACCCTATGTGTTTGGTTAGTAAAAGAACTAGATAAGGAGGTTTTTTCCCTGTGCTTCCCCTTTCCTATCCACCTTAGGAGTTCCCTAACCCTCTATCCGGTGTTCCTACATCCCTACCCTATCCACAACCTCTTCCTAATTCCTCTTCCCCCCATTGGCTGCCACGTGGTGCCTGTGTCTATAATCAGGCGCCTGTGCCAACCACGGGTGGAGGGTCGAATTCATTCGGCTTCTGTGGTTCGGGGGAGAGTGTCGATTCCTCTCCTCCATTATTGTGTGCAAACTGACTTAGTGCAATCAAGTGACCATGAGTGTCGTCATCACATGTGAACATTGCCCATGTGTACACCCCAGCATGTCAAACCACAACTATACCCTCACACCTGAAAGGTAAACACAACACATGAACTGCCATTGATCAGCAGAATACATCATGTACATAGGATACCACAATTACAATGTCAGGGTGCCCATCACACTGTGGGGCAAGGCAACTGTCAAATAACAAAAAAAAAACCTCCCTCACATATCACCAAGACCCACTGAACAACTGCGCATGGGGTATGGAGCCTTCATCCTTGAAGTTCACCTGGCCACAGGATCACCCTTCCCCTTTGTCTCCATCTTCCACCTGCGTGTAAAAAGTGTCCAGCACCCTCAGAGGCCACCTTGACTTGCAAAAACAACAAATCAAAGAGAACTCAAAGCAGGCCAACACATAAGCCAAGCAAAAAGCCTGCAGGCAGCAAAACAAACCAGAAGAGCTTCCAGTAGATGACTTGAAGTAGCAGTACGTCACAAAGCCCAAGTACTAGCACAATGATGGAACAACCAAGGTAGCACAGTAAAACAATGTCACAACAGGATGTGTACCATGTGTGGTACATAATATCGAATGATGCACCACAAACTGATGTGTACTGTCACAGCTCCCGTGTACAGGCGCAGGAGTGCCACGAACCAACTACCCCCACCGTGGTCTGGGTGCCTGCAAGGTCAAACTCACACAGGCCTCTGAGACCCTGGTGGGGAAGGAGGGTCAGGGATATGCAGTCGGGACAGGCATTGGTATACTGGATAACTGGAATGAGGGGCAGGAGAGGGGAGTAGGATTGAAAAGGAAAAGTAGGGCATGTAAAAAAACATAATAATCATATTAACACATACACAATCAGACCAAACGTGTACATCATGCACATAGTACCAAATTACTCAAATTGAAGTCAAACAGAAACTTATATCTGGGTGAGTGCTGGCCTCCTGCCTGCACACTCTCAGGTCCGGTAACATGACCAGTTCAATGCTGCAAAGAGAGCCAGAGTCACTAATCTGTGCGTGCCCATAACACACACACACACCACCATGCATGCCCCAAAGTAACAAGATACTCTACAAACTATCTGGTGTGGCGCTTCGTACCCATACATAAGATTCCCCCTGTGATGGTACATACACAGTCAATGCAGTATGTAAAGCGCTGGTGGGTGCGTGGCAAATGAAAGACCAATCTGTCAAGATTCACACAACATCCAATGTACCCTGGGTATTCAAACCTGTAAATGAAATGCACTGCACACAAGTCTGTCCCTCGCTGTCTGTCCCTGTGAGCTGCTTCTTTCCCTGTCTTGGAAGGCTACATGGCTAATACAACTGCCTCAATGGACCATGTTGGACCGGAGGATATGCGCCACTGCCCCTGCATGTGCCTCTGACTACTTTCCCATCAACTACCCATTACTCCACCAATGCATCTTAGCTGTACTGTGCACTTCAACACCAATATCTGTCCAAGCTCACTGTCAGTGGTGCTACTTAGCATGCATGTGCAACTATCCTGGTGGACGGTTGGCTGCGGTGTGGCCCCCTTGTGCTACTCACCTTTGCTGGAGTTCCTTGAAACACGTCAGCTTCTGTATGATGTATGAGCGCAATCCCTGTGGCTCTGCCTGCGCACACATGTGCATGTCTGCACCACCGAACGTGGCCAGCTTTCAGACATCCAATTGGCCATGTCTGCTGGGAAAGGTGGTCTGGAGGCTCATCCCCCTGCAGAAAGGGCAGAAAACACATGATTAATGCATGAAATTTCCCCTGTGTGTGTCTCCTCAGGCATGTCATGAGTGGACCATGTCAGAGACGTACATCCGAAATCACTCCATCAGTGCAACTTTCCCAGCCAAATTGTGTCAGCCACTGTCTACAGCATGAATTGCATGAAGCACATGTACAGCAAAGATAAGAAACACACTACACAATGTTTAGCACATGAATCATGAAACCACCGATCCAGCATAGGAAGAACTGCAATCAAAATCACCCTATCATCCCCACTAGGCGTATCAACACAAGCAGTACAGCAGCAGACATGCCACGGATATGACAGTCCTAAGCCCTTGTGTAATAGGCTGTTACACCGAACCATCCTTGCGAGCCCATGGATAAGGGAAGCAGGAGTGGCATATGTGAGTCAGGACCCCAAGCTGCAAACACATACACGAGACAAGCTTGAAGGGACCAGCTGGAACAGACAGTGGATGCTTTCAAAAGCCACAAAGCACCACACCGTCAAACTATATTAACTATCAAAAACCTACATGACCTAATTAAACTAACTATCAAACAGAAACCTAACTAACTAAACTAAAAGAAAAATCAAAAATGGCCACATACGACCCGGGGGGGAGGCACCCAGGAGGGGGAGAGTTACAGGGTGCTGCTCAACACCCACATGCAATGATGTTGAGGAAAAAAAAAACCTCCATAGGATCAACGCCTGTACAGCCCGATTTCTGTGGGAGATACCTCGTTGTCTGAGTCTGGCTCTTCCTGGAAAGGAGGACGTGTCACAGGAGCCTGACCATGCCTAGCCGCAGCTTGCCCCTCGTCGGCAGCAAGTCTGCTGGATGGGTGAGCTTGTTTCTGTGCAGCGATGACACGTAGGTCTGCATGCAGAACCTCACGTGATACGCGTGCTTCCTCTTGCAAGGTAACACGTGTAACATGGAGTTCCTCCTGCAAGGCCTGGCTGGACAACTGATGCACCTCCCGGCAAGCATGTAGCTCAACCGAGATAGTACGCTCAAGCTGCGCAAACCTCTCCTCTGACAGCTCCCTCTGGGACATCAGAAGGATACCCAGAGTGGATCTGAGGGAAGCATACTCCTCCCTCAGGGCCTCCATGTGTGCCTCTGCGTGAGCAGCAATTGCTTCACGCAGAGATGACATTTCAGCCTGGCGTGCCCTGTCTGAGGCCGTCATGCCCAGCCTGAGCAAACGGGCCGTGGACCGTGCCGCCTGCCTCTGGAGAAGCACCTGCCTAGCAGGGGGGAGCACGGATTGGGCCACACGCTCCATTCTCACAGCAATGTTCTCCATTGCTGCCCCCTGCCATTCAGAATTGGCAGTCATTTCTTGCTCCTCCTCAGTATACAGCGGTTGCGTGCAGCGACCACATTGCTGGGCTTTACACCTGCAGGACCCAAGGACCGGGTGTCATCATTGTTTTGGCACCGCCCGCGGCTGCACGAATACATGCCCCGTCAACGTGATGGCCCAGGCACATCAGTGACTGGTGTGGAGGGTGACCCTGCGTCCCGTTTCACCACAGGCGGAGGTATCAAAACTCTCTGACCCCTCAGTGCAAGTGTCACAGACAGAGGAGTGCCCACATCAGAATCACTCACCCCTGACATATGGACCTGATGCACATCCAACTCGACATGGACGTCAGAGTGGTGGTCAGGTCTGGACTCATTGCCAGCCAAAGACAAGATGGACTGTAGCACATGTGGGTTTTCATGGCCTACCACCCCACTACCCCCACTTGTGCGGGGTTGCTGTAGTGATAACAACCCTGTGCCTGGCATGACAACACCATCCTCTGGCTCCATGGTATCATCATCTGAAAAGTAGAGAAAAAAAGGTCACTACACATGTTAGAAGCACACAACACACACACACACACATATACATGACACAGGCACCAAACACATGAAGCAGACATGTCACACACAAAAGAGAACCTGCCATGCATGCTGGGTCAACTTGACATTGCTTCTGTGATTAGGCATGTATAAGGGTGTTATATCACTCTGAAGTGGGTCGATGCAGTGCAGCACATTTGTACGTTACTCACTAGCCACATGTACAAGTACGTCATGATGTGTATCAGAAAATGTGAAGGCAGTGCAAGGTCAACTTCAGCCATCACGTGCAATGTGCATGCAATGGGTAGCATGCCTACAAGCAAACCACCCCTCCCCCCAAGTGCAAATGCGGGGATGCCTTGCATGGCATCAAAAGGATGACCATAGACCTGTGTATTGACAGACAGTGTTGACTAGCATCAAATGCATCATGTGAGTCAAGTGACAACACAGCCGATGATAATGGGACAGTAAGCAGGACACATGATGAAACCTCAGGAGTACACCCACGTGTGAAGAAGACAATACACCATTTGGACAGAGTCATTGGCCATGAAACAGGCGGAGGCCTGTGACCCACACAGACTGTCACACCCTAAACATGTGTGCGATGCAGGACTGAGCCACAGTGGCCATGGGAAGGCTGATGTAATGCCATGCAATGCAGGTCACCCTGGATACGTACTACAATTATCATCCAGTCAAGGACACATAGGGGCATGCATGGAATCCACATGGAGCATGAATGGGCACTCATGTCCCTGCGGGGCATCTGACCTATGCACAGTCCAAGTGAGACGCCCTGCATCAAGTACAAAGGATGTACCCCACAGCATATGTCTGGCAGATTGGCTGGTGGAAGTTAGCATGTACACAGGACGCATGAACAGGCAAGTGCTCAACTGCAAAATTGAAGCAGACCAGTGCAAAGTTGAAATTGGGGTGCAGAGGTGGGCTGGAGGGGCAAGGGAGCATGCCTATGTGGAGTACCGGCATGCAGGCAGAGGACACATGCACGTCAGTAATGCTATGACATAGTCCCAGGGCTGAAAGGAAGGTCACCCCAGGCGACATACAGAAGGGCCAGTGAGCTGGAACATAGACCGGAGGGGCATCCTGGTGACCAGTATGTGAGTAGGGTGCAATAGTGGTGATGCGGACAGTCCCCGTCCACTCCACATGTCCACCATCCTGCAGAGCAGCCATGCATCAGTGAAGAATTGCATTACTTGCACATCAGAACCATGTACACATGACATGTAGTGGCAGTCATGCACAACACATCACACAAGTAAAACACACATGTCCTCAACAAACTCGCAGCAACACTCACTGGACTGGGCATCAAAGTCCGGCATCTCTACCACTCCTTCGACCGATTGAGGTGGTATGGACTCTGCAACGAGTGACTTGTGCGGAGTGAGGTCTTCCTCCTCAGGTGCAGGCCCACTGCCAGTCACCAGAGTCAAGTTGTAATTTGAGGCATGCTTAGCCTTAGCGCTGCGTTTGAGGTCATTCCAACGCTTTTTGCGCTCTTGCGCTGTGCGCACCTCATGGCCGAATGCACTCACATGTTCCGCAACTTGCTTCCAGTGGGTATCACAGTGGGCAGCCGTAGTCTGACAATTAGGCCCCACTAGCATGTCACGGCTGTGGTTCTGCACATAGTCCACGAGGAAGTCCAGTTCCTGGTTGCAGAAAGGCTTCTTCCTCGACATGCAGCAGGTTGTGGCTGTGTGTGGGGTCCCAGCCTGTGCTGCAGGTGCAACCTTCCTCCTCTTGGATTGTGGCGCAGACCCTGGCTGGCAAATGCCGCCCTGATCAGTATGGCCAGGGGCACCGGTGGATTGAGCCAAGGGAGTGGCAGGTGGCTGGACGACCAAAGGCCTGACTTGCATCAGTGGCAGCTGGGTTCCCTCTAATGGACCCTGCGCAGCAACATCCGCTGTGGCAGGGTCATTGACTGCGACTGTCCTGGTTGGCAGACTCACAACCGGGGTGGTGTTGGCTGCATCTGCCCCTGCACTTGCCAAACCCGGCTGGTCGGGGCAGCAGATGAAATTACTGCCCCAGGGACCCATGTCTCGGTCAGGGCAACCCTGCGCCCACCTACAGTTTCCCTCCTGCCCTGTTGGAAATCTTCCAAGGACTCCTCAAGTGCCAACACAGCCTGCGCTGGCAGACCCTGATCCTGGGTGGTGGTGTCCACAGCTGCATCTGCAGCTACCACTACCCTTGGGCCCGTGGCAGTTTATGAAGCGAACTGCCGGGTCACACAGGCGCCAGTGCCAGATGCAGAAGCTGTATCTCCCGGAACCACAGGGGGTGGTGGCATGACTGCACTGACACATGGCACAACATCGTGCACAAGTGGCGCACCCCTGTCTCTTCCCCCTCTGTGGCCACCCTGGACACCCTGGAGTCCCCCTACTCCCTGGTCACCCTGGCCACGTCCCTGACCACGCCCCCCATGAGGAGGATGCCCAGTTGAGGCGCCCCTCACCTTTAGTGGCCTCCCAACCATGGCACAGATGGAGTAGTGCCGGCACAGATGGAGGAGTGCCAATGGGAGGTGTACACCACAATTGTTCTGGGCAATTGGGGGGAAGGGGGTTGGATGCAAGATGTTAACAGCACCCCTGCACCTGCAAGGCTGTATGTGACCCCGGTGATGTAGTGACGGGTCGCGCAACGCTCAGGCACTCCAAAACTGCAGTAAAACCGTGCACGCAACCCCTGCAACATACGTGTGTGAAATTATCCTCCCGCAGTACGCGGTGGCACCCAGTAACACGAAAAACACGTACGCGTGGGACACACAGGCTACTATGACCTTGAGAATGGGTACGCGATACAAAGGGGCACCCACAGTGGGAAAAATAGCATGCGCGACTCACCATCAGACTAGCACGATGATGAAAAAACACGTGTAGCCAATACCTCCGCCAAAAGAAGATATACGTCCTTGATCCGCTGTGAAGTTGTGATGGCGCGCAAAACAACACGAAGTAGCAACACACACGTCGGTCTCCATGAAAGGCACATACAGCAAACTGCTGGCCCTGCTCACCTTTAACCCGTGCTGAGGGAAACGCCCGCGCGGCACCGCGTCACTTACTCACGTAGGCCCTTTCCTCTGATTACACGCATTCACACGCGGATGTGCAGTTTTTTCATGCGCTGAACCACTATGCACACGTCACGAGGGAAACGGACGTGCTTACGCGCTAAGGGCCTTTCCTCGAATTTCATGTTGACGTGCACTTTTATCACATGCCAAATCACTCCGTATCAAGCTGGCCACGCAAAAACACACTGAAGACCGCACTCCTGCCCAGAAGGCCATATTACTGCCTGCCTGGCTGCTGCCCACGTGCCCTGCTATTTGGTGCCTGCACGTCAGCCATCTGCAGGGGTCCAGTTGCTGTGTCCACCCCTGCTGGAACAGAAGACTCCCGACTGGGATGCCATCACTCCACAGCCCAGCCCCAGGACCCAGTTTCCCACCCACACCTGCCTAGGGGGTCGCCATGTAGGGGCAAACACCATCCGAGACCATTGGCGACCCCCAGCCAGAGAGGCGGAGGGCCACCAGCTTCAGTGAAAAGGAAGTTGGTGTCATGGTGGAGCATGTCCTGGGGCATTATTATGCCCTCTTCACACCATTGTGCGCCGACAAGGAAGGACGGAGGAGGATCTGGATGGACATCGTGGGTGCCATCAACGTGGAGGGGTGGCACCCCGAGACCTGAGACACGTCCAGAACCGCTGGGAGGATTACAAGTCCAGGACCCTCAGGAAGGCCCGGTGCCTCTTAGAGGCAGAGGATGCCAGCTTACCAACCAGCAGATGAGGGTCCTGGAGTGCATTCGCCCAGTGCTTCACCGCCAGATCCCCAGGATGCAGGCCCGTCTGGAGACGAGCGGTAAGTGGCCATGCATTGCTGTGTGAAACAGGGCATGTTGCAGTTTGCTGGTAGTCAGCTACTGGCCTGTATGTGTAACATAGGCCATGTATGGATGTGTGTGAGCCGGGACATCATGATAGTGCATGTGAGACCAGTAATGCATGAACCACATGGATGGTGTATGTGTTCCAATGAGACATGGGGAGCTGCATGCAGAATGCACACATGAATGCATGCCAGTCCCTGTTCTTGGTCATGCGTGGTGGGTGAGAGATGGGTGCTGCTCTCATGTACATATATGGTGTGCATGTCTGTGTGTCTGAGAAGCTTGTGTGTGACTTTGAAACACCATGGATGCATGAGCCTTCGATGATGTGTGTGCATGGGGTCAGTATGAGCCATGATGCATGTGAGTTAGAAGGCAACATTTTGGTTAACAGAGGCCCTTGTACATGGATGCTGATGTTGATTGCATGCGCCATGCCTGTTTCGGTATGTGTGTTGTGTGCATTGACCCATGTGTTGTGGAGGGACAGGATGGAAGTGACGTTTGACAGTGCCACTCATGTATTATTGCTTCCTGTCTAGGGGACTATTGTACAGTACCCTGATGTTTGTGTTCTATGTCTCCCTCTACGCAGCGTCCAGTGAAGAAGAGGGCGGAGACGGCGCTGTGGAGCTAAGCGGCGGGGATGCCACCACCGGGCGGCGACGCAAGGGCCACCCACCCTCCCAGGAATTGCCATCATCCAGGAGCCAGGGGACTGGTGCTGCGTCTGCCACTACGGCTGTAGTGGAAGGGTCCGGTGAGCCCCCACAGGGGCTTGCAATGGCGGAAGACATGTGGAGACATCCAGGTTGGTGGTCTCCACAGAGGAGGAGGAGCCCGCTACTGAGCTGCACATGGGGCCTGGTGGGGGTAGTACCACTGGTGCAAGTGGCGCAGTCCAGGGACAGGGTCAGGAGGCAGCACAGGTCACCACGGAGGGGCCTGTGCATGTCGCTTTCCCTGACCCTGTGACAGCACCACCATGCATCAGCAGGGATGCCCCGTCCCAGGCCCGTCCGCAGGTATGGGGGAGGCCAACGTCATCTGCCTCTCACTACCTGCGGACGAGGAGTCCCATGACCGTATTGGCTCCGTCCTGATTGGTGTCGCATTGCGCACGCGTGTCATTCGTGATGACATGCGTGCTTCCTGGGGGGAGCACGCACGCCATCATGAAGAGCAGCGTCGCGACGTGGCACTGTTAGGAGGGGCCCTGGTCGGTGGGTTCCAACATGTGTCGCGCACTCTGGCGGACCTCTCCTCCTCTGTGGAGACTATGCGCCAGTCATCCTCCCTGCCGTCTTCCGTCCCAGATTCCACCAGGGCCCTCTGTGGACCTGGCCTGACCAACACAGCCAGCTTGGTGGAGATCCCATCCCAGCCACAGTCGGGAGTCGGTGGTCCAGCAGGGGTGGACACCCTAACAACTGGAGACCAGCAGATGGAGGATGTGCAGGCATCATCGGACAGGGCACATGGACAGCAGCAGCAGCAGGCTCTAGGTGGGAGCAATGATGGCTCAGGGCCATCAACATCAGAGGGGCAGGCATCGGCCAGAGGGCAGGAGGACCCTGGAATGGGTGTGTCTTCCGTGTGGCTGCGGTTGGGCCAGCGTATAGATGCGGAGCGGCGGCGGGCGGAAGAGGCACGGCTCACAATGGTCAGGGTTGGAGAACTCCATGCGGAGGGCACTGAGGCTGGCGGAGTTCCTCGAGGCTATTCGCAGGGAGTTGGAGTCCAACATGGCATTGTCCCTGTGAACCTCGGGGCCATGGAAGAGGACCGCCTCCAGGACATTGAGCAGGAGTTCGAAGATGCCCTGGCCCGGGACATCAGAAAGTGAGCCATCAGACTAGCCTGCCGCCATTGTAAATAATTTTTATTGTTAGGTTTCATTTTCGTTTTCATTTATTTTGGGGTGATGGGACTATGCCCCACACTTTTGTATATAGTTATTTCTTAGGTAGTTTCTTAGATAGGTTTCAGTTCTTTTGTTGGGCTCATGGACCCTTTCAAAATTCCTTGTACATAGTTGGACTTTGGATTTATGTGCACATTTTCTTTGGATTTCACCATGGGGCAATGGATTTTGATTTTTACGTTTCCTTTGGATTTGTTTTGGTGGACAGAGAATTTGGCCCATTTTTCTTCAGGATTTATTTGGATTCTTTCTACATTTCATTTTGCATATTTTTGGCCATGCATTTCATTTCATGTTTGTATAATCTGTTTGCCTTTCATTTCATTACATTGATTTTGTTTATAATACATTTTGATATTTTAATTCCATGTGTGGGATTCGCTCATTGGGTTCATGCATGTAAAATTGTCGTTTTACACAATCTATGTCAAACAGTGTTTGTGTGACGGACATGTGTTGATGTACATGGTTGACTTTTCATTTGTGTCCTGACATAGGCATGTCGGTGTGGGGTGGATTGGTGAAATCATTGCATGTCAAGACTGTGGTGGCGTGCAGTGGTATTTTGGTGCAGATGAGGCCCTTGATTGTGCAGCTTCCTTTCGTGTTGCAAGGGGACATGAGTCGGGGCCTGCTGGCAGGTGCCCCTCACTGCTGGGTGGATGGGTGTACAGGGGGACATGAGTCAAGGTCTGCTGGCAGGGGACCCTCACTGCTGGGTGGATGGGGGTGCTGGGAGACATGAGTCGGGGCCTGCTGGCAGGTGACCCTCAATGCTGGGTGGATGGGGGTGCTGGGGGACATGAGTCGGGGCCTGCTGGCAGGTGCCCCTCACTGCTGGGTGGATGCGGCTGCTGGGGGACATGAGTCGGGGCCTGCTGGCAGGTGCCCCTCAATGCTGGGTGGATGGGGGTGCTGGGGGACCTGAGTCGGGGCCTGCTGGCAGGTGCCCCTCACTGCTGGGTGAATGTGGGTGCTGGGGGACATGAGTCGGGGCCTGCTGGCAGGTGCCCCTCAATGCTGGGTGGATGGGGGTGGCGGGGGACATGAGTCGGGGCCTGCTGGCAGGTGCCCCTCAATGCTGGGTGGATGGGGGTGCAGGGGAACATGAGTCGGGGCCTGCTGGCAGGTGCCCCTCAATGCATGGTGATATGTGGGCTGGCTGGGGGGCTTCGCCAGGGTGGATGGGCTGCCTGTGGGGCATGGCCAGGGGTGCATTGTGTACCCCTGTGTTGGGGTCTGCCTGCAGGCCCTGGGGAGGGGAGAGAGGGCACACCTGGGAGGGGACACACTGGCAATTTGTTGGGGCACCCCCGAAATACATGTACCCCGCTCGCACAGGCCCAATCGTGTGTAAGACTTCCCGCGCACCCCAGAAAAACACATACCCCGCTCGCACAGGGCCAATCGCGTGTAAAACTTCCCGCGCACCCCTGAAATACACGTACCCCGCTCGCACAGGCCTAATTGCGTGTAAAACTTCCCGCGCAACCCCGAAATACACGTACCCCACTCGCACAGGCCCAATCGCGTGTAAAACTTCCCGCGCACCCCTGAAATACACGTACCCCGCTCGCACAGGGCCAATCGCGTGTAAAACTTCCTGCGCACCCCCAAAATACACGTACCCCACTCGCACAGGCCCAATCGCGTTTAAACTTCCCGCGCACCCCTGAAATACACGTACCCCTCTCGCACAGAGCCAATCGCGTGTAAAACTTTCTGCGCATCCCTGCAATACAAGTACCCCGCTCGCACAGGCCCAATCACGTGTAAAACTTCCTGCGCACCCGCGAAATACACGTACCTCGCTCGCACAGGCCCAATCACTTGTAAAACTTCCCGCACACCCCTGAAATACATGTACCCTGCTTGCACAGAGCCAATCGCATTTAAAACTTCCCACGCACCCCTGAAATATACGTACCCAACTCGCACAGGCCCAATTGCGTGTAAAACTTCCAGCGCACCCCTGAAATAGACGTACCCCGCTCGCACAAGGCCAATCGTGTGTAAAACATCCCACGCACCCCTGAAATACACGTACCCCACTCGCACAGGCCCAATCGTGTGTAACACTTCCCATGCAGCGGGGTACGTGTATTCGGAGGGGTGCGTGGGGATTTTTGCTGAGGTTTTCGTGGTTGGGGGCTGTATGCTGGTCCACTGGGTTGTGCGCCATGTACGGGATTTGTGCGCTGTTCATGGTGCACGGGGAGGGGTTGGGGGCGTAACTGGGGCTGCTGTAGGGTCGCTGCGCTACTCTGTGCCATGGCTGGTTATGGATGTTGAAATCCATGAATACGCTGTGCGCGGAAAAAGGATTTTGGCGCACGCTGCTGGTGCAGACCGCCGCACGTGCACACTGTGCGCCAGCCGCGTGCACCACTTGTGCGCTGAATTCTATGAATTACTCCCAATATGTTCTAAAATTGAATATACCAAAAAAAGAAAGATAGGCTTCCAACATGATTACCTTACATAAACTCCACAACTAAGAGCAACAGCAGATCTATAGACCAGTAAGAACACACCTTACCAGAAGCTAGTAAGTGTACTGCATTTTACTCATATATTTCTAAACTTTCTGTATTAGATACAAAAAAAGTGATATTATTTTTTTTTCTCACAGAAATGTCTAGTACTCTGGAGTGGCTAGAGGAGCATTTCCCATGTGAGGAAATGTCTGAAGATAGTGAACCTAATGGTAGACACTTTACTATATAAACCAATTAATAAATATTATTTTATATACATTTAACATATACATTTCTTTTTTGTACAGACCATACAAAAATTGAAAATAGTAAACAAAAAGAAGTATTGGATAAGACTCTCCAGCACATGGAAGAAAAAATGGACCTACTCATGGAAAATTTCAACACTATAAAAAACTTTATGGAGGATCACTTGAAACAAAAAACTAGATACCGTTGTCCCACATGTACCTGTCCCCCCTCACCACATCCCAGTCAATTATCCCCAAACCCTCTGCATGAACCATAACGTTTTGATGAGACTTCCATCCCTTCTTCACCTCATATAAATCCTAATGAAACCCCAATTCTCCTGTGTTTGTCTCAGTTTCTGCTTCACCTTTGCTGTCATAAATTTAACATCCATATATAATAAAGTAAAATTATTATATTGTGTCCTAATTAAGTTCTTGTTTTTTTAAAAAAAACAGTGCAGATGTCCGCGGACAGCGCGGATGTCCGGAATGTCCGTGAAGAAATGAAAATGGAGGTGTCCTGAGAACACTATGCCTGTCCGTACTGTTAGCTAGCAAGTTGAAGCTGTTCTAAGAACACACGAGATGTCCGGGATATCCGCAATTAACCAAAATTGAGATGTTCTAAGAACATTATGCCTGTCTGTAATGTTCGCAAAAAAGTCCAATCTGTTCTTAGAACACATTCGGTGTCCGAGATGTCCGTAATCAAAGTAATACACGCTGTGTCCTGAAAAGTTCGTAAATAAACAAAATGAGGGTGCCCTGAGGACGCTAGACCTGTCCGTGCTGTTCTTAGGCAGATTGAAACTGTTCTAAGAACACATCAAGTGTTCCGGAATGTTAGTAAATAAACAAAATGGTGGTGTCCTGAGAATGCTGTCCGTATTGTTTGCAGGCAAGTTGAAACTGTTCTAAGAACACATGCAATATCCTGTAAAGTTCGTAAATAAACAAAATGGGTGTGTCCTGAAGACACTGTCCGTATTGTTTGCAGGTGAGTTGAAACTGTTCTAAGAACACAAGCAATATCCTGAAATGTTCGTAAATAATCAAAATGGGGTGTCCTAAGGACGCTGTCCGTATTGTTCGCAAGCAAGTTGAAACTATTCTAAAAACACACGCGGTGTCCTGACATGTTCGTAAATAAACAAAATGGGGATGTCCCGAGGACGCTATGCCTGTCCGTATTGTTCGCAAGCGGATTGAAACTGTTCTAAGAACAACCGCCTGTTCGTAACTGTTAATTTCGCTTGTGTTGCACTTCTAATTAGTTTCAGGACCCGAACAGTGTCCGTAGAACACCAACGTATATGCGCGAAACAGTTCCCGTGCATTTGGTGACCTGCAGACACCGGTTCCCTTCGCGGACATGTTCGCAAAGCTATCATGTGACCGTGCCCACGCTGAGCGTGTGTTCTGACTGCGGACACTGTTCGTGTCCCCGAACAATTTAAAACTACCCTTTCAGGCAATCCACAATATTTTTCAATAATAAATCACCATAGCACAAGTCCCAGACAGTAATCCTGAGTTTCTACATACTTTTTGGGACTTTTTTACGTTTTTTTGGTGTTTGATCTGTCCGCGGACAACGCGTGTGTCCGTGAACCACGCAGAAGCACCCGTATAAAAGGCCACAGCCTAGAGCTTATTCTCATTGTGTTTCCAGCTATCTTACAGAACACAGTGCATTTTGCTGCTAACTTTCCAGATTTTCACCTGAAACCTGATGGCATCCATGGCTGCAGTACTGCCACCTGGTGCTACATCTGCCTCAGCAACCCCTCCACCACCACCACCTCCCCAAAGGCCTGAAGAGGAGAACAGGAGTGAGGATGCAGAGGAGGATGAAGAGGATGACGAGAATGAGGTAGTGGAAGTCCCTACTACGAGCACTCACCGTGAGTCTTGGGTGTGGCGGTTATTTACCAATCATGGTAACGGACCTAGGGCGCGTGCAAACCAAGTCACCTACAAAGAGTGAAAATTGGTGTTCAGTCACGGGAGGCCTGGTTCGTACAGCTTTGGTACGATTACTATGAAGCGACACCTAAGGTCGTTCCACTCTGGGGCCATTCGCAAGGTAGTACCTTGCGAGGAGCGTAGTAGGTTGACTTCCTCTACTACATCCTCTGTTTCCGATCCTGTCACCACAAGGAACACTCCTGCGGGACAGTGTATTCCTCCCGCTGCCTCACAGGCCATTCACAATGCTAATGACCCTTACCTTTCGAGGGTCGCAGTTGTGTGTATTTAATGTGACGCAGTACTCTGCAGGGGGGAGAGACTTCGAATTGCTTTTGAGACTCTGGTATCAGAGCATGAGAAGACCTGCTCACTACCTAAGAAAGGCCCACTCTACATCTTCCTCTCTCCACCCGCCCTTTCTTATCCCTGTGGTTGGTGTCCCCCTTACCCTCCTTGTCCCTCCTCTCCTAGTGTGTCATGTATAAAAAAACAAAACATATATAAAACAACAAAAATAAAAAAAGGCTCTTTTCAGCGCCGCCTATCACAGTTCAAAAATAGAAGTGAAAATAAATGAAGCAGGGCCTTCTGTATTTTTTAGAAGTCTGCGGACAGTCTGCAAACATCTAAAATTTTAGGGTGCTGCCCTATCATAACCATTGCAGTTTTGTCTGCGAGGAAGTGGTGGCTCTGAAAAGAGCCTTTTGATGGTGTTTGCTTGTGTTTGAAAAATTTGAAATGCTCAACACCTACTACAAAATGGATGCTGCAATCCCAAAAAAGATCGCAATGCATTTTGTACATTTCTCAGAAAAATCTGATTGCCAACATAAGTAAGATGGACTCCATCTCTGTGAAAAATGTATGTGCTACGAAACAAAATATTTTCATTGTGAAAAGAGGAAATGCCAACATCTCTTAGAAAACCACAAACAGCCTTATTGACATTGCACCTTGCTTTCTCCATTTGTGGACCAAATGAAGAAGAACAAAGGAACGAAGCCACATTTGTCTCTGCGCAAACCGTGAAAAAATTACTTGAGAATTTGGAAACATGTCCATGACCTTCCCAAGTCCTTCTTTCATTGCAAATTGCAAAGAAATTCCAGACACATGTCCTAAACTGTTCCTTCCACAATGAATTACAATTATGTCTGGATGTTGCTCTGTCTCTAAAGTAGCACAGAGAGGTAGCAAGTCCAACCACTTCATTCCACGTACTCCATGCCAGTGCATTTCACATGTGGGAATCCAAGATCTACAGCTACTCCACAGCTTTCTGCATGTACCTTCAACCAATGTATCCACGAATCTCCCAAAATCCAAACAATCTGTTTTCTGAAACACACAGCCCTAGCTATCTGTTCTTCTCCCAGCAAAAAGAGTATCTGAGAAACTCTCTCCTGGCAGAACACACCCACTAAACTTTACTGACAAGTCCCTTGCTCTGCTCATTCTCATTTGCATGCCTCCCCACCCCAAAATCCACGGATGTAACACGCAATGCCCGTGGACTACCGCCATGTCCGCAGACATATCGTAACATGGACAGTCCTTCTACCATTTCCATTTCACTTTCTGTGCCATTCCCTCATTGGATATAGCTAAGCAGTCACACGACCATCCACCAATCACATCCAAGACCTATGCATCTAACTGCATCATCATAGATCAGAACTTTGAATGTACTGTTAATCTCTCTGAGTACAAGTGTCATATCATTGGAAAGCACCTTCTACAAGAAATACTGTACAAATCTGCAAAATTTCTACATGCAGCTGCATGCATAGCCATATGCATGAACACAAACTACAGGTATGCATATTTTCTGTATAGTACATGAACAATTCTTATAGATTCATATAAACAAATTAACTGACTTTTAGCTTGTATAACCTATAAAATAAACTTACTGTCATTTTTCCCATCTCCTATAATCAACTGTCACTTCCAAACCTATCTGCTATTTAATTTCTTTTTACACACACATTTGCAAAGCATGTTAAACTAACATATTTAAAGTACAATATAAAGAGTTAACATACTCAAACAAAATAGCATGCACACACTATGTTCGAATATCAAACAACAATACTTGTACAAAAACATAATAATCAATGTCTAAATTAAAATCAGTGCTATATACAAACAACATTACTAATTTGTTTACTTTACAATTGCAGTGAAGACCACTCTCCTGAAAATAAGCTGCAGAATTTGAAGTACAAACAACAACTAAGAAGAAACCTGCTCATTCCAGAAAAAAGTAAGTTAAATACCACCATAATATTTGTACTATTACTCAAATACACTGTAAGGTTAATTCATGCTATTTCTGCGCCTAATAATTGAGATTGTGCACCATTCTGTCCACAAATACCCATTTGTTAAACAGAGATTTATAGGCAGAATGGCGCACAAATTCCCATTTTTCGGCGCACAAATGACCCAACTCAGCCCCTAGAATTTTGATATTATAGAACAAACAACTGTTTTAATTGTATACCATTACATTTACTATTTGTACTTCTCCCCACCACTAGCTTACTTTCTACTGTCATCTGAACCCCAGTTTAGTAGCAGATAAATGCAAGAATACCCATCCCAACTAGTTGTAGTTGCCCAATGCACAATCACACACCATAACATACATCTTTATCATCATACTCAGACACTCATATACACAGCACACATACATTGCAGAACACCCCAACCCATACCTTCTTTATTTTTTTCAACCGACCCTAAAGAATGCCTACCAAAAATCAAGTCCATAGAAAGCAACGCAGAAGTAGAGCAAATGAAAATAGAAGTGCCCAAAATAAGCATCCATCTCTAGCAGAATTTGTAAAAAAAGTTCAAACAAAACAGCTAATACAGTCATTTAGCGAAACAAAACAAACTTCAAGTACAGAAACTTTGCCTCCTCTATCAAAATGTAAAACGAAACAGAAAACAATTAACACAAATTCAGCTACCACTACTGATAAAACTGCTCTTATAATTCTTGATATAGTGCCAAGTAAGCATACCAAAAAAAGTATTTTAGCAAAAATGTTCCGTCACAGAGTCCTTCAAAATCTTATAAAAACAGGAGAAAAATCAGGCACAACCCTTAAAACCTATCGTAGGAAATTAATCTTAGAAGCTGTGATTGACAGTGCAATCCTACTCAAAAGAAAGTTATTTATTTTAGTGTTAAACAAACTGAAACCACTAACAAAACTAATGACTAAATTACAAAAAAGACTGCTCAATAAACGAAATGTCAACAGAAATAACTTCTTAAATATCTGTGGAGGTGAGTGGAGTCACACTACAAGCACAGAACCATATTTTAATGAAGAAGCAAACAAACAAAAGCAAACATATACAATTGCCATACATAACAGTGGATGAGGTTATGAAAAAGTTAATAATACCATAATGGAACAAAAAATACTGCTTACAAAAATATCCCCAGAAAACTTAGAATTACCTCTCCATTCAACTGAATCAGAACGTCTAGAATACAAATGGCCATGCACGTCAATGTGTAACATTCCCAAAAAATCTTTCAAGTCTTTACGCCAATTCCTCAATCAATATGTGAAAGGCAAAGGCAAAATCAAAATTAAACTACTGCAAAGTATGGATACCTGTCCAGTGCGCAAGTACACAGGACTACAAGGACATTCATTGGCCTGCATTACAGGACCTACTTGCAAAACCACCTTCCATGATATCAAAACGATATTAACACATCATTCAACTATAAGAAATCTAGTTTATAAACTGTACTATGCTAAAAGTCCTGCTTTAGCACTAGCCAATTTAAATAACTTTCTTCTACATGGTACAGCAAAAGACCTACTAGAAGAAATCGACTATATCCCAAAAATATATTTTGGAAGTGAAACCCACTTACAGAATGAAATAGCTGTAAACCAAATTAGTAACAATTCTACACATAGCAACCTTTTACTACACACATACAAAAAAGAAATACTAACATTTAAAAGTACATCAGCTGAAGTACCAAACCATGTGTGTGTATGTTGCTGCAGAACATTTTATAAAAGTAACACAAAAACTGTAGACCTATCATACAAAATAGAAGACAATGAAGATTCTAAATGGTTTGAATTAGCTCTCTACCTTATAGCAGAAAACAAATACGAAATAACTGACCCCGTAATACTTTGTACTTACTGCACTACAAAACTTGACAACAACCAAACTCCTTTGTGCTATCACAAATAATTTGGAATTATATCCACTACCAAAACCCCTTCAACAACTTAATTTATATGAGAGCATCATAATTCAAACAGTGCACCAATTTCAAGCAATAATACGCCTTAAACCAAAAACTGCAAAATTACCTCCCTCTGAATTAGTGAAAGGTATTTGGGGAAAAGTAGTGTATTTACCATTAGATCTAAAACGAAATGTGCACACTCTAGGAGTGCAACGTCCAATGGAGCAATCTTTAATTATCTTAGTAAATGGTGTACCTACAAAAGACAAAAACATTTGGCAACAACTGGTAGATTTACATAAAGTTAGACAAGCCTTGCAATATCTAAAAGACAATAATGAATACTACAAAGAAATTAATATTGAAGAGACACAAGAAGCTGGTCAATTTGAGCTCCTAGATCCTGCTACAATATCCAATACTTTAGACCATTATACAATTCACCCATTGCACTCTAATGACATCGTAGAAGATGCACTAGAAACATACCAAATGCGTCAAACAAAAGGATCACCAATCAGCATATGGGAAAAAAGTCTAGAAGCACCTGCTTTTACTCTACTTTTTCCTACTGGCAAAGGAGGAAGGTACGATGATCGACCTATTCAAATAACAGCATCAGAATACCGCTTGTTACAGATGTATTCTGAAGATCCCAGATTTAGACATATTCCACCTACTCTTTGAAAGTGAACTAGCAACTTTATGTTACGGAGTTGCACACACATTAAATTCAGGATCCCACTTTCAAAATATGTCAGCTACACAATTATTACAAAAAGTACAACAAAAAGATGAGGTTTTACAATCAAGTATTACAAATCTATTAGCAAACATGTGTGGTACTAAAGAGTACTGGTTTCGACGTCATGGATATGTACATTGTATGATAAGAAACCTTGGCCCACCCACTTGTTTTATTATATTAAGTTGTGCAGAATATGCATGGGAAGATTTACATGATTTCCTACGCATATCAAACAAAAACAAAACAAACATAGATATACTAACACCTGGAGAACTTTGTTCTCTAGATCCTGTTAAAGATATTTTCACCATCGCTTCATTGCTATGCTACACTTTATTTGCAATAAAACTGTTCCTCCCCTCAGAGTAGTGCAACACTTCTTTTGGAGAAAAGAATACCAAGCCAGAAGAGCACCACATTCCACATGCTTTTATGGATTAAAGATGCTCCTAAATATGGTCAAGACAATGATGCCAATGTGTTACAGTTTATTGAAAAATATGTCACTTGTGAAATTCCATCAGAAGCAACAAATAGTGATCTTCATGTACAAATTTTACAATTTCAAAGACAAAAAATGTTGCAAATATTGTCGTCGTAAATACAAAAACAAAGGGAAATACCACACCAAATGCCGCTTTGGTTTCCCTAGATCGGTTACAAAAACAGGTCAAGTAAACAACTTCATGTCTTCAGTTAGACTTAGTGTTAAAGGTAAATCACCTAAAAATACATATTACATAAAAAAAACAGACAAAGAAAAATATATCAATGATTACAATGCAATCATTGCCCACTTATGGAATGCAAACATAGATGTGCAGTACATTGCAGACAATTCCACTGCAGTTGCACGATATGTTACAGCATACTTAACCAAAGCCGAAAAAAACAGAGCTCCAAGACCTCTGGAACAGCTTGGGCATAAAAGTGCAGTCCCATAGCGAATGTGGCTCCTATGAAGCAGCAGATCGTTTAACTGGTACTGCTTTGTATGGAAAATCTGAAAATATAGTATGGCTAAGTCTTGGTCCTGCTAAATCCAGAAAAAGAGTTCTAAAATCATATGATGATATAGAAACAATAGCCAAACATGATCCCAACAGCCAAGACATTTTAAAAAACAATTTACTGGACACATACTACCCAAACAGAAGTACCACTTTGGAAACCATGTGTCTATACCACATAGCTCAAAACTTCACATACAAAAATAACATAAAACCTGATGAAAAAAAAGGTAAATACAGAGTGTCAAATTGTGAAGGCAGCTTAGTAAAACTCACCAAACCAAATTTAATTAATCATATCAAATTGTCATTAAAGACTCCTCAACATAAAGAACTATATTACATGTCCCTGCTACAACTCTTTAAACCATGGAGAAAAGAAGAAGAAATACTAGATAACAATGACTTCTATGAAGACGCTTTCAAAGCAAATAAAAGCACTATAACCGATGTACACTTTACACATTACAAAACGATGTTGCACAATGAACAGCAACTCGATGACAGGCCCAACTAGATAAGGACACTCTTGACAGTAGTCAACCTTCTGTAACAGGAAGCCAAGAACCACTGGGAGAGCCAGTAATAACAAATGAGGCAGAATTAGCTATGATGGAAGTAGAAAACACCAAGTGTTAATATGAAGATAAAGAAGACTTAACTATACTACAATCAACACTAAACAATGAACAATGTAGCATTTTTCATGAAGTAACAAAAGAAATTGCACATGGTGTACAACATGAAAACAAAGAATGCACCTGCCAAAATTACAAACCTATACTACTGTACATCAGTGGTGAAGCTGGTTCTGGCAAAAACATTCTTAATGAAAATCATCAGTAAATTCCTTCAACAATTGACAAACAACAATCTGTCAGCTGTTTTCACTGCCCCCACAGGTTTAGCTGCCTACAACATAGGTGGTGTCACTTTACACCGATTACTACTCCTGCCAATAGAACACCAAAACAAATTAGACAATTACAAACTTTCTACAGAAGCTGCAATGGAACTACGCAGAGTATTAAAACAAATGAAAACGCTACTAATCGATGAAGTGAGCATGGTCTCCAACCTAGTGTTGGCTTTGATTCACCTCAGATTACAAGAAGTACTCAAAACAAACTACGAAGAGCTCTTTGGAGGAAAACACATTATTGTTTTCGGAGATCTTCTTCAATTGACACCAGTGAAAGGTGAGCCTATTATTAAAACCTTAGGACACAAACTCTGCCGTAAAACTGTTGGCAGCATAGGACATGTCAACCTTTGGCAACATTTCCAATACAGAGAATTAACAGAAAACATGCTGCAATCTGCAGGCCTCACTTATGCCAACATCTTAAAAAGTATTAGAGTTGGTATATTATCTCAAGAAGCATAAGCAATATTGAAAGCCCAGCACATTTATGCACGTTATGGCGATAATGCATGTGCTATGGGTGTTATGGAACAATTAGCCCACAAAAATGTCAATTGTATGGTCTTAATGCCAACTCTTGCAAGCTGTTTCAAATTCAATTAAACAATGTTAAAAAAAGAAATGCAACCAATAACTGACAAACTAGACATACATGGTATGACACTACCCATGTATGAAAAGCCACAACATGACGAAAGAGCTTAGAAAATTCAATCTCCAACACAGCTGGATTGGAAAAAAATATTTAAATTATCCTTAAATTGCAGAGTAATGCTTAAACGTAACCTTGACGTGGATCAAGGACTAGTTAATGGAGCACTGGCTACAGTTGTTAGCTTTCAAACATACCCATGTGACAACAACATTCAGTTTGTCAATTTTCTCTTCGAAAAACTTTCAAAAGTGAAAAGGATAGGACGCTCAACAGCTCGATTCCTTCTCTTCAAAGACATGTATGTACATAGAGAACAATTTTCTCTAACTCTTGCATAGCAGTCACTATTCATAAATCACAAGGTCTTACCCTACACAAAGCATTGATAGACATTGGCAACACAATCTTTAAAGAAGGCATGAGCTACGTAGCACTATCACGGTTACGTACAGTTGACCGTCTATTTTTAATCAACTTTGATGCAAGTAAAGTAAATGCTGATATTCCTTGCATTCTAGAATACAATAGACTTCGCTCACTCTACACCCCCATCTAAAAACATATTCTGTTCCACAAAAAGTAAAATATTCTAAAAGAAAACTAAATCAAACTGAAATGCAACAGGATGTAACTGCAAACCCTCCGAAGAGAATTAAAAAAAAAACGAATACTTCATCAAGTATCACAAACAAAAAAGAAACTATTAGGGAAAGTAAACCAGGTACTTCTTCAAAAAAGGAAGACAAACTAAAAAAAAACGCTCAGATACAGAACTACCTGGTCCATTTAAACTTTCAAATGTAATTGCTGTAAGTTGCTACACAAATGTAGCAATGAATATTCTATTTCAATTACCACCAATTGTTGACAACATTTACTTACACAGTACAGACCAATTGTGTTTGCAAATTTTAGTACTTCATAGAAATGCACAAACAATCCTGACAACACGTATAGTGTTTATGGAATAAGACAAGAATTGGACTACTGTGCTGGAATGGTGAAATTCACTATAAACTCACAGGAAGATCCCCAAGAATTTCATTTCTAATGTACTTACTACAAGTACTGGAAAACAAAAACATACCTATAAATGAAGTCTTCCAGATTTCATACATGTGGAAACATATGTGCATTCCCTGCAACAATGTGACCCAAGAACAAATCCCCAATGAGCGCTTGATGTAGGTATCAATACCTAATTGTGAATCCGTTGCATTTCAGCAACTTGTACAAAATGCAAACCATGGTAGATTATGTACTACCTGCAATTTGGATAATCGCTCCTCCTTATTAATACAAACACATAGTAAATACGTAATACTAATGATTCTACGTTACAATGCAGATGGTATCAAAAACAACTGCAAGCTGACTGGATTCACACATTGTCGAGTATCACTTGGTAAGAAAACCTTCACAACAATAGGTATAATCTACCACACAGGAAACACAACCAATGCAGGTCACTATACTGCATATATATAAAAAAAATGTGGATGGTTCGAATGTAATGATAGTACTATTACTCTAAAGCAGAGATTACCTGCAAATCTTACAAACGCTTATTTAATCTTCTTAAAACCAAAATTAATTAACTCGACTGTACTTAAACAGTAACAAAACTTCTATTAAAAAACTATAAACTGTTAAAATATGCTAACAGCTATCTAACTGCCCCAAGATTCTACAACAACTAAACAGATAAATGAATACCACTAAATTATATCATAAAATAGACAGTTAGAATATGCCAACTGGTATCTAACTGCCTGAAGATTTTAAAATAACCAAACAGATAAATCAATATCACTTCATTGTAAAAATAGATAGACAGTTAGAATATGCCAACAGGTATCTAACTGGCCCAAGATTCTACAACAACTAAACAGATAAATGAATATCACTAAATTATATAAAAAAATAAACAGTTAGAATACGCCAACTGGTATCTAACTACCGCAAGATTTTCAATAACCAAACAGATAAATCAATACTACTACATTATAACAAAAAATAGACAGTTTAAATACGCCACTGGTATCTAACTACACCAAGATTTTACAATATCCAAACAGATAAATCAATACCACTTCATTATAACAAAAAATAGACAGTTACAATATGTCAACAGATATCTAACTGCTCCAAAAATCTGCAACAAGCCACCATATAGAAAATTAGCTTGGAACAACAAGTGAACACTGAAAACAAACAAACAAATAGACTGTAGCATAACAAAAAAAGTTTTTTTTTAATCCAACATGGATTTTTTTTTCCCACAGACCCAGTGATTTTAGCAACAAACACAGAAACTGAGCAAATTGCACAGTACACTGGTTTGTAATCTACTAAATATAAAGGGCAAAAAAAAATGTTGATTATTCCATGTTATAAGTCATTACAAAATACCAATACTAACATGATCTTTTCTTTTATCACAGAAATTAACAAGGAATACATGTACTCCAGTTACTAAACCAAACAGTAGGTATATTACAATAAGTATAACCATCGCAGCAAACCACACCCATAGTGATTTATAACGTCACTATTTATAAATTTGGTCTTGAGCATGCACCCAAGACTCTAGGCCCTGGCCACAACCACTGCAGCATACCTCACCCATAATAGCTTATAACTTTGGTGCTTATAAATTTGATCTCATCTATGCACCCAAGACTGGATAAGCCACTATGGGTGTGCTATGCTGCGGTGTTTGTGGCCAGGGCATAGAGTCTTGGGTGCATGGCCATACAGCCATGCTCCCAAGACTCTATGCCCTGGCCACAACCACCACAGCATAGCACACCCATAGAGTCAAACATTTTAACTATCCCATATGGGCACTTTTAATGTCCGCAAAGTGTTCTTAGAACAGTTTCAATTTGCCAGTGAAATGTACCGACAGGCATAGCGTCCTCGGGACACACATATTTCATTTATTTATGAACATCCCAGGACACTTGATGTGTTCTTAGAACAGTTCCAACTTGCCTACGAACAGTACGGACAGGTATAGCGTTCTCAAGACACCCCATTTTGTGTATTTCCGAACATCCCTGGACACATGTTCTTAGAACAATTTCATCTTGCCTACGTACAATACAGACAGCATCCTGAGGACACACCCATTTCATTTATTTACGAACATTTTAGGACACTGCAACCACCGCAGCATACCACACCCATAATAGCTTATAACTTTGGTGCTTATAAATTTGATCTTGTCCATGCACCCAAGACTGGATAAGCCACTATGGGTGTGCTATGCTGCGGTGTTTGTGGCCAGGGCATAGAGTATTGGGTGCATGCCCATACGGCCATGCTCCAAAGACTCTATACCCTGGCCACAACCACCACAGCATATCACACCCATAGAGTCAAACATTTTAACTATGCCATATGGGCACTTTTAATGTCCACGGACATGACGAGTGTTCTTAGAAGTTTCAACTTGCCTGCGAACAGTACGGGCAGGTATAGCGTCCTCATGACACCCCCATCTTGTTTATTTACAAACATCCCAGGACACATGTTCTTAAAACAATTTCAACTTGCCTACGGACAATATGGACAGCATCCTCAGGACACACCCATTTCATTTATTTACGAACATTTAAGGACACCGCATGTGTTCTTAGGACACAATTCAGACAGTTCTAGCGTCCTCAGAACACCTCCATTTTGTTTATTTACGAACATCCCTGGACACTTGATGTGTTCTTGGAACAATTTCAACTTGCCTACGAACAGTACGGACAGGTATAGCGTACTCAGGACACCCCCATTTTGTTTATTTACGAACATCCCAGGACACATATTCTTAGAACAATTTCAACTTCCCTACGAACAATACGGACAGCGTCCTCAACACACCCCCATTTCGTTTATTCACGAACATTTCAGGACATTATTTATATTCTTAGAACAGTTTCAACTTGCCTGCGAACAATATGGACAGTCATATTATCCTCAGGACACACCCATTTCCTTTATTTATGAACATTTCAGGACACTGTGTGCATTCTTAGAACAGTTTCAGCTTGCTTGTGAACAATTCAGACAGTTCTAGCATCCTCAGAACACCCCCATTTTGTTTATTTATGAACATCCCACTTCACTTGATGTGTTCTTAGAACAGTTTCAACTTCCCTATGAACCATATGGACAGCCTTAGTGTCCTCAGAACACCCTATTTCCTTTATTTATGAACATTTAAGAACACCCGTATTGTCCACGGTTAGAACAAACACAACAGGGGTGTCTGCCACCTAAATAAATACAACATTTAACCCATCTCTTACTCCCCCACCCTCCCCAAACTGTCTTACAGACCAAAACACTTAACTAAATAGTATTTTTCCACCAAGTTTCACCGCGCTGTCCGCGGACGTCCGCGAATACAAGATGGCAGGCGTTTTCAAAAATCTGACGCACTTCACGCTTTTCATCGTCCAATCAGCGAACACCTTGCATGTCCGTGGACATGACGCAAGCCGATTGGCCAATCAGGATGCTGTCCGCAGAGCGAACAGGGAAGTGTGTCCGCCAACTGAACATAGATATCACAAATTTTTGTGACCTACTTTTTGATCATTTTTTAAAAAGTACTGGAAGGATTTTCACCAAATTTTCAAAAGCACGCTTTCGGGACCAAGCCGCTGCTCCTGATCCAAATCTGGTGAAAATCCGTCCACCGGTTTGGCCTGTAGGCATGAGCAAAGTTTTTTCCCCATTCAGTCTATGGGGAAAAAAGAAATTTTGGGACCCCCCTATAACTTTGCCCCCCTGGACCAAACCTCACCAAACAGAGTGACCCATATACTTTTTTTTGCAAAGTTTGGTGAGGATACGTCCAGGGGGAGCAGAGTTATATAAGCCACCCACAAAGGGCTCTTCCTAGGGAAACAGCAACTTAACCATAACTACACAGCCACTTTCGTTGCTGTGTAATATATATATATTCAGTGAAAAAACTTTGTTAAAGGGACGTTATGGTTAAGTTGCGCTACTAAAAACCTATGAAATTCAGTGAGAAAACTTTGTTAGGGTTCCAAGTAAAACCGAAAAACCCCTGAAATTCCCCAGTTATGGTAAGCTAAACAACCATAACTCGCGCCACCACCGTTCACTGCTAAGACTAACACCCATGACATCAAAGATGACATCACAAATGTCATTGATGACATCACTGATGACATCACATGTGTATGTACTTTCATGAAATATGTGTACAAGAGATTCTTATTATAATGTTGCAAAAAAAGTGTCAAGGATTATTGCAATAAATATCATACCCTAATTAGTGCACTGAACGATGCATTGTTATAAATAGCATTCTATTATGGGGTTCTATCTAGTATACTAAGCTACTCATGCAGAAACATAGCATTGTGTGCAGCGTACAAGATGAAGGTATAATATTCGTAATGTTAATATGTTGAATAATGAAATGATAAGTGTTTTCTTAATACATTTTTGTGTACTGTGAAATATGTAATAAGTAGCTAATAAAACCCATGTATTACATAATTGCATTACTATAGACAAAACACAAAGAGACAAGAACACATACCAATATGGGTATATACAGGGAAAGTGAAGTTAGCAAAAAAACACAAGTAGTAGCAGAAACAATTCATAACCTAACTGATTATTTTCATGCAAATAAATGATTGCTCTGTTTCAAAGATACCATTTAACCTATGTATATGTATCACTTGATGTGATTGGACCCTAAGGAAAGAAGTGTGAGTACAATGTATACAAATATGACCATATACAGGGAAAGTACAGCCATAAAAAAACAACAAAACTATCAGAAAGTGCTGATAAGTCTATTGATTATCTTTATTCACAAAAAGGATTGCTGTCTTTCAAGCTTGTGTCTTCCCCTATGTATATGTTTCATATGTTGTCACTGGACTCTAAGGGAATTACTGTAAGAACCTACTTGAAGGATACCTCTACAAATAAAATAAAATGTTTTGATTCTGTTACTGAATAAAATCATGTGGCCTAGATATGTCAGCAAAAGAAAAAAGAGTGAGCCAGACATGTGATCTCATCAGTGATGTCATCAATTACATTTGTGAGGTCATCTTTGATGTCGTGGGTGCTAGTCTTAGCAGTGCACGGTGGTGGCGCGAGTTATGGTTGCTTAGCTTACCATAACTGGCGAATTTCAGGGGTTTTTCGGTTTTACTTGGAACCATAACGTCCCTTTAACAAAGTTTTTTCACTGAATTTCATAGGTTTTTAGTAGCGCAATTTAACCATAACGTCCCTTTAACAAAGTTTTTTCACTGAATTTCACAACTTAACAATAATAACTTTGACTTTATGTACATGTAATATGGAACATACTGAACCCCTTCTACTGAATTTGATGTCCGCAAACTTTTTTGATGTCCGTGGACATGTTCGGACAACAGTACCACTATCTAAAAACTCTGGAAGGGTATGTTTAATTGTTATATCATAACATAGTAACATTTGAAAAACTCACAAAGTAGCACACATACATATTATATGTAGTAATACATAAGAAATGTAACCCATATATGTAACACACTAACCATTCATTTAAATAAAATATGTTCTAAAATGGAATATACCAAAAGAAGATAAATTGGCTTCCAACAAAATTACCTCAAGACACTCCACAACTAAGAGCAAGACCAGACCTACAGAGTACTCACAACATATCTTACCTGAAATAGTAAGTGTACTTAATTTTACTGATATATTTATAAACCTTCTGTATTAGATAAAAAAAAATATTATCTCACAGAAATGTCTAGTACTCTGGAATGGCTAGAGGAGCATTTCCCACATGAGGAAATGTCAGAAGATAGTGAAACTAATGGTACACACTTTACAATATAAACCATTTAATTATTATTATTATTTTATATACATTTAACATATATATTTTTTTGTACAGAGCATACCAAAATAGAAAATACCACTGAAGAAACTGTTACGGATAACCTCTCTTGACAGCATAAAAAAAATGGATATATTGTTGACCAATTTTAATAATTTGAAAACTTTTGTTGAGGAGCATTTTAAAACAAAAACCTCATACCATTGTCCCACATGTACTTGTCCCCCCTCGCCATATCTCAGTCAATTATCCCCAAACCCTCTCCATAACCCAAAACGTTTTGATGAGACTTTCATCCCTTCTTCACCTGATACCAATCATGTTGAAACCCCTAAATCTCATGTTTTTGTTTCTGTTTCTCCCTCACCTTCTCTGTCATGAATTGTTAATATATGTTAAATAAAGTTACATTTTTATATTGTGTTGTAATTAGTTTCAGTTTAAAAAAAAAAACAATTTAGGTGTCCGTAGACAGCGCGGTTGTTCTGAAATGTTTGTAAATAAATGAAAATGGAGGTGTCCTGAAGAACACTATACTTGTCCGTACTGTTCGCTAGCAAGTTGAAACTGTTCTAGAACACACGCGGTGTCCTGAAATGTTCGTAAATAAACAAAAATGGAGGTGTCCTGAAGAACACTATACCTGTCCGTAGTGTTCGCTAGCAAGTTGAAACTGTTCTAAGAACACAAGTGGTGTCCTGAAATGTTTGTAAATAAACGAAAATGGAGGTGTCATGAAGAACACTATACCTGTCCGTACTGTTCGCTAGCAAGTTGAAACTGTTCTAGAACACACGCTGTCTCCTGAAATGTTGGTAAAGAAACGAAAATGGAAGTGTCCTGAAGAACACTATACCTGTCCGTACTGTTCGCTAGCAAGTTGAAACTGTTCTAGAACACACGCAATGTCCTGAAATGTTCGTAAATAAATTAAATGGGGGTGTCCTGAAGAACACCATACCTGTCCGTATTGTTCGCTAGCAAGTTGAAACTGTTCTAAGAACACAAGTGGTGTCCTGAAATGTTCGTAAATAAACGAAAATGGAGGTGTCCTGAAGAACACTCTACCTGTCCATAATGTTCGCTACCAAGTTGAAACTGTTCTAAGAACACAAGCGGTGTCCTGAAATGTTCGTAAATAAATGAAAATGGAGGTGTCCTGAAGAACAGTATACCTGTCCGTACTGTTTGCTAGCAAGTTGAAACAGTTCTAAGAACACACGCAGTGTTGTGAAATGTTTGTAAATAAATGAAAATGGAGGTGTCCAGAGGACGCTATGTCTGTCTGTATTGTTCGCAAAGAAGTTAAACTGTTCTAAGAACAAACGGTTGTTCGTAACTGTTTGTTTGACGTGTGACGCACTTTTAATTACTTCAGGACCCGAACAGTGTCCGTAGAACATCAACGCGCATGCGCAAACCAATGTCCATGCATTTGGTGTCCTGCGGACAGCCGCTTCCTTCGCGAACATGTTCGCAAAACGATCATGTGACCACGCCCATGCTGATCGCGTGTTCTGAATGCGGACACTGTTCGTGTCCCCGAACAATTTAAAAGTACATTTTCAAGTAATCCACAATATTTCTCAATAAAAACTCACCATGGCACAAGTCCCACATACTAATCCTGAGTTTCTACATACTTTTTGAAAGTTTTTGAACCTTTTTTTGTGTTCGATCTGTCCACGCGCAGCGTGCATGTCCGCGAACAAGCACCCCTATAAAAGACCACGCCTTTGAGCTTATTCTCATTGTGTTTCTGGCTATTCTTCAGAGCACAGCTTTTTTTCCTGCAACTTGCAGATTACACCATCTTTGCACCTGCTTCAGCACCACCCCCAACCCCTCCACCACCACCACCTCCCCAAGGGCCTGAAGAGGGGAACAGGAGTGAGGATGCAGAGGAGGAAGAAGAGGATGATGAGAATGAGGTAGTGGAAATCCCAACTACCCGCACTCGGCGTGAGTCTTGGGTGTGGCGGTTATTTACCATTCATGGGGATGTTCCTAAGGCTTGTGCAAACCGAGTCACCTGCAATGAGTGCAAAATGGTACTCAGTCGTGGGAGGCATGGTTCGTACAGCTTTGGGACCACTACCATGAAGCAACACCTAAGGTCATTTCACTCTGGGGCCATTCGCAAGGTTGTACCTTGCGAGGAGTGTAGTAGGTTGATTTCCTCTACTTCATCCTCTGTTTCTGATCCTGCCACCACAAGGAACACCTCTGTGGGACAGCGTCTTCCTCAAGCTGCCTCACAGGCCATACATAATGCTGATGACCCTTACCTTTTGAGGGTCATAGTTGTGTGTATGTACTGCAACACAGTACTCTGCAGGGGGGAGCGACTTCGTGGTGCTTTTGAGACTATCATTTCAGAGCACGAGAAGACCTGCTCACTACCCAAATAAAACCCACTCTACATCTTCCTCTCTCATCTCGCCCTTTCTTATCCCTGTGGCTGGTGCCCCCCCTTTACCCTCCTTTCCCCTCCTCTCCTAGTGTGTCGTGTATAAAAAACAAAAAAAATATATAAAATAACAAAAATCAAAAAAGAATAAGGCTCTTTCCAGAGCCGCCTTTTAAAGTTAAAAAATAGAAGTGAAAATAAATGAAGCAGAGCCGTTTGTATCAACACCTACTTCAAAATGGATGCTGTCATTCTAAAAAAGGTTGCAATGCATTTTGTATGTTTCTTTCTGATTGCCAGCATAAGTTGGATGTACTCCATCTCTGCGAAAAATGTATGTACTACGAAACATAATATTTTCATTGTGAAAAGAGGACATGCCAAAATCTCTTAGAAAGGCGCAAACAGCCTTATTGACATTGCGCCTTGCTTTCTCCATTTTATGGACCAAATGAAGAAGAACAAAGCCACATTTGTCTCTGCGCAAACCGTGAAAAAACATGTCCATGACCTTCCCAAGTCCTTCTTTCATTGCAAATTGCAAAGAAATTCCAGACACATGTCCTAAACTGTTCCCTCCACAATGAATTATAATTATATCTGGATGTTGCTCTGTCTCCAAAGTAGCACATAGAGGTAACAAGTTCACTTACTCCATGCCAGTGTTCTTCCACATGTGGGAATCCAAGATCTAGAGCTACTCCACAGGTTTCTGCATGCACCTTCAACCAATGTATCCACGAATCTCCCAAAATCCAAACAATCTGTTTTCTTAAACACACAGCCATAGCTATCTGTTGTTCTCTCAGCAAAAAGAGTATCTGAGAAACTCCCTCCTGGCACAACACACCCACTAAACTTTCCTGACCAATCCCTTTCAGTGCTCATTCTCATTTGCATGACTTCTGAACCCAAAAATCCCCGGATGTAACACCCGATGTCCGCGAACTAAAGCCAGGTCTGCGGACATATCATAACATGACCAGCCCTTCTACCATTTCCAGTTCACTCTCTGTGCCATTCCCTCATTGGATGTAGCTAAGACGTCACATGACCATCCACCAATCTCATTCAAGACCTCTACATCTAACTGCATCATCATAGATCAGCACTGCAAATGTACTGTGAATCTCTCCGAGTACAAGTGTCATATCATTGGCAAGCACCATCTACAAGAAATACTATACAAGTCTTCAAGATTTCTACTTGCAGCTCCATGCATATACATATGCATGAACACAAACTACAGCTATGCATATTTTCTGTACAGTACATGAACACATTTTCTAACTGACTTTTAGCTTGTATAATCTGTCAAATTAATCTGTCTTTTTTTCAATCTCCTAAAATCAACTGTCACTTACAAATCTTTATACTATTTAATTTCTTTATACAAACACACACTCAAATCATGTTAAACTAACATTTTTGAAATGAAATATATAGACTACATATAGTCAAACAAAATTGCATGCACATTCTATGTTCGAATCTCAAACAATAATACTTGTACAATTACATATGTTTTTTATTTCTTTATTTTTTTAATTACTTACATTTATATAGGACAAGCAGCCCATGACATTGAGGCACTATTACTTGGAAGAGCTTAGTTACAGGAATAATGGTATTCAGTGGTACATTATGAATTTCACAAGACATAGTAAAGATATTTTGTTTGCTACAGTTAGTCATTGCAATACAATTTGTTCATTAAGAACATATCATATGTATTCAACTGGTGTGACGAATCTTATGTAAATAAGATAGTTTTAATGGTTTTGAGGAAGGCTCTGAGGATTTCAATTAAAAAAATCAATGTCTAAATTAAAAACAGTGCTACATACAAACAAAATTACTAATTTGTTTCTTTTACAATTGCAGTGAAGACCATTCTCCTGAAAAGAAGCAACCAAATGTGAAGTACAAAGAACAACTAAGAAGTAACCTGTTCATTTTAGAAAAGAAGTAAGTAGAATATCACCATAATATTTGTATTATTACTCAAACACACTGTAAGGTTACTGCATGCTATTTCTGTGCCTACAAATAGAGATTATGCACCATTCTGTCCAAAAATCCCCATGTCTTAAACAGCGATTTACAGCCAGAATGGCCCACAAATTCCTATTTTTCGACACACAAATTATCCAACTCAACCACTAGAATTTAGATGTTATAGAACAAACAACTTTTTTAATTTTATAGCATTAGATATACTATTTATACTTCTCCAAACCACTAGCTTACTTTTTTCTGTCATCTGAACCCCAGTTTAGTAACACATTAATTCAAGAATACCGATCCCTACTAGTTTTAGTTCCCAATGCACAATCACACACCATTACATACATCTTTATCATCTTACTCAAACACTCATGCACACAGCACACATACATTGCAGAACACCCCAACCCATACCTTCTTTATTTTTTTCAACAGACCCTAAAGAATGCCCACTAAAGCCGTAGAAAGCAACGCAGAAGTAGAGCAAATGAAAATAAAAGTGTCCAACATAAGCATCCATCTGTAGCACAATTAGTAAAAAAAGATCAAACAAAACAGCTAATACAGTCATTTAGTGAAAACAAAAGAAGTTTCAAGTACAAAAACTTTGCCTCCTCTATCAAAATGTAAACCAAACCAAAACACAATTAGTAGAAAATCAGCTATCACTACAGATAAAACTGCTTCTTTAAATCTTGATATAGTTCAAAGTAAGCATACCAAGAAAAGAATTTTAGCCAAAATGTTCCGTCACAAAGTCCTTCAAAATCTTATAAAAACGGTACAGAAACTAGGTTCAACGCTTAAAACCTATCGTAGGAAATTAATCTTAGAAGCGTTGATAGACAGTGCAATTCTATTTATTTTAGTGTTAAACAAAATGAAACCAGTAACAAAACTAATAACTAAATTACAAAAAAGACTTCTCAATAAACGAAATGTCAACAGAAAGAACTTCTTAAGTATCTGCGGAGGTGAATGGAGTCACACTACGAGCACAGAACCATACTTTAATGAAGAAGCGTACAAACAAAAGCAAACAAATACAATTGCCATAGATAGCAGTGGTCGAGGTTATGAAAAAGTTAATAATACCATAATGGAACAAGAAGTACTCCTTACAAAAATATGGCCTGAAAACCTAGAATTACCCCTCCATTCAACTAAATCAGAACGTATAGTGTACAAATGTCCATGCACGTCAATGTGTAACATTCCCAAACAATTTTTCAAGTTTTTACGCCAATTCCTCAATCAATATATGAAAAGCAAAGACAAAATCAAAATTAAACTACTGCAAAATATGGATACCTGTCCAGTACGCAAGTACACAGGACTACAAGGACATTCATTGGCCTACATTACAGGACCTGCTTGCAAAACCACCTTCCATGATATCAAAAGGATATCAACACATTATTCAACTATAAGAAATCTAGTTTATAAACTGTACTATGCTAAAAGTCCTGCTTTAGCACTAGACAATTTAAATAACATTCTTCTACATGGTACAGCAAAAGACCTACTAGAAGAAATCGACTATATCCAGAAAAAATATTTTGGAAGTGAAACCCACTTACAGAATGAAATAGCTGTAAACCAAATTAGTAACAATTCTACACATGGCAACCTTTTACTACACACATACAAAAAAGAAATATTAACATGTAAAAGTACATCAGCTGAAGTACCAAACCATGTGTGTGTATGTTGCCGCAGAGCTTTTTATAAAAGTAACACAAAAACTGTAGACCTATCATACAAAATAGAAGACAATGAAGATTCTAAATATCCACTACCAAAACCCCTTCAACAACTTAATTTATATGAGAGCATCATAATTCAAACAGTGCACCCATTTCAAGCAATAATACGCCTTTAACCAGAAACTGCAAAATTACCTCCCTCTGAATTAGTGAAAGGTATTCGTGGAAAAGTAGTGTATTTACCATTAGATCTAAAAGAAAATGTGCACACTCTAGGAGTGCAACGTCCAATGCAACAATCTTTAATTATCTTGGTAAATGGAGTACCTACAAAAGACAAAAAAATTTGGCAACAGCTGGTAGATTGACATAAAGTTAGAGAAGCCTTGCAATATCTTAAAGAGAATAATGAATATTTCAAAGAAATTAATATTGAGGAAAACTTGAAGGATATGACTGAAATAATTCAAGAGACACAAGAAGCTGGTCAATTTGAGCTCCTACATCCTGCTACAATATAAAACACTTTAGACATTTATACAATTCATCCATTGCACTCTAATGGCACCATAAAAGATGGACTGGAAACGTACCAAATGCGTCAAACAAAAGGATCACCAATCAGCATATGGTAAAAGAGTATAGAAGCACGTACTTTTCCTCAACTCTTTCCTACTGGCAAAGGAGGAAGGTACGATGATAGATCTATTCAAATATCAGCATCAGAATACTGCTCATTACGGATGTATTCTGAAGATCCCAGATATAGACAAAATGTGGAATACATATTCCAACTACTCTTTGAAAGTGAACTAGCAACTTTATGTTACGGAGTTGCACACATATTAAAATCAGGATCACACTTTTAAAATATGACAGCTACACGATTATTACAAAAAGTGCAACAAAAAGATGAGGTTTTACAATCAAATATTACAAATCTATTAGCAAATATGCGTGATACTAAAGAGTACTAGTTTCGACGTCACGGAGATGTACGTTGTATGATCAGAAACCTTGGACCACCCACTTGGTTTGTTACATTAAGTTGTACAGAATATGGGTGGGAAGATTTACATGATTTCCTACGCATATCAAACAAAAACAAAACAAACATAGATATACTAACACCTGGAGAACTTTGTTCTCTGGATCCTGTTAATGTTTCAAGATATTTTCATTGTTATGCTACATTTTATTTGTAATAAAATTGTTCCTCCCCTTGGAGAAGTGCAACACTTCTTTTGGAGAAAAGAATACCAAGCCAGAGGAGCACCACATATCCACATGCTTTTATGGATTAAGGATGCTCCTAAATTTGGTCAAGACAGTGATGCCACTGTTTTACAGTTTATTGAAAAATATGTCACTTGTGAAATTCCATCGTAATCCAAAAATAGTGATCTTCATACACAAATTTTACAATTTCAAAGACACAAATGTGGCAAATATTGTCGTCGCAAATACAAAAACAAAAGGAAATACTGCACCAAATGCCGATTTGGTTTCCCTAGACCAGTTAAAATACAGGTCAAGTGAACAACCTCATGTCTTCAGTTAGACATAGGGCCTCATTACACGGTATGCGGTAACCATGCCACTATTAGGGCCATGGTTACCGCCAGTATTTTACCGTGTCCGCCTTGGTGGTTGGCGGAATTACTGGCCTACTCCAATGTGAGCAGGGCCGGTAATTCCCCATTCACCAAGGCACTTCCCCATTCCCATTTTTGCCCCCATAGGGATCAATGGGAATGGGGAGGGAGTTAATTACGGTACCGCAAATTGGTAAAACCAGCCGTTGAGGTCAGGTCCGGCAAAGGGACCTCGTAGTAAGGCGGTAAGGGTTTACCAGTATCGGTGCCCTTACCGGTACTGGTAAAACCTTACCTCATACCGTGTAATGAGGCCCATAGTGTTAAAGGTAAGTCACCTAAAAATACATATTACATAAAAAGAAAAGAAGAAAAATATATCAATGATTACAATGCAATCATTGCCCACTTATGGAATGCAAACATAGATGTGCAGTACATTGCAGACAATTCTACTGCAGTTGCACAATATGTCACAGCATAGTTAACCAAAGCAGAAAAGACAGAGCTGCAAAACCTCTGGAATGACCTGTCATCAGATAAAAAAGTGTCTCAAAAATAATACAGCTTGGGCATAAAAATGCTGTCCCATAGAGAATGTGGATCCTATGAAGCAGCTGATTGTTTAACTGGTACTGCACTGTATGGTAAATCTGAAAATATAGTATGGCTAAGTCTTGGTCCAGCTAAATCTAGAAAAAGAGTTCTAAAATCGTACGAAGATATAGAAACAATAGCCAAACATGATCCCAAAAGCCAAGACATTTTAAAAAACAATGTATTGGACATACTACCCAAACAGGAGTACCACTTTGGAAACCATGTGTCTATACCACATAGCCCAAAACTACACATACAAAAATAATATAAAACCTGATGAGAAACAGTAAATACAGAGTGACAAACTGTGAAGGCAGCTTAGTAAAACTCACCAAACCAAATTTAATTAATCATATCAAATTGTCATTAAAGACTCCTCAACATAAAGCAGTATATTAAATGTCCCTGCCACAACTCTTTAAACCATGGAGAAAAGAAGAAGAAATACTAGATAACTATGACTCATATGAAGATGCTTTCAAAGCAAATGAAAGCACTATAACTGATGTAAACTTTACACAGTACAAAACAATGTTGCACAATGAACAGCAACACGAAGAAGAACTCCAGGCCCAACTAGATAAGGACACTCCTGACAGTAGTCAACCTTCTGTAACAGGAAGCCAATAACCACTGGGAGAGCCACTAATAACAAATGAGGCAGAATTAGCTATGATAGAAGTAGAAAACACCACGTGTCAGTATGAAGATAAAGAAGATTTAACTACACTACAATCAAAACTAAACAATGCGCAACGTAGCATTTTTCAAGAAGTAACAAAAGTAATTGCACATGGTGTACAACATGAAAACAAAGAATGCACCTGCCAAAATTACAAACCTATACTATTGTACATCAGTGGTGAAGCTGGTTCTGGCAAAACATTCCTAATCAAAATCATCAGTAAGTTCCTCCAACAATTGACAAACAACAAACTGTCAGCTGTTGTCACTGCCCCCACAGGTTTAGCTGCCTACAATATAGGTGGTGTCACTTTACACCGATTACTACTCCTGCCAGTAGAACACCAAAACAAATTAGACTATTACAAACTTTCTACAGAAGCTGCAATGGAACTACGCAGAGTATTGAAACAAATGAAAATGCTTCTAATAGATGAAGTGAGCATGGTGTCCAACCTAATGTTGGCTTTGATTCACCTCAGATTACAAGAAGTACTCAAAACAAATTATCAAGAGCTCTTTGCAGGAAGCACATTATTGTTTTTCGGAGATCTTCTTCAATTGACACCAGTAAAAGGTGAGCCTATTTTTAAAACATTAGGACACAAACTCTGCCGTAAAACTGTTGGCAGCATTGGAAATGTCAACCTTTGGCAACATTTCCAATACAGAGAATTAACAGAAAACATGCAGCAATCTGCAGATCTCACTTATGCCAACATCTTAAAAAGTATTGGAGTTGGTATACTTTCTAAAGAAGAAGAAGCAATATTGAAAACCCAGCACATTCAGGCACATTATGGTGATAATGCATGTGCTACAGATGTTATGGAACAATTAGCCCACAAAAATGTCAATTGTATGGCCTCAATGCCAACTCTTACAAGCTGTTTCAAATTCAATGAAATAATGTTAAGTAAAGAAATGCAACCAATAATGGAAATAAGCGCCACAGACAAACTAGATGTACATGGTATGACACTGCCCATGTGTGACCAAGCCACAACAAGACTAAATAGTTTAGAAAAATCAATCTCAAACACAGCAGGCTTGGAAAAGATATTAAAAATATCCTTAAATTGCAGAGTAATGCGTAAACGTAACTTTGACGTGGACCAAGGAGTAGTTATTGGAGCACTGGGTACAGTTGTTGGCTTTCAAACATACCCATGTGACAATAAAATTCAGTTTGTCAATATTCTCTTTGACAAACTTTCAGAAGTAAAAAGGATAGGACACTCAACAGCTCGATTCCTTCTCTTCAAAGACATGTATGTATGCAGAAAACAATTTTCTCTAACTCTTGCATACGCAGCCACCATAAATCACAAGGTCTTAACCTAGACAAAGCAATGATAGACAGTGGTAACACAGTCTTTAAAGAAGGCATGAGCTTTGTAGCACTATCACGCTTACGTACACTTGACGGTCTATTTCTAATCAACTTTGATGCAAGTAAAGTAAACACTGATATTCCTTGCATTTTAGAATACAATAGACTTCGCTCACTATACACCCCCCCATCTAAACACATATTCTGTACCACAAAAAGTAAAACGTAAAGAAAACTGAATCAAACAGAAATGCAACAGGATGTCACTGCAAATCCTCCAAAGAGAGTAAAAGAAACTAAAACTTCATCAAGTACCACAAACATAAAAGAACCTATTAGGGAAAGTAAACCAGGTACTTCATCAAAGAAGGAAGACAAACAAAAAAAAAATCAATCAGATACAGAACTACCTGGTCCATTTAAACTCTCAAATATAGTTGGAGTAAGTTGCTACACAAATGTAGCAATGAATATTCTATTTCAATTGCCACTAATTGTTGACAACATTTACTTACACAGTACAGACCAATTGTGTTTGCAAATGTTAGTACTTCACAGAAATGTATCAAACAATCCTGATAACACGTATAGTGTTTATGGAATAAGACAACAATTGAACTACTGTGCTGGAATGGTTAAATTCACTATAAGCTCACAGGAAGATCCAAAAGAATTTCTAATGTACTTACTACAAGTACTGGAAAATAAAAACATACCTATAAATGAAATCTTCCAGATTTCATACATGTGGAAACATACATGCACTCTCTGCAACAATGTGACACAAGAAGAAATCCCCAATGAACGCTTCATATACATATATCAATACCTAATTGTGAATCCATTCCATTTCAGCAACTTGTACATAATGGAAAACCATGGTAGATTATGTACTACCTGCAATTCGGATAATCGCTCCACGTTAGTAATACAAACACAAAGTAAATACGTAATACTAATGATTCTACGTTACAATGTAGATGGTACCAAAAACAACTGCAAGCTGACTGGATTCACACATGGCCAAATATCACTTGGTAATAAAACCTTCACAACAATAGGTATAATCTACCATGCAGGAGCCACAACCAATTCAGGGCACTACACTGCATATATAAAAAAGAAATGTGGATGGTTTGAATGTAATTATAGTACCATTACTCTAAAGCAGAGATTACCAGCAAATCTTACAAATGCTTATTTAATGTTCTTAAAACCAAAATTTGATAACTAAACTGTACTTAAACCTTAAGTAAATTTATAGTAAAAAAATATAAACTGTTAGAATATTCCAAAAGCTATCTAACCGCCCAAAGATTCTACAACAACTAATCAGATAAATCAATACCACTAAATTAGAACAAAAAATAGACTAGAATACACCAATTGGTATCGAACTGTCACAAAATTTAACAATATCAAAACAGATAAATCAATTCCACTAAAATATATCAAAAGATAGACAGTTAGAATATGCCTACTGCTATGTACAATACAATCCAAACAAATAAATAATGTGTTACTGCTCCAAAAAACTGCAACAAGCCAATGTATAAAGCATTAGCCAGAAACAACAAGTGAACACTGAAAACAAACAAACCACGAGTGTTCTTAGATCACATTCAACTTGCCATCGAACAATACTGACAGCGTCCTCAGGACACCCCCATTTTGTTTATTTACGAACATTTCAGGACACCACGAGTGTTCTTAGAACACATTCAACTTGCCAGAGAACAATACAGACAGCGTCCTCAGGACACCCCCATTTTGTTTATTTACAAATATTTCAGAACACCGCAAGTGTTCTAAGAACACATGCAACTTCCCATTGAACAATACGGACAGCGTCCTCAGGACACCCCCATTTTGTTCATTTGTGAACATTTCAGGACACCACGACTGTTCTTAGAACACATTCAACTTCCCAACAAACAATACGGACAGCGTCCTCAAGACACCCCCATTTTGTTTATTTACGAACATTTCAGGACACCACGGGTGTTCTTAGAACACATTCAACTTCCCATCGAACAATACAGACAGCGTCCTCAGGACACCCCCATTTTGTTTATTTACAAACATTTCAGGACACCACAAGTGTTCTTAGAACACATTCAACTTACCACAGAACAATACGGACAGCGTCCTCAGAATACCCCCATTTTGTTTTTTTACGAACATTTCAGGACACCACAAGTGTTCTTAGTACACATTCAATTTACCAGAGAACAATACGGACAGCGTCCTCAGGACACCCCCATTTTGTTTATTTACGAATATTTCAGGACACCGCAACTGTTCTTAGAACAGTTTCAGCTTGCTTGCGAACAAAACAGACACATATTGCGTCCTCAGAACACCCCCCCATTTAGTTTATTTAGAACATTTAAGAAGAGCCATGTTGTATGCAGACAAATCAAACACAACAAGAGCATCAAACACATACAAAAACACAACATTATCCTATCTCATACTCTCCCACCCTCCCCAAACACTCTTACACACCAACACACTCTACTAAATACACATTTTAAACCAAGTTTCACCGCGCTGTCCGCGAATCCAAGATGGCGGGTGCTACCGAAAATCTGACGCACTTCACACTCCACGCCATCCAATCAGCGAACACGTCGCATGTCCGCGGAAATCACGCAAGCTGATTGGCCAATCAGGACACTGTCCGTGGAGCGAACAGGGAAGTGTGTCCTCGGACCGAACACAGATATCACTAATTTTTTGTGACCTACTTTTCGGTCATTTTAAAAAAAGAACACTTTCGGGACCAAGCCGCTACTCCTGGTCCAAATTTGGTGAAAATCCGTCCAACGGTTTGAGCTGTAGGCGCAAGCAAAGTTCTTTCCCCATTCAGTATATGGGGAAAAAAAAGTTTTTGGACCCCCCTATAACTTTGCCCCCCCCTGGACGAATCCTCACCAAACTTTGCAAAATTCAAAGTGGGCCATATACTTTTTTTGCAAAGTTTGGTGCGGATTCGTCCAGGGAGAGCGAAGTTATGAGCCGCCCAAAAAGTGTTCTTCCTATGGAAACAGCAACTTAACCATAACTACATGGTTAATGTAAATGTTTTTTGTTCAAAATCCTAAATCTCTAAAAGTTCTTCTCCGATTGCTTTGAAATTTTGACACAACGTTGCATTCGAATAGGCACCTGTTTTTATATACCTACTATACATCGATGTCACACCTGTGACAGGTAAAAACATGCTTTTTCAGAAAAACAGCACCGTCTGTTGGACGTAAAAGCAGATTCAGATCTGCTTTGTTCTCAACAGAATGAACACAACAGGCTGAGAGTGGCTGAAAGACGTCAACGAGAAACAGCAGATCAGCGTCAAATACGACTCCGTGCTCAGCAATCATGCAATTACAATCGCCTTGCATTCCGGTACAATTCAGATGATGATTATAGTTTGAGCCGACATGTTCTCATCGGCCCCATGACTGAAGTGTGTCCTTATTGCAAGGCTCTGAAATTTAATGGAGAAATGAAAGGAATGTGTTGCACCACCAGCAAAGTTGAACTGCCTCAACTTGGAGAACCGCCAGAGCCATTAAAAACTTTGCTTGCCGGATATATCGTCGAATCAAAGCATTTCCTAACTAACATCATGAAATACAACTCATGCTTCCAAATGACGTTGTTCGGCGCAGAAATCGTAACAGCTCAATTCATGCCAACTTGCATTTGCAATCACCATCAACAAAGCTCAAGGCCATTCTTTTGAATTGTGCGGTTTAGATCTAGACACGGATTGCTTCTCAAAAGGACAAATATATTTTGTGTGTTCTACAATCGGCATATCTGCACAGACAATGGAACAACAAAAAATATTGTATACCCACAAGCATTGTGAAATTAAACATATTAGAAACGTGCATGTTTTCTTTTCTTTCTTTTCCATTTAACCAGACTGATCCACAGCAACGTGTGGCCGTTGACAGCTAATATGTATATATTCACTGAAAATACTTTGTTAAAGGGACATTATGGTTAAGATGCACTAATAAAAACCTATAAAATTCTATGAAGAACTTTGATAAAGGGAGGTTATGGTTACAAGTAAAACCAAAAAAACACAGAAAGTCTCAAGTTATGGTAAGCTAAGCAACCATATCTCGCGCCACCACTGTGCACTGCTAAGATTAATACCCAGGACATAAAGATGATATCACAAATGTCAATGGTGATATCACTGATGACATCACATGTGAAATTAATTTTGATGAAAAGTCCCTACAAGGGGACGTGTTTATAATGTTGGTAACAAGATGTCAGGGGTGATAGAGAGACCTACCATGAACTACTACCATGAACTACTTAGTCTTCCTCCACCTCATCTTTCTCAACCAATACTGTAACCCCACAGCTTACTTCTGTGGGACACAAAATCCAACCAGCTACCGTGCAAGCAAAAAAAGAGGTTGTTGATCCATATATTTCGAAGACAACAGTCCTCTGTATTTACTGCAACACACCACTGTTTCGAAGTGCTTTTGAAGCTGTAATCAAGGAACATGAGTAACACTGCCCCTACCTTAGAAGTGACACATGCGCAACATCTTCCCATGTCCAACAGTCCCTGTCCAACTGCCCCTCCATATTAGTGCTTAGTTCCTTAACCCTCATTTCTCTCCCCACTTTGAGTTCTAACCTCTCCAGCAAAAAAATAAAAACACATTAGGAAACATCAAAAGAGAAGTTCCTTTAGGAACCACCTTTCACAGTTAAAAAAAAACATGTTTTCAGTAAAGTAGATGGAGTCAATAAGATTTCTAACATTTCTATTAGCATTTTGTGTTATGCTGATGGGAAAAATGTGGCGTTCATTCCCCATTATCTGGCGGATAATGATCCGGCAGCCCAAACTATCGACCTATCGAAAAAAACTTTGCTAGAGGGACGTTATGGTTACAAGTAAAACCGAAAAAACTCAGAAATACACCAGTTATGGTAAGCTAAGCAACCACAACCCTAAGCCCTGTGGACAGGGCTCTAGATTGGTCCGGGGGGCTGCTTGATGTCCACAGACACCAAACGCGGCCACTGATTGACTGGTGGAAAGTGTGATATGCGTCATATTTTTCCGAAAATGCCTTCCATGTTCTATTCGTGGATAGCCGCAGCTCTCCATGAATAGCACAGTGGGGAACAGGGCTGGGAAACATGTTTTGGGGCATCTGGTGTTGGGTGGGGAGTGAAAGGAAGATGATATGGGGCTATGTCTAGGCGGAAGAAGAGGGTACGGGTGGCAAGGCAGTCCGCAGACACCGCCGTAGTCCGCGGACATGGTTTTGGGCGGGCGGCTTATCTGGTGAATGCAGACAGGCTTCCATAGGGTAGGGGAGTGGAATGTAGATGATATGAGGATATTTGTAGAGGTTGAAAATAGGCCATGCACTCAAGAATCTAGGCCATGCAACCAAGAATTCACCCACAAGTAGTGTTTGGTGGGGAGTTGGAGAAACATGTTTGGGCATATTTGGTGACTGCACACAGGCTTCTTACATTAGGGACGTGGTGTCTGGATGATATGGTGATTTTGCCATTGGTGAAAAGGGCAAATTGTTGTGTGTTGGTTGTGGCCAGTGGCCAGATGCTTGGGTGCCTGGCCGTATTATGCTGTGGTGGTTGTGACCAGACCCTAGACTCTTGGGTGCATGGCCGGAGGCTGTAGGCCTATTCTACTAATATGTGTACAGAAACAGACTTTGGCCATTTGAAAGAAGCATTATAATGATATGTGTATAGTCATTATACATACTGTATAGGCAGTGTACACTTTTTGAAACACAGTGACCCAACACCATTGAAGTGGAAATTGTACTTTTCTTTGGGGTATCTTTGCGGGCAAAGATTGTATTTGTTGCACATGGTAATGCAGGAGACATCTTTGCTTCTTTCTCTGTGAAAAAAAAGCATAATATGTTAGGTAATGTACTGTAAAATGTTGCAATGCAAACAATGTCACATATTCATGTACTCTGTCGACCCTCATAATTAGTACATTGCAAGTACTATGCGTCAAAGAACATTACTGTGCATTTTGCACAGTTGCTGTGTTTAGTTGCATAATCAATGGGTCTGTAGGAAAGAAAATCCATGCAGGATTAAAAAAAAAAAAACGACTACATTTATTTGACGTTACGTGTCACACTATATTTGTTTGGTGTGCAGTACTTACAATAATGTTTAAGGTGCAGGAATATGTGGTTTTGCTGTTACAAGCACTGTTGCAGTAAGAGGAATTGAAATGATGTATGTGTTGTGCTTTTTGAAAGTGGTGGTGGTATGGTTGTAGTTAGATACCAGTTGCCGTATTCTAACTGTTTATCATTTTGCAATTTTTAAGACTATCCTTTGATGCAGTTTGTTTCCTGTTGGCGCATTCTGAGTACTTTACTATTGAACACAAATATTGTAGTACTGTGTGTGCAGTTAGATACCAGTTGGCATATTCTAACTATTGCTAGTTTTAGAGTTTAAAAGGGTATGTTTTGAAGCAATTTCATCCCTGAAGGTGGATTTTAGCAGTTTCACTATTGGAAGTAATATTGCACTACAATGGGTATAGTCAGATACCAATTGGCGTATTCTGACAGTTGATAGTTTAAGAGTCTTTATGGATATGTTTTGAAGCACTTCCATTCTTGCTGGTGGATTTTAACTTTCCTAGTATTGGAAGGTAATATTGGAGTATTATGGGTGCAGTTTGCATATTCTAACTGTGCACAGTTTTACAGTTTGCGGGGTATGTTTTGAAGCAGTTTCTTTCCTGTTGGTGAATTTCAAGTCTTTCACTTTTGGAAAGTAATATTGCAGTATTATGGATGCAGTTCGATACCAGTTGGCAAATTCATTGCAGTGGTATCAGCACAGTTAGACAACAGTTGGCATATTCTAACAGTTGATAGTTTTACAGCTTAGTGACTAAAGTTTGTAGACCCTCATAAGCAGTGCATTTTAAGGACTATGGGTGAAACAATATTAGTGCCTGTTTTGCACAGTTGTTCCTAAGTGCATAATCATTGGGTCATTGGGGAAAAAACTGTATACCATTAGCAGAAATGTACAACATGCACATTTTTGCCATATTGACTCTGTTCTCCATTTCACAAACATAATCGCAGTGCTATGGATGTGCTCACATACCAGTTAGTGTATGCTAAGTTTTTATTTGTTTACAGTTTTTAAGGGTAATTTTCTTTAGCACTTACATACCTGTTGGGGTCTATCGTGCAGTAACTTATGCTAGTTTTACATGTCAGTGAGTACATTTAGGTTTAAGGAACATTAAGTAGGCATTGGTTAGATTAGCTGATAATCTATGTTTTAGAGTTATGGAAGTATCATTGCATTCAACCAACCACATTTGTTTTAATGTATGCAGTATAGTGACCTGCACGGGTTGTGGCACCCATGTGGTAGATTATGCCTACTGTTGTGAAGGTTTTCTTGCCAAGCGATACGTGCACGCGCGTGAAGCTTGCAGTTATTTTTGGTACCATCTGCGGTGTATCTTAAAAGCATTACTATTACATATTGGCTATGTGAGTTTATGTGTAAGGTGGAATGATTGTCTGAAATGCAAACAATACATAATATGCCATGATTTGCATTTTGCACCAGCTTCTGAAATTGAACGGATTCACAATTAGGTATAGATACATTCACAAACCGTTCATTAGGGACTTGCTCCTGCGCAACATGGTTGCAGAGAGTGATGTAGGTTTTCACGTATATGAAATATGGAACATTTCATTTATTGGTATATTTTGGGTTTCTAGCACTTGCAGTAAATAAATTAGAAATTCTTGTGGATCTTCCTGTGTGTGTATGGTGAATCCTACCATTACTGCGCAATAGTCCAATTCCTGCCTTATTCCTGAGACACTGTAAGTGTTGTCAGGATTGTTTGTTGTATTTCTATGAAGGAGGAGCATTTGCAAACACAACTGGTCTCCGGCCTTCAAGTAAATGTTTTCCACAATTGGTGGCAATTGTAATATAACATTGATTGCTGCAATTGCATAGCAATTTACACTAGTTATGTTGGAAAATGTCTGTGTCATTTTCTGGACCTGCACTTGTTTTTTTTAGAAGATATATTTCCCTTTGTTTGTGCTGTTGGATGTACACTTGCGTTTGCACTTGTTTTGTTGTTGTGCTACTTGATGGAGTATCAGCCACTTTCACTTTCTTTGGTGGTAAGGTTGGGAGTACTTTTATAAGTTCTGTTTGCATTACTTTTCTTTTAACAAGTTTTCCTTTTTGAGGAACAGGGTACATATCGAGATGGGGTGTGTAGAGTGCACGTAGTCTTTTATACTTGTTATGCTTGAACTAAAATGGCGCTGGTGTGCAGTGCATTCTGGGAGCGCTCGAGCCATGATGGATAGTTACTTCATGCCGCAGTGAAAAGCTGCACACATTTTGCCGAATGTTAGATTCACGGTGCTGAGGAAAACATGCTTTCCAAACCTGCTATGCGGTCAAGGACATTTCTGCTGGGAAAGATAACTTTGTTATGGTTTGTTATGAGCGTATTTTTTAGAGGAGGGAGGCACTCTGCTCCTTGAGGGTGGCTGTCGATTGACCCAGCTGGCAACCAACGGCTGCTCAAATGCGCAAGTGCCATTTCCAGAAGGTTCGAGAATCGCCACCCCTTTTCGGAGTGTGCATATATGCGGGGCCCCAGGGGTGGTCAGGTGAGACTTCAGCCAGAGGATGACGCTTACGTCCGGCATTCCTGTGAGCTGTGGTGCTCTCGGCCTGGCTGTTCCCGGAGTCTTCCAGCCACTTCTGGGCGAGATGAGGAATCCAGTTACGCTCACGGTGATGTATTTCCTTTTGAATTATTTGCTTCTTCTGTGATTTATGTCTATATTACTTCTGTGAGTTATTTTTATGTTATTACTGGTTGGTTTTAAACTTTGAATAAATATCTGTATAAGTGCTGATTATCTTCTGAGAGTGTGTGGTTGCGAGTTATTGCGTCTTTCTGCGTTCAAAGTATTGGCTCTATAATTGCATTGGTGATTTAGGAGTTTCCGTGCACTTTGGGGAGAGCAATACATTTTTGGCGTCACAAACAGGATACTTGTGATGAGTTGTTCCGAGTATTCAAGAATCTGTTTGAACGTAGATAGGATTCGGTTATCTTGCAGGTGAAAGTAAGTGAGTAGTGAAGTTGTTGAGTAGTGAAGTTTTTTCCTTTGCCGGTGTGGGAGTGATTGCAGTGTGGAGAGAAAAAATATATAGATATAAGGAGGTTTTGTTTTGTTTGTGATGATGAGTAGTTTGTTCAGGAAAAAGAGCGTTACCGCTGGCGGTGACTGTTCTGATGTTGTTATTCCAGGCTGGACTAAGAGTCCATATGATAAGTTGGTCCAGGCGTGGGCATGTGGTGCAGGGCTAAGTGAAACATGGGATCAAGGATTGGGAGATGCTGATCCGTCTGATGTAATGGCATGCTTGCAACAAGTTCCAGTGGAATGTGGCAGAGAACGTGGGCATTAGGTAGGCGAGGTTGGGTTCTTTTGCATGCTTATAGGAAAATACATCAAATGAAGGTGGAAATGAAAAATGAGGTTTTGCGTTTAGAAAGAGAGCTGGCTGCAGAAAGGCAGACTGCGTTAATGCAGCAGATTCAAATGAAACTGTTTAAAGATAAGGCAGACACATATCAGGCTGTGGCCGAGAGGGCAGCAGTCAGAGTAGCCCGGTATAAGTATAGGAAAAGACGGGGAGGGGTGAACAAAACAAAGGTGGCAGCTGTAATCGTTACCGCTGGTGTGGACTGGGATCCGGATAAGTGGGATGGTGATATTTTTGACTCAACCAGTCTAGAAAGTAGTTCCGCAAATGAGTCTGACCCCAAAATGGAAGTGAAACAGAAAACAGTGGCGGCTAAGCCCGTTAGAAGACGGCGAGCCGGACCCCACCCCGCAGAATCCTGCTGGCAGAATGGTGGATTTAACCATGCTGGAGGATTACACACAGGAGAAGGTTGGGGAAATTATTACCTGTTTGAGGCAAAAATCAGGGGAAGCTTTATTGACATGGATGGTGAGATTGCTAGATGGGGGTGCTGCAGGGTTGTTGGTAGATTCTATGGATTCACCGCGTTTTTTACCCCTTTCAATTGACACCAATGTACAGGAGGTCTTAAGGGCAGGACCATCCCCTGGCAGAAATGGTCAAGATACACAGGTGTCTTTGTTGCACCTGATAGCCCAAGCATGTAACCGTAAATACCCAATTACCAGAGATTGGCCTAGCGAAGAACCAAAGTAGTATACGTTGAGGGAGGCAATTCAAAAAGTCAGAGAGCATGCTATGAAAGAGGCTATTCACATAGATGCTCCTGATCACATGGGAGCCGTGCCGCTCTCAGTTTCAACTCGAAACATGGTGTTTCGAACCGCGCCACCCGCATACAAAAGTGTCATTATGGCTTTGCTTGTAGGTATGACGGGCAAAGCTACTGATGAGGTAGCAGATGTCATTCGGCAACTTGCAGATTTAGGGAAGTGGGATAAGAGCGATAACAAGCCACGGGAGAGAGAGGGGGTGTAGTGAGAGAAGAACCGAAGGTAGGCGGCAAGATAGCAGAGACTCGCAAGTGTCCCGAAAAGACATGTTTTTGGCTTTGTTAAAAGATGGTGTGCCACACGAAGAAATTGATGGCATTGAAACCAGAGTAATGTATGAATTACACAAAAAATGAGGACTTGCAGCCAAAGAGCGCTATAAACAGGTTAAGAAACAGGTAGTCACCACGCCACAGGGGGACACCTCACCTTCTGCTCCCCCTGCGGAAGAACAAGACGAAGGGTCTATGGGGACACTTTCCCCGTACCAGCCAACATACGCTGATTTGAGAAAGGTGTTGAGTGCGAGGTTAGAGGCGGAGTTGAGTCACACTCATTCGAAGTTTGACTAGGGCTTCGGCCAAGCTCCGGCAGCGTCTGCCCACATAAAAGTTGATAGGCGGCCTCATGTTGATGTTAAGATTTTTTGGGGGCCAGGAAATACACAAGGGGTCCGAGCATTGATAGACACCGGGGCGGAGGCCTCTTTGATTCATGGCAATCCAACACGATTTAAAGGCAAACAGTTTACTATTACAGGTCTAAGGGGAAAGGAGACCCCCACTGTACAAACGAAAGTGGAGATGAAAATAGGCAATTTGAATATGCAGAAATACCAAGTGTTGATTGTCCCGATACCTGAATATATAATTGGCTTTGACATTTTGGAAGGGTTAACCTTGGGACTTGGTGGTAAAACGTAACAAGTTTGGGGTGAGTGCATTGATCTGTACACCCATTACCATAGGCAAATTGAAGATGCCCCCAGTGCAAGTGCCAGTGGCAACCAATGAAACAATACTGCATTCCTGGGGGGCACAAGGACATTTCAGACACCATCAAAGAGTACGTGGAGGCGGGTGTGTTACGCCCTATTACCACCGCATGGAACAATCCTCTCTGGCCTATTAAAAAGGGAGATGGGTCGTGGAGGATGATGGTGGATTGCCGGGAGTTGAATAAACACACTCCTCCCTTAGTGCCCGCAGTCCCAGTTGCCATTACCTTGATTGAGAATGTCCAAAAGTTTGAGGGGACTTGCTATGTAGTGATCGATTTTGCCAATGCATTTTTCTCTGTGCCAATTGCTGAAGAGTGTCAAGAGCAGTTTGCATTTTCGTGGAGTGGACGTCAGTACACTTTCACGAGGCTACCTATGGGGTACATACATAGCCCGACTATCTGTCACCGGCTGGTGGCAGAGCACTTAGACAAGATACCGTGCAAACCTGACATACAAATTTCTCATTACATTGATGATATTTTGATTCAGGGCAAGGATGAGCACAGTGTGCAAAGTCAGCTAGATGTCATTATGGAAGGATTGAAGAAGGAAGGGTGGGAGATTAACCCGAGTAAAATTCAAGGTCCAGCTGAAACAGTGATATTCCTAGGGATTCAGTGGCATCATGGGCATCGAGAAATGGTGACAAAAGCCTGACAGAAAATACTTGAATTCACCACTCCAACGAACAAAAAGCAAGCTCAGCAGTTTATAGGGCTGTTTGGGTTTTGGAGACAGCACATTCCCCATTTAGGGCAAATATTGGCCCCCCCTTTACAAAGTGACACGAAAGAAATATGAGTTTCAGTGGGGGGAGGAGCAGCAGAAAGCCTTTGAGCTGGCGAAAGACACCGTGCAGCAGGTGCTTGATTTATGGCCATTGGAGGAAGGCGAAGTGGAATTAAATGTGTCTGTACAAGATAATTATGCTAACTGGAGTGTGTGGCAGAAACAAGACAGGAAACGTGTGCCATTCGGCTTTTGGAGTCGTAAGTTGCCCGATGCTGGTAACTCATACACTCCATTTGAGAAGCAATTGTTGGCATGTTATTGGGCCCTTGTTGATACCGAGCAAATGACGGTGGGCCATGATGTATTAATGAGACCAGAAATAGCAATCATGCAATGGATACTGAGCTCTCCTAAAACGCATAGAATAGGACATGCTTAAGAAGCCAGCATAATTAAATGGAAATGGTATATTCAAGACAGAGCCAAATCAGGGAAGGGTGGAGTTGCAAAATTACATGAGCAAGTAGCCAACATTCCACCCTCAGATTACATACCACCGGAAGTGCCTTAAAAAACGTGAGTCTCCCATGAAATGGGGAGTACCTTACAGCGATTTGACCGTGGAGCAAATAGAGCATGCTTGGTTTACCTTTTGTCTGCTCGATATGTGGGAATTGAGCGGTACTGGAAAGTAGTGTCGTATAATCCCAAGACAAAAAAGACGTTCAACGTCAGGGAAAGGGAAGAGCAGTCAATTTGCAGAGCTTTACGCAGTTTACCAAGCATTGAAACAAGAGACCCCTGGTCAATGTTATGTGTACACAGATTCATGGTCAGTGGCGAATGGATTGGCAGTGTGGTTGCCAACTTGGCAAAATAATGGGTGGAAGATTCATTCAAAAGAGTTGTGGGGAAAAGAACTGTGGCAAGATATTGCAGAAATGTTATCACAAAGTGAAGTCACTGTATATCATGTGGACGCACATTGTGCCACAGACTCATTAGAACGTTGGTTTAATTCTGTTGCAGACGAACACACCAAGATTTCATCTGTGAATGCAGAGGCTCAGGAAGACGATTTGGAGGGTTTGGCCAAATGGGCTCATCAGAAATGTGGGCACCTTGGAAAAAACGCTACTATCAGGTGGGCACAAGCTCGAGGAATCAGTCTTCCTTTAAAAGTAGTAAAAACAATCATTTTGCAATGTCCAGTGTGCCAACACCAACTGCATAGACCTATCCCTCTGATTGTTCGAGGTACATTGAGAAGAGGAAAATTACCAGGTCAAATTTGGCAGATTGATTATATCGGTCCCATGCCAATCAGTAGAGGTTGTCAGTATGCATGCACTATTGTGGATACATACTCAGGACATTTGATGGTTTTGCCATGCAAACGTGCAACACAACTGAACACCATCAGGTTGTTAGATCAGATCATACTACATTATGGAGTGCCTTTGCAGATTCAAAGTGACAATGGGTCACATTTCAAAGGCAAATTAATTCAGGAGTATTGTCAAGAAAAGAGCATTGAGTGGTTGTATCACGTACCGTATTACCCAGCTGCTTCAGTGTTAATTGAACAAATTAATGGGTTATTGAAAGAACAGTTGCGCAAATCTGGAGATGGCAATCTGGCAGGCTCGCGTGATCGTGTGTTTGATGCTGTGCAAGTATTAAACAATAGACCTGCGAATGAGCATGAAACTCCTTTAATGCGACTAATGACTCCTACTTTGCAGGTTCAACCCAATTCAGTCAGGGAAACACTATTGTACTGGGAAATTACTCTGGGTTCTTTAGCACCCTATCGAGCAACTCCAGAGTCAGCAGGGGTAGACTTGCATTCCCATGAAGAAATCAGACTAGACCCGAGAGGAATGGTGGTAATTGAAACAGGGATTGGAGTATAAATTCCCCCAGAGCATATGGGATGGATTGCCCCTAGATCTGGCCTAGCATTGAAGGGAGTTCAAGTGTTGGGAGGGGTAATTGATGCTGATTACCAAGGCGAGATTAAAGTCATCCTAATAAATAGTGGGGACCAATTGTTATCGATCCACAAGGGTGATCGAGTGGCCCAATTGATCATTATTCCTGTTAAGTTGTCCATGATTAAGAATGGGGAACCTCCTACAGTGTTAACTACCCATGGGGATTGCAGTTTTGGCTCTTCAGACAGTATGGTACCGGGTGCAAAGGTGTGGGTGGAAAAGCCAAGTGGCCCACCCGTGCCCGCAGATGTCATTGCATCAGGCAAAGATCAAGTAGTTTTAGTCATGGAGCCTGGTAGAAAGAAATGGAAATATGTGCCCGCAGACAAATGTTACCTGAGAGAGTGATGTACAACACTGATATCTCTTTTCTGGGTTTGCCTTGTAGATCCTGTGTCTGGCTGGTGTATTGTGGTACTAAATTGACTCCTTTTGGGAGAGTTAAACAGCCTGCTGCTACCAACGAAAAATGTCACATCTGTGCCAGTGATCAATGGGATACTGATAGTGATTAATAGTGTTGTCCAAAAGCAGCCTCATGCCGATGCAGAAAAGCCAGCCAGACCGAAGACATGGATTCGTGAAATGTGGCAAATACGTCAGGAGCAAGTGAAAACAACCTTGATGCCAGTCATGCGAGAAACATTTTCAGGACGGCGAAAACATTCTCCTATGATCACCCAGACGGAGAATATGTGGATATATCTGGCACAGCAGGTGCTCAACATATCGCACTTCTGTATTACTGATGTGCCATATGCTGAAGCTTTACTGACTACGTGTTTAGTAGCAGTGCCGACGCCTGTTCCGGTTTTAAAGCATATCTTCGTCGTCACACACAATGATTCTTTGGTTCAAGATTCGGATATTAGGCAATCTTTATCCGTTCATGAGTACTGTAGGTTTTGGCAAGAAACCGATCGCAAATGGAGAAATTTGACACGTTTTATTACTTATAATATAACCCAAGGTGATGTATGCTATTTCATGACATGCAATGCACAAGAAATTGGCAAATGCCAACAGATCGATTTAACCAAACAGCACAATCATACAAGGTTTGAGCAGCGACTGTGTTCGTGAGTGCCACGCACGTGCACCAGTGTAAATAATACTATGTCTTGTAATCATGCAGTGATAGCTGCCAGTCATTTCAATCATGTGAAACTTCCAACAGGATGGCTCTTTTCATGTGGCAACATCACATACACTTATATTCCAGCTAACATTTCCGGAGGTCCATGTGCTTTAACTCGATTAGGATTAATGATGTTTCCTTTGCACCCAGCGATAACTCGAGATAAAAGGTCAACTTTCGAATCTGTGGGTCTATCTCCTGATTGTGATTCACTTGTTATCAGAAGCTGAGGTTCTAGCATTAACCCTTTCATTAGTGGGAGTTTGGGGTTTAGCTGCTGGGGGTTACAAATCTTTGATGAAATGAGCATGTTTAGTAGTCAAACGCCTTAATCATACTTCTCAGGCATTAGAAGAATTACTCCTTGATAGTCAAGTTATTAGAAAAGCAACTTTACAGAACAGAGCTGCTGTTGATTATCTATTGCTAAAGCATAATTTAGGGTGCAACGCATTTGAAGGTATGTGATGTTTTAATCTAAGTGACCATTCACGATCCATTGAAAGTCATATTTGAGGTGTGAGGGATCTCATTTCTCAAGTGTCTCAAGATCGTACTGGGAATTGGTGTGATTGGTTATTCTCATGGATACCTGATATTGGGGGTACACTACGTTACACTTTTGCTTGCATTTGCATTATATTAGCTATCATAATAGCTTGTTGTTGTTGTATTCAATGTATTCCTAATTTAATTTACTGTTTCGTCGGGTTCAGAGACTGGCTCCTCTACCACTGGGCTATGAAAGATAAATATCCAAGGGTGGAATTGTTATGCTTGAACTAAAATGGCGCTGGTGCGCAGTGCATTCTGGGAGCGCTCAGAGCCATGATGGATATTTACTTCATGCCGTAGTGAAAAGCTGCACACATTTTGCCGAGTGTTAGATTAACGGTGCTGAGGAAAACATGCTTTCCAAATCTGCTATGCGGTCAAGGACATTTCTGCTGGGAAAGCTAACTTTGTTATGGTTTGTTATGAGCGTGTTTTTTAGAGGAGGGAGGCACTCTGCTCCTTGAGGGTGGCTGTCGATTGACCCAGCTGGCAACCAACGGCTGCTCATCAATGCATAAGTGCCATTTCCAGAAGGTTTGAGAATCGCCACCCCTTTTCGGAGTGTGCATATATGCGGGGCCCCGGGGGTGGTCAGGTGAGACTTCAGCCGGAGGAGGACGCTTACGTCTGGCATTCCTGTGAGCTGTGGTGCTCTCGGCCTGGCTGTTCCCAGAGTCTTCCAGCCGTTTCTGGGCGAGATGAGGAATCCAGTTACGCTCATGGTGATGTATTTCCTTTTGAATTCTTTGCTTCTCTTGTGATTTATGTCTATATTACTTCTGTGAGTTATGTTTATGTTATTACTGGTTGCTTTTAAACTTTGAATAAATAGCCCTATAAGTGCTGATTATCTTCTAAGAGTGTGTGGTTGCGAGTTATTGCGTATTTCTGCGTTCAAAGTATTGGCTCTATAATTGCATTGGTGATTTATGAGTTTCCGTGCACTTTGGGGAGAGCAATACAATACTACACGATGCAAGGAATGTCAGCCTTGACATTGTTTTCATCAAAATTGACTAGAAATAGTCCTTTGAGTGTACATAGACGTGACAGTGATACATAACTCATACCTTCCTTAAAGACTGTGCTGCCAATGTCAATCAATGCCTGACCTAGGGCTAGACCTTGCAATTTGTGAATAGTGACTGCATATGCAAGAGTCAGAGAGATCTGTTCTCTGCTTACATACATGTCTTTGAATAGAAGGAATCATGTTGTTGAGCATCCTATCCTTTTAACATCTGAAAGTTGATGTTGATAAACTGAATGTTGTTGTCCCATGGATATGTCTGGAAGCCAACAACTGTACCAAATGCTCCATTAACTAAACCTTGATCCACATTAAGGTTACGTTTTAGAATTACTCTACAGTTTAAACAAAAAGTTAACATTTTTTCCAAACCAGCTGTGTTGAAGATACATTTTTCTAAGCTTTTTAGTCGTGCTGTTGCTTGTTGACAAATAGGCAGTTTCATACTGTGCACTTCCATTTTGCCAGTGGAGTTAATTTGCACAATTGGATGCATTTCTTTTTTAAACATTGTCTCATTTAATTGTGTACAGCTTGCTAGGATTGGCATTAAGGACATACGTTTCACCTTTTTGTCTGCTAATTATTCCATGACATCAGCAGCAAACGTGTTATGGCCGTATCGTTCATGGATGAATCTAATATTTAAGATAGATTGTGAATCCTTACAAAAAAGACCAATCTGAATGCTTTTTAAAATGTTAGCATAGGTGAGGTTGGCAGACTGATGCATGTTTTGAGTTAGTTCTCTGTATTGGAATTGTTGACAGAGATTTACATTTCCTATGCTTCCAAGTGTGTTAAGGCACAGTTTGTGTTCTAAGGTTTTAAAAATAGGTTCACCTTTCACTGGTGATAATTGGAGGAGATCTCCAAAAACAATAACGTGTTTTCCTCTAAAGTGTTCTTCCTAATTCGTTTTAAGGACCTCTTGCAATCTGAAGTGAATCAAAGCCAACATTAGGTTGGAGATCATGCTCACCTCATCTATTAGGAGCATTTTCATTTGTTTCAGAATTCTCTGCAGCTCCATATCAGCATCTGTTGAAAGTTTGTAGTACTCTAATTTGTTTTGGTGTTCTACTGGAAGGAGCAGCAGTCGGTGTAAAGTAACACCACCTATATTCTATGAACTGAAACCTGTGGTGGCACTTATAACAGCAGAAAGCTTGTTGTTTGTTAATTTTTGGAAGAACTTGCTGATGATTTTTATTTAGAATGCTCTGCCTGAACCAGCTTCACCACTTACATATAAGAGTACATGTTTATAATTTTTAAAGCTACAAGTATTAGTTTCGTGCTGCACACCATGTTCAATTTCTTTAGTTTATTCCAAGAAAATGCTACGTTGCTCATCATTGAGTTGTGATTTCAGCAGAACGAGGTTTTCTTGAGATTCCTCATATTGACACATGTTGTTTTCTACTTCAGTCATGGCTAATTCTGCTTCATTTACTATGAGTGGTTCTCCAAGTGGTTCTTGGCTTCCTGTAACAGAAGGTTGATTGCCCTCAGGAGTGTCTTCATTTAGTTGTGCTTGAACTTCTTCCTCTCAATGGCACTCATTCAATGTCCAACATGTTTTTGTACTACTTGAAATGTATATTTGTTATACTGCTTTCATTTGCATTGAAAGCATGTTCATAGGAGTCAAATCTTCTTCGAATGGATTGTGTCCTCCAACTTATTCCACATCTTTGACATGTAATGTCCACAGACATGTACTTCAGAATTTTTTTCGGCAGAGGGCGTCTTGTGTCGCTGGCATCAAGTCGATGTCCCTCGAAGGTCTCTTTCGAGGGCGACGTCACTGGATGTTATAAATAGGATGCACGGTGCCCGTAGCCTCAGTTCAATTTTTTCTGCAAACGTGTTTGCTTCAGAGACTCGGCGTGCCTCGTGTATTCCTTGTGAATATGTCTTCTTCTTCAACCCCTCCAACTCTGCAGTCTGGCTTCAAGCCTTGTCGGGACTGCAAGTCTAAGAGGTCGATTACCAACTCTCATTGCATTTGTTTGTGGTGCCTGGGCAAGAGTCATGACACCAATGACTGTTCCAAATGTAAGTCGCTGACTGCTAAGACCTTGTGGGAGCGTAAGGGGCAGCTTCAGGTAGGTAGGGGTTCTAAACCCAGTAAGTCCCGTAAAACTTCTAAGGGGATGTCCTCCGCCAATTCGAGGGGTGACTCTCCATGTCAGAAAGAGTCCCGGGAATCTCGGTCCTGGAGTGGTTCCCGACATTCGTCTTTCTCGTCTCAGCATTTCAGGAAGTGCTATCACCTGTCGCTTTCCCAGTCCTCCTCGGAGGATGGAGCCACGAGGAAAGTGGCATGTCCAACTAAGTCCTCGACTCCGGAGGAATGGGCTGCGTTCAGGGAGTGATGCTTGCCATTTTTCAATCCCAGGGCACAGCTCCATCTGCGCCATTGGAAGAAGCCAGCAAGGAATGGTCTCGATCCGTGGCTTGCACGCATTTGGGCTCGGGTCCTTGGCACGACTCTCATCGGGAACCTTCGAGGTCCCGCTCAGACAAGGCTCAGGATGGTCACAAGAGACGTGCTTCCAGGTCTTGGTCCTCGTCCCCAGCGAGACTGAATACCTGGTAAGGGCTCGAGGTCGGCATCGACTCCGTCAGTACCGTGTCCGTCGGATGCGGCAGTCAAAGCTTTGCCTTTTCACCGGCCCTCGGCGCCATTGGCGCCGTTATCGACGTCAATGCCAAAGCCTTCGCCACTCTCAACGCTGAAGCCTTTGGCGCCCTCGATGCCTTTGGGGCCTTTAGACCGCAATTTACCGATGAAGATCCCTGCTACTGTGGATCCTCCAAGGAAGGCTACTTACCATCTATGAGGCCTGTTAAGGACTCCAGATCCTCTTCTGTCCTGGGACAGGACTTTTATCTCCCTCTGGATGACATCTATAAGTAGGAGGAGAGGGCAGACATTGATTTTGACCATGTCGAGCCCGATGGGGCTCCTGTCTTTTCTGGTGACAATCAATTGGAAGAGTTAAGGCAATCTCTACATGATGCCAGTGGCTTGGACACTTCTGCTGAGGTGGAATTTGGCACGCCTGAGCCTGGGGCTCATGCTGAGTCCTACAGGAGACTGATGGCTATGGTCACTGAATATCTTGGCTGGTACAATCCTCCTGAAGCTTTTGTTCAGGATGACTTAACGGATATTTTGGATCAAGGTCTGTCCTCTGACCCGGTGTTACCTTTTCATTTGACATTGCAGAAAAGGGTGGCGGCTGCTTGACAGACACCGGAATCTATCCTGGCAGTTAACAAATTGTTAACTAAAAACTACTGCCCTTCTCGTAGTGACCCAGCTACCTTTCATCTCACCCCACTCCCGAGAGTTTGGGGTTTCAGGTGGCTACAGCCACCTCTCAGGCCGGCGGCATACCCTAAAATCCCTCCTGATAGGGACGACAAACGCTTTGACGGTTGGGCATGCAAGGTGTTTTCTTTGGGGAGTATGGCATTGAAGTCAGCCAACTACACTTGCGCCATCTCAAGATTTTCACACACTCTGTGGAATTGTGTTTCTCTATCGGCTGAGCATATTCCAGAAGGGGAAGAATGGGATGGATTCCTTGCTCTCGTGCAGGATGGTAAGGCTGCCATGTGTGAATCCCTTCAGTCGGGTTTGGACATGGCTCACAGTGTTAGTCGGTCCATGGTTGCGAGCAACATCATACGCTGATTTGCGTGGTTGCAGAAGTCGGGTTTTGCTCTGGATGTGTAGGACTGTCTTTTGAGCATGCCCTTTGATGGGACAAATGTGTTTGACAGCAGAGCTGACAAGAGCCTTGAGAGGTTGCAGACCTCAAAAGCAGCTGCAAAATCTTTGAGCGCAGCTGTGCGTCAACCTCTGCCTTTTCGTCCTAGGGTACAGCAGTGGAGGAGAGGTTCTTTTAGTTACTACTCCTCCTTTGGTAGAACGAGAGGAGCTGCCAGTCAAAGGGGTGAACAATATATCACATAAGGGGGTAGCCGCCGAACAATAGTTGAAGCATACTCTTGGTTTTGTATCACATAATTTGAAAAGGGGATAATTGTGATGTTTACAGGAATCACCACTGGTCCATTCTTGTGTCAAAGTCTAAATGACCCCATGGAGTAGAGGCTACAGGCACATTAATTCGTACATGTAAACACAGTACTGACAAGAAAAACATTTAGTGGTGAAAATGTATTACATCAAGCTTATGGTATCGGGCCAACAACAATCAAGGTAGGGCATTTTGATACCTATAAGAACCAACAGATTGCATTAGAAGCATGTATCTTGAATGTGTTCTGCAACAGTGAATTTACATACGTACAAATTGTTCAGATGTACTTGTACTTCATCAAAAAGACACAGTAGTTGTAGATTGAAGGATGTAAAAGCAGAACAGGAGAAAAACAGCATAGAAATAAATCCATTAACAACAGTTTAGTAAAAGTGAAACATAATAGTGGACTGCAGTTAATCACAAGCAAATCTAGTGGGCACTAATTTGTAGTGCAGGTACAAATGTAAGGAAAAGGGGCTTGTGCTTGCAAAGTCGAGGCAAGTCCTGTACATTTAGACATTAGTCTATTCAGTATAGGTGAACAACCCTTGGTCTATGTCGGGAATGAAATATTCCCAAAGGTGTAACAGGGCCGAGCAGGATTGAAGCTGGACCCTAGGACATTTCGACTTCCAGAATTTGGTGCCTTCTTCCGGGCCAAAGGATTTTGTCTCCCTCAAGCTTGAGTCCAGAGGGAATGGAAGGGTAGTTCAATTGTGATTTATTCTGCTGGAGCCATGTTCAAACAGCAGAGGAGAAAAATGTGCCCGCAGGTCTGGGGTGCCGGGCTGGGAATGAATCCATGGGGTGGTACCACCTGAAAACCCTGTGTAGATAAGAGGATCCTTCGGGGAGTAGTGCTGTGCCGTGCGGGGGTCAGATGATTTGCATTAACCGGCACCAGCGGTGCAGAGAGAACTGTGTAGGTTGTATGAGCTCCCACATTGCCGGTGATGAAGGAGCAGCTGGAAAATATACCCCTTGCTGTGTGGACAGCCACAAGGTGCTCGAGTCGGAATGAAGCACAGGTAAGTGGACGCGAACACGTCAGAGGGGTGAGCATAAAAGTACCCTTGGTGGTCAGAGAAATAGGGGTGACAAAGCCGCTCAAGCAGCTGCCTCTTTGCCTTCAGGCACTGCCGCAGACACTCCAAAAAAGCATGAGGCCATGTCCCATTGTTCGCCGGTGGGGGGCAGACTGTCTCAGCATCTCGAAGAATGGCAAGCTATTGCTTCGGATGCGTGAGTTCCGGCTACTGCCTTTCCTACCTAAAGCGGCCTCACGACAATCCACCAGGGAATCTCTCTTTGAAGAGTCGAGATCCACTCCTTGATCAGGAAATTTTGACCCTGCTGGAGAAAGGCGCTGTAGAACTGGTGCCTGAAGCAGAGAGTTACAAGGGATGGTATTCCCCATATTTTTTGATTCCAAAGAAAGACGGGGGATTGAGACCAATCTTGGACTTGTGCTGGTTGAACAAACTTCTCAGGAAGGACAAGTTCACGATGGTCACTCGTTGCCAAGTCCTCCAGGCCCTTCAACTTCAGGATTGGTTGGTGTCTCTGGACCTACAGGATGCTTATTTTCATGTGCCAATTCATCCAAAGCACCGAAAGTACCATAGATTTGCGGCTGGTGACTCACACTTTCAGTTTTGAGTCCTGCCATTCGTATTGACCTCCACCCCGAGGGTCTATACCAATCTAATGGTGGTGGTGGCAGCGTATCTCAGGTGAGGGGGATTCATGTCTACCCATACTTGGACGACTGGCTGATCCATGCGCGTTCTCCCGAGCAAGCGATGGATCATCTCGGTCTCACCTGCCGCTCCCTCCCCAAGCTGGGCTTCTCCCTCAATTTCAAGAAGTCACATCTGACACCTTCCCAACAGCTCCAGTACATCTGGGCTGTGTTGGACACGTCCTTGGGGAAGTACTCGCCTCCCAAGGTGAGGGCTCATCACATTGTGCAGATGGTGGACAAGTTTCAACATGCCCAGAGTCTCCCAGCTTTCGTATTCTTAAGGTTGCTCGGCCTCATGGCATCCTGCATTTTTCTGGTGTCAGAGGCCAGACTGAGAATGAGATCCCTGCAATGGGTCCTCAAGATGCAGTGGTCACTATTCTCAGGCAAGATGTTGGATCCCATTCAGATTCCACTCTCGGTCTCACAGGATCTGCTGTGGTGGGCCAACAAAGGGAACCTGATGAAAGGGGAGCCGTTTTGGCAACCTAGCCGGAAGTGACAGTTGTAACAGACGCTTCCCTCACAGGATGGGGAGCTTGTGCCAAAGATTTGACCGCCAACGATCGTTGGTCTCCATCAGAGTTCAAACTCCACATCAACCTGTTAGAGCTGAGGGCCATCAGGCTGGCCCTGAAGGCTTTTCTGCGGTCTGTACGGGGGAAGTGTGTCCTGATCATGATGGACAATACAGTGGCCATGCATTACCTCAACAAAATAGGGGGGTAGGGTCACTTTGGTTCAGGGCAATCCAGCAGGGAATATCATTCTTTGCAGTTCATCTGGCCGCAGAGGAGAATGTGGCGTCGGACACTCTGAGCAGGCAGAACACAGTCTCTCACAAGTGGGAGTTGGCTCAGGAAGTCCTTTTGGAAGTCCTTTTGGGCAACCCCACAAGTGGATCTCTTCACCACCAGTGCCAACCGGAAGTGTGAAAGCTTCTGCTCAAGGTAATTTCCTCCGAGAGGAGCCTTAGGAGACGCCTTCATCGTGGATTGTTCATTCCCACTTCTGTATGTGTTTCCGCCGGTCCCCGTAATTCCTCAAGTGTTAAGGAGGTTTTGGAGGTTTGGATCCCACATGATCCTCATTGCTCCAGATTGGGCCAGGAGAGCGTGGTACCCGGACCTTCTAGAACTGTCCATCTGCCCTCCATGCCCTCTTCCCTACTGAGAGGATCTGCTCTCACGCAAGGGGGGTCAGGTTCTCCATCCAGAGGTCAGGACTCTCAACCTTCATGGTTGGTATCTCATTGGGTACTGTTAAATAGTCACACTCACATCCATCAATCACATTGAAGAGCTCTCCATGTAATACTATCAGGTCTGTACAATAGTCCTCTGCATACACACAACACCCAGAAATGTTATTGTGCAATCCCCTAGCCTCCACAGTCCAATTTCCATGCCTGCCATCCGCAAAATCCCAGCATGTGGCTTTCATGCTGTGTGCGTGCGTGGGGGAATACATTTCAACCATGGTAGGGGATTGCATCTGTGGGGATGGCTCTGAAAAGAGCCTTTTTCTTTTTTTTAGGTGCTTCTAGAGAAACACCTTTATTTAAAGTTTTTTCTGCTTTCTTCTCCTCCTCACATTCTCACAGTAAACTTTTCAACGTCTCCTGTTGATGGGCAAACAAAAGAGCATCACCAATGCTGGACAAATAATAGCCATCTGCATGGAAAAACTCAGCATTTCGAGAATGAATGATGTCATTGTTGCAGAAGAACATCCCATGAGCAGACACAAAATCACACATGCTTCTGTTGATGAGACTCCCTATAGCCTCTAGCTGAGAACAACATACATTAGGATAGTACCCTACTCTTCTTGGTGGTATGGCTGAGAAAACCACCTGGGCAGTGGGAAAAAGCCTCTTCACTGTATTCAGCAACCTCTTCAGTTAATGGAACAAACGTAAACAAGCCATGTAACCCAAATGCATGCTGCCATAATGCACAACAACTACGTGGACAGTAGCGAAAGTGGCCAATTGTATGCAAACAATTTTTGATTGCAATGGTGCAGATAGTTCAGGTTGGGCATCAGGTGAGTTTGGGAATCTGGTGGTTTGTAGGAAGACAGCGCAATACTTGCATCTCAGGTTATACATTGCAAATTGGAGAGCAGGAGGGTCAAGCAGTTTGTCACAATGTGAATGAATAAAATAGACAGATGGCCTTGCCGCAAGCTGATGGATATTATGGAAAGTGAATTAGTGGATTAATGAAATAGTCAGTTAGTATATTGATGAAATATTCATAATTGGTTGCGTTTTCTTCCTGTTACTGATTTCAGCCGACTGCACTCTCACTGCCGATCTTCCATGCCACGCTATGAGAAGGTGATATTGACAGTGTATGTCAGAGCAGTGTAAGTTCCTACAGAACCACGTGTCAAAGCATTCAGGATGCCTGCAGACTGCCTTCTAACTGTCACTCTCCTGTGCCATGCTCAGAGCTAGGATCCGGTGATATTGACAGTGTGTGATTCACCGAAGTCAGTTCCTCCAGAAACATGCCTCCACACATAAAGGGTCCTTTTGTGTTCTCTGGTCTTATTGCAAGATTAGTTCAATCCTGGTCTCAATTGTTTCCCGAAGAACATGCTGGCTAAAGAGTCCTTCAAATCCCCATATAATGCTTGACAAAAGACTGTTAATTGAATCTCTTTACTTCTTTTTTTTTCTATTTGCTTAGCATTTCCTTGAAATGCAGACACCTTGGAGTTAACAGGTACAATGTAAGCCAGATAGGCTATCTCTTTCTTAAATCAGGAAAAGCCACAATTAGATGTAACAGGGCTTGCTACATTCTGCTGGACAGGAAACTAAGGGTATATACAATTTGTTAAAAGACAGAAATGGTTCATGCATAGAGGTTCCAGAACAAGCATAGCTGGTGCAGATATGTACCCTGTGCCCTGGGAAAAGTGGGAAACCAAATACTATTCAGATGACCTGTGAAAGGAGACACATGACAAATTCACAGAAGCACTAGCATAAAGCAGGAGCTAAGGAGTAAAGAAACATTAAAAAAAATAGAACTCACTACTGATTACACTCTCAACAATTCAGGAGGTATCACTTTGTACCCTCTCATCAGCCATTCATTTTAATAGATAACTCTTCCTTAATCAACCATTCCAGTACCACACTAAACAATTCCTCCTCTTCACAACTCTTTTTCTAAGTCTCACCACTTATGGACTCTTCCGCTCCACACACACTTGTTCCTCATCCACTTATTGAATTTTACCCAAAATCGGTAATGGCATCCTTGACAAGACATCAGCTACGTTGTTTCTTCTTCCTGGTACATACTTCATTTTACAATTGTACTCTAACAGCCTCAACCTAACCTGGCAATTCTAGGAGTCACCTCAGACTTTCCTTGCACTGTCAACATTAGAAGTATGGAGGTCTGGAAATAATGTGCTTGTAGTTCCTTTTACCAGGCATGTTTCTGGACAGCGATACTACATGTTTAATGGTGGGGTGGTTAAGGAAATAAGGGCTGTCTTGCCGATTGAAGAGTTGCATTGCCTGGCAGCATTGAAATTACTGTTACGGTATGGAAAGGGGGAAAAACTAAATTTCCCATGATCCTCAGGACTGTTGGTACAGGTGTGCTGGGTTACAATTGGAAGCGTATTTAACTTCTTCCTCGGTCGGCAGGAGCATGGAAGCAGTGGTTCGTTTTCTCTGAACCCAGACCAACAGTGATTTTAGGCGTTCCGACTCCTGACGCCTTGCAGATTAGTAAAGGCAATGACGGTGGCCCATCCAACGTGAAGTCAACCTGCGCCTGCGGTGGTACAGTCGAGACCCTTCAGACCTCAGTTAAGTGTTTGAGAATGTATATGCAAGTTTGAAATGCAGGCTGCATTTGTCACACGCTGCTCACAGTGCGCAAAGCTAGTTCTGGCAGACTATTACGAAAAACAGACAGGGCATGGTTATTGCTGTTTGACTCTGGTAGTGCGCTGTTAGCAGGGTGCATAACTTTTTCCCGGGCTGGGGGGAGGCTTGTTGAACTTGGTTGCTGCTATGTCATTTTCCAATACTGACTTGGGTAATATAACACTGGAATCAGCGCAACGATAAAAGAGGGAAATGCTATGTTGTATGCATTGCTTGATCTTGTCAATGTTTCTGTTGTTCAGTGTATCATGTCTCTTCACATGAACTTATCACAGGGAAATCTCTCATGAGGAATTTAGGAACACCACTCTGCAGCTTCTGTATCGATATGATTATCGTAAGTCTATGTACTTGTCTTATGTTGTTTGCACTGCAGTAACTATTCATGGCCATTAGAATTACATGTGCTTAAGTTTGTTGCTATGTTAGGAGGAAGCAGGGTGTGACAGGAACTACAAGGTATACTGTCTAATCAAGAATGGAGTACTTGAAATCAGGAATCAGAAATGGGTTCAATATATGTACGTGAAATCTTGTATGTTACTTTCCCTATGTTCCCTGTTACCCATTCAATGGCAAGGAAACCCTAAACCTTTTCCCGGTTTCCCTAACCACCTCCTACCTTTCCACAACCTCTGCCTAAACCTCTTCCCCCCTTCGGCTGCCTCGAGGCACCTGTATATTCAAGTCAGGGGCTTGTGCCAACCAAGGGTGGAGGGGTCACAACGTTTGGCTTCTGTGGCTAGGAAGGAGTTGTGTATACGCCAGGGGTGTGTCAGGTGGCTGTATTTAGCATCAAATTCGAGCTTTCGATCATTCCGGCAGCCCGCCACCAAAAGATGCTGGTAATTCTGGCAATTACCCCCATGGAGTACTCTCAGACTCCATGGAATGGGTAACTACCACCATTATCAGCACTTGGAATATGCTGATAATTCCAGCACCATATGCCAACTGCCAGTAACAATATTACCCTTTGCCAGTATCCTGCCACATTTACCAGCAGGATACCGGCAAACACTTAATGAGGCCCATTGTCTAAAATATTCTACTCCCCAACAGCAAGTTAATCATTCTTTGTTAACCACTGAACATGTTGCTCTGTGTCTGTCACTGCTCTGGACGCAAACATTATTATCCTTTCACAGTCACCATTTCTCTGAGATAAAACAGCACCCAAACCTTTGACACCAGCATCCACGGTTACTATAGATTTCCTTCCAGGAATAAACCCTCCTAATAAAGGTGCTTCCATGATGCCTTTCTCTGCTTCTTTCATTGCCTGATCCTGAACTGTCATCCATTCAAATTTTATTTTATTTTTTTCTTGAGTTCCCTTAATGGCTGGTTAATTTCTGCAACCGTTTGAATAGTTTATTATAATACCTAGCTAATCCTAGAAAGCAATGAAACTCTTCTTTGTTACTAGGTGGAGGAGCTTCTTCCCCTACCCTCATAGCCTTTTCCTTATGTCTATATCCTCCCTTAGACAATGGATAGCCTAAACAATCTACCTGTCCTGCCAATTTTGCATTTGCTATGTTCCACTTTGAGGCCCTTTTCCGCTAACATCTTCAAAACTGTGTACAACCTCTCATCATGCTGTTCCTTTCCTTGTCCATGTATGAGAATATCATCCTGAAACACTTACAATCCTACCACCTCACCAAACATGTGATCATCACATTCTGAAACACAGCCACAGACGATGCTAAAACAATAGGCATTCGCACATAAAGGTACATTTCAAATGGAGTAATAAACATAGTTTATAACTTGGAATCATGATGTAACTAAATTTGGTCTTACGCTGACTAAATAAAAAAATCTACAGTGGAAAACATGTCAGCATTTGTAACCAAATGTAACATCTCTGATATCTCTGGTAAGGGATATTCTTCCACTGTTTTAATTGTTTTTAAATCTCTCTAATTCATACATATTCTCACCTTACCATTAGATTTCCTTGCCACTACTATAGGAAAAAAAAACATTCTGACACTTCTACTTCATGAATTATCCCTTCCTTTCCAAGTGTCTCTAATTCCCTTTTTACTTCTTCCCTCATTGAAATAGGACTATGTCTCACAGAATGTGCTATTGGTTCCACACCCCCTTTGAGTCCAATCTTATGACAATATCCTTTACGTTTTTCATTAATTTCTGTAAAAACTTTAGGAAACAATTCCCTCTTCTTTCCTTCTAATATTTCAGTAAATTGTTTTTCAATTCTCACAACAACTGATATAGGTTCATCACTTACTGGATCTTGAGTTTAACTTGATATTCACAACCTAACACATTCACTCCTTTTGTTTTCAACATACACTTTCCCTTCTGCCATATTTCCTTTAAACTCCATTAAGGCCATCCTGTAACCCAACATTTGAATTATTAAGCCCTGAAGCGCTGCCGGATCAGTCTTTGAGTTTCCATAATGTCCCTTTTTCCCTCAGCAATAGCATTTCTGTTTTGTAAAACCTGAATTAAGCTCCCCTAAATCATTTCTTTGAAAATGTTTTCCTTCTTCTTTACTTGTATGCAAACTTTATTTTTAGATAGAGACACACATTTTCCTTCACTTCTTATTGTTTGACTATAGCTATTTGTGCAGTTTTCATAAAATCCTTTTCATTCTCTTCTGCTTAATTGCTTTAGAGCAAATTGTAGTATGTTCTACCTTTTTACAATTGCAATATTTCCTCAAGCAAATGGGATCACCACACAGCTATAGCCTTTCATCTATGATGCTACTGCTCGTAAGAATTATTATTTGATCTCTTATGAATTTGTCCTGTGCTACCCCTCTACCTAAATAACACCTTAATGTCAAATTCTTGAGATCACTCAAACATATGTCTGTAGTTTCCTCCATCTCTTGTTTTCTCACATAAAATATTATCTGTTTACATCAATGTTAGTTTTTGGATAATAATATATTGTCCAATTGTCTCAAGTACATTTTGTATTAATTTCTCATTTCACCCTCTCCTACTCTCCAATGTGGCAGATCCATAAAGACCTCATGGCCTTCAGGGCCCAGAAAATGTAACAATAAAGTGTTTGTCTTTGATGGTGCATGTTGCTTATTATCATTCGTACTGGCATATTGTCCCTGTACTCTTACCATTTCATCCATGGAATTGGATGGTGGGTTGATTATAATAATGACATCACAAAAGGGACATTTTGAGTTCAAAGTACAACTTCAAAACAATTCATTGGCATACATGCCTGGGATACTCCTTAAACCCATCTTTGTCTGATTGCTAGACCCTCCTATAAGGTGTGGCGCAACATTGTTCTATTTTGAATGATCAGTTCATCTATAGTGTCTCTTTAGGAATTCTGCACTCCTTGAGCTCACTAGCGAAAAGTAGAACAACTTGTCACTTTGGTGGATTTAGACTGGCAACACACCTCCCTCTTACTTCCTGATTTTCAGAACTATTGTGATTTGATGGAACCAACAGTACCATCCATTAGTGCACCTGGACTGTCAGGGCAGCACATTATTGCGTGTGGTACTTTTTGTGTTCACCATTCATTGCGGGGTAACAGAACTACAACTCCCATCATGAAGCATGTTGCACTTGCTCTTGGTTTTCTTTGGGATTCACGAGTCAGTGACAGACACATACCTCCTATTAGATACTGCAGGTGGACTGGAAGTGCACTACACCTTTGTTTCCGATGTCTTAATTTCTGTTGCAGAGTGACTGAATTACAACTGCCATCAGATAGTGCCCTTCTTCTGACAGCAACCCCAAAATTGTTCTTCTAATTTTCAACCCTTCAATTTGTTGATCAGTGAACAACTCTAATATTCCCACCCTTTGATTGGCAGTGCACCTCTATGTCTTCCTTATATTCCCTAAAGTTAATTAGCATATGCTACACTGCTCTCCTTGGTAAAGTATTTGATTGGTTTGCATCTTTTTGTTTGCCTTCTTTATGCAACATAACATTGATGAGTGACAAAACCAAAACTCTCATCAGGCACTTTACCCATTTTTGCATGACAAACTTTGTTTCACAAACTTTACTCGGGTTCCCAACATGCCATGCGCCTTTCACTTGGTGTCTTTATGTACATTAATATTAGTTGGAGAGTTTTAAGCAAAGAATTGGCAAACACTTCGGGCAGAATTAAAAAATATATATGTGTGTATGGCTTTACTTTATTAGTGGAGGATTCGGCTGTTTTCTGTATGTCACCCTTAGTTTCAGAGCTTTACACACATGCTCAGCATGCCATACACATGTGCCTTCGATCGCTGTATTAAAGGGATGGTCTAGTAAAAATTTTTATTTAAAAAATAGATAGGCAACATAAAATAAATACTAGCATTCTCTGTTTTAAAACTTCCTATGTAAAATTTTGAGCTATTCAAGCTCAAAATTCGCAAAAGCAAGCACATGGGCGCATCCATTTTGTGAAATGGAGGCCCTCCTGTGCTGGCTTTTGCTTTTGCGGCACTAATGAAGGAAAAGCCAGCCAGCTGTAGTAAACAAAAGCTACCGCTGGGTGGCTTTCCCTTCATTAGTGCTGTAGGCGGAGGATGGGGACCGGAGACCAGAGCAGGAAAGCTGCAGCTGAATCGCGGTAAGTGCTATTTATTTTTTTTTAAAAAATAAGCACTAGCTGCGTTTTTTTTTCTAAGTTTTCCGGGCTGGAGGAGCCCGGAAAACTTAGAAATAAAACCGCAGCTTTAAAAACGTTGTGTTTATGTTTGCGGTCGCTTTTGAAGCGACCGCAAACATAAATACAACGTTATTGTGTTGGAAAACGCTGCGGTTTTTCTTTCCAAGTTTCTCAGGCTCCTCCGGTCTGTTTTCCAACACAACCGCGTGTGTTTCTGCCTGCTGTGGCTATCACAGGGGAGCACCGGAGACCCAAAGTGAAAGCCACAGCAGGCAGAAACACAACGCGGTTATGTTAACATGCCGCATAGTGTTTCTACCTACAGCTGATTTCCCATTTGGGGCTCTCGGGCTCCCCGTGGGGAACTCGAGAGACCCAAATGGGAAATGCTAAATGCTGCGTTGTGTCTGCCTAAATATGCTTTCCCATTTGGGGCTCTCGGGCTCCCAGTGGGGAGCCCGAGAGCCCCAAATGGGAAAGCAGATTCAGGCAGAAACAACGCGGTTGTTTTCCGCAATGCCGCGTAGTTTCTGCCTGAATCTGCTTTCCCATTTGGGGCTCTCGGGCTCCCCGCGGGGAGCCCCAGAGCCCCAAATGGGAAAGCAGATTCAGGCAGAAACAACGCGGTTGTGTTGGAAAATGCTGCGGTTTTTCTTTCCGAAGCGTTTTCCAACACAATAACGTTGTATTTATGTTTGCGGTCATTTCAAAAGCGACCGCAAACATAAATACAACGTTTTTGAAAGCTGCGGTTTTATTTCTAAGTTTTCCGGGCTCCTCCATCCCGGAAAAGTTAGGAAAAAAACGCAGCTAGTGCTTATTTTTTAAAAATAAATAAATAGCACTTACCGAGATTCAGCTGCAGCTTTCCTGCTCTGGTCTCCGGTCCCCGTCCTCCGCCTACAGCACTAATGAAGGGAAAGCCACCCAGCGGTAGCTTTTGTTTACTACAGCTGGCTGGCTTTTCCTTCATTAGTGCCGCAAAAGCAAAAGCCAGCACAGGAGGGCCTCCATTTCACAAAATGGATGCGCCCATGTGCTTGCTTTTGCGAATTTTGAGCTTGAATAGCTCAAAATTTTACATAGGAAGTTTTAAAACAGAGAATGCTAGTATTTTTTTCTTTATGTTGCCTATCTATTTTTTAAATAACATTTTTTACTAGACCATCCCTTTAAGGCAGATTAGCATACTTTCTGGAGTGATTAAACAGCAACATTCATCAGTCATATACACAGTCTATGTCATTGACTTTGCATGGCTTTTCGGAGTACCATACTTTGTTTACTGAGTTTACTTCTCTTATTCAAACAAGGGTGGAGTGTTTCTTATGAAAATGAAGGATACATTCAAATGATGTCTCCTGTAAACAAAACTCAATGATATACATCTATATGCTGTGTATGTTTAAATCGTTGTGCTGACAGTGGTACAAAGATCCAGAAACATTGTGTATGTTCAAAATCTCAAGTTAAATGGAAAAACGAGTAAAGCATTATGGCTAATATTGCTTCTACATAACTGCTATGAGTATGAAATGAGTCACTCTCAGTTCGATTGTTGGGGGTAGGAAATGTATTACATTTAGATGGTCTGTGAGGGGTAGGAAACATGTTAGACTTAGATTGACTATTGGGGGTATTTTTTTATTTTTTTAATTTATTTATTTGTATAGTGCTAAAGCCCGCAGGCATCGGAGTGCATTCCATAAAGACAGGACATATAAATGCAGAACAACGGAACAGGGTGTACACACATGTAGAGGTCATTTCACGGGTGCTAAGGGCTGTCGTAATTCAAAGATTTATTTGAATAACAGTGTTTTAAGTTTCTTTCTGAATTGAGTATAGTTGGTTTCAAGTTTCAGGGACAAGGGTAGTTCATTCCATTTTTGCGTGCTTCTGGTTGGGAAAGCCTTGCCAAGGCCATTCTGCTTTTTTGTTGAGAAAGTTTGGAGAAGGCCTTTATTAGATGATCTTAGGCATCTAGTTGGTACGTGCCACTTAAACTGTTTCTTTAGATATGCTGGGGCTTTACCATATAGCCATCGATGGACCATGGTGAGGGACTTAAAGATAATTCTCTCTTCCAAGGCCAGCCAGTGTAGATCTTTTCTGTCGCCTGTGATGTGTTCCCTTCTTGACCTACCTGTGATTATCTTAATAGCATTGTTTTGGATAACCTGGCATTGTTTCAGGCATTTACTGTTTGCTCCAAGGAGCAAGGGGTTTGCCATAGTTGAGTCTATAGAGTAATGTTGCTCTGGCTATGGTGGTGCTTTTCTTCTGATCAGGTAAGGGTCTGATTTTTTTTCAAATGTTTTTGATGCTACTGGCAGTTTCTTTTTAAGGAAGCTGTGTGAGCCTCGGCTCCTAGAGAGACTTGTAGGTAGACTCCTAGCGTCTTCACTTTCTCAGATATTGGAATTTGAGTTTTTTTAATGCTGAATGAGGAGTATGATGGATTGAGTTTTTTTTCTGGCATGTGAGGATCCAAAAATCATTAGCTCAGTCTTGGTGCTGTTAAGGGACATCCAGTTGTCCTTCATCCAACTTTCGACGATGTTATATATGGTTGTTAGTTTATCGCTGTCTTGTTTATAGTCTCCACTAAGCTCGAAGACCAGCTGGGTATCGTTGGCGAAATTAGTGAAAAATATTCCCATTTGGGACAGCATGGTACAAAGACATCGCATATACACGTTAAATAGCAGTGGAGAGAAGCTAGCTCCCTGCGGGACTCCGCAGTCCACTGGATTGGTGTTGGAGGCCTTGTTTCCCCAGACAGTCCTAGATTGCCTGTCTTGTAGAAAGGAGGCTATCCACTCAGTTGCCTCTGGTGAGCAATTTCCTGAGATTTCTAGGGCTTCTCAGAGCCTTATGTGATTAAGCAGATCAAAGGCTGCCGAGAGGTCTAATAAGATCAGTAAGCCTGATTTGACCTTGTCTAAAATGGCTAGCATCTCGGTCTGAAGATCTAAGAGAGCTGATTCAGTGCTATGACCAGCTCTGAAGTCGGACTGTTGGGGGTGTAGTAGGTTATTTTCATCCATGTAGCTTTGGAGCTGTTCGGTGGCTACTTTATCTAGTATTTTCAGCAGAAAGTTACAGTTTGTTATAGGCCTTAGATTTGCAGGATCCTGTTGGTCTAGTTCTGGTTTCTTAGGTAGAGGAGTGACCGTGGCTGTTTTGATTATGGTGGGTACAGTTTGGTCCCTAAAGGATGCGTTAACCATTCTTCTAAAAAATGGAGCAAAAGATGTCTGGGTTTTCTAGGATAAGTTTTGGTGACAATACGTTTTCTAAGCATGAAGTGCATCTTATGTTTGAGAGCGTTTTCTTCATTTCTTCTAGTGTTATGGGCCTGAATTGAAATTTGGAATTTACTAAATCAGGCTTCTTTTTGACTGATTTATTCTTAGTCAGTGGGCTACTGGTCTGACAATTAAGAATGGCCTCTCTGGTTTTAATGATTTTGTTTTGGAAGGCCATTTGGACTTTCTCACAATCTGATTCTGTAGGCTGGAAAGATGGGCTAAGTGCCTTAGGTTTACCTATAAATTTGAGAACATGAAAAAGTTTTCCGGTGGAATTAGCAGCGGTGCTAATAAGCTTGTTGTAATGGTTTTCTTAAGATCGATGAGTTTGGATTTATACCTGCGGTCGGCGTTCTTCCATTTAATTTTATTTATTTCTGTAGGTTCTTTTAACCATTTCCTTTCTAGATTCCGTTTGTCTTTTTTGAGGTCAATAGCTTCAGCATTGAACCATTTTTGGTGATTTATGTTTGGTCTAACTTTTTTGTTTTTTAGGGGGGCTTGGAGATCAAGTACTTTTTTCATGCCTAGGTTGTATATCAGTATGATATGTTTGCATGAGTCATCTAGCCATGATTTTGTTCATTTCCTCTGATAGCATAATGCTGGTGATTTTTTTTCAAGTTCCTTTCATGTACAATTTTAGGTACGTTTTTTGTTTTCCCCGTATTTTGTTTTAGAGTCAGAGAGATTTCAAATTTGAAGTGATCTGTCCAAATACATGGGTAAGTTCCTAGCAAGGTCATTTCTGAGTTGTTTTGGATAATCCAATCCAGCTGGTTCCTTGTGACAGCAGTGGGACCCTTGTTGATTATGGTAAAAGCATGGTTCTCTAGTTCCTCTTCTAGGTTAATGACCTGTGGGTCGTTGAGATTCCCCCTTCATCTATTGATATCACCCAACAGTATAGTTTCCGTATTGGGTGATTTGAAGTTATTAAGGATGGTGATTAATTCATCGTTGAAGTCAGATGTTAGGGATGGTGGCCTGTATATGACTATTATATTTGTGCAATTGTTATGGGTATGGTGTTATGAGGTGGATAAACTCACATCCTGTGCACAGTATGGGAGCGGTAAAGAATTTGAGAGTTTGTTTGGCGATTATCGCCACTCTTCCCCCCTTTCCGGTTTCACTGATTTTAAAATAGATATTGTAGTTGGTTAGTACTGCAATATCTATGGTGGGGCCCACTAGTTCTTGTAACCATGTTTCAGTTAGACATAGGATGTCCAGCTTCTCATCTACAATGTAGAAGTTGGGGATCTCCTGTGCATGTTTTGTCATTGATCTGGTGTTAAGCAGTGCAATTTTAAGGTTTGAGCATTCTGGGACTATCTCTGGTGCTATTGTTATATGGGGGTCCGTTATAGGTGGTGTGCTTCCATTCAGTGTGGTAATTGGTATAGATGAGTCAGGTCTGGATCTGATATAGTCTTGGACCAGCCCTTGGTGCTGTAGTTTAGTAGCCTGGGACAATAAATCACAAAGTTTAGGGTAACCCATACCTGTGGTTTAGATGTCGGAGGAACTTTATAAGAAAAAAAATATATATCCAACAGCGTTTCGGGCCGTGTGCCGTGGGATGCCGTGGACCGGCATAGACTGGCTTTGTCGCGGAAGCGCCGGTGGAAGCGCTGGTGCTGGGTAGGAAATGTGCTGCACCTAGATGCTTTGCGAGGGATAGGAAATGTGTTACACTCAGGTGGATTGCTGGGGATAACAAAGGTGTCGCACTCAGATAGATTATTGGGGTTAAGAAATGGATTGCTCTTGTATGGCTTGTGAGGGACAGGAGATGCACTACACTTGGAGGGACTGCCTGGGGTAGGAAATGTGTCACACTTGGATGGATCGCTGGGGGTGGCGAATGTGTCCCCCCTGGATGGATCTTTGGGTGATGGGGGTTGTATTGTACTTGGATGGATCTTGAGGTGGGAAATATTGTTGCACTTTGATGGTTTTTGGGGGGTAGGGAAAGACATTGCACTTAGATGACTGCACATGTAGTTCAATACGTGTGTCACAACTGGAGCAAACAGTGTAAGTTACAACTTCTACTAAACTTATGTATCTGAAGTCTAGCACATGATTAGCACTTACAAAGGATTGGTAAAACAGCATGTAATGTTAGGCCGCCTTTATGCTCAAGATCTCAAGATCTAAGCTGGTAACCTTTATTGCACCTTAAGATCCCAAAGCAGCATTGGGATCCTGATATTGTAGTTAATAGATGCAGTTAGCAGCCTTTATAGAACTGGAAAGATAGTTCAGTAAGACATTCAAGGTAGCCTGTCTATGATGCTTTCAGAATCCTATATCCTTGATCCCATGGTAGCCTGGCTGTCCCACCTAGAAGAGGTACTAGAACAACTTGTCTAATTCAATATGAATGAGATGAATTGAGGGTTGCCTCTCCTTAGTGCCTAGAGGAGACTACGAGGGTAGCTGGCTTTTTGTCCCCGCAGAAGATCTAATGACACAGCAACAACAAAGATAAGCTCTGTCACAAGCTCCATTATGTATAAAAATGCACAATTGAGGGGACGCAGGCATGGCTATCCAACCACACATCTTAGAATGCAGCTAAGACCTATGACACAATGTCGGTCTAGCTTGACATTTTAAGTTTTTAAGCCTACTCACTCCAGACTTGCCTCATCAACTCTGCTATTAGGATACAGTGACAACCTACGCCAACATTCTGGTTCAGCTGGATACATAACAAGTCTCTTGTACTTGTGCACACTAGTGACCCCCCTGATCACCCACCCACATGCCTGATCTCTTGGGTTGCATACTAGAGCCTAGCCAACCCTTCCAATCCCTAATGAGAATTTCCCATACTCTGTACTGCAGTCACAAGGGCGTTCCCATGACAAGCGCATCGGCACTATAGAAATGGTAAAAGGTGCTATATAAATTAAAATTACAATTACAATTATTACTTTCTGCATGAGATCACGTCATAATGGAATGAGGTAAGTGAGTCTTTTTTTGAAAGTATTTACTGGCAAAGCAGATGTGTCTTCTTGAATAACCAAAAACATTTGAAACTAAATGTAGTTAACCCTGGCAGTCCGATTCACAAGGCATGAAAGGCCATGAATTGTTAGTGGACATTGCTAGGTAACATCACATTTAAACTGAGTTGTGATGTACACGATGTTAGTGAATTTAGAATTGTAAAATAGTGGTAACGTTAGCATACTAATGCAATCACAGAGGAGTGGTTTGGATGATAATGTACAACAGTTTGCCGAAAAAAAAACAAAAAAACAGAAAAGTGTTGTTGTAATAAAGTGTCTACTTTAGGAACTACACAAACACATTGTAATAGTTGTCAGTTAAAAGCCGATAATTTTGAAAAGGTAATGTACTAAAATGAAATTACCCTCTTGAAATTATGGAAGGGTGCAGACCCGTAGCCAAATAAAATAAGTAAAATATATGAATAAAATGGTACACTAAACGTGGGGTTTGAAGGGATCATGACATGGGAGAGTGCGGTTCTTCCTTGACAAAAGAAAATAAGCAAAGGGAAACACATTTGAACACCTTGCCATGACTTCACCTTTATGTCCCTAGTGTTCATTATTTTTCCTAAACTCATAGCGGACTTTGGCCAGGGTACTCCCTGCCCCCCTGCTATTACGGGTACCAGGCATTCCTGGTCGTCGCCACCCGACTTCTCATGTGTGCTCAAAGTGCTGACTCTGGACATTCGGCAAGCCCTGGTTAACTTGGGCAAGGCAAACAACTCACTGGCCTGAAGAGGGTGTAATCAGAAAGACACCAGCATTGCCAGGTTTTGTCCAGACTTGATTAGTCAGGTGACATCTGATGGGCTTGGACATAAAGGAAGGACCAATCTCTGGAGACAAGTCAAAATTATTGTTCTAAATATGGTGGCAACAGTGTTCCGGAAGCCCGGTAAGTGCCTTTCGACGTCTTAGAGTCAATCGTCTGGAGCACATTTAAGGAGTTCTTTGGGGGTGTGGCAGGTAAGTGGGTTATGAATTGGTTAATACTAGAATGATGTCTGTTTGTCTTGCAAGACTACATTTACCAAACCCTTCTGCTGATCCCGTTATCAGTATCCAGTGATTTTACCAATTTTTTTTTTTTTTCTAGGCATTTTTGCCAAAAAATCTTTACTGAAAAAATAGTTTAAAAAAATAGATTTATATGGGATAAGGGGTTAAAACAGGTCGGGAGGAGCTTGGGGGGGTTAAAACACGGGTAAATGGGGGCTTGGGTGGTGAGCTCCCCAGAATGTTTTTAAATAATCAGTATTTTTTCAGTAAAAATATTTAGGTTACAAATTCCTCGAATACAAAATCTTTGGTAAAATCACATAAAACCCCATCATCAGAAATTAAAACGATTCTTTATTGGTGTTTACAACACCATGTTGCATCCCGTGGGGGGAATCGACATTTTGGGGAAATTAATATGTATTAATAGATTTAATTCTCAGTCAGTATTTGCACTGAGTTATAATGAGGACAACATAAAAATACATACACATATTTCTAGTTTGTGACTAAGACCTGCAAATAATGTTACCATGTGTAAGTCCATTCAGTCATGCCACCTGTTATGTTTGTTTACATGATTAAATTCATCCATCACAATCACCTGGTGTAAAGTGGACAAATGGTCTCTGAGCATTATCCACCACGGGGGAAGCAGGGCTCAGTTTCTGCCTCCAATAAAATGCATAATCAATGATATCTTGGCCGATAGCAAAGACTGAGGGTTGCATGCTGGGTGGCGGCTGGTGGGAGGACTGCAGTTCAGGTCTGCATCACATGGCACCACAGATATCTGGTACACAAGGTAATTTCAGCCTTGCCCCAGAAAAGAGTTTTCTTGCACAACAGACGAGTGGATTTTTATATGTGGGCTAAGACATTTCCTACTATGATAATCTGTCTTTGAATGTGGTGTTGGCAGCTGCATTGGTGACATTGGTGGTCTGGCTTCCACATGTTTATGTTTCCCAGTTTCAGATCTTCCGGAAACTGTGTTAGACACTGGACACAGTTGGTGAAGTAGCATTAGCTTCCTCTGCGCTCTCTGCTATGTGACAGTGCCATTGTCCATCCCCCTCTTGATGTCAGTGGTTTCCAGAATATTGTACAGACATTCATGGGACATTAGCTCTATCTTACACATCAACATAATCATCATAATTATTCTCAAAATGATAAAAAGGACTGGGTGCTGGTGGGGATCATACTCATCTCTCCTGCACTGTGTGCTCTTGCTCCCAGGGAATCAGTTGATACGTTATGCCCTTCTACACTGTACCTTAGAGACAGTGGGCCTCATTACGACCCTGGCCGGAGTCGTTTTTTTCCTGCGCCCTGGAATGGGCAATTACCGGGGTATTACAACCCCGGCAGACCCGGTAATTGCCCATTCCAGGGCGCCAGAAAATATTCTTCCCCATTCCCATTTGAGCCGGCCCTTAGGGTTTAATTGGAATGGGGACGCCACATGCATTGGCACCATTCGTGAATGGTGCCGGTGTATGCGGCATGCTGTGCTTGCGGCTGTCCGGCCTGGCGGGCAGAAAGGCGCCCGCGAGCACAACTCACAACTCGTAGTTTGCCGGTCCCGGAACTACGGTACCGGTAAGTTTACCGGTACCATAGTTCCCGGACCGGCAAACTTATAATGAGGCGCTTATATTGAATGCCTTCTTCCAATGGCTGCAATACTACAGCATATACTGCTTTACCTTGCACACCAGAGTAATAGGTGGTAGGAAGTGCTGCTGAAGGTGGCGTTGATACCATCAGATTGCCACACAAAAACTGACAACCTGAATGCTCATATCATTTGCTATTGCAGAAGTCTGAAACCCTATAGTCTTGCACCTCCCGCACTCTGGTACATATAGGTTCTCAAGAATTACTGCTACTCAAGATAGCTATTTTTCCTTCCTAGTCAATGACAAGAAATGTGCATTCGTGTACTGCAAAGTCAGCACTAGGATTCTCTCCTCCCTAGGAATATTCTGTTATTTTATAGAACGCTTTCACTGAAGCTCTTTGCAGAGAATATTTCTAGATATAATGTTATTACCCAACCAAACTTGGTGCTCATATAGCAAAGCCAGAAGGAATGCAATGCTCTAACTCCTAATAGCTTTGGGATGTTCTATTTGCTAGTACCCAATGCAACCACATAAATATGGCACTCTCTTTATGGTCCATGAATGAAATCTCCTGCCTGCCTCCTAACAATTCTGGGATTTTCTCTTCCCTAGCCCCTGTCAAGAAACGCCACATTTATTTCTGCCATGAAAGGCAGTCACTGGGATTCTTTTGCCATAGTACTAGCCAAAAGCTGATGACAAGTGTTTTACATACTCACCGTCACTATTTGCAATTTCGTACCCTCAATCAACTTAGTAATTTTCTCTATACTAGTATGCTCTCCTAAGTAGCCAGGAAAGTATGGCTCACAATTTTACAGTCACTAAATGGGATTTCCTGTTTGCTACCAAATTCTGGGATTTTTGAATCTCTAGCCACAGATAAGGAATGTCACATGAGTGCTTGTCATGCAAAGTGGTCAAAGGGATCACCGTCTACCTTAGAACAGCCACAAAAAGCTGACATGTATGTTGAAGGCCAAGCTACGGTCCCTAAAACCATGAATATAAAAAAACACACGAGGCGGTCCGGGAACAAGGGTGCCGGTAAGCTTACAAGCACCCTTGTTTTTTGGGACCAGTACACCAGGGGTGTTGCTAGGTCTGGGAAAGACCCGGGGCTAAGGTAATGTCGGAACTGTCGGGACTGGGGGCTAGCTAGCCTTTTGGCTGTAGCTCCTGAGATTTTATCCGGGGCTACAACCAAAAGACCAGGGGCTATAGCCCCTTTAGCCCCCCCCTAGCAACGCCTCTGCAGCACACTATGAGTCTGCCTGCCGGGACCGCTGTGCCTGACAGTTCTGACCCTGCTGGGCGCAGTGCCCCCGTCAGGCAGAGTTGCCATGGAGGCACCAGCACTGTCATCGATGGTGCTGGTGCTTTCGAGTCCCCATTCCCATGGATTCCTATGGGATTCCGTGGGAATGGGGACTTTCAAGATCTGCCACCTGACTACCCGCTCTGCCAGGATTTGTAATGTCCTGGTGGCACCAGGAAGGAAGGTGGTGGATCTGGTGTTACGGGATCAGAGGTAACTCGCCAGCTGTACCGGCGGGTTACCCCCATCCTCGTTATGAGGCCCACTGACTTGTAGTGAACTACAGTGACTGGAAACACACTCCTGCCTGCCTCCTCAGTAGTCACTGATAAGACATGTAATGTGTGGATGACATGCACGCTGGCTGCTTGATTTCGCACCTCCCTTCAAGTCACAAAATCCTGGCCTATCCTATTTCAATATCCTATCTTCCCCTCAATCAATTATTTATTTCTATTTTGTACCCTTCATTCAACTAAATGCAACTTCAATGTTCTTAAGATCTTCGCAGCTGATACTATTTCAATGTTCAACCTCTCTCACAATTATGTACTATTTCAATGTTCCATCTCTCCCTCATCTACTCTAGCAACCTCATGTTTCTGACTTTGCATTCAAGACTGCTGAACAATTCAAACTGTGTATTATTTATAAACCTTTTGAGCCCAACCTCACTTAACTGTCCCCACCAAAACCCTGAAGAAAGTTTGGTTCAGCCAATTTAGTAGAAGTTCTCGTGATTCTGTGTTTTCTCAACTAGGTTTACCCAGGCTTATTCGGCAGTTCCAATAACAATGTCCCTCTTTTAAACGACTGCTCTCTGTCGAAGATCTTCGAAAAATGAGTGTGTTTTATTTTCACAATCTGGTAAACAGAACGCAACCAGTCTTTTACATGCAGCAGTGATACAAAATCACAACATTCTATTAACAAAGCACAGCTTTAATCCCAACATGATACACAGCCCAGCACACTATCAAAAATATTGCCTTTAGAGTGACGCCTTTTAGTGGACATTGATTGGTTTGGAGCAATAGCTGGAATCATTTACAGATGATTTGCTCCAATGAATATAGTTCATGTGCTGTCTTTGCTTAATTAACTATAAATGAAACGAAGGCACAGTGTCAGGCCCATTTCATCAACTGCCAGGGAGCGCATGCTGATTTCCACTAAAAGAAGCAGTTTACAAGGCCCAAGCTCCCACTTTACAGTTGGAACTGTTAAGAAAGATGCGTTGTGTTTGTAAGCCGATTGTTTTACAAGGAGCCTAAAATGTAGCATGCAATGAAGACAGCAAATTACCTGGCAGGATAGCAATTTATCAATCTCACTCTTGTTATTTTTATTGTAACTGAGGTAAAGACAGCTATAGTGACATGTCTGCTGAAACAGTAATTCCAGTTCATGCGTGAACACACAACAAACATTCGACTGATTTTACCTCGACTTCTTAATTTCACATCTAATTGCACATCATACCTCAAAACACCAACTGTCTCATTAGTCCACTACTTATGGTGTTGCCCATGAGGTAACTGTATCTGCTAAATTTGGAAACCCTGATTCTTCTCGTTCTGGCCTTAAGCATTCAGAATGAGAGGCCGTAACATTTCGTTGCCAACTCATTTGGTGCTACAGTACCTGTCAATGACATCTGTAATATTGATATCCGTGGGCACGAAATTGAACTTGTATTCTAATATAATACACTGCTTCTTGGTGAGTCACCTCCCATGCAGGTAGTAATTGATTCCCCATCTCAAAATGCATAAAAGAAAATCAGTTACAGGTCTCCAATCTCTCCACTGTGTGCAAAGTACCATGCGTGAGGTATAGACATGCACAGTTTATATTATCTAACATCCAGTAGGGTCGCCCCAGAATGCCCTTTATAGGATGGTACCCAGCCAATTAAAAGTGGGACAGGACTCAAATAAATAAACATAAACATAAACTTGTGAGCTGGATCTTTGCCTCTTAATTTATTTATTGTTTTTTTTTAAGTAAACGTGTATAAACTGAAATAGCCTACAATTAAAACACACCATTGAATTAATAACATGTTCGATGTTGTTTTTAAATAGATGTACCAATAATAAAAAAAAAGATATGCAATAAGTGGGCCATTAAAGGGAAGCACTAATATGGAGCGCCATGAAAGCTGGGTTCAATTCTATGTTAAGATGGAGGTGAGCATTATGATTCAACCTCTTTATCGTATAACTCTTCAGCAGTTTCAACAATTCAAACTTACATACATTGATTTTTTTAAAATTTTATTTTGTACTTTTTACTTTATGAACTAACATCCCCAACAGTCCTGTAATTCCTTTCAGTGACTTCCTGTCCTTAGCAAGATAAGTACTGTCTCTTCCCCAGCGCGTTTATTTGACACTGTTTGATATTGTTTGCCCTGTTTAACATCACTTCTTTGTGAGTGCAGAGTGCTAATGTATTCGAGTATCTGTTTTGCATGTATAGCGAGTTGATAGCCGGACTGTGTTTTGTCATATCGCATCTGGGTACTGTGTTTTCCAATGTTCAGTGCACAGTTGGAGCTTCCCAGCTTCCCTATCGCTGCAATCTTTCACCCGATGTGGCAGAGGGAGCAGCGATCCCCGCTGTGCATTCCGAGCATGGGCAAGAGAGAGCATTTAGCCTTACTAAAGAGCTGGTTTTATAGTTAATCTCGCCCTTAAACAGGATATTACTGCAGTACTAACCTGAGGTACTTGGGCCAGCTCAATCACTATTGAAGCTACCATGAAATTGCAGCAGACATGCTCTCCAGCCTGCAAGTCCAGGCACAGGCACTCAATACCCGCATTTTTAATCTAACAGACAGAGTATTCCGGCTCTAATCAGGACAGTCAGAGAGTGACATACCTGGTTCTCAGTTTTAAGAAGGTGCTGGGCAACTCATTTGTTGGGGCCGTGGCAGAGGGGATAAGACCCCTTCAGGAGAGGCTGACTACTGTAGAGAGCTTTCCTGGAAGAGGGTCAAAGGCACAAAGACAAACTTGGTACAAAGCATGGCTGTTAAATCTCGCTCAGACAAGGGCAGTCAACAGGGGAGTATCAAGACCCGGAAGAGGAAACACTCTTCTACTTATCCAGGTAAACATTATGGGGGCAAACACCAAGCCCCAGATGCTGATGATAAATTTGAAAAGCTCTGGTAAGAATTCCTGCAGTGCTCAGCCATGCCAAGCCTCTCTACACCATTCCAAGGGCAGATAAGATGTGCAAGATTGAGGGGAATACATACAACAGTATTCCAATGCATCCTCACATAACAGGGATCATGACACCAATGAGGAGTCAAAGCTAGGGTCTTTGATGGCCCAAGTGCACTCTGCTGGTAATTGGGGTGACTGCCACAGGGCCCCGGCCACATCTATACAATACTCACAACCTACTGGACTCAACAATCACACACAACACAAATTACAATAACCAATTATGTGCAAAACAGCATAAATGTGCAAATAACACCATTTAGTGCAAACAAAACAATTCCAATATCAACCAACAAGAATTTGATTGCTATTATTCAAGTCAGGCGACACTAATTGTAAAACAATTTGCACTAAAACAGCGTTGAAGCCTTTGAAGCAGCACTCAACTGTGTAACTAGGCCTTAGAGGATTAATTAGTAGTCCGTTTGATGAACAGATTGTATTTCATGTTGGCCTACTTGAGATTCTGCCATGGCCCTTAGATACTTGACAGAGCAAGCCTTCATCCGGCTGGCAGAAAAAAATTAAGCTGTAACAGAGCCATATTTCTTATAACAGAACTACTCCCTGCAAATAACTAAAAATTATTATCTTAATTGTAGAACCACACCTCATACTCAAGATAAGCAGGCTGTTTGCAATTTACACAAAAAAACAAGGGGGGTCCTGGGAGTCTTCTGCTGGACATTAGTCCCAGTTACGAGAGGCTTACCCAGAGTCTTTAGCTCACTATCTTTTACAGAGGAGAAATATCTAAAACATATTAGTCTTTGTCCTAAGCAAATCGCCTACGAACAAGCATATAAACAGCAACCCCAGACACGTGTTTCGGTCTGGTTGCACTCCATCAGTGGGGTGGAGCTGTGCCTCTCTAAGAATAGTGGGCAAGGGGTCCACGTCGGGATTCCCCTTGTAATTTATGGTGAGACTCAAAGTTACTCAAAGTTACTTAAATATGCAAAACAAGGGGTGCCCTAGGAGTCCCTCTGCTGGATATTTGTCTCGGGTACGAGAGACTTGCCCAGAGTCTTTAGCTCACTATCTTTCACAGAAGAGAAATATCTAAAATATATCAGTCCTTGTCCTGCCCTAGGGCAGTCCAGCCCCGAAATGCTAAGCAATTCTCCTCTGTACAAGAGAACCAACAGCAACACCATACACATGTTTTGGTCTGGTTGCACCTCATCAGTACGGTGGAGCTGTGCCTCTCTAAGAATAGTGAGCAAGCGGTCCATGTCTGGATTCCCCTAGTAACTTAGGGTGAGACCCAAATTAATTAAATATGCAAAAAACAAGGGTGGTCCTGGGAGTCTCTCTGCCGGACATTTGTCCTGGTTTACGAGAGACTTAGTGAGCTAAAGACTCTGGGCCAGTCTCTCATAACCGGGACTAATGTCCAGCAGAGGAACTCCTAGGACATTGTTTTTTTTTGTACGTTTTTTTTTTGGAGTAAGCAAACAGGCACACTGGGGGATGAGTGGGGGAGTAGGGCCCGTCCCATGTTGTATGACACGCCCCCTCTCTAGCCATATCCCATACCTCTTGCCTTTCTAGTATCCCCACCACCCTCTCTCAAACTTGTTCTTTCCCTCACTCTCTTTGTCACTCTCCTACTGTACGAGCTCTTTCACTCTAACGTCCAAGCTTTTCCTCTTTTATCTGTTACTCGCCTTCTCAATATGTCTCTCTCTTCCTCGCTCTATCTCTCTCTCTCTCTCTCACCTGCACCTATATCCCCGTGTGTCTCAGACCATTCTGTCAGTCTCTTCAGATTCACTCTGTTTCTGTATCGATCGACCTCTTTCTATCTTTCTCTCTTTCTGACTCTGTCTATATTTGCCTCTCTCTATCCCTGCCATCATCTCACCTAGTTCATCCTCTTTCTCTCTGTTTCCACATTGTCTGTCTCCTTCACTCCCAGTGACATCCTCTCGCTCCTGTAGAGACCCTCTCTCCTACCGTCTTACTTTTCCAGTAAAGGCTTGTCCCAGAGGCTATATTTCAAATTATTCTCTCTTTCTCTGTTTCTGCTCTAGTGGATCACGCTTAACTACGGTTGGGTCCTATTACACGCCCAGTGCCTTCTTCATGCTCCTGATTCCACACTCAAACTGGGATTATGATCATTTCCACGCTCCCAATGCCTCACATTTTCACACATTTTGAGGCTCCTCTACATCACTACCTCTGTCTTCATGTTATTCCCAGCTATCCATTATTTCTCCTTACCATTAGCTCATGTTATCCAGACTCCACTTCATTGACTGCCCTCTCACACTATAATGTCTATCTTAGATGACAAAGTTTGAACTATTCCAAGATATATGTTACGAGGCGCAAGGGGTAGAATTCCATTTGCCATTAACTTTCATGGAGATATTTTAGAAGGGGGACCTTTCAAATAATACACAAACTGCAAAAGATAACAACAAATATTGAGTCCATCTCCAAAAATTAGGACGGTTGATTTTCTTTCTCTCTTCTAACCTCTTCTCCCTCCTGTCCCGATGTTGATGATTGCTGGTGGCTAGACTGAGACACGCCTTTCACAGATTCAAAACCAGTGGCTGATGTGTTACCATGGGCTGAATGGCAGCAGAATGACTGTTAAGATTCAGGCTTTTGTTGCTTAGACTGTAGAGGCATGAACTCTGTAAGGACAGGACTGGCTGAAGCCCCACCTGCAGTGCAAATCACTTGAAGTCAGCATAGCATCTTCTCAAAGCTCAGTTGAAATTATTTCATAGTAGGATTTCTCAGGGATCAATGGCAGCAAGAAAGGCCTGACACTCTTTATGACACACATGCATATCTGTGCACAAATGCAAAAATGCTCAAGCATATATGCTCACTCATGCACACAGAGTCAAAGAACACAACACTCATAAACTCACAGTGTTCCTTTCACATATGTCCACTTTGATCTCAGTCCTTTGGCACTCAGATCATAGTCTAAGGGCTTGTAATGAGAGTTAGGGATTAATACTTTCCTACCTGAGTCCCACACCAACACGCCCACAGGAAGGCAGGATGAGTACATTGCTATAGGCTCCAAGATGCTCTTTTATAGGTTGTGTTCCTTTGCATCCATTACTATCTGCAGAGACAGATGACACTCATACCTCCATCTGTGGCATTTCCCCACATGAGGGCTTACAAGCCCCTTGTCCCTGCAGTCTGTGGGTTATACTGTCCTGTTTTGCTCCGCTAAGGGGGCGCAGAGTGCTATTCTGGTCATCTAATATTCACGGATGGCCTGTGCATAATGAGAGGGGACTGTACCCGAAAACCCATTATGTACTGGCAGACTCAGTTCACATTATAGGATTGGTTGGAGAGCCATGAGAGTTAAGGTGATTGCAAAATAATTACAGGTGGAAACTTCAAACGCTGTTTTTTGTCCTTATCTCTGACTCTCTCCAGAACCAGGAACGCTGAGAACTCTCCTAGGATAATGTCCCCTTTAGGGTATTTAGCTAAATAAAACCATCAACATAGCCACCAGCTCTTCAGGGAGCAGCAAGCCTGTGATGATACAGTTGTGGGCAGTTATGTCCCAACTTGAGTCACTGGTTACTTAAGCCTGGTGCACACGCACAAGTGTGTCGGTTTCAGCCATGCAGATAAGGTGTCCAGGCACACAAAATAAATGTAGGCCAATGCAGCCAAATATAGGAAATATCTTGTGGTAATGATTTTCAGGTGTGAGGTGAGGTTGTATGCTGCCTTTCTGAAGTCCCATCATATATGGATAGGATACGGATGTGTTTTTGCAGATAGTTCAATTCTTTTATAACTGAAAGAGATGTTATTGGGGGTAATTCATAGAATTCAGGGCACAAGTGGCTCATGTGGCTGGTTCACAGTGTGCCCCCCAACCATGAAAACGCGTGTAAAACTCCCTGCGCACCCCTCGGAATACACGTACCCCGCTTGCGCTAGGCCAATCGCATGTAAAACTCCCAGCGCACCCCTCGGAATACACATACCCCGCTCACGCTATGCCAATCTCGTGTAAAACTCCCCACGCTCCCCTCGGAATACACTTACCCCGCTCATTCACAGGAAGTTTCACACGCGATAGGCCTTGGGCGAGCGGGGTGTGTGTATTTCTGGGGTTCGCGAGGAGTTTTACACGCGGTAGGCCCTGTGCGAGCGGGGTACGTTTATTACTGGAGTTCGCGGGAAGTTTCACACGCGATAGGCCTTGGGCGAGGGGGGCACGTGTATTCCTGTGGTTCGCGGGGAGTTTCACACACGGTAGACACTTTGCGGGTGGGCCACGTGTATTTCTGGGGTTTGTGGGGAGTTTCACACGTGGTAGGCCCTGTGCGAACGGGGTACGTGTATTTCTGGGGTTCGCTGGAAGTTTCACACGCGATGGGCCTTGGGCGAGTGGGGTACGTGTATTTCTGTGGTGCCCAAACAAATTGGCAGTGTGTGTCCTCCCAGGTGTGCCCTCACACCCCTCCCCAGGGCCTGCAGGCAGACCACAACACAGAGGAACACATTGCACCCCTGGCCATGCCCCACAGGCAGCCCATCCATCCTGGCGAAGCTCCCCAGCCAGCCACCATGTCACCACGCACAAGTGAGCACTGACACATGCCCCCCCACCCACTCACCCACCCAGCAGTGAAGGGGGCCTGCTGGCAGGCCCCCACTCATGTCCAAACCCACCCACCCACCGAGCAGTGAAGGGCACCTGCCAGCAGGCCCCCACTCGTGTCCCCCCCACCCACTCACCCACCCAGCAGTGAAGGGCACCTGCCAGCAGGCCCCCATGCATGTCCCCCACCCACTCACCCACCCAGCAGTGAAGGGCACCTGCCAGCAGGCCCCCACTCATGTCCCCCCCAACCACCCACCCAGCAGGGAAGGGCACCTGCCAGCAGGCCCCCACTCATGTGCCCCCAACACCCACCCAGCAGTGAAGGGCACCAGCCAGCAGGCCCCCACTCAATTCCCCCCACCCAAACAGCAGTGAAGAGCACTTGCCAGCAGGCCCCCACTCATGTCCCCCCACCCACTCACCCACCCAGCAGTGAAGGGCACCTGCCAGCAGGCCCCCACTCATGCCCCCCCAACCTCCCACCAACCCAGCGGTGAAGGGCACCTGCCAGCAGGCTCCCACTCATGTCCCCCCACCCACCCAGCAGTGAAGGGCACCAGCCAGCAGGCCCCCACTCAATTCCCCCCCACCCAAACAGCAGTGAAGAGCACTTGCCAGCAGGCCCCCACTCATGTCCCCCCACCCACTCACCCACCCAGCAGTGAAGGGCACTTGCCAGCGAGACCCCACTCATGTCCCCGCACCCGCCCACCTACCAAGCAGAGAAGGGCACCTGCCAGCAGGCCCTCACTAATGTCCCCCCACCCACCTACCCAGTAGTGAAGTGTACCTGCAAGCAGGCCCACCCTCATGTCCCCCCACCCACTCACCCACCCTGGAGTGAAGGGCACCTGCCAGCAGGCCGTCACTCATGTCCCCCCACCCACCCAGCAGTGAAGGGCACCTGCCAGCAGGCCCCCACTTATGTCCCCCCACCCACCCAGCAGTGAAGGGCACCTGCCAGCAGGCCCCCACTCATGTCCCCCAACACATCAACACAACCCACAATCATGGCCCTCATGGCCACCCAAATCCCACGGCGCGCCACCCCTGCCCAAATAACCAACCAAGCATAACATACACCCCACATTGAAATGGCCAATACATGAAACTGCCCAATTGGCATGTATGTACTTTAACACATGTCCGTCACACACACACAATGGGTGCCAGTGAATGTGAAAACCCACATCGTGACATGCATGAAACCAATGAGAGAAAACCACACATTGAAGTACGTGAAAAAATGTATTGAATAAAAAATGTGGTTAAACAAATTTAAACACCAAACAATGGACATAAGGAAAACAATGCAGAATGAAACATAATGATAAAAAATGGAAATCAGAATCCAAAATATATGAAATCAAAAATGTTTCCTAAGTCTCCCTCCAACAAAGCAAATCCAAACAGAAATGAAAAAGTAAAATCCATTGCTCCATGGAAAAATCAAAAAAGAAAATGCCGACAAATCCACACTCCAACTATTTACAAGGATGAAATCCTGGGTCCATGAGCCCAAATGTCCAAATGAAACCTGCAAAAATACACTAACTAATGAAGAACTATATACAAAAATGTGGGGTATTGTCCAAGCACCCCAAAAAAAAAATGAAAACAAAAATGAAACCTAACACTAACTAACTAACTAACTATTTACAATGGCAGTGGGCTAGTCCGATGGCTCAGTTTTTGTTGTCCCGGGACAGGGCATCATCAAACTCCCGCTCAATGTCCTGGAGGCGGTCCTCTTCCATGGCCTTGAGGGTTTGCAGGGACGATGACATGTTGACCTCCAACTCCCTGCAAATTGCCTCGAGGCACTTGGCCCGCCTCAGTGCCCTCCACCTGGAGTTCTCCGCCCTGACCATTGTGAGCCGTGCCTCTTCCACCCGCTGCCGCTCCGCATCTATGGCGTGGCCCAACCACTGCCACATGGAAGACACTTGTAATCCTGGGTCCTCCTGCCCTCTAGCCGATGCCTGCCCCTCCGATGTTGAAGACCCCGAGCCATCATTGCTCCCACCATGTTGCTTCTGCTGCTGTGCCTGTGCCCTGGCTCTTGCTGCCTGCACGTCCTCCTCCGGCTGGGGTGCAGTTGTCGTGGTGACGACCCCTGCTGGACGTCTGACTCCTGACTTTGGCAGGAATGTGTCCTCCACCAGCCTGGCCCCTGGGTCAGAGGCAGCTCCACAGGGTACCCAGGTGATACATGGGTCAGAAGATGGCATGGAGGACGACTGGCGAGTAGGGGGTTCAGGTGAGGAGGGGGTCGCAAGAAGGTCCAGCATACAGAGGAATCCAGCACTGGTGACCCGTCCCAGTAGGTCAATGTGGTCAAAGAGGCATCCGAGATGACGTGCAGTGTCTTCACGAAAACACCGCAGGTCACCTTGCATGCCCCGTTGACGCAACGCCATCCCAGCCAGGACAGGCTCAACCCGGTCCTGGATAGCCACATCTGCAGGGAGAGGAAGGCCAGTTGTTGTGTGCTCATCCCCTCCCTGAAAACGGGTCTGGACGTAGGCGTCCCTGCTGGTGCCGGATGATGCATCCATGTTGCATCACAGTTGCACACTTGTCAAATACACACACATGCAAAGAGTGCAGATATATGCAGCTTGAACCACCACCCATGTGTGACACCACAACCATGCCAACGTACATACACAGTAATGCAAACTTGTGTGCTCCCACACCTGCATTTGGCCTGCATGCTTTCCAACACATACACCATCCATGCGTCTCACACATGAGAGGACTCACATGTGTCAGCCTCACGCCCCTGTACATACACATCCATACATGGCCCTACAAAAACACATGTATAACCTGCACACTAGGCACACCACAACACACACAGTGTCCAATCAGTATGCATGTACACTTACCGCTCGACTCCAGACGGATCTGCCTCTCAAGGACCTGGACGTGGAGCACTGGGCGTATGCGGTCCAGGACCCTCATTTGGTGGTCTGACAGCTGGCCCCGGTGCCCCTTGGCATCCGCTGCCTTCAAGAGGCACTGGGCCTTGTCGAGGGTCCTGGACATGAAGTCCTCCCAGCACTTCCGGACATGTTTGATGTCGCGGACTGCCACCCCCTCCTCGTTGATGGCAGTCATGATGTCCATCCAGATCCTGGTTCGTCCTTCATTGTCGGCGCACAAACTTCCAAAGAGGGCATCATACTGCCCCAGGACTTGCTCCACCAGGACACCAACTTCCCTGGCACTGAAGCTGGTGGCCCTCTGCCTCTCTGGCTGGGGGTTGCCAGTGGTGCCAGATGGTGTTGTGCCTGACATGGCAACCCTAGAGGCAGGTGTGGGTGGGCAACTGGGTCCTGGGGCTGGGCTGTGCGGCGCTGGTATCCCATTCGGGAGTCTTCGGTTCCAGCAGGGGTGGTCACAGCAACTGCACCCCTGGCTTATGTGCAGGCAGCAAATAGCAGGGCACGTGGGCAGCAGGCAGGCAGGCAGGCAGCAGCAGATGGCAGGTGGGAGCGTGCTCGGGGCTCTGGGGGGCAGTAATTCAGCCTTCTGGGCAGGAGCGTGGTCTTCCGTGTGTTTTTGTGTGGCCAGCTTGATACGGAGTGATTTGGCACGTGAAAAAATTGCAGGTCAGCGTGTAATTCGAGGAAAGGCCCTTAGGGCGTAAGCGCTTCTGTGACGTTACGTGTGTGGGCGTTTCCCTCGTGATGTGGGCATAGTGGTTCAGCGCACCTGAAAAAACTGCACGTCCGCTTGTGAATGCGTGTAATCTGAGGAAAGGGCCTGCGTGCGTAAGTGACGTGTCATGCGCAGACATTTCCCTCAGCACGGGTTAAAGGTGAGCAGGGCCAGCAGTTCGCTGTACGTGCCTTTCGTGGAGACCGACGTATGTTGCTGCTTCGTGTTGTTTCGTGCACCATCACATCTTCACTGTGGATCGAGGACATATCTCTTCTTTTGGCGGGGGTATTGGCTACGCGTGTTTTTCATCATCACGCTAGTCAGACGGTGAGTTGCGCACGCTATTTTTCCCACTGCGGGTGCCCCTGTGTATCGCACCCGTTTTCGAGGTCATAGTAGCCTGTGTGTCGCACGTGTATGCGTTTTTTGTGTTACTGGGTGCCACCGCGTACTGTGGGAGGTTGATTCCATGCACGTAGGCTGCAGGGTTGCGTGCACGGTTTTACTGCAGGTTTGGGGTGCCTGAGCGTTGCGTTACCCATCACTACATCATAGGGTCACATACAGCCTTGCAGGTGCAGGGGGGCTGTTTACATCTTGCATCCCACCCCCTTCACCCCAATTGCCCAGGTCAATTGTGGTGTACACCTCCCATTGGCACTACTCCATCTGTGCCGGCACTCCTTCATCTGTGCCATGGTTGGGAGGCCACCAAAGGTGAGGGGCACCTCAGCTGGGCATCCTCCTCGTGGCGGGCGTAGCCAGGGACGTGGCTGGGGTGACCAGGGAGTAGGGGGACTCCAGGGTGTCCAGGGTGGCCTCAGAGGGGGAAGAGGCAGGGGTGCGCCACTTGAGCAGGATGTTGTGCCATGTGTCGTGCAGTCCTGCCACCACCCTCTGTGGTTCCAGGAGATGCAGCTTCTCCATCTGGCACTGGCGCCCATGTGCCCCGGCAGTCCGTTTCATCGACTGCCACGGGCCCAAGGGTAGTGGACACCACCACCCAGGCTCAGGGTCTGCCAGCGCAGCCTGCGCTGGCACTTGAAGAGCCCTTGGAAGATTTCCAACAGGCCAGGAGGGAAACCGTAGGGGCACGCAGGGCTGCCCTGACCAAGACACGTGTCCCTGGAGCAGTTATGTCATCTGCTGCCCCGAACAGCCGGGTGTTGACAAGTGCAGGGGCAGATGCAGCCAACAACACCCCTGTTGTGAGTCTGCCAACCAGGACAGTTGTGGTTAATGACCCTGCCACAGCGGATGTTGCTGCGCAGGGTCCATTAGAGGGCACCCAGCTGCCACTGACACAAGTCAGGCCTTTGGTCGTCCCTCCACCCGCCACTCCCCTGGCTCAATCCACCGAACCCACTGGCCATACGGATCAGGGCGGCATTAGCCAGCCAGGGTCTGCGCCACAATCCAAGAGGAGGAAGGTTGCACCTGCAGCACAGGCTGGGACCCCACACACAGCCACAACCTCCTGCATGTCGAGGAAGAAGCCTTTCTGCAACCAGGAACTGGACTTCCTCATGGACTACGTGCGGGACCACAGCCGTGACATGCTAGTGGGTGCTAATTGTCAGACTATGGCTGCCACCGTGATATCCACTGGAAGCAAGTTGCAGAACATGTGAGTGCATTCGGCCATGAGATGCACACGGTGCAAGAGTGCAAAAAGCTTTGGAATGACCTCAAACGCAGCGCTAATGGTAAGAGTGCCTTAAATTACAACTTGACTCTGGTGACTGGCAGTGGGCCGGCACCAGAGGAGGAAGACCTCACTCCGCATGAGTCACTCGTCGCAGAGTTCATACCATCTGAATCGGTCAAAGGAGTGGGAGAGATGCCGGACTTTGATGCCCAGTCCAGTGAGTGTTGATGCGTGTTTGTTGAGGATGTGTGTGTTTTACTTGTGTGATGTGTTGTGCATGACTGCCATGGTTCTGATGTGCAAGTAATGCAATGCTTCCCTGATAATGTCTGCTCTTCTGGATGGTGGACATGTGGCGCAGACAGGGACTGTCCGCTTCACCACTATTGCACCCTACTCACATGCTGGTTACCAGTATGCCCCTCCGGTCCATGTTCCAGCTCACTGGCCCTTCTGCATGTAGCCTGGGGTGACCTTCCTCTCAGCCCAGGGACAATGTCATAGCATGACTGACGTGCATGTGTCCTCTGCCTGCATGCGGGTACTCCATGTAGGCATGCTCCCTTGCCCCTCCACCCCCCGCTCTGCACCCCAATTCCACCTTTGCACTGGTCTGCTTCAATATTGCCATTGGGTACTTCCCTGTTCATGCGTCCTGTGTACATGCTAACTTACAGCGGCCAATCTGCCAGACATATGCTGTGTGGTATATCCTTAGTACTTGATGCAGGGTATCTCACTTGGACTGTGCAGAGGTCAGATGCCCCGCAGGGACATGAGTGCCCATTCATGCTCCATGTGAATTCCACGCATGCCCCTATGTTTCCTTGACTGGATGATCACTGTAATACAAGTCCTGGGTGACATACATTGTATGGCATTTCATCAGCCTCCCCATGTCCACTCTGGCTCAGTACTGCATTGCACACATGTTTAGGGCCTGACAGTCTGTGTGGGTCACAGGCCTCAGCCTGTTTAATGACCAATGACTCTGTCCAACTGGTGTAGTGTCTTCTTCACACGTGGGTGTACTCAGAGGTTTCATCATGTGTCCTGCTTACTGTCGCATCATCATTTGCTGTGTTGTCACTTGACTCACATGATGCTGTTGATGCTAGTCAACACTGTCTGTCAATACACAGGTCTGTGATCAGCATTTTGATACCATGCTAGGCTTCCCTGCATTTGCACTTTGGGGGAGGGGTGGTTTGCTTGTAGACATGCTACCCATTGAATGCACATTGCACGTGATGCCTGAAGTGGACCTTGCACTGCCTTCACAATGTGAAGGCAGAGGGACGACAAGGAGCATCGTGAGGATTATCTGTTCATGGTGCTTGAGGATTATGGCAAAATGATGGAGGATTCTGTATTATCTGTCTTTAATAAAACCAAACCAATAACTAAGGGAATAGCTTTATTAATGCCACCCCATTGGCATCCTTATGATGGGGCTGTGGTTGATAAAAGGAAGGCCTTGTGCCTTGAACTACACCTTACTGTCGGAATGCAACTAGATCCCTCTTTGTGTGCACACCGGTTAAATAAAGCCAAGAGCACTTATCGTTCCTGGAGTAAGTTTCACTGGTACCACACCGAATGTGCCCGCTGGCAGAACATGGTTTACTTAGCCTCCTCTAACAACCTTTGAACATTTTGGAGGGCATTTGATGGCTACCAGCCTGTGCACAATTTGCTTGGTGTACCTGCTAATGCTTGGGTCGAATACATGGTGGATAGCTTTAGTGGATGATTGAAAAGCATGCCAGCCAGATGTGGCGCCTTGGGCAGATGGCAGTACCGTCTAACCCCCAAAGATATCTATACGTTTATTCTTGGTAGTATGTCCTCCCGTGCACCTGGCCCTGATGGCATTTGTAGTATGATCATCAAAACGGATGCTGATTACTGGGCCAATGCATTGGACTGCCTCTTCGGTAGAGTAGCAAAACACAGGTTATTCCATCCTCATGGTGTGATAGCATCATTGTGCCTGTTGGGAACAAGGGTGCCTGTGCAAATCTAGGAATTATCGACTTCAATGCTCTATGCATCCTCTAAAGTGTTTTGCGCGGAGTCCTCTTAATAAACTGTGGACTTAAACGGTGGCGGCCACACTTACTAAGCTCAACCAAACATGATTTCAAAAGGGACTCAGCACCATGACCGATTCTCTTGCCCTGCAGACTGTTAATTCAGCTGGCCTGGCTCACTAGAAAGTGCACAGTTTACACTGCATTCATTGATTATAGCACAGTGTTTGATTCTGTCAATTGCAACAAACTTTGGTGCAAACTTTCCGCTTGCAATATCCCTGCAGGCCTTTTGGCAATGATTATACATCTCCATTCTGGTACTCGTTTTAAAGTCCAGTTGGATGAACTGGGAACACTACTCCCTGGATCACCACCTCACATGACCTGAAGCAGGGATGTAGATTGGCCCCTCTTTTGTTCAACCTATATCTTGCCGACATGGGTGTGGCCCTGGTTAATCCTTTCTCGATTCCCTCTCAGTTGAGTGATTTTCCACTCCAATGGTTGGGGTTTGCCGATGACATTATTCTGTCGGACCTTACCCCATTGGTCTGCAGGCTGCCTTGGAGTCATTGAAGAGTCATTCTGACTCCCTGGAATTGATGGTTAATATCCTTGGGCAGGTGGACACACCCTTGATGCGATGTTCAGCTCCTATGGCCTGGTTTCTTTATCCAGTCCCAAACCACTTATCTGAACAGACCACTTTGCCATCCCTTTCACTATACACACACCAGCCCCTCCTCCTACAGCTACTCTGCCCCCACCTTTGATCGCAAATGCTGGAACAAAGTCAAGGTACTCCCCAACCTAGCTGAAGCCCTGCTTCTCCGTCCCTCTGCAACACTGTCCTGTGGTAGACCCTTAAGCATCGAATCCTTCGACTCTTGGCTTAAAGAATACCTAATTCCTCTGACCCCCTTGCACCCTGCAACATCACGCAAAGGACCATCCCCCAAATTGTGCACGCCACATCAAAGGACATTCAAAAAACAAAATAACTCTCTTGAACGCAAATGGTGAGCATCCAAAACTGATCTCAGAAGATCCATGTTTGCCCTCCACCACCGTAATTACAAATCCAAGATCTGAAATGGGAAACAAAATATTACAATAAACAAATTCTAACCTGTGGTAGCAGCAAATAACTCCACAAGATAATCTCTGAATTTGTGAAACCTACTTGCACTTCTGCCCAATCCACTCCCACATAACCACTCTGCGACTCCCTCTAAATTTCTACAACACCACACTTGACAGGATGGCTACCCGTAACACCAAATTGTCCTTGCTCACCCCCTGCCCTACACCGACCCATCCTGATCCCATTGCCCCGATGCCCACTTTACCAACCTTCAACTCTTTCAACCCCATCTCCAGAGACAAGTTCCTTGATCTACTATCAGCCAGCAGACCTTCAGGGGCACCCGTCGACCCCTGCCCAGCCTCTGTTCTGAAAGAAATATTCTCCTATACCTGCACAGGAGAACATGCAAGAACCATAATAATCTACTCCCTCACCTCTAGCATCTTCCTTGAAGCCTTTAAAATAGCGCATATCAAGCCACTCCTAAAAAAGTCAACCTTCGACCCCCTTGAACCTAAGAATTACGGGCCGATTTCCAACACCAGATTTCTCACGAAACTCATTGACCAGACTGCATACTCCAAGCTCAACTGCTTTGTAGAATCCAACCAACTCCTCGACCCCGCACAATCAGGCTTCAGACCTCGACATGGAACAGAAACCACTCTGATCTCCATCTGGGATGATCTCAAAGTCACGGCAGACTCTGAGGGTTGTGCAGCGCTGATTCTCCTCAATCTCTCTGCAGCCTTTGACACTGTTAACCATTCAATCCTCCTTGATCACCCCGACTCCCTAGGAATCTGTGGCTTGGCACACAAATGGATTGCCTCTATCCCCAGTAACAAGAAACAAATCGCCTTTCTCTGCCATTTTGTCTCAACTGCTCGCCCTGTGAACACTGGAGTACCACAAGCCGCATGCCTCTCTGCTCTCCTTTTCAACCTCTATCTGACCACTCTGCCAGGAATCATCCACGTGCGCAACCTCTCCTGTTACAATACCCAAATTATCCTAAGAATCCCCAAGACAAGGACCGACTCACATCCCGACCTTGAAGCTCGTGATTTTGACCGAGGAATGACAAGCAACCACCTCCTTTTGAACCCTGAAAAAACAGAACTCATGGTTTGCAGCAATACTGCCCTTCTCCCACAACCGCTCGCATGGACCCCTCCCTTGGACCACCACCCCCACCCTCCAACATAGTTAAAACCTTAGGCTGCACTATGGATGCAGGCCTAACCCTCTCCTGTCAGATCAATAACGTTTCAAAATGCTGTCACTCCCACCTCAAACTTCTTAGATGCATTTTTCCTTACCTCTGCTACCCCAACAGACTCGCCGCTGTTATGTCTATTGTTATGTCAAGATTGGACAATGCCAACTCCTTATACCTGGGAGCACTGGCATACCAACTCAACAAACTCCAAAGAGCCCAAAACGCTGCTGCTAAATTCCTATTCACCCTGGGACACAGAGACCACATCTCACCCGCTCTCCGAACCCAAGACTACATGGCCTTGCACAAGGCTCTAAAAACGTGGCTCTTTCCATAATGCTGATTAAGACCATCTAAGGCAGCTGAGAACCTCCAACCTGATGACAAATGTTGAAAGAGATCCCGAGCAATGTCGCCACAGAATGCGTCTATTTAGTCACTAATAAGGTTACTCTGAATGCAGCACTCGCAAACGCCGACTTGGAAACCGGAATATCGAGCTCGATTAATCAAAACCTCCACCCAGACACTGACCTCTCCTATCACTATGCTCACTCTCTACTCCGTATCAACACACAATTAGAGCACAGCTACACCCCTCGATACATTTTGGCCTAGCTGCTCACATACGAATAATACTTCATGAACACCTCAATATTCTGATGAAATGCAGCTATACCGAACGAAAATCTGCCTAGCTGCAGACATAAGCGTACTACACATGCCTAACACAGCCAGAGCCCAGTCTTGGTGTCTATCCTCCAGACTGCATACATTCAACTGATATCAAATACCACCACACCTAATGCTAGAATGCAGCTACCATCAGGCAACCACATCAGCTGCGCACATAATCGGTGCACCCAAGCACCCTATGACAACTTACTCTCTAGACTGACCTGGACCACGGTGCCAGAGGGCGGTCAAGCAACCACTGCTTCGAGGTCATAACAATGATATATAGCGCTATATAAATGCCAAATAACATAAAATAACCCCCTTGCTGCAGGACACGTCATATACTTGATAACTAGTCAGTTCAATTATAGCCACTAAGTCTGCTAATGGCAAAGAGCAAGAGTGTCTTACCTAAAATCAACTCTACGCATGTTTTATCTACTGTTGTACCATTATCACTACGGTCATATTTTCCCTTTGTAGTAGATGTTCAGAATTCCAAATTTGCTGAACATTTCCATATTAAAGATGGTGGCCTTTCATTACAGAAATGATACGTCACTAGGCATGCGCCTGCCCGATTAAACGCGAGGCGGCAGAAAGTACTACTGAGCTCACTGGCGATGGTTTCGGCAAGGGCTGGAAATTGCTCTGCAAACAGTGTTCTGCTCATGGCTGCATGGATAGAGAGATTCAAAGCCTAGGGTGAGAAGTTGTGGTCTCTTTTCCAGTTGGGGGACCTTCAAAGGGAGAACTGTACATTTAAAGTTCAAGTTCTTTTTTAAGATCTAAAATGTGAATTTTTACATATTTTCTCCTTCACGTGTCAGAAAAGAGTCAGATGTAAGAGATGTCATTTAACATGTTTTCCTGAGACTATGTTAAGCAATTCTGGAGTAAAAGTACCCATGTGAGTATGCCTTCTGCAAGAGATGGGGTGCACTGTCACATTGCCTGTGATGTGCTTAGTAATCTCATGCTGAGGTCAGACAGCACACAATTCAGAGTGAAGGCGTAGAAGTAGAGGATTATCTCCCTGCTGACTTCCTCTATCGCAACAAAGCATGGCGAACACCATCGAATTGCTCATTCCAGGCCCATTGTCAAGGAGATACATACGAAGATAGGCTGCTCTGACATTTCTACTGAAGCATTGCGTTAATGGGAGCTTGCTATTGTTCGAGCAAACACTGCGGCATGTACAGATTTAAGCTTCAACTTCTCACAACCTGCTTTCACAGACAGACTCAGAACGAACGCAATGTATTCACTAGTCAGATGCACTAAACGTGTGTCTCAAAGCTATTGTCTAAGAACCATGTTAATAAAACATGTCGTGTACACCCAGTGCCCACTTGAAATTGGCATATAGAGAAAATGTTAGTTTTGTATTGTCAAATGTTGAAGCTGGCAGGATGACGTCAGCCAGTTCTCATGTTAATAACAAGAAACGTATCTTTAATGAAAACATTCAACACTAAATATAGTACTTGCTCTGGGTGGTGGACGAAGGTTCCACATTATATATTAATGTCATCAATTTCTATACACCATATATATATATATATATATATATATATTATAACATACACTTCAGTATACAACTGTAACCTGCACTGATAAATAGAGTAATCATAATATTAATTGATTTTCATTGTCTCCAAATCCTATAAATAATCATGTGTCCTAGCAATCGGACCAACTTTGATTCCTGAATTTCATTCTTGCCCAACTCTGATTTCTGTCAGGATGACTCTCTGTCAGTCACTCTTTGCCAGATTGTCTCTATATTCCTGTGAGACACTGAGCAGGGACGTGGGATGCTGACCATTTGATGGGCAACATGCTGTTCTTCATCACTTGGTGGAACCTTTTGGAATCTCACAATTACAGGGTGGCTAATCTTTAAAAAAGCAACCGAAAAACAGAATTTGAAAGAACGTAAAAGCTCATGGGTGTCGATTACATCACTGAAATCCAAAAGAAAATAGATTTGTTTTGTCCTGAACTTGTTAAATAGATTTGTTTTGTACGGAACTCCTTAAAACTCAGCTGGTCGCAAAACTGTGGTGTTGGCATAACGCTCCATTTGCCCTGAAAGCCACTTTCATCCAACTCTCTGTGAAAATCCAGACTAACTCGAGTAATATCCAGTCAAGGATTCCTGCGTTATCCATTCTTCTCCTTAGGTCAGTCGGTTTTGGCTCCACTGCCAAAATACAGGCTCTTATTGAGTTGTTAAGTATTAGTAGGCTTGAACATTATTTACAAATGAATGTTCATCTTTCCGTTTTTGGGAAATGTTCATGTTCACATTTCGAATTAAAATACAAATAATTGCAATCCCTGAATATTGACAATTAGAATAAAACATAATTATATGTGTTAAAGTTGACCCAAAGGCTACATAGAACATATTTGTACTGAAATCCCAATGTCACTCTCTACTCTCCAGCCTGTCCAAAAGTTAAGTCTCCTGCTTCGAAAACCCACAATCAAACCAACTTGGATTGATTGCCTTTATACTGCACTCCCTCATTTGCTCAAGTGTGGCTTTCATTGAGGATCTGCCAATGAGCGATGGCTGCATTTGTTTGTTCCTCTGTAGCACCTGGAGCTATTTGAGGCTCAGGGTGACGGACCAAGCCTATATAAGGTTGGTTAACCATCTTGATTTTCAGATTGTTTTCTGAGACTATCTGCTCTGAGCTGAAAGCTGTGGTTTTTCCAGTGTAAGTATTACATATTGAGAACAAACTAATTAATCGAACATTTAAAGCGGAGCAAAGTGACTTTGGGCCTAATTCACAGAGCAGTGCAAAGTGTCTTTTTTCGAAATTAGGCCCATTTAGCGCAGTCCGAAGAGTACGTTTGAAGTACAAAGTGACTTTGCTCTGCAGAAATACATTTTGCACCGCTCTGTAAATCCACCTCCCCTCCCATTTGAAACATGCATCCCAGGTGAGCAGGAAACAAACATATTGCTTTCTGCATGTGCAACAAAAACTTTCTCCCACATCTGAAGGTAAACGTGCCTTACCTTCAACAGCCATTCCCTCAACTCTAGGTTTTACATTCTACATACCTGGAGAATAAATATTCACTAAAGCCCAGGGTCAGCACTACCACACTTCAGATGTGGCCTTACAGACCCTTAAAGACCCTTAGTTCTGGTTCACACCGCTCTTATCAACATCTTACAAAGAAATTAAAGTGAAACATTTTTATTTATCGAAACACGTATATGTTTCTTATGCTTGATTCAATATGACTACATTTTGACAAGTATTGAAATGCATGGCACACTTTAGTGACAGCCTTCCACAGTGCTCATGTCTTAGTGGTATTGTCTCATGATTAAGCCAGAGCGTTGTTGGTTGGAGCACCAATAGTCACCATTTTTTGGTCCAGTCACTACTTTTGCAATTTCTTCGCATCATACTGGCTGCATGGTCCGCCCAATATATTGGGCCAAATAAACTGCCTCATCACCATAAGGAGTGTTGGTGGCCATCCAGGCTGCCAAATACTTTAGCAACTGTAAACAGTGGATCAGCCCCACTGGCTGTGCAAGGAACAAGGAGTTACAGTAGTCTATGCGGTTCATCACCAGCGAGGCCCCCACCAGAGGTCTAAGATGACATGGCAGAAAGAGGAGCAGCCTCAAGTGGAAGTGGATGGCCTTATTCACTGTTCCGACCTGAGCGGCCATGCAGAGGGTGGATGATAAAGTAACCCCCAGATTTTTAACAACTGACACAGGAGGAGGAAAATCACCCAGTGCCCACGGCCAAGAAGATGGGGACCAAATAGCTGGATTAGGAGGGGAACCTACCACCAGGACCTCAGTCTTGTCCCCATTGAACTTGAGCCAATTTCTACCCCTCCAGCCCCCCATGGCCACCAGGTACTGACTCAAGCGTGATGAGACTTCCACCTGGTTCAGATCTAATCGAACCAGGATCTGGATGTCGTCGGCATAAGAGTAGCACCTGAAGCCGAGAGAGCTGACGAGGCGGATCAAAAGCTGGATGTACATATTAAAAAGTGAAGGGGACAAGGAGGAACCCTGAGGGACACCACAAGATATTGTACAGAGAGCATAAGTTAAAGAGGAAACAGAAAGAAATTGGCTACTATCTGTCAGGAAGGAGGAAAACCAAGCCAAGACAGAGATGGTGTCAAAGACCGCCAAAAGATCTAACAATATCAGTGCAGCCAATCCACCCACGTCCACCAGTCGAGGCAAGTGTGCGACGACAGAAACTAGGCACTCTCCGTGCCTCGTCCCGGCTAAAACCTGACTGAAAAGGGTAACAAAAAACAGTGCTTTCCAAGAAGGAAGAGAGAAGAGGAGAAACAAAATACTCCAGAAGTTTCATAAATAGAGGTAGAAGTGAAATAGGATGGAAATTAACAGGCAAGGTAGGATCCATTGAGGGCTTCTTCAGAAGGGGCATAACTGTGGCCTGTTTCAGCTCCACCAGAATCACCCGCAACTGGCAAGACAAATTTACTGCCTGGTTAATCCAGGTAATTAAGCCAAGAGTGATGTCCTTATAAACTGCCAAAGGTAAGGGATATGAAGGGGAGGCAGATTTAAGCTGGAAAACCGTCTTTTCAATCATACCCTCCGAAAATACTGGAAACTCAGACCACTGATGAGCGCTACCCCCAGCTTCATTTTCCTGTGAGTAGTCGATGGTACTCCCATAACGCCCGTAAATTTCAGTCCTAATGGTATCAATCTTAGAAAGGAAAAATTGACCAAGGATTCACAAATAGATTATGAGGGGGTCACAGCAGATGAGATCTTCTCAGTGGAAGACATAGATTTCACAATAGAAAACAGCTCATTCCCTTGATGGAGAGCACCAGTGATCTTCTGAGTAAAGAAGGTGTCCTTTGCAGTGAATATGGACTTATGGTAGGTTTTAGCCACAAACCTATAAGCTGTCCACTCTGCTACACCATAAGAGCGCCGCCATTTGTGTTCCACCCTTCCAACCCCTAGACTCGCTGCTCTAACCTCATCTATGGACCATGGATTAGATGGGTGATTATGAGGTTGAATAGACTTCAAAGATGCAGCTAAATCCGCTGCTTTCCTGAGACAATCAGTCAATGCAGATCGATTAATCGATGGGCAGCTATAGCATTCTTCCAGCAGATTGGCCGGAAGGGCCGTCTGATCAACAGAGCGCCAATTGCGTCGCAAAACTGATGCAGTTGGAGCTTTAAAAAGAGGGGCAGGAATATGGAAGGCAAATGGCACCAAAAATGTCACTTGAGGGTGGGGTCAAATTACATCACTTTCTGGATATCATCAGAGGTCAAGGGTCCTGTGATGTTACTTCCCCTACCCCTGGAGTTTTGGTGAAATTACATCCTGGGGTTTTGGTTAGGGCCCATGTTTTAATCAGAAATCTGTGCTCACAGGCCAGTGACGTGGACAAGCACTGGACCCTTAATAATAGTCTGGGATGCGAAAATGAGGCTGTCCCTGGCCCTGAGCTAGGGGCCTTGGTCAAGTGACCAGAGGAAACTCAATATACCTCTCCCAAGTTCAACATCCACTGGTTTGAGGTGTCACCATGCCCCCGAATCACTGACCTCGTTGTTCACAGAACCAAGGAGGATACTGCATTAAAGCAGATACATATGATAATATTCAATATCCCTGACAATAGTCTCAGCCCCTCTTACTCTGAGGGTAGTACATGCAGTACCATTACATTGTGTAATACAAAAGCCATTATTAAAGTGCTAAGAAGCATGATCAATCTGGCATGAAGTGTTAAATATATATCTGATATATTTGATGCCATTAGAGATTATAAAATGACTATATCTGGCATAAAATGGAATTGTACAAGCTTTGTGAACTTGCTTGGGGATTTTATGGCAGTCAATGGGCGGCTATTCCTTGCATAAAATGACTATACCTGGCCTGTAAACTGGCATAAAATGGCAGCAACTGGTCTTCTGGGAATTCACTGGCTTATGGACCTGTGCACCAAACCTGCGATACTTCTGAGTGTTCCCCTGGTATGTCATGCTTTCACATGTCTCATATCTATGCAGCTGCCTTCTTATTACATTGTTGGTACATAACATATCATTTATTTTGCCTGAATTAGTAAATACTGGGTGCAATTTTGTTTTGAATAATTTACCCTTTGGGGATTTTATAACATTGGCAGTGACACCTGCTGTGATATATGAATGGTTAAGGCGCACATGGTCAATGATCACGTGATGTCACTTTTCGTAATGTCATTGGTCCTGTGTGATGTCACATTCACTGCCTAGGACATTTTCCTGAAAAAATGTGCATGCCAAGGCTCCTATACCATTTAAAGAAAGGTCGTTCAGTATAGGGAATCTGGTCAGGAGGCACGTGGCTGACAGGAATCCAGGTGGTTGCCACCCTCTGGACATCCTTGAATTGCATACTGAAAGGTAGCCTTTTAATGGGATTTAAAGGGCACAGATTTTAAACAAAAAAAATGCAGCCTTACGAATTTCAGTGCTTTATTCAATTGACGAATTGGCATGATATTACTCTGTTGGATTTCCCAGCGGACCATAAAACACTTCCCATTTGTGCTAACAGCCTACTTAACTGCGTCTCGGGCAAGGGAAATATTTTCTGTGCTGCGTTGCGAGTTGACATGAGATTATGGATTAATTGCTCGTAAATTCAACAACCTGACTCATAGTTAGTTAACGTTTATTGCCAAATTAATACACCATCAGTTTATACATGGATAGAATGAAGCACGCGCAGTCTATGAAGAGCGGATTTCACAAATCCCCACGGCCGTTAGATGAACTGCATTCCATGAGGTAATTTAAATTCCGACACGTATGACTGGGGTTCTCCTGTTACTTCACCATATTATTACTGAAGCTTGGAGAGTTTTGACAATGATCATTGGCTATGATTTCCATAAATCTTTTCAAATGCTTTCCCTGCTTGCCTTTCCTTTGCCCTGTCTCCTCATTTTATTTCTGCTGTACCTCAAAAATGAAAGAGTATGGCAGAATCAGCTGTGCCAATTCTACCAATTTCAAATACTTTCACAGCCCTTGTACTTGAGGGTGAAGCCTCTCCATCACAGTTCTTTACCTATGCCTTCTTGCTGTGTCCCATAGGATGCCACTGAGGATTGGATGAATTAGTGATAGTGGTATTTCGGCTGTTGAAGATTCCTCAATGGGCCTGATTCATGGAAGTGTTTTATAATGGTGCAATCCCATAGGAAAACGTTCTGTGAATCAGGCCCAATGTGTTTCAAAACGTAATAACTGAGAAAGAAGTAGTGTCCTAAGCTGCAGGACACTCTCATCCCCTGCACACCATCTGTACTGAGATATGACTCAGTCAAAACTTTGAAATTTGATCAAAACAATGTTCGTACACTTTGATACAATTTCAGTGGTTTATGTAGTGCTGACTAGTGTAAGTCTTATATTCATACATAAGCAGTAAGTAAACAATCTATATATAGATATATATATACATATATTCACTAAAAAGAACTTTGTTAAGGGGACGTTATGGTTAAGTTGCCCTACCAAACACCTGTGCACTTCACTAAAAAACTTTACAAACGTGCCATTATGGTTCAAAGTAAAACCAAAAAACTCCTGTAATTCGCCAGTTATGGTAGGATAAGCAACCATAACTGCCCGCACCACTGTGCTCTGCTAACACTAACACAAAGGACATGAGAGATGGCATCACAAATATCATTGATGACATCACTGATGAAATCACATGTTATGTAAGCCAAGCAACCATAACTCGTGCCACCACCGTGCACTGATAAGACTAACACCCAGGAAATCAAAGATGACATCACAAATGTCAATGATGACATCACATGTCTAGCTCCCTCTTTTTGTGTTCACTGACATATCTAAGCCAGGTGGCTTTCTTCACTGTCAGTCAGGAATTAAAAAAGTAAAAAGTACTATATTTGTAGACCTTACCCTTCTCATATGTTCTTACAATACTTTCCTTAGGGTACAGTTACATCATATGATACATATGCAAGGGAGAAGAAGGAATCATGAAACACAAGAATGTTTTCTGTGCATGAAGTTAATTAGTTCGGTTATGAACACTTTCTGGTAATACTGCAGTTTTTTTTGCTTACTTTACGTTCCCTGTATATGCTTCTATTTGTATGCATTGTGGTCTCTTTATGTTTTGTGTGTAATAGTACAATTATGCAGTAAGGGAAGCATTCGCAGATACTTATTTTTCACAGAATGCAAAATTCTGTAATGTAAGCATTTATCAATTTAGTATCCAACATGGGAAGATTTCGAATATTACACCTCGATAGCGCATGCTGCAGACAATGCCTACGTTTCTTAATGAGTGCGTTCATGTACTGAAAGAACTCAGTAATGCAATGGAATTTTTTTGCAATGCATTGCTTAAGGAACTATTTGGCAAAGGTTTTTTTTACTAAATTGCACAGGTTTTCAGTAGAGCAACTTAACCATACCGTCCCTCTTGCAAAGTTTTTTTTTTCTAAAGTTGATCGGTAACGTAACCATAATGTAAAGCAATTTCTGACTAATTTAAACAACTTGCGGAGATACCACTTCACAATATGCTGGTGTACAGCACGGTAACATGTCCCAGAATCGGTAAACACTCAACAGTAAGATGTTTGTGTCGTGGACAATGTGGAAACAGATTTCATATTGATATAGGAATGTCCACCTGCAACATGTGCCTTGCACAGCGCCAACACGTATTGGCCTGTTGTAAGTAGCTTGAGTATGGTGTGGAATTCCACCCCCATGGAATTCCACACTCCATGTTTACATTCTTGGTTCTATTGTAATGTTTTGAAAATGAGCAGTTGATGGGACTCTGGGGGAGCAGGGACTTTGCTGTTCTGGCTGGTCAATAAAGGTGTTTACTAATTTACATCAAGTACCCTCATTTTTACACTGGCGACGAGTGACCAGCCAGGTGACCCACGCGCCGTTATCTTCAGCGTCGTTGGCCTGGATCCCTGCAGAGATCGGGGCGCACCCTGGACAAGCTGGAGTGAGCCTCTCGCCGCCTCGCCTGCCCTGAGACTCTTCCTCCATCCGTGTTGCGTCCGCCAGCTGCGCTCCCCTTTCCGGGTCGAACGCGGCGGCCAGCGACTGCAGATGCAACCTCAATCGGCCGGACTGCAGGTGAGAGGGGCCGTGCTGCCAGCGGGGTTGTCGCATCCGAACGGCCACGTCGGAAAAGTTGCTTTGTGATTGCCGAGAATGGCTGCGCTGCCAGCCAGGGTGACAGCAGCTGTATAGCAATGTTGGGAATGTTGCTTTGGGACTGCGGGCTCGGCCGAGGGGCCACCCGCGTATGCATCCTGCTGTTCCTGCTCCTGCATACAGGACCGAGCTGCTGCGGAGTAGCAGCACCGTGTTTCTGGTGTCTCCTTTCACTTCGCCACACGCCGCAAGCGTGTAAGAACTTCCTTGGGTCCCTCGGGGTGGCTCAGTGAGATAGCCCGCCCCTTTTTGTGGAACTGTGCCTTTTCTTGTGAGTGAGTTAACCCTTTGCTCACCTACTCATTGAAGGACTTTGTCTGAGCTTTCCTTCCTCAGGGAGTTAACCCTTAGCTCACCGAGTGGCACTTTGAAGGTGGTGCACAGTGCTGTGCGGCACGTTTAACACCGGATTCTGATTGATCCTACACTGCAGCTTGGAATTGGTGTTCTACAGTCGAACAGAACTGTGACTGTGACTTTCCTGAAGAGTTTTGGTTGCAACGTTATCCGCTATGCAACATAGCAATGCTCACCTGCCTCCTGCCTTTTTGCCTGGCCCTGGAGAGCCTCCCATTCCCTGGGAACTGTGGGTAGATACCTTTAAAGTCTACCTAAGGGCATCTGGGGGCGCAAGGCTCTCGGATGATGAAAGGGGGCAACCCTGCTGAACTGCCTTGGCACGGAGGGCCTGAGAGTTTTTAGACATTTGCCTGGAACCTGTGTGCGAGCACCTCCTCCGGATGGCGGAGAAGGGGGCGACAGTGCGCCGGGGCCTGTGCTGGCGTATGAAATGGCTCTCAACAAGTTAGAGGAGCGGTTTGGTAAAAGAGCTAATGTAGTTCTTGAAAGGTATCACTTCTTTTCAAGGGCGGAAGGTGTAGGCGAGGGAATTGACTCATACTTCACCGCTCTACGCACACTTATTGCTACATGTAAATTTACCGGTGTGGTGGATGAATACATTCGGGATCAGATCATGATGAGGACAAGTGACGGTAGGGTTAGAGAGAGGTTATGGACAGAGAAGGACCCTCCTCTTGAGAAGGTGGTTGAAATTGCTCGTGCCATGGCGGAGTCTAGGAAAAGTGTGAAGGAGATGGTGGACAGGAGCGATAACATACATATGGTTCAGCCACGCAGGAGTGATGATGCAAGAACTAGAGACAAGGACCCCAAGGGAACGTTGACTCCAAGAGATGTGTGCAAAAAATGTGGTTGGCGCAGGCATGCGCTTGGATCCAAGGAGTGTCCCGCAGCTAGTGTAGTTTGTCGGAAGTGTTGAGGGAGGGGGCATTACGCCCGGATGTGCAAGGGGGCCGTGTCTGTCAGGGAAACCGTGAGGATGGTGGATTCTGCTGAGGGGGACGAAGGGGTTACTGTGGTCAGCTATGTGGGTTCCTCTCTCTTGAGTGGTGCGGAAGCAAGGGAGGGCTTGTTGTTGAGTGTGGGTTCGACAAGGAAGAGTGCATGGGCCACCCTGTGCAGCGATAGTGTGCCTGTGGATTTGATGGTTGACACAGGTTCCCCCTACACCATGCTATCCCCTGAATTGTACTGTACCAAATTTAAGAATTTGTGTCTGATCTGTACCCTTCCAACATCAACCCCTGCACCTACGGGCGTGTTCCTATTAAGGTGCTTGGTTTTGATCGAGTGAACATAGAATTTCAAGGGCGGGTGATTCAGGGAAAACTATATGTGGCACACAAGGGAGATCCTGTGGTCGGATGGACGAACAAGCCACCCTGGAGATAGAGATTCGCCCCGGCAAACCCGTTCCTGTTCTTAGTGTGAGTGGTGGGAGCGAGAGTCTTAGAGAACTGTCCATGCCATTGACAGCAGATTCACTTCAGAGCAGTTTTACCACCTTTTTCTCCCCCAAGTTAGGAAAGTTGCTGGGTTTCTCCCATAAGATAGTTCTAAAAAGTCGTGCTGTTCCCGTGGTTCACAAGGTCAGGTCTGTTCCTATTGCAGCCCGTGAGTGCCTTAAGGGCGAACTAGATAAGCTCTTGGAAGTGGGCGTGATTGAGGAGGTGGAGTCTTTGGAATGGTTGGCTCCTGTGGTTCTGGCCCACAAATCTGACGTGGGCATGAGGATGTGTGTCGACCTCAGAGACTTAAATTGCAGCATCTGGGTTGACAGGCATCCATTGCCCAACATAAATGAGATGCTCTCTTTGGTGGGGGGGCCTCTTGTTTTTCTACCTTTGACCTTTCCTCTGCCTATCATCAGATAGATTTACATGCTGAGTCGCGCCCCCTCGCCTCCTTCATCACTCCGTTTGGGGCATTCCGGTTTTGCCGAATGCCGTTTGGTTTGGCTTCTACATTAGCTGTATTTCAACGTGTGATGCAGAAGTTGTTTGCTCGTGTCCGTGGAGTTGAATACTTCCAAGATGACATTCTGGTCTGGGGGTGTTCTCGCGAGGAACATGATGAGAGGGTTATGTGTGTGATGGGCATATTAGAAAAGAGCGGCCTTATGGTTAAGATGAGCAAGTGCAAGGTAGGAGTGGAAAGTGTAACATACCTCGATCATACATTGGATGCTTCTGGGATTCACCCCAAGGATGATTTGGTAAAGGTCTTGCGTGACGCGCCGCCCCCACCAATAAGGAGCAATTGAGGTCCTTTATGGGCCTGGTGGAATATTATAGTAGGTTTGTACCGGCATATTCCGACAAGATGGTTGCCATGAGGGCTTTACTCAGGAAGGGTGTGCATTTCGATTGGTCGGAGCAGTGCCAGGCTGAGTTTGAAAGGTTAAAAGTGGATGTTGACCAGGCTCCCTCGTTGGCATCGTTTTGTCCGTCAAGGAGAACCGGTTTGACCATGGACGTCAGCGAATACGGCGTTGGGGCTGTGTTGGAACAGTGGGAGGGAGGTGCATTTCATCCTGTAGCATTCGCATCTATGGTTTTGAGGGATGCAGAGCGCAGATATGCCGTGATAGAGAAAGAGGCTCTCGCTGCTGTCTGGGCCTCGAGGCATTTTAGAACCTTCCTTTGGGGTGTTGAGTACACCTTGCGAACTGACCACAAACCATTGGTTCATGTTTTAATGACCAAGGGTTTATCTGTCCTCGTCCAGGATTATGCTTTGGATGGCCGATATGGGGGAGTTTAATTTTAAGGTTGAATATGTGCCTGGTCCTAGGAATGCTGTCGCTGACTGCTTATCTCGTTTTCCGTGTCAGTGAGAGGTGGATCGCACCGAGGATCTATCCCGCGACGATTGTGCTTTGGTCACTGGTGTCACGCCTGCCGTGTGCGAACAGGTGTGGAGTGAGGAGGATCCAGTATTGACTGGCGTCTTGTCGGCCCTTAGAACGGGTGTGCATGATGAGGAACTGTCGAAATTGTTTGGTCATTTTTGGTCTGAATTGTCGGAAGGTCCGTGGGGCGTGTCCAGGGGATTGAGGCTAATTCCTCTGGAGTCACTTAAAAGTAGGCTGCTAGATTTGGCTCATGAGGGACACCTGGGCAGATCGATGACCAAAAGGAGGCTCAGAGAGGTCTATTGGTGGCCAAGGATGGATGATGATGTGGAGAGGGTGGTTAAGGAATGTGCAGCGTGTTCTGCAAGTGACAAAAGCAAGGTGACCATTACCCAGCCCATTCACCCTGTGGAGGGTCCTGAGAATGTGTGGTCTAAGGTGGCTTTAGATGTTATGGGGCCCATTGATTCCTTGGGTGGTGGTCTGAGATTCATTGTAGTGATGGTGGACTACACCTCCAGGTGGGTGGAGGCAACTGCACTCTCCTCCGTTACCACTGAGAAAGTGATAGTTTCTTTCTATGGTGTTTGATAGGCAGGGTGTACCTGCGGGTGTTGTCACAGATAATGGCGCACAGTTTGTGTCAGGCGCCATGCAAGAATATTTCAACAGTTTAGGAATCCGACATCATAGGATGGCCTTGTATAACCCGGCGGCCAACGGACTTGTTGAGCGTATGAATCACTTTGTGAAGGGGGCTATACAGTTATCTCTTGCCAACGGTTTGCCATGGTGTAGTGTGGTTTCTGAGGCACTTAAGGCCTATAGGTTTACGCCTTCGGCCCTTACTGGATTGTCTCCTTTCGATCTAATGAGGGGCAGGAAGCCTGGTTCCAAGTTGAGGGTTGCTGATCTTGGAGGAGGAGGTCGGTCAGTAGTGAACATGGATGAAGTTTTGGATAGAGTGCTTAGTAAGCATGCAGCGTTTTGATGCGGGCAGCAGAAGTCCAGGAAGGCTTTGCATGTGGATGTGGGGAATCAGGTGGTTGTGAAGAACCCTAGGTTTGTGCCTAAAGGGTTGAGTAGGTACATGCAGCCACGATTTGTGTCCAAGGTGGGACAGGGATATGTAAAACTGGATGATGGTTCCAGATGGGGGCCTTAGACTAGTGGTGGTCACGAACAAAGGAGAGGGTGTTGAGGGAGTGCGGAAGCCCCTGGGGAATTCCCTTTATGTGAGTAGTACCCTAGATGGCGGGGATGACACCAGGGATGTGAGTGGTGTGTTGGTTGATCGCGATATTATTGCACAGTGATCCCAAGTTTTTTTGTTTTTTTTATTGTTCTTAGTGCTTTTGCGCGGTTATTTTTCTGGGTCTTTTCTTCCTCTTTCCTCTTCTGTTTTTCAATTTTTTCCTTCCTGATGTGTGTTGTGTGTGCCATTTTCTGGCGTTTTGTTGAATGTGCAAGGGGGGAGGAGTGTTGTAAGTAGCTTGAGTATGGTGTGGAATTCCCCCCCCGTGGAATTCCACACTCCATGTTTACATTCTTGGTTCTATTGTAATGTTTTGAAAATGAGCAGTTGCTGGGACTCTGGGGGAGCAGGGACTTCGCTGTTCTGGCTGGTCAATAAAGGTGTTTACTAACTCACCTCAAGTACCCTAATATTTACATGGTCGTTATCCATTAACAATGTAGTGCACATTGCATACTTTCAGCAAAAGTTTTAGTTATCTGAAAATGACATTAGCTAAGGCCATCCATCCTCCCCAAGAAACAACAGCACTACTGTAATGAAGGAGCATGACAAACACTGCCCCAACCTCAGAAATAACAAACGCACAATATTTTTGCACCGCCCACCCACTCCCCCATATCACTGTTTGATACGTCTTTCCTATTTTCCTGTCGCAAACAGTCTTATTCGCTGTCCTACCAAAAAAGAAAGCCATCCGTTAACAAAGTAAATGTTGCATTAAGAACCACCTTTCACAGTACAGGACATAGACGCAATAAGATTTGACAATAATAATATAGATGTGCAAAGCATTAGCGTGTGCTATGGAAAAACGGGATTTCTGCGTAAAGAAAATCCTTTTTCAAGATGGCCACCATCGAAAGGAAAGGTGGTTGTTCTATACATAGCCCCTCTTCGCTTTCCATGACAGCAAAGAAAAAGCAACAGTATGTACCGTGATGCAGAACCTGTAAATAAACATACAGCGACGTATAACGTGGTACTTTACATTTCGAAATGATACACGTGATTCTAAAAGAAAACAGTAACATTTTAGAATTTGGAAAGTACTTTTATTTAACAAACAACGCACAGAGATAAACAGACTAAAAGCATTTGCAAATAATTTGTAGCAATGACTGCAAGGGCCAACATTGAAAATGTTCATGGAGAGACACATGCAGTTAATTTCGCATACACAAAGTATGCGTTTCTGTTGAATCACTCAATTTGTTTGCACAGGTATTTCCAACACGGCGGCATCACCGTTGCTTTACACCACCATAAATGATATTAAGTGACTCCTTGTAACTAGTTCAGCGTAGGGACAGAGCGGCCCTGGCCTGTCATCCGATAACATTATAATGGACAGGCACCCGGTCACCAGCAGTTGCATCTGGCGTGGAAAGAAGCCGTCACTCGGCATCTGAAAACCGTGGCATGCACAGTTCAGCAAAATATATCTAGGCGGAAAACATAAGAGAAAATCTGTGTCAATACCCAACCATTAGGAAAAATTTCCAAACCAGACACAAAGATTGTGGAAAATACTACACAGATGTAAGTGGCCAAACATGACATTTTAAAGAAGTATTAGAGTTCACCACTGGGACATATAATGACACTCTACAAACGCAGATAAACAGCACTCGATGTAAGGGTTAAAAAAAGGACAAATACACAGTGGGGGTCATTACGACCCGGGTGCAAAGGGATACCGGGCACCGGTAATGACACTGGTGCCGGTAATCCCTTTGTGCCCTATTCCGAGGTCCCTTTGCAGGTCCTTCCTTAACGCCTGGTTTTAGCAGGCGTTAAGGACGGGACCCGTAAAGGGACTTCAGAGCTAATAACGGTACCGTAACTTACGGTACCGTTATTAGCACCCTCCCCATTCCCATTGAGCCCTATGGGGGCTCAAATGAGAATGGGGATTGACATTTTCAATGGGGATTTAACGGTCCAGCAAAGGTCGGACTAGACCGGTAAGTCCCCATTGAACCAGGGCGGACACGGTACCAGTAATGGTGCTATTCATGGCGCTAATAGCGCCGTGACTAGCACCAACCTCGGAATGAGGCCCAGTGACATGATAATTCAGTTATGGAGGCTGCATGAATGGACAAGCAAGCAAAAATTACATGTCATAATGTTACACAAGACCAAAAGAATGTGCAAACTGATACACAAAGCTATGTGGGCAAGCATAACATTTCAAAGAAAAAGAAATAACGTTCACCAATGGTGACTCTAGTCTTGGCTTGCAAACGCGAACAATGTACACTCTCTGGTATTGGGGGAAAATTACAACTCCGCAAAAATATAATACTTCAGTTATATTGTCACAATTAGTGTACAGTCATCAAAATTAAACCTACATCATCTTCACAGCCTCCATTATTTTTGGCAAAGTCAGACAGCAAACTGCATCAAAGAATATTCGTGAACTGATATTTCATGTTCCTTACAAGCGTTTTTGAACTATAACCTTATCAAATAGTATTTTTTTTTTCCAAGCTTTGATTCCGTGCTTATCTTTTAAAGTTTCACTTTCACTCAAGGTCATAAAACAATAGCCCCTTATGAATTCACTTGAATGCGTGGGCCTACTGAGTTTGCAACCAAAAAAGCAAATCAACTGACCTTCACTCAGAAGGCAAATACATTCTCACTTTGCAACAACATATGAGCATCCTATCATGAGAACCGCTACTCCCATACGGCGCGTAAACCACTGTTCCCATCAAACACTCCAGGTGGCCGCCTCAGATTTCAAAACATAGGACGCCAGTCCGACTTAAATATTAATCTGAAAACATTACAACACAGACGCAGGCATTGCTCGCCGTACATTGAGCACCAACTTCCACTTTACCGTATGAATTTGGTGGCAGGAAAACTGCCCACAACCACCATGCATCCAAGACTGCAGGCCCACCCCACAATCACCTGAGTGATGTGCGGTAGTACGGGTGTATCTATAGGTGTGGTATGCTTCAGTGGGTGTGGCCAGAGGCTAGACTCCTAGCTGTATATCCATAGATATTACAATGTATGGGTGTGTGGTGGCTTATACCTCCAGTGCCCAGGACTCTACACACTCCCCACACCATCTGATCGATAACCAATACTACAGGTGTATCCATTGCTGTGACATGCTGCAGTGGTAGTGGGCAGGGCGTACAGACTTGGAAGTATGGCCTTCGGCCTACAGCCTACAGCCATGCATCCAAGACTCTAGGCCCTGGCCACAACCACCAGAGCATGTCACACCCATGGCGGCGTACAAATGAATAGCACATCCATAGGAAAAAAATAATTTAATTAGTGGATGTACTCAATTTCAATGTTCGCTAACACCACGCGTGTCCTTAGAACAGCAAGGACTGGAATACTAGCCTTATGAAACCCCTCATTTTCTGTACTTACAAACATCCCAAACAAGGCGGGCATAGGGAATACATCATTAACACCTACCGCCTGAACAAATACAGTTTTTCACCCATCTCTTACTGTCTGAACCTCCCCAAGCACTCTGCCACAGCAAAATAGTTTTCGAAATAGCATGTTGCTGCTGGTGGCCGCTGCGCTGTCGGCGGATCCAAGATGTCGGCGCATCCAACCAATCTGACGCAGAACACGGCTCACTGCAGCCAATCGGCAGAGACGTCACGTGTCCGCGGTCATGATGCCAGCCCCTTAGCCAATCGCTATCTTGTCCGCAGAGCGAACAGGGAAGTGTGTCTGCGGAGCGGACATAGATATCACTAATTTTTTTGCTTTATGTTTTGGTCATTTTAAAAAATACTACTGGACGGATTTACATTTTGCTCGCGTCTACAGCCCAAACCACTGGACGGATTCTCACCAAATTTGGACCAGGAGCAGCGGCTTGGTCCCGAAAGCGTGCTTTTGCAAATTTGGTGAAAATCCATCCAGTAGTTTTTTTTAAAATGACCAAAAAGTAGGTCAAAAGAAATTAGTGATATCTGTGTTCAGTCTGCGGACAGACTTCCCTGTTCGCTCCGCGGACAGTGTCCTGATTGGCCAATCGGCTTGCGTGATGTTCGCGGACATGCAACGTGTTCACTGATTGGACGGCGTGGAGCGTGAAGCGCGTCAGATTTTCGGTAGCGCCCGCCATCTTGGAATCGCGGTCGTCCGCGGACAGCGCGGTGTAACTTTGTTCAAAATTTGTATTTAGTAGAGTGTGTTGGTGTGTAGGAGTGTTTGGGGAGGGTGGGAGTGTATGAGATAGGATGAAAGTTGTGTTTTTCATGTGTTAGACGTTCTTTTTGTGTTCGATTTGTCTGCGGACATCAAGGGTGTTCTGAAATGTTCTAAATAAACTGAATGGGGGGTGTTCTGAGGACTCAATATGTGTCCGTTTTGTTCGCAAGCAAACTGAAACTGTTCTAAGAACACTCGCAGTGTCCTGAAATGTTCACAGATAAACAAAATGGGGGTGTCCTGAGGACGCTGTCCGTATTGTTCATTGTCAAGTTGAATATGTTCTAAGAACACTCGTGGTGTCCTGAAATGTTCGCAAATACACAAAATGGGGGTGTTCTGAAGACGTTGTCGAACACTCGCTGTGTCCTGAAATGTTCGCAAATATGAATGGGGGTTGTGGCTGACAAGTTGAATGTGTTCTAAGAACACTTGCGGTGTCCTGAAATGTTTGCAAATAAACAAAATGGTGGTGCTCTGAAGACGCTTCTAAGAACACTCGCGGTGTCCGGGGAATGTTCGTAGGGGGTGTCCTGAGGACGCTGTCCGTATTTTTCTCTGTCAAGTTGAATGTGTTCTAAGAACACTCGCAGTGTCCTGAAATGTTCGCAAATAAACAAGATGGTGGTGCTCTGAAGACGCTTCTAAGAACACTCGCGGTGTCCGGGGAATGTTCGTAGGGGGTGTCCTGAGGACGCTGTCCGTATTGTTCTCTGTCAAGTTGAATGTGTTCTAAGAACACTTGCGGTGTCCTGAAATGTTCACAAATAAACAAAATGGGGGTGTTCTCAAGACGTTTCTAAGAACACTCCCGGTGTCCTGGAATGTTCGTAGGGGTTGTCCTGAAGGCGTAGTCCGTATTGTTCGCTGGCAAGTTGAATGTGCCCTGAAATGTTCGCAAATAAACAAAATGGGGGTGTCCTGAGGACGCTGTCCGTATTGTTCTCTGTCAAGTTGAATGTGTTCGAAGAACTCTCGCGTTGTTCTGAAATGTTCGTAGGGGGTGTCCTGAAGATGCTGTTCGTATTGTTCTCTGTCAAGTTGAATGTGTTCTTAGAACACTCATGGTGTCCTGAAATGTTCGGAAATAAACGAAATGGGGGTGTTCTGAGGACACTGTCCGTATTGTTCTCTGTCAAGTTGAATGTGTTCTAAGAACACTCGCGGTGTCCTGAAATGTTAGCAAATAAACAAGATGGTGGTGTTCTGAAGACGCTTCTAAGAACACTCGCGGTGTCCGGGGAATGTTCGTAGGGGTTGTCCTGAGTACGCTGTCCATACTCTGTCAAGTTGAATGTGTTCTAAAAACACTCGCGGTGTGCTGAAATGTTCGCAAATAAACAAAATGGGGATGTTCTGAAGACGTTTTTAAGAACACTCCCGGTGTCCTGGAATGTTCGTAGGGGGTGTCCTGAAGGCATAGTCCGTATTGTTCGCTGGCAAGTTGAATGTGTTCTAAGAACACTCGCAGTGTCCTGAAATGTTCGCAAATAAACAAAATGGGGGTGTCCTGAGGACGCTGTCCGTATTGTTCTCTGTCAAGTTGAATGTGTTCTTAGAACACTCATGGTGTCCTGAAATGTTCGCAAATAAACAAAATGGGGGTGTTCTGAGGACACTGTCCGTATTGTTCGTTGTCAATTTTAATGTGTTCTAAGAACACTCGCGGTGGCCTTAAATGTTCGCAAATAAACAAAATGGGGGTGTTCTGAAGACGTTTCTAAGAACACTCGCGGTGTCCTGGAAAGTTCGTAAGGGGTGTCCTGAAGGCGTAGTCTGTATTGTTCGCTGGCAAGTTGAATGTGTTCTAAGAACACTCGCAGTGTCCTGAAATGTTCGCAAATAAACAAAATGGGGGTGTCCTGAGGACACTGTCCGTATTGTTCGTTGTCAAGTTGAAAGTGTTCTTAGAACTATCGCGTTGTTCTGAAATGTTCGTAGGGGGTGTCCTGAAAACGCTGCCCGTATTGTTCGCTGGCAAGTTGAAAGTGTTCTAAGAACACTCATAATGTCCACGGACATTAAAAGTTTCCATAGACCATAGTTGAAATGTTTGACTCTATGGATGTGATATGCTGCGGTGGTTGTTGCCAGGGCATAGAGTCTTGGGTGCATGGCCATTTGGCCATGCACCCAAGACTCTATGCCCTGGCAACAACCACCGCAGTATATCACATTCATATTTGCTTATTACTTTGGGTGAAAAACAAATGTATAAGGAACAAAGGTATTAGATACTATGGATATGATATGCTGCTATGGTTCTCCTTATTATTGTATACTTACTGTTTGGTCTAGTAACCGGAGTACATGTATTTCTTGTTAATTTCTGTGATAAAAGAAAATAGCATGTTAGTATTAGTATTTTGTAATGACTTATTACATTGTATAATCAATATACTTTTTTTTTTGGACCCTCATATTTAGTAGATTACAAATCAGAGTACTGTGCAATTTGCTCAGTTTCAATATTTGTTGCTAAAATCATTGGGTCTGTGGGAGAAAAAAAAATCCATGTTGGATTAAAAAAAAACCTTTTTCTGTTATGCTACAGTTTATTTGTTTGTTTGTTTTCAGTGTTCACTTGTTGTTTCTGGCTAATGCTTTATACTTTGGCTTGTTGTATTTTTTTGGAGCAGTAACATATTATTTATTTGTTTTGATATTATAAAAATTTGGTGCAGTTAGATACCAATTGGCGTATTCTTACTGTCTATTTTTTTGATATATTTTAGTGGTATTGTTTATCTATTTGGATATTGTTAAATTTTGGGACAGTTAGATACCAATTGGCGTATTCTAACTGTGTATTTTTTGGTCTAATTTAGTGGTATTCATTTATCTGATTAGTTGTTGTAGAATCTTTGAGCAGTTAGATAGCTTTTGGAGTATTCTAACAGTATATTTTTTTAACACAAGTTTACTTAGGGTTTAAATACAGTTTAGTTATCAAATTTTGGTTTTAAGAACATCAAATAAGCGTTTGTAAGATTTCCTGGTAATCTCTGCTTTAGAGTCATGGTACTATCATTACATTCAAACCATCCACATTTCTTTTGTATATATGCAGTGTAGTGCCCTGAATTGGTTGTGGTTCCTGCGTGGTAGATTATATCTAGTGTTGTGAAGGTTTTCTTACCAAGTGATATTTGACCATGTCTGAATCCAGTCAGCTTGCAGTTGTTTTTGGTACCATCTGCATTGTAACGTAGAAGCATTAGTATTATGTATTTAGTATGTGTTTGTATTACTAACGTGGAGCGATTATCTGAATTGTAGGTAGAGCATAATCTACCATGGTTTGCATTTTGTACAAGTCGCTGAAATGGAATGGATTCACAATTTGGTATTGATATATATATGAAGCATTCATTGGGGATTTCTTCTTGTGTCACATTGTTGCAGAGAGTGCATGTATGTTTCCACATGTATGAAATCTGAAAGATTGCATTTATAGGTATGTTTTTGTTTTCCAGTACTTGTAGTAAGTACATTAGAAATTCTTGTGGATCTTCCTGTGAGTTTATAGTGAATTTCACCATTCTAACACAGTAGTCCAATTGTTGTCTTATTCCATAAACACTATACGTGTTGTCAGGATTGTTTGCTGCATTTCTGTGAAGTACTAACATTTGCAAACACAATGGGTCTGTACTGTGTAAGTAAATGTTGTCAACAATTGGTGGTAATTGAAATAGAATATTCGTTGCTACATTTGTGTAGCAACGTACACCAACTATATTTGGGAATTTAAATGGTCCAGGTAGTTCTGTATCTAACTGCTTTTTTTGGATTTTGTCTTCCTTCTTTAAAGAAGTACCTGGTTTACTTTCCCTAATTGATTCTTTTTTGCTTGTGGTACTTGATGAAGTATTAGTTTCTTTTACTCTCTTTGGAGGATTTGCAGTGACATCCTGTTGCATTTCTGTTTGATTTATTTTTTCTTTTATAACGTTTTACTTTTTGTGGAACAGAATATGTGTTTAGGTGGAGGGGTGTATAGTGAGCGAAGTCTATTGTATTCTAAAATGCAAGGAATATCAGCGTTTATTTTACTTGCATCAAAGTTGATTAGAAATAGACCGTCAAGTGTACGTAAGCGAGATAGTGCTACATAGCTCATGCATTCTTTAAAGACTGTGTTACCAATATCTATCATTGTTTTGTCTAGGGTAAGACCTTGTGATTTATGAATCGTGACTGCGTATGCAATAGTTAGAGAAAATTGTTCTCTGCGTACATACATATCTTTGAAGAGAAGGAATCTAGCTGTTGAGCGTCTTATCCTTTTTACTTCTGAAAGTTTGTTAAAGAGTATATTGACAAACTGAATTTTGTTGTCGCGTGGGTATGTTTGAAAGCCAATAACTGTACCCAGTGCTCCATTAACTAGTCCTTGGTCCACGTCAAGATTACGTTTAAGCATTACTCCGCAATTTAAGGATAATTTTAATATCTTTTCTAAGCCTGCTGTGTTTGAGATTGATTTTTCTAAACTATTGAGTCTTGTTGTGGCTTGGTCACACATGGGTAGTGTCATACCATGTACATCTAGTTTGTCTGTGGCGCTAATTTCCATGATTGATTGCATTTCTTTACTTAGCATGATTTCATTGAATTTGAAACAGCTTGCAAGAGTTGGCATTAAGGTCATACAATTGACATTTTTGTGGGCTAATTGTTCCAAAACATCTGTAGCACATGCATTATCGCCATAAAGTGCATTAATGTGCCGGGTTTTCGATATTGCTTCTGCTTCTTTAGAAAGTATACCAACTCTGATACTTTTTAAAATGTTGGCATAAGTGAGATCTGCAGATTGCCGCATGTTTTCTGTTAATTCTCTGTATTGGAAATGTTGCCAAAGGTTGACATTTCCAATGCTGCCAACAGTTTTACGGCAGAGTTTGTGTCCTAATGTTTTCAAAATAGGCTCACCTTTTACTGGTGTTAATTGAAGCAGATCTCCAAAAACAATAATGTGTTTTCCTAAAAAGAGCTCTTCATAGTCTGTTTTGAGTACTTCTTGTAATCTGAGGTGAATCAAAGCTAACATCAGGTTGGAGACCATGCTCACTTCATCTATTAGTAGCATTTTCATTTGTTTCACTACTCTGCGTAATTCCATTGCAGCTTCTGCAGAAAGTTTGTAATAGTCTAATTTGTTCTGGTGTTCTACTGGTAATAGTAGTAATTGGTGTAATGTAACACCACCTATGTTGTAGGCAGCTAAACCTGTGGGGGCAGTGACAACAGCTGACAGTTTGTTGTTTGTCAATTGTTGAAGGAACTTACTAATAATTTTGATTAGGAATGTTTTGCCAGAACCAGCTTCACCACTGACGTACAGTAGTATAGGTTTATAATTATGGCAGGAACATTCTTTATTTTCATGTTTTACACCATGTGCAATTTGTTTTGTTACTTCTTGAAAAATGCTACTTTGCTCATTGTTTAGTTTTGATTGTAGTATAGTTAAGTCTTCCTTATCTTCATACTGACACATGGTGTTTTCTACTTCTATCATAGCTAATTCTGCCTCATTTATTATTAGTGGTTCTCCCAGTGGTTCTTGGCTTCCTGTTACAGAAGGTTGACTACTGTCAGGAGTGTCCTTATCTAGTTGGGCTTGGAGTTCTTCTTCGTGTTGCTGTTCATTGGGCAACATTGTTTTGTACTGTGTAAAGTTTACATCAGTTATAATGCTTTCATTTGCTTTGAAAGCATCCTCATATGAGTCTAGTAATTGTTCTTCTTTTCTCCATGGTTTGAAGAGTTGTAGCAGGGACATGTAATATACTTCTTTATGTTGAGGAGTCTTTAATGACAATTTGATATGATTAATTAAATTTGGTATAGTGAGTTTAACTAAGCTGTCTTCACAGTTTGTCACTCTATATTTACCTTTTTTTTCATCAGGTTTCATATTATTTTTGTATGTGTAGTTTTGGGCTATGTGGTATAGACACATGTTTTCCAAAGTATTACTTCTGTTTGGGTAGTATGTGTCCAATAAATTGTTTTTTAAAATGTCTTGGCTGTTGGGATCATGTTTGGCTATTGTTTCTATATCTTCATATGATTTTAGAACTCTTTTTCTAGATTTAGCTGGACCAAGACTTAGCCATACTATATTTTCAGATTTACCATACAATGCAGTAACAGTTAAACGATCAGCTGCTTCATATGATCCACATTCTCTATGGGTGAGCATTTTTATGCCCAAGCTGTATAATTTCTGAGATACTGTTTTATCTGATGACAGGTCATTCCAGAGGTCTTGGAGCTCTGTCTTTTCTGCTTTAGTTAAGTATGCTGTGACATATCGTGCAACTGCAGTAGCATTGTCTGCAATGTACTGCACATCTATGTTTGCATTCCATAAGTGGGCAATGATTGCATTATAATCATTGATATATTTTTCTTCTTCTTTTCTTTTTATGTAATATGTATTTTTAGGTGACTTACCTTTAACACTATGTCTAACTGAAGACATGAGGTTGTTCACTTGACCTGTATTTGTAACTGGTCTAGGGAAACCAAATCGGCATTTGGTGTAGTATTTCCCTTTGTTTTTGTATTTGCGACGACAATATTTTCCACATTTGTGTCTTTGAAATTGTAAAATTTGTGCATGAAGATCACTATTTGTGGCTTCTGATGGAATTTCACAAGTGACATATTTTTCCATAAACTGTAAAACAGTGGCATCACTGTCTTGACCAAATTTAGGAGCATCTTTAATCCATAAAAGCATGTGGATATGTGGTGCTCCTATGGCTTGGTATTCTTTTCTCCAAAAAGAAGTGTTTCACTTCTCCAAGGGGAGGAACAGTTTTATTACAAATAAAATGTAGCATAGCAATGAAGCGATGGTGAAAATATCTTGAAACATTAACAGGATCCAAAGAACAAAGTTCTCCAGGTGTTAGTATATCTATGTTTGTTTTGTTTTTATTTGATATGCGTAGGAAATCATGTAAATCTTCCCATGCATATTCTGCACAACTTAATGTAACAAACCAAGTGGGTGGGCCAAGGTTTCTGATCATACAACGTACATCTCCATGACGTTGAAACCAGTACTCTTTAGTACCACGCATATTTGCTAATAGATTTGTAATATTTGATTGTAAAACCTCATCCTTTTGTTGCACTTTTTCTAATAATTGTGTAGCTGTCATATTTTGAAAGTGTGATCCTGATTTTAATATGTGTGCAACTCCGTAACATAAAGTTGCTAGTTCACTTTCAAAGAGTAGGTGGAATATGTATTCCACATTTTGTCTAAATCTGGGATCTTCAGAATACATCCGTAATGAGCGGTATTCTGAAGCTGATATTTGAATAGGTCTATCATCATACCTTCCTCCTTTGCCAGTAGGAAAGAGTAGAGGAAAAGCACGTGCTTCTATACTTTTTTCCCATATGCTGATTGGCGATCCTTTTGTTTGACGCATTTGGTAAGTTTCCAGTACATCTTCTATGGTGTCATTACAGTGCAAAGGATGAATTGTATAATGGTATAAAGTATTTGATATTGTAGCAGGATCTAGTAGCTCAAATTGACCAGCTTCTTGTGTTTCTTGAATTATTTCAGTTGTATCTTTCAAGTTTTCTTCAATTTCTTTGTAATATTCATTATTCTCTTTAAGATATTGGAATGCTTGTCTAACTTTATATAAATCTACTAGCTGTTGCCATATTTTTGTAGGTAATCCATTTACTAAGATAATTAAAGATTGCTGCATTGGACATTGCACTCCTAGAGTATGCACATTTTCTTTTAGATCCAATGGTAAATCAACTACTTTTCCACAAATGCCTTTTACCAATTCAGAGGGAGGTAATTTTGCTGTTTTTGATTGAAGGCGTATTGTTGCTTGAAATGGGTGTACTGTTTGAATTATGATGCTCTCATATAAATTAAGTTGTTGTAGGGGTTTTGGTATTGGGTATAATTCCAAATTATTTGTGATAGCACGTGAAGGAGTTTGGTTGTTGTCAAGTTTTGTAGTGCAGTAACTGCAAAGTATTAAGGGCTCAGTTATTTTCTATTTGTTTTCTGCTACAAGGTAGAGAGCTAATTCAAACCATTTAGAATCTTCATTGTCTTCTATTTTGTATGATAGGTCTACAGTTTTTGTGTTACTTTTATAAAAAGTTCTACGGCAACATACACATACATGGTTTGGTACTTCAGCTGATGTACTTTTAAATTTGAGTATTTCTTTTTTGTATGTGTTTAGCAAAAGGTTGCCATGTGTAGAATTATTGCTTAATTGGTTTAAAGCTATTTCATTCTGTAAATGGCTATCACTTCCAAAATATTTTTTCTGGTTATAGTGATTTTCTTCAAGTAGGTCCTTTGCTGTACCATGTAGAAGGATGTTATTTAACTTTGCTACTGCTAAAGCAGGACTTTTAGCATAGTACAGTTTATAGACTAGATTTATTATAGTTGAATGATGTGTTGATATCCTTTTGATATCATGGAAAGTGGTTTTACAAGTAGGTCCCTTAATGCAGGCCAATGAATGTCCTTGTAGTCCTGTGTACTTGCGCACTGGACAGGTATCCACATTTTGCAGTAATTTAATTTTGATTTTGTCTTTGCTTTTTACATATTTATTGAGGAATTGGCATAAAGATTTGAAACATTGTTTGGGAATGTTACACATTGACGTGCATGGCCATTTGTACACTAGACGTTCTGATTCAGTTGAATGGGGGGGTAATTCTAAGTTTTCAGGGCATATTTTTGTAAGGAGTACTTCTTTTTCCAATACGGTATTATTAACTTTTTCATAACCTCGACCACTGCTATGTATGGCAATTGTATTTGTTTGCTTTTGTTTGTACGCTTCTTCATTAAAATATGGTTCTGTGCTCGTAGTGTGATTCCATTCACCTCTGCAGATACTTAAGAAGTTCTTTCTGTTGACATTTTGCTTATTGAGAAGTCTTTTTTGTAATTTAGTTATTAGTTTTGTTAGTGGTTTAATTTTGTTTAACAGTAAAATAAATAACTTTCTTTTGAGAAGAATTGCACTGTCCATCAACGCTTCTAAGATTATTTTCCTACGATAGGTTTTAAGCATTGAACCTGATTTCTCTCCTGTTTTTATAAGATTTTGAAGGACTTTGTGACGGTACATTTTGGCTAAAATACTTTTCTTGGTATGCTTACTTTGCACTATATTAAAATTTGAGGAAGTAGTTTTATCTGTAGTGATAGCTGATTTTCTGTTAATTGTTTTTTGGTTTGTTTTACATTTTGATAGAGGAGGCAAAGTTTTTGTACTTGAAACTTCTTGTGTTTCACTAAATGACTGTATAAGCTGTTTTGTTTCAACTTTTTTTTACAAATTCTGCTAGAGATGGATGCTTATTTTGGCCCCTTTTATTTTCATTTGCTCTACTTTTGCGTTGCTTTCTACGGACTTGACTTTTGGTAGGCATTCTTTAGGGTCTGTTGAAAAAAATAAAGAAGATATGGGTTGGGGTGTTCTGGAATGTATGTGTGCTGTGTGCATGAGTGTTTGAGTAAGATGATAAAGATGTATGTAATGGTGTGTGATTGTGCATTGGGAACTACAACTAGTAGGGATAGGTATTCTTGAATTTATGTGTTACTAAACTGGGGTTCAGATGACAAAAAACAAAAGTAAGCTAGTGGTGTGGAAAAGTACAAATAGTGAATCTAATGTATACAATTAAAACAGTTTGTTCTATAATATGAAAATTGTAGCGTTTCAGTTGGGTAATTTGTGTGTCCACGAATAGGAATTTGTGGGCCATTCTGGCTGTAAATCGCTGTTTAAGACATGGAGATTTTTGGACAAAATGGTACACAATCTCTATTTTTAGGCACAGAAATAGCTTGTATTAACGTTATAGTATGTTTGATTAATAATACAAATATTATGGTGATATTCTACTTACTTTTTTTCTTAAATTAACAGGTAACTTCTTAGTTCTTCTTTGTTCTTCGAATTCGGCTGCTTCTTTTCAGAAGACTGGTCTTCACTGCAATTGTAAAAGCTTCAAATTAGTAACTTTGTTTGTATATAGCGCTGTTTTTAATTTAGATATTGATTTTTCTAATTGAAATCCTCAGTGCCTTCTTTAAAACCATTAAACTAATTTATTTACATAAGATACATTGCATCAGTTCAGTACATATGATATGTTCTTAATGAACAAATTGTATTGAATGACTAACTGTAGCAAAAAAAAATATCTTTACTATGTCTTGTGAAATTTATAATATACCAGTGAATACCACTATTTCTGTAACTAAGCTGTTCTAGGTAATAGCGCCTCAATGTCATGTCTAAATTAAAGTAATTAAGTAAATAAATAAATAAAAACAAAAAGATATGAAATTGTATAAGTATTTTTTTAAAGATTTAAACATAGATTGTGCTTGCATGCAATTTTGTTTGAATATATGTAGTCTATATTTCATTTAAAAAATGTTAGTTTAACATGATTTGAGTGTGTGTGTATAAAGAAAGTAAATAGTATAAAGGTTTATAAGTGATAGTTGATTTTAGGAAATTGAAAAAAATACAGTAAATTCATTTTACAGATTACACAAGCTAAAAGTCTGTTTGAAAATGTGTTCATCTACTGTACAGAAAATATGCATACCTGAAGTTTGTGTTCATGCATATGGATATGCATGGAGCTGCAAGTAGAAATCTTGGAGTCTTGTACAGTATTTCTGGTAGATGGTGCTTGCCAATGATATGACACTTGTACTCAGAGAGATTCACAGTACATTTGCAGTGCTGATCTATGATGATGCAGTTAGATGTAGAGGTCTTGAATGTGATTGGTGCATGGTCATGTGATTTCTTAGCTACATCCAATGAGGGAATGGTAGAGAGAGTGAAGTAGAAATGGTAGAAGGGCTGTTCATGTTACGATATGTCCGCGGACATGGCGGTAGTTCGCGGACATCGGGAGTTACATCCGGGGATTTTTGGTTTCAGAAGTCATGCAAATGAGAATGAGTACCAAAAGGGATTGGTCAGGAAAGTTTAGTGGGTGTGTTGTGCCAGAAGAGAGTTTCTCATATACTGTTTTTGCGGAGAGAACAACAGAAAGCTATGTCTGTGTATTTTAGGAAAAAGATTGTATGGATTTTGGGAGATTAATGGATATATTGGTTGAAGCTGCATGCAGAAAGCTGTGGAGTAGCTGTAAATCTTGGATTCCCACATGTGGAAGTACACTGGCATGGAGTACGTGGAATGAAGTGGTTGGACTTGCTACCTCTCTGTGCTACTTTGGAGACAGAGCAACATCCAGACATAATTGTAATTCATTGTGGAGGGAACAGTTTAGGACATGTGACTGGAATTTTTTTGCAATTTGCTATGAAAGAAGGACTTGGGAAGGTTATGGAAATATTTCCTAATTCTCAAGTGATATTTTCACGGATTGCGCAGAGACAAATGTGGCTTCGTTCTTCTTCATTTGGTCCACAAATGGAAAAAGCAAGGTTCAATGTTAATAAAGCTGTTTGTGCCTTTCTAAAAGATTTTGGCATGTCTTCTTTTCACAATGAAAATATTCTGTTTCGTAGTACAAACATTTTTTGCAAAGATGGAGTCCATCTTACTTATGGTGGCAATCAGATTTTTCTGAGAAATGTACAAAATGCATTGCGACCTTTTTTGGAATTACAACATCCATTTTGAAGTAGGTGTTAAGCATTTATAATTTTTGATTTACAAACACCTCCCAAAGGCTCTTTTCAGAGCCACCACTTCCTCCCAAAGAAAATTGCAATGTTTGTGATGGGGTAGCAACCCAATTTTTTTAAATGTTTGCGAACTGTCCGCAGACTTCTAAAAAATTCAAAGGGCCCGGCTTCATTTATTTTCACTTCTATTTTTTAACTGTGAAAGGCGGCTCTGAAAAGAGCCTTATTTTATTTTTGATTTTTGATATTTTTTATTTTTTTTTGGTTTTTTATACACGACACACTAGGAGAGGAGGGGAAAGGAAGGTAAAGGGGGGGACACCAACCACAGGGATAAGAAAGGGCGAGCTGAGAGAGGAAGATGTAGAGTGGGTTTTATTTGGGTAGTGAGCAGATCTTCTCGTGCTCTGAGACGATGGTCTCAAAAGCACTACGAAGTCGCTCCCCCCTGCAGGGTACTGTGTCACAGTACATACATACAACTGTGACACTCGAAAGGTAAGGGTCATCAGCATTCTGTATGGCCTGTGAGGCAGCTTGAGGAAGATGCTGTCCCACAGAGGTGGTCCTTGTGGTGACAGGATCAGAAACAGAGGATGAAGTAGAGGAAATCAACCTGCTACGTTCTTCGCAAAGGTACAACCCTGCAAATAGCCCCAGAGTGAAATGACCGCAGGTGTCGCTTCATAGTAGTGGTCCCAAAGCTGTACTTACCGTGCTTCCCACGACTGAGTATCATTTTGGACTCATTGCAGGTAACACGGTTCGCACAAGCCTTAGGAACATTCCCATGAATGGTAAATAACCGCCACACCCAAGACTCACGCCTAGTGCGGATAGTAGGGTTTTCCTCTACCTCATTCTCATCATCCTCTTCTTCCTCCTCCGCATCCTCACTCCTGTTCCCCTCTTCAGGCCCTTGGGGAGGTGGTGGTGGTGGTGGAGGGGGTGGGTGTGGTGCTGAAGCAGGTACAGCACCAGGTGGCTGTTCAGCAGCCAGGGATGCCATTAAAGATGCGATGGAAATCTGCAGTTGGCAGCAAAAATCGCTGTGTTTCGAAGAATAGCCAGAAACACAATGAGAATAAGCTCTAGGGCGTGGTCTTTTATAGGGGTGCTTGTGCGCGGTCCGCGGACATGCGCACTGTCCACGGACAGATCGAACACAAAAAAAACTTTGAAAAGTTTCAAAAGGTATGTAGAAACTCAGGATTACTATGTGGGACTTGTGCCATGGTGAGATTTTATTGAAAAATATTATGGATAAATTGAAAATGTTCTTTTAATTTGTTCGGGGACCCGAATAGTGTCCGCATTCAGAACACGCGATCAGCGTGGGCGCGGTCATATGACCTGTTCGCGAACAAGTCCGCGAAGGAAGCGCATGTCCGCAGGACACCAAATGCACGGAGATTGGCTAGCACATGCGTGTTTATGTTCTACGGACAGTGTTCGGGTCCTGAACTAATTAAAATTGCGTCACACGTGAAACGAACATTTCAAGACACTGCGTGTGTTCTTAGAACAGTTTAAATTTGCTAGCGAACAGTAAGGACAGATATAGTGTTCTTCAAGACACGTTCAATTTCGTTTATGTAAGAACATTTCTGGACACCAATTGTGTTCTTAGAACATTTTCAACTTGCTAGCGAACAGTACGGACAGGTATAGTGTTCTTTAAGACACCTCCATTTTCATTTAATTACGAACAATTCAGGACACCGCGTGTGTTCTTAGAGCAGTTTGAACCTGCTAGCGAACACTACGGACAGATAGAGTGTTCTTTAGGACACTTTAACTTTTTTTTTTAACGAACATTTCAGGACACCGCGTGTGTTCTTAGAATAGTTTCATCTTGCTAGCGAACAGTACGAACAGGTATAGTGTTCTTCAGGACACCTCCATTTGTGTTTATTTACGAACATTTCAGAACACCTGCACTGTTCGCGGACACCTACATTGTTTTAAAAAAAAAAAAAACGAAACTAATTACAACACAACATAAAAATTAAACTTTATTTAACATATATTAATAATTTATGACAGAGAAGGTGATGCAGAAACAGAAACAAAAACAGGAGAATTAGGGGTTTCATCATGATTGTTATTAGGTGAAGAAGGGATGGAAGTCTCATCAAAACGTTTTGGGTTATGGAGAGGGTTTGGGGATAATTGACTGGGATATGGTGAGGAGGGACAAGTACATGTGGGGCAATGGTACGAGGTTTTTGGTTTAAAATGATCTTCCACAAAAGTTTTCAAATTATTAAAATTAGTCAACAATAAATCCATTTGTTCTTCTATACTGTGAAAAGTGTTATCCATAACAGGTTTTTCTGAAGTATTTTCTATTTTGGTATGCTCTGTACAACAGAAAAAAATATATATGTTAAATGTATACAAAATAATAATAATTAAAAGGTTTATATTATAAAGTGTTTACCATTAGTTTCACTATCTTGTGACATTTCTTCATGTGGGAAATGTTCCTCTAGCCATTCCAGAGTACTAGACATTTCTGTGAGAGAAAAAAAAAAAGATAATATATTTTTTTTATCTAATACAGAAAGTTTATAAATATATGAATACAATTAAGTACACTTACTATTTCAGGTAAGATATGTCCTATGTACTCAGTGGGTCTGCTCTTGTTCTCAGTTCTGTCGTGTTTGTGAGGTAATTATGTTGGAAGCCAATTTATTTTCTTGTGGTATATTCCATTTTAGAACATAGTGCATTTAAATGAATGGTTAGTGTGTTGTATATATGGGTTACATTTCTTATCTATTAGTACATATAATGTGTTTGTGTGATTATTTTTGAATTTGTTAAATGTTCCTATGTTATGATAACAATCAAACATACCCCCCCAGAGTTTTTAGGTAGTGGTACTGTTCTTCGAACATGTCCGCGAACATTAAATGAGTTCGCGGACATCAAGTACAGTAGAAGAGATTCAGTCAGTTCCATATGATATGTATATAAAGTGAAAGTCATTATTGTTAAGTTGCACTACTAAAAATCAATGAAATTCAGTGAAAAAACTTTGTTAAAGGGACGTTATGGTTCCAAGTTACACCAAAAAACCCTTGAAATTTGCCAGTTATGGTAAGCTAAGCAACCATAACTCGCGCCACCACCGTGCACTGCTAAGACTAACACCCACGACATCAAAGATGACATCACAAATGTCATTGGTGACATCAGGGAAGTGGGAACTGCACAGGATTCTGCCCAACACTGGTGTACAGTGGTAAGGATAAAAGTATTGGATTTACATTTTAGAGTTCTGCTAGTACCTTGGTTCAAATAACCACAAGGCTAACTATCACAAAAAGTTTATTTTGAACAAAGTCAAAAATATGGAAAGTTACAGCCTTACTAATACTGCTGATTATTTAAGGGATCTGTGTAGAAAGAAAGGTCTTCCTGTCAAAGGCAAGGAATTAGAAATGATTGATAGACTGTTAAAGAAACAAAGTCTGGACAGTGGTGCTGTAGTGCCGACTACCCCAGCAAATGTAGCAAACATTGAGGATGATAATGTTGAAAATTTCATTGTTGAAACAGATGAGGAAGAGGAGGATAACAATGCCACCCCCTCTGGGCCTCTACCTTCTCAAAGGCCTCAACCTGTGGCTACTGGACCTTTAACAGGTGCCACATTAAGTCCTGAATTTATCTCCCTAGAAACAATGAGACTTGAACTAGAATTCAAAAGAATTAGTGCCCAAACTGAACAGAGACACCAAGAACTAAGGCTCAAAGAAATGGAGCTCAATCATGAGCTTGAGATGAAGAAATTGTCTTTGGAAAATGCTTCTCTCCCCGAATCACCCCGGATGCCTGAAGAGATTGTGGGTATGTCTGAACCTAAGTTGGATGTATTAGATTGGTTAACTATGTTAGAATATAATCATGGGCTCCAGGATATCACAGGGAATCAGATGATCCCCTGGTTATTCTCTAGGCTTCCCCCCGTTGCATCTGATGTGATAATGGAGTTGGGGGAGGTGGATAGGATGGATTATGAATGTGTAAAGCTAGCTTTGATAGCTAGAATTGGGAAGACTCCTTCCCAGTACCTTAGGAGGTTTAGGACCCTCAAAAAGCATGATAGTACCCCTGGGCTACTTGGGTGAATGAGTGTTTGAAGAACTTAGAGGGATGGATTAAGGGTTACAGAGTTAACACTTATGAAGGAATGATAAATCTTGTAATGTTGTAATCTATCTATAATGCTTGCTCTCCTGAGCTCAGACAGCACTTGGCTGATTCAAACGAACTAGATTCTAAGAAACTGGCTAAGGCTGCTGACTTGGGGGTTGCCAACAGGGCTACTCACAAGGATTCAGGGGTCACTCAGAAAAAGGATAAGGGAAGGCAGCCTAAGAAAGACAACAACGAGTATTCCAATAATTCCAATTCCAAAGAGGGCCCCAAACAAAATTCTAAGGGTAAGCCACACGGGAAACCTAATCCGGCTAGTACACCCTCCGGTCCCAGACCAGAAGGAGGTCAGAACAAGCCACCATTCATAAAGACATTTAGGAAATGTTTTGTTTGTGGCTCTACTGATCATGTGAAAGGAGATCCCAGATGTAAGGGTAAACCTTCAGGGCTCCACACTGTCTCCTTAGCCTTCGCTCCAGAGGAGGATGTACAGATGGCCAGTGGAAACTTTCAACTACTAGCTGAAGACCCTATCAGAGTCTCAGCTAGTGTATCTTTAGTCTCTCTAGGATTGTGGGAACAACAGAATTTAGATGTGTGTAATTCTATCCCTCCTAATACTAAAGAGTATTATGAAGACCGTGTCCTAGTCAATGGTCAGGAGACTCCTGCCATTAGAGACACTGGGGCCAGCATAACTGTGGTGGACACTTCTTTTTTCAAGGTGGAGGATGTTGCTAAGGCACCCAAACGCCTCACCAAGTTAGCTGGAGGGCCTGTGCAGATGCTTACCCAATTACCAGCTCTCATCCAGTGCAATGAAATGACTGTCAGGATACCTGTGAGTGTACAATTTGAAGTACCAGGAAGTGTGTTGTTGGGCAATGATCTGAAAGAACTAGGGGTAGTGTCAAGTACTCCCAGACCTCCTAGTAAGAGATTACAGGAGCTTACCAGACCTGCAAGGGAGAGGACCTTGAGGGGCTCTCCTGAGGAGATGATAGAAAAAGAAATCACCCCTACTCCACTGGAGTTACTAACTGCTATTTAAAAGCAACCAGAAGCAAAGGAGAAACCCAAGCCTGCAAAGAAGAAACCAGCAGAGGGTACTCCAGTGTTGCCAACTAAGAAATCTCCTAGGTTGTCAAAAATCACACCTGTGATTCCTCCTCCAGCTGAGGCTGAGAGTGAGGTACCACCCTGTGTGGTTGAACTAGAGCCTGAAGACTCAGATCTCGTAGAAGGCCAGGAACTCATTGGAGATCTTGACCCTATGGACCATCCTGAGCTGCAGTCGTTACTGGCAGAAGGTGGCCCCAACAGGGCAGACTTCAATAGGGGACAAATAGAATGTCCAACTCTGGAAGGTCTTCGCCACCAGGCAGCTTCTCAGTTTGAAGGGCAAGTGCCTGGGAAGTATAGGTTACACTGGGAAGATGGCCTCGTCTATAGTGAACCAACAGAGTTAATCCCTGGGGAACTACAAAAGACTTGTAGTGCCTCAAGCAAACAGACTCCAATTCTTGCAACTAGTCCATGAGATACCTTTGGCTGGTCACTTGAGTTTCAAGAAGACCAAGAAAAGGCTCTCTCTCTCTACTTTTATTGGCCTAAAATGGGGGCTGAGGTAGATAAGTATTGCAAGAGTTGCCACACTTGCCAAACTTCTGGTAAAAGTGGCTCCAAGAACGTGGCACCTTTAGTGCCTCACCCTATGGTGGGAGTACCATTTCAGAGGGTAGGACTCAACATTGTTGGTCCCCTTGACCATCCAACCTCTTCAGGCAACAGGTTTATCCTTGTTGTAGTAGACCATGCTACTAGGTACCCTGAAGCAATTCCTATGGGGACTGTTACAGCTCAGGTATTTTTTACCAGGGTTCGGTTTCCTAAGGAGGTACTATCCGACAGGGGGTCACATTTTATGTCCCACTATATGAAGGCCATGTGGAAAAACTGTGGAGTTACCTACAAGTTCTCAACAGCATACCACCCTAAGAAAAATGGGTTGGTAGAAAGGTTTAACAGAACCATGAAGAGCATGATAGGAGCTTTAGAGGATCCCCTTAAGAAAAAGTGGGATATCCTACTGCCATGCCTTCTCTTTACATATAGAGTAGTCCCTCAGGAGGGAGTGGGTTACAGTCCCTTTGAACTTCTCTATGGCCATCCGGTCAGAAGTCCATTGGCCCTGATCAAGGAGGGGTTGGTGAGAGTTCCTTCCCCCACACCAGTCAGAGTCACTGACTATGTGATAGGACTCCGGAGGAAAATGTCACACATGATGGCTGAGGCAAGTGATAACTTGAAAGCAGGTCAGGCTCTGGTTAAGCTTTGGCATGACCAGAAGGCCAACATGGTTGAGTTTGCTCAAGACCAGCTAGTTCTTGTTATGGTACCAACAAGGCAGAGGGCCTTGCAGGACAAATGGATGGGACCCTTCAAGATTGTGGCAACACTTGGAGAGGTGAACTATCTGGTGGACTTAGGCAATCCTAAGGAGGCTCCTAGAGCTTTCACACCAACCGTCTAAAAGCTTATGTCTCAAAACTAGAACTGGGAGCTTTGCTTGTAGCTTCATCTCAAGAGGAGGAGGAGAGTGAACCTCTACCTGACCTCCTTGGAGGCAAACCTTTAGATGAGAAAGTAGAAGGAGTTAATCTCTCTTCTAATCTGACCCCTGAGCAACAGGAGGAGTGAAAAGTTTTGGTAAATCAATTTGATCCTCTGTTTTCTCTAGCACCAGGATTGACCCCTTGGGGACAGCATGATATCTATACTGGTGACTGTTTACCTGTCGAAACCAGAGGCTACAGGATGTCAGAAAATGTCAGAACCCACATCAAAGGAGAGTTCAAGAAGATGCTTGATCTCGGGGGTAATAGAACCCTCTACTAGTCCATGGTCTAGCCCAGTTGTGTTAGTACCAAAGGCAGGATCCAAGGAGTTGAGATTCTGTGTGGAATATAGAGCTCTAAATGTAGTCACTAAGACTGATGCCCATCCTTTGCCAAGGACAGATGATCTGGTGGATAGACTTTGTTCAGCCAAGTTCCTTAGCACATTTGGTCTCACGTCAGGCTATTGGCAAATAGCCCTGACTGACCATGCCAAGGAGAAAACTGCATTTTCCACCCCAGTGGGCTTATACCAGTTTAAGGTCATGCCTTTTGGATTAAAGAATGCACCTGCTACATTCCAAAGGATGGTTAATCAGGTTCTGAATGGGATGGAGGACTTCTGTAATGCATACTTGGATGACATTGCAGTGTTCATCCCTACTTGGAAAGAACATGTTGACCACCTAGGATATGTTTTGCAGGCTCTGGAACAGGCCCATCTGACCATAAAGGCAAGCAAATGTCAAATTGGTCAGAGTAAAGTGGTCTACCTTGGGCATGAGGTTGGAGGTGGTGAAATAAGGCCTTTGCTCAGCAAGATTGAAGCTGTGCAAAATTGGACAACCCCTTCTACTCAACCCAGGTGAGAGCCTTCCAAGGCCTGATTGGGTATTACAGGAATTTCATTGAGAACTATGGATCCATAGCTTCTCCACTGAATGTAATCTCCTCTCCTAAATTCCCTTAAAAGATCAAATGGAATGAGGAACTGCAATCAGGCCTTTATAACCCTGAAGAAAGCCCTTTGTCAAGCTCCATTTCTCAGAGTTCCTGACTACCACCAACCCTTCATTGTACAAACAGATGCTTCCAATATAGGTATAGGTGGAGTACTCAGTCAACTGGAAGAGAATGGTAGGGAGCACCCCATTTGCTTCATCAGTAGGAAACTGAAGGAACCTGAAACTAGGTGGGCAACTATTGAGAGAGAATGTTTTGCCATTGTGTGGTCTTTGAAGAAGTTTAGACCATACTTTGTATGGATCTACTTTCATCATTCAAACAGACCACCAACCCTTGAGATGGTTGATGCAAATGAAAGGGGAAAACCCAAAACTGCTAAGATGGTCAGTCTGCCTCCAAGGGTTTGATTTTACCATTGAGCACAGGTCAGGATGTCACCACCAAAATGCTGATGGTCTCTCTAGGATGTTTTTAACCGACTAGAGGTAAGAGACTCATCCAGGAGTGGATTCGATCCTCTTGTCACTTAGTCGGGGTGGGGGGAGTGTTAGGGAGAATTCTCATTTTATGGCTAATTTCCCTTACCTATAGAGTCCGCCAGCAGCTTTCCTGGATTTGAAGTGTTTGTTTTTTTTTCTCCTGCTAAGAGTGAGACTCTTTTTCCCACTCTTAAGCATTTTTGCTATGTGTGTTCTAGGCTATTTTTGTGTTTAATGTCTATGGGGTTTCTCTCACCTCCATAGGAACCATCTTTATTCACATGTGTTACATAGCACCCTCCGTGCAGTGACACAGGGGTGTCGTAGTGATCCCCAAACATAGACTCCATACCCTGAGACTGACTACTGTCTCCCAGGACATGTAAAGTCAACATGACTTTACTAGCAATGTTTGTGAACTAAACCCGTTCAACCCATCTTACTATGGAGGTACTGGGAAGAGTTAATAGTTTTTCCCTTATGTTCATTTTCTAGAGGGTACCGTACAGTCCCTCTCTCAAAAGTTTCTGGCTGGTGGCAGTGGTTACTACCGTAAATATTCGACCATGAATATTTTCCTATGGGATTTTCCCATTGTTTGAGGCTACCACATTTTCTGACAGCCTCTAACATACCGCCGGTGTATTTTAATATTAACTTTACTCAGGTAGGTTTTATTTCCCAGAACTTTAATCTAACTTCTTTCTCGTGTCTTTCTCTAAAGTCCTAACCCATGTCGGGGTTCCTTTGTTCGTCGTTTTGGTGGGCTTCTGCAGAGAAGCCCTTCTTTCTGCACCACTGAGTCTGGGTTGGGTCCATTGTGTGGGAGGGGGAGTAGGACCCCTGGGCAGGGTTGCCTCAGCAACTGATGTCGCACTCTATCCTGATAGTCCGGAGGGTCTCCCGCCAAGATGACCACTCCACTGCGTGATTGACAGCTAGGCTATATGAATGGGGATCTTTTTGCATAAAAGCACGGTCCTGAGGACTGGAAGAGCAAGACGTTGCCACTGGAACTAAAAAGCCGAAGAGGAGAGAAGCCAAAGACATCTGCAACGACTGAACCCCCGGTGAAGCCCTGCTGCAGCGTCTCACCACTTTTCTCCACACAACGAGAGAAGATCTTCATCTGCAAGAACCTTCTTCCCTTGAGGTGGTGGGGCCAACCAGTTTGCCAATCGCCTTCCCGGACCTGCCTTGGTCGAATCGCCAGTACCATGTACTCGGAGATCGGATAGCCAGGCACCAGTCCATCCGGATCGCGATTTAAAGGAGTGTACCTTTTCTTCGTCGGCAGCACCGCAGCTGGTTTCATCCCTGGGTAGTGCAGTAACTCAAACCTTCCTCCACGACGAGAGCCTCCCTTCCTCTGCTGGATCCCCCGAACTGCAGGAACTACCAGGAACAACCACCACCGCAGGAGCCACTTCTTCATTTATAAGGCAGGCCGCCCTTTCTGCGTGGTAGTGCTAAAGGTGTTTTAAATCCTTTACCTACCTGTTGGGTTGGCTGCCCCTCTCTCTTAACATTGTCTTTCAACTTCTGCATTCACCTTTTCAAAATCGTTAATCAAAGACTTGACTGCAGCTACAAGAACCTTTTGCTCCTGGGCCCTTGCCCTGTACCACTGACTCTGGCACAGGCCTACTGACTCTAGCTAAATTTGTTAGAACTGCATTCTCTGGATTGCTTCTAAACTAAAAATGTGTTGGTGCATCTACTTCTTATAACCACCACTTCCTTCCCACTTTTAAACCTTGTGAAATGCCATTTTGCTCAGTTTTCATTTAAGTATTTTCTATACTGATGCACTGCCTTGCTTAATCTGGTTCACAAACTTACAGAAAGTGTTGCTAGGGTGTGTAAGAAGATATTTCTGTGTAACTTGTGCTTTTCCTCCCTTGTGAAAAATTGCTAGAGTGCCATTTGTGTTTGGTTTACACCGTGCTGTTTTGCTCAGTTTTCACTCTTGCTCAAACTTGTCTACAATTTAACTAGGGAGTTGTGTATACTTGCGTTGACCGAATTTAACTTGCTTTAAGAACTGTGATAGTTGTGTTTAACTAGAAGTGTATAAAATAAATATATATATTCTTTTACGACCAAGCTTTGGTCAGTGTTTCCTTGCTCCATAGTACTGAAGGCCTATTGTGTAAACCCTGAATACTGCTCATCTCCCTCTTGAGATAAGTCTGACTGCTCAGCCACAGCTACTAACTAAATCTTTGTGGTACAGACTGATACCAAAGGGGATGTAGTGCTCTCACCTGTAGTCCTAATCTTCTGTAGTGCTCCCTAAGGGAACTGCACAGGATTCTTCCTAACACCGTTGACACGTTCATTTTATGAAGTCTCTACGGAGTAATCTGAAAGATTGTGATATATTGGCGCTTTAGGAAACCTGGCTGTGAGTGACCCCCACAAGGAACGACCATAGCATACAGCTACTGCTAGCCATTGCTGCCTCAAAAGGCCGACCAATGTCTGGACTCATGGTGGCTGTGAAAATAAGCACAGGTTTTACCATTCAGTCGTGGGCTGAACCAAATAATGACCTGCAACTCATCAGAATCTGCCAATACAATCGGGTAATAGCCTTACTAAACATCTATAGAAACCCAACTGGTATATCGGACTCAAAGTTCTTTCAAGATCTCAGAACCCTACTCGATGTAGTGGTTTTAGATCCCCATGTCATTTTTACTATTCTTGCAGGGGATCTAAATCTGCGCTGTTTTGATGAATCACTGAATCACTTTCAAATGGACTTCCCTAATGGTAGAAAGAGGTTGTGTTATGATAAATGGATCTATACCTGGTGACCTTCCTCCCAGAGCTACGTTGTCTAGAGGATCCTCCCAAAACACAATTGATTTTGTATATGTTGATAAGACATTACACAATCAAGCAAGTAAATTTGAGGTGATTGATCAGATGTATAGTGATCATAAAATACTAAAACTAACTTGGAATTGGAGTCTCATTGAAGCAAAGAGCAAACAACAGTATAAACCTAATCTTACAGTCAATAATGGCAAGTCACAGCTTCAATGGAATGACCGTCGTCTATCTTTATTGAATTCCATTCTGTTGAGTAATCTTGCTAGCTACGGAAATTGCCTATACTTAACTGCTTTTTCATCATTCAGGACAAACCACAAAGCGCTCATGAAGAAACAAGTGCAACCAACTCACTCTTTTGATGTTGAGCAGAAAGTAAAAAAAAATGACCTGCGAAGAAAAAAAAAAGCAACTCAATTACTACCGGAGCCAGAAAGAGCTGTGGCCTTGAGAACAATTAAGTGCCAATATAGAAATTGGACCAGAAATCGGCAAGCTAAACAATACCAACATGATGGAGAAAATATGCTAAAAGTCCTCAACTCCAAAAGTACAGCTGCAATTTGGCTGATGCTAAACCAAGTAACTGGAAAAACTCAAGCTTCAGCCCAAACAAATGGAGTGTCAGAACAACACTGGCTACAGCATTTTAAGGATCTATACAACATGGGTGAACTGGACAACATATTGCAAATACCTGCAGCATGCCCATCGTGGCAAATACAAATGTCAATAGACGACTTTGGGCCTCATTACAACCTGTCAGGTTTGGACCACAGTGATTCCGTGACGGTGGTAACAAAGTTTCAGGTGCCACGGAAACCCATCATGCCCACCCAAACCAACACAGAAGGCAGCTGCACTGCAGAGGAGGCGGCCTGTAGTGACAACAGTGCCCCGGCAGAGCACTCTGATACTGGGCCACAGGGGGAGATGCCCACATTTGATGACCTCGGATCCTTCCATCAGCTGGAGTTTAGCCCCACATCACTCCAAAGTCCCATGAGGTCAGCCACCCCATCTATGGCAGGGCTTAATCCCTGCATGCAGCGGATGGAGGAGCAGCAGGCTACCCTCACCCAGCTGGTGAAGAGGCAGCTCGAGGAATCTAGGCTGCAGAGGAGTGCTAATCACGTCAGTGCGTCACCTATCAAGGTCCATTGGACGCTTTGCCAGCACTATTGTCACCCTGGCATGCCATGTGTGGGAAGGTAATGACAACACCTCCAGGCTCATAGAGTGCATGTTGACATCTTACAAAAATTTGAAGGAAAATACTGGAGAGCAGTTTTGAATTTACCTCAATGTATTCCTATGGCATTTACACGCCATGGCTTATTGTCTTTGTCAATTAAACACCAATGGCGTCAGTGTGCATTATTGAGGAAATGCATTTTGGTCAATACACCAGACACTTTGCTCTCGTCCCTCTCTCAGTACATTCTGAAATCTGATAATTTATTTGCTGGTAAATGGAAAAGACGGTTTTCAACATAATGGTCTTAGCAGATCCTCCATTGCATGTGTTACTAGAAGATCCAGAAAGAGCTAAGAAAAAGTTATATTTGTCATCAATGACATTTGTGATGTCATCTTTGATGTCCTGGGTGTTAGTGTTAGCAGTGCACAGTGGTGCGGGCAGTTATGGTTGCTTAGCCTACCATAACTGGCGAATTTCAGTTTTTTTTCGATTTTTCTGTGAACCATAATGTCACGTTTATAAAGTTTTTTTAGTGAATTTCACAGGTTTTTAGTAGTGCAACTTAACGTTAACGTCTGTCTAACAAAGTTTTTTTTAGTGAATTTAACGTGTTTTTAGTAGGCCAACTTAACCATAACGTCCCTTGAACAAAAATGTTTTTACTCATTTGTACAGGTTTTCAGTAGAGCAACTTAACCATACCGTCCCTTTTGCAAAGTTTTTTTGCTAAAGATGATCAGTTTATAGTAGTGCCACGTAACCATAATGTAAAGCAAATTCTGACTTATTTAAACACCTTGCGAAGAATACCACTTGACAATATGCTGGTGTACAGCACGATAACATGTCCCAGAATCCGTAAACACTTAACAGTAAGATGTATGCCTTGTGGACAATGTGGAAACAGATTTTGTATTGATGTAGGAACGTCCACCTGCAACAATTGCCTTGCACAGCACCAACATGTATTGGTGGTCAGCCATGAACAATGTAGTACACATTACATACATTATCTGAAAATGACATCACCTAAGGCCATCCCTCCTTCCCAAGAAACAGCAGCACTACTGTAATGAAGGAGCATGACAAACACTGCCCCAACCTTATAAATAACAAACGCACAATATATTTGCATTGGCCACCCACTCCCCCATATCACTGTTTAATGTGTCTTTCCTCATTTCCGTTCACAAATGGCCTTATTAGCTCTCCTACCAAAAAAGAAAGCCATCCGTTAACAAAGTAAATGTTTCATTAAGAACCACTTTTTCACAGTGTAAATATATATTTTTTTAAATTGCATACACTCAATGTACTTTATATTTCTCAGTAAAGGACATAGATGCAATAAGATTTGTCAGTAATAGTATAGATGTGCAAAGCATTAACGTGTGCTAGGGAAAAAAAAGGATTTCTGGTAATAATCCGGCCCGCCGCAGGCCGGATTACAAAACAAAATCCTTTTTTAAGATGGCCACCATCGAAAGGAAAGGCGGTTGTTCCATACATGGTCCCTCTTCGCTTTCCATGGCAGCAAGCAAAAAGCAAAAGTATGTGCCAAGACGCAGAACCTGTACATAAACATACAGCGATTACAAAACGAAATCCTTATTCAAGATGGCCACCATAGAAAGGGAAAGCGGTTGTTACATACATTGGCCCTCTTCGCTTTCCATGACAGCCTCCAAAAAGCAACAGTACATCCCGTGACGCAGAACCTGTAAATAAACATACAGCGACGTATAACGTGGTACCTTACATTTCCAAATGATACACGGGATTTTAAAAGAAAACGTTAACATTTTAGAATTTGTAAAGTACTTTTATTTAACAAACAACTGTCAGAGACCAACGGACTAATTCCATTTCCAAATAAATTGTAGCAATGGTTCTAAGGGCGACATTGAAAATGTTCATGGTGAGACACACGCAGTTATTTTCGCATACACAAAGTACGCGTTTCTGTCAAAGCATACGCTTTGTTTGCACAGGTATTTCCAAGCCGGCGCCGTGACCGTTGCCTTACACCACCATAAACGATGTTATGTTAGTCTTAATAGCTAGTTCAGCTTAGGGCCAGAGGGGTCTTGGCCAGTCATCCCATAACATTATAATGGACAGGTAGCCGTTCACAAGCAGTTGCATCTGGCGTTGAAAGAAGCCGTCACTCGGCATCTGGAAACCATGGCACGCACAGTACGGCAAGATGTAGGTAGGCGGAAAATGTAAGAGAAAATGTGTGTCAATACCCAACCTTTAGGAAAAAATTCCAAAACAAAGACAAAGATTGTGGAAAGTAGTACACAAATGGAAGAGGATAAACATGTCATTTTAAAGAAATATTAGCATTGACCATGGGTACATATAGTGACACCCTACAAACGCAGAGAAACAGCAGTCGCCTTATGGGTAAAAAAGGGCACCTACACAGTGAGATGGTAATTCAGTTAAGAAGGCAGCATGAATGGACAAGCAAGAAAAAATTACATGGCTTGATGCTACACAAGACCAAAAGAATGTGCAAACTGATACACAAAGCTATGTGGGCAAGCATAACATTTTAAAGAAAAAGAAATAACGGTCAACAAGGGTGACTCTAGTCATTGCCTGCAAACGCGAACAATGTGCAGTCTCTGTCATTGGAGGAAAATTACAACTGCGCAGAAAGATAATACTTCAGTTACATTGTCACAATTAGTGTTTGGTAATATAAAATTAAAACGCGAGTCGGTGTAGAGTCGTCAAAATTAAACTCACATGATCTTGACAGCCTCCATTGTTTTTGGCAAAGTCAGACAGCAAAGTGTTTGCATGAAAGATTCTTCATGAACTGATATTTCATGTTTCTTACAAACGTTTTTAAAACATAACCTTATAAAATGGTATTTTTTTTCCAAGCTTTCATTCCTTGCATAGCTTTTGAAGTTTCCCTTTCGCTCAAGGTCAAAAAAGAATAGCCCCTTATGGATTGACTTGGATGCGTGGGCCTACTGAGCTCATAACCAAAAAAGCAAATCAACTGACCTTCACTAAGAAGGCAAATACATTCTCACTTTGCAACAACATATGATCATCCAATCATGAGAACCGCTACTCCCATACGCCTCCAAAACCACTGTATCCATCAAACACTCCAGGTGGCCGCCTCAGATTTGAAAACATAGGACGCCGGTCTGACTTCAATATGAATCTGAAAACATTGTAACACATACGCAGGGATTGGTCGCCGTACATTGAGCACCAACTTCCACTGTACCGTATGAATTTGGTGGCAAGAAAAAAACACCTTTTGAGTTTGCACTGCCACATTCCATCCAAACCTAATTAAAGCTCACCTTCGGAAACAGTATTTCATGAGTATAACAAGTGCACTGGTGTCTTGTTTTGTATGTGTTACCGGCGATGTCCGTGTACACCAAAAGATGAACAAAACATGGCGGAGGCAGGGAAGAAATCTGACACACTTCACGCTGTTCCACAACCAATCAGTGAAAGCTCCACATGTCCACGGACATGAAGCTACGGATTAGCCAATCGATTTCTTGTCCGCGGAGCGAACAGGGACGTGTGACCGCGGAGCGGACATAGATATCACTCATTTTTTCAGACCTACTTTTTGATTGTTTTAAAGAAAACTACTGAACGGATTTTCACCAAAAATACAAAAGCACGCTTTTGGGACCAAGCCGCTGCTCCTGCCGCAGATTTGGTGAAAATCCATCCAGCGGTTTGGGCTGTAGGCATGCAAAGTTTTTCCCCATTCAGTCTATGGGAAAAAAAGACGTTTTGGGACCACCCCTATAACTTTTCCCCCCCTGGACCAAACCTCACCAAACTTTGCAAAAGAATTCAGAGTGGCCCATATACTCTTTTTGCAAACTGTGGTGAGGATTCGTCCAGGGGGAACGAAGGTATAAGCCACCCAAAAAGTGTTCTTCCTATGGAAACAGCAACTTAACCATAACTACACAGCCAGTACCCCACGTGGCTGTGTAATATAAAATGTCTTATTGTAAAAGTTGATTTATCAGCTATATACAATAAAAAAGGAAAACAAATATATATTGCACCTCTATGGTGCATGCTGCAGACAATGCCTATGTTTCTACATGAGTAGGTTCCTATACTAGAAAGAACTCCATAATACAGTAGTGGTTATACCAATACATTGCTTAATCAAACACATAGATCATGATATATCTCCCAATGACCCCTGACAGTTTTTTGCCAACATTATAGTGACAATCCCTTGTAGGGACTTTTCATGAAAAATAACTTCACATATGATGTCATCAGTGATGTCATAAATGCCATTTGGGATGTCATCTTTGATGTCATGGGTGTTAGTCTTAGCAGTGCACGGTGGTGGCCCGAGTTATGGTTGCTTAGCTTACCATTACTGACACATTTCCGGCGGTTTTCTGGTTTTCTTGTAACCATAATATGGATAGGTTGTCATTAGTGCAAAGTAACTATAACGTCCCTTTAACAAAGTTTTTGCAATCAATTTGATAGGTTTTTATTAGGGCAACTGAACCATAACGTCCCTTTAATAAAGTTTTTTCACTGAATTTGATAGGTTTTTATTAGCAAAACAACCATAACATCCCTTTAACAAAGTTTTGACACTGAATTTCATAGGATTTTACCAGGATACCCTTAATGTATATAGATGTACCATACAACATACTCGACCCCTAAACCCACGCTGATAACCCCAGGTTCCGCAGAACATGCGGCTGTTCATGGATGTTGGGCAGCATTCACATTGCCCAATTGCTTAGGGGTTGTTTTACATTATGTTAGCATACAATAAAGAAACTGAAATCTTTAAAGACAAACAAGTGAATTGTAAAGAAAAATTAAATAGGTCTACAAACTCTGTACTTGTAAAAGCAGCAATGCAATTGCATAGAGTGTGCACCATCTTGGAATGTACCAAGCAGAAAAATAACCTGTGTTTCCAAAATGATTACCTCAAAGCTACATTAAATACAAACTGAGAAGCAACTGTCAAAGGGACAAGAGCAAAGTACTGACAGAAGAACAATCCTACTACAAAGTGGTAAGGTAACTATACCTTTTCCTATAACTGTGCAGTTATTTTGTGTACAATACTAGTAATAATTGCACCCTGGAGTGGAATGAGCAAAATTTCCCTCATGATGAAATGAGTGAAGACAGTAACTCCAATGGTACACAGTGCACTTTGAAAAAGAAGATAATTAATACACATTGCTTCACATGTACCTAAGACATATTCTTTTCCTTAACAGTGCATACAGGAAATCAAGGGAATGGCCCAGAAGCAGCAGCTCCTCCACAAGTGCATGGGCACATAGAAAATTAAACTAACAGTGTGCAAAATATACTAGTGAGCCTGGTTGCAAAAATAACAAAGACGTTATGATGAGACCTCAATCACTTCCTCCCCCGATGCCCAACCTGTGGGAAACCCCAATTCCCCTTTATATGTTTCCAATTCTGCTACCCCTTTCCTTTCCTAATTGTATGTAATTGTGTGTGTAAATAAAGTTCTATGTTTATATTGTTGCTGTGTGTGTGTGTGTGTGGGGGGGGTGTTTTCGTTTTTAAAAGCCCTGTTATGGTTCCGTTGAGCAGGCGACTATCCTGGATGTCTGAAATTAATCCAAATGGAGGTGTCTGTAGGACTCCCTGCCTGTCCGCATGATTGCAAAGCTGTGACTTTTAATTGGTTTGGGGACCCTACCCCTGTCCTGCGGACACCTGGGCACACGTGCATCACATTGCCAGTGTCCTATGGACAACGACCCGTCCTGCATGCCTGCAAATTGGTGACATATTTTTTAATATTCTGGGGACCCTAGCCCTGTCCGGCAGACTCTTGGGGGAATGCGCATTTCTTACCCCGGGTCCTACGAACAAGGGGCCTATCCGGCATGTCTGCAAAGCGGTGACGTCATTTAATTAGTTTGAGTACCCCACACATGTCCGGCGGACTCCTGGGCGCATGCACATCTCATCCCCTGAGTCATATGAACACAGCACCTGTTCAGAACTGTCGGCCGCAAGTGTGTCACATTTTAAAATAGTTTGGGGACCCCAACCCTGTCCGTAGGACACCTATGCCCATGCGCACAATGGATCCTGTGCAATAGGTGTCCTACGGACAGTCGTCCCACTCACAAACATTCACAATGTCATCATGTGACTGCACCCACACTGAGCATAACAGGATCCCGAACAGGATCTGGACCCCCGAACACCAAAAAAGTGCTTTCTGGACCAATCCAAGGTGTTCTACTGTGAAACCTCACCCTTGCAGATGTCCCAGACCATGTCCCTGGCCATCTGGAGACTTTTGGGAACTTTTCAATCCCAGCTTGGGGTTCGAAGTGTCTGTGAAGCACGCAACTGTCTACGAAGCAGTCCCCAGCACCCCTATAAGAGGCGACACCCCAGTGCTGCTCGTCATTCTGTTTTTGGATTTCCATGACAGAGCACTTGGTGTTTTTGGCATTGCTACTGCTGGATTGCTGCTGCATTGCTACTTCTGGATTGCTGCTCAGAGCACTTGGCTGTAATAGGCATTGCTGTTGCTAATTTTCCAGCACTACTGCTGCATGTTGCTGTTTAGAATATTGCTGTGTTCCTGCTGTTTTGCAGATTGCTCTGTTCCTGGTTCCAGGCTACTTTTACTTGGATAGTGGCATCCATGTCTACCTATGCTGCTTCCTCTGCCTCTGCACAACCCCACCCCCATCAACACCATCACCACCTCCCCAAAAGCCTGGAGAGCGGAACAGACATAATGATGCAGAAGAGGAAGAAGAGGACAAAGAGAATGAGGTAGTGGAAGTCCTCACTACCAGCTGCCCACGTGAGTCTTGGGTGTGGAGGTTCTTTACCACTGTTGAAAATAAACTCAAGGTTAGTGGGGCCAAGGTTAGCTGTAAAGAGTGAAACATGGTACTTAGTCACAGCAAACCTGGACTGTACAGTTGTGGAACTAATTGCATGTGGTGACACCTGAGATCCAACCACTAAGCAACAGTTTGGATGGTTGTCCCTTTCCAAAAGGGTAGTAGGTTGAGTTCCACTACAGTATCCTGAACATCTGCTCCTCTCACGACAAGGTACACTTCAATGGGGCCCCAGATCCTTCCAACAGCCTTGCAGGCCATATGCAGTGCAGTAGATCCTTACCTTTCAAAGGTCACTATTTTGTGTGTGTACTGCGATGCAGTACTCTGCAGGGGTGAGCTGTTCCCGAGTGGTTTTCGAGGCTGTGGCCTGTGACCATGAAGAAAAGTGCACCCTACCTCCATGAGGCGCACCTAACATCTTCCTCGCTCCATCTGCCCTTTCTTATTTCTTTGGATGGTGCCCCTTTTCTACCCTCTCTACCCTTCCCTCCCTTGTGTGTCCTGTTTAAAAATCAAAAAAGAATTCACAAAACATACACACACACACACACACACACAAAAAAAAATAATGGCTCTTTTCAGAGCCACCTTTCACGGTTTAAAAATCGAAGTGCAAATGAAATGGTGCAGGCCCCTGTGCAGTCCGTGAAGTCCGCAGACAGTGCGGTAGACAGTGCGGTAGACTTCCAGGGCATGCCAGGGGTGGCAGCATGTAAACCATTGCATTCTTTTCAGGACAAAGTGGTGGCTCTGAAAATAGACTTTTATTTTTGTTCTTGGAAGTATTGAAGTGGCCAATACCTACTGCAAACATGCTTGCTATGCTTGCAAGAATGGCTGCAAAGCATTTTAGATATTGTGCAAAAAAAGGTGATTTCCAGCATCAGTAAGATGGACGTCATCCCTGCGGAAATAGCTGGTGCTACGAAATGTAATGTTTTCATTGTGGAATGAAGACATAACAACATCTCGCAGAAATGCACAAACAGCCTTGTTGACATTGTGCCTTGCTTTCTCCATTTGCGGACCAAATGATGAAGAGCGCAGCCACATCTGTCGCTGGGCAATGCAAGAAAAAATTACTTGTGAGTTTGGAAACATGTCCATGACTTTTCCAAGTGCCTCCTTCATCACAAACTGCAGAAAGAGTCCAGTAACATGGCCTAAACTGTTCCCTCCAAAATGAACAATAATAATGGCTGGAGGATGCTGTGTCACCAAAGTGGCATAAAGGGGAAGCAAATCCAGCCACTTCATGCCACGCACTCCATACCAGTGCAAATCCACATGAGGGTATCCAAGATGTACAGCCACTCCACAGTACTCTGTATACACCTGCAACCAATGTATCCACGAGTCCCCCAAAATCAACACGTCCTTCCGCCTGAAAGACAGTCATAGCCATAGCAACCTGAACTCCTGTCAGCAAACAGACCTTCTGTCACAGTTTCTCCTTGCATACCACCCTCAGGAAACCTTATTGAACAATCCCCTGGCCTCCACAGTCCCATTGCCATGCCTGCCATCCCTCAAAAGTCCCAGATGTGGCAAGTGCCATACGCAAACTACCACGTGGTTCGTGGATAAATCAGCCAATTCAAGGGGGTGGGGAAATAAATTGAACCCAGGGTAGGAGATTTCCTCTATTGTGGTGGCTCTGAAAAGAGCCTTTTTTATTGAATTTCTTTAGGTGCTACTGACCAAACACCTTTTGTTTTCTTTTTGTTTTTGGGGTTGGGGTTCTCTTCTTTTCCTCCTTAATGCCTTACATGAACCTCTGCAAAGCATCCCTTAAATTCCGAAGAAAAAAAATATTTCCAGGTGTGGACAACAAAATGCCATCTGCAGTAAAATAGTGCACACTAAGGGAGTCAATGTTGTCATTGGAGAAAGCAAACATCTCAGCACGTCGCAAAACTATACCCATGCCTCTATTAACAAGGCACCTTCCTACATTTTTCTGGGGATTGAAGACATTGGGTTGTTCCTTTTTGCTCTTGGTAGTTTTTCAGAAAAAAAACACCTTTGCAGTAGGAAAAAGCAGCATTAGGTTTTCCACTTCAATACAAGAACCAAACTTGGGGCACTGATGTAGCCCAAATGCTCTTCTCCACAATGCACCACCAAAACATTAGGACTACCAAAAGTAGCCATGTTTATGCAAAGAGCAAGCAGTGCCTGCAAATTGCGGCCAGGCACAATGCACCATAAAGCCTCCAGGCCTGCAAAACCAAGATCTATAGAAACCACTCTTGCCGTTGTATACCTCTCCGGATCACATACAAAGGAATCATTAACCTTCCTGAAGGTTATTATATGATTAGGCAGGGTAGAACTCAGAATATAGGGGGGGTGTAGCTCTCATCATCAGGTCTGAGCTTAAATCCTTGGAAAGCAAGATCGATATCATCCCAGGTACAGAACTTCCTTTGGTCAAATTAGCTATTAGTGCTAAAACCACACTCAATATTCTTTTATTATATAGAGCTCCTTCATTTAATTCAACCTTTCCATCCATTCTGAACAGTCTTGTATTATCCTTCTTGAAGACAAACACTAAACTTATAATAGTCAGAGATTTTAATCTCTGTTTGGGGTGTACCATAGACACCATCGCAAAAGTCATGGAGAGCACACTTGACTCTTTGGGCTTTTCCCATCATATTAGAGCCCAACCCGCATTAAGGGACACACACTGGATTGGGTAGCTTCCCTTAATCTGACCCTTACCAACATAGAAGTTAAGGCCTGCCCATGATCTGCCCACTCATGTATATGTTTCCATCTACAGACTAATTATCTCAACAAGAAAGTTATTCAGCCCAAGGTGTCATTAGCTGTTAGAAATTGTAAAAATTTGAATCTTGCGAATCTCACCAACTGTGCTTCTGACCTTAACAGCAAAATCTGCACCATATGTAATTTAGAAGAAATCTCTACCACTCATATGAACTCTCTAGGTTCAGCTACAGAGAAGTTTGCGCCAGTTAAAATAAAGACTCAATCTCCAATGCTGTGTAATCCTTGGTTTAACAATGATCTCAAGGAAATTAAATCTAAAAAAATCAAGCTCTTTAATGCTTGGCGCCAACTCAAACAACCGCACAGCTTAGCAGCCTATGAAAGGGCAGCAGAAGAGTATAAATTAGCTGTATCTACAGCTAAAAAAGAGTCATTTAATACAAGAATAGTGAATGCTAAATCTTATAGCAGAGAACTTTTTAAAATCTTAAAGGAACAATCGCATACACCTGTCCCTACTCAAGATGCTGTTCTTAAAAACGCGTCTTGGTGTACTGAAACTCAGCAGGCCCTGTTTAACAAATTGGAAAAAATTAGAGAGTTAATCGAGGAAAAAAATCTCATCATGTCTGAACAAGATTTGGAGGTCAACTTACAGACTCTCGTAACAAATGAAAAGGAGCAGCCGACATTGAATTTCCAGCCAATCTCGGAACAAGAACCTGCTAAAACCATCACTCAACTTAAAAGTACGAGTTGTAAGGTGGACCATGTTCCTCCATTATGAGAAAGGAATGTTCTCCTATTCTTATTACTGCATTGACTAAATGTGTCAACTCCTTATTTGCTCTCAACAGGGTTCCAGACAATGTTAAAAATGCCTGGATTACTCCATTTCTGAAAAAGCCTAATCTCTGGCCCGACATTGCTTCGAACTACCGACCCATTACCAACACCACCTTTCTGTTAAAAATCTTGGACAGAGTGGCTCACAATCAAATCTCAGCATTTTTAGAGTAGAATCATATTCTTCATGATTATCAATCGGGCTTCAGAATCAATCATGGAACCAAGACAACTCTTCTGGCCTTAAAGTCTCATCTTCTTCAAAGTATGGATAGGGGCCAAATTTCCCTACTCATAATTATTGACCTCTTGGGCGGCCTTTGACCTGGTGGACTATTCCATCTTGTCCACGAGGTCAAGCAATAATGCCAAGTTCTCCTTGGCGGCAACCGATTGGATCTCCTCCTACTTGAAGGAAAGGTAAGTTAGGGTAGCTAGCGATCTTGCAGAAGCTAAACCCACAACTCTTATGTATGGAGTCCTACAGGGCATCTAAACAGAAGAATGTACCTTTCCTACTATTTATTTTCATATTTTTTCTTCTTTAAAAATAATAAATTATTATTTTGAAAGGTTTCCGGATTGCGGAAATCCTAAGGTAAGATCAACCGCTGTTCTTATATAACCACCCAAATAGTGAAGTAGTTCTGTGTTTCAAAGGACAAATGTTGCGGTGAGGCTTCCAGTGTTTAAGAAATAAATAAAAGGTAATAGTTTAGGAAGAATACAAGACAATCACTTTCTACTTCCAAGAACATCAAAATCATATATTTAAAGAAAACCGGAACACATAATCGGAAGTCAACAAGGTTATAATCTCAACCAAGGATAGAACAAAATACAAGTACATCCACATGGTACATTGAGAAGACAACGTTTTTTTTGGGGAGAGATTACAGTGTACATAAATGTTTTAACACAATTATATTCACAGAACAAAAACAAAAAAACACAAAAAACATTGGGTTTATATTCATTTCTTTACACTAAAGTGACTAAATCATAAAGAAGAGTGCAAAATGGACATATATATGATACTGATTCAATAAATAGACAATATCATTGCCCAGATTGTGGATACTGTTCAGTGATAGTCCCTTTTTGCAATTGTTAATTTCAAGCAATTAATGCTGCAGGGTCTTTAATACAAGATATCTTTTTTATCCTTGCGAACGTGAGGTTTAATGGTTGGAACCGGAATATAAGTTCCAAAGGATCAGGGATATATGTGTGTGATTTGATTCCCTGTCTTCGTCACGTTTCGGCGGTATTCTATTGCGATAGGTCCGCCTTCATCAGGGCTCCTAGTTGGGGTCCCTGTGGAGAGTATATGGATATCGAGTTAGAGGGGTGGATGTGAGCAAGCAGTGGCCCCTTGTACTTGGGGCACTTCACAAAAATATTTTAAAACTCTCGGCACCGGTGGCCGGCTTACCTGCCGGTGCTTCAGATCCCAGAGGTTCGAGTGTAGGCCACACGGGGAGAAAATCAGGCGACAAGATCATGCGTCCATGTGAACACTGAGAGCTCTCAGGTAAAGTCACAATCACATCTTGGTGATATCCTGCATAAGGTTTGAAAGTAATAGAAAAGAGGGGAACAGAGGCTGTAGATCGGGGGTCTTGCCCCCAAGTTATGTAGTACTAATAGGTAATTGCTAAGTAGCTACATATAAGAAAGGTATTAAAAAGGGGAGAGTAATGCTCTACCAGTAGTGATTACCTGATAGTAAAGAGATTGCACCGCTTGGATAAATGTTCAACTCTGTCGGTGCTTTGTGAAACGTAGTTATTCACTGTGGGCTGGCGACTGTTGCCTGTATAAGAAAAACAGAACTGAGGACCAGAACTCGTTTGTTTCGAGGGAGTTAAAATGGTGGATTAAAAATCCTGTGCGCCAAAAATGTGGCTTAATGTTGTAGCTATTGGTGCTTGGATCCAAAACCAGGATAGTGAAGGAAGTGCTCCAAAACTGTGCGCTGTGCGTTTGGATGCCTATGTGCATACACGGTGCCGTGTGCACGTGAGGTTTGCAAGAAGCAGTGCGGCGGCCGGTCTGGAGTGTTTGGAGTCCTACAGGGAGCATGTGTGTCGCCATGTTTCTACAATAATTTTATGATCCCATTTTATCAGATGTTGGAACAGGAAGGGATCATACTCGCGAATTACGCGGACGACACTCAGTATGTCTTACCTATGTCAGGATCACACAAGGTTGACGAAAAATGTATTAAAAAAATCTACCAAAAGATTCAACACTGCATGGTGGCCAATGGTTTGGCCATTAACAGCTCTCAAACTGAGCTCCTATTAGTTGGATCCGAGACTAAACTCGAGAAATTGTGACCTATTTACAAGAATTTTAATATTGATAACTGTATCATTGAGGTCATGAGTAAGGTGAAGACCCTAGGCATCTATGTACATAAAAATTTGAATATGAAAACCCAGGTCAACAGTGGGGGAATCAACAAAAACGTAGTCAAAAACGGTAAACAGGATTCGGATAACAGGAAAACAGAGTAACAAGAATGCGACTTAACAAACTGAAAAGCGCTTGTTAAGGAGCACTCAAGCAGTGTCCCAGAGATGCATATAATGATGCAGAGGGACGCAGACATTGCTGGAAAATCACATGACCTCCTTTTTTCCTGGAATGCTGGGACATGTAGTTTATTCTGCAATGGCGTTGCGCAAGTTGCCAGAGCAACTTCCAAGTCTTCCTATGGATCAAAGGCAAGACTGCACGGGCATGACAAACAGTCTGACCTCTTCAGCATCTTATTTTATTAAATTGTTCCACCTTCTCAGACCGTTCATATCTGAAAAAAACTCAGAGACCTTAATAGGCTCCAAACTAGATTATTGTTGCAGCCTCCTGGTGGACCTGCCGTTATCAGACTTTCACCGTCTCCAGGTAATTCAGAACGGAGCAGTAAGGGTCGTTAAATGCCTTGAGAAAAGAGATCATGTGTCAGAAGCAGGAAAAAGTCTCCATTGGCTCCCCATTCAGGCTAGGGTTTCCTTCAGGTTGCTACTCATCACCCACAAGTGTTTGCATGGCCCAATGCCCGCATATCTCAAAGAAGTAATCACCATAAAGCATAGTGCTAGAGCTCTTAGATCAGATGATTCTAATATATTTATCGATGTAAGATAAAGAAGGTTAGGGATGCTGCTTTTGCGGCCCCCCAGGCATGGAATACCTTAATGCCCTCATTAAGAGTTACTGCATCCACTAAGGTCTTTAAGAAAAAGCTAAAGACAGTACTCTTCCCTTAATTTCTCTCTAGCCCACGAAAGCCAGGAAAGACCTCTGAGTTTCTCTCTTGGCCAGTTGATTATTTACATCTGCTTGCCTTCGGGTACCTGGTGCACTATATACATTCCGAAACATAAACATAAACAAGAGCAAACAAACCCAATTGCCATACATAGCAGTGGCCAAGGGTATGAAAAGGTAGACAGTACCATTATGGCAGGAGAAATGTTGATTGCAAGAATATCCCCAACAAACTTAAAATCAACTCTCAATTCCACCAAACAAATCCATCCCGTCTACAAATGGCCGTGCACCTCAATGTGTAATGTATGAAAACAATCCTTCAAATCTTTGTGGCAGGTCCTCAATCAGTATGTGAAACCCAAAGACAAATTAAAAATTAAAATATTACAAACCATGGACTCCTGTCCAGTGCGCCAATACACAGGACTACGAGGACATTCATTTCCAGGCCTGCTTGCAAAAACACCTTCCACCACATGAAAATGTTAGCAACACACCATTCTGCTATACACAATCTCGTTCAGAGACTGTACTATGCAAAATGTCCTGCATTAGCACGGAAGCATTTAAATCACATTCTGCTACATGGTACAGCCAAAGAACTGCTGGAATAAAGCAAACATTTTGTAAGTGAACCACACTTACACAATTCAGTAACTTTAGAAGAGAGTAGCGACAACCTTGCAGATGCCAACCTTCTATTACACACGTACAAAAAAGAAATAGCAAAGTTTAAAAGCACATCTGCTGAAGTACCAAACCAAGTATATGTGTGCTGTGGCAGAACTTTTTATACAGAGAGCTCCAAAACTGTAGATATAATGTACAAAATAGAAGACAATGAGGAATCCCAATGGTTCCAATTAGTTCTTATCTTATAGCAAAAAACAAATACGAAATGACTAACCCCTCAATACTTTGCACATACTGCACTGGAAAACTTGACAAAAACCAAATGCCTTCACGGGCTATCACTAATAACATGGGAGACTTCCCACTTCCATAACGACTCCAACAGATTAGTTTGTATGAGAACAGTGTAATCCAAACACTGCATCCAATTCAAGCGATAATACAGCATCAACCGAAAACAGCCAAGTTTCCTCCGTATGAATTACTGAAAGGCATTTGTGTCAAAGCAGTTTATTTGCCATTAGATCTTAAAGAAAATGTAGAAACTTTGGGAGTGCAACAGTCAATAGTCAATCTTTGATTATCCTAGTGAATGGTGTACGTACAAAAGATTAAAAAAATTGGCAGAAACTAGTAGACTTAAACAAAGTTAGAGAAGTCCTGCATTATCTTAAAGAAAACAATGAATACTACAAAGAAATAAACATTGAAGAAATCCTGAGAGAAACCACCAAAATAATTCAGGATTCCTCAATAATAAAACCTTTATTTATAGTTGCACACTATAGTTGCACACATTTGAGACTTATTTACATCTTATAGCAATCACAAGACATTTACACCACAATCAACTATATGTTACGTCATTTTGGATCATCAGCTTTGGCTTTATCTGCTAGATATTGTCTATATCTGGCCCATATGTTCCTGGGTTTTGAGGTTGGTTGTACTGAGTCTATGTATAATTCTTCAGTATCACTTGTCCATAGCATATCCCTATCCCAGTCCTGTATTGTTGGTGGGGTGTTACATTTCCATTTTAACAGTATGGCTCTCTTTGCTATCAGTAAACTTAAGTTCAGTAGTTTCCTCCAAGTTGGGTTCATTTTCCCCGTGGCATCCAATAAGCATAGCATCGGTGTCCATTCGATTGGGTGGTCCGCCATTTCATCTAAGGCTGCGCATATTTGTGCCCAGTATTCCCTCAACTTAATGCATGCCCACAGCATATGGAAGATGTTTGCTTCCTTTGAGTGACATCTTGGACATGTACGTGTTATTGTTGAGTATATGCGTTTCAGTTTGACAGGGGTATAATGTATTCTTTGCACTATTTTGTAATGAATTAGTTTATACCTGGTATTGCATGATATGTGTTTGGTTAAGGTGCATACCTGCTGCCATTGGTAGTCCTCTATCTGTAGCCCCAGATCTTGTTCCCAGTCAGTTTTAGCATGCCGTATTCCAGGTGGGCGAGATTGGATCATAGTCTTGTATAGTGTGGATGCAGATACCTTCCCACTTCCTGCAGTGAACATATATCCCAACCCCAGGTTTATCTCTGGCTCTGACGGGAAGTCAGGGCACAGGCTGGCTATGGACGATCTCAAGTGCATATAATATAGTCTGTGTTTGGCCAGATTGCCCACCATATCCTTGAGAGTATGCCAGGTCACAAATCGTTTGTCTGAGAATAATTGTCCCCACTGAACAATGCCTCTGGAGGTCCAGTGTGCAGCTGCCTCCTTGTCTAGGGTAGGGGGTATTTGAGGGTCGCCCCAGATTGGCATGCTAGGATGGTACAGATTATCTGCGTTATGTATCTCAGTAATTCTGGACCAAGCTGTGGTTGTGACCTGTGTTGGGTCAATGGAGTTATATCGTTTGGGGGGGATTTTGTCATATTATGGAGTAGTGTGGCTGGTTTCTTTGAGTACTGCACCTCTAGTGTGGCTTCGGGGTTAAAAAAGTCTGTAGCCCATCGGGCGGCGTAGTGTGCTTGTGCTGCTAAATAATAGAGTTTGAAGTCTGGAGCTGCCAGCCCTCCTTGTGGGTATGAATCAGTTAACACCCTCCAACTCAGCCTGGAGTGACCCCCCCATATGAATGTGGCACAGGCACTCTTTATTCTATTGAACAGTGCATGGCCGGGCCACACCGGGATGGTAGGGAACAAATTAAAACATTTGGGGAGGATTATCATTTTAATGAGGGCGATTCTACCCATCAGTAAGATAGGAAGGGCGTTCCATCGTATAGTTTTCGCGCATAATGCGTTTACTAGGGTGTTGTAGTTCAGAGCTCGGGTCAGCTGGGCTGTCCTAGCTACATATGCCCCCAAATATTGGATGTGTATCGGGCTCCAAATGAGTCCGCGTAGGTCCTGTGGTGCAACCGTTGTTTTTGTGAGCGGGAAGATTTCAGATTTGTTCGAATTAAGCCCGAGGCCTGAGTACCCGCCAAAGGTCTTAACCTCTGCCAGGACTTTTCCGAGTGTCCGATCAGGTTTCTTAAGATATAATAAAATGTCATCTGTATACAATGTAATAATTTCCAATCTACCTTCGAGCCACAGCCCGTATGTGCTGTAACGAGCCCTGAGTATGTCTGCCAATGGTTCTATCACTAGCGCGAATAGTAGGGGCAATAAGGAGCACCCTTGCCTGGTGCCCCCTTGGAGCTCCAATATATCCGATAGTGCGCCATTGATGCTTATCGTGGCGTAGGGGTGAGTGTATAATATTTTAATCCACTTAACAAAATTGGGGCCAAATCCATAATTGTGCAATACACTGAACAAGAAGGGCCAGTAAACCGTGTCAAATGCTTTTTGCATGTCAAGGGAGACCGCCGCCCCCTGTGTTTCTTCCGGTATTGCTGCTATAATCTTATAACAGCGCCTTATATTTGTAGCAGTGGACCAACCAGTAATAAATCCTGCTTGGTTCTCATGAACCATATATGGCATTAGTGGAGTTAGGCGTGTAGCCAGTATTTTTGAGATTATGTTGGCATCAGTGTTTATTAATGATAATGGCCTATAAGAGCCACATTCTTCCAGTGGTTTCCCCGGTTTGAGCAGTAAAGTAATAACCGCTTCTCTTGTGGTTTCAGGCAATTCCCCTTTTTCTAGAGCCTCTGACCATACTGCATGTAGCTTAGGTACGAAGAGGTGGCTGAATTCTTTGTAAAATTCTGCCCCTGGACCGTCGGTACCTGGTGCTTTCCCATTAGGTAACATTTTTATTGCCTCAGCTATCTCAGCTTCTGTGATTGGGTTTTCAAAGGATTCTCTGGTGGCGTCTGCTAGTAGTGTTGTGGGTATTTGAGATATATATTGGTCTATTTCCTTGTCAGAAGTGTCACTCTGAGGAGAATATATCTGTTTATAAAAGTCATAGAACGCCCCCATCACTTTTTGTTTGTCTGTAGTCACAGTGCCGTCTGTTTGTTTAATACAGGGAATGGTAGACGGGCCCTGCTGTCCTCGTACTAGTCTGGCCAATAGTCTCCCTGGACGTTCACTCTCCCCATAGCGACTTGCTGCCTCTGGTCTATCAAGATAGGAAATTTAGCGGTCGGCAGCCTCTTTAAATTCGTCCAGCTTAGTTTTGATCTCTAGTCGTAATCGTGGAGACGGGGATTGTATGTACTGGGATGGTATATTAGCGATATCTGTTTCTCTGCAGTTCAGGTCCCTGCGGATATCTTTGAGGACTCCAAACTCGCAGTGCCTCTGATATAAACTTTAAATGCCTGCCACAGTATCACTTGACTAGACACTGAGCCCTCATTTATTTTGAAGTATTCTTCTATATGTTGAGTTAACAATGTTTTGTAGACCGTATCTTGGAGGGCAGCTACCCTAAACCTTCAGGGGGGTCTGGCTATGTGTAGGTCAGGAATGCGGACTGTTAGTTGTATAGGTGAATGGTCGGAGAATGTCCTGGGGTATATATATGAGCATCAGTGACCCAGCTTAACACATCGTTGGCGATTAACCACAAGTCTATCCTAGAATGCATGTCATGAACGGTAGAGTAAAACGTGTATGCCCTTTTGGTGGTGTTCAATGAGTGCCATGCGTCTCTTAAGTTTAAATCTGACATATGGGTAAGTATTGTCTGGGCGGATCTCGACAGTGCCCTTGGTTGACCCGACATCCGGTCTAGATGCACGTCCAAAATGGTGTTGAAAACGCTGTCACATATCAGATATGCTGTTGGAAACTTCGCCAGCTTCCTGAACAACAAGGAATACAAATCAGGATTATTTCTATTAGGGCCATATATATTAAGCAGCAGCACCTCCCTCTCATGAAGAGTGCCATGGACCAGGACATATGTGCCCTCTGTGTCACATTCCGAGTGGTGACATGTAAATGGCAAGGTTTTGTGTATGAGGATTGCTGCTCCTCTCGCACGATTGGAGTAAGACGTGCAGTATTGATGTGTTCCCCAATTAGGGGCGAGTTTTCCAGCCTGCTGATGTAGTAGACGTGTTTCCTGCAGGAAGACTACCCTGGGGCCCAATCTGTTAATGTATGTCAAAATCTTCCTCCTCTTAATCTGGGAGCCCAGTCCCCTGACATTCCAGCTTAACATTTTAATATTTTCACCTCCTGTTTTAGCCATCCTCTCGGATATATATGTGGTTATGTTTCATGTATTCCATTAGTAGTGTGATCATGTCTGTGTGCATGCAAGTTATCCGTGTGCTTTTCCTTAAAACCACGTCTTCTTGTAAACTGTACCCCAACACCCTCTCCCGGTCTCCCTCCCTCACCCTCATAGTTCCCCAAACTTTAACTATGTCCCCTTGTCCCTCCCCTTCCCTTCCCATAAACTCGTAATGCACTTGCTAGAGGGGGGACTGTAGCGACATCCTAGTCCATAGATTGTTATAATTCTTTATATCTTGGCCAGTCCTGCGTGTTGTTGCTCTAGCTCGTCATTAGTGGAGAAGGGTTTCTTAATCCCTCTCGCATATGAACTCTAGTGACCTCACCCTTTCCTTTTATGGGGGTCCCCTGTTAATGGGGCCTAAATTATCACCTCATTGATCCTTCCTCATGTTTGCTCCTTGTCTAGGAACGCTTCACTTTAAGCGTCTTCTCCATTTCTTGGCTGGTGGGTTGGTATGGGGATGTGTGTCTCCACAAAATGTGCTGCCTCCTCTGGGAAAGTGAAGAAGTAGGTTTTGTTCTGGTGCTGTATTTTGAGCCTGGCCGGGTATAACATGGTGTAGGAAACGTGTTGTTCGCGCAGTAGTTTCTTGACCCCTGTGAACAGACGTCTTTCTTGCTGTACTGCTAGGGTATAGTCTGGAAAGATGCGGATAGTATTGGATTCAAACCACAGTTCTTGTTTATCTCTGGCGGTTCTCAACACCAGGTCTCTATCCCTGTAGTTCATCAAGAGCGCTATAATTGAACTTGGGTATGCTCCAGGTTTGGATCGCGGCGCCGAGGATCTGTGTGCTCATTCCACCATAAACATGGGTGACCATCTAGGGTGCCCCAGTAGGTCGCGTAAGAGATTTTCTACCGCTTGATCCATGGGCCCTTTCATGGCTTCCTCAGGCAGACCAATTATACGAATATTGTTCTGTTGGGACCTAGCTTCTAAATCTTCGCACTTGATTTTGAATGTTCCTAAGTCAATTTGAACTTCTAAATCCTACTATAGCCTCCAATATTTTAGACCAGTATACAATTCACCCGCTGCACTCCAAAGACACCATAGACGATGCACTAGAAACATATCAAATGCGGCAAGCCAAAGGATCTCCAATCAGCATATTGGAAAGAAGTGTAGAAGCACAAGCCTTTCCTCTACTCTTTCCTACTGGAAAAGGTGGAAGGTATAATGAAAGATGTACACAAATAACAGCATCAGAATACCACTCTTTACAAATGTATTGTGAAGACCCCAGATTCAGACAAAAAGTTGAATACATATTCCACCTCCTCTTTGAAAGTTAAGTAGCAGCTCTATGTCACAGAGTTGCAAACACATAGAAAACAGGTTCCAATTTTTTAAACATGTCTGCTGTGCAGCTACTTCAAAAGGTGCAAGAGAAAGTTGAAGTTTTACAGTCAAGTATTAATAATCTCTTGGCAAACTTGCACGGTACGAAATAATACTTGTTCTGACGTCAGGCAGATGTACAGTGTATGCTCTGCAACCTTGGCCCTCCCACATGGGAAGACTTGCACTATTTCCTACGCATAGAAAATGAAAACAAAGCAGGGATAGACATAAAAACACAAAAAGAACTCTGCACTCTTGACCCTGTAAATGTGTCAAGGTACTTCCCTCACTGCTTTATTGCTATGCTGCAACTCTTTTTTAATAGAACTGTTCCTCCCCTCGGAGAAGTGCAAGGAATTCTTTTGGAGAAAAGAATATCAATCCAGAGGAGCACCACACATCCACATGCATTTGTCGATTAAAGATGCTCCTAAATTTGGAAGATGCTCCTAAATTTGGTTAAGACAGTGATGCCACTGTTTTGCAGTTCATTCACAAATATGTCACTTGCAAAATCCCTTCAGAAAGTGCACATAGTGACCTACATGCATACATTTTGCAGTTTCAAAGTACTATCGGAACAAATATAAAAACAAAGGCAAATACTACACCAAATGCCGCTTTGGTTTCCCTAGACCAGTTTCAGCAAAAGGACAATTAAACAGCTTCATGTCTTCTGTTAGACACAGTGTGAAAGGCAAATCGCCTAAGAACCTAAGAACACATACTTCATAAAAAGAACCGAAGTATCACAGTACATCAATGATTACAATGCAATAATTTCCTTCATGTGGAATGCAAACATAGATTTGCAGTACATTGCAGACAATTCCACTGCAGTTGCATGATATGTCACAGCCTACTTAACCAAAAATGAGAAGACAGAGCTGAAGGACCTCTGAGATGACATATCAACTGACAAAACACTGTCACAAAAATTATACAGCTTTGGCATTAAAATGCTCTGTCATAGATAATGTGGCTGCTACAAAGCCGCAGACCGTTTAAACGGCACATCCTTGTATGGGAAATCTGAAAACATAGGGCCTCATTCCGACCCTGGTGGTAGGGGATTACCGGGGCCGGTAGAGCTGCTGGCCCCATTAACCCCCTACCGCCTCATTAAGAGGTGTCCTTAGCGGGTCCTGCGAGCAGACCAGGATGCAAACAACGGGCCTGTCATTAACGGGCCCGTTGTTTGCATCCTTCCCATTCCCATTGAGCCCTATTCAGGCTCAAATGGGAACGGGGATGTACCGGGTCCGGGTTCCCTGACTGAGGAAATACCAGGCCCTCTAAGGTCGGAATGGCCCGGTATATCCCCATTCAGGGAAATCAGACCAGGTACCTGGTATGTCGGTAGCCATGCTGCAAATAGTGGCATGGCTACCTCCATGGTCATAATGCAGCCCATAATCTGGCTAACCCTGGGTCCTGCTACATCCAGAAAAATAGTTCTCAAATCATACCATGACATAGAAACAATAGCCAAAAACAATCCCAACAGCCAGGACATTTTGAAAAACAATGTATTGGACACACACTACCCAAACAGGAGTACTGCTTTGGAAACCATATGTCTACAATACATAGCCCAAAACTTCTCATCCAAAAATAATATTAAACCAGATGAGAAAAAAGGTAATTACATAGTCAAAAGTTGCAGCCTGGTTAAACTTACCAAAGGCAACCTGATTAATCATATGAAGCTATCATTAAATACTCCTCAACATAGAAAACTTTACTACATGTCCCATGTCCCTACTGCAACTTTTTAAACCATGGAGAAAAGAAGAAGATTAATTGGACACCAATGCCTCTTATGAATATGCTTTCAATGCAAGTGTAAGCACTATAACAGATATAAACAATAAACAGTACAAAAGCATGTTGGAAAATAAACATCAACACGAAGAACAACTTCAAAACTAAATGTAGACACTCCTGAGAACAGTCAAACTTCTCTTACAGGAAGCCAAGTACCACTCATAGCAAATGAGGCAGAATTAGCCATGACTGAAGTAGAAAACACCATCTGTCAGTATGAGCAATCTGAAGAAAACTTTGCTCTACTGAAATCACAACTCAATCATGAGCAGCATAGCCTTTTCCTAGAAGTAACTAAAGAAAATGAACATGGTGTGCAGCATGAAACTAAAATGTGTACCTGTAAAAACTATGAACCTGTACTCCTGTATGTAAGTGGTGAAGCTGGATCAGGCAAAACATTCTTAATAAAAAATCATCAGCAAGTTCCTCCGATAATTGACAACCAACAAGCTTTCAGCTGTTGTAACTGCCCCTACAGGTTTAGCTACCTACAACATAGGTGGTGTTACTTTACACCGATTGCTACTCCTTCCAGAGGAACTCCAAAACAAATTAGACAACTACAAACTTTCAGCAGAATCTGCAATGGAGCTACACAGGGTTTTGAAACAAATGAAAATGCTCCTAATAGATGAGGTGAGCATGGTCTCCAACCTAATGTTGGCTTTAATTCACCTCAGATTGCAAGAAGTCCTCAAAACCGACTACGAAGAACTCTTTGGAGGAAAACACATTATTGTTTTCGGCGATCTTCTTCAATTAACTTCAGTGAAAGGTCAACCTATTTTTAAAACCTTAGGATACAAACTGTGCCGTAACACACTTGACAGCATTGGAAATGTACATCTCTGGCAACATTTTCAATACAGAGAACTAACTGAAAACATGCATCAGTCTACTGACCTCAACTAGGCTAACATTTTGGAAAGCATTGGATTGGTGAGCTTTCTAAGGAAGCACAGTCTATCTTAAGTAGCAAACAAATCCATGAGCAATACTGGCATAACACATCTGCTACTGATGCCATACAAAAAGTAGCACACAGAAATTTAAAATGCATGTCCTTAATGCTGACCCTATGGCCTCCACCCATGCACCCAAGAGTCTTGGGTCTGGCCACAAACACTGCAGCATAATACGGCCTGCACCCACACATCTGCCCACAGACTGCAACGTACAAACATAAGGCAGCCACCTTAAGCCCTGCCCATGTCTGTACACATACTATTGCAGTACTTGCAACCATTCACATTCCACTCCCCTACCTCAAACCACCTGTGGCCCTGTACACTTCTCTACACATACTATTACACTACTTCAACCAGTGGGCTGACTTTTGGGTGCATGGCCTCCGTGCATCCAAGAGTCTAGTAGCTGGCCACAAACACCACAACATAATACAACCTATACAAACATCCACATAAGATCTACACTCCACTCCCCTACCCTAATGAAGCCTGCCTGCAGTCACCAGACAAGCTGCTCACCTGAGGATTTACCCATTCACATACCATTACACTACTTTCACCCACTGCACAGACTCTCATAGACCCATGAAACTTAAGGCAGTCCAATAAGCCACCTGCCACACACCCTATCCACTTCTGTACACATACAATGACACGACTTACAGCCAGTGGGCACCCAACAATCTGCACAATGGCCACAACCCTCACACATAAGCCAGCCACCTGATTCCCTATCCACTTCTGTACACCTGTACACATACTATTGCAGTGCTTGCCACCAGTCGGCAGACTCTTGGGTGCAAGAAGCCAGCCGCCTGAGGCCCTGTGCACTTCTCTAGACATACTATTACAGTACTTCAACCATCTTTCACTCCCCCACCCTTTCCAGCCCATCCCCCCAACATGAAATGGCCCAAAACATGTTTTCCAGTCCTATTTGTCGCTGCGCTATCTGCAAATATCCGGGGATACAACATGGCAGGCATTTCGGAAAATGTGACGCACTTCATGCTTCCCTCCAGTCAATCAACAGGTGCATTGGATGCCCACAGACTTGACATGCCCTCCCGGGCCAATCACAGTCTGTCCCACGGAGTGAACCAGGAAATGGGTCTGGGGAGCCGGAGCCAGATATCACACAATTTACAAACGCGCACTTTCGGGACCAAACCGCTGCTCCTGACGCAAATTTGGTGAAAATCCATCCAGAAGTTTGGGCTGTAGGCGTGAGCAATGTTTTTTTCAATTTAGTCTAAGGAGAAAAAAAAATTGGGACCCCCTATAACTTAGCCCACCCTTCACGATACCTCACCAACAATATTCAGAGTGGGAAATATACTTTTTTTTCAAAGTTTGGTAAGGATTTGTCCAGGGTGAGCAAAGTTATAAGCCACCCAAAAAGGGCTCTTCCTATGGGTTTAGCAACTTAACCATAATTGCACGCCCGCTACCGCAGGCTGTGTAATTCAAGGAAAAAACTTTGGTTGCAGGGACGTTAAGGTGAGAACTTAATGCAACAAAACCCCCTGCCATTCAGCTAAAGCCACCTTAACTTCACGCCCCTGTTGCGCAGCCTATGGCCACAATGATGACATCACAGATCACATCACTGATGACATCACTAATTACATGTTGTATGAGAACACTGTTGACATGACAAATCACATCACTGATGCCATCACTGGTGACAACACTAATTACATTGTATATAACTGATTACGTCAACAATGAAATTAGACAAAACATCTTTTATAAGTTAGCTCATGAAAACGTTGATTACCTAAATAACAATTTAGGCCGTGGACTTGGCCATGACAAAAACTGGGGTCACTGGCCAGCATCAAAGGCCATAGCTAGTGGTCCTTTAGTGTTAAAAAACAAAAATTTGCATGGTTAAAAGGCGTGCCTAGTAGCCCATCACTGTTTTAAAATATACAGTGGCCAACATTGAAAGCTGTAATCAGTGGCCATGGATAAATGCCATACCTAGTGCCCATTAATATGTTAGAATATGCAGTCGGCACAGCCAAAGGCCGTGGCCAATGTCTAGTATTGTGTTGAAGATCATGACTAGTGGATGGTTAGTGTATATAATATAAAGTGGGCACGGCCAAAGGCCATAGTTAGAGCCTGGTTAGTGTTGTATAATACAATGTGGACACGGCCAAAGGCCAACATTTATTGCATTTTATTATTTTAAAATATACAGTGGACATTGCCAAAACATGTACAAACTGCTCAAGGTCAAAGGCCATGGCTAGGGGCCCATTTATATTTTAGAATATATAGTGGGCACAGCCAAAGATTGTGACCACTGGCCAGTATTGTGCTAAAGTCCATTGCTAGTGCATTACCAGTGTATATAATATACAGTGGAAACAGTTGAAAGCTGTATCCACTGGTAAAGGCCAACATCTATGGTTGTTAGCCTGTTAGTGTTTTAAAATGTTCAGTGCACATGGGTGAAGGTTGTGACACTGTCCATAACTCAAGGCCATTACTAGTACACATTCATGAGTTAAAATATATTTTGGCAATGCACAATAACCATGGCTGAAGGTCATGCTTAATTCCAATTACTGTTGTAATGTAATTAGTGATGTCATCAGTGATGTGATATGTTATGTCATAATTGTGGTTATAGTCTGTTCAACAGGGGCACGAGGTTAAGGTGGCTTTAGCTGAATTTCAAGGGTTTTGTTGCATTGAGTTCTCACCTTAACATCCCTGCAATGAAAGATTTTTCCTTGAATTTCAAAGTTTTTTTTACAATGTATTGCTCACCTTATCCCTGCAACTAAAGATTTTTGCTTGAATTCAATGGGTTTTGTTATTCTATAGCTAATTAACATTAATAATATAGATAGTTGGGCTAATGGAAACGATGTATAATGTGTACAAATTAAAATAAAAGGCACTTGTGCACCCATGTTCCCCCAAATTACCCTATTCTTAAAAATGTTTCTTTCCATATTAATGTAACTTTTAAAAGTGTTTGCAATTATATTTACTGTTTATGAAGAAAAACGTATGAAAGTGTTACAGTAACTGTGTACAAAGAGTACACTCAATATATCTTAAAACATATTTTTACAACACAACTGCCCACATATATATGTACATATGTTTTTAAAAAAAAGAAAAAAGTTGTATGCCCTGTCCACAGAGGTGGCTAATCCACAAAATGGCTACAGCCACGTGAATAGAAGGCCCAAAGTTCCTTTGATGTGGCTTTGTGGCTTTGTGCCTCTTTCTACCAGCCAATCGCATTTCAAGCTCTGCATCAACATACAAACTAATGGCACACCGAGATGCATTGATGCAACAACGCCCATACCATCTCGAGACATCCGCGCATGCAAAATCCTATGTTATGTACGTGCGTCAACAAACAAGCCAATGGCACACCAAAATGTATTGATGTGACTACGCCCACGCCGTCGCACAACATCTGTGTGTGCAAAATCAACCAATAGCTTGCCGATTACATCTACGTAGCTGCGCATCAACGTCAGTCACTGTACAGCCAATCATATTACGGGCAGTGGCTTCTTTGTTAGTCGCACGCAAAGACCGTCCAATCGCATGCTCAGATTCATTGACGCGGCTACACCCACGCCCTATCACGACATCCGCGCATACAATACTGTCCAATCAACGGACGCAGCATTCTGGAGCCACGAATAATCACCACACCCACAACAAAAAGAAGTTTACATTTATAATTGCTTTCTGTACTTCCTAGTGTAAGGGTTACTGAGTAACTGCAAGCCCTTTTGCAACTTTAGCTCTGATGTTCTTCATCCTTTTTGCCCAGTGTTCCCTTAATTCTATTATTCTTTGTCTTGTGATTTGTTCAGTTGGTCTATTTTTTGTTTTACAAAAGCCATTTTACCAGCACCTTGCTTTCCAGTACCATGGGGACATTACAAGTCCCAGTAGACCGGCAAGCTAGGTGCCGGAAATTGTTAGTCCTCCTTCCCGTGGAGTCCCATAGGCCCATTGGAATGGGTTCAAGGAAGCATCGGCACCATTACTAACAGTGCTGGTGCTTCTGTGACCATTCTGCCTACTGTGACTGTTGCGCCTGGCAGGGTCATACTGTTGGTCGCAGCGGTCCTGGCAGGCAGACTCATAGTGTGGTGGTCCAGAAACAAGGGTACTGGTAAGATAACTGGCTCCCTTGTTTCTGGATCGCCATACTTTATTATGAGTCTGGCGGTAACCATGCCAGTGCTTCCGGCAGGTTGCCGCAGGACTTGTATCATTTTACTGGCACCTAGCTTCCCGGTGCCACTGAGACTTTACAAGTCCTGGCAAACCGGGAAGATAGATGCCAGAACATGTTAGTCCCCATTCCTGTGGAGTCCTACAGGACTCCATGGGAATGGGTTCACAGAAGCACCAGCACCATTACTAATGGTGCCAGTGCTTCCGTGATGAGTCTGCCTACCAGGGTAGCAGCCCCAGCTGGCAGACTCGAAGTGTGGTGATCCGGAAATAAGGGTGGCGGATAGCTTACTGACACCCTTTTTTCTGGTCTGCCACACTCATAAAGAGGCCCATTAGGCCTCATTACAAGCAGGGCGGTAGCCGTGCCTGTATGGCAGGCACGGCTACTGCCATGCTCTCTACCGGCACCGCCTCCCACGATTGGGCAATAACCTGCCAATTGTGAGATGAGTGGGCCTGTAATTGCCCATTTGCGGGAGGCCGTAATGTCGGGCTCCCAATCCCGATTGTGCCCCATAGGGCAGAATTGGGATGGGGAGCATGGATGCGCCGGCACCGTTAATAATGGTGCCGGCGGCATTACAAGTTATGCTAGCGGGTGCTGCACAGCCCACCAGATAAGACCTGGTGGGCTGTCAGGAACCCGTAAGCAGAACTCCTAATGCAGCGGCCCGGTATGAACAGTGCCAATGCATTACCAGCACCGTTCATACCGCGGCCGCCAGCCTTATAATGTTGCCCATTGTCTTTTTTGTGTTGTCATTTTTATTATTTAACATATTTCTCCCCGGTTAGACATTCCAACATATCCAACCAAGAGAGTAGCAGCAGTGATGACGTTATCGTTTGGCAACTGGAATAAAAACCACTGCAGGCAGTTGGCGCTTCTTTCAAGTAAAAAAACACTGTTCCTGAAAAGAGGAAATGGAGGTACTTTGTGAGATCTGCAACAAAACTCTATGCCGTGGGCCTTCCAATGTTCCTTCTCAATTCCTGGGAACATCTATTATGATTAATCATCGATTGCGAGTCTACTGGGATGATGATGATGATGAATATCGATAAATACACGAACATCAAAAAACAAAAAGGCATGCATCCATTCCTTGCATCAAAGGTCATCAGCACTGCCTGAAGCACTTTCATCCACTAGTGCAACAACATCACCAACTGCAAATGAAGCCTCAACTTCAACAGCAGTATCAACTGCACAGACTCTTGTACCAGTATAGCTCAGTGGCAACGTCCTTGTCTTGGAAGCAGGACGACACAGGGCGACACAGGTTTGAATCTCGGGTCCGCGTTTAAAAACATCTTTGGTATTAAGCATGTTATAAATAACCTATTACATGTGTAGAAAATGCTTCTAATGGATAGTCAAGGGAGATGCCACAATTGAACAATGGCAGAAGTTAATCACTGAACATCAGATTAGCTGCCATGCTTATTTCTTTTTTTTAAGTGGCAATTATTTTTCTGCCTTTTTTCTACAACTATTTTTTAAATACTAAAAAAAAAATGTTGCTTTTTATTTTAAATTCCCTTTGTTATAAGTTTCATCCTTATGTCTTTTCTTCCCTCATTCCACCCCCTCCTTCCATCCCCCAAAACAGCCCTTTTATGGGCCACCATTTAAGTTATAAATATAGATAAAATTTAACATAAACTGCAAAAATATATTACAATATCTATGGTAATGTATTTTATGATGTTGCAGTAATCAAAATCCCCCAATTGTTTGTTTGTAGCTGTGGTTACACTGCTAACAGTTGAAGCAGTTTAGCCATGAATAAAAGCACCCCAGTCGTTGCTCGCTTTAGCTGCATAAGCAAATTCCTGCAATTCATTGGCTGATGCTGTAGTTGTGGCTACAAAAAATAATATAAAAAAATACAACTCTGCATCTGTACATATCTGCATTATAGATTTATGTATCATATTGATCAAATACCTTAACATATACCTTCATTTATGTTCTCTGCTTTCTTGCAATTTAGTAACTCTGAAAAAAATGAAATGTAGTTTATAACAAAAATGAAAACTAAATTGTTTATGTTTTTTTTCTTCATACCGGTACCAAGTGCATACTGAGTGTATTCCCAGTAGTACACAACCATTACCAAGATGTATTAATTAATCAGATTGTAGAGTAAAAAAAAACTTCTTGTTGGAGAGAAATAAAATGCTCTTTAATTTAACTATTTAACAGTAATTGTATATACATATACACATTTTACACTATCTCACTTTCTACAAGTATATGTATATAATAACATGTAAAATACACATTTAAACAATTTTATAAAATAAACATTGTAACAAATAAAATACCCTTCAGAAAATAACACTTTAAAAAACTAGGGGCTGCTACAGTGCAGTATAGGAAACTAAATGCAGTATCATCACTTCAACTATACTAACCATTTAGGTACCTACGAACTGAGTTTAACATCAGCAAATTCTAAAAAGATGTGCCAATAACATCAACAGTTCGTACACCAATAAAGCCATTTAACAACAATGAAGATATGTTAAAATACTGTACAAACATTATTTAATATTAATTCATGACAAATTCACAGATTAAAGTATACAACCTTAACCAGGAAACCAAGTCATACAACATAACTATGTCTTCAGTTTTACAAATAAATAAATAAATGCAAACATGCCAACAGTGTAACATTATTTTGAGTATTAATCTTTTTAAAGTATAGTTATACCTATATTTCACATAATAGACAATAAAAACTGTTGTGTGTAAACAAAATAACCTTAACAAATGCCAATACTTTATCAAATCAGTGTGAGTCCTTTGTTTGGTCACCTACACACGAGAAGTAGATAATTACATTTTATAATTTACCCCTCATATTTAAATTTCTTAAAAACTAAGAATTGCTATTTAAACATCTAGTGGCACTGATAGTTGTACGCAATGTGCAACACTCTTTTTTTAACTATGTGAATATGCATTCTAAATTATAAAAAAAATCTAAATTGCCATTTGATAACTTCTTTCATGTTTGGTGTCCATCCTTTTTTGGTCACCTGCACAACTTAGAAGCTAAAGCAATTTTCTTAAACCTATCATACAAGATAGGAAAACATGCACCGTTTAATGACTGGATAGATTGGACATCTTTTCTGAAACTTCATACTACATACAGAAGATATTTATACATTTAACAAGCTAACCCTTTCAGTAAGGTATGTTAATGTTTTATTTCATTTAGAATCATGTTTTAAAAAACATTGTGTGCATACTTATTTTCAACACCTACACACATAATAAGTAAAGACAGTATACCTAAATTCTTCCCTAAAACTCTTAGTTACATATTATTTATTTTTAAAACATGTGCTATATGTTTTTTGTATCTACAACCTACTGTTTCACATGTAAACAGTCATGCCTTTCTACACTCCCTCACACTCAAAATAATGTACATAGTACCATTCATGTAACCTAGTACTTATGGGGAACACTTGTACGTATTAAAATATACTGTGTTTTATAAAATAAAACATAAGTAGAAGATTGCAGAATGCTGTTTTTCTTCTAGTTTATATACTCTTGAAAATTACCTCTACATTTATGTTGCACTGTTTTAAAGTACATTATCCTATTCTTCCATTTCAAACTTTTATTTTGTATGTTTATATTCACAAAGCATATTACACATATATTTCAAAACTTTGGTTCTTCTTTCTATTCTTGACTATCTTCCTGCATATTTTGAGAAAATTGTTGATTTCCACTCGCAACAGCTGCTACATTTCAGATTAACATTGCCGAATGTAAAGTGTGTGGTTTTTCATCTACAGACATTTTAAGAAATGAAAGTTCCACACCTAGCTGCTTCTCTGCTGTGGAAGCTATTTCTTGCATCAATGGAGTCATCTGAAACAACATACACAAAGCTGCATTACAATAGCATTCAACTCCTGGTTCATTATGAAATCTGCAATGCGAGTGTGTTATAGTTGAACAACTCTCCAATGTCGTTAAATTCTGCGTTTTTTTAGTGTTACAAGGACTGATGTCATTTGAATGTCCTTTCACTGACCCCTTAGGTTTCCTGGATGAGTGCAATGCAGGTACAGGTATAAGGTTCATGTGAGGAGCATACAGTACACGCAACCTATTACATTTTTCAATGCAAGACATGTCACCTGTCACTTTTCTTTCATCAAAGATTATTGAAAATAAACCTTCTATATTTTTCACACGTGAGAAAGCTACACATGACATTCCTTCTTTAAACACTGTATGACCAATGTCAATAAGTGCTGCTTCTAAAGTCAACCCTTGTGATTTATGATTAGTTATTGCATAATCAGAGCACAATGGAAACTGTGCTCTTTTCACAAATGTATCCTTATAAAGCATGAAACCTGTAGAGGTCCTAGAAATCAAATGAGTTCTTTCTACACTATCTGTCACACTTCGTAATGAATCTCACCTGTTTATCCTTTGAAGTCTTGTTGTTCAGAGGTCTTTCCTTCTTTGTGGTGGTCTGGGACTTGTACTGTTACGGGCGAGTGTCCTCTGTCGCCCGTGTGCATGTAGGTACCAGTTTTGTAGAGATGCAGGCGTTCAGTATTCCAGGGAGGATCAGGTAAGTATAGATCTGAGTCTGGGAAGGGTTTGGGAACCAGGAAGGAATCGAAAAGCTTGCACAAGTGCAGTACAGATCTGGGCAAGGGCCCGAGGAGAAGGCAGAAGGATAATTCCACAAGCAGTAAGCATGGGCAGGACCGAAAATTACCAGGAATTAAATGGGGACCGCTAACAAGGGGTTAGCACGGGAGTAGAGGGAAGTTAGACCCACACTTGCCGGAACTTCAGAAAGGTAGCGTTGAGATGCACAGAGATGCAGGGGTGCATCTGTTTTCTAGGAAGTGGCAGGTCAGTTGAAACACTAGACAGGGAACTTCGTAATGGCGTTGGCCATGTTGGAAGTATACTAGAAAGGATTTTGCAGTGTTTGATGGACCAAGTAGTCCAAAAGGGGCAGAAATGGTGAATCATGACAGCATGCCCCCTCTTAAACTGTGATCCACCAGGTTTACCTGGATGGGTTAGATGGAACCTCCATAGCAAATGGGGGGCATTCATGTTGGACCCAGGTTCCCATGTTCGTTCGCTGGGTGGATAACCTTTCCATTCTACTAAGTATTGCAGTCGACCCCTTCTATATCTGGAATCGCATATCATGGAAACTTCAAATTCGATTTGATCATTGATGAGTACAGGGGTAGGTCATAGAGCTGTCCTGGTGGTTTGAGAATTGGGTTTAAGCAAGGACTTGTGAAAAACGGGATGGATCTTCTGCTAGGATTCTGGTAATTGAAGTCGAAATGCCACAGGGTTAATGATCTCCTTTTTCGCAAAGGGCCCTTAGAATCGTGGAGCCAGCTTGTTGGGTCATAGGTGTAGAGGCAAAAGTCTAAAGGAAAGCCAGGCCTTGTCACTGATGGCATACATAGGACCAGGTCTCCTCCTGGTATCAGCATATCGTTTAACATCCATCCTGGCCTTTTCTAGATGTCCTTTCACGTGCTTGTGTACAGCGACCAAATGCTCAATCCAGGAATCAACCGAAGGAACTGGGGTGGAGTGAGGCAGGAGTGTTGGCAGAACAGATGGATGGAATCCTTTACTGTAAACGAAAAGACTTGTCTTAATGGCAGAGTGGTCAGAATTGTTATATGCAAATTCAGCTACTGGAATCAAAATGGACCAATGATCCTGGACCTTGTACGCAAAACATTGTAGGTATTGTTCTAGGTTCTGATTTGCTCGTTCGGTTATCCCGTTAGTCTGAGGACGGTATCCTGAAGACAAGGTACATTGAATAACCAACATTTGGCACAAGTACTTCCAAAAATGAGAGATATATTGAGGTCTGCGGTCTGAAATGATTTTGGAAGGGAGGCCGCGTTGTCTAAAGATGTGTTTCAAGAAGATTTCTGCCATGTCTTGTGCCGATGGCAGCTTATCAAGGCAATGAAATGGGCCATATGGGTAAACAGGTCGATGGTAACCATGAGGATTGTGAAATCTTTGGAAAGAGGTAATTCTACAATGAAATCGGTGGCAATTATCTCCCAAGGTCGATCCGGCATTGCAGGTTGATGAAGAAGACCAGCTGGTTTTTTATTGTCGCACTTGGTCTGACTGCAGACAGCACATGCTTGGGTGTATGCCTTTATATCATTGTTCATTCTGGGCCACCAAAAGCTTCTCTGGATGAGTCAAAGAGTAGCCAGGATTTGTGTAGATATAACCAGACTCTTGTCCTTGATAAGGTAACCATCCTTGGCAATGAGAAACCATTTGTTGGTCTTGATGTATTCCTTCCAGAGTTCAGAGAGTGGGGTCTTAGTGCGGATGTTATGCAATAGAGAGTTGGCCTGAGCAATAAACACATATTCGGGAAATATCTTTGGAAAGGCATGTGCTTCATCAGGTTTGTAATCCAGACATCTGGATAGTGCGTCAGCTATTATGTTGGTTATTCCGGGTACATGGTGGATCTGAAACTGGTATTGGGTGAAAAAGAAGGCCCAACGAGCCTGACAACTGTTTCTACACTCAAGGGACTAAAGGATCTGTAAATTCTGATGATCAGTTTGAACTTGTACAGGAAACTTGGCACCCAAGAGTAGATGATGCCACTTTGTAAAAGCCTGCCGGATGGCAAGCAGTTCCTTCTCCAGTACTGAATAATGTGTTTCACTAGGATTCAAAGTGTGAGACAAATATGCAATGGGATGTTCTTCTTTGTCCTCGGATTCTTGTTTTAAGACTGCCCCAGTGGTGTAGTCCGAGGCATCATTTTCCACCAGGAAGAGTGTATTGATGTCAGGTTGAGCCAGGATGGGTCTTTAAGTAAATCTCTGTTTCAGTTCTTGAAAGGCGGTCTCTTGATACATTGACCAGTTGAAGGGTATGTATTTTTTCAATAATGACACTACAGGTTGTACTATGGCAGAAAATGTAGGGATGAAATTCCTATAAAAATGGGCAAGTCCCAGGAAGGATTGTATCTGTTTTACTGATGTAGGGGCAGGCCATGAAAGAATAGAGTCAACCTTGCCAGGATCCAATTCTATTCCTTGAGGACTTAAAACGAATCCCAGATAATGAACAGTGGGGACATAGTAAATACACTTCTCTGGCTTGGCCAGCAGTTTATTCTCTCGCAAGCGTTGTAAGACCTGAGTCGCATGTTCTTGATATAGTATAGGATCACTGGAATAAATCAAAATGTCATCCAGATAAACGACAAAAAGGAATAGCATGTCTGAAAAGACTCTGTCCATAAAACACTGAAAAACTGCTGGAGCATTGGATAGACCAAATGGCATCACAAAATATTTGAAATGTCCGAAGGGTGTCCTGAAGGCAGTCTTCCACTCATCGCCTTCCTTTATACGGATCAAATGGTATGCGCCCCGCAAGTCAAGTTTGGTAAGGTGACGGCACCTTGTACCGCTTCCAAGATATCAGAGATGAGTGGTAATGGATAACGGTCCTTAAGGGTGCATTGATTAAGACCCTGGTAGTCCAGGCAGGGTCGGAGTTCTTTGGTATCCTTCTTGGGCACAAAAAATAATGAGGCCCCAGCAGGGGACTTAGTGAGGACCAATGGTTCCATTGGCGAGGTTGGTGTCCAGGTATTCACGTAGAGCTCCTTACTTTTGTTCAGAAAGTATAAACATCCTTCCAGATGGTATAACTGCAGAATTCTCAGTGTCGATAGCACAGTCTTCAGGACGATGAGGAGGTAGTAATTGAGCAATGGCTGATGAGAATACATCTGAAAATTATTATTATTTCTCATTTACTTAGTTAATGTTGGATACACAAATGGATGATTATTCAGAAGTCTGGGTTTCAGTGAATATGGGTAGCATCATATTCTGGGCCAGACAATGATACAGACAAAATCCTGAGCCTAGAAACAAAGAACCGGCTGCCCAGTTGATATATGGCTTGTGCTTTTGGAGCCAGGGCATGCCCAAAACCATCGGGTAATGAGCTGCTTTTATTATGTCAAAACGTAGCGTCTCCTGGTGGATGTTTATTGACAGTAGCAATTCCGTGGTTTGCTGGGTTATGGGTCCAGAAGATAATGGTTTCCCATCTATTCCTTCGACAGCCTGGATGACCTCTTTAGATTCTCGGGGTATATAGTGTTTCAAGGTCCAGTCATGGTCCATAAAAATACCCATAGCACCGCAATCCACCAGGGCCAGGATGCTTCTCCCTATTGGCGGTTGACAAGAATACCTGAAGTATCACTAAGTTATTTGAATGTGCACAGTTCACAGAAGGGGAAGAATCGGACCATGTTCCTTTCTCCCGAAGCTGGGCTCCGTTCAAGATCGGGACCTGGCATTTCCTGAATGCCGAGGTGGGGCTATTGGACAGTTTCTGACGAGGTGTTTGTCAGAGGGATAATACATACAGAGTCCAGTGTTGATTCTATGAGTCCTTTCCTGTGGAGAGATAGGCCCCCGCAAGGAGCCAAGTTGCATAGGTTCAGGATCCGGGAAGTGAGGAGTGGTCATTTCTTGAGGGCTAGGATAATCCACAGGAACCTTTGGTGGTAATGTTTGTGTTTTTCTTTTCTCTGCTTTTCTCTCTTGAATATGGAAGTTGATTTGTAAAGACAAATCTAACAGAGCCTGAAATTAACCTGGACGGGCCACTCTAGCTAATTCATCCTTGATTTAATCATTTAACCCATGATGAAACAAGGTAAAACATGCCTCCTGGGTCCAATCTGCCTCCTTGGCCAATTGCTTAAAGCGGGTTACATAAGACAACATATCTTGGTTTCCTTGTTGGAATTCCAACAGCTTCTCCTGAGCACTGTACACTTACTCAGGACGGTCAAACATGGTTTTGAAGGCGTCCACAAATCCTTCATAGTTGTCCAGGAGTGGGTCTCCCACATTCACTAGGGGAGTTGCCCAGGCTAAAACATTTCCAGAAAGGTGAGAGATTATGAATCCCACTTAAGCCCTGGGTGTAGATAAATAGTAGGGTTTGAAGGTGAAATACACTAGGCATGAATCAAGGAAGGAACAAAGTGCCTTGGTGGTTCCAGCGTACTTATCCACTACGTCCCCAACCACAGCACTTTCTCGGAATGCCGAGTCCCTGGATAGCACAAGCTGTTTTAGTGCTGCATTTTCAGCTTTTCAATTCTGTACTTCGGTTGTTAACTCTTGGATTCCCCTCATGAGGTCCTGAACAGCAGCCTCCATATTTGTTTCAATATCAAATCCTTGGCATCTCAAACTGTCATACTTCGCCTCGAATCTCACCTGTTTATCCTTTGAAGTCTTGTTGTTTGGAGGTCTTTCCATCTTTCTGGTGGTCCGGGACTTGTATAGATACGGGCGAGTGTCCTCTGTCGCCAGTGTGCAGGTAGGTACCAGTCTCGTAGAGATGCAGGCGTTCAGTATTTCAGCGAGGATCAGGTAAGTATAGATCTGAGTCCGGGAAGGGTTTGGGAACCAGGAAGAAATAAGAAAGCTCTCACCGTGCCGAGGGCAGAATACGAGTGCAGTAAGGATCCGGCAAGGGCCCGAGGAGAAGGCAGAAGGATAATTCCACAAGCGGTAAGCGTGGGCAGGACCGAAAAGTACCAGGAATGAAAAGGGAACCGCTAACAATGGGGTAGCAGGGGAGAAGAGGGAAGTTAGACACACACTTACCAGAACTTCAGAAAGGTAGCTGTTTCCTAGGAAGTGGCAGTTCAGTTGAAACACTAGACAGGGAACTTTGTAATGGCGTCGGCCATGTTGGAAGTATACTAGGAATGATTTTGTGGTGTTTGATGGACCATGTAGTCCAGAAGGGGCGGAAACGGTGAATCATGACACTATCATGACACTATCAAGTGATCATGACATTATCAAACTTAACTTCAACATGTTCCTATACTTTTTTGAGTATCCTTAGATTGCAGCATTCTGAAAACTGGCTGACCTTTCACAGGTGGTAATTGTAACAAGTCTCCAAAAACAAGTGCACGTTTACCTCCAAACAAAACGTTGTAGTCAGTCTTCAAAACCTCTTGCATTCACAAGTGATTGAAATCTAGCATCAAGTTAGACACCATACTTACTTCATCTACAATCAAGATATTTCATTTTCTAAGAACTTTTCCTATTTCGTGTGCTGCACTTGATACAAGTTTTTAATATTCTAGCTTGTTGTCATGTTCCACTGGTAGCATCAACAGGCCAAGTATAGTAACACCTCCTACATTAAATGCTGCTAAATCTTTTGGAGCAGTTACAATGCATGACCAAGAGGAATCTGTTTCATTTTGCATCATAGCTCCTATTGAATGAATTAAAAAAGATTTAAAAGTTCCTGCTTCTCCACTAACATACAACAATACAGGTTTGTATTGCACACAAAACCATGAATGCTTGTCCTACAGTAAACCATGTACGATCCTATCTGTAATTTTATAATACACATATTTATGCACTACATTAAGTTTACTAAAAATTCCATCACAATTTGCATCTGCAACTTGCTTTTGTTGCATTGCACTTCTACTTTCTCCATTGCAAGCTCAACATCAGTTTGAATAATTGGCCCTCCAGGCAAATTTTGACTTCCTACTCTAGAATCAGGAGTCTTTATTTTCCAAATTTTGCTGCTAAAAGTTCTTCTTGATGTAGTTCTTTCTCTGGTAACACCAAGTACTGCTCAAATTTTGGATATTTAGTTCAGCTTTTCTTTTTTGCAAAAAATGATTTTTCAAAGTTTTGAACCTTCCTAGCAAATCACTTTCAGCAGGCCATGTTAAGAATGACTTCAAAATACATAAATAAAATAATTAAATTGTCCCTGCAGTTAGGCAAGTTAGTTTCATGTGGTTAATGAGACTTGCCTTCTCATGTCTCACTAGACAACCACCACATCCATATACTTTAAACAGGTCTCTGTCACGTTTTGCTTCAGCATTTCAATGAGTAGCATTCTGCCACTTCATTTAAACAAAGATCCTCCAATCCTCCATTCAGATTGATTGGAATAATATGTAGCAATCAAATTAGTTTTCAAAATCTCTTTACTGTCAGGTACTGCTTCAGCTAACTTCTCAATTGCACTCAAAGGCTTCAATACCCGATTTCTAGTACAAGATGGTCCAAGATTTAACCAAACCACATTAGTGCTACTTCCATACAGAGGCAAACTAGTTAGCCAATCTGCAGCTTTATAGCTACCACACTCTCAAGGTGAAAGCATATTCAAACCAAAGATTAGATGTTTCTGACTAACACTTTCATCTGCGGATAAATTTGCCCATACTTCAGCCGCATTGCTCTTTTCAGCTTTTGCCATGTATGCTGTAACATAACGAGCAACAGCTGTTGAACCATCAGCAATAAACTGTATATGATTCCATAGCTCCAGAGCTGAGCAATTACAGGGTTGTAATAATTAATGAATTGACATTGCCTACTTCTTTTTAAATAATATGTATTTCTTGGTGACTTACCTGTAACATGGTGTTGAACAGATGACATTAAATTATTCACTCAACCAAATGGAAAGCCAAATCTGCACTAGGTGTAGTAGTTGTCTTTACTTTTGTATTTTCTCTGACAGTACTTTCCACATGAGTGCTTTTGAAATCTTTCCAACTTGTTCCGTAGATCAGCATTAACGTGCTGAGCTTGAATGGAACAAGAAACACATTTTTCAATTAACTCCATCACACAGCCATCACTTTCCTTAACAAACATATGTATATGTAGAACACCTCGTGCCTGGTACTCTTTCATCCAAAAGAAATGTTCCACAGTCACTACTGGACCAATATCTTTATTACACATAAAGTGTAACATGGCTAAAAATATGTTATTAAAAAACGTTGTACACTTACAGGGTCCATAGAACACAATTCTCCTGGTTTCATGTGTTCTATATTTTCCTACTGAGGATTAGTTTCACAAAGCCACTCTGCAAAATCATCCCAACATTACTTAGCGCAACTCAAAGTCAAAAAACAATGTTGGAGATCCCAGGTTTCTGATCATGTATCTAACCTCAGATTGTCTCCTGTACATATATTCTTTAGTTCCTCTCATTGTAGCAAGAATATTGGTAAGTTTACCCTCCAAAACTTCATTTTTTTCTTTTACCTGTTCCAGCACCTCACATGCAGATAGATTTTTAAATCTAGTTCGGGTCTGAAGTGTGTGAACAATAGCATAGCATAATGTTGAAAATTCACTTTCATACAATAAATGAAAAATAGATTCAACATTGGTGCATATTCTTGAATCTTCAGAATATATTCTAGTACAACGATATTCTGAAGCAGACATTCAAACATTCCGATCATCCAATCTCCCTCTTGTACCAGTTGGAAAAAGCATTGGCAAACAACGGGCTTCTAATGTCTTTTCCCAGATACGGATTGGTGCAACTTTCGTTGCTTTCATTTGATACAATTCTAAACTGTCACCCATGACTTCATGTGAGTTTAGAATATGAATAGTGTAATGTTCATACAAACTCTTCTTTTCTGCAACCGATAGATGCTGAAACTGACCTTGACTGCTTTTGTTTGTTGACTCAACATCAAGCATAGAGAAGTATGGCTGCCTTTGTATAAATCAGTGTCCTCAAATAGAAACACCAATGTGTTTTTCACTTTTCCAATATTTAAGCTGTTTCCAAATGCTCTTATATTTTGTGGCAACACCGTTTACTAAAACAAACAAAGAATTGGCAATGTCACGCTTCACTCCCAGGGTGTTCACATGTTCTTCCAAATTGAGAGGTAAATACAAAACTTTGCCTCTTACATCTTGCACTAATCATTTCTTGGGCAGATTGGACATCTTTGTTTGCAATCTAACAATAACCTTGAATGGATGAACAGTTTGCAACGCAGTCACTTCAAAAATGTTTAATTTTTGAAGCACAGAAGGGATATCAGACACTACCATATAATTCAAAACACTACTTGGGGGATTATATCTTTGATTATAAAACCCAACACAGTGTCTACAAACATAAAGTGCCTATCTTGTGTGAAATCATTCTTCTACAAACAGATACACATACAGTTCTTTCCAAACATCTTATACAGTGTGTTTAATGTTCTCCTCAATATACACTAGTTGCCCATGACCTTATAAAAAGTGTGTCAACAAGATACGCAAACAATGTCAGGTCTTTCAGTAGAAGACAACTCAAACATTGCAATACTTCTTTTATACTGTTGAAAAATATGATCCTTTGAAAGCATAGCATCATCATTTCCATCCACATACACATACTCTTTTAAATGCATAATATTTATCATTTCCACTAGTTTCTACAGTTCCAGTCAATAGTGTTTGATTTAAAACTGCAACATACTTGGTGTTTTTCAGTCAGACAGTTTAACTAGAAGGTATCTCATTGTAGTATAATGTGCAGCCAGCATCCGTATATGATGAAACAAACTATTACATCTACTTTTATCAAGACAAGCTAGAGAGTGACCCAGATGTTCATTTTTTTCACGAACTTCACAGTCGTCTATTCTTTGCAGCATCTTGATCTGTCTTTGAACTTTATAATTTTTGGGCAAAACTTGCAAAAATCTCTTTAAGACTTTACACGTAAACTTATCAATAGTGCACACAAAATGATATGTCCATACCTCACAGTGCTTCATTGGTTTTATTCTACACTGACCTAAACTTTCAATGCTGTAGCATCAGACATGAGGATTTCTTCTTTTTTTTTAGAAATCACACCATTTCGAACTTCATAGCTACTTGAACTCTAATCAATAGCTAAGGGAACATTGTTTCCTTGAATGTTGTTTCCTTGAATGTAACTCTTGTGATTAAAAATCTTTCCAAATGAGAAGTATGTTTCAACTCTCCACCAAACACATCATAAAAGTTGTCATGTGTAAGTATGTGAACTCTTTCTATATTTGTACAGAATGGTGTAGTCACCCTAAGTAATTTCTTAAGTTTATTCAATACGAAAATGAACAATTTTCCTTTCATAACAAAAGCTTTTTTAATTATTAATTTTTTGCTTTTGCAAAAAATGCTTTACCACATATATACATTTTGGTTTCACACTTCTCCAAAGATTTGTAAAAACTTGAGAGTGCTAGATTTTCCTATGTATATCTTTATTCCTCTGTTTCAAATTGATAGCACATTGGATACACTTTCCTCTAAAAATCTTTCTTTTTTTACTAGCTACTAACACATTTGATACATTTTTCCTTTTCTTACTTTCAAGAAAAACATTATCGGTTCCATGACTTTTTTCAGTTGGCATATCTCCACAATTGCACATTTTCAAAAGTATTATTGATAACATGTAGTGTTGTATTATTTACAGGATTTGTATCAACATATGTAACAACACTACTTTTTGAAATCTTACACTCTAGAAATGTACTTCCCTGCATACGATCCTTTCTTATGGCTCGTAGTTGTTGCCCTTTTTGATGGCATCTTACAAAAAAGCTGTGGAAAAAACAATTGGGATAGTGAAGGTCACACATTGTGTTTCTTTATATTTTCCTTGGTACCCATACATCACAAGCCCCCAGGAAGTTCCCACAAGCATGTATACTGTCCTGATGAAGGCCTACCCAAGAACAGCTGCAAACACAGCACTTTAAGGCCTAAACACAGTTGTGTTGAGTTGACCATATGACTTTGAGTCTCACTGCCTATTTCACACTGGTCCCATGTTCATTGCACTCAAGCACTATGTACTGTTCGTCTTAGAATATATTACTCATGTGACCCTTTGAGTTTTTTCCAGTGTGTGTACTTGTCAATTAACCAAATGATTCATGATTTTGGATATGTATCAATTTTGTCTTTCGTTGATCATTTTGTAAAAACACTGAGCACCCTGCTGTGATGTATAGTAAAACCTTTGTATAACCAGCAAATACTGTGGAATGTGTTGTATTTCAAAGAGGAGTGGGTAATCTAGGTCTCTCTGACCCTGTTCATTTTGTTTTATTGAATGGTGTGTCCTCAATTCATGAGAAAGGAAACAAAAGAAAAGAGCTGCAGAATATAGCAATGACAGCTACTTCACCCAGCTCCAGTTTTCACACCTCACAAGCCTTTCCTTAAGAACTGTAGGTCAACTCCAAACAAACAGCATTCAATCTACTGCTAGTCACATAACTGTGGACTGTCACAACCTTACTCCTCCCACCACCCATTTAATCAGTCCTTCTTACTCATCCTCATCAAATAACATGTAAGGTCAAGCACCTTGTCTGTTTCTATCTGTTCAATCATCATAGGGCCAGCAGCCTGATCCACTATACTATATTTCACCTACAAAAAGTTACCACTAGTCCTATTCAACAAAAGATATCAGCATGTATGACCTCCTTTCACTACCCTTACCCACTCCACTACAGTTTCAATGGCCATGTGCCCTGGGCAACCCCAGAAAACTATCTTAGCAAACCTCCTCAATAATACGGTTTCCCCAAACCCACTATGCATTCCCATTCATTTTACATCTCCCTATATCAGTGCATTGCGTAACAATATATTGCATTACATACCATGAAACCCAAACATATTCCTGCCCTTCCAAACCACACCATTTCCTAGAATTAAGTTGACCAAGTTGAAATATATCTGTGCTGGGAAAAGTACATTTTTTAATGATAGACCCAAAAAAAAAAATGACCTAATATTATACAACATAGTAACCATTTCTTACATAACATAGCAATTCATAATAAAACATACACATGTTAAAAGAAATAAAATCATAAACCATGTTATTTGCAACTTCATTCCTATATACAAAGGTTCAGACAAATGTGATATATTACTGCACAAAAGCTGAAATACAACTTACCACACCCTACCCACTAAGCCACTATGAATTCACCTTCTTCACTTTAATTCATAATTTCTCAAAAACCATTTACCTGGAGTTTTTCCCTAAACATCAAAAGACTTTCATAATACCTCACATAACATCAGAGTACAATTCCCAAACAACTTCTAAATAGAACAAATGTTTACAGGCAACATGACAACAATTACCAGCATATCCGTATTCACATTCATTAAGGTGTTGCAAAATAATATGTAACAAACCTCATATACCAACCAACTATGAATTGATCTCTGATGTGTCCTCAATTCATAAGCAATGTGATAAGAGAACATAGCTCCAAGATAATGCACTGGCACTCAGTTGCTCCACTCAGCTCTCTACTTAAGAACTGTAGGCCAACTCCAATCACACACCATGCAGTATAGGGCTATTCAAATAAATGAGCACTGTAACAACCGTGCTTCTTCCACCAACCATTTAATTAGTCCTCCTTAGCCATCATCATCAGAAAACATGCAAAATTAACCACATAACCTATTTCCACATGTCATCATAATAAGCCAATGCACTGACCCACTATCCTGCTACAAACTAATCACTACTACTGCTACTCAACATAACATATCACCATGTATATCTGCCCTCCACTACACATCCCCACTATCACTAGAATTAGAATGGCCAAATCCGAGAGGCAGCCCAATAAAGCTACCTTACCAAACCTAATCAATAATACTGCTACCCCACACCAATATACATTTCTTAAATAATACATCACATACCCTACAAATAACTTCAGAGTACAATTCCCAAACAACTTCTAAGTAGAAGAACTGTTCACTGTAAACAACATGATAAAAAGTACCAACATTTCTTCATTCACATTCATAAAGGTGTTGCAAAATAATATGTAACACATCTCTCCTTTCATATACCAACAAACTATTCATTCATCTCTGGTGCATCCTTTATTCATAAGTAACCTGATAAGACAACATAGTGTTGGGAAGGGGGCAGCCCCCCCAGGCGCTTTAAAGTAAGGTGATATGTATTCCAGGCACTGTAATGAACCAGGGGGGAGAGGGGTTCAGTGGAAGGGGCGCCCAAGGTGCGAGTGGCATTGTTATTTTGAATGAATATTAATATTCCTAGGTAGAAGAGAAGGCTTGTGCGGTAAGCACAGTAAAGGTGGCATTGCATACACTTGATCTGCACTAGCCTATCGTGACTTAATTTAGCTTACTGTGTCTGAGCAAGCATCTCTCTTGATACCTACCTCTTGCCTTGCTAATCCATTTGCACTCTACCTAGAGTGCTATCTCTTAACTGTTATCAGCATCTGACTATGATACTTCCTGCAACTTGCCTCGTACCACGCCAGGTTCTTGCACCTTGCCCAATACTGACCCAGCCCTTAACCCTTACTATCACCAGCTTAACCCTCAGCTCCATACCTTCCTCCCTCCCGACACTACCCCCTAACCACCACAATGACCTCTTTCCACAGAGTCACATTGCCCATGGCCACTCTCCTACCTTTAGTTCACACAGTCACACCAACACATTTCTACCAGCCTTGCACCCCACATTCATTCACAAACCTACCACCATAGCTTCCGGAAACACCACAGCCAGCGATAATCTCAACCCTGCTGAAAGGCTACATCGCTTCACAACTCCACCCACTCCTCTTACTCCACTAGCACCCCACATCAGGAACTTGAGTCTAGGCTCTCGCTTCCCAAACCATAGAGTCACCCTTAGGTCAAAAAATCTATGACGAAACTCAAGCAGCATCACTGCACACTCTGCATTTACTCCTAAATTGACCCCTCTTGCTAACCCTCCACAGCCAATGTATTGCACTCCCCCACCATCAACCCACCCTCCCATCCTGTCCCATGCCCAAAAGATCCCAGACCTACTCTCCCACCATCTGACATTAAAGGAGCACTTATCAATGCTCGCTCCCTCGTTGCCCATGCCACAGAGATTGCCAAACTCATCACAGCCAACAGTTTGGACTTCCTGGCTATTACAGAAACGTGGCTTCACCACGCAGCAGGTCCAGCACTCTCCCTAACCCTCCCAGGTGGCTTCACCATCTTTAGGGCCAATAGAAATTCAAGCAAAGGTGAAGGGGTCGCTTTCATTTCCAAAACCCACCTGGTACTCAGAGCAATACCCTCTACCAGTTTGCCCTCTGCAGAGCTCCTCTCAGTGAAACTCGCAAACTCAGCCACTCAAACGATCCTCATTCACCTCCTTTACCGGCCCCAGGCCCTGCTCTTTCCTTTGAGGAAGTTATCACAAATCTCCTCTCCACCAATACCAAAATTGGATCCCAAACCATCCTCATAGGAGAAAACAACCTCGGTCTTCAAGACCACAATGACTCGCATGTCCTAGCTGTGGAAAACATCATTACAAATCAAGGCTTCAAACACAGAGTGACAACACCAACACATTCCAAAGGGAGAACGTTGGACTGGGTCTCAAATTTCAACTGTTCCATTACCATTCTCCAAAACAACCCAGTAGCCTGGTTGGATCTTCATCTCATCCTGTTCTCCATTCCTGGATCCATCCCTCCCAAAGCCACATCAGCGCCCCCTACCCTCGCGAGAAACTGATATAGCGTCAACATTGAAAACCTCCAGCCTCTCATCAACAACATCTTAGACGAGTCCAAGTTTATCAAGCTTGGCCCGATCAAACTGGTAGACCTTTATAATGAAACACTTAAATCAGCCCTAGATATTGCATGACCACTCAAACTAGGAAAGGTGAAACCCATCGCACACCTCAATAAATGGTACACCCCAGAACTAAAAATCCTCAGAAACACCAAAAGATCAGCGGAATCCACTTGACGGCATTCCCCCACCAACGCCAACAAAAGTGCATTCACGTCAGCTTCCACCATCTATAAAGTGGCTATCCTATCTGCAAAAAAATAAGCCTATAACTCCAGAATTCACACTGCCAAATCAAATACTAAGGAGTTTTTGAGCATCCTAAAAGAGCTTGAAGCCTCTGCACCTCCCTCTCGGGATTGCATTAAAGATGCAGAATGGTGCACTAAAATCCAGCAAGCCCTCGCTGACAAAATCACCTTCTTACAAAACAAGATTAAAGTCAAAAAGGCGAGCTTTCAAAACGGATCAGACTTTGCACCAGACTCACCAAAATATACCCCAACCTGTACTCCCTTCACTTTCTCCCATGTAACCCCTAAAGAAGTGGAAGACGTCATAAAAAGTCTTAAACCATCTCACTGCCAGGGGGACTTCTGCCCAGCTTCCATCATCAAGGAAGGAGCAAAAAACCTAGCCTCATTTATCACCACCTTGATAAATGTGTCCTTCTCATCTAACCAGGTACCGAACAATCTCAATCAAGCATGGGTTATGCCACTCTTAAAAAAAACAACCTTGATCCTAACATCTCCACCAACTTCAGGCGCATCACAACCGTACCGTTCCTTCTGAAAATCTTAGACCGGGTGGCCTACTTGCAAATTCAGAAGCACTTAGAAGATAACGAACTCCTAGGCCTCAGACAATCAGGCTTCAGGCCCAGACACGGTGCAGAGACTGCACTCCTTGACCTTAAGATTCAAATGGACGAGGCAAAGGACAAAGGCAAGCTAGCAATACTCCTACTCCTCGTCTTATCTGCTGCCTTTGACCTCGTTGACCACCAAATTCTCACTAAGCACCTCACCACAGCTGCAGCTTTCTCCACTAATGCTTCGGATTGGGTTAACTACTTTCTCTCCAATTGGACCACCAGAGTCTTCTCCCCCTCAGCCTAAGCAGATCCAACACCAACACTCTGTGGAGTCCCTCAAGGTTTGTGTGTATCACCCACATTATACAATATATTTACAAAGTTGCTATTTGATCGTCTGGACAAATTGGGTGTCATCTACACCAACTATGCGAATGACACTCAAGTCCTCATCCCCCTCACTGGATGTTACAACCAAGATTCAAAACTACTGAATGATATTTATCTGGAAATCTAAGCATGGATGGCCACGAACAGCTTATGTCTCAATGACGATAAAACTGAGTTAATGATCGTGGGCACACAGGCACGACTGAATAAACTCAACCCCAGCTACTCATCTTTCAACATTGACGGTAACGTGATCACTGTATCCAAAGAGATAAAAATATTGGGGGTCGACCTAGACGCAACACTGTCCCTTAAAAAACAAGTCAGCAGTATGGCATCCTCCACAGCATATACCAATAAACTGATTTACAGCTGCAAATTGTACCTATCCACTAGCAGTTGCCTAACACTAGCTACAGCACTGGCACTGTCTAAATGAGACTATTTTAATACACTATTCTTAGGTTCCTCTGAATACAACATCAAGAGACTTCAGGTCCTCCAGAACATTTCTCTGAGAGCAGCACTCAGCCTACCCAGATCCAGCCGCATCTCCACTACTAGACACAATGCCAACTGGCTGCCCATCCATGATAGAGTCACACTACGTACCTTGGCTATCACACACAAATGCCTCTCGAACTCAGCACCTAAATACCTGTCAGACAAAATCTGCATACACCAACCCACACGTACCACCAGATCAGCCCAGTCTCACAGCCTTGTGATACCAAGATTCATCCTAAAAACTGCTGAAGGAGCCAGCTTCCCTGTCCAAGCAGCCAAACGTTGGAACACCATACCCATTCCCCTCAGACAAGAACCCTCCTTCCTCACTTTCAAAGCCAAAATAAAAGACTGGCTGAGTAACAACCCCCCACTTTAAGATGTCTATACCACCTCCTTCTGAACCTTCGTCTACTTGACCACTGTTTATCTAAGTTTCTTAAAATTGCTTCTTGCTCACTGACCTATCTGACCTATCTGACCACTGTTTATCTAAGTAGATTACAACAACCCTTCGTCTACTTGACCACTTTTCATCTAAGTTGCTTACAATTGCTACTTGCTCACTGAGCTTTCCGATCTCTGTTTTTCCAAATTGCTTACATTTGCTTCTTGCTCACTGATCCTTCTGTAACCAGGGTCCCTCTCTGCAGCTATACTTGCATGTCAATGTATAATGTTTATTGCAAATGTTTCCTGCCTTACCTTGTATGTATCGCCTAAGTCTTTCAAGCACCCAGTTACCTTGGGGTTCGGTGCGCGATATAAATAATAAACAAATACAAAAAAATAATTGGCCCAAATCCACAAAGCAACGGAAATCTCCAGTCATGCCCGAGCTCTCAGGAAAAAAAGTTCACACCCCCACCCGCCACACTGTTTGCCCATTGTTCTTGAAAGTGTTGCGAAGATGTGTCTTTCACCTAAGAGGAATGTGCCCTACAAGGCTGCAATCAGAGGCCGGCACCTGGTGGGCATGTTATCGCACTTTGGCCGAAGCATGACCCGGCCATTACTGAGTGACCATGAGTTATAGTCCTTATAGCTGACTAAACTCTAAGATCTCTGAATTCCATGACACCAGGTGCCCTTTGACCATCAACCCCAAAGTAACAAGTCCTGAAATGTTCAAAGGGGATGGACAGGATGGATCATTGAAGCAGCAATCATGTGATTTGTATTTCAAGGTGCTGGGAGGGATATATTACAGTTCAAAACGAGGGTGGAGACAGATGGCATGGAGGGAGTGAGTGAAATGTGCGGGTGAAGGTTAGAGTGCCCTGGAACCGCCTGTTTGTCTGTTTTGAAGCCTGCCAAGTGCACGGTATGAGTAATAAACAAGCTGTATAGGAGTGTAGTTAATTTGTTTTCTGACCTACGACATGAGAAGAAGATGAGCCCTGCAGGGCGCACGTGATGAAAGACAGACGGACTGGCTTGGACCAATAAACTGCCATCGTATATGGATAAAGGCAGCACCTGTACAGGGTCTATTCAATCAGCCACGCGGGTGTTTACTATATGTAATGCCTCACTTATGAAGATACACGTTTCTGCTTGAACCTTTCTTTGGCAGAACGTTCTTGGCAGCAGAGTTCTTTGCTGTTGCTCTCAGCTGCGCATGAGATTAAACTAGTTATCCTTGCAAGATCGACTTTCTTCCCTAGTGGGTTGTATTCTTTCTTGTGTGAGCGTTTAGGGACTGCTTTCAATTGGTGAACCCAACGTGATCCCAGCGCCCCGCATGCTGGCAGAGGCTTTCAGGCTGCTTCTCCAGAAGGAGCCGTGCCCACCTACAGTGACCGGCCCTGAAAAAAACATGTGTTCTGAGTGGTCTAGTAGGAGCCATTTTAACAAAAGTCCTCTCTGCTATGGCCGGTGTTAGAACCCCGTGACAGAGGAGTTCGGGTGAGCCTGCATATGTGAGTAGACTCTTGTAAGAGATAACAAGTAGGGGATGAATGTATGGGGAGGTGTGAAATGTGTAACTACGTGGAGAGCAAGGTCATTAGTGTAACGTGTGAGGTTAGGGTTATTGATGGTGAAAATGTGTATTATTAGTTGATTGGTTCGGCAAGGTATTATAAAGTAAGGCATTATAAGGTGAGGCAAAGGTGAAGCAGGGATCCCCTCCGCAGAAGGGGAGGGAAGGTGGTACCCAGATGCAAAATAATATTTCAAAAAGGTTCTTGGAAATACAAAGTAGTGGTCTCATAAAGCCTGGAACAAGTAGCAGTTGTTAGCGTAGCAAGTTGGTTTAGTTTGTGGTGGTAGTGTTTTGTGGGTGAAGAAGCAGGCCCTAGAAGGAGCAGTAATTGTGTGAGTCGCAGTATGGTGTGATGCTGCCGGATCTCTTGGAGTGGTGTGTGTGCATGTGGAAGGGTGAGAAAGAAGGGTGGGGATTTCTTTTTTTGTTTTTGTTGTTATAAGTACGTGGCGGTGTGCACAGTGCATTAGAGGGGCTTTGCTGGGCTGATAAGGTATAGACATCACTAGTGTGGGGGGAGGATCACCAATAGAGGGTATGCAGTGATAAAATCACGGCAAACATGTAGCCTGAACAAAAAATCGCTGCAAAAACGCTGTGGTATGACCCGTTAAAGGTATACCCCATTACAACATGTAAGGGGAACAGGGGATGCAGGGGTGTCCCCCGCGCCCCTTAAATAGTATAATGGGTCCAGGGGTTGCGGGGTGTCCCCTGCATCCATTACATGGATTGCGGTGGCAAAACCACAGCCTTTTTGCCGCAATATTTTGTGTTCACAGCCATTTTTGCCACGATTTTAACACATGGAACCCAATAGAGCACATGTATAAAGCCCTTCCACTGTATTGTGACAAGGTGGGAAAGTATCATAGGCAGTGGATTGCGGATACAGGAGGAGGGGGATGCCCTGCCCATAGCCAGGGCAGTACTCGAACAAGAGCATCATGGAACACGTGTCAACATTTTTAGTAACGAAATATAAGGGGAAGCAGTTACAGAAGAGAAAATAGAGCCTTCATCTTTGGCGTATGTTCGAAGATACAGAGGATCAAGGTAATGGAACGGAGGTGCAGAGACAGAGAAGTGAGAAGTGTGGGAAGGGAGAAGGGGAACGTGGGGCACAGGTAGGGACCAAGGGATTAAATCCCTTAACACCATATCCCGCAGAAGGTTACACCAATCGAAGCTATGTACTAGCTATGATAGGTACCCTTCCCACTGCAGAATGATACCCCACAGTATCAGCAAAATTACAGGCTATTGCATCCCCACCTCCATATCCCCACCCACTTGGAGCACCAGCATCAATGGAGTACAGGTCTAGGGACAGGTCTAGGGAGTTTCAGGACAGGTTGACAGGTTTGCTAACGGAACCCCAGAGGTTACAGACATCCCCAGAAACAGGAAGGGATAAGTGCAATAAGAACGGGATCGGGAGAGTGGAAGTCAGGGGAAATATTGCTCAAGATGGACGTTGAAGGTATAAAATGTGTAGTGGTTGAAAAGGAAAACAGCCCGGCTAGGTGGATTGTCTTCCGAGAAGAGAATATGGTGTTGGAAGAAAAGGTGGAGGGAGGGGATGCTGGCACGTTCACTGAGGACCAGAGTGAAGAAGAAGGGAGGGGTGAAGAGGTGGCTGAAAATACCCTCCAAGGAGGTGTATGGGCAGGAGGCAGGTTAAGGAAGAGAGCTGGCCGGATGTCATTGATGAAAAGAAGAGGTGCTGTGAAGAAGGGTATGGGAAGTAGAGCAAAGATACAGATGTAAATTAAACATAAGGGGGAAGGGAGGACACAGTACAGGCCTTGACCCAAATGGATAAGAACAATTTAATTAAGGCCCTCCCACAGCTTACAGCAGGGGCGAGTACGTGTATATACAAATTCGAAAAACAAATGCCAGGGGTGCCCCTGGCAATAGGGGATCTTAAGAGCTTACTGGTTGCCGTAATTGGGGATCAAACTGGAGATATATGGAGTGAAGGCTGGCTATCCGGGAGTAACCTTGGGGGATGACGCACATGATGGGGCATTGTTTAATGTAGTTAGGGCAATGGTATGGGTTTCATTACGTACAGCCTTTCCGGACCCTCCTGATCTACAGTCTTTGATGCAATATACCATGGGTGATAATGAGGACCCAGCTGGATTTATTTTTAATATGCAGGAGAAGTGAAGAGCGTAGACGGGAGGGCTGTGGGATCAACCAATACCATTTTTCTATTTTAGTGTTAAGAGGGGTTTGCCGAAGGAAGTGCAGAAGACATTGAATAAGATTGTGGGTATTGAGGCGTATGGTCGGCCGGAAATACAGAGCATAATAGTAAATCATTGCAAGAGGATTAAGGAGCAGGAGAGGGAAACTCTGCAAAGGCATCAGGGGATGAAGCAAAGTTGGTAGAGCACAAATTGGCAAAAGTGGCAGTTCAGGTGCCTGTGCTAACAACAGTACAAGTGGAGGGAACAGAGAACATACAACAAGTTGTGAGTACCACTATTGCTCCGGGGGAAAGGAGGACAAGGACAGTGGGGCGTGGGGCAACAGTACCGCGGCCCACAGTGGAAGCAAGCAGGGAGACAAAGAACAGCATTGTCGAAGAGACTCGGTTGTACTGCTAGAATTACTGACTGGTATGAGGTTCATATGTCCAAATTGAAATATTGCCAGCAGTAACTAATTTATTTTGCAGTTCATATCAGTAAATGGCAAGAGGATATTACCCGATAGGGCAGCATCGGAACGTGACACCCACAGACCAGTCTCGGTTAAGGAGATGCAGAAGTTTCAGGGCCTGTGCAATTACTGCAGGGCCTGGATCCTCAATTACGTGGCATACACCAGGCCACTTTTGCAAGCCCTAAGGGAAGCACAGAAGACAAAGGACAAGTTATTGTGGACAGCAGAAATTATGAGACATTTGACGAGTTAAAAGAAGTCATCAGTTCGGCACCTGTACTGTCCACCACGGATTGCAAACAGGAATTCTGTTTATTTTCACATTCTGATGGTCAGTTTATGACAGAAGTGTTGACACATAAAAGCACTATGGGCCATAAGCCATTGGCCTATTGTAGTGGTACTCTGGAAGCAGTGATGCAAGGGGAGTGTGCGTGCGAATTAGCATTAGCAGCTTCTGCCTTCACTATATAGAAAAGCTCTACGATCGTAATGGGGTGTTCAGTAACGTTGAACGTAGAACATTCTCTATTCGCTATCCTAGAACAGTCGAAGTCCACCCTGACAACGCAAAGGTCATCCGCTTATGAGATTATCATCTCAAAACCCCATATTCACATGATTAGGTGTAAGACGGTGAATGCTGCCACCTTTTTAACAGACACGCCTACGGCAGAGGACTTGATGGCACATGACTGTGCCACATATGAGGGGGAGGAGGATGACTCTCCCAAGCATTGACAGAGTGTGTGGTACTTTTCATTGATGGATCGTCCACAATTGATCAGGTGGATGGACAGAGATGGACAGGGGCAGGAGTGGTAGGACTTGAGGTAGGGGAGTACAAGATGGTGGTCATGAAAAGGTTACCTACACACTATTCTGCATAAGTGGCAAAACTTGTGGCGCTCATCGAAGCACTGAGAGTGACGCAAGGGGTTCTGGTTATGATATATTCTGATTCGGCATATGTTACAACAATGGTACATGCTGTTCTTTCCCGTTGGAAGAAGAGGGGGTTCAGGAGGGCAGATCGATCTCCAGTGCAGCATGCAGTGCTATTAGAAAGGCTGATAGAAGCGCTATTACAGCCATCTGTTGTGTTGTTCGTCAAGTGCACCACCCATAATCACAGGACAGATGAAATTTCAAGCAGGAATGCAGCCTCCACGCGGCAGCCAAAATGGCGATGTACCAACCAGATGAAATATCCATTGAGTATGTTGCAGCTGCCCCACCAACAGACGAGCATCCAGTGCTTTATACTGCATTGCCCATCTCCCATATTATTGAGCTACAAGGAAGAGCGCCTGAGTGGGAAAAGGAGTTGTGATCACAGTGAGGATGTAAGCAGTCTCTGACAGATGTGTTATGGAAACAGGAGAGCTCAGGGAAGACAATGATGCCCCAAGATTTGTTAGAAGTGGCATTTAAACAATTGCATTATCCGTCCCATAGTTCGAAACAACACATAGCCACAAACATACAAGAGGACTGGTTCAAACCAAATATTCAGGAGAGCATCACTGGTATGGTCATCCATTGACCAACATGTCAAAGTTTGAGTACTGGGATGGCATTACAGACATTACAGGGCACTTTGCCCCACACTATTGGGCCATTCTGGGAGTTACATGTAGACTACGCCAATATGGGGGAGTGTTGCAATGGTTCTAGGTACCTCATTGTGGTGGTCTGTCCCTTTTCAAGGTGGGTGCCTTGCCAACTCAAGTCGCACTCTGGTGTGATTGGCCCAAGTGGTGAGCCGCCCCGCTCACCACTTAGCATGTTTGATTGACAGCTAGGCTGAATGAATGGGGGTTTTCTGCATAAAAGCAGGGCTTTGGGGACTGGGACTTCAGAAGTCGCCACAGGATCTAAGAATCAGACGAGGGAGAAGCTGAGCCGACCTGCAACGACGACACCACCGGTGGAGCCCTGCTGAACCGACTCACTACTTCCCAACGACAGAGGAGATCTCCCTGCTGGAGAGTCTTCTTCCCTTTGACTGGTGGGAACAACCAGTCCCTTGCTTTTTCTTCGCTTCCAGGACGTCTAGTGGTCGAATTGCCCGTGCTGAGCACCCCGGCAACCGGATAGCCACTAACCACTGTACTATGACCAAAAGGTGGTGACTTGTGACTGAGCACTCCGCGGCTGGTCTCTTCCCTGGTGGTGCAATGATCTTCAACTTTCCTCTACGGCGAGATCATCTCTTCTTCTGGCAAAGCCCCGACTTGCATCCACCACCAGGAACAACTGCCCCCGCCGGAGCTGTCTCTCCACTTTCAAGGTACTGTGTCCGCCTGGCTTCCCTTGTGACGGTTAGCGTAAGGTGTCTTAAATCCTTACCTTTCCACTGGGTCGCCTCCAGACTTTCTTAACTTTTGTTCTAAAACTGGACCAACCTTTCTGTGACATTTTGCTACAAAGACTTGAAGTGCATTTCCACTGTGATATTTTTGGGAAATACCGCCTTGCCTCTCTCGGAGTGGGCCTGGCCTCTGAACTTTGTGATCTAGAGTAGACCCTGCCTTGCTTGCCTTGCATTTGCTTCGTAAAAGTGTTGGTACTGAGTTGGTTTCATACTGTGCCTTTTTCTCTCCCTTTCTAACGAATACTTGAGTGCCATCTAGGTTAAGCACTCACCTCTGTCTGCAAATAAGTGGTGTCTTTGAACCTAGACTTGTCGAAATATTGTTATGGGATTGATATATACTTATAGTAACTGTGATTGAAGTTGTTTGCCATATTAGTGCCAGTGTGTTTTTCATAGATGTGTTTTTAAATAAATAATTATATATCTTTACACCCAAGCTCTGATCCGTGTCTGCTTGTTCTACTGTGTAAATTGCCCTATCTTGTATACTCCATATACTGCCTAACTCGTCTTGAGAGGAGTCTGACTGCTCAGCCACAGCTACCAGGTAAATCTGGGTGGTGCAGACTGCTACCAATTGGGTTTACTGCTAACTCCTGTAGTCTTAAACTTTTTGCAGTGGTCCCAGAGGGGGGAACTGCACAGGTTTCTGCCTAACACTGGTGTACAGCGGTGGGCTTTGTATCGAGTATACAGTTTAGAGTGCTTTTCAACACTTTAGGATAACTAACCACAAAGCTTAGCACTAAAAAGCAACTTTCCTAAAACATGTCTACTATGGAAGTTTACAGTCAAGAGTCCTTGTCAGGTGAAAATACTGAGAGTTTGAGAGCTCTCTTTAGACAAAAGAATCTTTCTGTAAAAGGCAAGAAAATAGAACGGCTAGCAAGATTGCTGGAAAACCAAAGTCTGGGTACTGGTTCAGAGGAACCAACTTCTCCAGCAAATGTAGATGACAGTAATGGTGTTGATCTAAATCAAAGTTCTGATGATAGTGATGAAGAGGCTGAAGAGGAAGGAGAGGCTAATGAAACTGTCCCCCCTACCCCTCTGTCTGCCTTACCAGCTGTACCTACTGGGCCTATAGCAGGTCACACACTAAGTCCTCAAGTCCTTGAACTAGAATAAATGAAAATAGACTTGGAATTCAGAAGGATTACTGCTCAAACTGAACAGAAACACCAAGAAATGCAACAAATTCTTAGGCTCAGAGAAATGGAGCTCAAGCATGAGTTAGAAATGAAAAAGTTGTCTGTTGAAACTGCTTCTGTCTCTGGCTCCTCTAGAAGTTCCAGTCCCAAAAGACCCCAGATGCCTAAGGAATTAATTGGTATGAACCAAAGTTGGATGGGTTGGATTGGCTGAGTTTGTTTGAGTATAAGCATGGGCTCCAGAACATCACAGGTAATGAGCTACTTACCTGGTTGTTCTCTAGTCTCCCCTGCAACTGATGTGGTAATGGAGTTGGGGGAGGAGGATAGGAAAGAGTATGAAAGTGTGAAACTAGCTCTGATAGCTAGATTTGGGAAGACCCCTTCCTAGTATCTTAAGAGGTTTAGATCCCTCAAAAAGCATGATGGTACCCCTTGGGCTACCTGGTTGAGTGAAGGGTTGAAAAACTTAGAGGGATGGATTATGGGTTACAAGGTGAACACTTATGAGGGTATGAAGAATCTTTTTATTTTGAAGTCAATTTATGATGCCTGTTCTCCTGAGCTCAGACAGCACTTGGCTGATTCAAAGGAATTGGATTCCAGGAAGCTAGCTAAGGCTGCTGACTTGTGGGTTGCCTACAGGGCTACTCATAAGGATTCTGGGGCAACTCAGAAAAAGGATGAGGGAAAACAGCCTAAAAAAGACTCAAAAGAGAATTATAATAACTCAAATTCCAAAGAGGGCCCCACACAAAACAAGCCACAAGGAAAACCACAGCAGAATAGCGTATCTTCTGGTGCCAAATCAGAGGGAGGCCAGAACAAGCCGCCATTCCAGAAAGCATTTGGTAAATGCTTTGTCTGTGGCTCTACTGACCATGTGAAAGGAGATCCCAGATGCAAGGGTAAACCTTCAGTGGTCCAGCTTGTCTCCTTAGCCTTCGCTCCAGAGGAGGAAGTCCAAATGGCAAGTGGAAACTTTCTACTGCTGGCTGATGAACCCCTTGGAGTCTCATCCAGTGTTTCTTTAGTGTCTCTGGGTTTGTGGGAACAACAGAATTTAGATGTCTATAATTGTATCCCAGATAATTTTAAAGAGTATTATAAGGACAGTGTCCAGGTGAATGGTCAGGAGACTCCTGCCATTAGGGACACTGGGGCCAGCATAACTGTGGTGGATAAATCTTTTTTTCAGGCTGAGGATGTTGCTAAGGCACCTACACACCTCACCAAGTTAGCTGGAGGGCCTGTGCAGATGCTTCCCCAATTACCAATATTAGTTCTCATCCAGTGTAATGACATGACTGTGAAGATACCTGTCAGCATACAAAGTGAGGTACCAGGACGAGTTCTGTTGGGTAACTATTTAAAAACTCTTGGAGTTGTGTCTCATACCCCCAGACCTCCTAGTAAACGGTTACAGGAGCTAACCAGACCTGCAAGGGAGAGAACCATGAGAGGTACTCCCAAGGAGATGATGGAGAAAGATATCACTCCTGCTCCACTGGATTTGTCAGCTGCCGTCTCAAGGAAATCAGAAGCGAAAGGGAAACCTAAAACTTTTAAACAGAAACCAGCAGCCAGCACTTCAGTGCAGCCAACAAGGACTTCCCCTCGGATGTCCAAAGTTACACCAGTGACTCCCCCTCCAGCTGAGGCTGAGAGGGCGGTACAACCCTGTGTGGTAGAATTAGACTCTGAGGAAGAGCTAATGGAAGGCCAGGAACTCATTGGAGATCTGGATCCTGTTGACCATCCTGAGCTGCAGTCTTTACTGGCAAAAGGTAGACCCAACAGGGCAGACTTCAGTAAGGGACAGAGAGAATGTCCAACTCTGGAAGGTCTTCGCCACCAGGAAGAAGCTCAGGCTAAAGGGCAAGAGCCTGGGAAATACAGGTTGCACTGGGAAGATGGCCTCTTCTACAGTGAACCGACAGAGTCTGAACCTGGAGACTACAAACGACTTGTAGTACCCCAAGAGAACAGACAACAGTTCTTGCAGTTAGCCCACGAGATTCCTTTGGCTGGTCACTTGAGTTTCAAGAAGACTAAGGAAAGGCTCTCTCTCTACTTTTATTGGCCAAAGATGGGGGCCGAAGTAGAAAAACACTGCAGGAGCTGCCACACCTGCCAGACCTCTGGTAAGGTTGGCTCCAAGAATGTGGCACCTTTAGTGCCTCTCCCCGTTGTGGGAGTCCCATTTGAGAGAGTAGGGATTGACATTGTTGGTCCCCTTGATCCTCCAACCTCCTCAGGCAACAGGTTTATACTTGTTGTAGTAGACCATGCTACTAGGTATCCTGAGGCCATTCTTATGAGGACTGTTACAGCTCCGGCTGTGGCTAAGGCCCTCCTTGGTATTTTTAACCGGGTTGGGTTTCCTAAGGAAGTAATTTCTGACAGGGGGTCAAACTTTATGTCCCACTACATGAAAGTCATGTGGAAAACCTGTGGAGTTACTTACAAGTTCTCAACAACTTACCACCCGCAAACCAATGGGTTGGTTGAAAGGTTCAACCGAACCATGAAGAGCATGATAAGTGCTTTAGAGGACCCCCTTAAACGAAAGTGGGATCTTCTACTGCCATGCCTTCTCTTTGCTTATAGAGAAGTCCCTCAGGAGGGAGTAGGTTATTCTCCCTTTGAGCTTCTCTATGGTGATCCCGTCAGAGGTCCATTGGCCCTGATTACGGAGGGGTTGGAGAGTGCTCCTTCCCCCAAGCCAGTCAGAGTGACTGACTACGTTATAGGTCTTCGGAGGAGAATGTCACACATGATGGCAGAAGCAAGTGATAACTTGAAATCTGGACAAGTATTGGTCAAGCACTGGCATGATCAAAAGGCTAACATGGTGGAGTTCACTCAAGACCAGCTAGTTCTCGTTATGATCCCAACAAGGCAGAGGGCCTTGCAAGAAAAATGGATGGGACCCTTCAGAGTTGTGGGTAAACTTGGAGAGGTCAACTATCTGGTGGACTTGGGCAATCCCAAGGAGGCTCCAACAGTCTTCCACACCAACAGACTCAAAGCGTATGCCTCGAGACCTGATGTAGGAGCGTTGCTTATAGCATCATCAGAGGAAGAAGAAGAGAGTGAAGCTCATCCTAATCTCCTCAGAGGCTTACCTTTAGACGAAAAGATTGAAGGAGTAAATCTCTCTTCAAATCTGACACCTGAGCAACAAGAAGAGTGCAAATCTATGTTGAATCAGTTTGCCTCTCTGTTCTCACTTTCACCAGGCTTGACCCCTTGGGGCCAGCATGACATACTCACTGGTGACTGTCTGCCAGTCAAAAGCAGAGGATATAGAATGTCAGAAAATGTAAGAACCCACATCAAAGGTGAGGTCAGCAAGATGCTTGATCTCGGGGTAATAGAGCCCTCTACTAGTCCATGGTCTAGCCCAGTTGTGTTAGTACCAAAGGCAGGATCTAAAGAACTTAGATTCTGTGTGGACTATAGAGCTCTTAATGCAGTCACCAAGACTGATGCCCACCCTTTGCCAAGAACAGATGAGTTGGTGGATAGACTTGGTTCAGCCAGGTTCCTCAGCACATTTGACTTGACGTCAGGCTATTGGCAAATAGCCCTGACAGACCATGCCAAGGAGGAAACTGCATTTTCTAGCCCAGCTGGCTTATACCAGTTTATGGTAATGCCTTTTGGATTGAAAAATGCACCTGCTACATTTCAACGGATGGTAAACCAGGTTCTGAATGGGATGGAGGACTTCTGCATGGCATACCTGGATGACATAGCAGTGTTCAGCAATTCCTGGGAAGAACATGTCGACCACCTAAGATATGTTTTGCAGGCTCTTGGACGAGCCAATCTGACCCTAAAGGCGAGTAAATGCCAAATTGAACAGAGTAAGGTAGTCTATCTTGGACATGAGGTAGGAGGTGGAGAAATAAGGCCTTTGCTCAGTAAGATTGAAGCTGTGCAAAATTGGACAACACCTACTACTCAGACCCAGGTGAGAGCCTTCTTAGGTCTCACCGGGTATTACAGGAATTTCATTGAGAACTATGGGACCATAGCTTCTCCTCTGAATGTCATCTCCTCTCCAAAATTCCCTAAGAAGGTTAGATGGAATGAGGAGTGCAATCAGGCCTTTGAAAACCTGAAAAAGGCTCTTTGCCAAACCCCAGTACTCAGAGCTCCTGATTACCACCAAACTTTCATTGTGCAGACAGATGCTTCAAATGTAGGAATAGGTGCAGTACTCAGTCAACTGGATGGTAAAGGTAGGGAGCACCCCGTTTGCTTCATCAGCCGCAAGCTGAAGGATCCTGAAACAAGGTGGGCAACAATCGAAAGAGAGTGCTTTGCTATTGTGTGTGCTCTGAAGAAGTTTAGGCCATACTTATATGGTTCTACTTTTGTCATTCAGACTGACCACCAACCCTTAAGATGGTTAATGCAAATGAAAGGGGAAAACCCAAAACTACTGAGATGGTCAATCTGCCTGCAAGGGTTTGATTTCACCATTGAGCACAGGTCAGGGTGTCACCACCAAAATGCTGATGGTCTCTCTAGGATGTATGTCATCGACTAGAGGTATGAGATTCATCCAGGAGTGGATTAAATCCTCCTGTCCCTTAGTCTGGGGGGGCGAGTGTTAGGGAGAATTCTCTGTTTAGGCTGAATTTCCTAACCTAGTGAGTCCCCCAGCAGCTTTGCTGGATTTCTGGAGTTTGTTTTTTTCATCCTGCCAAGAGTGAGACTCTTTTTCTCCCACTCTTGGACATGATTTGTGGTATTTCTTTGAATGTTAATGTGTTTTATGGGCTATGGGGTATTTTACTCCGTAGTGTCTCATGTGTTTTGCTATGTGTGTTACACAGCACCCCCCGTGCCGTAACACTGGGGTGTCCTAGGTGACCCCCACCATAGACTCCATACCCTGGGACTGACTACTGTCTCGCAGGTCATGTAAAGTCAGTATTGGCTTTACTAGACCTAAATTTACTAACAGAACCAGTACAAACCATCCTGTTGTGGACGTACTGGTAGGGGCAATTCGATTACCCCTGGGACTGTTGTTCGAGGGGGCACTGTCCCATCGCCCCTCGTTGAGTTTTGGCTGGTGGCAGTGGATACTACTTTTTATATTCGACCGCTAATATATTCCTATGGGATTTTCCCTTGTTCGAGGCTAATACTTTTTCTATGTAGCCTCGGTCATACCGCCGGTTTATTAAATTAAAATAAATTCACTGGTTGGTATTTTCTGCCAGAACTCGTTTTTTAAATGGCGTATGTGTCCGCCTCTGTAACTCCAAACCAAAGGTTGAGCCCTTTTTTCCACTTTTGGCAGGCTTCTGCACAGAAGCCCTCCAGAGTGGTGCCATTCTGTCTGGGTAACACAGGGGGTGTGGGAGGGGGTTTAGGCACCCTGGACTGAGTTGCCTTGCCAACTCAAGTCACACTCTGGTGTGATTGGCCCAAGTGGTGAGCCGCCCCGCTCACCACTTAGCATGTTTGATTGACAGCTAGGCTGAATGAATGGGGGTTTTCTGCATAAAAGCAGGGCTTTGGGGACTGGGACTTCAGAAGTCGCCACAGGACATAAGAATCCGACGAGGGAGAAGCTGAGCCGACCTACAATGATGACACCACCGGTGGAGCCCTGCTGAACCGACTCACCACTTCCCAACGACAGAGGAGATCTCCCTGCTGGAGAGTCTTCTTCCCTTTGACTGGTGGGAACAACCAGTCCCTTGCTTTTTCTTCGCTTCCAGGACGTCTAGTGGTCGAATTGCCCGTGCTGAGCACCCCTGCAACCGGATAGCCACTAACCACTGTACCGTGACCAAAAGGTGGTGCCTTGGTAGTGAGCACTCCGCGGCTGGTCTCTTCCCTGGTGGTGCAACGATCTTCAACTTTCCTCTACGACGAGATCATCTCTTCTGCTGGCAAAGCCCCGACTTGCATCCACCACCAGGAACAACTGCCCCCGCCGGAGCTGTCTCTCCACTTTCAAGGTACTGTGTCCACCTGGCTTCCCTTGTGACGGTTAGCATGAGGTGTCTTAAATCCTTACCTTTCCACTTGGTCGCCTCCAGACCTTCTTAACTTTTGTTCTAAAACGGGTCCAACCTTTCTGTGACATTTTGCTACAAAGACTTGAAGTGCATTTCCACTGTGATATTTTTGGGACATACCGCCTTGCCTCTCTCCGAGTGGGCCTGGCCTCTGAACTTTGTGATCTACAGTAGACCCTGCCTTGCTTGCCTTGCATTTGCTTCGTAAAAAAAAGTGTTGGTACTGAGTTGGTATCATACCCTGCCTTTTTCTCTCCCATTCTAACGAATACTAGAGTGCCATCTAGGTTAAGCACTCACCTCTGTCTGCAATTGAGTGGTGTCTTTGAACCTAGACTTGTCGAAATATTCTTATGGGATTGATATATACTTATAGTAACTGTGATTGAAGTTGTTTGCCATATTAGTGCCAGTGTGTTTTTCATAGATGTGTTTTTAAATAAATAATTATATATCTTTACACCCAAGCTCTGATCCGTGTCTGCTTGTTCTACTGTGTAAATTGCCCTATCTTGTATACTCCATATACTGCCTAACTCGTCTTGAGAGGAGTCTGACTGCTCAGCCACAGCTACCAGGTACATCTGGGTGGTGCAGACTGCTACCAATTGGGTTTACTGCTAACTCCTGTAGTCTTAAACTTTTTGCAGTGATCACAGAGGGAACTGCACAGGTTTCTGCCTAACAACAATGCAGAATAAAAGGAACATTCTAGGAACACAGTGTGGAATTGCTAATGGTTGGCCTAGATTTCGTAATGTGTCCCGACGACCAAAGAAACATCCACTGTGTGGAGTTACCTTATCTTTTGGTGAAGGGGTGGAAATATGTCAATAATAACTGGCAGGACAGCACACTACCTTGCTTTGTAGAAGGACTGGCAACATATAGCAAGGATAGAATAGCACAAGTCGTCAACTTCTGGGCACAAATCTAGACAGAGCATATCACAAAACTGACGTGGATTGCAATGATGGAAAAGCTGGTGCAAGTGCACAAGGAAGAAGTATATACGCTCAGTTACCGCAGCAAGGGTCCAGTCTTTGTTGGCACAAACAAACATTGTAATAAAACTCTCTAGATCGCAAACATGAAGAAAGGAACAGCGGCACTGATGGATTACTATTGGATCTGTGGTTGACAAGCTTACTTGCACCTCCCCGCTTCATCGAGGGGATGTTGTTAGCTGGCCACATTGCATTTAGTGCCATTGGTAATCCCAGAAGAGCACCTGAAGGAGGGGGGGGAGTGCTGCCTGAAGAGGGGCCAATGAGTTTTCCCATAGTAAAACCTGAAGAGAAGAGCCTGGTGCCCATGCAAGAGCCTCACCTCCGGCTAGGAAAAGGACAATTCCAGCAACCGCAGAGAATGAAAAGGTTGAATTACATTTCTAAAGATTCTTCCACTTTGCTTGCTGAGATACCAGAAGAGTATCGACTTTTCAGCTCAGAAGAGTCCGTCTTCGCTTCCCTACTCTTGCCAGGGGTGCAGGCGGCAGCCAATGTCAAATGGCTGTAGATAGTGTGGTGGGAACTGGTCCAGCTCAAAAACGACACAGAGAATGGGTTCAACATGATCAAGGTTGTGTTACAAGCACTAAGACTTATGACAATGCAAAATAGATACATGCTCGATATGTTGACAGCAATGGAGGTTGGGGTTTGCAAAAGTTTGGTGGTTCCTGTTGCATGTTTGTACCGTCCGGAAGACACAGAAAATGCATCATTATCCAGCATCATTGCAGCTTTCCTTAGTCTAGGTGTTCGTATGAAGAAGTAGGGAGGAATACAGGACAATGATTGGTTAATATGACTTTTGACTGGGTCCCATCGTGGCTACGGGCAATCATGAAGAAGTTAATGCCTATCATTGTATTCATCCTGGTCATTTTCTGCATGTGCCAGCTGGTTCTTAATGCTGTTCCACTGTGGCACCTGATAGTGCAAGAATGATGGTATCTATTGGGGGTTCAAAAGCACGTCGCGAAACAAAAAACATTGAAGTGCATACCGATTTCCCACAGGGTAGCCCAAAGTATGAAATGTGTCCCATCCCGTATGGAGATGAAGTTGATCCTCTATACCACACTGTCATTTCCAAACCCCCTGATCCAGAAAGCTTCACAGAGGTTTGGGTGGACCTAGCGGGGGAGTGGTGTTGTATTTACATGACTTATTCTCCTGAAGAGTATGCGCGTAGGTGGGAACGTTTGTGATCATCAGTGTGTAGGGCATGGGTGCCAGTAAAGAGGGATAAACCAGATGTGGATGTGGAAACTGGGGAGTGGGGCTATTCCAGAATTCATTACTGTAGAAGCACTTTAAAATAATGTGAGATGTATTCGAGGTACTGTAATGAACCAGGGGGCAGAAGGGGTCAGTGGAAGGGGTGCTTTTTCCCATCCAGCAGGACTGCATGTGAACATCATCAATTATAGCGTATTTATATGGTGTGGCCCAAGGTGCAGTTGGCATCGCTATTTTGCATAGATATTAATATTAATAGGTAGAAGACAAGGCTTACAAGGTAAGCACGGTAAAGGTGGCATAGCATGCACTAGGCCCAAATCCACGAGGCAACAGATATCTGCAGTCATGTCCGAGCTCCAAGGAGGACAGTTTGCACCCCCACCGCCACTCTGTTTTTCCATTGTTCTTGAAAGTGTTGCGAAGATGTGTCTTTTACCAAGAGGAATGTGCCCTCCAAGGCTGCGATCAGAGGCCCGCGTCTGGTGGGCATGTTATGTTACTTTGGCCAAAGCATGACCTGGCCCATTCCCGAGTGACCACAAGTTATAGCCCTGACTAAACTCTAAGATCCCCGAATTCCATGGCACCAGAAACCATTTGACAATCAACCCCAAAGTAACAAGTCCTGAAATGTTCAAAGAAGATGGACAGGATGGATCGTAGAAGTGACAATCATGTAATTTGTATTGTGAGGTGCTGGGAGGCATAAATTAAGGTTCAAAATGAAGGTGGAAACCTTGGGGCCGGATGGTGCGCAGGGAGTGAGTGAAATGTGCCGGTGAAGGTTAAAGTGCCTTGGAACCTCGTGTGTGTCTTTTTTGAGGCCTGCCAAATGCACGGTATGAGTGATAAACAAGCTCTATAGTAGGAGTGTAATTAATTTGTTTTCTGACCTTCAACGTGAGAAGATGAGCCCTGCAGTGCCGACGTGATGGAAGATGGATGGACTGGAATGGGACCAATAAACTGCCATCCCATATGGATAAAGGCAGCACCTGTATTGGGTCTATCCAATCAGCTGTGCGGGTGTTTACTATATGTATTGCTTCACTTATGACAATGGTTTGCTTTATACATTTCTGCTTGTACCCCTCTTTGGAGGAACATTCTTGGCAGCAGAGTTATTTGCTGTTGTTCTCATCTGCGCGTTAGATTAGACTTTTTATCCTCACAAGATCAACTTGGTCCTTTCTTCCCTAGCGGGTTATATTCTTTCTGGTGTGAGCGTTTAAGGGATTGCTTTCAATAGCTCCAAAATAATGCACTGCCACCTAGTACCTCCACCCAGCTCCAGTTTTCACACCATAAAGCCTCTACTTAACAACCGTAGTCCAGTTCCACACACACACCATTAAGTATAGTTTTGGTCACATAACTGGCCCTTGCCACACCCTTGTTTCTCCAACACCGGCTTAATTAGTCCTCCTTAGCCATCCTCATCAAAGAACATGCAAAATGAACCACTTCACCTGTTTCCACCTATTTAAGCATCATAAGTTAATGGCCTGACCCACTATCCGCCTTTCACCTACAAACTAATTACCATTACTGCTACTCAACAAAACATATCAGCATGTATATCGCCCCTCCACTGCCCATCCCCACCCGTCTAGGGTTTTCATGTCCTAGTGCCCTGGGCAGCTCCACAAATCTACCCGGGCAAACCTCATTAATAACACTGTTTTGCCCATACCACTTTACTTTTCTCCAGTAACACCTCACATACTCTAGCCATAACTTCAGACTACAATTTCCAAACAACTTCCGAAGGGAAGAAATGTTGACTTATAACAATAAGATGTACATTTGCATCATTTCTTCATTCACTTTCATAAAGGTGTTGCAAGATCATTTCTAACATATCTTTGCTTTGATATACCAACCAACCATGCATGCATCTCTAGGGTATTCTCAATTCATGACAAAGGTAATAACAGACAATAGCTGCAAGATAATGCACTGCCACTTGCTTGCTCCACCCTGCTTCAATTTTCACACCTTACAAGCCTCTCCTTAAGAACTGAACACCTGCTCCAGACAGACAGCATTAAATCTACAGCTAGTCACATAACTGTTCCCTGTTACAACTATACTCCTCCTACCACCCATTTAATCAGTTCTTCTTAGTCATCAACATCAAATAACATGTAAGGTCAATCCCCTTCCATCTATTCAACCATTGTAGGTCCAACAGCCTGGCCCACTCTATCCTAAATTTCACCTACAAACTAATCACTACTACTCAACAAAAGATAACGGCAGTATGTCTTCCCTTCACTGCCCATACCCACTCCACAAGGGTTTCAATATTCAAGTGCCCAAGCCAGCCCAAGAAAGCTATCTTACCAAAACTCATCAATAATACTGTTTCCCCATTCCACTATGCACCCCATTCATTGTACATCTCCCTATGTCAATGCATTGCATAACAACATATTGCATTATCTAGCATGAAACCAAAATACAACCCTGCTTTTCCAAAGCACACCATTTCCAAGCAAATGGTGAAACTGCCAAATATAGTTTTTGATTATTATTTCTAAAAGGCTAGCAAGTTCTGATTCACAGGTGCACTGCCTCATTAAATCTCTCAATTGTAAATCCTCATTCAAGCACTTCCACAATTTGTACCATAGTACCGCATCAGCAATATGGGGTCACAGAAAAACTGCTTAAAATCCAACTACAAAGGACACACACAGTCACAATATTGGTCAAGGGTAGAGTTATACTCCTTAGTTCAACACGATGGTCTCTTATACACCCACATTCATATCACGTCTTCCAATGTCAATGAGAAACAACCTTTATTAGGAAATATATGTTTTGCCACACATAAGCATAGCATAACATATCATACAGCTTCATCACTCTCTTAAAAACACTGAAGTAAAATGTGGAAAAAAACCCTACTTGCCAACAATACTTATTAACTTGACTAAATCAGACACCTAAACATACTTCAATTATCTTAGAAATACAACAATTCAAAATTTACATAAAATATATAAAAAACACTATCACTCACCTTCAGTTGCTCCAATTAATAAATAGATCTTCACAATAGCCAAACACAGAACATGCGGACACTCTCACTTTTGGAACCAGTATGGGACAAGTTCACCAAAAGGTCATTTTTATATCTTTCATAAATCAATAGCAGAAAAGAGGACTGTAGAAAGCAAACAAGTAAAATGCCCAACACATTTTTATTACAACCCATATCAATCAATAAACCCCAGCACAATCCTTCCACAATCCTTTATACAACATTTACACAATATATATAAAAAAAAAACATTTGTTCCCCCTAATTTGCTAAATTACACAACCGCGGTTATAACCCCAGTTACATGACTAAAACCCACCTATAGACACTGTTACACGTCCACTTTTAAAATGTGCTGATAAATGCATGTTTTAAAGGTTTCAAAATCAACTCACACCAGCCTTCAGGTGAAAAAATCCCAACAGAAACACATGTACAAATCTCTCCTGAAGCATCCATAAAATAATATTATCACTGCACCAAAATAAAGACTGATATAACCACGGTTACAACCAATAGATTCATACCCGCGGATACCAAAGCCAGCCACAAAGTATGTCGTATGATTGGGGCATTCATAGGCGTGGATCAAGTCAATCGTCTCAAGTCGCGGCTACGCATAACATTTTTACAGATTCAAAAAGACATATTGACCAGGTGTATCAATTGAAACAACATAAAGGTACAAATGAGTGCATAGAATCAGAAACACATGTGAAATTGTGTAGTGTGAAATCAATGCAACAAGATGATCAATGCACAGAAATTGTAATCGCTATACCTGCAGCTAATGCAATAGTCATAAAAACGGCTACACCCACCAAACATTCCTGATGTCTAATTGGCTTAAAGCTACCCAAGCAATAATCTGCCTGACAGAGCACAACATTTTAGAGCCTTTGTGTACTTTTACCAATATATAACAAAACAACTTATTTTCAATCAGAGAACAACTCTTCACCTCTATTACAACAAAAACAAATCTTTGAACATTTCTCTATAGATGATTAATTACTGTTCTTTTCCGGAAAAGAAACACACCTGTAATCCCTGTCAAAAATATTTCTCCACAATTGCAGTATAAACCTCTCATTTCAAACACTCCATCTAAAATTATAGTTTAGAACCAAAAGATCTTTATAAACCAATGCTTTTAGAACATGTCACCTATGTCCTCAGTATCACTATGAACCCCATTCTCAAAATGTTCAAACTCTCCACAGTATTCTGAACAATGAAAATTCTCTCCTTCTAAAATTGACTGTATGTTTCAAATATCCAATCAAACAATACATATATCCCAAAAATACCACAATCTTCTACAACTTCACCTCAATCTCAAGCAATAAAAATGTACTATGTACAAACAATCTTAATGCAATAATACATTACAATCTACAGATTTATTGGCATATATAAACATCACAAAAATATATTTTCTGATAGGTTCAACAATTCGACAGCATCTGAGGTACTTGACATCCTGGCAAACAGCCATCACACAGACAATCAACAACCAATCAGAAAGTACATGCACACATTCCACCTTCTCTCGTCGTGTACTCTTCCACCATTTCTAATTCAAATATCTGAAGTGATAAGCAGTATTTCTTTCTACCACACTAAAATGGAAAACGACATGCAAAGGATGGAGGGCAATTATCCTACAAAGGAAGAAAAACGAAGATGCTGAAGAAAATGAACCCATTCAAAATACACCACATTCAGGATGCTGTACGTCCATTCTTTACATTTATTTATAATGAGACTAAAAATAACATTATAAGGAACAAATATCAGTCACCAAACAGACATACTTTATCTACCTACTATCAAATGTGAATACAACCAACACAAATATTTTAAAGGGTATTATATCTTCAATTGTTTAAAAATATTTCAAATATTTTCAAACAGATGAAGAGGTAATTCAAGTATCAAGAAGAATCAAGGAAGAAACACCACAAATAATAATACCCACCAAAACGAATCATGGATTCATTAACTTAAACAAACGATTTATTGATATTGAAAAAGAAGTACAATGAATGAAAAAGGACATTGAAAATGTATGACAAACCAAGGACAGTAAAAATACAGATAATTGGGCTAAAGAAAAAAATATATCATGTCTTCCAACTAAAAGAAATAGAAAACCCACAACCTCACCCACCAAATAAATCTGTTTTCAACAAACGTTGATTGCATATTTATTTACCTTTTTCAAATATGTACACTTATATGTATTATTAATGTAGAAAACATTTTTGAAATGTTACAGTAACTGTTTACAAACACCACATTCAATACACCTTAAAATAATATTCCACATTAAATGTTTTTTCTCCCAAAATGTGTACAGCCGTGCTTTTTCAGAAAGTCTTGTAGCTGTACCTATAGGAATGCATGTGTTTCCTTTCATAAACCTAGTGTAAAATATGAATGACAAAACAAACAGTAAAAAAGAGTACATAAAGAGTGGACTTTTTGCGCATTACAGCTATAGCTGCAGGTATAGTTCATCAAAACCGCGTCTAATAAATCTCTGTTTCTGTGGGTATCCATGCCTCCAACATCTAACAGTCCATTGGACTACAATGTAGCCGTGGTTATTCATCTAATTTCATAATACATATAATCCAAATGCCCTTCTATCTGAAAAAAAAAGAAACCATAATCAGTTCAAGGATACAGACACTTTAATAAAAACAATTTAACACACACATTTTATAACGCTCATATTTTGCATGCAGTGCATCACATGCACTTTATAAGATACAACAATTGTGCATAAAACACTGGTGTTGTCTTTGCACATAGTAATCATTGAGTCATTGGGAAAAAAAAACCTACTTGAATTACAAAACCCATAGAACAATATAAAAAAGTAAAAGAAAACACCACTACAAGAAACACATACGGATACATAAACTGGGTGAAAATAAAGAACCAGCATTATATTGGGAGGATGCAGGACAAAAGATGTGAAGGTTAATTAAAGATGGAGAACAAGAGAGAATCGGGTAGGATAAGTAAACTTGGAGAACAAGGGATAGAAAACAGTAAATCGGTTAGAAACACTAGTAATGCCACCATGATAGTAACAGCAGCGATGATATCATTTTGTTTCTGAATCCATCACCACCAACAAAAAACACACTAAGATGAAAACTACTGCTGACAGTTGCCACTTCTTTAAAGTCAAAGAATACTGTTGCGGAAATCGGCAGACGAGGTACTTTGCGCATTCTGCAACAAAAATCTACACCATGCACCTTTCAATATTCTGTCTATAGCAACTCCATCCAATACTACAACAACATAACCATCTTTGACATAGATGCCACCTTCCCTCATCACTGGAGCTGTGAGCTGTGGTTGTACAAATCAACCACCACACATTGAAGGTGCTGCCACCAACAGCCAGAGTCTTAAAATACCTGCACCACTGTGTTGAAAGAATCATCCAAAATGCTAGAAAGGACACACATACATAATTAGAGCTTGCACAACTAATGCCATTCCTTATGAAACAGCTTGCATAGGACATTGTCAATTTCTTGGTGAATTTGCCAATCACTTGCTCAGACCTAAGAGGAAGCCTGCTCAGCACAGACAAGAAAACGCAATTAAACAAAGTTATGAGGATGTGCATGGGTATGATAAATATTCACCTTAACTCCATGGTAGAACCTGTGTGCCCAGTAAACTCTCACTGACAGCTGGCAGTATTTTTGTGTCAACTAGCAATTGAGTAAAAAAGACATTAAAGAAGATCAGTGTGTTTCTATTGCAAGCTGTTGCAGATGGAAGCTTCCAATAAACCATCCAAAACTTTTGCAACCATTAATTTGATTCAGCACCTCATCCAGTTCCAGTACAACAATGTGGAGGAACCCTATAGGAAGGCTAATTTCCATCAAAAATTACAAACCCATGACCTAAAATCTTCACACAGGTATCTGCTGTAGAAAAGGACATATGTGCCACTCTCTTCTACTTCTATTGCTTCCTCTGTTCCAGCCACCAAACCTCCCCCCATCCTACCTATACCCAATCAGCACGAATGCAAAGTAATGTGTTTGAAATATGACAACTGCATCATGGTGTGAAATCGCACCCTACATAGTTAGAGAAGACCTATTTTACAACAGAAAAGCAATTGCTGACACTAAAAATATATTTTAAAAAATTCAGTGGCAATTTTTTATTCCCTTATTTTACAAAAATAAAAACAGAAAAAAATGAATGTAAAGAGTAGGCACAACAGACCCATACTGCATTGCTCATGCTCATAGTGCGCCTGCATTTATTGGAGCAATTTGCACCAGAAAAATAATTATATTTCTTTTTTGCATAATAGGAGTTTGCACAACTAATACCATTCATATATCCTTGTTAGGCAGAATTGCAGGCAGTACCGTCTGGGACCACTACACACAATTAGGACTACAGGTGTTATCCAAACCAACCTTTGGTATAAGTCTGTACCACACAGTTTTTAGTAGCGAGCTGAGAAGCCAGGCTTATCTCAAGAGTGAATGTGAGCAGTACAAGTAGTTACACAGAGGACTTTCAATCACAGTGGTTCAAATAAACACTTATACTCAAGGTTTCTTGGTAAAAACACTTTTTAATGTATTACACAATCATTTAGAAAACATTGCCCCTTAATATTATAAACCAATACATTTCAATACAAAATTCTAAGGGTTTGAGACAGCTTGAGCTCCCATGAAGTAGGAGCCGAATGGCAGTTCAGTTACTTAGAAATGAGTAAAAGACACAAGGTAAGTAAAATAGATCATATATACTTTTTTAGACAGTGCAAAAAGTTTCAGTTCACCAGAAGAGTTCAATTAAATTCAATAGGCCAGGCCAAAGTCAATGGGCAAGTGTTCTGGATAGGAAAGAGCAGTTCTGGTATCAAACAGTAAAGTCTTTGCGAAGGTTCTTAGAAGTAGTTTAGGAATCATATGTCGGGTCACAAGCTAATTAGCCCTGCAAGTTGGGAAATGTTCACAAACTTTCACTGCAAGAGTGTCGTTCTCTCAATCGGGTTGGCACAGTATCTTAGTATCTTAGAATGAAGAACAAAATGCAGCTGAAGACTTTGGTTCCTGGCAGGTCCTGCAGATCTCACTGATCCTAAGCCTCAGTAGTGGGGACAAGAGGGAGGACGTCGGGACACCTGCACTGCACAGTATCATCGAAAAAGCAAACAAGATGGAGTCGCTTCAGTTCCAGTAGCTGTAGATTAAAGTGCACAAACTGGTATCCCTCTCCCTGGTTAAACCTAACCAGCCTTGAGAATGATATCCAGGTAGCTTACGAGTTGATTGGTCCCACCAACACAAAGGAAAAAGTCGTCCTTGAAGGGGCTTCTCTGTTGAGATGAACTTGGCAATTTGGACCTGGAGCATGGCTTCCCCGGGCAAACCAATGGTCAAGGAGTTGCAGCAGCCGTCCTCTTCCAGCTCTTCTTTGGTTCTTTCGTTCCAGTGGTCGACTCTGCTTTCCAGTCCTGGAGATGCGCCTTTTAAACAGTTTTCTCCCTTTTATTCCAGCCTGGCTGTCACTGACCCAGCAGGGTGGCTGTCCTTGCTGAACAGTCAGCCAGCCAATCATGCCAGAGTGCATTTGGGTCTCATAGGAGACTAAGCACAGGGAGTTTCTGGCACCTCCCTCACTTCCTGCCAACCCCAGAAACTCAAACACCAGAGGCAGACTTCAGTCCTGAAGACCGCCAAAGGCACACAAACAAAGGGACCAAACCTGGTTTGGCGCACAGAGACAAACACTAGAAGGACCTTTCCAAAAGGAAGTGGCAAAAAAAGAAGACCGGGACCCATTTAAAAAAGGGGCTTAAGGCGCAATCTATAAAAACATGGCTCCTTTGATTTTTAGCTACTGGTGCTCGCGGTCAGGAAAAATCATGGTAGTTTGTTGTAAAACCACTGCAACCAGCCTTTTCAATAGGAAAGGCTAGCATTTGACTGCTACATGAGTGTTTAGACACAGGGGATACTATGTAACCCCTCCAGCACTCCATTGTAAGATGGTGTGTGCTGGGCCCAGGACTTTGGAAAGACTAGTAAAGTCAATTTCACTTTACAATCTCTGGGAAACAGTATTTTATCCCAGAGAAGGTATTTAAATCTGGGGAAAGTGTGAAAAGACATCTCTGTAACAATTCACTGAGGGTGCTGTGTGACACACATGAAAAGATGATGCCTATGGAGTTATCTAAAATTCCATAATCAAAGAACACAAATGTAAAATACACAAAAATACATGAAAGAGTGGAAAAAATGCTCACACTCTTTCAAGGTCAGAAAATAAAGTCTTCAAATATACAGCAAAGTTGCTGGGGGTCTCTAAGGTGAAGGGAATTAGCACATTTATCAGAATTCGCCTTAGCACTCGTCCCCTAAAGACTAAGGGACAGGAGGATTTCATCCACCCCTGGATGAATCTCCTTACTTTAGTCAGTCAAAGATTCTGGGGAGACCATCAGCATTTTGATGATTACACCCTGACCTTTGTTCAGTGGTAAAATCAAACGCCTGTAGGCTGATTGACGGTTTTAACAATGTATGATTTCCCCCCTTCATCTGCATTAACCATCTCAAGGGAGGGTTGGTGGTCAGTCTGAATCACAAAAGTAGATCCATACAAGTATGGTCTAAACTTATTCAGTGACCACACAATAGCAAAGCATTCTCTTTCAATGGTTGCACACCTTGTTTCTGGTTCCTTCAGCTTTCTGCTAATGATGCAGATGGGGTTCTCACTACCTTTTTCATCCAGCTGACTAGTACTGCACCTATACCTGTATCGGAAGCATCTGTTTGCACAATTAAGGTGTGGCTGTAGTCAGGAGCTAATAGGACTGGAGCTTCACAAAGGGCTGTTTTATGTCCTTCAATGCTGTGTTGTACTCCTCATTCCATCTGAACTTTTTAGGAAATTTGGGTGAGGAAACCACATTCAAGGGAGAAGCTATGGACCCATAGTTCTCAATGAAGTTCCTATAATAACCAGTGAGACCTAATAGGGCTCTCACTTGGGTTTGAGTAATAGGGGTGGCCCATTCTTGTACAACCTGTACGTTTCTAGGCAATGGCCTTATGTCACCTCCTCCTACCTCATGTCTAAGGTAGACCACTTTGCTCTGAGATTTACTTGCCTTTATGATCAGATGGGCCTGCTCAAGAGCCTGCAAAACATATCCTAAGTGGCCAATGTGTTCCTTCCAAGTAGGGCTGAACACTGCAATTTCATCAAAGTATGCCATGTAGAGGTCCTCCATCCCATTCAGAACTTGATTAACCATCCTTTGGAATGTTTCATGTGTATTCTTTAATCCAAAAGGCATTGCCTTAAACTGGTAGAGGCCTGCTGGGGTCGAAAATGTTGTTTTCTCCTTGGCATGGTCTGTCAGGGCTATTCGCCAAAAGCCTGACGTCAGGCAAATGTGCTGAGGTACTTAGCTGAATCAAGTTTGTCCACCAGATCATCTGTCCTAGGTAAAGGATGGGCATCAGTCTTTGTGACTGCATTTAGAGCTCTATTGGCCACACAGAATCTCAACTCCTTGCATCCTGCCTTTGGTACTAGTACAACAGGACTAGACCAGGGGCTAGTAGAGGGTTCTATTACTCAAAGATCAAGCATCTTGTTAACCTCTTCCTTTATGTGGGTTCTGACACTATCTGACATCCTGTAACCTCTACTTTTATCAGGTAAACAGTCACCAATGAGAATATCATGCTGGTCCCAAGGGGTCAAGTCTGGTGAGAGTGAAAACAGGGAGGCAAACTGATTTAACAGAAATGTGCATTCCTCCTGTTGTTCCAGTATCAGATTAGAAGAGAGATTAACTTCTTCTATTTTCTCATCTAAAGGTTGTCCCCTCAGGAGATCAGGTAGAGGTTCACTCTCTTCCTCCTCTTGAGCTGAAGCTAGAAGCAAAGCTCCCACTTCTGGTCTGGTGACATACGCTTTTAGACAGTTGGTGTGAAAGACCCTTGGGGCCTCCGTAGGATTGCCTAAGTCTACCAGATAGTTGACCTCTCCAAGTTTTCCCACTACCTTGAAGGGTTCTATCCATTTGTCCTGTAAGGCCCTCTGCCTTGTAGGAACCATAACTAAAACTTGCTGGTCTTGAGCAAACTCAACCATGTTGGCCTTCTGGTCATGCCAATGCTTCACCAGAGCCTGACCTGCTTTTTAAGTTATCAGATGCTTCTCTCATCATGTGTGTCATTCTCCTCTGGAACCTAACACATAGTCAGTGACTCTCACTGGCTTGGGAGAAGGAGCACTCTCCAGCCCCTCCTTAATTAGGGCCACTGGACCTCTAACTGGACGATCATAGGAAGCTCAAAGGGACTAAATCCATCTCCCTCCTAAGGGACTTCTCTATAAGCAAATAGAAGGCATGGAAGTAGAAGGTCCCACTTTCTTCTAAGGGGTTCCTCTAATATACCTATCATGCTCTTCATAGTACGGTTAAACCTCTCTACCAATCCATTTGTCTGTGGATGGTAGGCAGTTGAGAACTTGTAAGTCACTCCACAGTTTTTCCACATAGCCTGCATGTAGTGGGATATAAAGTTTGATCCCCTGTAAGAGATGACTTCCTTAGGAATACCTACCCTGGTAAAAATACCAAGTAGGGCCGTAGCAACAGCCTGAGCTGTAACAGTGCTCATAGGTATGGCTTCAGGACACCTAGTAGCATGGTATACAACAACCAATATAAATCGATTGCCTGAAGAGGTTGGAGTGTTTAAGGGACCGACAATGTTGATTCCTACCCTCTCAAAAGGACTCCTAGCACTGGGAGGGGCACCAAAGGTGCCACATTCTCAGCTCCACTCTTGCCAGAGATCTGACAAGTGTGACAGCTCCTACAAAATGTATCTACATTAGACCCCAATTTAGGCCAGCAGAAATATAGAGAACGCCTTTCTTTGGTCTTTTTGAAGGTCAAGTGACCAGCCAAATGAATCTCATGGGCTAACTGTAGGAATTGGTGTCTTGTCTCTAGAGACACTACAAGTCTTCTGTAGTTACCTGGGATAGACTCTGTTGGTTCACGGTAGAAGAGGCCATCTTCCCAGTACAACCTATGCTTCCCTGGCTCTTGCCCATCCAGTTGGGAAGCTGCCTGTTGGCGACGACCCTCAAGAGTAGGGAACTCTCTCTGGCCTATGCTGAAGTCTGCCCCAAAGGGGCCACCTTCTGCCAGTAAAGACTGTAGCTCAGGATGGTCTTTAGGATCCAGATCTCCAACAGCGGTCAGGTCTTCCTCCAGCTCTGAATCTTCAGCAGCTGATTCAACCTTTCCTGGTTGTTCCTCACACTCAGCCTCAGCTGGGGGAGTAGTCACAGGTGTGACTTTGGACAGTACTCTCGGGGATGTCCTGGTGGGTAGCAGGAGTGCTTTCTGACTTTTTCCTTGCAAGCTTGGGTTTCTCATTTGTCTCATTCTTCCTTGAAATACAGTTAGTAGTCAAGGTGTTATAGATCCTTCTGTAACATCCTCTGGAGAGCCACCTAGGGTACTCTCCCTGCCCCTCCTTGTCTGCTCCTGTTTCCTTTTGCTGGGAGGCCTGGGGGTGCTTGATACGAATCCAAGATTGTTTAAGTCATTCCCAAACAGGACTCTTCCAGGCACCTCAGTCTATATGCTAACAGGTATCTTGAGAGTCATGTTGTTGCACTGGATGAGAGTTGGTAGTCTAGGACGCATTTGGACAGGGCCTCCAGCAAGGTAAGTGAGGCATTTGGATGCCGTAGGAACCTCCCCAAGCCTTGAAAAAAGATTCATCCACTACAGTAATGCTGGCCCCAGTGTCTACACTGGCAGGGGTCTCCTGACCATTTACAAGTACACTGTTCTTGGAATATTCTTTGGTGTTATCTGGAATTGAATTATAGACATCTAAATTTTGCTGTTCTCACAGACCGAGGGACACTAAAGAAACACTGGCAAAGACTCCAATGGTGTCTTCAACCAGTACTTGAAAGATACCACTTGTCACGTGTACTTCTTCCGCTGGGGAGAAGGCTAAGGAGACAGTGTGGACCCCTAAAGGTTTACCCTTGCATCGGGGATCCCCTTTCACATGGTCAGTAGACCCACAAGCATAATATTTTCCAAATGTTTTGACAAATGGGGGTCTCTGCTGACCTCCCTCTTGTTTGGCATCATAGGTTTCACTAGCCTGATTCGGTTTTCCTGGTGGCTTACACTTCTTATGTTTGGGGCCCTCTTTTGGATTGGAGGTGTTAGAATTCTCTTTGCCATCTTTCTTTTGCTGCTTCCCATCATACTTCTTCTGAGTTGCCCCAGAATCCTTGTGAGTGGCCCTGTTGGCAACCCCCAAGTCAGCAGCCTTTGCTAACTTCTTTGGATCAATTTCTGTAGAGTTAGCCAAGTGCTGTCTCAGCTCAGGAGAGCAGGCATCAAACATAGATTCTAACAAAAATAGATTTCTCATCCCTTCAAAAGTGTTAACTCTGTAACCCTGTACCCAACCATCTACGTTTTTCAAACATTCACAAACCCAGGTAGCCCATGGGGTACCATCATGCTTTTTTAGGGTCCTAAACATCTGAAGGTACTGGAAAGGAGTTTTCCCAAATCTAGCTATCAAAGCTAGCTTCACATTTTCATACTCCAATCAGCATCAGTTGCAACCTGGGGGAGCCTAGACAATAGCCAAGGAATCAACTGATTCCCTGTGAAACCCTGAATCCCATAGTTATATTCAAAATCAGCGACCCAATCTAAAATATCAAGTTTCACCTCATACATACTCACAGCTTCTTTACGCATGCAAGACCTCTTAGGACTGGAAGACATAGAAGACTCTGGGAGAGAACCATTTTCAAGAGACAATTTCTTCATTTCAAGTTCGGGATTCAATTCCATTTCTCTGAGCCTGTGTTCTTGATGTTTACTTTCAGTTTGTATTTGAATTCTTTTGAACTCTAACTCAAGTCTCATCCTTTCAAGAGAGACAAATTCTGGACTCAGTACTGGACCTGGTATGGTCGCTGTGGTTATGGCTTGAAGACTTAAAATAAGTAGAAGTGCAGTGGGGCTCACATCCTGAGACTCATCTGACTCTCCTAACTCATCAATAACATCCGAGCTTGACTCTGAATCATTATCATCATCCTCAACATTATCCACATTTGCTGGGGATCTAGGGGTTAAAGCTCTACCTCCCAGTCTTTGATGATTTAACAATTTCTCAATCAATTCATTTTTCTTGCCCTTAAAAGAGAGAGACCTGACTTTACACATATCTTTCAGTTGATCTACTGTTTTTCTAGTGGTGCTTATCCTTGTGAAGGTTATTTGAACAAAAGTAAGAGCAGCACTCTCAATGCAATAACTATACTTTATCCTCACCGCTCTACACCAGTGTTAGGCAGAATTGCAGGCAGTACCCTCTGGGACCACTACACACAATTAGGACTACATGTGCTAGCCAAACGAACCTTTGGTATAAGTCTGTACCACACAGTTTTTGGTAGCGAGCTGAGTAGCCAAGCTTATCTCAAGAGTGAATGTGAGCAGCACAAGTAGTTAAACAGGGGACTTTCAATCACAGCGGTTCAAGTAAACACTTATATTCAAGGTTTCTCAGTAAAAATGCGTGTTAATTTATTACACAATCATTTAGAAAACATTTCACTAGAAGAGGCACCTTAATATTATAAACCAATACACTTCAATGCAAGATTCTAAGGTTTTGAGACAGTTTGAGCTCCCCTGAAATAGGTAAGTAAAATAGATCATATATATGTTTTTAGACAGGGCAAATAGTTTCAGTTCACCAGAAGAGTTCAATTCAAGTCAATAGGCCAGGCCACAGTCAATGGGATAGTGTTCTGGATAGGAAAGAGCAGTTCTGTTATCAAACGGTAAAGTCTTTGCGAAAGTAGTTTAGGCGAAAAAGAATCATATGTCAGACAACAAGCTGATTAGGCCTGCAAGTTGGGAAAGTTTCACAAACTTTCACCACGAGAGTGTCATTCTCTCAATCGGGTTGGCACAGTATCTTAGTATGAAGAACAAAATGCAGCTGAAGACGTTGGTTCCTGGCAGGTCCTGCAGATCTCACTGTTCCTGAGCCTCAGTCGTGGGGACAAGAGGGAGGACGTCGGGGGACTCCTGCACTGCAGCGAATCGTCAAAAAAGCAAACAAGATGGAGTCACTTCAGTTCCAGTAGCTGTAGAGTAAAGTGCACAAGCTGATATCTATCTCCCTGGTTAATCCTAACCAGCCTTAAGAATGCTATCCAGGTGGTTTACAAGTTGATTGGTCCCACCAACTCAAAGGAAGAAATCGTCCTTGAAAGGGCTTCTCTGTCGAGATGAACTTGGCAATTCGGACCTGCAGCAGGGCTTCACCGGCAAACCAACGGTCCTGGAGTTGTAGCAGCTGTCCTCTTCCAGCTTGTCTTCGGTTCTTTCGTTCCAGTGGTCGACTCTGTTTTCCAGTCCTGGAGACTCGCCTTTTAAACAGTTTTCTCCCTTTCATTACAGCCTAGCTGTCACTCACCCAGCAGGTTGGCTGCCCTTGCAAGACAGTCAGCCAGCCAATCATGCCAGAGTGCATTTGGGTCTCATAGGAGACTAAGCACAGTGAGTTTTTGGCACCTCCCTCACTTCCTGCCCACTCAGACGCGAGAGGCGGTCTTCAGTCCTTCACCAAGGCCACACGAACAAAGGGACCAAACCTGGTTTGGCACACAGAGACAAACACTAGAAGGACCTTTCCGAAAAGAAACAGCAAAAAAGAATACCGGGACCCGTTTAAACAAAGGGGCTTAAGGCGGCATCTTGAAAAACATTGCTCCCATGATTTTTAGCTACCAGTGTGCTCGGTCAGGAAAAATAATGGGAGTTTGTTGTAAAAGCACTGCCACCAGCCTTTACAAAAGGAAAGGGTAGCATCTGACTGCTAGATGAGTATTTAGACACAGGGGATACTATGTAACCCCTCCAGCACTCCATTATAAGATGTTGTGTGGCAGGTCTAGGTATTTGGAAAGACTAGTAAAGTCAATTTCACTTTAGATTCTCTGGGAAACAGTAGTTTATGCCAGAGAAGGTAATTAAACATGTGGGAAGTTTAAAAAGACATCCCTGTGTTACTGCACCCAGGGTGCTGTGTGACACACATGAAAAGATGATACCTATAGAGTTATCTAAAACTCCATAATCAAAGAACGCAAATATAAAACACACAAAAATACATGAAAGAAAAAAAATCTCACTCTCTTTACAGGTAAGAAAATCAAGTCCTCAAAAATCCTGAAAAGTTGCTGGGTTTCTCTAAGGTGAAGGGAATTAGCACATTTATGAGAATTCTCCCTAACAATCCTTTATGCGTGTATATTTAAATATAAAAACAATCAAACATATTTTTCATGAAAATAAACACCAGGTTTCACAAAACAACAAACAACAAATAAATACAATGTATTTTCTCTTATGAATAACCACACAGTATTACTCTCCAGCAAAAACACATTTTTAAAACACACACATTTTCAGATCACCCCAAAAAGCACTTTAGTAAACACAATAAGTGAACATAAAAACATTTTAAATAAAATCACAGTTCTACTGCTCTGTGATCATTGTTTTATTTTGAGTGTAGGAAGTATAGTTAGTGATTCTATATCATGCACCTCACTGAAATACATTGTTTTTCCTAGAAAACAACTTCCAACAACTTCCAACAACTGTTCCCACCTATGTTCTACATACAAAGCACAATCACTTCATTGTTAACAAATACAGTAACATACAAAAACAGTTATAAAGCCCCATTATCAACATATTATCATATAAAACCTTCAACAAAACAGTGACAAACAACAAATAAATGCCAATAATATTTTGCCACAGGTAACAAGAACTGCACCATGAGCACAGTGTGAGTTCTGCAGTCAAAATTAGAAGAGTAGACACAATGGTGGGGTGTTATTCTTCCTAAAACCAAAAGCAGAAAAAGAGGACTATATTGTAAGAAAACAAATAGAATGGGGGACACATATTCATTGCAACCAATCACAAAGAGGTACACATTTACAACATTAACACCAGCCAATTAGAAACACTGAAACACATACACAACCCTGCCAATCATCTCTAGCAGCCGTGGTTCTTCAATGTGGCTACAAACTGAAAACCACACTAGGTTTGGAGTTATTAGAATCGGGACTCTCGGTCCCCTGCGCACCTTCTATTGGTGGTTAAAGTTTAGCCTGCAGCCTGGCACATGGTTTGTCTGGAGACCAACTCTGGGTTTCCCGAGTAATTTGATGCTTGCTGGGGTGACAAACCCTTGTTAGGTGTGGGCGCTGGCTGGATCCGTAGGTCCAATATTAGCAATTCTGCTATTTGTTACTGTCTAGTAAAAGTCCAGTCTTTAAGTTGTAGGCATGGTGTTTTATTGGTGTACACTACCAACAAGGTAAATGTGCAAATTAAGCCAGAGGTGGTGAAAACAAAAAGCCAACACGTGTTTCAAAGGCAGAGGTGAAGTGGCATCTATCAGAACAACCAACGAAAAGACAAAACAGCATTGACGCGCCCACCCACTTGCTTGTTATAGCTGCGGTTATAGAGAGCTTTGCCGGTTCCGCTGATATTAACTGTGGCTAAGACAAGTCCACGAACACTCAACGTGTCATTTTCTGCTATATAGCCACGGCTGCAAAGGGTAGCACTTTTAACCGAGGGTAGCAATGCTGCGCACCAGGTGGGGGCAGGATAGTCACATTTAAACATGCCAGCCAGTTGCTGTGGCTAGGCACGAACCTCAGAAGACCAATCTCTCCCTTTATTGCATAGCCGCAGTTATCTAATATTAAAGCTCTCTTGTAGCCGCAGATATCACACGACCACAAACACTCGATGTGTAATTTGCTATTGTATAACCTCGGTTGCACAGGGTGCCTCATTTAACCACGGGTAGATTATTAGATTTTAGCAAATCTAAAAAATCTGAGTATGGAATATGAATGACAGAAGAGAAAGTAGTGATATAATGAAAGTTAAAATAGTTATGTAAGACACATGATAATAAAGAGACCACGTCAAATGTGCTAAAACACTACACTCAGTGTGCTCCAAAACAGTGCTTTTAAAGACTATCTATCACATAATAATATACAAATACAAGTAAATAACAGCCATCACATATGAATACACAAATACAATGAAATTACATCGCAAAACATTTTCAAACAGGTAGAAACATTAGTACTATCATTTTTTAGCAGTCTTTATTACCCCACAAAAAAAACCTCCAAGAAGACCACTGCAGATAGTTCAAAATATTTCAAGAAAAATGAACACTGTTATAAAAAAAAGGAGGAAATCCTATGCTCCTTTTGCAAAACGACACTAAGACATGGACCTTCAAATGTTCTTTTTCAAAGCTTGGAAAAATCCAGTTTCAGTGGAGCAACACCAACAGTGAATACTTATGCAACATTGTAAGTTCCATCTCTTCCAATTTTACTGCTCCCAACGTTTCAATTAGGAGCATAATCTGTTGCATATACCACCATTGTCTTCTCCTGGGAGATGCCACACTAGCCAATTGAAAAATCACTCTCTCCAAACAAAATGTACATTGCCATCCCTAATTCACTAACACAAAAGAGGTACAATAAAAGTATAAACACTGTTACTATAATCAATGAACATACATATATAAACAGGGTGAGAACAAACAAGGGACATTATACTAAGGAATTACAATATAGTAAATGGGGTAGGTTAAGCGAACGTGGAAAACAATAGAGGAAGGGGTATATTAAGTAAACATGCAGAACAAGAAAGGATGGAGTAGGTTACGTAAACTTGGAGAACATCGGAAACACTTTGAATCTAAGTTGACCTTTCACTGGAGTTACCTGAACAACTTCTTCAGTACCCAGAGCACCCCAAATACTTGGGACCTATGAGCACCTGCCACCATTAAAACAATAAAGACCCAAACAGAAAATAAATGCAACAGATTCTAAAATAAGGATGCACAAGAAAATAAAAAATAAAATAATTACTAAAATGAACTTGCAAAACACCATCAATCATGCTAACTCACAGAAAAGTCAAAACAACTAAGAGTAGTGCAAGGCAGACACTGCATTAAAATTACCACAAATACAATCAAATACACGTCAACCACACAAACATGAATACATAAACGAAATACCTGCATATAAATGACATTGATTGACAAACCTAATTGTGTTGGACCATGATAGTGAAAGTTACCAATACATTAAAAAATACTTGCCACACAATCAGTGGTTAATATAATTAGCACACACAACACTGAAAATAAACCTTTAAATATGTAAATATGTATTACCACGTGCTTACACATCAGCCACACTCTTGCCATGTGCACACTGTGAGTTCTGGAATCAAAAGGATACAATGAAGAAAATGGTGGCTTTTATACTTTCAAAAATGAATACCACAAAATGGGGACTATAAACTAAAAAAATGACTAAAATGGATGACACATTTTCATCACAATCTATCACAGACAGCTACACAAATAAGAACAACCAATCACAAACAATCAAACTCACCGAAATCCTTTTTATCCCTGGTAGCATCTCTCGTAGCCGTGTCTATCACACATCCACAAACACACAACGTGCCATTTGCCAGAATATGGCCATGGCTGCACAGGGTGTCACTTTTACCCTTTTACGAGGTGCATCCTAAATAGTCACAAGTAAAGACCCATTCGATGCTATTGCTAGGCGCGATCCCAATACACCAATCACTCCCCTTTATTATAACCGCGGCCATGAAGATTCTTTCATGTGTGTAATATACATGACAAAAGACACAGTAGTGATAAAATGGTACTTTAAAGGTGTCAATACAATAGATGACTGCACATGGAGTTTAAAGTGGATGATCATAAAGTAGTTTCAGCATTCATCATATACTACAACCAATTATGGATTTCAAATAACAACATAAAGTTCTACATACCCAATTTCTATAGACATGATGGAGTACACCAAACAGATTAAGCAAATGCGGTGTTCCTTCATTACATCAGTGTAATTGGGGGTAGTCCTACCCTCTAGAATTTAAATCTTTGCAACATTTAAATGCAAGTTTGTTCAAACCCTTGTGAAGACACATCTAAATGGGGCATTCAGCATTTTTCCCATTAGCAAGCTACTTGTGAAAGTATTGTGAGATGTATTTATACAGATTTTTATTATTTAGCTGATTATTTAACTTTGTTTTCCTTCTTTTGAAAGTAATTTTGCCCAAAGTAAGATTTGCCCAAAGTAAGATACACAAACAAGATAATTCCAAGGCATTATGAATGAGCATAAACATATAAAAGACAACTGGGAGCATCATGAAAGCAAATTCGATGAACACAGAGTATTGATGAGTTTTGTGAATGGGAGACCTTGATTAGGGATCTCCTCTGCCCGGTTGGAATATGACCTCGTGATTGGTCTATGTCTAAATGTTATGTTAGAGATATTGGTGCAGACATTTATAAATGCCTGGGGGAATGTGGGCATAGGTGCTGCGGACGTTTCGGCTGAGATGATGGGAACCTTCTTCTGGGGCCAAGAGAGCCAGGTCACTCTGTGTAAGGGACAAGTAAAAGAATGAATGAAAAATGTGTATCCTTCATAACATCAAAACAGTACTCCAAATGTGCTAAAATACTACAGTCAGTGTACCCCAAAACAGTCCTTTTAAGGACTACTTAACACATATAAATACACAAATAGAATAAAATAATACCCAAAAACATTTTTTCGGTATAACCGTAGCTAGAGTTCATTGACTTTTTTCATTGATGCGGTTAGAAATTGTTAGTTAAAGGAGGAGGTTCAAATCGGGTTTTATACATATATATTTACAAAATTAAACAAGATATAATAGCATGGCTGAGAATACACAGGTTAAAATACAGTGGATGGGGCATCTAAAATTAGAGTAGAGTGGCGCATTGATCTTTTTAAAAAATGTTCTTTTTTTCTCCATTCTCACAAGTAAGAAAGTCTGAAAACACACAGCCAAAATAGATAAGACTGCCAAATACCGACCAAGTCACTGACCATGCCCTGTGGCTATGGCCAGTGATTTTTCACCCCAACATCACTATACCTTTAAAAATAACTTTTACAAAGAAATAAAACAGAAACACCCCAAAATCTATAGCAGCAGGCACAGAACTACTCAAAGCCGCGGCTATCTGTAGTCTTGTATGACATCAAATATAGCTGTGAATATCAGAAAAATGGCTGAGAAAAATGCTTTTGTTGTGTCCGTAGTCCTTCACCAAGTGCCCCCTCATCGGTGCCAGCTCCCCCCACTCCAAGGATGTCCTCCTCACCTCCCCTGCCCTCTCCCTTTCCCCTCACAGCACACGCTGTTTCTGTGACACAGTTTGCTTTGAGATGTCAGCTATTCGGGGCTATAACCGCGGCAACAGAAAGCTTTGTATTGCAAACTCAGTCCCTGGACTTCCTAAAACTCCCACATTTCACTTGGTTCCCCCAACATCCTCCCCACAGCTAGAGTAAAGTAATTTGCAATTATTATAACATGCAAAAGGTTTTTTAACTACTTTTCATTTCCTGTTATCCTCAACTATAGCAACGGTTATCTTTCACATTGAAAGAAAAACAAGATGGCAGCTGTTTCATTTCTAAAAACACCCAGTTTTGGGTAAATCCCTGAGCAATAGCTATCTATTTTTGAGGAGGGGGCATCCCCTTATCCATCAAATACTTAAATAATTACTGCACGGCCCCAAACCAAGCATGGATCACAAATCAATGCTCCGTGCCCAAGTTGTTTCAGACATGGTCCAAATCCATCAAGCAGTTTGGGCTGTGCGCTTTGGCAAAGATTGGCAAAGATTGGCCTTGTTTGTCTAAGGGAAAATCAATGGGAAGTAGGCTGCACTTTTCTCTTCTCAATAACTTTTTTATTTGTTGACAAATCTTTACAAAACCTTGCAGTGTCGGGGGCCCGTAAGTATTTTATCTCTTATGAAATTTCAGTTAAACCTGTTACTCGAATAAAAGGTTATTAATGATAATAATTTAGCATTTATATAGCACTAGGAAACCTCAGGTATCTGAGTGCTGCTTATTATTACCCTCAGTGTGTGGTGCTCATTTATCGTCCTCGGAAGAATGAAAGGCTGAGTTTGGCCTTGATGGGATTTGAACCTGGTTTGCATGCTCTGCATGGATATCAAAAGAAGCGCTCTACTCTGTGCTATTGGAGCAGCTAGATTGAAAAGAATATAGAATATTGAGGGGTTTCTATGGGAGTCTGACTCACCTAACCTATACTTAAGGTGAGTCAGTGAAACATAGGAACCCATCAAAATTCTATTGTTAATAACTTTTGATTCGAGCATCGGATTTGGTCAAAATGTCAGAAGTGATAAAAAGTCTGCTGGCACTCCCAGACTGCAAAGTTTCATAAAGATATGTTAAAAAATGAAAAAGTTATTAAGCGTCTCCCCCAAACAAAAATTGCCAAAATTGCGGCCTACTTCCCATTCATGTTCCCATAGACAAAAACGATCAATTTTTGCCAAAGCACACAGCCCAAACCGCTGGACGAATTTGGACGTGGTCCAAAACAACTTCAGCACAAAGCGTTGACTTGCACCCCAATGCGCATTTGGGGTTATTCCGTGCTGTGCCCCCTTCTCCAGAAATTATAGTTATATCTTCCATGGTGCATTGCAGGATCATGGTTTTCAGAAATGAAACGACAGCCATCTTGTTTTTCTGTCGATGCGAGAGATATTCGAGGCTATAGCTAAGGGTTATGGGGAAATGAAACACAGTAAAAAGCTATTTGCAGGTCAGAAAACATACAAATACATCAGGGTAGTGGTGGGGGATGGCAAAAAAGCACTTAGTGAAATGTGGGAATTGGAGCGGGTCCAGGGACCAAGTTTGCAACACAAAGCTTTCTGTAGCCTGGGCTTTAGCCGAGAATAGTCATCTCAGAGCAAACTGTCATCGAAGCAGCTTGTGCTCTTGGGTGAAAGGGAGAGGGGACCTTCCGGGGAGTGGGGAGAGCTGGCAGAGATGAGGGGGGCACTTGGTGATGGCCTGTGGGGACAGGGAAGCATTTTAGTTTTCTGCTGTTTTGCCTGGGGTGAAAAATCAGGTCTCCCATTCATTCAGTAACCAGACACTGCTTAGCTTCAATGTGAGGAAGGGGCCAGCCTCCTCAGGCCATGTTGTTTGACACATGTGCCAAACTTACAAGACCACTTTGAGGAATGGGCTGGCCCTTTTTCTTGCTTTGAAGCTAAGCTGAGTCAGTCCTGGATGGGTGACAGCATGGGCACCTGAATTATTTACTTTTTTTTAACCGTGCTACTGTCAGTCATTGAAGGTTTTATCACTCAGAGACAATTTTTTGCCTTTTGCTGAATTGCATTCTGGTATTTGTAGTCTCCCAGTCAATAAGAAAAAAAAGAAAACAGGTATTTTTACATCAACATCGGGTGTCCCATCCCTGCAGTAACTGGGACGGATCCTGTTTCAAAGGGAGGAACAGGTCATCCCATAAAGGCCATGTCACCTAATATATGGGGGCCCCCTTAGAAGAACACTTAGAGAAACATGGCCTAAAGGGGCTGGATCCTTCCTCAATTTGAAACTAAGCAGGGTCGGACCCAGTTATTGCATGGATGGCAGGCAGTCCACGATCCTGAATGCCATCTGTTTTCTTAGTTTTATATATCTCATAAAACACAGCATCCATATTTTTATAAAACAGCAAAAATGAAATTTTAAAAAATTCACATTGATGAGGAACACTGCTATGAAAGAACCCTGGCCTTAGGGAGTTTTAGGCACAGGACTTAACTGTTATTCTACAATGATGTTATTGTTTGGATTTTCACACATTTCATACCTAGCCTTTAATCATTGAGCATATTAAATTATAGGCTAAGTATGAAATGTATGCATCATGAAGCAGCAATCCATTGCGGCTTAGTGGTTAAATGCTGGGCCTTGAGCTGTGGCAGACCAGTGTTCAAGGCTGTGTTTTTTTAAGTAATTTAATTTAATTAAAAGGAAAGCAACGCAAGTGGGAGGTGGCGAGGTTTGTTGCAGTGCAGTGATGTGATCGTATTTAGAATGAGGGCATTTAGACGTGGCTGCAAAGTCAACCACGTCCAAACATCCCTTGCGCCAAAATAACCGTGCCGGAATCGCTTTTGTGCTGAAAAGGACACGCCGAAATGGGCACTATGTTTGAATGCCTGTTCCAACTCATCCCACACCAAAATGGTGGTGAACCGCTTGGAGAACACTGCTTAACCAAAGTGTGTGTTCCATGGTAAATCATTTCATATCACTGCGCACCTTATATACTTTGCCAGCATATTTATTGAAAGATTTCCTCTCTCAGGTTATTTTTCTGGTGTTCATTAATTTTTTTAAATGTCCAATGCTATTTTGTCTTGCACACTTTCTTCTAAGGAGAAGGTCAATTGAACTACATTTGTATATTTCACTTTAAAATATGTGGCCAGTTACTGTGCATATATTCACGGGTGCCAGATTTTGATTGTTGCTATGGGGGCAAAAGTAACTGGGAATATGATGTTCTAGCAGCCAATAATGTTTTACCCTTTTCTGTGCTGCTTGAATGCAGGTTGTTGGGGTCGTCCAATGTATCACAACAGTCAGAGACTGGCAATAAAACAAGGGGCTTGTAGCACGCTGCTTAAATAAAATGTGTGATCCTCTGCAAATAATTTTATCACACAGGGCATTAACTAAAAAATAGTTTTCAAAGCCTGCAATGTTTATACATAATAAAAAATATATATATTTGTACAGCTACAGTGACATTGAGGGTGAAAAATCACTGGTGACTCAGGTCTCCCATCCATGCAGTAACCAGGACTAACCCTGCTTAGCTGCACAATGAGGAAAGTGCCAGCTCCCTCAGGCCATGATGCTAATAAAGGAAACAGCATTAAAAGACCACTTAGAGCAACATGGCCTGAGGTGGCTGGCCCCTTCCTCACTTTGAAGCTAAGCAGCACTGTGCATATATTCATGGGTGCAAGCTTTTGATTTTCGCTATGGGTGCAGAAAGTACCTGGGCATATGTTCTTGTTGCAAGCGGTCATTTTCTGCCAGTTTCCGTGCTGCTTAAATGTGGTTAGTTGGGATTGTGCAATGTATCACAAAAGTCACCAAGAGACTGGCCATAAAGTCACCAAGAGACTGGCCATAAAACAAGGTGCTTAGAGCATGGGACAGGACATTTTGGCATGGCCAGTTAGCTGTATGCCATAATGGTGTGACCTCTTCACAGCAGTTTATATTTGGGCGCACCCAGTTAGATGCAGCCAGTTTGGGCAGGGAACTCTCGGTGCAAGGATGTTTTGGCGTGAGAGGTCGCAATTGGCATGGCCTGAACCTGCAGGTACTTTGCATTTTGAACCTCTCGGTGCAAGGATGTTTTGGCTCGAGAAGTCCCAATTGGCATAAACCTGCAGGAACTTTGCATTTTGTAATATGGATTTAATGTGAAAAAGTTTTATTTACTGCAACATAATAAAACAGGATGGGACATGTATTACACCGTTTTGTTGCAGAATTGAGAACATATTAAACAGGAAACACATATATTTAAAGCAACATTATAAACTGCAAGCAACTATCCCTCACAAAGTACTTTACACTATGCACACACACACACATGCACACATAAAAGGCACACACGTTGCATGTACACCCTCTCAGATGACATACACACCCTCACACAATACATTACCCCTGACACTGCACATATATTCAAAAAGAGGACTGCACCATCTCTGGGCAACATTATAAAACAGAAAAAAAGAAATAAACAAAATCACATTCATGCTAGACGCTGCTATCAGAGAACCCTGTCCTTAAGGTGTTCACGACACAGCACGTAACCATTATGCTACCACAATGTTATTGTTTGAATTTTCATAAGTTTCATACCTAACCTTTTATAATTGAACATATTAAATTATAGGCTAAGTATGAAATGTATGCCTCATGAAGCACTAAGCCATTGTGGTCTAGTGGTTAATTGCTGGACTATGGCATATCAGGGTTCGAAGCTGTATGTTTTTTAAATGTAGTTTAATTAAAAGAAAAGCAACACAAGTGGGAGGTGGCAAGGTGTCTTGATATTGGGAAAATCTTCCTCGGGACCAGCCCTAGAGAGCAAAAATTACCCAATTCAGCCCAAAATACAGTTTCTATTGTGCCGAGCAGTGAACTCATGTTAGTGACAAATGACACCTTCAAAAAGTTTTAGCATTTATTCTAAACAGTGAATTTCAGCAACATCTTGGGATTCAAGTTAGAGAAGATTACAAAACACAAAACGTAGAGAAATGCAAAATATAGAGAAACATAGAACTTAGAGAAACATAGAGTCTTACACCCCTTCAATCAGCACTGGGAGACCCTGGCCCTCATAAACTAGCTTAGCCAGCCCCGCTCAGAGGACAGCGCTGCAGGGTGCCGACAGAGCAGCAGGTGCCGGACACTCGATTTTGCTCGAACCAAGTCCACAGATCGATCTCCCACCTGAGTCATGTGTGCATGCATTTTTATAATCTCGTGCTGTCAGTCCATGACGCACAGTTCTAGAACCTTCCCTGTGCAAAATATAGGCTTGCTCATGGAAAAACCCAACTCTGTGAATTTCCACTTTGCTCCTTTTCTGTGCCCCTCCCTGCTTGGAGCCCATCTGCGCGAAAACTCAGGAATGTCTTATCAGTGCCTTCCCAGAGAAAAGAGGATTTGTTTACGAAACCATGCAGGGCTACAGTTAGAAAGGCAGAATATTCTAAGAGAAGTCGAGATGAATTAACCCTATGTGAACAAGCTCTAAAAGGCATGCACTCATAGCTTAATGTTCATAGCGCTTAAGATTGGCTATCTACGCGCTATATAGGTGCCATAATGTTCCAAACACTCCAATAATGTCTATTAGCTACAGAACTGGGGCCTTCGCCCTGCCTGTCTATCTACAATGCATAATGTGACCTACCACTCCTACTAGGCCTGCATATTGCTTGTAGCTCACTACTGCGTAACAGAGGTGCTACAACAGACTACTGTCAGCATTTTTGGCACATACTTTGAATAAACTATTGGCTTTCAGCGACTAATGCTGTCACCTAAAGCCCTGATTGGCAAATTTGCAATTTTGTGTATCACTACACTCCACCCCTATTCAAAGTGTGTGCGACAATGCTGGCTAATACCCATCAACATAGTATGTAGTGCAGTGATAAAGACCTTGGGGCTTTGCAAAAGGGTTAAGCAAACTATCTTCTAGCGGTTAGTCAGCGTGGCATGCAAGGTTAGTAAAAAACACTACCTAAACAAAAATGTACACAAAGTGAACAGTGACATATACCCCTGCCAAAACCTGGCCTACACAAAAATACCTACACAAAGTGAACATGGACATTTACTCTAGCCAAAACCTGGCCTACACAAAAATACCTAAATAATTATTGTATAACTGATTGTCAGGTAAAAAGCAGCATGCAGTTAGAATGTCATGGCAATCCGGTGTAGTCTAATCTACAATGCACTATTGCATTTATGTATGGTTACCAATTCTAAACCTGGCAGCCTTTCACTCTAAGGGCCTACCCTCCCCCTGATCCCAGGGCATTCAAACGTGACTATGGGCTGTGTGATTAGACACTTCCCCCATGTATGTGGAACCCAACCAAAAAACATCTAATTTCATGAGCAAGGTGAACCCATGGGCACCAGGTTATCTTAAATAAAAACAATTCTACTAATTTGCATTAAAGCATGGCATGTGTTATTCATGCAATCAAAAGCAAGCGGTTTGATCCATATGTTTGCTGGTAACTGTAGCTCTGTGTGCCAGTGGGTTGAGGATGGTCGCCCCCACTCGGAGCGAAAAGCCAACACCTGCTGATTTAACAATGTTTGCCATAAAATGCATCGTGTGTATGTAGCAGTCTTGTTGACCTGCCCTATGGCAGAAAAAATGTCTTCATACCTAAAATTCTGCCATCTCCAGTGGTTGCCAATACTTGTAGCAGCGTTGGGCTTATCAATGGACCCCACTAGGCCAGAAATTTTGTAGCAGAGCTGGCATCAGAACCCATAGTGGCTAGCTTATTGTGCACAGTTTCTATGTCAAAATCATTTAAAGCTCCTGTTAACCCCCGCTGCTCCCGCAATTAATGAATCTAGCTCCCTAGCTACGCGCACTCTGGTGATGGGCCATAGAAATTGACTCCATTTGTAGCAGCTTGGTAGTACTAAGGAAACATTGCCTCGTGATAAATCTATGTCTAAGTGTATAACTGTAATAATAGAGGTGTGCGTTACCAGCCTACAATTTAAATGTTGCCTTACTACTGGAAAATCTAACATGTTCACAGTTTCTACCTTGTGTGACTTGGAGAATACCCTTCTCCAAGTGGGATGCCTACCATATACAATATTGGTTTTAGCTACAAACACCATACTACCATCCGGCAGTGGCTGTTTCATCGTACCATTGTGTGAAATGCATTTAGTCAAATTATAGTCCATAAAATCTTGGCGAGAACACTCGCTGCAGTTCTTGGTCAGAAAAAACATAAAACAAACAAATTGTTGGATCCATTCACTGAAACATTTGGGCCTAGGATTTCATAAGCACCAGTCATATGAGTCAGTGACAAAAGATGCCTGACAATGTGCCAGGCCAGTACGCTAGCAATTCCATGTGGATACTCATTTGTAGCGCTTTTCCAAGGAATTATACTAAATGTCTACAATCAAAAGGTGACTTTTTGCATTAGTGTGATGGAGACATCCGTCCCCACAAAAACATGAAACTGGTTGGTTTAACACAAACCGTGTCACACACTGTGTCATAAAATCAAATATCAAGTCAGTCATGGTTTCATTTACCCGCCTTACGGCTGGCTGTAAAAGTATCCAGTGTTTCAAAGGTTACCATCTCAAATTAGAGCTCACACACTTGGCAGCATTACTTCAAATTAAGAACCTTAACCTACGCACAGCTAACTTTGGTGTGCGCACTAATTTTATCTCAAAATATATTACGCTCCTGCTTGCATAATCCTGCTGCCCCAACAATTCATAAATCATTTTCCTGCCTACGTGCAACGTAGAAGTTTTAGAAAAGGCAAAATATCTCTGGTTAAAGCAATTCAGTTGGAAGAGTAAAACATTTCGTTTTTTCAGATTCATCTAAAAAAATCCATTTAAAAACCATTTTTCAATGTGTTAGCATTCAAGTGCTGTGTCACACAGCTGTTTGTGGTGCATGATGTCACAGTCCACAACCCATTGTGGTTGCTTTGTCCACAGTCCTTTAAACAAGAAAGGCAAAACATATCAACCAGGGTATTTCCAGCAACTGCATCATTTGAATGTAGCATCAAATGTTTGATAACTAGCCAAGTCTGCACCGTGCCAGTTCAGCAAAAGTTATTACTCTGTTGGACACCTCTCGCAGGTTGCAGAACAAATGTCCTCGTACGTCATGCATGTTAGCAGCATTGAGTGCGATGCAGGACAGGTTCAAAGTTCACATATCATCTCGCAGTGACTCGCTTTCTCTGAGAATGCGTCTGCTTGACTGATTAGTGTCACCCGCAAATTGCACACATCTACCCCAATCATGGCACGCAACTGTCTTGGTTTTTTGCCTAGGCAAAATACAAACAGAAATGTTAGGATTTCATCAAAAGTACAATGTCATCGTTATTCACGTTAGGATGTCATCAAAACTACAATATCAGCGTTATCCACCCCTTCCCTTAACACCACCCCACCTTCAGAAGTCTCATCAGGTAACTACACACTTTATCATTGCTACTGCAATTATTTGTCACCCTTCTGCATGTTACTGGGGGCTTATTTACACTCAACCATACGGGGTGTAATTGCCTATTCACAAACTCATTTGTGCAATGCGATCATAGTTGGTCAATGGTACTTCAGACTGATCTGTGATTTTACAAAAGCCATATAATAAGTACCCAGGTCGCACTTCTCAATGGATCAATGCTTTTCTTTGTCACCAGAGCGATCACGAATGCCAGGTGCCAACTTGCTTCCAGTGTCTCATGATCTTGATTTAGGTTGCCCTGCTGGCATCACTCTATTTTTCAAAGATAAAGTCCTTCAGTCCAATACCGCCTGCAGTTGCACAAGCAGCTTTGTTTATTTTTCTCCATACAGCTAGTGTCTTTCAAGCCTCTGGTTTTCCACTTGTCATTTTCCCAAAGGGTGTCTGCTGATTTCTTGGGCCACCCCTTTGAGAGCGTGATAGTCTGAATCAGTTCCTTTATTTGCTTCAACAAATCATTCATTCTTGCACTAAGCCGTGAGGCTTCTGGATCATGGCTAATGTGCAGTGTTCATGTTATACTCCAAAGCCCCGCTCTGCATGTTTTCTCTTGCAAAACGGCTACCTTTATCAGTTTGCTTCCATCTGGAACACCATAATGTCTTTGTCAGTTACTCGAGCCCTGGCAACGTAGCTTGCATTTTTGCCAGCTGTGTATTTTCACTTCTCAAAGCGCCTAGAGGTTTCTTCTCCAGTGCACAGCGCTTTACTTCAGTTCACATCACATGGAGTACTGGGATGCATCTTGCACGGCAATGTCTCTTCACTTCACATCACATGGGGCATGGGGATGCAGCTTGCACGGCAATGTCTCTTGAAATGGGCAGCTGTCTTTTCTTAGCTCATTCACAGATGCACAGGTTCCCCAAATGTTCAGATGTGATGCGCCCATAATGCATGCAGCATTTATTTTCCTTCCAGTGTTGATACTGGGCAAATTCTTTACTTCTGATCAGCTCTGTTATTGCATGCCAGTGTCATAAAGCATGCGTACATTAGCATGTGTAAGGTAGATTGCGCTCTTTTTCATCTTCTCACTCACAGCAATTATTGCCTTCAGTTCTGTTTCAGCATTCTGTCTTTGCACCCCCCTCCTCAGTCTTTGCTCAAACTGACGGTGTCTCTCACAGGGGATGGAATGCAGGAACGTCATTGTTTATCTTTCCTGTGCACGTGGCAGCGCCATACGCACGCAGCAAGCTTATCTCTTTGCCTATAACTCTTAAACTGGGGAGGCTTCAATGGAAGGCACTCGTTTCAGACAGTTCATTCAGATTAACTGTTTCCTGCACTGCTTCAGCAACTCAGAAAAGCTCCTATATCTGCCAGCTTCTATAAACACCATTTTACTGAACAGGAGCGCAGCATTCTGCTTTCCTGCCTTCCTCCAACAGTTTTTTTTTTCTTTTTTTTTTCTTTCCCGCACCTCGCCCAAGGCAGTGCAAGTTATCTTCAAGGCACAAGCTCTGCACAGCAAGACTCTTATTTTCAAAAGTGGCACATTCTCTTGTCATCAGATTCTACTCCATGTAATTTTGCAAAATGTCAAAGTGTCTTTTAGCCTGTTTTAAACTGATCAATGTCCCATGTAAAGGCATACATTTTTTTTTCCTCGTGACCTTGTAATTTGGCTTCACAAACTCAATCCAATGCAATGTGCGATCTTTCAAAAGAACCCGCAACCCACTAAATCTTTGTGCTGTCTTATCATACACAGATTTTTCATTCTGTTGTACCATTGCCAAATTAAAACCAATTATTTCAGTGCATTTAAAACATGTCATGTGTAGTGCAGCTCACTGCTCGTTTTCCTGCAAGTGCAACCCACACTCTAGATGGCTTGTGGGCTGTTAATGTGTCAACAACATTTTTCACCATGTACCGCAGTCAACAGGTCACTATTTCCAAAACATACATCACTTATAACGCAACAGTACTTTGATCCATGGCATAGAGTGGGAACAGTCAAAAATACTCCAGAGGCAATTTAGAAAATATAAATTGCCTTTTCCCCCAAACCATTGCAAACTGATTCTGCAATTCCAAATCAATACACAAAAATCGAAAATTCAAATACCATTCACTCACTTTCTCTTTTAAGTGAGTCTCTCACCCATTGTACGCATGGCACAGCTAAAATGCAATGTAGCCATTTTAGTGTGTTTCCTTAAACAGAATGCACCACCAGCACATGGAATTAACATTTGCCAAAAACCAAACCCTTTAGGCTCTCAAACAGATGTTACTCTTTCTCCTAAACACGGCTCATTCCCCACGTTATCTTCAGGAATGTCAACACTTCAAAAGCATACATTTAAAAAGCGAACCTTCGCCTCCTTACATTACAGCCCCCCACTCGCTAGCACACTGGGGCTGAATCACAATAGTTAGATCTATTCACAATTTGCATGTCAAATCCTCGCAACTATTTTCCTGCCCTCATGACAGAATAGAGATGAGAACTCTGTCTCACTTTGCATTTCAAATTGCAACTTTAACTTGGGGAAACCGCATGATAAAATTCTTTCCTAATTGAACATAAATCTTTCTTGACCAGTCAACGGAGCGCTTTAAACATAGCCATTTCCCGCTTGTTTATCGCCTTGTGCTCCCTGGCTCCGTTCCCAAGCAATAAGTCAGCCACGACTGATTTACTGAAGGGGAAAGTCTTAACCACACAAGCTATCGGCCGCAGCAAGCTGACACAAACGTTGCTGTCTTTTGTGTCTCAGAGCTGCAGTGAGACCACCAAGGAAATGCGACAGCCTGCTCATCACTCTGCACTGTGTTCTCTCACACAATTTGTCATTTCACAGCAAGGCACTGCTCTGCACAAATCCCCAAGCTGCCACCAAATGTCTTGATATTGGGAAAATCTTCCTTGGGACCAGCCCTGGAGAGCAAAAATTACCCAATTCAGCCCAAAATACAGGTTCTATTGTGGCGAGCAGTGAACTCATGCTAGTGACAAATGACAACTTCAAAAAGTTTGAGCATTTATTCTAAACAGTGAATTTCAGCAACATCTTGGGATTCATGTTAGAGAAGATTACAAAACACAAAACTTAGAGAAATGCAAAATATAGAGAAACATAGAATTTAGAGAAACATAGAGAAACACAGTCTTACACCCCTTCAATCAGCACTGGCAGACCCTGGCCCTCATAAGCTAGCTATAGCCTGCCCCGCTCAGAGGACAGCGCTGCAGGGTGCCGACAGAGCAGCAGGTTCCGGACACTCGATTTTGCTCGAACCAAGTTCACAGATCGATCTCCCACCTGAGTCATGTGGGCATGCATTTTTATAATCTCGTGCTGTCAGTCCATGACACACAGTTCTAGAACCTTCCCTGTGCAAAATATAGGCTTGCTCAAGGAAAAACCCAACTCTGTGAATTTCCACTGTGCTCCTTTTCTGTGCCCCTCCCTGCTTGGAGCCCATCTGCGCGAAAACTCAGGAATGTCTTATCAGTGCCTTCCCAGAGAAAAGAGGATTTGTTTACGAAACCATGCAGGGCTACAGTTAGAAAGGCAGAATATTCTAAGAGAAGTCGAGATGAATTAACCCTATGTGAGCAAGCTCTAAACGGCATGCACTCATAGCTTAGTGTTCATAGCGCTTAAGATTGGCTATCTAAGCGCTATATAGGTGCCATAATGTTCCAAACACTCCAATAATGTCTATTAGCTACAGAACTGGGGCCTTCGCCCTGCCTGTTTATCAACAATGCATAATGTGACCTACCACTCCTACTAGGCCTGCATATTGCTTGTAGCTCACTACTGCGTAACGGAGGTGCTACAACAGACTACTGTCAGCATTTCTGGCACATACTTTGAATAAACTATTGGCCTTCAGCGGCTAATGCTGTCATCTAAAGCCCTGATTGGCAAATTTGCAATTTTGTGTATTACTACACAAGGTTTGTTGTAGCACAGTCCTGTGATCTTATTTAGCATGAGGGCATTTAGACGTGGCTGCAATGTCAGCCATGTCCAAACATCCCTTGCAGCAAAATAAAAGCGCCGGAATGGCTTTTGCGCTCTAAAGGGCGGTGCCAAAATGGGCACTGCAGCGGAATGGGCATGCCAAATTTGCCCACGCCAAAATTATAGCGCCGTAAAGGGGTGTACCGCTTGGAGAACGCTGCTTAACCAAAGTGTGTGCTCCATGGAAAATAATTTCATCTCACTGCGCATAGCCTAAATCATTGTGAGTTCTCAAAGCCTGCAATCGGAAGGCCATAGCTAGTGGTCTGGTAGCATTTTAAAATGGACAGTGGACACGGCCAAAGGCCATGCCCACTGACCATGGCCGAAGACCATGCTACTGCTCTGGATGCATTCTAAAATCTTTGGAATAACAAAAACCTTGAAATTCACGTAACAAACTTCACTTGCAGGGACGTTAAGGTGAGAAATACTTTGTAACAAAACCTTTGAACTTCAAGGAAAAAACTTTAGTTGCAGGGATATTAAGGTGAGCAATGATGACATCACAGATCACATAACTGATGACATCTCTAATTACATGTTGTATGAGAACACTGATGACATTACAAATCACATCACTGATTCCAGTTTTTTCCTTGAATATTGCATGGCCCGTGACAGTGGGCGTGTAGTTATTGTTAAGTTGCCAAACGCATAGGAAGAGCACTTTTTGGGCAGCTTATAACTTCGGACCCCCTGGACGAATCCTCACCAAACTTTACAAAAAAAAGTATATGGTCCGCTCTGAACTTTGCAACATTTGGTGAAGTTTCATCAAGGGAGGGGGGGCAAAGTTATAGTGGGGTCCCAAAATGTATTTTTTTTCGATAGACTGAATGGAGAATAAGTTTGCTCACGCCTACAGCCCAACGCGTTGTACGGATTTTCACCAAATGTGTGGAAGGAATGGCAGCTTGGTCCCAAAAGCGTGCTTTTGTAAATTTGGTGGAAATCCTTCCAGTATTTTTTTTTAAAACAACCAAAAAGTAGGTCCAAAAAAATCAGTGTTAGCTCGGTCCGGTCTGCGGACTCACTTCCCTGTTCGGTCTGTGGACAGGACTCCGATTGGCTTAGAAGGCAACATGTTGTCTGCGGACATCGGACACGCCCACTGATTGGATGGTGGAAAGCGTGAAGTGCGTCAGATTTTTAGAAATGCCGGCCATCTTGGATTCGCAGACAGCGGAATGTGTCTGCGGACATCGCAGTAAAAACATATTAAAAAACACAACATTGCACTTGTCAAACTTATCAAATAATCTCTGGGGAGGTGAGGGGTGATAAGGATGGGCTATGGCCACAAGAAGCAGTATGGATGTTCGCATACAGTCCTGTGAAATTCGCGGACACCTCTGCTTTACAGGGTTGGTGAAAAGCAGTTCTTGGATGGCTTACAACTTTGGCGCCACTTAATGAAACTGCATGACATCTTGCAATTATATTCCTGACCTGATTCCGAATGAGTTTGCAAAGTTTGGCGGGATTCTCTCATCACCGTGAAAAATTAGAGGGGTGTCCCAAAATATTGTAAAGGTTTTTAAATGTGGTGCCATTTGACAAATCTACACAAAGGTTTGCAAAAAGATTATAGATCTAGATATAAATGTTTTCGTAACGTCTGAATGGATTGTGTCAAGTGGGGGCTAGGTTGGATGACTATTGTATGTGCATACATTTGACACTTTTGAAAAAATAAACATGGGTGGGTCTCCAGCAAACTTGTGTAAGGAGCATTGGCAAGGACCTGAAAGCAGGGTTTTGCAAATGTGCCCTTGTTTTATTTTTTGCATGGGGTTAAAGTTGCCATGTCCACCTCGGACTGGCTTGTGTTACAGTTATTCGAAATTGGGATATGTTTGTAAGGGAAAAAAATGTGCTTGTGGCAATATGGTCATAGGGCTCTCTTTTCAACTTCTTCAGGCTGCCATGGACAGCAAAGAGGGGCCCTGTATGAAACCCTGCCCTCCCTTTCCATAGTGGCCATCTTGGAACAGGATTTTCCTTCCTACACCGGGATGCTGAAGGCATCCAGGTGTAGGAAGAAAAATCATGTTTTTAGCAACTCGGGTTCCCGCTTTGGGAACCTAGGTGCTAATGGCCTTCATCCCCCATTACAGGGGCTGGAATGGGAGGATAATGGTCTGGAGAATGTGTTATCCATGCTCACTTTGCTTGGGCTAATAGCTTGGGCTGCCGGGACGGTATTCACAGTTCCAGTCCCTGGAACGGGGGATGACTGCCACAATATTTCCATTAGCATAAAACAAAATGCAAATGGAAATGTTGGAAAATCTTATTGAGTCTATATACTTTACTGAGAAATATAAAGTAGATGGAGTCTATAAGTTTCTTTTTGTTCTATTTTTTAACTGTGAAGAGTGGTTCCTAAAGGAACATTTCTTTTGTTGTTTTTGGATGTATTTTTTTTTTTTTGGCAGGAAAGTTTAGATGTGATCTCATCAATCATATTTGTGATGTCATCTTTGATGTCATGGGTGTTATTCTTAGCAGTGCACGGTGGTGGCGCGAGTTATGGTTGCTTAGCTGACCATAACTGGCGAATTTCAGGGGGGTTTTCGGTTTTACTTATATAACCATAACGTCCCTTTAACAAACTTTTTTCACTATATATATATATATATATATATATACACCCTTATATAAAATTTATAAAATTCCCCCCCTTACAGGAATCTCAGACATGGGTGTGTTTGCCAGTCTCTAAATATCACTGTGATAGTAGTGCCATTCAGTGGTTGACTTCTTAACTAAGCTCTCGTCTTGCAAATGTCTCCCATTGTCTGAGTGCCTGTAGTCTTGTCCAATTGGCAACTAGTCTCTTCACTCTCTCGCCTGCTTGTACCCTGCCCTATGTCCTTCCGCAGTGTTCTCCTACCTGTCCCTCTCCCCTCCTCTCTCATCCTCTCCCTACCTACTCTATGGTGCTTTCTGTCCCTCCCATCCTTTCTAACTGCTTCTCTATTGACTTTCCTGCTCTCCTCAAGCATTCTGGTAGGAAAAAGTTTAAAAAGGATATCCTGGTCTCCAACCCAGGCCTCCCTATCGCTGACACCTATACCAGTGCCGCCTCTAGGCAAACCTTCACCAACATCCTCTTTGTCGTTCCCTCGCCAGCCCTATGGACTCTTCATGTGATCTCTGTGCTTTCTCCTTTCTCTTCTTCTCCCATTAATGGTGGCACCAGGTCAGAGGCCCTCCTGGCATCCTTCCACTCCTCGAAGGTCATCATTAATGACTACTTGAATGTTACAGTCTTGGTCCAAGGTCCCCAGGCCAATCTTCTCCTCTTGGATAGACGCTTCCTGCGCCTCATCAATTTCCTTCCTTTCCCTGCTTTCCCCTGTCTTCCTTCCACTGCTTCCTCGCCTTCCCCTGCTGTCTCATCCTTGGCTGCCTTGCCCTCTCTTCCTTCCTCTTCTACATCTCCTCTGACTTGTACCTCTCCCCGGAAGTCTTTCAAGGATGGCAGCCTTCTCCATATTGCCACTATTAACACCCGCTCAGCTGTCAAAAACTCCTCTGACATCTGCCACCTCCTGGAGGAACTTGACCTCAATGTCCTCAGACATGGTTCACAACCAGCTCTGTCACAAGCTTTGACACTCTCCTCCAGACAGCTACAAGATCCTCTCTCTGCTCAGGTCCAACCGCTCCAGAGGAGGAGTAGCCCTGATTTTCCCCGAGTGGATTCCTGCCTCTGTCACTGCTACGCAGGCCTACTCCTCTTTTGAATGCCTCGTCTGCAGGCTCTCTCTCTCCTAGCCATTCCCTTACTGTGGCTACTATCTATCAGCCACCTGGTCAGATCTCCTCCTTCCTCTCTGAATGGGCAGATCTTTCCTCTTCCCTCCTGGTCTCAACCACTCAACTCCTCCTTCTTTGAGACTTTAACATCCACCTGGATGCTTCCTGTCTTTCCTCTGGACTCTTTTGCGACCTCTATGACCCTCCCTCACTCTCTATTCTTCCCTCCGGCCTGACCCACTCTGCAGGGCACACTCTGGATGTTCAGATCTCCTCAGGCCTTCCCCTCTCTATCCCTCTTACCACTCTCTCCTGGAGTGATCACTTTCTCCTCTCCTCCCAGCTCACACTCTTCCCCCCAGGCTAAGCCAATTACAGCACTGCCACCCACCTTCTCAGTTAACCGACCCATGAAGCTTGTGTCAGTTGAGGCTTTCGCCGCCACTTTCTCACCCCCCCTCTCCCTTTGGCTGACTCACACCCTGACACAGCCCTTTCCATGCTCCACTCTGCTATATCTGAAACTCTCGATGTTCTTGCCCCTATCATGAGGACCCGCTTGAAGCCCAAAGCCAAATGCAATTCCTGGTCTGACTCAAACCTTGTCAACCTGAAACGCAAATGCAGGGTTGCTGAGTGGAAATGGCGTGCTTCTGGTACATGCTCTGACAAACTGGCCTGCCACCTGCTCCAAAGTCAATACCGGCTCTCTGTCCACACCAAGAAGAGAGCTCACATCCAAGCCTGCGTCTTCATGGCATCTAACAACTCGGCTGAACTCTTTAAAATCTACAAGGAACTGGCCAATCCTGCTGCAGTCTCTCCCTCTCCTGTCCCTTCCCAGACCCTCTGCACGGCTCCGGCTTCTCATTTTATCTCTAAAACTCAGGACATCCTGTCCTCCCTCTCTTCCTCTCCCCTTCTACCCCCTACTCCCTGCTCTTCCTTGGGCACTTCTTCGGCCATCTCTCCTCCTCCCTTCTCTGCCTTTCCCCTGGTCTCCCCAGAAGAGGTTTCTAGACAAGTTTGATCTATGAAAGTCTCATCAAAACAGGTTCATCCCTGTTCCTCCAAAACCATCAAGGACCATATTGACACCCTGGCTCTTGTTCTGGCCGACTTCTGCAACCACTCCTTTGCCACTGGAGTCTTCCCCTCCCCATGGAGAACTCCCTTGTGCACCCCCTTCTTAAGAAGCCCTCTGCTGACCCGTCCTGCCCGGCTAACTACCGCCCTATTTCCAACACTCCCTTCCTGGCCAAACCCCTGGAAAAGCTGGCCATCTCCCAGCTTAACCTTCACACTGAATGTGTTGGCTGTTTTAATGACCATCAGTTTGGCTTCAGAGCTGCCAGAAGCACAGAAACTGCTCTCCTGAACATCTGTGTAGACCTTCTCTCTAAGCTTGATTCCAACACAACCCTCTGTCCTCATCTTATTTGACCTCTCTTCTGCCTTTGACACAGTCAACCATGCCATCCTGCTCAATCATCTCTGTGATAACCTGGGTATCACCGGTCAGGCCCTGGCTTTGCTGTCCTCTTTCCTCTCTGATCGACCCTCCCAGGTCCAACTTGGGTCCTTCCTCTCCTCTATCTCTATCTCTACCTTTCGTGCCCCCCAGGGGTCTAACCTCTCTCCCTGGCTTTTCAACAAATACTTGGCACTTCTTGCCCACTGCTTTGCCACTCTGTGCCCCAACTTCCAGTGCTATACAGATGACACTCAGCTCATTTTCTGGCTACCTTTGGCCACCTCTTCTCTGTCTCTCATCTCTTACTGTCTGTCTGCTATCCAGGATTGGTGTGCCGCCAATGATCTCTGCCTTAATGCCAGCAAGACTGAGATTCTCCTCATCGGCACACCCACTCCCTCCTTTCCTGTCACTCTCTGGCCGGCCTCTCTTGGCCCTTTTCCTGCTCCCACATGCGAGGCAAAAAACCTAGGTGTCATCTTCGACTCCACACTCTCCTTCTTTCCTCACATCTCTGATGTCTCTAAGAAGTTACACTACCAACTGCACCTCCCCAGAGGTATTCTTTTTTTTTCTTTTTTTTTTCAATGATGTGGTTTATATTTTTAACCTTTCATCTTCCGTATTAAGAATCGTAATCGGATAAAATATATTTAGTTATTCTCTTTCTTTTTTTCCACTTTCTTCTAAAATCGTGTTTAGAAAGTGGACAATGATGAAGATTTTCTTTTTGGTTCCGCCCTGAAGAAATTTAGCCCATCAGTCTTCGGATTGAAGTTGAATTAATGAGGATAGATGCATGTCTCTAAACCAAATCTTTGTATCAGTCAAAGCTGGAAAGTAGATGATAATATGCTTCAAAGTTTCAAACTCGTTCTCTTGTTTGCAGAATCTGCAAAAAGCCATTTCCTTTGGTAAAACTTTCCTAGTTGACAGTAATTATCGAGTTGGTATCAAATTTAGCCGGAACCGTAAAAGAGTATCTCTGAATTGTGCAGATGGAAAGCGTTGGAGATAGGATGGGAGGCAGTTTATTTGATTGGGTATCGAATTTGCATTCTTAATTGAGTTTGAATTTCGCTTTGGCCTCAATAGTCACTATCCAGTCGCTTTGGGCAATTCTTTTTTTTGCTTTTTCCGGGCATTGAGTTAGCAATTCCGTTGGGATATTTGCCATAATTGTGATGTCTTCCATGTGTTTTTTGCATGCCACCAAGGTAGTTGCTTGTGTTGTAATTTCTTTTTCTTTAAATATTTTTAGCGCCGGAGTATGGAGATCTGTGGTGATTTTCCTATATATATCAAGGTTTCTCCATATTTAGAGTGATTTCAGCGATTGCAGTGCCAGTTCATATCTGAGGCGGACCATTGGAAATGACTGTGGTAATGACAGGACTTTCCTCCAAAAAAGTCCTTCTAAGCGCAGCCATATCTTTCCTTCGATGTTGATCATAGATTCACTTCCGTAGAGAAGGATTGCCATAACTTTTTGCCTGTAAAATGTTGTGATTGGCGGCATTGAGAATTTCCCATATTTTTGGTGTAGATAGCGACCTTGGTGGGCTAACGATAAAGTTTTCGTTTGCAGGTGGTTACTCCAATTGGTTTCTGAATATTTCACAGTTGTTACTTGCGCTAAGGCTTGGTCGTTCAGGAACATTTTTTTCGCTGGCAGATGTGTCTTGTGGATCGGGGCTAGGTGCATAACTTTCAACTTTTGAATGCTTATTTCAAGATGATTTGATTTCATGTAGGCCTCTAACTTTGACATGGCTGTTTGGAGGCCTCTCTGTGTTTGTGAGCATAAAACAATGTTGTCTGCATACATAATGCAAGGGAGGCTTGTTGCATTTAACTATGGTGAGTTTGCAGCAGGTATTGGTCTCGGTTTCATAATCAGCAGTGAAGAGATTGAATAATGTTGCTGCCAATGGGCAGCCTTGCTTGAGGCCGTTGGATGTTGGGATGGCATCTGAGACTGTTCCATCTTTTAATAGTCTGACTCTAATAGAAGTGTTATTATAGAGTAGCTTCAGTGGCTCCAATATGCTATCCGGGCATCCCCATAGACGTAGTTTGGTCCAAAGCTGACTTCTATTGATTAAGTAAAACACCAGTTTAAGGTTGACAAATGCTGCATATATTTGTATTTTTTTGTTGTTGAATGCCTCCTGTTTTAATAGATTTAAGGGGAGTGGATTGAGATTTGTGCCGATGTGCTTCACAAAACCTGTTTGTCTTGCTGCGAAGAAGTGGTTTGCTTTGGCCCAGGTGTTTAGTTTCTCCAGAAGGATGTTAGCAAAAATCTTTCCGAATGGGTCTAGGAGGGCGATGGCTCTATAATTACATGGATCTTTTGTGCCGCCCTTTTTGTAAATTGGTAACAGTACCGCTTTTTGCCATGATGGTGGAATGGTCTGGTTTTGGCGATTGTTTTGAAGATTTGGGAGCAGATGTCTATCCAAATAGTTTTGTTCGCTTTAATGACTTAATTTGAAAGGCCATTGGGGCCCGGCGCCCATGAGGGGTTCAATTTGGTGATCGCCTCTCGAAAATCTTCAATCTGCCAAGTGAAGATCCAGAGGTTTCCTTGTTGATGTCAGGTCTCGTTATCTACATTGCTGCTGTTCTTGTAGAGGCTCAGGAAAAGTGTTTTCCAATCCTGTTCGTCCACATCTGTTGACATTTTATCTGCAGACGCCGGCTGCGGGTTCTGTAGTTTCCACAAATCTCTTGTGTTGCACTTGTTTAGAGCTTGCAGCATTTCTTCGGCATCATTTTGGCTTTGCAAGGCTCTAATGCTCTTCATCCATTTTTATACTGCTGCCTGAGTAATCTTATTTTTTCATGATTTACTTGAGGAAGTCGCCGTATTTTTTTTACTGCACATCTCAATCCCTTTTTCTTGTTCGCAATTATGGTTGAGTAGGCATGTGTGTGATGGTGGCTCTTTTGGTTTTCTGATGTTTGGAGGAGCTTGAAAGTATTCAATAGTTGTGGATAATTCAACCGTTGTGTGTCTGACAGAGAGTTACTGTTGATTAGATCAGACAGTTTTCTCAGTTCGTCGTGGGAGATTTTGAATCTATTCAAACAGATTTAGTGTCAGTTCTGGGAAATTTAGTTTTTCTTTCAACAGATTGTGCATTTGCCACACAATTGTCAGAATAGTTTGATCGCTGTTGTCCGATTTCACATTTCTAACTTAAGGGAGTTTTGAGTGGATCTGTTCAGAAAGAAAGATGTAATTGATGATGGCACCAGAGGTGCCTCAAGCACACGTATGTGACGATTTATTAGTGTCTTTGTCCAAGAAGTTCACTCTAGATAGACCTTTGGTTGACATTTCTCTAATCAAGCGTGGCACACGGGTAGACATGTTGTTTGTTTCTAACAGCATTCCTGCACGATCATACATGTGAAGGTTCAGATCACCACACATTATAAAGATGATCTTTGGATATTTTAATACGGTTTTATCAATTCCTGTGCACGATTTGTCGATATATGTTTCGTCGGCAATGGCCACCAGATTCCAATAGTTATTAACTATGATGAGTAGTTCAGATTTGATGTACAGATCTGCCTTGGTTAGACTGAGTATGGTGATTTGGATCCATTCATTGATATTAGTTGATTCCACGATTGTGAGGTTACTGTACACTTTAATTAAGGTCAACATACCTGCAGATGGCCGTCCTTTTTTACTCTTTATTACAGGTGTCATCATAACAGTCTAGCCATCACAGATCGGTTGAGTTGAGAGCCACAATTCTTGGATACAGATGATGTCATATTGTGTCAGATCGTGAGTCTGTTCTCTAAATAGATGGCTATTTCCACGCGTATTCCAGGTACATAGTGAAATTTTGGAATTAGGTGGTTGCAATAGTGGTTATTGAGTAACGTTTGTTCTCTTCGAATATACTGTTTGTGACCAATCCATTACTCTCTGTATGTGATGGTCATTATGATCAGATTGTTTTTTATATGACTTGTGAAGCTCATGGTGTCTGTTTTCTCTAGTCCAGCTATTTCTTTGGATGTTTTTGTCTCTCGCTGATCTTTGATGATTGCCAAACCAGCTGTCTTATTTTAACAATAATCCTTTTTTTCTAAAGTTTTTCCATTTGCTCTTCTTTTTGTGGTTCTGCATTTTGTACTTCAAATCCAAGCAAAGTTAGGTAGCTCTTTTGTTTAATGGTAAGCTGTTTTATGTTACCGGATATGAGGAGTAACTGAATTATGTCCAAATGTCTCTCGTCAGTAAGTTCTACTGCCAAGATATCTTGTGTGGTGATGTTTTTTAGATTGGGGATTGCTTTGAATAGATGCAGAACATTTGTTCAGTAAAGAATCAGTTCATTTGCATTTTTTGTGTTCTTTTCAGAGACACAGTGCGTGAAGTTGTAATTTTCTGTGGCTTAACAAATATTGGTTGTATTAAAGCAGTATTTGGTGTTTGATTTGTCAAAGGTAATGATTGGATATGAGGAACATCAATTCCAGTGTGGTTTGGATGTGCTCTAAGTGAGTCAAGGGTGGTATTGGATATGCCTTCACACGACAGAGTCATCTGCAATTCCTGCATTGAGCCTGATTGCTCGTATTCATCCACGATCACAAGCATGGCGTGCTTCATGTTCATCCTCTGACAAACTGGCCTGCCGCCTGCTCCAAAGGCAATACCGTCTCTCTGTTCTCACCAAGAAGAGAGCCCTTATCCAAGCCCGCATCTCTGCGGCATCTAACAACTCGGCTGAACTCTTTAAAATCTGCAAGGAGCTTGCCAACCCTGCTGCAGTCTCTACCTCTCCTGTCCCCTCCCAGGCCCTCTGCACTGCACTGGTCTCCCACTTCATCTCTAAAACTCAGGACATCCTGTCCTCACTCTCCTCCTATCACCTCCCCCCCTCTCTTCCCTGCTCTTCCTCTGGCCCTTCTGCAGCCACCCCTCCTCCCTCCTTCTCTGCCTTTCCCCTTTTTTCTGCTGACGAGGTTTCCAGACAAGTCCGATCTATGAAAGTCTCGCCTAAACAGATTCACCCCTGTTCCTCCAAAACTATCAAGGACCACATCGACTCCTTGGCTCCTGCCCTGGCTGACTTTTGCAACCACTCCTTCGCCTCTGGAGTCTTCCCATCCCCCCTCAAGCACTCCCTTGTGCACCCTCTCCTTAAGAAACCCTCTGCCGACCCCTCCTGTCTGGCTAACTATCGCCCAATCTCCATCACTCCCTTCCTGGGCAAGCTCCTGGAGAAACTGGCCATCTCCCAGCTTAACCTCCATGCTGAAGCTGTTGATAGTCTCCATGACCATCAATCTGGCTTCAGAGCAGCTAGAAGCACGGAAACTGCTCTCCTGAACATCCGTGAGTACCTGCTCTTGAACCTCGACTCCAACACTCTGTGTGTTCTCATTCTGCTCGATCTCTCTTCTGCCTTTGACACTGTCAACCATGCCATCCTGCTCAACCGTCTCTGTGATAACCTGGGTATCACTGGTCAGGCTCTGGTGTGGCTGACCTCTTTCCTTTCCAATCGACCCTCCCAGGTCCAACTTGGGTCCTTCCTCTCTGACATCTTTTTCTCCACCTGTGGCGTTCCCCAGGGATCTAATCTCTCTCCCTGGCTGTTCAACCAGTATCTGGCACTCCTTGCCCACCGCATCGCCGCCCTCTGCCCCAACTTTCAGTGCTATGCGGACGATACCCAGCTCATTTTCAGGCTACCCTCGGCCTCCTCCTCTCCCTCCCTCATCTCTGACTGTCTGTCTGCTATCCAGGAATGGTGTGCTGCCAATGACCTCTGCCTTAATGCTAGTAAGACTGAGATCCTACTCATCGGCCCACCCACTCCCTCCTTCCCTGCAGCTCTCTGGTCGGCCTCTCTTGGCCCTCTTCCTGCTCCTACCTGCAAGGCAAAAAACCTCGGGGTCATCTTCGACTCCACACTCTTCTTCTCTCCTCATATATCTGATGTCTCTAAGAAGTCACATTACCAGCTGCACCTCCTCAGAGGTATTCTTCCCTTCCTCTCCTTCCCCCAGAAGCTCACTGTCTCCCGAGCCCTGGTTCTCTCAAAGCTGGACTACTGTAACAGCCTCTATCTTAATCTGCCTGCCTCCACTCTCCGCCCTCTGCAACTCATCCAGAACAGAACTGCGAGACTTGTCCTTGGCCTCAAGCCCAGGGACCATATCTCTCCAGGACTGAAATCTCTACACTGGCTCCCAGTGGCTGCGAGGATTAAGTTCAAAACCCTCTGCATTGTCCACAAGGCCTTCTGGGGCCTGGGGCCTAAATACCTTCAACTCTCTCTTCCTAAATATCTTCCTTCCCGAGCCCTACGCTCATCCGTCTCCAACTCCCTCAGGGTCAGCTGCTTCTCGAAGCAACGAGCTGGGGGTAGATCTCTCTCCGCGGCAGGGGCCTCCCTCTGGAACAGCCTTCCTGCCTCCCTGAAACTTGAGGAGAACCATCTCCGGTTCCGGAAGCACCTCAAAACCTTCCTCTTCACTTCTGCTTTCTCTCTCCCTCTCCCCTGCTAAATTCTTCACCTAAACTGCACTGATTCTGCAACTGGGCCACTCTCTCCGACCTCGGTCCTGGGCCCAGTCACGCTTCACTTGCACTGCCTCCCTGGCAACCCCTGCACTGCGGGACTGTCTCTGTATCCCTACAGCCTCTCCCCCACAGCACTTGTCTGCACTTACCTTGCACTTGCCACCAGCTGGCCCTATTTATTTATTATTTTATTTCTATTCTACTTATTTGTACTGCACTCCCCCCTCTCCCTCTTCCCCTTGCACTTTTTCCCTTCCCCCTACCCCTGCACTTGCGTGGTCTGAATGACACCTGGCCTAGTAGGATCGTTGTCTGTCTTCCCCTTGTTCCCCCCTCCCTGCCTCATCGCGCCTTGAAACACTTGTGAATAGGCGCGTTAGAAATGCCATATCATATCATATCATCATATCATTTGCTACACCTTCTTTGGTTTGGTTGTGTCCGTACTGTGGCTCAGTTATTTGCGGAGCATTCGTTCAGTTTACAGAGGTCATCATTGTTATTAAAGCTGAAGTAAGCTGTGTGTTATCAGCCCGATCATTTCTGGCTATGTCCAAAAGGCGTGATTGCCATATTTTGCTTGTTTCAGCCTCATAATCTAAACAGTCCTGAATTTTGAGGACGAAAGATTCAATGAAAATCTGTTTTGCGTGAATGAGGGCAAGAAGTGTCACTTGATCTTTACTCGCCTGTATGCATGCCTCTTGCATTTTTAAAAAATGAATCATTATTGGAGATGTTACTGCAATTAGCATGTTCTGAAGGTCCTGCATAGTGGTGGGGATTTATGGCACATGCTCCGCTGGAGGTGGTATGTCGACATTCGTGAACGTATGTGGCTTCACGTCATATGGCTCAGGTGGAGAGTTCCTTTGTATATAAGACAACATTTCCACCAGAAATTTCAATCTTGGCACTTCTGCTTTCAATATATGGTGTCTGGAGAGACCATCTAAGGCACATGCATGAGGCAAGGATACCGAGGTATCATGACAGGAGTGCCCAATCCTTCCATTTTTTTCCTGGTTGGCAAGCAGAATTTTAATCTCAATCATATCGATGGATGATCGGGCTATCTTTGGATTTCGTTGGGCAGAGGATGAATTTGCTATTTCCTGTGATAGACGCTTGCTTTCGTACAGAGATTGCCATCGTCTCTTTGCCAAAGCTGCCTTTTCCCTTTGCGAGATCATAGGGGTAAAGTGCTCACCTTTTACTGAATTCCACGAACAGAGAGGGGAATTGCTGGTAACTGCTGTCGAGCAGTCGGCAGGGTTTGATACTCCAGGGTTTGATACTCCATGTTTCAAAGAGTGGAGTTATGGATAGCTCTCAGTATGCGGTGTCTTTGTCGTCTTATCTTGGTGGTTTTTGACGTCATCTATTTGTTTTCCTTGTATTTCTATACATTCATCTTTGTGTGAGGTAATGGGTTACAGTTTCTGACTTAATCTGTACTGTTCATGGGAGATGGTTGGCGTGTGGCAGCTGTCCGATGGTATCGACATGTTCGCATTAATGGGGGGATTGTTGTCTGAGGTTTCGCCATTTATTTCATCATTGACAGTCTTGAGCATAGTGCGTTCTCCTTCATGGAGTTTTAACAAGGGGGATGTACCATCTTTGGGATCATTGCTATTGGGTTCCGTCTTTGCCATTTGGTTTTGTTTCTCTAGTACCGCACCTAGATCTCCCTGGGCAGTGTCCATTCCATGTGAGACAGTGCACTGTGGCTGGGAAGCGTTTGGAGAAATACTTGATTGTAGATCCTCTTTCTGAGATTCATTTGCATTTTGATCATCATTTTTAGTAGATTTCAGAGTTTTTTTTTTAAGTTAGGTCATTGAAGGCAACACTTTTGAACATTGTCTTGTCTGTGGACCACTTTGAGTCATTTTGTGGGGAGCATGCAGAGTCTGCTTCGATTGTAACTGATGCACTAAGTCAGAGATCACAAGATTGTGCACATCGGCCGCAAATCTCGGGTTCTTTTGTCGATGTAATATGATGATATGCATCAAAGTTTCCTTTGGTTCCTGCCTATCAGGTAAGGTGTTTACAGCGAGGTCCGGTATCATTGGACGACTCTTTTCCTTTTGAAAGGTCGATGTATGGCAGGGTTTGGAGCGCAGAGTATAACGTGACACTGAGTCAAAGGCCGGGGCCCACAGTCCTCAGAGCCAGTTTTATTTCACGGCGCCTGTAGGAAAGAGGTGCCACACCCGTGTTGGACACTGTACCGCCTGGGAGAATCGAAAATGTGAGGCGGTTGCAGTACTCAGAGGGTGGGTAAACTACGTATTGCCAGCAAGGGCTAGCAAGAAATCTCCAGTCTCGGTCATGAATATTGTCCCATCAACTGCAGGGTGGTTAGCACTGTGGAATTTTTTGATGTATTCATCAACAGTTTAGGGTTAGCCGTATGTTTCCACGGGTCAAAGGGTGCGACCAGAGCTCTCACCCTGCAGTCCCCAGAAAATGAGCTAGCCTAGATTGAAAATATTGCGGTATAATCGCTACCATTCCACATAGCATATTCAGGAGAGAAGAGTGTGCTGTGTCGTTGGTGACTACTGCCCGAACGGTGGAGAACAATGGAGGAGGGGCAAGGTCAGATGCAGGGGGCAGTTTTGGGAGAGTGCCTTTAGTTAGTATTGTAATGCAGGGGTTTGTACCCGTGACCAAGACTGCAGCTCCTTACCACTAATGTTTAACGAGGTCCCGGCTGTCCAGGCTTTAAGGAGCAGCAAAGCAGCAAACAGCCAAACAGCAGAGTTATGTTCAATCGCCTTTCACATGTCCGGGCTTAACCAGAGGTATTCTTCCTTTCCTCACCTTCCCCCAGAAGCTCACTGTCTCCAGATCTCTGGTTCCATCTAGGCTGGACTACTGCAAAATCTGCCTGCTTCTACTCTCCCCCATCTGAAACTCATCCAGAACAGGACTGCAAGACTTGTCCTTGGCCTCAAGCCCAGGGATCATAGCTCTCGAGGACTGAAATCTCTGAACTGGCTCCCAGTGGCTGCAATGATTAAGTTCAAAACCCTCTGCTTTGTCCACAAGGGCTGCTGGGGCCTGGGGCATCAATACCTCCAACTCTCTCTTCCTAAATATATTCCTTCTCGAGCTCTCCACTCATCCGCCTCCAACTCCCTCAGGGTAAGTGACTTCTCCAAGCAATGAGTTGGTGGCAGATCTCTTTCTTTGGCTGGGGCCTCCCTCTGGGACAGACTCCCTGCCTGCCAGAAACTTGAGGAGAACCATCTCCGGTTCCGGAAGCACCTCAAAACCTTCCTCTTTGCTTCTGCTTTCTCTCCTCCTCTCCCCTGCTGAACTCCTGGCTGAAACTGTACTGTCACCTGGTCACCCTCTGTTCTCGGGCCCATGTCCCCTCCCCTGCCAGTTACACTCCTGCACTGCCTCCTTGGCATCACCCCTATTTGAGGACTGTTTTCTGTACCCCTACACTCCCCCACTTGCACTTAAAACCTGTTGTTTGCACTTACCCTTTGCACTTGCCACAAGCTGGCCCTACTTCTCTTATTGTTTTTTATTCTATTACCTCATGTACTGCACTTTCCCCACCCTCCCTCCACTCCACAGTTTTCCTCTTCCCCATTCCCCTGCAGATGCGCGATCTGAATGACACCTGGCCTAGTAGGATCGCTGTCGCTGTTTTTCCCTCTGTTCCCCCACCCTTGCCACTTCGCGCCTTCAAACACTTGTGTATAGGTGCGTTATAAATGCCATACCATATCATATCATATTCCAGAGTTAGAGACAATCCCTCCTTTTTGTAAAAAAGTGCTAAAATATTATAATTATAGTATAATTATAATATTATCATTTTCTGCCACCTCCTAGCCATTGTCTGCATCATTCACATGGTGCATTCTGTGTTTGTTATGTTATTTTCTTTTATGTTACTAGGATTTATGAAGCGCATCTCTCAAGCTCTCTCTCGCTCTTCTTGGTGTGGTGCAGGCTTTGTTATCTGTCTCTCTCTCTCTCTATCTGTATTTCTCCCTTTCTTCTGCAATGTATTCTGTTTTGAGGTGATCTGGGAAATATTGCAATACAAAAGCATAACATAATTTTGCTTAACAGAAGCCACCCAAGAAGCACTGTAGTTCGAGAATGAGGTTCTGGAGTGCATCATCATGGGAGCCCTCAGGACGTGAACTCCACTATCCACAGAAGCCTGAGCAGCGGCTGAAAAATATTAAATTCAGAAAGTGAACATGTGCAAGATGTTTAAAACTGTTCTTAAAACTATGTGAACGGATATGCATTGTTTGAAACGGTCCAATACATATTTCTAAGATAGCTGCTTCAAAGCAATGAGCGTTATAGTGAGGATAATCAAAACGTAAAAGATTGTGTGAAAACGAGGACCATCCATAAAGGTAATTTGCAGGTTTTTATAACGAGATTATTAAAAAATATATATGTTATGTTATTTGTGAATCACTGCCATTGCTATGGCTTTGAAGTGTTTTAAGATGTGTGACCCTTCGGCAGACTGTATTCTGACCATACATGAAAAGAAAAAGAACATGAGTTGCATTTTACTATACAATCTATAATTACATGCAAATATCCAATCATTAGCAGAGATGAAACATGCAGTTATATTATACTATCCATAATATGTGTAGTGTTTAGGCACAGTGTAGAGCGCTATATCAGAGTGTGAAAACAAAATCATAATATCGAGGCTGAGTACCTCAAAAAGGAAATACATTGACCGGGTTACAAAGTAACTTACAAAGATCTTTAATTTATACTGAATCAGTTACAAAGAGCAAAACAAAATCAGATAGCTATCGGCCCTCAGTACAACACAGCGAACTCCAGCGTGGTTGAGTGTGTTCAGTGAGAGACGCTGTACATTAGAATTTGTCGCTCTTTTATACCATTTGCGAACATGATGTCCAACCCTACTTTGGGTTAATATTCCTCTAATACATTACTGATCTAGGGTTCATGGTGAGTTTGCATATCCACATGTAACTAGTTTGCCTTTAATACATACGTCAACAAGCCTACATGGCAACTGTGTATTTTGGGATTTCCCATACAGGTCTTTTCAAACATTAATACAATGTAATTAAACAAGTGTTCTCAGTTCAGTATTTGAATACATTGTTCTTAACGTATGCTCGCAGATTAGTTTCATTGGCACGAGTAATCCTTTACACACAGGTCAACGAAGGACAAGGTCTCAGTTCACGACCTCAACAATATGGGTTAGTCTTCTAATTGGATTTTACATACCTGATTGCTTCACCTGAAACCACCTCTAAATTGATAATAGTGACTAAATGTCATCTCTAAAATATTTGATTGGTTAATGCAACATGTACTGGGCGGCCCAGCACTGAGGATTCCCACTGGTTGGCATTTTACTAACCATCCTTGAGCAACTGACAGGTTCAACACATGAGCTAACATCGGAGTAGGGGGAGAGAGGGCCGCAAACTGCTTTCCTATCTATTAAAAAATACTATTCCTAATTCCTAATGAGCCAGGGTGATTTGTCTGTAGTTGGCCTTGCATGGCATCTTTTGTCTGGGAATATGTGTTAGGAGTATAGAAGCGCTGTCCAATCTGTGTCTGGGGCTAATGAATATACGTTGCTCTTCAAGCTGGGTCACGTGTGATGGGACCATGTTTTGAATCATTTCACCCTGCATTTATTGGGAATTTAGCTAATAGAAATGCAAGGGCCATTACTTTCTCAACCACTAGGGGCTTGCTTGATCCGTTCCTTATGAAGTTTGCGCTCATAATTATCCTGCATCTGGCTTTCAAAGACTGATTGTTCTTAAATCAGTCTCAGAGAAATATGTCTTGTGCCTTGGGAATTATCTTGTGTTCTCTCCGAGCCCTCCTTAATTTCTCAGTTACCTTAACTTGGGTTGGATAGCTACTGTCTGTGCCCTGCACAGGTCTGTATTTCAGTGAATTCAGCAGTTTAAGGTTTCAAGAAGCGTTGAGGCCTTTCATTGATTTTAATGTGCTTTGTGACTTCCATTTTTGAAAAGATGACTGCCCACTACTGTCACATTTCTATGCTACTGAGCTATATACGTGTGCCATTCATATTGCCTTTAGCTTATACATTGCTTATGTTAATATTCTTCATGTCTAAATGGATGCAACCAATATTCTTTGTCTATACATGCATATTTGACCTTGTGTTCATGTTTCTTCATGATGAAAGAACATTTGCTTCGTGTCTATTGCATGCACATGTGTTATTTCACTGTGAGTTGGTTTGTCCTTGCCATCTTTAGTTACATTAGGTCAATTTCCTCCTGCACCTTCGTGGGATAAGGGTGGTACCGTCCCCTTATTGAGTAACGTTTTTTAACTATTTGTTATTAGGATGGGGGGGGCAGTAGCTATGAATGACATATTCATCTGCCTGTCAGCACTGCTTAGAAACAACACTGACTGGCCATACGCAGCACACACTGTTATGTCATGACATAGCTAGCACAAAGAGGTTCCAGAAGGGTGTTTTGTAGGTGAGGAGATGCATGTAATTGTTGAAACTTTCCACACAGACTGTTGCGGCTGTGTATTGGGAATTGGAAGAATTGGAATTCTTAGAAGAAGAGGCTGAACTGTATGAAGTCACAGATTATAGATGTTGTCAGCCAGTGGACTGAAATGTCAATGTTCACTGCAAAATGCAGGATAAATAAAAACAGGCTTGCTTTTTTACTGTAAAGGGTATCTGCACCATTCTGGGTCAACTCTAAAAGCCTGGCGTTATATCAAGAAGCGGGAAGAGTACTGACATGGGCATCAGTATCTAGTGCTTCGTATGTCATTATAATTGTAGAAAGCCTCGTACAACCAAGGAGCACTTTAAAAAAAATAAATCTGTAGCACTGTAATACATTTTACTTGTATTTGCTCAAAAAGAAACATGGCATGGGATGTACTGATAAATGTCAATCACATTGCACTGTCTTAATGTGCACTCATTGAAACACTGAGCATGTCTATTGCTTCTTATACTGTTTGTGGATTAAGCTTAGAGACCACAGTGCCTTTTGTTACAAAATCAACACAAGAAATCATGTAAAATAAAAAATGTAAATAGCATTAACATAGCCCATTCTTAGTGAATGTACAGTATTGCATTTGGTAAAAAAGTAAAAAATAAAATCGCCATTGGTTGGAAGATGTTTTAAAATACGTTGAACAACATGCAGAGGGAACTTCTGTCCCTTGCTCAACTTCACCCCTCGGGTATCCATGCTGCAATGTGAGTTGCAGCTGAATGATGTAATGCAAGCAGTGGCGGCTGGGGACTTTGAAAGGTGGTGGGAGGACATTTCGCGGGACAAATATGTAAGCAAGCGAGCCCGACCCACGTAAAGCAGAGTGTGGGGTGGTTTGCCCCCAAGAATATTTTTTTGAGAAATAGCTTCCAAAATGTACAATTTACTGCCTAGCTGACAAAAATCATTAGATTTCCTGTATTAATGATGATACGTTATTATCCATTGGCGACAAAGATAAGGCTAACAGCTGCTGATTATAACCAGACGGCCATCCAGCAGCAGGGAACTTAAACACTAAATGTCCACTGAAAGCTCTAAACTCTTATTTGCCAGCAAGAGGCTGATCTGGAGGAATCAGTGTTAGAATGCAATAAAGTGATAATACCTCTGTGTCTCCCATGGGTAGAGAAAACACAGCTAGTAATGCAGGCCCTTCAAAGCACACATTTAAAGCCCCAGAAATAAAAATAATGTTTTAAAAATAGAGAAATAAATATATTACAGTTGTTCAAGATTACTGACTGGCAACATGGGGGCAGTTGATGGGGGACCCTCCCTGGGTGCACTGAGACTAAGGTTATGTGAGTGGGTGGGGGGTGTTGGGGAGCTAACCCATCAAACGTTGGACGAGGGACTTCAAAGATTGTGGGGGAGTGGTAGATTGTGTGGGGTCTTCAAACTCCTTTACACTTTGTAGTGAGGCTATTCTGGTGCAGCTTCAATGTTACAAGCAATTCATTCTCTCCTTGTCTGAAACTACACAAGAACTTCTGTGAGAATGGGCTGTCTCTTGTCCTCCAACCCTACCCATAAATCACTCTACTGACTTGCAGGTGCTAACACTTCATCACGATTTCTATTGCCCAAAAATGTATGCTTAGGAATGAATTTGCTAACAATGAAATGCTCTACATTAGTAGTTGCTGGGCTTGTGTTAACTCTGCAGCCACAGGCTCCGTTTATTGTCTTTGTCCTTCCCTGCCACTGCTCTGTATGTCACTCTGGTCAAGTATGGAAAGGACAGCAAAGCTCCTGCTGTCAGTGTGTCGCAAGTCCCCCCATCCCCTTATATGAACACAGGAATGCGTTCTTATAACCCTTTACTGCTCTACAGTAAAATGATCATGTTTCTCCAGAATGGGCACGGCGATGGCAAGCCATGCCTCTAACAGACCCTAAGTGTGCAGATTTGCTTGCAATGCCAAGCTGCCTGCCTGCCCACACCAATGCAGCTACTGTAGGTAGATCTGTCAGGGAGAGGGCATTGATTGGGAGCGCTGCCCGTGTGTGGCCCACCAGGGGCTATGCTGATGGAAATTGTGCAGGGGTGCCTACGGCCGACTGCCGCGCAGCACAGATAGGCAATGCTGCTGTCTGAGGCAGAGCATGAAAGGGGCACCACAACCTTTGTGAATGATAAATGAGGGTCATTGCTCTGGGAGTCTGTGTGTGTGTTGGGGACAGAGTGGCAGGGTGTGGGATAGCTTTATTCCTCACTTTGCCTTCCATTCCCAAGTGGAGACTCCAGTAGCCCTGTAGCCCTGTAGCCCAGTGGTCCTGTAGATTGCTACCCCTGAGGTCTGTCTCGCTACTCCTGAAAAAGAAAGTACAAAAAAACATTTTTGTCTTTTTTTAAAATTAAATGTAAACTCCTGGGCTGTGGCCAGCGCCCTGTGACTCTTTATTTTTGGAGTGGCTGGCTTTCTTGTTCAGGCATCTTAAAACAGGTGGTTCCACAAATGGAACACTTTGAAAAGTGATCCTAAATAAGAAAGAATAGGAATAACAAATAATTTGTCTTTCTAAAATTCTATACAATATTTGCTAGACTCTTTAAAGGTTTATTTCTGGCACACTGGTGAGTCACTGATTTAGTCTGTTCTTAAACACCTCAACTCAGCCTTTCATCCTTCTGAGGTGGATACATGAGTACCAACACAGGTTGGATGATATTGTATGTATATTTCTTCTACATGAAGCGCTTAAACGTAAATGCTTTTCAATAACACATCATTATCATTTGGTCTTGGGCGCCTGCTTGCATTGACAGTAATTTGGCAATATGGACCTATACACACTAATATTAATAATACATATGGTGATCCATTCTTGTATGAAATGTATATTGCATTATATTGATATATTAACCATATTTTTCATAGTGTACTTAGGAACAATGCTATGTGATGGTACTTCCTGTTTTTTCAAGGAGTGAAAGGTCGTGTTCCATCACTTCCCGTGATGTCACTTCGGGGTGGTGGTGAAATTACATCACTTCCTGTGATGTCATCAGAAGTCAAAGGTTGTGTAAGGTCACTTCCGCCAACCCTGGCATTTTGGGCAAATGACGCCCCTGCTACAATTTTGGCTTATGAGCTAGTCCAGAACCACAGTTGGACTGAGAATCCGGTATCCGGAATGTGGTAGACCCCTTGCATTGTGTCTAGACGTTGAGACATTTAAAATGAGCCCCTGGACCGGCGTGGCCTCATGCTTCCCCCTAATGCTGAAAGTTACTTGTGAATGGCTTACACTTTCCCTTTACATATCGGTTCTGAGTGCACCTCTTTTCTTTGCATTATTGGGAAAGTCAAGATATATATGCTTTCCTATGTATTTACTGTGATATAATGTTGTTCTGTGCCGCCTTACACTGGCCTACCCTTAGCCTGGGAGCAGACTATTGGACCCCTTTAACCACAAAGAGAACCAGGACAGCTGAGCAAGCCCAGTGTTCCTACGTTGGTGACAGTTCCGAGTATCTAATCTAGCACCTGGAGAAAGATGCTGTTGCCAACAAAGGAGACTAACATGAATGGAGGGGAGTGGGCATACGCAGATTAAACCTATGGAATGTATTGCCATTAAGAAAAGAAAATGCCACACATATAGAGTAAAGGTGTAATGCACAATATCACCTCAGGTAAGGCTTCTTGTTTTTCCCTTGCCATTTCCATTATCATAAGGAATAAGACACATCTACGTGTATTTAATAAACAAGATTGCAAATCTTCTCCGAGTTCAGTAATTCATTGGACCCGCCATTCCGATGATCACAGAATGTAATATTGGCTTACAAAATACTTAAAAAGTATGTTAGGTACTACATTCAATATATGTTGGTTGAGGCACTGGATTAAATGTGTAGACATTTCTGCTTAATGTTCTTGTTGCAATGAGTTGTGACTTTTTATCTCATTTGTAATATGAACACCATTTGACTAGATAGCTGTTGAAATGTATTATGGCAGAATTGCAATATCACATTGATCTCTGCATAACTCCCCTTGCAAGGACTTGCTCTTTCTAACTGAATGATTGTGAGTGATGATGGTTGGCCGCCTTATACTGCTTGTTTACTCAAAAGAAAATTCTCTTTCAAGAGAAGGTCACTATTCCTTGAAAAAATAAAGCAGAAAGGAATGACTAGGGACAATTGAGAGAACATGATACATAGCTTTATGGGAACTGAGCTAAAGCAATATAGATCACATGGAGCATTAGTTTCTTAAGGAAATTAGATAACTAGCTTGAGAAAAGGTGTAAGAAACTGAAAAGATATAACAAATGCACATAAAAAACAATAATACAAGAGAAGCAGAAAGTGAGAAAGGAAATGGAAGGTGAGACAACGAGAGAACGCAGCAAGAAAAAATTAAACCAAAAAACAAAGATGTTGAAAAGAAGTAAGCACGCATTTACAAAGCCAACAGTCTTTGGTGAAGTACAAACGCTGTCGTGGCGTTGGAATAAAAATCCCCAGGTACTCATATGCTTTTACAACTACTGCCATCATACGGCGAGAAAGAAACACCATTTTTCAGGTATTGGTATAATGTGGTCTGTTGCTCACAATATATGGAATTTGTTAGGTTCAAGAAACTCATAACATTGCCCTGTATTACCATATATAACCAGGAAAATATGCTGCTAGCATCAATACACTCCATACTCAGCCGGTGCTCACACCCTTGTGACGGCAGAGCACAGTTATTAGTATTGCCATGTTCACCATGCCCAGTTCAAACAACATTGCCAGATTCCACTAAACCCAGTTACTCACGTAAAAGCAGTGTCAGATTCAACTATGTCTAATTAGAAAAAAAAGGTACCAGGATAAACTGTGCCCTGTTAGTGTGGAATTGCAAAATTCCATTACACACTTTTACGAAAGCAATGTCAAGTTTGATTATGCTTACATAGCATGTGTAGGCTAGATAATGCTTGTTTTTTATTCGTTTCTTTTTAATTAGCATTGTTGCTAGTTTTGTTTCCAGGGAGGAGACATTGTGCATTCTTGGTGCATGGCTGTCTTGGTTTAATGCTTTCATTTGTTGGTTAAATTGTAGAGGTGTTGAGGTTACTTGTTTGATGATTGGGATGGGTCTATAAATAGCCTTGTTCGAGTTACTAGTTTAGGGTCTCGTGTTATTTCTTTTATTTTTTTTTATTTTATTGTTTAAAACACAGATCTAGCTTGAGTGCAGCGGAGTGCTACAGCCAGCATTTGGGCTGGCATCTTTTAACAGTAGTGCAGTACTTTGGCATCAGTCCTTGGTCAGATGTTGTTAAAATAACCATATTTTGAGATACTTGTGAAACTGGAGAATTGGGGGGGGGGGCATTCTGAGCTGACACTGGGATCGCGTTCCAGAGGGTGGGTACATAAGAAGAGGACTGTTGATGTTCCGCATGCTCATGTACTCTCATGTAAAAAGTATTAGCTGCATATTGGTGGATGGCCATATTGGGACCTTTGAGGAGAGTGGTCAGAGGCTACATGTAATGGTTAAAAACATTAATGAGAGGATGGAGCATTGGGGGACTCCACAGTAGACCTGGAGTCAGTTAGAACACAACAAGTTCATCTGGACAGCCTGGTGTCTGCCTGAGAGGTAGGTGGTAAATCAATTCAGGACGGTGCCAGAGAATTCCATCCTGTCAGCAAGGAGGGAGAGCAGGATGCAGTGGTTAATAGTGTTGAATGTAGCTTAGAGGTCAAGGAGAACGAGGAGGCATGAGTATACCTTATCCATGATTTGGATACAATGATCCACCAACTGGATGGTGGCTGTCTTGATGCTACACTTTGAGCGGAACCCTGACTGATAATCCTTTAGGAGGTGGAGTTGTTCAATTCCGGCGAGTAGCTGTGTAGGAACTACTTTTTCCAAGATTTTGCTAATAAACAGGAGGTTTGTATGGGCCTGTAGTTTGCCAGGTCGTTAGATTTAGGGTTGTTTTTTTAAAAAGAGATCATATGAGACCAGTCTCGAGAGTGTCCGGGAATGATCCTTCTTTGGGGGAGGCATTAATGATGCTGAGGAGCGGATTGAGCGCTGTGCCCGTCAATTGTTTAATGATGGAGGTTGGAATTACATGGACAGAGTAAGAAGTAGGTTTGAGGGAGGCAATCATTTTTAGGAGATCCGGTGGACAGAGATGAGAGAATTCAGTCCAGAGGGGCAGTGTGTGTGCCAGGGTGCAGGGGATGCCAATGCTGTGACCGTTGATGCGATGGTGTCTGGGATTTTGTCTATTTTTTTAATATAAAATGTGTTCATTCCGTCGCATTTCTCCTGAGTTGCTGGTACCTTGTGGTTGGTTTAGGTTTGGTACACAATGCTTCACTACTTTAGAGGGCTTTGCTCCTGTTAAGCGACTGCCACAATGGTGGTGGTGTAGTATGCAGGTTTGGGCTCGGTAATCAGAATCCTATGGTTTGAGCGTAAATATTTGAGATTGGCGAGGTCTCCCAAGTTATTGTTTTTGTGCCACCATTTCTCCATGGCTCTGATTAAGCATCTGTTGGAGGCTACCTCTGACGTGTACAATTGGGTGGATGATTGTTTGGTCTTAGCCCAGCAGGATTTCAGGGAGGCATGAGTTTCCAACAGTTTTGTAGCACAGTTGCTGAAAAGTTCCAGGAGGCCTGAGGCTATCCCTGTGGTGGGGAAGTCTGCAAAGTTTGCTTCTAGCTCATTGACCGGGAAGGTTTTGAATGAACAGCGTTGAGTTAGGGGGTGTTTAGCCTGACCTTTGTGAGGCGTAGTCGAGTGGGTGAATGATAATGGGCTGGTGTGTAAAATATATTTTTGGATTACATCTATTACTTTGTGGTATTTTATTGTGGTATCCTTGTTATGATAGTATGTGTGGTAAACTTGTTGTGATATTATTGTTTATAGTGGTGAGACTGATTTCAGAATACTGCCTAATAATTAACTTTACCAGGGTCACTAACAACAACAAATGCTGGACTTAATACACTTTGAATAGATACATTCTGCCCTCCTGTGGTACCTTATGTATGATACCACACTATTCTCTTTTGGCTGAGTATCAAAATATGTAAATCATGCATATACCCTCTAAGTAAAACAATTCACTGCAAACACACATACACATATATAGCTCCTCTGAAAGGCTCAGCCCCCACGAGTAATTTACCTTGTGTTTTGGCACATGTGACAAATTGTGAATTACCACCTGCGGCAAAATAGGCTTAGCACCTGTTGGACCTCAGTTCATGTGTTAACAATGATTTGGACACATGATAAAAATGCTAGTACAATTTGTTTTTCTCTTTTATGCTTTTTATAAAATGCAAAAATTCAGAAAATGACCAAACAGCTATACCATGCTGTACCCCTTGAAAGTGAACGCCCCGCTGGCCTGCCGGTGAAATGACCAACAGAGTCAATAAAGGTACATCCCAGGAGGAAATAAGACCAAGACCAAGTGAGAGTACGATTAAAGGCTTTTTATCTAAAAAGAGGGGCAAACAGAATCTACTCTGCTCACGCCGAGAGCGCTCTGCAGGAAACATGTTTCAAGTTACATTTATACATGAGATTTGTCATTGGCAAGGGGATGGCCTAGGGGCCACATGGTGGATGGGGATTGGACGCTAAAATGAGGCACCTATAGGTGCTATATTGTCGGTGATGGCTGATTGGTCCATTGGCACGTGACAAGATGATGTAGCAGAGTCAAGGGTTCAGCTGGGCTCATCTGTCGTACATCCGCTGGATGGACACATTGACACCTTATCTATGCAACACTTTTGCCCTTGTGGCCACACATTCACATCCATTCATACGTTTGACCGGTTCGTCCGGTGGTGAGACTAGCAGGCTGCACGTGTAACAACAAGGCAAGCTTATTTACTGCTGAACATCTATTATATATGTTTTGTCACAGATATCACTTTCTAATTCAAAACAGTCTCGAATATTGAGTTGGGGATGAGGGTTGCAAGTTCGTTGCATGGGCGTGGGGAAGGTTTGAATACAAGGTTGCTGGGACTGGATTACACATAGACATATTTCATTATGATGGTACATTTCCTTAGAAGGGGCTTGGTGACCGGGTGCTTGGACAACATAACTCTTTGTAGGGTCAAGGTGGGCTCAGGCCCCCCTTTCAGGGCTGGTAGTTTTACTTCGTGCAACAGAGGCTTTTTATGCTTACACATGACGGATTGTTGCCTTAAATCTTTTTGGTTGGTTTGAGATTTGAGTGAAATTCACTTATAACATCTTGTACTTCCGTGCTATTCAGACAATGTTGCATCATGATAAGAAGGGATGGAGAGAGAGAGAGAGAGAGAGACAGAGTGAGAGAGAGAGAGAGAGAGAGAGAGAGAGAGAGAGATTTTCAACACATAACTGTTCATAATGGCATCTGACTGCATTTCACATGAGGTTTTCTAATAGCGCGTTATACACTTACATTCTACATTATCAACCAACCGTGAGGTAGCATTGTGTGAGGCCCATCCGGGGAGCATTGAAACAAGGGGGGGAGCGGTCTGAGTGTCCCCTCATACCACTCACCCTTTACAGAGACTCATATTCAAATATGGATCAAATGCATTTCATTAGAGAGCTTGCACACATTAAACAGCTTTTCTAATAATAAGTGTCAGTTACACATTTGTTCACTGGCTGGCTAATGCACGGTCTGATGTAACCTTGAATATTTCACTCACACAATTCTTGGCAGTTATAAAATGGAAATTCATGCAAAATATAGATTGTGAACTACTTTAAGAAAACAAAAATGTTTCTATCACGCAACCTGTAAGCATTTCCCACGTACACTAACTACATGCTCCTCAATTAAGTTGATCGTTATCTAAATCTGTTGGTGATATTCCCGACTCAGCTTGGCAGTGAAATCTTCCCCCTTTCTGCCTGCCTTGCACAGGGACACCGAGATAAGGATTCTCGAGACTGCAGCTTTTCTAAGGATTTCCAACCCAGGAGACAGCTTCAGCTTTTAGTCAGCCTGCAGGCACTCAACTCCGTCTGCCTAGCCAGCCCTCTGCTCCTTCAATAGTCAGTGCCTGAAGGACAATGCCCTGCTTGTCTGCTTCAAAATCTTTTTCTATAAAAAAAACCCTGTCACTCACGAGCACCTCCCCTTGTCCAGACCTACCCAGATCACTCAATATTTCTCTATGCCTTCCTTATTGTGTTCACTGCATTGCAGAAGATAAACATGTTTCATTTTTCTCCTTTGCTTCCTGCTCCAAAACAAAGCTATGTTTTAGCAGAATGGAACTTCACATTTGTCAGCTTACCTCACAGCTCAAATCCAGCGTGTACATCTTAAGTCAATTTTTCTTCGCATTTTCAGAGCATTTTGCATTTTCATCAGTCTGCATTCAGCTTATTTCATGAGCTAATTTGCACTAAATGTTATTATGGGAATCTGTAACATGTTAAATGGGTTGGGCTAATTAGTATGTTAGATTTAGGTTAGTATTATATTTAATGCAGTTCAGTTCATTGAAATAACACCCTGAAGCAAAGTGCAGTGTTAAGCATGTGCTCTGTGAATTGACATCTATTTAACTCTGCCTGAGACTAACACTCTTGAGTACAGTGATGAGTATCACACCCTGGGTTCCATTTGAAGTTCAAACCCTTGCTAAAATGTAAATGCTGAGATGCTGAGTCTAACTGTTAAAATGCAGAGCCCATACTTCTACACTCCCTCCTTTTTTACTGCTGGGATATAACTCAAAATCAATGCAGGAAACACAGATGTTCTAAAACACATGTACTTCGACCAATTGGCTCTTCTTAATAGTTGAATATAAATAACATACAAATGGTAAAATCCTAACATGAGAAACAGTATGTATATAACACTAGTCTTGAGCAATAGAGTCTTGATTACTGAGCAAAAGCATTTAAGACTGAAAACAATTATTTATTTTTCTAATGTATCTTTTTTCTGTTTTTTTAAACTTTTGATCACCTTTAACTGTTATCTTTTTTTAATTGGTGATCTGAAGTGCTTTTTTAAAATAAAAAAATTCAATGTTTTTTTGAATTCGTTTTTTGTATCTTTTTTATCGCTTCACTATCCTTCATCTTTTATCTTTTTTTATTTGTGATCTGTTTTTTATTGTTTTTTTAAAAAAAACTTTAAAGAAAAGCATTATCATTTCCAGAAAATATAAGTCCATAAAACTGTGCCATTTACCTCAGTCACATGTAAAAACCAGTAAAAATCTGTTCATGATAACAGTAAAAATAGTTTGTGATAAAAATAGTTTGTGACAAAAAAAATTAAAAATAATCACACAGGAAACCATTCTTGGTGGAACTCCTCCATTCCAAGACTTCATGGGACTTTTTTCGGGGACATCATTTTCATATCTTTTGGGGTCATCTTCTTCACCCTCTTTCCCACAGTGCAGGGGATTCCAATCTAGTGGTATGCTCTAGGGATCTGGCACACCAAGGATCCAGCGCTGATGGGGAAAACAATTATTATTCTAGAGTAAAAAGGAAAGACAACTTAAGTATCAAGCACATCAAGCGCTTTACTTTTCCTTTACTGCTGCGATATCTTAAATCGAATTCCGTTACTCTCACAAATGTAGACTATACCAAATAACATGACATGCAACCAATGGTTAACTGAAAACAACATGAATTAAGCACACTAATATCATAGTTTTCATATAACAGTCTCAAACACAACACTCCTTTCATAGGCAATCGCTTTACCTTTTTATTCCCTGCTAGTCTCAAATTGTTCTAGTCTTTTCACTTCATGTTTTGGGTGAAATCGCTTAATTTGATTAATAAGGACAAACTGTTCCCCTGTTAATTCTCCCTCCATTTTAGCAATTCTGTAAAACACAGGTGAAACCTTATCTACAATTCTACATGGCCCTTGCCATGCTGCAAGGAATTTGGAGTTTTTATGTTTCCCTTTTGAGAAATTAAACTAGTATACCTGGCATCCTATTGCATATTCTCTCACAGATGCCTTACTATCACAATATGTCTTTGCACCATCAGCTGCCTTTTCCAAATTTTGTTGTGCAAATGCAAATGCATATTGCAAATGCTTTCTCACTTCTTCCATATATTCATGAATCATGTACGCATTTCTAAGCACCTGTTCATTTGATCTGCAAAGTAAGAAGTGTTGTGGCAGAACCATTTTCCTTCCTGTCAATATTTCATGGGGGCTCGGATGAGTTGATTTAGAGGGCGTTGACCTGATTGCCATTAATACCAATGGAAGCCGCAAATCCCAACTAGATCCTGATTCAGCTACAAACTTTTTCAGCATATCAACTATCAATCTGTTAACTTGTTCCACTCGCCCAGATGAGGAGGGCCAGTAAGAAATGTGTAGCTTTCTCTTTACACCCAGAATTTGCCATATTTTTGTCATCAATTCACTGGTGAAATGACTTTCAAGATCTACTCTATTCTTTGAGGTAAACCAAATCTTGAAAAAATACATTTTACAAATAAAGTGGCTGCCATTTGCACACTGTAATCTGGGGCTGGAATGCACTCCACCCATTTCAACCTTAGACAAGTGACTGTCAGCATGTACCTGTAACCCCTGAGCCGGTGATGCAGGTTGAAACTGTGCACACACTAAACACCCTCTGGTCTAGAGCTCAATATCTTGGGACATGTGTGGCCAATAGGCGTAATCTTGTAAAATGTCCAATGTTTTTTGTGAGCCTCTGTGTCCTGCAGTTTTGGCATTGTGGGAATGATGTAACATCAATCCGCAAATTAACAAAGGCACTTCCCATTGCATTTGGCCTGTCACAGATTCTCTAATCATCAGTCCATCCTGTATCCTAATTCTCTTTTCATGGCATTTCAATAAGATGCGGAAAAGATGCTTGAAGCGTTAATGAATAGAAACACCAGAAATGTGTGGAATATCCTCAATCAACATGACACCGTCAAGGACAGAATTATCGCTGATGTTCCAGAATCGATCTGGATAGCCCACTTCACAGAGCTATACAAAGCACAAGACTCCAATTTGAGAGCGGAACTTGGAAAACCACTGACAAAATGGATACTTGAATATAATCAAGAGGACATCCAGGAAGTTATCGCCAAGCTGAATATGTCTCGTGCACCAGGACCAGATGGGCTATCTAACGCAGTTATTAAGCAGAATCCCCATCATTGGACAAAATTATGTATGCAACTGTTTGAACTGATCGAAGAGTCAAAATCCATATCTCGGTCATGGCAAACTGCCATACTTGTGCCGATCTTTAAGCAGGGTTACAGAAAGTAGCAGACCAATATCGCCCTATCTCCCTGCTTGATCCGTTAGGGAAAATCTTTGCCTCACATCTACTGCTAAAAAACTAGACATCTGGGCTGCGAAGAATAATCGACAAGCAAAAAGACAGACTGGCTTTGTCAAAAAGGTCAGTACTAACATCAATTTAATTCTACTAAATCTTCTAAAACAAGGGGCCATCCGTGATAACATTCATATATATGCAGTGTTTCTTGATTTAAAACTTGCATTTGATATGATTAACAGACAAGCACTCTGGAATAAATTAGAAACCTGGGGATATCCACCTGAACACTGGGAGCCAGTCAAATTACAATACAGTAACACCAGCATTCAAATATGTATGATGGCAGATCGTGTAGTGTCTGCACTGATTATAACATCAAATGGCCTGAAACAGGGCTGCCCTTTGGCAGCAACACTTTTCAACCTCTTTACCTCTGATTTCGATGATTATATGAATATCTTGACAGGAATCCACCGAAAGTCAATGCCATCTCTTTACACCAGATGATGTATGCAAATGGTGTTTGATAAAACACAGCTTGGTCTGCAGAGATGTCTAGACCGATTGTAAAGCTACATGATGCTGAATGAACTAACAATGAACACACAGAAAACGCAGATCATGTTGCTAAAAAAGAAACGGATAACATCGAAAATTCACTTGATTTTTGCAGAACAACAAACTCATGCAGGTCAACACAGTGAAATATTTAGGTGTATGGATTAACCAATCCAAATCTGAAGCAGAATGGGCACTACACCTAAAATCCAAAGCAAATGCATTGGATAGACAAGGGGCATATATCCATAGGAAATATGGGAAAATACTCACTGAAACCAGTGGTAACCTTCTTTTGCCAAAGAGTGGTGGCAATCCTAGCCTATGGAGCAGAATCAATGATCAATCTCGATCCTGATATATGGCAACAGCTGGAAGCCATCTTTTGGCGCAAGGTGTTAGCATTACCGCCCACGTTTCCTATGGTAAGCATTTGCTATGAAATTGCAACTGAGTCACTGCAATCCATCGTAATGTGGAAACATTTCGATCTGTTCCAAAAAATCCAGAGTGAGGATGTAATTTCATCAAATGAGATATGTCACACGAACTCCGTAGCAATCAACAACCATACGTTGAACGATTGGAAAAATAAAAGACAGCTAGCGAAGGCCAAGATCTCGATGGAAATGCTGATCCAAAGCCCAAAGCATGCAAAAAAATAATAATGCTAAATGACTGGATACTTACAATGCAAACAAAGACGCAATATGAAATGAATATCAATTTTGACCTAGAAACAAGGCAAGTTAACCAGCTTCTGAACTACCTGAGGTTGTTCCCGGACAAAGACATAAGAGATCTATTCCTGCAATTACGCCTCAATTTGCTCCCTACATGGGAGCGCTTGTCCAAAATCAAACAAATACTGAGCACACAAATCTCTTTTTGTTTTTAAACAGCACCCTTAATTCCTCCTTCCCTTTGCAGTCCTCTTCAGTCAGAGGATTGTGCCCTGCATTGAGCAAATGGTTGTAAAATGGGCCTAGAATAAGATCTTCCTTTTGCGCTTTGATCAAGTCCTGATCTGGAGTATCAAAACTCCATTGTGCTACAGCTGTTCAACTGTTTTTGGAGTTTTGGAATGTGTTATCGTATCTACCTTTATTTAACCAAAAAGGGGTTCAATAGGAAATAACTCCCCCATTACAGTTCCAATTTTTGGCTAATTGGTTTGCCTTATCATTTCCGTCCTTAAACTCACCTGTTGTTTTCGAATCACCATGTATTTTCCTCCTATGGATAATCAGGTCACTTTCTGATACAAGCTTGTATATAGCTTGAAACATGTTGCAATGTTTAAGTAGCTTCTTTTTATAGATGAACATACCTTTCACTTTCCAGCCAGGTAAATATTCCACAAAACTATTTTGCGCATAATCAGAATGTTACTAGAACTAATCATTTGAGTTTATTTTCTACTGCTTTGGATATTGCCTTATAAATAGCAGCCAATTATGCCACTTGACTGCTTCTGGGGCCTATATCCCTGCTTAATCTTGGAATGTTGTCACATTTAAACCGTATATTTCCTATTCCTGCTATAAGTTCTTTTTCTGAGTTATTTTCTACATTGTATGCAAATCCATCTGCATGCACAGTTGGTAAATCCTTACTTGTTTCTTCGTTGAATGTCTTGTGTTGGGTTTGCTCAAAGGCATTCAAACGTGTCTCTAGCTCTGTGTCATCAGGCATACAGACAGCTGCACAATCACGCAACTCTGTTAATCCTTGAGCAAATGGGCTCTTTTTATTTTGTCCATATTTCACTTCTACAGGAAATCACTGAAGTGCTACTATCCAGGAAGTATTTCTTGACTGAGCTAAATTCCCTGATCTGATTCTTTTACTTTGCAAAAATTGTAGAGGCTGGTGAATTGTTTCAAACATCACCCACTCCCCTTGAATTATACTGCAGAAATGTTGTAATGCCTAGAGAGTGGTCATATGTGCTTTTTCACGTTCATTTTGGGGAGGTGTAATACTGTGTGCCCTTCTTACGTCTGAGAGGTGCACCAAGTACTTTAACCCTGTGACCTTAACTGCAGTTCGGGTGCTGTATACCACTGTGTATGGACCATGAAATCTTGGTGAATTCCACCTTCTTACAAAGTTTCTGACAAGAATTTGCTCCCCTGGCATTAAAGGCACCTCCGGGCTGTTTGCTGTCAGCATGGAGGTGTCTGTTGCTACATCTTCAGTAAATAGTGAAACAATTTGTTTTGCTATGCTGCGTACTGTGCGCGTTAGCTGTGTTAGGTATTCCTTAAACTATTCTCCCAGCACTGTGGCAGCCATGTGCGCATCAGACACCCTCCTAACAGGGGAGAGCGGTGTGTGCATTCTTCCCATCACGATTTCGTGCAGGCTTAAATGGTGATCCTTGCATGGTTGTTTTCTGTGTTGGAACAGTGCTAGGGGCAGACAATATACCCAATTTTTTTTCAACGTGCTGCATAATTTCGATAAATTGCTTTTGAGCAGCCCGTTGATCCTCTCCACAACTCCATTTGCCATTGGATGATAAATCAAACATAATTTGTGTTTCACCCCCAGAAGGGAGGTCACTCCTTTAAAGAGGTCATTTACTTTTGTGTTATTTCAGGCACTACTCGGGCTAATACCTGTATTCCATAGACGATCATGTCCATGTCAATGGGAAGCCCTCTTACTGCAACTTCCTTTGTAATCGTACTTATTAGCAAGAGTGCCCGTACGGGGCATACCCCTGGCGTCGAGCACACTATTCCTCTTTCAGTAAAGGCTATGGTCATGTTTAACTTACTGAGTAGGTCTCGTCCCATCAAATTGATTGGCGCGTCTTCGTAATACAATAAGGGTGCACGCATTGTTTTTCCCCCCACTGTTACATCAAGATCTTTTCTATAAGGAACTTTTAAAATAGCCCCAGAGAACCCCTGCGTCTCCAAATTTCTTTCCGAGAGCTGAAACCTCCCTTCTGTGAGGGATGATTTTTCTGCTCCAGAGTCTACCATAAAGATAATCTGCTTGTTTCCTATCTCTGCCGCCACTAGTGGTTCCTCATTTGCACTTTGTGTGGTGGATAGAAGGGCACACAGTGTTACACATCTCCAAAATGAAACTGACTGTGTGGATGCCATCACTGGCACAGGTTGACATAATGACAATTGCAACTTAAGACATGGAAAGTATAGGGGAAAAGCAAAGGTTTTATATATTTTTGTCTTTCTCTCTCTCTCTTTTTCTTTCTTTTCATATAAATCGTGTTGTTTTTTCTATTTTTTCCTAATTTATTCCATGATGAAATGAAAAGGAATTGTTAAATGCCTAACTGAGTAAAGAAATGAAAAAGAAATGAATAATTGCAATTATTTTTCTTCCATGTGACTTAACGAATTTGTCTCACCCACAAAGGTTCAACATGAGCCAATGCGACGAAATGGCTGAGCAAGCTGAAATGTTAGATAGAAATAGGGATGCCACTAGGGCCAGTAGATTAAATAATTTGGAATGTGTTATAAAATATGCTGCCATATTATTTGCAATAATGATGTTTTATCTTATTTGGTATAATGTTGTTTTATATGTGGCAAATGAAATGAACAAAGGGGGAAGTGGAACTGATATGACAAAACCAGGGTCTGACCTAATATGGACTGAAGCAACGGCTATTTTGAAAGACACTTACAACATTGAATTGAATGATAACAATATAACATTGCCCCTTGTACAAATGCACGTAAACGAAACTGCTATTCCATTGTTTCACTCTTGGTGGGAGGGCACCTGGTTTCAGTTTTATTTTTATGGGAGTTACCTCATGCAACAATCCTACATTGTGTGGTCCCGTAGTCCAAATTTCAGGTGCTACCTTGGCCATGTCTTCTTCAAATATTGTCAGTGGGGCCTTTATGTTAGCCATGAGTGGGCTGTGTATTTCTCTGTATTGAATCATAATGTCACATGGTATGCTTATTTCCATATGTTGCCAATGTCTTCTTGTAGTACTCTGCTAAAAATGCTTGGACTTTCGCAATACCCCTGTGGGAGTCTGCAATGTTCATATCTACTGTTTCCTAATGTAAAAGCTGTAAGGTACTGCGGCTCTGGTGCGAGTGGCACAGAGAAAAAGGCATTTTTCAGATCAATGACAGTAACTCCCATAAAAATAAAACTGAAACCAGGTGCCTCCCACCCAGAGTGAAACAATACCCAATATCCAAAGAAGCAGAGGAAGGTATTAGAGAAACAGTGAATGCACTCCTAAGCCAAGGTATCTTAGTGCCATCAACTTCCCCATGCAACACAGCGATTTTCCCGATTAAGAAAGCAAAAGGAGGGGCGTGGAGAATGGTCCAGGACTTCCGCCCACTCAATGACGTCATCCAAAAAGAGTTCCCTTTAGTGCCTAACACGTCATCAATATTGTGCAGTATACCAAAAGAGGCAACTTGCTTCACTGTCATTGATTTGAAAAATGCCTTTTTCTCTGTGACACTCGCACCAGAGTCGCAGTACCTTACAACTTTTACATTAGGAAACAGTAGATATGAACATCGCAGACTCCCACAGGGGTATTGCGAGAGCCCAAGCATTTTTAACAGAGTACTACGAGAAGACATTGGCAACATAGATGTAGGGAGCACCATAATACAGTACGTAGACGATTTACTCGTCTGCAGTAAAACAGAAGAAGAGTGTAGAGAAGACTCGATAACACTGCTTAACATATTAGCCGTCAAGGGATACAAGGTGGACAAAGGAAAGTTACAATACTGCCTAGCTGTCGTTGTGTATCCTGGCCAGAAAATATCTAAAGATGGAAAAAGAATACTACCAGACAGAGCAGCAGCCCTTCAACACATTATCATACCAAAAACAGTGAAGGACATGCAGAAATTTCTTGGCATATGTAACTATTGCCGAGCGTGGATCCTCGACTACAGAGCATACACACGGCCAATGCTACAAGCACTAAAAGAAGCACAAAAGAACAGAGCCCCAAAAAAATGGACACAGGAGACAATTGCTCAATTCTCTCGATTAAAAGACATTATTTCAGACGGCCCAGTCCTTGCAAATCCAGATTATGAAAGGGAATTTTTCCTGTTTTCACACAGCAATGGAACATTGATGACAGCAGTTTTGACACAAAAGACATCGCTAGGCCACAAACCATTAGCGTACTACAGTGGAATATTAGACCCAGTAATGCAGGGACATTTCGCTTGCGAACAGGCCCTCGCTGCAGCGGCCTTCGCCATTGAGAAAAGTGCCACGATCGTGGCACTACATCTGTTGGTGTGATTGGGCGGAATATGAAGTCGGATGGTATTCTCCACTCTTTTGGTGTTATTTCAGGCACTACTCGGGCTAATACCTGTATTCCATAGACGAACATGTCCATGTCAATGGGAATCCCTCTTACTGCAACTTCCTTTGTAATCGTACTTATTAGCAAGAGTGCCCGTACCCCTGGCGTCAAGCACACTATTCCTCTATCAGTAAAGGCTATGGTCATGTTTAAGTTACTGAATAAGTCTCGTCCCATCAAATTGATTGGCGCATCTTCGTAATACAATAAGGGTGCACGCACTGTTTTCCCCCCCACTGTTACATCAAGATCTTTTGTATAAGGAACTTTTAAAATAGCCCCAGAGAACCCCTGCGTCTCCAAATTTCTTCCCGAGAGCTGAAACCGCCCTTCTGTGAGGCATGATTTTTCTGCTCCAGAGTTTACCATAAAGATAAACTGCTTGTTTCCTATCTCTGCCGCCACTAGTGGTTCCTCATTTGCACTTTGTGTGGTGGATAGGACCGGACACGCAAGTGCTCCCTGTGGGCTGTCCTAGTCTTGGTATCTTTGCTGACCTGGCATTGAAAAAATGTTGTCACCCACGACCGTTACGCCGCGGTATGGTGCAGGGGCACCGTTTGCGGCTGCTGCAAAATGGTTATTGTTTATGTTCCCTACTGGGTTTTGTCTCACCATGGGTTGTAGTGCGTTTTGCTGTTGTGGCTGCTGCTGCTTTTGCTGCTGTTGTGGGGCTGGCTGTCTCTGTTGCGTTTGGGGGTCATACCAGTATTGATCCTGTTGTCCCCCCTCCCCATTGGAGCTCCACCCCTGTTCATTGTTCATGGGCTGTTGTTGCTGCTGTTGAAAATACCCTGATAGTCGCATTCTACAATCTCGTGAATAATGTCCCCATCTTCCACAATTCCAACACGACCCCTGTTGTCCTCCCCTTGGTCCTTGCCCACGATACCCTCTGTTTCCCATTCCTCAAACATAGTTTGTGTTTCATCCCCAGAAGGGAGGTTACTTTTTTGAAGAGGTCATTTACAAAGTGCGTGCCGTTGTCTGAACGGATCACGTCACAGATTCCCCACCGTGAGAATACTTCTCGCACAAGGAACTTGGCAGCACATTTTGCATCAGGATGGGGACAGGATGGGGACAGGGGCCCGCTTCCACCCACCGTGAAAAAGGGTATACCACCACAATGAAGTATCTTGCTTGCTTTCTCCCATATCGGCATAATCGATATGTAGTTCTCTAAATGGACCTGTAGGGCGTGGCAAATTGCCACGCAGAGTTTGCAATGTCATTCCTGAATTGTAAGTTTGGCATGTAGTACATTCAATCACAAATTTATTTAAGTATTCATGTAGATTTTCCCACCATCCCCATCTAAATCTATCCATACCTTGTTATACCACAGCAAGTTTTTTGGTTCTCTAATGGTAGTGTAATGTAAATTATCGACCACGTCTCCATACTGTCTATAGATGGCAGTCATCCTATATTGTGGTGTGGTGTATTCTCCGGTTTGTACTTGGGCATCTATCATGGTAGCCACCGTTGTCTGTCGGCCCACTGTTATCATCATCATTTCTGAATTAGGCATAGTAGACAACAACACGTGGTTTCGACGACCTGTTCAGCTGGATACCTTCGTGGGTGAACATTGCAGCAAAGATACTCATTCCCATCATAGTCTTTCTTCTTTTAATATTCTGTGTGTGCCAACTGGGACTAAGATGCTGTGAAAATAATATGCCTAATTCAGCAATAATGATGGTAACAGTGGGCCGACAGACAACGACGGCTACCATGATAGATGCCCTTCTTCAGTGTCGTTAGCCAGCTGGATGAGCTCCCAGCGTGTTATCTGCAGCCATTTCGCGTTTGCCCTCGCTTGAACGCCTGGTGCTAGGAACGATGCAAAGAATGTTTCTGCAGATGAGAAATGCTTATACAGTTGTGGGATTTCAGCAAGAAGTTCTGATGATTTGGACGAAATATAATTGGATCTTTTGCTGCGTGACAACTTGGTTTTCAAAGTTTCTTCTGACAATAGTTCGTATGCTGGGGGCTCTGTGATTGTCTCATCGGGCGCTGTCGATGGTTCAGCCGATTGCCCTGCTGCCGATATGTCAGTCGATTGGCCTGCTGTCGATGTGTCAGCCGAAGGCCTTGTTGTAAACTGGACGTGGCTCTCTGGTATCACCATTAGTGCTGAGTGAAGTGTGGCTAGGGCACAAGTGGCCCTCCAGGATGCTGGGAGATGCAGGTAAACTTGTTTGTCACAGATCCAGTATATGTCCATTAATGCAGCAGTGCCTTTTTTCATGACTGGCATTATTAAAGTCTTATTGCACTGCCGCACCGTTCCCATGTTCACCTTCCCTTCTCCATGGAAGCAAAGTTTGTGCGGTATTTCCTTTTGAATCTTTATGGGTCTCTCCAGGGGTGTCACCCATGTCAGCTTGGTGACATGCTGTGTCCAGATGGGGATGCACGTTTCTTTTGCCCATTCGTATGTTTCATCTGGCAGCCCTCGAAGCCCCTCGTCAGCCAGCCTCTTTTGCGTGACCTCCTTTTCCTTCTCTTTGATCCTCCTCCAGTGGTGTACAATTATGCTCTAAATTTCAGGCCACCCTTTGGCTTCGATCCCAGCTATTTTGTCCAAGGCCTTCTGCACCTCTTTCAGCAACCCCTTTTTAATGATAAAATAGAATAAAGCTGTTGATTGATTCCATGCCGTACCAGTTTTGCTTCTCCATAAATCTTGCACTCGAAAAATGAATTGCACAAGATCCTCGTTCTCCTCCATCGTACACTGCATCAGTGCATGTAAATCTGGAACGTCTGGAAATGCACGCCGTAATGCATCCCACACTTGTGCTCAAACATTGTTAAATGGTGATCCATTGTGTCGGTCACAGCTCATCGTTACTCCCGGGAACCCTGCCCTTTCCCAGATTGTGTCTGCTTGGTCCCCGATTGCTGAAACTAATAGACTTTTTACATCACCTATAGCTAACGGCATCCCTCTCTATTTGTATCACTATTTGTGTACCTCTCTGTTTGTTATTTACGTTAATCTCTTTCTCCTTCCCTGCCCCACCTCTTTTCTACCCTCTCTTTCACCTACTTGCCCAGCTCCTCTTTTTTTTTACCAGTCTCCTTTTAGACCAATCTTTTCATCCTTGTCTAAGCATGCAGACTGTTATGTTATGTTAGTGGGATTATACTGCACACTGCTGCCATTGCATGGTCTTCCTATACTCTTGCAAATTTGAAAAAGGAGGGTGGGTTAGGTTATTTTGGAGAGAGGGAGCATGCAAGATAGCTATGCTGATGTGTTGATGCATGTCGTTTAGAATTTCCCAGGCACTGTATGCATATCTGTTTGTTGGCGGTCTTTGTCAATGGCTTAGTTGCAATTCTGCCCAGATGGGTGCATTGTGTGGCCATGGTGCTAGGGTACATTGGCCGAGGCAGTTGTAGGTAAGTTGGTTGTTGCGATGTAGAATTTGTTGTTCAAAGTCTTTAGGAGGGATTTTAAATTGCTGTGTGCTTGTGGCATAGCTGACGTGCATATAGCATGCCTGGCTGTGAAGTAGAGAGTGCACGTCTTGGGGCAAATTTCATACTATGGCCAGACAATTCATCTAGGATTTTAGGGAGCAAAATGTAGTGGGGCACCAACTAAACTAGGTCAAACATTTCAACTAGAGCAAACAATTCATACAAAGTTAATTAGCAAAACCATAAGGGGCAACAATTAAAGTATGGCAGACATTCATATGGTGGAGCAACAGTTCATCTAGACTTGAGAAAAAGACAGTGGGGCAACAGTTCATCTAGAAGGTTGAGGAGTTCAAGACAAAGGTTCAGTGGGGAAATAGTTAAACTGGATACATTCAGGATGCAATCAGTAACCGGAGGCATCAAGCAGAGATTTGTGACTTGGCTGCAAACCTGATCACCACTATCTTCTGAGCAAAGTGCTTTGCACGTCCTGTATAAATGTATGTTGGCTCACTCAAAGGCAAAAGCACAGGGGTGGGCTATCTCCGGTTCTGGCCCAGGTGAGCAGACAGGTACAAGATGTGTTTCATCTTCAGAGAGGTCCTTTGGGGATTGCCAGGGGAAGCAGCTACTGCCCCTGGCTCCTGCTCTGCTACCCACGGACCTGTGCTTGCGTACCCTGGGCAACTGGACAAAGAAGCAGTGACAAGAGCAGATATCTGTGTTGCACCAGAAAAGGGCACTTGTATGTTCTCAATAGGGGTGCCCACAGTGTGTCCTGTCCTAGCAGTAACTGAAGATCCGGAAGAGGAGCCTTAGGTAACAGTTCAAATAGGACGGAGGGACATTACCTTTCTAATAGATATTGGAGCAATTAGATCCTGTATAAAAGATGGGGGGTTCCCATTATCCAACAAGAATTTGGACATGCAAGGCTTTTCAGAGATTATTCAAGCAGTTCCTCTAACAAAAGAAAGATCTGCCATTGACAATAGAAGCACAGCACATTGTAGCGCCACTATTATATTCAAAAGACACACCGATTAAAATCTTGGAAGATGCTTGTTAAGCAAATTAAATGCCACAATTTCATTTTCAGAATAAGGGATGATGTGCAGCACTCCAGAAATGTACCCAAATAGGGTGGCAGTACGATACAGGCACACTATGCACACAGCAGACTGAGAGGCATAACCACGCAAACAGATATATTTTTGTACAGGGTCCAGGTACTGCTAGGAGGGGTCCCAGGAATACAGTCTTTCGACTGTGGAATGAATTTATATTCAGACCATGATGCTCCTCGGCTATCACACCAGACATACACACACTGCTAAACTTAGAAGCAGTGGTGAGAAAAGACATGATTGGTTGCTACAATTTTCTGTAGCATCCCAGCAGAGGCATGCTTCTTCATAGTAATGGATTTGAAGAATGCTTCCTTCTCCATTGCCCTGCATCCAGACTCAAAGTATCTTACTGTGTTGCCTTATCACAGGACCAGATTTTAATACACAAGAATTCCTCAAGAGTAATGTGAGGGACTCAGCATATTTAACAGAGTAACACAATTATATTTGAGTAATGTGCAGGTAGCAAGTACAATCATTCAATATGTGATTGATCTTTTAGTGTGCAGTATAACAGAAGATGGGTGCAGGTAGGACACAAATAACACTATTATCATTACTGACTGACAAGGGGTACAAAGTGGACAGACAAACATTGCAGCATTGTCAAACATAAGTGGTTTACTTGGGACAGATTGTATCAGCAGATGGGAGAAAAATAAAACCAGAGAGGGTTGAAGCAATACATAAAACCCCCCAACCAAAGACAGTGAAAGAAATGCAATAGTTTTGGGTCTTATGCAAATTATTGCAGAGAGAGGGTTTTTGATTACTCAACATACATACATACTCAACATACACCACACCACTACTTCAAGCACTTAAGAAAGCTCAGAAAAACAGAAGTATGATAAAAAAATTGACAGCTTAGTTGAATGAGAATTTTGCAGAACTCAAGAATGAACTGGCACATGAACCAGTGTTAGCTACATTCCCCGTCAAGTCCCGCTTTGCCGCGGGTTTTTGGAGCTCATTTACTTCTCTTGGATTACCTTCAAAGCAACGTGAAAGCAATGTTTTCTGGACAAACTACGAGCCCCAGCAGGTGAAGATACGCTGTTAGAAGCCATACATAACAGCTACTAGTATAACTACATGCTGATGCAACTTTATTTCTCTTTGTTTAGGCTTTCTGTGTAACACCAACTGGGAGGGGCCATAAATATGAGGTTGCGCGCGCACCACGCGCACGCACCCGTGAAGCCCCATCAAGTCCCGCTTTGTCACTTCGCCGCGCTTGTCGGGGTGAGTGGTGAGGGTCTGAGACTGTGGGCTTACTACCCAAACAATTGCTCTTTCCATACTTGCATAGGTTTAATCCTATTGAGTTCACTGACCCAATTTCACTATGAAACGAGGCATTACCTCTTTAAAATCGGGGATGCCCACTGTAACTGCTTTGCACTGTACAAATGGCGAAAGCCTTCCTCATAATTCCCCATCCTCCTTAACTAAAAAACCTCGGCTTAGCTCTACACCTCGCATGGGCATTATGAAACCCAAACTAAAAAGTAAAGCTGAACTATTGTTAGGGATGGACATTCGTCCGTTTTGTCGTGATTCAAGTCACGTGGACTCTTTTGATCTGAATAATGGGAACATCTCATCAGCAGTTCCTGACTGTCTGGACAAAATACCTGCTGGATCAAAAAAAGACTTTTCACATGGACATTCTACCAGGTTCAATGCAGTGGATGACGGAATAACCGGTGAGACACCAAAGTCCATGCCGTCGACCGTTTCTACGGTTAATTTTGCAATGGAAAATGTGTCCCATACAGACAGCATTTTGATACATATGTGTTAACTGGTTCTGTTGTGCCATCTGCCAAAGTACCTAACATCTCTGCCTTGTCTGCCAATGACATTTCTAATTCTAAATTGTCTACCATATCGAACACTGGAGATATGGCTGTAATTGACCATGATACAAATGCTTCTTGTTTTTCAGCACACACCATTTCTGAAAATGTGTCTAAGTCTCCAATTTTATTCACAAACATTAGTGCTGCCAATTCTGTGGACAAACTGTCATTTATTGCTCCAACACCTCGAAAAACGGGGGGAAAATTGTACTCCTGATGTTGCTTTGGTTGAAACCCTAAATGTAAATACTGGCATTGCTCTGACTTCCATGAACACTGCTATTCTTGCTTTAGCCAAATTGTTTGAAGTATTAGCTAACAAGGCTGACTTGTATTCTAATCAGCTTAATCAGTTATTATCTGAGCAACTTACGATTTCCAATAAGCTTGAAAGTCTGAGTCAATCTGCTACCTTACCTATTATCAAAAGGTCAGTAGTCTCCCAGACTTCTTTCAATCTGATGCTCCTGTGCAGCGTTATCAGACCATTCAGTGTATACCAAATCCCATAATCGATCTGATGAATGCTGTAAATGAAGCCTCAGATGACCAGCAAAAACAAAAATACTAGCTTTTTGGTGATGCAAATACAAATCCTTTTGATGCAGTGAAGTTGGGGCCCAAGAAGGGTCTCCATCCAAAAAAATCTAAAAACATCAAATCTGTGGCTAAACGAGCAACCCAAACTAAATCTTTTGTCAAAAATCTTTCAACTCCAGTAACAACTACCGCAAGTACTTCTAAAGCTATAACAAAAAAAATCTCCTTCAATCGCAGGTAAAGAGGGCAAAGATATTGCCAGCTCCAGCTGCCTCTGTTATTGCTTATAGTCCTTTAAGTGATTTGATAAGTGCTGCTGCAGACATTTCTTGAGACACTTCCAAAAGACAAATATCCAATGGCTTTTGTTTTAAACCTACTTTGGCCATAGGAGCCTCGAGCACTGAAAAGCGTCGTAAAGAAATAAGGCAAGCAGTGGACGAGTACATGTCCTCCAAACCTGTTGTAAAGAAGTTGTCCTTTGCGCCATGTGAAACGGTTAATATGTATGAGCCTTCTGCTCCAGTCGCACAGAAAGCGCAAATAACGTATTCACAAGTTTCTGATAAGATAGACTTAACACAAACCGTGCCACATGCCCATTCTCAGAATAAGACAAATGTTTCTGCATCTAATCTTGTGTTTCTAGTGACATGGAAAGGCTGATTCAATCTACATTGACCACCTATTTTGAGGCTTCTGCCTCCTCTCAAAGTAAAGTCTGTAGTGTTAACCACCTAACCTCCAATGCTCTGCCCAATCCATCTAAGCAAAAACCTTCGACTGCGGGTCCCAAGCGCCCTGCAGTTCATTCACTGACACTCAGTTGCAGACCTTTGCCAGCTAAGCAATATAATCTTAACCGTGCCTCCGTGTTGTCTATTTTTAGTGAAATTCCCGAGCTCGATGACATTGGCACCATCGACATTGAGCTAGTGGAGTTTATTGATCATTCAAAACGGTCCTCTGTGATTCTCTGGATCAATTCGAGGGTCGTACTTAATGCAATCTGGGCTGTCAAGTCTCACCTTTTTGATCTTGGCTTCATCCTTTTGCCAACTTCTGACTCCTCAGATTGCCCATTAACGCAACAACAGGATACATATTCAAAGCAAGACACAAACAAAAATCAAGGTACCTCCTCCCACACATGCAATTGTGACCCCAAAAGTAACCAATGTTAGCACTCTTTAGAATCTGCTTTGTCTTTGATAAGTTGGAATTCCAGGGGGCATAGGCATCTATTGAATAATCAGGCTTTGCAGTTGCTAGACCATGATGTAATTCTGATACAAGAATCTTGGCTTACCAGCGTTCCATCATGAAACAATTATGATGTTCTTTTGATACCTGCAGTCAAGGGTCGTACGGGGAGTCCCGCCTCTGGTTTGTTAACCGCTGTCAAGCAGTCTTCCATCCTAAAGGTCGAAGCTTGGTTTTTCCCAAATGCATTTTTACAAATGACTAGAATTGTTGGACAAAATTTCTCATGTGCTGCCATCAATGTTTATTGGAATCCTTTGGGTATTTCTGATGATCGGTTTCTCGAATCTGTGAACAAAGCCATTGATATTATAATTCTCGATGGACATTCGGACTCAATCATTCTACCTGTTGCCTTGAATCTTCACTGCTTGGGTCAGAATTGTAAATCTTAAACAGATCGTCTTGCTAAGTGGACAAGCTTTGCAGAATTCCGAAACGTGTTCATCCTAAATGGTGCATTTCCTCTGGATATCCCGCCTAGATCTACTTGGCATTGTGCTCGTAGCCAGGGAATTATTGATTTCATCTATGTCAATGCACGTATGTTAAATAAAGTAAAATCCTTCCAAATAATCGACACAGAAATGAGCGATCACAATGTGCTAAATGCAATTTGACTCTTAAATTCTAATACAGCACAAGAGAAAGCCTTTTATTTTATGGGTTCCTATAAAGTAAACTCAGCCAGAAAATGACTAACGTGGACCGAGTCATCTCTGGAAGCCTTTAGGTCTTGCTATGACGCTGAGCTGAAGAGCAGAGCCGTGCGCAACATAACCCAGATGTAGTGTATTATGATCTCATGCAGCTATTTCAACCAGCCTCAATCAGACATAAACAAAAACAAACACTGCATCTGCACATCTTTGACCATGAAATCAGAATTAGGAAATCCCTGGCTCGGGCTGAAAAGAGGGAAGCCCTCAAGCTCCCTCTAGATATACGATTAGCTGCCCTAACTCTTATCAAAACCAGATATAGAAATTGGGTAAGAGGCATGAAGGCCAAACTTTATCAAACTGATGGAAGCAATATGTTGAAACTATTGGCATCTGAAAACTCTGCTCAGTCATGGAACATCATCAATCAAGCTACGGCAGGCCACCAATTTACTGTCCAAACTAATGATGTGACTGAGGCGAGGTGGGTCCAATATTATTCGAAACTATTTGTTCCACCCCCGGCACATTCACGTCTATCTATGCCTGACAACTTTCTTTCCATTTATCTTTTGACAAAGGCGACATCTTGTATTTCATCAAACAAGCAAGTAACTCCAGAGCACCTGGCCCGGATGGCTTGTTGAATACACAAATGAAGCGATTGCCGGACATCTGATATATTATACCTTTTTTTTAGAACATTAATGTTTCTCAGAAAATCCCGACGTCCTGGAAACAATCCATTGTTATCCCTATCTATAAAAAGGGTGATCGGGCAAATCCGGCTAGCTACAGGCCCATTTCCTTGCTTGATGTGTCTGGGAAGATCTTCTGTCACCTAATCCTGAGAGAGTTGAATACTTGGACTAAAAACTACTTGAGAGATCCCCTACAATCAGGATTCATCAGTGGTCGGGGCACTCTTCCCAACATCATTACCATTAATATGCTTAAATCACAATATGCTTGTCGGAAACAATCTCAATACTTTGCATTTATTGATTTCCGATCAGCATTTGATTCCATAAACCGTGACCTTTTATTCCATAAGTTAAAATTGTTGGTTGTCCATCATCCCTCTTGGCTCTAGTGATTCAGCTACATACAGATACCTCCTTGTGAGTTAAGTTATCTTTAGAAGGTCTCTTGTCTTCCTCCTTTCCCACTTTTTTGGGACTCAAGCAGGGTTGCATTTTAGCTTCAATACTGTTTAATGTATTCATCTTTGATATTGGCCCATCTTTTTTCTGAATTGTGTCGGATGCTCCTGAATTGGGAGGTCAGCGTATACCTTGGCTGCTGTATGCTGATGACCTAGTTTTAATATCTCAAACTCCCAAGGGACTCCAGAATTAGTTATCCGCCCTTTCTGATTATGTTGAGAGGAATCAGCTTATAGTAAATTTTAACAAATCTCAGAATTTGGTTTGTAGAATCCAAAAATATTAATGGAACTTGGCAGATGCAACAGGAACCCATGGAACTAGTTTTGGAATACAAATATTTGGGGCTTTTTATACAAAATAGTGTTGGTGATAACAAATATTTGATTACCTTACCGTCAAAACTTCTGACTGTGACCTCATAGGCTAAAATACTTCTGTATAAGTACGGGAAATTTACTTTAAAGCATCTCTTAATGTTCTATGAGCAAAAAGTCATCCATATTGTTCTGTATGGTGTTGAATCAAAGCTGTATTCAAATGACAAAATGTGGAATAAATTGGAGGCGGGTTTTTGGAAAAGGGTCTTACATTTACCGAACTGTTCACCTATGCCTATATTACGATTCGAATTAGGCTTGAATTCATTATCCAGTAGAGTCAAGTGGAGAATATGTTCCTTCTTTCGTAAGTGCTTGCTTGGTGTGGAAAATAATAACATATTGAGTACGGTTGCCCGCTACTTGTCCTCTTCCACTCTCGCTTTTCCTTTAAAATGGCGAAATCTAGTATTGAATACCTTGGTAGAAGCTGATATCCCATTACAGCTCCTAATTGAAAATCCAGCCCGTGCTAAAACAAAGTATTACCTTTGGGATTGGATGCAAAATTATGACTTTTGTATAAAATATAAAGATTTCAACAATAATCATTTTGGAAATAAGCGGTTGGGTCAAGTGGCAGGTTATTTAACGAAATGTCCTTAATAAATTTCTGCGCTTGAGACTAAATTTATGGACTACTAGGGAAGTATTGGTGAGGCGTAGAATCATTTCTGCTGACAAACTTTTGTCGGTTTTGTGAATCCCATATTGTGAGGGAAACCTTACAACATTTGATAATATCCTGTCCTAATTTGAAGGACAGACGGGATAATTTTTTTACTAATTTGTTGAACTTGCATGAGGAACTGGATGAAAACCAGATATGGTGTATTTTACTTAATAGCACAAGATTTTCAGTCATAAAGGCTCTGGTGCACTTTTTGGAAGCCATTTTGCCTGGTGACATTTATTTACAAACATAATTTTGAATTGTGAACCTTATTTGTAAATATTAAAAATTATTATTTTTGTATTAATTTTTTCTGTGGTTTTTGTTTTTGTGCTTTTTGAGAAATTAATTGAAATGTATAAGATTTTAAGTTTTAAATTGTTCCATTATTTGATCATATTCTGCTTATTTTTTCATGATCCTCATTGTTTTTTTGCTATTGTTAAAATTATTGTTAATAATAATGTTGAATGAATTTGGAAATGCACACGTGTGATAATTTTGAAAAGTTGACTTGTTCAGTTGTATAAAAATTAAAAAAATATAAAAAAATAAATTACAATGAGAAGTTTCATTCGTTCTATCACTCAGACGATAAAGTAATGACTGCCGTACTGACAAAAAAAATGGACAGGTACACTAGCCACTGCCATATTACACTGGGAGACTGGATGCAGTAATGTAAGAAAACTTTGTTTGTGAGCACGCACTTACTGCCGCTGTGTTCGCACTTGAAAAATCATCAACAACAATAATGGGATGTCCAGTCGTTTTGTACGTGGAACATGCATTGTTTGCAGTATTAGAAAGGTCTAAATCAACTTTGACAAAACTCAGAGAGCATCACGATATGAAACCATATTGACAAATCCTGCAATAGAAATTGTCAGATGCAGGACAGTTAACCCAGCAGAATTAATTGAAGAACCAATAGAGGAATGAGACTGTACACATGACTGTGTGGGATGCATGGACAAAAATTAAGGGAACCTCTGGTAAAAAAGGAAGTGACTGAATGAGGGGACAATTTTTTCATTGATGGGTCATCAAGTATTGACCCAAATTCAGGGCAGAGACATACTGGTTCAGCAGTAGTAGTGCCGAAAAATGGAATACATGAGGAAGGGCAGTTTGAGGTTTTTTCCCAAACACGGCTCTAAGCCCACTACTCTGCACAAGCAGCAGAATAAGTGGCATTAATTGAGTCACTAAATATGTCAGAAGGAAACACAGCAAATATATTTTTGGATTCTGCATATTTACAGGCCGATTAATGGAATTAATATGCACTGAAAATTTCCGCGCAACTGTGCGAAAGCGTGCGAATCGCAGCGCAAGTACGAAAATCGCAGCGAAACAAGCACACAGCGATTCATGGAAGTCTGTGCGTGTGTAAATCCATGGATGTGTGCTAAAATCCTGCGTGGCGCACGCAACAAAAGTAGGCGTAACACCGGGCGTAACACGCAGAATGGGGAACAACGCCTGAAAATGTGGGCGTCACGGTGGAAGTACAGGAGGCAAATGCGCAGATCGCCCACATGCATGCCTACAACACGTATTCATGGAATCGAACGGGGCTAATGCGTGCGCCAAAAAAGACGGGCTAATCCGGAAACACGTACGCCTGCAGGAAGCAGGCGTACGTGTGGAACCGTGCAGCATAAAAGTGCGCGCAAACAACAAACAAGCTCAGACGCTAAGATGAATATACCGTTCCTTGCAGCAGTGGTTGTGGGATACCACAGGAGGAGGAGGAGGATACTCAGGCCCAGAATATTTACACCCAGAGCCAGCCTTTTTGGGATGCCTGATGACCAGGTGTATGGGAGGTACAGGTTTCCACCTCACATAATACTCGACCTGGTGAGTGAGTGGGAGGATGTCCTCACATCATCCACCCTGTGCTCCCAAGCACTGAGCCCCCTGGAAAAGGTGCTTAATGTACTGCACTTCTTGGCCACTGGATCATTTCAGCAGACAAGTGCTATAGTGGGGGGGTGTCACAGGCCACGCAGTCACGCTGCCTACACCAGGTGTTGGCCATCATGACTACATGCCCAACAGTCCGCAGGCACATATACCTGCCCAGAACACCTGCAGAAGGGCAGGCTGCCGTCCAGGATTTCTACGGGGTGGCACAATTCCCCAAAGTGCTAGGTGCCTTTGATTGCACCCATTTGGCTCTACGTCGCACCAGGGCAACAGAGCACATCTATACAAACCGAAAGCACTGGCATTCCATCAACGTGCAGGTAGTATGTGATGCCAAGGGAATCATCACCTCAGTATATGCCAACTATCCAGGGTCCACCCATGACAGTTTCATTTACAGAATGTCAACCCTAAACCGGGACCTAGAAGCTGGGCGGCATGGCGATACATGGCTGCTTGGCGAGTATAAACGCCATTGCACATGCATGCATGTCAGAGTAATGTCACAACCCCACTAATGATACCCATCACCACCTCCCCAGGGGACAGTGCCTACCCTCTGAGCACCCACATGATGACGCCAATTCAGAACCCCACCACACCACCCAAGGTAAGATACAACACAGCCCATATTGCAACCCGGGGCATAGTGGAGCGCACATTCAGAGTGCTCAAGTCACGCTTTCGCTCCCTTGACCGCTCTGGTGGGCAGCTGCTATACGCTCCCCAGTAGTGTGCAGGATCATAGTGGCAGCATGTGTCCTGCACAACGTTGCAACACGCCGGGGCCTGCGGGTGGACATGGTGGTGCCCCCAAATGCCCAACCACATGCACGGCCGCTGCACATGGGAGGGGAAAGGGCACATGGTGAGACAGCCCGTACGCAGCTGGTGGCAATTACTTCACCTAAAATCACACCCCTGTGGAGTGTACACAGCCCTGGTACATACCAGCTGGCAATCAATGATGGTGACATAAGGGACAGTCAACTGTCACCACCATACCAGCCTGAGATTGGTCACCTGGATGTGTTACATTGTGTGCATCCCTACCTACCGAAACACCACCAATGCTGTGTCATTATAAGACATACATCTATGCTGCTAAATTGATTACCCCCTTGCAAAATACAACATGAAAACAGTGCCATGTCACCCAATCCCTCCCCAGCTCCGCCACCCAACACACCATGGCATGTCTTGTAATGTGAAAGCAAACAAAGCAATGCACAAGACCTGACACAAGTGTCACAAAGTGCACTGTCCCAAATGGAAACTGCCCACAAACAATATGCTCCCAGTAATCAATAACAAACAGCACACATGAACAAATACTTACCACCAACACAATACAGCAACACACCATGAAACATTGCAAAAACATGACAGTACTAAGTCAAAGTAGTGGTAGTCTTACAACCTGAATAAGCCAGCACATCGACCCCTTCCAACTGTAGAGTGTTGCTGCCACGCAAATGTGTCAGTGTACTGCATACAACATGAACTCCATCTGCAAAGGAGACGGCCTTGTGAAGACATGAGGAAGGAACCTGCAAATTAGGAGGAAGACTTGGATGCACAAGCATATATCAATACACCATGCAGTGTACGATACAACAAAAATACCCACTAGGGATGTCCACACAGTATTGACTACAGACTGCCCACACAGCTCATGGGAGCCCAATGTCACTGTGTAAGTCACTGTCACTTGGTCACACTTTTTGCAAGCCCATGTAAATGGGAAGCAGGAGGGGTGTGTGTGCCACGAACCCAAGCATCTAACCCAAACTCAGGACAAGCCTGCATGTGCCCAGCCGGAATACAGTGGATGCCCACGGGAGACACAGAAGGCAACACACTGTAAAAAAAACAAACAAAAAAAACAAATCAGAAATGGCCATGTGGGGGATGGAGGGGGGAGTCCACCCAGGAGGTTCGAGGACGGGGTGCATGCACACCAACACCCACCTGTGTGGATGTTGTGAAAAAAAAAATACCTCCATGGGCTCATGGCTTGCACGACTATGCCATTGTGGGAGAACTGCTGTCGCTCTCTTCACCCTCTGCTGCTGCATCAGGAGGTGGTGGCACCATGGGAGGCAGCCCACGCAAAGCCCTGGTATGGTCCTCCATGGCAGCAAGCATACAGGTCTGGAAGGTCTGATTCTGGAGGATTTAAGTGCAGAGATCCCCATGCAGCACCTCACGGGTTGCCTGCACTTCTGCACGCATGGCCTTGCGTGATGCCTGGATCTCCTCACGTGTTGCCTGCAGCTCAGCTGAGAGTGAACGTGTGAGCTGCTCCAGCTGCTGTTCTGCCCTAACATTTCAGGAAGCCTCAAGTTCAAGCAGACTCTGCCTGAGGTTATGGAGTTGTACCCTCAGGACTTCCCTGTGGCCCTGTGACTCTATTGATATGGATTCGCGCAGAGTCTCCAGTGCCGCCCGTCGGTCCCTGTTGGACGCCAACATGTCTTCCCTGTGTGTTTGGCAAATGGAGTCTGTTGCCTACTGTTGTTGCGCCATCTGCCTTTCAGGGGGGATAATGGAAGTGGCCACCCTCTCCATTGCCTGAGCCATCATTTCTACTGATGTTGCCTCTTGGGATGCAATTACCGTACATGGAGTTTTGCCATACAGTATTGCCTGGTGGCGCACGGCCACCGCATCGGCGGGCACCACACCTGTTCGGGGCAAGGCGATCTGCACCTTGCTGTGCTGGCACTGCCTGAGGCTGCAGGACTGCATTCCCCCTCTGATCTGCTGGCCCAGGAACAGGATCAGATGCTGTGGAGTGTGATCCTGCATCTGTAACCGCCAAAGGCGGGCCTACCAACACTGACATCCCCATAGAGGGTTCTACCCCTGATGCAGGTGGGTTGGACAGAACAGAATCCATGCCAGAAGCACCGACCTGTGACAGCACATAAGTCTCATCATCCGACTCAGCACCTGAATAGAGGTCTGGGGAGCTGCACCCAGAGACACCCCTCGACAGTATGGTCTGCAGTACCAAAGTGTTTTCACCCACCACCACACCACGTCCCCCATTGGTGCTTGGTCGTGGCTGAGAATCCTCCTGGGTCTGCACCATCTCCTGAACCCCACCAGCCTCAAGTGCGTTGTCACCTGCAAAAACATGAAATACAAGAAATAGAAACAGGCTTGAGCACCATAGCATACACAGGCCTGACAAGACAGAGATCCTGGACATGGTTTACACATGTCCCACAATAGTGTACAATAATACAGTGATTGTAGGCAGATGTACACATCAATGGTTGGTCACTTCAACATGACAGGAAACAACCATCATGTTCCATATGCAAACAGGCCCTAAAAATACATTTCAGCAGGCCAATACTCTCTCGCCCCGAATGGTCTAATCATTCACATAACCAGGTAACTAATGTGGCACAATGTGGGGTGTAAACAATGACAGAAGCATGTCACATATGTGGCATTAGGGATGAAAAAAGCATATGGAAAATGGGATGATCTAAACAATCAGCCTGAATGAACACAGAAAAAATCAGAACAATGTTGTTGCAAGATGATAGTTCAAGGGCAACAGCAGTAATGTGGGGCTAATTGGCTACTGTGGGCTGAAGGGATGCTGTCATACCCAAATCAAAGGCACGTGAATGTATTGGAAGAAGCACATGGGTGACCCATAACACTCAGGAGTACACACCCTCACCTGGCACTCAATCAGAACCCATCACCCAAACAACATACACATGGATTACACACACATGCATGTGCACTCACCGGACAATGCGTCGTAATCAGGAAGGTCTCCCATGCCTTGGATCTGTTCCTCTGTGACGAAGGTCCCAGCAACAGACTCATGTTCAGTGAGTTTGTTGTCCTCTGGTGGAGTCCCACCGCCAGTCACCAGAGTAGCAGCATGATTTGAGGCCAGCTTGTGCTTCGCTGTGCGTTTCAGGTCATTCCACCGCTTGTAGCAATCATCAGCTGTGCGCTTCACAAATCCAAGGGCACTTATGCGGTCCGCGATAGTCTGCCAGTGAGCCCTACGTTGACCAGGTGTGGTCCTGCACCCTGCAGTCACCACCATTTTGCGGCTATATGCCGACACATAGGCCACAAGTGCATCAAGTTCGCCGACATTAAAGCTAGGCTTCCTTGACATGCCGGAGTGTGTAGCCGTGTCTGGGGTCTCAGCCTGTAGTGCCAGAGCACCCTTCTTCCTCTTTTTCAAAGGTGAAGCAGAGCCTGAGTGGCTTACGCCGCTCTGGTCAGTAGGGGTAGAAGCGCCGGTGGACTGGGTACTAGGAGTGTGCGAATGCACAATGACCATAGGTCTTGGTGCAGGCATTGGCTGAAGTATGATGTTGGCAGGGGCAACTTCGGTTTGATGGACCTGGACCAACATTGTCCCCACTGGGAGACTCAGAGCTGGGGTGGATAGAGCTGCAGCTGCCCCTGCAGCCTCCCCACCCTGCCTACTTGGGGCGGCAGATGACATCGCTGCCCAAGATCCACGTGGCCTGGTGACACCAACTTGCACCACCACAAGTGGCTTAGACTTGCTGACCTGGAAGTCAGCCTGGGAGTCATCCTGTGCAGGTTCAGGTGCCACAATGGGCTGGTCCAACAAGGGCTGAGCTGGGATGGTGTCAGCTACGTTTTCCACAACCATGGGGGGGGGATTGGGTGTCCCTGATTGGTCCTCCACACATGGGGGTCTAGGGACACCCTGCAAATCCTGGCCACGTCCCCTACCGTGCCCACCACGCCCACCTTTTGGAAGTCGTCCACCTTTGCCTCCCTTACCGCTTGGTCGCCTCCCAACCATGGCACTGATGTTGTTGTGCGTATGGGAGTAGCAGTAAACGATTGTCCTGGGCAATTGGGGGAGAAAGGGGTAAGGTACTAGATGGAAATCGTACCCTAGTGCTCTAGCAAGGCTGTCTGTGACCCCTGGGGGAAGATGACGGGTCACGCAATGCACAGGCACACCGAAAACAAAAAATAACATGCACGCAACCCCTCGTAGACGACGTGCGTGGAAAAATGAACCTGCACTACGCTGTTGCACCCAGGAACACAAAAATAAGCGTACGCGTGTTACACACAGCCTACAATGACCTCTGAAGGGGTACGCGACACACAGGGCAAGCACAGTTAGTAAATACGTGCACGACTCACTGTCTGCTTGGAAAAAGAACGTGAAAAAGATGCGCGTGTGCGCGTTGGCAACACCACTGCCAAAAGAAGAATTGTACGCTGTCTGAGGAGACAGGACAAAAGAAGAAGTGAAAGCTGTTTGAGGAAACAGGCCCAACAAAAAAAATTAACGCTGTCAGAGGTAACAGGGAGTACGAACTTGAAACGCTGTGAAGTAATCGCGTGTGAACCGACAAGAAGTACAGAATTCACCCACTCGCTCTCCACGAAAAGCACATACAAGGAAATGGGGTCCTACACGTACCTTTTAAATCGGCCCACACGTACAACGTCACTTACGCGTGTACGCGCTAATGCCCTTTCTTCCAATGACACGAGTTGACACTCGGACGTGCAGTTTTTGAACGTGTATGATGAACATGCACCCGTGTTGAGGGAAACGCCCGCCTGCGTCACGTCACATACGCGCTTACGCGCTAAGGGCCTTTCCTTGAATTACAGGCAGACATGCAAGATTTTCACGTGCCAAATCACTCCATATCAAGCTGGCCACAAAACAACACACGGAAGACCACGCTCCTGCCCAGAAGGCCGAATTACTGCCACCCGGAGCCCCGAGCACGCTCCCACCTGCCATCTGCTGCTGCCTGCCTGCTGCCCACGTGCCCTACTATTTGCTGCCTGCACATCATCCATCTGCAGGGGTGCAGTTGTTGTGACCACCCCTGCTGGAACTGAAGACTCCCGACTGGGCTACCATTGCTCCATAGCCCAGCCCCAGGACCCAGTTGCCCACCCACACCTGTCTCTGGGGTTGCGATGTCGGGCACATCACCATCTGGCACCACTGACAACCCCCAGCCAGAGAGGCAGAGGGCCACCAGCTTCAGTGCCAGGGAAGTTGGTGCCCTGGTGGAGCAAGTCCTTGGGCAGTATGATACCCTCTTTGGAAGTTCTCGCACCGACTATGAAGGACGGACCAGGATCTGGATGGACATCGTGACTGCCATCAACGAGGAGGGGGTGGCAGGCCACGACATCAAACATGTCAAGAAGTGCTGGGAGGACTTCAGGTCCAGGACCCTCGACAAGGCCCGGCGCCTCTTGAAGGCAGCGGATGCCAAGGGGCGCCGGGGCCACCTGTCCGACCACCAAATGAGGGTCCTGGAACGCATATGCCCAGCGATCCACGTCCAGGTCCTTGAGAGGCAGACCTGTCTGGAGTAGAGCGGTAAGTGTACATTTATACCGATTGGACGCTGTGCGTGTCGTGGTGTGCCAGTAGTGTGCAGGTTGCACATGTGTTTTTGTAGGGCCATGTATGGATGTGTATGTACAGGGGCGTGAGGCTGACACATGTGAGTCCTCTCATGTGTGAAACACATGGATGGTGTATGTGTGGGTAAGCATGCAGGCCAAATGCAGATATGGGAGCACACATGTTTGAATTGCTGTGTATGTACGTTGGCATGGTTGAGGTGTCACACATGGATGTTGGTTCCAGCTGCATGTATCTGCACTGTGCACATATGCATGTCTGTGTATTTGACAAGTGTGCAACTGTGATGCAACATTGATGCATGTGGCACTGACATGTAGAAGGCTGAATGCCAGATGTGACATGGATGGAGATCTCATCACTCTGACAGTTGGTGGACATGCACACATGCATGTAAGTGTGTTGGTGTGTGTGCATGTGTTGTGTACTCCTCGTGTTTAATGTGACGTCAGACTCACCTTCGGATGCTGATGCTGTTGTATGTGTATGGATGATGCTGCCTGGTGCAATATTACTGTGGAATTGCTCATGTGTGTGAGTAGAAATGACATGTGTGTTAGGGAGTGTGATGCCATGTCTGAAGTTTGACACTGCCACTCATGTACAACTGTCATGTGTGTATCAGTCCATTGTACAGTGCCCTGATGCCTGTGTTCTATCTGCAGCGTCAACTGATGAAGAGGGCGGAGAGGGTGCTGTGGAGCAAAGTGGCAGGGGTCGCATCACCAGCCGGAGACGCAAGGCCCGGCTCCCCTCCCAGATTGTCATCTCTTCGAGGAGTGAGGAGTCTGGTGCTGTGTCCCAGGCCGCAGCTGCCGAGGGTAGGTCCAAGAGGCAGGGGTTGGAGATGGAATCCTCGGCAGCAGAAGGGGCAGCTGAGACCCCACAGGGTCTGACGGAGGAAGATGGCATGGAGTCATCCAGGTTGGTGGGGGTTTGGAGGAGGAGGAGGCCGTGGAAGGGACTCACACGGGGTCTGGAGGTGGGGATTCCACTGGTGCCAGTGGTGCAGTGCAGGGGCAGGGACAGGAGGCAGCACAGGCCACCGCAGAGGTGCCTGTGTGTAATCATGTCCCTGATCCTGTGACTGCATCATCCGGCACCAGCAGGGATGCCTACGTCCAGACCCGTTTTCAGGGAGGGGATAGGCACACAACAACTGGCCATCCTCTCCCTGTGGACATGGCTATCCGGGACCGTGTTGAGCCCTTCCTGGCTGGGATAGCGTTGCGTCAATGGGGCATGCGAGTTGACCTGCGGTGTTTTCGTGAAGACACTGCACGTCATCTCGGATGCCTCTTTGACCGCGTGGACCTACTGGGATGGGTCACCAGTGTTGGATTCCTCCGTGTGCTGGACCTTCTTGCGACCCCCTCCTCACTTGAACCCCCTATGCGCCAGTCGTCCTCCATGCCATCTTCCCATCCATGTATCACCTTGGTACCCTGTGGAGCTCCCTCTGACCCAGCGGTCAGGCTGGTGGAGGACACATCCCAGAGGTTACTTTCGCATCTGGTGGGGACCTTTTTTTGCCGTTACGTGACCTGCATTGGAGCAGTCTGCTGCGGATTCAACTTAAGTGCGACACACAAGGGTACCCGGACGAGGGGCGAGCATGCTCGTAAAAACGTGATTCCCAACCCGATGCGGCACGGGACATTTTGCCGGTTAAAACACGAGACAGAAAGCTCATGGCTAATCTAAAGGATCTCTTTTCCTACTCAATTATTCGAAACGTGTGATTGAGTTGATGCTCCATTTGAGTAAAACGTGCTCCCGTATTTTGAACTGAGCACCTGCTGAAGTTGGATGCAGACAGTTGGAGGGCAACCATTCAAAAGATGCACTTTGGTCCACAATGGAATGTGAATCTCCCTGAGTCTTTTTAGAAACACAGACCTGTCACTCTGGATAAGAGTCTGTTTGAAGTCCTCGCCTTGGATTTTTTATGGAACAATACAAATTTGAAAATCCACAATACGAAGTATTTACACTTTGATGGGAATACCCTTAATTGTGGCAGCACAAGACTTCAGTCACTGCTATGATGCAATGATTCCACTTTTTCTGCCCCTGATGAATTTCTATGGAATTACCCGTTAAAAGGAAAGAAACATGTTGGGCTTGCTTTTATGATTGTTGAAATTTATTGTTTGTGTATGAATAATGATTCATGAATGAGTATGTATGGTACGAATGATGATGAGTGGGAGAGTAAGTAAATTAATTTTATCATGCATTATCACTGCGTATAAGGCACTTAACCATCTAGGTCCCCACTTTTGGGACTTAACTGTGGAAACGTGTTGCAACGGTAGTGTACTTTAATGTTATGTGTTTTATCGACAATTGTTGATTTATATCATGATATTGAATGACTATAGTTTGAGAAATTATCTACATCAATTTTTGTATTTATCACATCTATTGTATCTGTATGAATACTAATTAATATATGCAATTTTTATATGTCTTGACCGTCTTTGTCTTCCATCAGTGATGACAATGGTGTCTATTGAGGACATGCACTAATATTCTCTGTTTCTACAAGAAAGTGGTTAGTTTTGAGTCACAAGCTCTTTTGTTGTTCTCAAGGGTTCTGCCCTTAATGTGAGGGTGTGCTTGTGAATCTAAGTTTCTCCCTTAACCTGCTAGTGTTTTGTTGGAGGACACATCCCTGCCACAGTCGGGAGTCGGACGTCCAGCAGGGGTGGCCACCACGACAACTGCACCCCAGCCGGAAGAGGACGTGCAGGCAGCAAGAGCCAGGGCGCAGGCACAGGCACAGCAGAAGCAGCAACATGGTGGGAGCAATGATGGCTTGCGGCCTTCAACATTGGAGGGGCAGGCATCGGCCAGAGGGCAGGAGAACCCAGGATTACAAGTGTCTTCCATGTGGCAGCCGTTGGGCCACACCATAGATGCAGAGCAGCAGCGGGCGGAAGAGGCACGGCTCACAATGGTCAGGGCGGAGAACTCCATGTGGAGGGCACTGAGGCGGGCCGAGTGCCTCGAGGCAATTCGCAGGGAGTTGGAGACCAACATGTCATCGTCCCTGCGAACCCTCTGGGTCATGGAAGAGGACCGCCTCCAGGACTTTGAGTGGGAGTTCGATGATTCCCTGGGCCGGGACATCCAAAAGTGAGCCGTCGGACTAGCCCGCTGCCATTGTAAATAGTTAGTTAGTTAGTTAGTTAGTTAGTTAGTTAGTTAGTTAGTGTTAGGTTTCATTTTGGTTTTCATTTTTTTTGGGGGCGCTTGGACAATACCCCACATTTTTGTATATAGTTCTTAATTAGTTAGTGTATTTTTGTAGGTTTCATTTGGACAGTTGGGCTCATGGACCCAGGATTTCATCCTTGTAAATAGTTGGAGTGTGGATTTGTCGGCATTTTCTTTTTTGATTTTTCCATGGAGCAATGGATTTTACTTTTTCATTTCTGTTTGGATTTGCTTTGTTGGAAGGAGACTTTGGATACATTTTTGATTTCATATATTTTGGATTCCGATTTCCTTTTTTTTTATCATTATGTGACATTCTGCATTGTTTTCCTTATGTCCAATGTTTGGTATTTGATTTTCTTTCACCACATTTTTTGTTCAATACATTTGTTCCCGTACTTCAATGTGTGGTATTCTCTCATTGGTTTCATGCACGTCACAATGTGGGTTTTCACATTCACTGGCACCCATTGTGTGTGTGTGTGACGGACATGTGTTGATGTACATACATGCCATTTGGGTTGTTTCATGTAATGTGCATTTCAATGTGGGGTGTATGTTATGCTTGGTTGATTATTTGGGCAGGGGTGGCGTGCCGTGGGATTTTGGTGACCATGAGGGCCATGATTGTGGGTCATGTTGACATGTTGGGGGGGAATGAGTGGGGGCCTGCTGGCAGGTGCCCCTCACTGCTGGGGGGTGGGGGTGCAGGGGGACATGAGTGGGACATGAGTGGGGGCCTGCTGGCAGGTGCCCCTCACTGCTGGGGGGTGGGGGTGCAAGGGGACATGAGTGGGGCATGAGTAGGGGCCTGCTGGCAGGTGCCCCTCACTGCTGGGGGTGCAAGGGGACATGAGTGGGACATGAGTGGGGGCCTGCTGGCAGGTGCCCCTCACTGCTGGGGGGTGGGAGTGCAGGGGGACATGAGTGGGGGCCTGCTGGCAGGTGACCCTCACTGCTGGGGGGGTGCAGGGTGACATGAGTGGGGGCCTGCTGGCAGGTTCCCCTCACTGCTGGGGGATGGGGGTGCAGTGGGACATGAGTGGGGGCCTGCTAGCAGGTGCCCCTCACTGCTGGGGGGTAGGGTTGCAGGGGGACATGAGTGGGACATGGGTGGGGGCCTGCTGGCAGGTGCCCCTCACTGTTGGGGGGTGGGGGTGCAGGGGGACATGAGTGGGGGCCTGCTGGCAGGTGCCCCTCACTGCTGGGGGGTGGGCAGGGCCGGTCTTTGCATCAGGCAGCCCAGGCGGCTGCCTGACGTCAGTCAGCCTCTAGGGGGCGCTGCACCAGCAGTCCACAGAGCTAGAATACACGTGTAACACGTTAGTTTCCTAACATTATAAAAATGAATGTGCCTGTTCATTTTTATAATGTTAGGAAACTAACGTGTTACACATGTATTCTACCACTGGCACTGATGCAAGATGCAGCCTCGGCCCTCAGACAGAGCAGTGCTAGAATACTCGTGTAACACGTTCATTTCCTAACATTATAAAAGTGAATGTTCCTGTTCATTTTTATAATGTTAGGAAACAAACGTGTTACACGTATGTTCTACCACTAGAACTGCTGCAGGCTGTGGCCTCTGCCAGGGCAGTTTCTAGTCCATTTGGTGCCCAGGGCGAAACACTAGGAATGCGCCCCCCGCACCCTATCCCGCGCGCCCTCCCACCGACCCCGCGCTCTACTCCCACCGCACCCCGCGCACCACTCCCGCAGCACCCTGCGCACCACTCCCATTGCACCCTGCGCGCCATATTCCAAACTACAACGTTAAGGAACTCCTACCCAAAGTCAAACAGTCTGTCACACAAGGAATGAATTGCCATTTGCAACGGTGGGCCACTTTTTCACTGGTGCCCAAGACAATTTTATGCCCCAGTCCCACTTAGGCTGCAGATAATGAGGACTGGGCACACCAACCAAGAGACCATGAATATGGCACAGGATGCAGTATATACAACCAACAAGGAACACAAGCTGCTGAAGGGGGTTTGGAGGCAACCGAAGCCAAAAGGGCAATGACAGGGAGACCCCTGAACCCAATAAACAATCACTTTAACATTCTTTGAATGGGAATCAAGGGTTATGCTTTGATACAGTAAAGTCTTGACTGTTGTAAGGATACATGGACCAGGATTATTTATTTATTCATGCAATGTTTGTCGGGTACCTGCATATTTATTTATTTATGCAATGTGTGTTGGATACAGGTATCCGACAAGCATTGCATAAATAAATAAATTATCCGTCTCCATGTACCCGACAAACATTGCATGAATAAATAAATAAACCGGTTCGTAGCTTAAAGAATATTTACTCAGCAACACTGGTCAAAACTATTATCCACATAGTGAAGTAACTCATCACCAGTGCCATGGAAGTGGTTTAAAGTGTAATTGATATATAGTTTGGAAAAGAAGCAGCATGTAAGAAATAGCATTGCTTTAAACTATTATTTTGGCCATTTTCTGGGCTTGCAGGGACGCACCATGGGCCCAAATGGGTTGGGGCCCACGGTGCGTCCTTGCAAGGCACGCAGACTCCCCACAGTCCACTGCACCTCCCCTCCCATCTCAATGCAGGCACAAAACCATTTAGTGACTAATGTGCCACCATTAGCAGTTTCCTGCCGGCAATGTGATGGAAGGGGCTGGTCTTAGCTGCAGTGGGACCTAAAGTGTTTTTATTGGTGTACTTATGCCCCCACCCTAAGTGGCGCAAAAGTGGTCAGAGGGAGCTTCTGACTTCTGTAATGTCACATAGTACTTTTGTACTATGTGACATTACAGTCAGAAAGGCAGGGCCAGCACCTGACCTGCAGAACTTTCCCCACGTCAATGCGCCGCCCCACAAACTAGGGAATTCCAACCCCTCCAGAGGCTCCAGGGACCGGGGCAATTGTCCCTGGAGCCTCTGGAGGGGTTTCACATTGTGCAGTGTATAGATGAATTTAATTTCAAGGGACTTGGAGTACTGCGGGTATCAGGGAAAGCATCTCCAGTGTACCCCAAGCATAGTGCGCTTTGCCCTCTAACCTCACCCCCCATCCTTGCAGCCCTGCGCTTTTTCACATTCTCCATTATGGTAAAGAACATTGTCCCGAGCTTGGGAGAGAAATGGACTATGCTGAAGGAGCTGGCTAGCCTACCCAGGGTATGTTTAGCTGCTGGTGTATCAAATGCAGAAATGGGTGGCATCAAGAGCCCCACGCTCTAAAACATATTTTGCGCCCATAGGCTCGAGGAGGGCACAAGGCACGTGCGCCCATGGGCCTGGCTGGCGCCAGCAGTGCCGGCGCCACCCGAGGCCGGGGGAAGGTAATAAAAGCAACAAATGTTGCTAATTTATTTGCCAATTGCCCTGCCTGAGGGCCGAGGCCAGGCCTGTTTCTTGGCCCGGACGAGGCGGGCAACTGCCCGGGCCACAATAGCCCTGGGAGTGGGGGTGCAGCGGGACATGAGTGGGACATAAGTGGGGGCCTGCTGGCAGGTGCCCCTCACTGCTGGGGGGTGGGGGTGCAGGGGGACATGAGTGGGGGCCTGCTGGCAGGTGCCCCTCACTGCTGGGGTTGGGGGTGCAGGGGGACATGAGTGGGGTCCTGCTGGCAGGTGCCCCTCACTGCTGGGGGGTGGGAGTGCAGGGGGAGATGAGTGCGGGCCTGCTGGCAGGTGCCCCTCACTGCTGGGGGGTGGGGGCGCGGGGGGACATGAGTGGGGGCATGCTGGCAGGTGCCCTTCACTGCTGGGGTTGGGGGTGCAGGGGGACATGAGTGGGGGCCTGCTGGTAGGTGCCCCTCACTGCTAGGGGTGGGAGTCCTGGGGGACATGAGTGGAACATGAGTGCGGGCCTGCTGGCAGGTGCCCCTTGCTGCTGGGGGTGGGGGTGCAGGGAGACATGAGTGGGGGCCTGCTGGCAGGTGCCCCTCACTGCTGGGGGGTGGGGGTGCAGGGGGTCATGAGTGGGACATAAGTGGGGGCCTGCTGGCAGGTGCCCCTCACTGCTGGGGGTGGGGGTGCAGGGGGGCATGAGTGGGGTCCTGCTGGCAGGTGCCCCTCACTGCTGGGGGGTGGGGGTACAGGGGGACATGAGTGGGGGCCTGCTGGTAGGTGCCCCTCACTGCTGGGGGGTGGGGGTGCAGGGGGTCATGAGTGGGACATAAGTGGGGGCCTGCTGGCAGGTGCCCCTCACTGCTGGGGGTGGGGGTGCAGGGGGGCATGAGTGGGGTCCTGCTGGCAGGTGCCCCTCACTGCTGGGGGGTGGGGGTACAGGGGGACATGAGTGGGGGCCTGCTGGTAGGTGCCCCTCACTGCTGGGGGTGGGGGTGCAGGGGGACATGAGTGGGGGCCTGCTGGCAGGTGCCCCTCACTGCTGGGGGGTGGGGGTGCATGGGGATATGAGTGGGGGCCTGCTGGCAGGTGGCCTTCACTGCTGGGGGGTGGGGGTGCAGGGGGACATGAGTTGGGGCCTGCTGGCAGGTGCCCCTCACTGCTGGGGGTAGGAGTGCTGGGGGACATGAGTGGGGGCCTGCTGGCAGGTGCCCCTCACTACTGGGGGGTGGGGTGCAGGGGGACATGAGTGGAACATGAGTGGGGGCCAGCTGGCAGGTGGCCCTCACTGCTGGGGGGTGGGGGTGTAGGGGGACATGAGTGGGGTCTGCTGGCAGGTTCCCCTCACTGCTGAGGGGTGGGGGCCCAGGGGGACATGAGTGGGGACCTGCTGGCAGGTGCCCCTCACTGCTGGGGGGTGGGGGTGCAGGGAGTGCAGGGGGACATGAGTTGGTGATCATATTGCAAGGTGACATGTGGCTTGGCTAGGGGGCATGCCCATAGTGGATGGGCTGCCTGCAGGACATGACCAGGGGTGCAGGGTGGTCCCCTGTGGTGTGGGCTGCTTCCAGGGGCCGTGGAGGGAGTAGAGGGGACACCTGGGAGGACCCACACTGCCAATTCACGTGTAGGACTCCCCACGCACCACACTGGATACACGTACCCCGCTCTGACAGCAAAATCGCATGTGAAACTTCACACGCACCCCCGAAATACACGTACCCCACTCGCACAGGGCCAATCGCGTGAGAAACTTCCTGCGAACCCCAGAAATACACGTACCCCGCTAGCACAGGGCCAATCGCGTGTGACACTTCCCGCGAACCCCAGTAACACACCTACCCCACTCGCACAGGGCCAATCGCATGTGAAACTTCCCGTGAACCCCAGTAATACATGTACCCTGCTCGCACAGGGCCAATCGCGTGTGAAACTTCCCGCGAACCCCAGTAATACACGTACCCCGCTCGCACAGGGCCAGTCGCGTGTGAAACTTCCCACGCACCCCAGTAATACATGTACCGCGCTCGCACAGGGCCAATCGCGTGTGAAACTTCCTGTGAACCCCAGTAATACACATGCCCCGCTCGCACAGGGACAATCGCGTGTGAGACTACCCGCGCAGCGGGGTACGTGTATTCGGGGGGGTTGCGGGGAGTTTTACAGGCATTTTCGAGGTTGCGAGCCTGTGCGTCATGTACGGGATTTGTGCGCTGTACATGTCGCACAGGGAGGGGTTGGGGGCATAACTGGCGCTGCTGCAGGGTCGATGCGCCACTCTGCACCACGGCTGGTTTTGGATGTTAAAATCCATGAATACGCTGTGCGCGGTAATGGATTTTAGCCACTTGTGCGCTGAATTCTATGAATTACCCCCGTAATATCTACAGTACACTCAGGATTTGCAAGATGAGAAAGGAGAGTGTTCAAGAGAAGCAACGCCAGACCAGTGCAGCATGCATCACTATTAAGTACATTATTGGAAATGCTACCACTCACAGTCGAATTGGCAATAATAAAGTGTAAAAAACATATTGTAGCAAGATTTTATATCAAAAGGTAACGAAAGAGCAGACAGAGCAGCAAAAGAAGCAGCATATTTGCCAGAGAGATACAATGTGTTGTTCCCTGGCGAGAAGGAAAAAGTGTCACTAATAGCAATGATGAAAGTAACCAAAGAACAAACTGCACTGCCAGAGGGATTTAGAACCACACCAATGGTACAGATAATAGAATTACAGGGAGAAGCACCAGAGGGTGAAAAAGAGCTTTCCAAAAAAAGGGGGCTCACTGTCCCCAAAAGACCTGATTTGGAGGCAAGACAGCTCCGGCAAGGTGGTGATGACAACAAAGTTATTAAATGTGGCACTGGAACAAATTCAATACCCTGTCTATGCTTCCAAAGAGCATGTGGCAGCAGGCATAAGTGAAGATTGGTTTGTGCCAAATGTCTCTGAAAATGTGTCAGCATTTGTAAATAATTGTATGATATTTCAGAAATTCACATGTGGTCACACTTTAAAAGTGGTGCACATTTTTTTCACAACCGGATGTGCCCTTTTCCGGCACTCGCATATTGACTATGTCAATATGCAAGACAGATGTACCTCTTACAGGTGGTTGTGGTGTGTCCATTTACACGTTGGCTAGAGGTTGGTCCCTTTGCCTGTAATGATGCCCAGTGGCCAAATTATTAATGAGGGAAGTATTTCCGAGATCAGGGATCCCAGATGACGTTCGTTCTGGCAATGGGCAACACTTTGCCAATGATTTGATTGGGGAAATGAGGCACAAACTATGTACCGTTTACCAAACACAGGCCAACGGCGTGGCTGAGATAATGAATGGATTACAGCACTTGGCTAAGCTAACCAACCTCACTTGGAAAATCCTAGTCATACTGCTTACCTCTTACACTCTTTGCTTTGCGAAACTCGCCTGGAGGACAGCAAGATCTGACTCCACAAGAAGTTGTTACTGGCCAGAGAATGCATGCACGTATATCTCTGTCATGTACAATTTCAAACGCTAACAGTTCTGCTAACATCTTGGAGGAGAAATTCCACACGTACCTCACAGAACTTACAAAACCCTTATGTATATATCCCAACAGACAAGGACACAAAGTGAGAAAGCTGGCAAGCAAAAAAGAGACTTCCCATAAGCAGTACCTCTCTACCCTGGTGACAGAGTACTGATAAAGAATCATATCAGGAAGTGGAAAGAAGAGAGATTTACTGGACCAAACACCATGACATATGCCACACCATTAATGTTCAAGGTCATCGGATCTGGGGATGGCTCTGCATCAGCAACATACACAGGGGCAAGAGCACCAGCTCCCCTGTAAAAGAGGGGCAGTGCGAAACATGATGGGAAATATAACACAACTTGTATTAACTTTCTGTTTAGCAAGAAGACTTTACCGAAGACCAACAAAGGGTGGGAGAGGGGGCATTTTTCTGGACAATGTTTTTATAAACAAGTGACAAAAGAGTTCTACGTTTTGTAGTTTTATAATGATAATATGCATAAGTATAGGACTAATATGGTGTTTATGTTTCTTTTAAAGAAATAAATTATGTATCTTCAAATAATTGTGTAAAAAGAAACAGAAGAAGTGTTTTTGATGAAGAGTACCATCATGACACTGAAAAGGGGCAGGAGGCATCATCAGGGAACATTTGGTAAGACAAAATGATGCATTTGGGAAGAGCAAGAGCAAAACAGCACATGTTAGGTTTGCTCATTAATCCCACACATAATAGGAGCATCCAAGCTTTTCCTACCTCTGGCAAATTCGTACCAGTAAGCGGGATACCTAATGAACCTATTCCTCTGTAAAACCAGGTTTTTTCTCCAGGGAACAAATCTTTCAGTTCAAAACAGTCTGGCAACAATATGTGCATGCATGGATCTGGTTAAGTGAATGCATCGACAAGTCTATATAAAGAGCTTTATACAATTTACTTGTGTTTCAGGTCCAGTGGGTCAGCTTATTTGGGAACTAACAATGGCTGTGGCATGGTGATCAGTGCAGTACAGACGGGGCAGTGGTCCTAATGGATGTATGGTGGGCTTGTGGATCTGAGGCCTTTGCCCAGCTCCCTCCCAATTGGGACACTATTTGCGTGCTTGATACACTGCACAGCCCTGCCCTGTTGGTGCCCCGGGGCAGTAACAACAATATGGGGTTTTCATTGAGGATAGAATAAATTGAGTTGAAGCAGAAAATGTTACAGCACGACAAGGAACAAGCTATGTGAGGGATGCAATGTAGTAAAACATTATTTGTGCAGAAAGCCTCTCAGCGATTCCATTGGAGCATCATCTATTTTTGAAAGCGGCCACTTCCTTTGTTTCCTTATTGCTACCAACCAAAGATGCTGAAATGTTACCTTTAAATGACACTATGATGTATGGTGCCTTTTTAATGTGCTGCCCATGTACTTTTTGGCAGAGCGCTCTCGGGGAGCAGAGTTCTTTGCTTGCATACTTTATTTTATACATTTTGTTATCCTTGCAATTTATTTCCTGGTCTCATTCCTTATTTTTGCATATTGTGAGGAAGCGTGTTGGGTGGCCACCTTCATTTGTTGACCCCTTAGCGTGATTTCCTCAAGACTCCGTACCTGCGGTGAGATGCACGGCTTCACCAGCAAGGCCGCCCCAACCTATGGCTGACCATTTCCCAACAAACACCTACGCAGAAGAAAAAGGTTCTTGTGGGTTTCCGGCTTTGCGGATACCCATCTGCTCACATAAGCCAGTTGCAGCCCCAGGGAGAGGCCGAGACGTTGTGGATAGACCGTGAACAGAGGCTCTTGGCAGAACGTGGGAACATGAGTATAAATTGCAAGGAAAAAAAAATTAGGGAATTTCGGGAATATAGAGCAGTGTGACTGAAGGTAACATGCAAGGGTTGGATGTGAATGCATTGTAAAACTGGTTGGAGTAAAGTGATTTTTTCTTTTTTTATGGACATTAGTTTTCTAGTAGAGAAATAAGGAGAAGATACAGAGGAGATACAGGAACCTAGCTCGGAAAGGGGGTGGACGGCGCGCCATGGTGCATTGTCCAGACCAGTGCGGAAAATACGGGGAAAACAGTAGGAGCCCCATATAATTGGGAATAAATAGTGTTTGTTATTTTAGCTTATAATTTTAGCTTCTTATTTTCACTGTTTTTTATAATATGTAGAGGAAGGCCCAGGAGGGGCAGAGATGAAGTGAGTGTTGAGTACGTGGGGAAATGAATATGCTCTAAGAAAGGGGGGCAGGGTACCTATTTGTGGGTATATGTTTTTTGTTCATTATTTTGGTCTGTTTATGTTGGTTCTTAAGCTGTTCTGTGTTCTTTGTTTATAATTGTAAAGTACATTGTGATGTTTAAAATATAAGTTTTGTGATATTATTGATTGTCCCAGAAAGAGGGAGGCTCAAGTATAGCAGGGAGGCTGAGGGGACAGCAGGACCCACACCGATTGGGTAAAATAATACTCAAAGGGTATAAGAACATTAATTATGGGGATGGACACCCCACTATCTCATATTTGCAAGCATCTCCCTTTGTATAGTGAACAAATTAAGAAGTATCACAGCCAATGGGTAAATGAAATGAAGGGAAAGGGACTATCACATGCTTGGCCAGAAGAAGTGTCCTTTGATAAGGGGACATTAGAGCACCTATCCACGTATCTGACAGAGAATTACAAAGGGACACAGCTCCAAAACAGAATGATGTGTTAGATTTGTGGAGGATGTTTGAAGAAACTTCAGCCACAAATAAGAGGGAAAAAAGGGTTGGAAGCGCCAGCAGTAATAAAGGGACCTGAAGGAGAAAAGGAGAAGGGAGAGGAGAAACCCAAGAAAATATACACATTGCTCACAACAGCTGGAGTAAGTACCCAATATCTTGAGTTTGCATTAAACACAACCCGCACTGAATTGGCTCGACTGCGAGCTGTGTGCGAAGCGGCGCAAGTACCCGAGAGAGGGCCCCAAATCCCAAGGGGCACCCCTCCCATTCCCCAGGATGAGTGGAAATCGGGAGACTTCCTCTTTTAGATTGACAGTGCTCCCATACAGGTGGTGCGAGTAGAAAGAGAAGGGGAATTTGATTGTGTGGGATACAACACAGTGGCTTTGGTGAGGGATGCACAGTATGTACCCTGGGCACCGATGCACAAAAGCAATCTGTTCAAGTTTCTCCCCCCACTCACGGCGGGCCTGGGAAAATGTATCTATGCCTTTGAGAAAAACACTGCAGGTGTCCCAAAAGCTATAGGAGATATCAAAAGCCTTCTGGTATCAGCAATAGGAGATCAAGCTGACCATCTGGGTGAAAGCAGAGTTCCCAGGGATAACAGTAATTAACAATACTCACGATGGGTCATCATTCAATAACGTTTGAGCACAATTATGGGATGCCCTGCAAAGAACCTTCCTTGACACCCCTGATTTACATTCCATAATGCAGTGCACTATGGGTGATGAAGAAGAAGCTGCGTAGTTCATTCATCAAGTACAGGAAATGTGGCACACAGAGACGGGCATCGCATGGGACCAGTATAGATCCCGATTTGACTTCATAACTAAGCGAAGCCTCCCAAAGGAATAACAGAAGCCCTTGATAAAATAGCAGGGATAGAAGCCAAATGCTGGCCTGAGATTCAGAGAATTATAGTACACCACTGTAGGAGGATCAAAGAGAGGGAGAAAGAAACCATTCAGAGAAGATTAGTTGAAAAAGCAAAACTAGTGCAGACAAAATTGGCGAAGGTCGCTGCAGTCACAGCAGCTCTGCCCTCGGAGCAGCCAGGGGAGGAGGAAGGTGTTTCTGTATCAACACAGGCAAGGATGGCTGCAGTGTGGACAGACAATGGACAGGAGCAGTGGGGAGGAGAACAACAGTACATGGTTCTCCAGTGGCAAGGAAGGCCTGCAAAGGGACAAGTGCATTCCTGGGACAGAGGGGAGGGGTGTACTGGGGGCAAGGGCCCAGAGGAGGGAATCCAGGACAATGCTGGTCATGTGGGAGGTGTTGCCACTTCTCACGTGAATGCCGCAGCAGGCAAGGTGGACACTATCAATATAACCAACCCTAATACAGTCTACCTCAATGTGGTCACCCCCAAACGGATAGCCCACACTGTCTTCAACAAGTGGCTTATGAGTAACAACTACAAGATGTACAGCAATACCTTCCACCACCTGGGTATAATACACTCCGTCACCCCCACATACAATGCAGTCACTGCAAAACTGTCCCAATCGGATGGCCCCCAGTCACAACAATCTTTTCTCCTCCACCCCGAACGGTGCGCCGTCCCCCTACAAAGGGGCGTTTGTGCTCAGGGAAAATATTTTCTCTTGCCCCGAGACAGACACTCATCCTGACTAGGACAGCCCACAGGGAGCACTTGTGTGTCCAGTCCTATCCACTACCTTAAATTCAGAAGAGGAACCACTGGTGGGTGCAGAGATAGGAAACAAACTTCATCTTTATGGTGGACTCGGAGTGGAGAAACCATGCATATGTGAAGGTGATTTTCCGTTATCTGGCCAAAGTCTTGAAACACAAGGGTTTTCTGGGGCTGTAGTAATGGTTGCATATACAGAAGATTTGGATGCCAAGATAGGGGGAAAATGGTGCAAGCACCCATACACTACTATGAAAGCTCCCCTATTAATGTATTGGTACTAGACATACTTAGCAAACTAAATATGACAATATCATTCACTGATCGAGGGATTATTTTTTCCACACCAGGCATGTGTCCCCTAAGAGCAATGCTGTTGATACATACCATGGCCAATGAACTGAAGTTGGACTCCGATATGTTTATGCATGGGATCAGAGTACTGGCAAGAGCAGTGCCTTAGCTGACTAGAAAAGAGTGGAGGGTGCCCTCTGATTTTGTGTTCTGACCTGTAGCTGCCCCTGAAGTGGTTGCTGGCACAATATTGTCACTAGATCTAGAAGGAGTACAAGTATCTGAAAGAGAATACTGGCAATAGGCATGGACATGCATGGATGCGAGTGGCGCATCGTATTCTGTATTGACCCAAACATGCCATTGCGTGAATTAACAGATAAGGAACTGTTCGCTGATGATGACAATGACAGTGAAATTATTTTGGAAATCCCTTGTGAAGTGATCGTATAGTACAGGAAAGTAGCAAGCCCCCTCATGGCTGTCGTGAGTGCACCACATTCCTACTATGACACAGGTATGCAACAAGTACCCCCCCACCTGAGGACCACAAACCCCCATGATGTAGGGCTATTGAGGGAAGTGACTCCTGTAAAGAACCCTAAAACCAGTAGCCATACTACCCAGGCTTAAGCAATACCCATTGTCCAGAGAGGCGGAGGAAGGGATCCAAGAGACAATTTGTGCACTACTTCAGCAAGGGATCATTGTCCCATCAAATTCAACATACAACACAGTTTTGTATCCTATTAAAAAGTGACAGGGGGTCGTGGCATATGATCCAGGACCTCCGCCCACTCAATGATATAGTCCAAAAGGAATTCCGACTTATCCCGAACCCACATCCATTTTGTGTAGCATCCCAAAACAAGAAACACGTCTTGGTGATGGGCTACTCAGCCCCTGCTCCGGGTCTGAATTGCAAGGTAAGCAAGGGGGTTCCTGGTTGGCCTGCCCCTCTTTGGCAATATATGCATACATCGACAGATGATCAAGTGTTACCTCTAATAGCCGCTTGCTATGTACTGTTATTATCTTGACACACCATCTTCCCGCATCTAACTACAGGCTCTTGCCGTGAATGCACAAGTTTCATGTTACCTCTAATAGCTGTTTGCTATGCACTGTTATTATTTTGACACCACATCTTTTTGCATCTAACTACAGGCTCTTGCCTTGTATGCACGAGTCCCGTGTTACCTCCAATAACCATTTGCTATATACTGTTATTACCTTGATACAATATCTTCCTGCATCTAATTACAGGCTTCCACCTGAGTGCACACATTTTCTGACACCATTATTGTGAGTGCACCTAAGTATCAGGTCATGACCCGTGTTCCCGCTACTTACAGACATCCTCTTGTGAGTCTTTTACCCGTCTTTACCCGCCACTACCACCTGGCCTTTTGGGGACAAGGAGATGTTTTCCAGAGCGAATACATTCTTTTTACTCTACCAATAAGGTCAGTGTGTGTTACAATTCCTTCTTCTACTTCGACTACCCCTGATTCCTAGATAACTAATTACGATATTCTTATTACTTGTAGGACTTATCCAGAGAAATAATCTAGAACATAAAGTGAAAGTTAAACACGCCCTGCCCTGAAGATGGATTAATTTAATCCGAAACGCGTTGGCTCCAACCACCACATAGGGGTGTTTTTCAATGTTGATGACTATTTGAGCAGCATATACTGTATTGCTCGGAACAAAATGAAATGTTATGTGATATGATGGAATATCTACATAGTCTCTATTTTATATTCTTCTAGGTGAATTTGAGCGCTTTTCTCAGCTCAACCTTGTTGTTGTTTTCTGAAATATTCCACTTTACATATTGTTGTCTTAATTTGTATCCCACACTGTGTATCTAACAGTGTGATGGAAATTGATTTTTGTGATTTAAAAATACAAGAATATGATTGTATGCCTGTCTAAACCTGCCTTGAGTAGGTTTGGTGTTTCCTAGCTCGATTCTTGCAGGGGGACAGGAACATGTGAACATAGAAATGTTTTTATGAACTATCTTTTAGTGAAGAAAAAAGAAAATAACTTTGAATACTCTGGTATGAATATAACTAAATACTGCCATCTATTTTGGGATAGCCGACTCCATTCTGGAGATTTTGAACCCATAGGTTTTGAAATTATTTCTGGGATTACTTCCCATTGGGAGTGCAGCACTTGCTTACCGGTCGGAAACGCCTGGTGCTTATTTTGAGCATCCCAAAACAGACCACTTATTCCACTGTGGTCGATGTGAAGAATGCATTTTTCTCAGTGCCCCTTGACCCAGGGTCCCAATACCTCACAGCATTTACACTAGGAAGGAGGAGGTATGAACACTGCGGACTTTCCCAGGGGTACTTCGAGAGCACCAGCATATTCAACCGGATATTGCATGAAGATCTCGGCAATATTCAAGTTCCGAGCACCATTATACAATACGTAGATGACCTCATGGTCTAAAGTGAGAGTGAAGAGAGTTGTTGAAGAGATTCTATTGTCCTCCTCGAGTTACTCGCCCAAAAGTGGTACAAGGTAGACTAGAAAAAACTGCAGTACTGTGTGACTGAGGTCCTGTACTTGTGCCAATTGATTTCAAAAGATGGTAAAACAATAATGCCCAACAGGGTGGCAACAGTGCATGCTCAGCCAGACCACACAGTGTTAAGGATCTGCAGATGTTCCTGAGGATTTGCAACTACTGTAGGGCATGCATACTGGATTATGCAGCATACACAAGGCCCCTTCTGCAAGATCTAAAAGAAGTACATAAATAAAATACATACATAACATGGACAGCAGAGATGCAAACAGCATTTAAGAGCCTGAAAGAGTTGATCAGCACAGCCCCAGTCATAGCCACACCTGAACGGGAATTTTACTTATTCTCCCACTCCAATGGAACACTAATGACAGCTGTATTGACACAGAAAACATCCATGGGCCATAAACCACTGGTTTATAACAGTGGCACACTCGACTCGGTAATGCAAGGTCACTTCGCTTCTGAACAGGCTCTTGCAGCTGCTGCCTTTGCTATTGAAAAATGCTCAACCATTGTTATGGGGTCCTCTGTCACCCTGTAGGTGGGGCACTCCCTCTTTGTCATTCGTGAAAGATCAAAATCCACCCTCACAACACAAAGGGCATCAGCTTATGAAATAATAATATCAAGCCCTAACATCCACGCGGTATGTTGTAAAACAGTAAACCCTGCCATGTTCCTCACAGTGCCTTGCACCGTGAAAGACATGCAAGAGCATAATTGCGCCACTTATGAGTGAGAAGGAAATTAATCCTAAAGCGAGAGAAAATGCACTACAAGAAGGAGAAGTGTTTTTTTGTGGAGGGACAGCATCCATTTGCCAGGACACAAGTGAAAAACATGTTAAAGCAGCAGTAGTGAGGTTGGAAGATGGGGAATAAGAGGTGCTAGTTAAGAAACGTCTGCCCATGCATTGTTCCGCCCAAATGCAGAGCAGGTGGTAATGATTGAAGCACTCCATGCAGCAAAGGGGTGTGCAGTAAAAATATATTTGGATTCAGCATATTTAACCACTAGGGGACATACTGGACTATCTAGATCAAAAAGGGGGGGGTTAAGGAGAGCTGATGGGTCCCCAGTACAACATGCAAAATTACTGAATAAATGGATTGAGGCACTTGCAGAACCCTCTGTAGTGGCCCTAGTGAAATGTCAAGCCCATACCCATAATGATGATGAAATATCTTTAGGAAACACGGCTGCGGACACATCAGCCAAAGAAGCAGCGTACCTACCCATACCAATGGGCACAGAATGCCTATTAATAAACAAACAAGAAGAATCCAAAGCAGAAGGATACAATTCATTATCAATTGCCCAAATCATAGAATTATAGAAAAGAGCCCCACCCACAGAGCAATAGTTATGGACCAAAGAGGATGTGCACAGTCGCCCACTGACTTACTCTGGAGACAGGAAACTACAGGCAAGGTAGTAGTGCCCCTAGAATTATTGAGCGTGGCATTCGCACAATTGCACTTTCCAGCACATACTTCCAAACAACACATTGCAGCCGATCTCCAGGAAGATTGGTTTATCCCCAACCTCCAGGAATATCTTAACAAAATGGTAATAGAATGCACAACTTGCCAAATGTACAATTCAGCAATGACTCTCAGAACACTCAGCGGGACATTACCCCAGCCTGTCGGGCCCTTTTATGAGCTGTACATTGATTATGCAGACATGTGAGAAAGATGCAATGCAGCGAGGTATTTGATTGTGGTAGTGTGTCCCTTTTCTCGATGGGTGGAAGCAGGGCCCTGTGCCCACCCAGATCAAAGTGTGCAGCCAAATTCCTCGTCAGCAGTGCCAAATAGTTTTGTTTTTTGTTTTATTTATTTATATAGGGCTCCAGACCCAGAGGTAAAAGGGCGCTTCGGTAAACGGTTACAGAGTACATTATATACATTCACAAATTATACATTTATACAGTTTGTAAATAAAAAGCACATTTAAGGTATAGGCAATATCGTCAGAACATAAGAGAAAAAAGATGGTAAGTGTTAGTTTTTATTCAGTAACCATCTAATAACCTGTTTCCTGAATGCTAGAAAGGTATCGATAGATTTGATGTTCAGTGGTCAGGTGTTCCAAAGTTGGGAGGCAAGGACCGTGAAACTGGATCCTCCAGCTCTTTTTAAGGTGAATCTGGGCACCGATGATTATGGTGACAATCAGCAATAGGAATGTTAAAAATAAGGTGCCTCATGCTACAAGGGAAGTCCAAGTACAAACTGGCGAAAATGAGGAGCACAAATACTTCATGGTGGTGATATACCATACAGGAGATGAGGTAGACAATTACTACCATACTACCATTAATCAGACCCACAATCTAAAGAGTTATAGGGAGGTGTGGGTGGACCTGGACCTGGATGGAGATGTGGGATGTATTTACATGACTTGTACTCCTGAATAATATGCACGATTTGGGGAGCAATTGAGAAGTGTGTGCAGAGCATGGATGCCCATTAAAGTTACACCCGCATGGGATGAAGCAGTAAAACGGGCTGAGGAACATAGAAATACTGGGGGAGGATATTTGTTACTGTAGGAGTAACGTAAGGGGGGAATGTTGGGAAGGTAATTGACCTATCCCACCCCCCTGGCCCTTCTCATGGTAAGTAGATGATGTGTAAGCCAAGGGCGAGGCACCCCACCCCATAGTGCTTTCCCTTGTGATATACTATAGAGACTTATACAAATAACTTAGGTTACATGCCCGATAATATACGCCATTTTGCTTCTGCAGAAATGCTATCTTTTTACTAGGCCCAGAAATCATCTTTTTGTAATCTCAGCTCTCCCATCCCCAGCACCTCGCACAGAAAGCCTAAGATACTGCCAGCCCCCTTTCCCTGTCAGCTCCATGCAAGCCTTGTTTCGCGGAAGTCCAGCCATTTATTATTGCAATTGCCTATCATCACTTCCCCAGAATGTGCTCGCCGCAGAGTGTGAGATCGAAGCAGGCCCCAGCACCCGTAACTATCCATCTTCGCTCCACTGTCCATGCCCTCTCGACCTCCACCTCAAAAGGCCAAAGCACACCAGTTCCTGACACTCCTCTTTCTTTCATGTCAAAACCCATCTGACCCCCTCATACTGACCATTCCAGAACACCCACCATAGACTTAATCCCGCATAGCAGTCCATTCTGTCCAAATCAAAACATGTCTGGTAGTGTCATGAAGCATCAGGGAACATAAATAGTAGAACAAACCACCAGAGGTAGACACAGGGAGCGGGACCCTGGTGTCAATAAAGCTCTGAATGCAGAGGTCGGAATGCCAATATATTAACCCATTTTCTCTAAGTACCCCCATTCATGCAATGATTTTATGTTCGCCATTATTCTCTTATCAGTTCCTGTTGTTTAGCAAAGACAGTTAGGGATGTTACATATTTGTCCTGACCTTCACAGCAGAGATGGGCCCATCTGACCCACATGCATCATGATCGACTGAGAAGCAACAGCCAATGGAGTCTAGGCATCTCATATGGAGCTGGGTTTGGTATATGTCTCCAACCAAAGATGCTAAAATGTTACCTATACATGACATCTCGTATGATGCTTGGTGCCTTTTTAATGTGCTGCCCGTGTACTTTTTGGCAGAGCGCTCTTGGGCAGCAGGGTGCTTTTCTTGGACACTTTATTTTATATAGTTTGTTATCCATGCAATTTATTTTCTGGTCTCATTCCCTGACGGGGTGTGTTATCCTTAATTTTGCATATTGTAAGCAAGCGTGTTGGTTGCCCATCTTCATTTGTTGTTTCTGAGGTAGCTGAATTGAATCTTGACATGAGCGGACTACCATTTTCCAATTATGGCTGTGCTAGGAATGTTACATATATTCATCTATAGCATGTTTCTATATGTCTTTCCTACCTTGCATTACTGCATATTTACATTTATTGTTCAGCAAGTTACGTCGTCTTCTTTTGCATTCATGATTGTTTCTCTTGTTACTCCAGTTACATTAGCTCTCTCAAGTATTTTCATATTATTTTAATATTTGTATATTTGCTTTATGACATCACTCAGCCCTCATCTGGTTTCACTCAGTACTCCTTGATGTCCAATTGTGCATACTGACATCCTTGCACATGGTATCCTTCTATACTTTCAGTGTGAGAGGACATTTGGTACGGCTGTCTGAGTGCATATAATCTCTCGAACACTCAATGTGGTACAGGAACAACACATTCAGAGCTGTTATCCTACTGTTTCAATATGATAGCGGTGAAGGGGCAGGAGTTAGTTTAAATGTGTCCAACTGCTCCTCTACACTACGAATATGAGTGGCCATGTAAATCAAGATGTAAGCCGCATTCACATTGGAGTGAATAGAAAGCACTGAAAAGGTTCAAGAGCATAGGGAGAGGCCTGACTTGCAGATGTACCACCTAGGTGCAGACCAGACTGTTTGTGCATCCAGTGCACATATTTTTAGCAAGGACACCAAGGCAGGTAGAGTTTCACATTCACAGAGGAGAAAGGACACCTGCATGTGTAAAAGCTAAAAATCCTCATCAATGATGAGCAGGAAAATGAAGTTTGTTGTCTCTGCACAAGTGATCTGAGACTGGAGGACAAAGCCTATTAATTTCGAGCAAGACAGAGGCCATTGTTCCATCCAGTTTAGAACAGACGATACAAAAGTAATCCTAGGTTGAAAGCTAAATGTTCTGTCTCAAGGCTCAGCGGATCGGAGATGGTAACCATATTGGTACAGACCAGTCCTTTGTGGCTGTTCTCATAACCTTGAATTGCTGTTCATGGGTTGATAACCATCCAAAGTGCCAAGGCTGAGAAGACCCTCACTCAGCAATCCCTACACACCTTCCGTGCTAGCTCACACTTTGTTGCCCTGTTCAATTATAATGCGTTAACCTGACATGCTTGTATTTGCAACATTTTGGAGGTGGTCACGGGAAGAGTCACCTGATAGTATGTAACCAATGAAAACACTAACAACATGTAGTTTCTATATGCATCCTACCTTACTAACCAATCCCAGTCTACCTTAGGTTTTGTAGAGTTTTTTGTCATCTTTGGCGTGACCACACATTAAAACCTGTGGGCAAGCCTGTGACCAGGGGATATAGAGCATTGGAAATTGTGAGATGTCCATGTTTGTCGCTGTTTGTCAGATCTCTTAATAAATGGTGCTTTTGTCACATGTCTGGACTGTTCCATTTTTTGGGCTTGGGGATTTTTAGATGTCCTCTTCTTATGTGTTTGGTGGTGATATTTCGGCGGCCTGAAGAGATTTATAGGTAATTGATTTTGTCAGTTCAGTCAAGTATGTTTTAAATTCTTCCCCCAGTACCTACAATAGTTATGAGTATCCGAAATTGTAGGTTCAGGAGAAGAAGGTGCATGCAAGAGGAAGGCAATAGAGCCTATCTTTGACAAGTGTAGGTATTAGCTTTTCTGAGCACTCCTTTATCAGGCCATTTAGTCGTTCTACTGTGCTGTTGGCTTGTGGGTGGAACACTGAACATTGGAGGTGAGGTGCTTTATCCACTGGAGTGTTGTAACCTCATTGAACAGGCCATTGGCAAAGTGTAGCCCATTGTCTGACCTTAATTTGTCACATACACCCCACCTTGGAAATACCTCCTGCACCAGAAATGTAGCCGCCAATTTCACATCATTATGGACACATTGTCCTACCTCAAACAAACGTGAAAAAGGACAGACAACAAACATCATATACATTTTAGAGGAGCATCTGTCTTGCATGTCAACATTATTAAAATTCAAGTTCCAGAAGGGCCCTTCCGGTCCAGGCAGTGTTGCTTTTTACAGTTGTCAAAGTGTACCCTGCAAACATTTTCTGACATGTAGCGCAATTTCCTGTAAATTTAGCCAGAATATCTGATAATCTTGGTACAAACCACCTGTTTATCGCTGCAGTCGCATGTTCCTTTGACATGCGGGCTGGGAATTGTTCTGTTTTTTCAGTAGTCGCGGTTCACTTTAAACCTTGCACCATCATAGGTACTTTTTCTGTTGTACCTTGATGTCATTTTGTTATCCCTTCAAACAGGTAGGCTGCGTCCTTTGCTTCTCTGTCTGCCATATAATTCCATTGGGAAATAAAGTCCTTGCTACCTGTTTGGGTGGAGAACTTTGTTATTGCTACCTCAATGGGGACCGTTAATACCCTTATTAGCTACTTCAGTAACTCTGCATGCTGGACAGTTGATCCATCAGTTCTTCTGAATCGTCTCCTTTCCCATCTTGCTAAACCTGAGTGTACCATCAAAGTGGGGTAGGCAGAGACTGTGAATATGTTAACCCTATTCCCCTCTGACATGTGTAATGCTCTTATTAGGGCTACCAATTCAGCTGCCTGAGCAAATTAGTGAGCCGGCAATCATTCCTGTAAGCACATGCAGAATTGTCCCCTTATGTAGCCCACCAACGCACTACCCTTATGCCTTCACCCCGTGTCTGAATGTGTCATTGATGACCCATCAATGAAGATCATGTCCCCGTCCTATACTGCTTCTTCCTTCACCTGGGGCTTCCTTTCCAATCTGTCCATGTAAGATGCACAGTCGCGAACATACTATCCTTGCTCAGCAGGCTGTGCTATGAACTCTGCTGGGTTCACTACATGATATCTGATGACCTCAATTGCTGGGTTTGTCAGAATTATCTCATATCCTGAGGCCCTATGATTGGTCAGTGTGGATTTTGACTCCTCCAGGATGGTGAAAAGTGAGTATTCCAAGTATAAAACTACGGGCAACCCATTGTTATCATTGCTAACTTTATTGCAAACACTGCAACTGCAAACGCTTGCTTGCAGGGGAAGTGACACTGCATTACTACATTTAACAGTCTGCTTTAGTATGCCATCGCTTAGCAATTCCTGGTCATACGGCTTACCTGGCACCATCTAACTCCACAATAAATTGTTACTGGCCGGAGAATGCATGCACCTATATCTCCATCACGTACAATTTCAGACGCTAACAGTTCTGCTAACATCTTGGGGGAGGAATTCCACACATACCTCACAGAACATACAAAATCCCATATCTATATATACCAACAGACAAGGACACAAAGTGAGAAAGCGGGTGAGCAAACAAGAGACTTCCCGCAAGCAGCACCTCTCTACCCTGTTGACAGAGTACTGATAAAGATTCATGTCAGGAAGTGGAAAGAAGAGAGATTTACTGGACCACACACCATGACGTATGCCACACCAACAGCGGTCAAAGTCATCAGCTGTCGGAAATGGATCAGCGACATATGCAGGGACAAGAGCACCAGCTCCCCTGAAGAAGAGAGGCGCAGCAAAACATGATGGAAAGTATAACCCAATTTTCATCAACTTTCTTTTCAGCAATAAGACTTTACAGAAGACCAACAAATGGAGAAGGAGTGGGTATTTTTCAGGACCATTTATTTCAGAAACAAGCGACAAAAGATTTCTACAGTTGTATAATGATAATATGCATAGGTATAGGATTAATATTGTTTTTATGTTTTTTGTTTAAAGAAAGAAATGTTGCATCTTCAAATAATTGTGTAAAAACAAACAGAACGATTGTTTTTGATGAGGGTTCCATCATGACACTGAAAAGGGGAAGGAGGCATCATCAGGGAACATTTGGTATGATGCGGTTGGGAAGAGAAAGAGCAACATTTGGTATGACAAAGGGAACATTTGGTATGACAAAATGTGGTTGTGAAGAGAAAGAGCAAACAGCACATGTTACGTTTGCTCACTAATACCACACATAATAGGGGCACCCAAGTATCTCCTACCTCAGGCAATATTGTGGAGGAAGCAGGATGCCTAATGCACCTATCCCTCTGTAAAACCAGGGCTCTTTTCCAGGGAACAAGCGTTTCAGTTCAAAACAGTCTTGGAGAAATATGTGCAAGCATTGACCTGGTCAAGTGAAATACATCAACCAGTCTATATAAACAGCTTTACACAATTTCTTTTGTGTTTCAGGTCCAGTGGGTCAGTTTATTTGGGAACTAACAATGGCTGTGCCAAGGTGAGGTGTGCAGTACTGGCGTAGGGGACAGCAGTCCTAATGGACGTATGGTGGGCCTGTGGATCGAAGGCCTAGGCCCAGCTCCCTCCCAATTTGGACTGTATTAGTGTGCTTGTCACACTGCACAGCCTTGCCCTGTTGGTGCCCAGAGGCAGCAACAACAATATGAGGGTTTCATTGAGGAAAGAATGAATTGAGTTGAAGCAGAAAGTGTTAAAGCATGATAAGGAACTAACTGAGACTTTACACTACCAAACAGAGAGGTACATTTATGCTGCACTTGAATGGTGACGGGGTAAACGTTAAAGGGTAGTGTACTAACAAACTAACCAAGGGTGATGTAGTTGATGATTTTGATGAATGGGTTATTACTCAAACTGAGGATACAGAACATTATGAAGAATATTGGGCCTCTTATGACAAGAATGGGCAGGAGTGTATACTGATAACAGGGTCATTGGAGGACTGGGAGAAATGTGGAGGTGACATGACTAGACTAAAAAGATGTGGATCCCTAAAAAGACAGTAGCAGAATGTGGATTGGGTGGGGAAAAAGAGTTAGTTATTGATAAATAAATACAAGAGGGAATAATGTGGTGAAAATGCAAACTTAGCATGAAAAAGAGGCACACACATATCAGTTGCCGGAATAGCACACTGAAAGGGGAGGGGGACTCACTAATGGTTAAATAATTTTAGATGTTACACTTGAGAATGCCCTAGACTATTGAATTTTAATTAGATAGCATGTACATGATAAAGATAGGTTACAGGTAAGTATGCAGGGTTTAACATTAGATCGAGGTGCTGTAAACAGGCCTCAAAGCATTCCGTTTTTGTAGAAATGAAGTCACATGTTTTGATTTGCTTAGCAGCCGCAGAGGCTGTAAGGACATTGCAAAAGTACATGTTCTGTGAGCAGAGCTCACAGGTGCAGGGGAAAGGTTCGCGAACATAACATTTAATTATTCATCATATTTGTCATGAAACTGGTCTGCTTGCAGTTTCAGAGTGTCCCATGGCGGTTTAAAATTCCCCCTTTGCACAACTCCACCTGGGAAGCAGTTTGAAGCGTTCTTAAGATGCAACATTAAAACGGTATCTTGTCTTTAGTTCAAGGCTCTGTCAGTGTCATAATCGGTAGTATTCTCATGTGAAGAGGATGGTGATGATCGGCGATAGATGACTAAAGATCTGCTGGTCATCCCAAATGTTTCAATACCTTGGAGGATTCATGATGTTGGAATTGTGGGTTGGACTGTGATGTCACAGTGGGGGTCTAGGGTGGTATGGTAACATTTTTGTGACACAATAATTGCAGGCTAATGTATGTCCCGATATAGGGGAATGACATGTTTGCTCCAATGATCTTTGTTCAAAGGAATGTGTTTTAATGTTAATTAGTTTAGATGATTATAAAAGCTTTTGATTTAGGGTTGTTTCTTTGACAGTGCTCTTCATGCAGTTCTGTTCCGTGAATTTTGCTTTCACAACTCTGCCTGGGCCCTGAATAAATTGTGTTACTTCTTGCCCGGTGTACACTCCTTTTTGGATTACTTTTGTAATTTTATTGATGAGTTTTTAAAGCAAACTGCCATACAACGACTTCCTATGTGTCAAACTGTAAAACCTGTTAATGGGAGGGATTGGTTAGGGGAACATATGTACTTATAGAATACATAGGGGTTAGTACACCATTGGATGTCTCCTATCCGTGAGGCACACCTCAAACTTCCTCTAAATACATACAATACAGATTATAGCTTACAAAATGTCAGCGGATTGGTCTATGCAACATTGTATATCAGGTTGCCCCATAGACCCACTGATTGGTTGGCATTCTCACCCAAACTTGCACTTTCAGCTCGGCTAGCAGCACGTAAGCAAAATAAAACCCAGGTGCTTAAATCACGTCAGATTACTCCCCACTTTCGCAATTAGTCCATCATCTCTCATCAGTCCCGCCATGAGCCAATATTTCCCATCTGTAGTTGACCTTGTAGCCTGCTCTCTGTTCTGGGAAATTCAAGGGAGTGTAAGCACATCACTATCTCCATCCGAGGCTTAATGAACAGCCCTTGTTTTTGACTTCTGAGTTACATGTGAAGAGACAACAAATTTGTCCATTTTGACCTCTTATTTACTGCTATTTGATTTAATTATACAAAGTCTCATTGCTCTTCCTGGCCTCTACATATTTGCTCACTCTACCTTGTGTAGACTTTATAAACATATAATTGTCCAATTCTTGGTTTTCTTCTGCTTTAATATAAGAGAAATATTTCTCGTCCATTGCTTTTTCATCTGCCTCCCTTTGTGCTTTGCAGATATTCCTTATAAATAGCATCCTTGATCTGAAGCTGTTCTTTCAGCGTCTCCTGACTCTTCAACTCTGATCTGTTTCTAAGGTAGCTGAATTGCATTTTGACATGAGCCGGCTACCATTTTCCAATTATGGGCGTGCTAGGCACGTTACATATATTAATCTTTAGCAAGATTCTCTATGTCTTTTCTACCTTGCGTTACTGCATATTTACAATTATTGGTCAGCAAGTTACTTCTTTTGCATTCATGATTGTTTCTATTGTTACTCCATTTACATTGTATCTCAAGTATTTTCATATCATTTTAGTATGGTTTTGTATATTTGCTTTATGAAATAATTCTGCACTCATCAGGTTTCACTCAGCACTCCATGATGTCCAATGGTGCGTGCTGACATCCTCGCACACGGCATCCTTCTACACTTTCAGTGTGAGAGCACATTCGGTACGGCTGTCTGAGTGCATATCATCTCTCGTACACTCAATGCGGTACAGGAACAACACAACGGGTCCCATACAGATCTCTTCTCCTACTGTTCCAATATCACAGCGATGAGGGGGCAGGAGTTAGGGTAAATGTTTCCAATTGCTCCTCTACACTACTAATATGAATGGCCATGTAAATCAAGATGGAAGCCGCAGTCACATTGGAGTGAATAGAAAGCAGTGGGAAAGTTTGAGACCATATGGAGAGGCCTGACTTGCAGATTTAGCAGGAAGGCGCAGACGAGACTGTTTGTGCAGCCAGTGCACATATTTCAACCAAGGACCCCAGGGCAGGTAAAGGTTCAGGTTCACAGAGGAAAAGTACACCTGCATTTGTAAAAGCTAGAAATTCTCCTAAAAGCTGAGCAGGAAAATTAGGTTGTTTGTCTCTACACAAATGTTCTGAGACTGGAGGACAAGGCCTATTCATTTCAGCAAGACAGAGGCCATTGTTCCCATCCAGCTTAGGACAGATGATACAAAAGTACTACTAGGTTGAAAGCTAAATGTTCTTTCTTAAGGCTCAGAGGATCAGTGATGGTAACCATATTGGAACAGACTGGTCCTTTGTGGCTGTTCTCATCACCTTGAATTGTTGTTCATGGGCTGGTAACCATCCAAAGTGCCAAGGCTGAGAAGACCCTCAGTCAGCAATCCTTACCCACCTTCCGTGCTAGCTCACACTTTGTTTCACTGTCTAATTGTATTGTGCTAACCTGACATGCTTGCATTTGCAACATTTTGGAGGTGGTCACAGGTTGAGGATCTTGATAGTGTGTAACCAATGAAAACACTAAACACATGTAGCTTCTATATGCAGCCTTACTTACTAACCTATCCTAGTCTACCTTAGGTTTTGTAAAGTATGTTGTCATCTCTGACGTCACCACACGGCTCTGGAGGATAGGTCAGGGGCAACATGCTTGCCTTGGAAGCAAGACGACATGGAGCAACACAGGTTCTATCCCCGGGTCCACGCTTAGAAACCTCTGGGTATTAAGTGTGCTATAAATAACCTATCATATCGCACATTAAAACCTGTGGGCAAGCCTCTAACCAGAGGATAGAGAGCATTGGGAAACATGAGATGTCCATGTGTGTCCCTGTTTGTCAGATGTCTTAATAAACAGTCCTTTGTCACACTTCTGGACTTTTCCTTTTTTTGGGCTTGGGGATAGTTAGATGTCCTCTTCTTAGGTATTTGGCAGTGACATTTCGGTGGCTGGCCGGCTTGAGCATGGACATACTAGAGGAGATATATAGGTGATTGATATTTTAAGTTTAGTCAAGTATGTTTTAAATTCTTCCCACAGTACCTGCAATGAGTTATGAGCATCCGAATGCAGGAGAAGAAGGCACATGCAAAAGGGAGGCAACAGATCCTATTGTTCCAGAATGTAGGTGTTTGCTTTTCCAAACACTCCTTAATCAGGCCATTTACGTCGTTGAACTGTGCCGTAGTCTTGTGGGCGGTACACTGAACATAGGCAGTGCTTTATCCACAGGAGTTCTGTAACCTCCTTGAACAGGTAATTGGCAAAGTGTAGCCCATTGACTGACCTTAATTTGTCACATACACCCCACCTTTGAAATACCTCCCGCACCAGAAATGTAGCCGCCGATTTCACATCATAATGGGCACAGTGTCCCTTCTCAAACAAATGTGAAAAATGACAGACAACAATTATCATATACTTTTAAGCGGTGCATCTTTCTTGCATGTCGACATTGTTAACATGCAGGTGCCACAAGGGCTCTTCTTGTCCCGGCAGTGGTGCTTTTACAGTTTTCAACGTGCACCCACAAACATTTTTTTTACATGTAAGGCAATTTCCTGTAAATTCAGCCACATTTTCTGATTATTTCTGATAATCTTGGTACAAACCACCTGTCGTTTATCTCTGTAGCCACATGTTCCTTTGACACATTGGTCGAGACATGTTCTCCAGTGTCAGTGGTTTCTGGTCACTTTGAACCTTGAACCATCAAAAGTACTTTCTCTGTCATGCCTGGAAATCATTTTGTTATCCCTTCAGGCAGATAAGCCACTTCTTTTTCTGCTCTGTCTTCCATATCATTCCATTGGGAAATAAAGTCCTGATTACCTTTGTGGGTGGAGCACTTTGTTATTGCCACCTCCATGGGGACTATTAAACCCCCTTGGGGACAGTTGATCCATCGGTTCTTCTGAACCCTCTCCTTTCCCATGTTGCTAAACCTGAGTGTACATTGGAGGTGGCTTAGGCAGAGTCTGCAAATATGTTAAGCACATGCCCCTCTGATATGTCTAATGCTCTAATTAGAACTACCAATTCAGCCGCCTGTGCAGAGTTGTGAGCCGGCAATCGTTCCTGTAAAAACATGCAGAATTGTCCCCTTATGTGACCCACCGCTGCAGCACCAGTATGCCTACACCCCGTGTTTGAATCTATCGTTGACCCATCACCAAATATCATGTCCCCTCCCTCTATTGCTTCTTCCTTCACCTGGGGCTTCCCTTCCAATCTGTCCATGTAAGATGAGCAGTCGTGAACTCTGCTGGGTTCACTACATGACATCTGATTACCTCAATTGCGGGGTTTGTCAGGATTATCTGATATCCTGAGGCCCTCTGAGTGGTCAGTGTGGATTTTGACTCCTCCAGGATGGTGAAAAGTGAGTATTCCACCTACAAAACTACGGGGAATCCCATTATTTATTCATTTTTATCTATTTATTTATTTATTACATTTATTATAGGCCCAGACCTGGAGGTATCACGGCGTAGTTACAGACAGTGAGTAAATACAATCCTTATATTATAACAGAAGAATATAATAATACAATGGTAATGTTACATACAGTGTATATACAATGGACGGTGGAAGTCTAGTCAGGCAGAATAGGGGTCTTCGCTCAGTTTAATATTGATTGAATAACCAAGTTTTCAGTGATTTTTTGATTTGTGGGTCGGATGTTTCATTCTTGATATTGGTGGGTAGGGAATTCCAGTGTCTAGGCGCAAGAACTTTGAAGCTGCTGCCCCCCGCTGTCTCTCTTTTATATCGTGGAATTTCGACGTGTGAGTTGTTATTCGATCTGAGGAGTCTGGTCTGAGATTTCTTGAAGACTGTGTTGATGAGGTATTTGGGAGCTTTGCGTAATGCTTAGAGTTTTGAAAAGTATCCTAGTTTGGATGGGGAGCCAGTGGTTGTCTCTCCTGATATTGGAGATGTGTTCAGATTTTTTTATGCCTACGGCAGCTCGGAGAGCTTTATTCAGCATAAATTGAAGTTTGGCTATGTTGGTTTTGGAAGTGGAAAGGAAGAGGGTGTTACAATAGTCGAGCTTGGAGAGTATAAGTGCTCTTGCTAATGTGACGCAGTTATCAGGTGAGAGGAATTTACGACTAAGGGAGATGAGTTTGGAGGTATAGAAGGTGGAAGAGGCTAGGGTGTTTACTTGCTTTGACATAGTTAAGGTGGCGTCTAAGTAGACACTGAGTGTCTTAACTTGTTTAAGTACTGGGATTGTGGTGCCATCAATGATGAATGACTTGTAAACAGGCTGAAGAGCATCAATTTTGGAGGATGAACCTAATATCAGTAGCTCTGTTTTATCATCATTGAGGCAAAGGCTATTGTAAGCCATCCAGTTTTAGATACGTCAGTAGATTTGATTGATGAGCAGTGAGTCTTGCTCGTGGTTGCCTGTTAGTGGGATGAGGATCTGGGTGGCATCTGAAAAGCTGGTGTAGATGACACCCATGGCATCCAGGCTGTGAGGAGCAACTTAGTATAGGCGTTGTACAGTGTGGGGGATAGGCAGGAACCTTGCGGGAGGCCTATGGGAACTGGTATGGGGTCAGTTGATTCTTTGCCGATGGACACTCTTGAAGTCCTATCTGCTAAGAAGGATTTAATCCAGTCAGTGGTATCCTTGGACAGATTCAAGTTATTAGCTAGTGTGCCGCAGAGTTTGTCATGGTCGACCAATTTGAATGCCGGCGAGATATCCAGTAGCATTAGTAGGCAGAGTTTGCCTGCTTCCCTGGTGACATCCATTTGGATCTTCAGATCAAGAAGGGCTGTCTCCGTCCTATGATTAGGGTGGAATCCTGACTGTCGGTCTCCCAGTAGTTGGTGCTGTTCTAGGTGATTTTGTATTTGGGATTAAGCTATTTAATCAATTATTTTTAGGAGAAACGGGACCGTTGTAATAGGTCGGTAGTTTGTGGGGATCGATGGATCTAGGGTCAGTTTTTTTAGGAGGGGGGTCACCCATGCTTTTTTAATGCTGGTGGGGACTGTGTTGGTGTAGAAGGAAGCATTAACAAATTCAGTGATGATGGGTGTTAGGGTGGGGCGCAGAGTTTGACTAGGTGGGATGGGAATTGGTCTTCTTTGCAGTTGGAGGCTTTGAGTTTGGCTATGGAGTCTAACACTTGTTTGTGTGAGACCGGTGTGAAGTGAAATGGATTGGCAGGAGTGGTGTAGGATGGGTTCGCTGTGATGGTAGGTGGAGTTTTCTCAGCTGAGAGTGTTTTTTTGCTATCAGTTTTCTTTTGCAGTAGTAGGATTTTAGCTGCTCGGGCGTCTTGTATTGTGGTGCACCAAGCTTTGCTGGCGTGTGCGGGTGCTATAACTTGACATGGATTTTCTCGCTCTCTAAGGATAGAGAATAGTTCTTTACTGTCTGAGATAGCATTAATGATGCAAAGGTTAAAGGCATTGGCTTTTTGGGTGATTATAGTTGATTTGTATTTTGTGTTGGCTTCATCAAAGGCTTTCGCTGATTCTGGGGTGTTAGTTTTCCTGTGGAGGTGCTCAAGCGGTCTTTTTATGCGTCTCAGGGAGACTAGCTCCTCGTTGAACCAGAAGCATGATCGTTTATCTGGCCTTTGAGTTTTGGTAGTGATGGGCGCAAGTAAATCAATAGTATGGGTGAGGCTTTGTTGGTAGCGTTCTGTTAGGTAAGCAGGATTGTTGGTGTCTGGAGAAGTATTGGCTAGTGCTGCATTCAGGGCGGGGGAGAGGTTGTCTGCTGAGAGCATCTTGATATTTCTGGTTTCAAAAGTGTCAGGTTTTTGGAGGTAGTGTGGTCTAGGATGTTGTTATTCAGTGTAAAATTGATAACAAAGTGATCTGACCATTCTACAGGGAGGATAGAGTCACTAGTAACTTGTGAGTTCAGCGTGAGGAGCCAATCCACAGTTCTTCCTTTGTAATGGGTGGGTGCAAAATGTATATCTAACATAGCTGCATGGAAGGCTGATGCGTCAAGATCTAGGGGATCACTGAGGCCTAAGTTAATGTCTCTGAGAATGATACATTTAGTGTTAGGCTTGATAATGGGAGTTAATAGTAGAGGGATGCCCAAGTTAGGGCGATTTTTTTTATTCAGTGATCTATATACTACTAGGAAATTGGTAGTGGTTTTGGGGTTAGATGTAAATTTTACTAGTAGTAGTTCAAAGCCCTGTATTTGTTCCATTGGGCAGGCTTGGATTTGCAAGGTGATTCTGGCTATTAGGGCGACTCGGCCTCCTTGGGTGTTGGTTCTATCGGTTCTGAGGATGCTGAATCCTGGGGGGATAGCAAGAGCTAGGAGTGGGCCTGCAGCAGGGTGTAGCCATGTTTTGGGACTACCAGGATATCAAGTTGTTGGTCCACAATGAGGTTGTGGAATACTATGGTATGAGCTCCAATGGATCGTGCATTGATGAGTGCACCTTTGAGAGTGGATATGGGGATACAAGATGGTGTATTTCCAAGAGTATTACCTGGGTTGGGGGTGTGACTATTGGTTTTGGAGTTGGTTTGGGGTTTGGTGGGTTTCTTGGAGTGGTCTTTGTATTGGCAGTTATATGAGTTGGTGTCTAATTTGGTAGGTGTGTTTGTGGTTGTGGAGAGTGTGGTGGCTTGGTGGGTAGTTTTAGTTCTAGCCCTAAGTCTGTTAAGCCTGTCAATACCCAAGGTGGGTATAGTTTTCTTATTAGTCTCGATAGGTCTGGGGTGTTTGGCAGAACTGTGACTGTGGCTAGGGATGGTTAGGACTGCTTTATTCGTGGTGTTGGAAGAAGTACCATTTGTGGGTGCAAATTGTGTGGGGAATGGAGGTAGTGAAGAAAGGAATGGGATGGGGCAGGGGATCGGGTGGTGGCACTGGCAGCCCAATCTGGCTAGTCCTTCATTGAACTTGATGAAATATCCTCTTGTGCATGGAGTGGTTTGGGGTATTATACAGAACGGGAACATGATAGTTGTCAGGAAGGCCAACTTTATATGGATACGTTGACTGCGTTCCATTCATTCACTATTACAAAATAGGCTAGTGCAACTGAAGAGCTGCTGCATTCAATTAGTCACTATTACAAGATAGGCAATAAGGCAACTGAGGAGCTGCTGCATTCAATTTAGACACTATTACAAAATAGGCTATTTCGGCTGAGGGACAGCTGCATTCTAGTCATATGGCTATGCACAAAGTTAGTATCACGCGTATGAGGTTTGCCTTGTGTTTTACCGCCACGATGCGTGAGCTGGGTTATAGCTTTATTTGTTGTAGAGGTGAGTCAATTAGGGCTCAGTGTAGCTGTAGGAGATGTGTGGGAGTGAGGGGTCATAATACGAAAAGGATTTTCTCCCCTTTGCAGCACCACGCAGAGCGCGCTCAAAGCCTCCACCTTTTCTCCACTGTCTGAAAGCCTTACGAATCCCTGTCTCAAGAATGCGCGGGGGATAATTGAAACAAATAACAGAATGTATCATATCACCCTACACTGTCCTGTGTGTGAACCAGCTCGAACCATGCCTTGTAGCTCATCCACAAACCTGCCCCTGCTCCCTGGCCCCGCTGTTGGAAAATTACTGCCAATGTAACCCTGTGCCCTCCTAAAGTATTCTCTTGATGTAATGAAAGATGTTGTAACCACATGTATGCAATGCAGTTTTCTAGATTTATTCAAAGGTATACTGATTGTTGTTTATTCTATGTCGAATGGTAGTTTCTCATGCCAGCTTAGTTAGTGTCAACTCTATCTCTCCGTGACGTAACCCTCACCCCTCCCGGACACATGCAGCTGGACCTCGTGCCGCTCACCCTCCTGCCAACTGGGCAGCCTATCCAGAACAAGCAGAGCCTACAACAATATATGTGCCTTTACCCTCCAGCCAATCCTGCACTGTTGTATTAACCTATGTTAGTTGCGTCCTTGATGATGCTGTTTTCCTTCATAATTCTTTGTAACTGTATCGTTTTCCAGAGTTCTCTTGAGGCAGCAGAGTTCTCTGGATGCCAACTTTATATAAACTTACTAAATCTTGCAACCTGTTCTCCTAGTCTCATTCCCCACTGGGGTGTGTTGCATTTTATTATCCTGCATTGGTAAGACAGGGAATGAGCCTTTACAGAGACCTGCTTGAAAGTCGCTACGATCGAGTTTTTAAGATTGCGTGCACAATAGGTGTAAGATAATGTTAATTCTGTGGTGGGGTACTTACAGTTAGGTTAGATCAAACTGCGAGTATGCTCCTGTTAGCCCGTCACTGTGTGGACAGACACAGACAGGATGTTGCCCTTATGGCGGCCGGCCCTTAGGGGTACGCCGGCTCTCGCCTTCTGGTGGCGAATTGGTGTGGAAGTAGGCTGGATCAGCCTATTATGGCTGAGATGGGTTGCTTAGCAACCAGGACGCTAGTAACAGGCCGTCATTTTAGATCAGGCCCTCGTTGCAGCTGAGAGTGTTCCAGCTGATGTGCGGGGAAGTTTAAGGGTGAAGGTGCTGATTTCCAATAATAAAGCACAGAGTGCAGTGGCTATCGTGCAGTGGCTTGCGTGCTTACCGGCACAGGAAGATTATCCACGGCCGTCGTTGCCGTCGCTGCGTGGTTCTGCTGGGACTGGATCATGGAGAGGGCCATTTTTAACATTGCTAACTTTATTGCAAACGATGCAACTGCAAGCGCTTGCTCACAGGGGAAGTGACGCTGCATTACTATGTTTAACATTCTGCTGTAGTATGCCAGGGGATTGTATCCCTGTGGTTTCTTCTGTGTGATGACATCCATTATCACTGTGCCATTAGAATGGTAGAACAAATAAAAATGTTCCTTCATTTCTGCTGTTTATTTAATGGGACCCTTTACCTTCTGGGCCTCTGAGTGCCTGGTAGAAGGGCTTTGTGAATGTCTAATAATCTAAGATCCACGCCCTGTCTTTGATTATTGCATAATCCAAGGAACTGTTGCATCTTTTTCACTGTGCAAGGTTGTGGGGTCCTATGTATTGCCTCTAACATCTGTGGTGTTATTCTTTGTCCTTCAGTTGATAACATCTGTCCTAGGAACACCACCTCTTCCTGGCAGTACTGTCACTTTTCCTTATCTACCTTGTACTCTTTGTCAGCCAGCAAGTTCAGAATAACGATGTAGTCTGCCCTGCACTGCTCCTCTGTCACACTGCACACTAGGAGGTCATCTACATACCGTATTACTGTGCTGGGCAGCTGTAAGTGGCTTTGATCCATCTGTATTACTCTTAAATAAACTGGAGGACTCAAGGTACCCTTGAGATAACCTTGTGTGTTCAAGTCAGACTCCCCAATATATGAATGCAGTGAGATACCTGGAGTCGGGATGTAATTGGATAGAAAATAATGCGGTATTCAGATCAACTAATGTGAAATATTTGGCATTTGCTGATATATTGCATAATATCATGGCATGGGTCTGTACAAGTGGAAACTTGGCCTCTACCACATTGTTCACCAATCGCCAAGCCGCCCTTGATCGGCTGGCTATATGGCTTTGTTACATGGGGATGTTGATGTATGTAGTATATCCTGTTGCCATAATGCCTGGAGTGTGCCATAAACACCTTCAGCTCCTTCATGGGAGCGGGGGTCCTGTTTTACCCAGGGCAGCAGCACCCCTTCTTTTAACTTTATGCAGGCATCTGCTGCTCCTTTGAGCACTCTCTCGTCATAGGGCTCCTTTGTCCCCACATTTTTTGGGAATCTTTTTTAAGTCCTCTCAAGTGTAACTCACCTGCTTTTTGACAAACTGTGTCAGTTGCAGTACCAGCCTTTCTATCACTCTTATTGGACATGGGATGAGCAGTTGTAACACCACTTCTCCCTCATCTTCCTCTTCCCCATCTGCAAAGAAATCTACATCAGCCAGGTCAGTCAATGTAAATGTGGGTTCAATCCAGAGTACTGTACACCATTACGTGTCATCCTTGTCTGTCCCACATATTTTCACCATGTCTTTTCATGTGATCACCTCCTCTCGATACAGCAGTATCCCTGTGCCTGGGGTAATGTCCTTGTGCTATGAGGGCCTGAATAGAAATTCTGAAGATAGTCTGAATGTCTTTTCCCTTTATCACTGTCACCTAACCCAATAGTATCTAGATCCTGTATAAGAACACCTCAGGGTGTAAGGGCTGCACTCGCAATGTGCTTTGGGCATAGTAAGCCCAAAAGATGGCTGGCACCCTCGCCAGACACACAGCAGGAGTGGAACACACCATACCTTTTTCTGTGAATGAAATGGTAGCATTCAGCTTGCTCAACAAACCGCTCCCCAGGATGTTAATGGGAGTGTCTTTTGAGTACAGTAGAGGTGCTACAAGGTGTTGTATCCATGTCATTGGGGGCACATCTTTTGTAACAGGAACCATAACTGTCAGGGGCCAGGCAGGTAAGGTAGACCTAGTACTAGGACTCATAGTGCTGGTAGTACACATAAGTATGTGGGTGGTGACTTTGGGTGCAAATGTAAATGACAGTCAGTTTTCCTTAATGTTTTCTCTCAGAGATCTGCTGAGTTCAGTGTTCAAGATGGAGGATTGGGCTTGAACCCAGTCCAAGATGGTGGATCTTCGCAGCAGGGTTCCAACCTAGCATGTTAAGGGAAGATGGTCTTGACTGCCCATTCTAAACTGTCTTTCATCACTTTCCCTTTGAATAAGCAGTCAAGTTTCTTGTTAGCTCCCTTAAGGCCTACCTTTTTGAAAATGTCCAGTCTGAAGTTGCAAGCTAGCTTTGGAGTGACCTTCAATCAACAAACTCTGGTGGGAGCGCAGCATTTTGTTAAGCATAGCAAGTTTAAAGCACAGCAAAGACTAGAACTGTATTTTGGGTTGAGTTAGCTACGTAGTCAGTAATGTGGTACAGTTTGCAAAAAGGGATATTTATTTTACAAGTTTTTAGAAACAGAACTGCTCAAAACTAGGTAGAAAATGCAAGCGGTTTAAATGAGATGCTGGTCATATTGTAAATACGTAGTCTTGTGCAGCATCGGCAGCGAGGTGAAAGAGAGTGGAGGCAGAGTCTTCGAAATGTACTTATAACTCTGCAAAAGTGCATGAAGTTAAGACTTGCCTTTAAAGAGCAGCAATTTGTTTTGCTAATATTGTTTGGATGTGTATTAACCGTTGCGCTTGTGTCAGGTTCAGTGAGAGTGAGCGGTTGAGGTAACGTGAGCCGTGCTACGCAGTTGGGCTGATGGTGTTAGTGAATGAACGAAATGTCGTTCAGAGCAATCAGCAGTTTACAGGGTAAAAACAAAGGATTGGAACTTACCCTGAAACGCCGTTCTGCTGACATTTGCTTGTGAATACGAGCTGCGACAGGCTCGTAATCTTTTCACTAATCTGGTAATTTCAGAATACGCACATGCGTGCAGCTATGAGTCAGGTTCATCTCATAATGTTGGGAAATGTAGTTTGAAAGAAGTCTTAAGGTATTTAGGTCACACGCTTTGAACCGAGAGGCTTGTTGCTATTTACAAACGACGTTTTGGGCACATTTTATCCAGAAAGGAGGTGCAACAGAAAATCGAACTCTGAAACTACATAAAGTGTTTAAAATTGCAAAATAAGAGAAAGCTTATTTTTTGGCAATTGAATGTAGAAATGTATTGGTAAGGAAAGAAACAATTCAACTGAGAAGAGATGTGTAGACAAGTTTGGTAAAAACAGTTTATTGAAAAAAGGAACTGGAAATTATTTAAAACTGCAAGTGCAGCACAAGCATAAAGGTTTCGATTCCTCCAGGCATATTGCAGAGGAGCCACAGGTATATTGGTTTTTGGATTAGAAGGGAGAATTTAAGTGGTCATTTACATGTGATGATGTACTAACTCCTTGACTCCTATGCAGGCTGCAAGTAAGAATCAAGAAGAGCTACTGTGCCATTCGTTGTTTTGTCCCATTCCTCCTTCCCCCCTCTGACTGAACTTCCCTCCACTGTAAATCTGAAGGTGGGGCGCTGAACAGCTAGTGAGGGACTGTGGGGTCCAGCAGCTCCCATAGAAGGCTTGAAGAGTACCTGACAATAACAATAGGCCCAGAAAGGCCCTCTGTGTCCATAAATGTGTTTGATAATGGAAATCCACCATCCCTTATGCAAGTTTTGATGGCCAGCGTTTCTATCTAGAAGAAATCTCTCTGCAACATCAGGTTCTTAGTCTAATCAGGGTCTTCAGTTACTGGTATAACTGGACACATAAGCACTTTCGGTGAGAAGTCCTATTGGGGCGTTATGGTCTGCAGGAACGGAAAAGTGTTCCCTCGCCAAACAGTCCCACCTGTGTAATGGAGTACTACATTCTTGCCCAACAGTGTATTAGGATGTGCGTGGGTGCTTTCAATGCCTTTGGGAATGCTCCTGGGGTCTCTAGCGGGACTGTGTGAGCCAATGTCTGTACTTGTGATGGTGGAGGTTGCACTTGCTGTGTTTGGGACTGCATGTGCTGAGGTTGGAACTGCTGGGGTGGCACCAGCTATGCAGTGGGGCCTGTTGCTGTGCTTGATGTGCAAAGGGACACGTTTGTGTGAAATGTTCTTGGTTGACGCATATGAAGCATGGTCCAATACATTGTAAGAGGATTCAATTCAACACTACAGCTAAGTCAATGCCTAGTCTGGGATACTGAATGGAAACCCTTATTGATATATCTTTACGTCCATTTCATGCGTTCTGGATGACTACCCCTATATAACACCCCTCTCTTGGAATCCCCCTGACCCCACTGAGCCACGAAGTAGTTCTGTTTTGCAAGTTTAAACGGTTTATTTGATAATTTAAACAATATATATATATATCACACTTTATAATAAATTAATAATTGAATATCACACTTAATCTGAGCAGTAATCAATAATGGATAGTCCGGCACTAGCACACTTCTTTATAATCAATGATGAGTGGTTATAGGATGGATACGATAGTAACAATACTTTTATGGTTTCAAATGGATGTAATGTGGAATGAAAGGCAGTACAGAAATTAACTTGATAGGATTTCAGCAAAAGACAATGTAATCACTTTCTTGGAGAATTCACCCCCCCCTTTTATGCACTGTAAGGAGATGAAGATGACACAGTTCTTAGGAATGCAATCAAATAGAATTCAGTTCAGTTACCCCCCAGCAGCTTATACAACAGATAGGAGTTTTGAAACACAGGCAAAATGCTTTGAATATGGTGACAATGCAGTGAGAAATATGCTGAAAATGGTTTTAATTCCCTTTAGGAGGTTCAGGGTGAGTGAAATATACTTGGGATGAGTTCAGGCTCACTGTAGCAAGGATCTAGGAGTAACTAGCAGGTTAAACGAATTTTTGGCAAAGGAAAGCAATGAAGCTTCTGTTTTCACACGTGGCTGGATTTTTAACCAAATCGCAAATCGCGGTAAAATTTACGAGTGCGAGAATCGTGATTACGGCAAAAGTATACGAAGTAGCGAGTCGGTTCTAAGCTTGTTGAGAAGCTGAGATTCTAAGCTTTCAGAGGAAAGTTAAACCAAGTTCCTAGCCCAAACGGTTCCAGAGATACGGACGATTAAATAAAGGTAGTTTTTTGGATTTGAAATTTTAAAAGTTCAAAGCGACAGGTTACAGCTTGCAGATAGAAAATGACAGGTGACAGCTTTGCAAATGACAGGTGACAGTTAGGAGGCAGTTCTGGTTAGATTAAAATAGATTGAATTATATTATTTTAACTAAGAGATTGGTTCTGCACAGTACTGCTAGGTACTCACAATATATTTTTGAATTAGGCCTCGCCACGGATCTGGTCAGGTTTTGGACTGGACTCCGGTCTGGTCTCGGCACTTCACAGTGATCTGGGTCAGCTCTCTGGTTCTGCTAACAGCGGTCTCCGGTTCAGATGGTCTCTCTCTGGATACAACACTGCTCTCTGGCAAATGCAAGAGTTCTTGCAAAGATTTCAAACAGCTCGCCTGGCTGTGAATAGTGGCAATGATTTGAGGCCTGCTAAAGAGGGATTTAGCTTGTAGTTGACCTCTCTGCTACAAATTCTGAAGTAAAGTCTTGGTCTCTGAAGGTGGATAGATTGAAGTCTCTATGTTGGCTCTCTGGAGGTTGATGGAGGTAAAGTATGGATTTTCCCGGCAGAGCGTCCCGCAGCAGATGGAATAGAAGGTCCCTATCTGTCCTGACTGTCTGTTTTTATGTGTTTTGAAAGTGGGTGGAGAGGCTAGCTTTCTAGGCCCTACCCCTCTCCACTTGTCATTGGCCACTTCCTCCTCTTCCCCTTGATTGGGGGAATGAAATGAAGTGTCATCATGATGAGGTCTGTTTATGATACAGAGAACCCACCCCTGTCAACTTTACACACAATCTATATTTGACCTAAAGACATATTTCATAGATACACAGTGGTTTGAAATTACATGCACCCATCACATATCACATGAGGTAGCCCCTGTTCCAATTCTGCTCTTCCTGGGGGCTTGCATTCAGAAATGGCAACCTTTGGTGCTTTTTAGTGGGTTTTGCAACATCGGATTTTTCTCCAGATTTATACACATGTACACGGCCTGTCCATACATACTCCAGTAAATTACCATGTCTCTAGCTTAAACACAGAGTCTGTAGTATACATAAATAGCAGGGTTTTGCCCCAGAACATCACACAAATTGGAGTTTGGGCTTGAATCGAAGGTACATTTTTTAAATGAAGGCTCTCAAAGTTATACATTCCTGTCATTTGATTACAAAGAGTTATCAGTGTTTCTGTAAAATATATATTTTGCTTTCAATTCAGTTCTCAGAGTGTTGGAGTCCGCCTCCAAGACTTGGGTGGGTCAGTGATCACATGTGTCTTCTGGCAGGCAGGCCTTTGTTGACAGGAAACAGTCAAAATCAACATATTCTATTCAAGTGCAATAGCCTATTGTGTGGTCTCCAGGAGGTTGAGGTAAGCAGACCAGGGGGTCACTTTGCATTTGGTTATTATGACCATGTGATATCCTGGGCTGTGGTGTGAATCTCTTGAGGTGAGAGGGTTTCCCAGGCTTCTGGCCTCTGGGAACAGCAGGTGGCTAATTTTTAATTAAAATGCAGCCTTTGAAGTCAGCTGAGTCAAATCCCTTTGTCAGCAACTGCACTTAGTTCTCCTGTCAGAGTTTAGACCGCTAGCGCCGCCTTGAGGATTTTGTTGGTACTGCATCCATTTTTGGGATCTTTCTTGGATTAATGCATTCCAAACAGGAATGGTTCTTACATGGTAGTAAATAATCCTTGCTTAACATTGTTTTGATGGGGCTCCTTACAGTAAAATGGTTATGTGGAACCCCACAAAAGGGTTGAATCTTTAAAGTGGTCCGGTGAGCCACGATTTCAGCAACATTTTGACATCAGTAACAGTGGATTTTGTTAACAAAGATCTTTCTTTACACTGGTGGGTGGCAAGTGAGGTAACCATTTTGGTGTGCGCACAAACTGTGTGGTTCTCCTGGATTTTGGCGCACTTGTGGGCTTTTTGGCCATCTTGGATTTTCTAAGCCCACAGCACCAAATGTTGCAGCATGATAGCTCAAACGTGGGTCAGGACACCCAACAACATGTTACGCCCACCTGGTCTCTGCGGAGGCATTGGGGCACGTTTGCAGCCCTCCCTAAACTTGAATCACCCCCTTCAGGCCTCTCCCTCAGTAAAAAAAGCTCTGAGCGGTGGTATGTGGCGATACTGCTCCTGCGTGGAGATGAGTGTGTGAGTTCGCCAATCTGTGCTTGTTGTACCTCTCAAACCCTTCACCCCAAAGCACAGTTTCTGTGAGCATACGCCGGACCATAAAGCTCACATGTGAATTATGGAATATAAGCTCTCCGTCCTGTACTTCTAGCAGGGGCGCATCAAATGCGATCTAGTTCCTGCACTGATCCCTGATAACGATTAGTCCAGTCCAGCTGCGACTATGCTTCTCCTTATGATTGGTAAGTCTTTCTTGATCTCTTGTGATGCTGTTCGTTCTGTTTAATATCTTTATATGTTGCTCCTATTTATGCCCGCAATAATGTCTCTCTTCTGTTTTCTTCCCTTAGATGGAAATGCGGCCTCAATGCAACTGTGAGACGCGAGACGCGGCTGGATGGAAGATGGATGCTACCAGAATGTTCAACAGCAGGTAAGTGATGATTTAAGGAAAAGCGTGAAGTACGGCGAAGCGCAACCTTAAACTGACTGTTTTTTCGATGTCTAACCTTGTCTTCTGTTTTTCCTTGCATGCGCTGCAGTCGACGATGGAGCGTGTCGTACTGCGGTGTCAAGATGAAGATTTTGGCGTTCCAGAAAGTGTAAAGATGAATACTTGGTTCACCGGAGAGATGTACAGGTAAGAACAGCTTCCCCATTTGGTAGGTATGCTGGCAGGAAGCAGGATGTCCAGGAAGCAGGATCTTCAAAGGTAAGTCTGACCTCAGGCGACAGTGAGCGTTACGCTTCTTGCAAGGAGAGAATAACGCAAAGCGTCTGTCTTGAGGAACGGGGCAGCTTATATAGCAGAGATCATGGGCACGCCCTTTAGGGCCGGCTTACCAGCCACACCCTGCCACTCCTAGAGAGTGAGCACGTGCAAAGGCAATCCATTAGCAGCCACACCCAAGAATACACTTTGGGCTGCTTAATGGATGGAATGTTCAAGGTTAATGCATCCTGCTTAATGGATGGAATGTTCAAGGGTAATGCATCTGAAGTGCTATGTCCATAATAAAAGCTTGTTGGTGTTAAACGGATGTTCTTGTTTACTTTTGTTCATGAGCCTGGTGCCAAAGACACCAGGACAGTGTCCACTCAGGTCTCTTGTGCATGCAAACCCTCCATGCCTGTGCCCCTGACTTCATGACCATGACAGTACTCCCTCTCAAGGCCCCACTCAAGGGTGGTTCTCCTCCCGGTCCTAGTTTGGTGGGAATATTGCGATGCAACTGTCTGATTAAATGGGGAGCATGGACATGCTCACTGGGTTCCCAATTTCGGTCTTGAGATCCGTAACTTTTCCAGTCAATTAGGTAATACAATTTTGATCAAACCACCTTGGAGTCCAGGATGGATTTGACTTCATATTCTGGATCTCCATCTATTACTTCGGGCTCTGGCGGAGAACTAAGCTGTGTATTGGATTTTGTTGGTTTGAGGAGAGAGACTTGAAATACGGGGTGAATTTTCATGTGAGATGGTAACTCCAATTCCATGGTGACAGGATTGATTATGGACTTTATAGTACAGGGGCCCAGGTATCTTGGCCGGAAAGGTCTTGGCCCCTTCAGGGGAATATATTTGGATGCTAACTACACCTTTTCTCCAATCTGGTAGGCGGGAGCTTCCTTCCGATGTTGATCAGCAAACAGTTTTTGTCTTTCCTTAGCCTTGGTCAGATGCTCTGTCACCTCTGTCAGATTATTTAGCGTGTTTTGTGAGCACAGCACCATTGCATGCGATTAATGTATTGCTATAATGGGGTACAAGTAATTGCACCATTTTTTTTTTTTGATGATTTAGTTTGTTTGGAAACTTTTTCATCATTTACAGAAAGTTTGTTAGTCTTTGAATTTAATGCTTTAGGGTTTAGAGTCGGTGATTGTTTTTTTGTTTAGTTCCAATATAGCGCTTAGAAAAAGAACAATTGTGTAGGTGTACTTATTATTATGGCCACTGAGAAGGGCGGCCCACCTTTCTTCCGTGGACATTTGTTTGGTTGAAAGTTGAAAAAACGTTCCAAATTGTTTACGTTGTGGGGAGAGTTCTTTGCATTCCATGACTAGGTGAAAGATGGTTTCAGCGATTTTTTGATCTTTGCAGAACCTACAGTAGTTGTTTCCAGCATCAATCTGTCTTGTTGTAGATAAGTATGATTTTGTGGGAAGAATGTTCAGACGTACTTTTAAGAACGTTGTTCGAATGGTTTGGTCTGGGAAGATTTGCAAGTAGGCTGGTGGTTCGTGGTGGTTCGTGGATTTTCCTATTATCATTTGTACATTGGAGATTCTGTTTGTAAGTATTCTTTTTTTGAATGGTCTTTATCCAGTCACTGTGCAGAAGTTTTATTTTTGCATGTTGTGGGCGGAGCGTGAGAAGTTCTTCTGTAATGTCTTCGATCTCCATTTCATTTCTCATTGAAGATTTCCATTTTTGAAGTATTGTGGTATTGAAGGTGTTGTTTTTAGCTCGTAGAATTTGGATTGCTGGAGTTTTTTTGTCTGTCAGTATTTTGCGGAAGATGTCTAATCTTTTCCATTGTACAAAGGATTCGATTGACTGAGTTGCCATTTCATAGCGTATTCTTGGCATTGGGTATGTTTGTGGAAGTCGGAGGATTTTACGCCAGAAGATTGATTCATATTTCGTCCAGTTGATTTTGCAGGCATTCAGCATTGCTTCTATTCCATATGTTAAGATTGGGATGTACTTCTGTCTGTAATAGGCAATAATGGGCTTGAAAGAGAACTTGCCATATTTTCTGTGAAGTATACAGCCTTGCCTTGATAGAGTTTGAGCTGTTTGGTCAATTTTGTCTATCCATTGATCTTCTGCTTTCGATTGATTTATTGGGATGCCAAGGTATTTAAAGGATGTCACATTTTCAATTTTGGAGGCGTTGATCATAAAGCTCGGTTGGTATGGTTTTTTTCCGTATGGTTTGGTGAGGGTCATTGTCTTAGTTTTTCCAGTATTAATCGTTAATTCGTTTGTTCCCATATATTGGCTCAGGGCTGTCAGCGTAGCTTGTAGTCCAGTTGGTGTTTTATCTAGTAAGACGATATCGTCTGCATATGCCATCGCCGGAACTGGAATCGAATTGATTTTTGGAGGGTTGGTTTTATTGGATGTTAGGTGCTCTTCGATGTCAGCAGTGAACAGATTGTAAAGTGTTGCTGCCAGAGGACAACCTTGTTTTAGACCGTTTGCTGTTGATATGGCAGATGTTGTGGCTCCTTGTTTTGATAGTCTTACTTTTATAGTGGTTTTTGAGTACAGTAGAATAATTGGTTCAAGAATGTTCGGTGGACAATTCCATGCTCTAAGTTTCGACCATAGTTTTTCGCGTGAAATTGCATCGAAGGCCATCTTTAGGTCAATGAATGCTGCATATACTTTAGAGTTGGAATTGATAGCTTCATGCTTGATTAATTGCAATAGTATCAGATTGAGGTTTGTTCCAACGTTAGCTGTAAAACCTGTTTGCCTAGTCGAGAATTTGTTGTTTTTTGTGGCCCACGTGGTTAGTTGTTTTAGTAGTACTGCTGCAAATAATTTTCCTAGTGGATCGAGGAGGGCAATCGGACGGAAGTTTTGGGGATCTTCTCTTGATCCTTGCTTGTAGATTGGTACAATTATTGCTGATCTCCATGAGTTTGGTATTCGGTGTAGTGTATTGATCAAAGTTGTGATGTGACACAAGAAGTTTGCCAGGCAATCGGGTCTTGTTTAATGACAGCATTAGATAGACCGTCAGGGCCTGGTGCTCTGGAGGTGTTAAGCTTTTTGATCAGTTGAATGAAGTCTTCGAATCCCGCATGTACTTTCCATGTTGGTTCTATTGCGGGCAGTGTGTTCTGTAGATCTGTTCTACGTGATGCGTAGATGGTGGCAAAGTGAGTTATCCAAGTTTCTTGTGCTACATTGGCTGTGAGTTTATGTTGTTTTTGATGGTTTTCGTTGAGCAAATTCCAGAGCTCTCTGGTATTGTGAGTCTTGTGGAGTTTCAATATGTTTTCTGCGTCAGCTTGTTGAATGGCGCTTTTTTGAGCTTTCATCCAATTGGAGTACTTCTGTTTCAGAGATTTGATCTGGTTAATGTTCTCTGCAGTTGAGGTTTTCTTTAGTTGTCGTATTGTTCGATTTAGGGATTTTTTCCTTTCAGCAATTTCTTGATAATATGAATGATGGTGGTCTTTATGAAGACGGTTATTAGTAGTTTGTTGGAAAGGAACTAAAATCCATTCATAGTTAAGTTTTGCAGAGTCTGTCAGGTTGGCGTCTTGGAATTTTTTCGGTAAAGTGGCTATGGTTGGTTGTGGGATCCTTAATCTTGATGTTGTACCACTTAATTCTAGCAGATTTGATATTGCTGGGTCTCTTTGTTGTAAAGAAGGTTGAGAGTGGACAGTGAGTTGATTATGATCACTCCTGTCGGTGTGTACCGTTTGTACTTTTGTGACTGATTGATGTAGGCTTTCAGATAGAAATATGTAATCGATAATTGCGTGGGATGAACCTCTACTCCATGTTGGAGTGTAGGGTGTAGAGGTGCTTGCATGATTCAGAAGTATTAAATTTCGTGTCATGGTTTCTTTTATCCATCTCCTTGAATTTGGAGAGAGTTCTGAGTTGGTTTCAAGACAGCCATTCTTGTTGTATAACTTAATATTCAGGTCGCCACAGATTATTATTTCCAATGTCTGATATTTTGTTGTAGCTTTGTCAATTGAAAGGAACACTCCATCTAGGAAGGCATCCGTTGTTATTGCTGCTGGGTTCCAGTAGAGGTTTACAATTAGGATTATTAAGTCGTTTTTACTTTCTCCTTTTTTGTCAATCTTTGTGGAGGTTAGTGTGATAAGTTGGGTCCAAGGGTTTATGTTCTCAGAGATTGTTACTGTACTGCATGGGTTTAGCTTGATTAAAGTGAGTAACCCAGATGCGGGTCTTTCTTGTTTTTGAATGATGGCTGGGTTGAGAAAGGTGATAAAACCATCGCATGCCGGTGGGTCGCTGAGCCAGGTTTCTTGAAGGCATATAATTTGATATTGTTCTAGTTCAGTAGATGGATTTGTAAAAAGGTGTAGGTTCCCTCTAGTGTTCTACGAGCATAGTGACCACGTGAACTCGGGATTAATTGATTGTTATGAGTTGGTCATCATTGAGTCTTCTGTCGATACGATTTCTGCAAAGGTGGTTTCAGGCTCGTAAATTCTTCTGATCGGTTGTACATCTCTGTAGGGATGGCGTGTTTGTGTTGAGTCTTCCATCGATGCGGTGTCTGTAAAGGAAGTGTCAGAGTCGTAGCTTCTTCTACTTGGTTGATCGTTTCTGCGTGACTGGCGTGTTTGTGGCGAGTGACTTAGGCGTCTGTCATCGCTAGTATAATCAGGTGTCTGCTTTTCCTTGTATGATTTTATTTGCTCATTGATCTTTCTCTGACTCTTTATGGTCGCTTTATACTTTGGTTTATTGGGGAGCCTTGTGTATGTTGATGCCCAGCATATGAATCCAAGTTTGAGTAGTTGGGCTTGCATTGATAAAATGAGTTCTTGATTCTTAGGATCCGGTATTTCTATGACAATCTTATCCAAGTTTAGGTCATCTTTGAAAGTTATGAGATCGATGTCTTTTGTTGTAAGTTTATTCAGGCAAGGTATTACACTAAAGAGACGTAGTAAGTTGGTTCTGTTTAGAGTTATCGGTTCCAGTCTTTTGGTTTCATTTTCAATGTGAATTTCACATACTTCATTCTGTCGTAATGGATTGACAAATATTGGGAGGATCCGACTCTGTTCAATGGAATCTTCTGGTGTTCTTGTTAGCGAGGCCGATGAGACTAGATCATAGGATTCGTCTCTTGTTTCGTCTGTTGGGTCGTTTTCCATCGATATAGCTGAGATTTCTTCTAGAGAGAGTGCTGTAGTTTTATCTTGATTTTTATTTGTCTGATGATCATAAGATGAGGAATATTCATCAATTATTATGATGCCCGCCTGGTTTATTGATTGTAAGGAATGTTGGAATGTTGATTGTTTTCTGATGCTTGTTCTTCGTGGGTGGTTAGGTTAAGCAGTTCCTCATCAATCGGTAATTGTGGTGGGATCATTTGCAGTATTTGAAGATGTGTCTGCGTTAGGGGGTCTTGGTCTCTCTGTGTACTGGTGGATGGTGGTATTGTACGGGTTGTGGTTTTGGTCTTTGATGATTGAGGAGGTTGAGTGTTCTGATTTACAGTTCTTAGAAAGGCTCGCGAACCCGTTTGTCGTTTTTTGATATTTTTTTGTTGTGTGGGTTTTGTATCATTTGTTGTTTTTTCCTTTGTGAAAATCTGGAAGGGTTCGGTTGGTTTCTCTGATAGAATGTTCGAGTTGATTGTCTCTGGCTTTTGGGTGGTGATGTTTTGGCCCGATTCTTTCGTTATCTGCTGTGTACCGCTCAAGATTGTCTCCGTTGGATGTTGTGGTAGATTTGGAGGAGGAGGGCTCGAGGTTCGTTGGTCATTTGGTCTGTTCGATTGTTGCTGATTGTGTTCTTTGAGCATCTGTACTAGTTCTGCTGTAAGTTTTGTTTTCTCTTCGCGGTCGCCCCTTGCCATTTCTGCTAGTCTTTGTTGCCATCGATGTGTTTCCTCCGATTCAATTGTCAAACGGGATTCAACTGTCGAGACAAAATGTTCCATATGGATCTGTTTCGAGTGAATTAGCGCTAGGAGAGTTGCTTGATCCTTCATGGTGTCTTTTATAGCTTCGTGTAATTTCAGGAAAGGAATCATTGATTGAGAAAGTGTTGCAATGAGCATATTTTGTAAGTCTAACATTGTTGTAGGAATCCTTTGATTTGCGTTTTCTTCAGAGTGATCATGATTGTGCGTTGTATTTGCGTTTTTTTGTTGAAGATTGCCTGGTTTTGGGTTCTTAGTTGTGGGCTCTGGCGTGTAATAGGATTCGTCTGAGTCGTAGTTGAAACATGTTGAGGCCTTTTTCCCTTCATCAAGATCAGATTGCGGTTCTCTTTTCACCGGTTTGTTTTGAGTGTCATGGAGAAAGCACGGTGTTGATGTTAGTTGAATTTGATTTGCTTCTGTTATATTTCCGAATATTTCTTTTCTTTTTTCTATGGTTGTCATTAGTGACTCAATTTCAGTAATGTCCATTGATAGTCTTGCTACTTTAGTTCTTGATTTAAAGGTTGTATGATCCGCTGAAAGTGTGGATTTGACGGAGTTGTGGGTCTGAAGCCACGCCAGTCGTGCAAGTCTTGCTTTTTCTTTTTTCGTATGTTGAGATGTTGTTGGTACTGATGATCGGGTGTTTGAATCTTGTCCCAATTGGTGATGTGGGGTATCTTTGTCACGGTTGTGATTAGGTTTGTCTTTTGCTTTTTGTTTACTTATAGATTCATGTGGCATGACACTGGTTTCAGGAGCTTGTTCAGTTAGTGCACTTGCTTGAATCTGTTCACCTGTCGGTTTTATAGACTCTTTATTGTTGATAATGGAATTTGGCAGTTCATCTTGTGTCGAGTTACTAAGGAGATTATGATCTGTATATCGCTCTTGTCTGTTAGGGTCGCCAGAAGGGTCGTCTTCTTGACTTCTTGAGTTACTGAGGAGATTATGATTTGTATATCGCTCTTTTCTGTTAGGGTCGCCAGAAGGGTCGTCTTCTTGACATTCAAGTTGAGGTCGTGAGGTGCACAAGGGTGCCACGGGTACAGTGTCTTGTTGGGTTTCAAAACATGAATTGTGGACTTGTGCTTTGATTTCTAGAGGTAGGAGCTCAGGTGAGTTGAGTTGGTGATTAGCTGCTGTAATTTGTGTCGCAAGTGCTAGTCGGAGAGTTTCCTGAGTGAGTTGTCATTTTCTGGCTTGTGTTCTATGATGGACTGAGATTCTTGTTTGGATTGAAGGCCCAGTGCCAAAGCTTTTTGGTTTCCTTTATGGATTGATGCTTTCTTAAAGGATTGCTCCATTGTTAGCTGTGATAAGTCTTGCTCCATGGTACTAGCAGTCGCTAGTTTAGTTGTTTGTCTTGTCTTTGGACGTTGAATGGAGTGTTGTTTAGTGGTACGGATTGTTGTCATCGTTATTGAGTCACTGTGTGTTCGCCTAGGATCCAAGGAGCTTGTCCTTTCATTTTCCTATGCGTTTTTACAGGTAAGGTTTTATTTCTGTAGAGTTTGGGTTCTGGTAGGCGAACCCTTTCAGTCCTCTGATTACTGGTGTGGTCAGAGTGCTTTGGGCTCCAAGAATGGGTTCCTTTTGTTCTCCGAGCAGTAGTTTAGAGTAGAGTTTAGATGGTGTTACGTTCAGGATCCAAGGGTCGAACCCTTTCGGTCTCCTGTTCAGTGAAGAGAGCCAAGGATATGTTCCTTTCGGTCTTCTGCAGTAGTTGAAAGTACGGTTAAAATGTTGTACTATTCAGGATCCAAGGGACGGACCCTTTCGGTCTCCTGTTCAGTGAGAAGAGCCAAGGATGTGTTCCTTTCGGTCTCCTGTAGTAGTTGAAAATATGGTTAAGATGTTGTACTGTTCAGGATCCAAGGGACGAACCCTTTCGGTCTCCTGGTCAGCGAGATGGGCCTACTATTCAGGATCCAAGGGATGAGCCCTTTCGGTCTCCTGGTCAGCGAGAGGGGTCAAGGATGTTTTCCTTTCGGTCTCCTGCAGTGGTTGAAAATGCGATTTTACTGTTGTAGTATTCAGGATCCAAGTGGCGGGCCCTTTCGGTCTCCTGATCAATGATAGTATTAAATTAATGAGCTCTATCCCAGTGACCCATTTAGTCCATCATCGGGATTTAATGTTCTCAGTTTGTTACAATGGTTAAAATTAAGCTGACGTTCGGTATCTAGGTCGGGAGTTCTTTTGCTCTCTTTATTGTTGAAGAAAATGAAGATGTTCTTTTTGTGTTGGCGTGTGGATCTGAGTTTTCTCTGTTTCCAGTCAACAGGATGAGACCTTTGGGTAGGTATCAGGGAGGAGAGGGTTGTTGGATGTTCAGGGTTTTGGATCAGGACTGTTATGTCCTTGGTGGGAGCATTTTTCAGACTTAAGGCCGCAATAGAGGGGTGGTCCAATGAGTTCTTTAGAGAAGAGAGTCTTTTGTTATTTCTTTCCTTTTATTCCATAGAAAAGAAGTTTTTTTTTTCTTTTTTTCATTAAAAGAAGTTTAGCTTAAAACGTTTTTGTGTCGATGTTGGCTGGAATTGTAGGTGGAAAGTCAGGTTCTGGTCCGTGGCAGTGAGGGGGGAGCGTGGGTTGATTGTCTGCTAGGGGCAGACACGTAGAAGCACGTAGAGGCAGTCGGGCTGTGGGTGTTGATGAACGCCGAGCTGAAGCGCTAAGCCGACGCAGTGCTGGCGCGGGTTCGCTGTTTTCTTTGGAGCTTCACCAGCATGGAGTCAGACGCGCGGAGTAGCCGTGGGGCTGCGGGCGCCAGGCGTCCCCACACTGGAGCGCTGAACTGGAGCAGCGCGGGCAGACGCAGAAAGGGATCAGATGAACTGTCGAGAGGATGCAACAGAGCAGCAATGCTGCGGGCGCCAGAAGCGAGGAAGCTGAAGCACCGTGCCGCGCCGGAGCCGCGCAGACACAAGAGTCCGGATCCGCAGGCGAACAAACGCGGAAGGACGGCGGGGCCGCGGGCGCCAAGAACCAGCAGGCCGGAACGCCGGGTCAGTGGAGCGCGGACAGAGGGGGGATGGAGTACAGAGAGCCGAAAGCAATGTAGAAAATCTGCGAAGATCACAAGTAGTGAAGAGGGTGAGTGTGGGGGTCCGTGCCAATGTTGAATGAGAACGTAACTTCTGAAGGGGTGAAGAGAGATCAGAGAGGAGGGAGGGGAGAGAGAGGGGGCTTTGTGGGTTTTCTCGGAGTCCAGAAGGGGGAGTTACCCCCGAGGGGGGGAGTGTCTTTCACCCAGGATTGGTGAAGAGTTGCAGCCAACAATGTAATACAATCAGCTAGTGATAAGAAGCAGTCAATCTGGAGTCCAACGAGCCGGGAGGGAGGTATTGGGGGGCGCCGCTGAGCCTGCAGAGCCTAAAGAGCAAAAGACTCTGCAGCAGACTCCGCGGCCGCTCCGCGGCTTTCTGGGTATTTTAAAGGCACCAGTTGAAACAAAAAGAGGACAGGAAGCAGGTCCTCACAGGTACAGGAGCAAAAACTGTAGAGTCTTCTCACAACCGCAACCAAAAGACTCTGCAGCAGACTCTCCTGAAATGCCTCTGTTGCAGATGACACATTAGAGGATTAATGAACTAATATAATTAACAGTACTAACATGATCTTAATCAAATAACATCATAATGTGTTCTCCAGTGCAACATGAGGTGGAAAAGACAGGCTCTGAAAGTCATTTAAACGTGCGCTTGGATTCATTTTTTTTTTCTCTGTTCACTGTGTTAGCTGGATGCGAAATCTGCATGCCAGGAAATGAGTAGATACAGTTTCTAAACCGTATAAGCCAAGCCATTGTTAAAAGAGGAGGATAGATTATTGTGCATTTTTATTGGTGACACGTCACCTTAAGGGCTGTAACAGAGGTCTCTTGGTAAATTTCAGAGAGGAAGAAAGGCAGAGGACATTTTGCACAGCTGCAGGGAAGACTTGGCTGGAGCTTCTATGGGGTTTCCTGACTGAGAGGTATCGTCTCAGTCCATTGCTGCATGTCCTCGCTGGAGATTCCAGTTAATAAGCACCGGCTTGAGAGACCGCAGATCAGAACTGCATGTCCTCGCTGGGGTGCTTTGAAGGAAAGCCTTGAGCCATTTAAAGAAAGCGACCAGTCCGGGGAGTTCGTGTGCTAAACAGCTACAACTCGCTGGTAATTGTCTTGTATGAAAGTGAGGGTGCGGTATGTGCATGAGACCTATTTTAGACAGGCAGCGTAGCAATAGCTTTTTACTGTGTTCAAATGACACATTTTAATGTTGCCAGCTGAAGGCAAAACAAACAATGTAATTTTTCTCTATCTTGTGCAAATATGAAATGAAATTCGTAGTGTTCTTGCATTTTGTCTTTCTCATGTTTTTATTTCAGAGAGGATTGTCTCACGAATGGTAATGTATCATTTTAAAATGAAATTGTGATAACACAGTCTGCCTAAGAGTATGTTTGCTTCTGTTTAATTTGGTGTCTAAAATAAATATTATGCCATAGAGGGAATGATGCTTAAAGCGCCAAGTTTCTATGCAGATAAAGTAATGTTATGAGCAATTATAAATAGCTGTATGCGTGGTTCCACTCAGTGTATATATGTGTGTGTGATTTCTGAGTGGAACATAATGAAATAGTTTGCTGGACATATATGAGTCAGCAGAAAGAGAGGCTTCTGGAAATAGTTTCACTAATGTAAATAAATTAGTGATTATACCACATGTTATTGTGAATACTTTATGGAAGCATAGCTCACTGGTGTAGATAAATCAGTGATAACAGCCATAAGTGGCATTCCATATGAAAATGTGGTGTTCTTGAATAACGTAGAAGCCTGAGGCCTCTAGAGATCACAAGAACAGTCTAAACAAAAGAAAGGGGTTTTGTATGTTGGGGCCACAAATAAAACAAATAAATGATGCTCATCACTATACCACAACGAAATGCATACCAACTTAATGTATCTGTGTACTGAAATAATGCATAGCCACTATATTACTATAATACCAAACCCAATCTGAATGCAAGGAGTGATTGTTGCTGAATTACTTTATTTTTGGCGGTAAGAAAATACAGCTAGGCCCTAAATATACACAAAATACCCTACACCTCCTTAAGAACATGAGTGATGGTTTGATGCAAGTTTTTTATGGCTGGCATTTCAGGGTATCGGTGGATAAAATACTGATGTCCTCGATGTCTTCCATGCAAAGTGTAGAATGGAGTTTGCCCTGTGCTTGTGTGAACTGAGTTGTTGTATGCATATTCAGCTATTTAGAGTATATTTTGCCAAGAATCCTCGGACTGTTGCAACATACACCTGAGATATTGCTCTAAAGTTTGGCTAGTTCGTTCAGTTTGCCCATCAGTTTGAGGGTGATGGCTTGTGGACAACCAGAGATTGATTTTGGCAATCGTACCACACTTTCTCCAAAAGGCAGAAACAAATTGAGTTCCACGATCAGATACCAGTATTGATGGAAATCTATGCAATCGAACAATTTGCTCTAGGAACACAGAAGCGAGAGTTGATGCAGTTGGGAGTCCCTTCACAGGGATGAAATGGGCCGTTTTGGAGAATATATGCATGACGACCAATATGGTGTTGTATCCATTGCAGGGTGGAAGTTCTGTGATGAAGTCCATCGACAGGGTATGCCAAGGTGCTGGTGGTACTGTTAGTGGATGTAGTAAGCCAGCAGGGTTCTTTTACTGAGACTTGTGTTATGCACAGAGACCGCAGGTTTCTATAAATTGAGTGATGTCTTTTCACCAGGTTTGCCACCAGTAGTTTTGTTTTACCTTAGCCTGAGTTTTGGCTATTCCTGGGTGTCCTTCCACTAATGAATCATGTTAATTTGTGATGATTTGCTTTTGCAGTTCTTGGTCTTGGACATATAATCGTCCTTGGAAAAACACTAGATTGTCTTTGATGGTGTAATGGTCACCTTTTAACAGCCATTCCTGTTGTGTTGATTGATCCATCGGGGATTGCAAACTGGTTCTTTGGTCATCCACACACGTGGTGGCAGCTATTCTGGTTTGAATCCTTTCCTCAGGAATTATGGTGACGGGTTGGATGCTGTAAAAGCCTCTTTTCTTCACTCATGCATGATAGAGCGTCTTCTTTCCCATTGCATACTCCAGGTCTATAAGTGATAATAAAATCGTATTCTGCGAAAAAGAGAGCCCAACAAAGTTGATGCGAGGAGTGTGTTTTGGCGGTTTTCAAGTATTGCAAGTTGCAGTGTTCCGTGATGACAGTGACCGTATGTCTCGCCCAAAGAAGGAAATGTCTCCAGGCCTTGAATGCTGCTTTAATTGCCAGTAATTCCTTATCTGTGATTGGGTAGTTCAACTCGGGGGCTGCAAATTTGCGGGACCAGAATGCAACAGGGTGTAGTTGTCCTGTTTCAGGGTCTCGTTGTGACAATACTGCTCCCATGGCTATTTTTGAAGCATCTGTTTCAACTATGTAAGGTAGGTCTGGTCATGGGTGTCTCGAAGGACTGGTGCTGTAGTGAATGCTAGTTTCAACTTCTGGAAGGCTTCTTCTGCTTTTGTCGACCAATGGAACTTTTGATTTTTCTTTAACAAGGAGGTAATTGGATGTATAATTTGTGAAAATCCAGGTATAAAGCGACGGTAAAAGTTGGCGAATCCGAGCACGCTTTGCACTCCTTTCGTGGATGTTGGTGAGGGCAATTGGAGGATTGCATCCACCTTTCGTGTATCCATATGTATGCCTTGTGGTGTGAGCATGGAACCAAGAAACTCGACCTCGGTTACATGGAAAAAAATGTTTTCCAATTGGGCATACAATTGGTATTGTCGAAGCTTCTCTAAGACTGCCCAGACATGGCCTACATGTTCTTCCATGGAATTTGAGTAGATAAGAATGTCGGTAATGTAAACAAGAGCACAAATGTCCAGTAGTTCACGGAGTACATCATTCATAAAGAATTGGAATGCCGCAGGGGCATTCCTTAGCACGAAGGGCATGACCTGGTATTCAAAGAGCCCGTACTTTGTGCGGAAGGCCGTTTTCCACTCGTCTCCCTCTTTTACTTTTAGAAGATGGTTTCCTCTCTTAAATCCAGTTTTGTGTAGATTTGAGCATGTTTCACTTGGTCCATGAACTCTGGTATATGTGGTAAAGGATATCGATTGTTACTGTGATCTGATTGATGGCTCTATAGTCGATTCAAGTTCTTAAGTCCCCCTCCTTTTTAGGCATGAAGAATAAGGGCGAGGAGGCAGGTGACTTGGACGGGTCGAATGAAACTGTTCACCAAGTACTGATACATGTAAGTTCTAAGATACTGATTTTCCTGTTCTGTCAGAGCGTACATTCGGCTGCAAGGGATCTGGGCTCCGGGTACAAGATCTATTTGACAATCGTAGGGTCTGTGCGGGGGCAGAATGTTGGCTTGCTCTTTTTTGAAGACATCCTGGTAATCTTGGTATTCAAGAGGTAAGGAGCTGATAAGGCCCAACACGATTCCTTTCTTCGGTTCAGATTGGTGTCATCTTTTTTGTAACATGTGTCAGCACAATCATGAGGAAATGTCAGAACTCGTTTTCGCCAGTCGATCCTAGGATTGTGGGTCTCCAGCCAGGGCATTTCCAATATCATCTGGAACTGAGGAGCACTGATGAGATCAAAAGTAATGTCCTCTTAATGCCCATCCTGACATAGAAGCTTGACTTTCTCTGTGTATTGTGTCACCGGGCCAGATGATAGCTGAGAACCATCCACAGCAGTGACCTTTTCCGATTTCTGATTCTGTCAGAGAGGAAGGCCTATTCAGAGAGCCAAATCTTGGTCAATGTAGTTACTCACAGCTCCACACCCTATATATGCCTCCAAGGCATGTATTTTTGATGGTTGCTTGTGATTCACCAAAAGCACTGTAAGGACTAGATGTGAGGTCTGTACGGATTCCTTTTTCGTGCTCGACAAGCGGGCCCCTACGCTTGCCGGGCATTGGCGTTTCCCGAGTTCTGTTCTTCTACATCAGTTTTGTCTGTTGCCCCAACCGTTTTCTTGGGTGGTTTTTTACTGGGCAGTCATGGAAGAAGTGACCTGCTTGTCCACAATATAAGCAAAGCTGGTCTTGTCTTCTTATTTCCCTTTCTGCTTTGGTAAGGAACTTCAAAATTCACCAATTTGCATTGGCTCAGACTGTTCTTGTGGTTTAGTCTGATTCTCACTAGGTCGTACGTAAACTGACCGTCCCTCGATCCATTTTCCGATTCTGCAACCTATGATCGAATTGTACCATCAGGTCTATGTAGTCCGCACACCTCTCAGGGGGATTCACCACTTGCGCCAACACATCCTTAAGTTCTCCACGTAACATTTGGTAAAGGAGTGTAGTCCTCTTCTCTTCTGGCCAGTTGGAATGGGCTGTGAGACGATTGAAGGTTGCAATATAGGTTAATAGATCTTGACTCCCTTGTCTGAGTGACAACAACTCGTTGTCCAGAGCTTGTCCTTGAGTATGACGGGCAAACAATTTCTGTAGTTGGAAATTCCCAAAGTTCCGGAGTAAAGGGTTATCTTGATTTACCAAAGGTATATGATATGATATGATATGGCATTTATAACGCGCCTATACACAAGTGTTTCAAGGCGCGACGAGGCAAGGGAGGGGAATCAGTGGAAGACAGACAATGATCCTACTAGGCCAGGTGTCATTCAGATCATGCAAGTGTGAGGGTAGGGAGAAAGGCAAGAGTGCCAGGGGGAAGGGAGAGGGGAAGTACAGTACATGGGATAGAAGAATAAATACGCTAAATAAAAGCATCCTGATGGTGGCAAGTGCAAGGTAAGAGCAGACATAAGTGCTGGTAGGGGGACTGTAGGGATACAGAACCAGTCCCTAAGTGCAGGGGGTAGCCAGGGAGGCAGGGCAGGTGTGCAAAAAGGCGGGACCTGGCCCCAAGATCAGAAAGGGTGGCCAGGTAACCAGTGCAGATTCGGTAGGGAATTTCAGCAGGGGAGAGAGGCAGAGAAAGCAGAAGCAAAGAGGAAGGTTTTGAGGTATTTCTGGAACCGGAGATGGTTCTCCTCAAGTTTCAGGGAGGCAGGAAGGCTGTTCCAAAGGGAGGCCTCTGCCGAAGTGAGAGATCGACCACCAACTCATTACTTGGAGAAGCGGCTAACCCTGAGGGAGTTGGAGGCAGATGAGCGAAGAGCCCGAGAAGGAAGGTGTTTATAGGAAGAGAGAATTGAAGGTAAAATGCGGCCCCAAGCCCCAGAAGGCCTTGTGAATAATGCAGAGGGTTTTGAACTTAATCCTTCCAGCCACTGGGAGCCAGTGCAGAGATTTCAGTCCTGGAGGGATACGATCCCTGGGCTTGAGGCCAAGGACAAGTCTCACAGTCCTGTTTTGGATAAGTTGCAGAGGGCGGAGAGTGGATGCAGGCAGATTTAGATAGAGGTTGTTGCAATAGTCCAGCCTAGAGAGAACCAGGGCTCTGCAGACGGTGAGCTTCTGGGGGAAGGAGAGGAGAGGAAGAATACCTCTGAGGAGGTGTAGCTGGTAGTGTGACTTCTTAGAGACATCGGAGATGTGAGGAGAGAAGGAGAGTGTGGAGTCCAAGATGACTCCGAGGTTTTTAGTCTTGCAGGTAGGAGCAGGAAGAGGGCCAAGAGAGGCCAGTCAGAGTGCTGAAGGGAAGGAGGGAGAGGGTGTGCTGATGAGTAGAATCTCAGTCTTACTGGCATTAAGGCAGAGGTCATTGGTGGCACACCACTTCTGGATAGCAGACAGTCAGAGATGAGGGAAGGAGAGGAGGAGGCTGAGGGTAGCCTGAAAATGAGCTGGGTATCATCCGCATAGCACTGAAAATTGGGACAGAGAGCGTTGATGCGGTGGGCAAGGAGTGCCAGGTATTGGTTGAACAGCCAAGGAGAGAGGTTAGAACCCTGGGGGACGCCACAGGTAGAGAAAAAGATATCGGAGAGGAAGGACCCAATTTGCACCTGGGAGGGTCGGTTGGAGAGGAAAGAAGTCAGCCATGCCAGAGCCTGTCCAGTGATACCCTGGTTATCACGGAGACGGTTGAGCAGCATAATGTGGTTGACAGTGTCAATCAAAAGCAGAAGAGAGATTAAGCAAGATAAGGAAACACAGGGTTTTGGAGTCAGAGTTGGAGAGAAGGTCTTCACAGATGTTCAGGAGAACAGTTTCCGTGCTTCTGGCAGCCCTGAAGCCAGACTGATTATCATGAAGACAACCAACATATTCGGTGTGGAGATTAAGATGGGAGTTGGCCAGTTTCTCCAGGTGCTTGCCCAGGAAGGGAGTGATGGAGATTGGGCGATAGTTAGCCAAGCAGGAGGGGTCAGCAGAGGGTTTCTTAAGAAGAGGATGCACAAGGGAGTGCTTCAGGGGGGATGTGAAGACTCCAGTGGCGAAGGAGTGATTGCAGAAATCAGCCAGGGCAGGAGCCAGGGAGTCGATGTGGTCCTTGATAGTTTTGCAGGAACAGGGGTGAACCTGTTTTGATGAGACTTTTTACATACCAGTCCGCCGCACTACCTCCTAAATACGAGAGTACAAACGCCACTTTGGCTCGGTTATTAGGAAAGGCTCCTGGTCTGCACAAGAAATGAAGGCGACATTGGTTCATAAATACAGCGATCTTGTTTGGGTCGCCGATGGAGCATTCGGCAGGGGCTAGAGGTACTGCTCCTGGAAGAACCCCCTGAACCGGTGTTGATTGTTGTGGTGTGGAAGAATGAGAAGAATGGCGGAAGAATGAGAAGAATGGGTCACTCCAGGCAGTGGAACCTGTCCTGCTTGTGCTTGTAGCATTTGTGTTGCCAATTTGTCAGTTCTTTCTCAAATTACAAAAAGATCCCTCCGTAATGCATTGGTTTCCTGTCTTGAAGCATGTACTTCAGCCCATAATTCCCCTAGTAAGACGGCTAACTGATCTGATTCTGAAGTTTCCATAATGCCCAGGCAGAGAGTATTAGAGTCTTCGCGTTCTGTTACGCTCACCTGGTCTCTGCGGAGGCGTTGGGGCACGGTTGCAGCCCTCCCTGAACTTGAATCATCTCCTTCAGACCTCCCCCTAGGTAGAAAAGCTGTGAGCGGTGGTTCTTTTGTCCTCTTTTTGACCTTACATGTTGGGGCTTAGCTGCTTATGAACTTCATTCTCTTACAATGACATTGATATCCGTGTATGTATTTACGTGTCTGCGTTTGTAACTTATGATTTCATAAGTGGTCCTTACTTCTATTGTGTACATGATGTGAGGGTTATTCAAGAATTTCCATGAGAATCACTAATTAGTAATTAATCCTACTTCATGGGTGAGAGGGTTTGCATGGCTTCTCTCTTAGCAATTGCTGCTCAATTTTCCTACAGAGGACAGCATTGCACCTTATTCATTCTGTCTTGACAAGCAGGTTTTATACTATGTATTGCACTGTTCCCACTGGCTTGTGACCTTCATTATAATACATTTTGATGTACTGCTTAGGAACATAAGTTGGTATATCTATGTTTAATACTGGCTTGGGAACTCGGCTAAGCTGATATGTTTGACCAATCAGTGTGCAGGGTTCTGTCCTTTAGCTGTGACTTCTGTTATCTCTCTTTGTTGCTCTTTCATAACCACACTACTGCAACACAGGCAAGGGAAGATGCCCCCATGCCTTAACCAATCGCTGTGCAGCATTCAGTCTTTTACTCTGGGAAGTTGTAACTTGAAATGTGTGCATCCCTCTACAACGGTCTAGCTAATGTTTTCTGCTGAGGGGGTGGGTGTTTTCATGCTTCATGTATGGCTAACTAAATCTTGAGGTCTACATGCACTGTGTATTCAGCTAATATAAAGGATTACAATCATTCATTATCACCATGAATTCTTATTCTATGTTTCCCTAACTAAATTGAAATGATGCTGCATCTACTTAAGGACACAGGGTTATATTAATATATAAGGTGTATTCATCATGGCTTACAATGGCATGGTTACTGGGGCTGTGCAGGAAAATCTTATTTATATGGTGCTGCTTGCTTCTACACTATGTGCCTTTTCATAGTAACTTTCACAGCTTGTTTTTTTTTTGCACACGTTGCTATAATCCTCAACATTTTCATACTCCCCAACAGAGGATAAACTGGAAGGGTAGAAAGTGTGAGAATAAAGTGGGGGAGTGAAGAGGCCAAAGGTTCAGGGGTGAAGAGGTAATAGATGTAGAGAGGATAAAGGGAAGGTCAATGGGGAGTGGAGAGAGTGTGAGTGTAAGAAGGAGGAATAGGGTGGGGGAGGTTAGGGGGCGAGAATAGCTGTGAGAAGGAAATGTGGGAGTAGGGGACGGGGGTGAAGGGGCTTTTATGTGTAATTAATGCTAGTGCTATTAACGAGGGTAAATATGGGATGGTTGAAGAGAGAGATGGTGTGGTTGGGAGAGAGTGAGGCACCTTGCTTGTTGGGAACAGATGGATGCAAAGGGCAGAATGAGGTAGAGATTGGAATATGGGGCAGGGCTAGAGAGGAAAGGAGCACTGGGTTGGGAGGAAGGGCATTAATGGGTAGCAAGGGAAGAGAGGTTTGAAAAAGCTGAGGATCTGCATAGGGGTTAGGAAGGACTGCAGTGTAGGCTTAGATAGGCGGAGAAAACTCAAGTAGGGTATTATGGGTTGAAAAAAGCATACAGGTGGAATGGAGCATCAGTGAAATAGGATTGGACTAGGACTGTGAAAGGGAAAATAAAGAAGATTAAGAATCGCTGAAGTGTGAGAACCGGAGAGTGAAAGTGAATTAGAGCGTTCCTGAAAAAGATTTAGTTTAGAGCAGAGGTCTTCAAACTGTGGAGCGCGCCGAGGGGGGGCACGAGAGCCCAGCATGAAATGTAAAAAAAAAAAGAACTTTCTTTCTTTCTTTTTTTTTTTTTTTTTTTTTTAAGATTGGAGGAAATGAGCTGGGGCAGCTCACATGGTCAGACTGGACCATAAAATAGCCTTAGGCACCAATGAAAAAGTGGCCAGCAGTTGCAAATGGATATTCAGTCCTTTAGTCACAGACTGAATAGTACTCAAAGGGGTGTTTTTTGTTTAAATGTAAACAAATTGTGATATTTAAAGAATATTTATTCAGCAACAATGGTCAAAACTATTAGCTGCATAGAGAAATAACTCCTCAAACTGGCCCACATCGGCCAAAACAGTGGCCCATTTTGACTGGACTACACTAGCATTTTGCATTTTTGGTACAATCATCGCCCTATTGCCATACATGCCAGTCCAAGCCTGGTGGCTCATCCATAATGGGTGAGGGGGTGTCCACCCACTGGCCCCCTCACCCATTATGGAGGAGCCGAGGAGCCAGCCCAGTGAAACAATGAGCTCTCCCTCAGCTGCTTTTTCCAGCTGAGGGAGTGCTCCTGGGGTGGCTGAACTGTCAAAGGGCAACACTGTTTGCCTTTGACAGTTCAGTTCCCCAGCCGCACATGATCACTGCGCCATGCAACGCTGGGGGCATTTTGCTTCGCCAGCCTTGCATTGGAAATGCTGGCTGGGGCACTGCATGTATGTTTGTGCGAGGGGGTGCTCCTGCGCCTCCTCGCACACACGGCAGAACAACCTGAAGCGGGGCATTTTAGCAATTACGCGCAGGCCCCTTCAGAAGGTACGTTTATGGTGATTTATTTATTTAAATATGTGTATGGATGCGTGTATGCTTGTGTTATGGGACTGTGGTGGGAGCAGGTTCGGCGGCAGCACTGGGATAGTGGTGGGAGCAGGGTGGGGAGAACCCAGGGTCTGTACTGGGAGTAGGGTGTGGTGACGGCGTGCAAACGTTCATAGCGATTTCTACATACTGTCCATCTGGCACTGTTGGGGGTTCCCAGCCTGCCCAAATTCTGCTCAGGGGGGCCCAGGCCAAAAAAGTTTGAAGACCACTGGTTTAGAGGATTTTGTTGGTTGAGTACGGATTGGGATTTCAGGATGAGGGTCAAAGAGGATTTTTAATTTGGTAATCAGTTTGGTAATTGCTTTGTTTCAGTTCAGTTCTGTTCAGTTACTTTTCAGTTTCTTGGTTTATATACTCACCTTATTCTCCTTGGACCCCCCTCCTCCCTGCTCTCTTCAGTTTGTCCCATTGATCTTTCAGTTTGTTGGTTCTTAGTCCTATTCACCCTTCTGCAGCTTGCTCCGATCCTACCTAAACGAAGCCCTGGACTTCAATGCTGCAGCTTTCTGGTGGCCAGCCATTTATACCAGAGAAATGTCACAATGGGTAAATAAGCATTTGTCATCATGCCATGATCAGCGTGGGTAGACCATGTGCCACAGATTGAAGGGGTTAGAGGTGCAGATTCAAACCCAGAAGAGAATCTGGCTCCTATTAATCAATAGAAAATAATTAGGTATTCATTGAACCGAAATAGAAGGCTGTCTCCTCATTGTGATCCTGCCTCATCACTGCTAGATTTCCCTCCATCGCAGATCAAGCCTCCCCTTTGCATGTTCTATGCTCGCAAGGTTGTGAGCCTTGTGACATCACACTGCGTTTAACAGTGACATCATCAGCCACAGTGTTCCTGCTTGTCTGACACTTTTGAGTAGTAATGAGTAGTAATAGAGCCTTTAATGAATGTATACTTTTGCAGATTTCATTTGAAACAAGCTCCTGCATGTTCTCTGCCCTTTCTACACTAACCACTCATTTACCTATATCAAATATGTTCATAACTTTATGTTACAAACTAATCATAAATCTCCAGTTCCCCTGATTGGCTGATTGGCTACATGGCACAAGCACAGTACAGGAACTGATCAATGACAAATTCTCATCTAGATCATGCCCGCGGGTTCTTGTCAATTTCGGAGGGGACAGTCAAAAACAGGTACAGCATCATGAGCTTACATCTTATCACTGAATAAACCCAAATGTGGCAATTTTCGTTTTGGGTTTTTGAAAACTCACCCATTTACTTTACCTGAAGATCACTAGGATATCAATCTGTGAATATAAGGGTGGTGTAATGAACAGGAGACAGGAATGTGTCCTGGCAAATGGCTGACGAGATCTGTACCATCAAGCCAATATCCCCTTTCTTGTCACACCCTTTTTTCCTACATCTTTGCACTTCCTAAACCATTCTCTGGTCTTGGGGTGAAAAGTGTGAGAGTGACACTCACTTTGCTTTTTTGCCTGTGTGTACATCTTGATGTTTAAAATACTTCCAGCTAAGCCTGCCTTAGTCTCTGATAGCAAGGAGTCTTCCCAAAAAGTATGATGGTCATTTGTGTGTAACTATTCTGCCTCAATCCACTGTATAAAGAGGTAGGTCTTTCAGGCTTCTGTCCTGGGACCTGTTTGTTTATACGGTACACAATTATTCTTGTTTTGTAGTAGTTTGTGGGTGCAGTAGGCAGAGGCCGCTACTCACCCTTTCACTCCTGCAGGGCAGAAATCATTTTGTGAAACACACACAAAGACAAACACACATACAAACCACCAGCACCACCACTGCACAACCAGAACCACAACACTGTAAACTAACACTGCCAGCAGAATTGAACCCACTTCACCACCACAGTAGATACACTGCCCAAAGCACAGCACTGCACACACACATACACAAAAGCACAGTCTATCACACTTGCACGATCTGAATGACACAAGGCCTAGTAAGAACAATTGTCTTGTCTTCATCTGTCTTTCCTCCCTTGTCATGCCTAGAAACGCTTGTATACAGGCACATTATAAATTACTTATCATATCATATCATAAACACACACTTGATACAAATACACTAGAGTTCAGACCTATATACCTGTAAAGATCAAACACACAAGAGAGAGCTCGACTAAATATGCAGCATTTTAAAGAGATCACTCGAACGCAGTAAGTGTATATTTTTGGTTGTTTAATGAGCGGGCCTGCGGGATCCGACAAGCCGTACACAGCTTCTTGCAACTGTCTCCCCACCTCGAATGCTGTCTCCCGAGCCTTCTACGTTCCATGGGGAGAAAGCTTGTGAGACAGATTACTACATATCTTCCCACTCACAAACATTTAAAAACCGATTCAACTCAACTATAATAAAACCATCTGCAGTTGCCATGTCTTTATTAGAATATAGCGTTGCTTATTCACTTTGTTTTATAATTGTCTGTGGTTGTACTTCCACTCCAATATTACCCTTTTGCTGCATTATTTCTTTGTTCTTGTGTAGTGGCGCTATATGCTGTAGTTTATAGAAACTGTTGCTTTAAATTGTCGAACGTGCTTTTATTCCTGCCTATGTGTTGTGCCTGTTAGCTTGCCGTTGCTCTGTTATGAAAGTTGCTATGGCAACCTCCTCTCCACTTATGTTCACGCTCGGGGGTGCTTTCCTACAGCCCGCAAGCGTGATGACGTATATTTATCCCCAATTTAATAAGGCTTTGCCAGTCTCTTGCCTCTCAGTCTCAGGGGCCCATCACCTGCTGGTGCTGCCGAAAGTGCTCCTTGTGTAACGGAGCCACTTTGAGCTTGGGCTCACTTCTGCTGGGCCTCTGTGCTGGGATGATCCCACGACCCCCAATAGGCCTGCTTACTGCGCCATCCTCATCGCCAATAAAGAGATCACTTAGACGCAGTAAGTGTATATTTTTGGTTGTTTAATGAGCGGGTCTGCAGGAACCGACAAGCCGTACACAGCTCTTCAGAACCGTCTCCCCACCTCGAATGCTGTCTCCCGAGCCTGCCCCTCGAATGCTGTCTCCCAAGCCTTCCCGTTTCCATGGAGAGAAGGCTCGGGAGACAGATCACTACACATTTATATCTAAAACAGGGTACCCCCGGGCTATATCTATTTGTACTACATCCAAAAATCACGTTGACATATAACCACAAACGAAGCCTCATTGCTTACTGTCTGCATCAACACAGCAGCAAAACAAACTTGTCCTGCTCCATCTACAGACAGGCTCGAAGAAGTGCGGGCCACCAGGTTCAGTTTGACAGTCGGTTCAATGCCAAAGAGCGTGATGACTGGATAAGTAGATAGAGTGGAGTGGTTCTGGTGTGATGGTCACACTGTTCACAGTTCAAAGGGTCCCCCAGGGTTTGGTCGACTGTTTATGAAGATCAGCAATGAAGACACTGGTGGTTCAAAGGTAGCAGGCATGCTAAAGACCTTCAAGTTCACACCGGGTAAATGATGTGCTCGGCTAGCGCGGTGCGGTAGGGCAGAGGTTAGAATGCAGAGTTAAGTGTTTGAAGAGTGGGCGAGTATTAATGAGAGCACCAGATGGTCTAGATGGTTCGATACAGTCAAGCAGCTTGAATCAGGGTTTGAATTGTTTCAATGGCAACATCACAGGGTTGCCAGATGCCTTGATTCTCGGTTGCTCGGGGTCCCAATCCAGAATGTCAAAGATACATTTAAGTCCGTGTTCACATGCTCCCTAACACAGGGGATTTTAGCTCACAACTAGTGGTGTCCCTCAACATGTTGAAACCTTGCATACCATTGTGGCTGGCAGAAAAACATGTCTTATCCCAAGAGCATTTCACCCCCACTTGTCTATGGGGATGGTTAGGGAACAACATTTTCCTATGTCTTGGGCACTCAGCCTTCACCTCACTGGTAGAGGACTTTGGAGAGATCATCTCTCCCAACAAAGGACCAATGAATTGTTTCTTCTTAAGTGTTTGTCCAAAAGTGAATCAAAGAAGGAGGGGTAGAGCCCTTAGTTTAAAGAAGTGGTCCCCTGTAGGCAAAGGCCTGCAGTCATTTAGACTAAAGCTACCCTGCTTTAGGGGTCCAATTCCTCTTCTTAGAACAAGTGGACTTTGCCTTCTGACATCACACCCAATGTTAATGGAAGGGACAGGAAGGCAAGCTAGAGGCAGGGAGAAACAAGATGGTGGGAACTTCCTCCAGCCGTAAAGAGCTCCCTCTGTCTATTGTTGTTTTTGTTATTGCCACTCCATGTTATGTGCTATAAGCCTTCATTCATCTTATGTGTTCTCTAATATGAATAAAGTAGAGTCTCACACAACCTGTTTGGTCTCAAGTATTCATTTCATCCCTTGGGCTGTAACAATGCCTATACTATGCTACAGATTTACTTGGGAATTGGCAGAGTGTGATGTGGAGGAGGAGGGGGATGGTGACAAGAAAGAATAATATGCAGAGGGTGCTGCTGGTTGTGACAAACATGTCGTTTATGTCACCTCCAAATTCTCCACTTCTTCCACCGCTGTCACAACTGCTGCCACTGCTGACATCACTACTGCCACACCATCATGACCCCCATGCAGCACTAGTCTTGTCATCACCTGAATAGCTAACATAAGTCATTTGTTGGTGCATGTCACTAGCAAGATACATACGTAATGCCATTGGACATCCATGAGGACATTGTTGCTCTCCAATGACACAAGGAAAAATTTCTGTTACGGGTGCCATATTAGATCCCACCCCAATGTTCTCCAGGGATGATGATGCTGAGGGTCCAGAATGAAAGTCCACATCAGCTGGATGATGATGATGACATTGATCATGAGGTTATTCTTGCCATAGACCTTGTGATGATACTGACATGGCAAAGGGTGTGCTCAGGGTGAGCTTGCTATATGCATACCCTCCACCTATGCTGAGGCCCAACAGGTCCCCATGTGCTTCATGTAGTCAATGAAAGCATGCAGCTGTGTAAAAAGAGTTGTATGGCCGCAGAATGTCATCTATATCGTGGGTGATCTGGCCCTTGCCAGGGTGCCCTCTGCAATCCACACGTTGGAGAGTAGAGATTTAGCTAGAACTAGGGCATTTGTAGGGAAATCTACTGCCTAGCGCCTCTAATGCTATCCAAAGTCCCTGCTTGCAGACGTCAACAAAGTTTGCCAGCAGGGTTTCCTCCATCAGGCCCTGGATATTAAAAGACCTATAGAATTCCACCAACCAGGTCCTTTTTTGATTGGTAAAGTACTGTGCTATTCCTTCCCACTACAAGGACCCTTCCCATATCCAGCTTGACACATCTGTTGGGAGTAGCTTACGAGGGTTCCTTCTAAAGAAGCAGAATTTCCCACTTTCATTCTAAGTGGCATTAGGTTATGTAAGAGATGTTGGGTATGTAAGGGTGTATGATTGTTAGGGGTGGGTTTGGGAAGGTTATATCCGGAAGTGCAATGTGGATTGAGGGACATATGGGTATTTTGTAAATAAGAATTCAAAATCATATAAGCATGGTTTATCTTTTCATGAGAAAAAAGAAATATCATTATGCATTTTTATACCAAACTATCATATATGTTATGTGCAAACGTAAAAATGGAAAGTAATACAACACTTATACCGTAAAAAATAAACATCAGGTAATGTTGAGTGACTGAGCCATTGCAACCATCAGGATGACCAGGTGGAGGCTGCTCCTCATAATCCCCTTCAATTTTGAAATCAATATTGTTCAGGTCTTTCATAGGCATCCAATGCCTGATGGCCATATCATGCAACATGCAGCAGAACACGACATTCTTAAATAGCTTCTCTGAGCTGTACTGAAGGGCACCTTCTGTCCACTTTAGGCGCTGGGAATTGGCCATCTGTGTGCTGATTGCTCACCCTGCAACGCCTCAAGTCTTGCCATGCACATATTTGAATTGCAACTAATGCAAAGTCTGTACATCACAAGTGGTCATCAGAAGCCATGGCAAGATAGGGTATTCTGGGTCACCTGAAAAATATCTGAAGAGAATGGTTGTCAGAGGTTAAACATACGTGTTACCATTATGGCAAGATAAACACACAGTGATTGTGATTCCGCCATTGCTTGCCACCTGCATTGCCATGAATGTGTAGCCTGTGGCCCCACAGGGCCCGCCTAGTTGGGCTACATGCTGGCCCTCTGAGGAAACATACAGGAAAGAAACAGACACCAGTGTAGTGTAGTAATAAAGGTTTTATTAAATGTTTAGTGTGTGCGTGTGTTTATTTATGTGTATATGTCTGGGAGAAACCATCCAGCCCACCATGGGGCGGATGGAATGTCAAGAAAAAGGAACAATTGAAAAGAACTCCCCTGCCCAAGAATGTTCTGAGCAGGGGAGAGAAAAGAATCCTGAAGGATTTAAAACTAAGGATATTTGAAAGGACAGTTGTGAAAAGGAGAGAGGAAGGAGAAACGCTTACCTGGGGGTCGCTGCCTCGAGTGGGTCACTGTGGCCTTAATCCTTTGAAAAGTGCTGGTGGCACATGGGGATCCCATGAGCAAGGGGGGCTGGGCTGCTATATCAGGGCAGCTCAACTGTCCCTGGGCCGAGTTGCCTGTCGTCCCACCCAGGGGACAGACAGACAGAGACCCAGAGACATTTATGGCCTGGGCAGCATAGCTGTAGCGGCCCGGCCCCATCAAGAACAGCACGGCCAGGACCGTGTGTGTGGGGGCCCCAACCGGCTGCCCAGCCGTGGCCCCAAAGGCCCACCTTATGGCGAGCAAGGCGGTCCTGTAATTGAGAAAATCCTCCCATGCTGCGTATGTCATGGGCAGCCCGGGAGGCAGTTCAGAGCGTGCAGCAGAATCCTGCTCCACCTCGGTGGGTAGAGCAGTGAAGGGGTACGCACCGGGTGAGCCTCACTGGCCCACCCAGGTGAAGAGGAGGTGGTGGGGAAGTCCTGGGTCACTCCGTTGAACTGCCTAGGTGAAGAAAACTCTGAGCTGCCCAGCCCTCCCCTTGCGTTTCCACAATACATTACTGAGTGTTCAGGCCAGGAGAAGGCCTGACACTCTGCAGTGCGCTCTGCAGCATCCTCATAGCATCAGGGATGCAGCCCACTCTGTTAATCATGCCCGGCTGCGCTGTGACTTTTAGTGGCCCCCCCAGCCAACAGGCCCACCCATGGACTTACAGGATGCTGCAGGCATGGCGGTGATGTCGGGTGGGCCCGCAGCCTATGGGGGCCTCCCAAAAATAATATATAAATACTGCAGGTTGCGGCTGTGAGTGTGGGCAGTCCCCAGGTGCATAGGGGGCCACCCAGGACAATATAAAGAATGCAGGCTGCATGGGGAGTGTTTTCCTTTTATGGTTGCCTCATGGACGGGGCCAGCCTGACATAAGAGAAGGGGCCAGGCCCCAGGCATCATCTCTGTGGAAAAGCCCAGTCTACCTAATATCAGCAGCACTACCCCTAAGGAGCAGCCCTGCATCCACACATTCAGAGCCAGTGCCCCAAGACAGAGCTCAAGGTACTGTGTAGGGGTGACTGGCTGCAGTAGTCACCCAATTGTGACAATGTGTTGTGTGCTGTTAAATGCTGTGAGTCTATTTATATTTGCAAGTACTGTGTATACTTAATGTTATGTAGGTTAAATGTTAAGTATAGGGAGTTAGCAGGTTGGGACATTAGAGGTATGTTAAGTAAGCTAAATGGCAAGTAAGATAAAATGTTTATATGGTCATTATACTAAATAGGGAGTAGAGGCGAGGTACCCTGGAGTGAGGTAGTGGGATAGTTTGACGGCCTGTTTGAGGCCACCTAGCAAGATGGGACCACCCACAGAGGCCATTCTCTGGCCTCACTCCCAGTTTGGGTGGTACCTGAGTTTAGGAAGGGATTGTTTGTCGCAAACTCATCCTTAGGGTCCCTGAGACCGCTCCAAGGAAGGGTGAGCTGACGTATCTGGTTCCCGCTCCGATGGAGCTCACGCCAGGGGAATCCTAGGGTCTAGGTGTTAAGAATAAGGCTGTGTTTAATAAAGAGGGGTTCTCATTGTGAGCCCTATAAAAGTTCAACCTGGTGTCTGTGTCTGTTAATCACCAAAGAACTCGGGGTGTAGCACATCTTATAGTCTCAGCAATTTTATTTTGGCAGGTGTAGTGCCCCTCAATACCCAGCAGGCTGGGGAGTGTGGAGGGGCAGTGTTCATGGGCACTGTCTCTGTTCCAGGGGAAGGGAAGAGTACACCCTTGCATAGCCCAGGGCCAGGAAACCAGGGGCTACACATGAACCTTCCTCTTCTGACACTTGTGGACAACATTGGTCATGGTGACAGGAATGTGTGAGTGGAACCTGGACACAGGAGAGTGGAAGATGGGAATTTGGGGAAAAGTGGAAACTGAGGGCATAACACAGTCCTGGCTCCAGGAATTGTCCTCTGGGTGGACCAGGTTTGTGGACAGGGGATCCCAATTTCCATTGTGTGGGTGTATGAGTACTCTAAACAAAGTGCTGGCATTAATTCTGATTTCCCAGGGTCTGTGATCCAGAAAAAATAAATGTTCACTGCTCTATAAAAAAAAGTACAGAGCAAAAGAGAAACAAGGAAAATAGCGCTGCAACATCAATCTACCTATCTCTCCTTGCCATATGCTCCCCCCTTTCTATTGTATCCACTTCTCCTTCACCTTTCACCCCCCAGTCACTTTCCATCAGCTCCGTCTGACCACCATTCCCATGTACCTCCACTCCCACCTAGCCCAGAAGCACCATGTCTTTCTTGGCCTGGCTGGGGAGAATCAAAGGTGATGGTCCCTCCTCCTCCCCGGGTTTTGAGCAGCAAGTCCCCCAATCCTTGTTCCATCTCAGATGGTGTGCGCTCAGCAATGCCACCCTGATCAATGTGGCTACTCCCAGCAGGCCCTGAAGGAGGTGCTTGTGGTCCCAAAGTGAGGGGACACAAGGAGATAAGAGGGAGAAGGTAGGGGCTGCAGGTCAACATGAGTAGGTTATGTCGCATACTTAATCACAGCGTTAGAGACTAACCTTGGAAACGGGGTTTAGGGGATTACATCTGGATCATCTACACGTTCTTTGTGTGCTGCTCCTTTTGGTTCCAGGAACTCTGTTCCCTTGCCTATGGGGGATGGGATACAGAGCAATGGAACGTGGGAAGTGTCCAGGGCAGATGTGATGGATAATCTAGTGGTGATCTAAAAGATTGCTGACTTGTGTGACATGGGGAACTAGGGCCCCAAACACGTGCCTCAGTAGGAATCAATAGGTGGCTGGGACAATCCATGCTACATTCCCAGGTGTGTGCGAAGGTACCAATGTCACAAAAAGCAGTACCACCACCGGTGCAGAAAAGCCACTTGTGTACAGGTGCGTTATACATGACTTATCATATCATCTCATAGCACCACTGTGGTGAGAAATGTTATGCAAGCATGGTTCAGCTTGAGAAAGAGGTAAACATGTATTTGGCCACCTGGTAAAAGTTAGGGGGCCACTTCTGAGAATCCTCTGCATAGTGGCTGTATCATCCCTCTGCTCTTCGGGGAAGGTCAGTTGCCCGGCTCCACCAAATGCAGCAAGCTAGGGTACCTACAAGCTTAATGTTCAAAGTCCAGCGTGTTGCTTTGTGTTGTGATTGCAATGTGTGTGGTAATAATATACCTCATGCAGTTATAGACTGCACCTTTGCTCCCGGGGGCATGATCTCTAAGTCATTATTCCGCATTTGTGGTGGGCGGAAATACGGTATTTGCCGTGATTTACTGGCAGAATTCCAACTCATAATCATGTTGTTTTCAATGCATAAGTTGTAAAAAAAACAATACACGTTCGGTATTTTCAGTACTACCGCACGTGTTAATCATCATATTCATACGGGCGGTAAAAAGGCACTCAAAATGCCAGATGTGTTTACTGTTATCAAGAAACTCATAAAGCCGGATGCATTGCCAATGCCATTCTTCAGGCCTCTGCATCGGCTCTGCTTCCCTGGCCACAGTATCATGATGCCAAAACGTCTTTAATATCTTTTTTCGCCAAGACTTTGAAAAGTACATCGCATGCCAGCCTGCATCGAAGGGTTGAGCGATGGTGCCCCATCCCAGGCAGACAATAACAAAGGGCGGCCTAAATTACCGACGCACTGACTGTGAAAATACGCTTAGCTAAAGACGGAGTTACGCATGCCTATTTAAGGAAAATAATGTAAATAATTGATGGGCTTCCGTGTCCTTACCCAGTTAGGGATGTGAAAGATGTGAAGATTACTTGTTCTGGAAATAATGCATCGTGAAAAAGGGAATGGCGGCCACCCTGATTCTGTGCTGAAAGATGTTTTAGCTTGAAATGTTTGTGGAGATTGCCCCTGCACTGGACATTGGTTTATCTGTCACTACCGAAAAGTAGATAGTTGGCGCCCGAGGCCCAACCTAAAGCCAAGGTTACGTGGTTTGGAGTGGTGCTCCTGATGACTTTGTCATTGCTTTTTGAGATATGTTTGTCCCAGAATCTGGGAGTCAAAAGGGGCCGAAGACTGATGAAGTACTGAGGCCGCCACCAGCCACACTGAATGACTGAAGGGTTTGCAGGCACTTCAGCAAGCAACGCGCTTGTCTTCCTTCAATCACAGCCAAGCTATAACTGCAATCACGCACACACACACACTTGACTAGGGCCTTCATCCACGCGAAAAAGTAGTTCCTGGAATTCAAGCAAATTCCAATTAGTATATATGTACTAAAGTGATTGCAGTGTCGAGGGAAAATACAGCACTATTTTGCTGCCTTTCTGAGGCAACCGCAGACAAAATACGCCACTGTAACAGCTAAGTGAAATATTAGCTCAACAAAATCATGTGCTCATTTGTTTGATTTGTGATCCTCGAACCTTCCCTACACAGGTTTGCAAAATAGAACCACTGCACATATAACAGAAACATACAAAATAGGTAAAATTATAATTTCATAAAATATCCTAAAACGTCAGGCATAGAAATCACAATACTAGTTATTTTATTTTATTTATTTATTGTACATTTGTAAGGCGCTTATGCATCAAGTAAATTGTGTTTCAAAAGCACCCACAGGGCAACACCTACTAGGCCTTGTTAGCATTCAGAAAGTTAAGAACATAATCTTGATTAAATAACACACAAAACTACAAAATAACACATGTTTTAAGACCTCAATGAAAGGAAGTGAGGTTGCATGTCTTAAAGTGCAGGAGAGAGAAATCCAGAATTTGAAAAAGTGTAGTTGAAAGCTTGATTTTGGGTCTGACCTTTTCCTCACTTTACTAAATGTCAAAAAAGCTGATCTTGCTATGCCAGGAACGTGTTCCACCAGCAATTGAATATTTGATGTTAAATATCTTGTTTGGTGTTAGACCAAAGGCGGATAAGTAAGGCAGGGCAATTTTTAAAAAGTGGATGAATGCAGTACAGATTTAAGAGGGCCTAGAGCTTTTTGGAGAAGTCTGATCAACAATGCACTCCCTATTTCCACCAATATGAGAGACTTTGTATGTGCATTCCTTGGTTCATCTTCCGTTCTTGCCTCATGATTACTCACTTGATATATACCCCTCTGTCGCTACTTTCTTTTTCTCTTTTCATGTATTTTTTTTAATGAGAGTGATCATTTGACTTTGAGACCATGTCAGCGCCATTGCCCCTTGATGTCAGACACCCTTAGTGGACCTGGCTCAAACCAGGAGTGCAATTTCCTTTCCTGCGTGCGATTTAGAAGAAGTTTGTCTCCTGCTTGCACGGATGATGGCTTGGTGTGTCTCATTTAAATGGCATACCTATTCATGTACTGTTTTCTCGCGCTGTTTCAGCTGGACACCTCTTGGTCATCGCTGTTCTGTGGTCCTGGGAGATGTGGTGCCTTGTCTTCAACCTTCTCCTGAACATTAGTCCCACATGGGGACACTTCCCTGTGTTGCCATGGGGAGAGTTCCTATGGTCTCATAGCATGTTACACAATGCTCGATTAAGTGACATGGAGTGTAATTCATTTTGTTGGAGAACTTTTTTTAGACTGCTCATAAATCATTCGATGATTCCATAGGTCTATGGCCACAGTTGAGTAGTTTTCTTGTGTTGGATCCCTATGTATTGCATGAAACTGGCAAATTATAGGCCACTGAACGGTGATCCATTGTCAGATTTGAGTACATCAGGAGTTCCCCAAGCCAAGAACATTTTGTCAATCTCTAGAATGATGGTGCTGGCTCCTGTGGAAAAGACCTCTGTACAATGGGGAATCAGGAGTATTCCTCCATGACGACCAGCCAGTATTTGCTGTCTCCAAAGTGTCTATAGAAATCAACAGAAATTTGACTCCATGCTGAACCTCCCATCTCTAACATGCAGAGGGATTCTGGATTGTTTTATCGAGCTGTGCTTTGTCATTGATGGCATGCTCTGATTGTGCACGCTATGAGTGCATCAATCCTGGGAAATCACTTGGTGTCTCTAATTGGTCTTTTTGTGGCCACTTATCAAGGAGTGGTGACTGGCCTGCAGATTTGCCCACTAGGTCTGTAATGTCCTCCTCCTCACTTGATAGGAAAGGTTCCCCCAAAATACCGTTCTCCTCCTCACCTGATGTAGAAGAGTAGTGGGTTCTCCTTCGACGTGGTTTCTCCCTTTGAGACTTCTTCTTGGAGAGCAGATACGGTCTGCCTCGAAAAGAAGCCACCGTGAATCTCAACAGAGGAAACCTCACGATGACCCCCTCCCGTGACAGCCAGTTGTTATCGGGGGAAAAAGCCTCCGAGGCCCAAAAAACCCCCACAAGTTGATAGAAGACTCCTGAAGCAGGTCCGTTGAAGCGTGGAGCACTAAACGCAGTATCCAGAGAAATCGGCTCCAGGCAGAAGCGGTGGAATCACAAGAAGGTAAACGAAGCAGCGTGAATGGGCTTCACAGAGGAGAGAGCTCCTGAAAACATTGACAGGAGGAAACGACCAGCAGGGAGTACTTCCGATAGAGTAGGAAGCGAGGAAAAGGGGAGAGAGCAAGCGGGAGAGAGTGTAGCAGGAATTGGGGTTGGAAGATCGCTAAGAGGGGACAAAGCTACAGAGCGCACGCAACGAACGGGAAAGCAAGTTGCAACGCGCCAGCCCGCTGAGATTCGGATGGAGAAATACACGGCGGGCGGCCATGTTGGAAAACACTAGACTGCACCGTACGTTGAAGCGAAAACGTAACGGAACCGTCTAATGGCGATGGAACTTCCACCTTCGCCAAATCCTCCAAGCGCCAATGGTCGTGACAGTATGCCCCCTTCGAAGGCCCCTTCCTCCAGGCTTACCCGGGAGGAGACGGTGGAATCGTAGAATCAATCGGGGGGCAAAAACCTGTGCAGCCGGTTCCCAAGTATCCTCGGAAGAGGGGTAGCCTTTCCAATGTATGAGGTACTCCAGGCGTCCTTGATGGTACCGAGAGTCTCGAATCTGGGAGACCTCATATTCCTCCGAGGTAGAAGTAGGTCGAATCACTAACTTGGGAGCAGCTTGTTTCCTGGCATCAGGGACAAAGGGTCGAAGGAGGGAGGAATGGAACACCGGATGTATCCGTCGGAGAGTCTTTGGCAACTCTAAACGGTAGGCAACAGGGTTGATCTTTGTCTCTATCTTGAAAGGTCCAATGAAACGAGGAGACAACTTAGAAGGACGGACCCAACGGGGTAGGAACTTGGTGGACAACATGACCTCTGTACCCTTGTCCCAAGAAGGCACTTGTCGTCGATGTCTATCGGATTGTTCCTTATACCGTCGGCTAGTCTCACTTAGACTACGTTCCGCTGTGTCATGAGCTTCATTCAGGCGATTGAGAGTGGTCTCTAAAGACGGGATGTTGGTCTCATTCCAGGCTGTTGGTATGATGGATTTAGGATGGAACCCATAAGTGCAAAAAAAAGGGCTGATGCCCGTTGCGGAATGCACAGCATTATTATATGCAAACTCAGCTGTTGGAAGTAGAGAGACCCAGTTGTCTTGTTGTTGATTTGTGAAACACCGTAAATACTGTTCCAGTGAACCATTGAGTCTTTCGGTCTGGCCATTAGTTTGAGGGTGATACCCAGAAGAGAGAGCCCTCTCCATGCCCAAGAGCTTACATAAGGCCGTCCAGAACTTGGAGGTGTATTGAGTACCACGATCGGATACGATCTTCTGGGGTAAGCCGTGTAATCTAAAGATATCCCTGAGGAATACTTCAGCCATAAATGAGGCTGTAGGCAGCTGGGATAAGGGAGAGAAATGAGCGAGTTTGGAGTAGGTGTCGACAGTAACCATGATACAAGTACAACCCTGGGAACTAGGTAGTTCTACGATGAAGTCAGTAGAGATAGAATTCCAAGGACCCGACGGAACAGGTTCTTGTTGTAACAATCCCAGTGGTTTTTGAGTGGAATACTTGTTCTGTTGGCACACTAAACAAGATTGTACATAGGTCTTGGTATCTGTCCTCATGTTGGGCCAATGAAAAGAACGTTTTAACAGTTCCAATGTTCCTCTAATTCCTCGATGTCCGGCGGTCCTGGCGTCGTGACACCACTGAAGAGCCTGTTGGCGATGTTTCTGCGCGGGCAAGAACAGTCTTCCCTGGATGAAGTATAGACCATCTTTCCTACAGACAGGCAGCTTATTGACGTCTAGAGCAGGAACATCTGAAGAGGTTTCCCTTACCTCCTGCATAAAAGAGGACACCGTTGAGACAATTCGGGTATGTGGGAACATTAACTCCTTTCTGTAGGTAGGGTTCAGGTCGTCTTTGCGGGACAAAGCATCAGCAATCTGATTTTGAGTACCCGGGATGTAGGAAATAGTAAAATGAAATTGAGCAAAGAAATGAGCCCACCTGGCCTGTCTAGTGTTGTAACATTCTTGTTGTCTGAGGACCTGTAAATTTTTATGATCGGTGCGTATTTGGAAAGGATGAAAGCTTCCTTGGAGTAGATGTCTCCACTCGAGGCAAGCCAGCTTCATGGCCAAGAGCTCCCGCTCGATGACTGAATAGTTCCGTTGGCTCGCAGTTAGTGTCTTTGAGAAGTAGGCCACAGGGTGTTCCTGGCCCTGGTCCAATTGCAGAAGAACAGCTCCTACGGCTGCCGCTGAAGCGTCGGTCTCCAGAATGAAAGGACTCAGCTGATCGGGCTGTCTAAGTATAGGTGCAGAACAGAAACTTCGTTTCAGGTGGAGAAAACTATCCTCAGCGGCTGTTGACCAGATAAAAGGTTCAGAAGATTTCTTTAGCAGCGAGGTTATGGGTAGAGTGAGTTGTGAGAAGTTGGGTATAAACTTTCTGTAAAAATTGGCTAGTCCCAAAAACCGTTGTATCTCTTTGACAGAGGTGGGAGACGGCCAACCAAGAATGGATTCAACCTTTTTGGGGTCCATAGTAATCCCTTGCTCGGATAGAATGAATCCTAAATAGGATACAGAAGACTGGGCAAAGGTACATTTCTCCGGCTTTACTAGAAGGTGATGTTGTTTAAGCCTACTTAGGACCTCTCCAACATGAAGAATGTGGTCTTTTAAATTGCGAGAGTACACCAGAATGTCATCCAAGTAGATCACAGTGTTTTGACCCAAAAGATCTGAAAATAGGCGGTCCATGAACCTCTGAAATATGGAGGGTGCATTTACTAGGCCAAACGGCATTACTTGGTATTCGTAAAGGCCGTAGGGAGTGCGAAAAGCCGTCTTCCATTCATCACCCGCTCTTATCCGGAGTAGATGGTAGGCGTTTCGTAGGTCGAGCTTGGTGAATACTACAGAGCCCTGAACGGCTTCCAGGATCTCATGGATGATAGGCATCGGGTAACGGTCTTTGATGGTCACTTTGTTGAGACCCCTGTAGTCTATACACGGTCTCAACTCCTTGCTCTCGCGTTTAGGAATGAAAAACAAAGAGGCGCCTGCGGGAGATTTAGAAGAACGAATCAGTCCATTGGCGAGATTGTCGTCAAGGTAGCGCCTGAGAACTGCCTTTTCTGACAATGAGAGGGGATACATCCTGCCGAAAGGAACCAATGCCTGAGGAACCAGATCAATACCACAGTCTTCGGGTCTATGCGGAGGTAGTTCAATGGGTACCTGTTCTTCAAATACTTCAGTAAATTTGGAATAGCAACTGGGTATACAATTTACGGTATTCTGTTCCGTAGCACATACCGTCTTGACCAATTCATGTTGGGGTTCAGGTAAACACTCCTTCAAACAGTACTTGGAATGGAAGCTTAACAGGTTGTTTGTCCAATCCACAGTTGGGTTGTGCTTCCGGAGCCAACCGATACCCAAGATGACAGGGAAATGAGCTGCTCGGATTATGTCAAATGATAACCGCTCCTTGTGTTGCTGAATAGATACTTATATAACTTCGGTGGTATGAGTTATGAGTCCGGAACATAGGGGTGTTCCATCCACTCCTTCCACCTTTTGATCCTCCTTTTTTGCAATTCTAAATAGACCCACCTTATCCGCCCACAAGGTGTCCAAAAAGTTTCCTGCGGCTCCGCAATCCAACAACGCTTGCGTGTCGATTTCCTTGTCTCTGAAACGGAGCGTGATGCCTATCACCATCAGGCGGAGGTCCTCTGGCGTTCTGGCAGAGGTCACGGAAAGTGTGGTGTAAGAACAGGGAAGCACCCCTCGGTAGTCCGTCCTACCAACTACCGAGGGCGCTCGTTTCCCGACCTTCGGGGGGGCACAGAAGGGCAGTCCCTCAACAGGTGGGCAGCAGAACCGCAATACAGACAAAGATTTTCGTCACGTCTCTTCCTCTTCTCTTCGGCGGTCAAGGGAGGTCTAGTGGTTCCGACTTGCATGGGTTCGTCTCGGGTCTTTCGAGTAGCAGGTGAGGAGGCGGGGGTGTGAGAGTCTGAGAACAAGTTTGGGCCACGGCTCTTCTTTCTTTCGTTTTTCCGTTCGGTTAGGCGGAAGTCTATTCTTAGTACTGCTGCTAATAGATCCGAGAAAGAGTCAGGACGAGAAATCCTGGCAAGTTCGTCCTTAAGTTCTTCCCGTAAACCTCTGCGGAAAATCGTGTACTGAGCCTGTTCTTGCCACCCAGCTTCCGCAGCCAAGGTCTTGAATGTTGCTATGTAAGATAGTAAATCTGAGGTCCCTTGCCGCACATCCAGTAAATCCTCACTAGCAATGTGGGCACATTCCGTCCGCAAAAAGGTCTGTTTAAGGAGATCCTTAAAGGCAGTATAATCCTGTAACACAGGATCTGACTGGGATACCAATGGTGTTGCCCATGCCAAGGCGTTCCCAGTTAGGTGTGTGATCATGAAACCCACCTTAGCATGATCCGTGGAAAACGCATAGGGTCTAAAGGTGAAATGTATATTGCAGGCATCAAGGAATTCTTTTACCCTTCTCTCAGTGCCATCAAACTTTCCTGACACTAAAGGCAAAGGGGGTAGATCAGTAGCCTGTTGTTCTCTAGTTGCTACTCTCTGTTGGAGTGCTGCGTTGTCGGTCTTGAGTGTTTGGACCTCGACATTAAGGTTCTGAACTGCGGCCACCAGCTCCTGTAACTGCTGTGGCGTGGCCATGTCTTCTTCTCTTTGGCGTTGCAAGCTATCAAGGAGTGGTGACTGGCCTGCAGATTTGCCCACTAGGTCTGTAATGTCCTCCTCCTCACTTGATAGGAAAGGTTCCCCCAAAATACCGTTCTCCTCCTCACCTGATGTAGAAGAGTAGTGGGTTCTCCTTCGACGTGGTTTCTCCCTTTGAGACTTCTTCTTGGAGAGCAGATACGGTCTGCCTCGAAAAGAAGCCACCGTGAATCTCAACAGAGGAAACCTCACGATGACCCCCTCCCGTGACAGCCAGTTGTTATCGGGGGAAAAAGCCTCCGAGGCCCAAAAAACCCCCACAAGTTGATAGAAGACTCCTGAAGCAGGTCCGTTGAAGCGTGGAGCACTAAACGCAGTATCCAGAGAAATCGGCTCCAGGCAGAAGCGGTGGAATCACAAGAAGGTAAACGAAGCAGCGTGAATGGGCTTCACAGAGGAGAGAGCTCCTGAAAACATTGACAGGAGGAAACGACCAGCAGGGAGTACTTCCGATAGAGTAGGAAGCGAGGAAAAGGGGAGAGAGCAAGCGGGAGAGAGTGTAGCAGGAATTGGGGTTGGAAGATCGCTAAGAGGGGACAAAGCTACAGAGCGCACGCAACGAACGGGAAAGCAAGTTGCAACGCGCCAGCCCGCTGAGATTCGGATGGAGAAATACACGGCGGGCGGCCATGTTGGAAAACACTAGACTGCACCGTACGTTGAAGCGAAAACGTAACGGAACCGTCTAATGGCGACGGAACTTCCACCTTCGCCAAATCCTCCAAGCGCCAATGGTCGTGACACCACTATCCCTCTTTGACATTCATGCGCTAGGTACACTACCTTTTGTAGCCCAGAGGAGATGACCAGTTTTTGCCTCACATGATGAGTCCTTCTGCTGGTACGGACGGCTCGATCTTCACCTGTTTAAATGTGCACAGCTCCACTGTGGACACACCTCTGTCTTGAGATCCTTCAGTGAACACGGATCTCAACCTCTGGGATATGATCAGTTCTTGGACTTTCTTCATTGTGCCATCACCTTAACTACACTCCTTGATGAACACTGGTGTTATTGAACTAGACGCACCACTCTGAGTGTGGAAGTTGACATATTTTTCTGACATGGATGCGCTGGTTGACAGTACCGGGAGTGGGTATAGTGACATGAAATCTGCTGGATTGTTCTGTTTCCCTGGTCTGTATATGATCTTGAAGTTGACATTTTGCAGCCGTAAACCCCATCTCTATTCTTGTGCACATTTTGATTGAGGGTTGTCATATATCGTCACCAAACCAAACCTTGATGATCTATAAATATTGTGAACGATTTTCCAAGCAGGAACATTTGGAAATGCATGCATGCCCACACAACATCTAGCCCTTTCTTCTCAGGCTGAGAGTATCGTCTCTCTATGTCTGAAAGAATGTTACTGGCATACACTATTACAGTCCTTGTAGGTTCCCGCCCAGGATGATCTTGAGCCAGTATCAATCCTAATCTTACGGTGCTGGTGTCTACCGTTAGTTCTATGCACATGGACGGGTTGACGTACGCCATTGTTCAAGTGACGCAATGTCCTTCTTTATCTGGATGAATGCTTCCTCACATTTACGGGACCATTGAAACATGATCCCTTGTTTAGTGAGCACCCTAAGTGAAGCACGGATAGTGGCCACGTCTCTGATGTACCTGCTGCAGTAGCTGACCATCCGTTGGAATGATAAAACACTGCTGACATCTTTAGGTGATGAAATCTCTGAGGTGGCTGACACTTTACCTGGATGAGGACTCATTCCTTTATGAGAGAAAACATGACTGTAGAATTTGAGATGCGACATGTGGAAGATGCACTTTTCATGAATGAGGGTCAGCCTTTGTTAGGCAGAAATACATGCAGTACCCTTTGGGAACACTACACGCAATTAAGACTACAGGTGTAAGCACAATCTCACCTTTGGTACCAGCCTGTACTACACAGTTATGTGGTAGCAGTGGCTGAGCAGCCAGACTTATCTCAAGAGGGATGTGAGCAGTACAAGATGCTACACAACGGACTTGCACTCAAAGTAGTTCAAACGACACTTACTCAAGGTTTCTTGGTAAAGTGATATGCATTTATTTACACATTTAGTTAGAACATATTCCACTAGCAAGAAGCAGCTCAGTATCAGACTATAATACACTACAGAACTAAACCAATACGTTTCTGAACAAGTTAGGCTCCCTGAAGTGGGAGCAAAATGGCATTTCAGTAACTCTGAAAGGGGTAAAAAGACAAAGGTTATAAGAATCTAAACACAATTACTTTCAGAGACAGGGCAAATAGTTTCAGTTCATTACAAGAGGCAGTTCAATTCAATAGGCCTGGGCCAAAGTCAATGGATCAGTGCCTTGGATAGGATAGCACAGTTCTGGTAGTAAACGGTTAAGTCTTTGCCAATGTTCTTAGATTAGTTTGCAAGAAAAAGAGTTATATGTCGGATTAGGAGTAAACAAGCCTCCAAAGTTGGGAAAGTTTCACAAACTTTCACTGTGGCAGAGAGGATTTCTGAACCGCATTTGCACAGTACCTTTTAAGTGAAGAAAAGCTGTAGCTAAGGCAATTCTTCCTGGAAATTCCTGCACATCTCGCTGTTCCTGAGCTTCAGTCGTGGGGACAAGAAGGAGGACGTTGGGAGGTTCCTGCACAGGGAAGGATCCACAAGTTTGGCAAAATGTTGGTTTAAGGTGTGAGTGTCTTAAAGTCCACAAACTCGTATCCTTCTCGCTGGCTATCCAGTTTTCAACAGCACTCCGAAGAAAATTCGACCAGTATGGAGATGGTTTCCAGGTGGCTTGCAAGTTGGTTGTTCCCACGAGCTCAAGGGAAGAAGTCGTCCTTGAAGGGACTTCTCTGTTGACATAATTTCAGGAAATTCGGACCTGCAGCAGGTCTTCACCATGCAAACCAATGGTCCAGGAGTTGCAGCTGTCGTCTTCCTTCAGCTTGTCTTCGGTTCTTTCGTTCCAATGGTCGACTCTGCCTTCCAAGTCGCAGAGACCTGCTTTTAAACAGTTTTCTCCCATTCATTCCAGCCTAGCTGTCACTCCCCCATCAGGGTGGCTGTCCTTGCCGGACAGTCAGCCAGCCAATCACGCCATCGTGCATTGAGGCCTCCTAGGAGACTAAGCACACGGAGTGTCGGGCACCTCCCTCACATCCTGTCCACCCCAAACACTGAGGCACCAAAGGAGGGCTTCAGCACTGAAGCCCACCAAAGACCAACAAACAAAGGAACCAAACCTGGTTTGGCGCGCAGAGACAAACATTAGAAGGACCTTTCTAAAAAGAAATGGTTAAAAAGTCCATCGGAGCCTGTTTTTACAGAGGGGGCTCAGACGCCATCTTGGAAAACATGGCTCTGGTGGATTTTAGCTACTGGAGCATTGAAACGGGTCGCGGTCGGGAACATCATGGTAATGCCACTGCCACCAGCCATTCTGAGAGGAAAGGGTAGGTTTTGAGGGCTACATGAGTTTTCTAAGCATAGGGAATACATATATATTCCCTCCAGCACTCTGCTGTAAGGCAGTGTGTGCTGGGTCTAGCAATTTAAAAAGACTAGCAAAGTCAATTTAAATTTACATTCACTGGGAGACAGTAGTCAGTCCCAGAGAAGTTATTTAAACCTTTGGAAGTCTGATAGAAATCCCTGTGCCACCGCACTGAGGGTGCTGTGTGACACACACAAAAAAGATGAGGCCTATGAAGTTGTCTAAAACTCCATATCCAAAGAAATCAACACAGAAAACAAACAGAATTGAAAAGTTAAAAGCCCCAAAATTTAGCAAAAGAGCTGGAGGGCTCTAAGGTAGAGGGAATTATCAAATTTCTGAGAATTCTCCCTGACAGCCTTGCATCCATCAGTGCAGTACACACCTGCATCAGCTCCTGATCATGTTATTTGATGGTAGCGCCAAATACTAAAATATCATCACTGTAGTTGAAACGGTTCCTTAAGTGACAGATGACCTTTCGGATGCTCTCTTGAAATATCGCTTCTGCTGATTATATACCAAAACAAAGGGGGTCATTACGACCCGGGCGCAAAGGGATACCGGGCACCGGTAATGGCACTGGTGCCGGTAATCCCTTTGAGCCCTATTATGAGGTCCCTTTGCGGGTCCTTCCTTAACACCTGGTTTTAGCAGGCATGAAGGATGGGACCCGCAAAGGGACTTCAGAGCTAATAACGGTACCATAATTTACGGTACCGTTATTAGCACCCTCCCCATTCCCATTGAGCCCTATGGGGGCTCAAATGGGAATGGGGATTGACATTTTCAATGGGGACTTACCGGTCTCGCAAAGGTCGGACTAGACCGGTAAGTCCCCATTGAACCGGGGCGGACACGGTACCGGTAATGGTGCTTGTCATGGTGCTAATAGCGCCATGACTAGCACCAACCTCGGAATGAGGCCCAAAGTCTTTTATAATGAAACAGTCCCATGTGCATGGCAAACGTGGTGATATATATAGAGTACACATCTAATTAAATTTGATTGTATTCTTTAAGTCAAGTTTTGAGAAAACTTTTGCGCCATTGAGCATGCTGATCATGTCGTCTAAGTACATTCCGGGGTGCCTCTCTTGTCTAATCATATTGTTGGTCTGCCACACGTCGACGCATATGCGTATCTTGTTGAGTACTCCCTTTTAAGACACGGCTAAAATGGCTGAAACCCATGCTGCATGCCACTGGCTGGTTCAATGATGTTATCAGCTAATAGGCAACATTTCTTTTCCAACCTGTGGTTTTAGGTGAATAGGTATTTCCCAAGCATGTTGTGCTACTGGTGTTATTGACTCATTGATGTGAAGTGCTACTAGTTCTCCTTTGAGACATCCAATGCCTTTGAATAGAGGTGGACATTTTTGCACCACTGTAAGTGTATGTTGTTTGGCGTATGTCTTAGCTGCGATGTCCATCTCAGTGGTAGTTGGGCAACCTACTAAATTGCCCCTGGTACTTGTCCCTGGAAAACGTGAATTTCAGAAAATGCTTGTTTCCCTTTGTACCTGAGTGTCGTGGATAATTTTCCATTATTTAGTACTGGGCCTCTCGCAGTCCATTGTAATAACCTTAGTACCGACAATACCAATCGTAGTGGGCAAATCATCTTGCACACTTCTGACATGCATATGATGTTTAGGGTTGCTCCTGTATCTATTATGAACTTGGCTTGGTGTTCTCCAATGTGTATTATAACGTCACTTGCAGGTGGTGCCAACAGATCAGTCATCATGTTTGCATAATCATTCTTCTCTACCTCTAAAAGGAAGGGGAGAAATGGGACCTCCCTGTCACTTGTCACTTCTTGCACTTATATATCTTATAGGTGTGGACCCATGTGTACGAGGATCCTGTCTGTCAGGTGTGGAGTTGTTTCCCTGTGATTGAGAGTGTGCTGAATTGCTGATAGCAGCTGGATGATTTTATCCGCCACAATTTCTGCATTTTTGTCACAGGGCAAGGCATCTCACTTCTTCATGAGGAAACTGTAGGCCACAGCAATAACATTGTCCTGTGAATGAATATCTTTTTTGGGGGAAAGGTTACTGTTGTATCTGTTCTTTCCCCGTGAGTGACCTGGTATATCTGTTCCTTTGTGTATCCTTTACTAGTCTCTATTGGGATGCTTGGGCATCTGCTCTGTCTTCTGTTCTGGCTTCATTAGTATTGTAACAAGAGGAAGGTGTTCTCTGAGCAATTTCTTTCTAAATGACAAAGACAGGCATCCTCCAATGATTCAGAGTGGAATTGCCTCTTCGTTTGGGAATTTATGAAAATTGCACCAATTTACTGAGACAGGTTGCAAAAGCGTCCATGGATTACCCTGCTATCTGGCATGCAGCGTTGAACGTGTGGCATTCATGATCCATATTCCTCTGAGGGTCGAAATAGGCACTCAGCGCATCTTTAAGTCCTGTGTATGAGTCATCCTCATCTGGGGGGAAAGTGGGGATGACATCTTCAACTTCATATTACTATAGATTTAGGAGCAACCTCTTGGCGAACTTGGCAGATGCGCTCTCATCTCATGCTGCAAGATCATTTCCAAATCTGGTGAGCCATCCCAGCGTGGGCCCAGTGCTTGCTGGTCATTCATATCGAAAGGTGTGGGATGGCAAAAAGAGTCTGAATTGGACACAAATACGCCGGTAGGTTCATTGTCTGACATTTTGGGTGTCTGTATACAATTATTTAATGGGAGAGATTATCAGGAATTGATAGTTATTCAGCCTTACTGTCGATCGAGGCATGTGTCAATCTTGGAGAACTCCATGAAGCATGGACGAGATAGGACTCTCTGCACTCATCCCACCCTCGTCGCCATCATCATGTCTCCATGAGTATGAGGAGAAAAAGGAAAGGAATATGCAGAGCAATGTCTCTGGGAGTAAGGACTACACAGAGCCAGTGTGTGTATTGCAACTGCCTGTATTTCTTTCATGCCCGCAAGTGCCATGTGTGTCAAAACCACACTCAGCATGCACTGTGTCCTCACGCTCCTATTGGGTGGTGCTCCATGGGATGAGCCAGTACTCATCTGCTATTAACTGTGTCCTTGCCAGGACACAACAGAGTGCAAGGAAGCAAGTCTTGTGGTTCAAATGCTCTGATTTTGTGAACGGCACCTGATCTAAGAATATGTTTTATGATGTATCAGATTTATATATGTCAGAGGTCCACATGATGATGCAATAGTGAATGATAGGCCATGTCTTGGTGCTATTTCATGATGTTATTTGGCAAATAGCAAATATGTCACTGAAAGGAATAGGCACTGGCGGCAAGCCCATCTGATTAAAGAAAATGGGTAAGAGTCGGATGCCGAGTCATGGGTGAAAACGGAAGTGCTTTCAGTCTAGCACCTTAAGAGATGCTGTGATATGGCAATGGAGTGTGAGCTCTAGAGCCATGTTGACATGTGGCAGCAGTCAATCTTGAGAATATTAAGGCTTTCAGCAACTCCACAATGGGAGGCGTGTTCAAAAGAAGGCACTTTCTTTTTGGATGGTGCCTCTGGAAGTGTGCACCTTTAGCTGAAGCTTTCATTTGGGGGATGAAACAGAGTTTAGAACCAAAGATGACACCCAGATTCTTTGCTTTACTTTGAGTTTTAGGTGGAGGGCCAATAGTGAACATTTCGGATTTTGTTGCAACGAGGCAGACTTTGTTATCTATTATCCAGTTCTAGCTGTCTCTTTTGTTGAGTGTCATGGTGGAAGGTCAGGTGAGTGTCAGCATGTAGTTGAAGGCACCTGCCATAGCGTCCATCATGTACTGTTTTTTGTATGTTTGATGTGTTTGTCGAAGAATAACGGGTTGTCATTTTGAACAGAAATGCAGGGAGTAGGCAGTAACAGAGAGTGGAGGTCGTTTTTGGGCAAGGTGCCTTTACTACCCATCACTAGCAGATTGGCCTTTATAGGCTTCAGTAAAGAGAGGGGTTGATGTCCAGGGACACGACACTTCACTGCAGTGGGCAAAGTAGGTAAAACGAGATAATGTGGGGGGAGGCACAGGAAGGTGGGCGACAAGGAGCAAGATTATGAGATTGAGGGTACAGTGAGATGAAGTCAGTGAAGAATGATAGATGATGGTGTTAGTAGGTAACAGCGGGGGAGTATCTGATCTATGTAGGCTGAAAAGGGTGCATATCATAAACCTAAGGACTTTTTGATGGGAGTAAATGATTATAGAGGAGGACCATGAAGGAAGCTGGTGCATTCGTCCATTTTGCTGTGTGCAAGCTTAAAGACAAGGGTTTTAAGGGTTTTATTTGAGTGGTGCAGGAGGTGTGAGCAGACATTTCTTGACCAATTCAGACATTGACCAATACCTTGTTGCCCCAAATACTGACGAAATGTGCTTAATGACTTATGACAAAGCGACTGTGCCTTTCATGTCCAATGGATTAGCTACAAATAGAATTTCTCTGCAAAATTAAGCTTTTCAATGATGTTTCAGATTTAAATTTGAAAACAACAATCAACATGTCATGAGTAAATGTTATTTGACTGATCTTCCGTGCTCGCATGTAATTGTCAGATTAACGGGTGAGATGGCTAAACCTTTCAATAGAACTCATGAAGCAATTTTCTTTTCCCCGAGCCCTCAACACTACCTTCTTTGATCACTTTACAGTAAATATTGTGTCACCATTACCAAACTGAGGTTTAACTGAGTGGGCCTGAATCTGTTATTCTGACATGGAATGCAAAAGAGTCTGGATCAATTTATTGCCCCTTTTTGTCCAAATAATGTTGAGTCCTTAATACCTTTTCTATATTCAGTCAGAGACTTGGATTTAGAAAATGTCAGACATCCCTGTGTTTTTTGTTTAATGCTAGTCATCAACTGTGCATACGTTCTCTCTAATACATATCACTTGTAGAGCAAAAGACAAAAGATATACAAGTCTTATGTCCCCTTCTTCTTATTTTGTGTCATTTTTACTGTACATAATATTTCATCTGCTCTGTCCACAATGCGCTTTCTTTTATAACATGTTTATTTTTGAAACAGTTGCACAATAGAAACAGCCACAGAAAGCAAAGTATGCATCATTACCTGTAGTGATTCAATCAAATGACCGAAGGACTTATCTAACACATTTCACCATATCACCCCGTCCTTCCTCCCCTCTCCCCATCTCCACGGTCAAATGCCCCTTGGCTTTTTCAGGTGGGACTTTAGGTTCCTTGTGTCGAGGCCTCTTGTAGAGCCAGGCGGGCCCCCCGTGGTGTGTAGGTTTGTGCTGGAAAGTTTTGGTCATACTCCACAAAAGGGGTCCAAATGTCAGTGAACCGGGCCGGTGTGGAAGGCCTGCTTTGGACGCATTAACCTTTTCTGCCACCAGAATGTCCCACAATTTGCTCCACCACAAGTTCAGAGAGGGGCCTTCAGACGACTTCCATACCCGAGCTGTCGCGATCCTTGCCGCCAATAGTAGTTGCATAAGGAATTTGGCATTCTTCCCGGACCTGGGATTGGACCCTGGTGCCAGTGCACCCAGTAAGACAACCTCAGGTTCCATAGGAACTGTCACCTGGGTGATGTCTTTTATGGTGGCAATACAGTGATTCCATAAAATTTGCATTTTTGGGCAAGTCCATCACATGTGAAAGTAGGATGATTTTACATGTTCACTTCATTTCCTGTTATGGCTTTGTCCGTTTGTATACTCTGTTGTTGTTGTTGTGTGTTCTTATGATTGATATTGGATAACACTGATATAATGTTTTTGAATGTGTCAGGGGTCGCCTAGGAACTCACCAATAAAAAATTACAAAAGTAGTAAAAAAAAGGAGTGTACACAGGCAAGATGTATCGCCGTTTATTCTGGGCCAAGACGCAGCTGGGACAGCTCTGTTCAAACAGGTCTCGGAACAGAACTGCATTAAAAGACGCTGTCAAAGAAACACCCCTAAATCTAAGACTTTTATATTAATCGAGCTAATTAACATTAGTAACTTTGCAACATGAAACAATTGCCCCACACCAAGCTGATTGGTGCTTGCAAATTATATACTTATAGAAAAACATACATTATGTTCTGTAATTGGGTCCACAAACCTTCTCACACCATCCACAATTAAAATATGTAACGTCACAATCCAACCCCCACTTCACACAAAATTATGACAATTCATTGACACATTTGAGATGACCAGCAGAACTCATTCATTTGTCCCGGTCATCTCATGTAAGTTCCCGTGAGAAGCATTCCCCTTACATGACACGGTCGTGCTGTTATACAAATGTTGCTTATTAAGAGCTTTTCGCCCTTCTTCCCAGAGGAAATATACTAAGGGGCAATTTGAAACTGGTTCTTCTAACTGCTGATAAAAATTATGTTTTTCAAATCACTTTGAATTATAAAAATGGTTATGCTGTCCATGTCTGTCCGTGGGACCCATGGGTTCTAATCTGTGGCCTGGAAAAATTACAGCTAGTGTTTTGCTTCTTACCATGCCAGCCTGGGATCATGAGACTTGTGATGTGTTACAAGCCACTGCCGCATTGTTACAGATTAATAAAAGCTGACACACTTTTGCTGCAAAGGCGTGCTATGAGGACTATTCATCATGCTTTATTTACCTTTAAGTATGGTTATAATTACTATTGGCCCAGCATTTCATTTATATGTAAGAAAAATAACTATAGACAATGGTTAAAACAGCACAAGCGGCAGTGCGAGATTGAGCAATAGCAAAACATTGCCAATCTAGCACTCACTAAGAGCACCTTAGGGATTTGTCATTTACTACAAAGTGGAAAACAAAGAGATTTATCAATAAATTGCATCCCAGAAGTACAATAGAGTACTGACATTGAAGCTACCCTTGGCCGTTCTAAAGATGCAAAAGAAATGTTTTCACTCCCACTAGAAAGATGGGAATGTAAAGCGTCTGTTTGATTTATTACTGATAATAGAAAAGCTTAACAATTCTCGGTTGGCCGGCCCGGATGGGGCATGTAACCTATTGCTGAAAATGGAGCCTGCATTATGGACAGTGGCTCTCCACTTATTATTCACACACATAGGTAAGCTGAGTATGACCCCTAAGTCATGGACTATAGGCCACATACTCACAGTGTACAAGAAAGGCGTCTGGGATAACCCGGTGAATTTTCATATGTTGGCTATGTTAGAAATCTCCTCAAAAATATTTGCACGTGTCCAGTTTCTCGAAGTAAATGCATGGATATCCGAAAACAAAATCTTGCCTCCGAATTAAATAGGATTCAGACCAAAAGCAAGCACTGCCCATAACCTTTTGATTCTAACATCTGCATTAGAACATGCATGGCAGCGCAGAGAGCTCAATGTATACTGTGCATTCATTAACTTCTCTGCTGCGTTTGATACGGTGATGAGGAACCATCTATGGCAGAAGTTAAATGCATGGAATATCCGTAAAGGCCTGTTAAAAATGCTGATGTTGCTTTATTCCGCTACAAAGGTTTGTTTGCATTTGAATGCCACAGGGAGACTATCAGCAATGTTGCCCACTAGCAGTGGCGTCAAACAAGGATGCATTGTGACAGCAACTCTTTTTAATCTGTCCTTGGCAGATATGGATGAAATGTTTGGTAACATTGTGCCAATCCAGTGAAGGTGGGAACCACTGTGATTGGCTGGCTGACGTATGCCGATGATTTGCTGCTGATAGATTACACGCATACGGGTTTGACAGCAAATGCTTGACGCTCTTACCGTTTACTCCTCTGCCAATGGCTTGCCCAATAATATCGAGAAGAGACAGGTGATGGTCTTCCCGGAAGTTGAGTGAAAAGAGATTAGAACAAGTTCACACATATAAATATTTGGGTGTCCTAATCAATGACAAACTCAAATGGGATTGCCATTGGGATTCAGTAAAATCTCGCTGTCAAGTATCAGCCAATGCACTAAGCGTCTTCATTGGGAGAAATGTGGGGTACTCTACACACACAATATTAACGATATATACAGCTAGAATTAGAGCTATCCTGCTATATGCAGTAGCAATATGGGGTCATAAATATTGTACACGGTTTGTAGCATGTGAAGTGCTGCTACTTTACAAATTGATGTGGCTTCCTAGGAATACTTCTATCTAGAGTTTGACCTGCAAAGCATTATGATGTCTTACACCAGCCAATGTGTCAGGTTTTTTGATAACTTGTGCAAATTACAGAATGATACCATCATTGTTACTATACATCCAGGCTTTTTTGAGATTGGATGGCAGATTAATCATTGGTACAGTGGGTATAATTAAAACCATGCATGGGAAATGGACGTTGGATATATATCAATAGCAGTTGTGGGCAGACTCAAAATTTGGCTAAGAAGGAAAACGTGTGAATACAGTTATGAATATAACATGGTTGAACTTGCATCTAAGGTGTACAGTGGACCTTATTGCCAATATAGGTTCACCCGTATACATTTGCCACAATACATTTTGACTTATCCTAGTGTTACCACCTTCCGCACATACCTGCTAATGAAATGTAACTCCTCAGTAGCACTGAAACAATGGGTGTAAGGATAGGCGTGCCTAAAGAAATGTGTCAGAGTCGTCTATGTGGAGGTTTTGAAATTGAATCACTTAAACATTTGATAATTGACTGTGAAAGTCAGGCTAAATTGCTCTATAATCCTATAATAATAATCCTATAATAACATGCTTGATTTTAACAACATTGCTGATGTGTGGTGTAAGTTCATACTAGGTGATGATATTAATCTTGTTTATTTTATTGTGTTTTTTTATCTTCAAATTGTGGACATTTTTGAGGGCCGATTGGAGGAAACAGTAATGTGATTTTAATTGTGCAACTTTGTATATTTGGCTGTGATATATGTTGTATGTATATTAATTAATAAACTTGATAATTTATATATAAGTCACTTTTATTTTGGGATTGACTTATGTAACAAACAAAAGGAGCCCCCTTCCCTTTTACAGTGCTAGAATCGCAATTGATACATGCACACTTTTTCACCGCACATGACTTGCATTTTTATTACATCATTCCCCCTTTTATTGATCTATCAAAACCAAACTCTTTCTGTCTCTCCCATTCCCTTTCTGTTACTTAATCTTTGTGAATCCAAATTTGTTCCAGTCTTTTCATGTCTCCCCCAATCTCCTTCCAACCATCCAGAGTTTCCCCCAACCATACACACCCTGTGCAATCCTAAATTGTTTATAGCTTTCTAAATCTGCTGGTTTTGTATAAACCCACATATCAGGATCCCCTTCTTAATTTTCCCTAATTACTTTATTACCACCCTTCTTTTCGGTAGCGTTTTTATCAATACTTGAGGGTAACACCAACTGTCCTTTTTTCTCATTAGAATATAATCTAACAATGTTTTTAATGATGCAGAAGGAGACGAGAATGAGCACCAACACAGGGACAGTCACTCAAAAGAGTACAGAATGCCAGGAGGGGACCCATGCAAAAATGCTCTCCAACCAACCACTTGATTTTACTCTATTAACATCGCTGGTCATCTTTTCATGGAGTGTCTGTAACTCTGTTAACTCTGTTATGGCTGCCCTTAATGTTCCATTTGAAGCCTCTCCATCGGGTATCATTATGCAGCAGCTGCTCTAAGCTTTGCACAGACCCCTCCGTCGATAGATGTCAACAGTACAACACGTATCATCTCCTCCTTAATTGCATTCAAACCCTTTGCTGTTGAATTTGCCAACTGTAGCAACTCACATCTGGTCAGCTGCAACCACTTTTCATTAGTGGCTGCCTGGACACCTGGGAACAGTAGTGAGGTAAACAAATGCTGCAGCTGCGTAGAATAGTCTAAACTCATCAGGGATAGCGGCCAGGTTTATTGCACTTTTTTCTGAAGAATAATTGCTTGCCCACTTCTTCCTCCTCTTGCTTTGCCACTCTTCCCTCCAACACAATCTCCAAGGTAACGCTATTTCGAGGCACCACTACTGTAGGACTGTGCAAGATGATAAGGGCACAAACACCACTCCAGTAAGGTGGAAGCTGTGCAAAACCCCTCAAACCACAGACCCACCATACGTCCATCACCACGGCAGTCCCCTGCATCAGTGCTGCATTCCGAATCAGCCTGGTGCATCCAGTGTTAGTGCGCAGGTGCATAGACCTACCTGATCTGAAACACAAAGCAAAATGTGTAAAGCTCTTGATGTCAACTGGTTGATGCTTTTCATGTAACCAGATTAATTCATATACATATTTCCCCAGATTGCCCTGCAACTGTTATTCACCACGGCAGCCACGTTCTGTTCAAAACCTACCAATCCTTCAGCACGACATTGCATTATTCCCCCCTCCCATTTTTGCACATACCACCCTGTTCCCTCTATCCTCATCAATGGCCTTGTATGGTGCCAGGGTATGTTTTGCCCCTCCTTACTTGTGCACCATACTCTCTTGTGATTGCTTATTTGTAATTCCCTATGTTTAGGAACCTCAGTGACATAATCCAATACCTTATGCTGGGTTTCCTAATTTTCAAGCATTATCACGATATTGTCTTCATAAACATTTTCACCTTTATCCACCCACTGAACCATCACTGTTTTCCCCTGGAATAAAGTTCTAGTTTTGCAGAGTGACAGGTGCATTAGGCATCCTGCTTCCTCATAGGACACAGCTTTGGGCAGAACAAGTGTGGATTTTTCTATCACGTGTGGGCTGAGAGAGCAGACGTAGCAAGTGCCATTTTCCCTCTTTATCGCCACAGGCAACATCTTGCCATACCAAACATTTCCAGTAGATGAATCTGGCTCTCCTGCTGTGCCATGATGAAAACTGTCCTCATTCATTGAATGTCTTTGTTTCCAATTTATTTTCTCATTTAATTGTGTTGACTTCTTTCTCTTGAAACCAAATGTATTAAAATCATCAATCCTATACTAAAACATGTTAATATCATCACACTCCAAAAAACTGGAAACTTCTGTTTCTTCATCATTAAGCATTTTCTTTGAAGGAATGTTCATCATTTTCTTTTGCTGGTTTTCGATATAGTCTAGAAGCAGAGAAAAAGTTTAAAGAAATCTCCCATATACTTCCCATCATGCTGTGGTTGGGCAGATTGAACTGTTGGCTTTCCATACGTTCATGATGTAACCCCATCCTCACCGCCCATTGATCTTCATTGGTGTGGTTGTCGAATAGATCATGGTATATGGGCCGGTGAAGCGTTCCTCCTTCCATTTGCAGACATGATTCTTGACAATTTTCTTCTCCCCCATGTAAAGAGGTTTTGCTTGTGGAAGGTATCCTGATTGCCCGGTTTGAGTTTTTGCTCTGCTCTGCAAGGATATGCAGCAAAGGGATTTTGTAAGTTCTTTGAGCTGCACATCAAATTCTACCCCCAAAATGCAAGAAGAATGTTCATCAGAGATTGTACGCAAAGGCGAAAATGGAGCATGCATTATCCACCCTGTAACAATCTCATGAGTAGTCAAGTGGTGATCTGCTCCAGGCGTATTGTGCAGTGCAAACAATCAAGAGGCAAGCGGTGCATTGAGGATTTTCGGAGCCTTTGCGTAAGCTTTGCCAAGTGCATTTTAAGCAGTTCATTCATCTTCTCTACCAAACTGTTGGCTTGTGAATGATATAACATGCATAGTTTATGCTTTATCCCCAGGAGTGTTGTTATCTCCTTTATTAAATCATTAGCAAAATGCTTATCATTGTCAGAACAAATTTCATCTGTTATCCCCTACCTTGGGAACAACTCCCTCACAAGGAATTTGGCCGAAGAGCAGGAATCATTATGGGCACAGGGACCAGCCTACAAGCAGGTGTATATAAGAGGTACATCTCTCTTGCAAATCAACATAGTCAATATGCCAGTGGCATATAGTCAAAATGCCAGTGGCATAAGGGGCCTTCCAGCCATGACAATGTTCCCTGCACAACTCTCAATGTGTGACCTGGCAAATATGTTTGGCATATCATGCAGCTATTCACAAACTCTCCAACATTCTTATACAAATTTGGTAAAAACCAGTCTTCTCTTATGCCTGCAGCCACAAGCTCTTTAGATTGGTGGGCATGGCAGTGAAGCTGTTCCAATGCCACCCACAATAATGTCTTTGGCATAACCACATTTCCTGTGCTATCACCCTGCCATACCAAATCAGTTGGGGATAAAGAGCCTTTTCTTCCTCTTCCACAACTCTTTCTCCTCATCTGATGCTTCTCCCTGCAACTCTATTATCTGCATGATGGGGGTTGCATTAAAGTTGTCTGGTAATACATCTTTTTTTTGCTCACTTTTAGCACTGACAGTCAGGGTAATTTTTCCTTTTCGTCAGGGAACAGTGCATGTGTTTCTTCTGGTAGATATGCTGCTTCTTATGCTGCTTCTTTTGCTGATCTGTCTGCTTTTTCGTTTCCTAATGAAATAAAATCCTGCCCTCCTGTGTGGGTATTGCATTTCATTAAAGCTAGTTCTACTGAGAGTGGTAACATTTCCAATAATTTACTGAGTAATCCTGCATGGTGAACAGGTGTACCATCACTTCTTTTGAACCCTCTAATTTCACATCTTGCTAGTCCTGAGTGCACATGGAAATAACAAAGGCTGAATCAGAAAAACATTTTTGCTACCTGGCCCTCTGACATATTCAGTGCCTCAATCAAAGCCACCAGTTCTGCTGCCTGTGCAGAGTAGTGGCCCGGTAGTCACATCTGTGAGTACACTATGAACTCCTCTCCTGTGTGTACTCCATGTCTGTGCCCCACCACTGCGGAACCTGAATGCCTTTGTCCTGTCGTCTGATCAATACTGGAGCTTTTGTCAATGGAGACCATGTCCCCCCTCAGTCACTTCTTCCTTAACCAGGGGATTACCTTTGCTTCTCTCTATGCATGCTCTGCAGTCATGTATGTAACCTCCCTCCTCAATAATTTCTGCAATGAACGCTGCTGGATTTATAGTCCCAAATCTCACCACTTCTATTGCTGGGTTTGTCAGTATTACCTCATACCCTGCAGACCCCCGAGTTGTCAATGTTCATTTTGTTTTTTCCAGTATTACGAATAGTGCATGCTCCACATATAAAATTGTGGGTCACCCAAAGTTATTGTGGAAGACTTCTCAATTGCAAATTCAGCATCAGCAAGTGCCGGCTCACATGGGAAATGTCCCTACATCACTGCATCTATGGTTCCACTGTAATATGCATGTGGTTTGTGTCCCTATCATTTTTCTGTGTCAGCAAAGCTGTCATCATTTTACCATCTGATTCGGAAAATAGATGACACTTCACTTTGTAATTGTGTTTAGCTAGGTGCATGTGCTAATTCATCTGTTAGTTCATCAAAGCTCTCACCCATTTAAACTGTTCATGTTATGTTAGTTTTGTGTTTCTGAGCTTCTTTTAATTATTGTAGCAATTGTCTGTTGTAAGTGAAATAATTAAAAATCCATGCCCTGCAGTAGCTGCATAGGTCCAAGAACTGCTGCATCTCTTTCATTGTTTTTGGCCGTTGAGTTCTATGTATAGCCTCTACTCTGTCTGGTGTTATTTTTCTCCCATCTGCTGACACAATCTGACCCTGGTGCACCACCTCCTCTTGACAGTACTGCAATTTCTCTTTGTCCACTTTTTATCCTTTGTCAGCCAGCAAAGTCAGAAGTCTCACTGAGACCTTTCTACACTCCTTTTCTGCCGTGCTACATACCAATAAGTCATCAACATACTGTATCGCTGTGATTGCAACCTGTAACTTGCTCAAATCCATTTGTATACCTTTGTTAAAGATGCTAGGTCCCTCAAAGTACCCTTGTGGCATTCTACAGTGTTTGAATCTTGTCCTGTGATAAGTAAATGAAGTGATTTACCTGCAGTCTCAGTGTAGTGCAATGGAGAAACATGTGTTATTCAAATGTGTTAGATAGATGTGTTGCAAGGTGACATGCTCTCTTGTATTATGCTTTTTATGCCATAAGGCATGCAGTGTCTCACAAATCCCTTAATCTGCTTCCCGAGAAAGGGGGTACAGCTTTACTCGTGGGAACAGAGCTCCTTCTTTTAATTTGATGAGTACTGAAACACTTGTGTATAGGTGTGTTATAAATGCCATATCATATCATATCATATTGCCCCAGCCCTTTTTATTATCCCTACATCATGGGTCCTGTTGTCCATAAGCTTTTTGGCACTTTTTTCCAAATCTTCCTGCAAATATGTTGCATTCTTTTTTGTTATCTGAGTCACCTGGGAAACTGCCCTTTCTTTTATATGTACTGGACAACCTTTACTCAGTTGAAACTCTGTGTCACTTACTCCTTTTAATGTCAGTGTGGGATCAATACATAATATTGAATGCCATTCCATATTGTCTTCATCAGTGTCAAACGATATGATTATGTCCTTCCGTACCACCACCTCCCCCAGATAGAGCTCTGTGGGTGTGCGTGAACTAACAGAGGAGGGACATTGTGGCCTGAACAAAAACTTGATTGACAGCCGAAACACCCTTCCTCAACTTCCTGGTAACCATTCCAACAAGACATGTACCCCTTTAGAAACAACTCAATGTCTTTGGGTATCCCTCTCATCGTGCTGTGTGCATATTAAGCCTGAATTAACACTGCTAACCTAGCTGGGTACATTCCGGGTGTGGAGCACACCATCCCATTCTCTGAAAATGAGATTGAGGCATTCAATTTGCTGAGTAAGTCCCTTCCCAGAATGTTGATGGGACTATCTTTTGAATAGAATAGTGGTGCTACAATATTGTGAGTCCCTATTGTCAATGGTAGATCTTTTGATATTTTGTCAGTGAAAAGCCTTGTGCGTCCAAACTTGTATTAGATAATGGAAATCCTTCTTCCTTTATGCTTGATCTGGTTGCTCCAGTATCTATAAGAAAAGAAAATCCCCTCTGTCCTATCTGAACTGCTACCTCTGGTTCCTCCTCTGGGCCCTCAGTTACTGCTAGAACAGGACACACTCGCATTCCCTGGGGGCACCCCTATTGGGAGAATTTATTAGCAGATGATGTATATGGATTCCCACCCACCACTGTCATTACGATGTTTTGGCGCACAGTGTTCTGTCCCAGAAATGTGACCATCTTCTTGTACTTCTGTCTGTTTTGGTGACTGTGGTATTGTTGCAGTACCTGGAGTTCTTGCCACTGTCCCACCTTGCTCTTGTACATGTCCCTGGGGGGGGGGTGCCCTGTGGTTGTGTGGGCTGAATCTGTAATTGCTGCTGTGGCATCACCTCTATTCGCTCTGGTGCTGGTGTATAAGGTTGCTGTTGTTGCCCTGATTGTGTTATTAGTGGGCATGCCCAAGCAAAATTACCAAATGTCCACATTCCACATGCAAAACACTGTCCCCCAAACTGTGGCCCCATACCCATGTATCCCATTCCCATTCCACGTGTGTTATATCCTCTCCCTGTCTGATATGTTCCTGTGTAACTGTTTACTCCACCTGTCTGCACAACCCTTGGCTGTTGCTGCACATTTACAAGTGCAGGCTGTTGCTGCATCTGTACCTTTCCCCACTGCTGATTGAGTGGTACTTTAGTGTGTCCTCCTTTTTACATTACCGTTGCCACTGGGAATCCCACCCTGCTGTGCCAGTGGAACAGTAACTGGCCCTGTGGGCACTGCTCCTGCCATGTTTATTTTAGCCAGTTTTTTCTGAAATGATTTGTCTTTAGCGTTTGTTGCATTGTCAGCTGTCTCCTTATCGTTCTCTTTCTTTCTTTTACAATAATGTACAATTGTCACCTGTATCTCAGGCCACCCTTTTGCCTCAATTCCCACTAGCTTCTCTAAGGATGTGGGCACATCTGCGGGGAGCCCCCTCACTAAGATGTGATAAAACAAAGGTGTTTTGCTATTCCAAGACTGTTTATTTTCCTGCATCCACATTTCTTGTATGTATTGCATATATTCCACAGGGTCCTCATTAGGCTTAATTTTAAGAGCCAATATTGAAACCATGTATGACATATCAGGATACATCTCCATTAGAGCCTTCCAAACATGTCCCCAATAGTTATTAAAGGGTGCTCCATCATGTGTTAGAACTTAATTTTACCCAGCATGTCCAACCTGTTGCCATATTTTGTCACTTACCCCCCCAACCAACACTGCCAATAAACATGTTATATCTCCTGTCGCCAATGGGATTCTCACTGTCTCTTTCTCAAAAACATAAATCCAGTTGCTCGCCCCTGCTATAAATGAATGTAGACTGTAAATTCTCCCGATCTATTGTCTGGCATGGTATGTTGTAAACCTCGCCTCTCGCTTTCTGCAACAGGGGCATCTGTGTGCGAGTTCTGTGTTTATTGCCACATTGTGGAATTGTCACAACTGCCATTCTTGTTCTTTCTACTCCGAAGCCTATTTCCCCAATCTCCCAATCACTCCTCTCTTTTCTCCTCTTCTCTCTCATTTTGTCTCCTTCCCCTGCACACATCCGTCAAATTGCATGTCTGTAAATTGTCATCCCCAGGATCACAGTTATCATTGTCCTCCTAATCTGAAGCGGTGTGCACACCTTCTTTCATCTTCACCATTGTCCGAGTCCTGTCCCCAGTTGTCGATTTTAAATTGTATGCATCCCGCTGTCCAACCCTGGTTGTCAGCTGCCTTTCCTTGTTCTTTTCCTTTTTTCTCTATCTCCTTTTCCATGGCATTCTTGACCTCCCTGAACACAGAGTCAAGTTGCTGCTGGGTGTTCTTTTTAATAGCTATTAAATATTTCCACCTCCTCTACTCAGAATTACTCTGGCACTCCCTTTGCCCTCATGTTTCCTTTTATTTATTCCTTCCTTATCTTGAAACGCTTGTTAAGATTTCGTATATCCTGCAGTTGGTTTTAGTAATGGGTAGAACATATATGGGGGGTGGGGAGGCTGAGCACAACCCTGCTCCTCCTCCTTTCCCTTCTACGTCTCTTTATCATTTTCTTCCCACAACTCCCAAAGTCCTAAAATGACCTGCCTATTTTTAAGCTTTGCACCCATGTGGGAAGCCTACACATATGAATGCATACAGTTGATAATATGTTTGTCAAACGTTCCCTCTCCAGGTCATTCCTTGTAACATTTCCCCACTGTGTCATGTGCCCACTAAAAATGGTACTTAGTTATTTTGTCATGATATTGGGGCAGTTTCCTGCACATGTGATTAAGTGGTGCGTCCATCCAATAGGATGTCATTATCGCACCTTAAAGCTCTCACATTCAATCCTTATTCAAACAGTCCCACTCACTCAATTGCATGCTTACCAATTACGTGTTTGCTCTATTTTCATTCACTCTGGCCATCTCCACAGTCCCGTCTTGTTAGGTTATATTAGTACACAAATGAAATCCTTCCCAGTCCCAACACCTTAAAAAATGCCCTATGTTAGTATGTTAAAAGAACAGTTACACCTCCTTGCACTCTCCTGCACCTTTAGAGCACTATGAAGCTCTGTAAATATTTAACCATTATTTCGACTCTGGCCCTTCTGTCATATCCATAACCACATTAAACGAATAATACAACCACTTTTCACACTAAAAATAAACTGCCGCTACTCACAAAATACGTACTGCCCCTCAAATATTTCTTCCCCAAAGAAAATTAAGTGACACCCCAAATAAAATTAAATGACGCAACTATTTCAATTACCTGTACTACGGACAACTCTTGTCTAACAATGTCTGCCACTTACTACATAACCCTCTGCTCTAACACTGATGTGCCACCACTCACCTGCTCCCTATTGGGTCAGCAGATCTAACATCTAAGACTACTATGGTCAGTTGCCCTCCACCAATCTGAGGGTGCATCGCTATACACCAAACAATAGTCCCTCCCACCCCTTGTCCTTTTCATGCACAAGTACACACACGTATCCTTCTAGGAGATTCTTCACTTCTCTCGACCTCTGAGCCTCCCTTTAAGGGCATGCACTTAATTCAGAATGAAGTCAGCGCCAGACCAGGCGGACCTTTGGGAAATTGGCGTCTGGAGACCTCCTCTTGCACAAGCTTTTAGTACTGACCAAAGGATGCTATTCTGCACTCCTCCGCGAACACGGCTGTAATGCCCATGCCTCGGTCAAAAGGCTGAGATATCTCACTGGGGCCTCCAAAATGTTTCAGGCCATGCCTCGGAACTCACCAATAAAAAATTACAAAGGTAGTCAAAAAGGAGTGTACGCAGGCAAGAAGTAACACAAGTTCACTTAGGGCCCAGACACAGCTGGGACAGCTATATTCAAACACATCACGGAACAGACCTGCATGAAAAGGTGCTGTAAAATAAACACCCTTGGATCTAAGATTTTTTGTTATAATCGAGGTAATTAACATTAGTAACTTTGCAATAGGAAAAAATCTCACCACACCAAGCTGATTTGTGCTTGTACATTATATCCTTATCGAAAAACATAGATTATGTTCTGTAATTGGACCCACGAACCTTCCCACACTGCGCACAATTTGAAAACATTTTTATCTCCACGACCAGAGGGCTGACAAAGCACAATATAGCGAAACTATGAGGCTCTAATATTGTTCCACTGGTAGCGCAGTGTATAGCGGATGTGAATGTCTGCATGCTGATGGAACAACACATATAGACAGCTAGGGATTGTCCTGGGAAAGCTAAAACGATATGGCAGAAGTGTGATGATGCAAGTTGAAGTCAGTTGTTGTAGCATGTGGGGTGATGATTCGGAATAAGCCATGATCGTACTGTACTGTATTAACGGATAGATCGGATATGTTATGTTTGACTATTAGGTTATTATCTAATGTTTAATATTTAACCAACTTATCTAAGTTTAAAACCAATAACATTTTTATGAAAAAAGAAAAAAATATATGTCACGTCACAATCCAACCCCCACTTCCCACATCATAATGACAAATCATTGAAACATTTTAAATGACCAGCAGAAAATTTTATTCATCTGTCCCGGTCATCTCATGTAGGTTCTCGTAAGAAGCGCTCACTACCATGACATTGACAGAGCCTTGAACCACAGACGTCCTGCTATACAAATGTTGCATATTTAGAACTCTCAACCTTCTTCTCAGGTGAAACGTACTAATGGGCAATTTGAAACTGCTGTGATTCCTCTGACTCCATCTAAAAATATTGTTTTGCAAATGACTCTGAATTGTTAAAATGGTTATGTTCTCCATGTCTGTCAGTGGGAAACATGGGTTCTAATCTGTGACTTCAAAGAAATTCCAACTATTACATTGCTTCTTACCATACCAGCCTGGGATCGTGGGACCAGCAATGTGAAACCAGCATCTGTGGCATTCTTGCAGATTAATAAAAGCTTACACATGTTTTCTGCAAAGGCGTTCTTTGAGGCCTATTTACTGCGTTTTAGCCTACCTATAAGTTTGGTTATACTTACCAGTGCCACTGCATTTCTTTTATATCTAAATCCCTTTTATGTTGGCTTGACTTGTGTAATGAACAAAAGGAGCCCCCTCCACTTTTTACAGTGCCACTCTCTCATTTGATATGGGTGCACCTTTCCACCGCCCTGGACTTGCATTTTTATTATAGAACAGTACGATGAATGGGAATTGTACGAGAGAGAGAGAATAGAGTAGAGTTAGAGGTCATGGACTTTAGTCATATCGAAAAGATGCAGATCTCTTGTTATGCTGTCCAGAACACCAATTGGTAACATTGCGATGAAAAGCTCAAGATAGAGATGACGTGGTTCTGGTTGCTTGGTGGGTTGCAGATGAGGAGTTGGACTAACTTTCACTCAAAAGGGGAGAGAACGACATCAGGGGAATAGGGGGACTAATCATGAGGTTAGTACCACCTCCCTTATTGGAGACCCAAGAGGTATGAGAAAAAAGATGCACATTTGCTTTGAAAGTAAAACAATGTGGTCCAAAAAGGTCACTATGAACAGCCAGCGCTAGTGCCAATTCTTTAAGGATAAAAAGGCAGCGTTCAGCATGAAATGTTTGAGGGTGCCTAGACCAAGAACCCTCAGTAATAGCAAAATGAGTATAACAGTGAACTGCGCCAATTAACAATGAATATAACAACCAGTTGGTTATAATTTTAATTTCATTCCACAGCCGGACACGTGTTTCGAGCAAAGCTCTTTTTCAAAGGCTTAGATCGTTGTCCAAATGAGTAATCAATACTGCAGATTAAATAAGGAACAGTTCCCGAACTTAATTTAAATTGCAAGTGCAATGACTAATAAGGTTGCCGTCCTTCCGGCAACAGCCGTATCCAAGGGAGAGCTCTCAGTATTGATTACTCATTTGGACAACGATCTAAGCCTTTGAAAAAGAGCTTTGCTCGAAACACGTGTCAGGCTGTGGAATGAAATTAAAATTATAACCAACTGGTTGTTATATTCATTGTTAATTGGCGCAGTTCACTGTTATACTCATTTTGCTTTGAAAGGGTTCCAGTTTGGTAGTTGATGAGAAGAACTCCAGCTTTGGTATTAGCTATCACTGAAGATTCTGGCTAATGGGATTATTTAGAAAAGGGTTTGTGCCAGATGGGTTGTGCTTTTCAAAGACCGAGGTGAGGTCATGGTGTGGGGGAGCCGAGGTTGAGGAGATAGTTGGGGAAGTAGATGAAGAAAGCTTGGTAGTGTACATGAAGTTGGAGTGTGCTGGAGTGAGGAGAGAGGAGTGGCCTGAGTGGTGTTTAGTAGGAGAGTAAAAAATGGAGATGGGGAGATAGGGGAAGGAAGCAGATTCAATGAATGGAAGAGAGGGGTGGGTCAAGTCCATGATAGAGGGAGAGGGTAACAATACTAAGAAGGATGAGGAGGAGGAGGATTTGTTGGAGCCTGGCAGCCAAGGGGCACTGGGGGAAGATATAAGCCAAGTGGACGTGTGGGAACTTTGAGAAACCTGATGGTATTCTCACAACTGTTCCCCCATGGATCACCTTCTCAGGTGGCTGGGGGATGGCCATTACTGTTGCAGCCAGAACCTGGGGGTGGGCAAGTGTGGGAGAACAACCTGAGTCAAGGGTCCTGGAGGATTGGTAAGAGGGTACCTCAGGGTTAAACATGTTATCCCCCTTCCTGATAGTGACCTACCCTCCCCTCCCATATCCTCTATGGGCTACTGCCAGTCCTATTCCCTTAACCCTTATAGTTCCCCAGGAAATACTGAAACAAAAAAGAGGAGGTCAAGGGGAGTGCAGAAATGGTATGAGAAAGATGCAGATCTAGGCACATCAACTTTCCCAATGGACCTGCCCCACTAACGAGGTCAGGCAGGGTCAAACAATTGATTTCAACTTTGCCCCCTGCTGCCTAAGTACTCAGGTGAATATGAAAGGAACACACATGCTGGACAATTAGAACTGGATGGCGAGCAGGAGAGGTAGCAGAGCCAGAGATGCCCAAAACAAGGCAACGGAGAGCGAGATGCTGGGATGCTATAAGACTGCCGGGTGTAACGGAAGAAAGTGGGGTGAGAAGGTTGTGTCTCCAGTTAGCCGCAGGAATCGCAAGACAGGAGCTGTGGGGCGTGCCACTCCCGTACTCTGTGTGGCCAAAGAGGTGCTCATTCCACCTGGGTAAAGCAGAAAGCCCAGGAGGGTGTGAGGGGTAGGTGTGTGAGACCCCGACCTCAGGTGGGATAGCCACTGAAGGATGGAGCGGCAAAGTGCATGACTAGTGACATTTTTAATGAGAAAACAACCCGGCACCAATTGAGAAAAGACAATACTTTGTAATGGTGTGACTACGAGTGAAAGAGCACTCGTTCCCAAAAGCCGTCGGCACACCGCTGAGTTATGGACAATGGTAAAGAAGGTATGAAAGGATATAAAGTAGCAGAGCGGTGCCATATAACATTATATCCAATTGAAAGTATTTTTGAAGGATAAGAAGCAAGGCGTCAACAGGGGAGCTGTGCGCGAGGGAAGTGTGAGCGAAATAGAAATACTTTTTGAAAAACTCCATGGCAGTAGGGGGGCTACACGAAAATTGAAGTAAGAGCAAAGTGGAAAAAACAGAATTTGAGAAACCGTAAGTGAACTAAGAGTGTTGAGAAGCATTGGGTTGGCCCCTAGGCAGACGGCTGATCCAGGATGGCCAAAGTGGCCACACCCTAAGAACCAAACAAGAGACTAAAGCAAAGCTAAGCACCTGATTGCACAACCTGTAATGGAGTGGCCTAGATGTGAGAAGGAATCGTTTGAGATACTGGCGTTGAAAGTCAGAAGGACTTGCTTTTGCATGGGGAAGGGATTCCCGCAAGCAAGAAGTGCAGAGTGATATTTTCTGATGGAATTTTTGTGAGCTCTATTTTTGTGTTTGGAAACTTTGAACATTGGTACATTGTAGAATAACCAGAAGGGTCTAAGTTTGAGGCAAGGGAAGCCTGAGAGACCCTGTAAATAAGTGACACCAGATAAGGAAAAGGTACTGTGAATTTTGTCAAGTGAATCCTGAGAACTTGTGGAACTTTCTAATCCTGAGAGTCCTGAACTTGGGAGAGGGAGCCGTGGAAGAGCTCCAATTTCACACTGACTTTGCTTTGAACACTATTAAGTCGGCCATCAGTGATGTCATTATTGTGGTAATAGGCAGCACAACAAGGGGCGCAAACTGAAGGTGTCATTAGCTGAATTTTTAGGGTTTTGTTGTGTTAAGTTCTCATCTTAACATCCACGCAGCATGTTTTTTTCTTTGAATTTCAATTTTACAAATATCACTCACCTTGACGTCACTGCAGCTAGTTTTTTCCTTGAATTTCAAGATTGTTTTTGCAATGTATCACTCACTTTAACATCCCTGCAACAAAAGATTTTTTCTTTCCTTGAATTTCACATTTTTTTACTCTGTATCACTCACCTTAACGTCCCTCCAACTAAACTTTGTTTCCTTCAATTTCAAGGGTTTTGTTATTCAATACATAATTGACATAAAAAATACAGACAATTGGGCTAACGAAAATGTACCATGTGTAGAAATTAAAATAAAAAAGAAATTGTGCAACCACATTCCCACCTCCTCAATTTCCTTTTTGCTGTGTTGGTGCTTTACGCAGAAATATTGCCACCTGTCAGCTATGGTTTTTTGTTCACAAAGCTTCTTCCATGGTGGTAAAGCTGATGCCACCCACACCACCTCATCATCAATGCTGGTCATAGTCATTTGGAAATACAAGTCCGTTGAAGAAGAATAAAAACTGTAAAAATACACAACACAAAAAGCGATCTGCCACTTAATATCAACAACTGAAAAACTACAAAGCACAAGAAAAAAGACAAAGGTATAAGAAGAATAAAGGTGAAAAAGAAATGTATAAAAGGAGATACTGCTTTTGAAAAGTTCCTGAAGGCTCACAATGATGTTCACCGAGCAAAAGACACAAAGCAATGACAGAAAATACAAAAGAGGTGCTAGGGAGAGGGGCATACGGTTACGCAATATAGCCAAATGGGATGTATTTGGGATGTATTTTCCATACGTGCAGGTACGCCCAAATGCAGAGACATGTTTGCGCTTAATTTATTGACCCGTCTTTTGAGTGAACAAGGATATGTGCCTGCATGTGGCCATAGCCATGTCGAGGGATGTCCCAATCTCTTTGAAAGCTGCGTTGACGCAGCTATGCAGCTTTGTGCCTGTTTTTTGACAGCCATTCAGATTAGAGGCTGTGGTCCCCTGATTATCCTCATCTACAAACAACCCAATCTCACACTGTGGCATATTGACTCGGATACGCCCATGCCGTGTGACGAAATCCATGAATGTGAAATCATCCAATAGAATGTTGAGTTTGTTCAACCCAGCTACGCATCTTCGCACCTGATGCGCCAGCCGATCATATCACCTGCTGCCGCTGCTTGTCTACATGTGATTCCTATCCCCGTCAACAAACATACTAATGACACACTGCAGTGTATTGATGCGGCCATGCCGTATGATAAAATCAGTACATGAGAAAACAAACTATCAGAGCGTGCAGCAGTCTGTAGCCACGAATATTCACCCAACCCACAAAAAATAAGTTTATATTGATCATTGCTATTACTGCTTGTTAGTGAAAGGTTTACAAAATAACTAGAAGAACTTTTTGTGTTTTAACGCTTTAATGCTTTCTCCTTTTTACCCACTGTTTCATCTAATCCTCTTTTCCCTTGTCTTTTTGTTCAGTTTGTGTATTTTTTGTTTTACTTTTTTTTGTTCTTTTTAAAAAAAATGTTTTCATGTATGTGGCATTGTCTTTTTAGTGTTGTCATTTTTGTTATTTTACATGTTCCTCCCAAGTTGGACATTTCAACATGTCTAACCATGACAAAAGCAGCAGCAGCGATGATGATGTCATATGGGTCCCCAATCCATTACCACCCAGGATGAAAGCCACAGAATAAAACCCCTGCAAACAGTGGAGATATTTGCAAGTTAAATAGCACTGCTCTAAAAAGGAGGTGGAGGGTGTACAGTGCACATTGTGCATGAAGACTCTAAGACGTGGACTGTTACAAAGCCTTGGAACATCTGTGATGATCAATCATTTGATGTGAGTCCATTGGGATGAGTTGGACGACACATATCGTAAATCGTATGAACACCAGAATACTAAAATGCATGGGGCTCGTGCATTACATGCGTGGACATCGGCACCACGTCCAGCTCCCGATTCCACCACTGTAACGCCACTGACACGAATGAATCCTCAAATTTGGCAGCAGTGTCACCTCCACATGTCCCAATTTTACCAGCTCCCAATGTCTCAGTTTTGAGAGTCCTTTGTGATTTATGCCACCTATGGGTAGCCATGGGAGGTGCTGTAACTAAGGATTAGGACAAGTTAATAGCTGAACACCAGATTCATTGCCACCCATAGTTTTTTTTTTAAAGCGACAAAATCCCCCCTTTTTCAGAAAAAAATAAAATAAAATAAAAAATGCCCCAAAAATATGTTCCTTCTTATTTTAATTTAATTGTTATATGTTACATCCTTATGTGTTTTCCTTCCCTGTTCCACCCCCCTCTTTCCATCCCCAAAAACAGACCTTTTGAGAGCCACCCTCTAAGTTACAAAAATAGATGAAATTAAACACAGACTGTAATAATATGTCACAATCCAAATTGTAATTTATTTTATGCAGTTTGAGTGACTAAAACCCACCAAAAGGTTCTTGTAACTGTGGTTTCATTGCTGCCTGGGGGAACCAATATTTGTAGATAGAATCACCCTAGTTGTTTTTCACCTTAGCCATGCCTGCAACTACTTGTGTCTCATTGGCTGGTGCTGTAGCCATGGCTATATATATTTGTATAAAAGAAAACAAATTGTTGTGTTTACATACGTGGATTGCACTTGTTAAATATCTGTTTAAAATGTCTTAGCTCATACCTTTTGTATATTGTCATCTTCTATGCTAAAAAATAGTACTTCTCAAACAGAATGAAATGTATTTTATAATAAAATAAAACTAATATTGATTTTTGTTTCCATAATGGTGTTAAGTGAATACTAAAAGTATTCCTAGTAAACAACAAATGAAAGTTTTATTCATTAATCATGATTCGGAGGAAAAAAAAACGTCATGTGTGAGAGAAAAAATCTGCTTTCACGTATTTTATATATTTAACAATGAATATATATGTATATATACATATATATATATATATATATATATGTATATATATATATATATACACTAACAAAAAACTTTGTTAAAGGGATGTTATGGTTAAGTTGCACTACTAAAAAACTATCCCCTTTACTGAACAATCTATGTTAATGGAAGGTTCTTTTTACAGTGCCCTACTAAAAACCTACCAAATTCAGTGAAAAAAGTTGGTAAAGGGACATTATGCTTCAGTTGCCCTAAGAACAACCTAGCAAACTATCGCGTAATGCGATAAAAAATTATGCAGGAGATTGGAAACAGACCCATGACCTGGGCAAGTGCCTACTTCATCGCAAACGGCACTGAAACTCATGTAACATGTTGTGCAATTTTCCCTCCACAATGAAAAATAATAATGTCGGCATGATCGCGTATCACCAAAGTCTCACACAGACAAACCAAAATCAGTCACTTCTTTGTAGGTACTCCATAGGAGTATAAATCCACATGATACAATCCAAAATGAGCAGCCACTGCACATTGTTTTCCATGCACTTTCAATCAATGTATTTAGAACTCCCCCAAAAACCGTATGCTGTGGCTCGTGAAATACACAGCCATAACCGCACCATCTGCATTTCGGTCAACAAATACACTGTGTACCACAGTTTGTGCATACAAACCACACCCAGAAACCTTATTGACCAATTCCGGAGTCTCCACAGGCCCATTTCTATGGGCGCCATATGCAAAAGGGGCGTATGTGACACGTGCAACCCTGAAACTATCGCAATGTCTGCAGACGTTTTGTGCTGTGCACGCTCAGGAGTGGGGGAATATGTTTCAACCAGGTTTTGGGACTTTGTTAGTAGTGGCAGCTCTGAAAAAAGCCTTTTTTCTTTTTTTTAAGGTGCTTCCATAGAAACACCTTTTTGTGTTTTTTATAAGTATTTTTGTGTTTTGTAGTTCACCTCACATTCTTACAATAGGGTCTTCAGTGCAGCCTGTAGATTAGAAAACAAAATATCATTGCCACTGGTTGACAAAGAAATGCCATTTGGTTTGAAAAGGTGTATACATCGAAAACCAATGTTGTTATTCTCACAGGAGAGCATCCCAGCGGCACTCAAGAAGTCACATATACTTCTGTTCATGAGACCCCTTCCGACCTCTGGCTGGCGACAACAATCATTGGAATAGTCCCCTACTATTCTTGGTGGTATACATGAGAAAATCACCTTGGCAGTGGGACAAATGCGCTTCACTGCTTTCATCAACTTCTTCAGTTGACATTACACACAGGAACAGTTGTGAAAGTGGCCACTCATCTTCATTCTGCAAGCAGACCACTGAAACTGCACACATCACCAGAGCACCACAAAGCCTCCACTCCCCCCAAATCGAAATTGCCATAAAAGCCTTTTTCAATGGCATACTGGAACAAATCTTCCACAAAGGCATAACCGATCTCTACCTGCCAGCCTCACTACACAGCGTAATGAAAAAAAATTTTGCCGCTATTTCCTGTTACGCACACCCTGAGCACCTGTTTGGACAAGCCCCACAGTCCCATTTCCATTGGACAGCATGGTGAGAAGCGCAGAATATGGCACGTGTGCTTCCCCAAGTACCGTGAGGGCAGCGCCCCAGTAAAGCAGGAGTAGTCCTTCTTCCCTTTCCACTATTTTTTGTCCATCACTGCCTCATTGTGTACTATTAAATAGTCACACATGCATCCACCAATGGCATCCAAGACGTTAGCATCCAACACTGTCACCTCTGTACAAAACGGCATATGTACCTTTGCGCATTGAGCCTTCAAGTGTCATATCATTGGAAAGCACATCCACTATAAAGTTCAGTAAAAGAATGCAAGATTTGTCTATCAACATCCATCCACATGAGCACCCATAACCACAAAGTGGAGGTATGAAAACTGTTTCTGCAGTATGTTTACAACTCTGTTATAAGTGCCTTTTTGTTAGGCAGAATCATATGCAGTACCCTTTGGGAACACCACACACAATTAAGACTACACGTGACAGTACAAATTCACCTTTGGTACAAGCCTGTACTACACATTAAAGTGGAAACAATGGCTGAGCAGCCAGACTTAACTCAAGAGTAAAGTGAGCAGTACCAATAGTTACACAAAGGACAGCAATTACTATGGTTCAAACAAACACTGACTCAAGGTTTCTGAGTAAAAGACTATGGGCCTCATTACGACCCTGGCGGAAATGGAAAAATGATGGCGGAAATGCAATACCGCCATCGAACACCGCTCGTTGCGATTATGACCCGTCACCGTAAAGTACGATGCCATTAGCGACACCGCAGTGAACGGCAACGCTAACTGCACCAAGTACGCGCGCGCGCGCCATGCCAAACCGTAATTAGCACCATGGCGCAAGGGTACGCGAATTCCGACCCTAGCGGACATGTACTGAACGCCATCAAGCACGTCGTAAAGTACCATTCCGCCATGGCGAGAAATACGGCATCGTGAACCAACCGTAAATGGCCCACTGAGTGCCTGTACTCCACTCCCTGGCCACATTGCACAACTCCTGGCAGGCGCAATGTACTCACACTATGCAACCAGTGAAATCTACAATTCACCCATGCATGCCAACGTAGAAAAGCATGCAGGGGCTCAAAGCGCCCCGTGAGTGGGCATCCATGTACGGCATGTCACCATAGCCGTACTGATGCAGCACAGGCATGTGAAGGTACAATACATCAAAATGAAAATCAAGAACACATGACACAAAACAACAGTAGTCCCCCATCGCTTGCCACCAGCGCAAGGCAACATCCAAAACAGCATCCTGAGGGGGATTGCACCAGCCCTGTACTCTTGCCAGTAAACAAACCAACCATCAGCAGAAGCATGTACCACACAAGTTGGCAGAGTGACTGAGCAGCCAGGCTCATCCCAAGAGGGGCCGATGGGAGCTGCAGGGCACAGATGGCATCAATACAGAAGCAATTCCAATGGACATGACCCCAGTCCCCCTCCAACAAACGCACGCAAACACAGTCACCTGTGACCAGCCACATTCTGAACATCCCATCATTCCACCAATCGACCTGGCTGACAGGCACCAGTCGGCCAAAAGCCAATCCCCCGCCCCTGAACAGCACATCATGTAAACAGTCACAATGGCAGCCCCTATCCGTGACCATACTGTGCTACGTAGGCAAACGCGGCCAGTACTGTACCACACAACTCAACTCAGAAGGCGGAACACAATGCAGATCATCTCGCAATACATACCGCCACAAAGCGAAAATCGCCACATCACCTGCAAAGAACAACGCAACACGACAAATATCGGAATACAATTTAAATGCACATCCAAATGACAAAGGCCCCACAGCAATTTGCAAAATAACACCAAAACAACCATCATCACCGAGGGCTGCATCTGCAATAATTGACCAGCTTCCACTTGTGTGACGCCCTGTACCATCATGGCACACAGGGCCTACATCAACGTTCCAAAAGGCAACATGGAAGCGGCAAGAACCGCAGGTCCGTCCCATGAGGCAGGCACTAGTCGAGCTGAAAGGCCGAAATGTTGCACCTAGCCACCAGTACAGCGTAAGGGCATGTGGCCCATTGGCGATCGTCCCATAAGATCGAAATGGTGCTCCACTGATTCACCCGAAGCTGCAGGTGTCGAGAGTAAAAACCATCTGGAGGAGTGGCGTAGAGATGGCATCTGCAATAGGGCAGGAGATACCTGTCACCCAAAAGAAACACAAATTAACCGATTGCATTACGGGACTCATGATGCATTACAATCTTCATTCAACACACCAAATCCACACCCATATGCATGCTAGCCCACTCCAAAGGAATATACACACCCCTAAATCAGTATCGAATCATAACGAAATCAATCGAGGTAAATACACCATTGGCAACGTCGGTTACTGTGCATGCGTCCGTCAAGATAGAACCCATGACATGGGATTAGTAACGTGCCTAGACACAAGTGTATGAAGGCGCGTCGAGACAGGGAGGATCCGACAAGGGCAGATAGACGTAAGTCCCACTATGGCAGCCTTGCATCACATAGCGCAGGGGAAGGGGAGTGATTCAAAAAACCCATGTACATGGCAGACCCTAAACGGAATCATCAGTCCATGCATCCATTCATCATTCCCTCATCCCGCAATGAAAACGCATGAATATTCACTCACATAATATGTGAAACTTCCATCGCGTCTGTGCGTAATGCAGTCTGCAAAAACCACTGTGCTCCTGGCCGGATCTGTAGTGTTGTGAAGCAAGATGGATTTGGGAACGTCCTGCCTTATCGTCCACTACGCTATTGCGCATCCCATTCAATTCATATCATTCATTGCCTGCTCGTTATGGGCCATGTCCCAAGGACATTCTACAATAGAACGTTACATTTGCAGCCAGACCTGTGGGCGTATCCTCGCCGCTACTTCAAAACCAAAAATGCTGGCCTTCGAATTCCTCACTTGCAACATTACGTCGAAAAGGCTTCTGTGAACGCTTGCATTCACAATTACATCAATGTAGTGCGGCTGTGTGTCATAATGCTAACTGGCTGCAATCACAAATGGGACGCCACGCCCGTCGGTGAAGTACGTTACTGTGCTGCATGAGGGTCGGCCATCGATCGAGCCCTACATACCACTGACTCTTCACAGGTATGTAAGCGGCTGCAATCATAGCATGTGTAACAATGGGAGCATAGCATGAAAATCAGTCAAAGTACATCACACTGCCATCGGGATTTGATACATGATTCCAATCCCAAGATGCCATGCGGCCAAATGCAGCCTTACGTGCGGGACGTGCTCGGCCAGAAGGGATTGCATCTGCCACAGATTCATTCAATCAGCACAGGTGGAGGCCATACAGGCCGACAGCACATATATTGCAGACCCAAACCCCTCCCACAACCACTCCCACTCCAAAATGCTACCGGCAGGACTAGCGATGTTGGGCCTGGGGGACCAGATAGCACTGCAAGTGCTACAACTACAAGAAGACGACGAACAACAACAGGTACAACAACCGGGCGCACAGGGGAGACGGAGGAGAAGGAGGAGGAGGAGGGCAAGGCAGGGTCAGCAAGGCCCACAAGCACTGCCACTACCACCACGCAGGCGGCCCGCAATCCCACGCCTCCGAGCCGATCCGTTCAACCTCACTGCTGAGCAGATCCACACCCTCTACCGTTTGGACCGGGACACCATAATCGCCATTGTGGACATGACACATGCTGACCTCGTGAGCATGATAGATAGCCCAACCGCCATCCCACCCCTACTGAAGGTGGTGTCTGCACTCCACTTCCTGGCCACAGGCACCTACCAGCACACAGTGGGACAGTTGCATGGCATTTCACAGCCACTGTTCTCACGGACACTCTTCCAAGTGCACGATGCCCTCCTGAAGCACGCCGACGACCACATCACACTACCACGCACGTACCAGGAGATTACCAACGCAAAAGTGGGATTCCATGCACTTGGCGGCATCCCGGGTTGCATTGGTGCCATCGACTGCACCCATGTTGAATTGGTTGTCCCACATGCCATGGAGGTCCAGTACCGCAACCGGAAACAATTTCATTCAATCAATGTGCAAATGGTGTGTGACTCCAACAAGATATTTACGCATTGTTGTGCCAGATTTCCAGGATCTACCCATGATTCTATGGTCCTGAGGAACACAAGAATACCACGCTACATGGAGCGACACGCAGGGCACAGATCCTGGCTACTTGGTGAGTCTCATTCCATGCATGACATCGTGGCCCATTTGATGCGTCAATGACCTTGCAGGAGGGGGGGGGGGCTACTTAGCACTATCATTCCACTGACACCCTTTATTCGTCTCATACAGGTGATGCCGGGTATCCACTGAAGAGATGGCTCCTTACACCAATCCGGAACCCACAGAACGAGCATGAGGAGGACTACAACCATGCCCACTCACGTACCCGTGTGGTCATTGAACAGGCATTCGGCCTACTGAAGGCTCGTTTCCGCAGCCTCAGCAGGTCTGGCGGGGCACTCATGTACAGCCATGAGAAGGTTTCTAAGATGGTCATGGCATGTGTCATGCTGCACAACATGTGCATACGTAGGAATGTGGCCATGCCCCCTGACGCTGTACTGCATGCACCTGAAGATGATGATGATGATGAGGGTGGGGATGTGGAGGCACCTCAAGGAGTCCATGAGGCACAGGATGCACGTGCAATCCGACAGAGCATCATAGATGCATGCTTCTAGCAACCACGCATGGTGCCTATTACACGGAAAGGGGACCTGTGGCACTGTGTGTGTGTAGTACAGGCACATTGTGGACTGTACGCCTATGAAGGCCTCGTACGCAAATATCAATGTCCACACATGTCATTGGATGATAATGAGATGCTGTATTGTTAATGTGATTTGATTTATACACCCTATGGACCCGCCACCCAGTGAAGCCCAACACACCCCCTCCACCCTACTACCTCCCCCCCCAACACCAGTGTCCAAATATGCATGCTGTCCGTGGTTGGACGCTATTGCAAGCCCCCTCTACGGGTATCAGGGGCACCCCTGCCCGTGGAGCGCAGGTTCCTGCCAGATCTGCGTTGGGGGCTGCCCTGGACGGAACTTGCCACGGATGATGTCTCTGCCTGCTCGCGTCCATGCATGTCTCTGAGGGTTTGTGAGAGCTCCGAGAGCACACGGCGCACAGCAGCAAGTTCAGCACAAACGTCTTTGGACGTCGCATGCAGTTCCCCCCTCAGGCTCTCGGTGCTTTTCTCCATTTCTCCCCTGAGGCTCTCACTACTTTTCTCTATTTGTGCCCTGAGTGTCTCGGTGGATGTTTCCATGGCTGCCCTGGAACCCCCGCATTCATTTGCATGGTCCTTGAGTAGCGTGGACACTTCCTGCTGTTGCTCGATCAGCAGGTCGAGGGACTGTTGCCTCTGCTGGGCCATGGACATTTGCGGTGGTGTGACAGGGGGGCTGCTCAACACATGTTGCCTTGGCACAGGACTTGTGGGGGTTGGCCAGTCGTCGTCTTCAGGGTGCCCCTGCGTGGTTTCGTCATGGTGTAGGGGATGGAACATGCAGGGGGATTGGGAAAGGTCATGGATGGTACCTACGTCGCCAGCACTGTTTTCCGTGTCGGAGCATGCTGGCATGACAGCTGTGTCACCTATGGTGCTGCTACCACCAGAGGCAGTGCCATCAGATACGTTCTTTGGGGGGACCTGTGGTGCTGGGGTTGTGGACTTGCTGGCTGCTGGGGTGCCTGTTGCAGTCCCCTCCAGTGTGCTGCCACTTGATTCCTGCTGCTGCCGTGTCTTGATCCTTGCACCTGAGGTGGAGGCTCTTGGGACGTTGGTCCTGGCCCTCTTTGCAGGCGTGCTGGTAGGGGTGTCCTGCAGCTCGTCGTTGGTATCGGACCCTGTGGTGGAGTAAAGAGGGGCGAGCGTTAGTTATGGGTCTGTCGGATTTGGAATGGCAACGTATCAAATGCATTGGGGTGGTACATGAGGCTGATTTGGGACTGGGCCTTGGAGGTGGTCTCATTTTCGTGTGGATTGAGGATGCATTCATTTGGCTGCCTGCAGTTAGGGGGTGCATGCTGCACATGTAGGGGTTGTTTATGGCATCTTGATTGATTTGTTTGTTCATTCTGACTTTTAGAGGGCGCTGTCAGGGCAAAGTATGTATTGCACTATGGGGTCACATGGTACTGCACATGTTCGTGGTTTGTGGATTTCGCATTGTTTCTCTTGGCCAACCTACCTGATTCTCCGGATGTCGGCACTCCTTTCTCCATCCCTCCGACTCCCTCTATGCTCTCCATTCCTATGGTGGAGGCGCAGATATCCTCCCAGGGGGTCAACTTGATGGGCGACTCTGAACCCCCCCCGGTAGCTGTGGCGATGTTCCTGTTCGCAGAAAGTATGCTGCGTACGCGGATCCGCAGGTCGTCCCACCGCTTGCGACATTGCTGTGGCGTGCGGGGTGTTGTCCCCACCGCACTTACGCGCTGTGCCACCAGGGCCCATATGGCCTTCTTGTTGGCAAGGGCCGTCCTGGTCATTTGACTGGAGAAGACGACGGCGGCATTTTCCTGGAGGGTCTCGGTGAGCACGGTCAGTTCCTCTCGGGAGAAGTGTACCTGCCGCTTGCGGTCACACGCTTTCTTGGCTACCTTTCCCATATTTATTTTTTTAACTGGGGTTGCTAACGGGTTGGGATGTGTGTTAGGGTCGGATTTTTAATGGTTGTGTTGGGATTCGGTTTTTATAGTTGTGCGGCGTGCTGTTTCCCGTTCCGGCCACATGCTTTTACTTCCGTTTCCGTATATTTACGGTGCCCGTAATTTGCGGTGCACGCTCGTTACGGTGACCGCTCATTACGGTGACCGCTAAGATGGGTGGCGGTATTGCACCTGGTGCAGCGTACGGCGGCGGTAAGGGCCGTTTTGGGGTCATTTCCGCCATCGCAGCCTTTCGGATTCCGCCATGGCGTAATGCTCGTGCCCGATGGGTCGTAATTAGCCGCACTTTGCTCCTTCGTGCAATGGCGGAAACGCTATTTACGCTGTTGCGGTCCGGTCAGTCACTTTCCGCCAGGGTCGTAATGAGGGCCTATGCATTTATTTACATTTGTAAAACAATTCACCAAAGTAAAGCAGTAGAAAAATCACACTCTTAATATACTTCACCCTACTTAATAGATTCTGGACAAGTTAAGCTCAAAATGAAGTGTGAGCAAAATCCACTCTAGCAATTTAAAAGAGAGGTAAAGACACGATTAGACAAAAGTTGAGCAGCACCAAAAAGTAAGTAAGCAGGGCAATCTAGAAAATGTAACTGGAGTGAGCAAATCAAATCAAGAGGCCTGGGCCAAAGTCAATGGAACAAAGTCTTTGGAGAGTCCAGTCTTTGATCGGACAAACAGTTACTTTAAAGAATAGAGAAGGACAAGCCCTCGGAATGGCGAAAGATTTCAAACACTTTCACCGCGGTCGGACGGAACGAACAACCAGGTTTGAACAGTACCTTAAATGAAGAAGAAGGCTCTAGCTGTGGCAGACGTTCCTGGCAGGTCCTGCAGGCTCACGGTTCCTGTAGCGACTGTCGGACTGACACGAAGTAGGAAGACTGGAGGGTCCTGTACTGCCCAGGGAAGAAACCAGCAACAGAGCAAAGCAACAAATAAAATGTGCACTCCTTAAAACCCAAGCAGGGTCTGGTCCTCCTGGCTATCCAGTTCACTGTAGCTGTTTTCCCCCATTCACACAGCCTGACTGTCAATCACACAGCAGGGTGGCTGTCCCGGTGGGACAGTCACCACTGCCAATCATACAGAGTGCAACATGGGTCTCCAAGAAGACCCTGTGCAGGGAGTCTCAAACCCCTCCCTCACATCCTGTCCCCCTCAGACATTCAGGCACCTAAGGAGGGCTTCTGTGCAGAAGCCTGCCAAAGGAAGGAGAACAAAGGAACCAAACCTGGTTTGGCACACAGAGTGAAACATGAGAAAGACCTTTACAAAAAGAAATGGCGAATAAACCCAGCCGGAACCAAATAAAAGTAAATGGGGTCCAGCGGGTTTAAGTTTGAGGCTACTAACGTAGCCTAAAACAGTAACAAGGCTATTTAAATAGACCGTGTTAGGAAAAGTAGGGTAGATACCACTGCCACCAGCCAAATCTCAAAGAAAGGGGAAAGAAATAATGTTCCATGAGAAACAGACAAAAAGGGATAACTATTAAACCTTTCCAGAACTCTATGTAAGATAGTTTGTACTGGGTCTGTGAATTTAAAAAGACTAATAAAGTCAATGGCAACTTTATTTATTATTTATTATTTTTTATTGCATCGATTAGTTACCAAAGGAAACTTTAAATGCATTGTGAAGGTAAGAAAAAAAGAATTAAAAAAAAGAAAGAAAAAACACAATTAAATCAATTACATATATAGGGGAGAAACAGTATAGCTCAAGTAAAATAACTAAATGTCCAGAATTGTAAAAACTTCTCTCATAAAGTTCAACAAAGCCAAGGTCATAGATACTTTTTCCCCCCTTCTCAGGATTAGCCACCTGTCCTGCAAGGTTAAAGTACTTAAATTTGAAAGGTGCGTCCCCAACCATTTCTCTCTGGGCTTAGTTAAGGTAACAGAGTTCATCACTAGATGCTGTAAGGTTTCAGCCTCTTGCCCACAACCTCGACACAGCAAACTGGGTTTTTCCTCTTTTTTGTTTCTTCTCCTTAGAACTTCTCTTGTGTGGAAGAGGTTTAGTCTGAATTTAAGAACCGCTGCCTTTCCGTATTTGAGGGAAATTTATCCAAGGACGGGTGAACGGTGCCTCTGCAATAGTGCTCGTCCATACCTTGGGTTATTGATGGCAAAACACTAAGCCTGTCCAGGGTGGCTGTCCAGTCCCAGTCCAAGAGTTTCCTCTTTACCATGAGCGGATTTGACATAAGATTGTCTAGTTTTAGTGCTATGGTATTCAGGATTTCTAAGTAGATTATTTGCCACTTGGTTAGGACCGGAATCAGTTGTCTTTTGATTGCTTCATTAATTGCCACAAATCCACTTCTTTCCTGGGGGTGCAGACATTTGCCAAGGAGTGTCAAGGATTTCCAGACCGTAGATATGTAAAGGGAGGATAGGTCCAGTTCCTTACGCACACTTTCCATTGGAATTGATGTCGGTAAGCCCAATACTCTTTTCCAGAATAGGCCCTCCAACAGTTTCCAAACGTCTGAATTGATGAAGAAATTCGCCTCTGCTGCGTAAGTGAGAATTGGCACAACTTTCAGTTTATAGAAATCTATCAGAGGACGAAGGGAAAAAGAACAGTATCGTCGCTTGATTAACAAAGCTTGTGAAGCTAAGTTCATAACTCTACTTCTAAGCCTGCTGATACCTGGACCATCTTGGATGCTGTTGTTTAAGGTTACTCCAAGGTATATCATGGACGAGACCACTGCTACTTCTTCCCCGGATAGGTACCACCTTAGATTTTTCATGCCGATGATAGGTCCTAGCCTCAAGATCTTTGATTTTTTCGGATTTATACGCAGGCCGTTTCCTTGTGTGTATAACTCGAGTGCCTTTAGTTGCCGCTGAAGTCCGATGGCCGTCTGGTCTAGCAACAGAAGATCGTCCGCAAATAACAGCCTTCCCACGGCGGTCTCTGTGATTTTTGGGGGGAAACACCTCACTGCTTCGAAAGCTTCCTGCATATCGGATATAAAAAGGCAAAAAACAGCAGGAGCCAACCGACAGCCCTGTTTCAGACCATTCATGGTCACCACATTGTTTGAGAGGTTGCCCTGTCTGTCCAACCTTACTTTGAGGGTTGTCCCTGTGTGTAGTGCTTCCAGAGGTTCTCTCAGGTTGGTCAGACATCCCCATTTCCTCAATTTATGCCATAGCATTCGCGTGCAACAGAATCGAATGCCTGTTCCAAGTCTGTTGACGCGATATAGATGTTCTTGTATTTCTTGTCCTTAACCATACATTTGATTATATTTATGAGTAGCACATTTAAGGATGTTCCAATGCCCTTTCGAAAGCCTGATTGCCAAGGGTCCAAATGGTCTGCCAACCGACTCCAATCATTTAGATGTTTCAAAATTAGTGCTGCAAATATTTTGCCGACGACATCCAAAAGGGCAATCGGTCTGTAGTTTGTGGGCACGGACCTGTCTCCCTTCTTAAAGATCGGCACAATTATGGACGTCGTCCAAGATTTAGGTAACTTTTTTAGTCTTGTTATGTTGTTGTACAAAACCAACATGAACAAAGCCCATTTTTCCGGGTCCCTTTTGAGGATGTCGTTAGTAAGTCCATCTGATCCTGCGGCCCTTGAAGAATTGGACTGTTTAATGAGGTCTAGAATATCTTGTTTTCCAAATTTTAAGTCCCAAGGCTCATTCGATGGTAAGAATGAGGCAGGACCACAGATTTTCCCCATAGAGTAAAGGTTCCGAAAGTGAGTTTCCCAAACTTCTGAGGCTATTGGATTTACCATTTGTGAGTCAGAAGGGATGTTTATTTCATTGATCAACTTCCAAATACCAGTGATGTTTTTAGTAGATAGTAGGTGAAGCATCTTCTCACTGTCTTGTTGCATTATTTGATGTTTGTGTTGCTTAAGCCAATTCCTGTAGGTGTTTCTAGCTTTAGTATACAGGACTAAGTCAGCTGGTGCACTGGTTTTAACATATAACCTCCTGGCTTTTTTTACCAGTTATTTTTTTGTCACTACTTGATGATCATAGTAGTGCTGCTTGCATTGGTGAATTTCCTTGGCGACTACTTTTGGGCGAAAGATCTTCAGTGTTTCAGCATATTCTGTCAAATTGGGACCTTGGTCCTTGATTAAGGAATCCAGCACCAGGGCCATCTCTTTTCTTCCCATACGTAGTCTATTGCCCCCAGGAGTTAACTCAAGAAACTGGTTTGGTAGATGTTTGCCTGGTGCAGACGGGAACTTGTTCCAAGCCTCAGATTTGAGTTCCAGGATGTTGTGATCACTCTGGATCGTGGGGACCACTTCCAACGATATTAATTTGCCAAAGAGGTTTTCTGATGCAAAAATATAGTCCAATGTGCTTGTTTGGGCACCCCGTTTCCAGGTAGGGGTGGCCGGTTTGTCGCCCGCCAAGTTCCCGTTTACCATGTTTATGTTCCTGGCTATTAGTTCCTTCTCCATGGCCACGCCTCTCGTTATATTTTTTGAGGCGTTCAAAGGCAGGAACTCTATTTTCCTCTGCTTCTTGTCGTAACATTCCATGTTCAAGTCACCACATAACAGAATTTCGAGTGACGGGCATTCAATCCTGGCGTCGTCTATGGCTTCCAGTAGAACTTCCATGAGGTTGTCCTCATCTCGGGCTATCGGGCCCCAGTATACGTTGCATATGAGCAACTGCCAATCTGGAATAAGTAAAGCTGGTTCAGACATGGATGAAATCCTAGTGAGTTGGATCCAAGGGTTTCTGTTTAGAGAAGAGAGCACTTTTATGCCGCTAGTGCGCTTTACCCCCAACAGTAAACCCGAACTCGGTCTACCTTTCGTGCCCTTTATTGCGGGGTTTAAATATAGCTCGAACCTGTCCAGAAGAGGTAGATCACACAACCAGGTTTCTTGCAAGCAAAATAGGTCGTAGGAGGACAGGTGTGTTGCTGAATTGCCAAGTAAATGCACATAACCCCTTGTATTCCAACTCATGATCTTTATCCCTTTTGATTTGGAGTTGGAGTGGGCACTTGTAGATAGGTGTTGGCGTTATGACTTAGCAGATAGAGCCCCTGCCAGCCAACTCCAGTCATCTTGACTGTTCACCAAGTTTAGTCCTGCTTTTTCTGATTGAATATGCACTTGGTCTCTTCTACTGTCAACCTCTCGGATCCCTCTACCACTATTTCCTACTTTCATCAGATGTTCCTTATAGGGTTTGGTAGTGGTACTTCGGTGGTTATGTAGTAGATATTTCAGGTCTTTGTAACTACACGGTCGGTTTTGTTTTCCTCCTCCAACTCCCTAAGCACGAATCCACATAAGTTAAGTTTTGGGCCCAGCTCTAAGAGTGAGTTTTTAGTGTTTTGATCACTTGTGTGAAGAATCACACTGTCGTGTCGCTGTTCATTATGGAATTCGATCCAGTCTAAATCCCTCGATTTTAATTTCTCAGGATGATCCAGGGATTGTAAGAGCCTCATAACGTTAGCCCGATTCATAATTAAGTTGTCTTCGTAACCTAGAGTTCTTTCCAGTAGTATTCTATAGTGTTCCTTAGCATTTTTTGCCCCCGGTCCTTTGTGGGCATTCTGATTGTTAGGCCCACATGCCGGCTTTCTCTCAGTCGTTTCTGCCCATGACACTGTTCTTTTAATTTCCTTTGTCGCGTCAGGGCTGACTCCTTTATTACTGGTAGTTTCCAGGGATCTCTGGACAAGAAAGTTCCTTCTGTCTTCCAGTGTTGTATAAACCAAGGCATTGGATGGATGTATGTCTGCCCTTTCTTTTTCTGTGGGGCTGGTCGATTTTTCTCTACCGGAATGCACTCAGGTTTTCCACTTGAGTTTTTTGTCAAAGTCCGAATTCGGAATCGACAACGTGGGCATTGAGGGCTTTTTGAAGGACACTAGCCGCACCACCCTGTCTTTGATCGTCTGAGCCTTCGTCTCCCCTTTAGAGTCGACTTCTTTTATCTTGCTATATATTTCTGGGTCTTCGTCTTCGGTACCACTTTCCGTTCCGGAGGTGTTCGATCCCGACACCCCCTCCCATGAAGTGTTTATGTCTGAGTAAACAGATAAGTCCATGAGAGAAATGTCCATGTTGTCATTTGTCAACGGGATGTCCAGTGGGCGAGGGGACTCATCAGGACTCACTTTTGGGCGGGCAGCAGAAGCAATTTCTGTTTTTTTTACTGGTCTCTCATGAATTGGCGGTTTGCAGGGAAGTGCCAAGTTCCTTGGAAGGGATAGACCAGTGGCGATTTTAGATCTCAATATGGGTTTCCTTATAGGCAAACGAATCTGTCCTATAGGTTTATCCGTTGGTATAACCATTTTCCCATAGTTTTTGTCGCCTTTCTTGTTTACTTTAAGTAAACCTTCCTTCAATGGGGATAAACCTGATTTTGGTTTCCTAAATAAGTCAAACAATTTGATGTTACTAGTTGGCACTGGGGCCTCGAGCTGATCCCGTGTAACCTGGGGCAGAGTATTAGTTGCAATGGAAGACGCTGAACATCCTTCTTTCGGTGCTCGCCTACCCTCCTTTGTTGCTGGGCTAATTGCCCGCACAGAAGGGTCCGTGTTGGTGGAACTGTCCTTATATTTAGTAGTGGAAAATTCCTCAAGAGTGTTCTTTGTAGGCAAAACCACCTGCTGGTTTTGAGTCCGCTCCAGGGATGACGGACCACTCTCCAGGCCACCTACACTCCCTAACCGAAGACTTGTCCTTTCCGATCTTCTTATTTCTTTTTCTTTTATGATTGGCTCGATGATACTTTTCAAAATATCTGTCGTGTGTTCATCATTTTTTTCGAGTTTCGACTGAATTGCAGAGACAAAGCCTTCTATAAAAATCATTTTAGAAAACATCATTGCAATTGTTGTCGTATGGTCCCGAAGCTGATCATTTTGCGACTCTATAAGTTTCATGAAGGGGGCCATTACAAGAGCAAAAGCTGTGATCATTCCAGGATCGATTTGGGGATCCTTTTTAGAAGGGGCATCTCCTTGGGTTGATTCCAAGACGGACAAGAGATCCTCGTCTGTGGGAGAGGGTTGACTTCTTTGCCGTTTACTTGGAAACGGCACTTGCTGAGGGAATACTCCTTTGTGGAATCTTTGTGGGGGTCCCTGAGGTAGAATTTTGTTAACTGAGGCAAGAGGCCCCCCCCCCATTTATTTGGTGATGACCCCTTTCGCTCAGGGATAAATGTGTATGACCCTGAAGTGATCATTTGTTGGGATCTAGGCCGTGGCGTAGAGGGATCCAGAAGACACTCTCGAGTAGTCACTCTGTTTTGCTGGTTCGTACTTGAGTAGTTTGTGTGGAAATCGGTGTTCAATAAGGAAATCCCGAAGGGTTTCCAGCCGTTATCCGTTTTTTTTGCTGGGGGCTGATCTCTTTTGTTCCCATTTAAAGAACCAAAGACAAAGGGGTTCACAACAGGAGATGCGGTTGGCCTTAGAGAACCCGTCTCATCATCATAAGTTGCGCCCAAATCCTTTGGGGAGGAGAGAGTAGAATTTAAGGGAATCGAATTGGGGGAAACCTCCCGCACTGTGTCCTTAGGGGACGGTCCTGTTTGTGGTTCCGTGCTCTGACCCATATCGTCAGTAGCCACCGTGCTAATAAAAAGTCCACGATTTTCAATTTCTATGGGTGGCACTGATATATCCGAGATCTTGAAAGACTTTTGGGGCTGTAAGTGAAGCTGTGTGTGGGAGCCTTCCCCTTCTCCTGAACTTGATCCTTTCACCACTTCCTCAGCCGTTTCCACATTTATTTGTAAAATATTTTCAAATGAGGCAGTACTGCATGTAATGGCTACCTCGGGGTAGCAACCCGCCCCTGTCCTGTGTGGCGAGGGCTTTGTGACCAGGGAGCCAACCATTGTAAGCAGTTAGTCAGTAAGACCTGGCCAAATTTACTAGGATTTCGGAGGTACCAGGTTGCTATACAAGTCTTTCAGAATGAAAAATCTCGAAATTACTTGCTGCCTTCGTGCCTCCCTGCCGCAGACTGCCCTTAGCCGCACTTCCCGACTGAATGTAGCACCACCAGCGCCTAACAGCCGCACAACAGCCTCCGCCCTCTACACCTTCCGGGCTCAACGCCGCGAATGTGAAAGCGGGTGTGTTTTGGTTCCACTTCTTGTCACGTGACTCCTCACATGACCACCAAGAGAGCTCCGCCCCTCCTGGGACCGGAGCTACGAGCTGCGAGCGGTGAGTACAGCTGATGATGAGTTTCTGTAAGCAAAAGTCCTCTCCGCTGGCAATACAGAGCTCGCCTTCAGTCTGCTCGCCCACTTCCTGGTACTGGCAACTTTATATGTTCTGGGAGACAGTAGTCAGTTCCAGAAAATGCAGTTTAAAAGTGGGAAGTCTGAAAAAGACAACCCTGTGTCACTGCACTAAAGGTGCTCTGTAACACACATTAAAACGATGATGCCTATGGAGTAGGTGAGGCTCCACAGTCTATGAACACAAAAAATGTTAAAAACACACAGCAAAACACACGTAAAAGTGGGAAAAAAGGCTCACACTCTTACCAGGTGAAAGAAAAAATCCTAGAAATCTAGCAAAGCTGCTGAGGGACTCAGTAGGTAAGGGAAATTAGCCATTCTGGAGAATTCTCCCTAGCACTTTTGCACACAGTATCTGCCAGTGAGCTTCCATTACGTTCTTAAAAGGTTTACAGTTTTTTTCTCCCATCCACTATCGTCAAGTGGCAATTCAACTGTATATGCTTGCAGCGTTTCCATTTACCCGTATCACCCATTATAATATCGAAACAGGAACTCTCTTCTTCCTTTCTGACAATACTACAAATTTATTTCCCCACTAATGCATCTCCTACATAAATCATAGAAATATGGCACCAACACCAGCACTGAATGTATTTCACCACCCTAAAGCAGTGTTCGAAAAGCTCACTGTCTCCACAGCTGTGGATCGCTCTAGGCTAGACTATTGCAACAACGTTGTTCTAAATGTGCCTGCTCGTACTATCTGCCCTCTGCAACTCATCCAGAAGAAGACTGCACACCTTGTGCCTGGCCTCAAGCCCAGGGATCGTATCTCCCTGGAACTGAAATGTCTGCATTGGCTTCCAGTAGCTACAAAGAATAAGGTCAAAACCCTCTGCAGTATGCAAAAGGGCTTCTGGGCCCTGGGGCCTCAATGCCTGCAACTCTCACTTCCTAAATATCTCTGTGCTCGAGTTTTTCCCTCATCCGCCTCCAACTTCCTCAGGGTCAATCGCTTCGGCAAGCAACCAGTTGGTTGTAGATCTCTTTCTTCGGCTGGGGCCTCCCTCTCCAACAGCTTCCCTGCCTCCCTGAAACATGAGGCGAACCATCACTGGTTCTGGAAGCACCTCAAAATATTTCTCTTTGCCTCTGCTTTTTCTCATCCTATCCCCTGCTGACGTCCTGGCTAGAACTGATTCTTTACTGGCTACCTGACCACCCTCTGATCTCAGGGTCAGAAAACCTCCCTCCAACAGATGCACCCCTGTACTGCCTTTCTTTCAAACCCTGCACTTGGGGACTGTTTTCTGTATCCCTAACAGTTCCACCACCACCTTATGTCTGCACATATCCTTGCACTTGCCACGATCGGATCATATTTGTTCCCCATCCCTTGTCTCGGAGCACCTTCAAAAACTTGTGTATATGCACAGTATAAATGGAATATCATACACTATCACATCATATGATATTATAAACACATTGCTTGCATTACAACAGGATGCCTGCCACTTACCTTGTACACTTCACAAAATTTGTTTCAGCAGCACCCCACTTACTGCAAACGTATGAAACATTATCTTTTTTTGTGTTGTTTTACATGCTACAAGAACTTTTTTTTGTTTTTGGTCTTTATGTGAGTTTCTCTTTGGTTTGCCTCCTTACATTGTTACAGGATTGTCTTCAACACTTTTTGCACAGTGTAAAACGAAACAGCATTGCCAATGTTGGTTAAAAAATGCCATTTGCATGGAACCAGTGCAAATTTCACTCATTAATGATGTCATAGTCGGTGGAGGACATCCCAGCAGTGGACATAATTTGACACATGCTTCTGTTAATGAAACACCTTCCAACCTCTAACTGAGGACAAATTACACAGGCATGGTCCCATGCTCCTCTTGTTGTCATGCTTGAGAAAACCACCTTGGCAGTGGGGAAAAACCTGCATCACTTCTTCCATAAACTTCTTTGGGTGACAGAGAAAACGTCCACACGACATGTACCCCAAATGAAGAGCTCCATAATGCAGTACAACAACATCAACAGTACCGACAAAGTCCACACATCTGCAATGGTGAACAATACTCATAGACAGTGCCCCATAAAGCCTCCACTTCTTCCAATGCAAAATTAGCAGCCATGCCTCTGTGGGCAGCATACCTGTACAGATCTTTCTCAAAGGTATCACCCCCTATTAGAACTCTGCATCTCTCCATCGCTGCCTGCTACCCTGACTACACAGACTGATGCGGAAAAAAAGTACCGGTCCTTCCTGTGAGCCACACCCTCAACACCTGATTGGCTAATTCCCACAGTTCAATTTCCATGCCGACCATGCTTAAAAGGACAGGATGTGGCACATGCCCTATCCCAGCTACAGTGAGGGTCGCACCCCAGTAAAGCAGGGACAGTCCTTATTCCCTTTCCACTGCAGCCATGCATCCAAGGCGCTAGGCCCTCACCACAGAGAAGACACCATAGTACACCCTATGTTTAAATGCTCATGTCATGTGCAATGCACTCCCCATCTGAAAATAAGCCTTCCAGCTTTCACCCTGGCCACACATGTCCATGCATGGCTATATAACATTGTGTTGGGTTTGCTGAACGGTATGTTGGTGCCTATGTACATTGGCCATATTTTACATATGTACTGTTGAGCACTTCCTTTCATGCTGAAATATTTTAAAGACCTTTCTAAAGCAAGGGTCTTATAAGGGCCTAACCACAGCAAATGCAAATGGTCACATGTGGCTCCATATTGCGCAACAGGTGCAATGATCTACACCATATGCTAATCTACGCATTGCAGCTCACTTCTGCTGTTCTGCCAAGTCTACAATGTCCTCCTCAACCATTGTGTAAAAGTCACCATCGTCAAATACATGCAGAGTTACAACTGCATGCCTGCATTATGTTGTGTTGGCTGTGATGAAGGCCTAGGCTGTTGGGTGCATGGCCTATGTCCTACGGTCTTTGGCCGTGCACCCACCAGTCTAGGCCTTTCCCACACCCACCACAACATAACAGAGACATGCAGGCGAACATGTAGCCAGGTTCCAGAATTCACAAAGGCAAAATAGGCACTGGCACTTCTACCCAACCTCCACCTCATAATACAGTGATACATGCAAACATGTTCCAGTTACCATAATCTACAAAGATACCACACTGGTTGGCACCCTTACCCATTTCCCTCACAAAGCTTTATATTACTGCCAACCAATCAACAAAATCTTGACAACATTGGTCCTGCTCCCAACACTCTGCAGCACTGCTCACTGCAGCATCTCCACCCATGCAGCAACACATGTAAGAAGTAACTGCATACAAGCAATAGTGCAGAGTGCAGTACAACACTTACTAATCTGCTCAATGCAAACTACCCAAACACATATTGCATCCAATTCAACCTTACCCTCTTCTCTATGGACAGTAATCCAACACTGCACCCACTGAACACACTGCAGCACTGCTCACTGCAGCATCTCCAGCCATGCACCGAAAACTGTAAGATGTACTAACAATCCCCACACCCATGGAACCAACAATGTATGCAATGCAGCCCAACCATTGGCCTAGGGCCTTCGGTCATGCACCCAACAGTCTCGACCTTTCCCATACCCACCACAACACAATAGTGCCATGCAGGCGAACACGTAGCCATGTGCCAGATATCAAAAAGGTAACATAGGGACCAACACTTCTGCCCAACCGCCGCACCATAAACCAGGGATGCAAGCACACATGTTCCACTTAACATAATGCACAAACATACCACAGTGTTTGGCACCGCTACCCGCTTCCATTCACAAAGAATTGTATTAATGCCAGCCAAACAACAAAATGTTCACAACATTGGTCCTGCTCCCAAAACTGTAGTACGTGCATAGAACCAATACTGCATAGAGCACTACAACACTTACTAATGTGCACAAAGCAGACTACCCGAGCACATATAATAACCAGTTTAACCATAACCTCTTCTATATGGACACTATTCCAACACTGCACCCAGTAGACACACTGCAGGACTGCTCAATGCAGCATCTCCACCCATACACCAACAACTGTAGGATGTTCTATCAATCACCATACCCATGCAACCAACAATGTGTGCAATGCAGCCAAACCACACACACAAAGCAACAATGTGACACCTACTTGCAACCAGTGGACATACCTATTCAACCAGTGGACATACTTTTCCATGCAAGGGCTCCAGCCAGGCATCGAAGTAGCTACAGACTTACCACACACAACACACCATAGTACATGCTATGTTTAAATGTTCATGTCATTTGCAATGCACTCCCCTTCTGCAATTCAGCCTGCCACCACTCATCAAAGAAAGAGTGTGCTACCATTACAAAGGCTGCCTGCAATCAGCACACAAGATTGTTGGCTGTTGAGGTAACTGCAAATTTACGTAGTATGCACGGATATCGCGGACACACCACTGTCTTCTTCTAATGAGATTTATCAGATGAAACACTTCTCACTCCCCCGCTCTTTCCATCCCTTCTGCCCACCACCAGATGCCGTAAAGTATGTTTTACAGGCAATTTCGCAGCCGTATTGTCCTCGGATACAACATGCCGATGTTATCGAAAACCTATGATGCACATCACTTCACTGCACACTGCCGTGCAATCAAAATGTTGACCATGCAGCGAACAGGAAAATGGGACGCTGGAGCAGAGCCAGATATGACAAATTTTAGTGGCCACACTGTTACGTACAAGAGCCCCAGCCATGCACAAAATACCATAAGGGCTTGGCACACACACCACAACACTATCCTCCAATTCACCCTGGCAGCGTTTCCCAAAAACTATGACGCACAGCACGCTTCTCTCCAGCCAACCACACACGGGTCCAATGTTTGCCGACAGCACGGCGTACTGCAAGCCAATAAGACTTCTGTTCGCAGAGCGAACAGGGAAATGGGTCCGCAGAGCGGAGCCAGATATCACAAATTTTTGAGAAGTATATTTCAGTTCTTTGCAACAAAAGTACTGGTTGGATTTCCACCAAAAACACAAAAGTGCGCTTTCTGCCCCAAGCCCCTGCTCCTGCCACAAATCGGATGCAAATCCATCCAGACATTCGAGCTCTAGCCGTGCGCAAAGTTTTCGCCCATTCAGTCTAAGAAAAAAAAAATGTTGGGGCCCGCCCTGTAACTTTGCCCCCCTGCACGAAACCTCACCAAAGTTGCTGAAAAAATTCAGAGCGGGCCATATACTTTCTTTTGCAAAGATTGGTGAGGATTCCTCCAGGGGGAGTGAAGTTATAAGCCAAATGATCTCACTTCATACATGAAAATTTAAAAGAATAACACTTTCAAAGAGAAGCAGGGTCTAGTGTTTACTATAGATAATATAAATGCTGTATGATTATCTCAACTACACTAACCATTTAGGTATCTACGAGCTTGGTTTTCCATCAGCAATTCTAAATAGTATTACCCACAATGTCAATAGTTTATTCACCTATGAAGTAATTTTACTACAATGAAGCTGTGTTTAAAATCTGTTCACGAATTAGTAAATATGAAATGATGAACAATTTGCAGATTAATGTATGCAACCTTAACCAGGAAACCAAGACGTATAACCTAAGTATGTGTTCAGTTTTACAAATAATTGTATGAAGATATGCCAACATTGTAACATTATTTTGAGTATACATCTTTTTAAAGTCTAGTCACCTAGACCTCTAACCCGTCTCCTTATTTTCTGGTACCTTTTCCTCTTCTGTGCCACTTTCACTCTGTGCTTTTTCCACTTTGCTATGCTTCCTGTGCAACTTCTTTTTCTCTCATGCACACTTGCACCTTCTTCCCACCATGCTGCGCCCATTGCACACTTCTCCTTACTTTACTCTGTGCTCTCTTGCACATTCAGTTTTCACAATGTTCCCTTGGACCCTCCTTTGCCCTATTACGTGCCTCTTGCTGTATCTTTCTTGTCTTTCTTGGTTTCGGGTCGATTGTACCTCTCTCCTTTAATTCGGGTCTCTCTTGCACCCACTGTTGGCTGTTTTTGTGCTGCCAGCACACTTTATGTCTTTCATTACTTCTGCACCTCTAGTACTCCTTTCTTTGTCATGTCGCTTTGCTTTCTTTCAACTCTTTGCAACTTTTGCTTGCCTCACTTTTCTTTTACCTTTCTCTTGCTTTGCTTTCTTGTACCGCTTTCCAGCTCCCACTTGCTTTTGTCCCGCTTTCACTCACTGGGCTGTTCTCTCAACAATGCTCCTGCTCCCGCTCCATCCACCCGCGTGCTATTGAGTTTCTCTCTGTCTTATGAAACTCACTAACAGTGGCACAGTGCCGGCGGGCAGGTCAAATGGGTTTGGATCGAGGTCAGAGTCTCAGCACCTGCCCCTCAGAGGTCCTTTGGACTGGCACACATTCCAATGGGAATGGGAATTTCACAGAACACTGCCAGCAGCATACAGGTTGCCTTGCTGCCGCTCCCTGAAAACACGTCTCCCAAGCCACGCTGCAGCACTCATGAACACCGGGCCAGCGTCTTTCCATGCCATTCCCCTCTGGATCCTCAAGGCATCTCTTCCTGCAGTTCCCTGCACATTGGATCCTCTGGTACATTCAACATCTCCAACTCTTTCTCTGATTCTGTCAGAACCACCCTTTTTATACTGCAGGTGAGAGTCAATTAGAGTCAGGTGTGCACAGTTGGGGAAAAGTGCCTGACCATGCCTGACTCCATTAGTGGGACAATTCAAAGGTGTTTGATAGTAAGCCTCACTTTGTATCCCTATGTTGTTCCTGTGGGTACTCCTCATTGATCCCGATTGCCTCTTCCTTGTCCCAGTACCTATTGGAAATGTGGAGGGGGATACAAGACCAGATGGCGATTTTTGGTTATAGCTGACATTTTATAAGGCGATTGGCAAACGAGAGAGGGGAATTCACTAGTCCTGTTTTTATATCATACATGTGATTCCCTTTGTCTTATCTTGTCCTTCCCTTTTACGGGTTTTGTTCCGGGGTGACAGACTTGCCACTCTTTTGGCTTATGGAGTATAGGACCTGTATATCCCAGAAAGGCCTCTCTTCCTGCAGTTCCCTGCTCATTGGCTCCTCTGGTCCATTCAACATCCCCAACTCTTTCTCTGATTCTGGCAGAACCACCTTTTTTATACTGCAGGTGAGAGTCAATTGGAGTCATGTGTGCACAGTTGGGGAAAAGTGCCCGACCTTGCCTGTCTCCATTAGTGGGACAATTCAAAGGTGTTTGATAGTAAGCCTCACTTTGTATTCCTATGTTGTTTATGTGGGTACTCCTCATTGCTCCCAATCACCTCTTTATTGTCCAAGTACCTATTGGAAATGGGGAGGGCGATACAAACCCAAATGGGGATTTTTGGTTATAGCTGACATTGTATAAGGTGATTGGCAAAAGAGAAATGGGAATTTACTATTTCTGTTTTTATATGATACATGTAATTTCCTTTGTCTTATCTTGTCCTTATCATTTACAGGTTTTGTTCTGTAGTGACAGATTTGCCGCTCTCTTGGCTTAGGGACCATAGGACCTGTATATCCCAGGAATGCTTCTGGCACTTCTTCTCCTTTCCCTAGCATCTTGTGGGGATGCCGTGTGTCACCTGGTGTGTTAAGGTTTTTAATCTCCCTCCTCCATTAATTTGATTGTTCCCCGAGGTAATTCATCCCAACATCACCACTCCCAGTGACTGAGTCAGGAGGCATCTGTTGTTTCCTGGCCAAAGGAGAGGGGTCTTTGACCTGGGATTTGGGAAGATTCAGGGCTGATTCTTTCACAGGACGTATATACATCTTTCAGAACTATCCTGAGTACTGTAATATTTCACTACATTGTGGACACATGTGATTCCACACAGAACGAATTCCTACATATCTATCTACACTAACAGTTTCCTGCTGTAATAAATCGAAGACAGTCATTAAACATTCTTGACTATCTTCCTGAGTATTTTGAGAAAATTGTTGATTTCCACTTGCTACAGCTACTACATTTCAGATTGACACTGCTGAATGTGTACTATGTGGTTTTTCATCTACAGATATCGAAAGAAATGAAAGTTCCACACATAGATACTTGTCTGCTGTGAAAGCTATGTCTTGCGTCAATGGTCTCATTTGAAACAACATGCGAAAAGTTGAATTAGAATAGCATTCAACTCCTGTTTCATTGCTAAATCTACAATTCTTTTTAACATTTTTTTATTTATAAGCATTTGCTGCAAATGAATACAAACTTTTGTTTTAAGATTTCCCACCCTAAAAAAACACAGCCAAACCCTGCACTTGATATTGCAACTCATGTTCTCAGTTGAGACCATCAGTCTTCGCAATGAGTACTTTTCTCCATGGCCTTCACATCGAAGTGCTTGATCCAGTTTACTATAGGTTTTGAAATATGTGGTAGAAAGGACAGATTCCACATTTGTTTTATCAATGTTCATTATTGCGAGGGCTTGTCTCCATTTGAAAGTCTCTTTAGCAATATTTCCAGAAATATGCCCAGTGCTCTGGTTGTCTTCTGATTTGGATCGTCGTACACAGCTGCCCACCTTAAATCTGAGTCTAAGTCACATAATGGCGTTAGCACCGTATGTAGTATTTTTATTCTTTCCATTTTTAGTTCTTTGCAGAACAAGGTTAGGTGCTGTAATGATTCTTCATCCTGGTTGCACAGACGGCATGTGTTATCACTTGCTACACCGCATTTCATTAGGTTTTGCTTTGTTCTGAGAATATTGAGTCTGAATCATAATATCAAGTCCCTGTGTTTCCGGTTCACACTCTTTCTCAAATATCTTGGCATGATTTTTGCCAGAATAGATATTTTTGTGGGATCTAGCAGAGGAGCGAGCAACTTCTGTTTGGGCTCAGTCAACAGACAGGAGTAATCTTTTTTTACCCACGTTGGGTTGTTATACAGAGTATCTGCGGTCACACTTAAGTTTTGTAAAATTGTAATGCACCTCTTTCTCCATGCAGTTAGTCGCCAGACAGGAGATTGCTCATTTTCAGTTTTAATGATTTATTATTGCTGTGGACAATCTGTTGACTCTACCTTCCTGTATGTAAAGATGGCTTTCCAGACTATATTTACATGCATTGAGCTTAAGCCCAGTTCAAAGCGAATCACGCTTATTGGGACTGAGTTTGGTATTCTGAGGACTCTCCTCCAAAACCTGGCATCGAGTTTGTTCCAGGTTTCCTAGGGAATTCTCAAGCCTGTATCTCCTGAATAGGTTATCGCTGGGGTTACCTTTAAGTTATAAAAGTCCCCTAAGGTTGCATCGAGAATTTACAGAATATCTTGCTAAGTATTAGTGCCTGCGCTGTTAATTGGTCCATTTTAAGTTGCAGGTGTTCTATCCATGGATTGTCTCCCCAATCTGCACTAATTATGGTCCACAAATATTTTGTGCGTTTAGTTATTGGAATAGGATTATTGCCAAGGCACAATTTGAATGTTTTTTTTTACTTTTGCATGTTTTTTTAATATTAAAATTTCCGATTTCCCAGTATTTATTTTTTTGTTTATTTTCTTCGACATATTTCTCAAGGGCGTCAAGCTTTCATTGCAATCCCAGTGCAGTCATGTCCAGAAGGATGAGGTCATCCACGTATAGCAGATGACCTATGGCGGACCCACCTATTCGCGGTGAGCATGCTCTTGGTTGCTCCAACCTGTCTTTTGTGTCCTGGATATAAAAATTGTACAGGACTGACACCAGAGGGCACCCTTGATTTAGGCCTGTGGTTGTCATTATGTCCTAGCCTAAATTACCCTTCTGGTCTAGCCACACTCGAATGGAGGTATATGTGTGTAATGCTTTGATCACCTCCAAAAGATCTTGTGGGCATCCTTTTTGCCTAATTTTTCCCCACAAAATCTGTCAGTCCACTCTGTCAAAGGCGGCACTCTACAATGGGAGTATGTCATACGGGAACGACTTTCCAACTCTGGTAGATTGTCTTGTTTTTTTTAGTCTTAAGATGAAGAATTTTATTTGAATGTAGATTCACTGATTACTTATGTTTCCTGGCTAGGCGTTTAGCAGGAACAGGTATACGTTTTAGGTGAGTAGCATACAGTACATGTAACCTATTATATTCTTCAGTGCAAGAAATATCAGCTGTCACTTTTCTTTCATCAACGTTTATTAAACATAAATCTTCAATATTTTTCACAGGTGACAGAGCTACATATGACATTCTGTCTTGGAACACTGTATGACCAATGTCAATGAGTACTGCATCTAAGTAAAGGGTTGTGATTATTGAAGAGTAATTGCATTTGCAGAGTTAAGTGGAAATTGTGCTCTTTTCACAAAGGCATCCTTAAAAAGCATGAAACGTTCAGTGGTCCGAGAAAACAAATGAGTTTCTTCTACACAAACAAACTTAACTTTGACATGTTCAATATATGTACTGTGAGGAAAAGTGTGAAATGCAATCACTCTTTGTCTCGGGAAGATAGCTCAGGGGCAAAACGCTCACCTTGGAAGCAAGATGACGTGGAGCAGCACAGGTTCAATCCCTGGGTCTGTGCTTCGACACCTCTGGGTATGAGGCACGTTATAAATAACCGATCATATCATTCTCATTGCTCCATCGACTACACCAATATCTACGTTCAAATTCCTCTTTAACATTACCTGTGTATTGTAGCACCGTTTTAAAATTGCTTCTAGGCCTGCTGTTTTAGAAATGGAATTCTCTAAATGAACTGATCAAGCTGTTGATGTTCTTTTATCCAACTCTAATGGCATAACATGACCATCTAAAACATCACACAAATGTATGTCCACAATATTTTGCTTCTCTGATAGCGGCATTGTAGTGTTGAACGTGTTACACTCTGCAAATGTACGTATCAATGCAAAACAAAAATGTTTTCTTACCTGAAGGGTCAACGTGACATCAGACATAGTCCAATCTGCATGAAACATGTTATAAATCAGTCTTCCCTTTAAAACTGCTTTCACATTCTCCTCAAGAATACCTATATGAATTTTATTAATCATTTCTGCATACTACTTTAAGTCAGCAGATTGCCTCATATTAATGGTAAGTTCCTGGAATTCAAAACAATTCCAAAACTTAAAATTACCAAAACTCCCTATACTTTTTTGACTATCCTTAGATTGCAGCATCTTGAAAACTTGTTACCCTTTCACAGGAGTTAATTGTAACAAGTCTCCAAAAACAAGTACATGTTTACCTCCAAACAAACAACAAAACCTCATATTCAGTCTTCAAAACCTTGTGTATGAAAGCTAGCATTCAGTTAGGCACCATGCTTACTTCATCTGCAATCAAGGTATTCAATTGTTATAGAACCTTTCCTACTTCTTGTGCTGCACTTGATACACGTTTTCTATACTCTAGTTTGTTGTCATGCTCCACTGGCAGAATCAACAGTCGATGTAAAGTAACACCTCCTACAGTAAATGCTGCTCAACCTGTTAGAGCAGTTACAATACACGATGAAGAACAATCAATAACATTTCGGATCACAACTCTTATTGCATGAAATAAAAAAGATTTACCTGTTCCCGCTTGTAGACTACCATACATCAATAGAGATTTGGGTTGGACACAAGAACAGTCATACTATAAACCATGTAAGAACCTATATTTGATTGTATAATAAACTTCTATTTGCTCTATATTAAGTTTACTAACAATTTCATCATAATTTGCATCGGCCACTTTAGTTTGTTGAATTGCACTTTTTTACTGCTTCCATAGCAAGCTCAACATCATTTTGAATAATTGGCTCACCAAGGACATTTTGACTTCCTATAGCAGTACCTTGATTGCCCTTGGCAGTCTCTTTTGACAATTCAGCTGTCAAAAGTTCTTCTTGACGTAGTTCTTTCTCCAGTAACTCCAAGTACTGCTCACATTTTGGATATTTAATTAGGCTTTTTTTTTAGCAAAACAAAGGATTCGTCAAACGTTTAAAAACATCCAAGCAAATTACTCTCTGCATGCCATGGGAAGAACAACTGCAATAATGATTTTTTCTCTGCAGTTTGGCAAGACAGCTTCATGTCGTTGATGAGACTTGCCTTATCATGTCTCAGTAGACAACGAGTGCATCCATGTACTTTAAACCATCCACTGTCACTGTCACTGATTGCTTCAATATTTTGATATGAGTAGTGTTGTGCTACTTCACACAAACAAAGATCCTCTACAGATTGATTTGGAAAATATGTATCATCCAACTTGGTTTAAAAAAAACTCTGAACTGGCAGGTACTGTCTCAGCTAACTGCTGAATTTCACTCATAGACTTCAGTACCCAATGTCTAATACTAGCTCGGCCAAGACTAAGCCAAATCACATTAATGTTATTTCCATACAGAGGCAAACTAGTTAGCTGATCTGCAGCTTTGTAGCAACCACACTCTCTATGTAAGAGCATCTTCAGACCATCACTTAGAATCTTCTGACTAAGACTTGTATCTGGCGATAAGCCTGCCCATACTTCAGCTGCATTGCTCTTTTCAGATTTTGCCATGTATGTAACATATTGAGCAACAGCTGTAGTATCATAAGCAATTTACTGTGCATCAGTATATGCATTCCAAAGGTGAGCCATGACAAGATTGTAATCATTAATTCATTGGCATTCCTTATTTCTTTTTAAATGATAGGTATTTCTCTGTGGCTTACCAGTAACATGGTATCGAACAGATGCCATCAAACCTTTCACTCGACCAACTGGTGTCACAGGCGTTGGAAAGCCAAATATGTACTGAGTTTAGTAATTGTCTTGACTTTTGTATTTTCTCTGACAGTACTTACCACATAAGTGCCTTTGAAATCTTTCCACCTGAACAGCAATGGGACAAGTAACATATTTTTCTACAAACTCCATCAAAAAGCCATCACTTTCTTTACCAAACTGAGGAACATCTTTAATCCAAAACAGCATATCTATATCTGTAGCCCCACGTGCCTGGTACTCTTTCCTCCAATATAAATGCTCAACAGTTCCTAGTGGACCATTTCCTTTATTATATATACATGGCTAAAAATCTGTGATTGAAGAACTGTGATACACTTAGTTTCCATAGAGCACAAGTCTCACAGTGTCATATCTTTTTCATGTGGATTACTTTCACGAATGAACCATGCAAGATCATCCCACCACACTCAGCACAACTTAAAGTCACAAACTAAGTTGGAGGGCCCAAGTTTCAGTTTCTGAAGATGCATCTAGCCTCTGAATGTCTATTATACCAATACTTCTTGGTTCCTCTCAAAGTGGCAAGAAAATGAGTAAGTTTACCTTCTTAAACTTATTTTTTTCTTTCACCTCTTGCAACATCTCACATGCAGTAATATAAATGTAGTTCCAGTCTCAAGTGTATGAGCAATCATATAATAAGTGAACAATATATTCAACATCGGTGTGAAATCAGGAATCTTTAGAATACATTCTTGTACAATATTCTGTAGAAGAAATTGGAATATTCCGATCATCCAATCTGACCCCTGTTCAAGTAGGGAAAAGCATAGGGAAACAACAAGCTTTGAATTCACTTATTTTCCCAGACCCTGGTTGGATCAATTTTCGTTGCATTCATTTGATACATTTCTAAACTATCGCTCATGACTTCACATGAGTGCAGAGAATGAAAAGTGCAATGTCTATACAAACTATTTCCTTCTGCAACAGATAGATGTTGTGATTTACCTTCACTGCTTTTGTTTGTTACTCAACATCAAGCATAGACAAATCTGCTACAGTCACACTTCCTTTGTATAAATCATCGTGCTCCAATAGAAATGCCAATGTGTTTTTCACCTTTCCAATATCTATAAGCTGTTGCCAAATGTTCTTATCTTTTGTGGCAACACCATTTACTAAAACAAACAAAGAATCTGCAATGGCACGCTTCACTCCTAGAGTGTTGACATTTTCTTGCAAATTGAGTGATAAAAACATACCTTTGCCTATATCACCTTGCACTAATGATTTTTTTGGCAGGTTTGACAACTTTGTTTGTAATCTAACAATAACTTAGAAATAATGAACAGTTTGCAAGGCAATCACTTCAAACATGATCCATGTTTTAAGCACAACAGGGAAATCACGCACTACGATGTCATTCAAGATACTTCTTCACCATCCCAATTTCTTTTGTTTATAGCTTTTTCTTGGAGGATTAGTTGTTTAATTATAAAAGCCAACACGGTATCTACAAACATAGAGTGACTCATTGTGTCAAATTGTTCTTCTACAAACAAATACAGATAGCGTTGTTTCCAAACATCTTCTTCACTGTGTTTCATTTTCTCCTCAATGTACACTACTTGCACATGAGACTTATAAAACGTGCATCGACAAGATATGCAAACAATGCCAGGTCTTTTAGTAGAAGACAGTTCAAACACTGAAATATTTTTTATACTGTTGAACAATCAGATCCTTTGAAAGCATAAATCATCAATTTTACTTTCTATAAGTGTTTCCTCTTCATACAAATAATCTTTTAATTGCATTATATTTATCATTTGCAGAGTAGAAAATAAACTTCCTACAGTTCCAGTTAGAAGTGTTTGATTTATAAATGCAAGAAACATACATGGTGTTTTGCACTCATATAGTTGAACAAGAAAAAATCTAATTTTAATATTATGTTCAGCCGCATCCAAATATGATGAAACTGGCTTGTGCATCTTCTTATATCAAGACAAGCTATAGAGTGGACCAGTAGTCTTGTTTTTCCACAGTCATCTATTCTCTGTAGCATCTTGATCTGTTTTTCAACAGTGTTGTTTTTGAGCAAAACTTGTAAAAATCCCTGTAAGACTTTACAAGAAAATGTATCAATATTGCACAAAACAATTGCACATCCATACCTCACTTGGTTTTAGGTTGTATTCTAGACTGACGTAAACTTTCAATTTCTTTAATATCAGACCGTAAGATTTGTTATTTTTTTTAGAAACCACACCATTTTGGACATCATAGCTATGCCCACTCATATCAATAACAAGGAGTAAATGTTTTCCTTGTCGCTCTCTTCATAACAATCTTTCTCTATGAGAAGTTTGTTTCCACTCTCCTAAAAATACCTCACAAAATTAGTCCAGTGTACACTGTTTCTATATTTTTTTTAAAATGTTGTTGTCACCTTAAGTAATGTTTTAAGTTTATTCAATACAAAAGTAAACAATGTTCTTTTCATACATATGAACATCTTTTTTAATTGTTATTTCTACTTATATCTGGGATGGTGAAGTGCAATGATTGTGTTTTTTATATTTTCAATATATAATATGAATTGTTGTTTATATAACATATATTAAGTATGTTTAGGTTTGTAATTTAGTACAGTTTATAGGTATTACTTGGAAAGTAGGGTTTTCCATATTTTAATTCAATATTTTCTGAAGAAGGTTTAAGCACTGGTACTTGTTATGCTATGGTTATGTGTGAGAAAAATATATTTCCCATATCAAATGTCCCTGCTTCTTTTTCTATAGGTATGACCTGGCAAATCCCATACTTGGTGCATATCTTTCACTTCATATGTGCATGCCTTACCATGAATTCTTAGGCTGTGAAACAAATGGTCACTATGATTTAAAAAAATTAGCCCAGGTTTCATTCAGGCTTAGCATCTTAAAAATGTACTGTGCCAACCACAAATGCATCACAAACTTAGGAACTCAATTACCACACATTGAAACTCTACTTTGCTCATCTTATGTATGCTAAATGAGCTGCAAAATATCATACCAGGTTACTTCAGCACTCAAAGTACAGTTTCACATGGGTCATTATTTAATAGTGCAGCACTTACTCTCTAATCATATTGTATTTTGTACCTCAGCTATGCACAATTGTCTGACCAACAATACACATGCAATTGAGTCTAGCATTTCTGCCACAGATTTTAAAGTATATTCCATTAATGTATTGCATCCAGAGCACTATTGGTAGTATAATTGTCAGCACCATTGCATTCACATGAGACCAACCTGCATGCTAGACACAACAACATATTCATACTAATTCATAAAGAATTAGCAGCAACCATATCTGCTACTTTCAAAATCTGCTTGGAGATAGTGAGCTTTGAAAGTGCAGGTACCCACTTCAGTACCATATTATGTGATCTCACATGTTGTTACCGTATGCACATACATAGGAAGAAGTCAAATGATTGCGGGTACAAAGCAACTCCTACCATTACACAAGCATCAAACAAGCAGCATCCCCTTACCTTTGAAAAATATTGTACCTGTATATGTGCTTCATAGGTCGATATCAAACTCTTCCCTCAGACCCTATATCACTGACTGCCAAATATACCAGAGTTGTGGAAGTGCTTGAATGTGGCCTTAAATATGACAAGCCCCCTAAAGGAGTACACCTGTCAGTTTACAATGAACATTTCTTCTCTTGAAAAGTGGTTTTGCAATTATACATTTAGATTATGGCTACAGTATGCTAGGTATGACAAACATCTTTTGGGGTTTCAGGCCAAATGCACCAGGTAATTGGCATCTAAGAAACTATGAGCAAAATAAAGGATGTGGAAGTACAGTGGCTAATGCATCAGAGATAGCATTTGGGCTTTTCACCAGTAATAGATCAAATGTCCTTACCTGCTTTTGTATAGGTATGGCATTGAAAATCCTACCATGTGTACATATATTTGACTTTATATGTGCATGCTTTGAAATGTATTCTTAAGTTGTGAAAGAAATGTCTACCTTGGTCCATATGATCAGCTCACATTTCATTCAAAATTACTATCCCAAAAATGTACTGTACCAATCACACATATATAACAAACAGACAAACTCAGTGCTCACCCATTGAAAGTATACTTTCCTCATCTTATTTATGGTATATGAGCTGCACACTACCATCCCAGATTATTACAGCACTCAAGACAGAACATTATATGGATGCCTTTTTTAACAATGCATAACGTGCAATGTAATGTCTGTTCCATGCTACAACATTTTGCGGCGGTTATCAATTGGGTTAAACATGAAATGCTTCTTCAAATGAGGATATTAATTTGTTTTAACTGGTGGAGCTGAACTGGAACAATATAGTGAATAACTGTGCCTTAGTAGGTAATGCTGATGCAGCAGAACTGGCAAGGAATCTGTGTACAAACTCTATGGGTAATCTGACTACAAAATAACATTGAATACCTGCTAGCATCCATTTTCGCCCTACATTTCAAAGAATGAAACATCAGTTGTCAACCTTATATCTCAGGGATGGTTGGGCATGTATGCATGCAATGGTGTTTAACATTATACTACCCATAGCGTTCTAGATGCAAAACAGTGATTCAACATACTTTCAAATCTGTCACAGAAATGCTAGACTCAATTTCACATATATTATTGGTGACGAAATTGAACATAGCTGAGATACATAATACAATTAAATTAAAGAGCAAATTCTTCACTTAAAAAAAAAAAATCTAGAACTCTGCTCTGAGTGCTCTAATAATCTGGGATGGTATTGTGCGACACAAATAGCAAAGTAGAGTTTCACTGGATGGGGACTGAGTTTGTCAGGTTGTAACATATCTGTGCTTGGCACAATACATTTTTGGGATGCTAGCCCTGAATGAAAAGTGAGCTAATCGTATACACCATGGTAACCATTTCTTTCACAACCTAACAACTCAAGATAAAGCAATCACATATGAAGTGAGAGATGTGCATAAATCATGGGATTTGCAAGGTCATACCTATATAAAAAGGGGCAAGCACATTTGATGGAATACTGCAGAAAAGCTGAAATGCAAACTATGGGGCCTTAGCCAGTGTGAATTCACCTCCTTCACTTTGTTTCACAATTTCTCAGAAACCATTTACCTAATGCATTTTGCCTGAAACACCAAAAGACGTTAGAAGTACCTGGCATACTGTAGCCATAACTTCAAAGTAAAATTCCCAAGCCACTTCTAAAGAGAAGACATGCTCAGTGGAAATTTTTCAGTTTAAATTAACTTTCCCTGTACAATGACAGAATCCAGTAATTACCACAAATAAGGAACATAACATTTGCCAACATCATAACTAAGTTAGCATTGATCTGCTTCACTCCATCATAAGACTAGTCATATTTAAAGCAACATTGTAAAACTTCCACAAATCTAACGCAAAGGTAGCTACCAATATGGGGTCATAGGGAAGAGCTTGATATCTAACTTTGAAGCACAAACCCAGATGCAATAGTTTTCAAGGGTAGAGCTAGTTTGATAATAGGAGTTGCTATGCACCCCATTCATTATACATCTGCCTATGTCTGTGCATTGTGTAACAAAATATGTGCTCACATAGCATGGAACCGAAGTTCCTGCCCTTCCAAATCACACGATTTTCATGCAAGTGCAAGATATGGCTGCAGTTTATTATTTATGAATTACTACCAACATTTTGTTTTGTCTACCACAAAGGTTGGACTCATGTGAAGGCAATGGTGCTGAACATTATAGTACCCACACTGTTCTACATATAATGCACTGATGCCATAAACTTTCAAATCTGTGACCAAAATGTTAGACTCAGTTTCAAATATATTGTTGGTGAGGAAACTGTAAATAGCTGAGCTACATAATGCAGCAATTAGTTTTGAGAGCAATTGCTGCAGTATAAAATAAATGTTGTATGTGGAGATCTGCTCTTAGTTTGTGAGTAATCTGGGATGTTATTGAGCAGCTCATCTAATATAAATAAGATAAGTAAACTAGAGTCCATTGCATCAATGTTCTCATACAACATGTTATTACCCTTCAATTCCTCATTTTAACTTTCATCCTATAACATAGAGTGAACTAAAAAAAATCATAGAGATAATGAAACCCTCACAGTGTAGAGGAGAGGTCTGCTCTTTCATGATTATAAAAACATTTCCACCGCGTCTTATCGAAGCAGTGTCTACCTTCATAGCCACCTCCTTGAAGGAAGGCAACATACCAGATGAGCTAAAATCTATGATGGTCACTCCCATTCTTAAGAAACCGGGACTAACAAGGGACAACCCACTTAATTTTCTACCTATTTCCAACACACCCTTTCTATTTAAATTTTTGGATAGAGTGGCCTATGATCAGTTAACAGAGCATCTGGATCTTTATACCATTCTCCATCCTAACAAGTCAGGATTCAGAAAAAAATATGGGATGGAAGCCTCTCTTCTGGAGCTGAAAACTAAACTTCTGGGACAAATGGATAGAAGTGGTCTGTCCCTGATTATTTCATCAGATAAATCAGCGGCATTTCATTTAATTGAACACTCCATACTTACACCCAGATTACAGGAGGTTGCAAACCTCTCTGATATGGCAGCACTGTGAGATTACTTCATTTTTGGAGCCTAGAAGAGTCTGCTCAGCTTCCGAAGAAGCTACTCCACTATCTGTTCTGTATGGGTACCACAAAGGCAAGCATGTCGCCTTGTCTTTATGATTTGTTCATGGGCCCTTTCTTGTTCATGTTAGAGGAGGAGGGGGGGTCGTGTTTTCAAATTATGCAGATGACACCCAATGTGTCATCTCATTAACTGATATCATGAGAAAGATGAGTTGGAGGTTAATAGAATCTTCTTACTGATTGAAAGATGGATGTTGGATAACTTTTTAGCTCTGAATCAAAGTAAGACAGAGCTGTTGATTGTAGGTAGCCCAAAGGCACTAATTAACTTAAATTAAGCCTATAACTCCTTTAAACTGGGAGACAACATTATCTCTCCTTTACCCAAAACAAAAATTCTAGGAGTGACTTTGGACCCGACACTGAGTATGAAGGCACATGTTTCAACAGTGGTCACAGGGGTAGTATATTACGTCAAACTGTTAGCTCATTTCAGGCCCATGATTTCCCAAGAAAGTGCGGAGACAATTGCCAGGGCAATAATCAGAGCTAAGCTGGATTATTGCTGCAGCCTATTGCTGGATATCAGTCAGCAAGAAATGCGTAAGCTGCAGGTTGCTCAGAACTGGGCGGTCAGAGTAGTTCTCAGACTTCCTAGGCATAGTCATGTAACAGAGGCCAGGCATTCTCTTCATTGGCTTTTTATTGAATCCCGGATCAATTTTAGAGTGCTAGTCATTGCATTCAAATGCAGGCTACAAATACAAATGCATTGCTCAGAATGAGAGGTGTAGGAGAGGAGAGGTGCCCTTGGATATGAACCAGACACAGAGGTCAAGAAGATTCCCAACCCTAAAATATAGAGAAGCTCAATTGACTTTGTGGTGCTGCCTGCTTATCCAGCCCCAACTTTTGCCATCAACTAGGCCTACCATGTGCATACAAATAGCTCCTGAGATCCTGGAGGAGGTCCCCTCATGAGTCACAGATAAAAAGAATGTTGGGAACACTAATACCCTGATGATTGTGAGTGACATGAGAATAATGAAAAATCCAAGAATGGGCCCCTGGCTCACATTTTTAAAACTCAAAGACTAGTTGTTTAAAACAAATGCAAAGCTATGCTTATTGTTGTTAGGTTATTTGCTCAAGAGCGACCATCAAGTTCAATTTCTTTGCTGGTCTTTTCAGAGAGGTCCGTCAGAGCTCTGGAAAGGTTTATCAGAGATCTTTGTTTTATTTTGGCCCAATGTTGCATATAATCTTTATTTTGTATATTTTCATGTATTTCAGATGTTGATCCATTTTGGCTTCATAACTGTTAATATTGAAGTGCTTTCAACTGGCCAAACCTCTATTACTTGTTTCCCACTGGCTCACTGGGTCAGAAAACCTATATTTCAGTATGTGGAAAAAAGGTCTTCAAAGATAGACAAATCCGAACAGAATAAGCAAAGGTCCTAGCCACACCCAGTTTCTTGGGTTCCATGCGCCAAACGGTCAACCCTGTTATCTCATCTAGTGATGAAGACCAGGGATCTGAAGCAGTAGCACCAGCTAAGAGAGTAACACCACATAACCTTCAGAATTTCTGTGGTGAGAGAAAAGAAAAGCAGCAAACCAGTTCACCACTGTATCACAAAAGAAAGAAGGACACAGCAGTTCCTTTGATCTTTGAATGCACCAGACACCAAAGGCATGCATGCTCGCTCTGAAGAGTTCTATCTGAGGCCTGGCTTAACTTCTGCACAAAAACTAAGCAATTGAAACTGTCATGGCAGGGCTACCAGTGGAGATAATTCTGGGGACGGTCCTCTGACAATTTGACACGTGGTTCTTCCAGATATAAGAGAGGAGCATGGACATTGAATAAGGTGAAACAATCCTGGAGGAGTACTGCTCATAACGGATATGTATGAGATTGTTATGACTCATCAATGAGTTGGAAGAGGATGAGGTGTTGTGGACTAAATCCTTGTATTCAATCTCAGCGCCTATAGAGAATCTCTAGCTACCAGCCTATGGGTGGATGTTCTGGGTCTTTTCCAGCCCCCACTCTTTTCCAGGACCAGATCCTGCCATCACCAATGCCTCACGAAGAAGCACACATACAGACTAGGATCCCAGAAAACACTCTCCCAGGAGTCAAAGATGAGAATCAGAGGACCTAAATCTACAGACAAACCTGGAAGAGACTTAGATTGTACCTGTGCAAGCATGCCCATCCCCTCCCAATTCCCATGCACATGCACCAACCTCTGTACTTTAGAGCATGATAGTATGCTCTCTTCTTGGCAATAATGTATCCTCCCAGAATGCTGGTTCATCGATCTAAAGATCCTCCATGCTAGTGTCTCACAGTTTGGTTGTGTCTGTGGCCACTTACAACCACTGCTCTCCACTGCCACATTAGCGACATCACCTAGTAGATAAACCAGTCCATAGGTAATGGGTATATAAAGGACCCTGCAGCCATGTCCTCTTGAATGCACCTCCCTTTTCTTTTCTAGAGCTTGAGGGTAAGCAGTGATGAAAATCCATAAAACATGCCTGAGTTTGTACTTGGGACCCAAGCCAATCCACCAAGTAAATAAACCAATCTCTCACTGGAATGGAATAGATTTTTGAACACACTTTGCATTCCTTTCCACTATTTATCAGCCCTGGATCTGGAGGAGAAAATGAAACCAACCACATTGTGTTCATCACAATTTCTGGCCAAGCCACATGAATCAATATCTTGTATTTGATTAGCTGGTGCAAATGGAACTAGGTCATGTGATCTAGGCCCCAGCCACCTGTCAATCACTGCTTGACAATCCTTTGATGCCTTCTTGTTTTGCCACTCTTTTTTTCTTATTTGAGTAGCCTCTCAGCCTCTTTTCTTTTGCAGTTGGTGCAAGAGGATCTAGGTTACATGACCTAAGACTCACCCTCCTGTCAACTATGACTAATCTGTTGATGTCATCTTGCTTCTTGTTTTAATACTCTCTTTCCCCACTTAAACAGTCTTCCAACCTCTATTTGTTTTAGGTTGGTGAGCTTGTGTAAGTAAATCTAGGTAACGTGACCTAAGCCCCACACACCCGTCAATATTTGCAAATCTTTGATGCCTTCTTGTATTGTCACAGTTTGTTTTTTACTTCAGTAGCCTTTTAGCCTCTTTTGTTTTACAGAGCTGATGAATGTGGATTTTGGTCATAAGACCTAACTTCGACCCACCTTTCAAACACTACTAATTTGTTGGTGCCTTCTTCTTTTGCTGCTATTGTTTACCCTAATTAAACAGCTTTACAGCCTCTTTTCTTTCCAGTTGGTGGGCTGGTGTAAGTGGATTGAGGTTGCCTGAACTAAGCCCCACCCACCTTCTTATCTCTGCCCCTTCCTGTTTACTATTGGATCACAGGGCATCTGGTTCAACGGCCAAACATAGAAAAATGCAATTCCTGTTTGTAACCTGATCTGACTGGAAGGACCCAAGACCAGAAATCCTGCTCTCAAGCATCAAGTAAGCTTCATCAAATAAGTGTTTCACCACTCTCTCGCAACAGCACATACACATGATCCTCACTCATCATCAACCACGTCACTCACTAAAAACATAATGAATGCCACATTGTAGCAAACTCACCCACATCACCATAGACCCATCAGCAACCCATCAGCCACATCTACACAAAAACTGATGCTGACCAACATCTGCTCAGCAATCAACCATGCAGTAGTCATTGTCAACCTCATCACCACTAAAAACTTGGATGCCATCTTCATTGCCGAGAACTGGATGACATTCATGTCCAACCACATCCTAGATGCCCTCATCCCCAATCGCAAGAGCATTCAACAAAGGGACTGTCCAAAATAATGGGTATAGGCCTCGCCATTATTCACAAGGCACCATGGCCATGGACCCAACTGGGTGCCAGCATCATTGGCTCCTTCAACCCCTCACCATTCACTTCCCACTTTATCCAATGTATACAGTCACCTTCTTTCTCATTTACTTTACACACCGCCCAAGCCCATCACTGTATTCATGAGAGACTTCACAGCTTGGTCACCACTGTGTCTCCCATGCACACCAACAAAATTCTTCTGAGAAAATTCAACATCCCTGGCATCACAGAAACCTAGTCCATGAAGGAGATCTCCACTGCCTTCTGGACACTTTGAACCTCACACAACTCATGAAAGACCAAGAACCCAACATCACCCTCACAGTCAACACCAACTGCCAAGCCCCTGTGAAACAATGAACCCTCTAGCAGAAATATTTTGCACCTTGGTACACACAAGAACTAAACCTCAAGAAATGAACCATCAGAAAAAAAAGAAAAAGCATGCCAACAATCCTTCAGCACATCTGACCTCACCATTCCAAAGGAACTCTGTGCTATAGGCAAACAGATAATCACTACTGCCTAGAACAACTACTACCAGAGCACCGGAGCCAAAGCCATCAATGAAACAGAGTCCTCTTAAAAGCCATCAAACATTGCATCAACCCCCTTCTTGATTCATCCATAATACACACCATTTAAAAATCCACTTCTATAAACTTTTTTTTCATCAAAATATTATGAATGATCCACCAGTACATAGACACCAAGGATATAACTGACAGCATACCACAGAGCTCATCTCATCAAAATCCTCTCTGCATCTGGACTCAAGGCCCTTCAAACTGAATCACTCTGTCATGACCTTGCAATCATCCACATCCCCCTCCCCCAAGGCACCTTACTCTTGCCCCCAGACCCGAAAAATCCTCCCACTTCTCAAGAAATAACACTGAATCCTGATGACCTTAGCACCTATCACTTCATCACCCAATTTTCCTCACCAGGTAAGATTTGTGAAAAAGCAGTAGCAGCACAAGTCATCCAACCCATTGACGCCAATACATTCCTTCAGTCCAACCAATCTGTCTCAAGACTCAGAAATGGCTCTTATTATTTTTTTTATTTTTTTATTTTATTTAAACAGATTGTGTGGTTTCCTTATTTGAAACCTTTAACCTGAGCATGTCCGTTCTTTCATCATGATTCTTCGTTTGGTATACAGTATCTTAGTAGCAGTGCTTGGTAGCACTTATTAGTCCTGGGTTATGTTGTTGATCTCCTCTGGTTTCTTAAGGATTAAAATCACTAATTTTATGAGTGCTAATGTCGTTTTCATTTTTTCTCCTTCTACAAGAGTCCTCCACCACTCATCGACATTCCTTGTCGTGTAGCTTCTAAGGATGTCCCCCAAGCACTGCTCTCGCTCTTTCCTTAAACCGGTACACTGTAGTATGAGGTGTTTCAGAGATTCTATCTCTCCTTTTTTTTGCACATTCTGCAGCTTTCCCTGATGTCCAGCCTTTTTCTTCTTTGTAATATTTCTTCTGTTGGTAAAATGTTCAATCTGAATCTCAGGAAAAGGTCTCGGAAGTACCAATTGGGGAATAAAGTCAGATAGCTCGGAATCTAATTCAGTTTTCGTGGCTGGGCCCAGAAGTCTTCGTAACCTTTATATTTACAGTTGTCTTCTTGGGTTTCGATCCAATCTGCCATGTATAGTTTCTTTTTAGTTTTGTCTGGGTTAATCCATAAGTCATCCTCTGACTCGCTGAGGTTCACTAGGATGCCTCGACATGACTTTTGCCAGTCTGTTAGGATTACATCGGATTGATCTTTTAGGGCTTTTTTCAACACCCCAAATCCACCCGTAGTGTTTTCCTCAAGACATTTCCGATAGAAACTTACTGTTTTCCATACCACTATTGTTTTGAGTGATGTCAGAGCCAGCTCTCTTCTTATCTGCTGTTTTGGGGTTGATTTAGGCAGCTGTAAAGCTTTCCTCCAAAACAGACCCTCCAGGATTGACCATGTTTGAGCTTGTAAGGGGATTGGTGATTCTACCCCATATGTTAGTATTGGCACCACTTTCATCCTATAAAAGGCTATTAGAGGTGATAAGGTAAATCTGCAGTATCTTTTACGCAGAATTCTCCCTTGGGCAGCTAGATTGGTTGTTTTTCTTTTTAGCCCAGCTATTCTTGGTGTATTGTTCTTCGTGTTGTCTATACAGACTCCTAAGTACGTGAATGCTTCGACTTCCAGGATTTTTTGGTTTCTCAGAGACCATCCTAGTTTTTTCCCTCTGGCTTTATTACCTCCTGGGCCTAACTTCAGAATTCTTGATTTTTCTGGGTTTATAACCAGGTCATTTGAGTCCACATATGACTGTAATGATGTAAGCTGTCTTTGCAAGCCGATTTGGGTTTGGTCCATCAGGACGATATCGTCTGCGTAAAGCAGTCTCCCAATCGGCGTTCCTGCAATTTTTGGTGGAAAGCAGCGGGTGGACTCAAATGAATCTTCCAGATCTGACGTGAACAGGTTGTACAGTTCCGGTGCCAGCGGGCATCCTTGCTTTAAGCCCATTTTTATCTGAATTTCGTCTGTTAGTGTACCCGCTGTATCCAGTCTGACTCTGATGCTTGTGTCCATGTACAAGTCCTTGATGTTCTCCACCAGTGACTGAGGACATTCCCAGTTTTCCATTTTCTTCCATAGTTTGGCTCTTTTTATGGTGTCGAAAGCTTTCGACAAGTCTACAAACGCGATGTAGATTCCTTGGTTTTTGTTCCTTTGTGTTCTGGCTTTAAATAAGTTAATCAGGAAAATGATGAGTGCTGTGCCTCTCCCCTTCACAAAACCCGATTGCCAAGGATCACAACGTCCACTTTGCTGTACCCGGTGGTTTAATGCTTTCAATAGTGTGGACGCAAAGACCTTCCCCACCACGTCCAGTAATGCAATTGGTCTGTAGTTGTCTGCTGATGTTCTGAGACCCTTTTTGAAAATGGGTACCACTACTGCCTTTCGCCAGGAATCCCGGATTTATTCTGTTGTTAATATGTAGTTGAATAGAAGTTGAAGGAATTTGGCCCATTCACCTATGTTGCTTTTCAGTATTACATTCGTGAGCCCGTCGGGCCCTGGGGCTCTCGAGTCTTTCAATTTTTTCAGGATGTTTTCTATTTCCTCAATACTGATATCTATTACTGCCTCCTTTTTGTTTGTCATTGATTTCCGCTTTGGGTTGATGTAAATTTCCCCTTGCAGCTGTGTATAATATTTAACCCATGATGAAGCACTTATTGGGTTCATTTGACTTATTGCTTGAGGCTTCTCCGCTTCGTTGATAATTGCCCAAATTTCAGCTGTGTTTTTAGATCTTATTTTCCCCAACATTCTTTCTGCGTCCTGGTTTAGCAATGTCTTCTTGTGTAAGTGTAACCAGTTTCTGTACTTTTGTTTTAACTTATGTATCTCTTTACTCCAGTTGTCATGTTTGGTCTTTTTTAGTCGTCTAATATCTCTCCTTAATGCTTTTTTCCTTTCTCGTATGCGACTGTCATACTGATGTTGGTGAGTCGTTGTTTGATGGTTACTTCCAAGCTTCCTTTCTGTAACAAATGCTCTGAAAAGCGGGGTGTAGTCAATCCTTTTTTGGCTTTGTTCGTTTTCAAGCGTCGAGATCACTTGTTTTAGGTTATGGTTTAGTTCTCTTGTTTTCTCTGGTCTGATCCTTAATTTAATACCCCTTTGGTCTATGACCACCTTCTGGTTGTAGGTTCCAATCTTGTTATTGCTTATGTTTTTGCACGTCAGTTTTAACAGATTGTGGTCACTTTCTACTGTTGGGATTACTTTCAAGGTCTGGATGTTATCTGACAAGTTGCTTGAAATGCAAATGTAATCCAGGATCTCTACTGATTGTGTTCCCTTCCAAGTAGGTTTTGCTGGTTGGTCCCCCTTCACCTTTCCATTCAGAACGACACAGTCCCTTGATTGTACCATACGATTCCACATTGTTCCTCTTTTTTCCTTTGCTGAGGCAGTTGTTGTATCATATTCGGGTTGGTTGTCCTTGTTCAGGCATGAACAATTTAGATCTCCTGCCAATATGAATACTGGATCAGTCCGTTTTTCTCTTTGTTCATCAATTAGTTCTGCTATTTTATCTGGTAGGTTTTCGTTTGATAAATTTGCTGGGTTCCAGTATATGTTGATCAATATTAGTATTTTACTGGATTTTTTGTCCAGCTGTAACACTACCATCTGGATGAATAAATTTGGGTTTGACTCCTCCAGGACTTGCCAATCCAGATCGTTTGTGATGGCTATAAGTAGGCCTGACATGGGTCTGACTTATTGACCTTTGACCGCTGGATTTAGCAGAACCACGTAACATTCCAGTGTCGGTGGTTGCAACAGCCATGTTTCTTGTAGGCACAACACACTAAAGTTCTCTTTTTGAAGCGCTCCCTTAGTAAAAAGGTGGGTAGAGCCTCTAGTGTTCCAACTTCCCAGGCTCCATGAACCCACACTTTTTACTGTTTTATGTTATTGGGTGTTTGTTTTGTCATCAATCATGTTTTTCAACCATTTTCACCTTGCCGCTTCATTTTCTTCTCCTTGATGTTGACTTCTATTGTTTGAGCTTTGTGTGTTCTGGTTGCGCCTTCTCACTGCTGATGTTCTATTTGTTTTAACACTACTGGTCTCTCTGTCTTTTCTGTTGATCTGTCTCACCGAGTGTTTCTTTACTCTCTCCTGGGTTTTTAGGACTTCGTCACTTTCTTGTAAGTCAAAACCCATTGGTCTTAATTGCGGGGCTTCTTCCAGTAGTAGTTGTCTCACCAGATTTGATCTTCTGTGCAGAATTACTTTATCAGTGCGATCTTCCTCGACGAATTCCACGATCGCCAGGTCGTCTGTTGTAATTAGTCTTAATTCCGGTATATGGTGGAGTAATCTTATTACATTGGTTCTGTTGAGAATTAGTCGGTCTTCATAATGAAGGATACGTTCTAGGACAAGCCCCGGTTGTTTATAACTGTCACCAGCACTTGTTTTGCGCGGTCGATGCTGTAGGTATCTTTCCCCCTCTTTTAGTTGATGCCGATCTCTTCTTTCCTCCATCTCGGTCCGCTTTTTGCTGTATCTTGTTTCACTTTCCCGACTGGTTCCGTTGTTCCGGGTCTCAGAGCGCCCCACGTTCCTTTCTCGACCTCTACGTTCATTCTTCTGAGTTTTTTCACTTAGATCCCCGTTTTTTCTCAATGCATCCTTTTCTGTATGAGTATCTGGAACTTTTTTGTTGTCTCTCTGTGTCTCGTTTTCGGTCTGTATTGACATTATAGATGAGGTATCACTCTCACTATAGTCTGTATGCTCCTCACTCAAGGAGTCTTCTGCCTCTGTATTTACCTCTTCGAAGCCTCTTATTCCCTGTTTGTCTTCATCATCTGAGACCGGGTATGTAGAGAGATCCAGCAGGTCATTTTCAGGACAATCGTCTTCTTCGATTTCTAAGATCTTTTGTCCTTCAGTCTTTTGTTCTGTTCTGACCTTTTTCTTGTTGTTTCTTAGCTGGTCAATTATACTCGGTTGTTCTTTTGGTATTGTCAAATTTTTCATAAATGCCTGGCTTTTGCTACTGCTTGTGGCTTTTACTGGTGGTTGATTTTTCTATTTTTTAGTGGGTCCTGTGATCTTATGATGACCCCCTGATTTGTTGTCTGCGGGCCTGTGTTCTTCGTTTTTATTTGGTTATCTGATTTTTTCCCTCCTGTGTTTGTGTCTCTTGTTTTGAAGATCTCACACACGTTCCCCTTTTTCTTTCCTTTCTCCCGACACTTATCCGTAGTGGTGGGGTCTTCAGGCCTTGTTGTCGATTTTTTACTAGAGATAGCCTCCACTATTTCTGTAGAATTGTTTAGCCCTTCCCTGGCACTTCTGTTTAGGGGTTTTTTTCCACTTCAGTCTCTAGTGATTTCGTTGGCTCGTTTCTTATATCTGGATCAGATGATGTGCTCTTTGATTTTTCTCTCAAAAGATTATTGCTGGTGCAGTCCTCGGCCAGGGTGGGTCCGTCTTCGTTTTGTTTTGCCTCCCCCTTCTCTTCACTTTGGGCTGCTCGCGGTCCCGTAACGGACGCACTTTGGGTTTCTGCGACCTCTTCTACGTTTACCGGAGTTGCCGTGAACCTTTCTCCTTTGTTTTCTTGCTCGTTGGATCCAGCTTTGTTTTCTTTTTCTATGACTGGGCTGACCTCTTGTGTGGTCATTATTCCAGAGTCTTTCCTTATTGGTTCCTTGCTTTTTGGATTTGACTTCCCTAGTTTTCTCTCTTTTAGTATAGGTTCGATTATGTCATGTAGCAGTTGGGTGACGTTGGCGGTAATGTTGTCCAAGTTGTTTTGGATTGCTGAGATAAAGCCCTCCACAAATATTGTTTTAGTGTGAACCATAGCAAGTATTGTAGAATGATCTCTTAGTGTGTCCGCGATATCCTCGTACAATTTCATGAAGGGTGCTAGGACACCTGACAAAGTTGTGACCATTAAGAAATTGTCTTCCATTGTTCGGCCTGATATGACCTGGTCTACGCTTCCCACTTGGTTTGGTGGCAACGTTTGCCTCAATTTGTCTTCAGTAGCTACTTTGGCACTCGTTCCTTTTGCTTTGTCAACATTTTTGATTCCTGTAAACTTATCTCTTAATGCGTTCTCCATGTCCATTGATGTTTCCAACAAAACTGCGTCTGATATTTCCACTCCTGTCGTTTTCTTTAATTGATTCGTACAGGCGGAGCTCCTGCTGTCAAAACTGAGGCTAAGGGTCTGTCCTACGTTTACTGGGGTTACTATGGTTCCTCCATTTGTGATGGTTGGAGTTTTGGTCCCCCCTTTTGTTAGGTTTATTGGCAATGGTCCTGCAGTAAATGGTTTCCATATAATGCTTCTGGGGGCACCTTCCTTTTGGTTGGTCGAGTATTTCGTCCTCTTAACTGTATATCTGGCTGGGGAGCTAAGCTGGTTCCTTGGGTTTGCTCCCTCACAGCCTTCCGACTTTGCTGACTCCATCCACGGCCTTTCTTCTTCTGCCTCGGAGTTTGAGTTTTTTTCTTTTCAGGATCTTCTATATGTGATGCTCCCCCGATGTTGGTAAGTTCGATTTTTCTATCCCACTGGATGCAGGCCCTAGACTGGCGTTGTCACCTATGCTTGCCTCATTTGGGCTTGCCCAATGCTCAATAGTAGAAACGTTCCATGTTGTTGGATTTGGCGAACTGACCACATTTTGCGTTTGGGTTTGTACTGGTTTATCTATGGTTTTTTGTGTGACCTGATTTGCCGAATGCTCAGCGGCCGTCTGTAGGCTTCCTGCTACAATTTCGATGTCATCCATGGCGGCTCCCGTGACTTTGGGTGTTTCCCCAGTATTGGGTGCCCCCAGCCCGTTATCTATGTATAGAGCTGTGCTTGCTCCAATTTTAACTTGAATGTTAAAGGGGCAAGGGTTTTCGTTTAATAGGGGATCAGGGCCTCCGCAGCCCAGGAGGGGGTGGAACAGGTGATATCTGTGTCCCCAGCTGTGCCCTCAGCCCCTCCAGTTTGTTCATTGTCTCTCCTTAAGAGCATTTTATATCCGTGCTCTTCTTCACTTAATCCCGATGACCCGTGTAGAAAAAAAAAAAAAAAGGCAATGTTTACATGTTTTGAAGTTTAGAAGATCTTTTACGGCGCTGGGGTCTAGCACTCCACACTCCACCTTCTACCTGACACCGGACACTCTGACACACTCCGCTACGCTTCGCTTGACTTCCGGTTTATGAAGCAAGCAGGCGTAGGGAGGTGGAGCGTCAGTGCAGGCAGGGCAACAGCAAGTGAAAGCAGACTCCTGTGTCTGCGAAGTGAAAGCAGACTCCAATGTAAAGTTCCAAGGCAGCAAAAAAAAAAAAAAAAATACGTTTTCCAGCAGTGATTTCTAGCAGCAGTCCCAAGAAATCCTCACAGTATTCACGGCACACCGGACACTCTGACACCTTTTATTAAGGTGATCAATGATACCCTTAACATTCTCCATGATGGCCATCCTTGCTTTCTCATTCTCATTCAACCTCTCAGCAGCACTTGAGAGATTAGACCACCAGACACTCACCAGCATCTTATATCACCACACAGGCATCAGGGAGACTGTCCTCAGCTGATTCAAGTCCTATGTTGCTAACTGCCTCCAACTCATCCAAATAGATCCCTCCTGATCACCAACTCTTCCCAGCAAGGATCCAGACCCCCCCCTGTTCTTTAACCTTTACATCGAACTGCTCTGATTCTCCAAGCTCTACACACCATCCACATACACCAGTATGCAGATAACATGGCGTTGTAGAGGCAGCACTTCAGCCTCCTTGGAATTAAATATATCAAAGTGAACCCATACATTCCTGGCTAATGTATACATGTTTGATACACTTGAAGATCGGCACAGGTTCCCTTTCTCCCAGTCTTTTTTTTTTATTTATTGATTTTGTTGAATTTAATCAACTTTTCAATACAAAACTGTACATTTTAAAACAAATCTAATACAAAGTTACATCAAGGAAAAGAAAAAAAAGAAAAAGGAAATATCTTCAATTGTGACTAGCAGAGTCTGCTGAGAAGGGATTGAGTTAATTTACACTTTCAGAAAAACACAACAAATGCATAAACAATTCAACAGGTGAGATTCACTGCATAGAGAAAATTAACTGTTGCAATTTGTAACAAAACATTTGTTGTACAGAGCAATGTGGACCACCTCACAACTGGGTCCAAAATACTCAAATGATTGCAGTGACCAGAAAAGTATTTCATTCGTACATGAGTTAAAGCTGGACATAGCGACACAATGGAGGTCATTACAACCTTGGTGCTAAGTGCACCAAACTATGTTTACACCATGGTGGATGGCGGATTTACCGCCCCATTCCAAGGTGAGTGGGGCGGTAAATCCCCATTTCCCATTTTCCCTTCCCCATTCCCATTTTTGCCCCATAGGGCATAATGGGAGTGGGGAAGGCGCTAATTACGCCGCCGTAAATTACGGCGGCGTAATTAGCACCATGGCGGGTTCGCGCCATGGACTTTAACGCCTGCCAAAAGCAGGCGTTAAAGTGGGAATCCGGCGTTAAGGGTTAACGCCGTCGTTAACCCTTAACGCCGGGGTTGTAATGAGGGCCAATGTGTTCTAAAGTTTCGAACACCTTGGTATCTGAACAGAATCGACAGAAGGATGACTTCAACTCGATGCACTTACATTTATACAAAAGTTCTCGAGTGTGCCACAAGTTGAAGCGCAACCTGATTATTCGTGAGTGTGTTTTTTTACAAGGAAACCTGAGTAAGTACGGTTCCATACATCCCAAGGTTGTGTGTCTGAATTTTTCACGGATGGCAGTTTTATATTGAAGACATCGAGATCTGGTCTTAATCCAATCACAGCGGTAGATAAGCTGTTTCGCTTTGTCAGGATTATTAAGGAGGGTATTAAGAGTAATGTCCGCTTGCACTAGAATGGTATAGATAGCACGTAACCAGTATTCGACAAATTGGTGTTTCGTCTTAAAGATGTAATCGGACAGGAATTTTAGGAGATTAATCTCCTTGGTTGATAGTAAACATTTACAGAGGAGAGCACAGGCTTTCCACTGGTATTGTGCGTAAAGGGAGGTTAGGCCTAATTCAAAGTGCACCCAAGCCACCGGAGTGCTTTGGGGAAGTTGGAGAATCGCTTTCCAGAATTTGGCTTCAATTTTATCTAACACCGCCGGGGAGCATGTGGGTTGTGATTCCAGGCCATATAGTATGCAGGGGACAGCTTTTGTTTCCAGTATATCAGCGCCGGTTTCATTGTAAAGGTACCAAAATGATGCATTATAATTTTAGTTTGGGAGATAGCTGTGTTTAACTTATGCTGTACCGCGGCTAAGTGGCTAGCAACTAAGCTGCTACCATCAAACACCATGCCCAAATAGATGTAAGTTGGAACTACTACCAAGTTAATATTGTTAATAGTCCATCAGAATTTATGCTTAGTCGAATTGAAAGGTCTATACATTACAATCTGTGTTTTTAAGTGTTGACCCGCAATTTATTTTGTATTATATAGCTGTTGAACGCCTCAAGCAGACTTTGAAGTCCACTCGGGGTTTTAGAAATGAATACCAAATCATTGGCATACATAAGAGTCTGGATCAAATGATTTTTGATTTTTGGTGAATCAGATGGTATCGACTCGAAGATTTGCCGGACGTCATGTAAAAAATAGTTGAAAATTGCAGACGCCAAAAGGCAATCCTGCTTTAGACCTCGGGCAGTTGGAATTGGCATAGATAGTAATCCTCCTAAAGTAAGTCTGATGCGAATTGAGGTTTTGGAATCTAATGAATAAATGATATGCTGTGATGTTGGAGGGCATTTATCTCTAGCAAGTTTGGCAAAGAGTAGGGGCCGAGAGATAGCATCAAATGCTGTATGTAAATCTACGAAAGCAAAATAGATTGCTTGTTTAGTTACTTGCGCTTGGAACTTAATCGCATTGGGACAGAGCATGTCAATATTCGTGCCCATACCCTCTAGAAAGCCGGTCTGAAAGGGGTCTCGAGTGTGGGAGATTTTGGTCCAAAGATTGAAATCTCGGAGTATGAGTTTGGAAAAATGTTTCCCAGGCGCATCCAGTAATGCAATCGGTCTGTAGTTGCAGGGGAGGGTGTGGTCACCCTTCTTGTTGATTGGAACTATAATGGAAGTTTTCCAATAGTGGGGAATGATACGAGAAGACATGATCTGTTGAAAAAGATTGTTTAGAATTATAGCCCACATAGAGGGATTAGATTTAAACATGAAATTATCGAGACCATCAGGTCCCATAGCTCTTGATGGGCTAATGTGTTTAATGTAGTCCTCAAGAATGGACGGAGAGCATTCAAGAGACCAGGTTTGGGGACCTTCAGATCGAAAGGCAAAATTGGGGAAGGTTGGATCCGCATATACAGCTGTATAATGCTGGATCCACTGGGCCTCTGTCACATTAAGAATTTGCATAACAGCTTGGGTCTGGTGAGCACACTGGTTAAATATTGCCCAAGCTTCAGCAGTATTTTTATTTGCTATTAATTTGAGCATGTGTTCACCATCCCACTGAATCATATGAGCTTTGTGTTGATGCATCCAGTTGCGGTACCTGCATTTAGCAGATTTCAACTGTTGGTTGCGGGTTGTCTCATTTAGTTTGCAAATGAGTCTCCTTTCACGTTGCTACTCATTCTTTCTGACTTTGACTAACGGGTTGAAACAATGTTTGTGAGCGGACTCCTGATCAGTCAAATTTTTGACTGGTTTCTTGAATGTAATTAGAAGATTATTATACTGAGTAGGATGATAAGACTGGTTATTGGAAATGACTAGTTGTGACAAGGAAGAAAGATTGCTGGCGGACCAACGAAAGTGAGATCTAGCATTGTTAACAATCAAATTTTGTGAGAAGAAGGAGTTGTTGCGTGGTGCGCAGTTCCAGATTAATGTTAACAAAAGCAAGTGGTGGTCGCTATGCATCTGGGGAATAACTTGAAACATATGTATTTGTTCGTTGAAATTCGAATGTGTGTACATATAAACAATAGTAGTACTTGTATTATCTCTATGGCATATCGGGTGAGCTGGAATGTCACCACAAATCGATCCATTAGTCATGTGAAAGTTGCGTTCCAACATAAATGCTGACCACCGCTTGACCTTTGCAATTGTTGTTTTACATTTGGGGTGTAGACAATCTAAATTAAGATCTCCCATGATAATTGTACCTGTAATCTCTGGGGTAACAAGTATCAAGTCAAGAAGACGGGTTAGGCCTGCATAAAAGGCAGGGTCAGTTAGCCCGAGAGGATTGCAGTAAATATTGATCAAAGCAATGATGTGAGATGGACATGAAATTTTTGCAAGTTGTATAAAAGCGGAAACTGTGGTCCATGGCTGAATGGTGAAAGCCCTTGCCATGTTCACCGCTACCAGAAGGCCTGAGGACAGACGACCCTTAAGGCCCGCAATAGCTGGAATTAGTGCAATTTCATAATTGTTCCATGCCGGTGGGAGCAAGAGCCAAGTTTCTTGCAAAGCTATGATGTCATACTCTGCCTGGAAATTAGTAATAGACGTTTGAAGATGTGAATGGCCTCGTGTGTTCCAACTAGCGATAGTGACATGGCATTCAATAGATGTTAATGGTGGTTATGACTTATAAGGCTGTTTACAGTAGGCTTCTTTCACTGTTGATTCATTCGGGTAAGTGTTAGATGACAGTTGAACTACATCATTTCCCAATGATGTGCGCGCAGGCCCTTGTGCTAATAGAAAGTCCATGTTGAACAGTTGCATTTTGGCTTTCCAAACATTGTTTAGTACAATACCCGATGGAATCCATAGGTGCACAATTGAGCAAGTGGACTCAGAAATAAATTCAATCTGTTCAATATCTGTCAGGATTAGTCAGGCGAGTACAAAGGCAGCGAATATGGCAAGGGAAATGTGCACCCAGGAACTACGACTCAGGGATGCTAGAACCCAGGAGTGCAAATAGAGTGTGACATCAAAACCAATATATGAAAAGGGATGTGGGGTAAGCACCTGACCGCGAGGAAAGTCGGCAAGCACCTTACCCCCAATTGCTGTTACAGGTACTGACAGCGCTAAACCCACGTGGAGGGCCAGCAATGACAGGATCTGTGTACTAACACTCTTGATGGTATTACATAAGGGAACTTAGGAACTGTACTCACGAGGACGAAATACACCTCTTGAATGTCAGCTAGCCCACGAATCCTGTTGATGAATCTGGGACCCAGAAAGGCTATAACAGCAATGGGAGAAGTAGGGAGGTCCCGAGGACAAGGGCTGAGGCTGGGAATCAGCAGAGCGAGATCCGCTGCTATGTGGAGAGCCCGCAGGGCAAGGGCGGAGGCTGGAAGGCAGCAGAGCGAGATCCGCTGCAATGTGGAGAGCCCGGCAGGGCAAGGGCGGAGACTGGAAGGCAGTGGAGCGAGATCCGCTGCAGAAAACTAAATACCTAAGTTGGAATAGGGATTACAAATTAGTGGGAAAAACATAAGCATTCACACAGGAGCTAGCTACCACCGCACACCACACCTAATGATCAAATGGGAAATGGATGCAGAAGTGCAATGGAAAACATGGAATGGATCCTCTAGAAAGTAAGGATCAGGAGCAGGGAAAAACGAAATAACCTATGCAAACTTCTCCCTACCCCTCCAAGGAAAAGACAGGAAACTAAACTAAGAGGAAGGCTAAGGCAAATGGGTAACAGCAGCAAAGGACAGAGTCAAAGAAATATAGAACACAGACAAACTGGGCTGCATCTAAAAGGGGAAAGCACTGAGAATTGCTGCCTGCAAACAGGGGAAGACAAATAGGGAAATCAAGGGAGCAGAAATCAATTAGCGCATGAATCCGAAATTCAGGGCGGAGGAAACAAGAAAACAGGAACAAGGAAGTAGGTACAAAGGCAAAGAACCAGGAACCAGGGACTAGTCAAAAACAGGAACACTGCAAACGATGACCAGCGCTGGACTGAAGTGAGACTGAGGCTTTTAAAGCTGTTTAACGAGCACACGCCTCAGGTGTGCTGACTGCTGCACCTGCAGCCACAGGTGTTGCCTATCCTCCACCCAACCTTGTCCTGCAAGGGTGGAGGTGGAGCAGTGGGCCAGGCATTCTGGGAAGCACAGTCATTTGGTTAAAGAAGCATGCTGGCTGCCAAAAACCTGGAATGGATCCGGAAGGGAAGTAGTTTGGAAAATAGGGATTTAGCGCTCCCAATTCATTACAGCACTGTGGCATTAGGTTCGGAGGAAATGTCCAGCAAGGAATAAGCCCCAAAACATGCCCCCAAGTGGCGGGAACGGGAGCGAAGGGAGCGAGTCGTGACAATATCACTCAAACAGATATCTTCTAGTTCCACAAGCTCTGAGAAGATGTTTAACACACTCCGTCTATTGAGATCGTAGGTGTCAAAACTACCTCCTCGACATTTCAAAATTAAAGAGTGAGACTTCCGTTTGTCTATGGAGAAGGGCCTGGTGGGCATAGAAGGGACATCATCTGACTTGGGGTTGGTGAGCAAAGCAACATCAGAACACTTCTGAGAAAAGGCTACCGTATGCCGTAGTGGTTGGAATGGCATCAAGCTAAGGGGGCGAGAGGTGAGACCTAAAACATCTACGTCTGTATCAGCAGTATTGGGAAGTAGCCATTGACGCAGATTAGGATTTAGTTCTCTGAGCTTTTGGTTTGAAGTGGGAGGTGGGGGCTGAATATAGGAAGCTAAATAAGAGTTGACTGCATTGCGTATTTGAGTAATAGTGACAGCGCCGACCTCTATTTCCCTCACTGGCTTGACGGTAGTTGGGATTTCTATTCGAGCATCATGGTCCGAAGAATTACGAACAGGAATAGACGGTGGTTGAGTGTTCACTTGGTCAAGCTCTTGAATATGAGACAGTCCAATGGGGGGTAGGAAGTGGTTACAGATGAAATAGATGAAGCAGGCATCACCGGAATTGGAGGTCTAGGTACTGAACCTAATGAGACTTGCTTTGATGGAGAGGACATAGGAATCGACACCACTGGTAGCACTGGCACAGATGGTGCAGGCACTTGAGGGTTATGTGTGGTAGGTAGCACAGATGGAGTTTCCACAATGGGCAGCACTGGTTGGCACATTGTTGCTTCGACAGCGTCATGTGACCGAGTACTTGGTTTCAGGGTTTGGAAAAAAGATTTCATTATTTGTTTCGGAAGTCTTAGAGTAATATGTTTTGCATTCTTCTTGGGGGGAGGACGTGATGCTCTTGGAATTGCTTTTTTCTTCTGAATAGCATTCGGAGCAGACGGGGGGGGTCACCTTCTTTTATGGGGCTCATGGTCAGTGAAGAGATTGGAATTATCACTGGCTCAGAACCAGCTGGTGATGTTGGAATGCTGACCCATGATGCATTAGCTGGGGCAGAAACAGCAGGAGAGCTAGTTCCAACCTCAGGGGTAATGATGTTAGCAATAGCTGGCAAGGTTGGAGCGAGCAAAGCACGCGGCGCTGGAGAACTAACAGAGCCTACTGTGATGATAAAAATATCATCGGTATTGCTGTCATGTGTATTCAGAACTTCTGGACGTGTAGGTTTGGAAGATTGTACAAGCGTTTCTAAACAGGAGAGCACTTGCTGAAATTGAGTTGCTTGGTCTGAAATTTTTGCATCTAAGCTTTCATATATTTTTTCAAACAATCCTGGCTGCTGCGGTTAGGTCTAACATGGCGACATCAGAATATTTGGGATTTGGTGTTTTTCAAAAAAGGATTCCTTTAAATAACCAATGGTCGCGTCTCACCGGATGGAGGGTTAAGCCAAGAAAAACCCCAGAGACTAGGTAAAAAGTATAAATAATCCGGAAAGAGACAGCGCCCAATAATCAAGAAAATGTGTTTTTATTAAATTTGCAAAGTGCCCTTAAGTGATGACACGTGTTTCGGTCTCCCTGTGACCTTTTTCAAATCAGGGCGATCCCTCTGCTTTCCATTAGGCGTACAATCGTCATTGTACGCCTAATGGAAAGCAGAGGGATCTAAACCGGTTATTACGGCGGGTGTATTATTTTTGAAATAGGGGCATCAGTGAAATCCACTAACTTACTTATGGAGCTATGACTAAGTAATAGCCCTGATTCGAAAAAGGTCTCAGGGAGACCGAAACACGTGTCATCACTTAAGGGCACTTTGCAAATTTAATAAAAACAAATTTTCTTGATTATTGGGCGCTGTCTCTTTCCGGATTATGTATACCTTTTACCTAAGCTTTCATATAGTTTAAATAAACTTTGCAGGTTTAACTGCATAGCTGCTAAGGTAACGCCAAGCATAGAAGGCGAGGAGGAGACAGCCGGGATGATAGTATCCAGTTCAAGTGGTGGAGGTTGGGTATGCATGGAAATAGAATCTTGTACTTGTGTTGGAGGAGAGGGGGGAAGGACAGCCGATGCACACGCTCTTCGTGGGATGGGGTACACAAAAGAGATGGATGGTGAGCTTGTAGATGATGTTGAGTCTGATGAGAGTTCCACCACACTATTAGGATCAGGGTGCATGGAAGTCGGAGACTCACACTGGCTAGCATATATGGAAAGGTCAATGGAAGGTGAGGAGTTTCTGGGCATCGCTATATTCACCGCTCCTTGTTTTGGGTGGGAAAGGTGCGGAAGTGGTGTGTGAAGCATTGTATTATCTGACAATGGGAGCGCTGAAAAGTTAGAACTGGGCTCCTGTTGAATGGCGGCTATGGGAGCTATAGGAGTACCTGAGAAAAATACTTGTGGAAGGTGCACGGACTCTGTGCTCATAAAAGGTGGAGCAGATGAAATCACTCCTTTAGGAATGGCCGCCACATTTATTGGGGACAAGGTAATGGTGTTGCGAGATAAACAGGAAACCCATGTATGTGCAGTAAAAGGACCCTTCTGATCTAATGAAAATGGCATGTCAGTTTTCAAGGAATAAGCCATGAGGCAACAAGAAACAACTACAGATAAACTGTTTGACAAGAACAATCCAGACAAGGGACAGTTACAGAAAAAATTTTGACAAGAGCAATTAAAAAAAAAAAAAAATCATTTTTTTTAAAACCAATGCAGACAGCAGCAACAGCAATTAATTCAAACAAAAAAAGGAGTAATAGGGTTTAGCTTTGTTCAGTACCCAACCAAAAAAAAAAGGGAAGGTAAAAAAAAAAAGAAAAAAATTCCACATGCAAATAAAGGGTCAGGGATACCTCGACCGCTGGCTGCGCAGCGAAGCAGCAAAGCAGTACTTACTCAAGTACTTGCCTCGAGTGCGCTCGCGCAGGTGCGCGTGCACAGCTGCTTATATGTTTATATGTTTATATGTGATGACACAAACAGAGGAGGGACTCTGACAAAAGAAACAAAAATGAAGGTCAACAAAGGCAGAGTCCACGATTCTCACCAAACAAACAAAGTCCACAACAAAGTCCGTTCTTGGCTTCACCTTCCTTGTTAAAGGAGCCGCAGTTTGCAGTCCGCCGTAAGCAGGAAGAAGCTGACAGACAGAGCTCACACAATGGAGCAGCAGAGCAGGGCACCCGAGCAGCAAATCAGTACTTACTCAAGTACTTGCCTCGAGTGCGCGCCTTCTCCCAGACTACAACATGATTGTGTACTGTCCTTTTAGTTTAAATTTAAATGCTACTTTAGTTTAAACGGCACTTCAAATAGCTTCCCAAAATCATCATACAGATTTAAGATTGGACTTTACTTCGTAAGCAGTGAGTAGGCCCATTCCAGAGCTTACCCCAACAGGTTTTTATCTATATATAACAGGATTGCAATGTTAGTTTCAACCAACTTAGGCCAATACATACAATATACACACACTGATTTAATAATACTTGAAACTGGTATCCGGAAAATGTTTGGGATGTGCCAAATGTGCCAAATGTGCCAATGGATCAATGACTGAAGCCCCAGAAATTTTGTGCATGCATTGCACCAAACTACCATTATCCACTGTGAGTCTCTGTACTTCAGTCTGGGTTTTATGCCAGGAACCCATTAAGCCCTGATATTTCTGGGTATGCATGGTTGATATGGTGTTTGCCATGTCTTTTTTGTGATGGTGCACTCGTTTCCAGAACCCGAACCAGTTAATCCCATTGGGATACTGTGGAGTTCTAGCAAAATGACTATGACATCAAGGTGTGGATGAGTAACTTCTTTAATCAGTTTCCAAGTGTAACATCCAGTTTCCAGAGCCATTATTCATCAAATGGTAAGGTCCAGATCTCATAGACAAGCACTGGCATCCTCTCTCTCAGGCTACATCTCTTAACTCCCTCAAGAGAACACCAGTCACACATAAACATTCTAACCAGTAACATTCCATTGTCAATCATGACACTCACTCCAGATTCCATTAGGATTCAGGATAAGACCAGATCCTTACATATCTCCCCTCCTTAGAGATATCAAAAAGACAACCAGTTAACTCAAGCATAACAACTACATACAGCACACACATAAACACCCACAAGTTCGATGCACCTGCATCATCTCTCCAAACTAAGAACATTCTGCTAACCACTTCCTATATTCCATGAACATCCATACTGCCATGTGACACAATTACAACCAATGTCCCTTCTTCTTTCTACTAAGTGAAGAAGAGGCATCCAACTACTGAAAACCATTACTACACTTTACAAACATAGAGGCACCCATACCTCTCATCCAAATCTTAACTCCAACAAACCCCAATAGAACAACTCCCTCACACCCTTCAATCGCAAATCGGTATGTGCCTGAACACATACCACCTCCAACTAGGCTGAGTATCCCTGATACTGGGTATCTACTTCACTACACAGTGACTCCATTACCCCAATTGTGCCTATGTTGAAAGTATTCCTCAGTACATCAAGCTCCTTTTTGGGAGAACCCCACTTCATACACCCGAGAAACACACAAACATCAATAACTTTGCTAAAATCCTCAAATTATCATGACAACTACTGTAAGGTTTCTAAGCACAACAACCATTAACTTTGCTTAACCATCAGCACATATACACTTTAACATAACCAAACTCTCATTAATTCTGCATTATAAAAGTCCCACCTGTGGATAAAAGCATTAGTGCAGAGAAACTCTACTTTAGTTTCCACATACCAAACTATAGCAATACTGACTACGCAACCTATACTCCAATAAAAAGTCTATCTGTGGAAGGAAATGTGTGTTAGTTAAACATGCCAGTAACACTCTATTCCACTACTAAGCATTTGTTAACAGAGGCCACGACATTTACACTCCATCCGTGCACACCAATCAATATCATGCACCACTACTTGCAAAAGGCCCCCATCATAAATGTTCTTAAAATAAAAATACTGAGTAACATTTCAAAATATCACTAGAACTACGCATGTTTCAATCATTTCCTTCAAAAATGTCACTTTAAACTTTGTTTAAAACCATTCACATCAGGATTTAAATCCCGCCTGCCCCTGGCTGACTGAGCAGAAACACCTTTGAAACCTAAACTCAAAACAAAATTTGTAAACAAAAATTGTAAACCTTGTTCTCGGCTCCTCAGCATTCGACAACTTTGATGGAGCACTGAAATATCTGGACAACATATCCCACAAGAAACTACAACCGTCAATTTCAAGCTCACACTCTCACGCACTCACGTTCTTTAAATGTTATACAGGCCTCACATGACATTTATCACCAAACTAAACTTAATCTGCTATTCCACTAATAAAGAAATCCACAAAAGCAAAGAAAAACGAATAACTCTGTTCCTTGCTCCTCATGTCCACATCTTTAAACAAACAGTACCTTCAGGGACACGGCCCCTCCTCATGTCCACTTCATTAAACTAAAATACCTTCGGGGATACGGCCCCTATTCTGGCTCAATGATGCAGTGTGTTGTATTCAGTGCTCGCAGATGAATGGAATGCACGCACGTGTTTGAATGTATTGATGTGATTTAGTGATGTGCGTGTGTGTTCGGCAGTTGTCAGTTGGTGAATGCCTGCCGGGTGGCAGAAGCTGGTGTCTAATCTCCTATATGTTAACTTTGTACTGGGAGTCAATAAAGACCTATAAAGCAACTTACCTGGCCGTGGACTTACCTTATTACACAGTGCTATACATCTTTGCGATATTGCTTTCATAACAATGTGTCAGCAACACACCATAATCCGATCCCTAATTGAGAGTGCAGACTTGAGAGCGCAGACTCTTCCAACTTCTCTTTTTTGCACTCTTCTGCACAAGGAAACCTCCTACACAGCGCAGGCCGTTCCCTGCACTTCTCGCTGGCACACATTTTGCAAGTGTGTCACTCCGCCTGAAAACAGCCGGTTCCAAAGCCTGACATATGCAGCTTTTTCTCCTCAGCAAAGCCAGTATTAAGAGCCCCTGTCATAAGCACATTTGTGACTCTGAATACCTCCAACTGTGCCATGGGCTCCGAGCCCCCAATTGTATTCACGGGCTACAAGCCCCTTAGGTGCAGGTGCAGGTACGGGCTCCAAGCCCTCTCAAACGCTTGAATGGCCCCCAGGACCCTCCTCAGCTCCAGGTGCTTTGTACCTTTGTACCTTAGGCCAAACTCCTTCAAACAACTTCCCTGTCACTTCTTGGAACAGCTTAGGTTCAAAACCTCTTCTGATGCTGCTGCCCTGGGCTCCAAGCCCCCAGCTGCGCAGCATGGCTTCCTAATAATCCAGGTGTAACTTCAAATCGCTAATGCCTTGGGCACCACTCTCCATGTCGCAGCTTGGGTTACCAACTCCTTAAAACAGTCTTTGGGACCTCAGCTCTGCCAAAGTCTCTTGACTTTCTCTGTACTTGACCTGTCTAACTACTGACAGACCAGCTGGCCCCTGGCTTTGGCGCATCTCCTTATTGTCTGCGCCTGTGCCCTTTGCACTGGGCCCTTCTGCGCCTATAGCATTAAGCGCTCTTCCTACCCGAGAGAGAGGGTCTTCCATGGTTCGGGGGGTGGTGCTTGTCTCTTCTTCTGTGCAGTCCCCCAGCACAGCCAGCATCCTCGTCACCAATGTGGAGTTCTGGGATCTAGCAAAATGACTCTGACATCAAGGTGTGGATGAGTAACTTCTTTAATCAGTTTCCAAGTGTAACATCCAGTTTCTAGAGTCATTATTCATCAGATGATAAGGTCCATATCTCATAGACAAGCACCAACATCCTCTCTCTCAGGCTACATCTTTCAACTCCCTCAAGAGAACATCAGTCAACATAAACATTCTAACCAGTAACATTCCATTTTCAATCATGACACGCACTCCAGATTCCATTAGGATGCAGGATAAGACAAAGATCCTTACATGCAACACCAACAATAGAGACTAATTGGATATTAAGCCAGAATATATTCAGGAAGAAAGCAAACCTTCCCAACCCTCACCCAAGTGCTGAAAGCCACAACATTAGGCAAATGAGACAAACAAAGGGTATCTGATGGACAGAGACACAGAATGTGCCGGATCCAGGAAAAAAACACAGGAGAAATGCTGTAGCAGTAACAGGATTAGAAAAGAGCTCAGAAAAAACATCAAGGGAATGGCAACCCAGCACCCTTGAAACCCCTGTCCCTGAGTTGCGGAGACCCTGAAGATCCCTAAAATCACATCTGAGCAACACTCTTGGTGCATGAACTAACAGCTGTGCACTACAGCTCTGAGCTGGGGGGAAATCTGCGGCAGAATTGCCGATTTTCGGCGCGATTACTGCTGGCGGGAAATCCGCCGGCGGTAATAGTGTGAATTTTCCCCATTGGGCCCAATGGGGAGTGAGGAATTCCCGAATGGGCCCAATGGGGAATGGGCAATAACCCTTCCGCCAAACCTGTGATCCGGCGCTAATAGCGCGGGGGGTTTGGCGGTAGGGCTATTAGCGCCGGCGCTAATAGTGCCGTGTTACTGCCCAACTCGTAATGAGGCCCTAAGTCTCCTGTCTCAAGTAAACAGATGCCTTTACCCTGAAGACTACTCATGATATATGAAATGTACCCCTTTTAAAATTTCAAATGCATATAATGTGAATTGTGACATGTACATTATTTTCTCTTCAAGTAAGTGTGCTGTATATGGGATAAAGTACCCTCTGCCGTAAATGAAAAGGCTATTGGAAGTCACTGAGCAGTTTTATGACCGAATAGAGGAATTAGGGCGACAGCTGAGCTCCTTTATAAGGTCACAGAACTCCAAGGTGACTTGCGATATTATTTCTATGAATTGTAGGGGGTATTATATTCCTTATAGTGCATGGTCACACAATGGCTGTCCCTTCAATGCCTCATCTCTTGCATAATATAATATAATATAATATAATATAATATAATATAATATAATATAATATAATATAATAGATCTTCCATTTGCTGATCCATGTCATCAATATAGAATCTGTTCGGATTTTTAAAAATGTTTCGAAAAAATCTTTCATTTTGCCCTTTAAAATAAGTAGTAACATGCATATTCTTGTTCACGTGTGTTAAACTCCATCAGTGCACAAAATAAACCTTCTACCATGCACATTTCCTTGTCAATTAATGGCTGTTAAGTGACACAGAAAACTATTCTGCATGCAAAGAATTGGAAAAGCTTTTGATGGCTTTCATGAAGTGCTGCAGTGACAGCAGGAATCTTCTCTGCTGGTTCAAGCTTCGGGCATTGTGAGTTCACAACTGAAGCATAATAGCTGGTTACAGAGCAGTTGTGATGTCATTTTCTTATTACAGGTCAGTAGTGATGTCACGTGTATTACAAGAAAATAACAACATGCTATTATGTCATTATTTCTTTTTGCTGCCCATGCTTTAAATGAGTTATTTTCAAAGCATTCGTTTTACTCTTTATTACTTTTTCTGTGTTTTTCTAATTATGCACCACTATTTTTATTAACAAATGAAATTGCCTGCTGCGGGGAAGGAAAACAATGATGCCACTCATTTCTCTGCAATTCTTTAATCGTCCTTGTGTTGTCAACGTTTGAAGAATCTAATTATTGACATATAAGTCAGCTTGGTGCCAGTGCCATGATTACAGGTTTTTAATGTCTGACCCACTGTGAAAAAGAAAAGAAAATATGCAAATTTGTACCAGTGACTATTTCGAGAGAGTCTATTGAAGTTTTCTTTTCGAAAGTTTGTGAAACTGCCACCAAAAACATTGTGCCTGGAGAAAGAATAATGATCAGAGAGACGTGCATGTTAATAGCTACAAGACATTCCCCCTTAAGTGCTTAATTAGCATCACCCTGACATGCTTTAAAAGGAATCGCAGTACCAGTAGCTGTACTTCTTAAAACGCGAGTGGCACATCTTTCAAATAACTCACCTAAGCAAGTTGGGCACGTCCAGGAAGTAAGAATTGTGGTTGCAGACAAACGGTTAACAGGCGTTTGGAGTATGCCTATTATTTTTCTGCACTTACCTTGTGATGTGTGTTTGACATAAAGTGCAATGTTCCTGTTGTATAAAAACAGGACACATTTATTTTCATATGATGAATTCATTTCAGCTCAGATGGATATTTGTTATGTACTTTGAAGTGCTTATTTTATTTTTATTTATTGGATATTTGCAAGGTGCCTATACAACAAATGATGTTTTTAGGTGCCACAAGACAAAAAGGTGTGGGGGGGGGGGGTAGCAAGGGAGAAAGATACAATAACGGTCCTACTAGACCTTGTGACATTCGGATCGTGCAATTGCAGAACAAGAAGTGCGATGGGAGGGAGGGGGAGGAAGGGGGAGTGCCGGACTGTGAAAAACAAGTGCTAATGTGGGAAGGAAAAAGGGTGAAAAGGTAAGGTGCAAGTGCTAATGGGAGGCCAGAGGGCAGGTGCCAGGGAGTGCAGGTAAATGCAGGCGAGAGGGACTGGGCGAGGGGGCTCGGAGCCCTGTAGTACTCAGAGAGAACCGGGCAGCCAATCAATGAGGCAGAAGAAGGTGATAGCAGGGGAGGGGAGAGTGAAGCAGAAGAAGAAGAAAAGGAGGGTCTTCAGGAGCTTCTGGAACTTTGCGAGATCAAGCCCAAGCCTGATAGGGGCAGGAAGACCATTCCAAAGGGAGGCTCCTGTTGGTTGAGGAGAAACATCTACCCCCCACTCTTTAGGGAAGCATCTGATTCACAGAGAGTTGGAGCTAGCAGACCGAAGGGCTTTAGCAGGTGAGTATTTTGGGAGAGAGTTGGATGTAGCATGGTCCCAGGCCCCAGAAGGTCTTGTGGATGATGCAGAGGATCTTGAATTTGATCCGAGCAGCAACCCGGAGCCAGTGCAGAGAAATTAAGGCTGGAGAGATGCGGCCCCTGGGCCTTAGGCCAAGAATAAGTCTTGTAGTCATATTATGGATTAGTTGAAGGGGACATAGGAAGGAAGAAAGAGGATTGAGGAAGAGGTTGTTAGAGTAGTCAAACCTAGAGAGGACAAGAGCTCTAGAGACACTGGATCTGATTCACAGAAGCATTTTATAATGGTGCAATCCCATAGGAAATCGTTCTGTGAATCAGGCCCATTGAGTTTCTGTGCAAAGGTGAGGAAAGGGAGAATACCTCTGAGGAGGTGCAGCGGATAGTGAGCCTTGTTGGCAATGTCCGCAATGTGAGGATAGGAGAAAGAGGAATTAAAGATGACACCAAAGTCTTTTGCCTCACAAGAGGGAGAGAGCAGAGGATCCATAAAGAGCGGCCAGAGGGAGGTTAGGTGGGAGCTGGGGTTCCAACGAAAAGAATCTCCATTTTACTGGCATTAGGGCAGAGATCATTGGCAGCACACCATGACTGAATAGCAATTTGACAGTCCAGAATGAGAGAGGAGTAAGAGGAAGAAGAGGAGGGAAGCTTGAAGCAGAGCTGTGCGTCATCTGAATAACAATGGAAGTGAGGAGAAAAGAAACAGATCTAGTGGGCCAATGGAGCAAGGTAGATGTTGAACAGCCATGGCTGGATAATCAAGCCTTGAGGGATGCCACAGGTGGAGAGTGTGATAGGGGAGAGAAAAGAGTTTAAGTTAATCCTGGGAAGGTCATTTGCAGAGAAAGGAGGTCAACCAGTCCAGTGCCAGGCCCGTGATGCCCAGGGTGTCATGGAGCCGATTAGTCAGGATAGCATGCTTGACCATGTTGAAGTATGAGGAAATATCCAGAAGGATAAGAACAGATGGGGAGTTAGATTCAAGATAAGAACGCAAGTCATCATGGGTGTTTAGTAGAGCAGTTTATGTGCCTCTGGCAGTTCTGAAGCCAGACTGGTGGTCGTGGAGAGAGCCAACAGATTTGTTGTGTTGGGTCCGTTGGGAGATGGCCAGCTCTCCATGAACTTGAACAGGGAGGGGGTGATGCATAGTAATCAGGACAGGAGAGATCAGAAGAGGGCTTTTTAAAGAGGGGATGCACAGAGCAGTGCTGGAGGAGAAGAGGGAAAAAGCTGGTTGCAAAGAAGTGGCTATAGAAATCAGCCAGGGACGTAGCAAGGGAGGCAATGTTGTCCTTGATAGTAAGGAGGAGCAGACAGCATCTGTTTTGGAGGAGAACTCCATAGGAGGACTAGTCTAGAGACCTCATCCGGTGCTATGGTAGAGAAGGAGGAGAGCATTACGGAAGGCGATAGGGGAGTCAAGGGAAGAATGACAGCTGGGGAGGGAAGACGGAGGGGGTAAGAGGATAGCGACAACAGACTGTCCTGAGTTTTGGAAAGGAAGTGCAAGGCCATAGAGGTACAGAGAGTCAGGGGTACAAGGGGAGATATGGAGATTGCAGAACGATTGGCAAGTCCCTTGCAGATTTTAAACAGTTCACCAGAGTTGTTAGTGGCTGCCAGGATGCAGGGTTGGATTTGAGGCCTTTTCTTCGAGCGAATGCAGAGTCTGTAATGCCTTTGGAGCAGGACATAGGCCAAGTTGTCAGAAAATGTGTCTGATGCACCCCACTTCTGCTCAGCTACTATGAATTTGCATTTCAGAGTGGATAGGTCAAAGTCATACCAGGTGTTGCGCTTGGAGGCAGCCTTCATTTGGATCTTCATAACAGGGGCAAGGATATCCAGGGTGTTGGTGATAGAAAGGTGAAGATTAGCAAGGGCAGAGTCAGCGTGGGAGTCTTCGGCAGGAGTGGGGGTGGGTGAAGGCTGCAACGGAGACTTTGTTCATCGGTCGAAGGATGGAGGGAACAGGCAGTGCAGGCAGAGGCTTAGTAGGGGGACCAAAGAGATACAAATGAGAAGACAGGAGAGAATGGTCAAACCAGTAAAGAGGCATAGTAAGAGGGTTGGAGATAGGAATGTCTGAGGAGAGGAGAGCATCCAAAGTATGACCAGCAGAGTGCGTCTGAACAGAGTGCATCGGACCAGAGGGATGAATGGTGAGGTAGAGAATGTCGCAGAGGCTGCAGAAAGATCCATTAGCTGCCTCGTGAGAGTGAAGGTGAATGTTGAAGTCACTGAGGAGAAGTTTGGAGGTACAGGCAAGAAGGGAACATGTGAGGTCAAACCACTCAGAGAGGAAGAGGACAACCAGACCAGGGGTCCTGGTGATGGTGGTGAGAGTCAGCAAAAGGGTTAGAGAGATGCCAAGCCTGCAGACGAAGCCTTCAAAGGAGCAGTAAATCTGAGTGGGAATGGTGGTAGCAGGGATCCAATCAGGGAAGATCAATGCCACTCTGCCTCCAGACCAGGTAGGCCTGTGCTTGTAGAGGATTGTTTCCCCCTCAGGGAGGAGAGTGTCAAAAGCAGTGACAGAGTTGGCAGTGAATCACGTCTCAGTGTGGGTAGGAATGTCAAGGTCAAAACATTGAGAAGGAGACAGATGTCAGAAGCATGTTTAAGAGCAGAGCAAGAGTTGAGGGTAGCTATGTGGACCTGGTTGCCACCTTTGAAGGTTTTCCAAGTATGGGTACACAGGGACCCGGTACATGAATCGGAGGAGGAGAATGGGTGGGGGGGGTGACTGCCGGAGGAGTGGCGAGTGAAGGGAGGAAGTTGGTGAGGGATGGAAGACATCTATCAAGAGGGAGAAGGTTGGACTGAGTGCCCTGGGCCATGACAGTGCCATTATGATAGGCATTAACGATGCACCTAGCGTGTGAGAAGCCAGCCAAGAGTACTTCCCATCAGATGCCTCCATTAATGAGAGATGAGGAGAAAGAAGATAGGACAGAGACCATATGTGAAGTCCATAGGTATGGGAGGGAGCGACAAGGAGGATGTCAGTGACAGTCTGCCTGGAAGCAGCATTGACGTAAGTGTTGATGATGGGCAGGCCTGGATTGGAGACCAGGAGATTGTAACGCTCACCTGATTCTCGCAGAGGCGCCGGTCTTGACTGGGCGACTACCGTATCTTCAAAGGTGATGTGCAGCACCCGGTTGGCTCTTTGGGCTGGACCACTGTGCCCTGTATGCCTGACGTGCAGAGTAAGATGTCTGCAGATAGAAAATACGGGGTTAATGAACTGGGGTTATTGGGGTGTCCCTATCTCTTTCCTCTTCTCCTCTCCTGTAGACCCCCACAGGTTAACGCTCTCACCTTAGGTAAGTGAATGCCGAGCTCTCCATCTGCCTCGGGGCAGGGTGCTGTAACCAGTTTCTTCACCGGATAGGTAGCGCAGGCCTCTTGACTTCAGAGGACTGCTGTCCGTCATTTACTGCACGAACGGTAAGTTTCGAGTAACTCAAATGTCTTTAAATTCTTTAATAATGATGTCTCTTGTTTTGCAGGGTTCCGGCGATGGCGGATGACGGGCTGAAGTGCCTTGAAGATGGAGCCCGTGTGATGAATAGAAGCGCCTGGAACCACGTAAGTAAGCGCTTGTTGCCAGCTTCACAATGCGCTCTAACTGTCTTTTTATTTTGCAGGTACAAGTTCTGAGCGGCTGCAGGGTGCCGGGATACCCACTGTGTTAGATGTGGAAAGGAGTAATGGCACGTGAGTATTAAAGTTCCCCAATGTCTTTAAACGCACCTTGTTTTGTCTTTCAGATGCGGGATGCAGCGCCGACGGCCTCCGGAGCGTGCGAAGAGTTGGTAAGCTTTTGTCTTTCAGATGCCGGAATACAGTGTGAAGACCTCCGGAGCGCACGAAGAGTAGGTAAGCCTTTGCCTTTCAGATGCCGGAATGCTAACCTGTTCTTTCTTGTCTTTATAGGTGTTGCTGAAGACTGGATTCAGGATGGTAAGCCTTTTTCCTTAGGCCCAGGATCAGATGCAGAAGACACGATGAGCGTTCTGCTGCAGAGGATGCAGAATAACGCAAAGCAAGATTCATCCACCGGGTGTGGTTTAAATAGCCTCCTGTAGTGCTTAGGTGTCTCCTTCCACAGCCACGCCTAAGTAAGAAAAGAGTTCCTGGTAAGAAAAGAGTTCCTGCCTTCCAGAAGAGTTCCAGTGTTCTGCATCTAGGGAGTGGCTCCAGCCCCACCCAACAGGAAAAGTAGTTCCAAACAGAAGAGGATCAGAGGCTCAACTGGCAGGCAAGTAAGCAGCATGGTCTGCTGCAGGTAAGTCCACCCAAGCATTATGAGCCCGGCGCTTCCAGCGCTGGGACTGGGCATATTTATGAGCCTGGTGCCACTGGCGCCAGGACTGGGTCCAAAAGGTCCCCATTGGGACTGGTTGGCACTCGGAACCTGGGTTATGGATCTGCTTCCAAGGGAGTTGGGAAAACCCTGACCTTTTGGAAGCAGAGATCATGACAGTACCCCCCCTCAAGGCCCCTCCCAAACCGGGCTTCTCCGGGGGTTTTGGCTTGTCAGGAAATGTTCGGTGAAATCTTTTGATTAGGCGAGGAGCGTGGACATATTCAGCAGGTTCCCAGGATCTCTCTTGGGGGCCGTAGCCTTTCCAGTCAATTAGGTAGAATAGTTTAGATTTGGAGATCTTGGAGTCCAGAATGCTTTTGACTTCAAACTCGAGTTCTCCATCAACTAGGATAGGTTTTGGAGATTTGGTTAGTCGGGTTTGAGGTTGCACGGGTTTTAATAGAGAGACGTGGAAGACCGGATGTATCTTCATGTGCGGGGGCAAGTCCAACTTGACCGCTACTGGGTTTACTATGGTAATGATGGAATAGGGACCAAGGTATCTTGGGTTGAATGTGCCTGGCCCTTTTAGAGATAGATATTTGGTGGATAACCAGACTTGATCCCCTACTTGATAGTGAGGGGCTTCCTTCCGATGTTGATCTGCTCCTTTCTTGTATTGTTCTTTAGCCCTTTGAAGGTGAGAAACAGCTTCCTTAAAGGCTTGGGTGATTGTAGAATGCAGGTAGTCTACTGCTGGTGTTTCAAGATTTTGGAGGGGATCCAACTCCGAGGTTCGAGGGTGACTGCCGTACAAAAGAAAAAATGGGGTTTTCCCAGTTCCCGAATGGACAGAGTTATTGTAGGCATACTCGGCTATCCAAAGGATATCTTTCCAAGTTTTTTCAGTTTCTTGCAGCATGCAGCGTAAATACTGTTCCAGAGTTTGATTGGTCCTCTCGGTTTGTCCGTCGGTCTGAGGGTGGTGACTGGTCGATAGCCTCACATCAATTTGAGCCGACCGACAGCAACTTCGCCAAAAATGAGAAATAAATTGACTACCTCGATCCGAAATTAGAACCGAAGGAAAACCGTGCAGTCGGACGATGTTTTCGAGAAATTCTCGGGCCAGAGTTGCTGCTGTTGGCAAGCCTTTGAGCGGAATGAAATGCGCCATCTTGGAGAATAAGTCCACGATTACTAGAATCGTATTGTATCCGGAGCATGGAGGTAGATCGGTGATGAAGTCCAGAGAAAGCGTATGCCATGGGCGAGGTGGGATGTCAATAGGGCGTAAGAGGCCTGCTGGTCTTTCCTTTTGACTCTTGTTTTGGGCGCATACTCCACAGGACATTATAAAGTCTCTGATATCTTTTTTCCAAGACGGCCACCAGAAGTAGCGCTTGATCTTTTCTGAGGTCTTGGCTATACCGGGATGACCTTCCATTAAAGAGTCGTGATAACAAGAGATTACTTTTTTCTGTAAATCTGTGCTGGGTAGGTATAATCGTTCTTGGAAATACAATAAGTTGTCCTTTACTGCAAAGTCCTTTCCCTGCAGATGCCAATTCTGTATGTCTGCTGGAGTTACAAGTTGCCTGGCTTTATCCTTAACTTCCTCTATGGATTCTGTGGCGATTACACCCAGAATTCTTTGTTCGGGAATGATTGGTACAGGTTTAGGGTTGATCAAGTGTTCTTCCACTCCCATCCGAGAAAGGGCATCGGCTTTACCGTTTTTTGTACCAGGTCGATAGGTAATTATGAAGTCAAACTCGGCAAAGAATAATGCCCAACGGAGTTGTCTAGAGGATTGGGCTTTTGCGGTTTTCAAATATTGCAGGTTTCGGTGATCCGTAATCACAGTAACGGTGTGTCGGGCCCCCAGCAGATAATGCCGCCAAGCCTTAAAGGCAGACTTGATAGCCAGAAGTTCCTTGTCAGTAATCGTGTAATTGACTTCAGGAGGCGAGAATTTGCGGGACCAAAATGCCACGGGATGCAACTGATTGGTTACCGGGTCCTTTTGTGATAGAACTGCCCCCATGGCAAGGCTTGAAGCATCAGTTTCCACGATGTAGGGGAGTTCGGGGCGAGGGTGTTTTAAGATTGGTGCAGAGATAAATTTAGTCTTCAAATCCTGGAAAGCTTGTTCCGCCTCAGTAGACCATTCAAAACGTTTGTTTTTCTTTAACAAGGCAGTGATGGGCTGGACTATTCGAGAGAACTCGGGGATAAACCTGCGGTAAAAGTTAGCGAAGCCTAACATGCTTTGCACACCTTTTACGGAAGATGGTGATGGCCATTTGAGAACTGCATCGACCTTCTTTGAATCCATACGCACTCCGCCAGGCGATAATATGAATCCCAAGAATTCAACTTCAGTCACGTTGAAAACACATTTTTCCAACTTAGCGAAAAGTTTGTGTTGACGCAATCTTTCGAGGACCATTTTCACGTGTTTCCGATGTTCAGATTCCGATGAAGAATAAACGAGAATGTCGTCGATGTAAACAACAACACACACATCTATGAGCTCTCTGAGGACATCGTTCATAAAATATTGAAAGGCGGCCGGCGCATTGCAAAGTCCGAAGGGCATGACCTGATATTCAAATAGCCCATACTTGGTGCGGAAGGCCGTCTTCCATTCATCGCCCTCTTTTACACGTACCAAGTGGTAAGCTCCTCTAAGATCCAGCTTTGTATATATGCATGCTTTTCTGACTTGGTCCAGGAGTTCAGGGATCAAAGGTAACGGATATCTATTTTTAACGGTGATCTGGTTCAGGGAGCGATAATCGATACAAGTTCTAAGGTCTCCTTCCTTTTTTGGAACGAAGAACAAAGCTGAAGAGGCAGGGGACTTGGAAGGACGAATAAACCCATTTGCCAGGTATTGATCCAGGTATTGTCGAAGGTGAAGGTTCTCAGGCTCGGTGAGGGCATAAATTCTACTACAAGGAGGAGTAGATCCAGGTATCAGGTCTATCTGGCAGTCATAAGACCTATGAGGAGGTAGAGAGTTAGCCTGATCCTTCCGGAAAACATCTTGGTATTCTAGGTATTCGGGAGGTAACTGGGGAGTCTCTGAAGAAATTGCTGCCAGTGCAACACCAGGTGGAGGGTGACAAGTAGAGACACATTCTGGAAACTGGACCGTTCTTGCTCGCCAATCGATCAGAGGATTGTGTTTCTCTAACCAAGGTATTCCTAGAATAATCTGGAACTGAGGGGCCTTGATCACATCGAACACGATCTTCTCATGGTGTCCATCTTGACTTACTAGCGTCACCTCTTGAGTGGTATGCGTTACTGACCCAGAGGCTATCTCCGTACCATCCACCGTAGTAATGACGTCCTTTACAGCCTTGGGACAAAGAGTTAGATTCATCCTCAAAACCATTTCATGATCCACATAATTGCCGATGGCACCGCTGTCGACGTAAGCTTCAATTGCATGTAATCGATCCGGATTATCAGGGCTAATGAGGACCATAGGTATCACGAAATGCGAGGTCACGGAACTGGTTTTCACGCTCGGCAAGAGGACCTCTATTCTTGTCGGGCGAGGTCGTTTCCCTGCTCAGAGTTTGTAACTGTGGTAACTGCAGCTCCTACTGCCTTCTTGGCAGGTTTCACCGGACAGTCTCGAAGAAAGTGCCCTGAGTTTCCGCAATATAGGCATAATTGCAACTGTTTTCTCCTTTCCCGCTCCCTTTGTGTTAGAGGACCTTTCAGACCCCCTATTTGCATGGGTTCCCCGGAGTCTACTCCTTTGGAAGGAGTTGGCGGTTTGGAAAATACTCGGGCATCAAACTTGGAATGATCGGCCTTCCTGTTCTGCAGTCTGTGATCTATTTGAACGACCAAGTCTATATAATCCGAACAGTCTTGTGGGGGATTCACTACTTGGGCTAAAACGTCTTTGAGCTCTCCACGTAGACCTCTATAAAACAGCGTAATCCTTTTGTCCTCAGGCCATTGAGTTTCCACTATTAGTCTATTGAAAGATGCAATATAAGCCAAAAGGTCTTGATTACCCTGTCGCAACGAAAGAAGCTCATTGTCCAAGGCCTGCCCCTGTGCATGTCTTGCGAACAGTTTTTCCATACTAAGCTGAAAGGCTTGAAAATCATGGAGAACCGGATCATCTTGATTAACTAGAGGGATCGACCAGTCTGCCGCATTGCCACTAAGGTACGAAAGTACAAAAGCTACTTTAGCTTGATCAGTTGGAAAGGCTGCTGGCCGGCATAAGAAGTGCAACCGGCACTGATTGATAAATACCGCAAACCTCTTTGGGTCACCAGAAAATCGTTCGGGCGGAGCCAGAGGTACATTCCCAGGTAGGTTGATCTGCACTGGATTCATAGAGGATGTTGAAGGAAGATTTGCCCCTGATGCGGGTAGCGGGGTCTGTCCGGCTTGTGACTGTAGCAATTGTCTAGCAAGATCATCTGTTCTCTCCTTGGAAATAATTAGTTCCCTTCTTAGAGCGTTCATTTCCTGACGAGCTGCATGCATTTCTGCCCTTAGTTCCCCAAGTAACCGGGCTAGGTGGTCAGTATCCGAGGTTTCCATAGCGCCTGGGCGAGAGTTTTGCGGTAGGCTTTGCGTTCTGTAACGCTCACCTGATTCTCGCAGAGGCGCCGGTCTTGACTGGGCGACTACCGTATCTTCAAAGGTGATGTGCAGCACCCGGTTGGCTCTTTGGGCTGGACCACTGTGCCCTGTATGCCTGACGTGCAGAGTAAGATGTCTGCAGATAGAAAATACGGGGTTAATGAACTGGGGTTATTGGGGTGTCCCTATCTCTTTCCTCTTCTCCTCTCCTGTAGACCCCCACAGGTTAACGCTCTCACCTTAGGTAAGTGAATGCCGAGCTCTCCATCTGCCTCGGGGCAGGGTGCTGTAACCAGTTTCTTCACCGGATAGGTAGCGCAGGCCTCTTGACTTCAGAGGACTGCTGTCCGTCGTTTACTGCACGAACGGTAAGTTTCGAGTAACTCAAATGTCTTTAAATTCTTTAATAATGATGTCTCTTGTTTTGCAGGGTTCCGGCGATGGCGGATGACGGGCTGAAGTGCCTTGAAGATGGAGCCCGTGTGATGAATAGAAGCGCCTGGAAGCACGTAAGTAAGCGCTTGTTGCCAGCTTCACAATGCGCTCTAACTGTCTTTTTATTTTGCAGGTACAAGTTCGGAGCGGCTGCAGGGTGCCGGGATACCCACTGGGTTAGATGTGGAAAGGAGTAATGGCACGTGAGTATTAAAGTTCCCCAATGTCTTTAAACGCACCTTGTTTTGTCTTTCAGATGCGGGATGCAGCGCCGACGGCCTCCGGAGCGTGCGAAGAGTTGGTAAGCTTTTGTCTTTCAGATGCCGGAATACAGTGTGAAGACCTCCGGAGCGCACGAAGAGTAGGTAAGCCTTTGCCTTTCAGATGCCGGAATGCTAACCTGTTCTTTCTTGTCTTTATAGGTGTTGCTGAAGACTGGATTCAGGATGGTAAGCCTTTTTCCTTAGGCCCAGGATCAGATGCAGAAGACACGATGAGCGTTCTGCTGCAGAGGATGCAGAATAACGCAAAGCAAGATTCATCCACCGGGTGTGGTTTAAATAGCCTCCTGTAGTGCTTAGATGTCTCCTTCCACAGCCACGCCTAAGTAAGAAAAGAGTTCCTGGTAAGAAAAGAGTTCCTGCCTTCCAGAAGAGTTCCAATGTTCTGCATCTAGGGAGTGGCTCCAGCCCCACCCAACAGGAAAAGTAGTTCCAAACAGAAGAGGATCAGAGGCTCAACTGGCAGGCAAGTAAGCAGCATGGTCTGCTGCAGGTAAGTCCACCCAAGCATTATGAGCCCGGCGCTTCCAGCGCTGGGACTGGGCATATTTATGAGCCTGGTGCCACTGGCGCCAGGACTGGGTCCAAAAGGTCCCCATTGGGACTGGTTGGCACTCGGAACCTGGGTTATGGATCTGCTTCCAAGGGAGTTGGGAAAACCCTGACCTTTTGGAAGCAGAGATCATGACAGAGATCCTTTTTGAACTTTTTCCTTCCAGGCTTCAAGAGGGAAGTAGGGTAGGTGATAGAGTAGCAGTTGGAATAAAAAGGTGAGATGAAGAGCATCACGGAAGAAGGGAGAAAGCAGAGAGATGGGAGAGAGAATGGAGAGCTGCACAAACTACAACAAACTCACCAGGCAGCCTAGCAGCAAGCAGATACCGATAAGACAGGTGCAGGCAATGTCCTTTCAGACTTGGCCAGTCATGCTAGTGGGGCAGATGCACAGATGCAGCGTGCAAGGGCCTTAGGTTCACAAATCAAAGATGCTTTCAGGTAGATAGATTTCCACTCTGGTGAAGTCTTCTTGGGAGGAGATAGTGTGCTTCAACAGTGAAGACCAGAGCAAATAGTATGTTAGAAAACACAGTTTAGGCATGTTGAACCATATCACTTCATTAGAGAACTCCCCAAAGAGCATAGTGACAACAGAGGCACAACTCGCCTTTGCCTACAGTTGTACGTTTTGAGGAGGCAATACCAACACTCTTGAAAGAGATCACCCATTGCATGTGGAGTGCCCATTAATCAAACACGCAGGCCTAAACTCAAATCAGAACTCCCTCAAAGGCGGCTATGGGTTTGCAATTTGCTCCAGTGTTCCCCAGTCCCAGCACCTACAAGAGGTACCAGATATTAGCATGGATGAAAGCGGCAATGCTCCTGACCCTCGAAACGAGATGGAGATGATATCAGCGATTTCAGTTGTAGGGCGCCAACTCCCAGTCACCAATTGAACTTGTTTTAGGCCTAAGTGACGGATTGATCAGCCGCTGCACGCCTGATCAGTTTATGAAAAAGAAGGACCACAGGTGGGTGAGGAGGGCCTACTGATGATCAGGAGGCTGCATCCTTTCCAGTGAGACCCTGACAGGAAAGGAAGGAGACTACGACGGCTCATTCGATCATAGCCAGCTATTGATAGGAAACCCACTCACACACAGCAGAAACCTGACATTCAGGCGCTGTGCAGGCCAATCCAACCTCATGTCCTCGATTGCTCCGATGAAAGCCTTCTCCCTAAAAGACAGGAGCGGGAGTCAGGGAAGGAGCCCTGCTGTGAAAGTCAGCGTCTCACCCTCAATCGGGGCTGCAGCTCCGCGACCAGGAATATGAGGACTGAACACAAATAAGATGCAGGGTGCCACCGGAGAATGGTATCCCTTTTTTCAGGTCACTCTTCAAGTTGTAGCAATGCACGGGACTCAGCGGAGCTCCAACACAGCCCGGGGCCACCGTTCCCAACAAAGTACACGAGCCCGTGGACCCAGGATCAGAGAGGGATTAGGTGGCAGAACATGCTATAGTTCTCTCCTAGGCAGCTGTGGCCAGCCTTACCTCGCACCCGATGAACCGCGATGTTGCGAGTAGTGATAGTCGTCGTTCCCTTCCATTCACATGTGGCGAGCACAACGCCATTTAGAGAATAGACAGAATACATTCGAATCGGCTGATAACTCCACCAAACCTTCAGTAATATGGGTGAGAGAATGATAAAAGTGAAGCCCCAAGATTCATATCTATTCTGGTATCTTTTGGCGGCCGGATCTTTTGTTTAGTCTGTGGATCTTCCACGGATCACTGGTCCTCCTCAGGAGCACCTTGGTTAGGCTGCTGGCTCTGTCACAGCTCTGCACAAGATATGTAGCGTAAATCGACATTACATTCAATTAAAGATGTCAGCAATATCTGCCCTCTGAAAATTATGCCTGCTGTCTTGGACCCCAATGCCTCGAATCTTCGGTTAGCTTGGAAGAAGCACTTATTTAAAAAAAAAAAAAAGAACTTCAGTATGGTTCTGATTAAACAGGAAGGAACAGAGAATGTTTCCCTCCTTTCTTTCAGACAGAATATACTTCTTATGTGATATCATTGCGGTGACAGTGAAAATAGCAATAACAGTAAATGTATGTAGCCACATTAATTTCTGTTGTATACAAGAGATGTATTTTATTTCTTTTTGTTTGGGTCTCTTAGGTGTGACCTTTGCTTGACCCTGATGCTAGAGCAAAGGCATTCCTCTCGCGATGCTGCTGGGCGCCTGGGCACGTACTTCACCAACCTCAGTACACTTTGGTGCCCCTTTAGTGTCCTCCCCTCAACTAGAGCATCTGTGAAAAACAATATTAAATATGATTATTTTTATAAGGAATGATAGGGGAATGGCTATCCTTGTTTACCAAAAATAGAAGGGAAGTGTCAGAAAGTATTTACAAAAGCAAACAGGTAAATCACGTTAGGATATTTAAAAAATATATTATACAGGAATAATTCCTTGATTCTGTATTGCTGGCTATGCTAAATATGGAAATACTTGCTCTGCATTTTTAAGGCGAAAAAAGCGATAAAAGGCAAGTTTATGCATGTTGTAATTGTGATCTATAACATTTCTATCGCATGCGTTCTCGTTTTGGATTGCAATTCCTCCTTTGGTCCTTGCCTAACACAGAGGGGGCAGTGCTGTGTTTTTCCTCTGTTAGCAAGTACATGCTTTTGGACGTGCAGTCTACTTGTTGTGTAATGTGTTTAGTACCTTGAAGGATGCCTGCTCGGTATTCTGCTCTTGAATTGTGAGGTGGTTGACTTTTGTAATAGGTTGGTCATGTGACACTGTTGGATGGACATTATTGCCCCGTTTAGGCTCTTGGGGCACCCATGTCATATAGGGTGGAAAAGGTACCTGTGGCCATGTGCCTTAGCAAGCAATACAAAAGCAGTAAGAAATAACAATTTCCTTCTCAAAAGTGCTTTGAAACATTTCGAAAACTGAAACATCTCTCCAAAAGATCAACTCTCACCATAGATTGAGTCCAAACAAAGACTGCTGACCTGAAATATTTACCAATACTTCTCATTTTGCACGCACTTGTGCACAGCGAAGTGTTGCCTCACAAGTGTGCATTCCTCTGCTTGAGCAAATCGTGTGCAAAACACGACAAGGACAACATGTGCAGTTTCCAGAGAACTTGGCCATCCATGTCCTTGACAACCGAATGGGCTCGCGAATGACACGGATGGCCTCTGCCACTCCAATTCAGTTGTTAAGGTATCTGCATGCAATTATAAAACAAAATAATTCCAACCAATCCCAGTATTGTGCCTTTGAACAAACTATGTCTGCACATTATTGCAAGAATGTATGTAGTCTGATGTTTACACCACCCAACGACAAGCGCTTTGGTGTAAAGTGCTATATAAAATTAATAAACATAAAATTAATAAACGTAAACTTCTTTGATTTTATCACAAATAAGTTAAAGCAACTATCACATCTTTGAAGTATTTAAACGAATGCTGAAAAAGAAAACCTAATTCTAACCAAAAATGACACACCTATTAATCAGAGAAATGCAAATCTGCGCCAACATTCTAGAATTACTATTTGAAGCGAGCACTCTCCACATTGGCCACAGCTGATCATAACTATGACATTCAATCTAGGCTTGCTTTGGTCAGTCAGTGATCACTCTCTTGTTTCATGGCTTAAAGCCAACTTTTTTAAACAAAAGTCGGTTGTAATGGCCTCAGTGGATAAACTAGATCTGAAAAATACTGAGGCCATGCTCCTGTCTAAATGGTGTTTAAAAGACAATCGGTTTCATTATGAATTTGGCAGTGATGTATATGTTTTATGGTAACTTCGTTACTGCAAAATCCTTTCTGATACTGGAATTACTGTCAAATGCACTGCACTGCGATATTCCAAATTTGGAGGTGCAGTGCAGGATTTACCTTCAGCATACATCTGGTAAATACATCCTTCACTTCTGACCCGAAAATCAACGCATTGACAGTGGCGGCTACAGCGCGCATAGAGAATCTGCACAAAAACGTACAGAGTCCTAGGAATTCCAAAAATGGGACTAGCGCCACCTTATTGCCACTCATAACATGGTGCTAAATTTGCTGGATGGGGTGCGGTAGCACTACACTGTATTGCATTGTTCATTTATATCAGCAGAATCGAGATTCGGACCTGTGTTGCCACGTTCCTTGGCATCCAAGACAAAGGCGTTGCCCCTGAGCTATCCTTCCTCCCCTAAATATGTTTGATAGAAACTCCATGAAAACGGTCACAGAATTATGTCCAAACTCGTAACGAGTTCCGAAGTATTTTATGGGGAGATCGTATGGCAGCCTATCAAAATAAGAATCCTCGCAGGCAGATACAATTGAGCTACATAAAAATATGGTATTTGATAAGAATTCCGGGCAAAGGAGTCTAATTATTCGGATATCTGAGAAGTGTGGCTGTTTATTATTTTGAGAAAAAAACAGCTTTAGAGATTATGGCCCCGATTCATGCAATATTTTGCATGCTGCAAAGTGACATTTGCTGGTGCAAAGTGACTTTGCACTGCCAGCAAACACCCTGATTCATGGAACAGTGCAAAGTGTCTTTTTGCTGTGCAAGGTCACTTTGCACTGCAGAAAATACACTTTGCACTGCTCCATGAATCACAGTGTATTTTTGCTGTGCAAAGTGACTTTGTTCGGCAAAAAGACACTTTTTGCGCAGTTCCATTAATCAGGTGTAGGCAGTGTAAAGTCACTTTTCAGCAGTGCAAACTAATTTTGCATGGTGCAAAAAAAAATCCATGAATCGGTCCCTATGGATGAACACACACGTTCTTATTGACATGCTCAGATGCTCAGATGTGAGGGTGGTCTTTGCTTTAGCTAGCTGTCTGAGCAGGGCATGGACAAAAGTAACATAGCTGCTGTCCTTATCACAGGATCAGACTGCTGCTGAAATGGCATGTGCACCTGTGCCTGGTGCTGACATGTAACGTCTAATACACAGCTCCTTAGCAGTGGTTACCTGCACTTAGCTCTGTGCTTAATTCTGATACATAGTTATTTATTTATTGAATCATCTTAAAGAAACGGAGAGTCATTCTTAATCACCAGGTTAATAAAATGTCGATTATGTTTATGAATGTATATGCGTTTCTAATTATTATGTGAATTTTATATTGATGTATAGTTTTATGGATTATTGATCCAAAAGAAATGAAACTATTCATAGATTGGAGATTAAAAAGATGACTGTTCTCACTTTCCTTCTGGGATAAACTGGATGCCATCAAAATAATCTCAAAGTGGTCACCTTGTAGTTGGCGAGTGATGGTTTGAGGAATAGGCCCAGTCTGTTTAAAAAGTGAGAACAATTGAATACTTTACAATGGATTACTTGCACCTGGAAACTGGCATTTGGACAAGAAGCCTCCAGTCCTGTCCTCTCGAAGAAGACAGATAAAACAGCTGTAGAGAGATATTCAAGCCACACAAATATGCCATGCCCTCTGTCGTAATACACATATAAACGTGGCAAGGAAATCTGTTTTTGGGATGTCTTGATATTCATGCTCAATCAAATATGTTAACCAGGTGCACGTTCAGGAGCAATTTGTTTCCTTACGGGCCAAGAGTTGGTTAGCAGTTGGTCATCACTTTTATTTTGGTGGATGCACTTGAAATAGGCTCCCTGAGTGCCATCTTGATCCCTGCATATACATTCATTCTGGCTACTAACTCTAACAGCTCGGTCCTTTGGCTTCTTGGAACTAAAGATACATTAGAAATCCAAACTCTATTAGTGGCCTAGAATAGGTTCAAAGTGCTTTGGAAGATAATTTAGAAAGTCATCTTTAGAAATGATTTGGGAAAAAATAGATTGTACCTCTAATTCTACAGTACTTGCTTAGTTTCAATGTTTTCTCCAACAAAGGCTATTAAACTTATCTATAAGGTTACACAATTTAAATCCTAAGGAGAATGTTATATGTTGGCCACTGGCTCACTATATTCTTTACTAATCACACAACCTAAACATTTAGTTTTGACAACTTTATGGCATAAAAATGAACATATTGTAAGTATTTTGTTCGCCCTCGCTTCAATCAAAGCAGTCCATATTTACAGGCCGATTCATGGAATAAATGTGCGCCGAAAATCTTGGCGCAAGCGTGCGAAAGCGTGCGAATCGCAGCGCAAGTGCGAAAATCGCAGTGCAAGCATGCGAAATCCGCGCACATCGATTCATGGAAGTCCGTGCGCGTGTAAAATATGGGATGTGCGCTAAAATTCTTCGTGGCGCACGCGGGCGCACACATCATCAAACGGTGGGCGCTACGCGCACAGCAAAAGCGCACGTAGCGCGGCGCACACAACAAAAGTAGGTGAACACAGGGCATAACACGCGGAATGGGGAACAACGCATGAAAATGTGGGTGTTACGGGGGAAGTACAGGAGGCAAATGCGCGGAACGCCCACATGCGCGCCTACAACACATATTCATGGAATAGAACAGGGCAAACGCGTGTGTCAAAAAAGACGCGCTAATCCGGAAACACGTACGCCAGTAGGAAGCAGGCGTACACGGACCCGCGCAGCATAAAAGTGCGCACAAACAACAAACAAGCTCAGACGCTACGATGAATATACCGTTCCTCACAGCAGTGGTCGTGGGACACCGCAGGAGGAGGATAGTCAGGGCCAGAATTTTTACACCCAGGACCAGCCTTTTTGGGATGCCTGATGACCAGGTGTATGGGAGGTAAGGGTTTCCACCTCACATAATACTCTACCTGGTGAGTGAGTGGGAGGATGACCTTACATCACCCGCCCTGTGCTCCCAAGTACTGAGCCCCTTGGAAAAGGTGCTCAATGTACTGCACTTCTTGGCGACTGGTTCATTTCAGCGGACAAGTGCCATAGTGGGGGGTGTCACAGGCCACGCAGTCACGCTGCCTACACCAGGTGTTGGCCATCAACACTGCACGGCCATCAGTCCGCAGGCACACATACCTGCATGCCATGTTCTCTCTGGAGAGGAGCGCCTGCTACCTTTTGTGAAATACATATACCTGCCCAGAACACCTGCAGAAAGGCAGGCTGCCGTCCAGGATTTATACGGGGTGCCACACTTCCCCAAAGTGCTAGGTGTCATTGATTCCACACATGTGGCTCTACGTCCTCCCAGGGCAACTGAGCACATCTATAGAAACCGCAAGCACTGGCATTCCTTCAACGTGCAGGTAGTATGTGATGCCAAGGGAATCATCACCTCAGTATATGCCAACTATCCAGGGTCCACCTATGACAGTTTCATTTACAGAATGTCAACCCTAAACTGGGACCTAGAAGCTGGGTGGCATGGCGATACATGGCTGCTTGGTGAGTATAAATGCCACTGCACATGCATGCATGTCAGATACTGAGTAATGTCACAACCCCACTAATGATACCCATCATCACCTCCCCAGGGGACAGTGCCTACCCTCTGAGCACCCACCTGATGACGCCAATTCGGAACCTCACCACACCACCCGAGGTAAGATACAACACAGCCCATATTGCAACCCGGGGCATAGTGGAGCACACATTCGGAGTGCTCAAGTCACGCTTTCGCTCCCTTGACCGGTCTGGTGGGCAGCTGCTATACGCGCCCCCAATAGTGTGCAGGATCATAGTGGCAGCATGTGTCCTGCACAACGTTGCAACCCGCCTGGGCCTGCCAGTGGACGTGGTGGTGCCCCCACATCCCGAACCACATGCACGGCTGCAGCGCATGGGAGGGGAAAGGGCACGTGGTGAGGCAGCCCGTACGCAGCTGGTGGCTAATTACTTCACCTAAAATCACACCCCTGTGGAGTGCACACAGCCCTGGTACATACCAGCTGACAATCAATGATGATGACATAAAGGACAGTCAACTGTCACAACCATACCAGCCTGAGATTGGTCACCTGGAAGTGTTACATTGTGTGCATCCCTACCTACCGAAGACAACCAATGCTGTGTCACAAAAAGATACACATATATGCTGCATGAATGACTACCCCCTTGCAAAATACAAAATGAAAACAGCGCCATGTCACCCAACCCCTCCCCATCTCCGCTACCCAACACACCATGGCATGTCATGCAATGTGAAAGCAAACAAAGAAATGCACAACACATGACACAAGTGTCACAAAGTGCACTGTCCCAAATGGAAACAGGCCACAGACAATATGCTCCCAGTAATCAATAACAAACAGCACACATGACCAAATACTTACCAGCAACACAATACAGCAACACAGGATGAAACATTGCCAAAATATGACAGTACCAAATAAAAGTAGTGCAAGTTTTACAACCTGAATATTCCAGCACAACCACCCCTTCCAACTGCAGAGTGTTGACGTCAGGCAAATGTGTCAGTGTACTGCATACAACATGAACTGCATCTGCAAAGGAGACGGCCTTGTGAAGAGATGAAGAAGGTACCTGTGAATAAGGAGGAAGACATGGATGCACAAGCACATATCAATACACCATGCAGTGTTCAATACAGCAACAATCCCCACTAGGGATGTACACATAGTTTTGAGTACAGACTGCCCACACAGCTCATGGGAGCCCAATGTCACTGTGTAAGTCACTGTCACTTGGTCACACCCTTTGCAAGCCCATTGAAAGGGAAGCAGGAGGGGTGTGTGCGTCAGGAAACCAAGCATCTAACCCAAAGACAGGACAAGCCTGCATTTGCCCAGCTGGAATACACAGTGGATGCCCACGGGAGCCACTCAAGGCAACACACTGAAAGAAATAAGAAAATTAAAAAAAATGCCCATGTTGGGGCCCGAGGGGGGGGCACCCAGGAGGTTCGAGGACAGGGTGCACACCAACAGCCACCTGCGTGGATGTTGTGAAAAAAAAAATACCTCCATGGGCTCATGGCCTGCACAGCTACGCTAGTGTGGGAGGAGTGCTGCTGTCGCTCTCATCACCCTGTGCTGCTGCATCAGGAGGTGGTGGTGCTATGGGAGGCAGCCCACACAAAGCCCTGGTATGATCCTCCATGGCAGCAAGCATGTGGGTGTGGAAGGTCTCGTTCTGGAGGATGATAGTACAGAGATCCCCATGCAGCACCTGACGGGTTGCCTGTATTTTTTGCACGCATGGCCTCCCGTGATTCCCGGATCTCCTCCCGAGTTGCCTGCAGCTCAGCTGAGAGCGAACGTGTGAGCTGCTCCAGCTGCTGTTCTGACCTTAAATTTTGGGAAGCCTCAAGTTCACCCAGAGTCTCCCTGAGGTTATGGAGTTCTACCCTCAGGGCTTCCCTGTGGCCCTGTGACTCTATCGATATGGCTTCGCGCAGAGTCTCCAGTGCAGCCCGTCAGTCCCTGTTGGATGCCAACATGTCTTCCCTGTGTGATTGGCAAATGGAGTCTGTTGCCTGCTGTTGTTGCTCCATCTGCCTTTCAGGGGGTAGAATGGAAGTGGCCACCTGCTCCATTGCCTGAGCCATCATTTCAACCGATGCTCCCTATTGGGCTGCTATACTGTAAATGGAGTTTTTCCATACAGTATTGCCTGGTGGCGTACGGCCAACGCGTCGGCGGGCACCACACCTGTTCGGGGCAAGGCGATCTGCACCTTGCTGTGCTGGCAGTGCCTGAGGCTGCAGGACTGCATTCCCCCTCTGATTTGCTGGCCCAGGAACAGGATCAGATGTTGTGGAGTGTGACCCTGCATCCGTAACCGCCAAAGGTGGACATACCAACACTGACATCCCCATAGAGGGTTCTACCCCTGGTGCAGGTGGGTTGGACAGAACAGAATCCCTGCCAGAAACACTCACCTGCGACAAAACATTAGTCTCATCATACGATTCAGCACCTGAATAGAGGTCTGGGGAGGTGCACCCAGAAACACCCCTGGACAGTATGGTCTGCAGTAAGATTGGGTTTTCACCCACCACCACACCACGTACCCCATTGGTGCCCGGTCGTGCCTGAGATTCCTCCTGGGTCTGCACCATCTCCTCAACCTCAACAGCATCAAGTGCGTCATCACCTGCAAATACATGAAGGACAAATAATGGAAACAGGCATTAGCACCATAGCACACACATAGGCCTGACAAGCCAGAGATCCAGTACATAATTTACACATGTCCTACATGACTATAACCCTGGCATGCATGCACTGTCAATGAGTTGGAAGGGGAGGCAAAAAACAGACGCTGATGACACCAAGATGGAAAAGCAACACATTTGCTGCATGCTGGGTAGCACTAGCATCACACATTAGCCTGTGAGTGGCATGTCCAATACACATACATGACACATGGCAGCACACAGATGGCATGTAGCATAGCCATGGTACATTTGACAAGTACAGTCATATGCCAGTGAATGAATACTGTCACCCATCTATGTGAGATGGACATGATGAGATGAAAAATGCAAAATTGTGTGACAAAATACGCATGTGCCAAACACTGCAACACATACAGTGTACATACAGTGATGGCAGGCAGATGTACACATCAATGGTTGGTCACTTCAACATGACAGGAAACAACTATCATGTACCAAATTCAAACAGGCACCAAAAATCAATGTGAGCAGGCCAATACTCAATCAGCCTGAATGGTCTAATCATTCACATGACAAGGTACCAAATGTGGCCCAATGAAGGGTGTAATCAATGACAGAAGCATGTCACATGTGTGGCATTAGGGCTGATAAATGAGTTGCAAAAATTGGAGAATTGAAACAATCAACCTGAATGAACCCTGAAAAAATCTGAACAATGTTGTTGCAAGATGACAGTTCAAGGGCAACTGCAGTAATGTTGTGCTAATTGGCCACTCTGAGCAGATGGGATACTGTCATACCCAAATTCAAGGCTGTTGAATGTTTTGGAGGAAGCACATGGGTGATCCATACCACTCAGGAGTAGACACCCTCAGCAGGCACTCAATCAGAACCCGTCACCCAAACAACATACACATGGATTACACACACATGCATGGGCACTCACCGGACAATGCGTCTTAATCTGGTAGGTCTACCACGCCTTGGATCTGTTCCTCGGTGACAAAGGTTCCAGCAACAGACTCATGTTCAGTGAGTTGGTTGTCCTCTGGTGGAGACCCACCGTCAGTCACCAGAGTAGAGGCATGATTTGAGGCCAGCTTGTTCTTTGCTCTGCGTTTCAGGTCATTCCACCACTTGTAGCATTCATCAGCTGTGCGCCTCACAAATCCAAGGGCACTAATGATGTCCGTGATGGTCTTCCAGTGTGCCTTACATTGACCAGGTGTGGTCTTGCACCCTGCAGTCACCACCATTTCACGACTATGTGCTGACACATAGGCCACAAGTGCATCAAGTTCGGCGTCATTAAAGCTAGGCTTCCTTGACATGCCGGAGTGTGTATCCGTGTCTGGGGTCTCAGCCTACACTGCCAGAGCACCCTTCTTCTTCTTTTTCAAAGGTGGTGCGGATCCTGAGTGGCTTACGCCGCTCTGGTCAGTAGGGGCAGAAGCGCCAGTGGACTGGGTACTAGAAGTGTGCGAATACATAATGACCATAGGTCTTGGTGCAGGCATTGGCCTCAGGGTGATTTTGGCAGGGCCAATGTCGGTTTGATTGACCTGGACCGACACTGTCCCGGCTGGGAGACTCAGAGCTGGGGTGGATAGAGCTGCAGCTGCCCCTGCCGCCTCCCCACCCTGCCTACTTGGGGCAGCAGATGACATTGCTGCCCCAGATCCATGTGGCCTGGTGACAGCAACTTGCACCGCCACACGTGGCTTAGACTTGCTGACCTGGAAGTCAGCCTCAGAGTCATCCTGTGCCGGTTCAGGTGCCAAAATGGGCTGGTCCAACAAGGGCTGAGCTGAGATGGTGTCAGCTACGTTTCCCACAACCATGGGGGGGCCATGGGTGTCTCTGATTGGTCCTCAACACACGGGGTTCTAGCGGCACCCTGCAAATCCTGGCCACGTCCCCTACCGCGCCCACCACGCCCACCTTTTGGAGGTCGGCCACCTTTGCCTCCCTTACTGCTTGGTCACCTCCCAACCATGGCACTGATGTTGTTGTGCGCATGGGAGTAGCAGTAAACAATTGTCCTGGGCAATTGGGGTGAAAGGGGTAGGGTACTAGATGGAATTCGTACCCTAGTGCTCTAGCAAGGCTGTCTGTGACCCCTGGGGGAAGATGACGGGTCACGCAACGCACAGGCACCCCAAAAACAAAAACGAACGTAGACCACGTGCATGGAAAAATGAACCCGCACTACGCTGTGGCACCCAGAAACACAAAAATAAGCGTACGGGTAATACACAAAGCTTACACTGACCGCTGAAGGGGTATGCGACAAACGGGGCAAGCACATTTGGTAAATACGTGTGCAACTCACCGTATGCCTGGAAAAAGAACGTGAAAAAGACGCGCATGTGCGCTTTGGCTACACCCCCGCCAAAAGAAGAATTGTACTCTGTCTGAGGAAACAGGACAAAAGAAGAAGTGAACGCTGTTTGAGGAAACAGGCCAAAATAAGAATTGAACGCTGTCAGAGGTAACAGGGAGTACGAACTTGAACCGTTGTGAAGTAATCGCGTGTGAACCACTTAGAAGTGCACAATTCACCCACTCGCTCTCCATGAAAAGCACGGACAAGAATATTGCGTCGTACACGTACCTTTTCAACCGACCCACACGTGCAACGTTACTTATGCGTGTACGCGCTAAGGCCCTTTCCTCCAATTACACGAGCTGACACTCGGACATGCAGTTTTTGCATGTGTACGATGAACATGCACCCGTGTTGAGGGAAACGCCCTTGCGCGTCACGTCACAGACGCGCTTACGCGCTAAAGGGCCTTTGGTCCAATGAATTCACATACGTGCGGTGTCTTCACGTGCTGATTTACTATGCACAAGTCACGAGGGAAACACCCGCGCGCGTAAGGTCAGAGACGCGCTTACGCCCTAAGGGCCTTTCCTCGAATTACACGCTGACGTGCAATTTTGTTCACGTGCCAAATCACTCCGTATCAAGCTGGCCACGTGACAACACACGGAAGACCACGCTCCTGCCCAGAAGGCCAAATTACTGCCCCCAAGAGCCCCAAGCACGCTCCCACCTGCCATCTGCTGCTGCCTGCCTGCCTGCTGCCCACGTGCCCTGCTATTTGCTGCGTGCACGTCAGCCAGGGATGCAGTTGCTGTGACCAACCTAGCTGGAACTGAAGACTCCCGACTGGGATACCATCGCTCCACAGCCCAGCCCCAGGACCCAGTTGCCCACCCACACCTACCTCTGGGTTGCCATGTCGGGCACAACACCATCTGGCACCACTGGCAACCCCCAGGCAGAGAGCCACCAGCTTCAGTGACAGGGAAGTTGGTGTCCTGGTGGAGCAAGTCCTGGGGCAGTATGATGCCCTCTTTGGAGGTTTGCGCGCCGACTATGAAGGACGGACCAGGATCTGGATGGACATCGTGACTGCCGTCAACGAGGAGGTGGTGGCAGTCCGCGACATCAAACATGTCAAGAAGCGCTGGGAGGACTTCAGGTCCACGACCCTCGACAAGGCCCGGCGCCTCTTGAAGGCAGCGGATGCCAAGGGGCGCCGGGGACACCCGTCCAACCACCAAACGAGGGTCCTGGAATGCACATGCCCAGCACTCCACGTCCAGGTCCATGAGAGGCAGACCCATCTGGAGTCGAGCGGTAAGTGTACATGCATACTGATTGGACGCTGTGCGTGTCGTGGTGTGCCAATAGTGTGCAGGTTGCACATGTGTTTTTGTAGGGCCATGTATGGATGTGGATGTACAGGGGCGTAAGGCTGACACATGCAAGTCCTTTCATGTGTGAGACACATGGATGGTGTATGTGTGGGTAAGCATGCAGGCCAAATGCAGATGTGGGAGCACACATGTTTGAATTACTGTGTTTGTACGTTGGCATGGTTGTGGTGTCACACATTGATGTTGGTTCCAGCTGCATGTACCTGCACTGTGTACATGTGCATGTGTGTGTATTTGACAAGTGTGCAACTGTGATGCAACATAGATGCATGTGGCACTGACATGTAGAAGGCTGAATGCCAGATGTGACATGGATGGCAATCTCATCATTCTGACAGTTGGTGGAAATGTACACATGCATGTAAGTGTGTTGGTGTGTGTGCATGTGTTGTGTACTCCCTGTGTTTCATGTGGCGTCAGGCTCACCTTCGGATGCTGATACTGTTGTATGTGTATGGATGGTGCTGCCTGGTGCAATATTGCTGTTGAATTGCTCATGTGTGTGAGTAGAAATTACATGTGTGTTAGGGAGTGCGATGCCATGTCTGAAGTTTGACACTGCACTCATCTACAACTGTCATGTGTGTATCAGTCCATTGTACAGTGCCCTGATGCCTGTGTTCTATCTCTCCCTGTCTGCAACGTCAACTGATGAAGAGGGCGGAGAGGGTGCTGTGGAGCAAAGCGGCAGGGATCGCACTACCAGCCAGAGACGCAAGGCCTGGCTCCCCTCTCAGATTGTCATCTCTTCGGGGAGTGAGGAGTGTGGTGCCGCATCCCAGGCCGCAGCTGCCGAGGGTAGGTCCAAGAGGCAGAGGTTGGAGATGGACTCCTCGGCAGCAGAAGGGGCAGCTGAGACCCCACAGGGTCCAACGGAGGAAGATGACATGGAGTCATCCAGCTTGGTGGGGGGTTTGGAGGAGGAGGAGGCCGTGGAAGGGACACCCGGGGTCTGGAGGTGGGGATTCCACTGGTGCCAGTGGTGCTGTGCAGGGCCAGGGACAGGAGGCAGCACAGGCCGCCGCGGAGGTGCCTGTGTGTAATCCTGTCCCTGATCCTGTGACTGCATCATCCGGAATCCAGCAGGGATGCCTACGTCCAGACCCGTTTTCAGGGAGGGCATGGGCGCACAACAACTGGCCTTCCTCTCCCTGCGGACGTGGCTATCCGGGACCGGGTTGAGCCTGTCCTGGCTGGGAAAGCGTTGCGTCAACGGGGCATGCGAGGTGACCTGTGGTGTTTTCGTGAAGACACTGCACATCATCTCGGATGCCTCTTTGACTGCGTTGACCTACTGGGATGGGTCACCAGTGCTGGATTCCTCCGTGTGCTAGACCTTCTTGCGACCCCCTCCTCACCTGAATCCCCTACACGCCAGTCGTCCTCCATGCCATCTTCCCACCTATGTATCACCTGGGTACCCTGTAGAGATGCCTCTGACCCAGCGGCCAGGCTGGTGGAGGACACATCCCTGCCACAGTCAGGAGTCGGACATCCAGCAGGGGTGGCCACCACAACTGCCCCCCAGCCGGAGGAGGACGTGCAGGCAGCAAGATCCAGCAGCAGCAACATGGTGGGAGCAATTATTGCTCAGGGCCTTCAACATCGGAGGGGCAGGCATCGGCCAGAGGGCAGGAGGACCCAGGATTGCAAGTGTCTTCCGTGAGGCAGCGGTTGGGCCACGCCATAGATGCGGAGCGACAGCGGGCGGAAGAGGCACGGCTCACAATGGTCAGTGCGGAGAACTCCATGCGGAGGGCTCTGAGGCGGGCCGAGTGCCTCGAGGCAATTCGCAGGGAGTTGGAGGTCCACATGTCATCGTCCCTGCGAACCCTCGGGGCCATGGAAGAGGACCGCCTCCGGGACATCGAGCAGGAGTTCGATGATGCCCTGACCAGGGAAATCGGGAAGTGAGCCGTCGGACTAGCCCGCTGCCATTGTAAATAGTTTTTAGAGTTAGGTTTCCTTTTCCTTTTCCTTTGATTTGGGGTGAATGGACTATGCCCCACACATTTGTATATCTTTTTTTTCTTAGGTAGTTTCTTAGGTAGGTTTCATTTCTTTCGTTGGGCTCATGGACCCTTGACAATGGATTTATTTGAACTTTTTTATTTGATTTTGAACATGGATTAATGGATTTTTCTTTTGGACAACGGATTGTACATAGTTGGACAATGGATTATTTTGAACTTTTTCTTTTGATTTCACCATGGATTAATGGATTTTTCTTTTTACGTTTCCTTTGGATTTGCGTTGATGGAGGGAGAGTTTAGACTATTTTTCTTTCGGATTTCTTTGGATTGCTTATACTTTTAATTTACTCATCTTTTGCACATGCTTTTCATTTCATGTTTGCTATTTTGAAATGCTTTCATTTCATTGCTTTATTTTTGTACATAATACATTTTGATATTTTAATTCCATGTGTGGGATTCGCTCATTGGGTTCATGCATGCGAAAATGTGGGTTTACACAATCAATGCCAACCAGTGTGTGTGTGTGACGGACATGTGTTGATGTACATAGTTGACTTTTGGTTTGTGTCTTGAGATAGGCATGTCAGTGTGGGATGGATTGGGAAATCATTGCGTCTCAAGAATGGGGTGGCGTGCTGTGGTATTTTGGTGTAGAAGTGGGCCATGATTGTGCATCTTTATTTCATGCAGTGGGGGGACATGAGTGGGGGCCTGCTGGCAGGTGCCCCTCACTGCTGGGGGGTGGGGGTTCTGGGGGACATGAGTGAGGGCCATCTGGCAGGTGCCTCTCACTGCTGGGGGGTGGGGGTGCTGGGGGACATGAGTGGGACATGAGTGGGGACCGGCTGGCAGGTGCCCCCCACTGCTGGGGGTTGGGGGTGCTGGGGGACATGAGTGGGGGCCTGCTGGCTGGTGCCCCTCACTGCTGGGGGTGGGGGTGCTGGGGGACATGAGTGGGACATGAGTGGGGGCCTGCTGGCAGGTGCCCCTCACTGCTGGGGGGTGGGGGTGCTGGGGGACATGAGTGGGGGCCTGCTGGCAGGTGCCCCTCACTGCTGGGGGGTGGGGGTCCTGGGGGACATGAGTGGAACATGAGTGGGGGCCTGCTGGCAGGTGCCCTTCACTGCTGGGGGTGGGGGTACAGGGAGACATGAGTGGGGGCCTACTGGCAGATGCCCTTCACTGCTGGGGGGTGGGGGTGCAGGGGGAAATGAGTGGGGGCCTGCTGGCAGGTGCCCCTCACTGCTGGAAGGTCGGGGTGCTGGGGGACATGAGTGCGGGCCTGCTGGCAGGTGCCCCTCACTGCTGGGGGGTGGGGGTGCTGGGGGACATGAGTGGGACATGAGTGGGGGCCTGCTGGCAGGTGCCCCTCACTGCTGGGGGATGGGGGTGCTGGGGGACATGAGTGGAGGCCTGCTGGCAAGTGCCCCTCACTGCTGGGGGGTGGGGGTGCTGGGTGACATGAGTGGGGGCCTGCTGGCAGGTGCCCCTCACTGCTGAGGGGTGGGGGTGCTGGGGTACATGAGTGGGGGCCTGCTGGCAGGTGCTCCTCGGTGCTGGGGGACATGAGTGGGGGCCTGCTGGCAGGTGCCCCTCACTGCTGGGGGGTGGGGTGATGGGTGACATGAGTGGGGGCCTGCTGGCAGGTGCCCCTCACTGCTGGGGGGTGGGGGTCCTGAGGTACATGAGTGGGACATGAGTGGGGGCCTGCTGGCAGGTGCCCCTCACTGCTGGGGCATGGGGGTGCTGGGGGACATGCCCATGGTGGATGGGCTGCCTACGGGACATGACCAGGGGTGCAGGGTAATCCCCTGTGGTGTGGGCTGCCTGCAGGGGCCGTGGAGGGGGTGGGGGGGGCACCTGTGAGGACCCACACTGCCAATTCACGTTTGGGACTCCCCGCACACCCCACTGGATATATGTACCCCGCTCTGACAGCAAAATCGCGTGTGAAACTTCACACGCACCCCCAAAATACACATACCCCACTCTGACAGCGAAATCGCGTGTGGAACTTCACGCACACCCCCGAAATACACGTACCCCGCTCGCACAGGGCCAATCATGTGTGAAACTCCCGCGAACCCCAGTAATACACATACACCGCTCGCACAGGGCCAATCACGTGTGAAACTTCCCGCGAACCCTAGTAATACACGTACCCCGCTCGTACAGTGCCAATCATGTGTGAAACTTCCCGCGAACCCCAGTAATACAGGTACACCGCTCGCACAGGGCCAATCGCGTGTGAATCTTCCCGTGAACCCCAGTAATGCACGTACCCCGCTCGCACAGGGTCCATCACGTGTGAAACTTCCCGCGAATCCCAGTAATACACGTACCCCACTCGCACAGGCCAATTGTGTGTGAAACTTCCTGCGCACCCCAGTAATACACGTACCCCACTCGCACAGGGCCAATCGCGTGTGAAACTCCCCGCGAACCCCAGCGATACACGTACCCCGCTCGCACTCGGCCAATCGTGTGTGAAACTCCCTGCAAACCCCAGTGATACACGTACCCCACTCGCACAGGGCCAATCGCGTGTGAAACTCCCCGCGAACCCCAGTGATACACGTACCCCGCTCGCACAGGGCCAATTGCGTGTGAAACTCCCTGCGAACCCCAGTGATACACCTACCGCGCTTGCACAGGGCCAATCGCGTGTGAAACTTCCCGCAAACCCCAGTAATACACGTACCCCACTCGCACAGGCCAATTGTGTGTGAAACTTCCTGCGCACCCCAGTAATACACGTACCCCACTCGCACAGGGCCAATCGCGTGTGAAACTCCCCGCGAACCCCAGCGATACACGTACCCCGCTCGCACACGGCCAATCGTGTGTGAAACTCCCTGCAAACCCCAGTGATACACGTACCCCACTCGCACAGGGCCAATCGCGTGTGAAACTCCCCGCGAACCCCAGTGATACACGTACCCCGCTCGCACAGGGCCAATCGCGTGTGAAACTCCCTGCGAACCCCAGTGATACACCTACCGCGCTTGCACAGGGCCAATCCCGTGTGAAACTTCCCGCGAACCCCAGTGATACATGTACCCCGCTCGCACAGGGCCAATCGCGTGTGAAACTCCCCGCAAACCCCAATGATACACATACCCCGCTCGCACAGGGCCAATCGCGTGTGAAACGCCCCGCGCCGGGGTGTACATGTATTCGGAGGGGTGCGCAGGGAGTTTTACAGGGGGTTTTCGTGGTTGGTGGGCTGTATGCTGGTCCAATTGCCTGTGCGCCATGTACGGGATTTGTGCGCTGTGCATGGCGCACAGGGAGGGGTTGGGGGCGTAACTGGTGCTGCTGCAGGGTCGCTGCGCCACTTTGCGCCACTGCTGGTTTTGGATGTTAAAATCCATGAATACGCTGTGCGCGCAAATGGATTTTAGCACACGCGGATGGCGCTAACTGTCACACGCGCACATTGTGCGCCAGCCGCGTGCGCCACATGTGCGCTGGATTCTATGAATTACCCCCATAATTCCTCTAATCTGATAATTCTTGTCTCGGGAGGATAACTCAGGGGGAACGTTCTTGCCTTGGAAGCAAGACCACACGGGAGCACCACAGGTTCGATCCCGAGGTCCATGAATAGAAACATCTGGCTATTAAGCGCGTTATAAATAACCTATCATATAGAATATCATTAATTCCAGCTACCTGATACATCTATTGTTTAATATGATTTGCAGAACCATTTCTTGGGTCATCACATGTCGGAAGAATTTTGATGACCTTTCCTTCAGAAATTGGCAGCATAGTATTGAAAACATTCAATGTAGTTTACATTCTGGTCAGACTCATTAGTAAAAAAATCAAGCTCCAGATTTCCTAATTTCTTTCAAGATTTCCCAGTTGGTGCCTTCATGCGTTCATTTAACGGGTATATCTGAACTGCATTCTCCTGCTTGAACACTTTGTTTAAATAAAATCATGTTTTATAATCAACTATGGCACCCACTGTTCTTTCTTCTGAGTTTGCAATTTAAAGTCAGCAGTTGGCTCGAGGTAATCTAGAAATTAGGAATATTTTTCAGCAAACCCTTTTGCTTTGTTTACACCTGTAATTCACCGGGCTTAATGCATTGGGTTGTGCCTCTAAAATGTGTAGATGCTAGATAATAGAACTTAATAAGAAAGAAGCTGGCTTCTCAGCTTGCAAAGAAGAACTCTCTTATGTGGTCTGAAGAAACTCTCACAGGATTTTGAATTAAATGTTGCTAAAGCTCTCAGCTTCTTTCTTTTTTCCTATTACACCTTTTCTCTTCTAGCATCTACCTGTGCATCTTGTCTCCTTTTCTTCTTCCATTCTCTTCATTAGTTCAGAGGTCCGGGCAGATATAACTCACAACTATGGTTGCCATTACATATGTGTGGGTGACATGTTTGAATATATGGTGCATTATGAATATTTGGTGGTCACTTATGGGATCTGAACCTACCCCAACCCCCACAAAGCACATCTATTGCATCCTCTCTCATAGCACCCATATGGCCTGTCCCCACCACAGTACCTCTATACTTATTTTACTCTTTTCAGGGCAATTGAGCCGGGTATAGAAATAAAAAATAAAATAAAAACGTTGTCATGTGAGTGCCTCCTAGGAACCAGTATGTGTCATGTTATAGTGCAATAGTAGCATCCTCAACACCCTAGCAGGGCAGTGCTGGGTAAGTCATTGATAGACAGTGTACTCTTACAGACAAAGTTCTGAAAAAGCGCAAATGTATATGCAACCTTCAACCAAATCAAAATCAGGTGTGAGTTTCCATTAAATGAGTTTGCCTTAGTCTGATCTTAACCATATATATTTGTATATTCTGCTTTCAAGTATGTATGGCTTATCAGCAATTACTATTTAAATATTGTCAATAAGATTCCATTTCTTGTAGAGTTTCTATTGCTGGTGATCCTTTGCTGATTCCAACACGTCGTAAAAAGTGAAGTAACTGTTAAATTTATGAAAATGTTACGTAATTCATAAGCTGTGTGTCTAATATCATTAAATGTATTTCAATTATGTTACTGTTTACAATGTTAGATTAGAAAATTAAGAATCAAAAGTCCATCCACTGACCTCAAAACTTAAAAGTATATGATTTACCATGATTCCAATTATGTGATGCGGGTTGAACAGATTATTCATAGCCCTTTTGGTGACAAGCCATCTGATTGTGATTGTCAGCAGCACATGGAAGTCGTTATTTTCTCCCTCTAGTTTAACCAATCAGATTGCTTGAGATTAAATGAATAATCTCTGTGACTGTCCTCATCCCAAACATTCCGACTTCAGCTGTATGACTGGGGGTAGCTCCTGATGGACCGAACTTGTGGATCAGGACACATAACGTATTCAGTGATTGAATGCGCTTTTGCAGGATCCCCTGCCAGTCATGCTTACATTTTCACGTGTGCTCTGCATGAGAGCATGACTCTGGTGGGGCTATCCATATCACTGATCTTTCAGAGAGATTGTGAAGACCAATCACTGCCCTAGAATCTCGGGGCAAGTGTGGAGACCATAGAAAAGGCAAAGCTCACTCTTGTGTTGTACATTTTTTGTGATTGGCTTTTACAGGAAGGAAGGGAGCTGGCCCACACTAAGAGATTAGGAGAGTTTGTGCTGTAGCCACTGAGAGAATTGTTCGTGGTGATTTTACATGTTATTGACCTTTACATTTTATGCATTTGTGCTTGTTTTCTGTGACGTTTCATAAATTCTGTACCCTAATTAAGAACGTTTTTTGTGGAACCCTTTTCCATTATGTGTTTTTGTAATTCATTACATTTCCTCCTTCTACTGAAAAAAACAACACACATAACAGATAAGCCCCTTGTACAATACTTTATGAAACCCTTTATTAAAACCCTTTTTGAAAATCATGATGATGACATTTGTGTTTTTGTCTTTCAAGCCCTTTCCCTTTCTCGATTCAGCAAAACAGAATAATAAAATAATCATGTTGAAACCCCTTTCCCTTAATGCCCAACCAAAATAGTTATCATGAATATTGATAAGAAACAAGTACACCTCTTTGGAAGAATATCATTCTTCAGATGAGGATGTTGGGGTTCATGTGTTTGTAAATGCACCGCCTGTAAAGAATGAGGTGCACATGTCATGCCTTAGAGGATAACCTTGTGGAAACCTTAGAGAATGATAAAGGTGGCAAAGATAGAAAGATGCAAAGTGATCAACATTAGCACTGGAGAGGGGCAGATGGAAAGGGTGGAGTAACAGAACAGAAGCATGTCATTATTGTGGACGAGGTTCCTCAAATGATGGTGGAGGAAATGGCGAGAGAGTTTAGGTTTTGTATTGAGAAAATGGTGATGAGGGGCCTGAGGAGGTAGTGTAGCAATTGAGCAGAAGACATTGCAATATGAGGCAGACAGTAATGGACAGAAAGACATCAAGGCAGGTATGGGACAAGTAAAGGAGAATGTGTAAGGGCAGGAAGTGGAACATGAGAAATAGATTCCATATGGGAAATATCAAAAGGGTAGTGTCTCGCCATCACTGTCTACAATGTGTTCCTCCTTCAAGTAGCAGCAATTTGCCCAGCCTGAGTGGAAGACGCAGGGTGATTAGGGTACAGTTGTGTGCATGTTCTAGAATAGAGAGTGCAGCTAGGCAAGATGACTGAGTGTTGTCTATTGGGTATGACAAAAGTGCATAACCACAACAAGGGATGTTTAACATTCACAAGGCTTCCATTAAGGTCATCACAGTATTTTCTCTAAGAGTTCCACCATCATACATCTACAGATGCTGGTTATTCTCCACCACAGTGTTGAGCATATGGGCACGAGGAAGAGGCCCAACCACAGCCTGTGGCCCCAGCCTCAGCCATCAAGCCTTTGTTGGTCACCCGCCCTTTATTGTGGACTAGCTGGCTGTGCCTACTTATGCGAGCAGCTGGTGTAATCGTCTGCTCAAGTATGGAGGCATGCTTTGCTTACATTGCAGTGTGGTTCTTAGCCATAGGATCCTCAAGGAACATAAGGTGCAAAATGCTATGGAAGTATAATTGTGACTGCATCACGTGACCGAAGCTTCCCTGAATAAATTAAGCAAGAGGCGTGGGGAAGACATAGAGTGCATCTATGAGGAAACAGACAGGAAAGCTCTGAATGTGAATTATGTTTGCCCTTTGTTATTGCATATCAGAGAGACTTCCCGAAAAATATAATGTATCAAAAATGTTGATGTTGGTGGCTCTCATGGTGCATAGAGAACCAAATGATATCTCATATTGTTGTCTCTCTCATAGCAGGTAGAAAACCCAGAAATACTTGCTTCCATGGATGTCGTGAAATGGACATGATTTCTACATCGGATTGCTACATTCTTCCTCACTTTTGTGATCGTTCATTTTGATGAAATGAATGTTAGTTGTTCTACATTAGGCACTGCAAGGATTCTCCTGTGTCCAGAAACACCAACCCCAGCAGTGCTAAAGACAAACCACTGGCAGAGGAGCCTCCCACTGATTATGGCAACTCTCATAAGTGTTCCCGAACCGACGGACCACTTACTGAATGAGTAGTGTGGTCGTTCCTCTTGCCTACCCATAATACATACATTATGCATAATTTATCCACCAGGTGAGATGCTAAAGTTTCCATGTATGTTCTTAAAGACCCATCCACAGAATACTTGAATAAGTGAGGATTGTGCCCCGCAGGCACGCCATTTCTGTCCTATCACCTTCACCCCTAGTGTTCATTGAAGACAGTGGTGTAAATGACAAGAGGAATGCATTTGCCATCTATGGTAGTGTGTTGTGCACAAGATTTGTTTCAAATTCTTTGTCATTTTGTTCTTGGTGCAATATCATTCAGAACCACACCATATGTGCATCTTTGCACATTTTACTGTATCTAGCCCTGTTGAGTTCTAAGATTTCTCATGTAGCTTGAAATTACGCTATGAGGTGTTTCAATGTTATACATCTTCCAGGCTCTGCATTGATCCCCACACAAGGGTTAGAGCATATCTCTCGCCAGCATTGCTGTACCCACCTCACCAGTCAAATCATGATCCTATATAATAATGCACAGGATGAATACTAACAGGTTATCATTGAAGGGACCTCACGGTGTGATAAACTGTGCTGGCAAAAGGATTTTGTGCACAACAGCTACCAGACAGCAGCAGCCATGGTATTGGCATAAATAATCTGACTGTTGCATTAATTAATAATTTACTTGCATTGTTTACTTCGCCTGTACAGAGAGTAGAATTCCAACTAGTGGCAGTGCAGTCTTCAAGTCAGTATAATAAACTACTAGCTGGGGTACCCAGTGTTGCCTGTGTCCTGATCGAGTGGTGTCTCATCTGCCCTGGAGGATGTTGATCTTGTCCTCATGTCAGCAAGTCTTGCTTCAGTTTGTTCTGGCATTTCATTTGCCCTGGAGAAAGTTGCTCTTCTCCATTGGTCGGCAAGTCGTGCTGCTATTTGTTGTAGTGTTTCAAAACCTCTTGTTATTGATTTTCACTTTGCTTTTCCAAGTGATGATCGTATTTGTGCGGCATGTTTCAAATACTCACTGGCTATGGCACATTTGAGAAAATGTCCAAGAAAGATTATCGATTGTGCTGTCTTCTTGTGAATTAACTTAAGTAACTGTAACCTTGCCATTTCCCATATTTGGAGAGGCATGATAAAAAAATGATTTTTATTTTGAATTCCCTTTAAAAATGCATTAATAAACACTTTCAGATTGTACACAGTAGTAATGCATGTCAAAGGAATTACCAACACATCGAACATTTTCCTTCAGGCACTTTTCCAAATTTTCCCTCCTTCTAGTACCTACTTAGTGAATCTGGGTGAGCATCAGTAAATGAGGGTGTCTACAGAGTGAATGTTTTGCATCCAAACATAGACTACAATCTTGTCACAGACAAATGAGGAATTGATGCAAAATCTGGTAGCAGTGGGTTCAATGGTGTGGATTTGTCTAGTCAGACAAGCAACCACACAAACAACTTTAGTTGCAGGGACCTTAAGGTGAGAAGTTAATGCAACAAAATCCTGGAAAATTCAGCTAAAGTCATCTTAACTTTGCACCCCCTGTTGCGCAGTCTATGACCACAATGATGACATCAATGTGATCATAGGCTGCGCTACAAGGGGCGCAAAGTTGAGGTGGCTTTCACTGAATTTCTAGGGTTTTGTTGCATTAAGTTCTAACCTTAACGTCCCTGCAACTAAAGTTTTTTCCATGAATTTCAATAGCTAATCAAAACACTCTATTATGTCTAGAAAGTAAAATAAAAAGCAACTGGACAACCACAGTCCCCCCCCCAAATAAACACGTTGTTACAAAAAAAACGACTAGAACTCTATTGGCCTCATTATGATACTGGTGGTAGCCATGCCAGTAAAACTGGCACGGCTGCCGCTGTTTTCATTTTTTTACAGCGCCTGCGAATGGGCAATTACCGGGTCATTACGGCCTTGCCGGACCCGTTAATTGCCTATTTGCGGGCGGCTGAAAATATTCTTCCCCGTTCCCATTGCAATGGGAATGGGTAAGCTGGATGCACTGGCACCATTTGTGAATAGTGCCGGTGCATCCGACATGCTCTGCTCGCGCGTGGCAGTACACCTGCCAGGTCAGACCTAGCTTACCGGTGCCATTACTACCCGACCGGCAAAGTTAAAAATGAGCCCCATGTCTACCTTTCACCCAGAAAATGACTCCCCTTTATTTCTAAGATCACACTCTCCTCACCTGTGTTTTGTGTTTAGAGAGCTCTCCATCCTGTTATCATATAGTGGTGCATTGATGTTGAGGTTCTGAAGACTATGATGCTGTTGAACTGAGGAAACCTCTGGAGGCAAGTGTCTTAAAATGTGAATGAGTCTCTTGACAGAACCAAGATGAAAAAAGCTGATGTCTCTGAGGAATAAATGTTTTTTCTAAGTCCGAGAGATCTCTCTAAATCTCTCTAAAAACATTTTTTCTTTCCTTTTTCTAGATTCTCAGAGGAAAAAGCTTTAACAGAAGAGTTTGGGGTTTCAAGAAAAAGAATGTGAAAGCCTTTTCTTGTGGTTAGTTGGCGCACTTGCTATGAATGAAGCGTGCAAAAAATGAAGGGGTCTACAGTATCCATAAGGTGTTTTGACTGAGGTAAGTATGCGTGCATAATGAGGGAGAAAAAACACTGCAAAGCGTAGTTCGTCTTGTCTGAGAAAAACTACCACCTTATACTGTTAAGCGCGGTTAACAGCTGTGAGGAGAAAACTCTATGGAGCTTCAGGTACATATGTGCGTAGGAATTATATCTTCTCTCTTAATTCTGTAATGTTTGTTTTTTAACTAAGGTACCTTTGTATTGCAGGTCTTCGGATACGGAGATAAAAACCTTGGACTGCTGGTGCGGCTGTGAACGAAGACTGATGACTGAAGAGGAACTGTGACGGAAGAAATTTCTTCTACTGGAATACTGCTGTAGCGAAAACTTGGGTCAGGTAATTCTTGTCTGTAGTCAATAAATATTCTATGAACTATTCAAACTATTAAAAGCATTTTTCTTTTATTTCGCAGGTTCTGTTAGAAGAAGCGCCGGTAGCGTTACACCACTTTCAGCAGACCAAAAGCAAAGCGTGCGTTACTGCCGAAGCGGGGCTTAAGTAGCTCTCAATGTTCAATGTCTAGTTCTCTGCTGAAACTTGTCCATGACCCACTGGCGGCCCTCTTATGGGTATTGAAATGCTATTGAATCCCTATGCAAGTCTATGGTTATTTAATGCTGTGAATTGTGAGAATGCCGAGTGTGCCAAGCTAAAACCCACCTAAAACCTAATGATTTATACAAAGAATCCCACCTGGCCTTAACTCCTGAATTTGGGCTATGAATCCTGGATGTGATCATGACAGTTTTCACCCCCAAGGCCCCTCCTAAGGATGGACCCTCCAGCCCGCTTAGTTGGATGATTGGGTTGACATCTTTTAAGTTATTGGGGCAAGAATATTAGACCTGTGTTCCCAAGTTCTGTCATGTGGACCAAATACCTTCCAATCCGCTAAGTAAAATAGTTTCCTTCTGACAATCTTGGAATCCAAAATGTATTTCACTTGAAACTCAGGTTCTCCATCAAAACCCACCGACTTGGGAGTCTTTTGTATCCTGGTTCCTGGGTTCATTGGTTTTAGTAAGGAAACATAAAATATGGGGTGAATTTGCATGTGAAGTGGTAGTGTTAATCTTAATGCTACAGGATTTATGACTGCTTCCACTGGAAACAAGCCCAAATATCTGGGTTGAAATTTACGTCGCCTCTTAAGAGTAATGTGTTTGGAAGCTAACCACACGTTCGTCGCACTAGATAATCTAGGGGTTTTCTTAGAAGTTTATCAGCAAATTTCTTTTGACTCTCCTTTGCAACATTTAAATGCTTGAAGACTTCCTTCTGAACTTTGGAAATGTTCCTATGAAGACACTGCACCGCTTGCATCTCTAAAGGTTCTGGTGGATCAAAGATAGAGGTCCGTGGATGGCAACCATTAGGAATGTAGAAAGGAGTACGCCCAGTGGAAGTGTGCTCGGAATTGTTGTAAGCATACTCTGCTACCCAGAGTACATCCACCTAAGATTGATCTTTTTGGTGGAGAAGACACCAGAGGTATTGTTCTATGGTTTGATTCATTCTCTCAGTTTCACCATTAGTTTGTGGATGGTGACTAGTAGATAAACACACTTCTATTTTAGCCATTGCACAACATTTTTTCCAGAATTGTGACACAAATTGGCTTCCTCTATCAGAGATCACTGCTGACAGAAATACACAAAGACATACAAGGTTTTCCACAAAAACTTTAGCCAAGACTGATGTTGATGGAAGTCCTTTCAAGGAAATAAATTTGGCCATTTTGGAGAATAAATCCACCACCACCAAAATCGTATTATAACCCGAATGAACACAAGGGTAACTCTGCGATGAAGTCCATTGATATAGTATGCCATGGTGCAGGTGGAATAGGTAAGGGTAGAAGGAGTCCTGGTGGTCTCTGCTTTGAACTTTTATTTTGGGTGCAAAATCTGCAAGTTTGGATGAAATCTATGATATCTTTGCACCAAGTAGGCCACCAAAAATGTCTTTTGATGTTAGCTATGGTTTTAGCAATTCCGGAATGACCTTCTAGTATAGCTCCATGATAATCTGCGAAGACCTGTGTTTGTAATTCCTGTTTGGGTAAATAAAGACGACCCTGGAAGTATGGTAAACTCTCTTGAATGTAACACTTAGATCCTTTTGACACCCAGGCCTTTAACTCAGAAGTGGTCATGCTAAACCGAAACTGTGACTTCAGATCTTCTTCAGAAAATCCAGTGACTCCCAGCTTCTTCTCTTCCGGAAATAATACTCACTGGATCCTGAATACCTTGAACATACTCACAGTCCCCGATACGTGACAAGGCATCCGCTTTGCCATTACGTACTCCAGGGCGGTAGGTTATAATAAAATTGTATTCCACAAAAAACAATGCCCAATGGATCTGTCGTGAGGACTGAGCTTTTACATTGCATAAATATTGCAGGTTTCTATGGTCAATAAGAACTGTGATGGTGTGACGAGCCCCTAATAAATTATGTCTACATTCTTTAAAGGCATTCTTTATTACTAGTAATTCTTTACTTGTGATGGTGTAATTTAACTCTGCTGCTGAGAATTTTTTGGACCAAAAAGTCACTGCATGCAATTGTACGGTTTCCATATCCTTTTGGGACAATACTGCTCCCTTGGCAGCACTGGAAGCATCGGACTCTACCACAAATGGTAAATCTGGCTGTGGATGTCTTAATACCGGAGCGGTTTTAAATGTACACTTTAAAGTCTGGAAAGCCTCTTCTGCTTCCTCAGTTCAGGTGAACCTCTTGTGCTTTCGTAGTAGTGAAGTTATTGGGTGGACTAACTGAGAAAAACCTGATACAAAGCACCTATAAAAATGGGCGAATCCCAGGAAATGTTGGACTCCTTTCACGGACACAGGGGAAGGCCAGCTTAAAGCTGCTTCTTCTTTTCTGTTGTCCATCTGAATTCCCAATGGTGACAAAATGAATCCCAAAAATTCCAATGAGCTAACAGGAAATGAGCATTTTTCCAATTTGACATACAACTGATATTGCCGTAACTTCGTAAGTACTGGTTTAACATGGGCTGTGTGCTCCTGGTCGGAGGCTGAATAAATTAAGATGTCATCTATGGACACCAAGGCACACACAACTAATCATTTGCATAAAACATTGTTCAAGAAATTCTGAAAAGCAGCTGGGGCATTGCATAAGCCAAAAGGCATAACTTGATGCTTGTATAATCCATATTTAGTACGAAAGGCGGTTTTCCATTCATCCCCTTCTTTAACTCTCATCAGATGATAAGGTCTCCTAAAATCTAGCTTTGTAAATCTTTTTGCATCTTTGACTTGGTTCATTAACAGTGGAATGAGTGGAAGTGGGTATCTGTTCTTTACTGTGATCTGATTTATCACACGGTAATCAATACAAGTGCAAAGGACTCCCTCCGTCTTTGGCACGAAGAACAGAGGAGAGGCTACAGGCGATGTTGATGGCCGAATGAAACCATTTGCAATGTACTTATCCAGATATGCCTTCAAATGTAAATCCTCTTGCTCGGTTAATGCATAGACCCTGCTACATGGGATTTGAGCCCCTGGAATTAAATAAATTTGACAGTCGTAGGGCCGATGTTGTGGCAGTATGTTGGCCTGTTCTTTTTCAAATACTTCCTGAAAATCTTGATACTCTGGTGGTAGAATTCCTATTAGCCCTAAGGCGAGGCCTTCTCTAAAAAAACACTTTGACCTCGTTTCCTGAATCTTGTTCTTGACTGTAACATGAGCTTCTGCGTTCTTCTGTGAATACCAAGGTTCTGGCATGCCAATCAATCGGTGGATTATGTTTCTCTAACCATGGAATACCTAAGATTATTTTGAACTGCGCAGCACTGATTAGGTCAAACAAGATCTTTTCTTGATGTCCATCCTGGCAAAGCAAGGTGCAGACTTGAGTAAACTTCATCACTCGTCCTGATATTAGCTGAGTACCATCAACTGCTGTGACATTCACCACCAAATACCAATCTTGCTTGCAAGTTTGTGATCCATGCAGTTTCCAATCACACAACTGTCCACATATGCTTCTAGAACATGAATCTTGAAAGGTTGAAGGTCACTACTTGGGATAACGGGCACAACGAAATGAGAGATCTAAAATGTCTTCTTCTGGCTCGACAAGCCGACCTCTATGCTTGTCGGCCTTTGGAGTTTTCCGTCATTTCTTCCTTCTTTTCACCTTTTTCAGCCTTGTCCAAAGATCTCTCCGGTTTCTAGGGAGGTTTCACCAGACAGTTACGAAGGTGATGCACAGCTGAACCACAGCAGAGACATAGGACCTCATTACAATGCCGGTGGTAGCCGTGCCGGTACAACAGGCACAACTGCTATCCCTCCACAAATACCTCCCCTCTCGAGCTCTTCACTCCTCTACCTCTAACTCCCTCAGGGTCAGTCGTTTTTCAAAGAAACGAGCTGGGGGTAGATCTCTATCTTCGGCTGGGGCCTCTCTCTGGAACAGCCTCCCTGCCACTCTAAAACTTGAGGAGAACCATCTCTGCTTCCGGAAGCACCTCAAAACCTTCCTCTTTGCTTCTGCCTTCGCTCCCCTTCTCCCCTGCTGATCTTCTTTCTTGGCACTGTGCACCTGGCCACCCTCTGTCGCCCGGGCCCTGGTACCTGCTCACCCTGCCACCTTCCTGAACTGCCTCCTGGCCACCCCTTGGACTGGGGAGTGTATCTGTGTACCCATACAGCTCCCCCCATTTTTCTTCTTTTCTGCACTTATTCAGACTTACCCAGTCTGCTGCCTGAAACATAGCACTTGCCACTTGCTAGCTGCACTGCCACAGTTTGCCTCAATTTTCTATTTATTTTATTTATCTGCGCTCCTCGGCTTCTGCACTTTCCACTCTCCCCCTTCCATGCACTTTTTCCCTTTTCCCATTCCCATGCACTTGCACGTTCTCAATGTCACTGGGCCTAGTAAGATCGTTTTTATGTTGTGCTTTGTTCTCCCTTGTTCCCCTCCCTTGCCTAGTCGCGCTCTGAAACACTTGTGTACGAGCACAATACAAATAAAATATCCTATCATATCATATCAACTGCCGCCAGTACCATTTTTTTTTCCAGCGCCCAGGAATGGGCAATTATTGGGTCATTACGTCCCTGCCAGACCCGGTAATTGCCCCTTCATGGGTGCCGGAAAAAAATGCTCCCATTCCCATTCGAGCCTAATAGGGCTCAATAGGAAAGGGGAGGCCGGATGCACCGGCACCATTCCGAATGGTGCCGGTGCATCCAGCATGCTCTGCTTGCGGGTGCCGGTCCGCCCAGCAGGCCAGAACTCGTAGTTTGCCGGTATGGTAACAACAGTACCGGAAAGCTTACCGGTACTGTTGTTACTGTACTGGCAAACTTGGAATGAGGTCCATAGATTCTGTTGTCTTCTCTTCTCTGTTTCCTCTTTTGAAATGGGACCCCCAACATCCCCCAATTGCATTAGTTCTGGATGACTCTCAGTTACATGGCGATTACCAATATCTTTTGGGTGGACATAAAGTGATCTATTTTCTGATCTGGAACTGTCTGTTCGTCGATCTAGTAACCAATGGTCCAGTTGAATAGTGATATCTAAGAATTGCGCACAACGCATAAAGTTTCTTAATAAAGGGTCTTCCTGGTTGACCAAGGGAATGAACCAATCTGCATCATGCCCACCCAAATAGGATAATACAAATGCCACCTTAGACTGATCTGAGGGAAAGACCCGGGTCTACACAGGAAATGCGAATTACGTTGATTCATAAATACTGCAAAATGCTTCAGATCCCCCATAAATCGCTCTGGGGAGCTAATGGAATGTTTGCACGTAAAATCACCTGAAGAGGAGGCCCTGGAGAGGAACCTTGAACTCGAGGAAGACAGAACTCTCCATCCTGTTATCATACAGGGGCACGTTGATGTTGAGGTTCTGAATACTATGTTGCTGTTGAACTCATCTAATTCAAGGGCATTTTCCATTTAATAATGTTTTTTTTTTTTTTTTTATCTGGGACCCCCAATTTAATAGACTTGATTCCCCAAAGCTTCCCTCCCCTTTGGGACAATCAGCACACAGGATTGCACAGAAGGTCTATGTATAAACAAAATAGAAATAATTAAATCAGATTACAGATATACAATGTGTTTCTTCATTAAAGGCCAATGATAAGAAATACACAATACAATAGTCACTTCAGTTTTCTATGCCACAGGTATGGAAATAGAGACTTTTGCAACACACACTCCATAATTATGTATGCATTTAATACACCCTGAGCATGAGAGTCCAGGAAGAATCTTTCTTTTGTGAAAACAACACATTAGTTAACATATCCCTGCCTATACCATTTCTAGCAGATTCCCCTTTATTCAAAATGCCATCCCCCTTTACTCAAAAGACAGTTAAGAGTTTCAACTTAATTGTAACAAATTATTGGACCTTCGGGTATGTGAATGGCTTGTAGAAAAGAAAATGTGTGCTCTACAGGATGTTGACAAAACACCCTTCAGTGAAGTTTCTATTCAATTACCAGGTAAAATGTGCCTTTATCCCTTTTAATGGGTACCTTGAACAGAGGAAAGAAATGGGCCGTGAATAATCACCCTCTCCCATTTATCTTGAGTAGCCCCACATTAATAACAATATTCTGCTTGATATACCCAGGAATTACTTCAATGATCTTCTTTTTCTAGGTAAGCACACATTAAAATGACCTTTTAGACCCATGTTAATAGTTCTTCTGTGCTAGATGTCAATGCCAGAGAAAGGGGTCAGGTGAATCTCACTGTATACACACCATGGGACCTAATCTATTAACGTGTATATTTTCTAGAAGCACATACACTTCCCTAACTTCACGGGATGCACAATTAATGTATCTTTTCTGATCCCTCAGTATTAACAAATTACAGGGCCCAGGATTTACTCAAATTCCCTTTGCAGTATTACTCCCCACAAGATTACTTTCCTTTTGGCTAATACTCACATCCAGATTTCTTTTGGCTGAATCACAGACAGGTGGGCAGCCCCTCTTAGGGACTGCTCCAATTCTCCCCTTCTAGGGACAGGTGAGCATCAGCCAGTTATATAGGATCAGTGTTTCCCCACATCCTCTCTGCTTTCTCTTCCAGTGAAGAAGACCTGGGCCTTTATCTCCTTCTAGGTCTCAGTTTCAGGGCTGTAGTGATAATCAAAATGGGTGCAAAAAGAGAGCAATCTATTCCATCTCCTTCTTGTTGTTATCAATCATCCTCTATCTCCTTCTTCCCCATCAGTCAATGAGTGAGCAAGTAAGTCTGTCAGTGTCTATCCCTCAGTGAGTGTGTGTTGAATCCTATATAGAAAAGCAACTCTGCCTATTTGAGGTGTGTATACTTTCCCAAAACGAATTGGTCAATATAAGTGATTGGGCAATGTTCCAAAGGTGACTTCACAGTAGATCTTTCACCCTGTAGTCATTGGGCATATTAATGAATGAGGAAGTCTGAAAGTAGTAACTTCTAAACCCAGTTTCCCTCCCTTTTAATATCGCAGAAATGTCCAATAAAATGTATCCCATTCTGAAAGAGTAAATTCAACTTATGTAACCACTTTAATAATCAGCTCCCAGATTTCTCTCACTGGCAGGAATCAATTGTGCAATTCTCACCATCATAACATGAATAATTACAGTGATGCTGTGCTAACTCGATTACCACTGCTTTACCAATGTTTTTGGCCGCACCGCTGAACTCGTAATGAGGCCCAATGTACTTTCTGGAGTTCTCTTGAATTGTGGTAATTGTTCCTGTGCCAAGAAGCAACCAGGCATTTCTAACTTGGGCTGCGTGCAGGCTTGCTATAACTTTCTTGGGGAGGACCCAAAGCAGACAACTGTGATAGTCCAATTGTTGGACAACAAGGGCCTGGATAACATGCATTTTGAAATTCATTGGTAGTGAATAGGCAGCTTTCATATCAGGTTCAAAAGGTGTTGTCTTTAGACACTGTGGATGATATCTAGTGTGAAAAGAAAAGGCCCTGCAAAGAGATGACATCTAAGTTCTTTACTTTCTCTGCAGGTATTTGGAAAAGAGCAATCACCTTTGGCCAGATGTTGATTGTCAAGCATGTTGGTCTGGATGTTCATGCAGATTAGCGTTTCAATCGTCCCTGGATTCAGGCACAGTTGGTTTTCGGTCATCCAGTGTTGAATTCCTGCTAAGCAGACAAAGATGCATTTAGCATCACTATTGCGACAACTATCCAGGTTGAATGTAATCTGCATGTCCCCAGCAGACATGTTAAAATCAAGATGAAAAAGTTAAGAAATCTTAGAAGGAGGGAAAGTATAGGCATTTAAAGCCAGAGGAGAGTGTGGATCCCTTTGGTATGAAACAAATGATTGAGAAAGATTTTTATTTGATACTGCAATATTTCACAAAGTAAGAGAGGTTAGTTAGGAAGGGGGTAAGACCATTGAGAGCCAGATATTGTTTCAGTTTTTGAAACAGCAGGAAGTGCTCTACCTTATCATAGGCTACGGATACGTCTAGAGGGATGACGGTGAAAGGGCCTTAGGAATCCAGATTTAAGATAATATCTTCCCTTATGTTCAAATGACTCCCTAGAAGGGAGTCATTTGAACACTGTGGACCTGTTTTGCTGTAGGGTGTATGTGACTCATTTTTGTCTTAGATTTGTATGTGGAGGATGTGCATTGATGTTGAGGTAGTTGTGCAGTAATGTGGAGGAGGTGTTTTGTTTCTTGAACAGTGGCATCATCATAGCTGGCTTTAATCTTAATGGGAGCAGGCTGCAGTGATCCTAAAAGGTTCTGTATTCTTTGGTAACACCTAGGGCTAAACAACATGCACATGTAGTGGTCAGTTGCAAAAGAGATTATTAATATTATTGAAATATAGTACTTCACAAAAATAAATTATACTTTGTGCAGACACATAGCCCGTGTTTTGTTTAGCGGTACTTCTTAACAACACAGCAGCACTTCCTCAAAGCAATTTACTAAAAATGTGTAATATGTGAGACTGTTTTTAGAGACACTAACAATATACGCAAAAATATTATGCATTTTCTGTACATAAATATCCATAAAAAGTTTAAATCAATTGTTAACCGTCATGATAAAATATGGAAGAAATAAAAGGAAGAAAAATACAATAAAATTGCTTTAGTAACCAAATGCAACAAACCTGAAGTACATTCAGTCACAATACATGCTTAGGACCTGATTTATAGAATGTTTTGCATGCCTTTCAGTGCGCAAAACTCCTTTCAGCGATTCATGTAATGGACTTTCCATGCATTTCTGTGGTTTCGCGCAGGTCCATTACGTCATTGCGTGCAGTCGATCTCTGTGCCTGACACTGCATGCAAAGCATGGGATGGGCCTACACAACGAAATAAATAGGGGACGGAACATGCATATTCCCCATTTCCCTGGCAAAATGAGGAAGAACAAGGAATAACGTGGGCATGTTGCGGGACAGGCCACGAAAAGAAACCATACGCCAATCCAAGCGCAAACATAACTGAATGTAAGGATTCAAATGTGAAACTTCCCATCGGGAAAAGTAACAAGCAAACCTTGCGATCACATCGGCACAAGATTGTACACGCAAAGTACAATGCACAAAGGAAACAACGCGTATAAAGCATGCAATGCACACTATTCAAACATTGGTCAGCCAGGATGAATGCAGGTATACTGGGAGCCATTGTACATGGACATAGAAGGAGGAAGAGGATGCAAAGACCCCGGGTTTATACAACATGCACCACACTGTTTGTAATGCCAGACGACCAGGTGCATGCAAGATACAGGTTCCCTCCAAGTCGTCCTAGACCTGGTCAGGGAGTGGGACGAAGACCTTGCATCACCCATCATCTGCTCCCATGCACTCACCTGGAGACGGTGCTGACAGCCCTACATTTTATAGCAACAGGAAGCTTCCAGCGCACGACTGCCATTGTAGGGGGCATATCCCAGGCCACCCTTGACCGGTGTCTCCACCTGGAATTGGGCTGCATCACATCACGTGTGTGCCTGCATTGGCACAAAAACATGCCATGCACACTGCAGGAAAGACTGAGAGTTGCCATGAATTCTTTGCTGCAGCACACTACCCATGTGTACTCAGAGCCATTGATTGCACGCATATAGCTCTATGCCCCCCTCCCGATTGATGGAACACATTTACTGCAACTGGAAGCATTGGCATTCCATCAATGAGCAGGTCATCTGTGATGCAAAAGGAGCCGTCATGCAAGTGAACACCAATTCTCCTGCAAGCACACGACAGTTACATCTACCACCGCTTACCACTCTACCGGACTCTGGCATTGAGAACCTTCAGCAACAGATGGCTCCTTGGTTCATTAATCATTGTTATGCACATAATGCAGAGACAAATATGGACCAAATGAACAGGAAAAAAAACATAGTGTTGTCCCCTCAAAACACGAAAATCTCAAATAGACAGAAAATATATATTTTATTGAGAATACACATAAAATGTTATTTTTAAAAAAGGGTATATTCTTAGAACACACCTAAAACCAGGTCTATACACAAATAAGAATTACGTGAACCATATAGTTACAAACATAAAACATGAGACATTAACCTAGTATTACACAACCAACATGAAACATAGAATAATCCTAAACAAATTGATTTGTTGTGTATTTAAACATAACCCAGCATGTTTCTTGTCCAGTGACCCATTGGTGTCTGACAATCATCAGGGGTAATCTATTCTTCCAATTCGGAACGTAAAAGTTCATGTCATTCCCTGTCAGGATCAATCTTCATGGGAATCTATAGGAAAACATTCACACTTAAATACAGACATACCGGGGACACCTTTATTTTACAGACATTTTTAGATTAAACTATGCAAATTCCAGCAGATCAGCAATATAGCATCTAGCAGTGTTTCTATGACATCAAACACCCCTATTCAAAGTCCCCAAATCGACGTATAGCACATAAAAATGTATCCCATTACCTTGTAATGCACACATTTCAAATTCCGCCTAGTGGAACATCTGGAGAACAGACCCTTCTATTCGGGTCGCATCACTCATATGGAAACAGCCCTTTACTGGGCACGAGAAAGGTATACTGTGTAGAAAACCACAAATCTATGTCACCACACTATCACTCAATACTCACAAGACACACCTTAGTTACGACCAACAGTTTCACTCATTGTGCATCACATACCTTCAGTACTGGCACAGTATATGTAGGTCAAAAATTAATCTTCACCGTCCTCTTTTTAGCACACCTACCGTTTCTACCACTGTCAATGGCTCTGTGCCTAAACTGATCTACAAACAAAACACAGGTCGAGACAACACCAGTCAAAAACTGCCATTTTAACAATCCCAAATCAATGTAGAGCGTTGCACTTTAAATATCTGCTCAATGCAAACTCCGGGTTTATTATCCTCATTCAGTGCCAAAACCCACGGCACACCTTTCACAACTCATGCATTGTGGCCACTGACAACTAACATTGTGTTGAATGAAACACGCATCGTGCCTATGCTTTCAACATTGGGTGACCCGGGAAAGAAACCACCGACTTCAACCCTTATATGCCGCATGCTTATAGTGACCTGCGGCAAACACATTTGCCCTCATTACAACCTTGGCGGTAAGTTTTCAACTTTACCGCCAAGGCGTAATTTACGTTAACGCCATGGTGGATGGTGGATTTACCGGCCAATTCCAAGCTTGGCGGGGCGGTAAATCCCCATTCACCATGGCCCCTTCACCATTCCCATTTTTGCCCCATAGGGCATAATGGTAGTGGGGAAGGCGCTAATTACGGCACTGTAAATTACGGTGCTGTAATTAGCACCAAGGCGGCTTAGCGCGTTGCATTTTAACGCCTGCTAAAAGCAGGCGTTAAAATGGGAATCAGGCGTTAAGGGTTAAGGGTTAACGGCGCCGACGCGCCGTTAAACCCTTAACGCCTGGGTTGTAATGAGGGCCATTGTGTTCATTAAAGCAACATCCCATTTCCATACTTTTTCTTTTGAAGCATCTGCGCTCACCCGCACCGTGCTGCTGATGGACCAAAACCGTCCTTCACTTCACAGAAAACTGGGCAAACATCCCTTGATTCGTGCTCCATTCATTACCAAAAAATTTCTGGACTACGGAAATAGAACATTTGCCCCGGAAGTGATGTGCCGGCCCTCCACCTCCAATTGGTGGACACAAAAAAAGGACCAAAAAAGTCTAGAAAGTTGAAACGCATAACCCAAAACACACACTGGCCCAAAACAACAACACAGAGACGGCCAGGCCCAAAGTTATCAGAGGTAACTTACACAACACACCTATAAATGATTCCCATTGGTATACATCAAACCCTGGGTGCCATTTCTATGCACTTATCCAAAAGAAGTCAAAAAAAGAGAGAGGTAGTATACTCCACATACCAATAAATGATTCCCATTGGTATACTTAAAAGCTCTGGCCATCATTTCTATGCGCTTGTCACCATGTAGTCAAAATAGAACAGCATTCAAATAAAAAAACATCTTGTGAGTGAAAAACATATGCATTGTGATTTTGTCTAAGATCTCAAAAGACTTTGTTTGTAGAAACACATATTTGTTCAACAATGATATTTTGCACTAACATATGTGTACAGTTGTATATCACGCAGGGGACTACCTTGTTAGTTTATTCAACATCAAAAGCCTGATTAAGGTGAAGCATCTACAAAAAGAACACAAGCATTTAACAACATCACAAAGTTACATGGACTTGAGATAAACCGAAAACACAGGAGCTGTGAAATGTCTATATCTCAAAGGTGCATGTTCCAAAAACAGCCCATGCAGTGATTAGAAGGGGTATGTAAACCACCATATCCATATATGGATATTATGCCACTCAATACTCTCATTCAAACCAATTTCATGGCTCCAGATATTAATTTTTGCTCTAAAGACACCAGTTTTTTATCAGTGATCTCCTTAGTGGGGCCATGTACCCGTTTCAGGATTATCCATTGTAGATCTTCATGCGTATGTCCATTTTCAATAAAGTGTTTCCCGTTTTCTATATCCTGCCTAAAATTCATAAGAACTTGTCCAAACCCTCGGGACGTCCCATAGTCTCAGAGGTTAATTCTATTTTGGAGCCACTATCCAAATTTGCAGATGTCTATTTAAGACCTTTTGTTCTTCTAATGAAAAGTTATCTTAAGGATACCACGGACGTCATTAACAAGATCGAAGGTTTCTTTTTGAACCCTGGGGTCCATTTGTTGATCTGTTTGGACATTCCGTCTTTGTATACTGTCATACCTCAGAATGCATCACTAGAAGTCATTGAAGAAACCCTTTTGGGGAGTTCGGAGAACCATTCTGTGAGTAATAGTTTTATACTATGGTGTACGAGATACGCTTTGACGATGATTTTTTTTTCAATTTGAGGGGGTCTTCTACCAGCAAATCGAGGGTACGGCAATGGGGGCCGCAATGGCCCCCAATGTGGCCGACCTCTATGTTGAGCTGTTCGAAAAAGTGATCATATACGCTGACACCAACCCATACAAAGATAAGTTACATTAATGGTTACGTTACATTGATGATATTTTCATAATATGGGAAGGCTATATAGCTTCAGCTGAAGATTTTGTGACCTGGTTGAACCAACAAAATAGGTTTCTAAAGATCACCCAAGAAATCCAGGGGCATGACATCAATTTTCTTGATATTACCATCTTTCACCAGGAAGGCCAACTACAAGTAAAACCCGACCGCAAAAAATGTATCGCAATGCCCTGTTACATTTTCCTAGTCATCACGCACAACATATAAAATGCAATTTACCGTTTGGGCTGTTTTTGAGCCTTAAACGTAACAGTAGCCTCAAATAACATTTTGTGGATAGTGCCAATGTGCTACATAACAAACTTGTGGCTCGAGGTCACCCAGTTAGTTTGGTGAAACGGTCAGCAAAACAGGCTTATAACAACAACCGCGAGGCCCTTCTTGAACTAACACCTAACGAAAACAAGAAACAGAATAATCTAGTGTTTATGAATACCTTCATTGATCTATCATATAAAATCAAGACCGTCATTTCAAAGAAATGGAAAAAAAATCCACATCAAGGACAAATCTATTCCATTAGTTGCTTTAAAAAAAAGCCAGAGTCTGAGGAATGTAATTATTAGGAATGACTTAAGATAGAAGAAAGAGCCGATAGTCAAACAAACTACTTTATGGGGTCTTCCCAATGTAGTGGACAATCACCCTTGTGGGGGTTGTATCATGTGCAAATACAGTTCAGTTGCAAAGGAAGTAGATATTGATTTAGATCACATGTGGAACATCACTGAATTTTGCAATTGTAACAGAATGAACATAGTCTACATGATTACTTGTCCATGTGGGCTGAAGTATGTTGGAAAAAACAACCGCAAATGTAAGACGTGGATGATCGAGCACAGGAGCTGCATTAAGGCCAAAGTGTTACAGGCCCCTATGGTGAAACATTTTATTGAAAATTGACATACTCATGAAGATCTACAATGGATTATCCTGAAACAGGCACATGGCCCCACTAAGGAGATCACTGATAAAAAACTGATGTCTTTAGAGCAAAAATTAATTTTCAAAATCAGCAGCCATGAAATTGGTTTGAGTGGCATAATGTCCATAGATAGATATGGTGGTTTATATACACCTTCTAATCACTGCGTGGGCTGTTTTTGGAACATGCACCTTTGAGATCTAGTCATTTCACAGCTCCTGTGTTTTCAGTTTATCTCGAGTCCATGTAACTTTGTGAAGCTGTTAAATGCTTGTGTTCTTTTTGTAGATGTTTTACCTTAATCAGGCTTTTGATGTTGAATAAACTAACATGGTTGTCCCCTGCGTGATGTATAACTGTACACATATGTTGGTGCAAAATATCATTGTTGAACAAATATGTGTTCCTACAAACATAGTCTTTTGAGATCTTAGACAAAATCACAATGCAAATGTTTTTCACTCACGAGATGTGTTTTGATTTGAATGCTGTTCTATTTTGACTACATGGTGACAAGCGCAGAGAAATGACGGCCAGGGCTTTTATATATACCAAGGGAATCATTTATAGGTATGTGAATTATACTATGCCTCTCTTTTTTGACTACTTTTGGATAAGTGCATAGAAATGGCACCCAGGGTTTGATGTATATCAATGGGAATCATTTATAGGTATGTTGTGTAAGTTACTGCTGATAACAATGGGCCTGGCCATCTCTCTGTTGTTGTTTTGGGCCAGTGTGTGTTTTGGGTTATGCGTTTCAAACTTCTAGACTTTTTTGGTCCGTTTTTTGTATCCACCTATTGGAGGTGGAGGGCCGGCACGTCACTTCCGGGTCACATTTTCTATTTTCGTATTCCGGAAATTCTTTGGTAATGAATGGAGCATGAATCACGGGATGTTTGCCCGGTTTTCTGTGAAGTGAATGACGGTTTTGGTCCATCAGCAGTACGGGGCGGGTGAGTGCAGTCACTTCAAAAGAAAAAGTATGGAATTGGGACGTGGCTTTAATGAACATGTTGTGTTTGCCACGGGTCACTATAAGTATGCATCACACAAGGATTGAAGTCGGTGGTTTCTTTCCCGGGTCACCCAATGTTTAAAGCATAGGCACAATGCGTGTTTTCATCCAACACAATGTTAATTGTTAGTGGCCACAATGCATGAGTTGTGGGAGGTGTGCCTTGGGTTGTGGCACTGAATGAGGATAATGAACCCGGAGTTTGCATTGAGTAGATATTTAAAGTTCAATGCTCTACATTGATTTGGGATTGTTAAAACAGCATTTTTTGACTGGTGTTGTCTCGGCCTGTGTTGTGTTTGTAGATTAGTTTAGGCACAGAGCCTTTGATAGCGGTAGAAACCGTAGGCGTACTAAAAAGAGGACGTGAAGATGCATTTTTGGGGTCCTCGCTTTTTTTGACCTACATACACTGTGCCAGTACTGAAGGTATGTGATGTGTAATGAGTGAAACTGTTGGTCATAACTAAGGTTTGTCTTGTGAGTACTGAGTGATAGTGTGGTGACATAGATTTGTGGTTTTCTACACAGTATACCTTCCTCGTGCCCAGTGAAGGGCTGGTTCCATATGAGTGATGCAATCCGAATAGAAGGGTCTGTTCTCCAGATGTTCCACTAGGCGGAATTTGAAATGTGTGCATTTTGTATGTATAGCTACATTTTTATGTGCTATAAGTCGATTTGGGGACTTTGCATAGGGGAGTTTGATGTCATAGAAACAATGCTAGATGATATATTGCTGATCTGCTGGAATTTTCATAGTTTGATCTAAAAATGTCTGTAAGATAAAGGTGTCCCCGGTATGTCTGTATGTAAGTGTGAATGTTTTCCTATAGATTCCCATGAAGATTGATCCTGACCAGGAATGCCATGAACTTTTACATTCCGAATTGGAAGAATAGATTACCCCTGATGAATGTCAGACTCCAATGGGTCACTGGACAAGAAACATGTGGCATCGTGTTTAAATACACAACTAATCAATTCTTTTTGGATTTTTCTATGTTTCATATTGGTTGTGTAATACTAGGTTAATGTCTTATGTTTTGTGTTTGTAACTATATGGTTCACGTAATTGTTATTTGTGTATAGACCTGGATTTAGGTGTGTACTAAGAATATACCCTTTTATTAAAATAACATTTGATGTGTATTCTCAATAAAATATGTATTTTTTGTATATTTGAGATTTTCGTGTTTTGAGGGGACAACACTATGTTTTTTTCTGTTAATTTGGTCCATATTTGTCTCTGTTCACTTTGCATATTACAAAGGTATAGTCCTAATGACCCTAGGTGGTAGAGAATAGTAGGGTTTCGCAATAGACCCTCTGTAGGGGTCTGATTTTTGAAAGATACACCATTCAGTGTTTGGTATGCACATAATGCAGACACACTGAACAACTGACCATGACAATCAATGCCAGTAACAACCTTCTACATATTTGCATGAGACAGTGCCTATCTACTCTCACCATTCCTGCTCATGCCATTCAGGAATCCTGCCAGACCATCTGAGGTAAGGTGTAATGCAGCACATATATCCACTAGGGGCATTGTGCAGTGCACATTTGGGGTGCTCAAGTCACATTTCCGCTACCTTGACCACTCTGGCGGAATATTGCTATGTGCCCCGCTAGTAGTATGCAAAATCATCATGGCAGCTTGCGTCCTGCACAATATCGCCACACGGCATGGCATACCAGTAGAGATGCAGGAGGGACATCACCCTCAGCCGCAGGCAGCACACATGCCCTTGGAGTACAACCCCATACAGAGCCAAAACACAAGGAGTGGATTGCCAGCGTGGGTAGAAATGCCATGTAAAGGTGATTGAATGGAATACCGTGTGGTAGGCATGAAAAATACAAAAATGCATGCAATGACTCGCCAGCCTCCCAACCCCATGTGTCCTCATGCCCATGCAGCAGGACCTGCTCACCACCGGCGGATGCAATTAAAAACACCACACACAGTGAAAGCCTCCCTGCCACCAATGACACCACAACATGTGCCCCCCTGAGTGCCTTGAACTTACTTGCACAAGTACCCACCTGTCCCGCATCGACAGCATTCCACCTGAAACATCATTCTAAGCTTGCAAATACATGCATTGCATGAAAGTAAACAAACTGGACAGTCTTGACAACTCCTGTATCGAACAAGGCAACATCACTGCCATGGATCACCCAGTGTCAACGACCAGAAGTCCAAATAACAGAGCATGAGCAACTATCAATTCAACAACATGAACACTCATTGACAGAGTAATCACTGCCACTGAAGCAAACAAATTTCAACTAGAGCATGACATGCACTCTGGAAAAAGGGGTCAATCAGCCCCGGAATGCGTGCACAAGTCGGGCCATTGATTGCAGGCATACAAGATTGGCACAACCACCATCAGATGTCACGTGTGCCTTTGGCTCACCCATGGATGGAGGGGTGGGAAAAGGACACCAAATGAGGAGGTGAAGATCTGGGGAGTGGAAGTGCAAGTGTGGGACCTGATGTGAAGGATGTCAGAGGGCAAGTAGTAGATAGGACACAGAGTGATGAATGTGTAGCTGCAGAGTGGAGAAAGTGAGAGAGAGGGATATTTTGAGCACAGAGGAGTCTGGCTGGTGGGGAGATTAGGAGATAGATGGTGGCAATTAGTGTAGGTGAGGACAGAGATACGGAGGTGAAGAGAGAAAGACAGAGACAGTAAGACAGGAAAAAGAGGCAGCATGGTCTGAGAGCCTGGAAGGAACATTGATGGAACAATTGCACATGTTGTGGGCAAAGAAGGATAATAGGGGTGAGGGAGAAGGACAGACTGTGAGACAAAGGCCACCTATAAAAGGGAACTCCTCACTCCTCATCAGAAAAACAACATGCTTGACACACCATGGAATGCAAACCAGAAAGAGACCCATGTTCACAACATCCAAACAAATAAGTCCATTCAACCATAACTCCAGACTCTACACCACCCACCAGCTCCCCTGTTGGACACCACAGTTCATGGACATGCCATCAATCTCCAGCTGTTGCCTAACCCTCCAACAGACCACACACCCTGGATGAGACATTCCCAGCAAGGGGATGGGGATCATATGGTGCACTGCCAACACCTACAGGGACAACAGATGAAAAGAAGCTGGGGGAGGGGACAATGTACCTCATGCATGTGGCCACAATGCACACACACATACAGTGTGGTTGCTCACAGTGCTGGATTAGATCAGGTAACAGAAGAAAAGTCATTCAAAGCAATCAGGAGTAGAGAACATACAGAAAACAACAATGACCAGCAAGTGACTTGAATGGGCAACACAGGTAAAGGCCGTCAGGGCTCCACATGTGCAAACCAGTAAAACCCTAGATGTGTCAAGTGTGGCAAAATTGTCCCTTGGAATGCATGAAGACAAATGGCCAGGTCTGCATTTCCAGAGGCAAGGTCATGAAGAGGAGCAGCCAAGGTCTTGGCGATCTGTGAATGGATGTGTTTGTAAGGCATGTACTTGTAGCAGGGCAGATCATGTGAGTGGATAAGGGCGTGGAGTGGGTTCTGGCATGGGTCAAACAGTAGTATGGACAGGGAGCCCACCTGCAGGACCCTGTAGGATACATGGGGCAGGGGGGAGGAGAAGGGTGTCAGTAAGAAGACATCATAATGGTCAGTGATGTAAAAGGTAGAACAATCATAATGCAGAGTCCAGATGTACAGAGAGTTTTGGTTGTGCAAGCGGATGTTGTTGTAGAATGTGGCAAACGCTGCCAATTGCTCATGTGTAATAAGTACTGCTCATTCCAATGTATCCATTGTCCAATGTGGAAGTGCAACCTGAAAAACAATGCACACACATGGATGTTCAAGAGGACATACACACCTATGCATGTGGACAAATGCACATCTGCACTGACATTCACCTTAACGAAATGATTTTACCTGCTGAAAATCAAATGAGTGAGAATGCATGCAAAGACTGTGGTGCTCACTAAAATAGACATTTACATGATTGACAGTGCTCAACCTTACCTGCTGACACAGTTGCCCTGATGTGATTCTCTGTTCACCTCCACTGGAAATTGTTCCACCACATTTGTGAATGGGGGGCCAGTGCCCGGCAGAGGGCATGGGGACTAGGGAGGTAAGAGGGTGCAGGTTGGACCTCTCAAGGAGTGCAGTCACTAGATGAATCAGGATCACTGCAACAACATGTGACATTGCATCTCATTAGCCATAAGAGCAAATCATGCATGCTGCACATATGTCAAAAAGTCTATTAACCCGTTGCCTGCACATGTGATCCTGTAGCAATCAAGTCAACCATGGCAGTTGACACCACTGTGCATGGCTGCATGTACAGTACCTCACTCATAAATCCCCTGAGAGGGGATCATCAGTCAACACATCTCTCAAGGTAGGAAAAAAAAGAAAAATAGTCCATCCTGGACAGGGGAAAAAGAAAAGTATATGCGTATATCCTGGTCTGGGGTATACAAGAATTAGAACAATGTGTCCATCCCAAAAAAGGGGGAAACATAAATATTCAGACCAGCCCGGTCGGTTCAAAACAAAAAACAAAATAATCCATCCTGGACTTGGGGTAAACAAATGTCTACCCTGGATGGGGGAGCGGAAGTGTGGACACAAAAAATCTGCACGAATAAAAAAAAATGTAAACAAATAATACATCCTTCCATGGGCTCATGGACATCATGGCAGAGGTGGCTATGGTGGCTATGGAGGCTTGGGTGTGCCAGGATCACCATCCTGTGGTGGATTATCAGGAGGCAGCGGGTGTGGAGGTACATCCTGTCCATGCAGTGCCAAAGCCTGGTCTTCATTGGCTGGAGCCAGCTGTTACACAGATGCATGCACCTGAACCCCAAAGATGGTGAAGTCATGATGTGCTTCTTCCAAAATGGCCACACAGTCCATATGTGCACTCACTTGTAATGCACCAATTTACTGGACAGTGTCTGCCTCAAGCGTCCATCTCTTTGTGGAGCTGGGTCCTTGTGGCTGAGAGTTCATCGTGCAATGAAGCTCTCAAGCTCTCAATCTCACTGAGACTGGAATCTCAACAGGCCAACATCTCATGCTACAGGGCTTCCTTTTGTGCCTTAATATCTTCATGCAGGGAGTCCTGAAGACACTTTAGAACAGCCCGTCGGTCATTGATATTAGCCTCCACGCCCAGTCAGAGAGAGAGAATTGAGGACCACATATCAGCATGTAGTTTCTTCTTCAGGCTGGACAAGAGTTGCTGCTGTTGCCCATCCTGTTCTCGGCCAAGAGATCCATGCCCTCAGTAATATGATATATCACCATGCTGGATGGCGGCACGCAACACATGCTGTTCCTACACTGTCTCTCCAGCAAGCACACATCCACCACGTGTGCGGGGCCGATAGCGGCCTGAGGCAAGGGACCAGGACCATTGCTGCGGGGCCGTTGTCATTGGCTGCAGGTCTGCAACCCTCTGTTAGACATCATCCTCAGATTCTTACCCCAACTCATGGGAGGGCGATCTTGCAGCCGTAACCACTGCAAACATGGGGCTTACCACTGACTGGCCTTTAGCAGCCTGGTGCACCACCACAGACTCAACAGCCCAATCCAATCTGCCCATTAGGGCACCCACCTTCTCCCTCAGTGTGTCATCCACACCTGGTTCTGCATCTGAGTCTGCAGAGACAGAAGAGTCAGAAGAAGCAGGAGCACAACTGATGAGCAGCTATAGCACCTGTGGATTTTCATGGTGTATGTCATCATGGCCTCCACTGGTGGACTGACGTACAACCTCCTACTCTTTCTCCTCCTCCTCTACATCCGTTGCATCATCACCTGCACGTGGACAGACAACCACATTTTGAGTCATGTGTTTCCTGCCAAAAATGCACATTTGCATTGAAGTACATACAGACACAAAATGGCTGTACACTCATACATCTGACATTGTGACGTGTCACACTTTGAGGTGCACACCACAGATGTATGGCATTTGCTGACAATCATCCCCCCAACCCTCAGGTCCTGTCCATGCTGTAGGTGTAGACATAGCGTACAAATGTTGCCTACTCATGACTGATTGCCATGCAACAAGCATTTGACTACAAAACCCAGGGACAAGTACTGCTCATGGGGCATTGTAATGCTGAAGGCCAGCACTAAGTAGAGACACTAATGCCAGCACTGTAAGTCAAAGCATGGTCCTGCTCTTTTGTGCATTATTCATCCATGAAGGGAGAAAATCTACAAACGAGCAAAAGGTAGTCCTCTTTTTTAGGAGGCTGTGTGGAAGAGGACTAGGCAATATGACATACTGTTAGGCGATCCTCTGCACACCGATCCACTGCACACCAGAACACTGCTCACATTTCCCCAACACCTCCCTCCAGGGTTCGAGGCTCATGTGATTCGGTTTACCCAAAGGACCGAAAGCTCCGTACCAGGTACGATTTACGGGCTCGACTGCAGCCCTTCCTGCACTGGCAGTTGCCATGGAGAACATACAGCAGAAGGGGCGGCGTTACACTTCCACGCCGATCGTTCACTTGCTCACGTGATCCAGAGTGGCGTTTCCCACGTGACCTTGGTGGACATCACATGACCCCGAAACGCACAGTATATAAGGCTTGAGGCACGGAACACTCATTGCTTCTCAGCTGTCTTCAGACCCTGTTTGGCGCTACGTTTGGATAACACTACTGGTTTACCTTGATCTTGGAACTCTCTCTTGGACTCCTTCGGATTACCCTTTTGTACCTTTGCTTGGAACTGCTTACCTATTGCTGGATTTCTGACACGACCCTAACTTGTCTTCGGATCATCCCTTGGTACCTTGTTGAACTTCTACGCCATTTCCCTTTTGGGATTCAAGTCACGCCTTCAGTCCTACAGGTGGCTTATCCTGCATCCACGCTTGTCTGCGGTCCTCTTGTTCTAGGGACCGCCTCATCTGAGTCTCGAACCTCCCTCCTAGGTTTCCTGGGTTTTCCAAACACCGGATAGGTAAGACTATTCAGATCCTTTGGTTCTTGTGATATATTGTAATTGCCTGGTACTTAACCTCGTTCTTTTTGACAGCAGCATCAGTGTTTCAGAGGTTCCGTGGATCCGGGAAGTAACATCTCCCACCTGTGGCCCCAAAGGTCGCACAGCGGGTTTCTTTTAGTTCCCCTGTGCGTCACTTGAGGATGGAGGTTTCAACGGTCTACATGACACTCAAGTCAGAACACATACATAAGGGTTCCACAATACAGCTACCCAACTTTATATGCATACAGGCGTGAGTCTCCACAATAAACAAGGAGGTAAAGTCAAAACATACTAAAACATATATGAACAATATACACATTTTTGTTGTCAACCAAAGAAATGTAGCATAAACACATTACTACCTCAGAAAAAAATCTAATTTTGTTATAGAAACAGAAATTCAGGATAGTAGTAGAAAGGTGAGGGGTATAAAGCTGGCAATGTCGTAATCCTCTCAGTTTATTATTGATCTTGTCTGTCAACACTTAGTAGTTCTAAAGGAACATGCTATCAAATTAATCTAGTTAACATGCATTTGGGTATATCTTGAGGACACTTCTCAGTGGTATAACATGATCAGAAATGACGTGTTGTATGACAGATGTTCTTGTTTGCAGGACATACTATAAAACACCAAAAATACAATTGGTTATAAAATATTCTATGTACCATTGTCTTATACTCAACAAACTATATTGTGGATGTGTATCACTAACCTTTAATTTCTTTATTGCGCATGAGGAATCATTTGCGGGTAAAATATCATCGCGGTTACCCAGGCAGTGGCAGTTATAGCGCACTCAAAGAACAAAATGAGTATATGTTTACTATTTATACTTCAACGTAATGTAGCATGGATCACTGAATGAATCAAATTGTAGATATCTAATCCTCACTATGGCCACACTATTCTTAAATTCAGGTCAGGCTTTTATTTCCTAATCTATTTATGTTCTCAATGTTACTGTTCAATTAAAGAAAATACCTACAACACACTCAGTAGGTCTTTAGCGGCTGTTTGCTATTGCTGTAGTTGAGTTTCTTTTAGTCTCCCCGCTGAACCATTATATGTCCTACACAGACCTTTAGCATATACCATGGAGAAAGAAAAACAAGAACGGGACATTTTATAATGGCAGCCCGTTCGATCCTTAACTTTGAAATACACAATAGCCTTATGCCAATTCATGAGTAAACTTGTTTCTAAGTCATCAGGAATCTAGACAAATACCTTATTGGCCTGTGATCTTAGGTCCAAAGGAGCATTCGCACTGATTTTGTCAAGCGGAAATATGCTTTTTCTTACGGTGCCGGCCTTCGTTAAACGATCGGTCGACCCGTGAACTGTGCAACCGCTACAGATAAATGGACATGAACTGGGTAAAAAGGCCTGTTATTCTACCTACTTTAGTTCGTAATTTATATTAACAGGGTCAAAAATTAATTGAAATCGAGATCTGCTTTCGCATCTAGTCATGGCGTATTTTTCAAAATGAAAAAAACATGTAATCAAGTGTCACGTGTTTTATAGCTTCTTTTATGTTGTTAGAACGTGTATTTACTGACAAAGAATGCTAAGGCCAAAGCGGCCATTTTGAATGTAACTAGATTCACTTATTTGGCTTAACAAACAGCTAAAAGTGAGACAACGGCACCTTACTTGCTTTTGCAGTCCTGATAATAGTGGTGTCTATCATCTTGTGGAGTCCTTTACCGTTTCTTTTATGAGTCAATGTGGATGTTTTATGTCGCCACATATCTAAAGTGGGTATTGGTTGTTAGATAGCACCAGACACATGTCCCGTCCCATATATCTAGAGCAGTATTTTACCCACTTATGCATCATGGGTATGGCAGACTTAAATCCAAATGATCACAAAACTGCACTATTTAACAGGGCAGTTTTATGTCTGTTTATTCAAACTATAAGTTCACCCAGGGGACTAGAAAGGCATTTGTCCCTGGATGTGATCTTTCTTATGTCTATCTCATTCAAGCCATACTTGCTAGGTGTCTATCCCCATCATGATGCCATTGGGTAAGAGGATCTTGTTGGAATTTAACCCCCTGTTCTCTACAAACATGATCGCCATCTAAAAATGATAGGTGGCTAGTGGACAAATAAGTTCCACTCGATAGCAATCAAAGTCAAAATCAATTTTTTTCCAATTTTCGAAGCTTCAGGTGTCAATCTCCACTATGTTGGTGGGCTTGGACCATTTGTAGAATAAACCAGAACATTTCGTCATAGCAATGGTTAGCTGATTTGTAATGAGCCACTAAGGGCTTATCTGCTACTGCATTTTTCACGCACGAGTGATGCTCACAGATTTTTTGCCATATTGATCTTTTGGTTTTACCAATATAAAGTAACCCACATGGGCATCTTATACCATAAATCACCCAGTTGGTGTGGCAATTTGTGAATGTTTTAAATTGCCACCTGCAACCTTTTAGATCTATGTCTTTGATGTTGCTGGTAAGGCAGCATACTGAGCAATTGCCACATTTAGAGTGGCCAATGACAGGAGGCAAATGCCATAAGGTGGTTTGTGTAGGAGGTTTTTTATCTATCTTTTATCTGTATCAGTTTATCATGTAGATTAGGCACCTGTTTAAAGGCAAACCGCGGTTTGTTTATTGTAAAATCATCTGTGTGAATCATCCCCCAGTTTTTGAGGATACTTTTACATATGTCATGGCTGATAGGTGAAAAGGTGGTAACACATATGTGATTTTATCCTCTTTGGATTTGGTCTGTTTTGTCAGACTATCTTTTCGATTCACATGGCGGGCAGGTTTCAATCCACGTTCTTTCAATCTAGCAGTCAAATGTTTGCTATCGATGTCGAAGTCCTCTTTTTTTCTACAATTGTGTCTAATGCGCAAAAACTGGCTGAAAGGCAAATTCTCACATAAACTTTGGGGGTGAATGCTATTAAATATCAACAATGTATTCTTATCTCTGGGCTTTTTAAACAAGGTTGTACCTAATTTGTTGTTATCAGCCCTATAGATTTCTAAATCTGGAAACATGAATTGCAAGTCATAGTAAGATGAATGCACATTTCCTGTACATTCAACCATTCCAAGAAAGTTGTTAACATATCTCCTCCACCTCCCCAAAGTATAAAGACATCATCGATATAGTGATGACATGATCTTATCTGCCTTTGAAAGGGGCTATTGTCAGTATATATCACCCTGTTCTCCAGCTCATCCATAAACAGATTAGCCAAGTCTGGGGCAAACATTGCACCCATGCTTGTTCTATGCTGTTGCTGGTAATATGTTCCTTCTACAATGAAGACATTGTTCGTTAAAGCCACCTTGATGCACTCAGCGATGAAGTCAGAAGGGACTGTTTTGTTGACTCTCTTCTCTAAGTAAGTATACATGATCTGGATACACTGCATCTTTGGAATGCTGGTGTACCAAGATTCCATGTCTAACATCACTAGAATGTCTTCACTGGCTATTTCAAGATAACTTAAGATTTTGATCATGCTGGTTGTATCCTAAACATGAGATCCCATTTTCTCAACAAAAGGTCTTAAAAAGCTATTCACATAAAGGGATAAAGTTTCAAGTACAGACCCAATAGCAGCTACAAGTGGAAGCCCCGGTGGTAAAGTGGAGGGCTTGTGCATTTTGGGAGGCAATAGAAGACCGGTGTTACTGGATTGTGTTTCACCAAAAAGGACTTCTCGTCCTCATCAATCCAACCTTCATCTAGTGCATGAGTCATTAGGATGGCAATTTCCTCTAGGATCCTAGTTGTGGGATTCCCAGCAAGAGATTCATCGATGAGGCAGGCATAATGGAGAGGAGGTAGTGTCTGTGTAAATGTGGACCCCATATGACTTAACAAGGGCCGCTTTTCTTCATTCATACTGCTAAAGGTCATTCATGGTCTGGTAACTGAATGTAGGTGCACCAATCAATCCCTACATTCATGCCTCCTGTATGGGTGAATGTGTTGGGGCATCAGTCCCTGTCTATGATCTTCATCCTACAAAGATGTGTCAGTAAATTTGACCGGGCATGCTCACACTGTTGATCAGCACCTTCTCATCCTCAAATCTCCTGACACAAGGAGCAACAGAGCCCTAATGCCACATCTGAGTGGGCAATGTTGCTGCATGTCATTCCCTATAAAAAAAGAATCCATATCTACAGACAAGTTTGTAAGTCTCAAGGACATAGACAGGGCAATGTTTGGGTTAGTGTCGTCAACAGTGATGCAAGCAACAAGGCATGTGTCTGCATGCATTGACTGATAACGACATACAGGCCTTTCAGGTCATACTGGTGATTCAAATTCAAACTGTATAATCATATTTGCAATTTGAACATGCACATACATAACACACAATACAGACAGGCACACTCATTGGTGTTATTAACCCCTGTAATATTTTACACAGGTTGCCTACAGACTTTTACATTTGAGAGTACCAGACTGCCCACCTTGTAATGATGACCCACCATCTTTGTCTAGTGTCGCCCATTGCAACAGTTTGAAAAAAGTTACATTGTTTCAACATAACGCTTGCCACACACAGGGCAGTGGTCTGTGTGTGCACTCATACCCGGGCAGGCTGGTCACACCACAGTGTGTCATTAGAGGCAGCTTGGAAATGCATTCTGGCCAGGTATTCTGTAAGAGCAGGTGACAGAACAAACATGCACCTCAGCAGCAAGCGATGTGTGTGGACAACATATATTGTGTGTACTTGATGTACAATGCAAAGAGACAGGCCACATTAATGTGGCAATGATTGATTCATGTGTATGAGGTATTCTTTGGTGTGCCACAGAGGTGTGCCTTGTGGGTGATGTGTGTCTGTTAGGGGGGAACATCATGATGTCTTGCAATGTGCAGATATTTTGGACATTGCAACCCTACATGCAAGTACTGACCCAGCTGTGAAGAACAGTAGAGAGTGATGTGTACCCTCACACAAACATGTTCCATGCATGGAAAATACAGATCCACCTCCCAGAATGCAGCCCATCTGACAGAAGTGTACATGGTAGCAAACCTGCATTGGCAAAGGATGGTTGACAACTGCAGCCAGCTGTACTACTACACATCTATGCATTGGTCAACCATAATTGTACATAACATACGATGCACACAAATGCCACTCACCAGATGTGTCCTCATAGGCCTCCACGCCTTGCACCTGCTCACTGCTGATGAGTTGACTTGTAGCCTCTTCAATTGAAGTCAGCTGCTCCTCCTCTGCTGGCCCTCTTTCCTGTGACCAGTGCAGAGGCCAGATTGTCACAGAGCTTCTGCTTGGTCTTTCATGTGAGATCATTCCTCCACTTCTTAACCTGTTCAGCAGTGCGCCTCTTCACACCACATGCATTGATGAGTCCTGTAACTTTCTGCCAATGCGCCAATCGTTGTGCGAGACTATCCGTGTTACCCGCAAACTGGTACATCTCATGAGGGTCCACACCAGTGAAATTGACTCCCTAGCCATCAATGCCATTTACCAAGTCATTCAGGCCTGGATGGCTCAGCATGAATTGTGCTTAAACGATGAAAAGAACGAGCTTCTCATCCTTGGCTCACACCAAATACTAAGTAAACTTGACGCAGCATTTAAATCCTTCACTATCGATGGCAACACTATTAAAGTTGCTAAAGACACTTAAACAGTTGGCATCTACATTGACTCCACACTCTCTCTATCTAGACAAACTAATGCAGTATCCTCTGCAGCAGCTTACACATGTAAGCTCATCACAGCATGCCACCCCTTCCTCTCACCAGCCAACTGCACCACACTTGCCAGGACTCTGTTCCTTTCCAAAATTGATTACTGTAACACCCTTTATTTGGGTACCAACCAATGCAATGTAAAACAACTAACAATCATCCAAAACAAAGCAATTAGAGCGGCCCTAAACCTCCCTAGGAACCTGCACATCTCAGATTCCAGATGGAACCTCCATTGGCTTTCAGTCTCCCAAAGAGTGTCTCTTAAATCATTGGCACTTACACACAAAAGCCTTGCTAACCAAGCCCCCAGCTACTTAGCCTGCAGATTCTCTCGACACACCACTTCCAGACCACTCATAACTGCCCAAACTAACTGCCTTGATATCCCACGTTTCAACCTACAAAGATCTGGTGGACGTAGCTTCCCAGTCCTAGCAGCCAAGCTATGGAACTCGCTACCTAACCCCCGAAGAGCTGAACCTTCATTCCCACTCTTCAAACGCAAAGCCAAAGCCTGGCTATCCACCCACGACCTACCTTGACCCTACCTTAGAGTCAGTAGCCACTGCATTTACTGCCCACTGCCTTAAACCCTTAAACTTGCCTATCCCTCACCTGTATATTCATTGCATTACTTGTATATATCTGTATATTTAAGTCATATATTTATATATTTGTTTGTATATATAATACTTTGACCTTGTTTTGATTATGCCTGTAACCAAGGGATGCGCCCGGTTGCCCTTGGGCCTGGTGCGCTTTATAAATAAAATAAATACTAAATACTAAATGCTTCTTCCTCAGCTGACCCTTTTCATGTGTTGTGTTTTGGGGTGGAGCCCCTTCCTGTTATGAACGGTGTCCCTTCTTGGATCTAGTGGCCCTAGGTGGTGCTGGTTAACCTGTCTGCCTCCGACCATGTCCTCATACAGGTGCCAGGTCACCTGTGGGCTGAGGCACACCATGTCTTCCTGGGGCTTGAGCACATGTGTCCTCACCATGTCCCCATCTTCTCCCTTTCCCTTTTGAGGCTTAACCACTCATAGTGCAGGAATAGTGGATGAATGGAATGCACACCAATATATTGTTCTGGGCAATACGAGGAAGGGAACAGTCCATGAGATGCACTACATAGATGTGTGTCCAGCAAGGCTCCAATGCACCCCAAATGCAAAAATATTCAGTACATGATATGCAGAGGTACCCCAATCAAAAGTCTTGCATACGCGATACCTCAGAAGCTTCCCAATGGGGAAAAAAGTGGTATGTGATACGTAGAGGCACCCCAATCAAAAGTCATGCACACATGATACCCAAAAAGCTTCTGAAAGGGGAAAAAAGTGGTGCACAATACGAAGAGGCACCCAGAAACAAAAATATTGCATACGCGATACACTGTTGCCTCAATATGGAAAAAAATACATGCGCGTACGCGTTGAAGCAAACCCCAAAAATAATGTCTGTGTAATTTATCCATCTTCATACCTTTGCGCCCACAGCCAGTGATGCACGTTGCACCACTTAAATATCACTGTCATTGCCGTGAGCCACGTAGACTGGGTACAGAGCATGGCATGTAACATATATGCAATGGGCCTTTAGTCTGTTATCTGCTGCCTTGGATGAGAGACACGCACCATAGTTCCTCCTGTCTGCGTGCCTTTCCCTTTGCCTCCTCCGGCCCTACATTGCCTCAAACACACAGCATCTGCTACTGCCTGATTGAGTGTAAATGCCTGCAGCCTACCAGCACTGTCTTGGAGTGTCTGCTGTTCTGCAATTGCCTGTTCTCAGGCGTTGGGCTGTGACACCTAATATGGAATTTGGGACTTCCATTCATTCCTTACCAACTCCACCACAGCTCCATAGCACCAATCCAGGACCCATAAAACCCACACTTGCATCAGGGTTTCCATGTCAGATCCATCAACCTCTTCTGGAGAGAGCAGAACCCCCGCATCAGCGAGGCAGAGTGCTGCCAACTTTACCAGCACCTAATTTGGCATCGAGGTGTATCTTGTCCTGGGTGCCTATGATGCCCTCTTCTACCCTGCTATGCATCTGGGTCATGATCATGGCTGCCATCAATGCAGAGGGGGTGGCAGACCGTACATGAAGAAGCGATTGGAGGACCTCAAGACCCGTAGCCATAAGAAGGTGGAGGCAGCTCTTGTGAATGAGACCACCATGAAGGTGTTCCGTGCAGGCTGCCGCCAGTCACCAAACCAGCTGCAGGTCCTTGAGAGTTCCTACCGGGAACTTCACTCACAGATCTGTGAGTGGAAATGATGTCTGGTAGCTGTTTGTGAGTACCAATGTGGAGCACTGCTCTACTGTGTATATGTGGCATGCATGTTTGCAGGTGCCCCAATCTTTATTCAGCATGCATGTAGGTGTGAGCCACAGCAGCATGCAGACTCATGCCAATGTTGGGCATATGTGGTGGCAGATATGTGTTTCTGTCATATGCAGGGCATTACTACTATTATCCTTGGTGACTGGTTGAACTTGGGCATATGCTATGTGAGATCATGAGTTTAGGACCAGTACTGATGCCAGTTTACAATGTTGTGGCCATGTGAGGGACATGTATGTAGGACACCTCTATGAGTAGCACATCTGCAAGTGAGTCCCTCCACATATATCCTCTGAGACTAACACCTGTGCATGGATTTCTGTGAATGTCAAGTCGCTGCAAGGACCTCTTTGGGATCAAGGATTTGATGTGTCATCCCACTGCATTTGGAGCATAAGTTAACATGTGTTCATGCAATATGTATGTGCTGGGCCACACTACATAAGTGATTTTTCCTCAGAAATTTGTGCTGGTACATATTGAATGCTTACAGGTGAAGCTCTCAGGGATGCATGTTGGTAACTGTAATTGGGTGGACAGGTGCCCAGCTGCACTTCCCATGCACCAGGCAGCATGTCATGCTTATGCCACTTTGGCATTGGTATGGTTGCATTGCATGCTTTTTGTAATGTGTTTTGTGGCCACATGACAATGTGCTGTGTTGGCATGTGTTTGTGTCATGAATGTGACTCATCATTGTCCCTACACTCATGTGTCAGTAGTCATGCAGATTGCATGGGTGTGCACGTGTGTGTGTGTGTGTGTTGTGTCTGTTTGTCAGTTTCTGGTTGAAACATGCTGCATAATAGATACTGTTAATGTTGTTTATGCCACACATGCATTGACACTGATGACTGATGTCAATGTTCTTTGTCCCATTTTCCACAATTGGTGCAGCTCATGAAGAGGGCAGAGGCCTTGCTGTGAAGCGGAAGGGCAGGGACCGGGCCCCCAGACCCAGGTGCACACCCCAGCCAGCTGCTATTGACATCGCCTCTTCTGAGGGAGAATTGGCTGGCAGAGCACTAGTTCCATCAGGCAGAGCTGCTCGAGGTAAGTCCCAGGAATTGAGTGTGGTGGGGGACTCCTTAATGGCTGTGGGACAGGGTGCAGGGACAGAGTGGCCATCAAGGGTGAAAGACTCTCTGGAGTTATCCTGGGTGATGGCGGTGGAGGAGTAGGCAACTGCAGGCCAGAACAAAGGAAGGTGCTCAGACTGCACCCATGGCCCAGGGATACAAGGATGTGCAGTGCACAATGAAGGTTGCTACACAAAGTCCTGTCCCTGAGCCATCTGCTGTGGCAATGCCCACCTTCGTGGATGCCTCCACCCAGACTGAGGCCCCCCTTGTGCCCGAGGAGGCCACCCCAGAAGCGGTGCACACCATGTGGCTCATCTGGTGAGGAGGATGGGATCAATTTGTGATGCTGTGTCAGCTACTGGTGATGAGCTGGCTTATCAGCATGAGACGATGCGACAATACCTGACCCGGCTGCCAAGAGCACTGCTCTTGGGTGGTCTCTGTGCGCTGGCACATCCAATAGCCCCCTGCTCCATTTCCTCCTCTGTGCTCCAGTCATCCTCCAGGGAAACTTCTGTGCCACTTTCCACCACAGCCCCCTGTGCACCAATCCCACCAACACTGCCCAGTCTGGTAGTGCCTACGTCCCTGCCTCCGGTGGAAGTCCCAAATACGCCCTGTGAGGTGGTCACTATGCCTGCCCAGGCATCACCAAAGGGAAAAGCAGTGGTTGGACAGCTGGCACTTCATGATAGTGCTTTGCCCCACGACATGTATCATTCAGACGGTGTGAGTACCTGCGCAGCTTGCACTCATCCAGGCAGCAGCAGATAAGGAGTGTGCAGAATCAGTCAATGCAGGGCCAATCAACACAGAGGAGGCAATTCAGGCAAGACATGTTTGGAATCCGGCAGGAGGAGAGGAAGCGGCTCCGGCAATAGGTGTGCGCCGGACACATTTTCACAGGCAGCTGATGGCAGAGAGGGGGTCAGCTAGCGAAGCAATTATTACCAGTACCAGGGCAGAGGTGTCAGAGAGGCAGTCATTGGGGCAGAGAAGTAGGAGAGAAGGATGATAGAGGGATGCAGAATGTGACCCTGACCTGGAGGACGCACTGAAGGACATATAAGCCTGAAGCCTGTGTAACTAGTTCTAAGTGTTAGGTTTCATTTTGGATTTTTGTTTTCCTTTCAGTCCTGGACATGTCACCCATCCCCATGTATTGTTTTTGTTGTGTGAATGTTATAACTTGTTGCAGTCTCTTTGTGTCCATTTGCGAAATCAATTTTACTATGTTTTCAGAATGCATTTCAACTATGAGTGTCACATGGGTTGGGGCCACACTGGATGTGTGATCTGCACTCATCACTTAGGCATTCATTATTCTGTGGCTTTATCCCTCTCAAAGCATAGACCCACACCCACACACATCTGCAATCAGCCACGTCCTGCTCTAGTATCATGCTGCACATCGGCCACTGAAATGCAGAATTCTCTGATTCTTTAGTTTTCAGTCTGCCTGTGCATATTGTCCATCTCTTTGACTCGAACACTCTCAGACAGCCTTCACATCACTCAGCCACATGTCAGTTCAACTTGTGTCACTTGCAGGGACTTTACCACCCATGCCTACCTACCTGACTACCTTCCTTCATTCCTTTGTTCAGGAAACTATGCAGACACACATTACATATGATTCAGTACAATCTGTGATGCCTCGGACTTGGGTCCTCCAAGCGCATTCACCTACAGTGCTTTGAGGCTATTGGAATGGCACATGGGGCAATGATACGTTCATTGCATTCCATTTCATGACTACATCACAAGTACATGGTGTAGTCAGAGTGTTGCTGGTGCTACATCATGCTGTCCTGTTGATGTGCAACTGAATGTGATGTACCAGAAACTCCTGTGATGAGCTACGGACATTAATTCTGCAGCATTGATCCCATTTGTTCAAATTGGAGGGGGATATGTGGCCGTTCTACTTCATGTTGGAATCAGGCCGATGTCGATGAGGTGAGTTGTTGATCAACTTTGGCCTGGAAGGTGTGTCATCTGGCAGGGCCAGCCTAGGGGTACTGCCAGAGCTCAGGGGGTGACAGGAGTGTGGTCTACTGTCATGGGGCTGCCTGTGGTAGTGGCAGATGTGAGGGGGGCTGTTGGGTGGTGTCGGTCCTTGAGGGGCGCTGCCTGAGATAATGGCAGAGGTAAGGGGGCTGGTGGGTGGTGTTGGCACATGAGAGGGCTGCCTGGGGTAGTGGCAGAGATGAGGGGGGTTGGTGGGTGGTGTCGCGACCTGACGCGTCTGCCTTGGGCAGTGGCAGAGGTGAGAGGGGCTGTTGGGTGGTGTTGGGACATGAGGGGACTGCCTGGGGTAGTGGCGGAGGTGAGGGAGGCTGGTGGGGTGGGTCTATTGTCAGGGGGTTGCCTGGGGTAGTGGTGGAGGAGAGAGTGCTGGTGGGTGGTGTCGAGGCATGAGGGGGCTGCATAGGGTAGTGGCTGTGGTTAGGGAGGTTGGTGTTGGGGGTCTACTCTCAGCTGCCTGACTGGGGTAGTGCAGTGGTAAGGGGTGCTGGTGGGGGGGTCTATGGTAAGGTGGGCTGTCTGGAGTTGTGGCGGAGGTGAGGGGCCCTTTTCTGAGGTGTTAGGACTTGAGGGGGCTGCCTGGGGTAGTGGCGGAGGTGAGAGGGCTGGTGGGTGGTGTCGGGACATGAGGGGGCTGCCTGGGGTAGTGGCGAAGGTGAGGGTCATGGTCGGTGGTGTCAGGATTTGAGGGGGCTGCCTGGTGTAATGGCAGAGGTGAGGGAGGCTGTTTGGGGGTGTCGGGACATGAGGGTGGTTGGTGTGGGGTCTACTGTGAGGGGGCAGGCTGGCGTTGTTAAGGAGGTGAGGGTGGCAGGTGGGTGGTGTGAGGACTTGAGGGGGCTGCCTGGGGTAGTGGTGGAGGTAAGAGGGCTGGTGTGTGGTGTCAGGACTTGAAGGGGGCTGCCTGGGGTAGAGGCAGAGGTGAGGGGGCTGGTGGCTGGTGCCAGGATTTGAAGGGGGCTGCCTGAGGTAGTTGTAGAGGTGAGGGGGGCCGGTGGGTGGTGTCAGGACTTGAGGGGGCTACATGGGGTAGTGGCAGAGGTGAGGCGGGCTGTTGGGGTCGACTATCGCCAGGGGGCTGCCTGGGGTAGTGGCAGACGTGAGGGGGATTGGTGGGGGGGGTCTACTGTCAGGGTGCTGCCTTGGGTAGTAACAAAGGTGAGGGGGGCTGGTGGCTGGAGTGAGTACTTGAGGGGGCTGATATGACTTAGGTGTGTAGGCCAGCAGTTTGAGTGCCTTGAGAGTAGGGGTGACAGTCTGTAGCTAGCCAGGGTGCAGCCTTGACTTAAGGGGGACCTTGCGCAGATTCGCTGAGGTGCAGCCTTGAGTTATGGGTGACCACATGCAATTTTGCTGGGGTGCATGCCTTGAGTTACGGTGGACTACACACAGTTTTTCTGGGGTGCATACCTTGAGTTATGGGGGCCGCACGCAATTTCACCTGGGAGCAGCCTTGACTTACGGGGGGACTGCGCACACAGTTTCACAGGGGTGCTGGATGGTGGGGCAAAGGTAGACACGAAGCTAGGCACACAGGTTGTTCTTTTGTGTGGGGGCATGTTGTTGGCATTCCAGGCACGGCTTGGTTTTATTTGCGCATTGGGTTGCTTTGCACTTTGGAATTCACAAATACGCGAAACGCAGAAAGATACTTTCACCCGCAAGTGGGCGCAGAGTTGTTTTACGCGCAAAGTGCTTTGCAGGGTCTTTGCACTTTTCTATAAATCGGGCCATTAGTTGGTTGATTCAGTTGTAACCACATATTTAGTTAGGAATGTGTTGTATTTTCAAATCCAGGGCTCTTTGTAGTGCATGCCCCAAGGATATTTTTCTATCAGTGTGCTAATTATACATTTCAGATATCTCATTTGCAAATGGAATTAAAATAAATGTACTTTGATGGACATACATTGAGGAGTTACTACTTTAGAGCAAGGATTAGTGCCAACAAGTTCAGTGGTAAGGTACCACTGTGATATATATATCTGGGGACAGGAAGAATTTCTGGGAAATATGAGTGCCCTTTTCGTAGATTAGACTAGTCTCTAAATCTATTTACAAGGTTCACAGAGCATTAGACAAAGGATGGGGAAAATAAATGCGAAATATCCTTTTTTGTAATTCCAAATATATTGAGTTATAAATTATTAAGGATCTGCCATAAAAAGTTTAACATGGTTTATAAAAATATTGTAAGTGGTTGAGACGGACAAAGCAAACATGTTTACTGCTTTTCCCCCCTAAAAACTGGAGTTGAATTGTGGTGAAGGAAACAAATGAAGCAACCAGGCACACGGGGCAGTGATGGGAAAACGAATTCCCACTAGAATGAATTAATTTCCATTTTGGGATTCATAGCAGCATGTTAGTGATAAACCACCGAGGAAGAAAATTGCCTAACAAGGTCAGCCTGTCTGCTAAGTGAATGGGAGTACAGCGATAAAGAGGTTTATGAATAAGACAAAATGCTTAAAAACAGAATGCTGACTTCTGCAAGACAGCATAATTCTTTTATTCTGGTGTTATCTCAGCGTCAAGCTGGCTGATGAACGCTGGATAGTTTGCAAAGCTCAGATCTCTCTAGATAACACACAGTGGAACAAAGGCCTGCATCAATCAATGAAAGTAAACGCCGAGCTTTGAGTAGGCGACATTAATCACTTAATGATTAGTTTAGCGAGAAAGGAGATTCAGAGAGGCAATGCAAGTGCAGTTGAGAGTCAACAATCACGAGTGAGTTTGATTGTGATGCTGGTAGGAAAGGAAAAACAGGTCATCCTTTGGCGTATGCCACGCAAATACACTTCACGTTGAAGTACATATCAAGAGACCTGTAGCGAACTAAGGGCATTGATGTATTTTGCGTAATGCACACAGGGTTAGATTGGTTAAAACAATGTCCCAGACACCAACATCAAAAATATAATCGAGGCAGAATGAATGTTGTTCCAGGGCAAACTGTTTTCCAAGTGCCCTGAGTGCGTTTTGGGAAAGAAAGTCAAGAAAATAGTTTTTTCTTGTACATTGGACCAGTAACATTGATCAAAACTACCAGTTGTACACTAAATTGACACATTACATTGGTCCACAAAACTGTCGCACATTAGTCTGTTGACCCAGCCATTTGCCATTACAATGTAGCTTTATGGCCCAGTCCGACTCGATCTGCATACATTTTGCTCCAGCGTGATGGAATGTTGCAGAGTATTGACCCGGGAGCAAAATAATGTACGTCCCGCAAAAATCACCGGGTGCAACATGGTTGCATTGGGACAATGGTTGCTCTAGGCAAAAATCCACTGCAACGATGGTCAGTTTTCTGACGATTGTATAACTTTATACAATGAGATCAATACCAGCACATTGGGTCAAGGGAGCATTTAAAAAAATATGCAAAGTCCAGACATACTAAAGGGTACAATTAATATGAGACGGCCACCCACATTTTGCCCAGCGAGCAACTACTTTTACCATAGCCAAGACCAACAAAGTCATGCCATGTAAGGGCAGAATCCCTACACATTGGCAATACCTGCATGGGTCACACACAGGCATGGTCAAAGAGCCTAAAAAGACATAGGCAGACAACAATTGCATGCCCATTGCATTCTTCTCTGAAGATGTACACAGCCAATGGCACGTAAGACAATCCAGCAGCTTTCAGAATGACTACAAGTATGTAAATAAACGGCCCTGAAGTTCATTATGTGTAAAATCTCTCATACATACTGCAATAAAGCCTGCTGCCTTGCTTTGTGTGTCACTGAGATAATCACTCAAGGGGGGAACAAGTAACGCCCCAAACCAGAGAATGATGAGCCTAAGGGCAGAATTATTGTGTGGGCCTGGTCACTTGGCAGATGCCATCCACATGGCCACGGGCAAACCCATTCCTCGGTGTTTGTTTGTTTGTTTATTTATTTGATAATGCGCACCAAGCCCAAGGGCAGCCGGGCGCAGTGGTATAGGAATACTCGAAGCTTACTTACAGTGTTACATAGTTGGTACGTGCATAAATTACATAGATTACATAGAATACGTAGATTACATTGCAGTATGGGAGACAAATGCAGTGCAAGATTGGTGGCAGCTATTCTTAAAGATATTGTATACTACAGGAAATGAAGTGAAACACCAGATGGGTGGCCTATGGTTGCACTTGGGAGAACAGGAAAGTGTGTCATAAGAGTTTGGGGACCCCTCCCTAACACCTCAGTCCACTAAATCAGCTTTTGTACTGGAAACCCTACTACTGGGTTGTTAACCAATAGCAGTAATTCACATGGACATCCATTCCAACTTACTACTTATAGCCACACTATCATTGTAGTAATTGACGCATTCTCCACTAACAGAAGAGAGTTTCATTCTCCTGAGGTCTCCAGGAGGGGTTTTTATTACTGTCCTCCACTCAATACAGTTATCAGAAACCTGCAAACATACCTATCCTGTTAGCGGAAATCCTGCAGACATGAGTCACCATTGCGATTCATGAAATTGAACTAACCAACGCTAACCTCTGAAGTTCCAAAAAAAGAAAAAAACAACAACAAAAAATCTACAGGCCATGTTGTGCCCCATTTGGAAAAAGTGTAACTGTTTCCTTGCACAGGAACAGTTTTATCCAGTCCAAACATCTGTTTTGGCATACTGAGGGATTTCCTGGATTCTGATTCACAAGCTGCAGAGGCAGCGGGACCCAGCTTCCAGCAGGCAGTACTAGAGAGGTTGGCTGGGGCATAGAGGGGCATAACCGATATTCCCCTCAATCACATCTAAGCCCAGCTCTCACAAGTGCAGATACCAAGGGAAGGGATACCTGCGGAGAGGGGACAGGTTTATGGCCTTAAACAAATGAGGACTCTCACCCATGGGTTGTGGATTGCAGGAGCAGGAGGCTCTCATTTGGAACAGGCTCCTGGCTGGAGAGTGTTGGAAGAGCAAGAGACTGGAAGAGGCTCCAGATCCATCAGCAATGGAGCAGGCGGAGCGGTTAACATCAGGTGGGGGTTGTGAGGAGCATTTAGATCAGGAGGTTTTGGCAAAGTGTTGAATAAGATAGTAACATCAGGAAGAGGTCGTGAAAAGATGACATGGGTGATAACATCAGGCAGTGGTGGTAAAGTGGGAAAAGAGGTGGTAACGTTAGGTGTAGGTAGTGAAATACTAAGGAGGTGGTAACATCGGGAGGATGTTGTGACAATTTGATGGCATTGGTGAAATCAGGAGGAGGTTGTAAAGAGGTGAAGGTAATAGTGGCATCAGAAAGTGAGAGTGAACGGTTGACAAATGAGGAATGAACATCACAAGCTTGAGCATGGAAAGGGAGAAGTGGGCAGGAGGTGGTAATGAGAAGGAAGAAGTTTAAGGAAAAGTTCAGGACAATAAAGAAAGAGACAAGGTCACAGAAAATAGCAAGATCAGAAAGGCAGCTACGGGATGAGTAGGAACTCTTGGAGTGACACAGAAGCAGTCAAAGAACGGGAAGGGATCATAGCAAAGAAGGTGGAAGGAAAGCAGTGAAGATCTATAAGTGAAAGCAGAAAGAGAAGAAGAACAGGACCTACAATAGGCAGTTTCCTACAAGCCTAGCACCCTAGCACGCCCTAGCCAGGACACTGTTGTTAGGGGAAGGAACTATCAAGTGTAAAGGCAGCAACAGACAGCTTAAAGAGGTGTAGGGCAGGGTGTCCAAGGTGCACTCAACTCACTGTAGGAACCCCTCTCTAGTTTTCCCTCCTGACCAAAAGCAACACCCTATCTGCCCACAAAACCCAGTGCCAGTGTTAGTGGATTTGTATGACAACCTGGAGAGAATGCATTCAGTTCAGTCAAATGAAGAGTGTTTGGCTGCTCTTTGAGCCTGCAACACCAGAGATCACAGCGGCAAGGCAACTTCTGTTGGACTCAAAAGACTCAGAATTTGGTTTGAGAGGCATGAAGGCTTGACTACCCACATCTGACAGGAGAAACAATTTCACCAAGAATACTATTCTTATTAGTGTTATTCTTTTTCTTTGCGGTAGTTCTAAGCTTTACTTTAGTTGGCCCTTCGTTTTTATATAACCCCTAAATAAACCTGTTGAACTAACCACATTTGGTCTTGGTTTCTCTCTTGATTCCAGATGTTCTATGTGACAATAGTCATTGTGGATTTCTTAAAATAAACAATCTGGTGGTTAAGGCCAGGTATAGAAAGCAACTGAGCACATAAACATAATAGGATGGCTTAAGGCACCTTTGGCAAACATCATGAAACATTTGCTTTAACGTAAATCATAATGTAACACATATACCGTTGCACATTTCCATTGACATAAAACATAACATGCACAAGTACGGATGGCTTTGGACATACAATGTGCATTGTGCATACCACAGGTACTTGAGGTGAAGATCACAACACATTTGCTATTAACATACAACATAACACACAACAAAACGCAGTTACCTAAGGTGCAGAACATAACACATCTACATTATCATAATACATAACACACACCAGAGGTCACAGAGGCACAACTCACTACACATGTGTATTATCATAGCATTAACACATGAGCTAACATATGTAGCTGAGGTACAGATCATAACACATCTCCATTAATAATACACATAACACAGATATCTGTAGTACATAATACATTTGCATGATCCTACCATATATTACGGGTATCTGTGGATTCAGAAGACTACACGGTTGCGTTAAAATAACACATAACATAATACAGGCATGCAAAGTAAACAACACACTTCATTTACATTAACATTGCACATTCATAACACTGGGACTGCCATTCAGGACATAAAACATTTGCATTAACATAACATGTGAAACACATGTACATCAGGTACAGAACACTACACATTTGCATTTGCATAATAGGTCACACTAGGTCACTACTAAAACATGTATTAGAGGTAGAAAGTTACATTATCAATCAGGATGTTGACATTTGTGCACTTACAGAAACCTGGTGCCATCTGGCAGCAGGGCGGACCTTTGCATTAGCTATTCCGGATGGGTATAATTTGGTTCGTCAGGATAGATCAGAATGTAGAGGAGGCGGGATTGCCGTTATTTTTAAATCTTATCTGGATATTTGGGAGTTAGATTCCAATGGGACTGCATCATTCTAAAATGCTTCTGTGAATCAGACCCTATATATCTTCGCTAGTGTGGAAAAAACCCATCCAGTAACGATATGCGAGAAGGGGCCTACTGGTTGGGTGAAAGAAAGGAAACAAGGGCGATATAGAGTTAATTCCAATAGTGGTACACCCACCCGTCTGTTATACCAAACTATCCTGTTAGCATCTAAAGACCCTTCCGTATCTGGTAGATTCTTTTCAGCTTCTGAGAGAGGGCTACTCTAGTTGTACTTGTAAATGTTCGAATGCCATTGCTGTATACATGGAACATGGCCCAAAAAGCCCACCATCTTGGTGAGGCTTAAACTAAATTTGAATCATGACTGTGCTGGTAAAGTGTAATGCCTTGAACTGGCGTATGCAGTTTTTTTGCAATTTGGACTGACCATTACCGGGCCCGCAAAGAATACCCATTATAAAGACCTCCATTAGCCCTAAGATCCTCTATTAATACATATTGTGTCATTCTGCGCCTTGAACAACACCTGAATAAGTGCTCATTGGCGCGGGTCCATCTGTACCAACATGTTCAGACATGTTCCTGTAAGTGGTTATTGTATCCAAATATAGAAAAATGGACAACAAAATATATAGATACCAAGGCAGCCAGCCTATTTTGCCGGGCTGTCCTGCACTAACTCGCTCAAAACCACTACATTTGATCAATCTTGTACAATTCCTTTTGTGAGGTTGCTAAAAAGTAATTGTATAAGATGCACATAAATATTGGGTTGCCCTGGCTACCAATGCTGTTAAACATAAGAGTGAAAATATATATAGCTTATGTGATGTTATTGATGTGACACCATACACAGGATGCCAAATACATATTTTGATACGTTAACAATTTATATGACAACTTAATGAACTGACCTAAACATCATTTCAAAGCTCCATACAGTTGAGTTGCAAATATTTCAGTGACTGGGCACCTTTTTTGCAACTGAGTAAAATTAACCTTTTAGTGGCTAGGGCACCTTTTTTACAGTTGAACAAATGAACCATTTAGTAACTGTGACTTACAACGTCCTCCCAATACCGACCACAGGAATACTGAGAGTTCATGATCCATATTTAAACGAATATGCGTCATTCTACACTTGTATATTAGGAGCGCCTCTAATTGTCTTTGTTTCGGTTGTAAATTACCACCTCTAGGTGATAACTTAAACTTTGGCCTTCCCAACAAAACGTATATCCCTTTTGTCCTCCATTTGATTAAATTGTTGCCAATGAGAGGCCAATGGGTATTTGGCCTCCTGACTGGAAATAGTGTACAGATGCTCTCTAATTCTAATCTTTAGTGCCCTTATGATGCTGCCAATGTAATGTGCTCCACACACACAAGTAATACAATAAACAACACATTTTGAGTTGCAATTATTGAAAGTATTCACATAATGTATGCCAAAGTTAACCTGCTTGGTTTCTAAAGTGTACGGGCACATGGAACATCCACCACATTTGTAAAAACCTGGATGTCTCATGTGGTTTAACCACTTAGCTACATTGCTTGCATTGCTCATAAAAGAAGAGCAAAGTATATTCCTAAGGGTTCGAGCTTTGCAATAAGTAATGCAAGGTTTATTGGCAATGAGCTCTGCCAGATCTTTATCCAATTGCAAAAGGTGCCAATGTCTGTTAAGAACATTGTATAATTGTTGGCCGTCCGCATTATATCTGATGGTAAAACTAACTTTGTTGTACGTACATTCCAATTGCTTAGCTTTGGGTGTCAACAGATTGACTGTCTCCATAACATTAACTTGTTTTTGTGCTTTGCCCAATGTACTTGTTTTGTAGCCTCTTATTTAAAATCTCCTCCTGATGTGTGCACATTCAATCATATAGTCACTGGTACAATTACAGTTTCTTCTGGCTCTTATGTACTCCTCCTTGGGGATATTAGATATGACAAACTTTTTATGGGAGCTGGTTTCATGTAGCACAGCTTTAACTCAGGTGCTCTTCCTAAATGTATGTATAACATGCCCTGTTGGTGTCAAGTGCTCATTTGAGCCAGACCAAACCATAATAACATCATCTCTGTAGCGTCTCCATAAATGAATGTGAGAATGGAAAATAGGATTACACAGTGCAAACTCCTCCTCAAAATGATGCATGAAAATATTATCCAAAGTAGGGGCAAAGCTTGCCCCCATAGCTATACCTACTTGTTGCTTATAATACAGATTGTCAAACAGAAACACATTATTCTCTAAAGTGAATAACAGTAATTCCGTAAGCAACTCAATGTGCACATAGTATGATGCAGAGATTTCTCAACAAATGTAATTAACACTATCAATAGCTCATCCATGATGAATTGAAGTATAGAGTGCTTTAACATCCAGTGTTACTAGCAAATGGTGTTCTGCTAGTGCAAAGTTATGGGAGGGGTTCCAACTTTTTTTTTCCATAGACATAATGGAAAAACATTTTGCTCACACCTACAGCCCAAACCATTTGATGGATTTTCACCAAATTTGCGCCAGGAGTGGCGGATTGGTCCTGAGACTGTGCTTTTGTAAATTTGGTGTAAATCCATCCAGTATTTTTTTTTTAAACGACCAAAAAGTAGGTCCAAAAAAAGTATGATATCTGGCTGCGCTTTGCAGACCCATTTGCCTGTTTGGTCCATGGACAGGCTTCTAATTCGCCCAAAGGGTGCCTGCGGATATCGGACGGACCCAGTCATTGGATGGTGAAAAGTGTGAAGTGTGTCAGATTTCGGAAACACCCGCCATGTTGGATCCACAGACATCTGCCAGTGTCTGCGGACACTGCAGTAGAAACATATAAAAACACAACATTGCAGTTGTCAAACTTTTCAAACAATCTCTGGGGAGGTGAGGGGTGATGAGGATGGAATGGGATATGGCTGTAAGAATCCAAAAAACAGGTGTTTTTCACCCCAGAAGTTTGTGAAACAGTCTGGATGTTCGGGTACAGTCCTGTGATGTTCACGAACACTTCAGATGTTCGGGGACATCTATGCTTATTTCTGCATTACAAGGTTGGTGAAAAGCAGTTCTTGAATGGCTTATAAAGTTGGCGCCACTCATTGAAACTACATGAACTTTTGGAATTTTATTTTAGACTTCATTCTGAAAGTGTGGAGCTGTTTTGTCAAGAGGGAACAAATTTAGAGGGGAGTCGGTACCATTTGACGAATCAGCACAAAAGTTTGCAAAACAATTATAAATCTAGATATACATGTTTTTATAAAGTTTGGTTGGATTTTCTCAAGAGGGGGCTTAATTAGAGGAGGTTCTCACCATTTTTAGATGGCTTATAACTTTGTTGCCATTTGACGAATGTGGACAAAAGTTTTCAGAAAGATAATAGACCCAGTGGGAGTTAAGTTATATGACTATTTTATGTACATACATTTTGACACTTTTGAAAAAATAAAACATGGGCAGATTTCAAGCAAACTCATGAAAGGAGCATTGACAAAGACGTTAAAGCATGGTTTTGTAAATGTGCCCGTGTTTTAATTTTTGACAAGTGTCATAATGTAGGTACAAAAATAGTGATATGCCTTTGGTGACTGAGATATAGGCTGTGGCCGTGGGCAGTGGCCAGATTGTCCAGGTAATGGTATAAGGTAATGAGGAAGACAATTTGGCTACTGCCCATGACCTCGAGGGGCGAGAAATGGTGTTAGAGTGGCCATGTCCACCTGGGACCAGCTATGTGGTGAAGATATTCGAAAATAGGATAGGTTTGAAAGATAAAAAAATGTGCTTGTGGTAATATGGTCATAAGGAGTCTGACTTCGCCTTTTGCAGGCTGCCATGGAAAGGGAAGAGGGGGTCCGTACGGAACCCTGCCTTCTCTTTCCATGGTGGCTATCTTGGAAAACGATTTTCATTCCTACAGCGGGATGCCACAGGCATCCCCCTGTAGGAAGAAAAATCAATTCTTTAGCACCCCAGGTTCACATTATTCCCATTAGCATAACACAAATTGCTAATGGAAATGTTGGAAAAACGTGTTGAGTCTATGGGGGTCATTACGAGGTTGGAGGTAACCATGGCACTATCAGCCCCATGGCTGCCTCCAAAACCTCACTGACTCCACCCTGGTGAATGGAGCTATTACCGCCCCATTCCAAGGTTGGCGGGTGGTAATTCCCCATTCACCAGGGCCCTTTCCTATTCCCATTTGAGCCCCCATAGGGCTCAATGGGAATGGGGAAGGCGCTAATAACAGTACTGCAAATTGTGGTACCGTTGTTAGCACCAAAGTCCCTTTGCGGGTCCCATCCTTAACTCCTGGTAAAACCAGGTGTTAAGGGTCATAATGAGGCCCTATGTATTTTACTGAGAAATGTAAAGTAGATGGAGTCTATACGTGTGTGACGATGATGACTGAGACTAGGCTGAGACGGACGAAATCGGGATGTGCATGTAATGCGAAAGTGGTAGTATGCTTGCAGTTGCACCCCCCCATAAACCCCCTGGAACTCAAGCCTATGCCCCTTGCTTTCCCCCGTGATGGGAGAGACTGTTGAAACTGGCACAGCACTCTACTAGGCCTCCTCAGCTAAAAATACGAAGGCACTCAGGCACAAGCGGAAGGAAGGGTGTCTCTGCTCCTATGGCCAGCCAGCGTTGGGAGCCTGGATGCCTTAATGTCGTGTTGCGGCGCTGGTTAATATAATTGGGGAAACAATCCAAGCTCTCTGCAGAACTAAGCTAATGGTAGCACCCCCTGTACAATTTGGATAATAAGAAATTAACTCCACATTCTAGCAACTTGGCAAGTTCTTTTTTAAAATAAAAGTATAAGAACGGTAAAAATGAATTAAAAGAAGTAGATGAGCACCACTCCCGACCGCTCCCACCCACTTCGACCACTGCACACAAGACCTCTCGAGTCTTGTCCCACCGAAGCTGGCTGGGACATGCAGCTTTGGTTATTCCCAATGCCAGCATTGCAATACAACTCGTGATATGAAGTATGCTGTTTTCTAAAAATCCAAATGTGGCTGAAGGTGCACACATGATGACCAGGGACTACTTTACATCTATCCTGGGGTACATAAAATACTCAGCAAGTTAATGCAGAGGATACGGTTAAAAAAGCTACATAAGGATTCCAAAATGGCTGCCGGCACTGAGTAGACGTGCTGACGGAGCTCGCCGGACCCAGCTGTTGGCAAGTGCCTACCACCCCTCCAACAGACTACGGTTTTGCCTGGGATTATTGCCGGGAGAAGCGGGGAGCAGAAGAGGAGCTACTTGGGCTCACGGAGCAGCCCGGGACAGATATCGGGAGTGGTGTCACCGGGGAAAAAGCCGCGGCTGCAGGTACGGCTGACAGGAGGGGAACGGCTGGACGAGCCCGCAGCGGCCGGGTGATGTAAGGATCCAGACCGCTGAGAGAAGGAAGAACTGTGGGAGACTTTGGTGGCAGCTTTTGGAGGAGTGGGAACCCCGAGGATGCGGGTCTGCAGCCCTCCTGCCCCTTGCTGCCCCATGAGGGCGGGGAAGTTGTGCTCTGTGAGAGGCCGCCGTGGAGAGCGTGTGAGTCGGCGGCAGCGGCCCGTTGGTCTGCCCCCTCAGGTGGGGCACGGGGAGCGGAACACCAGGAGAGGCCCCTGCTAAGCAGAGCTGCACGGAGGAGCGCGGAAGGAATAGGAAGGAGAGGAGCCCCCGTGGAGGAGAAGGTGCGGCGGGGCGCTAGAGGTGACCAGAGGGAGCAGGGGAGAGCCGGGGGAAGTTGTGTGGGGACATGCCCGCCCCCTCTGACATGTCGCAACACGGATGAGACCCCTCCGGTGAGAGAACAACCTATAGCTCCACGGGGGAGGTGAGGAAGCAGTCACTGCGGAGCTGGGGAGGAGAACGAGAGAGGCTGAGCCGGCATATTTGGAAGGAACTGAAGGGCAGAAGGACTGGCTCAGGCAGCAGTGGAGGCATGCTCCCGTTTGGAGACCTCTTACAGACGGGGGATCTGTAAACATCACGCAGGCTAGAGGAAAGGTTGTGGGGTGCACGGAACGGAGATTCAAGGGGGCGCGGGATGGACTGTATTGTGTCGGCGTTGGAGACTGGCCGGATTGACTTGCCCTGAATCTTCCCCTTATGAAGTGGAGAAGATCCCAGCGGGAGCACAGCGGAGGAACGGGTTCTCTCCTGGTAGTGTAAGGGGGTGCAGAGAGAGAGTGAGAGTGGAGCGGTCTGGTGAAGAACCCAGATTTGGTGCAATTTAGGAGGTCCCTGTTGAGGGGCCTAAAGGAGCAGTGGTTGGCAGCCTACAGCTCCCCCCCTGATATCTTATGGTGGTTTACTTATCATAAGGAGCTCCCTGAGGCAAAAATCCTCGACCCCTGGTGGCAACAATTCATAGATTTTACACAGTTCAGAGGAGGACCTGTGGGTCGAAATTGGGTTGTGGACGTCTCAGGCACGGAGATTGGGGAGGGGAGCAGCATGACCACAAAAGCCGAAGGAAAAGGGGGTAAAGCGGCCCAGGCATCGAGAGACACATTAGGCACACTCCCGGCAATTTGGCCTGTATAGGCATTAAAGGAAAGCCAGGTGACTTCCCAGGAGAAGATGGGGGAGGCTCCCATCCGAGGGGCCCCGGAGGAACAGACTGTTATGTCCAGACTGCAATTCCTGTGGGAGCTGCACGCATTACAATCTAATCTGGTGAAAACTTTCCAAGATCAATTTCAATTGATGCACGCTGACCTGACTGAAGCCCTAGGGGAGATAAGACAGGATATGCGGCAATTGGGGGAGAGGACGGATACGCTGGAAAGGGGCCTCCAAGAAATAGATGCAGAAACAACAGCCAATAGCGAAGCCATCGAGAGGTTAGATGTGGCAACAAGAAATCTCGAAATTCAAATGGAAGATTTGGAAAACAGGTCACGAAGGGTCAATATCAGAGTGAAAATGCTCCTGGAGTCAGTATTGGACAAGGACTTGAAAGCGGTGCTCCAGGGCATCTTTGTGGAAATCCTGGACGAAGGGAGCCCCGAGAAGATTGAGTTAGATTGAGTGCACAGAATCGGGTGGATGCCCAAAGATCAGATGGCGAGGCCTAGAGATGTACTGGCAGCATTTGCTAGGTATGCCCAGAAGGAGGCAGTGCTGCGAGCAGTGAGGCAGCGGGAACCTATTAAGTTCAAAGATCAACAGATTGCACTGTTTCAGGACCTGGCAAGCAGCACATTACTGAAAAGGAGACAAATGGGCCCATTATTGAAGGTTCTCAATGGGAAGGGTATACGATATACATGGACATTCCCATTTGGCCTGCTTTTTGATTGGGAAGGGACCCCGAAGCGTATCACATGCATGCATGAAGGAACTGAACTCCTCCAAATAGAGCTGAAGGAAATCGCATCGGGCTCAGGAACGCAGAATGTGTCTGGTCGCCCAAGATCGAAATCCTGGGAAGGGACAACGGTGGGAGAGAAAAGGAGAAGAAGAAACGGAAAGGACAAGAAGCTGCGAAAAGAAACCCCAAGTGAAGAGAGAAACAAACCTTTGTCTGACTCCTGAGATACGCTAGTTGTAAAAGGGGTGGTGGGCCTCTAAAAGGCGAATGGACCCTAGGGGTCTTAGCGGGAGAAACCATTTTGGGAACGGAAAGGGCGGGAATGCCTGAGTTAGGAGTGGAGAGTGAACGGGAAGGGATTGTCCTTCTTGGGTGGAGGGGGGGTTAGGGGGGCACTTGGGGGAGGGACTTGGGGAGGGGATTGATGAGTCATTCAAGAGAGGGAAAGGCGGGAGAGTACCAGCTTACAGGGTTGACCAGTTTTCAAATCCCGACCTCTTAAGTGGCTAACCCATAATGTGAGGGGGTTGAACTCCCCTCTAAAGAGGAAAAAGCTGTAACATTTCATGAGAAAAGAAAGGCCTGACATTATGGGGCTTCAGGAAACACATATTGTGAGCAAAGATTAGGGGAGGCTGAAGTTGCGGGGATTTGATCAGATTATCCATGCTTCTTGGCAAAGCAAAGCAAGGGGGGTGGCTCTGGCCATTAGGAATTTGGTTAACTTCAGGGTTGACATAGTAACGAGGGACAAAGAGGGGAGATTCCTGGTGGTTAGGGGGAGATATCAGGACGCACTTTACACCATTGCGGTTGTGTATTCCCCTAATTCTGGTCAAGAACAGTTTTTATTGCGGGTTTTGAAAGTGCTGGAAGAACAAGCATGGGGTCAGATTATACTGATGGGGGACCTTAATATAGCTTGGGATAGGGAGAGGGACAGAGATGGGGAGGAGGAGGGCTATACCTTTATATCTGGAGTTCATGGGTCGCAATCCAGAATAGATTATGTATGGGCTTTAGTGGGTCTAGTTGGCGGCATCCGAGAGGTGAACCTAGGCCCGATAGGAATAGCGGACCATAAAATAGTCTCGGCAGTGCTGGACCTGGGTCGAAGAGTGAGAGGTTTATGGAGCCTGAAGTTACCAAGAGCGATCCTGAGGGTCCCGGAAGTTCGTGGGGTCATAGAAGAGAAGATTAAGGTCTTCTTTGTGGTCAACAGGAAGGAGGATACGGGAGAGGGAGTAAGGTGGGACGCATTTAAGGCTACCATTAGGGGAGAATTAATTGCAGCAGCTGCTTTCCGAGAGAAACAATTGAAGGCTTTGGAGGTCCAATTAGAGGCTGAGGTGGAAGCGGCTAGGCAGGCGGCAGGTAAGACTCCTTCTCGGGTGGCTATGCGGGAATATAGGAGAGCGCTGGGGAAGTTGGAACCCCTGCGTACTAAGAATGCAGAGGGTGCGCTGCTGGTGGTGAGACAAAAATACTACGCTAAGGCAAATAAAGCTGACACACTTTTAGCACGGTTACTTTGGGGAAAGAGGGCAAAAAATGCAATTACGGTGCTGAAATGGGCCTCGGGTGATAGGGTCACAAAGCGGGAAGAAATTCTGGAGGCCCTGGTGGAGTACTATGATTCCCTTTATGCATCCCAAAATCCCAGTAGTGAGGAGCAGGAAAAGTTCTTACAATTGGTGCAGTTACGGGAAATTGATAGGGAGACGAGGGAGGACCTCAACAGAGAAATCACGGAAGAGGAGGTTAGAGGGTTAATTAGAGCCCTCCCAGTCAACAAAGCCCCAGGCCCAGATGGCTATACTGCAGCTTTTTACAAACGGTTTGTCTCACAGTTGGCCCCCCACCTGACCTCCCTGTTTAATTCGTTTCGGCAGTCTTGTAAAATCGCCCAGTCTATGGAGGAGGCAAAGGTGACCCTCGTCTTAAAGCCACATAAAGATCCAGAAGAGAGGGCAGCCTATCGGGCCATTGCCTTTATCAATATTGACGCAAAGATATATACAAAGGTTCTGGCAAATAGGTTAGATGTAATTCTCCCTCTCCTGATACATCCTGATCAGGCAGGCTTCGTCAAAGGTAGACAAACAGCGGATAATATCAGACGGGTAGCCCATTTAGTTGAAAAGGCCCAGAGAACAAACACTCCCACGGTCTTGGTGGCTCTGGACGCGGAAAAAGCATTTGACCGCGTGTAGTGGTCCTTCCTGTTCCGAGTGATGGAGGAGATGGGATTCAGGGGAGAATTCATGACTATGATCAAGGCCAATTACCAAGCTCCTTCTATCAGGTTAATGGTGAATTGGACCCCTTCCAAACGGGTGAATCTGCGGAGCGGAACAAAACAGAGTTGCCCGCTATCCCCAGTTCTCTACGCAATCTATTTGGAGCCTCTTCTGCAGGCAATAAGGGGGGCGGTGGGGATACGGGGCATCCCGTTTGGGGGGGGAACAACAGAAAGTCACAGCCTTTGCTGACGACATGCTGCTCATGTTGACAGTGCCGAGCGAATCGTTTCAGACTAGCATGACCTTGCTGGGAAAATTTGAGGAGGCCTCAGGATTAAAGATTAACACTAACAAATCTGAGGTCTTAAATCTGATGCTAAGGGGAAGAGAACGGGAAGAGCTAAAGGATAGCACCCAACTTCTGTGGAGCACGGGAGGGATTAGATATTTAGGGGTGGGAATAACGGCAACTTTAGCTGGGTGGTACTCCGCAAACTTCCCCCCACTTCTTAAAGCAATTAAGAGGGATTACCAAAAGTGGCGACGGCTTAGGGTATCGTGGTTGGGGCGAATAGCTGCGGTAAAGATGGTAACACTCCCGCAGCTATTGTACTTATTTCAAGCGATTCCGGAGCCGGTCCCTTCGAACTTTTTTAAGGAGGTGGACACCCTGACTAAGGATTTTGTTTGGGAAGGGAAGAGATCCAGGGTGAGAGGTAGTCTATTGATGGCCCCAAAGAGGGAGGGAGGATTGGCCCTACCAAATTTTAGGTGGTATTATGAAGCAACTCAGCTCTGAATTATTAGGGAATGGTTGAAAGGGGAGGAGAGCCAGAAGGATAAACTCTGGGTGAAAATGGATAGGGCAGTGGCCCACCGCGAGTTGGCAGAAGTGCTTTAGCTCCCAAAAGTCCATACACCCCGGCACCTCTACGAAAGCACAATAACTAAGCTAATGGCGGACACCTGGGATAAGTTGGTGGGCTCTAAGGGAATCACTATGTACCCATCGCCATTTACCCCCATTTTTGGCAATGGAGATTTTACCCCGGGTCTGGAGAAAGGTGCGTTTGCGAGGTGGCAAGAGGGAGGATGTAGGAAGCTATGTGACATGTTTCGAGGAGGAGAACTGCTCTCGTTTGAAGAATGCAAGCAGGAATTTGAAATACAGGAGTGGGAAAGGTTGCGATATGCACAGATAAGACACTGGGTTCTTTATCCGGAAGTCAGATGGCAGCAACAACGGATCCCACGAGCTTTGAAAGATTCCTGCTAACCAACGACGGAACGCAGGGTCTTAATCACATGGTGAAGTGCCCTTTGTTTGGGTTAAAGAATGCAAAGAATTAAGTACACATACAGCTAGGTCGGCTCACTCTGAGCGGTAAGGGAAGGAAGCTGATTTGTGGGATTTTCTTTAATTTATCTCGAATATATACAAGATTTTTGTCAGCTCCCATACGGATTCTCATTGGGCTTACAAGCAGAAATGGGAGCAGGTATTATGTAGGGCCACTGGCAGGGAGGAGTGGGAGAGGTTATTGAGAAGGATACCGAAGTTGGCCAGAGCTTCCCAGCTACAGGAAGCGTGGTACAAGATTCTGTTCGGAAGACAGTACACCCCCGCCCGGCTTCACGAGATGTTCCCAGAGCGATCGGGTAGCTGTTGGAGGGGATGTGGGTTGACAGGAACAGCAGAGCATATTTGGTGGAAATGCCCCAAGATTGAACCCTTTTGGAAAGAGGTACAAGAAGCTCAGGAACAGGTCTTTGGTCAGGGAGATGAAAGGTCACCGGTACAGATCCTCTTGTGCATCCGTGGGACTTCGGAAGGGGATGGATGCAGAGGAAGGGAAAAAGCTAAAGTGGTCCTGACTCTTGCGGCTATGATGCTAATAGCGCAGAGGTGGAAAAGCCCCGAGACCCCATTGAACCAGGATTGGCTACGGAAAATTTGTGAAATTGTGACTCTGGAGTGGGCAACTTACGCCATGGACGATAAAGTGCAGAACTTTGCAGCAGATTGGGGGGAAATAATGACTTTTCTTAAAGATGACTATAGAGTGATCTGGTGCCCGCAACGACTGAAACTCTTGGACCTACAGTGAATCTGGGGGGCCCGCCCAGACGAAGCGGATTTTGCTTTTGAATGTTCGTCAATTAGGGGGCAAGAGGGGTGGGGGGAGGGACGGGAGGGAACGTTCTCAGTTAACTTGTTGCAAACTTCAATAAAAAGAGTTTAAAAAAAAAGCTGCATAAAATATACAGCTCTCGGGTTTCCCATTCTATGCGTGAGAAAGGCATCCAGTACCATTTAATTGTGGTCCTTCATTTAAAAGTACAAGTCACAAAATTCCCCCAAAAAACAGGGCTGGATCATTTATCACGCGTGGAATGGGGACATTTCAGAGCTCTGATATCAGGACATGTTCACCTCACCTCTCCCTGGATTGACAGCAATACGCAGATGCAGTGAATGGCTTGCTTATCCCAAAACACTGTTTCGAGGCTTGGAAAAGCATGCACCCCAAAGCCAAATGTGTGGATACGCTGGCCCACCGTAGATGTTAGGGCAACAAACACTTCCTGACATCTTCCTTCAAAACTCTCTCTATTCTGCAGCGAACCGGTCACTGTAGGGTAAGACTGATTGGGGTCTTTAGGCAATTTAGGACAAATCAGTACCTACATGTGATAGAGATCAAAATACTCTATCTAATAATTCTTTTTTGGGGTTTCTAATGATGCATTCACTTGTTACAGATTGGACAATCACCATAATTTGGCTGACAGTCATGCAGCCCAGATTTTTCGGGACACCACATATTGGTGCAGCAGTTTTTCCTGTTACTTATATCAGGAACTCCCAACTGTTTTTCTTTGCTTTGAAGATTAGTGTTCTAAATTAGGCCCACGGTTTGCTCACTTTACATAGCATACTGCTCTAACCCGGACCAATTTCTACTGGTTCAAAGACATAGGTTGTGTTTTCCACCTTGTTTACGGGACCTTAATGCACTGGCACTTTAAGCTAAATAGGCCTTCACGTCGACTATGATTGGTAGAACTTTTTTAAGCATGCAAAGACCCCCCTTGTAGTTACGGCACAAGGTTGGGGGCAGGCTGTTTTTCTTTTTTTCTTGTTTTAAATTATTTTTAGTAAATATCAATTGGTTGACAATTGGGGGTTCTCCCCACTTGGTGACTCTATGATGGGGTCTCATGCATGTATGTCTCCCTGTCTTTTCAGAGTGTAATTGTTTATCTCCTGATGAAGACGTAACTCAATTAAAGTTAAATACGTCGAAACCGGTTGAGAAACCAGAGATGAGGTCAATTTTGGACACCGACGTGACCCATCCCAACCCATGACCACCTGGGCAATTTGTTGTGCTCTCTTATATATTGATTATATATTTCTTTTCTTTTTAATGAAGACAATATGTAATCGATTGTTATGACTTTTTTAGGATAAAGTTTTAGCTTATATTTGTCATTGTTGTGTATGTATGAATGGCTAATGGACGCATGTGTATGAATGATATGAATTGTATGTAAAATCATGTGCTCTTAAATTCTTTCCTGCGATGTAAAATTGTTATGAGTGCTATGATTAAATCATGATTAAAATTCTGCTATTTAAATAATGGATCAGGTCTAATTAAATTCCTTGATTCCCTTGTTTTCAAAATTGTATCCTCTGGATCCTTTTTTCCGAGATTAGTAGTATAATAATACCCTGACCCAGAGTGTGGGGTCCCCTGTGACTTTCAGATAAATATAGGGCAACAAACACTGCCAGGAAGCCCTACAGTGCATTAGCCCCTTGCTTCAAGCATTACATAATCTCCAGACATCCAAAGCTTCCAAGTAGCCCCATGTCATGCTTGATGACTTGATCCAGCCCTGATTTTGCTCATTGCATGCTATGACTTGTAATTTCATTTTTGCTTTGAAAATGTGGCCCTAGAAATCTCAGCATGCAATTTACGAAACCAAGACTGGTTGAAGGTGGCACACTTGATGTTGCAGATTGCCAACTAAAATGGGTTGGTTGGATTGGAGTAGGGTATGTAAGAAGAGATGGAGTAGTCAACTGCTATTTCTGTGATCAGAGCTCCTTTTAGGTTGCAGCTTCTCCCTCACACTAGTCTCAAGCAGGAAAACATTAGGAGCTCAGGAACGCATAGAGCTACAGTAGTGTGATGGGCTGGTGGTGGGCCAATCTAGCACTGAGCCAGCATGGGCTGCCAGCGCAGCCGGGCTGGCATTAGTGAGCCAAGATTTCGTGGGACCTGGCAAATCTTTTTTTACATATCAAGCACTGGCCTTAGATAGGAGAATCATAGCCCAGTTCCCCTCTGTCAGCTCTAAAATGTATGGGACCTAGCTACCAAAAGTCACTGGTCCCTGTTCAGAAAGGATGCAGATGGCTATGGTGGTCTTTTAAAACAAGCTCAGAAAGTGTCTAAAGTATTTCAAAGTGATATGTGTTTTACCAAATTCAGGTAAGTACTTCTCTCAATCCCAGGCCCAAGGCTCGCCCTTGGGTAGTATCCTTGACCCAGGTTCGACCACCAAAGGTCAGGCCAAAAGGATTACCCTATGGAAGACAGGGAGGGGGCAGGAACAGATATGTTTACTTACATCCCTGACTCTGTTTCTTCCAGGTGGCACTGGGGATTGTCTATAATTCCCTGGTGACACAATCTGCTGCCCTTTGTTCAGGTGAGAGAGGACCAGGGTCACAGGTGCAAGAACTTTTTCTGGCATCCGGACAATTTCCTGATAGCAGTGCAAGAAGATGAAAAAGGAAAACTCTTATGAGACAGAACATTTCAGGATACCTCATAGGATGGATGCAGACAGGTTCAAGGTACTGTCACCATGATCAGACAGTGACAGGTGATCATTCATTGAGGAAAACAAAAGTGTGTCCAGCAAAGTCTCCCTTAAAGCTAGGTAGCTGAAATGTCAGAAGCAGGTGAGTAATGAAACAAACAAAAGATCTACCAATATCCAAGGCTGAATGCTAAATGTTGACGTTGCAGTGAGGTGGACCAGGAGGGAGCTGGTCAGTACACTGGGCAGTTCAGGTACACAAGTGAAGAATCTTCAAGCACAGATCCTCGAGCAGCCATCAAGATTAGCTTGCCCCACTAGTCCAATTGTCAAAGCACCTTTATGAAATCTGAAATCAGGCAGAGGAGCAGGGCTTGAATGGGCCAATCCCTGGAGTTGATGCTCATCGGCTGCAGGAGTCGACCCTGGGTCGTCAGCGGGCCGTTCTTCTTTGTTGGAATCTGGGATCCAACATGGATCTGAAGAATGGCTTAAGGAGTCCTCCTTTTATCCTGATGTGGGGCTGAACGCAAGCTCTGGCCTCCCAATGGTAAGGATCTCCCACATTCAAACATACAGTAGTTGTCCAATCCTGGACAACTACTGTTTTCTACATCTGCCCAGCACCAAACTTTATGGTACCAGGGATGTGAACTGGGACCAGATGTTCCCAGGCCCCTGCTCTGGCTCACACACACACAAATGGCCAATAGCCCGCAAAAGCAGCAGCTTTCCTGGACTAGTGCAATACGCTGTATGGAATTTCCTGACCTGAGAGGCTATGAAGAAGGCCAAACTGTAACATGGCCAATGAACAAGCAAAAAAAAACTTGTGGGGCGGCCATCTTTGGGTGCTAGCCACTGTTAGTAGCCATTCACAATAAATACAAAAGTGCACTAGCTAAATGTTACAAAATGAATAAAAATAACACTGCTGCAACCAGTTATAATGATACTAAATCTCCTAATTGCACTTCACCGGAAGGTGAGATATGCAATTGTAAAACATACAAGAATTCCCAAAGAGTAACATAGTTTCCCAGTACTGACACTCTTAGGGACTTGTCAGTTTCCCCATAACAACGACCAAAACACAAGAGAGGTAAAGCTGAGGACTTCTTTTCCCTTAACAAATTCAAGACAGGTTCAAAAACAAAACAAAAGAATGGGGTTCCAGGGAAATATCTGGCAGGTAAGGTGCAAAAAGAATATCTTTCCTGAAGGATGGTACACACAACTCAGAACCCTTTGAATGCCAACACATTTGTAAATGGTGGTAAACAATCTGAGAGGTACAGGGTTCTCCTATCATATATTATCTTTCCATTTAGACAATGTATTCTGTATATCTCATATAGGAAGGTAAGATACACCTGATTGGCCACAGTTAAGCTCACAGGGTAACACAATGTAACATTTTACAAAAATACCCAACAACCACCATGATGCAAGTGTTGCTGTTAGACGATGGCTGGCACACAATAAAACCTGTGACTACAGTGCACCATGGATATGAGGGGATCTCATATGTATCTAGTAACCCAATCAGCTGTATTCTTGGGTACTAGACCTGAGCACAAGTTGGGCATGCTGGCACATACTCCTCAAACTGGAATTTCTCCCTCGGCCTTCATAATGCTTGTGTTATGTGTCCCACTATAGTTTTGATGCCACAATGTCCTGTGATGCGTGATTAATGGTTTCCAGAATGAATGGACCATAGAAGAGGGGGTGTGAGAACATAAAATCACCCACGATGAAACAGAAGGCCATTCCCAAATGGAATGAGGTAAGGTTACAATAACTTGTGTAGATCAGAGTCTAGCAGGCTCTCACATTGAACTTGGTGATGAGAAGTCACAAGGGCTGACAAGACATTTTTTGGGGGGCTAAAAAGGATTCGTTAGGAACCTGAAATCTGTATGAAATCTGTATGCAGGTTCCAGGGAATAGGAAAGGACATAATCCTTTTTATTCTCTGGACCTAGCAGTCTTAAAGTTGTTTAGGGAGAAAATGTTTAGCCCACCTCGCTTGAAGTCTTTTCTGACAGGTTAAGGAACATAGGTATTCTGGGTTGAGAGGGCCTGTCCGAACTGTTGCTGGAGAATGTCCTAAAGGAGATGTCTTCATTCTTTTAAAGCTTCTTTGATAACTAACAATTATTTCTCTGTAACTGCATAATGTTGCTCACTATTGGATAATTATTGAGAAAAACAGTCCTTAATATGGTGTGTTGTGTTGTTTCATTGCAGAAGGACATGTCCGATAGCAACTGCTGATGCCTCCACCATGACAATCACAACATCATCCAAATGCCACAATAAAGGCCATCATTAGTTCATGCAGTGGGGATTCCAGCCACTTATCCCAAATGAAGGTTTTACCCTCCACTGCAAGGAGGATGTTTCAGCAGAAAACTGGGCATAGTTGTCTATGAATTGACAGCACTAGTTAAAAAACCCAAGAAATATGTGGATGTATTTAATATCTGTAAGACTGGCCCAGCCATGGATGGCTTGGATTATCAGGTGGTCCATTTAGATAATGGACCTGATTATCACATATCACAGAAAGGTGATACCGACTATATTGAATTCACACTTTTCTGCCTTCACATAGAGGTGGTTCTGCTGCAAATAGGCCAAGACTTCCTTGACATGGTTTGCATGTTGTTTCAGGGAGCCAGAGAATACAAGAATGTATTCAAACTAAACCCAGATTGTAAGTTTGATTATGTCAACAAAGATGTAATCCAAAAGGTTCTGGAAGGCAGCTGGGGCATTATGTAGTCCGCGACAACATTACCTTATTTTCATAATGGCCCAATGCTACCACAAAAGCAGTATTCCATTTGTCTTCACTCTTCATTATCTTGAGATACCACCACACCCAGGAATTCCATATTGACTCCAGGATGTTCCATATCAGTAGCAGTGGGTACCAACCTTTCACCATTATCTCTTTTATTATCATTATTATTATTATTATTATTATTATTATTATTATTATTATTATTAATAGGGCATTTATTGAGCGCAGACCTAGCTTCAGGAAGCAAAGGAGCACTTTACAATCATATGGGGGAGAAAAGGTTTAAGGAGCAGAGAAACAAACAAGGGGGGATCCAACAACCGGAAAGGGATGGCAATAGTCAGCAATGGGCCTAGAAGTAACCAGGGGAGGACAAAATAAGGATCAGATCACTCAGCCTCATGTAAGTTGGGAAGAGGACGGTGTATGGACGTAGATGTAGTTGAGGAGCCATTCCTTGAAGTAGAGGGTCTTGAGCTCCTTCCTGAACTATAGAAGTGACGTGGCAAGTCATATGTTGAAGGGGAGGAGGTTCCAGAGTCTTGAGACGTATATACAGAGAATGCCTGTCTTCTGTTTTATTTCCTGCCTGCATTATCTGAATCAATAGGGTGCGTTCCAAAATGATTGCTTGCCATGGAAGCAGAAGGGGTAACATGGCCTTTTCCAAACATTCTGACAGGTCCTTCTGTAGTTTCTTCATCTCAGTACATACAGAGAGTACATTTTACCATGCAAGGTAGCCTTGTGAGAGGGCAGGTAGATTTCAAAGTAAAAGGGCTGGTGTGGAGGCAACACAATGGATTTGAGTTTGGAAAAGACAGACTTAAACTCCAGATAGCAGTCTGTTACATTAAAACAAACATTGGCTTTCTGTGGAGGAACCACCCTTGATTTTGTCACAGGGAGCTCCTGTGGGGGAGTCGGGCTGGATTCCAGTCCTTTGCAATACACATTTGTGCAGAGGTTAGAGGCAAAGATGAAGGTAAAAGTTGGCTGATTTATGTATTGGTTTTGTTGGGCGAGCCATGGAAATACTGAAACCAAAGCAGGTTTCTTCATTATGCCAAAGGCTATGATCACGGTGTGCTGGTTAACAGACAGACATAGTGCTTGTGAATGTTCCACAATTGGTGCAGAATGTATTGTGTCCTGTCAATAACATCAATGGTGGTAGTTTAGCATTTGGCCTTGGAAGGCATGTTGTTTTCCAGAAAAAAATGTGTTATCAATGTAGTTCTGCAAGGCACTAGAATCTATTAACACCACCACTGGTAGGGGTTTGATTCTGGCATTCCTCTGGAGTTTAAAATCTAAGGCAGAAGTACCCATGGGGAAAAGGTAGTAACCCAATACTGATTTCACCAGAATGTCAGAGGGGCAATAGGCCAGCTGATTTCTTCCTTTCTGTCTGCAGGCCCATCAGTTCACTGATAGTTTGTGCAGCCATAGAGGACATGAGTAATACATGTACCTGAAGGTCTGGTGCAGGGCACCGAGACCCACCATCAGTGGAGATGGCGTGGAAAGTCCCAAAGTACACAGAGGTTCTGGAGCCAGTTTAAACCGGACTCAACAACAGAAATAGACAAAGTGCAAAGCAAACCCCACCGTTATTATCATCTAAATAAAGCAGGGACAGCATACACGCATGGAATTCTTGGTGCTCTCGCAGGTTACATAAAAACAACGGTTTATATATTCAACTTTTGTCATAACTGACATTGAACAATAATCCTAGTCATCAAAACCTAAGGGGAATGGGTATTGGTCATTAATGGTGATTACATATATATTCTATGGGGTTAGATAACTAATTGGGTAACACTTGTTTTATGGCTCCTCCTGCGACCACCTCATAATGGATAAACGTAAAAAGACATAATCTCTGCAAAATGTAATTGGCTGGCACCATACTTAATGGGTGGCAGAACATTGGAGATTTTCATTGATTGGCATCTTACTAACCAACCTTGCACAACTGACAGGTCGTCAAGACACAAGCAAGACAGGAGTAGGGCGAGAGAGTTCCACAGACTTCTTTTTCCTTTTAATTAAAGAAGATACCATCCCTCATTTATAGGCCATGAGCCAGGGTGATCTCTTTGTATTTAGTCTTGTGTGGCGTTTTGTGTCTGTTGATACGTGTAAGGAGTAAGGCAGGTGTCCCATCTGTGTTTGTTGCTAATGAACAGAGAGTGTTCTTCAAATATTGAACTCTTCATTTATTGGGAGTTGAGCTAATATTGATGTGAGTGTTATGTTTTCCGTTGCCACTGAGGACACTCTTGTTTTACTCTTGATGGAGCTTTTTGGCTTATACTTGTCCTGCACCTGGCTTGCAAAGGCTGGTTGTACTCTTAGAAAACGTTAATTGATCTGGGAGTATCCTTCTTGCGTTAGTTTGGTTGCTCATGCCATCTTCAGCGTTTATTGTATCCACCTCTTGCTGTACCTGACTGGGATAAGGGTGATATGGTTGACTTAGTAAGTAATGTTCATCACCTGTGCGGTATTGAATTAGGGGAGGGGCAGAAGCCATGGACGACGTATTCATCTCCCTCTCAACAGTATGGTATCTGGGCCCTTTTGTTTTCTTCCCTCCACCTATGGCCCCAAAATATCTTTCCCAAGAGTCTGCAGGAACTTTTCTTCATTGTAATCTGTGAGGATGGATCTCTTTTCAACCATGCCTCTGGCTTCCAGTATGGTGTTTTCTAATGATGGTTTGAGGATGGGCTATACCAAGGCATCAGCAGACCCCTGCTGCCCAGGTGCATCATGGCTTAATATAGCCCTATATTCATCTATATTCACCCACGTCATCTAATCCTGGTCCACCACTAATCTACAAATCCTGAAGCTGCTGATTATTGTTGTGTAGGTAGGGGCAGGGAAATTATTGTGCTTGCATGGTGTAACTTAATGTGTAAAAAAGAACTATGCAGCTCTGAAGATGTTCCTGGTCAAAAGCGCAAACCAATTTGCAGGTGCGCAGGGATTAAGAGGGTCTGTTGTTTACTTGCAAAGCAGGCACTAGCAGAACAGTAAATAGCAGCTGTGTATGTCATAGTGTGTGTGTGCGTGTGTCTGTGTGTGTCTGCTGTATGGTCACTGAAGGAAATGCATTTGGTATAGGATAATTTATTTTGGCAAACAATCCACTCTACAACAACTCCATTCTCTCCTTTTAAATGTTATCCGCAGACTCATTAAACCTAACAAATGCTTGCACTGCTTCTCCAAACACATTTGTTCCTTTGAAATATTAGATCAATTGTGCAGAGGTTGTGCTTATGAACTGTATACATTTAATGCTTCATAACATCTATGAACGCTTAAAATTAAATATCAACGTGCTGGAAAATGAGCTCAGTAAGTCAACCACTTACCACCTTCTTCTGTGGCCAGCCTGCAGTCACATGCCCGAATCACAATGTTAAGAGTTTAAAGTACCATGTTTTGCAACTTAAAATAACCGCCGTATTGAGTGTATGACAGCCCTTTACTCTTAATGTGAGGTCCTTATCATTGTTACCATGCCTACATGGAATCAAACAGCTGCAGTGTTAAATACGTGCATTGCCCAGGCATTGGCAGTTTAAACATATATGTATATGACACCATTCTGCCTTGGTACATAATGCATTGCATTTCTCAGCAGAATTCATGCTGTGGATCTTCCTTGCATGTTTTTTTAGATCGTAAAAATCCCTGAGCCTTAATTTGAAGGCAGTTTCACCCAGTTAGTCATCTTAATACAGAAAGGCAAGGCTGAGAGGGAGCACATAGATATATGCAAAAGTACTTTATACATGCCACAGGCATGTATGTATAGGATTGCATGACACTGAATGCCATCCCTGAGTCTTTTGAGGCTGCACTTGCCATACAATCACAACACATGAACACGCTATTCTCATATTGCATGGTGTACCTGTGAATCACTTACCCCCAATGTATTTATTTCTGCTCATTCAAAGACATTTGAGCTGAGTATCACTTGCTCACCCACATATAGCTGAGCTGACTTCTCCGAGAAACTGGATTCTAATTAAGATACCACGGCACAAAACCACTGCACAACTCGTTGGGCCTAGTTCACAAAGCGTTTCCCAATGGGGATGTGCCTTTATAAAACGCTTCTATAAATTAGACCCTTTGTCTCTTAGTAAAAATGTTAAAAATAACAAGTCTTACTTTTCTCAACATGTATCTACATTTTAATGCCAAGGTCATAGTTTAGAGCTCTCCTCCCAGACTGGTAATGGTCCAACATGCCGCGCTCATAATTGCAATGGGCTACATTCCGATTTTATTTTTAGACCCCCTTACACCACATATATATGTGGGGGGGTATATGATCTAATAGTAATATGGGGGGCTGAGAGAGGTTTCCCCCCCTCATATGTATATGTTGTAAGTAGGCCTTTTCGGACGCCTCAATTAAGGGGTCGCAGTCATCACTTAGATCTGACAGAGTGGCTACAGTTTTGTGCTCATCAAACCTACTAGGCCCCACTGCACTGCAATGCCTCCCATGGTGAGTGTTATGAAGGCAGTCATATCAATCACATGCGTGTACGGGCACATGCCATTCTCTGTAAGAGCCTTTGATTCAGGGTTGGGCACCTACCTGGTGAAACCATGTAGGAGACCAGAGTTCAAACATGGTGCACGCTTCAGCAACTGGGTGAATACCTCATCAATTGGGTGACCCCTAGATGTACATGAGTCCCAGGTTACAGGGTCCCTGGTTAAAAGGCCAGCCACAAAGATGTGATCTTGCACCCAGAAAACGGTTTTTCACATTGGAACTATTTTGAGGGAGGGTGAATTGTCTAGGATTTCGTGCCAGGGATTTTTGCAGTGTAATGTTGTACTCAAGATTCATAATGGCAAAGGGGAGGATGGGAGAAGGGAAAAAGGTGCTCTAGAAGTTACAGGGATTGAGTTCATGATAATATAAATAATAATAATAATAATAATAATAATAATAATAATAATAATAATAATAATAATAATAATAATAATGTTCTATTTACAGTAAATATATTAATGCAAAAATAAAGTCATCATTCATTACACAACTATGTACTGTAAAGTGCATCCATAAAGGTGTGCACATTGATCAGCGAGGCAGACTGGTACAATGACAAAAGCTGTGCAGGCAAGAACACTGTGGAGAGCTCTGAAATGCATACCTGTTGGTGCTGAAGTTGGAGGCATGGAAGGTAGTGAATGGGTGGTAGAAACCATGGACAGGCATTGAAGTGGAGGCAGGTGGGCACTGGAATAATGTTTAGAACTGTTTAGATGAGTACAGTGGACATTTCAGGTTGTTGTGGATGAATGCATGGGAGACTGGGCGAGAAGTAATGGTACCCCTCTTCTCCAGTTCTTCTTCAACCTGCCGCTTCAGATGTGCAGCCACCCACTCATGGTATTATTGAGCAGTCTCACTTAAAAGGTGACATTGTTTCATTGGATGTGCAAATGCAGGTTATCACTGCACAGTTCATGTACATGCATGCTGCAGAATGGGATGCAGTGGGAACACTGAAGGTGCCCAGCTCTTTCACAGGTATCATGCGTCCTTGCTGCTGATGCACTAAAGATCAAAAGCAGCATGCCAATGTCACGGTCCCCCTCAAAAGGGAAGTCACTGAAACACAACTCAATGAACAGTAGTACTGTCCCCTCTGCATCAAAACCGAGCAAGGCCCATAGAATAGAATCTGGATTGAAAATACACTTCTAGCTCACACTGCAGTGCAATAGGGGATACAATGTACAGAAGACTTTCGTTTCATATTGAAAGGCACCTGCTTCTTCCTCTTGGCCATGCCCTTCTGAGGATCAAGCTCATTATTGAGTGTTTTGGCCTCCGTTCAGAGATCAGTGGCGCTAACAGTTTGGCCACACCAAATGCTATGTTTCGATTTGAACAGGCAGGAATGGTGCCACTTGGAATGTCTTCATTTGTTAAGTGGTACCAGGATCATTGCCACAACAGCAGAAGTTCAGTCATGCAAATTACGAGTATGTTCCTTTTTCACACACATGCAATTTCTCACTGATCCCCCCTCCCATGCAATAACAGCAGCAAAATCAGCAACATCTTCACATGTGCTTTTACGTTGAGCTGAACCTGTTCACACCCCCTCTGTTCTCCCCTGGTTGACCAGCCCTTCCAAATCTAGTGACACCTAACTTAATGCTGAGCACAGAGACTACCTGGTTCGCACAAAAACATGCGCATTGAGGATCTTGCGATTTGCATAGATTTCCAAAATGGTCATAGTTGGTCATAAACCCTGTTTTTTCTTTACTACAATAAATTATTCGCTGGTATTTGACCATTGCTCTATGCCTCTGTTGTTCACCTCCACTTCCATCAGCATTCTTTACTGAAGCATCACTTCCGGACATAGTAAGGTCCAGTTCATATTTCTGTACTCTTTTCACAGAAGCAGCACGGGATAACATTCTTTACATTGCTTTAGGAATGTAACATCGTGTTTTCCATGTGATTTTTCGCAACACAGTTGTTGGAAATAAGTGTGAGGCACCAGTGAATGGATTCAGTATTGCATTTATGAATTCATTGATTTCTTTTTAAGGGGAAATGCACTGCATGATATTGAATTGTGTGCCCACAGTTTCTAGTACCAAATTATGAACCTTTTAGATGTCATCAATCAACTCTGATATACAACCTATAGTAGAGCGATGTTTGGGATCATTGTCCTTTATTATTTTTAATTCACTGATGTCCCAGGAAGCATGTTATTCAGATGTGGCACCAGCGCTCTGCATAGCATATGCGCCTTGGAAAATTGTCATTATGCCCTTAATGATGAGCCATTCTTGGACATGTCCCCCAGACATGCACTTTCAAAAGGTGCTTAAGTTGTAGTTCATTCAACAATTGGCAACTTTTCTGAAATGCCATCTGGATGAACCATTGAAGCATGGTGGATGGTTTCTTCGTGAACACTATGCCATCCAAATGCTCACCTGCCAGAATCTAATCTTTTGCATGCAGGACACGCTTCTCCTTATTAATGCCTTGGGTGATAGGTGACACAATAAGACATATAAGAAACTTCTTTTTAATGTTCTTTCATTCCACAAATGTTGCATGTAAACACTGCACAACATGTAAGGTTACCTTTTACAAACTCAGGTTTCATCCCTACCCCTTCGTTTACAATGCTTCCTATTGTAAAATCATGACAAACAAAAAGACCAATTTTCGCAAAAACATGGCATAGCTTTGTCCCCCACTCCACCCTCTCGGGCTGGATGTGCTAGAAATTGGGGGTTTTGCACTCCCTGACCCCCTTTCCTCTGTCCCCGCTGACTCCCTCCCCACACAAGAATTCCCCGCACCCAAAAAACACAAACAGGTAACATGCACGCAAATACAAATTCACGCACACACTTACCGTTTCTCCCAGGACAGAGCTTGCAGGTCCAGGTGAGCCTGTCAGCTCCTGCATGCACTCGTGTGAGGCAGGGGCGTGACAGTTTTATTTAGAAAGGCCGCTCTGTGCGCTAGCTTGCTGTGGTGCACACTCCAGCATTTATTCGTCCTTGAGCTTAATAATCCTCTTGCTTTGGCGTGATAGTAGACCATGTAAGGGAAATACATAGAGTGGCAATCCTTAGCTAGATATCTTCAACTGAATAATCACTCTATGTATTTTTGTATGGATAATTGATGCATGTTTGTAGATTAAAAAGTTGATCTTGGTTTGGTTTACCTATCTGGTCAGGTGTAAATGATTTTAGTATCATACAACTTGTTCACGCAATCTTCTAGTTGTTCTAAGATGCATTTCCAGATAGGAATAACATCATGGATGTACCTTTCACAGGAGAGGCGTATAGGCAATGTTTACCAGGCCTGTGTCTAACCGTGCTGATAATGAAACCTAATACTGCCCAAGTTAAGGGCTCAAATGAATTTGAGAAAACAATCGGAAATAAATCATACTAGCCGGTTTGCAGTTCAAAAAGGAACAGAGCAACAGTCTTACAAAATGTGCATGCTGCCAGTATCATAAAAAACGTGCACCTCAAATGACTTATCTTACAGCAGATTCGATAGGATTCTTCCAATGCACATACTGACATGTTTGCAAATTAACCACAAGTAACACCAAAACACACTGTAATGGACACTATAGATGTTTGGGAACCATTAATTAAGTAGACTGATTACATAATTGAGTGACTTTGTCTAAAATTCTACATTGTTAACTCCATAAGAATTTGAAAACAAGAATTCAGAAGCATGAAGCCCACCGCAAATGGAAATGTGTAATATCTGTTACTAGAAAAATGGAATAACAAACAGTTTGGAGATCACCCTGAAACCATGCTCAGTCTTCACCCTGGGATGACAAACAGAGCCGCATCAGTAAACATAAGAAGCAAGGCTAAGTCATGCACAGTGATCCAGTGTGATTGGATTCAATTAGGATACTAAATTGCATATATTCATTGGCACTTAAACTGTGTTTAAACAATATGAGGTTGAATTATTTCTTGTATTTTGTTTTTTCTGCTGAACATCATAAAGGTGTCTCTTGAATTTGTCAGCTTCTTTATAACCACTCTTTTTTTACTCAAGCATGCATTCAACCAGGCAACTGCAACCTTTGGCTTCCGGGATTTTTTGGACTAAGATGTCCATTGGTTTTTCCCATCTTAATACATTTTGAGGGAAAATGAGAGTTATAGTCCAAAACATCTGCAGAGCTGCAAGTTGCAGAACTATATTTAACTATACTATTTCTTTATTGGCACATATCAACCTTTCACTTTCAATATAAGATTACATTTAAATGTCCATACTTTTTTGTGAATCTGCAAACCATTTGTGATTTATTGGTGCCATTTTTCCTACCAAAATGTCAGACAATTATAGACGTAGTTGTATCTAGCACATACATATTTGTGCCATCTTTTCTCTTAAAATGGCTTCCGGAACTTGAAACTTATCTAATTAAATGGTCTCATAGAGACACAAACTGTACGGTGCGCTTTAGCGATGTTATGCTCCAAAAATACAGCAACGCAGTCCATGTGTACAGACTGAACAATATTGAGGACCACGCGGTTGGCTACACTTCCGTGACTTATAAACCTTTTTGGTTAAGACCGTTTGGGGCTCTACACTTGCTTTAAATGTTCTCTAATTCTGAGCTTACATAATCAGAACCTGTGTGGTCATTACAGTATTCACTACTGCATATGATTTAACCCGCAAGTAATGAAAATGCCAATTAGAGATATGTTGTAAATATGTTTTGCACCAATTAATGTATCCCCTTATAATTTGTGTTCGAAGGACCATTATTTTGCTAAATTACCTAGTTTTCTAACATTTTCTAATTTACACTTTTAACATGTTGTGTTGTTCCTCCAAACACTTGTCAAACAGTCACATAGGTACTGACCTTTGTATGATATTACTGACCACAAATCCTTGAATTGTGCCAACTGTAGCCAGTACATGTGATGTATGATAAGCTTTGAGTCCAATACTTCACACTTTAGTTTGTATGAGCTCTTCAAAGGATGCGTAAAAACAATTGTTCCATTTAAGGGAAATTCTAAAGTACATGTATTTATTAATTCTCCATATTTGTCACACCCTTCCTTTTTGGACTTTTTAACCAACTCATACACAGTTTGACAGAAAAAATGGTTTTCTTAATGGCAATAAAATATCCTGAAAGATTGTTGTGAGATGAATGATTTCATTCACAACGTTAATGTTATTTCATTGACATGTACACACATTAATTTTTGGTTTGCGTCCAGTACAGCACGAAGTATCGCCCACTCACTACTCAAAAGCACAATTTTGCAACCAAACACGTATTTATGACAAAGTAAGACCGACTATTATTGGCTGCTGTAATGTCAGGACACTGTTTTAATTTCTCGGTTGTTTTGTAGTGAACATTTTGCCAGTGTAGCGAATGAATGTTACAATAGCACAGCTACTGATGTTTGTCTGGCTGTGGAATTACTGAACACAGTTTCAGGAATTGTGCCAACTGTTAGCATTTTTAGTATACACGATGAACGTTGGGTCCTGCTCTGCACAATCTGCTGGCAAACATATGAGCAGGTCAGTGTAGACGTGCGATAACATGTACCCTTTATGAGAAATTCTAGAGGGCATGTATATATTAACAAGCCCTACCCTTTCCTGTTGGACTATATAAAACAGCTCATACACAGTGTGAGAAAAGGCATGCATTTGTTAATGCAATGACATAAGGGGAGACGTTTTTTGTTAGATAAATGAATTGCCATACCTTCTTTCCTAACCCCTCAATGCAATTTCAAAGGTATATACACAAATTACTTTGAAAGAAACCACATTTGGTATGTGTCCAGTAGATGCAACATAATCTCCCATTCTGGAACTTACAAACAAGCACCTTCTCTGCCGATTACCTCAGTGTTCAGTAGCGTCATTGAATGTGCAGTCTAAGATGAAAAAGGCAATTTTAAATGCTGAAGTGATGAGACACATGCTTGTCTCTCTACTGTTTTGTGGTTTGTGTGTGTGGTGCTGGTCTGGTGAATGAATGTTACTGTAACACAAATACTGACCTTCGCGAGGTGTCATTGACCATAATTTTATGAACTGTGCCAGATGTAGTCAATTTATGTATGCGTCATATGTTTTCATACAAATACTTCACACTTGGTTTGTATTTTTTTTTTAAATTGCTTTTTTTCAACCCCGACGGCTGGAGTTTACAAAGTGAGAAACATATGCAGGCTGAGTGGACTGTTGTTGAAAATGCCATTTATTGGCAGCATAAAATGCACATTTGAATTAAAATCATTTTTAAAATATAATTGGGATGAAATGACTACTGCACAGCAGAGGTGAAAGGATGGGTAGTGGCTTACCCACCTACTCAACCCTCACACACCTACAAAATAAGTGATCCAATCATGAATGGGAAACATATAAGAGATGTACCCTCTTCACCTTTTGTGGTAACAGAGGTTAATGACCGGCTATATTCTTAAGAGGGTATGTTCCTTTGTAACCCGTGTTCGGTGTATTTCCTTTTGGGTACTCAGCCTCGATATTTTGATTTTGTTTTCACATGTGAACCTGCTCTGCGCCACTGCAGTGCAGCTGCTGCATATCAGAATGCTGATGGAGCATGACACAAGTGTACACTACGCTTTCCATGGGGTTTGATGAACTAGATTACTATAAATAAAAAATAAAAAAGTTTGGGGTTCTCTACCCTTTCCAGATGGCAATCTTCACAATAATAAGCATGCGTCCCGAGTCCCTTTCTAAACAATTGAACCATGCGTTAGAGGATGTAGTATTTGAAACCAGCTCTCTCATTGGTGCCTTATTTGTGGGCAAGTGTCCCAGCCACTTTGCAACCAATGTTGTTAGCATGAAGCCCATAGAATCGTATGTGGGTATTAACACATCCTCATATGTTTCCACGACCTTTGTGCAGCCTAAATGTTGCCATGGTCAGCTGGGCTTCCGCCCACCGCTTCACTGTGGTGGTAATGGACAGGTGACATAGGGTTTCGCTTTAAGTCAATTGATGATGAAACAAAAATAAAAAATGAGTCGATGGTCACTCACCAAGACAATGGGTCATGCATCAGGGCAAAGGGTGCATCATGTTTCAGCTGATACTTCAGATGCCAATAACAAACACTGAAGGGCTACATTTGGTCATGCGATGATTATGTCTCGCATGCGTGTTTATTTTAAAAGGAATACACGGACACTAATGGCCCTATGCAGCTGTGCTGGCATGTAGCTGCAGTGCCTCGCTACTAGGTTGCTTCTTTTGTGTGTAGCCCTAGCACACAATTAGCACAACTATAGCTTTTCAAGAAAGCAAAGCAGTTAATATATGGTGTGTAACTAAAACGGCCATTTGTTTCCTTAAGTAGCTACATGCCATTTTCATTAACTACAGTGTTTGTGATATCTTCGAGGTCCAGTGATATCGCTCCTTGTGACGTTTACAAAACTAAAGACAACGTGGAAAGGCTCATGTTGCTGTCATTTGGCAGGTGATGTCCCTTCCATTTCCCCAGGCATTTTGATGACTTGGCGTTTGTGGTCTAAGCACATTCATGCAAAGAATTTCATGTCCGCAGCAATGACAAAAATGCAACATGCACAAATATTCCAGTGTGGGAGAATGATATATACATGTATTGAAAACTATTTAGAATTAAATCAAAAAATAGAATCAGAGATGAGTTATTGTTTCCTGGCTTGGTGCAAAGGGTAAACAGGATCATGGTTTTATAGGGTCGTCATGTATCAACTGGCAGTGTGCTTAATATTCTAATCCATTAGACTAATGATACCTTTGCTTGTTTTAGTGAAGAATTAATCAAATTTAGTTCTGTACCACTCCAAATTCTGAAGCAGATGGTATCAGGCTTCGACGGAATGAGATTAGGAGCAGCTGAGAAGTTCCAGGTGAGATTAAAAACGCCGATGTTTGGGATCAAAGCCACAACATGGAGTCCTAATCCTCTGGAGATTATAAAAATGAGAATGCCATGCTTCTGAATTCCATTTGACATGGGCCCTGCTCCGAGTCACTTAATCCTTTAGGAGAATGTGTGTTTGGTGCTCTGCTTTAAAATATTTAGAACAGCAATACTGCGAGATATAGGTCGTATATCTAACTCCAGCATTGGCATGAAGTGGTTAGGGGTTGACTTCGCCTGGAAATGTAATTGATGAAAGAAATGCCGTGCAGAAGACGGTCATAGTGGATTAAACTCCTGCCATAGTTTAATGCACACAATATCTTGTTTATTTTTACTGAATTCGCTTGCTTTTGAAGTATGCTTTGCTTGACCTTGAAATAGACCGGTTAAACTTAATTATGCTGCCAGATAGCATTCACGTTCCCCAGTCAGTGTTGCTTCTTTAGAGTACATACTTGAAATGTGCTTGGCTACAAGTCAGTGCATATATTTCCCTTATGTCATTTCTGAACAAGAAATATAGCTTATGACTAGTGTTTAGTTTTGTTGCATTTTGAAGGTGCAGCCACCAAAATATCACGAAAACTATTGCTACACAGAAGGCAAAGAGTAAAGCTGGTGCCAGAAAGCTGACTTTGTGGTTGGCATGAAAAGTGAAAATGCTCTGGCATGATCGGCCAAAGCGCTAAGGGCCCGATTCATGGAATAATTTGCGTGATAAAAGGGTACTTGTGTGCCAAACTGCACACAAATCTGTATTCGTCGATTCATGGAATCAAATGCGCAGTACGTTTTCTGTACTTGTGTGGAGTTCGAGCAGGCTCAGCACATCTCTGTGAGCCATTGTGGGCCTTCCGCGAGACTCCATGCAGAGCATTGGTGTAGCTTGTGCAGAGGGCTGGGAAGGGAGTGGAACAGCAAAAAGGGGGAAGAACTTGCTCAAAAGTGGGATTTCCAAGGGACGGCCTGCTGGCAGTCCTACGCACACCCACAATTGCGCGGCATTAGATGTATTCATGGATTCGCTTGCGCAACCTCTGTGCCGGGAAATGGCCACGCAAGTCCTTCATACTATCCTCCAACCGAAGGCAGGCATAAGTACACTTGTACGTAGGATTCGCAGAGTGGAGATGGGTTTGCATGTCGGTTTTAGGGGTGTGTGTACGCAACCGGAGTTCTGATCTTACTTAGGGTGAGAGTAAGCAGTGTAGCAGGGTGCAGGAACAGTTTACAGAGGTTTGCATGCAGATTTTCCGAGTTTAGACCGAGTTATGATTTTTCATACTCTGGTTGTCCGGGTTCCGGCAACAGAGATGCAGGCCTGCTTGCGAGGGACCCCACAAACAGTTTGAAAGATGTGTGTATTCGCGCCAGGGGAGCGTGCAAAGGTAGCTGATCTGCCTGTTTATGCTTTGCGTGTGAACGTGTCGGGGGCTTTGCAATGGTGAATTGCAAATACGGTTACTTTGAGCAAACAATTCCACGAACAATTGGGGCGCGCATTTTCTATTCTGCTGCATCTTCATGGCAAGTTTGTCTCCCTAATTCTGAGTGTGTCTCCCTAATTCCGTTTTTGCCTAAAGGCTTAGATAGTTTTGACTAATTAATGGCTTGCAGGTCAGGGCCTTTTGTTCAGTGCAAGCACATTTCAGAACAGGCTCTGGTCCGATATGCTCAACTAATTACACAGCTTGCATTTGGCCAACATTACTTCATTTGTAGTTAAATAGTTAAATGCAGGCGTGCGAGGGTAGGAGATAAAACGAGGAATAATATTTCTTGGAATAGTTGCGAATTGTTAAGACAGCTGCTGCGTGTGCTTGTTGTAAAGGGTGTGGGGGGAATGCATGGGCCTGTAGGATGTGTATTCGTTCATGCTATATACATTAGTGCACAAGTCATGGACCACACTGGCGTGACAGGGGCCCCTGCAGCCCTCGCGGTGCGGGGGGCCCCGCCAGCACATGTCCTAGGAGGGGCCCCCACTGGAGAAAAAAATATATAATTTTTTTTTCTTTTGAATTCAGTCTTCATTCATAAAGAAATTATTTCTGTAACAGAAATAATTTCTTTATGAAGGCAGAGTGACTATAAAAAGAACATTTATTTTTGAAGTCTGAGGGCTCCGCCCTCCCCATTGCATGGAAGACGCTAGGCTCGAGGCCTCCATGTCATGGGATGGGGTGAGCCCTATGACTTCAAAAAGAAATAGTTTGTTTTTGAAGTCACTCTGCCTTCACAAAGACATTTTTTCCGTCATGGTTTGGTCCTTAACGGAAATAATGTCTTTATGAAGTCAGAGGGCCTCATTATGGGTTTGGCGGTAACTGTGCCGGTGCTACCGGCAGGTTGCCGTCGGACCCATAATGATTTACTGGTGCCGAACTTCCCAGTAACACCAGGGGATTACAACCCCGGCGGTCCGGGAAGTCAGGCGCCTGCAAATGCTAAGTCCGAATTTCCATAGAGTCCTATTGGACTCTATGGGAATGGGGACCACGGAAGCACCGGCACCGTTAATAACGGTGCCGGTGCTTCCATGAAAACTCTGCGGGTGGGGGCCAATCTGCCCGGCAGGTCTGACCTCCCGCCCGCAGAGCTGTAATATGCCGGTACGGAAACAACAGTGCCGGTAAGCTTACCGGCACTGTTGTTTCCAGACTGGCATATTTGTAATGAGGCCCAATTTCATTTTGAAGTATTAGGGCTCCCCTTAACCCCATGATGTGTGCGTGTGTGAGTGTATGGTGAATGGGTGCACACTTAAATGTATGGGTGGGTGCCTGGGTGTGTGTGCCTGTATGGTGAAAGGGTGCACACTTAAATATACGGGTGACTGCCTGGGTGTGAATGTATGGTGAAAGGGTGCATACTTAAATATATGCATGGCTGCCTGGGTGTGCCTGTATGGTGAAATAGTGCACACTTAAACGTATGGATGGCTGGGTGTGCATGTGTGTGTATAGGGTGATTGGTGTGTGTGCTTGCGTTCAGGGGCGCAACAAAACCTACATTTCGGGGGCTAACCCTTCAAATGTTGGAAGAGGCGCTAACTTCATGGGCGGAGGGGGAGAAGCAAACTTATTTGTTTGGGGGCATCTAATTTCTTTACTCATTTTAATGAGGCTATTCTAGTGCAGCTTCAATGTTACAAACAGTTAACTCTCTCCTTTAAGGTTGAAAGCACCCACTTATGGACTGCTGTGAGAATGACTGGTCTCCTGTTCCCTCTCTACCCTTCCAATCACTCGCTGGCATGCAAGTATTAAATCCACATCACAATCTCAATTGCATAAAACATTTGGCATTTGAAAGCAGGTACCAACAATGAAATGCTTTATGTTAGTATTAGCTGGGCTCTTGTTAACAGCGAAACCCAGGTGCCATTTAACATCTGTGCCCTGTTCTGTCTGGCAACTGCTCTAAAGGTCAGCCAGGTCGAATCAACAAACATAGCCCAAAGTTTCAGGGGGAGTGCTGAATCCCAGTCAACTCAATGGTTTTACACCAATACTTGTGTTTAATGTCTTGATTACTCATTACTCCTAGCCCTATTCTTCCTCGTCCCAGTGTGTATGAGAAAGTACTTGTGTATAAGGCACTCTGCCTCATACACAAGTACTGGGATGGGGAAGAGGTACATGGAGGTAATGCCTGACTTAGCTACCTGTACTCTTCATAACTCCTAGTCCCACTCTTCCTCATCCCAGTATTTACCTATGAGGCAAAGAACCTCATACGTTAGCTGTGGGACAAGGAATAGTGACATGGAGGTAATTCTGGGCCAAGGAGATGATTTTGGAGGTTGGGGTAGGGGTGGTAGGGAGAACGGATGTGTGGGGGGGCAGGATTGTGCAACAAATCATAATGCTGTCCATGTCCATGTTAAGCAGGCATGATATGTGGTATTAGTGGCTAGAGAGGCATTTTGGTGCAGCCAGTCTAGTCATTCCTCAGTTTGGTATGACTTTTTTTAACTGGGCATTTCTGATAAAGCAGTCCTGCTAAGTGAATTACCTGGCTAGACTGCCATTTGGGTACTGCCAGTCTAGCCATTTCTTACTGCGGCATTGTATATTTTTCTGGCCATCTGTGATCAAATGATATGATATAACTCATTTATAACGCGCTGGTACACAAGTGTTTCTAGGCGCGACAAGAAAAGGGAGGGAAGATAGAGGGAGGACAAGACAAACGATCTTACTAAGCTTTGTGTCATTCAGATCGTGCAAGTGCGTGAATGAGAAGTGCAAGGGGAAAGGGAGGGGGGAAGTGCAAGGAAGAGGGGAGGGAAAACAGGGCAGCAATGCTCAGAGTAAGTGCAGCCAGGGCAGCGTGGCTCTGGGTATTGCAAGGCGAACAAGGGACTGTAGGGTTACAGTTACAGCCCCTAAGTGCTTGGTAGGCCAGCAGGGGAGGGAGAGGGAGAAAGCAGAGGAGAAGAGGAAAGTTTTGAGTTGTTTCCAGAACTTCAGGTGGTCCAGCTCAAGTTTGAAAGGGGCAGTGAGGCTATTCCAGAGGGGGCACCTGCAGAGGAGAGAGATCTACCCCCACTCTCTGCCTGGAGAAGTGTTTAACCCTTAGAGAGTTGTAGGTAGCTGAGAGAAGGGCTTGAGAAGGAAGATATTTTGGAAGAGAGCGTTGGATGTAGTGCAGGGCCCAGGCCAAGAAAGCCTTGTGGACAATGCAAAGGGTGTTGAACTTGATCCTTGCAGCAACTGGGAGCCATTTGAGAGATTTCAGGGCTGGAGAGATAAGATCCCTGGGCTTGAGGTGAAGGATAAGTCTTGCAGTCCTGTTCTGGATTAGTTGCAGAGGGTGGAGAGTAGAGGAAGGCAGATTGAGAAAGAGGCTGTTGCAGTAGTCCAGCCTAGAGAGAACCAGGGCTCTGGAGACAGTGAGCTTCTGGGGGAAAGTGAGAAAGGGAAGAGTTTTTTTGAGGAGGAGCAGCTGGTAGTGAGACTTCTTGGCGACGTCCGAGATGTGAGGAGAGAAAGAGAAAGAGAAAGTGGATTCAAAGATAACACCAAGGTTGTTTGCCTCACAGGGCCCAAGGCGGACAGCCAGAGTGAGAGAGGGAAAGCCGGGGCAGGAGTCCAAATATGAAGGATCGCCATCTTACTGACATTAAGGCAGAGATCGTTGGAGGCACACCAATCCTGAATCGCGGATAGACAGTCAGGAATGAGCGAGAGAGTGGAGGGGTCTGAGGGGAGCCTGAAGGAAAGCGGAGTGTCAGCCGCATAACACTGAAAGTTAGAGGAGAAGTTAGAGTTCAGGTGCGCCAAAGGGGCCAAGTAGAGGTTGAAAAACCATGGTGAGAGGATGGAGCGGAGAGAAAGGACCAAGTTGGTCCTGGGAGGGGCTGTCCAAGAGGAAGGAGGTCAGTCACTCAAGGGCCTGATCCGTGATGCCCAGGTTCTCATGGAGTCGATTGATCAGGATTGATCAGGATGGCATGGTTGACTGTGTCGAAAGCAGAGGAAAGATCAAGGAGGATGAGGACAGAAGGAATGCTGGAATCAAGGTTACAGAGCAGATCTTTACAGGTGTTCAGGAGAGCAGTTTCCGTGCCTCTGGCAGCTCTGAAGCCAGAATGAAGGTCATGGAGACAACCAACAGATTCTGTGTGGAGAGTAAGCTGGGAGATGGCCCGCTTTTCCAACAGTTTGCCCAGGAAAGGGGTGATCGAGATCTGGCGATAGTTTGCTGGGCAGGCAGAATCAGCAGATGGCTTCTTGAGGAGTGGGTGCATAAGGGAGTGGTTAAGGGGAGAGGAGAACGTTCCAGTGGCAAAAGAGTGATTACAGAAATCGGTCAAGGCTGGAGCGAGATTGTCAATATGGTCCTTGATGGTTTTGGAGGAGCAGGGGAGCACCTGTTTGGATGACACTTTAATAGATCGGACTTGTCTAGAAACCTTGTCAGGTGTTGTCAGAGAGAAAGAGGAGAAAGGAGGAAGAGAGGTAGAGATGGCCAAAGAGGGGCCGAGAGAGGAAGAGGGAGAGGAAGAGGAGATGAAAAACAGGAGTTTTAGCAGAGAAGTGAGATGACAGAGGCATACAGAGGGCCTGGGACAGAACAGGAGAGGTAAAGACTGCAACAGGATTGCCCAGTTCCTTGCAGATTTTAAAGAGTTTGCCAGTGTTGTTAGAGGCAACAGGCTTGAATGTGTGTTCTCTTCTTGATGAGTGTTAATGCTTCGACTGGCATTTTGGCGGCACCACTCTAGCTATGTCTAAATGTGGCCTGGCATGCTTTACTGTAACGGTATTACGTGTCTACACTGGTCTACATTGTGTAGCCAGTTGGACATGTTTTCATTGTGGGATGGCATTTTTAATAGCAAAGTATTAATGTTCCTGTGCACTGCTGGTGACTTGCATCTATTGGATTGGTGTTACCCTACAAAACAATTGCAAACACTCTGGCTTTTTAGGCAATTTTTCTCAGAAAGTGTGCTGTATATTGCATTAAAACACATATTTACAACTTTCTCCTAGTGCAGTGTGTGGCATATCCCTTCAGCAGCACTTCCGTGCGTATTTTGCAAGCGTGATAAATAATCTATGCCGGCCCATAGAGTTTGGTGCGACCAGTGATTTGTTGCTGAGTTGGTGGGGGCCCCTCAGCATGGCTCGCAGGGGGGGCCCCACATTTTGTGTTACGCCACTGATGGACCACACAGGTGGAAGGCGTCCGCCCACTTATTGGCTATTTGGAACACCGCCCTCCATGTGTGTTTAAAGAATTTAAAATAAAAACATTTAAAAAATCTTTACCGACTGTGGTGTGCCGCCGTGAAGATTCAAAGGCGGCTCGTGCCGTTGTCAGTTAAGAAACTTAACCACAAGACCACGCAGACAGGGCTGGACTGCCCCACCGGGACACCGGGACATCCCCCGGTAGGCCTCTGGCCTCACAGGGCCTCTTTGGTGCAGAAGAGAAGGATACATGTGGCGATGTGAATCCTCCTGGGTGGTTTCTTTTGAATTGGCTGCTGCAGGCGCTGCACTTTTTTTTTTGTCTTTATTGCAGGGCTCAAGGCTCGCGCGTGCACTGGAGGGTCTGGGCACAGGGGAACCGCATGTGACCTGCACACATATTGCGCAGGTCAGGTAGCAGGCAGCAGCCGTCCCTACGGGAGTGAGGCCTTCGGCTGGAGACTCAAAGGTAAGCAGACGCACGCTTTTAATGAAAGCAGTGACGTGTGCCACGAAATACACACAAAACATCTGATTGCCATTTTCCATGAAGGCGAAATGCCTCTCGGCGTGCATTTTTATTTTTATTTTCGGTGGTACTGTTCATTTTAAAAATATGCGTGAGGTCCACAGCGTGTTGCACTGCACACTGCAGCACTGCAGTCTGCCCGGAAAGCCAGTGCCCGAGACAGCACCTTAAGCAGGCACACGGATTTCGGGCAGGCAGGGGGCGGTATGGGGGAGATACCCAACCAGGAAGACATTATTTTACACGCAGAACAGAAATAATATAGAGATTGCGAACTGTGAAGGGTTTCAGCCAGGGAAAGGCTTGTGGTGGGATGATCTGGTGAAGAGCAGAGTCACGCCCTTTTAAGGGAGTCTATCTGTAGAACTGGGCATCACTGGGTAATCCTGCAGTCAGAAGTGGAAGCGATGTGAGCAGAAATGGTCCCAGTGCAGCAGCAAAGGGCTAATAATGAAGTGGCATAATGCTTTATAGTTGTTTTTAACAAACACTGACATACTTCGAAGGTAATGTGTTCATGCCCTTAATTTACGGATTTTGAAGACTGGAATCCCTACTCATGTGTGCACGAATCTCTAAACACAAAGGCAAAACACACATACACATGAGCCCACACGCAAAACACAAACGTGATTATCAGTGTGCATGATTTTGTGTGGAGAGTTCATGTACTTTTCTCCGCAGGCACTAAAGTTATGTGTCTCAATCTGGTTAATCATAACTGCACACGTTCTTTCACAATCTCTGTAATATTACCGTGTTATGGTTGCATGACACTTTACATAGGAAAATAAGAAAACGAACACTCATGCCATGATGGTTCATGGACATTTTCATGTGAAAAATGAATGTGTCCATTTTAATTTTCTAGAATTCTAACATACAGCTATCTGTTTCCTGGAAATGGGGCACACCAAAGTCATTTAAACAGCATTGCCAATGCCAACAGTTTTGGCTTTTGTGTAGGTATGGGAAGACACTCAACAGACACAGCCATAGTGGTATATTATCTACCCATTGTTGGTAGCAGATGCAAAAGGTGCAAGTACCTGGGCATCTAATGGCAGTGCCTGATAAAAGCGTAAAACGTATGCACTAACCAAAGATGTTGGTTTTTCCAATGCTTGTTTTGAACATGACTTCAGTTACTTTTCCAATGCTTGTTTTTAACAGGACTTCATTGAAGGACATGCAGAGTGCTTATAAATCGAGTCCCGAAGGCAGGCCTGGTAAGTCATTTTGACTACACCAGTGGCGTGTTTACAGCTCCAATTAAGTCATTAACTCTCAGAAGACTGCTTTGAACAAACACTGGCAGGCACTTTGAATGTAAAGCCTGATGAAATTGAATGTAAAGCCTGATGGAAGGGCTTGATGAAAGCAAGCTCAAAGAGTTCCCACAAGGAGGTGTTTTGGGCGAGCAGAGGCAGGAATGGGTGCAAATGTCCATAGGGATTAGCATGGTCGTGGGCAGGCAATGTGTGGGCACATAACCAAAAAAAACACCTACAGAGTATCACCCTGATTCATGGAATTATTTGCGTGTAAAACGGGGATTTGCGAGCCACTCTACCCACAAATCCCTGTTTGATGAATGGGGATTTGCGGGCAGAATGGCACGCACATCACCAGGGGTGGACTGGCCGCTGAAAATGTGTAATATGGGGCCACTTTGAAAATTATTTCCAGGGCCTCTTTTGGTTTCCAGTCCACCCCTGCACGCAGATGGCAGTGTAGCGAAGCAGTGCAATGTCTCTTATTGACATTTTGCTCAACAGGGCATGTTTTCGTAGGATGTTTAGATATACAAGGTGCATACGTTTTATAATTAGCCAGCAATGGAATAGAAATATATGTTCTGTTATCATATGTTTATTTGTCCTGTGCACTTTGTTGAACTGTGAATGGAAGTTAAATGAATTGTGCGCGTTTAACTAAAGGACATGTTCACTTCCTACGACATCACTTCCGAGTGGTAACTCAGAGTTAAGGGCATTTTGGCTCGAGCTCAATGCCATATTAGTAACTTACTTTTTTAGGACTTAAACCCTGCATACATCGTTGTGATAATGTTGTAATGTATGTCAGTGATTCTTTTTGAATAATTCATTATGTGTTTACTGTGGATTCTGCGCATGAATTTGTGGGTGTTGGTGCGTGCAGAAAGGCATACTGTGAGTATGCACCATCTAGTGCAGTGTGCATAATCTAGGTTTAGGTGTCTGCTTCATGCATGTGATTATTGGTGTCAATAGTGGAGGCGCTGTGCTTACGACTGCATTCAGGTGGTTCCTCATACATGTCTGTTTCCCGATAAATGGTGCGTTATCCGGGACAGCAGTGTCAGGGCCTTTCAATCTTTCTCCGTGAAATGGGCCAGACCCGTTGGGGCGGGGCTGCAGTTGAATCCCCCCCCCCCCCGCACCCCCATGTCGGCCGTCCGCAATCCTATGATACTGCAGCATACTCGTTTTATTCAGGACTGTACCTGTGAAGGTGGTCACCTCCCTCAGACCTCTGTGATATCCAGCCGTGATGCAATCGCCTCTTTACTCTGGTCTAAACTGCATTGGCCCCTTGCCTACAAAGGCTGATTACAAGCTTTTCAGTGGACATGTGGTGTTTGAGCGCCCCGCTTGCTGGCTGTTTTGTGATAATCTGTAGCAATACACTCCTTGGGTGTACTTCTTTTTTTCTTTTGTTGTGTATGCACTCCAGGGTGCATGAAGCCATTATTCCTATGCTAGCCAAGGGAATAGAGGGGGGCAAAGATATTGAAATGGGTCCCGTGATCCATGGCACATCTTCAGCCAGCCCTGTGTGCTATGCCAGATCCGGCCCCAGGTCTGCAGGGGCCCTGTGCGAGATCTGTGCGCACCACAAATGCTGAAAATCAGTGGGCTCATTTCTGTTGATCAACATACCTGAGCCCCATGCTGTTCTTGTAAAGTGTGTTTAAGGGCATTTTGCCTCGAGCTCAATGCCATATAAATAATGCTGTGATTCTTTAATAGGCGCCTTTTACATGACACTGAGGTGGACGCAACGCACCCTTTCTTTGCTGAGCCGTGAGGGTGCCCATGTGCAGCTCCACCCTCTGAGCGCACCTTGATCCGGCACTATGCTATGTGCATTGGCCTGCTGATTAAGACCTGGTGCTATGAGCATGATCTTGTAGATCAGTGGTGCTGATGTCTGCCTTGGGATTGCAAGTGCGTGTGTAAGGCATGAGTGTTGTGTCCAAACGCTTGTTTTTAGGCAGGGGTGGTGAGTTAATGGGACCCTCTGCATAGGGGGGTGTGTGTGTGTGTGTGTGTGTGTGTGTGTGTGTGTGTGTGTGTGTGTGTGTGTGTGTGTGTGTGTGTGTGTGTGTGTGTGTGTGTGTGTGTGTGTGTGTGTGTGTGTGTGTGTGTGTGTGTGTGTGTGTGTGTGTGTGTGTGTGTGTGTGTGTGTGTGTGTGTGTGTGCGTGTGCGTGTGCGTGTGCGTGTGCGTGTGCGTGTGCGTGTGGTATTCTTTATCATTCATCATTTAAGCTTAATTACACTTGTCTTTCTCTTCCTCCTTTTACTTTCTTTGAACATTCCCTGACCACTTTTACCAAACTAGAATTCAGGTGGATATTTCATAGTGTGTCAGCAACCCATGTTAATCAGGCCATGCTTCCACCGATGTTAATCAGGCCATGTGTCCACCCATGTTAATCAGGCCATGCTTCCAGCATGTACTGTGGAATATCCACCTGATTTCTAGGCTGGGGCATCCCACACTTTTCATCAGAGAACCTACAGGAGCTTCATCACATCTTTACAGCCTTGAAAATTACATGAGAACTCACAATAAATACCTTGTCTAAGCAGAATCCAAGAATCTTCAAGCTTGATTAAAGAGGAACTATATGCAACAAGAAATGATTTCAGTGTTTAGCATATTTATGGTTGGTTTCACACTGAACTCTCTATCAATAACCAGGGATAGTGGGGCACTTTCCCTAGGAGACTGCTTCCACATGCAGCAGAACACTTAATACTTCAAGCAGCAAATGTGGTGGTCCTACATTTCTGCTGCTCCGAATCATCAGCTTGTACTTTTACTAAACCTTATGCAGCAAATTTTCTCTTAATCTTTCACCCCCCTGATCCTCTTACTTCGTTATGTGGTGATATTTATGCACTTCATAGTGTTTTTTCATCATACCTTAACTCGTTTATACTACTGGGTGATTTTAACCTTCATCTTTCTTCCACTCATGCATCTATTCCATTCTTAGTATTCTTGACTCTTATCATCTTTCGGTTCTTCCTACTCCTCCACCTCATATTTCTGGTTCTTGTCTTGCTCTTATGTTTACTTCATCCATGACTAGATCTACAGTCTCTGTTCACCTTGTTTACTTTTCCGATCATCATATTTTTTTCCTATACATTTATTTTCTGATTTCTATTTCTCTGTCTTCCTTCTTATCTTCCTCATGACCTTTGTGTTTTTTTATACTCCTGTGATTGTATCCTCTTGTATTTCTAGTCTTCCATCCCATTCAGCAGTTACTGCTCTTTCGGTGGTTGAGGGAGCCTCTGTTCTTTCTGCTTCTCTTTCTTCAACTCAGGATACATTATATCCAGTTTCTTCATTCTCTCCTTCTCAGAACCCTTCACAACACTGGATTTCATCTCATCCTCACTCAATGCGAAGAGCTCTTTGATGTTTTGAGCGCTGCTGGTAAAGGTCTCGCTTTGATGATGATCATGCATTATTTTCTTCTTATCATACTCTCTATGATGAAGTACTTCTTTCTTTTAAGCTTTCTTACTATTCTGACCTTTTTTAATCTCAATCTTCTCACCCTAGATGTTTTTTTAATCACTTACTCGACATATTTCTCCTGCTTAACCTGACTAATCTCTTAAGTGCACTCTAACCACATTTGACTTTGCTACTTATTTTATTTCTAAAGTGGATACTCTCCGTGCAGCTATCCTCTTCTCATTCTCTTTCTTTATCCTTCCCACATCTACATTTATTTCTTCCTTTTTCCTGATTTACAATTCTGATATCTCTTTGCTTCTTTCACAGGCTCTTCCTACTGCCTCCTCTAATTACCCTATTCCTTCTTCTACTCTTATTTATTAAAATCTATCCTTCCCTTAATTCCTAGTCTTTTCAATATCTCTCTTTGCGCTTCCACCTTTCCTCTCTAATTTAAGCACACTATTATGCTTCCTATTTTCAAAAAACATTATTTAGATCTGTCTTCTTCTTAAAACCGTTGCCCTATTTCTCTTCTTCCTTATCTTTCTAAGCTTTTGGAAAGTTTAGTTTATTTGTGTAAGTGTACATTCTATTCTTCCCTCTTTTCAATCTGGGTTTTGTCCTCTCCACTCTACTGAAACTGCTCTTTTTTCTATCTGTGAAGCATTGTTGTCTGCTCACTATTCTAAACACTCCTCTATTATTATACTTCTGGACTTATCTGCTGCTTTTGACACAGTGGATCATACACTACTTCTACAGTCCCTCTCTTCTTTTGGGTTTTCTGGACCTGGGTGATCTTGGTTTCATGTTTGCCTATCTAAGCAATTTTACTCGCCCTCATGTGCTGGATCCTCTTCTGATGCCTTCCCTCTTATTCATGGTGTTCCTCAAGGGCCTGTTCTTGAGCCCTTTCTTTTTCTCTTTAAACTTACCCTCTTGCTGCCATTATTTATTCTTTTGGATTATCTCATCACTGTTATGCTGATGATACTCAGCTCTTTTTGTCGTTTTCCTCTTTCACAGCTACTATTCACTCGAATCTATTGGCCTGTCTTGACACTATTACGGCTTGGATGTCAGATCACTTCCTAGTTCTTAATGCGTCAAAAACTGAAGTTCTATTGTTCCCAGTGTGTACTATTCCTCTCCCCCCATCCTTTGTCCTGTTTCCCCCTTCTTGTCTTCCTATTTCATCTATTGCTCATAATCTTGGTTTCTTTCCTGACACTGACTTATCTTTCACTCATCATATTTCTACTATCTCTCGCTCTTGTTGCTATTATCTTTTTCACTTTAATAAAGTTAGGATTTGTCTTACTTTTATTGGTACTAAAATGTTGATCTTGTTTAATTTTGCTCTGTTATTGTATAGTTTTGTTCTACTCTTTGGTCTCCCTGTTTCTTGACTTGCACCACTAAAGTCAGTCTGTTATGACTCTATGTGTGTTTTGTATCTGCTTTTCCTGCACAACTCTACTTCTGCTTCTCTTTCCTCTCTTGGATGGCCATCCTTTCACTCCTGACTCAAATTTAACTTTCAGTGTGCTGTGTTTAAATCTCTCTATGGCCTTGCTCCCATTTCTCTTGTTTCTTTTTATGTTCCTTCTCATGTCCTTCGTTTGCAATCTTACTTTTTATTATAAGTTCCTTGACCCCCTTTTGCTCGATCCCATTTTTGTTTCTTTTCCTTACTCGCTTCACTTCACTGAAATGCTCTGCCTCTTTCCATACGATCTATTGGTTTTTATTCTTTATTTTGTACCTCTCTGAATAACTATTTTTCTTAATCGTATCTGCCACTCTTTTTTATAGCATTTTTTCTTTTGTAATGTTAATTATTTCTATTCTTGCTATTTTATCTAATATGTATTCTTTTATCATGTAATCCTACTGATTGTACTGTAAATTGGCATATGTACAGGGCCTTGGCATAAGACGCTATATAAATAACAAATAAAATACAAAATAAAATACAAATAAAATACAAATACAAATTTCCCTGCCATACAAAATGCCCAAAATTCAAGTTATTAACAGAGTCATTAGCAGCCGACAAAGGTATGTTGTCAAACGAGTAAAATTGAAGAAGAGAAAGAGAAAAAGAAAATATCCTTCCAGCAATTATGGCCTTTGTGGAGGTATATCAAAAACAAATGGGAACCAGCAGAGCTTAGTAGACAACATTTTGCGAGAAGCGATAACGCACAATCAATACATGCAAAGGATGACCAGAACAGAAGGCTGCAGGAGATAGAAGGCAGAGGAAGACAGATCCACTATAAGTAATAAACAGTGAATTGAAGCAAGTGGCACACATAACAGCTGTGGTGTAGTCATTAAATAATTCAGACAGTAAACAATCTTATTACCACATCTATCTCTTCTTGATGAGTGTACTTCTCACGGACTCACTGACCCTTAGTAATTTTAGTTTTTCTTTGGGGTGATTAAAGAAAGGAGGGTGAGACCTGAGCAGCATCTGGTAAGTGATATTTACATAAATTTAGAATGTAGCTCTCTCTGGATATAGCAATTGCCATGAATAAAGAAAATAATGTCAATAGTGATGGCAAAGGGCACATATTCCAAGTTTGTTTCTAAAGAAATCAAGAATAATCATTATGGAGGAAAAAGAACAGAGGCCATATGATACCTATCTATGCTGACATCCAGGAGAGAGTATGGCCAAAATGTGAACATTAAAAAACAATTATACCCCTTTGATTAATGGACCAGAAGATATGAACGGTATCTTCGAACTATTGATGGTGCAGATAAAGAAAGACCACAAGGCAAGATAGTTGTTTAGATAGATGCAAACAATCAGAGGTTCCCCAAGCTCATTAAGGAGCAGCTATGGCAATACCATCTCCTGGAAAAAACAAAAGAAGTCTGTCTTTAGAAATAGGACATAAAACAATGGAACTCAAATAGAACAAATAGCTAGATCAACAGTCAACATTTTGAAGGAGATGGAGGGTTATGGAGAAGTAGTGGTTTTAGAAGTTGTATAACATTATCAGAAGAAATCAAGTTTCCTGATCAAATCCACCAGTACTGCTGGGGTACCTTGAATGCAGTCAACTCACACCACTTGAATTTTGAGCCTTTTGAGCTCCTCTGAAATTCAAATCTTTCTAGAAATGAATCGGGAAAAGGTTGTGGTTCAGCAATGAGGGCCAAAAGGAAGGCAGCCAGCTTCCCCGGAGAGCTATATGGCATGCGCAAATCCTCAACCGTGGTGTGGTAGGTCCCCTCACACATGTGGTCCATTTTAAATCGTGTTTCTATTTCTTGGGGTGCTGTGGGGGAACCAGGGGGTGTTGTGGTGGGATAGACAGATGAGCATTGTGAGTGGTTTTGCCAGATTCTTTCAAACAAACGTGACCAATATACATTCATACATCACAGAGCTTTGAAGAAGAGAGCCACACATATATTTGCTAGCAATGGTTGCGGACGTATGCCCGGATATCCTTCAAATAACAGATGCAGAATATGTAAAGTCAATTCGCACAATGCCTTTGAAGCAGTTTCAACCTACACAAAACGTGACCATTTGGGTTGTCAAAGGACTGTGTACAGTTTTCATCCCTAAAGCAGGTATCTGCAAAGTTGTGAAGTATGGCGTTCATTTTCTGTCTACTGCTGCTGTGAATCTGGTTTGCCCACACCATTCATTCGGCAGCTGTCATTTCTCACCATTTCCCTTCGTAAATGCATGTGTGTGAGTGACGTAATTCTCAGCAACACAGGTATGCTGAAGAATTGAGACGCATGGTCCACTTTTGAAGTATTTCTTAAAGTAGATTCAGCATAACATATAAACACGCATGACCACACCTGGGAACTTTATTACTGGCCAGTGCACTTTAGTGGAAACCAAATATCCAATGCTTCATGTGTGGAGGTTTATTCATGCATGTTGCACGTGGTAGGTGGAAGCAGGTGAACATATATGCCCAAATGCATGCTTCTTGGGGATCAGCCTGGCCACTTCTTTCTCTTGGTAACTCTTACAAGGTGTTAGCGCTTTGTTAGATGGCCCAGAAGTGCACAAGCATCAGTGGGGTGGAGGTGGACTGCCTAATGCGCTATGTGGCACGTTACATGTCACCGCGGCTGGAGTTGGGAGGGTGGGTATAGTCTATTCCAGGAAGGAAGACATTTTGGGGGAAGGTGGCCTCCAATTTGGCAGTGAGAAATGGCATCAAACACACCTTCAAATAGGCACGGCATCAGGGCGATGATATGTTATGCTACAGAGGCGTTGTTAGGGGGTTCTGGGAGGGGGCTCTTGCCCTGGGTATTTTGGTTGTAGCCCCAGATAGAAGCCCCCACATAGAAGCTCAGGGGCAACAACCAAAAGGCAAGCTAGCCCGAGTCCCGAAAGACCTGACATTAGGGTAGCCCCAGATCTTTTCCATACCTAGCAGCACCTCTGTTGTGCTTGGAGCCATATCAGCTTATGAGCCTGAGCGCGCAGTTGCGAGAGGCCGCGCACACGAGTCGTGCAATGGGGTTGGGGGCTCTGGCAGTAGGTGGGAGCGAGTTAATAATGCATTCTGTGTCTCATTTAAATTGTTAACTTCACTTTAAAACCGAAGCAATACAATCTAAGCTCAAACCCTGGACACTGTCTGAACTCTAAACTCTAAGCTCTTGAATCTCTAAGCACGCTAAACTACAACTGTAAATGATATTACTTATATACTAAAAAGTTAGCTATTTTACTAAATACTATATTTTACATGTTTCCTCTTCTCAGGTGGAAATCAGGTGAAGCAGGAAAAGTCATTGCACAAAAGGAACTTAGCATGGGTGCAATACATGTCCATTAAAAAGCAACAACAAAGAGGTGGCACTGCCCCACAAATCTGACAGGCTAAACACCTACCACCATCGCACTGTTTAGGAACTGTGGAAAATAATACATGGAACCTTCCTGGAACTCCAAAACCAGCTAGGTCAGGTGAGGGCCATGATTGGGTGCTTCGAGGAGAGCCTAAACAGGGCCATTTCCATTGTTCGATTGTTCATTCTTATTTATTTCCTGCAAGTACACTCGTTTTTCCTTTTTAATGTATTTGATGCTGGTGTGGAGTAACCGTTTTTTCTTCTATTTTAAATGAAATTGTTTTGCATCCCCCTTGAAACATCTAATGTCATTTGGCTCCTTGGAGCCACTGGACCTGTGACGCTGTGCCGTGGGGAGCGTTTTCAAGATGGATGGGTGATCTATTTCTACTGGAATCTAATGCTATAGTTCTTCATATTTGGCATTTCCATTTGTGAGTAAAGTACTTTTCTTACATTTGCATTGCCACTCAATTGTACCGAGGACACTACCTCAAATGCCTTGGTGTAAAGTGCAGTTCGCAGTGCAAACAATTGCAGAAAAAAGTGATCAATGATCCAAATATGGAACAGATCTATTCAATGTACAGTACATGTAAGCGTCCTCCTGGAATCTGTATCGTTAAGGGAGGCATACACTCAACCTCTGGTAGCTGTTTTTCTTTTGTTGTATATCTGCAATGTGTGTAGTCAGGGTGTATGTTTGTATTACTGTGCACAAACTAACCATTTCCTTTAGAGGAGATGATCTATTTGTAAGACCCTTGGTTTTTGGGAAAGAAATAACTCACACATTGGGTTGAATCGACACAGATGTTAAACATCCCTTCAGTGTTTGCCGTACCCAAATCTCTCCAATGTAGAGTACATCAGCAGACCCAAGCAACCACAGTGCAAGATGCAGACATGCATGGTCTCATCATCATCTGAGTTTGCAGCAGCATCATAAACATGTCGAAAAACTCCCAGATGTGCCTACTTCAAATCCCACTGATCTAAAATGAAATGAACTTGAGTAGGAAGTGGGGTTTCATCTCATTCTTCATTAGATTTCCTACATTTATGGTATACAGACCTGGCCCTCTGTCTCTGATGATAGCTCCCACTCCACTAGAACAGGCTTATAATTGACACTGGCACCAGAGCACACTAGATATTTGATTACCAGCCCGCGTATTGTTGGCCACTGCTCCATTTTATATGCGCTGATAAGGCAGACACCCTTCATGTATGGTTAACAGCTCATGATCTGCAGGATAATGTTCAAGGATTTCCTCTGATATCCTTCTTGATATGGAACATGTTTCGGGGGTATGTGCATTGGATCCACGTGTGTCTGAGCCTTTCTCATTAGGGTTTGCTACTCTGCAATGAACTTTGAAAGATCCTTTAGAAGAGGACAGACTTGAATGTGTGCTGTGATACTCACCGGTAATGGATGCGGGAGACAGTGGAGAGGCTAGCAATTTCCACAAACTTGGGATGGGAGTGTTGTGTCAGGGTGGGAGTGGCCGTGGCAGGGCCACTGTCACTGCTCTGTGTGAATCCGGAAGAAGGCATTTCTCCAGTTCCGTTCCAGGAAGGTCACAAGTAAGACCTCTACCAGTTATGTTCCACAATTCAGTTAAGGATCCATGTAATTTATTTTGACATTTCACCATCTGAAAACATGAAATCCTGTAGCATGGGTTTATAATTGTGGAACATACAAACTCCTCTGAACTAACTAAGGGCCTAATTCACAGAAGAGTCTTATATAGGCACAATCCCATTGGAAACGGCTCTGTGAATCAGGCCCTATGTCTGTTCGCACCCTGTCATTTGTCTCTGGTGCCGGAGTATCCAATTAGCCAGACTCAGAGCTTCAATATAAGTTTCGGCCCTAATTTTCTGCCCATGGTCTTGATTTTGCCTTTGAGCTGTTGAACGCGAAGGATAGATCGGTCACTAATGGTTTTGTTATCATTGCTGACAGCCTATGCAGCATATTCAACTGGCACTAAATGGATTAGCAGATTTGAAGGACCGCATTGCCTAGGTGTGAACTACAAGGATGGCCCTACTTCACCTTTATGTTTCATCACATACTCATTGTATAAATGTGTGCTGTTCAAGGATGCTCAAAAGCATATGTAGGGGTGGAATATACCATGGGAATTCTCCTAATTGATGCAAAACTGTGGAAGACTAATTGTGGGTTACAATCTTCTTAGTGCTTTTCAGGAATTGACAGATTGGCTGGAAATGCCACACATTTTGTGGCATATGGCCATTTCATTGAAACATCTGTGTCTTTTTTCTGTTCTCTGAGATTCAAGCAGTTCACAAAATGGGACACATTGCAATAGTTATCATCCACCATTGAACACGACACGCTATGTAGTTAGAGACAACAAAACCATCAGTCAATCAAATTGATGTAAGCCATCCAACCACCTTGGCTATGAATGTTTTCCTGATTGCTTCTGATGTCTGCACCTTCTCTCTGTGAAAGAGATTCTTGCTGACATAGTTTTTGTGCTGTGTCAGTTAAGATTGTGGTAGATTCCTAACTGGTCTGTATTTTTTTTTTTAAAGAATCCCAATTAGCTGTGTTGCAAATGTAGTCAGTCGGTTGCTTGTCCACTGCTTCACGAGTTCATTTCCTCATGCATGCAGGGCATGGTGGACTCTGTTGCTAAAAGTGGTCTGTGAAGATCAGGAACTGAAACTTTGGACACATATATATCGCTGGCTATCTGATGTTTTTGACAAATGGTTTTGACAAATTCCTGGAACACGTCTGCGTTCATCAAAAAATAGGGCTGGAGTTGAACTGCCAACATTTTTGCCAGCTTAACATTGTAAACACACACCAATAGAGCCTTTCTGTGGTACTTTGCAGACTTGATGAATGTAGACTTTTTGCAGGATCTTTTAAGCCTGCTAAACTGTGATGGTATTCTAACAGACACAGCTGAATGTGTGCCTGGCTCACTAAGTGATGGCCACAAAAGGGGAGGCATTGCTGTGCCACCTGGAGGCATGTCAAGGTGGCATGCGACTTAATACTCTGTTCACATCTTGATGACATGTTTCAACAGCACCGTCATCATCACCATCTTCTTCCTAAACCAAAAGTGCTGCTCCCCAGAAGAAGTTCCAGTAGCAACTAACTTTTCCTCTTTTCTGCATGACCACTCATGTCCACTTGATGATTGTGTTCCAAGTGACTCCACGTTCCTTCAATGCAATTTGGAGTGCCCAGCTTCCCACAAGACACACACGAGAGAGACAGGATCTGGTGATTTTCATCAATACAATGATGCAGGTCATGCTGTTTCTCAAAGGGAGACGTGCATATTATACCCCCTTTTTATAATAATCCATGCCAAAAGAAAAAACAGTTTATTGACACCCCACAGCAACTACCATGCATTGGCATCAAGACACGATCAATGGTCCCATTTGCATTCCTGGATAAAGCTGCTGGAACACACAGTTCCAACTGCCAGAGGTGGATTTTTAACAGTCTTCACAATTATATAAGCATTTGGTTGTCATATCATTCTCAGCTTGCTGAGGTGGCTCATTCATGGTAGGTCCAGGTATGATGCAGAAACCATGGCTGGGTGTACCCACAACAACAAGTTGAGACCTAGACCTGGAAGCTTCTCTTTGAGCCTGCGAGGAAGGTTGACACCTTCCTCCAGGAGACAAGGAACTTCCCTGCAAAATCTCCTGAGGCCCAGTGCTTCAAAGACAGACCTGACATGGCAATAGCCCTCTCACACCATCATGGATATGGAAACCGAGTGCCTCTTCTGTGCCAGTAGGGACAGCAGTGAGTGACGACCAATAAGATGGATGGCCAGGTAAGTGGGGATGGGGTGTGAGGGAGATGGGTGCCGGGAGTGGGCTGTGTAGGAAAGCATGTGTGGTGGTAAAAGTGCACTGGAGGCCAGTGAGCTTTGGGCCCAATAAATGGCAATCTCAGCTAGAGGAGCCAGTATTTTACATGGAATGTGAGTATTACCATACACTAAAGCCTGCATTCCCAACCTCATAATTGACAGGCACTTCACCCGTGTGTGATAAATTGCTTTAAATTCTATGTTATGTACGTACAAACAGCACAAGTTGTGTATGCGCAGTTCCTCTGGTAAAAGCCTTTGTAATGGCATTGTGTACTGTATTTGTGTTGTAAGAGTTGAAGATCAACCAAGTATGCCAGTTCTGGCCCTCATATATGCAAGTGTGCTAAGCAATAGTGTGCTGGTTTGTTGGACCTTACAAGTCTGTGACTGTTGGATAAAATGTTTAGCATACTCCCATGTTTCTTGGTAAATAATGGAGCAGGTTGTTTGTTTGGTATGAGTTCCAGTTTTGTGGGACCTCCAATGGTTTCCTGGATTGGCAGACCGTGTTGATAGTGTTGCTTTTTTTCAGGTGTGGTGGTCTGTGTTCATGAACACAAGAAAGTCATTATTATCAGGGTTATTATTAGGGTCTTTATTGAGTGCAGTTCTAGCTTTGGGAAGCAATGGAGCACTCGACAATTATAGGGGGAAGAACATGGTTAGGGATCAGAGAAAGAAGGGACTGCATATGTATCAACATGGGAAGGAGGGCAATTGTCAGCAATGCGTCTACAAGTAACCAGGGTAGGACATTGTGCGGACCAGATCACCCAATCCCTATGGGGAGTGGATGGTGTATGAACCTAGGAGTGAGGGAGGAGCCATTCTTTGAAGAGGAGGATCTTGAAATCCATCCTGAAGTGTAAAAGCAAGGGGAGAGTCAGATGTTGATGGGGAGGAAGTTCCAGAGTTTGGGGTGCAAACAGCGAAGGCCTGTCTCCTTGTTTTTTCCTTTGTGCACCAGAGGAGTTCAGGTCTGCACATGTCTTTACTTCTAGTTAATCGTAGGCTTCCGAAGATACTAACTGACTCAGTGAGGTAGCTTAAGGACTTGGGGGTTACAGCCTTGTAGATGAGGCAGCAGGATTGGAAGATGACACAGGCTTGCAGCAGGAACCCATGCAGTTCGATGAAGGTCAGCGTGATGTAGTTGAATTTGCACAGTTTTATTTTATTTTATTATTGTGTGTTATAGTTAATAAACTGAACTTTTAACACATTTGCGCAGTCCTTTGACGAGTCGTTATGTAGCATGCAGGACACATTTCAGGGCATCCATAGTAGTCACTAGGATGACCTTCAAGAGGGAATTGCCACCTTCCAATTGGGAGAGGGCCAAGGCTTGGACAGCAGATCAGAAGTTTTTTTCTGGGATGAAGGGATTGATGTTCATCAAGAGAGAAATTTGATACCAAGTCATTTGTTTCTTCCTTGCTTTGTGCTGTTTGAAGGAGAGGTGTATGTCAATGTCAAACACTAGAGACTTGGCGAAGCTGTAGTGTTAAGCGCTTGAGGTGCATAGCAGAAAGTCAGTTCTGGATGTACGGGTGTTCAGTGTTGTTTGTCAGTAGTAAGAATTCAGTCTGGGAGAGTTGAGCTTCATGTAAGCACTGGACATTGACGATTGTATCTATGAGAGGCAGGCCTATTGATGTCTTCAATGGAGAATATCTTGAGGTAGACAGCTGTGTGTCACGTGCATATTGGTGGATGTTGAATGGAGCAATGTTCTTTACAAGTGGTTCCATGTAAAGATTGAAGATCACTGGAGATAGAATAAAAATGTGCGGGACTCCGCAGAAGAGGGGTTGAGTTGGTGATCTGGAGGAACCCTTTTGCACAAATTGGTGTCGATTATTAAGGTACGATTCAAACCAGGTGATAGCGATCTCACTGATCTCCATATGAAAATGTAGATTTTAGTTGAGTGTCTGGTGGTCTACTGTATCAAATGCTGCTGAGAGGTCAAGGAGAATGAGAAGGAAAGGCAGGCCATTGACAAAGATTTTAAGGGCATTGTCAATCATCTTGATGGTAGCCATTTCTGTGCTGCATCTGGGTCTGAAGACACATTGGTTGGACCGAAGGAGGATGTTGGCTTTGATGTGTTGGAGGAGTTACTTGACTATTGCTTTCTCAAGGATTTTACATAGGAAGGGAAGATGGGTGGTGGGGCGGTAGTTCTGGAGGTTGTTAGGTTTCAGTGTTGGTTTCTTGACACGTGGGAGAACTTCCCGGTCTTGAGGGTTAATGATTGTTTAGTAAGGAAGGAGCACTACAGTGCTGTCCCGAAGGATGCTAAAATAACAGTGAGGTGTTCCATATAGAGTGTCTTGAAAGCTCTCCAGGTGGTTTTGTGAGATGGGATTTCTAGTGTTCTGTCATTTCTAGCGCTGGTGTATATGTGTTGGTGGAACATGCTAGTCAGGTGAAGAAAGAGCTGATGGCAATGAATTTCCTGATGGTGTGTGGTACGGGTGGTTCTGGCAGAGGGTTGATGCAGTGCTTGATGGATTTGAAGAGAACTCTGCTTCCATTGTTGGCCTTGGCTATAGTGTTTTGTTATAGTTGGATTTGGCAGTGGTGATTAGTCGTATGCATGTAGCACAGAGTTCCTTGAGCAGTGCAGGGTTGGATGCATTGCAGGATTTTTTTCCAAGTCATCCCTTGTTTTCTGATGGTTCCTCTGTTGTAGTTGAGGTCTTGAGTGTGCCAGGGTTTGAAAGGTTTAAAGGCTTATGCGTGAGGGTGCATTGTTTCATTGGGGCATGGTGGTTAATGTTGGTTGTGTGGGTGGTATTGAGTCCTCGGAGGAGGAAGTAGCAATTCTGATTTTTCAGTGGTGAATCAGTCCATGTGAAGTGGAGTTTGGTGAGTTGTTCCGTGAGATGCTCCAGTGGGAAGTTCTTAAATGATCTGAAGCCTTCTTTGCATGGTTTTGGATGGTTTTGCTTCACTGGTGATTGGTCTGAGGAGTAGAGCAGGATTGGAGAGCTGTGATGGTGGGTGGGTAGGACAGTGATGATGAGGTTGAAGATATTACCTCTCCTGTGGGTTGGTTCTTTAGTTTCATGATGAGGTTCAGAGTGTTGAGTAGGTAATGGAGTTATTTCATTGACTTGGTTGCTGAGTTCAATGGATGTTGAAGTCACAGAGGAAGATGTTGTTGTTATGTGTGAGAAACATGGTTGTGATCAAGTCTGGAGGGGCTTGGATGGTCTGTAGATGAGGTTACAAGTAATCATGTACATTGGGGAGAGTGGGAAGTGGCAGCAGAGGTTTTTGAAAGAGCCAATGTTGGTGATGTCGAGTTGGGTGCATGGCCATGATGTCTTCTGAATGATGGCAAGGTCTCAGTCGATTGTGTTTCAACTGTCTCACTGTAGAATTCTGTAGCTGTTTGGGATGAGGATATCTAGGTGGGCATCATCCATGTCTCAGTAGTGAATATGGCGTCCAAGTCATGTATGGTGATGAGGTTTGCGATGTCTGCTGCATGGTTGGTTAGAGGATATTGGCGAGCACTCTGGTAGTTGTGGATGATGGAGTGCTGATGGGATCTATGGCCACAGAGTGAGATTGCTGCAATGCAGTTTCCATGATGTTGTTGATGGCTGCGTGATTGGCAAAGTATGGTGATGGTAGGGTAGGGCTGTTAGGGGGGAGACGGGTGAAATACATATTCGAGGGGGCATACCTGATGTTAGCAGAGTGGGGGGTCTCGTCCTGGGTCTTCCCGGTCCTAAGAGGTGACCTTTGCTCCATCGCCCTTCGGACACCCTTGATCGAATTGTTAAGAAATGAAAGGACAAGGCAGAGGAAAGTGGATGGTTGGGGCTTAGGTCACGTGAGCAGCAGTCTCCTCAAATCTGTCTAGTGGGGGCTGGCCTGCAGTCCTTGGTCACATGACCAACAGCCTCATCAAATCTATCTGCCTAGAGTCTGTAAGTAGCTGCCTGGAAAGTGTGAAAACAAGAGATGGGTGTACCAAATGAGTATCGGGGCCTGGTCCACACCATCAACTGAGGAACCTTCAACTTAGGTTTTATAAGTGGTAGGTCCAGCGTTTTGTTAATTGATTAAAGCAGCATGGTTCTTGGCTATGTGGCTCCTTAATCAGATAAGGTTAAGTGCTTTGTCTCTTCAGGTACTTCTTTTTCAAAGTCCATTTGTCAAACCATGGGACTTTGCTTTCTTGCACAAGGTTACTAGGCCAATTCACATATCCTTTCATTTTCCAAATGCTGTTCATGGAATGTATGCTTATGTTGGTATTTGTCTATGTATATTGTGATCCACACACATGGAGTGTGTCTCTGTATCATCTTTGCCCCTACAGCATGTGGCTCCACAATGTGTGGTGTAAAGCGATGGCGCTGTCCTCCCTTCCTGTTTGGGGTTGTTGAGTGAGGGGTGTGTGGTCTGTGACTGACTGCGATTTTAGTTTTGGCGTTCAGTGTGAGTAAGGTGTTGCGTATTGTTTGACTGTCCGGTTTCCCATTATGAGTGAGAGGTAGAATTTTGCAGAATGTTGGGTACATGTGTATCTCTGAGATTTGTGTGCTTGTGCCTCTCTTCAGAAACATTTAGAAACTGTGGCAGACGACCTATCAATTTTTCTTAATGACTCTTCAAAGAGACCTAGTTCCTTGTAGTTGAAGCATGTGTTGTGCCTCTGTTGGAAAAAACTAAGTTAGATCCCTTTTATCAAGCAATCTCTAATATACCGTCCATTGGGAAATAACAAGGCAAGTACCAGAATGTTTGGAGAAGGAAGGCCTTTTGTCTGACTTACTACTTTCAGTATGGCTTTCATCCATACTGAGAAAACTGTTTTCTTTGTAAGACATTGCTTGAACTGGTGGACAAGGTTAGGCCTGCAGAACTTATTTTATTTGATCTCTCAGCTGCCGGCCACACTATAGACCATAACAAATCCTGATTCACAGCCTAATCAATGCTATAGGACGTGAAGCCGAAGCCTTAGAATGGATGTGCTCCTTTCTCAAGGAGAGGGGCTAACGTTTTTTTTAGGCAATTTCCCCTTACAGACCCCATGTTTTACTTATGGATTGCTACAGGACTGCTCTCTTTCACCACTGTATTTCAACATCTGTACGTTCCCATTGGTCCATGTAGTGGTTTGTTCTGCAGTATGAAACGTTTGCATATCATAGTTCCATGAATGTTTACAGTACAATATTTCATTGCAGAGTTTTGTACGGATGATTCTTTACCGGTTTATTGCCAAAAAAACGTGAACCCTCATTATAAAAAAAACAACACATTAATCGAAAAAAATGCATTGTAGTGAATTACCACAAAGTAATTCACTTCAATGAAACAACCTAGAACCCAATGTCCAGACCATATTTCTTTTGCCAGTCAATCACTGGGTTGATTGACACTAGACAAACTCATTACATTCCAGGCGTTGTCCTTGATATTTGAAAGTTCTTCATGGCGTTGCCTCCCAAAACAACCAATATGTTTGAATGGACCGTTACTAAGTGTTCTCTGCACTCCTAAAAAAATCCATCTTGGGAAACCACATTTGTCAGAAAGCACAAGTCGTTGGAGTATTTCTCAGCGTTCATAGGAGCCAAATGTGGAACACTCTTCATCAAAATATCGGATCTTGCGTGTCTTTTGGCCATTTTAAGAAAAGATTGAAGCTTCAACCTTTCATTACTTCATGTCTCGAGCCTTTCCCTGATATGTTTGTGTGTACTTCTTTGTCGGCGTGTGCTTGTGTTATGATTGCTTTCATTGGGCCTCATTAGGACCCTGGCGCTAAGGGGTCTGCGCGAGCGTTAGCTGCGCCGACCCCTTACCGCCAACTACGAGTTCCCAGAGCGCCATGGTCATTTTTCCGCCCGCTTTTTGCGGGCGGAAAAATCCATGGCGCTCTGGGACCTTGGTGTTAATTACGCCACCGTATTTTACGGTGGCGTAATTAACTCCTTCCCCACTCCCATTATACCCTATGGGGCCGAAATGGGAATGGGGAAGGGTAAATGGGTCAATGGGGACTTACCGCCCCGCCGACCTCGGAATGGGGCGGTAAGTCCGCCATCCGCCATGGCGTAAAGGGACTTTGCGCCATGGCCGGAAAGTCCGTCGATGGCGGAATAAATCCGCCAGGGTCGTAATGAGGGCCATAGTCTCTCGTTTTTATTGGATGTATGTCATTATGTCACATATGTATTGTTCGCCATGTTTATTAAGTTCTTTTGAGTGAATTGAAACTTGTTGTTACTGGTAAAGTTGCGTGCTTGTTAAGAACCGTGTTACTATTGCAACTACTCTCCTATGTCTATATTTATTTAAGGATAATTAAACAGAAGTAATGACGTTTTCTACACTGACACTGACGTTTCGTGCCTCGTCCATGTGAAGACCCTTAGCCATGCAAAGAGATTAATATTTCACACAAGCCACTGCAAAGCTCCTAAGGATGGTGTCATGTGGTCAGTGTGCCCTAATTACGTTATGGTACTAACAGCTGAATTCTAAAGTTTCTGCAGATGCTGAAAACGTTTACTGCATACCCAGGTACAGACTGTTTACGTAATGAACCATTAATATTACCAATGTTAAAAGAACAGCAATATTTCTACTCTATTCTAATAGTGTAAGTAGCCTATTTTCGCTACTGATCTAATTTGTGGTTTCATTGATAGATTGCTGCAAATGTTCACCTGGAGGTGCAGGAAGAGGATGGTCAGCAAATTGTGGCCAGAGTGAACTCTTGCGAAGATTTGAAACTTTTGAAAATGTTTTGTGTGGCTTGGGTTTAGCTTCAAGATGTTTTCATTCATCTAGAAGAGAGTAGCCCATAAACAGATTGGAAGAGAAGAGACAGATGGGAATGGGTTTGATGATTTTACTATAAGATAAACGTTATCAGTATAATCATAGAAATCCAACAATCAAGAATCAAAGTAAGAAAAGGAATGCCGAAAGCTTTGGGGAGAAAGATAAAAGGGCCCCTTTGGACACTACAAGACGCCATTCTAAAGTCTCACTTGAATGGAGGTAATGAAACTGTATCAGGGGTCTACCTAAGGCAAGAAATTACTGGAACGCCAAAGTAATCCAAAAGGAGTGTTCACTAGGTAAGAAGTAAAGCAGTTTATTGAGAATGCCAAGCCACAGCTGGCAGAGCACGGTTCAATCAACACTGCAGAACAGAACTGGGTGAACGGAGCTGTCGGTGCCGCCTATTGTGGCCACACATTTTATATGTTCTCACATTATTAGCATAGAGAGAAACTGCTGCAAATGTTAAGATATCCTCCAGAGCTGATTAGTGGGACTACATCAGTCCCCTATAACTAGACATAGGTTACTGAAGCAGGATCTGAACAAGTCCTCTTGACCTGCTCTGACCATGGCCACCCCACGCAATGTCACAAACTTTCCCAGTATTTACATTTATTGATAACTGGCAAAAAGTACCCGTTCTCCGATCAGGTTCTGTGGGCAGACATGACAGCACTCTTATCAATTGTTGAAAATCAATGATCCTGTAGGTTGCTGTTCCGATTCTCTTTACACTTGATGCGCTTTGCACTCTGAAGTAAACTGTACTGAGAATTGCTGGTGTGTGACTAACAGACATACCCCGTATCAGACGGGGGGAGGCGAGAGCTGCTGTGCTGCTGCATACTGGGACCTAATGTGCTCTATACTCACCTGTTGCCTCAACCTGGCATGGTGCAGTTTGTTGTGGTGCATTGCAGTCCAAATGTCCAAGAAACCATGCTTTCCAGGGTTTAGGACCGGTCTTCTAGAACCACAGTGCTGTTTGCTATTTCAGGCAACCGTCTCATGTGTGAAGGTGCTGAAATCCGAGGAAAGGAGTGGGGTGTCCAAATGCAATATAGCCAGTAATTAATGTCTAGAGGGTCCTAACAGGCAACTATGCAAACTTTGGTGCAGATTGGTGAAACAATGTTGAATTGGATGAGGAAGAACGCTTCGGAAAGCCACAAACCCAAACAGTGTTTTTGACCTTTGCTGAAATACGGGGAACGGGTGGAGTGTCCAAATGTCATGTAAACAGTATTTTCCGGAGCGTCCTAACTGGTAACTATGCAAAATGTGGTACAGATTGGTGAAACGGTGTGGAATTGTACAAGGAACAATGCTTCCCTAAGCCACAAACCCACAAATGTTCACTTTTATAAATATATAAGATACGTAATTATGCTTACCAATGGAACATTATTCTTCTGCCAGTGGCCAGTTCTCATGAGCAATACAAGACAGACAACCTGAGCTTGGCAAAGGGGAGACATTCACATGTCATTTTCACCAATGAGGTACCTCGCGGACATCTGCGAGGACATAAACACTTGCACCTTAGGGACACCGAAACTCTCCCGCTGATTGGTTCTCCTCCGGCTCACTCCTTCCCCCCACAACCTTCTTACCAGTACTATCTGCCATAGGGCAATTTGAAACTGTGGACTCACTGTGATTTTGCTTTTATTAGTAAAATGTTAACCTTTTCCAGTAAGCACCAAGGAGCCTGGCTCGTTGACCTTTAAAGTTTCAGCTGGACTCCTTTCCCCAAGACTGCGGTCTCCCAAGAATGGTCCACTTGCAACATTTCGCCAGCAAACTACTGTGACTGTGCACTTGAGAAATCCATATCTGCCCAAAACACTGAGCCTGTCAGTGTGCAAACCCAAGTGGGTTACTTACCTGTGGCTGGTGCCCCAAAATGGCTGTTGTATGGCGTATATTATTCTGTACTATGACTTCTACCCGTTGCTCCTGGCCCAGATCCCCTAGCCCCTGCATGTCCCATTTAGGTTGCCCCCACTGCTCTCCAGCCACCCGGCCTCTGTAGCTGCACCTGCACATATGGCTATGTAACACATCATAGCTGTCAATGATGTGCCTTCCCCATCTAGAGGATCCTTGTTCCCACCATTCCTGCAACTGGTAGGCGTGCCCCCCTCCTTGACAGTGCTGAATTTGCACCTTTTCTGCATTCCCCCTTCGATCGATCTATCGATCAACACTACCTTGCCCATCATACACTTACGGTTTTGGGGGCCCACAACCTTGTTATCTTTTTCATGTACCCGCTTCCTCCTCATATTCCCCAAGGGATGAGTCTATTATCATGCACTGCTGTCCACAGACTAAGCATGCCACCCAAAAAGCATAATACATTAATATTTTCAACTTGTACTCTAAGAATTGCTTGTGTATCGCACTGATTCACTGCACATTATATTGGCTGTACCTTGTTATCTTTATCATTGACCTCCTCCCCACCAAGGGTCATTGGCATTGTGTATCTTTTTCTCCCCATCTACATTTGCAGTGTTGTAAAATCAGCTGGCCTATACAGAAGGTGATGAGCACTAAAACTAGGTTTAGCATAGTCACGTTGACCAATTTCGCCAGCCATGATGGGACCCAGGAGAATAAGTACTCAAACCAGATGTCCAATGCTATAGTCTGTGTTTCATTTGTCATTTACTCATGGAGAGTGTGAATTTCCTCTATGGCCTTAGTCACTGTTAAATTGATTGCATCATTTGCCTATATTATGCAGTAGCTGCTGCCAATTTTGTGGCACACAGCACCCCCCTTTGCTGTTAACATGTCCAAAGTGTATTTGTTCTGCAGGGCCATTAATCTTACTGCATAAAGTTCTTCCCTCAATGCATTTAACTCCTTCTCTGTCGAATTTGTCATCTGCAAGAGCACATATCTGCAACCACTATGCAATAGTGTATGCTTGGGCCCCAAGAAGTAAAAAAAGATGCAAAGGACACAGAAGCCTTTTAGAAGAGCCTGAAGTGTGAGGAGATGGCAGCTAGACTATGCAAGGATTCATCCGACCAGTAGTTACTGTGGGACTTCTTCCTATTTAGCATATGTGCCTGCCCCTCTTGTGCCTGTTGTTCCTTTATCATTCTTTCACTTAGCAGTGCTGGGTGGTCGTCAAAGGGCATCAAGTCTGCTCAGGCACCACCAAATTGGGGCTGTGCAGTGTGATGAGGGAGCACAACCTTCTCCAATCATGCAGCAACTGGGTACAGGCCCGGGTCCTGCATGCCCACCAGTGGTACATTACCACTGCTGTCCCACTCTACGGTGCTAGAATTCTCATCTGCTCTTGCGTTAACCCCAAAAATTAGGCTTTATGTGAACTGGTTGATGTCTCTCATCTATCCAAGTTAAAGCATGTATGTTTTTGCTCCACACTCCCTTAAAACTTTCATTGATTTTTGCTGGCACATCCTCCTCAAATGCCACTAGCCCCTCTGCACAACACTGTATCATTCCTGCCTCCCATTTGCCATTGTGAAATACAGACCCTGTTTTCCTCATCAGTGATATGGTGTGGCACCATGGTATATTGTGGCATGTTGAAGTTTTTCAATGCCCCCTACTATGAGTTGTAAACAACTGCTCCCATTTTCTTGCTCCTTCTGTTATATGTTACAATATTATATGTGTCAAGGCTTCCTTTTTGGACATGCTCTCCAACTGTATATAATTGTCTGCATACACTTCTTCCCTTTCATCTATCCAGTGAATGGGCACCACCTGCCTCTGAAAGAGTCCTCACGTTTTACACAATGACTGGTGCATTATGCCTTTCTCCTCCCCCTCTGTTAATTCTCGGGGAAAAAAAACGGGATGGCTGTCCCTAAAAAGGTGTAGGATGAGAAAGCACACATAGCAGGTGCTATTGGCCCTCTATCGCCCCACACGATTCATATCATCATACCACAAATTACTGGATGCTGTGTCCTGCCTGCCCTCAATTGCATCATGGAATATGGCTGCATTGAATACACTACTTATAGCTCTTGTACTTTTATCCATTTGTTTAATCATGATGTCTGGCCCCCTATGTACCAGAAACCAGAAAAAGAAGAACACAGACCAACCTTAAAACTACCCAAGGCACATTATTTTTCTGCTTTCTACTGTTACCACCATGGTTTTGAGACAAAATTATATCCTCCTCCACAGCCCTCCTGTAAAACCTACCTACCAAGATAACGTATTTGCATTTTCTCCCGTGCTCCTACTGACAATTTACTGTCTGGAAGCAGGGCAAAGCAGTGCGTGGGTGCATATTGTGTTCTCTGGTACAAGGTAACATTCTCTGTGTAGCTTATCTATGTTGCTTCTAGAGCCTAAGGTCAGTCTGCTCTAAAGATTGGGAATAGGGATTTCTCTAGAGGAGCACGGTTCAGATGCACATTATTACAATTAATGGTTCAGCAGAGAAAACATGGTCAAGACAGGAGGGCACATAACTTTTAGATTAGACACGCTTCTGCAAGGACTTAAAGGTCCTACAGTGTGAGACAAACAACACGCTCAGGAGAATGTGCGTTCCTGTCTCGTAAGTGTATGAAAGTTCATGATGCGGTCTTCTACCATGTTCAGAGCGAAAACGCAGAATGAGCAGGGAACTGAACATTGCATCCAAGATGGCGAATAAAACAAAATGGCAACGTGACCATCATTATTACAGCAATAGAGTTGTAGTGTGATGCGACCATTTTGCATACACCTCCATGCTTAGCCAGGATGACGTCTAACACCATCCTATTCTGAAGGGCCACTGGTCTAATGGCCTTTTGTTCCAATGTCATATTGAACATGATATCAGTAGTCTCACTGATACTTTTCTCCAAAATCCTAGCCAATTTCCTAATGTCTTGGGAGTTAATTATCTGTCCCCAGAACGGAACCATGGACATAGCAATGTCCCCCAATACCTGCAGAGGAGTGTCATCTTCTATTTCCCTTCTAGGACGTGTTTTTAAGATATCAGGTCTAGAAGTGATATATACCCTGGGTAAGAGTATTCCCAAATAATATGTACCCTTCCAGTCTTTGAGTAACCAAGGATAAGCTTCACTTCCACAAACGAAATAGAACCGCCTATATACAGAGGCCTATCCTCTTTCATCAAAACAGCTGTGTTCATGCATTTATCAAACAAGCTCATAGGTGGAGAACCTTCTTTTCGTAAACAGAATGGGACAGAATCAGTGTCATGATTGATGGTGTATGATGGAGGAGCAACCTCCTTATCCCCCACTGGAGTCATTTTGAAAGAGATCATTGATTGATAGGGTCTGGAATATTTGTAGGAATGTTTAGCAGTGGCAGTATTAAGTGTGCTTTTTTTTTAAAACCTTCTTTATTGGTTTTGTCAAATTAACAGGTCAACACAAACAAGAAAAACTTTCTCATATGTTGCATGTATTGTACCCATCCTATATTCATCCCTTTCCCACCATCCTCCCTTCCCCCCAAGACCAAGTACCACTCTCCCTCCATAATCTGACCCATTTAGTGGTCAGGGCCGTCCGAGCCATCCGAGGAGTCCACCGCTGTTGTAGGATGGAGCAATGGCACTGTCAGCGCCACACAGCGATGCAGTTCCTCGCTGGAGTCCAGCCTCTGTTCGTGAAAAGCAGTTTCCCAATGCTCCAGTCTCTGCAGTTATCCCCTTCTTGAGGTCTCCCCACCACTGAGCTACGATTGGGCCTCTGGGGTTCTTCCAACCCATGGCTATTCGTCTTTTGACTGCAATATAAACTAGGATGTCTGAGTCTATTTAGGGGTTTGTTCTTGTGGTTTCCCTTGTATCTGCCCAATATGCAGGCCTCGGGACTGTGAACTTCCAATTCAATGTCTGCGTTCGCCAACCTTTCATGTACCTGTGTCCAGAAACTGCGTAACACTGACCAGACCCAGAACATGTGCATCATTCCTGCACTTGGTTCATTGCATTTGGGGCATAGCTGGACTCCAGCCCCCCTGAAGTTCGATATGACCTCCGGTGTTAGGTATGCTCTGTTGATGATGTATAGTTGGATTAGTTGTAGGCGGGCGTTTCTAGAGATTTTTTTAGGGTAGTGGGTCACCTTCTCCCAGTCTTTGTCCTCAAATTCCAGGCCCAGTTCCTGTTCCCACTTTACTCTGTTTCTGAGCTCTTTATTGGTCGTGCCTAGCAATAATGCCTCATAGAGACGCGAGGTTTTGTGGCCTCCTTCCGCTGTTTTTAGCATTGTTTCAATGACCTCGTTGTCGGTGGCTATGTCGGCAGCCGCGGGCCACCTGCCCTTCAAAGTCTGTAGCACTGCTCTATGGAGCAGGAATTGGCCTGCTGGTAGCACCTTGGACTTGCTAAGGTAGGAAAAAGTCAGAATCTCTTGGTCTTGGACCAGGTCTCCTAGGGTAGCCACGCCCCAGGGTTTGCATCTTGCATGCGTTTCTGTTCGGCCCCATGGATGATGGGCCATGATAGCCGCTATAGGGATTTGTGAGGAATATGGGTCCGCAGACCCGACTGTTTTGCAGGCCCTTTTCCATAGCTGGATTCCCAGCTTGGCTAGGTATGGTTGTGTCTTAGGACTCCCTCCTCGATCCACAGTAGGTCTCTGAGTAAAAGATTTAGTAAGGCTGGTTGGAGGAGCCTGGTGTCTGTAGTTGTCTCGTCAGCCATCCATCGCATCACGTGTTTTAGCTGGCTTGCGAGGTAGTACAATTCGAAATTGGAAACTTTCATTCCTCCCCTCTCGAAGGGTCTTTGGAGTGTCTCAAGTGCCACCCTGTGCCTGCCTCCCTTCCATAGGAACCCTCTGCATATTTTGTTAATTTCTCTGAAGAAAGAGGGGGGATGTTAAAGGGGACATTAGTGAAGTTGTGTAATAGGCGAGGGAGTGCTACCATCTTGAGGAGTCGCACCCTCCCGGCTACGGAGAGCGGGAGCTTCCCCCAGAACTCCATGGATTTCACCAGTTTATCTTTAGTTCTGACCGTGCTAAGGATGTGTTCTGTATGAGGGTTTCGGTGTATGGTGATTAAGTGTGCTTTTGTTTGCAAATTCCAAACATCCTAGAGACAATGATACAAATCGATCGAATTTGTTAACATTTGTACCATCAAAGTTACCAGTGGCACTGTCGTTCCATCGTCCAAAGAACAGTGCCCTAAATGAGGAATAACATGGGGTAGACAGAGAGAGAGAGGGAGAATATATCAACATATGCCCTTCTCACCATGTTGTGGCAGATGTGAGCAAACCCAACAATGAGTTTTATTCAGAATAGCATGTGTGGTATTCATGATCATCATGATGGTGTTGTTAGGATAACTCCCTCTATGACTGAGGTCACGTGGACAAAGAGTGTGCGTGTACACGTGTAGGGGAGACATTGTGGATGCACTACTAGTTGGCATTAGAGTATCAAGTGGATGTGCACTCTCCGAGTACCATAATACAGGTATCAATGTGACCATAATACAGGTTATCACTAGAATTATTATCCATTTTGTCCTTGGGGACCATGGCCATTGGTATACAGGCCCATCAATCTGGAAATGTAGCATGTCCTCATGTATACAAGCAGACAAGCCACACTGATAGGCTTTATAAGTTCATCCGTTGGTGGCACCTGACCATGTGGCGAATCTTGCTTGTAGTCTTCTTTGCCGTTCCCTCCCCCTTAGCTTATCTGGAGGTGAATGACGAGGGAATGGCACAGCATCGGTTTCTTGTTGGTGCAGTATTCCTACTACACTTTCCTATTCTATTACAAAGCGTAATGTCAATCCCTGAACTAAATCCGATTTCGTGGTTAGAGGTTGTACTTCAAAGCTCCAGGTACCAAATGGTCAATGAACAAAGTATTGTTGATCTCTGAAGAAACAATATCAGTTGATGCAGAGGAAAAAGAAATAATTGTATCCCCAAGCCCACAGACTCAGGAAGTGGCTTTGTATCACTCTGTCTTTTATTTTTATTTTTTATTTGGTTGGCTGATAAAATCAACCTTTCAAATATCAAAATTAAATGTTTTAATTCACAATTTATGTCAAATTAAAACAGAATTGATTTAAAACAATTCAAATTCATTTGGTTAATATGGTGTGTCATTTAAATATACAATGTCACATTAACAGTGATGTTGAATTTATCATAGATATAATTGGTATGCTCATAATTGAGACATTCAATATAAATGTAAAACATTAGGGCACTATGACAATGAGACATTAAAAATAGGGAAACTAACATGTCAAGGCACCAATACTGAAATCCCATTTTGCTTTCATATTGATCATCTAATAATTGTTACAATATTATCCTTTGTTTGTGGTAATTACAATTGCAACTCTAACCACTAATTTATTGCTAGAGAAAATCATTTTCCAAATTTGATCAGAGTTTGATCAGAGTCTAGAGTACGATATATGGCAAATACATTTTTGAAGAAGATTTGACTTTTCATATTTAACATAGGACCTTCAACAATTATATGTTGTAGAGTCTCTTTTTGCAATGTATTTACACAGAATCAACAAATATTTTGCTCTTCCGGTATTTGTCTTCTCCTGGCCAAAACTTCATCGGTATGCCACAAGTTGATGCTAAACCACAAATATTGACTTCTGATGTATGGTGAGGGACATTTTATCAAATAATCAGCCATATTTGTTCCAAATAAAAATGTATTGAAATCTTTGTAGTTGTTACATTAAGTTTTATTACAAATCCAATCATATTGGAAGATTTTGATCTTAGCTCACCCTGGGTTTTTTATGAGGAGCTCAAGGCTGACAGAATCATCCGCCAGGGCATTTGCAATATAGTTACACCAAGATCGATGAAATGTGTGCTCTGAAGTTAGTAATTAATGGGCTACTACGCTTATCATATTATTCGCATTTGTGCCCAACAAACATTTCCTCAAGGAAATGCACATCCTCCACAGAACTTGGGAATATAGAGACAATAAGCCCAGTTTGAAACGTATAATGGACAAAGGAGTGCAACTCAGTAATTTAAGAACTTGTTTCCAGAAACGGGACTCAAGTAAATCCCAGCATTTGCAAGCTCTTGGAAGCTTTGTTTTAGAACCATATAATAAGATAGGTGTCACTTTCTGTTGATAAAACATCAAAATATGATTATATGAACATTTGCCATATTTGTATACAAGGATTTTAGCTTGTGATATTAGAGTTTGCAGTTTGTTATTTAAGCACTGAGTGTCGGTATCATCCACATGTAAGTTGGTAAAAAACACACCCAGATATTTATATTGAGATACAATCAATAGTTCTGTGTTCTGTAGATTCCACTTGTATCACTCTTGGTGTCGATCAGGACAGGCACATAATGATCAATTCCCTTTTTCTCACATTCGTCGAGAGGCAAAGGCAGTGGCACTCGTTTCACATGCGTTGCGTGTATCCAATGTCGCTTGTCGGTCACACGTACCGCTGTCTGCATGACCAATAGCACTTGGTAAGGCCCCTTCCAGCGAGGTGCGAGGCATGTTTTCCTCTCAAAGTTTTTCAGCAATACGAATTACCCAGGCCGAATTCGATGACCTGGGCCCTCATATTTTTCGGTTAAGGCTGCTCGAACCTGTTGGTGAATCAAACGCAAGTTTGAGTCAACTGGTCACAATAGTCAGACAATAATGGGTACTCAGTTTTGGCCCACTTCTTAGGTCTTGATGCATTCCATACATTTGCAGGCCTTCCCATAACAATTTCTTATGGGGAAAGTCCTGTCTTTGACTGTGCGGATGTCCACATTGAAAATAAGGCTATTGCTAAAGTGTCAGGCCATTTCAAATTACTGTCTGCACACACCTTTGCTAATTTATTCTTCAAAATACCATTGTGGCGTTCCACAACACCGGCACTCTGAGGATGTCTCGCTGAGTAAAAATGTTTATCGATCTGTAATCCCGCACATATTTGCAGATTGACATCAGCGATAAAGTGCGGCCCATTATCGGACCAAATGACTCTCGGCAGGCCAAACCTAGGAAAATATTCCTTTAGCATGGCTTTGGCCATCGATACAGCACTGTTGTCTTTCAGGGGGAAAGCCTCAACCCATTTGCTAAAGGCAAAAATCACAACTAATACGTATTTATAGTATTGGCAGTGTTCCACCTCGATAAAGTCAAAATGAATCACTTAAAATGGCATGGAGGGAGGCCCAAAACTACCCTTCGGTGTTGGTGTGCCCTTCCCAATGTTGTGTTGTAAACATATCATACAGTTCTGAACCAAGCGTTCAGCAATGTTCACAATGTTGTTGTTGTGCCATAAGTGATCTAAATGTTGGCATATATTCTTCGCACATATGTGTGCTGGACCTTGAGCCATAGTAACTACAGCAGTGACATAAGCATTGGGCAGCATCAATCTTTGTTTCTCATTGTCCACCCAACAAAACCCAACATCTAGTCCAGCTGGACCCTCACTCGATTGTTGAATCTCTTCTGCTGTTGTTTCAGCCTGAATCTCTTTCACAGTATTGATCCCTTCTTCCATCATATTGGTGTGATTAACCCATTTAGCTGAATCCAACACATACACCCCAGAGTGTGGATCTTTAGCAGTCTGTTTGGCAATTCTATCGGCAAAAGCGTTTTCTTTCCCTACATCGTCCGTCACTTCCTGGTGCATGGCGCATTTCATTATTGCTAGTTGTGTAGGAAGCGCTACTGCTGATAACAATCGCACTATCAAAGTGCCATGTTGGAGGTCCTCTCTCAGCCCATAATCGCCCAAAATTCTGGACCACTCCAAACGAGTACTGACTGTCAGTATAGATGTTTACGCTAAGCCCTTCAGAAATCTTGCAGGCTCTAGTCAATGCAACAATCGCTGCAGCCTAGGCAGAATTATGCAGTATCTTTCTGCCCTCAACGATAGTGTCTAATGGGGTAATTGCATAGGCGGCAATGAAAGTACCATTAGGTAGCTTAAAACTGGAACCATCACAAAATAGTTCCCCATCTGGAGACTTCAAAGGTGTATCGCTCAAATCAATTCTGCCTTTTTTCTCTTGTTCTGTAACATCTAGGCAATCATGGGACATGGTATTAGTGCGATCAACCTCTTGTGGAGATGGCAAAAGCTTAGCCAGATTCAAAGTATAGCATCTCTATGTCATTAATCAAACAGAAGTGAGATGCTGAGTCTGTGTTCTGTTTAGTAGAACATCAACAGAGTGAGTTACCATCACGGTTAAAGAGTGTCCTAAAACCATACCCTCACTTTGCTTCACTGATGCCGCAGCTCTCAAACATTTTGGCAAAGCGCATGTTACAGAGTCTAATGTGGAGGAAAAATAGCTGCATGATCTGCTTTTTCCCCCATGTTCCTGTGTCAATACAGACAAAGTGCAACCCTCTCTTTCATGCACATGTAAAACAAAATTATTTTCATAATTTGATGTGCCCAATACTGGCGTGGAATACAGCGCAGCTTTGAGCAGATTAAAAGCGTTCTGGCAATCTATATCCCATGACAAAGGCAAAAAGGCAAAGGAACATCCGTCTTTGTCAATGCCAGCAAAGTTTTAATCAGAAGTGAAAAAATTGGGACCCACTGTCTACAATAAGAAGCCATGGCAATAAAAGCTCTGACTTCCTTCTGTGTATTTGGAACAGACATGTCAGAGATGCTTTGTATACGTTCAGGTGTCAGACGCCTTCGCTCCTTTGATGGGAGATAGCTTAAATAGGCGACCTCCTGTCGACAATACTGAAACTTCTTCAGCAAAGCCTTGTGTCCATGTGTAGCCAAATGAATGAGCAGAAAAAGTACCCTCTTTGCAAGCATGCTCAGAGTCTGCAGCAATTAGCAGATCATCAATGTACTGCAGCAACGTGAAGGTTGACGGCAACTCAAGCATTTCAAGCAATTGTTTAGAAGCCCTATTATATATGCTTGGACTCTCAGTATAACCCTGAGGGACACGTGTAAATGTGAAGGAAGGTCCACCTAAGGAAAACAGAAACATGTATCTACTATCAGTGTGTACAGGAATGCTAAAGAAAGCATTTTTCAAATCAATCACACTAAAATGTGTGGCCGTAGCCAGAATCATAGTCAAAATAGACATAACATCAGGCACAATCAGAAACTGTGGTGCGGCAATCTTGTTAATAGCCACAAATCAATTATGAAACAGTAGGGTAAGGCATTATCTCCTTTCTTATATATGGTTAAAATCGGGCTATTACACACACTACCAGAAATTTCTTCAATCACACCTCGGTGTATAAAGTCTGAAACAATACTCTTCAACGCAGTTCACCTTCTACTGATATCTTGTACTGTGGAATACGTGGCAGTGTAATACTTGACTTCAAAATTATCTGCACTGGTTCAACATTAATGATAATGATGTGATAATGATGATAATGATGTGTTATTTATATAGTGCCTTAATCCAACATCATTATCATTCACCGCCCATAAATCTGTGGGTACCCTACTTAACTCACTCGGCAAAGGCGTAGACAAGAATTGTGAATCAGAATTTTGTTGGGGAGAGATTGTCAAATACACTCCATCCGGAAAACAATAGATCACAGCATTCAGTTTCTTCAACAAATTCAGTCCCAACAAGTTTTCACCGCAATTAGTTTCAACAGAAATGGACATGAATCAGTAAATGGCCGTAGTACAATAGGTACTGGCAGAGAGACCCGACTGACCACGGGTGTACCGTAGAACCCTACAGAAGCATTGCTCTGCCCTGACAGTGGAATATCTGGAACCCGCATATGGACAATGGAACATTTCTGTGCTCCAATATCTACTAAAAAGATATGCTCCCTATTCCCCACATTCATTTCAACGTAGGGCTCCTTTTGATCTATGGGAATAGGTATCGGTTCCAGAACCTGCTTCGGGCTGTCCTAGCCAAACAATACATTGTTAGATGTGAAATCTTCAGTGAAATAGGTGTGAGTAGGATTGTCAAAGACGTTCCCACTGCTCGCATTCTGTTGCTGTCCTCCTCCCTGGCTACCCACATTCGTATTTTGTGGTTGACTCTGCTGATTCTGTGCAAATTGGTATCTACCAGGACCCACCATGCCTGGGCGACCCCTCGATCACCTTCCAATTGTACCATATGTATTATTTGTTCGCTGTTGGAGAGATGGACATTGTGCCCTCCAATGACCTTCCTGTCTACAATAAGCACACTGGTTCATGTGTACAGGACCCATTTGTGCTCCCATATGTGGCATGAACTGACCTGTCAGTTGCGTGTTCCCACCTCACGATCCTCGTGCTATTTGCTGCAAAAGGACTCTAGTTTTCAAATAACCTTTTTTTTCTTTTCCACCTTCTCCTTCTCTGTATTCACCCTGTTCTCATAATACTGGGCCATATGTAGCACTTCAGACTGTGATTTTGCTTGCCATGCACTTTCAGACGTCATGATCTGAGTTTGAATGTCAGGCAACAATCCTCGTACAAATTTGTCAACAAATAATCTCTTCCCCGACTCTGTACTCAAATCTTGCCCACTATAATCTGAAAATACATTTTTCAAACCTGTTAAAAAACTCAGTCGCACCTTCGGTTTTACCTTGCATGCATGCCGTCAATTTGTCCCATATAATTCTCCTCTCGGGCACCAAAGTCTTTAGTTTGGTCACTATATTATTTGGCAACATCAATATAGCCTGAGGCAGTTTCTCACCGTCTTTCCTAGCCCCATCAGTTTGTGCTAAGGCATCCCAAGTATCACCCATACTTGCTTGATCCTCTACGGTCCTAATCTGCTTCCATAAAGCTTCAGGTAGGATCACGGGAAACAATAGGTCGATATCCCTTAAGGTGAAAACTGACAAATTCATAACTGATTCTATCACCTTTGTAGAACCCCGTAGGATTCTTCCTAATGTCTGGAATAGACTGCTTAATAGTATTCACTTCCTGTCGCGAAAACAGAACGGGAACAAATTGTGAAATGTAATGCGCAGGAATAGTGGAGGTAGTTGTCTGTCCTACAGCTGGAATCTCTACTTTTAGGACTAATGTTGAAGGTACCTCTCTCATAGGCAATTGTATAGTAGGGAGTTCTGAACATTTATCAAGCAATAGTGCCAGATCGAGTGACAAAGAAGTTAACACAGTGTCGGGTGAAAATTCCCTTTTATAAATCACCATCATATCATCATCATATCCGCAGGACAACACACAATTCTTTTCATGCATTGTTCTTGTAAAAACTCAACCATCACTTGTAACACCTTCCTCTGCATATTCAGTGTATTCTGACTAAATGTATCATGCACTTCAATAGGAGAAATGGCGACATCTGAAAACCAATTGTGCATTTCTTCACTAATGGGTTTCAATGGAGACAAAAATCATTTCTGCACAAATGATGTGTGTTGCTTATCTCCATTTAATTAATCTCTATGTAAATAATCAAGTTCCCTCTTATAAATAAACAATTTTGCGACATGCTCGCGTAATTTCGTTGCAGTATCTCTTGAACAAGACAAAAAATTCAAATCCCGTAATTCTTGTGGAATCGCTGAACCAGTCAAATCACCCCATACTTCAGCAAGGTATACCCCCATTTGTTCTATCAATACCTTCTGCTCCGGAATACCCCGATGGTCTGACATAGCACTTACAACAGCCGTTTCATCACCCCCTCCATGTACATCTCAGCCCATTCATGCAGTTCCCCTTTTCTCTCTGCAGATATCGTACTGCATGTTACTATTCTCAAATCAGTGTCAATTATACCATGCACTGGAAGTGGAATGGAAGTTGAAGCAGCCTTTAATGAAAGCAAAAACAAATCATGCGCACTAGGCAGTGTAGGAAATACCGCTATCGGTGCAGATGGTGCCACTGGTATAGAAGCATCTTCTACAATCGGAATGGGTACAGATGCAGGAGGAGATACATAAGGAGGTGGTGCAGTTGAATTGGTTCCTAAATCAGACCTCCGCTCATTCAGTAACTTATTCAACAATTCATCTGATACATGCACATCTTGTGATGGGTATATTTTCTGCACATCTAATTGAAAGGCCCTATCCATACTCCCAATGGCCTCTGCTTGTTTCTACTTGTCATGTACTAAAGCCTTCTCGGCCTTTGTCATATGTCTACGTGCATACTTTTCTCTACTTTTAAGTCGCTTATTTGCTTCCTTCTTCCAATCTACAATAGCGTCAAATGCAGCTGGTCTAGCAATAATACAGATTCAAAATATTATATTCTGGCCACCTCAAAACTACCCAGCACTAGACAGTGAAGGTCTGGAGCATGTCTGGTTTGTCGATGCCAAGTATCATTAAATACAATAGCACCTAGGCCGTAGGCCATGTACATGTCATACGCTGCTGACCCCTCGCGTGGTGCGGGTTGACTATGTTTCAAATTACTAGATTGTCTTCCTCTGAAACAAAACATTGCAAAACAGACCGACAATTTACCAGGCATACTAAAATCACAGTCTTATCTGGCCAAAATATATACGCATAAATACTATTACCAATCAAATCATCAGGGCATTTCCTGTTTGAAAAAAACTCACCTGATTTCCAATCAAGTCCAAAGGACAATTGCCATGGCTGGCGATTCCTCCGAACAGACAAAACAAGCGTTGATTCCGGAACCCTCGCTGCAATGGCCTCTAGGTGCTGCTATCGGTTGGAGATCTGGTGTAGCAGTCTGCGAGGAAACACGTCTCTTGTGCAGGGGCCCCTTTTACTCACTGATCTCGTTCTGACAGCCTTGTCTTCATCCAACAACGAATGGAACATCACCAGGAGGGTCCCTGTTCGGGCGCCATCTGAAAGATCAAAAATGAGGCTTGCTACAAAGAAATGCTAATAGCCAATCATGAGGTCATGATTTATTACAGTCATATATGACTGGGTCTCAGCACCCCACGATGCATGCGTACAAACACTGTGGCGGGAGAGAGCCCCAAATCACCAGAGACAGGTTAATATATACATTCAGGAATAACAAACAATACGCTTGTCCAGCCCCCTCGTGTGATAGGGACCACAGGGTTCATGACCTTTCCATGTAGATGGTATTAGCAAGACAACATACTTGCATTTTCCCCCGCCCTCCGACTGACAATTTACTCTCTGGGAGCAGGACAAAGCAGTGTGTGGGGGCATATCGTGTTCTCTTGTACAAGGTAACATTTCCTGTGTAGCTTATCTATGTTGCTCCTAGAGCCTAAGGTCAGTCTGCTCTAAAGTTTGGGAATATGGTTTTCTCTAGAGGAGCACTGTTCAGATGTACATTATTACAATTTATGGTTCAGCGGAGAAAACATGGTCGAGACAGTAGGGCACCTAACTTGTAGATTAGCTGCGCTTCTGCAAGGACTTCAAGGTTCTACAGTGTTAGACAAACAACACACTAAGCAGAATGTGCATTCCTGTCTCGTAAGTGTCAGAAAGTTCATGCCGTGGTCTTGTACAGCGTTCAGAGCAAAAACACAGAATAAGCAGGGAACTGAACATTGAATCCAAGATGGCGAATAAAACAAATTAGGAACGTGACCATCATTATTACAGCAATAGAGTTGAAGTGTGATGCGAATGTGCTTAGGCCAATATGTATACCTTATAGGGCACTAAACAAAATATATTTTCACAACCGGCTTTGCGTCATTGTAGGCACATGGTGCAGTCTCAAGCCAATGTGACCAAGGACAGACAACAACAATCATATACCTATAGGCGGTACATCTGTCTTGCATGTCGGCATAGTTAACATGCAAGTGCCGAGAGGGACCTTCCGGTCATGGTAGTGTTGCTTTAACAGTTTCAATGTATGCCTTGCTAGAAACTCCTGGCATGTTAAGCAATTTCCTGTAAATTCAGCCACTAATATGTACAGCTTGGGGATGGACCACTTCTCATTTATCTCCCCCACCACATGTTCCATGGACAGGTGGGTTGGGTAGTATAGCTGCTCTAAAACTACACTTAATAATGTTCTGGCCATTACTGGCTTCCATGTGCCATTCTGCCACCACACCAGATCAGTATAGGAAAGGGTGCACCCTCTCTGTATCTATAGTTCCTTTTCTTTCTGGTGGCTTCCCGCTGTAAGTCAATTATGTGAACAACTGGTAGTGCATTGAAATGCTGTGAAGTATCAACTCATTTGTTTTTCTTTTCCCCTGCAGACATCATGGGTACCATTTCCATCACAGCTGGCTATAATCCAGTTGTCCTTTCTGGTAGGTAGGTGTTACACTTCAGGCTTCCCTGCAGAGTATGTCTCATTTGCAAGCTCCTTTGTGGAGCAGATACAGGTTGCCATGGTGCCTGCACAAGCTACGGCGGAACCCGTGTCAGCTGACACATCTCGTATGTGGAAGACGTACAACAAGACACGCCCCCATACGGGTTTAAAACCGCTGCCTTCCAAAGGGCTTGTTGCTGCTAATTAGTGATTCTTGCTATTGCGGTTACGTCTGTTTTTCTTCGTGAAACCCTTGTCATGAAATCCTGATCTGATTCCCTGGTTCCAACCCTCACCTGACTTCTGGATTGTTACTCCTTATCCTCTTTTGGCACTATTTACAGATCGCTACGGTATTGACCCGGACTGCTCCTGGACTGCCTTCTTTTTCCCTTATCATTGTCGTGATCTCCTGGTATTGATGCGGAACGCTATTGGATTGTTTTTTCCTGCTGCTGCTCCTCGCAGTTTACCCGCTCTGGCTTGCCATCAGCAGACGCGGAACGTTATTGGTTTGTTCTTCCTGCTGGCCCTCACAGTTTACCCGCTAGCGGCTACTTGGAACACCTCAGCTGCTCCAATCCTCGTCTGGAAATGTGTGTTCTCAGGTAACTTCCTGTATATATTTATTGGGTTATGCTGCCAGTGCCATCTCTGTCGGCATTGTACCACTTACCTACTGCTGTGTGGGGTATTTCCTTGTACTGGATTTTGGGACCTTTATTGGATTACTATACTTCATGAACTTATTATCAAAGTGCATATTGACGCTCTCCTGACCTTGCACCAACCCGACACTAGTTCAACCCTCGTGCCACCCGGGTTTACTTACCTGTACTAACGTACCTGTTTGTTATTTTATCCTGTCGTTTTCTCCAAACCTGGAAATCGTTAACCCTTGAAAGTCCCACAATTCAGGTCTGTTGTTTTTGGTTAAATACTCTAAGAAGAATCCATTAGACTATTCTCACTCATTGGGTTTGATTCTTTATTTTGTAGATCCATCCCGGGGGAAGCTCCACTCCAATCCTTGCCTAGGTATTTTCTATCGGATACTGTTGCTTGATTGCCTATGGTCTCTCTCAACACTGTTTAATATCTTTGTATTCCTTTGCAGCATTGGTATTGGCAGTGCGTGTTCTCCCGCTCTTTAATTCAACTGACATCTCAGTCTGTTCCAATCGAAACAGCAGAGAGGTACGTTGTAGAGAAGAGCCCCTCTTTGAGGACGCCTGAGTCTTGAACTCAGGGGAGCTGGAATTGGTGGCTGAATATCGATTCCTGTATTTCTATCATCTCCAAAGTCATTGATCCTCATTCCTGACCTACCTACGGGCGGTGAGTAACAGTAGGATGCCTCTTTGGCTGCTGCTTTGTCAGCTTGATTGTTCCCTTGGGAAACAAAGTCCAGGCTGCCTGTGTGTCAGTAATTCAATTATCTCCACCAGCAACTGTGCATGTTGGACCAGGGATCCATCCCTTCTCTGAAATGCCTTCCTTTCCCCACCGGCCCAACCCTGAGTGCACTGTGGATGTGACATACACAGAGTCAGAAAGGATATTGGCCACATGCCCTTCTGACATTTGTAGAGCACTTATGGGGGCCACTAACTCCACTAACTGTGCTGAATAGTATGCTGGCAACTGCATTTGGGATGTAGTATTGCACTCTCCATGCAGGTGGCACACCACTATGGCACCAGTGTGCCTGCGTCCCAATGCTGGAATTTATTATTGAAGACCCATCAACAAAGATCATGTCTCCCTCCTCTTTTACTTTGTCCTTAACCAGGACATTCCCCTCCATTCTGTCCATGTATGATGCTCATTCATGGACGTATTCTCCTGGTGCAGCAGGCTCTGCTATAAATGTTGCTGGGTTCACTACCCACCACCTAGCAACTCCAATGGCTGGATTTGTCAATATAACTTCAGGTCCCAAGCTCCTCTGTGTGGTCAATGTTGATTTCAATTTCTCAAATATCGCAAAACAGTGAATGCTCCACGTATAAAATGACGGGACACCCCACTGTTATTGTTGCTGGCTTCTCTATAGCAAATGCTGAAGCCATAAGCGCTCGTTCACAAGGAAACTGACCCTGCATCACTTGATCTAACATTCTGACACATGTTGCCTGTGGTAACAACTGCAAATGTTTTTTTACCCTGTATTTCCAGCGTGTTAGGCACGCTCTATAAATGCCAACTAAATAAATAACTGCTGCTGTAATACACCAGAGTACCATCTGAATGCTAAAACAGATAAAACATGTCTTTATAGTTCGGTGGCAACAATGGGGCATGTGCCAGTGCCTCTTTGAGCTAGTCAAAATTCTCATTTATCTCTGAAGTCCATTGGATATGGCCCTTAACCATTTGGGCTTCTTTGAGTGGTTGGGGGAGGGGCTTTGTGAAGGTCAAGTTATCAAACACCCATGCCCTGCAGTAGCACAACCATAAGAAATGCTGCATTTCCTTTACTGTGCGGGGTTGGCAGGGTCCTATGTATTGCCTCAACTCTTTCTGGTGTTGTCTGTATATCCTCTGTGGATATTATCTTATCTTCCATAAGTAAACCACTTCTTACTGACAATACTGAAGCTTGTCCATGCCTGCCTTGTACACCTTGTCTGCTAGTAATGTCAAGAGAAGGGTGGAGTCTGTCGTGCACTATTCTTATGCCGCGCTGCAGATCAAGAGGTCATCCACATACTGTATTACTGTGCTTGGCACCTGGAAAATCTTTAAGTCCATTGGATCACCCTATTGAACACACTGGGGAACTCACAATGCCCGTCAGGTAATCTTGTGTGATCAAATCTGCCCCCCACACATGAACACTGTAAGGTACCTGGAGTCTGGGTGTAATGGTATAGAGAAGAAGGCCTTTCTGAAGTCAATTACCATGAAATATTTTGCATTTGCTGGGATGCTACACAATATCTTAGCAGTGTTCTGCACGAGTGGGAATGTGGCTTCCACCACATTGTTCAGGGGCAGAGGTCCTCTGTAAATCTCCATGACCCTCCCTTTGCCTTTTTAATTGGGTATATGGCCGTGTTACATTGGGATGTTGAAGTCTGTATTATGCCTTGCTGCCAGAACACAGGCAGTGTGACATATATGCCCTTGTCTGCATCACAGAAAAGTGGGTTCTGTTTTACTTAGGGCAACAATGTCCTTTCCTTTAATTTTATTCGGACCGCCCCAGCGTCTTTGAGCACTCGCACATCATGGGACCCTGTCGTCCTCAATGTCTTTGGGACTAAAACTTTCTATGTGTAGCAGGCCTGGTTTTTCACAATCTCAGTCAATTGCGGTACTAGCCTTTCTATCACTCATATGGGGCATGGGATGCGCAGCTGAAACACTACTTTCCCTTCCTCCTCTTCTTCCCCATCTAAGAACAGCCATTCATCAATCACGTCAGTCACTGTCAGTGTGGGGTCAATACAGAGTACTGCACACCATTCTATGTCATCCTCATCTGTCCAACATAGTATCACCATGTCCCTCTGGGTAATCACTTCCTCTAAATAAAGCAGTATTAAAGTGCCTTGGGCAATTTCCTTGTGGCATTGGGGCCTGAACAGGAATTTGGTGTCTAGGTGAAATGTCTTTCCTCTTATTCCCGGCACCTATCCCAATAGCACCTGGACCCAATATATGAATACCTCAGGGTACCTGTGCTGCCCTCGCAATGTGCTATGAGCATAGATGGCCTGTATGATAGCTAACACCCTGTCTTAGTAGATGCCAGGAGTTGAGCACACCATACCCTTTTCCGCAAATAAAATTGTTGCATTTAACTTGCTCAATAAGTCTCTTTCCAATATGTTAATAGGAGTATCCTTTGAGTACAGTAGTGGGGCTATAAGGTGGTGTGTTCTTATCGTTAGAGGTAGATCCTGTGTTACTGGGATAGTAGCCCCAGGGAAGCCCTACATGTCCATAACTTGTTTGACAGTGGGAACCCACCCTCCTTTATGCAAAATGTGTTCCACCCCGTATCTATAAAGAAGGAGGATTCTTTTTGTCCTATCTTCACTGCTACCTCAAGTTCCTCATTGGGGTTTTCAGTTACTACAAGGAATGGAAACACACACACTTTCTGTGGGCTCTTCTATCGAGGTATTATATTTTACAGGAACAGAAAAGTATTTCCTCCCAGAACAGTTACTCCCATGTAATGGGTTACTACATTTTGGCACAACAATGTACTGTCACCTCGAGGGTGTGTTTGAGCAGGTGCTTGCAATGCACTTGTGGGTCCTCAGGACCCCTACCGGCCATGCTTGGGAAAAGGGCTGTGCCTGCAAGGTGGAGGTTGAACCTGCTGTGTTTGGTGTTGCTGGGGCTGCATCTACTGATGTTGGAACAGCTGGCGCTCTGCCATTTCTGGGATGGGACCTGTTGTTGTGTCAGTTGGTTCCCTAGATGTGGGCCCCGAGGGTTGTAACATGCTTGTGCTTGCTGCCCAAAAAAACAGATTTGTGTGAAATATCCCCGGTTGTCCCATATAAAACATTGCCCAATTAACCTATATTCTGTACCTGTACATATCCTCCCCCCTCTGCCCCTCTGTGAGTATCCTCTTCCTTGTGGGTAGCATGCCATTGGATGGTATGCCCCACCCTTGTGAGTAAACCCAGGATTCAGGACTCCCCACTTTGGGGCATACTGTGGCTGTACGTATCCCCTTGCAGGGGCACACTCTATACTGAGAACCCTCCCTGTTGGGCGGGCCCTCAGCTGCAGAATCTAGTATGGGCATTGCCCCCTCAATGGACAACATTGCTAGCTTCTTTTGTGAAAGCTTACCCTCTGCCTTTGTGGCGTTATCTGTGTGTCTCTCTCTTTCTTGCATCCTCTTACAATAGTGTATGATAGTTGCCTATATTTCTGGTCACCCTTTTGCCTTTATCCCCACTATCTTGTCTAGGGAAGTCTGCACATCTGGTGGAAGCCCCTTGACTGGCTTATGATAGAAAAGAGGTATATATTCGTCCCAGGACCACCAGGTCTCCAATGGCCAAAGCTCCTGTACCTGTCCAATGTATTCCACAGGGTCCATGTCTGATTTCATCTTGTGGGCCATTTAAGCTACAAGATCCAAGGTATCTGGTTAATACTCCTCACCACGTTCCACACCTTGGGAAGACAGGTTTTGAAAGGTTCTCCATTGTGTGCATTCATGCTCAATTTTACCCCATTGTACCCAGCTTGTTCCCATTTTATGTCCCCTCATTCCCCCATTGAGATTCGGGAGGAAAGCTCATGGACAACATGCTCACCTTGGAAGCAAGACAACGTCGAGCAACACAGGTTAAATTTGCTAGTTTGTAATTAGAAACATCTGGCATATTGCTAGGGTTACCCTGGCTGTTTCTTTTTCGAGAGCATATATCCACTCCCGCCATAAGGGAGTTCAAACTGAAAATAAGGTGTCTCTTTCCATCGTTTGCCACAGTACATAGTGCACATCTCTCATCCCTTTCTGTAACAAGGGCATTTGCGTGGTCCAGCACCCTGTGTCCGGTCCCCCTCCCATGGCCTTTACCACCCCTATCTTTACCCTTCTACAGCAGAGGCTCATAGACCAATTTCTGCTTTGTCAGCCCATATGCCCTTTGTTTTATTGCTTCCCTCCCCTTTCTTTCTCCTCATCTGCTGCCCAGGGATCTCCGTCCCCTGTACTTAATTTACTCTCCTCCTCCTTCTTCATTGGATACATAATGTTCTTCCTTGCATATGTCCATCTGTCCCTCCTCCTTGTCAGACTCCTCATTATCCAATTTGAACTTTATCCTCCCTGATGTCTACTTTTGTCCACCTCTGGCATCTCTCTTTTCCTTTTCCTTTCTCTGTACCTCCTTCGCTATCACCCTTTCTGCCTCATTGAACAAAGCATCTACCTGTCGCTATGTGCTTTTTTCTATGTCTGCCAAATACTTTTGGTTTCACTTGTCCTTCAGCTCCCAAAGTCCTCCCCCTTGCTGTTCCTTTTCCCCTTGTCCGGATGGATCCCACTTATTTGGGGACTCATGCCATGAGTTGGTGTACTCCGGTGGAGGTTTCAACATGGGGCACAGCCCGCAAGGAGGGTGCTGGGCACTAAGTGGTTTTGTCATGTTGCAATTGTACCCTCCCTTTTTCGCGGGTTCCTCCTTTTTCTCTTTGTAAAGCTTCCAAAATCCTAAAATATTTTGCCTGTTCTTAAGTTTAGATCCTTTGTACGTTGCTAGCTGGTACAAGAACATATGTTCTATTATCCCACTGTCAAAGGTTCCCTTTCTTTGTCATTAATTGAACCACCATCCCACAGTGTTCTGGACCCACTGAAAGTGGTACTTACTTTTGGGGGCAACTTATCACACATGTTACCCACGGGTGTGTCCCTCAAAGCCATTGCCACCGTGTTTAGACCCCTGCTGTTCTATTGTCTGTAATTCTCTCCCTCTCTATTCATCTCTATTTACTTTAACACTCCCCACAATTCAAATTACCCATATACCCTTAATACCTCTTGTTTGTCACTTCCCCATCATTCCTTCACTCCCATTCACTCATCACACATTCATACTTACCATTCCTTCCTCTCACACCCTGTCCTCAGTCACTGGCCCTCTCCACAGACCTGGCCACTCACTCCTATGAAGCACTCCAGCTTTCTTGTTAGGCCCACCCACTCACTCAGTGTTAGTACAATGCTGGCCCTCTCCATAGGCCCACCTCCTTCAGTGCTAGTATGCAGGCACCAGGCTACATCCCTCCTGTTGTCCCATGTCTGCCACTTCTAAGCCCAGTGCAAGTATGTACATGTTATATCTGGAGTCGACCCTTCCACCACAGCCCACGCCAGACAAATCAACAAATACTTTTCTTGATGCTACGTCAACAAAACACCAAAAGTCAGTATGCCAACCGTGCCTACATATACTAGTCTATTGTGTGCCTTCCTCTGGCAAATGAACAAATCCTAAACACCCTTTCTCCAAAAAGTCACAACTATACAATCACCTGCACTATAAGCTACTCCTGGGGTCAACCCCTTTCTACTCTGCTCTAACACACACAAATTGCCCCCACACATCCAATCCCTATCGGATGATGGGATTAAACTATAAGACTACTACCGCCGATCGTCCTCCCTCATTTAGGATGTGTCCTAAACGCTGTAAGAAAATCCCTCCAACCCGCCGAGGACATGCAACAACAGGAGTGCTTGTTCATGTGGGCGTACACTTGAACTGGATATACCCCAGCTCTTTAAGATGAGCAGCAAATGCCCTGGAGATGGATGGGGATGCACATTTTATTCATACATCAATAATAGAGACGACTCAGGAAGTTGGCAAAAGGAAGACTGTTTTAATATCAAGTATCTAAAACAGGGAGCATAACGACATCAACAAACTCGCTCAATACTCTTACTCAAACATTCTTAGTGAAAACTTAGATCTTATAAGCAATACTCGTCATTAATGATGTTAACCTACATGTGTACTAACATCATCCTACGTGGCAGACTACAAAAACCTAAGTGCATGGGTGATTGGCTCTGAGTGAACATCTAAGTATATTATCCATACTAGTATAAAAAAGTGTGACTATGTGATTGGTTAATTAACATCAGGTGGAGCAACTAAGCCCTGCCCTAAACATGACCACTATGAACGTCACTAAATACACAACATCCCATTGGTTTACACAACTATATGACCCTTAATTACATGGTCCTCTACAACTGGTTGGCACTCTAACCTCCGTCATTACTTTTCCATCTATGTCTATCAGCATGCAGGCTGGCCATCCAGGTGCTGGTGCGGTCGCTTTAACATAAGCGTCCCACCAATTAGCATATCAATATATCATCACCTTAGTGGTCTACTGTCAATTATGCTTTTGAAGCTCAGCCTTGAGAGTGTTCTTAGCTCTGAGAAATTTAGGGAGTGAAAAGCATGGTCTGCCTTTGTGCGTACATGTGACCATTTAGTTCATACAATTCCATGCTTCCATGTGACTGGAGACCATGGAATAAAGCCTTTTAATGCATTTAATACTATTGTTTAATAAACCTCTGATGTCTTCCTTGTTATTTTTGTAATTTGCTTTTTTTTTAACTGCGACACACGAGAAATGAGGCCCTCTCGCTGCTGTCCAGCACTGCTATAATGCGTAGTGGAAACATCCATCCTTCATATTTGTCCATATATATATATATATATATATATATATGATTGGCGCTTGCCGCAATCTATTAAATACAAAGCCAGCCTCAAGATTGCTTTGTCTGATTGCATTTCTTTTGTATCTGTACACATGTAAAATTACTTGATATCTTCACCTGCTTCTGCGGCATAAGCTTCTTCACCTTGATCCCAAGATGTCACTTATCCTTGATACTTTCTTGATGCCTTATATAATATCTATATTCTTTCGTCTCTGCATCGCTTCTAGGTATGTCATTTCAGCTCTGTGTGACGTGTATTGGCGATGATTAGTGACGTTACCATTTGTCCTTGCCGTTTATTGGCTCTGCTACTTCAGGGATTTCATTCAAATGGTCATCATATTTGCAGGTATAGTTTTCTCAATGGGTACTTTGCTGCCCAGATTCTCTTGGGTATTGGTACTTTCACTGGTACTGTTCAGAGTCCATATTCTGCCCTTTGTTGATTCAACTGTTCTGGGTATGTCACATACTCTTGTTTACAGTATACAGATAAAAGGGGCAGAACGGTTGAGATGGGTGTACTTGGCTTCTCCTCTACACTCCCCCCTCTGAGCGATTTAAAGATCACTCTCTCATCATCCTTCACATCCAGGAATTTAGGTCTGAAGAAAAGCTTCTTTGGGGCCCATATATTTACATATCCCCTTCAAGCATCCAGCTGATTTAACATGCTCATCTTTGCTCCACATCATGTGACTACATTGTCCACTTGGATTGCAGTAGATCCATCTACCCACAGACTTCTTGTGATTCTTTGCATACATGAACTTCCTCCCCTCAGGTGCATGGATACTGACCTTCACAAAGTCTCTGATTTCTTCATATGTCAAGTCTATAGCTTTCCATCCTGATTTGACATCGATCATGATTTTCATCCTTATTGCTTTCTTTGCTGTCTTCTTACATTGTGACAGTATTATCATGATCACACAAAATCCAATGAACACCAACACGATCAGGGCTCCAAGAAACTTGAACATGTCTCCATCCATTGTGGAATCCAAGAGAAGACTGTTCCAAACCAGCTGTCATCAGAAATGTATTCTACTTCGTCCATCATCTGACCATGGAGTTTTGTCAGCATGTCTATCGCTTCTGTCAAGGTGCCATTCTCGTTATCATCAGAAGGTATATATGTGCAACATCATTCTCTTATTCTTGCACAAACACCTCCATCCATTGCTGTAATCATGTCCAGGATGTATCTGTTCTGAAGAGTCATCAATCTTATGGCTCTCATCTCTTCTCTGATAGCATTGACCCCTTTATAGTTGTGTTAATTGTCTGCAACAATTCCAATCTGGTGATTTGAAGCCATTTTGTATTAGCTCCAACCTGGATTCTCGGCATGAAGATCAACGTGAACACTGATGAGGTCTGACTGAACAGCCTGTGTTCATAAGGAATAGAGTCAAAAGCTTCTATTGATTTGGCTGAGAAATAGTTCTCCCTCTTCATCCTCTTTATCAGCTCCACAGATCTCTTCTTCCTCAGGTGAGCCTCTGCTTTTGGAAAATTGTCAAGGCTTAGCTCACTCTTTGGAATTACCAATGGAGGAACATGAACATTTACCAATGTGCAAATCCCTCCACAATCCTTGAGTAACTTCATCTATGCTATGGATCCACAAGTCCAATAATGATCCATGATCACTTCTGTCCCAATTTTCATTCCTGGATCTTGAAGTATTCTCCCAAAGTTCTGGTTCTCTCCAACTTTTCTTGTGCCATTGTTTCTGAAACACAGCTTTGCACTCTCCAAAGGCACTATCTGCAAGGGACCTCCTCTGTATTTGACCCATGTCAGTAGCTTAGCAAGTTTTGACCATAGATGCTTACACAACATCTGTGCATTCTCAATAGTTGGTTGGTAGTGACCCATTATCACTCAGTCTCTGCAGATCACTACACCTTCTTCACAGCCATCTGGTGATAACACAGTTCCCCAAATCTGCATCTGGCCTCTGTTCTTCAATCGACAAATATCTTCTGCAGTCTTTCCTGGGACTTCCAGTTTTTATTTACTTCCCATCTGATTCCAGCTCTTTTTACCCGAGGTTTTTTGTATCTGATCACATGATTCTTAGTATGGGCTCTGTTTCTTGTCTTTGTGTCTTGGATATAGTCATCTTCATCTTGATCTGTCCATTCAGTTGCCCATTTGAGAAGGCTGTTCTACCCATGAACTGGCCTCTTGTGCTGCAGAATGCTAAATGTAATATGCGGTGTGCAGTCAGAACATCTATTTCAATGGCTATAAAGATATAAGATTTCTCCATACTGTATAGCTGGAGTGCACATACGAAGCATTCCTCCTTCAAAACCCTTCTTCCTACTTCTTTCACATGTTGATACCATATGCTATTTCCCAGGTGGGCTGTGCTATCCAGGCAATCATGTAATTCAAAATCATGTCCATTCAGTTGCCCATTTGAGATAGGCTGTTCTACCCATGAACTGGCCTCTTGTGCTACAGAATGCTAAATGTAATATGCGGTGTGCAGTCAGAACATCTATTTCAATGCCTATAAAGATCTAAGATTTCTCCATACTGTATAGCTGGAGTGCACATACGAAGCATTCCTCCTTCAAAACACCTCTTCCTACTTCTTTCATATTTTGGTACCATATGCTATTTCCCAGGTGAGCTGTGCTATCCAGGCAATCATGTAATTCAAAATCATCATCTTGAGTGCTTCTTTTAGTTCTCATGCAACCTCTGATAATCATGCAGTGAAGTGTGTTAGCGTAGCTCCTTCTGACTGGATCAATTACAGGAACATCTATCAGTGATCCCTGAGTAAGAGAAAGTTCAGCAAATTTCATCCTCTCAACAAACCATTAAGGCATGAAAATGTTTCCCAAAATCTCCATGCATGTCTGTCTTCATGCATGTCTGTCTTCTAGGGATCATCTGTGGGGCATTTATCACAGGAACAGGTGTGCTTGCATGTTTGTATAGGCTCAACTTCTAACAACCTCTTGTCCTGCTTGTCTTGGCAAGCGTGTTTCTTGAGTCCAGAGTGTCTAAGACATCTTTTGCATGTGAATGATTATTAGTGACACTTATCTTAAGCGCAGGTAATTTATCATCTTTCTTTGGGACAGGAATAACTACATAGGGTACTGGTTGCCTAGTAGCTGCCACGATTACACCTTCCTTCTGCTCAGGAATATTCACAGGAGTCCTAGCTCCATGTACATCAAAGAAGTACGATGTCCGTACTGTCAGTGAAAGCAATTTGATTATGAACACAACACAAGTGTAAATAACACAAAGGTATGTCAATTTACAGCATCTACTTTGTGCACAACATGGACGTCTCTCTGCATCTGGCATTATTGTATTACTGCTGATACTACCCAATTTTATTGCCTAAGGAAGGAAAAAGTTATCTTTAATACATCAGCATTATGTACTGCTTCAGGAAGCTGCTGTCTTGACACCAGCAATTTTGTCCTCGATCTGCTGTCTGCTTTCTGGATGATAAGAACAAACTCTCAAAGTCTCCCTGGAACCAGTCTTTAACCAGACGAAATGTGAATGCCTTTCCAGCAAGAGGAAAACTGCTTGCAGTATGTCTAGACAAGTTCAACGACATTCACCAGTTCCCAGTATACTCCTTGAATCTGCCTTAGACCAGATGACATGATGACCAGAATATTTCTTGCAGAATAGGCGTTCACTTGCAGTATGACGCCTCTTAACATTTCATTTAGCGCTGCACTGTTTCTCTGATCCGTTAGGAACGTGTGCACATCAGTGTGTCTTCCAACAAGAAGTGTGTATCTTCAATCAGACAATAGAAAACCCTACTGACAAGTCTGTGAGCATCATCAGCAGATAGGAGCATTTGTCCTTTCCCCACAATACTCTGGCAGCTGCAAAACTTGCTTGATGATTGCTGCGAGTAGTCTTTTTACAATGGGACCACTTTTAGGATCTTGCAGGAAAACATGAATATTAGAAGTTCTCGCCACAATAGCCAGATAAGAGCACAGAACAAAGAGAAGAACTTGATCCTTGAAATGTTGTCATTGGGAATCACCATGGGCACATCCAAACAGGAACTCGGTAAAAAATGAATTGGGGTACTGCACCCTCTTCCAATTGTCGAAAATGAACTCAGAATTTGCCATATTTCTCGTCTTATCAAGGCTTAAAGCATGCCTCAGTCCAAACTTTATCAAGCTCCTGTGGCTTCAAGAACAAAAGATTTTTCTTTCATTCTGAAATGACAGTACAGAGTGTTCCCATCAGCTTCCCTTAACCCTTTCAGAGATGGCTAAAAGAGTGTCCCGAACCAAGCCACAGTCCAAAATAACCTTTTCTTTTTACTCCACAGCCTCTGCGTCCTTCTTCCTCGTCATAGACCTTGTGAGCATTTGCTGAGGTTCTTCCCTGATGCTTGCTGCTGTTGGGGGTGTGGGCAGAGGGATTTCTCCAGTGTAAAGTTTGACGTTGCCTAAGAAATTCCAAGCACGTCTGCCTTGCACTCTGACTGCAGATGGAGTAACGTCTTCCACAATGTTGGGGCAGTTGAAGAGGGGTTCATCCCACTTCTTCCTTGTGTGGTGCAGATTAAGACCTCATTACTTCACATACTCCCCATCTCGGAAATACTTCCTGCACTAAGAATTCAGCAGCACAGGTAGAGTCTGGGTGTGTACACAGACCAGCCTCAATCCATCTTGAAAAAGGACAAAATACAACAATCATGCAACTATATTTATTACATACTTGCAGCATGTCTACATAGTCGATATGCAAATGCTGAAAGGGGCCAGTGGGTCTCGGAATAACTGTGCGCAGTGTATGCCCAGCTGTATATTTTTGACACACGATGCAGTTCACTACATAGAACGCAACATGCTCTAACAAATTAGGTATGAACCAATCCTCTGCAATAGTTGCAGCGAGGTTCACTCTAGTTGTGTGTGCAGGGTAGTGTAACTGTTCCAGCGCCACTCTTAATAAGGATACAGGAATTACCAGTTTACCAGTTGCTGTCTTGTTGCCACGATGCTTCGGAGGGGTTTAAAGAATACCCTCGTCACATCCTCAAATCCTTCTCATCTTGAGGTGCTTCCCCCTGAACCTCCATTAGCTGCGCTTTTGACAAATCACTATATTTTTCAGACACATTCATCATCACAACCATTTTCTCATATACATCAGGCATTTCAAAGGTCATTAATTTTTCTGACCATGCAGCGAGTTTCGCTTCATCATCTACTGCGTGGTTCCCACGTGAGATAAAGTCTGCCCTTTTAGTATGTGCTGCACATTTTATGACTGCAATGGCCACTGGGAGTTGCAGTGCCTTAATAAGCCTGTCCAATAAGGCAACGTGGTTTACTGGCGTGCCATCCACTCAGGGGTAGCCCCTTCTTTTCCAAAGTGCTAACCCTGCATGCACCGTTGACATCACATATGCAGAGTGGCTGTACACTGTTAAATCCTGGTCTGCATGATTCTCGAGCGTGGCAATCAGCGTCACTAATTCAGAACCCTGTGCTGAAAAATGAGACGGGAATCGTTGTAAAGACCGGAGGGGGGATCTGCACTTCCACTCTCTATATGGTAGAGGGGGGCACAGAGACCCCTGACAAGATTCTCTATTATTGGTAGACGTAGACGAGTAATCAAGGCCTAGCTTCTCAGGAGGTGATGCAAGCTGGTTCTTAAGTACAGTGTAGTCCCCGAGCACCCACAAAAAACACAGTCATTATATAATTAATATTCAAAGTCATATACACGATCACGATAACTCACTTTGTACTCCGAAAATCAACAATGGTAAATAGGTACAATTCTAAAGTGGTACCACTAACGTTACTCGATCTTATTAGAGTGCATACGGTCAGAATGACACACAGATCAAAATAAAGAGGAACCCAGCAGTAGAGAGAGGAAGGAAAGCAAGATGGTTGAGCAATAGGCAGAAAACTGGTAACTACCATTAAGCACAGTTCTGTGTGGAGATACCCCCACCTGGGCAACCTGTAGAAGTCCATAGATTGTTCCCACTAGACTTTCCAATAGTTCTGCAACCCCAAAGTACCTGGCGTTGTAGCGTTCCTCGTCGGGGGAATCGACAACCATTCTTGAGTGTCGTCCCTTCCAGGCAGGAGTCCCGGGTCGTCGAATGTCCAACGATGAACAGGTTGAGCTACGATGGTGAAGTGGCCACGTCGTTTCTAGCGGTGCTTGTTGACAGGGAAGCGTAAACGTCCTGCAAGGAAGAGGCATGCGGGACACCTCAGTGTCGATCGTTCTGGACCACAAAGAGTTTGAAGAACTCTCGCCCAGCAAGGGCGTCGAGTCGTCGGCATCTCTGTGGTCTTTGGGTGGTGGGAAACCCACCGGTGGATGCTCCTCGGCACGTCAACGGTCAGGCCTTCTCCAGCAGGATACGGCGGTGACGATGCGGTCGAGAGCGTCCTTGGATCAATTAAGTTCTTAGGCAAAGGGAGCACGGCAGCTCCAGTCAGCGACGGCGGTCGTCGACAGTGGCGGACAACAGTCCGGGCGCTTCTCCTTGGAGTTCCGGAGCAGTCCCCATATCGGGTCGGCAGCCTGTCGAAGGTCTATCTACCAGGGAGCTTAGGCAAAGTACAGCTGTGTACGATGGTCCCTCGTAGCTCGGAAAGAGGACGCCTTACCAGGTCCTCTCTGGGTCAGTTCTTGAAGCACGGCAGCTTTCAGATTGTGAAGGAGAACAACAGCAAGTCTTCTCGTCCAGCAGGGCTCAAGGTTAAGCTTTGTTTACTCCAGTTACTCTTCGTAGTGGACTTCAGCTTCTGAACACGATTCCTAGCAGTGAGAGGTCCCCATATATACTGTTGATCTCCCATTCATTCCGCTGGGTCATACTCAAGCATCCAATCATGACTACGGGCATTCATGCAGGCATGCAGCCAATCAGGCACACAAGGTATTCAGGCCATTCACTTCTCTCCAGACACTCACAACAAGTTATGTGTATTGGGACAAGTACCGAGCCATTCAACACTCCAAGCTGCATTCATACCGGTTTCGGGCAGGGCTGTCTCAACCATTGTGTCAACCACCAGATACTAGACAGCCACAACATAGAATGTATATTTGTCACACACTCCATTCACCCAGGTCCCACCCACAGGCGTACCCACAAGATAGGGTTGTTGAGAAGGTTCCAGCCAGTCTGGTCGGCACTTCCCCACACTACCATATACAGAACTTCCACCCAACAGCCAGTCAGGGAGAATGGACAGAGGCAGGGCTTCCCGGGACTTCGGGAAGATCAGGGTAACAGGTGATGGAAGGCAAGAGGCCATGGGGGCCATTTTGTCTCCATCAGGAATCTACCGATTCCAATGACAGGGCCTGGGCATCCCAAAATGGAGGACACTCAGGGCACCAGTCATTTCAGCACGGAGCTGCCACCAGCCCATACCCTGCTCTGTGGGTCACACACAGGTGCCCAAAAACATACACTAGGGGCACAGGGTTGCACCCCTACCCATGGGTGGCATAAGGGTATCCCATGGGTCTGTTCACCAAACCAAAAGTGAGAGAGCTGCACCGCCAGGAGTCCCACATGAACTCCTGCGCAGACACAACATAACACACAATAAAAGCAGTAAAGGACAAGGATACGGAGGCCCTGTCCCTCTGATGCATTTCCAGCATCAAAGTCGCCCCCCCCAAACTGAGGTGGAGGGTGCCTAATCTCCCACGGGATAGACATCCTCATCCAGACGATCAACATACCTTCTGGAAAGGCCATCTGCATTATTGTGACTCTTCCCTGTTCTGTGCTCAATGGTAAAGTCTAGTCCTTGCAGACTAATGGACCACCTGAGCAGTTTCGGGTTTTCACCCTTCATCTGCATAAGCCACTTCAGGGGCTTATGATCGGTTTGGACCTTAAAGGTAGACCCGGTAAGGTAGGGTCTAAAACTCCTAAGGCTCCAAACAATACTAAAACATTCCTTTTCAACAGTAGCCCACCTAAGTTCCCTACCCTTAAGTTGTCTACTGATGAATATGATCAGATGTTCATTTTTTATTTTTTATATTTATTTGTTTTTTGGGAGCAAAAATAAATGTACACCTTTAACAAAAATGATTAGATTTCACATTAATAACACAACATACCTTCATTCCTAAACAACAACATAAATACATGCATACTATATTCGATTTTCAATTTCCAAAAAATGATGTACAGCACATATTAGCATACAATTCATCTAGCACTTACTAAGTTAAAACACTTTAAAACAATTTAAACAATTTAGGCAAGTTCTTTGATCTTCAGAAAAGTCTTTCACCATAATAATTACCAATTACCACATTAGACATCTATTGCCTCCCTTGATAATAGCAACTTATTTAAATACAAAAGATCTTTCTCAATTATGTTCACCAATCTCACTATAGCCAGCATGATGGCATTGGACTGGCCCCACATACAACGTAACCAGACCAGCTTACGCTCCATGGTGGTATTTGAGACAAAGTAAGGTCCCAAGCAAAGGAGCCTTTTAGGAGTGAAGTGGGTGCATTGCATAGTTAGATGTTCCAGTGTTTCACGCTCCCCAACCCTAGAACAAAACCGACAAGTGTCCCACAGCCCCAGCCCTTTGTACCCAGTCCAATTGCCAATTCGGCTCCTGTGTGGATTAGGTCCAGACGAAATCTCATATAAGTCCTACGGGCGTGCTGATCAGGGAAGCACAATAGATATGGCAAGCGAGGCGAAACAGCCTGCCTAAATTTGGCATATGTATGGAAAGAGGAATAACCTGAGATCAGGTCTGTGTTGCGTGCCCATACATTCCAATAGAATCTAACTTTAACTTTCCGTGGAGTGTCAATTAAATCCTGTTGGGACATGTTCAGGGAACTCAGAATTGCCCCCATATGTAACTTGAATTCAACCATTGAATTTGGATGGGCTTCCCTTAGCATTGAGCTGAAATTCTCATACAAAGAATTAGCGGGGGGCGAGATAATTTTACTTAGTGAGTTCAACCTACGCCAATCATATTTGGCTGATAAGGAATAGAGTCCCAATTCGTGTAAGAGAATTGGGTTGGGCAAATACCCAGGAAGCCCTAGAACCCTTTTCCGGAGCTTACCTTGATTCAAAAGCGGCCCTTAGCTGTACCAGAAAGACATCCAAAGTATAAAGTAGGATAGGTTCTACCTTCATAGTATAGTAGTTCAGAAGGGGCAAAAGCGAGTATTTGCAATATCTTAAGAAAATAATCTGCATCTGTGCTGACAAGTGGTTTAGCTTGGTCTCTAACACTATCCGCCACCTACCGATGGACATACTACTTGACACAGGGTACCCCAGATACGTAATCTCTTCCTTCGTCATAAACTGATGGGCATTTATTTCATACTTAAAACACAGATTTTTCTTCTTTGGAGAGAAAACTATGATGTGAGATTTATCCTAATTAATATTCAAGTTGTTCAACTTACAGTATTCATAAAAGATGTTTAATTTATTTTGAAGTCCAAAGGGTACTCTGTCAAATAGGATGACGTCGTCGGCAAATGCCAACCAGTGGAGACACAGCTTACCCAGTTTTACCAGGAATGTGTGCGTTCCCTCCCAAATTTGCTCAATGTCAGCCAAGTACAAGTTGAAAAGTACAGCAGCCAGGTTGCAGCCCTGTTTCACACCGATTTTTGTCGGGATGCTGTCAGATAACAGACCCTCTGAATTGATACGCACCCTATACGAGGTATTTTGATGAAGGGCAGCTATTATCGCGACCAGTTCAGAAGGAATGCTATAAGACAGCATTTTCTTCCAAAGGCGATTGCGCAATACGCTATCAAATGCCGCTGATAGATCTAAAGATGCCATATAGATCATACCGTTGTGCTTTGTGCACGAAGCTGACAATAAATGGGCGAGAATGGTTGCATTAAGCTGCATGCCCATAGCTTTAGGAAGCCAACCTGAGTTTTTGAGAGGATACAGGCAGCGTTAACATAAGATTCCAATTCACACAAGACCAGCTTTGCAAAGATCTTAGCTGAAATATCAATTAAGGCTATTGGCCTAAAATTTAGCGGGTCGTTTAACGCACCCTTTTTGTGAATTGGAATCACGATTGCCATAAGCCACGATTGGGGAATTTTCCCTAATTGAAATATTGACTGGAACCACAGCAACAAATACTTGGCCCAAAAGTGGGGATCATCCTTAAATACACAGGGTGGGAGCCCGTCAGGTCCAGCAGCTTTTGAGAATTTAAGTTGAAAAATTGCCCATATGATGTCTTTGATGGTCCATGAACAGACAAGGGGAAACTTCAACTTTAAATCGAGAGACTCCTGCCTTAGGTGTAATTCAGGCAGCTTAATTTTCTGTAGAAAAAATGCTCTCCATTCAGAGCCAGATATGGTAGCAGCCATACGATTGTCCTTCAAACCCAACAGAATACGTAAAATACGCCATTGGTCCCTCGTATTCTTTTTACATAGCAATTCAATCATATATTGATTGGCGAGGTTATGTGCAGCATGGCGCACCAACTTCAACTTCGATTTAAAGCGAGCAATAATACGGTTCTTTTTTTTTTTTGAATTTGGGCAACCTCTTAGATTCTGCAGCTCTCTTTTTTTGGGGTTTTTAAGTTGGCCACCTCTACCAAGTGTGGACAAACTGCTTTTGGTTGGCTCTGTTCATGCGATTCCTTAGATAAGCAAACCAAGTGTGAATGAATCATCTTCAGGTTTGTTTCATTAACATTTTCCATATTCTGCCAAGCAATATTGTCGTCATTGGTCACCAACAGATCTCGATTTACGCGAAAAACCATTTTTCGACATGTGCTTGGGTACCATCTGACAGACAAGATGTGTCTGTCACTTTCCACCATGGCAGCAGTCTCCATAAGTTGATATGTGGGAACCCTCAAGTGTAAGCAAGTAAACAACATCCGATGGTCACTGACACCCACACTCAAAACTTTAAGGTGGTCAAGCAGCCCCGTACCTACTACTGATGCAAACATGTAGTCAATAAGAGAAGAAGAAACCCCACGCTTCCATGAAGTTTTGATAGCGTGTGTGGCAAATTGAATGGGATAAATCCCCCACGCTTCAAAAAAGCTAGCCCATTTTTTCCCTCTGCAATAAGCTTGCAGGGCATAGGGTGAACGCTCGGCCTGGTGGTGCCTTCCAATTCTATATACGAATTGAAGTCACCTCCAATCAAGATTTCATGCTTCGGACAAAGGCGGGCTGCAAGGCCCAGAATTCGGTTTAGGTCTTCTAGAGCTGATTCTAGTGCGACCATACTCGGGTTCCAATATATGGACATCAAGAGTAATGAGTGAATCAAGCCTTCAGTAAAGGTCAGTTCCATAAATATGCATGACTCAGTATTCCCAAAATACGTGCGTCTACCTTCAATGCATTGTTGACAAGTATCGCAATGCCACCAGATGGATGTCCAAAACGAGGCCAGCGAACAGGGACACCAAAACATGTGTAGCCATCAAGCGTGAGTGCCTCTAACGCCATTGTTTCCTGTAGCAGTAAAATGTGGGGCCTATGCTGAAACGCTACACTCCCATGCCATGACTTGAGATTATTCAACCCACAACAATTCCAGGATGCAATAGCAATCCCGTGGTGTTATGATTCCGATATAGGAGGTTTCATGGATACCGCCACTTTAATCAAGGGCTCAAGCCATGACAGGCCGCTTATCGCCTGTGTGAGTGGCGCAAGCTGTAAGGTCAGTTGGTTAGTGTGGGACTCTAGTGGGGCCGCTATCAGACCTTCTATACGTGCAATTGGAGCTGAAATCACAAAGTCCAAAAAGGCCCAAGCGCACTCCATGTCCACAAAAAGACAAGGGGTGAGTCCCAATAGTGCAAAGTCGTCTTTAAAATCAGAATCAATTTCGTTATTATCTGGGATTGGACTCTGCATAGCACTCTGTAATTATTGTGTGCAGCAAGCTTTACCCAGTCCAGGTCCTTTGGTGATACATTTCTTAACAAGGGGATCTGGAAAAAAGAATTCATCAAAAAGGACTGATTGATCCTGGCAAGCCCATTTATGTCCGGATTACTGATCCATCCCAGTATCACTTTCATGTCCTTAGGGATTTCTGGTAGAGGCACTAGAGCGGCCATAGGCTCGCCCAGCTTGAGATTTTGTTCAGGGACATCAACATCGATCATAATCCGTGGCAAAGCACCAGCTGCCTGCACAATTGTAGGGCTGTGGGACGGCGCCACCTCTTCATTCCCCCTCTGGGAGGCATTATCCTGGCCTACTAAGGCACAGGACTGGCTTTCCAGATTCAATACGACAGGCAATACCTAATGGTCGATTTTTCAGCTGGATACAGCTTCTGCTTGGCTAGAAGCACGCATGACCACTTTTTTGCTTTCAATGTTGGGTAAGAGGCAATGTAGTTGCGGCTGATACTTTGCAGGAGGAGTCCTAGGTAGTTTGAGGACAGGTACCTGCGTATTACCACTTTTTAAGGCTTTAACCTGGAGATGTTTTTTACTCTCCTCGTTCAGATCACGAAGATCAAAAGCTAGATCATCCCGGCCGTTTTCCATGTTGGTACTCATGCCTGGTATTGATCTACTACTAGTTAGGGGGCTCAAGGCTATAGGCACTTTCTTTGCCACTTGCTTCTGAGAGGCCTTCACCAATTTGAGGCGTTTCTGAGCTCGAGAAAAAGTCTTCTTCGCCTTACGAGACATAAAGTGTCTTCCAGTTTGCTCAGCGGATGCCTCCTCAAGCTTACTTGGCGGCAAAGAGACAACAGCATCTGAAGTAGTCTGGCTGTCGATAATATCTGTCAAGGCAGAAGGGGCTGTCAGGTGTAGCCTCTACCATGTTGCCCTGCTCCATTCCTCCCGTTGGATACAAGGAATCTTTGCAGGCTGCTGACTTCGCCGACAAGTTGAACAATAAGTATTCTACCTGAAAGAGCCAATAGTGGTGGAGTTTGGCAACCTCCAATAGATCTATGACCTCACATTCAGTTGACATCAGTGATCCAACCTTGTGCACCCCTTGAAGCACCTGCGAGTACGATCTTTGAGGCAGGTGTGCCTTTGGTGGCCTGTTTTCTGTCTGTGAGCCCTTTGACCGTGATAGCGGCGGCAAGGAGACCGGTGGTGTTGGCACTACCACATTTGCCAACATTTTTTCAACTTGTGCAAAGAAAAATACTTTGGATTGTTCCTCTGCAAGAATAAATCCTTCCAATTTCGACATCTTTTGTTTCATAAGGGCTAGAGAGCCTTGCATTTCTCTCAACACAATGGGTGAGCTCATGTCCCTTGTCCAAGAGATTAAGTATGCGTGAGATGACAGGAAAATTGAAGGTATCATTCGCAAAGGAGCCAGAAACTGAAACTTTAGGGGTTGAAGATGACTGCACCTTCTCCCTGGGTACAGAGGAGCATAGCTCGTCGTTTCCCAGGGAAAACTCGTCTACAATACGGGGGGGCAAAGTGCCAGATGAATCTGGGTAAGCCGCATGGACTATATTGGCCCCCAATGGCACAGCCATTCCCACTCCCCCTTCAGACATGTTCGGCAAGTTACATCTAGATTCACCAAGATTTTTATAGCTTAATTCGTCTGAAAGATGGAAGTGGACTTGTTCGCGAAAAGGAGACAACCTGGAAGCAGGTGTCGAGGGTCCCAGGGAGAGCCGCACTCTTTTTCTCAATTCACTCATGATTGTTGGTGCCAACATTGAAGTATCTGAAACATGATGGAAACCAACCTGATCATACCTAGGAGTGCAATTGATGTTGTGGACATGTGCGACCTCACAAACCACCTCCCAATCATTTTCATTTGCTTCCTGCACAGTAAATGTGGGGGGCTTCCCATCCAGAACAGAAGCTTTTGCCAGAGGCACTGAGCACGGGACTAAGTCCTCCGTGCGCGGGGCGACCAAAGATCCTTCTTGGTCTAAGCTAGCGTCCTCCTCATTGTAGGGGGATGGCATCGATAATAAAGATTTTTTATGCCAAAGAGAGAAGGGTGGGGTATTGATAGGTGATTTTTGAACCCCAAGCTACCCGGGGACTTTTGGAAAAGTGCTGAACTTAGAATTGCTTCTTAGCGCACGGTTCATTATCAGTACCAAAAACAATTGTTGGCAAAAAACAGTTACAGGTAGCGTGAGAGTGAACACATAAGTGACAACACAATACACCACCCTCCGTGACTCCCAGGAGTAAACACCACTCCCACCCACTCTTGGGATCAAATCCTGTAAAGATAACAATTGTAAGAGTTTGGTCAAAAATCAAAACAGACAAGGGCACTAGTGCAGGCTAGGAACTAAAGAAACACATCACTGTAAATACCACAGATAACAGAACTAAAGAAAGATACTGGGCAAGAATACCAAATGCCCCTACAATGCTTTTTTGAAAATGTTTTGTGGAGTTGGACAAGTGAGTGGTAAGGGATGCAAGAGCCCTATCGCACACTCCACTCCCCACCATACACTAACCATACACTTGTAGAGGATACCAAAGTAACAAAGATCAATCGTAGGCACCAGGGAGCCAAGGATCAAAAGTGTAAAGCCCACAAACTCCTTAGGCAGAGGTACTCGTATGGTCTCACCGGCTTGTAGTTTTCCCAGCACACCCCACCACGGAGGCCAGGGTCGCCCTAAGACGTGAGGCAGCCTGCCGAGCAATAAGTATAGTGCCAAGCTTAACAAAAAGCCTGGTTCCCTCTGTCCACAATGGAGCAGAGCCCACGAAGCCCTGCGAACAGCAAACAGTACTTGGCAGTACTTCACTGGTGCGTGGTGCGGGTGCGCCGGGAAGTGATTATAATTAGAGGCTGGAGGGGCGTCTCACAACAAGGGGGGGCAGAGCCTCCCTCGAGCAGGTAACTTTAAAAAAGAAAAAGGGGGTATTAGGCACACCACATGCCAAATTACACTGGTAAAGACTCGCAATGGGGGCACATCACTTCAATGGGGGCAAACAGTCACCTCCTATTTCCGGCAGTCAGGGCCAGGCAAACAGCGTGTTGCAGGATCAGACGTCCTCCGGAAGAAAAATCAATCACAAAACACCAAAGCCGCTCCGGCGGCCGTGAAGTAGCGTGGCACAAAAATCCAACGGCACACTAACAGCAAGTCCAACAGTAGGATGCAGTCCTGAGCAAACAGTACTTGGCAGTACTTTGCTGGTGCGCGGCGCGGGTGCGCCGGGAAGTGATTATAAGTAGAGGCTGGAGGGCCGTCTCTCAACAAGGGGGGGGCTGAGCCTCCCTCGAGCAGGTAACCTCCTATTTCCGGCAGTCAGGGCCAGGCAAACAGCGTGTTGCAGGATCAGATGTCCTCCGGAAGAAAAATCTATCACAAAACACCAAAGCCGCTCCGGCGGCCGTGAAGGAGCGTGGCACTAAAGTCCAACAGCACGCTAAAAGCAAGTCCAACAGCAGGATGCAGTCCTGAGCAAACAGTACTTGGCAGTACTTCGCAGAGATCGGATGTTCTCTTCCTTTGTCATCTAACTGGGACAAGACAGCTCCAATTCCGGTGTCGCAGGTGCCAGTTTCAACGATAAAGGGCTTGCTGTAATCAGGCGCACACAGCATGGGTGTCCGACACAGACTTCCTTTCAAGCCATCAAAGGCCCTCTGACAGTCTTACGTCCAATTAACCTTCCTAGGTTGTTTGGGCGAAGTCAACCCTATCAGGGGTGCAGTTATGGTTCCATAGTCTGCCATGAAATTGCGATAATACCCAGTGAGGCCCAGAAAGGCTGAGTAGTGGGAGTCTCCCAGTCATGTACATCCTGTACTTTATTGGGGAGAGATTGGATTTGACCCCCTCCTACCTCATGACCAAGATAGGTGACTTTCCCCTGAGCTATCTGGCACTTGGTGGCCTTGATAATGAGGTTAGCCCTTTTTAACACCTACAACACTTTATCCAGATGAGTCAAATGCTCTTCCCAGGTGGAACTGTAGACGGCAATGTCATCTAAGTAAGCCACACAAAAGGCTTCCAGCCCATTGAGTGCATGGTTGACTAATCTCTGGAAAGTGGTAGGGGCGTTCTTCAGCCCGAAAGGCATGACTCTAAACTGGTAGAGTCCCTCTGGTGTTGAGAACGCCGTCTTTTCCTTGACATGGTCCGTCAGAGCTATTTGCCAATAGCCTGAGGTAAGGCCGAAGGTGCTCACAAATTTGGCAGCACCTATGGTGTCCACGAGCTCATCAGCCCGGGGCAAAGGGTGCGCGTCAGTTTTGGTGACGGCATTGACTCCTCGGTAGTCCACACAGAACCTCCAATCCTTGGTACCTGCCTGGGAACTTGCCTTGGGGACTGGACCAGGGACTGGTTGAGGGTTCAATAACACCCAGATCCAACATCTTGGCGACCTCAGCCTGGATATGGTTCTTGACAGTATCTGACATACGGTAGCACCTGCTTTTGACAGGCACACTGTCACCAATGTCAATCTCGTGCCTACACCACGGTGTAAGGCCTGGTGTCAGTGAAAACAGAGAGGCATACTGCCGGAACAAAGCCCTGCAGGCCCTCTGCTGCTCTGCTGTCAGATCGGGAGAGATATGTACTCCCTCCACTGAGCCATCCTGAGGGTTGCTATGCAGAAAATCAGGAAGGGGTTCACTCTGATCCTCTTCTTGCCTTGAAGCTAGCAAGAGACATGAGACTTCAGCCTGCCTGTGGAAAGGCTTGAGCCTGTTAAAGTGGAATATCTGAGGGGCTACCCCAGAGGCTCCCAGGTCAACCAGATAATTGACCTTGCCCATCTTGGAGATTGTCCTGAAGGGTCCAGTCCACTTATCTGACGAAGCCAGAGGCTTGGTAGTCTCCATCACGAGGACCTCCTGTCCCGGAGTCCAATCCACTTGCGATGCTTTAAGGTCATGCCAGTACTTGTTCAATTCCTGGCTGGCCTTAAGATTCGCTGTTGCTTGACCCATCATCTGTGTCATCCTCGGTCTGAGGCCTAACTCATAGTCACCCACTTGCTGGAGGGGTGGCCTCCCAACCTTCTCGGATCAAGGTGAGGGGCCCCCTCCCGTGGTGCCCAAAGAGTAACTCAAAGAGGCTGAAACCAACACCCTCTTGAGGCACCTCTCTGTAAGCAAGCAGCAGGCATGGCAGGAGAAGATCCCACTTCTTCCTGAGGGGCTCTTCCAAAGTGCCTAACATGCCCTTGAGAGTTTTGTTAAATCTCTTAACCAAACCGTTGGTCTGAGGGTGGTAAGAGGTGGAGAATTTGTAAATTACTTCGCATTCTTTCCACATGGGTTTCATGTAACTCGACATGAAGTTGGATCCTCTATCAGAGACAACCTCCTTAGGGAATCCAACACGGGTGAACATGCCCAGGAGAGCCCTGGCAACCACCTTGGCCGTAACCGCCCGAAGGGGTATAGCCTCAGGGTACCTGGTGGCATGATCTACCAAGACTAGGATGAACCAATGTCCACCTGACGTGGGAGGGTCAAGGGGACCAACGATGTCGATGCCAACCCTCTCAAACGGTGTGCCAACCACTGGCAATGGTTGCAGTGGGGCGATGACTCTGCCTCCAGTCTTGCCAGACAACTGACAAGTTGGGCAGGTCCTGCAGTGGGACTCCACTTCTACTCCCATCCGTGGCCAGTAGAAATGGGCAGAGAGCCTCTGCTTGGTCTTCTTGGTACCAAGATGACCAGCCAAGGGCACCTCATGCATCAACTGCAGCAGGAAGGGCCTGTAAACCTGCGGTACCACCAACCTCTTGAGGGCACCAGGTGCAGGCTTAATGGGCTCACTAACAAGGAGCTCACCCTCCCAATAAATCCAAAATGTCATAGGCACTTCTCCTTGTGCCTGGGACAGGACTTGTGTCCTCAGACCCTCGAGAGAGTGGCACTCTCTCTGTCCCTTACAGAAGTCTGCCCGGGAGGGTCCCTCTTCAGCCAACAAGCATTGAAGGTCGGGATGATCCTCCAGGTTAAGAGCCTCTCCCACAGGAAAGTCTTCTGGCTCACCTCCCACAGGAGTTGAGACAGGATTTACCCTGGGACCCAGCCCGTCCGGAGCATGGATCCCAATGGGTGCTGTCGGAACAGCGGGAGGAGTAGGGGCTCCCTCCACAGAGGCGGCCTTCTTACTCCTCCGTTTATTTCATGCCTTGGGTTTCCCCATCGGCAAGGGTACCGGGCTCACAGCCTGACCCTGCGTGACCTGCGATCGGGTAACTGCCACAGCAGCCATGGGTAGAACATCCATGATCAACCCCAATTCGACCAAATCGTTTACCAACAAAATGTTCGCAGGCACGTTGTCCTGAACCAGGACTGGAAGCTTTGCTCTCTTGTCTCCAATCGTAATGTTGACTAAGGCTACAGGCGATAATTTGGGAGGCCCACCAGCTAACCTGGTGGTTCTCAGAGGAGCACTTACATAGTCCTCTGGCTTGAGCAGGGTCCTGTCCAGCACTGTCATGCTTGCCCCAGTGTCTCTCAAAGCAGTAGAAGGCTGGCCATTCAAGAGGACACTTCTCAAAAACCTATGAGTGTTTTGCGGGATAGTCGCCAGTACTTCTGCGTACTGGTCCCAGGCCCCAAGGGACACTAAGGAAATTTCTACGGGAGCACCAAAGGTGATCCCGGTAGAGGAGGGGAGGACGGTGGCCTCCACCTCAGGTACAGAGTAGGGATAGGTCAGGCTGACAGCCTGGACTCCAAGTGCCTTCCCCTTACACTTGGGGTTACCCCTTCAGTGATCCAGAGCCCCACAATCCCAGCATGTGCCGGGCGTGTGGGGTACAGTACTGGAACCACTGGGACCCTGCTTTGCAACAGGCGGACCACTACTCTTACTCCCACCCACAACAGACTTAGCACCACTAGGTTTTTGGGTCTTCGGAGAGGAAGGTTTTGGTTTACCCGACTGTGATTGCTTTTGGGACTACTCAGCTTTCTGAGAGGCCCCCTTTTCTTTGTCCTTGTCCTTCCCACTAGAGTCCTCAGGGGACACCCGATGGGAGACCCACTTGTCAGCCAACCTAGCCAGCTTAAAGGGGTCCAAAATGTTCTGGCCAGCAACATACTGACGCAGCTCTGGTGAACAGGCTTCTAAAAAATGCTCAAAAAACAAGAGGTGAGACAATTCAACAAACATTTTCACTTTGTAACCATCAATCCACCCCATCATGTTCATCTGCGTGGCACTCACCCAGTCAACCCAAGACACATTCTCTCGTTTCTTAAAATCCCTGAACCGTTTAAGATATTGGGTAGGTGTTTTGCCAAACTTGGCGATTAAAGCAGACTTCATGCACTCATACAGACCCCTTTCTTCCACACTCAGTTTCAGAATACAGTCATATCCAGTTTGAGGCACTCTGCTTAACAAACACTTAGCCCAATCTCTCTTATCAACATTGTGAATTGCACAAGCCATTTCAAATGCTTCAGTCCATTGGAGGATATCAGATCCCTCTGCATACACACCAGCCAAATCTTTCATAAACCTGGTTGCTGGGGACCTGACACTCTCAACTGGTTTCGCTGAAGTCTCGACTCAAGCTTTCTCTAGCTGGATTCGCTGACATTCAGTGTCCCGGTTCTTGAGTTCAAGGTCCTTATCTTTGAGTTCAAGATCCCTATCTTTTTGCTTAAGATCGTGGTTCTTGAGCTCCACTTGCTGGGCCAACTCCTCTTTCTTAAACTCAGCATCTAGTTCCAACTTACGATATTCAAAGGCTAACTTCATCCTCAATAACTCAAGCTCTAAAGAATTGCTGGGGTTCGGAACAGAAGCAGCAGGAATGGTGGCATTCCCAGAATCAGTTTTGGCGACAACCCCGGGGTAGAGTCCTCATTGGTTGCATCCCCCACTTCAAGAGTTTCACAATCGATCTGGTAGTCCACCAGGGCAGCTATCAGCTCAGCCCTAGACTTATCCACAAAGTCTAATTCCCTGGCTTCACAAGCACTCTGGAGAGCCTTGAAGCTCATCTGAGTCAATTTGCCATTCGCAATAGATTCCATTGCTTGTAATGCAGTTATCTTGTACACGACTAAACCTTAATTTAACAAAGTGCAGATATCCTTCGTAAGTGGCACGGTTATACACTGAGTCTTAAAACCATAAGCATCCCACCGCTGCCACCAACTGCAAAGACCGGATGGGGGGTCTGCACTTCCACCCTCTATATGGTAGAGGGGGGCACAGAGACCCTTGCCAAGATTCTCTATTATTGGTAGACGTAGTCGAGCAATCAAGGCCTAGCTTCTCAGGAGGTGATGCAAGCTGGTTCTTAAGTACAGTGTAGTCCCCAAGCACCCACAAAACACACAGGCCCTCATTACGACCCTGGCGGAAAGTAACTGACATGACCGCCATAGCGTAAATAGCGTTTCCGCCATTGCACGATGGAGCAAAGTGCGGCTAATTCCGACCCATCGGGCACGAGCATCACGCCATGGCGGAAGTGCAAAGTCCGCGATGGCGGAAATGACCCCAAAACGGCCCATACCGCCGTCGTACGCCGCCCTAGGTGCAATTCCACCACCCATCTTAGCGGTCAGCGCAAATTACGGTCACCGTAAATATACGGAAACGGAAGTGAAAACATGGGGCCGGAACGGGAAACGGCACGCCGTACACCTATAAAATCAGAATCCCAACACAACCATTAAAAATCCGACCCTGAGACACATCCCAACCCGTTAGCCACCCCATCATAAAAAAATAAATATGGGAAAAGTTGCTAAAAAAGCGTGCGATCGCAAGCGGCAGGTCCACTTCTCCCATGAGGAACTCACCGTGCTCACAGAGACCCTCCAGGAGAACGCTGCCGTCGTCTTCTCGACGCAAATGACCAGGACGGCACTTGCGAACAAGAAGGACACATGGGCCCTGGTGGCACAGCGGGTAAGTGCGGTGGGGACCGCACCCCGCAACCCACAGCAATGCAGAAAGCGATGGGACGACTTGCGGATACGCGTCCGGAGCATACTTTCTGCCAACCGAAACATTGCCACAGCTACCGGGGGAGGAACGGAATCACCCATCAAGTTGACCCCCTGGGAGGAAATCTGTGCCTCCACCATTGGAATGGAGAGCATAGAGGGAGTCGGAGGGATGGAGAAAGGAGTGCAGACATCCGAAGAATCAGGTAGGTGGCCCAAATAAAACAATGCTAAATCCACAATGTCCAATCATGTGAAGTACCATGTGTCCCCATAGTGCAATAGAGACACATGTCCAGGAGAACGTCCACATACATTGCCATGATAGCGCCCTTTAAAAGTCAGATTAAATACATAAATAAGTAAAAATCCTAAAAACACCCTCTACATGTGCAGCATGCACACCCTAACTGCAGGCTGCAAAATAACTGCACCCTCAATCCACACGAAAATGAGACCTCCTCCAAGGCCCTGACCCAAATCACCCTCAGGTACCACCCCAATGCATGTGATACATTGCCATTACAATTACCACAGACCCATAAATAATGCTCGCCTTCCTTTACTCCACCACAGGGTCCGATTCAAACGACGAGCTTCAGGACACCCCTACCAGCACACCTGCAAAGAGGGCCAAGACCAACGGCCAAAGACCCTCCACCTCAGCTGCACGGATCAAGACACGTCAGCAGCACAAATCAAGTGGCAGCACACTGGAGGGGACATCAACAGGCACCCCAGCAGCCAGCATGTCCACAACAGCAGCACCACAGGTCCCCCCAATGGATGCCACAGAAGGCACTGCTTCTGGTGGCAGCAGCACCATAGGTGACACTGCTTTCATGCCAGCATGCTCCGACACAGAAAACGGTGCTGCCGATGTAGGAACCATCCATGACCTGTCTCAATCCCCCTGTATGTTTCATCCCGTACACCATGAGGAAACCACGCAGGGGCACCCACAAGACGACGACTGGCCAACCCCCACAAGGCCTGTGGCAAGGCAACATGAGGTGATCAGCCCCTCTGTGACACCACCGCAAATGGGCATGGCCCAGCAGAGGCAACAGTCCCTCGAGCAGATGATAGTGCAACAGCAGCAACTGGCCACGCTCCTCAAGGAGCATGCTGCTGAATGTGGGGGTTCTAAGGCAGCCATTGAAACATCTACTGAGACACTCAGGGCAGAAATGGAGCGAAGTACAGAGACACTAAGGGCACAAATGGAGGGAAGCACCGAGAGCCTGAGGGGACAAATGGAGAGAAGCACCGAGAGCCTGAGGGGGGAATTGCATGCGACGTCCAAAGACGTATGTGGTGAACTTGCCGCTGTGCGCCGTGTGCTCACTGAGCTCTCACAAACCCTTAGGGACATGCATGGACGTGAGCAGGCAGAGACATCATCCGTTGCAAGTTCCGTCCAGGGCAGCCCCCAACGTAGATCTGGGAGGAACCTGCGCTCCACAGGCAGGGGTGCCCCTGATACTCGGAGAGGGGGCTTGCAATAGCGTCTGCCCAATGACAATGAGCATCTCTGGACACTGGTGTTCGGGGGGAAGGTAGGAGGGTGGAGGGGGTGTGTTGTGTTCTTTCCGTTCGCGGGTCGATTGGGTGTGTAATACCATTTCACATTTGCTATACATATATTCACATTAATCCAATGAGATGTGTGGACATTGATCTTTGTGTACGAGGCCTTTCTTGGCGTACAGGCCACATTGTGCATGTTCCAGACACACACAGTGCCACAAGTCCCGTGTCCATGTAACAGCCACCAGGCGTGAGTGCTAGAAGCATGCATCTATGATATTCTGACGATTCTCACGGGCCTCCTGTGCCTCGCGGACTCCTTGAGGTGCTGCCACATCCCCACCCTCATCATGACCATCTTCAGGTGCTTGCAGTTCTGCGTCAGGGGGCATGGCCACATTTCTACGTACGCACATGTTGTGTAGCATGACACATGCCATGACCATCTTTGCAACCTTCTCATGGCGGTACAGGAGTGCCCCGCCAGACCTGCTGAGGCAGCGGAAACGAGCCTTCAGTAGGCCGAATGCCTGTTCAATGACTACACGGGTACGTGAATGGGCATGGTTGTAGTCCTCCTCATGCTGGTTCTGTGGGTTCCGGAGTGTAAGGAGCCATCTCTTCAGTGGATACCCGGCATCACCTGTATGTGGACAATGAAGGATGTTTGTGTAATGACATTGCTACGTACGCATCCCCCCCCTTCCTGCCACGTCATTGACGCATCACCCACCCCACATTCTCATGCATCAAATGAGACTAACCGAGTAGCCAGGATCGGTGCCCTGCGTGTCGCTCCATGTAGCGTGGTACTGTAGAGTTCCTCAAGACCATAGAGTCATGGGTTGATCCTGGAAATCGGGCACAACAATGTGTAAAGATCCTGTTGGAGTCACACACCATTTGTACATTGATAGAATGATATTGTTTCCGGTTGCGGTACTGGACCTCCATGGCATGTGGGACAACCAATTCCACATGGGTGCAGTCGATGGCACCAATGCAACCCGGTATGCCGCCAAGTGCATGGAATCCCACTTTTGTGTTTGTAAGCTCCTGCTCCGAGCGTGGTAAAGAGATGTAGTCGTCTGCGTGCTTCAGGAGGGCATCAAGCACTTGGAATAGTGTCCGTGACAATAGTGGCTGTGAAATGCCATGCAACTGTCCGACTGTGTGCTGGTAGGTGCCTGTGGCCAGGAAGTGGAGTACAGACACCACCTTCAGTAGGGGTGGGATGGGGGTTGGGCTATCTATCATGCTGACAAGGTCAGCGTGTGTCATGTTGACAATGGCGGTTATGGTGTCCCGGTCCAAACGGTAGAGGGTGTGGATCTGCTCAGCAGTGAGGTTGAACGGATTGGCTCAGAGGCGTGGGATTGCGGGCTGCCTGCGTGGTGGTAGTGGCTGTGCTGGTGGGCCTTGCTGCCCCTGCCTTGCCCTCCTCCTCCTCCTCCTCCTGCGTCTCCTCTGTGCGGCCGGTTGTTGTAGTCGTTGGTGTTCGTCTTCTTCTTGAAGTTGGAGTACTTGCAGTGCTATCAGGTCCCCCAGGCCCAACATCGCTAGTCCTGTCGGTAGCATTTGGGAGTGGGTGTGGTTGTGGGAGGGGGTTGGGTGTGCAATTTATGTGTTTTCAGGCTGTATAGCCTCCACCTGTGGTGATTCATTCCACCTGTGCCAGCTGCAATTACTTTTGGCCGAGCACGTCCCGCACACAACGCTGCAATTTGACGCATGGCATCTTGCAATTACAATCATGTATATGATCCCGATGGCAGTGAAATATTGGTTTATATGTTAATTCTGCTATGGTCCCATTGTTTCACATACTATTTTTGCAGTCGCGAACAAACTTGTGAAGGGTCAGTGGAATGTAGTACTCGATCAACGGTGGACCCTCATGCAGCACTGTACCGACGTTCACCGACGGGCGGGGAGTCCCATTAGTGATTGAAGGCAGTTACCATTTTCACACACAGCCGCACTACATAGATGTATTTGTGAATTCAAGCGTCCACAGATGCCTTTTCGACGTGATGTTGCAAATGAGGAATTCGAAGGACAGCGCTTTTGGTTTTCAACTAGCGGCGAGGAGACGCCCACAGGTCTGACTGGAAATGTAACGTTCTATTGTTGAATGTCCTTGGGACAGGGGCCATGACGAGAATGCAATGTTTGATATGAATTGAATGGGATGCGCAATAGCGTAGTGGACGATAAGGCAGGACGTCCCCAAATACATGTCACTTCACTACACTAGTAATCCGGCCAGGAGCACAGTGGATTTTGCAGACTGCATTACGCACAGACTCAATGGAAATTTCTAATGTAATGTGAGTAAATATTCAGGCGTTTTTATACCGGGATGAGGGAATGATGAATGGATGCATGGACGGATGATTTAATTGAGAGTTTGTCATGTACATGGCTTTTTGGAATCTATCCCCTTCCACTGCGCTATGTGATGCAAAGCTGCCATAGTGGGTCCATCATCTATCTGCCCTTGTTGAACCCTCCCTGTCTCGACGCGCCTTCAAACACTTGTGTCTGTGCACGTTACTAATCCCATCTAATGGATTCTGTTTTAACAGACGCATGCACACAAACACTCGTTAGCAATAGTGTATTAACCTCGATTTATATCGTTATGATTCGCAAGTGATTTTTGGGTGAAATTAATCCTTTTGAGTGGGCTAGCATGCATATGGTTGTAGATTTAGTGTGTTGAATGAAGTGAGTAATACATATGAAGTTCGGATGCCCATACTATTATTTTTTTTCTTTTGGGTGCAGGTATCTCCTCCCCTTTTGCCGCTGCAAACTGTACGCCACTCCTGCAGATGGCTTTTTCACTCGACACCTGCAGCTTCGAGTTAATCAGTGGAGCACCATTACGATATTATGGGACGATCGCCAATGGGCCACATGCCCTTACGCAGTACTAGTGGCTAGGAGCAACATATGTACCTTTCAGCTGGACTAGTGCCTACTTCATGGGACGGCCCTGCGGTTCTAGGCGCTTCCATGTTGCCTTTTTGAACGTAAATGTATGTAGCCCCTGTGTACCATGAAGGAACAGGGCGTCACACAAGAAGAAGCTGGTCATTTATTGCGGATGCAGCCCACAGTAATGAAAATTATTTGGGAGTTTATGAGCAAATAGCTGTATGGGCTTGGTGATTTTGATGTGCATTAAATTTATATTCAGATATTGACCGTGTAGGCTTATTCTTTGCTAGTGATGTAGCATATTCCGATTTGTGGCGTGATGTATTGTGAGATGATCTGCATTGGGTTCCGGCTTCTGAGTAGAGTTGTGTGGTACTGTACTGGCCGCGTTTGCCTACGAAGCCCAGTGAGGTCAGGGATAGGGGCTGCCATTATGACTGTTTTTATGATGTCATGCTCAGGGGCGGGGGATTAGCTTTTGTGCAACAGATGCCGGTCAGCCAGGTGGATTGGTGGAATGATGGGATTATCAGAAAATGGCTGGTCACAGGTGCCTGTGTTTGAGTGCGTTTCTTGGAGGGAGACTGAGGTCAGGTCCATTGGAATTACTTCTGTATTCGTGCCATCTGTGCCCTACAGCTCCCATTGGCCCCTCTTGAGATGAGCCTGGCTGCTCAGTCACTCTGCCGACTTGTGTGGTACATGCTTATGCTGATGGTTGGTTTGTCTACTGGCAAGAGTACAGGGCTGGTGCAGTCTCCCTCAGGATACTGCTTTGAATGTTGATTTACACTGGTGGCAAGCGATGGGGGACTATTGTTGTTTTGTCTCATGGAATATTTCAGTTCATTTTGGTGTACTTGAACCTTCACATGCCTGTGCTGCATCAGTACGGCAATGGTGTCATGACAAATATGGATGGCCACTCACAAGGCACATGGAGCCCCTGCATGCATTTGTTCGTTGGCATGCATGGGTGACTTGTACATTTCACTGGTTGCATGGTGTGACTGCATTGCGCCTACGAGGAGTTGTGCAATGTGGGCAGGGAGTGGAGTACAGGCACTCAGTAGGGCCATGTACGGTTGGTTCACGATGCCGTAATTCTCACCATGGCGGAATGGTACTTTCCGCCATGCTTGATGGCGTTGAGTAAATGTCCGCTAGGGTCAGAATTCGCGTACCGTTGCGCCATGGCGGAAATTACGGTTTTGCAAGGCGCGCGTGCGCGTACTTGGTGCAGTTAGCGTTGGCATTCACTACGGTGTCGCTAATGCATCGTACTTTACGGTGACGGGTCATGATCGCAACGAGCGGTATTCGATGGCGGTATTACGTTTCCGCCTTCGTTTTTGGAATTCCGCCAGGGTCGTAATGAGGGCCACAGTCATTATATAATTAATATTCCAAGTCATATACACGATCACGATAACTCACTTTGTACTCTGATAATCATCAATGGTAAAGAGGTACAATTCTAAAGTGGTACCACTAACGTTACTAGATCTTATTAAAGTGCATACGGTCAGAATGACACACAGATCAAAATAAAGAGGCAACCAGCAGTAGAGAGAGGAAGGAAAGCAAGATGGTTGAGCAATAGGCAGAAAACTGGTAACTACCGTTAAACACAGTTCTGTGTGGAGATCCCCCACCTGGGCAACCTGTAGAAGAAAGATACAAGCCCAGTCCATATATTGTTCCCACTAGACTTTCCAATAGTTCTGCAACCCCAAAGTACCTGGCGTTGTAGCGTTGCTCGTCGGGGAAATCAACGACCCTTCTTGAGTGTCCTCCCTTTCAGGCAGGAGTCAAGGGTCATCGAACGTCCGAAGAAGAACAGGTCAAGCCACGATGGTGAAATGGCCGCGTCGTTCCTAGCGGTGCTCATTGACAGGGAAGCGTAAACATCCTGCAAGGAGGAGGCATGCGGGGCACCTTGGTGTGGATAGTTCTGGACCACAAAGAGTTTGAAGAACTGTGGCCCAGCAAGGACGTCGAGTCGTTGGCGTCTCTGTGGTCTTTGGGTGGCGGGAAACCCACCAGTGGATGCTCCTCGGCGCGTCGACGGGGAGGCCTTCTCCAGCAGGATACGGCAGCGATGATGCAGTCGAGAGCGTCCTTGGATCAATAAAGTTCTTAGGGAACAGGAGCACAGCGGCTCTAGTCGGCGACGGCGGTCGTCGACATTGGCGGACAACAGTCCGGGCACTTCTCCTTGGAGTTCCACAGCAGTCCCTGTATCGGGTCGGCAGCCTGTCAAAGATCTGTTTACCAGGTAGCTTAGGCAAAGATCATCTGTTCATGATGGTCCCTCGCTCGGGAAGAGGGCGCCTTAACAGGTCCTCTCTGGGTCAGTTCTTGAGGCACGGCAGCTTTCAGATTGTGAAGGAGAGCAACAGCAAGTCTTCTCGTCCAGCAGGGCTCAAGGTTAAGCTTTGTTTACTCCAGTTACTCGTCGTAGTGGACTTCAGCTTCTGAACACGATTCCTAGCAGTGAGAGGTCCCCAGATATACTGTTGATCTCCCATTCATTCCGCTGGGTCATTCTCAAGCATCCAGTCACGACTACGGGCATTCATGCAGGCAGGCAGCCAATCAGGCACACGAGGTATTCAGGCCATTCACTTCTCTCCAGACACTCACAACACATTATGTGTACTGGGACAAGTACCGAGCCATTCAACACTCCAAGATGCATTCATACCGGTTTCGGGCAGGGCTGTCTCAACCATTGTGTCAACCACCAGATACTAGACAGCCACAACATAGAATGTATATTCGTCACACACTCCATTCACCCAGGTCCCACCCACAGGCGTACTCACAACATACGGTCGTTGAGAAGGCTCCAGCCAGTCTGGTCGGCACTTCCTCCACACTACCATATACGGAACTTCCACCCAACAGCCAGTCAGGGGGAAGGGACAGAGGCAGGGCTTCCCAGGACTTCGGGAAGATCAGGGTAACAGGTGATGGAAGGCAAGAGGCCATGGGGGCCATTCTGTCCCCATCAGGAATCTACCGATTCCAATGACAGGGCCTGGGCATCCCAAAATGGAGGACGCTCAGGGCACCAGTCATTTCAGCACAGAGCTGCCACCTGCCCGTACCCTGCTTTGTGGGTCACACACAGGTGCCCAAAAACATAGACTAGGGGCACAAGGTTGCACCCCTACCCATGGGTGCCATAAGAGTATCCCATGGGTCTGTGCACCAAACCAAAAGAGAGAGCGCTGCACCGCCAGGAGTCCCACATGAACTCCTTCGTGGAAAACACAACAGAACACACAATAAAAAGCAGTAAAGGACAAGGATACAGAGGCCCTGTCCCTCTGATGCATTTCCATCATCACAGTCGTGAACTTACCAATGTCTGAAACACCCCATTGGCTGTGTGTTTTACCACAGCGGCACCTGTATATCTCTGTCCATCCTTTTGATCAATTCTTGAAAAACCGTCAATTTATCCACCTGTCAAGGCATTTTCTTTTATTCTAGGGATTTCATCACAGAACTCTTCATAGTTTGAACAATCATGCACATGCTCATCCTCTGCCAGTGGTTCAGCTAGAAACATTGCAGGATTCACCATTCTGCCTCAAACTATTTTGATCCCTGATTTTTATGTAACAACCTTGTAGGCAGAAGCCATTTGAGAAGTCAACGTGCCATTTGGTTTCTCTAAAATGGCAAATAGTGCATGTTCAACAAATAACACCATAGAGCATCCCATCACTATGCTTGCAATTTTCTCTATAGCGAACGCAGTGGCTGCAGCAATTGTTCGCACAGAGAGTGACTTCTCATTAACGTATCTAAAATCCCACTGTAATATGCAAGCGGTTTGTACCCCAATGTGGTTCTTTGTATAAGGACTGCTGGCATAACCGTACCATCTGCATGCGAGAATAAAAATAATTCCTCAGCATAATTAGGAATCCCTAAAACTGGAGTTGTGCAAATTGCTTTGTTTAACTCGTCAAACCTTTCTTCCATTTCCTCAGTCCACACAATTTTTTCCTGCGTTGCCTGTGCTTTCTTTAAATCCTGCAATAAAGGCCTTATATATGAGCTGTAGTCAAAGACCCATGCTCTGACATAGTTACACAATCCCAGAAATCTCTGCATGTGTTTTATCGTGTGTGGCTTTGCAGTTTCTAAAATAGCCTCAGCTCTCTCAGGAGGAACCTTCTTTCCTTCATGTGAAATCAATTGGCCAATGTACAACACTTCTTGTTGACAATACTGTAACTTCTCTTTGTCAACCTTATATCCTTTGTCAGCAAGTATAATCATCAGCTGAACAGAATCACGTCTGCGCTCTTCCTCTGAAGTGCTGCATACTAGAATGTCATCTATGTATTGCAACATGACACTTTCTAAAGCAGTATTGCTCAAATCCATCTGCAGGACTCTATTGAAAATCGATGGAGACTCACAATACCCTTGAGGTAATCTTGTGCTTTTCAACTTAGTCTGTCTGAACCTGAATGACGGCAGATCCAGCGAGTCTGCCCAATGGGATTGAGAAAAATGCATTTTTCAAATCAATCACAGTGAAATATCGTGCTACAACAGGTATATTACATAATATTGTAGCTGGATTAGGCCCTAGAGGGAACTCAGCCTCTACAATCTGGTTTATCGAGCGTAACTCTTGAATTAATCTTCAACACCTCCTTAGATTTCTTGATAGGGTACACAGTGACTCTGACGTCACTAAAATACTGTGATCCACTATGGTGCAAATTGTCTTAAAAATCCTTTCATCGGCCTGCCAAAACATGGGATACTGTCGTGCTTGAGGTAAAATTGCTCCTGGTTTTAATGTAATGTTCACTTCTCCGACCCCCTTCAATAGGTCTACGTTTAAGGGACTTGTAGTCCATAATGAGGTTGGCACTTTTGCCATGTCTTTATCAAAATACTCAGGACGATTTTGTGCTACCATCATTTTCTGAGGCAGCTCTCGTTTGATTGCTCTCATCCAGTAAGTAATACTCATGTCAAATATAACTTCATCATCAGATGGATGATCTCCAAATAGATCTTCATCAGTGACGTCAGTTAGTCTGTAACCTTGCCAGATGGCAATTACTGCACATATTCGTCTGCCCTTGTCATCATTCCCATCAAGCAAAGCCCTTTCACCTCGCACTATGGCTGCCTGCAACTCTAAGGGAAAAACGTGTCCCTCTTCTTCATGCATAGGTATCTTTGGCCTAAACAGAAATTCATCAGGTATTCTCACTGGCCTGCCTACTAGGCCTGGCAGCCATGTCAATAGAACGCGTACTCCATGATGAAAAACCTCTGGTTCTAAAGGTGTTGCGCTCATGGCTATCTATCCTGAAATTGCCATAATAAATTCACTCACATTTAAATAATGCATTTCTGGAGTTGAACACACTATGCCTTCATCAGTAAACAAGATTGTCATATTCAACTTTGTCATTAAACCTCGACCCAATATATTGACAGGTGTATGCTTTGGATATATCAAAGGCACCTTCATGTCACATTTGCCCATAGAGAGTGGTAATTCATCAGTAAAAGGAACTCTGCTTGGAGCTCTTGAAAAACCTTGAGTATTCATGGCATTGCCAGAGATTGAAAACTTTCCCTCTCATAGATTTGAGCGCGTTTCACCTGTGTCTACTAAAAATGAAAATCTTTTGCCTCCTATATTGACATCTACCCTCGGTTTCTCATGAGGATTTGGCGTTCTGGGTAGTATTGAACACATCAAGTCTCCCACTGAGCTGTCCTATTGTGGCTACAGCCTTATTCCATTACCTGTGAAAGGATTCCCTCCATCGACAGTGACACCCGCTACCCTAGGAGTCATGACCTGTCCTGTACTTGTGCTCTGCTGAAGCTACATGGGCGAGTGCTGCATCTGCCCTTTTGGTGGAGCCACTGCTACCTGCTGTGTTTGCAAGCCTTGCTGTACTCTCAGTGCTTGCTGCTGCTAAATCGTTTGATTCGACCAATCCCACCGCCACTCTGCTGCAAACACGCAGGCCGATTTGAAGTCCCCCTTCTTAAAACTGGCTGTTTTGCACAAACCCTTGACTTCGACACCTTCGAGCAAAATGCCCTGTCATCCTGCATGTCCAACATGAAAATGGCCTCCTAATATGTCCATTCTGCATGTTTTGACCATCATCCTGCATATTTTGAAACACACCTTGATTGTTCTGGAAGCTTCCCTTTTTATTTTGCCAATTCCCTTGATTCTTTTGAAAACCTCTTCCGCGAAATCCTTCCCTTCCTTCCGGAGTAAACCCATAATTGCTCTGATCAAACTGCCTTTGGTTATCCACCTGTGACATATTTGCTATCTGCAGTGAATTCAATCCATCTACACTAGTCAACATTGCCCCTTCAATGGCATATACAGACAATTTCTTCTGCACTAACTTAGCCACTTCGCTTTTCCGAGCATCGTCTTTTTTGCAATTCTTTTCCTGCAAGAGTCTGCAGTAATGGACAATGGCCAGCTGAATCTCCGACCACCGTTTAGCTTCTATACCCACTAACTTCTTGAGCTGCTTCTGTACAGAGCCTGACAGCCCTTGGCACAATATATGACAGAACACAGGTATAGATATTCCCCAAGATTTGCGCGTCTCCAAGGACCATTGTTCCTGAAAATTATGAATGTAAAGAAGCAAATCATCTCCATCCTGCATCTTTTTCATCATTAATAGCTCCCATATCAGATGTGTCTGGATACAATACTCCAAGCGCTTTCCAGACTGCTGCTCTACAGTTATTGAACGGTGGTCCGTCGTGAGAAGCGTTAACTGTAGTAACACCAGCATATCCTGCCCTTGTCCAAACATCATCAGCTCTCCCACCAAGTATGGCGATCAGGAGACCCTTAATGTCCCCTATGGCTAACGTGTTTCCTCTCATCATTTTATCTAAGTCATGTAACCACTTCCCAGGGCCAGAAGTTAAACTCAGGAGTTTAAACCTTAAATTATCCTTGTCCATCTGGGGCCATGGTATATACTATGGTCCGCACCTCCTTTTTCCAATAAGGAAAACTGTGAAGCCCCAAACTCATTCTCATCTCTCATAATTTGTCTGTCCACCGCAGGGACAATATTCCCACATCGCCTTCTTCCTGGTACCAACCTTAATCTGCTCACATAAGGAGGCGACATCCCCCTCTCACCATGGAGTTGCCCTTTAGGTCGGTCTGATTGTGTCAATGGTTCTGATGCCATAGTTACAGGTATGTTTAAATCTGACCATCTGACTTCTTTCTCCATTGAAATAAATCCCTCAGGACCACATAGATTTCCTCTCTCTTCCCCATAAATGTTGTCTCTATCTTCGTCTGACATTTCTTGCGCCCAACTCGTGCAACTTCTCTCCTTGTCATCTCTATTTGGAGTATCTAGAGACAACTCCTTTTGCCTTCTACTACATGAGGCTCGCTCTGTGTCATACAACTGAGTGCTCTCAAGTTTATCATTTTTTCGTTCCCCTTTTACTCTTTCTGAGCTTTCATGTCATGATATACTTTATCTATTGCTTTCCCAATTCTCCTAGAGTAAAACTCGTCTTCTAGATTTACTCTTGACGCGCCTGGTAATGACTCGTATTCTGGGAAGAATTCCTCTATATCCTCCCATGCTACTTGTGGTTCAGGATCCCTTATCTCCTTTTCCAGGTGATCAAGATCAGGTGCTCTCTGCCTTCTTTTACATTTCATATCATCGTCAAATTCTCTTTGTTTCCTTGCTTCCTCTCTTTTTTCTTCATATCTCTTCTCTTGTTCGCCTTAGATACCTCCTCATTTTTCGTCCCTGTATTCTCTTATCCCTTAACTTCTGTTCCTCCTCTTCTATTCTTTTTCGTTCTAGTCTTTCCTGCTCATCAATTGCTCTCTGTCTGTTATCACGCTTTCTTTGCTCTTCTGCTCTCTCTTGTTTTCTTGACTACTCCTCTTGATATAATTGCTCTCTTCTTTGCCTATCCTTCCTTTTCGCCCCTGCGTCTTTCAATCATTCCTACCTTTCATTATCTTTTTTATCTTGCTCATCTTGATCTTCCCTTTGTCTTACATCCTCGATGCCTTTACCATCGAGTTTTAGGAAAATCTGGCCACACATCCATTCATTCTGTTGAAGTGCTATCTCATCAGCTTTATCTCTTTCTCCCTTCAATCTCTTTATTTCTCTTCCTATGTCTAGAGATGTGCTTGCCCGATCACTTCTTTCTTTATCGCATCTCTCCTTGTCCTTTGGGACCTTAGAGATTACATCTCTCTCAGTATATTTGTCTGGACCCACGTCACTACTTTTTGTAGGCGACTCATATGCCGGGTTGCTATAACCTGTCGCTGCCTTAAGCTCCCTCATTGGGTATAAACCATCGTCTTTCTTGCTCTCATTTTTTATTTCAGCCAGGGCAGGGGGAGCAGAGGGCCCCTCACCCCACTCTTTGCATGCATTAAGTACCCAATCTAAGGGAGGCGGTTCATCTCGCTCCTCCTGGTACATCTTCCAGAGCTCTAAACTCGCTAGGCGCTTGTCTACCTTTTTTCCTTTGTATGTTGCATGCAAATATGTCGACATATGCTGCAGGACTGCCTTCGATAGTGACCCTCCTTCTGGCCACAGCATGAACATTTTATCTGAGGTTCCTTTGACCCATTCCACACTGTACTGTATAAGCTTAGGTGCATGTTTCGGCAAATGCTTGCAGAGATGCACAAGTGGAGTAATATCCTCCATTTCTCGACTTGTCTGTTCTTAAGCTGTTTAACACTCGCTCATTTTTAATCACAGATTTAAAAGGTACATTTCAGAAAAATAATACATATGAGTGAGGACCAATCGTCGGAAGCTCCAATCCCGTTAATTACAATGTTTACTTTAATCTTGCTAGAAAACAGCCATCAAATTCTATTTAAAACAATCAATTATTTTTTTTCCGTCTATGACATCATCATCTTTAAAACCACATAAACAAACAGACAAACTCAACCAGTCACATTAATCTTCTACGATCTTCTCTTTAAGACTCGTCTGACCCTCTAAAATACTTCATACGAAGTGCAAATAACCGCTTTAAATTCGCCTTTAATCAAAACCATTCTCTCCGTGTTCCGCTACAGGATTCTAGGTTCAAATTAATTCTGTTACGTTTGTAAAAAACACAGACCACGGCGTATTCTCTTATCGTGGCCTCTCTCACGATTTTATATTGCTTGGCCAAACTCAAGTAAATATCTCATTCCACGCATATATATTACACTCTTACTCTCACATTAGATTTATCCCGCCACCCTCCGTTAATCACTTTGTTTCTTCATTAATCACCCATGCTTTTGCCAACTCACTCAATTTATTACTCAACGCTATCATTTTCATCTTCCGACTCTCTGGACCATCCACCTTTTTTACCGCCTCTTCAACCTTCAATCGATCCACTTCTCATAGACGTGGAGGGGATTCTATGGAAACTAGGGGCCCATCACAGCCAACTTGCAAGACTTTTCAAATTACACTAACTACTATCTACAGGGACCTTCACGTCCTTTCAGCCGAATGGCAAAGGTTGTCCGATATTGCCGGGACTCTAAAGTTTACTCATGCCGATGGCTCTGAACCATTCTGTCAGCTACCAAGTGAACTGGATATACCCCAGCCTTTTAAGATGAGTAGCAATTACCCTGGAGATGGATGGTGATGCAGATTTTATTCATATGTCAATAATAGAGATGACTCAGGAAGTTGGCAAAAGGAAGACTTTTAATATCAATTATCTAAGACAGGGAGCATAACGAATATCAACGAACTCGCTCAATCCTCTTACTCAAGCTTTTTTAGTAAAAACTGAGAACTTATAAGCAATACTCATCATTAATGACGTTAACCTACGTGTGTACTAACGTCATCCTACGTGGCAAACTACAAAAACCTATTTGTGTGGGTGATTGGCTCTGAGTAAACATCTAAGTATACGATCCATACTAGTCTAAAAATGTGTGACTATGTGATTGGTTAGTTAACATCAGATGGGGCAACTAAGCCTTCCCCTAAAAGTGAGCACTATGAACGTCATGATGTTCCATTGGTTTATACAACTATAGGACCCTTAATTACACAGTCCTCTACAATTGGTTGGCACGCTAACCTTCGTCAGTACTTTTCCATCTACGTCTAGCAGCATGCAGGCTGGCCATCGAGGTGCTGGTGAGGTTGCTTTAACATTAACTTCCCACCAATTAGCATATCTATCTATCATCACCTCAGTGGTCTACTGTCAATTAGGCCTTTGAAGCTCGGCCTTGAGAGTGTTCTTAGCTCTGAGAAATTTAGGGAGTGAAAAGAGCGGTCTGCCTTCGTGCGTAGGTGTGACCATTTAGTTTGTCCAACTTCATGCTTCCATGTGACTGTAGACCATGAAATCGAGCCTTTTTCGTGCATTTAATACTATTTTTTAATAAACCTCTGACGTCTTCCTTGTTATGTTCATGCCTTCTGAACAGGAGTTTTGTTCTTTCACATGATTTTGTATCCAATGTCAGTTCACTCTATTGTGATAAGACCTTGGCTTCTTGGCTCGTCCAAGCTCGTTTGCTGAGATTCACTTTGTAATTCAATTAGCTTTTTAACTGCAACACCTGAGAAATTAGGCCTTCTAGCTACTGTCCAGCACTCCTGTAATGCGTAGTGGAAACATCCATCCTTCACTTGTCCATATGCACATATATATATTGGTGGTTGCCGCAATCTATTCACTACAAAGATTGTTTTGTCTGCTTTTTTTTTTTTTTGCATCTGTACACGTGTAAAATGACTTGATATCTTCATTTGCTTCTGTGGCATATGCTTCTTCACCTTGATCCCAAGATGTCCCTTATCCTTGATACTTTCTTGATGCCTTATAGAATATCTATATTCTTTGGTCTCTGCATCTCTTCTAGGTACATCATCTCAGCTCTGTGTGACATGTACTGGTGATGGTTAGTGACGTTACCATTCATCTTTGCCGTTTATTGGCTCTGTTTCTTCAGGGATTTCATTCAAATGGTCATCATATTTTATTGTATGCAGGTATGGTTTTCTCATTGGGTACCTTGCCTCCCAGATTCTCTTAGGTATTGGTACTTTCGTTGGTACTGGACAGAGTCCATATTCTGCCCTTTGTTGATTCAACTGTTCTGTGTATGTCACATACTCTTGTTTCCAGCATACAGGTAAAAGGGGCAGAACGGTTGAGGTGGAGGTATTTGGCTCCTCCTCTACACACTCACATGTCCTAGAGATCCACGAGTCCTCTCGGCACCGAGCCTTTCCCGATGGCTCGCCCCTCCACCTGAGCGTGGGCGGGGCTTGGGACCAGGCAGACCTTTCTGATCTCTGTGTCTGCGGGACCTCCTCAAAGGTGCACATGAGTATGGTTGGGAGGGCAGCCAAAATACCCTCAGCTGGCCCAGGAACTGAGGATCTCGCTCAGGCCTCCAAATGTATCAGACGTCCTACCAAGGCACGAAATTACTAAAACACCAAAGTAATCCAAATGGAGTGTTCACCAGGCAAGTAATGCAGTTTATTGAGAAGGCCCAGACACAGCTGGGAGAGCATGGTTCAATCACCACGGCAGAACAGAACTACTTGAAAGGAGCTGTCAGTGCCGCCTACTCGGCCAAACATTTTATATGTTCTCACATTATTAGCATATACAGAAACTGTTGCAAATGTTAGGAAAACATACAGAGCTGATTGGTGGGACTACTTCAGTCCACTATAGCTATACATAAGTAACTCAAGCATGATTAGAGCAAGTCCTCTTGATCCCCCTCTCGCCATGGCCACCCCATGTGATGTCAAAAACCTTCCTACAGCACCCCAGATATGAGAAATTACATATATTTCTAATACACAATTATGCTGACCACTGGCACTTTATTCTTCTACTAGTGGCCAGTTCTCATGAGCAACACAAGACAACCTGAGCTAGGCAAAGGGGAGATAGTCGCATGGCATTTAACCAATGAGGTGCCTCGTGGACATCTGCAAGGACAAAAAACACTGTTGCATCTTAGGGACACCTAAACTCTCCCTCTGCTTGGTTCCCTCCCAACTCACCATTCCGCCCCACAACCCTCTTCCCTGTACTGTCTGCCAAAAGGCATATTGAAACTGCTGGACTCACTATGATTGCGCTTTTATTCGCCTGCATTTATTTGTTAAATTTTTGCCTTTCCAAGCTAGCACCAGGGAGCATGGTTTGTTGACCTCAGAAGTATTTGCTGGACTTTTCCCAGGGACTGCAGTCTCCTGTGAACATTCCGCTTGAAACATGTCTACTCTACATTGCTGTGGCTGAGCACTCAAGAAATTCAAGTCTGCCCAAAACACTGGGCCTGTCAGTGTGCAAAACCAAGTGGGTTTCCTTCCTGTGGATGGTGTCCCAAGAAGGCTGTTGTATGGTTCATATTATACTGTACTATCACTTCTACCTGTTACCCCAGCCCAGATCCCTAACCCATGCATGTTGGGCACCCCCACTCCTCTCCAGCCCCCATACTTCTCTAGCTGCACCTGCGCACGCATCACATATTTTACACATCGCAGCTGTGTCATGATTCCTAACCCCAGGGACCCAGACCAAGTCCAGCAACCCCTGAGGCAGGCATCAAGTTATCCCAAGCAAGCCCAACAACCCCTGCTAGGGGCTATTTGGGTGCAGTCCTGGCGTCTATGGCGCCAGGCTCATATGGAGAGTCAGTCCTGGCGCCACGGGCGCCAGGCTCATAGATTAAAACTTACCTGACGCAGAACATGCTGCAAACTTACCTGATGCAGACCATGCTGCAAGAGCTCCAAGCCAAAAAGAGGCTTAGAAGGGACTACTTTACCTAGGGACTATTTCTTTACTCGAGTGGGGCTGCGGAGGAATACTTTGGAGGCTATTTAAACCACGCCTGAAGAGCATCACACGCTTCGCATTATTCTGCATCCAGCAATGTAACGCTCACCGTGCCTGCAAGTCTGCATCCAGTCTTCTGCCACGCCCGCCTCGAGTTTCGAGCTCCTAGAAAAAGGGAGAAAGAAGGAGAAAAGGTTAGAACAAGAGCAATACCTTTGATCCTTACCTGAATTCCCGCTCCATCGCGCCTTTGAGCTGGAAGAAAGAAGTTATTTTATGCGCGTCGTCTCGCCTGCTGCAGCGCCGCGCTGAACTCACCGGCCTTCGCAGCATCTTCACATTCCACCGCATCCTCTTGCATGTTCCCGCCACACTCCGGCACCTAAGGAGAAGACAAGAACAGCAAGGTGAGCCAAGGGAATAGACAGAGGAATATTAGTTACCCCCCCATAGACTTACCTGATTTGCTTCCACTGCATCTTTGCCAAACCCCGGCCCCTAAGGGGAAACAAAAGGACAGCAAGGTGAAACAAAGGGACTAACAAGGGGAACCCTCCTCACCACAATAGACTTAACTGTTTTTACCGCCGGAGGTATTATTCCCCGAGACTTCATACTTTCTCTCAGTGCCTGAATAAGGGAGAAAGCAACAGGTTACATATTGACATTATTTTATCGAACTGTGTTGGAAAATACAAATCCTTACCTGAATATTACTGGTTGCCACGAGGAACTCTTCACTAGTGTCAAGCTGCAACCTGCAAGGAATCGGACAAGAGTGAAAGTCAGCCATTTGAACTCTTACAAACTACATACTTACGGCATCTTGCCGGGAATCTCGGAGTTAATATTGTTCTGGAACTCACCAATTCCTTCGAGCCAGTGAAGCAACTGGTTATCAACGCGCCCCTGCGCTCAATGCAGGATGGAGAGCTCATCTTTTCAAACCATCAGGTGAGACTATAAGAGGAGACATCAAAGGTGATCTGTGGGGAGAACAGCGGGGGTGGGGGGATTTACGCTCAACTCCATGGGTGGTTAATTCCCTTTCTCCATTTGCAGAAGAATATTCCTATGGGCCAAGCAAACGAAGCTAGGGGGGCCAGTCCAGTCCGTCATCTCGGCCCTACGTGTCACATTGGTGGAGACCGCAGCTATCCAGTTCAGATCGACGCCTCTGTGGGAGCCAGGTGAGTGTAACAGAATGCGAAGCCTACCCATAAATTCCCACCCGGGCGTTATGGATACCTCAGAGACTGACCGATTGGCCCAATTACTAGGGGAACTGAAGGCTGAAGTGCATTCCACCCATCAAGAAACCAATGCTCTTAGGAGAGAACTGATTTTGTCAAAGGAGCGAACTGATGACCTTGCTAGGCAACTATTGCAAAGCCAGGCTGGACAATGTTGGGTGTCCTGGGTGTCCTGACCCACGTTTGGACTATTATGCTGCAACACTTGGTGCTGTGGGCTTAGGAAATCCAAGAGGGTGGAAAAGCCCACATTTGCGCCAGAATCCTGGAGAACCGCGCAGTCTTTGCGCACAACAAAATGGTCGCCTGACCTGCCACCCACCAGTGTGAGCGTGAGGGGCCAGAAGCGCCATGAGCGAAATCAGTGCTAAGGAATTTGGTGCTGTTCAAAATCTGTTGTTATTAATGTCAAAAAGGGGTGCAATGCTGGTGCTCACCACTACCAGAAAGTCGGCATTTTAAAACCACCAGACACTTGTGTAAAACTGAACAAATGAACCAAACCAGGCCAAAGAAAGACTTACTAAGAGGTGGATACAATGTAAAACTATATTCTGAAATGACTTGAAGGAAGTAATTGTATAATGTATGTATTGCAAATAGCTGGGGATGTCAGCAGCTTAAGTGAATTTGGGTTTAAAGCCACTAAAATCGAAATGTTTTAGAATAAATGAGTGACCTACTTTTGAGTGTCACGTAGGTTACAATTGTTTAAATGTCATAGTTTTGAACTTAGAATCAGTGTTCTAGCTGCATGTGTAAAAATTGCAAGTTTGGTTTGAATGTAGAAAACTGGGAACCAAAGTGACATTTAGCTGAAGCCTGGCTTAAAGAGATTGAATTCTGCCTGACAACTACCCCCGACAGGAGTTGAAACTTGATCAGCAGCTGTGTTCCCAGGCTGGTTGCATTCTGCTGCCCCTCCCAAAAGGAGATGACACCTCTCTGATTGAATTAGGGGAGTGGCGCCTGGGGACTGCAGGAAACTGAACAAAGCACTGTCTTGGGCTCAGGCAAATGTTAAGAATTGAAGCGTGCCTTTGCGCAGACCACCAGAAGGGTGCGCACGGACAGCAGAGAATTCATCAACACATTTTTCCATGCTATTCCGAAATACATAATGACCCAGCTCATGAGAGATTTTCACGAGACAAGATCTTTAGACTGGGTCATTGAGCAAGGCACCCGCATCTATGAGGTGCAGAAACCGGTGGAAAATAAGAATCAGCCCAAAGACCCCAAAACCAACAGCACCCCTGCTGCTGCCAAGGTGGCAGAGGTAAAGGTTGCCCCCTTTTCAGATTTGGAGATGGGGAACCTAAAAACCTGCCTGCACCAAATAATTCACAGCCCAGAAGGCCCTCGGGCCAGTCACAGACAGGGAGTCAAGGAGGTAGTCCCACAAATGGGGTCCCCCGCTCCTCTGACTATGTAAGTCCCCGCTATAAGGGAAACAGTTCAATCCTGGGTTATGTGTGGACTCCTCCGGCCCAAGGGGGTGGATCCAACCAAGCGCCCAACCCAGGGAACTTCCCTCCACATTTCCCCCAGGAGGGCAGAAATTCACCAAATCCTGGGCAGAGCTTGTTCCCCAGGTATCCACCCAACTTCCAGCCCCAAAATCATCCATCCTTCTTTCCCCACTTCCCTGAGCCCAGACAACCTAATCCGGGAGGGGGGAGGCCAAGGGTGAAGGGGTACCCAAATCTTCCCACCCCGGGGCACTACCAGAGAAGGGATAGCTACCCTTCCCGGGATCAGCCCAGGGGAGAAAACAGAACCCTGTATCAACCTGAGTCGGTTTCCCAACTTGAGCGCCAGGTCCAAAATATGGCACGGGATCTGGGTCACATACTGAGGGCTCAATAGAACCCTCAGATGAGCGTGCCACCGCAGAATGCCCCAAACTCTGGGCCTGGTGCTCCAGAACAATGACGGGGGCAGCACCCCGATAACCCACTGGTTCTCAGGGAGGAGGCACAAGAGGAAGGGGGGTGTCAAGCCTTGGAGGAAGCTGCCTTCCCCACTCGTAAACAGCCCCTGAAGCCCAGGAACCGGAAACAAAATCTCCTGCCCCTGAAAGTCTGCCTCCCAAGGAGCAGAGGGGGGGTAGGAGGAACAAAGTACCCATACAGACCCGCTTTGTGGAGGAAGTACAGATCTTCCAATTTGAGGGAGAGGGATCCTCAGAGGATCCAGGGAAAAGGATCTTCTCCTTCAGAGATGGGGGAACTCCTCCCAAGGAAAAATGGGTCCCAAGGGATTCCAACCCAGACTGGGTAGATGTGGGGATTGAGCTGTCGCTGCCCATCATTCTATAACAAGACCGAAAACCCCTGGTTCAAACCCATCCTGGTGACTGCCTCCAAAAAGGGGGGGGCGGCCCAGAACCGCAACCAGGGGAACCCAAAACCGCATCAATAGACTGGGTAGATGTGGGGATTGAGCTGTCGCTGCCCATCATTCTATCCCAGAACCAACAATACCAAAATCCCATGGGTCAAACCCATTCTGGTGACTGCCTCCAAAAAGGGGGGGGGGGGCGGCCCACAACTGGAACCAGGGGAACCCGAAACCATTTCAAGTTGCCAACTTTTTCTTTCAGATTCCCGAGACTCTCCACAGAATTCTGCCCACATTTCTTCTCTCTCAATATCCAAAACCAGAAAGTTAGCCCACCAGTTGTCCAAAAATGTGCATTATATGTGCCCCCTTGAGGAGAAGGAGGGAAGATACTATGCCCCGGTACAAGTACAGGGGCAGGGTACAATTTTGGCACTGGTGTACACTGGGTCCTAAGCTACCCTTCTGTCCCAAAAGGGCCTTTGATGAACTAAATGCAGGAAGGGGGGAGAATTACCGTATTCCTCTCACCTCTCTTCCTGGACAACTCCAGAACTTTGACGGGAAGGAAATTCCCGTCGAGGGGACTGCAGATTTGGACATCAAAATTGGGCGACATAAGGTGAAACACCCGGTCATAGTAGTGACTCCAGAGGGCACCCCTTGTTTACTAGGGAATGACCTCCTGAGAAGGTTGTCCCCCTAATAGATTGCGTAAACAGGGTCCTCTGGACCCAGACTAGCCGACCAATAAAACTAAAACAGAGTGTCAACCATGTTAGTTTAAACGGCACGTGCCACATGGTTGAACAAAAATCTGACCAAGTAGAATTTCACTTCCAGAACAACCAAATTCCAGATGTGACAGTAATAGCAGTAGAACAACAGACTGGTGATGGGGGGTCCTCTCTATTTCTGAAAATCAACCTTCCTTCCAGTTTAAGGTGGTATTCCACACTGGAAGGAAACACTAATTCTTTACCAATCCACAATCAGACACTCCCACTCCTATAGTCCGGAATGATGTGAAATCAGCTCAGAGCCTGGCTGATATTCAGCAAATTGGAGAGCAGTTGTTCATCCCTGTTCAGTTAAATGATGGGAAGGACTCTGTTCTCGCTTGACTGTGTGTGAACAATGGTAAGAGCTTCATCAGCGAAGCCATGCTCCGCCAACTCCCAAAAGATCCAGCCATTCCCACATTCAAACTGATAGACAAATGGGAAATGGATCTGGAAACACCCAATTCCAAACATCTCCTGCCAAGCAGGTGTATGCTCAAAATCTCCATTGACAACAAGAGCATAGTCCATAATTGTTGGGTCGTGCGAGACGTCACTGCCGCCTTTTACTTAGGCAGTGACATTCTCAATCGCTTTGCCATTAGTTTGGACCTAATAAACTTCAAAGCTTGGTCCCGATTAGCGGATAATCCCATGGGCTTCGATGATGCAGAAAAAGCATTTAGGTCAGCTCAATTGCTACCTTATGCAGTTGAAATTCAGAATAAGGAGGAAGTCACCATCCCAGAAAGGACCCGACAATTCTCCCTGGAAGTGAAAGTTAAAAGAGGACAAAAATTGAAAAACCCTGATGCTTATATTCATCTAAATGCTTTCCTCCAACAGCAAGGGTTGGGGGTAAACCCAACACCATTAGTCAACATAGAACATGACACCATTCCAATAGAGGTGGAGAACAGCGATTTAAAGAGTATTCCTCTAGCCGCGGGCACCATTATTGGAATCGCGGTTGATGACCGACATTTCTCCATTGATTTAGGAAATTAACTGTTAAGACCAATCCCCAAGGACTGTTTTGACAGTGACAGTGATGACAATACAATACCAGACAGGATCTTTACCCGGCATGGGGGGAACTTCCTGGTGTACACTTCCTGCCCTTATGGCAAGGAAGATGTGACTTGTGACTTCAGAGGGGATGAGGTGATTTTCCAGCTCCATGAGGGCTGCCTTTCCGACCTGAAGCCTCCGGTCCAAATCAGCACTCTGACCAGAGAGTTCTCCACCCAGCTGGAGGAGGCTGCTGAGATAGCAAAACCAGAAGTCTTTCCAGGCTTCAGGCAGATGGTGGAAGAGAGAGTCAACCTAGCTGATGCCTGTGTGACTCTGGAACAGAAGCAAAAGTTGAAAAATGTTTTCTTGGATTTCCAAGATCTCTTTGCGTTAGACTCATATGACTGTGGTCGTACCGACATCCACACAACAACAATTCCCATGGACCCTGGCATGACTCCAGTGTTTGTGAAGCAATATCGTTTGCCCCTCGCATCCATGGAGTCCCTTACTGAAATAATTAAGAACCTTGAGTCCCGGGGAATAATCCGTCCATTACACAGCACCTTCAATAATCCGGTGCTGGGAATATTGAAGCCAAACGGCCAGTGGACACTCTGCGCTGACCTTAGGGAGCTCAACAAACGGGTCCATACTTCCCGATGGCCTCTGCCCTACATTGGCCAAGGGCTGGCCCAGATTCAGGGGTCACAGGTATTAACTGCAATAGACCTGACCAATGGATACTGGACCGTGCCTGTCAGTAGGGAGGACCAATACAAACTGGCTTTTACCTTTGGGGGCCAGCAGTACACCTGGACCCGAACTCCCTTCGGATACCTTAACTCCGGCAATGTATTCAACCTTTTCCTACATAAGGCCATGCCCGACCTGGGTGCGAGGGGTAACCTGGCTTATGTAGATGATGTCCTCATCAAAAGTTCATCTGTGGAGGAACATATAGCGGACATCCGTAATGTTCTGACACAGTTGAGGGCCGCCGGAGCAAATCTTTCCTTTCAGAAAGCACAGTGGTGTAGAACCCGTGTTAATTTCTTGGGGCATGAGATTACTCCTCAGGGTCTCTGTCCCCAAGAAAAGAAAGTGGAAGCACTTCAGAAACTGAAAGACCCCACAACTCTGCGGGAACTAAGGAGCCTCCTTGGACTGACTAATTACATCAGAAAGTTCATTGAGGGCTACGCAGAGATCACCAGACCCCTGATTCATCTCTTGAAGGGGGGGTCAAGTGGGAATGGGGTCCAGAACAATCCGAGGCACTAAGACAACTCGAAAGAAGCCTCTCACAAGCGCCTTGCCTAGCTTACCCTGTCAGAAACAAGGAGTTCTTCCTGGAGACAGGTTTCGCTAATACGTGCTTGACGGCAGTATTATACCAAAGCATGACAAGGTCAATAAAGTAATCTCCTATGTGAGCAAAACTTTATCCTCTGTGGAGGAAAAATTCAACGATTGTGAGAAGGCACTCCTGGCAACGGTGTGGGCATTGAAGAATTACCCCCCATTTATCCAGGGGGAACACATCATAGTGGAGACTCCACACCAGCCTCTGCAATACCTCCAAAGTGACAGAATCCGAGCCGGAAATGTGAGTAATTCCGAATTAGTTCCTGGATTCTGTCAATGCAAGGCTTTCCTGTGGAGGTCAGATATGGCCAAAACAAGAAGAGTCCCCTCGCGCAAGGTCTGGCTGACTTGCCTGATTGTGCCAGAGAAAACTGTCTCGAGGATGGAGGTCTAAAAATCAAGGACAACATGGAGGCATACCTTAATTCCCCACACAAAGTCTTGAAGAGGACAAGTGTGAGGGAATGCCCACTATCTATGTGGATGGATGCTTTTACCATGTTCACAACAACGGGGAGAAAGAACTGGTGGCCGGCGTACGGAATGCATGGGTGAATGAGTCCCCAGAACCCTCCGCTGGGTACAAAATTGGTCCCCGAAGTAGTCAGGTAGCAGAGTTGATGGCTGTGCATCAAGCCATCCTCACTGCTGTCCAACATCAACTCCACAAACTGGTCATAATCACAGATTCAGATTATGTACGGAACGGGTTCGTGGAGCGTTCGGGTTTTTGGAAGTTAATCCAAAATATTGATGATCTGGTCACATTGAATGGGATGACCACCTACTGGAAGAAGATCAAGGGTCATTCCAAAGTAGAGGGACCAGACAAAACTGGAAATTACTTAGCTGATCAGCTGGCCAAAACCGGGGCCATCCAAGGGGATCTAATAGAAATAGAGCCCCCCTTGGGGGAAATCCAGGTCACGGCTATCACTAGGTCCCAGACAAATGCTCACAATGATCTTTCAACTGCACAATGGAGTAAGGAGACCCCTGATGTTGATTTAATTATGGCTCAGAAGGGGGATCCAATAATTGGTAAGTTTTACCAAAACATTGAGGACCCTGGGACTTTCCCCTGACGGATACTGATTACATTGGGAAGGAGGACCTTAGAGTGTTGATGAAATGTCCAAAGATGTTCCGAATCCAAGACGGCTTGTTGGTAAGGAAATCCCAAGCTGGCCATGAACAGTGGGTGGTTCCTACCTCATTCCGAAACCTGATGTTAAGTCACGCCCATGATGCGGCCACAGCCGGTCATAGGGGGTTTCACACAACACTGGAGATCTTAAGAGAGATTGCATACTGGCCACACATGGGGCATGACCTCGACCAATACTTGAAGGGTTGTATTGTGTGTGCACAATTTCAGCCATCATCCCTCACACACCGTGCGTCTCTCCAAAAGAGGGGGATGACACTGCCGTGGTCAGATTTGCAAATCAACTTCGTAGGCCCTGTGATTCGCTCATCTAGAGGAAACAAGTACATGTTGACGGTCACATGCTTGTTTACCAAGTGGGTAGAATGTCTTCCGGCCCCAAACTGCAAGGCAGAAACAGCAGCTGCCTTGATGATTAACCACATCTTTTCCCGTTTTGGTATACCTCAAAGGATTGAGTCAGACAGAGGTAGCCATTTTACCAGCGAAGTAATGACTAAGATGCGGGAGATACTGGGGGTCAAAAGGAAGCTACATATTGCTTACCGGCCAGCTTCTTCTGGGGCAGTAGAACGCTACAACCGACCATTGTGAGCATATTAAAAAAGTTTGTGGCAGATTCTGGGCCAAGTTGGGATATCCGATTACCTCTGGTCCTAATGGCCATCAGATCTACCCTTTCATCATTGCAAGATGGTGCTTCCCCAGCATTTGCTCTACAGGACCCAAGAGCAGACGTTGATCAATGCCTCCACAACTCATGAGTATGTGGAGAATTTGAGGAAACACCTCCAACATGCTTTTGCCTATGCTCAGCGAAATCTAGAAAGATCAGCTGATAGCATGAAGACCCATTACGATTTGAAAACTTCCAGGAAAGTATATAATGTGGGAGACTGGGTCTATCTATACAATTCCCAAAGGAACCAGGCCAAACAGCGAAAATGTTTGCCTACATGGAAGGGATCCTTTGAAATTATAGACAAGATCTCCCCAAAGGCAGTTTGGCAGAGGGGGAAGACAAGTGGGTCCACATCAATCAGGTAAAGTGTTGCCATCCCAGGCACACTCTGCAGCAACTGGAGGAGTCCTCTGCAATCCCAGAGGGGGCCGCTCCAGAGTAATTCGGTTCCAACCCTAAAATATCCCACATACAGTCTCTAAAATATTATGATTCTTAAGTGCCTTGTGTATCCTGTTATATCTGTTTTTTTAAAATAAGACTGCAAAATGTATCCGGATGTATAAAATGTATATGTTCGCCAAACCGTTAATAGTGGTGGAAAAATGTCTAGGAATGTGCATTACCGCTTTGCTTTATCATCCTATTAAAGAGGAAACCATGGAGACTGACCAAGGAGAACGACCCGGAGAACGGGAGCAAAGATCCGAGGGGCCCGGGGTACCTCCCAATATTCCTATCAGGACATGCGAGGAGAACCGATCGATCCAGCCGGATGGACGAAAAGATGCTGAACTGTGCCATCTGTGGAATTGGAAGAAGATGATGCGGACATACCAGCGCGTGGATCAAAACATCCTTTGCACCCGACTCCTCCTCGACTCGAAATCAAAGCGCAGTCGGGCGGGGGGGATTGTTGGGTGTCCTGACCCACGTTTGGACTATTATGCTGCAACACTTGGTGCTGTGGACTTAGAAAATCCAAGAGGGCGGAAAAGCCCACATTTGTGCCAGAATCCTGGAGAACCGCGCAGTCTTTGCGCACAGCAAAATGGTCACCTGACCTGCCACCCACCAGTGTGAGCGTGAGGGGCCAGAAGCGCCATGAGCGAAATCAGTGCTAAGGAATTTGGTGCTGTTCAAAATCTGTTGTTATTAATGTCAAAAAGGGGTGCAATACTGGTGCTCACCACTACCAGAAAGCCGGCGTTTTAAAACCACCAGACACTTGTGTAAAACTGAACAAATGAACCAAACCAGGCCAAAGAAAGACTTACTAAGAGGTGGATACAATGTAAAACTATATTCTGAAATGACTTGAAGGAAGTAATTGTATAATGTATGTATTGAAAATAGCTGGGTATGTCAGCAGCTTAAGTGAATTTGGGTTTAAAGCCACTAAAATCGAAATGTTTAGAATAAATGAGTGACCTACTTTTGAGTGTCACATAGGTTGCAATTGTTTAAATGTCATAGTTTTGAACTTAGAATCAGTGTTCTAGCTGCATGTGTAAAAATTGCAAGTTTGGTTTGAATGTAGAAAACTGGGAACCAAAGCGACATTTTGTCACGTCTCCCGTTGCTCGCCCCATTAAGAATCACACAATCACACACCCCACATCACACCTAACCACAAGAGCAGTCCCAGCACATAGAAAGACCCAGCAGTTTGCCTGGCATAGGAGGACACCAGCCTTTAGCCCCGGCGTCTACCGTCCTTTGTTTCGCTGGCAGTTGCCATGGAGGCGCACTCACGGCTGGTCACGCCCACAGAGACTCCCACGGCAACCCCGAACATCCGACGTTCCGTGACCACATGATCACGTCACGTCTCACACGTCCATGAGACACATCACGTGACTACTTAATCAGTTTAAAAGCATCTTGGCAACGTGGGTACAGCGCTTCACAGCTGATCTCTTGAGGACTGTTTAGCGCTCTGGTTTACCTGTTTATGATCACGGACTTTGTGACCTCAGACTGTTCTTCGGATTTGTCTTGGCTGCCCCTCAGATTTCTGTCTCTTGGATTCCACCTTGTTTCCCCGGCTCTTTGACCTTGGAACTCTCTCTTGGACTGCCTTTGGATTATCCTCTCTGAACCTAGAATCTGGAACTTGGTTTTGGACTTCTTGCCTTACTGGTCCATCTACATCAGACCCAGGTGTGACTCACCTACGAGCCGTGCAGAACGCCTCTTTCACCATCATCAACAATCTGTGGCTCTCACCACGTTTAGGACCCCCTTACAACACTCCTGGGTAAGCCTTGTTAATACTGATTGTTACCCGTTATCAGTACCAAATGCACTGCTCCTGTTTAACCATTAACCATTGCCTTGCAGCGGTCAGGGTTCCTTCCGGCGTTCCTGCTACCTGATTGACGGCTCAAAACACCTGTGGCCTCAAAGATTGCACAGACAGTGCATCCTTTCTGTCTGTGTGGTACTTGGGGGCGGAGGTACAATAATCTGCACGACCATCAAGATCAGAACAGACTGTGAAGCCTTCCTGGCCATCCAGATTATGGATACTTCCTCCGGGGACCCTGTGGCTGCTCTAATGCAAGCGGTTGTGGCCCTTAGGACCGACATGGCTGCAGCCACAACAGCCATCCACCATAGACTCGACGCCCTACAAAGCACTCGTGCCCCTTTACCCGCAGATGCCGAGTTTGGCGACCCCATCCCTCCAGCTCCGCCTCCACCTCTGCCCACAGCACCCACAGTCCCCACTCCAGTGGTCCTTCCCACCTCCTTTCCTCTTGCTGCCCCCGAATGCTATCAGGGAGATCCCAGGAAATATCATACCTTTTTTAACCAGTGCAAACTTCACTTCTTGTGTAGACCCCAGCTTTTTCCTGACTCTGTTACCAAGGCAGCTTTCCTTCTTTCTCACCTGTCAGGTGTAGCGGCCATTTGGGCGAACCCCTTACTAGAGAGCGATCACCCTGCCCTATACAATTTCGACCTACTGGTGACAGAGATGGCAAAAGTTTTTCACACCAGGTATAAGGCACAATCCAGAGACCTGGAATTGCTTGATCTTACACAGGGAAAACAAACTCTGATTGATTACATCACCCATTTCAATCAACTGGCTGCAGAGACCTCGTGGCCTGAAGAAAAGAAAGCCATAGTGTTCTACTGAGGTCTCTGTAGCCACATGAAAGACGCTCTTTCTGTAGTACTGGCTCTCCCCTCAGTCGTCACTGAGTTAGTGGACCTGGCTCTACAGGTGGACGCTCGCAGGTCCGAGAGGAGAGCAGAGACGGCTTTTTCCAATCAGACACTCCCAGCCCCGTCTGTCTCTGCTCCGGAACCCATGCAAATCGGCGGGATCCGGAGTCCCATCACCCAGGCCGAACGGGAGCGTCGGAGAACCGATAACGCCTGTTTCTACTGTGGTACTTTAGGGCACTATGTTAAAGAATGTCCCCGCCGCCCTAAAAATAAAACATCAGGTTTTCAGAAGGCTCGCCCCTAAGTGTGGGGGTACGGGCGAGTCCTTCTCTGACCCCCAATGAACCTGTATTTGGTCCCATCAGACCGATTGCGGTCCAGGCCCAGCTGAAATCAGCCGGAGATTTGGCACACTCAGTACAGATAGTGATCGACTCTGGGGCCACTGGCTGCTTTATTGATATCTCGCTGGCTCACGACCTTAATCTACCCTTGATCAAGAAAAAGTACCCGGACCCGGTACAAGCGGTCGATGGTACCTCACTTGTCTCTGGTCCCATTGAGTACCAGACCGCTCCCATGTCAGTGGTGATTCAGGGCACGCACCAAGAGACGCTAGCGTTTGATCTCATTTCCACTCCGCAGTTCGGTATCATTTTAGGCATTCCGTGGCTCAAACAGCACAATCCTTTGATTAATTGGGGCACTGGGCAGGTCACATTTGAATCTGAAGTTTGCCAACACTTCTGTTTGATTGAGTCCACTGTGATTCCATCCCCGGCCACCGTCCTTGGGGCTATGGCCTCCGCCAGCCTCGAGGAGACAGATCCATCTACGAACGCCCCACACACTGTGGGGGCCATTACAGCTGGGATCCCCGCTGTCTCTCATGAATTCCGAGAGGTGTTTGACAAAGTCACGGCAGAAGGCCTACCACCACACCGACCCTATGATTGCCCCATTGATTTGGTTTCTGGGGCAACTATACCAAAGGGCAGGATATACTCCTTATCTCCATCGGAAGAGTTGGCACTCAAGGAATACATCCAACAAGCCCTACGCTTAGGTCACATACGACCCTCTAACTCTCCATCTGCTAGTCCGATCTTTTTCGTGCCCAAGAAGGAGGGTGACTTACGTCCCTGTGTTGATTACAGACGTTTGAATGCCGTTACCATCAAGAATCGGTATCCCTTACCCCTCATCTCCACGCTTCTAGACCGACTGACCAAGGCATCCATCTTTACTAAGTTGGATCTTCGGGGGGCGTACAACTTGGTTCGTATGCGTAGTGGAGACGAGTGGAAGACGGCATTTTGTACTCGACAAGGGCTGTTCGAGTATACTGTAATGCCTTTCGGTCTCTGCAATGCTCCTGCTACATTCCAACGCTTTGTTAACGAAGTATTCTCTGACGTCTTAGACGTTTTTGTTGTGGCCTACCTAGACGATATATTGATATTTTCGTCCTCACTGGAGGAACACATAGGCCATGTCACAGAAGTTCTAACTTGGCTAAAAAGACATTCCTTGTACGCCAAACCTGAGAAATGTGTGTTTCGTACTAGGGAAGTAGAGTTCCTAGGCTTTCTTATTACACCTGGAGGTCTATCCATGAACATGTCCAAAGTCCGTGCCATCATCAACTGGCCCGCTCCAACCTGTCGCAAACAGCTCCAGTCGTGTCTGGGTTTTGCTAACTTTTATCTGCGTTTTATTGCCGGTTTTTCATCCATTGTTTCACCACTGACTGCCTTGACCAGTCCTCGGGTCCAGTTTTGTTGGACCTCAGAACATCAGCGTTCTTTTGAGACACTCAAAGCTAGATTCACCACAGCTCCTGTACTACAGCATCCCGACCCCGAACTCCCGTTTGTTGTGGAGGCCGATGCCTCTTCCTTTGCATTAGGCGCAGTACTCTCCCAACCCTGTCCTTCCACGGGTCAGTTGCACCCCGTAGCATTCCACTCAAGGAAATTCACACCTTCCGAGTCCCACTACACAGTCACCGAGAAGGAGTTACTGGCCATTAAGGATGCACTACTGACCTGACAACACCATCTCATTGGGGCCAAACATCAAACTGTGGTTTACACAGATCACATTACCTGCAAGATCTGGCCTCCCTTAAGTGCTTGAACAGCAGACAAGTGCGTTGGCACCTGTTTTTTGCCGCCTATGACTTTGTGGTCAAACATAGACCAGGGCTTTCACATGGTAAGGCTGATGCTTTATCCCGCTCGCCCGGATGGGATTCTTTGCCCTTCTACCCAGATACTCTTCTAAACGAAGGTCATGTCATATGCATGTGTACTGCTCCTCCCTCCATGCTAACTTGCATCCGACAGTGGGTTTCACACCATCCACAAGCACTAGCAGAATGGGATTTGGTACTCCAGGATGGGTTACCTTTCATACAAGATAAGCTATTCCTCCCCACTAGCGATGTACGTAAGCAGGCACTTGCTTGGTCCCACGACGCGGCCATCAATGGGCACCCTGGACAGCACCGCACCTGGGAGTTACTAAAGCGATGGTGTTGGTGGCCATCTATGAGGCGCGACGTTCAACATTATGTAAACACTTGCTCCATCTGTGCACAGTGCAAGACACGTAGGGGTCGTCCCGTGGGTCTCCTTCAGGCCCTACCTATTCCTCCCAGACCATGGCATACCATCTCTATGGACCTCATTACAGATTTGCCTCGCAGACAAGGTTACGACTCCATCTGGGTGGTGGTCGATTCCTACACAAAGATGGCCTGTTTCATTCCTTGTCGCGGGATTCCCTCAGCCCCTGCTCTGGCCCAACTATTCTTCAAGTCTATCTTCTGTCTTTTTGGTCTTCCACAAGTCATTGTATCGGATCGCGGTCCACAGTTCGAATCCCGTTTCTGGCAGGCCCTTACCAAGATCCTTGGCATTGATGCCCGCTTCTCCTCAGCCTACCACCTGGAGAGAGATGGCCAAACCGAGAGGGTGAACCAAGCGCTCGAACAGTACCTGCGCTGCCTGACCCTTCAGTATCAGGATATATGGCTGAACCTGCTCCATTTGGCCGAATTCACATACAACAATGCGTGGCATTCCTCGACCGGGTTCTCCCCCTTCTATTCACTCTATGGGCAGCACCCTCGTTCTCTCCCTCTCCCCGATTTTTCTTCATCTTCCACTCCCGCCGCCAATTTCTGTGCTCGTGATCTGAACTCTATTCATGCCCAGACACTGGTCCATCTATGGGAAGCCCAGGCCTCTATGAAGACCAAGGCCGACAAGAAATGGGTGGCGGCTCCTGTTTATCGGGTTGGGGACCGTGTTTGGCTGTCGACTCGCCATTTGCGGATCCCTGGTTGCCGGAAACTGTTGCCCCGATTTGTCGGTCTCTACAAGATTTCACATGTTCTGAACCCGGTGGCACTACGGCTCTCTATCCCCTCTACCTGGCGTATCCACCCGGTGTTCCACACTTCTCTACTCAAGCCTTGACTTTCTACCACCCGGATGGTCCAAAAACCTGCCCCTGTTTCTGTGTCCTTCCTGGATACGTATGAGGTCAGTGCTATTATGGGTTCTCGTCTCTGCAGGGGTCACCTCCAGTATCTGGTTGATTGGTTGGGGTATGGCCCTGAAGAACACTCCTGGGTACCCTCCCGGTACGTCCATTCCCCGCGCCTGGTTGCTCGCTGTCATCGGGATAACCCGTGCAGCCCACGGGGTCATGGGCCTTTGAGGGGGGGCGCTGTCACGTCTCCCGTTGCTCGCCCCATTAAGAATCACACGATCACACACCCCACATCACACCTAACCACAAGAGCAGTCCCGGCACATAGAAAGACCCAGCAGTTTGCCTGGCATAGGAGGACACCAGCCTGTAGCCCCGGCGTCTACCGTCCTTTGTTTCGCTGGCAGTTGCCATGGAGGCGCACTCGCGGCTGGTCACGCCCACGGAGACTCCCACGGCAACCCCGAACATCCGGCGTTCCGTGACCACATGATCACGTCACGTCTCACACATCAATGAGACACATCACGTGACTACTTAATCAGTTTAAAAACATCTTGGCAACGTGGGTACAGCCCTTCACAGCTGATCTCCTGAGGACTGTTTAGCGCTCTGGTTTACCTGTTTATGATCACGGACTTTGTGACCTCGGACTGTTCTTCGGATTTGTCTTGCCTGCCCCTCGGATTTCTGTCTCTTGGATTCCACCTTGTTTCCCCGGCTCTGTGACCTTGGAACTCTCTCTTGGACTGCCTTTGGATTATCCTCTCTGAACCTAGAATCTGGAACTTGGTTTTGAACTTCTTGCCTTACTGGTCCATCTACATCAGACCCAGGTGTGACTCACCTACGAGCCGTGCAGAACGCCTCTTTCACCATCATCAACAATCTGTGGCTCTCACCACGTTTAGGACCCCCTTACAACACTCCTGGGTAAGCCTTGTTAATACTGATTGTTACCCGTTATCAGTACCAATTGCACTGATCCTGTTTAACCATTAACCATTGCCTTGCAGCAGTCAGGGGTCCTTCCGGCGTTCCTGCTACCTGATTGACAGCTCAACACACCTGTGGCCTCAAAGATTGCACAGACAGTTTATCCTTTCTGTCTGTGTGGTACTTGGGGACGGAGGTACAATAATCTGCACGACCATCAAGATCAGAACACATTTAGCTGAAGCCTGGCTTAAAGAGATTGAATTCTGCCTGACAACTACCCCGACAGGAGTTGAAACTTGATCAGCAGCTGTGTTCCCAGGCCTGATTGCATTCTGCTGCCCCTGCCAAAAGGAGACGACACCTCTCTGATTGAATTAGGGGAGTGGCACCTGGGGACTGCAGGAAACTGAACAAAGCACTGTCTTGGGCTCAGGCACATGTTATATTGGGGGGGTCGTAAAATAGCGTCCTCTTGGGAGAAGTGGGAGGAGAAGTGCCTCTGTGAGTAAGCTAAGCTTGGGGGAAGTGGACAAACCAGAAATTCCACCATGTGCTTTGGAAAACCACATCCCTTTGGGGCCAGAGCATAATTTTAAAAAGATGGATAATTCATAGTGCGAACTTGTAAAAATTATATAAATAATATCATCATTCTTGTGATTTTTTTGTACACATTTTAAGAGGTGTCAGGACTCTGTGGTATGTTCTGGGGAGTAGTAGCGGAAAATAAGGTTGTTACTCCAAATGCATGCATGTTAAAAATCTGACACTTTATCATCTGAAACCCATATCCCTTTTGCACATTTGTGTAAAATCTGGAAAAGTTTAGAGGTCGTTATCTGGATGAAAAGGGCAGAATTCTGTCAAAAGTGGACACGACATCTTACAAAGACAGGGATCGGATGGTTTGGTGCTACAGAAAATATGTTAACTGGACATATAATATTAGAAAAATGGTAGATAGATAAATGGGTATTTGGATCAGAAATAGATTTGTGTGCAATTTGACAAGGGGAGGATCCTCTGACCATAAACCTACCTCATCACTCTGACTCACTGTTCCCTTCTCAAATCAGGTCAAAGAGAAATCTTTTACCTATCAAATCGTGAGTGGGTTGGGCAAAGAAAGTTAGCATCCACACCCATTTTCAAAAGACATAAAAAGAGCCACTGGAAACCAGACAGGGACATTCATTTTCCAACCTTCAACTGAATTCCTGCGCAGCACGCTGACGGAGACTCCAGACTTCAAAACCATAATCTCCAGAGACCAGAACTTTGAACCCAGACTGCAGAACTTGTAGCAGAGAGGCCTGAATCCACAAGCTGAATCCTTTTTCAGCAGGCCTAAAAATCATTTGCAAACTATTCAACAGCCGGGCGAGCTGTTTGAATTCTTTGCCAAGAACTTTTGCCAGAACCGGTAGCAGACCCAGAAAGCAGTGCTGTATCCAGAGAGACCAGAGATCCAGAGAGACCAGACCCAGACCAGATCGCTGAGAGCTGACCCAGATCGCTGTGCACAGAACCAGTACCCAGTGGCGAGAGAACCGCAGCCAATCCTGACCCGATCCGTGATGAAGTGGCATTCCTGTCCAAAATATAGTGTGAGTACTCAGCCAGAACTGTGCAAAACCAATCTCTTAGTTTAAAATAATCTAATTCAAACTAATTTTAACCTATTGAGAACTGCATCATAGAAATCGTGTCCCTCCTGTTGATTCAAAGCTGAAAAACTGTCATCTGTCATTCTGAGCTTTACTTTATTTTGAGAATCTACCTTCACAAAATAGTCCGTATCTCTTGAACCGTTTGTGCTAGAAGCGAGATTTAACTTTCATTTAAAAGCTAAGATTCTGGGCTTTCCCAAGCCCAGAACCGACTTTCTATTCATTATACTTTTTCCGTGATCGCGCTCGACGCACTTGGAGAAAGGGCCGCGATTTGCGATTTGGCTCAAATTTCTTCACGTGTCAAAATAGCAGCTTCTTGCTTTCCTTTGCTGAAATTCGTTTGAAACCTGACAATCATTCATAGAGCATTGCTAAAGTGATCCTGAACTAATTTAAAGTAGCTATCACCCACCCTGAAACTCTTATAGGGAATTAAAATCATTTTTAGCATATTTTTCCCTTCTTTGCATACCACCTTTAAAGTACTTTGCCTGTGTTTAAAATTATCCCGGTTTCTCTAAACTTGCTAGGGGGGAACTGAATTCGTATTGTACTGTGATTGTATTCCTGAAGACTGTGTGTGTTACTTCCATCTCCATACATTGCATAGGGGGGAGTGAATTGTCAGAGAAAAAGTGATTCTATTATTTTTGCTGAAATCATCACAGTTTATCCCTGTGTTGCTTCTTTTCCACCTTGCATTTCCTTGTACCATATAAAGCATTCTCAGCTACCTTATCTTCTATACCACTCCTAAGTAATTAAACCAGTGTGCTAGTATAACATCATCCATTGTTGATCACTGTCATATGTCTAAGTGTGATATCAAATATTAATTTATTATAAACGTGTGATATATATCTATTGTTTAATTTTTCAATTACCCCTTACTGTGTTCACCGTGTTCCGAATTTGTGGTAAACTAGGGTTTTTCTCCCTCTGCAGGATTTTCAAACTTAGGTGGCCTCTCCACTCTGTACCTGATACCCCTTACTGTGTTCACCGTGTTCCGAATTTGTGGTAAACTAGGGTTTTTCTCCTTCTGCAGGATTTTCAAACTTAGGTGGCCTTTCCACTGTGTACCTGATACCCCTTACTGTGTTCACCGTGTTCCGAATTTGTGGTAAACTAGGGTTTTTCTCCCTCTGCAGGATTTTCAAACTTAGGTGGCCTCTCCACTGTGTACCTGATACCCCTTACTGTGTTCACCGTGTTCCGTTCCGAATTGTGGTAAACTAGGGTTTTTCTCCCTCTGCAGGATTTTCAAACTTAGGTGGCCTCTCCACTGTGTACCTGATACCCCTTACTGTGTTCACCGTGTTCCGAATTTGTGGTAAACTAGGGTTTTTCTCCCTCTGCAGGATTTTCAAACTTAGGTGGCCTCTCCACTGTGTACCTGATACCCCTTACTGTGTTCTGAATTTGTGGTAAACGAACGCCTGCCACTCTCTTCCTATCCACTTGCGCTTGTCCTGTCTTCCCCCACCCACTCCCTCCTATTCTATGGTGCTCTCTATCTCACCAATTTTTTCTAACTGCTTCTCCATTGACTATCCTGCTCTCCTCACTAAATCTGGTAGGAAAAAGTTTAAAAAGGACATCCTGGTCTCCAACCCAGGCCTCCCTATCGCTGACACCTACACTAGTGCCTCCTCCAAGGAAACTCTCACTGACATCCTCTTTTTCGTGCCTTCTCCTGACCTACGGACCCTTCATATGGTCTCTGTGCTCTCTCCTTTCTCCTCTTCCCCCATTAATGGTGGCACCCATTGGGATGTCCTCTTGGCTTCCTTCCACTCCTCTAAGGCCATCATTAATGTCTATGCTAATGGGACCGTCTTGGTCCAAGGCCCTCAGGCCAACCTTCACCTCTTCGTTAGACGCTTCCCACGCCTCATCAACTTCCTCTCCTCTCCTGCTGTGCCCCCTCCTCTGTCCTCGACTAACTTGCCTCTTCCCTCCCCACCCCCTCTCATGCTCCTTCTTCACCTCCACAGGGCGTACCTCTGATCTGTACCCCTCCCCGGAAGTCCTTCAAAGATGGCAAACTTCTCCACATTGCCACTCTTAACTCTCGCTCTGCCGTCAAACATTCCTCTGATATCTGCCGCCTTCTTGAGGAACTTGACCTTGACGTACTCGGTCTCACTGAGACATGGTTCACGGCCAGCTCTGTCACCAGCTTTGACACACTCCTACCCGACGGTTACAAGATCCTCTCTGTGCCCAGGCCCAACCGTGCGGGGGGAGGTGTGGCCCTTATCTTCCCTGAGTGGATTCCTGCCACTGTTACTCCCATGCAGACCTACTCCTCTTTTGAATGTCTTGTCTGCCGACTCTCTCTCTCTCCTAGCCATTCCCTTACCGTGGCTACTATCTATCGGCCACCTGGTCAAATTTCCTCCTTCCTCTCCGAGTGGGCGGACCTCTCCTCCTCACTCCTGTCCTCAACCACTCAACTCCTCTTTCTTGGAGACTTCAACATCCACCTGGATGCCTCCTGTCCCCCCTCTGGACTCTTTCGCAACCTCTGCGACTCTCTCTCACTCTCTATTCTCCCGTCTGGGCCGACTCATTCTGCAGGGCACACTCTTGATGCCCTGATCTCCTCTGACCTTCCCCTCTCTGTCCCTCTCTCCACTCCTCTCTCCTGGAGTGATCACTTTCTCCTCCCCTCCCACCTCACCCTCCCTACCCCACAGGCAAAGCCACCCCCATCACTGCCACCTTCCTTCTCGGTCATCCGACCCATGAAGCGCGTGTCAGTTGAGGCTTTCGCTGCCACCTTCTTGCCCCCTCCTCCCCCTTCGGCTGACTCCCACCCTGACACAGCCCTCTCCACTCTCCACTCCGCTATATCTGATACTCTTGATATCCTTGCCCCTGTCATGAGAATCCGCCTGAAGCCCAAAGCCAAATGTAACTCCTGGTATGACTCGGATCTCGTCACCCTTAAGCGCAAGTGCAGGGTGGCAGAGAGGAAATGGCGTGCTTCATGTTCATCCTCTGACAAACTGGCCTGTCGCCTGCTCCAAAGGCAATACCGGCTCTCCGTTCTCACCAAGAAGAGAGCCCTTATCCAAGCCCGCATCTCTGCGGCATCTAACAATTCGGCCGAACTCTTTAAAATCTGCAAGGAGCTGGCCAACCCTGCTGCAGTCTCTACCTCTCCTGTCCCCTCCCAGGCCCTCTGCACGGCACTGGCCTCTCACTTCATTTCAAAAACTCAGGACATCCTGTCCTCACTCTCCTCCTATAACCTTCCCCCCTCTATTCCCTGCCCTTCCTGTGGCTCTTCTGCAGCCACCCCTCCTCTCTCCTTCTCTTCCTTTCCCCTTTTTTCTGCTGACGAGGTTTCAAGACAAGTCCGATCTATGAAAGTCTCATCAAAACAGGTCCACCCCTGTTCCTCCAAAACTATCAAGGACCACATTGACTCCTTGGCTCCTGCCCTTGCTGACTTCTGCAATCACTCCTTCGCCTCTGGAGTCTTCCCATCCCCTCTCAAGCACTCCCTTGTGCACCCCCTTCTTAAGAAACCCTCTTCCGACCCTTCCTGCCCAGCTAACTATCGCCCAATCTCTATCACTCCCTTCCTGGGCAAGCTCCTGGAGAAACTGGCCATCTCCCAGCTTAATCTCCATGCTGAATGTGTTGGTAGTCTTCATGACCACCAGTCTGGCTTCAGAGCTACCAGAAGCACGGAAACTGCTCTCCTGAACATCCGTGAGGACCTGCTCTCGAACCTTGACTCTAACATTCCATGTGTTCTCATTTTGCTTGATCTCTCTTCTGCCTTTGATACTGTCAACCATACCATCCTGCTCAACCGTCTCCGTGATAACCTCGGTATCACTGGTCAGGCTCTGACGTGGCTGACCTCTTTCCTCTCAAATCGACCCTCCCAGGTCCAACTGGGGTCTTTCCTCTCTGACATCTTCTTCTCTACCTGTGGTGTCCCCCAGGGATCTAACCTCTCTCCCTGGCTATTCAACCAGTATCTGGCACTTCTCGCCCACCACATCGCCGCTCTCTGCCCCTACTTTCAGTGCTATGCGGATGATACCGAACTCATTTTCAGGCTACCCTCGGCCTCCTCTTCTCCTTCCCTCATCTCTGACTGTCTTTCTGCTATCCAGGAATGATGTGCCGCCAACGACCTCTGCCTTAATGCCAGTAAGACTGAGATTCTACTCATCGGCACTCCCACTCCCTCCTTCCCTGCTGCTCTCTGGCCGGCCTCTCTGGGCCCTCTTCCTACTCCTACCTGCAAGGCAAAAAACCTTGGGGTCATCTTCGACTCCACACTCTCCTTCTCTCCTCACATATCCGACGTATCTAAGAAGTCACACTACCAGCTACACCTCCTCAGAGGTATCCTTCCTTTCCTCTCCTTCCCCCAGAAGCTCACTGTCTCTAGAGCCCTGGTTCTCTCTAAGCTGGACTACTGTAACAGCCTCTATCTTAATCTGCCCGCCTCTACTCTCCGCCCTTTGCAACTCATCCAGAACAGGACTGCAAGACTTGTCCTTGGCCTCAAGCCCAGGGACCGTATCTCTCCAGGACTGAAATCACTACACTGGCTCCCAGTGACTGCGAGGATCAAGTTCAAAACCCTCTGCATTGTCCACAAGGCCGTCTGGGGCCTTGGGCCAAAATACCTTCAACTCTCTCTTCCTAAATATCTTCCTTCTCGAGCTCTTCGCTCATCCGCCTCCAACTCCCTCAGGGTCAGCCGCTTCTCCAAACAACGAGTTGGGGGCAGATCTCTTTCCACTGCAGGGGCCTCCCTCTGGAACAGCCTTCCTACCTCCCTGAAACTTGAGGAGAACCACCTCCGGTTCCGGAAGCACCTCAAATCCTTCCTCTTTGCCTCCGCTTTCTCTCCCCCTCTCCCCTGCTAATACTACTGAAACTGCACTGAATCTGCAACTGGGCCATTCACCGTTCTCGGCCCAGCCACTCTCCCCTGCACTGCCTCCACGGCAACCCCTGCACTACGGGACTGTGTCTGTATCCATACAGCCCCCCTTTCCAGCACTTGTCTGCACTTACCTCGCACTTGCCACCAGCTGGCCCTTGTTATTTATCCTATATGCTGTATGCTTATAACCCTGTACTGCACTTTCCCCTCTCCCTTCCCCCATGCACTTTTCCCTTCCCCTCTACCCTTGCACTTGCGCGATCTGAATGACACCTGGCCTAGTAAGATCGTTGTCTGTCTCCCCTTGTCCCCCCCCCTGCCTCGTCGCGCCTTGAAACACTTGTGTATAGGCACGTTACAAATGCCTTATCATATCATATCATATCATAAATAAACCTTTTCAATTTACAAAACAAACCTACTTCTTGGCTCAGTGGGGTCAGGGGGATTCTCGGAGAGGTGCGTGATACAAGGGTTCATCATCCAGATTATAACTTGTCATAGAAATATATAAATAAGGGCTTCCCTTGAGCAATCCCAGACAAGGCACTGACTTAGTGGGAATGCTTGATTGGAGTCATTAACAACAAGCACCCCTACCTGGTTCCGGGGGAAATCCAGCTCCTGTGTTATCGAGTAACCCTGTGCAAATAAACCTACCAGGAAATATTCCATTAGCTCCACCCGAACGCTTTGCCGGAGATCCCAAAAGGTTTGCCGTGTTTATGAACCAATGCCGCTTGCACTTTTTATGCAGACCTGGAGCCTTCTTAAACGATCAAGTTAAGGTAGCCTCTGTATTGTCATATCTCAGCGGCAGTGCAGCTGATTGGTCAATTCCACTAGTTACTCAGGATGACCCAATTCTTCGGGATTTTCAGGGCTTTCAAACAAGCATGGAAAGACTATTTGCCTGGCACTCCCAAGGACAGGCCCTGGATAACAAACTTTTGTCCATATGACAGAGTAACCAGGACCTTCTATCCTACATCGCGACCTTTAATAGGTTGATAGTGGAAACTGGATGGCCCGAAGTAAAACGAATCACCTTATTTCATCAAGGGCTTTGAGGAGAACTCAAGGATGTCTTGGCTCAAGTCATGAACCCACCTCAAGACTGCACTGAATATATAGACTTAGTGGTCCAGTTAGATCACAGACTTCAGAACAGAAAGGCTGATCGAGCCAAGTTTGAGAATCGGGTGTTGGTCAAAACCCACGCTAACCCCAAAAGAGCAGATGCTTCAGAACCCATGCAAATCGGAGGGGTTAAAGGACCCTTAACCCAGAAGGAAAGAGAAAGGAGATGGCAAATGCAATTGTATCTATATTGTGGAACTTCTGGGCATTTTCTACGGGATTGCCCTGTAAAACCACCCAAGAAGGTGTTAGGAGCTGATGATAAAAGCCATATGGAGTCAGACTCGGGAAACGACCACGCCCGACAAGCGTAGAGGTCCGCTTGCCGAGCTTGAAGAAGGATACTCAGACCTCACATTTCATCATACCAATGGTCCTCGTAGATCCAGGGCAGCCATCGCGTATGCACGCAGTAAGGGCATACATTGATAGCGGGGCCATAGGAAACTATGTGGACTATGAATTGGCTTCCAGGATGAATCTACCTCGCTGCAAAAAAAAAACCTCAGATGTCATCCCAACAGTCGATGGAACTGAAATTGCCTCTGGGCCTGTAACTTATTCCACCACAGAGATGACACTATTGGGTCAGGATGGGCATCGAGAGACTATTGAGTTTGATCTAATCAAAGCCCCACAGTTCCAAATAATACTGGGGATACCTTGGTTGGAAACACATAATCCTTGTATTGATTGGCTAGAGAAGAGAATAACCTTCCCGGATTGTGCACAAACCTGTTATCCAAAGAAAAATCAGAACGCAGGCCTGGCCACAGTAACCACAGCAGTCATGCAACTACCTCCAGAATACCAAGAATTCCAGGATGTCTTCCAAAAACAACAGGCAAACACCTTACCTCCTCACAGATCGTACAATTGTCAAATCGATCTCATACCCGGTGCACAACCCCCTTGAGCAGGATCTATGCCCTTACGGAACCTGAGAACCTTCACCTACGACAATACTTAGACCAGTACCTTGCCAATGGCTTTATTCGCCCATCCAAGTCCCCTGCATCTTCAGCTTTGCTCTTCGTGCCCAAAAAGGAAGGTGACCTCAGAACGTGCATAGACTACCGCGCATTGAACCAGATAACTGTTAAGAACCAATACCCATTGCCTCTGATCCCTGAACTACTAGACCAAGTGAAGGACGCTTGTATATACACTAAATTAGATCTCGGGGGGGCATACCATCTGGTACGTGTAAAAGAGGGCGACGAATGGAAGACTGCTTTCCGCACTAAATATGGGTTATTCGAATACCAGGTGATGCCTTTCGGGTTGTGCAATGCATCAGCAGCCTTCCAATACTTCATGAATGATGTCCTTCGTGAACTCATTGACGTTTGTGTTGTCGTATATATTGATGATATTCTAGTATACTCCTCTTCAGAATCTGACCATGTGAAGCACGTCTGAGCAGTCCTTGAGAAATTGCACCAGCACAAACTATATGCAAAACTGCCACAGAAGTTGAATTCCTTGGGTTTATCCTGACCCCAAAGGGAGACCGAATGGACTCATGAAAGGTGGACGCAACCCTTAAGTGGCCATCACCAAGTTCAGTTAAAGGAGTAAAAGCATGCTCGGCTTTGCCAATTTCTACCGCAGATTCATCCCGGACTTTTCACATGTTGTACATCCCATCACAGCACTCTTGCGAAAAAATAAACGTTTTATGTGGACTGAAGAAGCTGAAAATGCCTTCCAAGAGCTGAAAGCGAAATTCATGTCTGCACCTGTATTAAAGCACCCGCGCCCTGAACTTCCATACATAGTGGAAACTGATGCATCCAGTCTAGCCATGGGAGCTGTCCTGTATCAAAAGGACCCTGAAACTGGCCAGCTTCACCCAGTAGCATTTTGGTCCAGAAAGTTCTCACCACCCGAGTTAAACTATGCGGTTACCGACAAGGAGTTATTAGCCATTAAATCCGCCTTCAAGGCTTGGCAGCACAATCTTCTCGGTGCCAGGCATACCATTACTGTGATCACCGATCACCGGAACTTACAGTATTTAAAGACAGCCAAGGCCCAATCATCACGTCAAGTCCGATGGGCATTGTTCTTTGCCGAATTCGATTTCGTGATAACTTATCGACCAGGTTGCAAGAATGGTAAAGCAGACGCCTTATCCCGAATAGGGATGGGAGAGGCAGAAGTGAACCCAGAACCTGTACCTATAATTTCCGAACAAATGATTCTTGGCATGAGTACTCTACAGACACTAGAGGACATTCAGGTAAAGATCCAGCAACTCTTTGATCCTACAGCCCTGCAGGACTGGGTAAAGAAAGGCCCAGACTACTCTGCCACCAATGATCTGCCTTATTACCTATTTCTCCCACACAAGGAACTACAAGAGCTAGTCATTTCCCGTTATCATGATACCCTAATGTCGGGGCACCCAGGTATTGCAAAAACTGAAGCTAAAATTAAAAGACAATTCTGGTGGCCCACCTGGCGAAAGGATATTAAATCATTTGTGATGTCTTGTGGCATTTGCGCCCAAAACAAAAGTCAAAAGAAATAACCAGCTTGACTCTTACAACCTTTAGACATTCCGCCTACACCATGGCACTCCTTATCGTTAGACTTTATTACTGATCTACCCCCATGCAATGGATTTAACACATTCTAGTTATTGTGGATCTTTTTTCCAAGATGGCCCACTTTATTCCTTTAAAGGGATTACCTTCAGCTTCAATCCTGGCCAAGGAGTTCTTCGAAAACATTGTTCGCATGCACGGATTTCCGTCCGTATTGGTCTCTGACCGGGGCAGTCAATTCATTTAACATTTTTGGAAAAAATGCTGTCAATTGGTGCATGTGAAGTTATCGACCAGTCACCACCCCCAGACCGATGGTCAAACGGAGAGGACCAACCAGTCTCTCGAACAATACCTGCGTTGTATGTTACATCAGACTGAGAGTAATTGGAAATTGGAAAGACATTCTTTGGATCGCCGAATATGCATACAATAATTCAGTACACTCTGGAACTGGACAAAGCCCCTTTTATACCTTATATAGGCACCATCCTCGAACCTCAGACCTTGACTCACCTCAACACTTAGAAATGCCTGCAGTGGACCATCTGCACGCTACGATCTGCACAAGCCTTTAAAGAAGCAACTACACATTTAAAACAGGCGAAAGAAAAATACAAGAAAGATGCTGATCGGCATAGAAGTGATACTCCACAATACCAGATAGGGGACCAAGTATGGTTAGCCACAAAACATATACCTCTAAAGGGAACACAGACCTTTAACCCCAGATATTTGGGACCTTACTCTATTAAGGCCATTATCAGCCTGGTGGCTGTCAAGTTGGACTTACCTGCTAATATGCAAATTCACCCGTCTTTCATGTGTCACTTTTGAAGCCAGTGCAACCAGGGACAAGACTAACCAAGCCACCAGACCCCATCCTTGTAGACGGAGAACCCGAATTTGATGTTAAGAACATCCTAGACTCCAAGCTGATAAAGTCAAAACTTTTTTACTTAATCGACTGGAAAGGTTCAGGACCACAGGAAAGGTCATGGGAACCTAGTGACCATGTTCATGCACCCCGATTGATGAAAAAATTCCACCAAAATTTCCCAGATAAACCGAAACCACAGGGAAGAACAACTTTAGGAGGGGCCTTGGGGGGAGTGCTGTCATGATGCCTACCCCCAGGGACCCAGACCAAGTCCAGCAACCCCGGAAGCAGGCATCAAGTTATCCCAAACAAGCCCAACAACCCCTGCTAGGGGCTCTTTGGGTGCAGTCCTGGCGTCTATGGCACCAGGCTCATATGGAGAGTCAGTCCTGGCACCACGGGCGCCAGGCTCATAGATTAAAACTTACCTGATGCAGACCATGCTGCAAACTTACCTTAATGCAGACCATGCTGCATGAGCTCCAAGCCAAAAAGAGGCTTAGAGGCAAATTGCGGTACCGTAATTATCGCCAGGGTCCCTTTGCGGGTCCCTGCAATAACGGCTGGTTCCAGCTGCCGTTATGGGAATTAGGCGCTAAAGGATTACCGGTACCGGTACCCTTACCGGTAATCCCTTAGCGCCAGGGTCGTAATGACCCCCATTGTTGTGAAATCAACAGCCTGTGCTACTTCTGCTTTAGGGCCTCCTTCCACCTTAACACATATTAAAAAACTAAATATGTTTGGTCAGCCAATATTCAGGAGCCAGAGGAGAATGCATATTCGGATATCTCCTTCCCACTGACATGTTCTTGACATACTTCACTAAACTGCGGGGTGTAACAGACACCCACCTCTATCTGAGGATTCCTATCTGAGGATTGCATGTGCTCTCATTCGGAGCATATGCTTGGAGCGTATTGTACCCAGGTTAAGGGGCCACATCTGGTGTATAAACCACACATCAGGATAGAAAACATGCGCTGGAATTATGTAAAAAAATGACAGCAAAAGATGGTTGAGAATTATACACGAATACTCAACTAGTGCTTTTATTTATGACGACAGATTAGTGGGCATGTGCACCATGTTTATCCTCGTCTAGTTTCCACGTGTGTATCTTTGCCTGAAATGGCATTTTAGAAGTTCGTCTTTGCATGGGATTTTCTCGCGAAGTGCAGCTGGTTCGGTTTCGGCCCAATACGTGCACCGTTCCGGACCGGGTCCCCTCGCTGAAGCTCGTTTGTAAACTAATGAGGCAGATAACATTAAAAGGAAGAACGGAAACACCCAGACAAAAATTCACAGTTCATGTTTCGCTTAGATGAATGCTATCCAGGGTCAGACTGGGGCATACAATTGTCTCGAGTCGGGCTCGGCACCAATGAAAAAGTGGCCAAAGTTGCAAACGACATTTAATTCCTTTTGTGACAGACTAGTGGGACCACACTGCCGCCCGTGCCCCACCCGGTCCCGGGCCTTGCCCTGCCTTGCCTCAATCACGTAGGCTACCTTCTGTGGGGCCGCCACAGCCATGCTGAGCCGGATGATGACAAAAATAGGTGCGCGCACAGCGGCCCCACGGAAGTTAAGATTTTAAAAGAGAAATCATATAATTGGGCGGCTGGGGCCCATCACTTTCGAAGTGATGGGACACAGCCGCCACTCAAAGTAAGTTATTTCTTTTAAAATGTACCTTCCGTGGGGCGGGGCCCCAACCACCGGCCCCACGGAAGGTCAGGTTTTCAATGAAAAAAGTAAAAAACGTACTTTTGGGCACAATCCACAGGCCCGGCCATCCGTGACAGAGTCATCAGACTCAGTCTGCGGCAGCCAGAAGCCCCTGGTCACAGAAATTGGCCTGGGCCTGGGCCTGACACTGACTGCAGTCAGCAGCACACTGCACACAGGTCACACAGACAGAAGGCCAGGCGAGGACAGGCCCCTGGTGGGGTCCTGACTCCTAGGCAGTCAGGACACCACAAGGGGCCAGGCGAGGACAGGCCCCTGGTGGGGTCCTGACTCCTAGGCAGCCAGGACACCACCAGGGGACCGTGCCGCCACCCGGGCCCCGAGCTGGGCCTTGCCTGATCACTTGACTTTGATGGGCTCAGGCTGCACTGCACGCAACAACTGACTTACCTGCTTAGCCAGCTCGGACGTGGTCTCCTGTCGGGGCCTCAGGGTGGGGAGGGCCGGGTGCGCACACTGGTACCCTCACAAATGAAAAAGCAGGCAGAGAGGGACCCAGGAAGCAACTATGCCGCACCACGCAGGGCAGGTTCTCTTGTTCACAAGTCAGGACTGACGATGCCACGCCTCGACACCTTCACTTCACAGTAACTCGTAAAATGAAGGGGAGCCGCGCTGCCTCCTGTGGCAACAATAACACGTCACCATGTCATTTCACTGGCTCAGAAGAACAGCCAACGAAAACTGCACATTCTGTGTTACTATACAGAATGTATCAAATACTGCATAGTAACAACAGAATAGTAGTTTTCATTGGCTGTTGTTTGTAACAGTTTGTTGTTCATGGCTATTGATGGCCCCTCCCAGGCCCAGCCAGCCATGGCCTGCAACCTGCAAGCACGAGAGAGATAGAGATCAGAATGAAAAATCCCAATGATTTATAATCGAAGCAAAGTGAAGTGGAAGAACAAGCAAAGCAATTGCACGTGCGCTGGCCCCGCATGAGTTCCGGTGCCCAAAAAAGAGTGCCGGTGTTGGCCACCGGCAACCACCCCCACAAATTAAGCTGTGCATATAAGAAACCTAATGAAAGCTTTGTATGCTGCACATGTGAAGCCTACAGGGAGGAGATGCTATGGAATACCCATCTCTATGACTTGAGCATCTTGAATACAGAAAGGTTACCAATAGGAACATACATCAGAGCATCAGTTGCACAAATCTTTTCGCTTAAGTACTGGACACTTCATCTCTGTGAAGTATAGATTAACCCCTCACTGCACACATGAGAAAAGAAAATACAAACAGATAGGGGAAAAAGGCCCAGCATACCTCTTGCAAGCAGAACAAGGTTTAATCTCATAAAAATACAAGTACGTGTCAACAAAGAAGTCTCCTGTCATGGAGCGATCTGGCAAAAATAACATGAGCAATAGCTTTTAAAGCTACACAGAGTCACAAGTGACGTACATCACATAGGTTGAAAATCCAGGTAGCTGGTTGGTGCAACCCAATACACATATAGCCTACTCCATACGGGATGCCAGGCGATTGGTCCCAGCATCTTCTGCCCATCTCTTCCACGTGGGGGATCTTCTTCTGTTGTCATCAATAACAAAGATGTTAGTAGGCAATTATTTACACAGGCCATCATTTCACAACTCTACTGTGCACCTGGTATCAAAGACATGAGCGAGGCGGCTAGTGTTTACGTCATGATAACTTCTCAGAACTAGGTGTACCCCGGGCCCTCCCCACCCAGACACGTTGGCACCTCCACATCTTTCCACCCGTGGCATACATTTGTTACATTCTACCCTGGCACATTGCAGCACAAATCACATGGACTAATCATGGGGCAGTCCACCAATACTCTGATCTTCCTGATTAAGTGATCGCTCTACAGTTTTATGGCCAAGTGTCTTAGGCTGATCAGTGTACTCAAATGTTTGTGTCCTGGGCTTTGCTGGTCTCGGACCGCTATGACTTATAAATCTGGACAGTGAAGGCCTAAAGCCCTCAACCCCCTTTCTTGTGGGATAACTCTTCAAAGACCCATTTCAGCCCTTGCTTTGCCTTGCAGGGCACATTATTTCTGGGTTGCATGCAGTACTGATAAGACACAATGAAGACATGTGTGTGTTTGTGTTCAAGAAATTAACCTTCTGCGAAGCGGCCAGGGCTGTTAGCAAAGAAAACATGCATACCCTTCTAACCATCAAGACTGAATGTAAATGAACTAGCATTGCCGTGACACTAAGCCTCATTTTCAAGATGGCGTCAAACTTCTAAGATGGAGTCTAATGTTACAATTCATTATATTTCCACTAAAATCCGGCTTCTATGAGTGGGCCCCTCCATTCTCCTTCTACATCCATTTCGTCGTACATCACCTGGGGGCCAGAGACTTTTGCCCCCGATTCCCAAAATTTGGGATGATGACCAAGTGTAGTATTGGTAAAGCAAGGCGTTTGGCAAGTTGCACTTGTGCAAATTGCTACTGAGATGCTAAGCTCCCCTTAATACACTTGTGCAATCATGGAGACGTTTTAATGTGGCCAGGACTAAGGTCTTCAACTACAGGAAAACATGGATTGTGCTGAATCCTACCCAGTTGACATTTATAAAAATGAACAGTCACCTCACTGTGGAAGATGTTGGAGCAATTGCTATCCATAGGCAACGAAGCAGGTTGGATGATAATGATGATGATTGGCAGCCCAGTACATGACAAACATCAACAAGTGGGAAGGAGTTGCTTTGTGGTGTGTGTGTGTATGTGTGTGTGTGTGTGTGTGTGTGTGTGGTTTGGAATATGAAAGCTGTAGTAGTGATTGGGTGGCCTTGACTAGATCTGTGTAAAACAACATTCCATTGTTTGTTTTGCCAGTACCATTTTGGAGGCCAATTACTGTAACAATCCCATATGCCACTTATCATAGCTCTTACCATCTCCCACATAGCTGTGTAACCCTCTAAAGATTCCATGCTCTCCACTCCATATCCGTTTTAGGCTCTTGCATAGTTTGCTGACATCCCTTAAAGTTCTCGCCCCTCCCACAGAGTTTAGCCACCACTGATCGATATAGCCATAGAACTTCAACACCCTGTGCCATAAAGATGTGTGAAGATGGAATGTTATTTGATCCCTGGGGCTCTTGTGCCTGCCTTACCCCCCTGCAAGGAACACTGCAGGGTGGGTCTCCTCATTCACTGCCTCACCCTTATGTAAGTCCAACACTTGATGGAGCACGACCATAGGTTATTCCTTACCTTAGCATCCTCGCAAACATATTCTACCCATCAAGGAGCAAAGAGCAAAATAATCTATCTTGTTTTCATCCTTCCCCTGCTGGGTGAAGACCACTTCTGCTTCTACAATTTCTTGCACACAGACAGGAACCATTTTAGTGCACTGCTCTGGGGTCTTGCAACAACTGTAACCTCCTACCATACGGAGAGCAAGTCCGTGCCCTGTTCCTGCATAAAATGCGTTCTGCTCTCCTGCTCCACCACAGGTGCTGTATCCGCTGCTTCTGTCCAGGCCACACATAGTGGCCATAGCACCCATGACTAACTACATTCTCAAAGGGACCTCTGCTAATGGACTTGTCTTCTGTTCCACTCTGCAATCTTCTCATGAGGGTACTCTCAATGTTTCAACTTCCCACACCCAGTCAGGAGCCTGGCAATGCTGCATGGCCAGTGACTCTGAACCAATCCTAAAAAAGAGAATCCTCTTCCTCATGTGAAGAGAAATACAGCTCCTTCTCTCAATCCAATACTGTAACCAATACTTATAAAGTGCACAAGAAAGCCAGACACCAAGATAGTAGAGAATCAAGAGCACATAAAATACCAAGGAAACACCCAGAGAGCTGCACACAAGTAACAACACACAAAAAAGCCACACTAGAGTACTTCATTTAAATACACATATGCATACACAGAATGACAAACCAACTCAGCAATGTGGATATATATTGATGACAACAAACAAGCCGGATAAAAACTGAGCATGTAGAAAAGATTATTTTGGTTGTTTTATTAATGTTTTTGGGGAAATGAACAAGGAAAGCAAAGTTATAATTTTTTGGCTTTGGAATCTTTATGTGGGGCAAAAAAGGGGAAACGTGGGTACGACAGAGTTTTTTGTTACTTTTTTATCAGTTTAGAATTAGGAAAACAGTGAAGAAGCACTAAGCAGACAAAGAGGTACAGAAATGCCAAACACTTCAAAAACTCTCAAAACAATCCCATAAAATGCAGAAAACAAACACCAAAGACCTTACACGTGTCAATATTCTACTGCCAACCTCAGATTATGGCCTCACAACTTCTCTAACAATCTAGCAAATGCACATAGTGTCACGGTTTATTACACGGCATGCGCAAGCCAGGGATCTCCTTCCCCTACAATGAGTGTGGCGCGCAATGAAAACGCTTTGATTTTTTATACTACGGATCCTTTTTGAGAAGGCCTCACACTCGTCTCGCAGCCAAACTCCACAAACACCCTGTGTCACAATGGACTAGGAACCTGGCCGGTGTGTATCAATAAGATATTTATTAATTTATTATTTAATGTCAAATAAAAATTAACAGCTTACATCAGCCAACAAGGTTGTGGCAACACAAAACGTAATGACTTCTGTAAAGCGACCAGGTTAAGATATACTGTCAAAAATCCTTCCTTTTTAATTACAATACATAAGAAGAACAATTCAACACACAGCAATAGCACACTGGTTAAGCACTCCCCCTGCAACCCTCACCCCCCAAACATCAATTGGACTTGATTCCTTTGAATGGAAGGCAGCGGCAGGGAGTAGGAATACAATGGAAAAACTGGTTTTGGTGTGGTGCCCACAGAAACAGTATGGGAGACAGAAAGTAAAGGGGAACATTTGTTTGGCATAGCACAATGGAAGAATGGGGTTCTTAATTATTTATCACAACTGTTATCGAAAAATAGAAAGACAGGGGGCCTCATTACACGGTAGGCGGTAGCCATGGTGCTATTGGCGCCATGGCTACCCCCTTACCGCATTCCGGATCTGTGTTCCCGGAATAGGGACTTATCGGGTCATTCCGACCTTGGAGGACCCGGTAAGTCTCCATTCCAGGAAACATCCCGCATTCCCATTTGAGCCCCCATAGGGCTCAATGGGAATGGGGAAGGAGCTAATAATGGTACCGCAATTTGCGGTACCGTTATTAGCTCTGAAGTCCCTTAACGGGTCCCTCCCCTAACGCCTGGTAAAACCAGGCGTTAGGGGAGGGACCCGCTAATGGACCTCTTAGTAGGGCGGTAAGGGATTACCAGCACCGGTGCCCTTACCGCTGCCGGTAATCCCTTACCGCCTACCATGTAATGAGGCCCAGGGAGTTTGTTTGCTTATACTTAGAAAGACAGACAGGGCTTTTAGAGAATACTAGTCAGAACACAAGAAGAAAATCCGTTTTAGACTATTCAACACATGAATGGAAAAGAAATTGCAAATAGAAATTCGTGTTTAGCTCACACTGGGTAAAGAGGAACAGAATGGGAAAGTCAATTTTGGGGATGTTGTGCACAGTTTCAATGGGAAAGAAAATACAACTAGAATTTGTTTTTACTGATGCTTAAAATGACAGGCAAGCTCTGGGAAAGGGGGTAGCTCACAACAGGAAAATTTGATTTTAGTTAGAATAACAGATGCAATGGGAAAATACAGCTGAAGATGGAAATTCGTTTAGCAGGTCTCAATTGAAACACAGGTACACATTTGTTGTTCAGATCACAATGGGATTAATTCATTAGAGTAACACTTTATGACTATAACAGTACATAAAACATTGGAGAAAAATGGTTGGCTTCGAATTACAATACAAATCCTGTGCAATAAATGGGGAAATTAATTGATTTGCTTAGAAAAATAGACTGAGGATTTGCACTGGCAAATGGGGATTCTTCAATGGGGCAATTACTGAAATACAGGCAAATGGGTATTTGAGACGGGGAATTATCTAAAGCAATGCTACAAGAATACTGGGCCTAGACACTTTGTGGTTTTTGAGGTTTAGTTCTACTTACAGGAGAGGTTTGGACTGGACATCGCTGGACTGGACAGAGAACCACTGCTGGGGCAGCCAATGGGGCCAGTCAAGTATTTCCTCTGTCCTCTAAAGGGTCCCAAGTCAGCTACTAAGTCTACTGGCTCCTCTTCAAGGTTAGGCCTCACTGCTAGTGCTGGGATGTTCTTCCAGATGTCTGCAGCAGCTCACCTCAGGGGTTAGTGACAGGTGTCCTGATCTGAGGCGGGATTACTTAATTATAGGGAAAATTATATCACAAATGTGTCATAGTTCCCGCAGAAGGGATAGAAAATGTGGAAGTGCTTTGGGACACCAGGGGTAGAGACCACTTCATCATCTTCCTTCGACAGGGGGGCTTGAGAATTGAATTATATGTATTTTTTTGTGGAATGAGCGATTCCCAAAATCAAAATACACTGACCTCCAATGCAAACCCACAAATTCAAATGTGTATAGAAATCCTAATCATAAGCAAAAAAAACGTATATCAGCAAAAACTAATGGTTCAGTTCTCAAACAGACTCAATAATAGTCCCTAAATGTAAACAACTCATTCAATGCACCAAATACAAGTACAGAATTCAGTAGTCCCATAAGCCTAAATATGCCTCAAGACACCACAACAAGTAAGGTCTAGATAACAGCAGCATACTTACCCCAGTAAGATGGGGAGCCAAGATTTCCACCGTAACATGCAGCAAGGAAAGGTTGAGTGGTGCCCATCGAAATGTGGAGGGAAAATAACCGGAAGCTGGGATTCAGTCAAACCATCTCACAAAATACAATCTGAGAGGCTATCTTCTTTGACACAATCTGCAAAGTACGGATAATGTAAGCCATAACACGCAACATCCCTCATGACCTGCATGTCTACCAATATAAGTTACAACCTTATGCAAAGGTCAAAAAACTTAAATTAAAACATTCCCCAATCTCTCCGCGAGTGGTTAGTATGTATACCGACCTGCCGACAAACAGTGTTGACGTCCAATCATCAGACACTCAAAAGGATTACTGTGGCGACCCCACGCATGTGCAACAAGATGCACAAAAAACCACAGCACCAAAAATACGTGCTACTGCCATCTCTGGCTGGTAAAGCCTGTATCGACCACACCGGTCGCAAAAATAGAATCCACATTAACTAAACGCATCAGGCCAGGAATAAACAGGCCAAGATGTCTCAAAAAAAAGGTAAGTGCATGTTTCAACTACCTGTGTATAACTAAATGTGAGGGTCTATATAAAGGATCCAAACCAAACACTAGGCAAAGAGTGGGTCTCTTGCCCCTCCCATCCCCATAAGCAGCCCTTGCTGAGGTTGGCAGTACGCCTGCCACAAGTTTCCCTGACACCAAAATGTAATCAGGCTTCTGAAATTGACTGGATAAGCCGGCAGGGGGGGGTGCAGAAACAAATCTGCTCTGGCCCCTCTGTGGGCTCAAGCTGTAAAATAAAGAACATCAGAACAGTAAATATCAAGTAAATATCTCAGCCGCCCGTCCATATCTGTATGACCATGTTGTAAAAATAGGTCCCCAACATTCCCCTTTCCAGGGTAAAACATGCATTCTGTCAGGATGTAATCCTGCTCACAGACTGGTGGCCACGCTTTTCACAGTAAACCTTTGTATGGCAGCATATTCAAGTACAAAAACAACACCAAAATTTAAATAAGCACATCAAATCAAATTCAACATTCACACCCCTTGGACTAACAGATTCCAGCAAATCAATCCACACAATTTCCCACTGGAGGAGTTTTCTGTGTAGATTACCGCCCATCATAATATGCTCCAGGATTACGCATTTAAGCTGAGCCACAGTGTGCCTAGCCTGATGGAAATGAATGGTTACTGGAGGCTTCTGATTACTGGTACAAATATTAGATTTATGCTTGGACCACCATGCTTTTGCCTTCCTGGTCGTCATCCCCACATAGCAAAGACCACAGGGGCATTTTAACCCGTAAATCACATTAGTGGCATCACAGGTGCACAAATGTTTTAACCAGATTGGTTTCCCAGAGTGTGGATATACAACACTGTTCCCTCTAATAACATTGGCACAATGTTGACAGTTCTGACAAGGTATAGTTCCCTTGTATATGTCTTGGTCATAGATGTCTGTATTTCAGCTTTCACAAGACTCGACCGAAGTGCTCTGTTATTTCTGTAAGCAAATCTCAGTACTTGAGGAAATAGTTGTAGACGAGGATCCATTTGCAGCATCCGCCAGTTGTTTTGAATAATCTTCAGAATTCTTCCTCTTTGAGTGGATTACATAGTCACATAAACCAAAGAGTCTACTTCCTGGACCAGCTTCGGAGTAAGGAGGGTCTCCCTTGCTAGGGTATTTCCTTTCACTGCAATATCATGAATTAATGTGGCATCATACCCCCTAGCTTTAAATGTATCCTCAAGAGTTGCTGATTGTCGTTGATACTCCGATGGTTCTGATATGTTTCTCCTCTACCGTAAAAACGGACTCATTGGTACACTGTCAATAGTTCTGCGCAGATGATTTTAGTGAATACTCTCATTTTAAGTCCATGTTCAGTGGTATACATTTCCACATCAAGAAAGTAAATGACACACTGACTGACCCGCAAGTAAAACTAATCCTGGCATGCATTTGATTCATCATTTCAAAAAATGCCTGTAATTCCTCCAGTGGGCCTGACCAAATTCCAAATATATCATCAATATATCTTACATATAAGGAGAGATGTTGTTGCCACCTTGGTGATGAAAGCACGTGTTCATGTTCCAAATAATACATGAAAATGTTTGCATAACATGGGGCCATAGCCGCCCCCATGTTAGTCCCAGAAATCCGAAGAAAAAACCTATCACCAAACTTTAAAAAGTTGTTATTCAAGACCAGTTTCAGTAAAATGGGTACCAGGAGATGGTCCCCTAAGCAGTTGTCTGATCTTAATAGGAGCCATTTGATGGCTTCCAGGCCAGTCTCATGGACTATGTCCGTATAGATGGAGGTGACATTCATCGTAAACAGGGTGTCCCGCCCCACAACAAATTGTGCCTCCTTCAATTTATGCAGAAATTGCATTGTGTCTTTCAAATATGTGGCTGTTTTCTGTATGAGGGTGTGCAGAATTTACTGAGCCAAAGGTTCCAACAAACTGTCTGATGCTGCAATAATTGGTCGCCCTGGTGGATTTATCAGCCTCTTATGTATTTTGGGTAAAATATACATGACCGGGGTTATAGGGTGTTTGTTTTCTAGAAAAGTAAGTTTCTTCTCTGATATGGCTCCTCTCTCAACTGCTTCATCAAGTGTTTCATGTATCAGGTCCATCACATGTGCCGTGCTTTATTTATGGCATCCAGGGGCTATTTCACACCACAGATTCCCTCTTCCTGGCTCGTTGATGTATTTATTCAGAGAGAAGAGCAAGGAGAGAGTGGGTGTCCATTTCCCATTGCCTGGGTTTGTCCGAGGAATCTGCTTCAGAGCGTGCCTGCTCTTGGGTTCATTCCAGGACTCTCCTTCAGAGCGTGTCTGCACTTTTCCAGGTCCTGAGGAAGTGGTGCTCTGGTTGGTCCTCCACACTTTTCGGATTTTTATTTTTCCACTTGTTTTTTTGTTGTTCTGGGCCTCTCCAATTACTGTGGCTCCCCTCTGGCCTTTAGAGGTAAGGACCTAATAAATCTACCAAAATGAAAGGAGAGATTAAATATTTCATCAATAATATTTTCCCAGGTAGGGACTTGAAAATTGACAACAAAGGAACAAGAGACACATACCAGATATTCATTACAAACATTTTTGTCTTACATTCCAATCCTTCATACTCATTTAAAAATAACAAAAATTGTTCTACTCCCTTTAAATGTTTCATTTTATTAGTCTGAGTTCCAATTCTTTTACCTTTGCTCTTCAGATGGTTCCTGGGCTCTACCCTCACTGGGTGCTTCAATCAGTCACAAGTTCTGCCTGGGATGACAGCTCTTCAACTGATTGATGTGAACCCATTTACCTACCATTTGTTCTCCTTTAATTTCAATCAAAAGTGCTGCTTCAGGAGAGGAGGAAGTTCCGCTCTTTGGTCTGATTCCTTTGAAAATTGCACAAGTAGACACAGGGCATTATTCTAAGGTCGGTAACAATGGTACTAGTAACCTTGCTGGTACCGCTGTTACCAGACTGGCAAACTACGAGGTCTGCCGGCACCTGCGAGCAGACCATGTTGGATGCACCGGCAACAGGGCAACAGGGTCTAACGTGGAAGAAAAATAGCTGCACAGTCTTTTCTTGCCTCAATGTTCCTGTGTTTAAAACAGCCAAAGCACATCCATCAAATTCATGCACATACAACAGAAAGATCTTTTCGTAATTTGGTGCGCCCAAAACCGGTGCTGAACACTACGCAGCCTTGAGCAAATCAAAAGCGTTCTGGCAAATCATGTTCCACAGTAAAGGCAAAGAAATACCCTTCTTTTTCCATGCCAACATAGGTTTTATCAACAAAAGAACATTTGAGATCCACTGTCTACAATATGAGGCCATGCCTATTAAATCTCTGACCTCTTTCTGTGTTTTTTGGGAAATACATACCAGAGATGCTTTGTGTCCGTTCAGGTGTCAGTCTTCTTCCCTCCTTTGACAATACTGAAACTTCTTCAATGAAGCCTTATGCCCAAGCTCTGCTAAATGAATAAGCAGCAACACAGTGCCTTCTTTGTAAGCAACTTCAGAATCAGCAGCTACAAGGAAATTATCAACATATTGCAACAACGTGCATGTGGAAGGTAACTCAAGTGTATCAAGCTGTTCTTTCAACATTCTACTATAAACAATTGGACTCTTGCGGCACACGTGTGAATGTCAACGAGCGTCCCCCTAAGGTGAACGCGAAAAAATATCTACTATCAACATGTACAGGAATACTGAAAAAAGCATTTTTCAAATCCACAACACTAAAACGTGTAGCCGTAGCTGGAATCATAGTCAGAATTGTGGTAACATCAGGCACAATCAGAAACTGTGGAGAAACAACCTTATTAATTGTGTGTAAGTCAATAATAAAATAAAAAGGAATCACATTATCCCCTTTCTTATAGACTGGAAAAATCAGACTATTACACACGCTTCCTGCAATTTCCTCAATTACACCTTGATGCACAAAATCAGAGACAATACTTTTCAAAGCCTGTTCACCTTCAACCGAAATCTTATACTGCGGAATACTTGGCAATTTAACACCTGGTTTCTACACAATTTTAACTGGTTCAAATTGTAAAATACCAAAGTCATTATTATTAACCACCCAGAAACTAAAGATCTTTGCCATGGACTTGTACGACTGTGGTCGCACCGAGATACATTCCACCTCCATACCAATGGACCCTGGGATGGCTTCCATTTTCATGAAGCAATATTGGTTGTCTCTTATGTCTGTGGAGTCACTCACAGAGATTATAAAGAATTTAGAATCCTGTGGGATAATTCGCCCAATCTGCAATAGTCAAAACCAATGGCTAATGGATTCTTTGCGCAGACCTTAGGGAGTTAAACAAATGGGTCCACATGTCTAGATGGCCCCCTTCCCTGCATCTATCACAGACTGGTCCAGATCAACGGGTCAAAGGTGTATAACGCCATTGGCTACATAAACTCAGGCAACAAATTTAACATCTTTCTGCATAAGGCCATGCCCAATTTGGGTGAAAGGGGAAACCTACCCTTTGTAGATGATGTCCTAATCAAAAGCTGAAATTATTTGCCAACACACAGTTTGCGCCAGTCACCAACCAGTTCATTAAAAAATAGGTAACATCTGTAAGCCGACATGTGTTTTGGCCTTGGGCCTTCTTCAAAGCAGGACAGATACTTCATTCAAGTATCAATAAGTCACAGAAAACAAAAATCACACATTGTAACATATTATAGCACATATGATCAGATGCATGAATATACGCTGATTGACAAGGGGGGGTCCTGGGAGTCTCTCTGCCAGACATTAGTCCTGGTTACGAGAGACTTACCCAGAGTCTTTAGCTCACTATCTTTCAAAGAGAAGAAATATCCCAAACATATCATTCTTTGTCCTGTCCTGGGGCAGTCCAGCACCGAAATGCTAGGCAATTCTCCTCTGAATAAGAGTACCAACAGCATCCCCAGACACATGTTTCAGTCTGGTTGGACCTCATCGGTAGGGAGGAGCTGTGCCTCTCTAAGAATAGTGAGCAAGGGGTCCACGTCTGGATTCCCCTAGTAACTTAGGGTGAGACCCAAAGTTACTTGAATATGCAAATTAACAAGGGGGGTCCTGGGAGTCCCTCTGCCAGACATTAGTCCTGGTTACGAGAGACTTACCCAGAGTCTTTAGCTCACTATCTTTCACAGAGAAGAAATATCCCAAACATATCAGTCTTTGTCCTGCCCTGGGGCAGTCCAGCACTGAAATGCTAGGCAATTCTCCACTGAACAAGAGTACCAACAGAAACCCCAGACACGTGTGTCGGTCTGGTTGGACCTCATCAGTAGGGTAGATCTGTGCCTCTCTAAGAATACTGAGTAAGGGTCCACGTCTGGATTCCCCTAGTAACTTAGGGTGAGACCCAAAGTTACTTAAATATGCAAATTGACAAGGGGGGTCCTGGGAGTCTCTCTTCCAGACATTAGTCCTGGTTACGAGAGACTTACCCAGAGTCTTTAGCTCACTATCTTTCACAGAGAAGAAATATCCCAAACATATCAGTCTTTGTCCAGCCCTGGGGCAGTCCAGCATGGAAATGCTAGGCAATTCACCTCTGAACAAGAGTACCAACAGCATCCCCAGACACATGTTTCGGTCTGGTTGGACCTCATCAGTAGGGAGGAGCTGTGCCTTTCTAAGAATAGTGAGCAAGGGGTCCACGTCTGGATTCCCCTAGTAACTTAGGGTGAGACCCAAAGTTACTTAAATATGCAAATTGACAAGGGGGGTCCTGGGAGTCTCTCTGCCAGACATTAGTCCTGGTTACGAGAGACTTACCCAGAGTCTTTAGCTCACTATCTTTCACAGAGAAGAAATATCCCAAACATATCAGTCTTTGTCCTGCCCTGGGGCAGTCCAGCACCGAAATGCTAGGCAATTCTCCTCTGAACAAGAGTACCAACAGCATCCCCAGACACATGTTTCGGTCTGGTTGGACCTCATCAGTAGGGAGGAGCTGTGCCTCTCTAAGAATAGTGAGCAAGGGGTCCACGTCTGGATTCCCCTAGTAACTTAGGGTGAGACCCAAAGTTACTTAAATATGCAAATTGACAAGGGGGGTCCTGGGAGTCTCTCTGCCAGACATTAGTCCTGGTTACGAGAGACTTACCCAGAGTCTTTAGCTCACTATCTTTCACAGAGAAGAAATATCCCAAACATATCAGTCTTTGTCCTGCCCTGGGGCAGTCCAGCACCGAAATGCTAGGCAATTCTCCTCTGAACAAGAGTACCAACAGCATCCCCAGACACATGTTTCGGTCTAGTTGGACCTCATCAGTAGGGAGGAGCTGTGCCTCTCTAAGAATAGTGAGGAAGGGGTCCACGTCTGGATTCCCCTAGTAACTTAGGGTGAGACCCAAAATTACTTAAATATGCAAATTGACAAGGGGGGTCCTGGGAGTCTCTCTGCCAGACATTAGTCCTGGTTACGAGAGACTTACCCAGAGTCTTTAGCTCACTATCTTTCACAGAGAAGAAATATCCCAAACATATCAGTCTTTGTCCAGCCCTGGGGCAGTCCAGCATGGAAATGCTAGGCAATTCACCTCTGAACAAGAGTACCAACAGCATCCCCAGACACATGTTTTGGTCTGGTTGGACCTCATCAGTAGGGAGGAGCTGTGCCTTTCTAAGAATAGTGAGCAAGGGGTCCACGTCTGGATTCCCCTAGTAACTTAGGGTGAGACCCAAAGTTACTTAAATATGCAAATTGACAAGGGGGGTCCTGGGAGTCTCTCTGCCAGACATTAGTCCTGGTTACGAGAGACTTACCCAGAGTCTTTAGCTCACTATCTTTCACAGAGAAGAAATATCCCAAACATATCAGTCTTTGTCCTGCCCTGGGGCAGTCCAGCACCGAAATGCTAGGCAATTCTCCTCTGAACAAGAGTACCAACAGCATCCCCAGACACATGTTTCGGTCTGGTTGGACCTCATCAGTAGGGAGGAGCTGTGCCTCTCTAAGAATAGTGAGCAAGGGGTCCACGTCTGGATTCCCCTAGTAACTTAGGGTGAGACCCAAAGTTACTTAAATATGCAAATTGACAAGGGGGGTCCTGGGAGTCTCTCTGCCAGACATTAGTCCTGGTTACGAGAGACTTACCCAGAGTCTTTAGCTCACTATCTTTCACAGAGAAGAAATATCCCAAACATATCAGTCTTTGTCCTGCCCTGGGGCAGTCCAGCACCGAAATGCTAGACAATTCTCCTCTGAACAAGAGTACCAACAGCATCCCCAGACACATGTTTCGGTCTAGTTGGACCTCATCAGTATGGAGGAGCTGTGCCTCTCTAAGAATAGTGAGCAAGGGGTCCACGTCTGGATTCCCCTAGTAACTTAGGGTGAGACCCAAAATTACTTAAATATGCAAATTGACAAGGGGGGTCCTGGGAGTCTCTCTGCCAGACATTAGTCCTGGTTACGAGAGACTTACCCAGAGTCTTTAGCTCACTATCTTTCACAGAGAAGAAATATCCCAAACATATCAGTCTTTGTCCTGCCCTGGGGCAGTCCAGCACCAAAATGCTAGGCAATTCTCCTCTGAACAAGAGTACCAACAGCATCCCCAGACACATGTTTTGGTCGGGTTGGACCTCATCAGTAGGGAGGAGCTGTGCCACTCTAAGAATAGTGAGCAAGGGGTCCACGTCTGGATTCCCCTAGTAACTTAGGGTGAGACCCAAAGTTACTTAAATATGCAAATTGACAAGGGGGGTCCTGGGAGTCTCTCTGCCAGACATTAGTCCTGGTTACGAGAGACTTACCCAGAGTCTTTAGCTCACTATCTTTCACAGAGAAGAAATATCCCAAACATATCAGTCTTTGTCCTGCCCTGGGGCAGTCCAGCATGGAAATGCTAGGCAATTCACCTCTGAACAAGAGTACTTACAGCATCCCCAGACACATGTTTCGGTCTGGTTGGACCTCATCAGTAGGGAGGAGCTGTGCCTCTCTAAGAATAGTGAGCAAAGGGTCCACGTCTGGATTCCCCTAGTAACTTAGGGTGAGACCCAAAGTTACTTAAATATGCAAATTGACAAGGGGGGTCCTGGGAGTCTCTCTGCCAGACATTAGTCCTGGTTACGAGAGACTTACCCAGAGTCTTTAGCTCACAATCTTTCACAGGGAAGAAATATCGCAAACATATCAGTCTTTGTCCTGCCCTGGGGCAGTCCAGCACCGACATGCTAGGCAATTCTCCTCTGAACAAGAGTACCAACAGCATCCCCAGACACATGTTTCGGTCTAGTTGGACCTCATCAGTAGGGAGGAGCTGTGCCTCTCTAAGAATAGTGAGCAAGGGGTCCACGTCTGGATTCCCCTAGTAACTTAGGGTGAGACCCAAAATTACTTAAATATGCAAATTGACAAGGGGGGTCCTGGGAGTCTCTCTGCCAGACATTAGTCCTGGTTACGAGAGACTTACCCAGAGTCTTTAGCTCACTATCTTTCACAGAGAAGAAATATCCCAAACATATCAGTCTTTGTCCTGCCCTGGGGCAGTCCAGCACCAAAATGCTAGGCAATTCTCCTCTGAACAAGAGTACCAACAGCATCCCCAGACACATGTTTTGGTCGGGTTGGACCTCATCAGTAGGGAGGAGCTGTGCCACTCTAAGAATAGTGAGCAAGGGGTCCACGTCTGGATTCCCCTAGTAACTTAGGGTGAGACCCAAAGTTACTTAAATATGCAAATTGACAAGGGGGGTCCTGGGAGTCTCTCTGCCAGACATTAGTCCTGGTTACGAGAGACTTACCCAGAGTCTTTAGCTCACTATCTTTCACAGAGAAGAAATATCCCAAACATATCAGTCTTTGTCCTGCCCTGGGGCAGTCCAGCATGGAAATGCTAGGCAATTCACCTCTGAACAAGAGTACTTACAGCATCCCCAGACACATGTTTCGGTCTGGTTGGACCTCATCAGTAGGGAGGAGCTGTGCCTCTCTAAGAATAGTGAGCAAAGGGTCCACGTCTGGATTCCCCTAGTAACTTAGGGTGAGACCCAAAGTTACTTAAATATGCAAATTGACAAGGGGGGTCCTGGGAGTCTCTCTGCCAGACATTAGTCCTGGTTACGAGAGACTTACCCAGAGTCTTTAGCTCACAATCTTTCACAGGGAAGAAATATCGCAAACATATCAGTCTTTGTCCTGCCCTGGGGCAGTCCAGCACCGACATGCTAGGCAATTCTCCTCTGAACAAGAGTACCAACAGCATCCCCAGACACATGTTTCGGTCTAGTTGGACCTCATCAGTAGGGAGGAGCTGTGCCTCTCTAAGAATAGTGAGCAAGGGGTCCACGTCTGGATTCCCCTAGTAACTTAGGGTGAGACCCAAAGTTACTTAAATATGCAAATTGACAAGGGGGGTCCTGGGAGTCTCTCTGCCAGACATTAGTCCTGGTTACGAGAGACTTACCCAGAGTCTTTAGCTCACTATCTTTCACAGAGAAGAAATATCCCAAACATATCAGTCTTTGTCCTGCCCTGGGGCAGTCCAGCACCGAAATGCTAGGCAATTCTCCTCTGAACAAGAGTACCAACAGCAACCCCAGACACATGTTTTGGTCGGGTTGGACCTCATCAGTAGGGAGGAGCTGTGCCTCTCTAAGAATAGTGAGCAAGGGGTCCACGTCTGGATTCCCCTAGTAACTTAGGTTGAGATCCAAAGTTACTTAAATATGCAAATTGACAAGGGGGGTCCTGGGAGTCTCTCTGCCAGACATTAGTCCTGGTTACGAGAGACTTACCCAGAGTCTTAAGCTCACTATCTTTCACAGTGAAGAAATATCCCAAACATATCAGTCTTTGTCCTGCCCTGGGGCAGTCCAGCACCGAAATGCTAGGCAATTCTCCTCTGAACAAGAGTAGCAACAGCATCCCCAGACACATGTTTCGGTCTGGTTGGACCTCATCAGTAGGGAGGAGCTATGCCTCTCTAAGAATAGTGAGCAAGGGGTCCACGTCTGGATTCCCCTAGTAACTTATGGTCAGACCCAAAGTTACTTAAATATGCAAATTGACAAGGGGGGTCCTGGGAGTCTCTCTGCCAGACACTAGTCCTGGTTACGCGAGACTTACCCAGAGTCTTTAGCTCACTATCTTTCACAGAGAAGAAATATCCCAAACATATCAGTCTTTGTCCAGCCCTGGGGCAGTCCAGCATGGAAATGCTAGGCAATTCACCTCTGAACAAGAGTACCAACAGCATCCCCAGACACATGTTTTGGTCTGGTTGGACCTCATCAGTAGGGAGGAGCTGTGCCTCTCTAAGAATAGTGAGCAAGGGGTCCACGTCTGGATTCCCCTAGTAACTTAGGGTGAGACCCAAAGTTACTTAAATATGCAAATTGACAAGGGGGGTCCTGGGAGTCTCTCTGCCAGACATTAGTCCTGATTACGAGAGACTTACCCAGAGTCTTTAGCTCACTATCTTTCACAGAGAAGAAATATCCCAAACATATCAGTCTTTGTCCTGCCCTGGGGCAGTCCAGCACCGAAATGCTAGGCAATTCTCCTCTGAACAAGAGTACCAACAGCATCCCCAGACACATGTTTCGGTCTGGTTGGACCTCATCAGTAGGGAGGAGCTGTGCCTCTCTAAGAATAGTGAGCAAGGGGTCCACATCTGGATTCCCCTAGTAACTTAGGGTGAGACCCAAAGTTACTTAAATATGCAAATTGACAAGGGGGGTCCTGGGAGTCTCTCTGCCAGACATTAGTCCTGGTTACGAGAGACTTACCCAGAGTCTTTAGCTCACTATCTTTCACAGAGAAGAAATATCCCAAACATATCAGTCTTTGTCCTGCCCTGGGGCAGTCCAGCACCGAAATGCTAGACAATTCTCCTCTGAACAAGAGTACCAACAGCATCCCCAGACACATGTTTCGGTCTAGTTGGACCTCATCAGTAGGGAGGAGCTGTGCCTCTCTAAGAATAGTGAGCAAGGGGTCCACGTCTGGATTCCCCTAGTAACTTAGGGTGAGACCCAAAATTACTTAAATATGCAAATTGACAAGGGGGGTCCTGGGAGTCTCTCTGCCAGACATTAGTCCTGGTTACGAGAGACTTACCCAGAGTCTTTAGCTCACTATCTTTCACAGAGAAGAAATATCGCAAACATATCAGTCTTTGTCCTGCCCTGGGGCAGTCCAGCATGGAAATGCTAGGCAATTCACCTCTGAACAAGAGTACCAACAGCATCCCCAGACACATGTTTTGGTCTGGTTGGACCTCATCAGTAGGGAGGAGCTGTGCCTCTCTAAGAATAGTGAGCAAGGGGTCCACGTCTGGATTCCCCTAGTAACTTAGGGTGAGACCCAAAGTTACTTAAATATGCAAATTGACAAGGGGGGTCCTGGGAGTCTCTCTGCCAGACATTAGTCCTGGTTACGAGAGACTTACCCAGAGTCTTTAGCTCACTATCTTTCACAGAGAAGAAATATCCCAAACATATCAGTCTTTGTCCTGCCCTGGGGCAGTCCAGCACCGAAATGCTAGGCAATTCTCCTCTGAACAAGAGTACCAACAGCATCCCCAGACACATGTTTCGGTCTGGTTGGACCTCATCAGTAGGGAGGAGCTGTGCCTCTCTAAGAATAGTGAGCAAGGGGTCCACGTCTGGATTCCCCTAGTAACTTAGGGTGAGACCCAAAGTTACTTAAATATGCAAATTGACAAGGGGGGTCCTGGGAGTCTCTCTGCCAGACATTAGTCCTGGTTACGAGAGACTTACCCAGAGTCTTTAGCTCACTATCTTTCACAGAGAAGAAATATCCCAAACATATCAGTCTTTGTCCTGCCCTGGGGCAGTCCAGCACCAAAATGCTAGGCAATTCTCCTCTGAACAAGAGTACCAACAGCATCCCCAGACACATGTTTTGGTCGGGTTGGACCTCATCAGTAGGGAGGAGCTGTGCCACTCTAAGAATAGTGAGCAAGGGGTCCACGTCTGGATTCACCTAGTAACTTAGGGTGAGACCCAAAGTTACTTAAATATGCAAATTGACAAGGGGGGTCCTGGGAGTCTCTCTGCCAGACATTAGTCCTGGTTACGAGAGACTTACCAAGAGTCTTTAGCTCACTATCTTTCACAGAGAAGAAATATCCCAAACATATCAGTCTTTGTCCTGCCCTGGGGCAGTCCAGCATGGAAATGCTAGGCAATTCACCTCTGAACAAGAGTACTTACAGCATCCCCAGACACATGTTTCGGTCTGGTTGGACCTCATCAGTAGGGAGGAGCTGTGCCTCTCTAAGAATAGTGAGCAAAGGGTCCACGTCTGGATTCCCCTAGTAACTTAGGGTGAGACCCAAAGTTACTTAAATATGCAAATTGACAAGGGGGGTCCTGGGAGTCTCTCTGCCAGACATTAGTCCTGGTTACGAGAGACTTACCCAGAGTCTTTAGCTCACTATCTTTCACAGAGAAGAAATATCCCAAACATATCAGTCTTTGTCCTGCCCTGGGGCAGTCCAGCACCGAAATGCTAGGCAATTCTCCTCTGAACAAGAGTACCAACAGCAACCCCAGACACATGTTTTGGTCGGGTTGGACCTCATCAGTAGGGAGGAGCTGTGCCTCTCCAAGAATAGTGAGCAAGGGGTCCACGTCTGGATTCCCCTAGTAACTTAGGTTGAGATCCAAAGTTACTTAAATATGCAAATTGACAAGGGGGGTCCTGGGAGTCTCTCTGCCAGACATTAGTCCTGGTTACGAGAGACTTACCCAGAGTCTTAAGCTCACTATCTTTCACAGTGAAGAAATATCCCAAACATATCAGTCTTTGTCCTGCCCTGGGGCAGTCCAGCACCGAAATGCTAGGCAATTCTCCTCTGAACAAGAGTAGCAACAGCATCCCCAGACACATGTTTCGGTCTGGTTGGACCTCATCAGTAGGGAGGAGCTATGCCTCTCTAAGAATAGTGAGCAAGGGGTCCACGTCTGGATTCCCCTAGTAACTTATGGTCAGACCCAAAGTTACTTAAATATGCAAATTGACAAGGGGGGTCCTGGGAGTCTCTCTGCCAGACACTAGTCCTGGTTACGAGAGACTTACCCAGAGTCTTTAGCTCACTATCTTTCACAGAGAAGAAATATCCCAATCATATCAGTCTTTGTCCTGCCCTGGGCAGTCCAGCACCGAAATGCTAGGCAATTCTCCTCTGAACAAGAGTACCAACAGCATCCCCACACACGTGTTTCGGTCTGGTTGGACCTCATCAGTAGGGAGGAGCTGTGCCTCTCTAAGAATAGTGAGCAAGGGGTCCACATCTGGATTCCCCTAGTAACTTAGGGTGAGACCCAAAGTTACTTAAATATGCAAATTGACAGGGGGGGTCCTGGGAGTCTCTCTGCCAGACATTAGTCCTGTTTACGAGAGACTTACCCAGAGTAATTAGCTCACTATCTTTCACAGAGAAGAAATATCCCAAACATATCAGTCTTTGTCCTGCCCTGGGGCAGTCCAGCACCGAAATGCTAGGCAATTCTCCTCTGAACAAGAGTACCAACAGCATCCCCAGACACATGTTTCGGTCTGGTTGGACCTCATCAGTAGGGAGGAGCTGTGCCTCTCTCAGAATAGTGAGCAAGGGGTCCACGTCTGGATTCCCCTAGTAACTTAGGGTGAGACCCAAAGTTACTTAAATATGCAAATTGACAAGGGGGGTCCTGGGAGTCTCTCTGCCAGACATTAGTCCTGGTTACGAGAGACTTACCCAGAGTCTTTAGCTCACTATCTTTCACAGAGAAGAAATATCCCACACATATCAGTCTTTGTCCTGCCCTAGGGCAGTCCAGCACCCCATGTTTGGGATATTTCTTCTCTGTGAAAGATAGTGAGCTAAAGACTCAGGGTAAGTCTCTCGTAACCAGGACTAATGTCTGGCAGAGGGACTCCCAGGACCCCCTTGTTAATTTGCATATTCAAGTAACTTTGGGTCTCACCCTAAGTTACTAGGGGAATCCAGACGTGGACCCCTTGCTCAGTATTCTTAGAGAGGCACAGATCCACCCTACTGATGAGGTCCAACCAGACTGAAACACGTGTCATGGGTTTCTGTTTGTACTCTTGTTCAGAGGAGAATTGCCTAGCATTTTGGTGCTGGACTGCCCCAGGGCAGGACAAAGACTGATATGTTTGGGATATTTCTTCTCTGTGAAAGATAGTGAGCTAATGACTCTGGGTAAGTCTCTCGTAACCAGGACTAATGTCTGGCAGAGGGACTCCCAGGACCCCCCTTGTTAATTTGCATATTCAAGTAACTTTGGGTCTCACCCTAAGTTACTAGGGGAATCCAGACGTGGACCCCTTGCTCACTATTCTTAGAGAGGCACAGATCCACCCTACTGATGAGGTTCAACCAGACCGAAACACGTGTATGTGGTTTCTGTTGGTACTCTTGTTCAGAGGAGAATTGCCTAGCATTTCGGTGCTGGACTGCCCCAGGGCAGGACAAAGACTGATATGTTTGGGATATTTCTTCTCTGTGAAAGATAGTGAGCTAATTACTCTGGGTAAGTCTCTCGTAACCAGGACTAATGTCTGGCAAAGGGACTCCCAGGACCCCCCTTGTTAATTTGAATATACGCTGTCCACCAAAAATACATTTGTGTATCCATAGAAAGACACAGTGATTGATGGGGGATGGACCAGGGTAGGAAATGTTGGGTTGAGAAGAAAACAACTAATCCACAAAGAATCATAAAGAGAAAAAGGAAAAAAAAGAGACAAAAAATGCTAAAATTAGACGTTGGATTCAAATCCATATTCAATGACGTTGTGTTCCAAAGATATTAATTCCTGCGAATGTCCAATTTTTTACTGTTCCCTTATTTTGATCAAAATTAATGAATGAGTTTGTATTTTATTCACATGTAATTGGCTATTGCTCCTTGTGACTTAATCCAACCCTATGCAGTACCAGTGTAATGGTATGGTTGCCGGGGGCGTGGTCTAGATTCATGGACTGAGGACGTACTTCTCCTGAGCTCCTGCCCTGATCCTGAGACCGATCCTCGTAGGAACTTCCAGCCCGAACCGAGGACGGAAATAAGCATACCTCCAGCTGTCTCATCCGAGCCTGCTTCGCCCGAGAAAAAATCCGAACGAAAACGGAGCCGGCAACACCGAAAACGCGACCTCCGCGCTTCGGTCCCCGAGAATCCAAAATGGCGGCCGCGACTTCGTCCGAAGCCCGCAGACGAGGAGAGCCCGGGAACTGAAGGAGGCGGCACCTGCGGCTCCGGATGGTGATGATCTACTGGTCATCTGTGCCACAGACGGTGAGCAGACCACTGCACCTCTCATCCCTGCGCTGAGACCGCCGCGGGGCGCACACCGCCACACACCGCCACACACCGCTGCTGCAAGAGAGGAGGTGGAGGCCGGGGCGGGTGGCCCGGGCCGCTACGGGCCCCTAAACAGACGAGGAACACCGCGCGGAGGGGCAGACTGGGCCTTCCAGCCCTTCTTTGGACCCGACAGGTGGGGGCCCTGCGGGCGACTACCACTTGGCCTGCGCACATAATACGGGCCACTCAAGACACCAAGAAGCACCCATGCCACAACGAGGGCCTGTGAGCCCCGCAGTGAGGGCCATCACACGGCCCAGCCATATAACGCGAACTGATAGCTACACACAACGCTGACGTGCCGGGCCCCAGCATAAGGAACGTCCCGCACCGGCGGCCGGGACTGGCCTCGCCCCAGCGGACACTCCCCCACCTTCTGCCCAGGGATACACCCATGGCTGGGGAAACTAGCAAAGCACCATAACCCCCGCAACCCCCAAGAGGAGGAACGACCCGCTGGCAACCACCTGATCATTATCCTAAAGTAACGAGACGAGTGAAAGGGAGCACCTTGCTGCATGCAGGAAGACAGCGCCTACAACAAACCAGTGACTGGCACCCTCCCTCACTGAAAACGACCTGAGGAGCCATAGGGCCTCAAGCTCACCGAACCACGACGGCCCCATATTCCCGACAACCAGTGGTCCCGATAAAAGTAACACTGCGAGAACCAGGCCATTGAGAGGGGCCATAACACTGTGCGAACCTGCCCTAAAACATGTGAACACGGTCTGGCCCAACAACAACGAGAAGCGAGGGCATCAGTTGCATAAACGACTCAACGGATACGCTGCCACTGCAGGCAGCGAGGACACTGCACATACCTCTCGGAACACTCTCCTAAGAGCCCTGGTGGACAAGCTTGAAGCGAACATCATATAGCACCTCATCAAAGCCCTCTCTAGAAGGAATGCCACCTCCAAAGCACAAACCCAAACTTGTCACAATGGATGCCTTCACCTCAGTCCGACCAAAACAACAGATTCCACAGGAGATGAGCACTGTTCAAGGATCTCCGACTCAGGCAACAGATCCTAGAGACTCCCAAATCCTACAAGCGATAGCAGCACTGCGAACATCCATGGAAGATAAGATCGGCGAAATAAAATCAGACATTCAACTGATGAGACAAGACGCGCGAAACCTAACCGACAGAATGGTCACTGCTGAAGCCTCTTTGCGGGAAACAACGGAGACCACACAGGAACTCAGGGCGAAAGTCAAAGAGCTGGAGTCCACAGTAGCCCGGCTAGAAACGCGCTCAGAAGATGCGGAGGGCCGAGCCCGCCGCAACAATGTCCGAATACTGGGGATACCGGAGGATTCAGAGGGCCCGACCCTACCGAATACATTGAAACGCTGTTCCTGCAGGAAATCGGGGCAGGCAAACTCACCCAGGGTTTCTCTGTGGAGCGAGCTCACCGATCCCTTCAAAAGCGACCTCCCCCCGGCTCACATCCGAGACCCATAATAGCTAAAATCCTAAATTTCAGGGATCGGGAGGCCATTCTGAGGTTCTCGAGAGAAGGCGGAGAGATCAAAAGAGGCGCGGCGTCAATAGTCATGTATCCTGATTACACCCCAGTAGTACAACGGGCGAGAAACTCTTTTATACCAGTGAAGGCCACTCTAAGGAAACTCAACCTTAAATATATGCTGCTATATCCAGCGAGACTCAAAGTGCTCCACAACGGGAAGGCAATCTTCCTTGAAACCCCAGCGGCGGCAAATCTATGGCTTGAGCACAACAATCTGGCTGAAGATGCGGAGGGTGCAGCGAGAAACAATAAACACCAGGGCAACGACAAAGATCACGCGAGAAGCTGAAGGACACATCAACCACGGTTACTATTTCGGAATAAATCGCATTGCCACACCAAGAAGGCGACGCAATCGGGCAGGAGCTCGGAGGCTCTTGTGCAAAAACACTGACGACCCACCCCAACCGAAGCGGTGCAGGTAAAATACCTACACATCACCCGGGCTGGAAGACCTGGAGAGGACCGGAAGGCCCGGGAGCCCCCGAGCGTTGTGAGTTCATAACAACTGCTGGGGGCAGTTTACTGTTGTTCTTTTCTGTTGATCCATCTTACGGGAAGGAGGTTGTTAATGTTGATAAATCTCCGAAGGCAAAAGTACAACTGACGGGTGGGGGAACTGGCTGGAGGGCCGGGATGGGCAGGACCGCACTAAACAGTGCCGAACCGGCGATGCCGGTCGCCACCATCTGCTTCACTGGTGGAAGTGGGGTCTCTCTTAGTGTTTTACGGAAACAAGATGGCTACACACATTAGACTATTGACCTGGAATGTAAGGGGCCTGGGCACCTACCCCCGCAGGAACAGGATTAAATCCTACCTACAGAGGAAGAGAGTGGACATTGCTCTCCTACAAGAGACTCACTGCACCGCTGAAGCGGATGAGAAGCTCAGAGAACACTGGGGGGGGACAAGGCTACGGAGCCCCCTACTCCAAATTCGCCAGAGGGGTGTTCATCTGGTTCAACCCCCAGGTACCGTTTCTCCTACGCAGGTTGGTGAGGGACCCTGAAGGTAGATATCTGATCATATGGGGAACAGTGGAACAAAGAGAAATATGTATAGTAAACTCATACTTCCCTAACAATAATATCCCAGCTCACTTAAAAACACTTAGCGCCCAGATGTCACAGTATCGGGATGGTCTCTTCTTGTGGGGTGGTGATTTTAATTGCGTTCACAATCCCGAACTAGATAGGTCTTATCCACCGGCAAGCGGCTTCCCCGCTGCCACCTCATCCCTAAATGCAACGGTCAGCGAATTCGATCTGATAGATGCTTGGCGGGACCTCCACCCAAACGAAAGGACATACTCATATTACTCATCCCCACACAAACTACACACGAGGTTAGATTATTTTTTCATAAGCAGAGAACACACGCCTCAGACGGCTAACGCACAATACTTAGGAAGGACCATCTCCGACCACTCCCCACTTCTATTAGACTGGCAACACAACAGCCCTAGACCGCCCATCCCTATGTGGAGAATGCCTGCTGAGGCTCTGAAAGACCCGACCTTCAGGGATGAGCTCCAGGAGTCCTTAGAAAACTATATAGCGGTAAACACAGGCAGTGTGGACCAAATAGGTACGCTATGGGATGCCCTAAAGGTGGTAATACGGGGAGAAACAATTGCAAAAGCAGGAGGCATCAGGAAACTACTATGGGAGGAACTGAACCAGAAAGAGTTGGCAGTCCAACAACTAGAGTCCACCCCTATTGGCACGTTGGGGAGGGAGGAAGAACTGAGTTCTCTTAGGGAGGACTGCTCCAGGGCATGGGACAGGCTGGCTAAGTTCGACTTTAGCGTTAGAACTAATAGAGCACATGCAGAGGCCGATAGACCAGGTCGGCTACTAGCGTGGCTCTGCAAAAAAGAACACCCTAGGCATACTACTACAGCACTACAAGACGAACAAGGCATAGAACACAGGACTCAACAAGACATAAACAATACCTTCCAACGATTCTATGCACAACTATACTCCCACACACACAAGGTCCCACAGGACCAGATATTGGACACCCTAGAGGAAATTGGCCTACCCAAATTGTCACCAATGCAGTCCGAAGCCCTAGACTCCGACATCACACCGGAAGACATAACAGAGGCTATTAGGTCCCTCGCTACTTGTAAGACCCCAGGATGCGATGGACTCCCCCCAGAATTCTACAAGCAATACAAACCCACCCTGACGCCCCTGTTACACCAGGTCTTTTCTGAGACATTTGAAACTGGTATCCTACCTGACAGTATGAGGGAAACCTTACTGGTCCCGATGCTCAAACCCAATAAACCCTCCGATAAATGCGACTCCTACCGCCCGCTCGCCATGCTTAACTATGATGTGAAAATACTGACGACAATACTAGCGAGACGTCTGTCCAAAGTGATTGGTGACATAGTACATGAAGACCAAAACGGCTTTATACCTGGGCGTAACACGTCCTTAAACTTACGCAGGCTACAGCACATTATAGCTGAAACCAATACAAGCGGAAAACAACTCGCACTACTCTCCCTGGATGCTATTAAAGCATTTGATTCCATTTATTGGGAGTGGCTGATAGCGGTCCTGGAAGGTTTTGGGCTCGGTCAACGATTTATTAGATGGGTAGTGATCCTATATAATGAACCTAGGGCCAGGATAAAATCCGGGAAATATGTATCAGACACATGGGAAATTCGCAGGGGCACTAGGCAGGGCTGCCCACACTCTCCCATGCTCTACATCCTGGGTCTAGAACCCATTGCGATCTTCCTTAGGCAGCAATTTTTTGATGCAGGAATTAGGCTGGGCGGGACGGACCATATTGTTTCACTATATGCAGATGATGTCCTAATATATGTTAACGACCCTCATCTCAATGTCCCGACAATACTGGAGATCCTTGATAACTACGCCAAAGTTTCGGGCATACAATTTAGCAAAACGAAATCCTGCATGTTTCCATTAGCATCCCTGAAAAATAAATCTGCAGAAGAGCTTCCCTCAGTGGGCATAAAGTGGGAGACCGAATCTTTCCGTTACCTTGGGATCCAGATAATGCACACCCCAGAACAAATGCATACACGAAACACGATGGCTGCGATACCCAAATTGCGCAAATCCATAAGTTTCTGGTCTAAGCTTCCATTATCCATGCTGGGCAGGGCCTCAATAACCAAGATGATCATTCTCCCTAGATTCCTATATGGGTTCCAGAATGTGCACTTCTATATCACCAAGCCCTTCTTTCAGCTTCTCGACACAATAATTAAGGAGTTTCTATGGGGTAAGGGCAGACATCGGGTGGCACTGTCTACCTTAGTATTACCGCACAGCCAAGGAGGGATCCAGTTACCTAGTCTAGAGAAATACTACCTTGCAGCTCAGCTAAACCATGTAACCAAATGGCTAGCAGACGGGACCACTTCGGAGAACCCCCTCCTACAGGCCATGATCTCCCCAATTCACCTGAGGGAATTGCTCTGGGCCCCTCAAACTCTGCTACACGATCAGCCTTTTCTAACAATCCTAGGCAGGAAAATATGGTGCAGAACCAAGACGGTGTTACACCTGAAGCAACCATACTTCCAAGAAGTGCCAATACTCTCGGGACTCGACAAATCTGTCACCACCCTCCACACCATTAGGCACTGGGAGAAAAAAGGAGTATACACCTGGGGCGATCTATACTCCGGAGGCACATTCAGGGAATTCGCTGAGTTGCAGGAGGAAGAGGGCATTCACGCTGGCCAATTCCTGTGGTATCAAAAGATCCGCAAGATAGCACGCACGAAATGGGACACCTGGCCAGAAGAACCAGAGATCACTCCCCTCTTGGCCTTGATGTACACCCTGAGTGAAGAGGGGAAAGCAATATCTCAGATATATAAACTCCTTGTTGACATCCCCAATCCCTGCGGTGATATACTAAAGACCCGCTGGGAATCAGACATGGGACTGGAGCTGTCCGAAGAGGAATGGAGCAGAGCGCTGTCCTTCCCGAAAGAGGTCTCTAGAAACCAGAGATTTCGGCTACTCCAGTTAAATGTACTCTATCGTACCTACTTAACCCCGAGCAGGATCGCTAAATTCAACAAAACCGCCCAGACACAGTGCACCTAGTGTGGGATAGAGGGAGCAGACTTAATCCATATGTTATGGAACTGCACCAAAACCCGTAGCCTCTGGTCGACGGTAAAAAAAACCTGCGAAGAGGCAGAAGTCACCAGATATAAATGGACCCCAGCAGAATGCCTCCTAGGCTGCTACCCCAGACTGGCCAAACTCAAATATGCGGTTAAGCTGATGGACTTGCTATGCATAACAGCCAAAAGAACCATCGCCATGGCATGGAAACGGCCGGCAGGACCAAATCAAAGGGCATGGCGCAAAGAATTCGAAAGATGGGCGACCGCCGAAACAAGAGCTTGGGAGGACAGCGTGGCTAGATCTACGGATGAGTCAAGCATGGCCCTTGCTGCTTGGAAAGACACCATGTCTAGACTGTTTCACTCCTCGGATGATAAGCCCCCCTGAACCACCTACCGGCCCTAGCACAGGACCTGAATGATTGCCTAAGACATTCAAGGCCAAGCCCCTCCAGCATTAACATTCTCGGAAAGCCCATACCCGTGTCCATGTTGCCCGGCCGCTTCCTCCCCGCTTACAACCTCATCAGTCATCACCCACCCTTGAATCGGAGATAGTTAATGTTTCTATTGTTTATGTTCATGTTATGTAAAGTTTGTTGTTTGACCACAAAGGCTGAATGTCGCTGACCAATCGGTCACCTTGAAATATGTAACTATAACGAAAATGCCAATAAACAAATTTGAAAATAAAATAAAGTAATGGTATGGTTGCCAAAGTTTAACTATCCCAAATTCACCATATTCATGTCTAATCAGTTAATATTCACCTATCTGTTGATTCAAGGAGAGTCTGATTTATAATTGTTATACTCCATTATACATAATTCATCATAAGGATCAGAAATAGGCTTCTGACTTACCCAATGAGTTAATGATAGGTATTTTCTTGACCATCCATACAAGCTCGAGTTACTGGGTATAATCCCTGTACCGAACAACATCATAGAAAAAATGGTATATCAATCAGGTTATAGATTCTCTACTGTTAATTAGAAATTAGAGATATGCAGCTTCCTTCTAGTCCCTGCATTCAATTGTATCTATTTGTTGCGAGAGCCCTACGATAGTAAGAAGTAATCATGATCACGGCTGATGGTTGCATCCTAGTTAAATGAAGAGTGGAAAAGAGGTGGGCACTACATGTTTATTCATAAAGCATTCAAACATATAGGTTTGTTCTTGTGTTCCTTTTATAGGTTGGTGGATATAATAGGAGCTACCAGATTCAAGCAAGCCCTCTTTGAAAGGGCTATGTTAAATACTGCAAAAATGGAAAACATCGGGTGCAAACCACCCAATAGGTTCTGATGCTCACACTTTACTCTTTTTAGAGCTAAATTCCTTTGTTACTTTGAATAAGTCTATGTTATACTTATTTAAAGGTTGAGTCAATTTCAATTCTATTCTTCCAAAATTATTAATATTGAAAATACATGTCCAGGTGTTGATGGAATTTTCCAAAATGTTCCGAATCCAAGACAGTTTGTTGGCACGGAGATCCATTTCTGGATCAACCTTGGAAATCTTGTGTTAGGTTGTATACTGGACACACATGGGTTAGGACCTCTACAAATATTTTAAGGGGTGTCTTGTGTGTGCTCAATTTCAGCCAAGTTCCCTCACACACAGATCTCCCCTACAGAAAAGGGGAATGACTCTGCCTTGGTCAGATTTGCAAGTAGACTTCATCGGGTCTGTGATTCTCTCCTCTAGAGGAAACAAGTACATTTTAACTGTGACATCCTTGTTTATCAAGTGGGTGGAATATCTCCCAGCCCAAAATTGCAAGGCAGGTACAGCAGCTGCCTTGATGATCAATCACATTTGCTCATGTTTTGAACTTCCACAAAGGATTGAGTCGGACCGAGGAAGTCACTTTACCAGTGAGGTGATGACAAAGATGTGGGAGAAACTCAGGGTAAAGGTAAAACTCTACATTGCCTAGGGCCCAGCCTCGAGTGGGAGAGTGAGAGGTACAATAAAATGATTGTGGTCATCCTAAAGAAGTTCATGGCAGACCCTGGGTCTAGTTGCGACATCAGACTACCGCTTGTCCTGATGGCCATTAGGTCTATACCATCTTCTGTGACTAAAATCTCTCCATTCCAGCTAATGACTGGCCAAAAAATGGTGCTACCTAAGCATCTGCTTCACAGAACTCAAGAGCAGAGCCTAATCAATACTTCCACGACCCATGAATACATTGAGAATTTGCAAAAACATCTTCATCATGCTTTTGCATATGCTCAGCGAAATCTGGAAAAATCGGCAGATGGGATGAAAACTTTCTTGCTCTGTAGTATAGAGGCACTCATGTGCTTTGCCAAAATGTTTGAGAGCTGTAGCTGCTGCTGCATCCATGAAACAAAGTGAGGGTATGGTTTTAGGTCATTCTTTAACCGGGATGGTACCCCACTCAGTAGACATTCTATTAAACAGAAAGCAGACACAACATCTCACATCAGTTCGACTAACAAGTTACAAGCTGATTCTATTTTCTCTGCATATCCAAATTAAGAGATTTTGCTCATTAAATCCGGCTGAACTATTGCCTCTCCCACAAGAGACAGACTGTAGTGGCAAGATGGCACATGACTGCCTCTATACTACAGAGCAAGAAACGAAAGGCAGACTTGATCTAGTTGATACACCTCTAAAGAATCTGTAAGGGGAGCTGTTCTGTGATGGCTCTTGTTTCAAACTTCCGGATGCTACATCCACTGCTGCTTACACAATCACCACATTGAGCACTATTGTGGAAACTAAACGAATTCTGCATAATTGTGCGCAGGCCGCAGAGATTATTGTGCTAACCAAAGCTTGTAAAATTTCTGAAGGGCTTAGTGTAAATATATACACAGATAGCCAATACGCCTTCGGGGTAGTACATAACTTTGGCCGACTATGGGCTGAGAGAGAATTGTTGACCTCACATAGAACAAAAATTCTGCATGGTACTTTAATAGCCTGGTTGCTTTCAGCACTTGCGCTTCCCACACAGTTAACAATAATGAAGTGCACCGCACACCAGAAAGTGATGGACGATGTGGGAAAAGGAAACACTTTTGCTGACAGAATAGCCAAACAGACTGCTACTGATTTGCACTAAAAAGTGTATGTGCTGGATCCAACAAAAGGGGTCAATGACACTTGTATGATAGACAAAGGGATTAGCTGTTTAAAATAAATTCAGGCTGAAGCTACTCCAGAAGAAATCAACATTGGGCTTAGGGTCCAGCGGGATTAGATGAGGAGGGCTGTTGGGTGGATAGTTGAAAGCAACGATGGACGCTACTCAATGCCTATGTCACTGCTATGGTTACCATGGCCATGGTCCAACACAAATATTTGCCAAAAAGATTTGCAAACAGTTAGATCCTGTCTGGTATAGTACTAATATTCAGAAAACTGTTGAACGTTTTGTCCAAAGTTGCATGATATGCTTGCATCATAACATTGGGAAAGGAACACCGACACCAAAGGACAGTTTTGGTCCCCCAATGAAATTATAATGGGAAGACCAGCAAATATATGGAATGTTCCAAAACCCAAGCAGTTGAAAGATGTCGAGTATCTGCTTTTCTCTGATTAATTGTGACCATTTGACTCAAAACTTGCGTTTGATTCATCAACAGTTACGAGAAGCCCTCCCTATCGACTTTGACCTGGCCAGTGGGTCCTTCTGAAGGATTTTGAGAGGGGCACCTGGCTTGCATCTTGTTGGAGAGAACCGCATCAGATCCTTTTTGCTACACAAACTGCCGTAGAAGTGGCTGGAAAGAAACACTGGATCTATACGACGCACGTGAAGAGGATTCCTTTCCCTCTGCCCCATGACAAAGGGGAGGAGAAGGGAAATGATGATACCGATGCTCACAAGGAGCTTGCTTTGATCGACACTGAGGGTGTCACAAAGGTTCTTCCTGAGCCTGTGGGGCCTGGCGAGATTGTTGTTGCTTCTTTGAAAGTCCTTCCTGAGCCTGTGGGTCCTGGCGAGATTGTTGCTTCTGCTTCAATTTCTTCTTCACCGTCGATCGATCCTGTTTCTGCTATTTCATTTTCTTCAGGACACAACAACGCTTTGTTCATTGATCATTCGTATCTGGGGTAACAAGGTATGATCTAAGACCACAGAACCGGATTTAGATTTAGAGTTTGCTGACGTTACATTAATGTAAATATGATAGGAAAGTACAGCTAGGCTGTGCCCACAAGAAACCCACATGAAACAACAGTTGAGCTAGTCCCTCGTAATTCCTCTACTGCATATACTAAGAGGCAGGGACTGGCAAAGTTACCTTCAATCAACATAGGCCATGTGGTCAAGTGCCAAACATGGATGAACTAAAAAAGCCTTACAGTAAGGCTTCTTAACGGATGCCGAGAAACTATGTTTATTTTAGAAGCCACTTGTACTAAAAAGGATCTTGATTGTTTTGTTGAAAATGGATCCATTCATCAAGAGTCATGGTCCCGTAGGATCAAATGGATACTGGTCACAATAGTAGCTTGTATTACAATTGCATTGACATTTGGGTTTTGGTATCTGGAAAATGCACATCCGCTTGATGTATTATTGTCAACTGCAAGTATCTCCACTGTGTCTTCACCTTATACGCATTTGCACGCTCTTTGTCCTCGAGACCTCCAACATCGATGGGGTTATCATAACAACATACTCTTAATGATCATGAATGCAACCCATGCCATTTTAAATAAGATCAATTGCTGGGTATGATCACATCTGCCACAACATGGGGAAAAGGGACTGGGCTGGTACATACATCTTCTACCTTTAACTACTGCTTGTTATGCTTCACTTAGGGCACTATTCTTTGGCCGATGGAATGATAGTGTCACTGGGAATTTTGATGGAACTAATCTTAACAAATTTGAAAAACGAGTCTTAACACCTTTAGGATGTTCTTTGTTTGCAAATAGGAGCAAGCTAAATGTTGCTTGTATTAGGCCTTCTGACAGACTCTCTAGACCTTTCCAATCACTGATTACTGTTAAAATGGCTCCTGTAGGTAATAGGGATGCCATGCTTCCTTCCTATACCCTTAACTATAGTCCAAACTCTGTTCCATTCTGCATACAAAGAGAAGGTTCCCAATGAATGAGTACATTTGAGGGTTGTACAAAGGATGTTCAGACGATGAGATATGGGGCCTCATTACGACCCAGGCGGTCTGGAAATAACGGTGGCGGTAAACCCGCCGCCACCGTTGTTTCTGGACCGCCTAAGTCCGACCCCTGCAGGCGGGAGGTGATGTTCCCGCCAGGTCTGACCTAGCGGGTTGAACACCTCCCGCATGCAGGCGGACGAGGAAACACCGGCAGCATTACAAGATGCTGCCGGTGTTTCCATGATCCCCATTTCCATTGAGTCCCATAGGACTCAATGGGAATGGGGATTTACACCATTCCGCCTCCGTGATTCCCGGAAAACCGGGGTTGTAATGCCCCGGTAATTCCGGGAATCACGCAGGGTGAATGGTAATACTAGTCCGGCGGTAACCAGGCGGTTTTACAGCAACGGTTACCGCCGGACTCGTAATGAGGCCCAAGGTCTTCGGATGATGCTAAAGTTTAATGCACTTGGCGTAGGCCAAAAGGAGGGTTTGTAAAAGCATATTTCGCATGATACCGTCTGATAATGAACATTGTCCTGCATTCGGATCATACCGTAAATCCCATTTAAATGAACTTGTAATAAGTTGTCTACGCCGTCATCTTAAAATTTTGATTAACTGTTGTTTTTTGCACCATGCTAGAAATTGTGTGTCTGGCTCCAGCAGAGAAAAATGAACTTTGCACTGTGTTAACGTAGATAAGCATGTTGAAGCTGCGAAGGTGGAATTGTTTGTCCTGCACTAAGAAACCTTGGAGCTAAACAAGAGCTGTATTTAAACAGTAATCCAGAGACCATCTGTATCAATAGTGTCTTCTCCATTCAAACAGCAAAACAGAATGTTGAATAGCTGAATATCTGCTTTTGCAGAAATCTGTGTTTTCGCTTCTTGAAACTAAGCTGATTTTAAAATTAAGAACACATGGTAGACATATATGAGTACATGAAGTAAGGACTGGTGCCATTGTGTTTTATGTGCAGAAAAACATGCCTAGTGTTGAGGAAAACATTGAACAATATATAGTTTTCTTAAATCTGTATTAATTATGTGAACTGGCCACAAACCCTAGTGAATGGGTAACTCAAAGATGGGCTGGACGATGTGTCTGGGATTGTGAGAGAAATGTATAAATATGCATGCTTTGTAATGTCCACCACTCTCTCATCTCACGGCGTCCGCTACCACACATTGCGAGATGTTGAGAGACCAGAAGGCTGTCTTGCAAAATAAAAGTGTGTTTGTACCATAGTACTCGTGCCTGGCGTATTTCTATTAAGTGGTATTAAGCCTCAATATTTCTTTAATCTTTCACTGTGGCACATCCCTGTAGGTGAACAGAAGACATGGCAGGAGAATATCCAATGTTTTCCTCACCTGCACCCAAACCACCTATCATGCCTTTCAGGGTCTTGTTGAACCGCTCAACAAGCCTGGTTGTTTGTGGATGGAAGGAGGTGGAGAACCTAGGTGACTCTACACTCTTCGCACTTAACCTTCATATAAGCTGATATGAAGTGTGATCCCCTGTGAGAAACGACTTCCTTGGGGAATCCAACATGGGAGAATTTCCCAATCAGAACTTCCGCAGCCATAGTACTTTGATTCTCCTCAGTGGGACTCCCTCAGCATACCAGTGGTATGGTCTACTACGACCAAGATGTATCTGTTCTCTGAGATTTCTTGAGGATCCAATGGAGCCACAATGTCCATGCCATGTCCAATAAAGAATAATTCTTCCAAAAGAACATGAGTAATGTGTTCGCTCCAATGTCCATGACAATGGAAGGATTTCACTTGTCAAGATGGTACTATTAACTAGATTTTTCAAAATGTTTGTCAACGTTGCCCTGGTGGTTCCGAGATTCTTCTTTCTGGAACTAAAGGCTATAATGTCTAAGTTTATTTGGGCAGGCAAACAACCATGGGTGTGATAGGAGAAACTAATTGCTCCACTGGACAGAGGGGGGAGTTAGCACTTCCTGACTTTCAGTCCTATTATCTGGCAGCCAAAGCTCACTTTTTGCCATACTGGTACGCCCCCGTTCCAGACAGACCCCATGTCCAAATTGAAAGGGCCCTTGCTGCACCGTCAACTTGTCCAATGTCCATTCTCTCGAAAAGGTCACCCACCCACGGGTAGTGGAATTTAGGGGGCCTTTGTGGCACCACCTGACTTGCCAGAAGCTTGACAAGTCAGGCAGGACCAGATAAATTCCTTAAGTTTTATGCCAAACTACATCCAGAAACAGTGTGCAGACAACTGGTCTGATGTCTTAGTCACTCCCAAGTGACCCGTTAAAAGAATTTAGTGAGTCAAATTCCAAGGGAACTTTCTGTGGCATTGGGGAATCACCAACCTTATTTGCCCTCATCCTCAGAGTCTTTTGGATCATTATACTGGAGTCCCTCCTCCCACTACACTTTGAACAGTCCAGCAGCCTTGCACTTAGCCTGTTTCCTCGCCTGCTTCAGCAGGCCCACCAAAGTGGGACACTCTTTCTGGGCTTTGAAGAAGGCAGTCTGATCTGGGCCCCCGGCTCATGCAAACTCACCCAGCTTGTACAGGCCCTGCAGATCTGAGCTCACCTGTTCCTCCACCCCAGGTCCCTGAACTGACTCAAGCAACTCTGAATCACTCAATCCCCTGCTACCAAGGTAGGGCCCTCAGTGACTACTTACCCCTCTCCCACAGGAATAGGTGACTCAGCAGTCTGCGGAACTGAATCAGGGGCTACCGGACAAGTCAGTCACTCCAACAAGCCCTCAATCTCAGAGTCGCCACAACTATCTTGGGATTAGGAAGAACAGTAGCCAACAGACATGGGACAGGGATGGAGTCTTTCACCACGAAACAGTGCTGGGACGTTTTCACCTTGCCAGCTAAATTCTCCTATCGCCAAGGGGCACTTACTCTTTCTGTCAAACCCACTGACAATACACTCTGGCCCATCAATATAGTGGCCTGGCTGTACCCACTGCTGGGTGACAGCAGTGTGACTAGCTGCAGTGTCTCGGACCACAGGAGTTTGTGTCCATTGAAGTACACATGTTTTAGATAGAGTTGAGTATTATTGGGAACAGGGATCTCTTCTGGAGACCCAGTAGTGTTGCCACTCGGTATAACCAATCCACATTCTGCCACTCCTTGGCCTAGTGGGAAGTCTCCTCTAGGAGGCCCACACTGATGATAGCCTCCTCCATGAGTCCAACATTCACTATGGCTTGCTTGGGTAAGCCCTTGCAAGCACGATCCCCTTTCCTATGGGCCAGCTCCTCACATATAAAACAACCTTTGGTTGGTGAGAAAGTAGGCATCCCAGCGTTAGTGATTCTTCTCAGAGTGTACGGCTGAACTAAAGTTTTGGGATTTCCCTTCATTCTTTTGGGGACCTGACTTTGAAGAGAATTGGGTTGTACCTTTGTCCTACCCATTCTTGCTAACTTTTTTGTCCAAAGACTTCTCTTCTGGTTTAGGTGTTATAGCCTGAGTCTCTTTCTGGATGTGAGTACTTACAAACCTGTCGGCAACCTTTGTAAGCTCCCTAGGTTATGTAATAGTCTTGTCCACATGATGCTGGTGTAGGTCATCCTCACAATTCTTCAATAGATGGTCACATGCAATCAAATTGTAAATCCCTTTAAATGTGTAAACTTGTTTACCAGGTACTCACCCGCTCAGATATTTCAATGACAAGTGTGTGAAAGCTTCAAATATATGCCTTTTTTTCTTTCCAAGCTCTGAGTTGGGCCACCTTCATGCTCTCATAAACAGGCCTTTCTTCAGGAGCTACCTGAAGAATTGCATCAGTCCCTGGCATTGGTAAGGCACTCATCAGGGCTGCACCACAAAGCACCTCATCCACCTCCTGTAGCTGAAAAGCAAGCTTGAGTGCTTCAAACCATTCCAAAATATCCTTCCCCACTTTGTAAGCCTGCACTAAGTCTTTGGGGATGTGCCGCTGGGGCTTTTCCCAGGCACCCTGGTCTGAGCCACTACAGCTGCTTTTTCTAGAGGTGGATATGTTGGCCTCCTTCTGTTCTTCAAGCGCCAGCTTGCACAGCTCTATGGTAACCTTGTCCCGCTGTTTCTGTTACTGTAGTGCTAGTCTCCTGAGGAAATAAGGGCTCCAGGCAGCAGTGATGAAGAAACAGTAATTTATTTCATTAGAGCAACAACGGTCTATGAGAGCCGAGTGCCAACATGGCTCTCTCCCTGCAGTCTCTACTGTCTCTCCTCCACATTCTTAGAATAACATTCTTAGAACTTAATGAGCTCATAGTGCAGCTCAATGTTTAACTAGGATCTGGTAATACATTTTTATGAACTTATTTTAACTTACACTTACATCATAACATCTCCTCTCTTCTAGCAGAAGCTTTCTAGCCGCTACCTCGTCAACAGCCGAAACAATTACCGGGCCACTTAGAGACTGTGCTGAGGTCTGGGACCTGCAGGATGCCACATTAGCACCTGACCTCACTGACACTCTATATTGTTGAGAAACCAGGCTTACCCCCCGGAGGGATGGTTTGTGAGAAACACTTCTTCCCCCCCAGCCACCCTCGTTTCTACCCAAGCTTGGAGGCTGGTCAGCAACTCAGGACTATTAACCATGGTGCTGTGGGGATTTCCGCTTTCTTGACATATACATGCAGGACATCCCTGGACTCGCCTTTCACAGTCTCTATGTCAAGATCAAAGAATATTACAAATACCTGTCAAACATTGCCTGCAACAATACTTTTTTCGTTGGGTGACTAAACTGTGTGCAAGGCTCCAACTAGATCTGCCCACCAGCCACCTATGTGACAATACAACTTACGGAGCACGAGTGGTCCAGGGATGAATATCGGTTTCTAAGCCATCAATCTGCTCCACACCAGAAGGTATCCGAAAAGATTGGAAACACAAGCAAATTATAAAATGCCTTGTTCAATTGTGTTAACATGGACAGAATGGGAGGCTTATCCCTGAAAATGTGTGGATAGTTGGTTAGTTGCAACACAGCAAACATACAATTATTACTCAATGATAAAAGGGACTGTACAGTCAAGGTTGTGTACAAAAATCTACTTTATTATTATAAAAAAAGACAGTTCTAGCACACCACAAAATAAACCCACCTGGGCCCTAGGTCCTCAATACCTTCAACTCTCTCTTCATAAAATCCCTTCCTGCTCGAGCTCTTCGTTCCTCCGCCTCCAACTCCCTCAGGGTCAGTTGCTTCTCCAGACAATGAGTTGGTGGTAGATCTCTTTCTTCGGCTGGGGCCTCCCTCTGGAACAGCCTCTTTGCCTCTCTGAAACTTGAGGAGAATGATCTCTGTTTCCAGAATCATCTCAAGAACTTCCTCTTTGCTTCTGCCTTCTCTCTTCCTCTCCCCTGCTGATTTCCTGTCTTGTACTGCACTGGTCACCTGGCTACCCTCTGATTTCGGGCCCAGGTCCCTGCCCGCCCAGTTGCACACCCACACTGCCTCCCGGCAACCCTTGCACTTGGGTCTGTATCTGTAACCCTACAGTCCCTCTACCTGCAATTTTGGACACCTGCTGTCTGCACATACCCTTGCACCTGCCACCTGCTGGCCGTAATTCTTGTTATAGTTTTGATCCCATGTACAGCACTGCCCCCTTCTCTATCCCCTGCACTTGCACGATCTGAATATCACTTGGCATAGTAATATCATTGTCTCTGTCCTCCCTCTCTTCTCCCTTCCTTGCCTCATGGCGCCTTGAAACACTTGTGTATAGGTGCATTACAAATGCCATATCATATCATATCACCCTGGAAAAGAAATGCAGAGCAAAGAAGAAGTAAAAGGGATGCACACTGGATACTGACAGGAGGGTAGTCGGTATGGTAAATAATCGCAACAGTTCAAGGATACTTGGTTTCAGTACTGTTAGGGAGAATTCTCAAAAATGTGCTAATTCCTCTCTACCTTAGAGACCCCCCAGCTCTTTTGGTGAACTTTGGGACTTTGTACTTTTAATTCTATTTGTTTTCTGTGTTTGTTTCTTTTGGTTATGGAGTCTGACAAACTCCATAGGCATCCTCTTTTACAATTGTGTCACACAGTACTTTCAGTGCAGTGACACAGGGAAGTCTTTCAGATTTCCCAAGGTTTAAATACCTTCTCTGGGATAAACTACGGTTTCCCAGAGCAGTAAAGTGAAATTGTCTTTACTTAGCATTGTACTTGCTAGACCCAGCACATCCTGTCTTACAATAGAGTGCTGGAGGGGTTACTTAGTATCCCCTGTGTCTAAATGCGTATGTAACATTGTTATTTTACCCTTTCCTCACAGAATGGCTCGTGGCAGTGGTTTTGTTACAAATAACATGGTTTGCATCTACCGCGGTTGTTCGCAGCTCTGGTAACGCTAACCGCGGGAGCCATCTTTTTCAAAATGGTGCAAAGCCATCTTTGAAAAAATGTTGCCCGATCTTCTTTTTTCGCCATGTCTTTGTGGAAAGGTCCTTCTAGAGAGTTTCTTTGTGCGCCAAACCAGGTTTGGACTCTTTGTTCATTTCTCCTTTGGCGGGCTTCAGGAGTGAAACCTGCCTCTGGCTCCAGAGTGTCTGGGGTAGGCAGCCAGTGAGGGAGGTGCCCAAAACTCCCTGTGCTTAGTCTCCTAGGAGACCCAAATGTACTCTGTGGTGTTTGGCTGGCTGAATGTCCGGCAAGGACAGCCATACTGCTGGGTGAGTGACAGCTAGGCTGGAATGAATGGGAGAGAACTGAATAAAAGCCGAGCCTTTTGGCTTGGAAGGCAGAGTCGACCACTGGACGAAGGAACCGTAGAAGAGCTTGAAGAGGACGCCTGCTGCAACTCCTGGATCATTGGTTTGCCCGGTGAAGCCCTGCTGCATTGTGAAACGCCAAGTTTGCATTGACAGAGAAGCCCCTGCAAGGACGACTTCTCCCTTTGAGTTGGTGGGACCAATCAACTCCAAAGTAAGCCACCTGGACACCCATCTCGGAGCTGGTTGAATGTCCTCTGAGTTGCCAGGGAGAGGGACACCAGATTGTGTGTGTTACTTTTACGCTGGCTTTATTTTTTGGAAGATCCTCCTGACTCCCACAAAGCAGGACTGACCAAGCCTGAGCCCCCTCAGCAGAGTGCGGGACCCCAGAAGCAAGGACAGTCCACCTTGACAGCCAGGAACTGCATTGTTGCTATTTGCGGTAGCTGAAACGCAAAACAGCCACTGAAAGTAAAGTTTGCCGGTTGCAGGTTTTGGCAGTCCCAGTGCATTGCAGGAGTCCCCCAACATCATCCCTCTTGTCCCCACGACTGAGACCCAGGAACAGTGAGATCTGCAGAGCTGCACAGGAGCAGAAGTCATCAGCCGCATCTTTTCTTCTTTACCAAGGTACTGTAAAACAAATCTAAGAGAACTTACCTCTTACTGTAGAAGTGCTTGTAACTTCCAAAACTCACAAGTCTAATCAGCTTGTGGGCCTACATTTAATTCTTCTTTTCATCAAAGACTCCTAAGAACGTGTGCAAAGACTTTTCCATTGACTTACCAGAAGTGCTTCATCCTATCTAAGACTTTTGGCCATTGACTTTGGCTTAGTCTATTTAATTGAATGACTCTGCTAAGAATTTCTGAAAGTACTTACCTGCTTAGGAATATTTGTGGTCTCTTGTTGTTCTAATAACCTTTGTCTTTTACAAACTTTGAAGAGTATTCTGAACGCCAACTGTAAGATATTAAGGTCATCAGCACCCTTGTTACTGAAGTCACCTGTCGGTGTAGGTTGTGTCTGTGGGCCATCCCCAAAGGTTCTTGTCTGATTCAGAAACTCAAAGTGTACTGTATTGAAGTATATTTGTGTGTTATTATTCTATTGCTCCCTTCTGAAGAAGGCTTTATAACTGACTGATAAATAAATTAATAATTGTTTCTGCCAGAAACCTTGAGTGTAAGTGTTTACTTGAATACCTGTAACTATGAATCTTTGTGTAACTCCACTACAGCTCAAATTACCCCTCTTGAGATAAGCCTGGCTGCTCAACATGCTACCAAAACTGTGTAGTACAAGCTTATACCAAAGGTTGGATTGCCTATACCTGTAGTCATAGTTGTTTGTAGTGTTCCCAGAGGGTACTGCACTCAAACTTTACCTAACAAGTACAAAGGGAGCAATGGGTCATAAAATGTCTTTAGCGGTCTTTGGAGAAAGACCAGAGGGACAGAACCACAATGTACCTTGTGCTGTAGATGTTCTTGGTGCTCAACAGGGTCGAGTCGGTTTTATGCCGCTATGCGGCTTCTGCAATAGGGTTCAAGACGGGAGATAGCTGCGGGTATCAGGCGGCAGGCAGATCGGTGAATGAGGCTGGGCGGACGGCTGCACAATGGCCTACACGATGGCTTTGGGGCAGAAATCATTATCTCAGTGCAGGTTAGCAGTTCTTAAGCACTGTTCGAGACGTCTCGGACGGTGTTAGCGACTGCAGCAAAACAACGGTTAATGTTACAGTTGTAGCTTGAGGCACTGAACTGGCTTGAAATTGTCCTTTAAGGCAGACGTTGGTAGAGGTTTGTCTGTGCAATTCTCTTAGCTTCTTCAATGGGCTTGTGTTGTCCTTTAAGGTGGAAAGCCCAAAGCTGAGGAGTGTGTTGCAGGCAGCTGCCTTGTCATTGTATTCAGGTCCAAAGGCCTTAAGGCACATCCCACCTAGGTAGCTTGCTGCAGAGCCTAACCGGGCATGCTGTGTGCTGGCTGGGTACCAGTTCTGGAGCTGCTGGCGAGTCCTCTGGATATGGTATATCCCACTGTTCCCTGGGAGATGTTTAGGTAAGGGCTCTTGCTTCCCTTTTGGAGGTCCTGGAATGTCAGAAGCTGTATGGCAGGCTGTACCTTCAGCCAGGGTCCAATGATGAGTTCTTCTTGCTACTCCTTGTGAAGTCTTCAGATGATCTCCCGAAAAAAGGGCTTAGCTCTCTTTTAAAGCCAAATGGCAATGAACCAATCCTGGGTCCCCACCAGCAGTCTCCTTTATGTGTGAGGTCATAACGAGAGTGGTTTGAACAGAAAAGGTAAGGGGTGAAAACATGTAATACTAAGTCCCACCCATCTTCCTGTCGTGGATCAAAGGATCTCTCTAGTTATTTATTTATTTAATGTATTTGTTTATTGTTCGCTTGTTAAGTGCTTTTACAGCAAGTACATACTGTTTTCAAAGCACCCACAGGGCAACAGGGAGGGGACAGGGGATGTGAAACAATGAACAACGTAACATATATTAAAGTGGTAGGGAGGACAAACCTTCTATGCCTTGCGAGTGTTCAGAACGTGCAAGTGCAGAAGAGAAGGGTAATGGGATAGGTGTTGGGGTGCTCATGGGTGAGCAACAGGTAAGTGCAATGAAGGTAAGTGTGAGCCTACAGGGTGGAGGGTGAGCTGAGGCAAGTGCTTAGGATAAACAGAAGCTGGGGGCGATTCGGTGTGGGAGGTCAAGGCCCGAGGATGCATAAGGGCCCTCAACACCATAAACACAATTGTGAGATTAGCAGAGAAGAGAGGGGGCAAGGAGCAGGTCCAGAGGAAAGTATTGAGGAGCTTACAGAATTTAGGAAAGTCCTCCTCAAGCAGAATAGGGGGGGGAGGCTATTCCAAAGGAGCCAGCTGAGGAAAGAGATCAGCCACCTGCCCTCTGTTTAGTGAAACTCTTTACACACAGAGTTGGTGCCAGAGGAGCGCAGAGATCTAGCGGGGTAATATTTATTAAGAGAGAGTTGCAGATAGTGTGGTCCCCGGCCCCAGACAGCCTTGTGGATGCTACCGAGGGATTTGAATTTAAGACGTCACGCAACCGGAAGCCAGTGAAGATTTTTTAAGGCAGGAGAGATGTGGTCCCTGGGCATGAGGCCAAGCATAAGTTTTGCTGCCCTATTATGGGTTAGCTGGGGGGGTCACAGAGTGGAAGAGGGTAGATTAAGGAGGAGGCTATTGCAATAGGCAAGCCTAGAGAGACCAGGGCTCAGGTAACATTGAGCTTCTGGGGGAAGGTGAGAAAAGCTAGAATTCATTTGAGAAGGAAGCCTTGAATGTGGAACTTCTTAGCAATGTCCTGGGTGTGAGGGAGGAATAAGACAGAGGAGTCGAAGATGACTCCAAGGTTTCTGGCTTCAGAGGAGGAATGCCAGAGTGAAGGGGAGAGGGAAGGAGCAGGGTTCCAATGGGAAGTATCTCCGTTTTGCTGGCATTGAGACAGAGATCATTGGAAGTGCACGAGGGCTTGATGGCAGAAAGGCAGTCAGGGATGATGGAAGGTGCAAGAGGGTGAGCAGAAAGTTTGAAGAAGAGTTGTGTGTCATCAGCTTAACACTGGAAGTTGGGGGAGAAGGAGGAGATGAGAAGTGCAAGCTGATTAAGGTAAATATTAAAGAGCCAAGATGAAAGGATAGAGCCCTGGGGGCAGGGCTTGTGCTATCACTAGGCAAGGTTAGGTGCTTGCCTATATGTTGGAAATGTTAGAGCAGCAAAATGCTGCATTAACACCTCCACACAAATTAGTGACTTGCCTGTAGTGATAGCACTGGCCCTGTCCTGTGGTTACCGTGTCTGCAGGCTGGCTGCAGCAGCAGCAGCAGACCAGGTGGCACCATGAAGGTTTGGACTTGGGATCGGGCCAGGGTCACGAGTGGCATGGGCGTGGCAGCTCTGGCACCTGCAAATTAGCATGCCACGAAGCACCGCATGCACCCTCACGACCGATCGTCGACTCAAATGGTATGAGCCAGTGAATGCTGCAGTGCACTGTGCAGCCTGGCTGAGTCTCACCCCCCTGAGACTGTTAACGTGAATTGATCCGGACCGTCAGACGTGGTGACCGCCTGTGCACCCTACACTAGCTGCAGGCCTGTAGCAGCATTTTGCTGTGCGGTGCGCCAGGCCAGAGCCCGTACAAGGCCATCCGACCCATCCTGGTGGCGGCCCGCTGCTTTGCCTGTGAGAGCAGCCCGGGGCTGGGACATGGCTGTGCTGTGAGAGTGAGAGAGTATCAGTCTGACACAGGTATTGTATTTATTAAGTTTATATAGCGTCTTACTCCAAAATGCTGGAGGAGGTGAGGGCTGAGGTGGCGTGCCGACTACTGCTAACACCATGGTGCATCATGCATGCAGTGCTCCCCAACCCTCTCTCTGTCTTAATTAAATGTTATGCCTATGCCTAGCTGGCTGGCAATGGCTCATGCTGCAGGCTCTAACAGTAAGGGCGGGTGGCGGCCTCAAGTCTGCCGCTGCAGCTTAAAGCAATATTATGGAAAATAATGGAATCTGTTTTTAGGAAATTTACTGATAATTTGTTATTGTTATAGCGCTTTCGCTGTATGAGTTGCTCACATCATTAGCATAGACTGCATAATCCTTGTGCAATGATGCAAGCGTGTACCTGTATACGACTCTACCCCTTGTCCCGCCAGGACACCCAACCCCTGCTCTCCTCTCTCAGTTGCACACTTGATGGTCCTCGCCGCCTCCGGCGACCCTATACTTGCATGCAGCATGCTGACTTTCCTGTCACTGCCTGGCTGCCCACTGTGTGCCATGCTCCTGTGTTCTTGTTCCCCTCGCCTCCGCTCTTTTGTCACTGTCCCACTCCTCGCCCATTCTCTGCCACCTGTGCATTTCCTTCTTTAATAACACCCTCCCTTGCACTTAGTACTCACTGCATTCTCCTATTTCGTCTTTCTGTTCACGTGCCTTTGCGGCTTTGCCTGTCTCTACCTAACACCATCCGTCCTTCTGCCATGTTCCTTGGACCCATCTTCGTTTCCGCGACACTGTGGTTGGGGTGCCATGTCCATTTCCCTAGTCTATATGCCCTTCTGTCTCCTCTCTTCATCCCTGTGTCCTTCAGTCCACACCTCTGTCCAGCCCTTTCCTTCTACCACCACTCACCTTCCCCTATGCCCTATCAACATATTACCACTGCTCTATCCTGAATATGTGTCTCTGTCTAATCCCCTCATTTTTCCAATGTCCCCCTTTCTCTTTCTCTTGTTTCCTGTTCTTGTCCTCCTGTCCCATTTGCACTGTTATCTTCCCACATCTCACAGCAATGCCCCGCTCCTTGACCGTTGCCCTCTCACCTATTAATCCGATAATCAAATTCCCGCTAAATCTAATCTCCTCCGCAATGGTCATACTAGGCGCGCCGCTGCCCGGCTACAAGGAAGGAGAGAGGTGGCTTAGCAATAAGAAAATCTTAGGGTTACCACGATCCACGGAAACCCACAAGATTCCATGCAGGGGGATGCTGAGAAGATACCCACGTGCCCACCATGCAAAGAGCCTGTCTATGTCCATTTGCCCTTTTTTTCGAGCCCCACGATTTCAGTCAACTGATAAGTTCTGGTAACTATAAATTTGGTTACAATTTTTGTAAGAATAAAATACAGTCTAGCCCAGGCCTGCCACAATGGTGATGGAGGTGACGGGCAGAAGGGCAGTTGTCCTGCAGTCCTGGACTTCACGCAGGCCATGCGATGAGAGCATTTATTTTTTGTTTTGGAAAGCACCACCTATAATCCGAACTATTGCATCTGACGGGGAGCAATGGCATATGGGGAGGGACACAAAGGTTGTCGGTGTTGTTTGCTTATTGACCCACCCATCGACTACCCAAGGCTATTCCAACCCACTGCTTGGCCAAAACGCATCCACTCCTGGGATATCTTTGAGCTCGCTTTTCTCAAGCCTTACCATACAACTTTTCACATGTAGTGGCGGACAATGTTATTGCAAAGCAGTCTTCTGAGAGTTATTCACTTAATTTGAGCTGACATGTGCCACTGATGTAATAAAAATGTCTTACCAGGCCTGCCTACAGCCACTCAATTTATAAGCACTATGCTCTCCTTCACTGAAGTCCAGTTAAAACAAGCACTGGCAAAGCCAACAATTTATGACTGGTGTATAGGTATTAGGCATTTGCCAGGCACTGCAGTTATATACCCAGGTATTCTCACCATGTGAACCTGCTACCATCAAAGGCCAGTTAATACCACTACAGCTGTGCCTGGCAAATGCTTTGCCATGTCTACAAAAATACCCAAACCTTTGGCATTGCCAATGCTTGTTTCTTTTGTTTTGGTGGTGTGGCACCAAATCTGGCAGGGCACCTGGAGCTGCTGGTTTGAGCTGCCTCACATTTGTTTGTTGATTTCTTTTTATTCATGCTTGCTTAAAAGTCAGCCCCTCCAGCCGGGCAATTCACACCTCATGAACACAAGGATGTGGAGGGTGTGATTGGTGGGAGGGAGGAAATTCAGTGAGAGTGATGTGCCAACAGCTGTCTTCAGCCCTTTAACCTGGGTACATGCTTTTACATGATTCAGCTCTTTTTAAAAAAAAAAAGAGCAGTTCATCTTTTTTGAAGTGTGGAAGCGGGGTTTGTTTAATTGCATTTACTTCTCAAATTTTAATCCTCAGCATGTGTCCTTCCTCGTTTTTGACATGCCACTTGGTAGAGTTATTTATGGCGTAACGTTTGAAGGTATGCATTTCCTCTTATGGTCATTTCTTCTCTAAAAGCGAACTGGGCATGTTTTGCATAGCATGTTTCCATAACCTTCTATATTGTATGTTGCCAGATTCACATATGAGCCTCAATTGTTTCCCAGAAAAGCCAACCAAATGTTTTGCTATGTTTGTTGGGGGAGATTTTATGTAAGGTGGTCTTCAAAAGACAATGGGCCTCATTACAAGTTTGCCGATCCGGAAGCAATCATTGTTCCCAGACCGGCAAACTTTGAGTTCTGCGGGCGGGTGCCATCCCGCCTGCAAGGTCAGACCTGGCGGCTGGGACGGCACCCGCCCGCAGACTTTGACGGAAGCGCTGGCACTGTTGCGCACAGTGCCGATGCTTCCGTCCTCCCGGGAATGGGGATTAACAGAATTGGCGGTGCCGGATTTACTGCACCACCAGGGCTGTAATGCCCCGATTAATCCGGCAAGTCCAGCAACAGTAAATCACTACGGGTCCGGCAGCAGCCTGCCGGTTTTCCTGGCATGACTACCGCCGGCCTCATAATGAGGCCCAATGCCTCCAATTGGTATTGGTCTATGGGATATTTGTGCCAAACTGTTGAAGGTGCATGCATGTAATTTGGCAACAGGAAAATAGAACACTGGATGACCCACTTTAACAATATTGTGTAATCCTGAGCAAATCATAGTTGCTCTCTGTCGCACAGTCCACTTAAGTGTCTAAATTTTAAGCGCATAAAAATGAAACCTACATGAACATATTTTAGATACAGTTTTCACCCAACTAAAGCTGGTACTCATTTATCATCCTCGGAAGGATGAAAGGCTGAGTTGGCCATGCCGGGATTCCAACATGCACCTGCAGATTACACACAGATCACAGCAGTGTGTGCTCAACCCACTATACATGTTATGGCTTACTTTGCTATGTTTTAATTGCATTCCCAAAAGCCTATTCCCCAACAGCCTTCAGGATGAAACTAGGGGAGGGGTGTCTCAATATCCTTCCCAGGAATTGTGGTAAGGTAACTTTTAAAACCTATTTATAAAATTGGTAGGTGCCACAAATCTGGTTTTTCTACAGCTCATCACATTGGATGAAAGAGGACTTTGATGTATATGATGGAATAGAAGGGGGTATGCAGCAATCGGTAACAAAATGAGGACAGTTGGTTGAGAACGCTTAGGATCTGGGGTTGGGGGAGCCAATCAGACAATTTGCCTAGGGTGGCAAAATTCCTTGCACCGGCCCTGCCTGGAGGACACGACAGGTGGAGAAGAAAGTAGGAGAGGAGAAGGTGCCCAGGATGACATGGGAGAAGCGGTCATTTAGGAAGGAGGTCAGCCAGTCCAGTGCTTGCTCCAAGATACCAAGGGAGTCGTGGAGCCTTTGTATGATGATGGAGTGGTTGACCACATCAAATGCAGAGGAGAGATCATGCAGGATGAGGACAGCTGGGGAGTTAGAATGAAGGGATGTGAGCAGTTCTTAACGGGTGTTCAGAAGAGTAATTTCCGTGCCTCTGGATGTTCAGAATCCAGATTGATGGTTGTGGAGATCACCAACAAGTTCAGTGTGAGAGTTGAGTTGGGACAGGGCCAACTTCTCCAGCAATTTTCTGAGTAAAGGGGGGTGGAGATAGGGCGATAGTTGGCTGGACAGGTAGGGTCTGCTGATGGCTTTTTAAAGAGGGAGCGCACAAGGTAGTGCTTGAGGGAAGAGGGGAAAGAACCAGTAGCAAAGAAGTGGTTATAGAGATAAGCGAGTGCAGGGGCAAGAGAGCCAATGTTGTCCGTGATGGATCTAGATGAGCAAGGGGAAACCTATTTGGAGGAGACCTTCATGGAGCGGATAACTCGGGTGACTTCTTCAGGTGAGACAATATGAAAGGAAAAGAAGGAGGAAGGGGGAGGGTCAGTGACTAATGAAGGCAATGGGGGTAACAATGGCTTGGGAGAGTGAGTAACAAGGCTGTTCAGAATGTCCTGAGTTTTGGTGGTGAAGTGAGTGAAGAGTGCACTGCAGCGGCCCTGAGAAGGAATAGGGGAGAGGATACTGCAGAAAGGTTGACTAGTTCCCTGCAGATTTTGAAAAGCTCACCCGTGTTGTTGGATATGCCAGATACCTGTGCATGCATGTGGGCCCTTTTCTAGGCATGGATAGAGAGTTTGTATTGCCATTGAAGCAGGTGGCAGGGCAGTTTGTAAGAGGGAGAGCCTGAGGTTTGCCACTTCCATTCCGCAGCTCTGCACTTTCATTTCAGGGCTGCAAGCTCAGAGTTGTACCAGGTGTTGCGCTTAGAGGTGGGTTTCAAGAGGATTCTCATGACTGGGGCTAAAATGTCAAAGGTGTTGGTGATGGACAGGTGGAAGTTGCTGAGAGCAGTGTCGGTGGTAGAGTCTGAGTTGGGAGGGCAAGGGGCGGTGAAGGTGGAAGTGAAGGCAGCAGCTGACACTCGTTTTACTGGGTGGATGTTGGTGAACGAGGTTGGCAGGGCTTTTGGAGGTGTGGTCACAAAGCCAAAGGAACCAATGTGGCAGGAGAGAAGAGGGTGGTCTGACCAGGAAAGGGGGTGACCAGGAGAGATGAGAGAGAGAGGTTGGAGTGGATGAGGGCATCCAGAGTGCGTCCAGTGGAGTAGGTTGGACCATAAGGGAGAATGGAGAGGGATAGAGAGATGCAGAGGTCAATGAAAAGAGTGGATGCTTTGCCAGGGGAGTCCAATTGGATGTTAAAATCACCAAGGAGGAGCAGGTTGGAGGAGGTTGAAAGTAAGGAGGAACATAAATCGGCCCATTCAGAGACAGACAGGCAGGTAGTGCATGGAGGCCTGTAAATGGTAGTAATGGTAAGGATGGAGGAGGGAGAGATAACCAACTTGGATACCAGGCTATCAAAGGAAGAAAAGAGCTGAGTGGGAAGGGTGGAGAAGGAACCCGCTCAGGGAAGATTAAGGCACCCCCACCGCCAGGAGGGAGTCAAAAGCAGTGATTGAGCTGGCATTGAATCATGTCTATGTATGTCATGATGCCTGCCCCCCGAAGACCAGACCAGGCCCAGCAGCCCCGGAAGCAGGCATCATGCCACTTGGAGCATGCCCAAAAGCCCCAGTTAGGGGCTGTTTGGGTACAGTCCTGGCGCCTATGGCGCCAGGCTCATAAAGATAAAGTCAGTCCTGGCGCCATGGGCGCCAGGCTCATTATTGATAACTTACCTGAAGCAGACCATGCTGCATACTCACCTGAGGCAGACCATGCTGCATGAAGACTCAAGCCAAATGAGGCTTAGGAGGGACTATTTTACTGAAGGGACTATTTTGTTACTTGGGTGGGACTGTGGAAGAATACTTACCTGGATCTTCTTCCAAGGCTATTTAAACCACGCCCGGACAGCCACACGTGCTTCGCGTTATTCTGCTTGCTGCAGCGTAACGCTCACCGTGTTTTCAGCAGCTCCAGTCTTCAGCCACGCCCGCTTCAGTCCTGGGACTCCTGAAACAAGAAGAGAAAAAGGATTAAGGTTAGATCAGGAGTTTTAACTTTAATCCTTACCTGAATCCTGATCCATTTCGCCACGGAACTGAAAGACAGAAGTCTTTAAAGCATTGCTTCGCATTCCTACGGCGCCACGCTGAACTCACCTGCTTGGTGGTACTTCAGCATTCCAAAACGCTCTCTCCATCTCGCGGCCGCCCTCAGACACCTAAGGAGACAAAGACAGCAAGGTGAGCAAGGGGACTCTCTAAGGCCATACAAGCTACCCCCAAGGACTTACCTGATTTACCACGGGAGGTACTCACCTCATTTCGGGTCGGCGCAGTCAACTCTGCTTCATCGCCGTACCCCGGCCCCTAAGGGGAGAAAGCAAGGACAATACCAGTTACCCCCCACAAAACTTACCTGATTTACCACGGGGGTCTTACCTCATCTCGGGTCGGCACAGTCAACTCTGCTTCATCGCCGTACCCCAGCCCCTAAGAGGAAAAACACAATAGACTTACCTGAATCTTACCGAGTGCCATTTGGAAATCTTTGAGTGGATTAATCAGCAACCTGCAAGGAATCGGACAGAGTGAAGAGCAGACATTTGAACTCTTATGAACAATTGGACTTTAGAGTCAATACTGGAACTTACCAATTCCTCTACGCCAGTGAAGTAACTGGTCATCAACGCGCCCCTGCGGTCGACGCAGGATGGAGAACTCATCCTTCCAAACCATCAGGTGAGACTAAGGAGGGGACATCAAGAGTGATCAGTGGGAAGACAACGGGAGTGGGGAAGGTGGGTTGACACTCAATTCCACGGGTGGTTAATTCCTCTTCTCCTTTGCAGAATAATATTCTTGCGAGCCAGACAAACTAGGCTGAGCGGGCCAGTCCAGTCAGTCATCTCGGCGCTATACGTCACGCTGGTGGAAATAACAGCGGCCCAGTTCCGGTCGACACCCCCGTGGGAACCAGGTGAGCATAACAATGTAAGAGCAAGAATGTGAAGATCAGTATATTCAAGAAGGAGGCAGATGTCAGCAGAGTGTTTGTTGGCGTTAAGGGTCACCAGGTGGAGATGGTTTTCTGAGGTGGAATACAGGGGCGTGGTACTTCAACCAAAGGGGGGAGCGAGCGGGTAGTAGGTGGAGAGGTAGGCAAAGGAAGAAAGTTAATGAGGGATGGCAAGATCCGGTCGAAGAGAAGGAGGTTGGCTTGAGGACCCTGAACCAGGATAGTGCCAGTGTGGTAGAAATAAATGATGCAGAGTGATGAGAAGAAGCCTGCCAAGAGGACTTCCCACTTGGTGCCACCATTAATGGGAAAGGATGTGAAAGGGGAGAGAGTAGAGATGAGAAGTCCATAGGTCTGGAGAGGGTATAGAGAAGAGGATATCAGTGAAGATCTCTCTGGAGGATGCGTTGACATAGGGTCTGTGATGAGAAGGCCAGGATTTGCACTCAGGATGTCTTTTTTGTGCTTTTTTCATCCAGATTTCATGAGAGAGGGAGGCTAGGTGATAGTGTAGCAGTTATAGAAGATTGGAGAGATGGTGAGTGCCATCACAGTGGCAGAGGATACATGAGAAAAGGAAAAAGAAAAGAAAAATGGGGCTGGGTTGCACTGCACAGTCCAGACCCTTAGTCACAGGTGGGCTAGTGGTTAAGGAGGGCATACATACAAATACAGAGCAATAGGTGAGGGTGCAGGATTCAATTTCCCAAGACTGAATACAATGTGAGATGTAAAGTACACTCACCTAGATTTGATTTTACAAACAAAGGAATACAATGCAGTGCACAACAACCAAGAATTAAAGCACACCCACCGAAGATTCAATTTTGCAACAAAATGTAATACAATGCAGTACACACAGGGATGCAAAATGTAAAACACACCCACCTAGATTCAATTTTACAATAAAATGGAATACAACACAGTGGACACGGGAATGCAAGAGGAAAACGAGAAACACACTGTGAAATCAAATTACCAATTGAAGAGTACAAAGTGCAGTGACGAAACAAGGAGGACAAGGGAACAGGCAGAATAAGAATAGCTTTTACGGATCAAAAGATAGCTGGAGGAGGCAATAGGACAGTTCAGCCATCACACATGTTAGTGCAGAAAGGGGGATCCGGGGTTGCTGTGTTCCTAGTTCATGCAGGTGCCAGAGGTTCACAGGAGACAGAAGCATTGTTGGTGTTCTAACAATAAGGTATGGGCCCATCCAACCCCAAATAGGCCCGGGAAGGTTCAGGCATTCACCTGCCGGCTTGCCTGATTGGGCCTTTTGCAGAACGAGAGCCCAATAAGACAAAGCCTTCTTCAGGACAGCAGGCAATCCAGTGACTAGACATCAAGGGTGGCCATGATGGAAGTGCTGCCTCTCAGTGCCTTTTGAAAGGCAGAACCACCAGAAAATGTACAAAGCAACTGTGTTTTTGAAGATTAACAGTCACTCTTGATTTATGTATAAATATTTTTCCTTTTTGGTGCTTGCTGGCGATAACTGAGAGTGCACCTTGCTCCATTCTCCAGTGGGTGTTATTAGGCCCAATAAAGCCCAGAGGGCTTAACTTTTGTGCTGGTGCAGGAGGGAGGTATTACTCAGGCCTCGTGGAGGTGGAGGAAAGGCCTGTGCTGGCTGGCTCGGATCACAGAGAAATCACAGAGCTCTAAGTGGTTCCTGATTAAAGCAGCAGGTCCCCCTTGAAGCTGTGGGAAAACCAGACTTTCTGGCTATGTCAAACCACATGCTCATACCTTCTGAATGGGGTCCCCCTGCAGGGATGACTATTGTAAACATGCAGTCCCAGACATGACATTTCACTGTCAATCGATACTGAGGGTGGGAGCTGGCATCAGGTTGACACAGTTACATGTAAATGGTTGTTGGGCTTTCTTGTCTCCTTTGTTAGCCTCTGTAGCCAGACCCCACGTGGATCAGTTTGTGTTTCTTTCTGATTAATATGAAAATTGCTGCAACAGCTGAATGGCTCATCCGAAGGACATAATGGGTCCATGGAGCCTTTGATAGTTAATTAGGCTGGCCATCATTGAATTTCATTTAAAATTTCAAAAAAGGCCCAGGCGAGCACACTCCCACTGTGTGGATGGTCTCATTTCTCACAGGCACTGACTGCTGTATCTGCTGCTGTGCATATGCTAGCATGCTGTTTGGTGCTGAAGGATATAGCTGTTGTGGTAATGGTGCCTGAAACTGATAATGGGGCTGTTGCCCCTGCTGGAATGTCTGCTCAGGGCCTGGGCCATACAGGGCACTTGGTGGCTTTATTCCTGATGGCTGATATGTAATTGGGACCAATGGGCGACCGTGATAGGTGCAGGGTTCATACAAATATGCTTGCCTACTTCTGCGTTCTCGCACAGAATGGCCCATACTCCTCCTCTACCTCCCAGTCCTCCTTGGATTCTCCGTCTCCCTCGTTGATAAACTTCCTGATAACTTTGGTTATCTGATCACTTTAATATCCTTCTGCCCACTCCAGTGCCATTCTCATGCCCACCTGCCGTACAGGTGTTCTCGTAATCTCTGCTCCTTCTATACTCAACTTTGCTAATTTCTTCTGTACTAACTTACCTTCAACCTTCAGTGCATTATCACAACTTCCTTCTCCTGCCACCGCCTACAATGGTGGACTATAATATCTGAATCTCAGCCCACCCCTTAGCCTCATTCCCCACCACTTTGTCCAAGTTATTTTGCACATCTTTTGCAAGTCTGCTCTTTAACATGTGGTAGAATAGTGCTATGATTTTGACGGATGGTTCTTCTGTCTCAGCCCTCCACATCTCCAGAATGTGTGCTATATATTGTGGAGGATCATTGTCCAATTTTATAGTGAGCGCCATAATCTAGTTTATATTTGGGTGTCAGGATATGCTGCCCTTAAGGCAGCCCATACTTTTGTCCGACAGTCACTAAAGTGTGTTCCATCATGGTTATCATTGCCCATTTGTTTCCCTGGATATCCTGCTTTCCTCCAAATGTCATCTGCTTGAGCTCCTAAAAATTCAGAGAACAAACTTTTCATATACCCCACCGCTAAAGTAATGCATGCTGTCTACTTTTCAAGTGCATATAATCACTTGCCTGCTCCTGCTGTGAGTGATGATGGTGTCATCATCAAACCATTTCTATCCATGTGTGGCCACAGCATGTATTGTGCTTGTCTGGGTACTTTATGTAACAGTGGAAGCAGTGTTCCCATCTGTTTGGCTGGTAATGTTCTCTACCTTCTCTTCCCTTTTGCTACCACCATGCAATCTGGTTGCAACCTGGTTGGGATCTGAGTCTTGGACCGAATATATAATCCCTACTCTTGGTGTACACCTAGGTGATATCTCTTCCCGTGCTCCTCCTCTGTCATCCACTCCTCCTCCTCTGCTACTCCATCTGCTATGTCTCTTCTGATAGACTCATAATCTGAACTTTCAGCACACTGTAGCCCCCTGCAATGCCCTTCATTGTTATGGCCATCGTCCTACACTTCCATGTGTACATTACCAATTTCTCTACAATGAATTTGAAACAACATATCACCTGATTGCCATGTGTTTGTACCTATTGGAGCACTTTGACACTCTCCGTGTTCCAGCTTTACTCGTACATCTCTGTCTTTGTCCGTCAAAGCGGTCTTTCTAACTCTCTCCATGCCCTCTTCTCGGTTTCCATAACTAATGGGTTTCACGTCACATTCACTGCTGGGGCCTGTGGGACATGTTCATATGTGTCAGGGGTTCCCTGTTGCAGGGCTTCAGGGGGCACATAGTTGTGATTAGTATAACCTGCTACTGCTTACATGCGGTAATCCCCCTGTGGGGGTGACAGGGCTGTGGGGGATCTAGGGGTATCACATGATACAGAACTACACAAGGTGCAGGGGTGACTTTCGGGACTTCTGGCACAGCCTCCAAATCCTCTACCATCCTCCAAAACTCAAGAATGCTCTGTCTTTTCTTAAACCTCTTTCCTTATATTTTGTGGCAGAATAAGTATACATATGCAGACCCAGCACATCCTTATTATTTGTTGCTTCTTAGGGCCAAGTGTTATACATCCCTCCTCTCGTATCAGTGACCCACTCATAATGGTACTTAACTTTCTTTTCCTGGTATCGTGAAAGCGTGGTACACATGTCTTCAATTGGGGTAAAAGTACTCATGGTTACTTCTGGTTACGCACTCGTAATATTCTTTTGTTTCCTAAACAACAATCCAACAATGCCAATCTACCCAGAATTCCCTACACTGCCCACCCTCCCTGTTCCCCCTTGCCTTTTCTTTGCACCTCACACACCACACATCTTTTACACCACAACTCTCTTCACACACTCACACACCACTCTGCACTATAATAATTGTATAAACACCACAAACCACAATTCAATAAAAAACAATTATATACACAATGGTTTGGACCCTTCCTAAACCTCCTCTTCAGGATACCTCTTGGTATCATGAAAGCGTGGTACACATGTCTTCAATTGGGGTAAAAGTACTCATGGTTACTTCTGGTTACGCACTCGTAATATTCTTTTGTTTCCTAAACAACAATCCAACAATGCCAATCTACCCAGAATTCCCTACACTGCCCACCCTCCCTGTTCCCCCTTGCCTTTTCTTTGCACCTCACACACCACACATCTTTTACACCACAACTCTCTTCACACACTCACACACCACTCTGCACTATAATAATTGTATAAACACCACAAACCACAATTCAATAAAAAACAATTATATACACAATGGTTTGGACCCTTCCTAAACCTCCTCTTCAAGATAAGGGAATTTACTTCCTTACGTCCCCTTGTGCCACGTGAAGGGATCCCAGATCTGCCATATAATGGACCTACACATCAAAATCAGACTTATTTACACACTGGTATAGACCCTTCCTCTGTCCCCTTGCCTCAGTACGAGGGAATGTTCCCTCCTCGCACTACATTTTGTCAGGTGGAGGCATCCCAGATCCTACATATACTGGACCTCTACTCTACTTGCAGTGCTGCCTTTCTCCTGTGTTGGAGGAAATCTTGTTTCCTCTCTGTTATCTTTTTTCACACTATATTACTGTGACGTCACCTTTCCTCTCGATGGAAGAGATCCCTCTATCCATCTTTCTATATAAAAGAAAGCCACTTTATATTGCCACGTGGTCTATTACAATCCAAACACTCACAATCAGTTCACTCCACACACATTCTCCTCTCGTTGATTTCTCCTGCAAAGGTGCACTTACATCTATGCATTCTCTCAAATGCCTATGATACAAGAATCCCCAGCAATCTCCCTACACAACTGGGCACAGTGACCCACTCCAAGGAGCAGGCAGACCGTTTGGCAACATGGGGCTTGCAAACCTCTTCAAGTTGTGCACAGGGTCTGATCAATGCAGAAGTGTGCTGCAACCCAGGATGCCCATCTGGCACACCCCCAACATCACAGAAAGTCTGGGATCGCATCAGGCAAACGTGGATCGCATCAGGCAAACGTGGTGTAAAAAACATTTGTGTACGAGCGCGATAGAAATAAAATATCAATCAATCAATCAGGGTCACCAATTTTGTAAAGAAAGACATAACCCAAAACTTGTATGAAAAAAATAATCCAAAAGGTCAAAGAAACAACGCACCACTTTGAAAGGGAAAGCAAGGTATATTACATGGGAAAAAAGTCTCAGACGGTCCTCTAGAACCAAACTGACGCAGAGCACATCACACCCCAAGATGGTACAGGTTATATAGCAGAACATGGCATATTTGCATACATAGGTTGCAATGTCATCCCACCACCCTCATTGGTTACTGCCTACAGCACATGCTAACATAACCTATATTCCCTGGAACGATTGGCCACACCTCATATAAACCCAATCCCCTATCCACGTGGCCCACTACATGACCTTGGGACCCTGGAGTTCTACCCCATCTATTCTACCCTGTGGCATTTCCCAGGGGTTCTCTCTTTTCCCTCTTCTCTTCAATCTAAATCTACATTCCTTAGCAGATCTTGTCGCCACCATGGAGTGCTTTTCCACACCTCTGCAGATGATACACAACTGGTTTTCTGTCTCAACTCCCCTCCCTGGGTTAGGACCACCCAGGCAAACTAAAATCTTCTCTATCTGCAATAGATAAATGGATGACGGAAAAATATCTGAAATTAATGGTGATGAAACCGAGGTTCTACGGGTTGGCTCCCATAGCCCCAACTTCAATTGAAGCTCTGAATTTTGGCCTGAAACCCTGGGACCATGCCCCAATCCAAGTAGTTATGTCAAAAGCTTGGAGGCAAAACTTTTATCATCAGGCTCAAGAGATGCTCAGATTACTGCAGTCTGTCATGCAGGCTTTGTCAAGATGAGAGTTATTAAGAAAGTCCTTCCTTTTCTTCCTCCTGAGTGTAGAACTCAGGTAGTCACATGTTCTATTATGGGGGTGCTTGACTACTCCAATGGGATCTATCTTGGCTAGCCCTTATTCCAGATTAAACGACTACAAGTCCTCCAGAACTCAGCAGCTTGGCTAGCTCTTAATGCCCTTTGCTTGTCTTCAGCTCAGGCTTTGCTGTGCCTGCTCCACTGGCTCCCTGTCTGCTCCTGTAATACACTTAAGGTGCTGAGCATGACACATCATACACAATGTTGGAGCCTTATATTTGCAGGAGAAAGTATCACATTTCCAATCTGGCAGGCCCTTATGGTCTGCCTTCGAGAACGTGTTGAAGGTCCCCCATTATCCTACCTTATTTCCCGAAACACTTTGGGAAATAACCAACCATGTTAATGAAAGAAAGGGTCTAAAAACGTGTCTGTTTCAATTGCGGTAATGGCATTTCTCTCTCGTGTGTTTCGCTGCAGTCTTCCTTTTCTGCTTCCTATAGCGCCTTGATGCCCTTGAGCCTTGGAAGCGATGTATAACACTCATATACATACATACATGCATATACATTGGGCCTCATTACACGGATGCCGGTGGACCAAGGTGCTATTAGCACCTTGGTCCATGCCGGTAAAATACTGGCACCGCCTTGGTGGAAAGGGGAATTACCGCCCTATTCCAAGGTTGGTGGGGCGGTAATTCCCCTTTCCCCCATTCCCCTTCCCCATTCCCATTTTTGCCCCATAGGGCTCTATGGGAATGGGGAAGGCGCTAATTACGATGCCGCAAATTGCGGTACCGTAATTAGTTCCCTGGTCCCTTTGCGGGTTGGTTTTTAACGCCTGCAAAAAGCAGGCGTTAAATTCTCCAACCCGCAAAGGGACCTCGTAGTAAGGCGGTAAGGTTTTACTGGTACTGGTAAAATACCGGTACCGGTAAACCCTTACCGCCGTCCGTGTAATGAGGCCCATTGTCACTATTGAATCCAGGTACATGATTGGATGACACATACACTATTACACCATTAAATTGTGACAGTCACATAATGTGCTCCCCTTCCGACTCAGATGCTTTAAAAGTAAGACTGGCGAGGCCAACTATGCTTTGAAAGACAATAGGCATCGGGCCTCATTACAAGTTTGCCGGTAAAAAAATAGAATTACCGGCATGCCTGTGCTACTGTGTCCGTGTAGCACTGCTGCCGGAATCTACGGTAGATTCTGAGTCAGCGTTCATGCGCATTCCGGCATGCCGGTACTGGTAGCACTGGCATGCCAGTAATACCCCCAAACCCTTGATACCAGCATCCTCAAATTATCGGTACCCCGATGCCGGTAACACTGGCACCGAAAGCAACGTCATTGCGCCGGTACGGGAAATGCACTGGCAGCCATCTTTAAAAACGCAATCCATTGCAATCCTCAGCCCACAGCACCTGGACCGGAGAAAAGTGCAGTCAGGAAGCAAGCTGAGGAAGATGGCAACAAGACAATGCACAGTCCGTCGCAGAAAGCCAAGGTTCAGCGAAGTAGAGCTGAATATGCTGGTTGACACCTTGGTGGAACATACTAATGTTTTTTGTCGCCAACCAGCACCTCGCAGCCCAACTGCACAAGAAAGTTGTGTGGAAGGAGGTTGCCCAAAAGGTATCTGCAGTGGGGACAACAACCGGGACTGTCCGCAACTGCCACAAGTGGTGGGATGACCTCAGTCTGCGGGTCCGCAACCTTCCCTCCGCTGACCGCAGCCAGGTTCTGGGCACAGGAGGTGGACTACCATCCCCAATCAAACTGCTACCGTGGTTGGAGACGTGCAGCACATTAATGAATATGGAAGGCATTGAGGCCGTGGGGACCGTCGAGATGGGAGTGGCAACATCTGACGATGCCTGTGAGTGTCCCTTAGCGTAATACCAAAGTCACAACACACACCTTCAACCCCAACGTCAATGCCGAAGTCCAAATGGCAAGTAGATGGGAGCAAATAAATGCTGCATAACCTTCCACCTAAAGCCACCTCCAACATAACCACATGTCCCTGCCACAAACACACCCAGCAAACCCAAATGACACAACCCCATGAGTCCACAGTTGCCAAAACAAGCAACATCTGCATGTGCACAAACACATACACATCACTGTACAGATGCAGGCCTCACCACCGTGCCATCTCATGACACGGTGCACACATCACCACTGCCAATTGCACACATGAACCACCCACCATGATGATACACGCAATGTTAACATCAATGCATCCATGTACAGAATTGGAGCACATCAGTTTCACAATTAGACAACAAATGGCACACAGCCCCTGTGGCATGGTCACAACACACACACCACTAGACAACTGTAGGGCGCCCAACAGACACCATGCATGACATGGCTGCAACAGAAGGATGCACCGACACTGCACCCCCCCATTCCTGTATGCATCATGCCTGGCCTACGAACATGTCCATGACAATGTGCATGAATCGGAATGTAATACCATCAATGCATGTAGCATATATGATGATCCATGACTAATGCCCTTCCTCACTGTCCCCCACAGGCACAGGAACAGACAGTGAGGCAGAACATGCCATAACACCACAGACAGCCGCTGCACGTCGGTTCCGACAGCAACATGGAGGAAGTAATGTACAGCCCTGAAGCCCACAAACACTGCCTCCCGTGCCAGCACCTGCTGCACAACAAATGATCGAAAAGCTGGGGCGGCTGTCATGCATTAATGGGCGGCAGCAGGCCATGCAGGGCATAGTGCAACAGTATATGACTGATGTCCAAGCAACAAGGCAGGCCATGTAGAAAGCCCAGCAGGAGAACGCAAGGGTTTTAAACTGGGCTGTGTACCGCGTGGCATGGCGCGTGCACAAAGGGAACACTGTGATGGCAGCCATGGCCCAGACCATCACACAGTTGGTGTCCGCTATGGTGGAGCAAAGAAATGCCAACACCAACCCCCAACCTGCTCCCTCATGGACCACGACACGGACCAGGTCCACCCAAACAAGTCTGGTGCGTCGTTCTCAGCGATGTTTGCACCGCTCAGACCCTCCACCCCCACCTCCAAAAAGGGGGCATAAGTAGTCATACTCACAGGTGCATGTTGGGAGGGGGCAGCAGTCAAGTAGTAGTGCGGTCACTTGTGTTGGCGGTGGGGGAGTTGGGGTAATGGGTGTTGGGGTAGTGGGTGTTGAGGCAATGGGTGTTGGGGTAGTGGGTTTTGGGGTAATGGGTGTGAGGGCACCAGGGGATGGTATTGGGGCTGGGTCTGGTGGGTTCAGGAGTGTTTGGGATGGGGGTAGTCAGTTCTATTATTTGGTATTGTGGTGCACGTGGAGTCATGGTAATGTGTGCACAGTTCAAATACAGTTGGTGTGAGTTGAAAAAAACATGACTGGACATTGATTATTGGTTGTGTGTCAATTTAATTGTGTACAGTGCCCAGTGCCCAGTGTGGCCCATTCCCAGTGCCTTTTGTTCCACAGTGAGAAGTATTGGGCAATCAGATCTTGGCGTGACGCCCGTCCTTCATTCACATTGTAGCGCAGAGGATTGCCAGCATCTTCCCCATCATCCTCATACTCAGGGGGCATCAGGTCCATGTCAGGGGGCAGGGGTACGTTGGGAAAGATGCACATGTTGTGTAGCATGGCACATACTACCACAATCTTGCCCACCTTCTCCGGACCATAAATGAGTGCTCGACCCGACCTGCTGAGGTAGAGAAACCGGGCCTTCAACAGACCAAAAGTCTGCTCAATTGTGACACGAGTGCGTGCATGTGCACGCTTGTAGTCCTCTTTGTGCCTGTTGACTGGTTGCCTGATGGGGGTCAGAGGCCACAGCTTCAGGGGACACCCAGCATCACCTGCATATGAGCAATAGGAAGCATACTTGTGGTTAATTCAGTTATTCCTTGTAAGCACTGTCTATACAGTGTTTGTGTTCACATGCAACCGAATAAACATGACTGCACATAACATTTTCCTAATTCAAAGAACCAGGTAAGTGTATCCACGGAAGATCCATCTTTGGGGAGGGGTTGGGTGCTGTTCACGTCTCAGGGACATTCCTATCTGGTATAGCACTCTCACACATGAAGTAAAAAGGTCCACAATGTCCTCACATCTGATGGTTGTGTTTCCCAAGTTCACGGAGTATGCATGTACAGGTCATTATGACACATTAACCTGATGTGCTACATGATACACAGTGGTTTGCAAGTCATGCTTTTGATTACTTGATGTCACCATGTACATGTCCATCAACGCCTTGCCCCATATGACTTAAGCACATTCACATTTGTAGTATGGGCCGCAGGTGAAGTGTTACGTTTCTGGGAGGAGGCTGGGTGGGTATTGGCATGGGGGACATGAGGCACTGATGCTGAGTCCTCTGCCACTCTATCATGTGGTAGTGGTGATGATTGATTGATGATTGCAATAGATTCCATGCTTGGCCCATTGTACTTGAGGTGTCCCTTAAGGTGACTGCACAAGTATACTGGTCTACGCTGTACCCGTGGTGTGGGTGCAGTGACTGAGATTTCGCTCTGTGCCAGTTGTATCTAGCTCCGGCATGGCAGCATGACTTGTAATTTCCTTTGCTGCGATCATGTGTCAGATTTCTGTGTCTGCAGGGTGATGCATCGTGGTACCTGTGGTTCATGTCTTCTGATGTTCCTGATGCATGTGCTGATGTGGGCACTGTGTATGTTGCTTGCATGTATGCACAGCTGTGTAGGCATACCACTGCTGCTTCCATTGGCTGTGTCCCACACTCTGTTGATTTATCTAGGATCACAGTTTCAAGCACCCTGGACGCTGTGTGTGGTCTTGTACCATGTGTGTAAAGTGTCATTGTGCAGGTGGGGGATGTGGAGGTATGTAGGTCTGGTTCCCCATGCGACTTCTATCTCTATAGCCCAATGCAGACTGTCTGCAATACATTTTCAGGGGTGATTATGGATACATGCATGTAGTGTGCACTTGTGCTGCTCATGCATGCAATTCTTGTGCTATGTTCCTACGCCCCTCATGGACCAGCCAGCAGGCAGGTTGCCTATGCTTGTGGTACCGTCCCCCCATCCACACCCCTCATGGCCATGTGGTTTTACTCACCCAGCAGCCAGGTACGTTGTGCAGCATGTCGTGCCAGGTAGCGGGGTAGTGTGGAGTTGCGCAGCCCCATGGCATCATGTGTGGAGCTAGGGAATCCTGCACAGCAATGCGTTATAATTTTGCGTGCATTGCACACCATCTGGACATTCATGGAATGGTAGAGCTTCCTGTTGCGGTACACTACCTCCACACCATGCCAGACTACAAGCTCTACATGGGTGCAGTCGATGGCACCAATGACGTTTGGCATGCCTGCCAGTGCATGGAATGCTATTTTGGTTGCATTCACCTCCTCCGCGGTCTGTGGTAGCTTGATGTGGTCCCTGGCATGTTTCAGGAGTGCATCTTCCACCTGGTTCAGCACACGGGAGAAACAGGGTTGTGAGATTCCATGCAGCTGCCGCACTGTGTGCTGGTAGGTGCCTGTGGCAAGGAAGTGTAGCACAGACACTACCTTCAGCAAGGGGGGGGTGTGGCTGTCCGGATGTTGATGAGACTCACCAGGTCATCATGGATGAGGTCCACTATTGTGGTGATGGTGTCCCTGTCCAGGCAGTACAGGATGTGGGTCTGTGCAGGGGTTAGGTCAAATGGGCTGGCCCTTTGGTGAGGGATAGGTGGCTGCCTGCGGGGTACAACTTCCTGCGCTATTGGTATTTGCTGGCCAGTCTCGCCCTCCTTCTCCTCCTACGCCTCTGCTGCATTCTCTGGTTCACTGCCTGCTCAAGGATTAGCAGTGCAGGCATGTCCACCAACCCCAATATTGCAACTGCCAATGGTAGCATTGTCGATTTGTGAGGGGTGTGATGTGTGGGAGTGCTCCATTTGTGCTGTGATTGACTCCATTGGCTCCGCCTCTACTGATTGCGTGCACCTGTGGCAGGTTTCTGCACAGCAGATTGCTATTAACGTCTGCTCTGCGATGCCGGTGTTGACAGCATCAAGTTATCCGTAATTACTGGCATCTCCATGCTGGAAATTGAATGTCCGTGCAACTCATAATGTGTACTTTGCAGCTGCATGCCGGTGTCACAGGCAAGGCTGCCGCATGTCCGTGCTCATTCCAGCAAGGAGGAGCCTGGTCACAGTGGGTCCCTCCCGATGCCGGTGACACCGGCATCGCTGCTCGTAATACTCCGGTCTGGTAAACAATGCCAGTATGACCGTACCGGCATCATTTTTACCGGACCCGCAACCTTGTAATGAGGCCCATTCTCATTATACCAGATGCCATAGCGCATAGATGCTCCCCTTCCAAATTTGTATTAACTTTACTGGCATCACCTCTGCTCATCCTTTACCAAATCTCAGAACGTTCCAGACATGGCTCCACCCTTATCTTCTTTAAATCCTAGGTGCCCAGTATTGATGTGATCTGGGCATCACTCTTGAGTCTGAATTTCAGGGATTTTTTTGCTTTGGTTATACATTTACTTGTAATTCAAATGGGATGACTGCTCCTTGGGACAGCAGTAATCTTTATCTGGCCTATTGGAATCACAAAACCTCATGCCCAATGCTCATGAATTTGTCCTTCGAAGGGCGCATCCCTAGCTTCTCTCCCACATCTAATAATCCATTCCCACCACATTCAGGCTCTGAAGCTGGATACAATTAGTGTTTATCTTTCCACCGGAGGTGCCTCAGATCTCTATTTCTTTGTGGGGAAAGGGATTTATCTTGGAACTAATCTAACCCGAGCCAGCCGCAGCTCCACATCAATGTCTTCATTCCGTTCATTGTGTACTAGGCGTTAAAAATCCAATATGGCGGCACACCTGCCATGTGAACACGCTAACCATGATGCAACCACAGTACCTTTCTGATTCCATCTTCCAGCTACTACAGCTCTCTCCTTGTACTTCATTAAAGAAGATAACTGTGTGTACTATGTCTAAACATGGGGCCTATAACAGTGCCCTATCTATAACCTCTGCAACCGCAACATTAATATGTGTTGCTCCTTCTGTATTACTATGTGTAGGTATCTATCTATAACCTCTGTAACCGCAACATTAATATATTTGTTGCTCCTTCTGTGTTACTATGTGTAGGTATCTAGTATGTGTCAAAACTAACTACAAGTGATATGTGCGCCTTCTGTGCTGCAAAATTTTACCTGCTCTCACTGTGGTACATGCCAATAGGTGTTTCTCAGCCTAAACCTTTTTGACTGTCTGGGACACTGTGAGTGCATCCAATTATCTAATTATTCTCTATTTCTAGATGGTTTTCCCTGCCTAATAACCTAATAAAATGCATGGGTTTGTCAGATCATCCATCAAAAGTAATGTTCTTTCCATACTCTGTCCAATTACCTTCGAGTTTTAACTAATGTAAAGTCTGTGTTTCCTTCATCAGGAGAATTACTCCACTCTCCTGGTTTTTACACTTCAGTCTCACAATGGAACAGTAGAATGGATCCCGTCTCGTGGTCCTTCTGCAAATGTTTTTCACAAAAATGGTCTCTGAGTTCTTGAGCAGAAACTCTGGAGAAGTCTCTTTGCCTCCTTTCATGAGGCATACAAACCTATGGCTTATTTGGCGTCCATGGCGTACTCTTATGACGGAAACTATTCACAGGACTCTTAGTGCTTTCTGTATATGTCTCTTTGTAGATTTCTTCATAGGGCGGCACTGTGAGCAGAGAGCTGACTCCCGAGGCAGACTGATTTAATAGTGTTTTTTCTTGCTCCACCACGCTGAGGCAGATGACTCCCGATACCCACTGTTTCTCTAGCGTTATTTCTCCTGCCACTGCACCAAGGGAGATGACTCCCGAGGCACTCTTCTTCACTGGTGATATTTCGGCTACCACTACACCGATGGGGATAAGTCTGGATATGCAGTTCACAATTCCTGCTTTCAGAAACCTTCCTGCTGCTACTATCACAAGGGAGTATATTCCTGATACATAAGTCACAGTTTCTATTCCAGTAGACTTCCTTTTGCTACTGTCATGAGGGAGTTCACTCACAATGCAGAATTCAGTCTCTGGGGTCTCTTATAGTTGCCCCACCCGACCCAATCGGGTCTCCCTTGCTTCCTGTTGTCTGGTTTCACCACAGGACATGTCACCAGCTCTTCCAGGGTCCTTGCTCCATTCTGCTGATGTCTTCGGCTCTGCCATGTTTCGCAGCACCCCCACAGGTCTTTCCAGTCTCTGACGGCTTTGGCACCATTTTCAAACCTAATGGTCCACCTTCCTAAGGTCGTGCCACTGCCTTTCTGCTGTTTCTTCCCAGGGTTACCCTTCCTCGTTCCGGTTCAATGCCCACATGATTTCCTGATGGGCGAAGGTTCTGCCAGTGGAGAGAAATCAATTAAAAAGTGGCATCAGCCTTTGTTTCCGCAATGCACGCCGAAGTGAAATCTGAAGGACATTCTACCTCTTTCTCTCCGCTGTCAAAAATGCCCCTAGTAATAGTGAAAGGTGAGGTGAACAAGCTAGAGTTTGCCTCATGGCTAGATTACCATAAGGTGCACAACTAGAAGCTGGATGTCGGTCTCTTATGAGCATATTAGTTCAACCCCCTGCCACGAGAGGAATGAGGGGGGGAGGCTGACATTTTAGATGGTGATCTAGACTCCCAAGTGGACACATCAGGGTGAGGTTAACGGATATAGGTAGATAACTGCAATATGCAAGATGAACGTAGATTCTTTAAACACGTTTTGTCAGCTCAGGCATGGTGGAGCGATTGCTTTCCTAAGCAATTCTGACTCTTGAGTTTTCCAAGTTGTTCAAAATATATTGTTCATAGTCCCTTATAGGAAGAGAAGATTCCATAAACAGTTTCAACACTTTCATTGATGAAAGGTGATATCCTGCTTCTGTACCATGACCATATGCACAAAAGATGTGGCACAGTCACCCAAAGGATTTGTACTGTCACCTGGTTCAGTTTAGCAAAGTGCATTTATTACATCAAGTCATACGACAATCGGGTTGAAAAGCAGAGGGAAAGTGTGAGTGGCTTTTTAAGGGTTGGTTTAGCAATCAGCATTTGGTGGAGAAATGCAGAGCTATCCTTTTTATATGTTTCAGCACCATTAGTGGATGCAGGGAATTTAGTTATGTTAGTAGTACAAGAACATATTGTCAATTCTGTACTTGGTGGTAGCAGCTTGCAGAGCTCCTAGATTGCACAGCAAGGCAAACACACGTGTACATAGCTTTGGCCATGAGTGATTGTGAGTGGTGACCTGTCATTTCTCCAAACTGGACAGAGGAAGAGAGTTCCATTCTAATTATTTCTATTGTAGCATTAATGTAACAGTTCTCAAACTTAAAAAAAAGAAAATACATATTGAATAAGGTAAATCTTGTCTGATCGTCAGTGTTTCTTCTTTTGCAAGGTCATGGATTGACTAATTGCATACATTATTCATTAGATGTATATTTGCATGGGTAATTTGTTGTCTTTATTCAGAGGGAAACAAAATCACTACTTTCCAAATTATATTTTTAGCGCAAGGGGGCAAGGGTGTTTTTCCTTGATCTGCCACTGGCCACTGGAGCAAACTGACAACAATGGTGCATTTGATTTCCTGAGTTCGGAATATGTATGTCCACGTGTTTAAACTGTATGTCCCCTGCTGATTGATGTAATCAAAGACATGCTCTTCTTTATGACAGGAAAAATAAACTATTGTTGCTAATGAATTGTGTTGTTTGCTCGTGATATATTCACGTTGTTCAACACACGTGAGATCAGGTTAACCACTTGCTGTAATGCAGTCTTCGTGGAAATGTCATGCCATGTCCGCATCCTCGAGTCATTACAGTTGTTCATTCAGGGGAAGGAATCAACTTGTAGCAAACACTGAGATCACGCTGGGTGCAGATGGGTGCCAGGCCTATCCGTATATTTTAAATGGCAATGAAGCTCTAGTGTGTCACCAACGTGAGGGAGATTTATGCTAGCAATATAGGCCGTGTTTTTCTAATGTGATCATTTTGCAATAATGAGATCCCTGATTTATTGTTGCTATCATTGCCTTGAAGTTAAAGAAATGCAGGCTCAGAGAAACACGCCAAGTGAATTTGTCTTACTCCGTGCAAAGGAAATATATTCAGCAGATGAATCCATTGTCTCCTCGTTGCACTGCTCTGTTCTACATGCTCAGCCCGCCTACGCTCACTTTTCAGAGCGAGCCAACGTGCAGTCCTATTGAGCCACCAGTCACACCAGTAATGTAGCAGTAATCAGAAATTGAGGGAGGTGTTATGTGATCCTATAATATATGAAATTATCCTGTGACTGCCATCCCACCCCTGTCACAGCAGCATATCAAAATGTACAACACATTTTATGTCACAAAAATACAGAAGTACAGTGGTGTAGCCAGGATTTCTAAGCAGAGTGGGCCTGCACATTATACATGAGGGCCAAGGGCCCTTTAAACTAAAGTAGGTGTTCTTACTTTATCAAGGTGTCTTCTTTAGCATGCTCCCACTGGCCGGACCAAGGTTTAAGCTATGCTAGACTATTGTACACTTTAAATCAGTCAAAAGACACAAATCAACCTAATACCCATTTCCGCTGTATCAGAACGTAAAAGTGATGTGAGCCCAGCAACATTTCTCCTCTGACTCCTACTACTGCTGTTTTATGGTTATCTGCTTGTAGTCATTGTTTTACAGGGGCGTGCAGCTTGTTGTCGTTTCCAATGTGATGAAGTTGTGAAGTGCAACACAAAAGGAAACAGTATGTGTGTGGCATTATAGAAATAACCTAAAAAGAAAGGAGGTTACTTGGTTATTCAATGTATCATCTTGAAATAAAATATACTAAATGGGATCTTTGGGGACCTTGTAATAATTGTATTTATTTATTTTTAATTATTTATTTATAACTCGCCGTAAACCCACAGGCATCTGGACACCACATAAACACAATAGAGCATAACAAAAAAACAGGATGTATTGATATCACTACATATCAAGAGGATGGTTCATCCCTGACTGGGAACCAGCAACTTATTTAAAGAGAATAGTTTTTAGAAAAGCCCTAAATGTTTTCACATATGTTTCCATATTAGTGCAGCTTGGTTGGTAAAGGCCTTCCCTAGACCACCCACCCTTTTGAATCTGTCTTTGTTAATTGTTCCTGAATTTGCAGAACAGTGCGCACTAGTGTGTAGGTTTTGAGTACTCTTCTGGTACGCTGGTGCCTTTCTGTATAAACATTTGTTTAGTGGCCCCTATCATCAGTGAGTTACAGTAGTCGAAGCGGGAGAGAATGATGGCTTGAACAATTGAGGCACAGTTGTCTTCTGGCATAAAGGGCTTAATATTTCTGAGAAGAGAAGTCTTAGTAGTTGCAATTTTTAGATATGTAATTAGTCTGGGTCTCAAAACCCAGTGTCGAGTTTAGGAAGACCCCCAGAGTCTTTACTTTTTCTTCTACTGATATAGGGCACTCCTTGATACTCAAGTGAAAATATTATTTCCCCAACTTAGATCTAGCCCCAGGGCTGACAAACAGTAGGAGTTCAGTCTTTGCTCTGTTCATAGAGAGCCAATTTTCCATCATCCACTGTTCGATGAGTCCATCGATGGCGTTCAGAGTCTTGGTTTCCTTTTCATAATCCCCAGTGATTTTCAGCATCAGCAGGGTGTCATCAGCATAATTTATAAAAGAGACCCCATAAGTCTCTAACAGGTGACAGTGTGGTCTGATGTATAGATTAAAACGTGTGGGTGAAATACAAGCACCATGGGGGACTCCGCAGGAGATGGGGGCAGGTTTAAAGGAGGCACCTTCCCAGCAGACCAATTAGAGTCAGCCCACCTGGAATGATTTAACCCTACTAGCTACTGGTGGGGAACAGTTCCCTCTGCCTGAGAGGGGGTGGATCAAGTGTTGACTCGATTTCAGGACAGGTTTGGGGTAAATCCATATAGGAGTTTTTAAATTATTCGACTGGGAATGGGGTGTCCTCTGATCCCCAAAGAATAGCTATATTCCAGATGGTGCTTTGCAGCAGATATACTGAGAGCTGCCATTTTTACCCAAAATTCAATTGTTAAAAACTTTTTACTTGCTGTATGAATGTTGATGACAATTCTAAACAGAAAGGTTGTCAAGACCCACCGAGCCCCAATGGGATATTTTGGCAACAATATGTTAATAAATGAAAATGTTATTAAGAAAACAAAAAACGCATATTGTTTTCAGCCTTCTCCCATTAATTTTCCCATACAGCAAAAGTGCAGTTTTTTAACAGCTGTAGCTCGAAAAACACTGGCCATATTTGGACCAAGAAGAAATAACTGGGGCACACAGTGTTGACTTACTATCCTTGACTGGATTGGGGTAAATCCATCCAGTAGTCTTTCAAAAATGAAAAGTCCCCATTTTATTTTGCTCAATGTGAGCGATTCACGCAGTAATACCGGGAGAAGGCAAACATTGAAGAACTGAAAACGCTATTTGGAGGTGGAAAATACATTCCATCAAGCTTAGAAATGCACCCCAACATGACTTTAGAGAGTCTATTGAACTTCTTCACTTAAAATTCGCCTGTTTATGTAGTCACTCCTAGTGGAACACTGTTTTGAATGACAGCACTTGGATGGCCTGGCCGTAGGCACTATATAAATACCAATAGTAATAACATCAGACTAGAGGTCTTGAGTGGGAAAGAAGACACTATGTGAAGTTACGGCTTTGTAGGTGGGTTGGAGAGCCAGTTAAGGGTAGAAAATGTTTGGTTTATCTGGGGAAGACAATGGTAATCTCACGAGATTACTGTGATAACACCGCAAAACATGCTCAGAAAAGAATGTGGGTCCCACAAAACAATGGTTAATGGAGTAATAGGAGTGTGTTAGGGATGAAAAGGGCAACAGGGTGGAGTTAGAGGTTCCTTTGGGGATGTGGAGGACTTTCTAATTCTAATCATGTTTTCCCATTATCGTAGGAGTCGGAGAACTCCCACTCTACAGCAGGAATTTCTGTTATTGGAAACGATTACTGTGAAATTATAGCAGCCCCTATATCTACTGGGCAGGGAGAAATGTGTATTTGATGACAAATTAATGGTGTGACATGGCCAGTGACCACTAACAGAGCCAAATGAAAGCTGTTGGTGCAATATGTACAGAAGTGCACGGTCAAAGCCCATAGCTAGTGAGACCTCAAGAAACTATGCAACACGTTCGGCCATGGTCACTGCCCATGTCTGAAGGCCGTGGGAAATGTGCCCAAAATAAAACTATTGGTGCAGAATGTACTGTGGCCACGGCTGAAGGCCATGGCTAGTTAGCCCTGAGGAAACTATAGTATAACAAAACGCAGGAAATTCAGTGAAAGAATATTAATTAAGAGAGGGTAAATGTGATCAGAATAAACTCAACAAAACCCCTAAAATTCAGCGCAAACATTTCAAGCAAGTGCAATTTAACTATGCACCCACAATTGCACAGAGTTTAACCACAATGATGACATCACAGATGACATCACTGGTGACATCAGTAATTACATCACACATGACATCACTGATGAAGTGACTAATGGCATCATACAAGACATCACTGATGAGATCAATAATTACATCATGTTTGATATTATTGATTATAGATGTTCGAATATCTCTGTTCACCTCTTTTGATACAAATTTTATTACATTGCACTTCACAATGATATAAAAATACCATACTATTATTTTCATTATTTTTTTATTAACTTGCTACATAACTATACAAACAACAGTTTTTCAGCACAATACGATAAGTACCCGCATTTCCTGATGACCATCCAAGAAATCTCGTGTTCCAATGAACTTCCTCCCACCCATTCAGCCCTCATTATTACCTGTGGAACATTAATTTGTAGTATTTATCAACGTTTACAATGTAATGTATAAAAATATGTAGCGTTATACAAATAGTTTGAATTTCATGGATTAGTAAGCAATTACAACACTTAATTGCTGGGAAAGTACCTGAATCAGGTACACCTATTTCAGGTATTTGAAATATAAAACAATACGCATTTGTAACATTTAAACAAATAAGAATCGATAGAAGTAGAAACATGTTTAATATAAGTGTTATACAGACAGTAACTGTACACATGTATATGTACAATTCTCCTTACCTTAATAACATTATATGAACCCATTATTTTCTAAATGACATGTTTTATTTAAAAAATGATAACATATAACAGAAAGTGTGCATTGTAATTCAAAGTGTGATAAATATACAAACAAATCAGTTACTTACACTACATCATTGTGCACTGTACACTACATTTAAAGAAACAAGGGCAGAATATTGTGTAAGTAAGACATATGTAGATATATGTTATTCAATGAAAATTTTTTGTTAAAGGGACGTTACGGTTAAGTTGCATTAATAAAAACCTATGAAATTCAATGAGAAAACTTTGTTAAAGGGACGTTATGATTGCAAGTAGAACCCAGAAATTTGTCAGTTATGCTAAGCAACCATAACTCGTGCCACCACCGTGCACTGCTAAGACTAACACCCAGGACATCAACGATGACATCACTGATGACATCACATGTAAAATACATTTTGATGAAAAGTCCCTTCAATGGGTTGTGTTTATATTGTTGGTAACAAGATATCAGGGGTGATCGAGAGACCTATCATGAACTAATTAATCTATTAAAGGATGTACTCATCTAAATCATTGTATTGGAGTGTTATTGTTAACACAGAAACCTAATCAGATATAAACATAGGCAATGACTGCAGCATGCACCATAGAAGTAAAATATTTATAATCTTGTAATTTTGGATAGTACAATAATGAATGCTACCTTATCAGAGTTTTGAGTAATGTTAAACATGTAATAACTAGCTAACAATTCAATAATTACAACACTAGAAAAAACAATGTATACAAATCAGAGCCACATACAGGGAAACTAAAGTAAGGAAGAAAGAAGCAGCATCATCAGAAAATGTTAATAACATTAAAGTTTATCTTCATGTATACAAATTAAATGTGTGTTTGAGGCCTGCTCATTTCCCCATGTATGTGCACCATGAGCTGAGAGCAAACCTTAAGGAAAGTACTTCAAGAACATATGACAGGGTTAACGTCTAGATATATAACAACTTTTCAATTTTAATATTCTGACTGTCAGTGAAAAAAAACACCTTAACTATATATGTCAGTGAACAAAAACAAGTGGCGCAGATATGTGATGTTATCAGTGATGTCATCAATTACATTTGAGATGTCATCTTTGATGTCCTGGGTGTAAGTGTTAGCAGTGCATGGTGGTGGTGTGAGTTATGGTTGCTTAGCGTACCATAACTGGCAAATTTCTGGGGTTTTCGGTTTTACATGTAAACATAACATCCCTTTAACAAAGTTTTTTCATTGAATATATATGTTCAGTGAACTAAAACATTGTTAAAGGGACGTTTTGGTTAAGTTGTGCTACTAAAAACCTACGAAATTCAGTGAAAAAAATGTTGTTAAAGGGACGTTATGGTTCCAAGTAAAACTGAAAAACCCTTGAAATGTTCCAGTTATGGTAAGCCAAGCAACCATAACTTGCGCTACCACTTGCACTGCTAAAACTAACACCTAGGACATCAAAGATGACATCACAAATGTCATTGATAACATCACTGATGACATCACATGTGCATTTACTTTTCATGAAAAGTCTGTTCAAGAGATTCTTATTGTAATATTGATAAAAAAAAAGTGTCAAGGATCATTAGAATAAATGTCATGAAGTATGTAGTGCATTAAGCAATGCATTGATATAAATAGCATTCTATTATAAAGTTCTTTCCCGTATACTAAGCTACTCATGTAGAACCGGCGGCATTGCGTGCAGCATACATGATGGAGGTGGAATATTAATAATCTTGCCATGTGGAATAGTGAAATGATAAAAGCTTTCTTATTAGAGTTTAGCGTACTGTGAAACATTTAATAAGTACATAATAAAACCCACTTACTACATAATTCCACCATTGATGGAAAGACAAAAGCTCATGCGAACTAGGTGATCTGCACTCAGTGCTGCATGGTGGTGAGTCGTGGCAAGCCTGGTTCGTATAGCTTGGCACTAAATCAATGAAGCAACACCTAAAGTCATTCCATGGTGGCGCTATTCGTAAGGTTGTACCTTGCAATAAACGTAGTAGGTTGAGTTCCTCTGCAGCATCCTCCATTTACACTCCTGTCACAACAAAAGACACTCCTGTGGGACAGTGCATCCCTCCAGCTGCCTCATAGGCCATTCATGATGCTGTTGACCCTTACCTTTCGAGGGTCACAATATTATGCATGTACTGCGACGCAGTACTCTGCGGGGGGAGAAACTTTGGACTGCTTTCGAGACTGCCGTCAAGGAGCATCAGAATGCCTGTGACCTACCTGAATAAGACCCACCCTACATCTTCCTCTCTCTACCTGCCCTTTCTTAACCCCGTGGTTGGTGTCCCTTCCTTACCCTCCAATCTCCTCCTTTCCTTGTGTGTCGTGTTTAAAAAAAACAAAAATAATATAAAACAACAAAAACCAAAAAATAAAAAAGGCTCTTTTCAGAGAAGCCTTTCACAGTTTAAAAATAGAAGTGATAAATAAATAGTGCAGGGCCCTGTGCTTTTTTAGGAGTCCGCAGACATTTGTTTTTGTGGGGTGCTGCCCTATCAGAACCATTGCACTTTTCTATAGGAGGAAGTGGTGGCTCTGAAAAGAGCCTTTCCAAAAAAGGTCACAATGCATTTTTTATATTTCGCAGAAAAATCTGATTGCCCGCATAAGTAAGATGTACTCCATCTCTGCGAAAAATGTGTGTGCTACAAAACATCATGTTTTCATTCTGAAAAGAGGACATACCAACATCTCTCAAAAAGGCACAAACAACCTTGTTAACATTGCGCCTTGCTTTCTCCATTTGTGGACCAAATGATAAAGAACGCAACCACATTTGTCTCTGCGCAATATGGGAAAAAATTACTCTGGAGTTTGGATACATGTCCATGGTTTTCCCAAGTCCTTCTTTCATTGCAAATTGCAAAGAGATTCCAGACACATGTCCTAAACTGTTCTGTCCACAATGAGTAATATTAATGTCTGGATGATGCTGTGTCACCAAAGAAGCACGGAGAGGTACCAAATCCACCCACTTCATTCCACGCACTCCATGCCAGTGCACTTCCATATGAGAGAATCCAATATGTGCAGCCACTCCTCAGTGATCTGCATGCACCTCCAACCAATTTATCCACAAATCTCCCAAAATCCAAACAATCTGCTTTCTGAAACACACAGCCATAGCTATCTGCTCTTCTCTCAGGAAAAATACCTACTGACAAACTCTCTCCTTACACAACATACCCAGTAAACCCTATTGACTAATCCTTTGCCTCTCAATCCCAAAATCCCTGCATGTAATATGTGCTGTCCGCGGAAAACAGACAAATCGAAAAATCTGAGCAATGAATCTGGGGAATGAAAATTTAAATAGTGTGCCCCAATTCCCCCTTTGAGGTTAGCTCTGAAAAGAGCCTTTTTTGGGGTTTTTTTGCAGATACCTCAGAAACACCTTTTATTTTGTTTTATTATTTTCCTCCAAAAATCTTCACTATAGCTTCTCCAAAGCAACCCTTATGTTCCAAACCAGCATGACATCTCTCATAAAAGATAAAGAAATGCCATCTTCTTTAAAATAAACATGACCAGAATCAATGTTCTCATTATTACAAAAGAACATAGCAGCTCTAAGCATGAAAGCAAACATGCCTCGGTTGATTGCACAAGAAGCAATATTTTGCTGAGGACAAAAAACAGAACTATTGTCCCATACTGCTCTAAGTAACAAAGCAGAAAAAATAACCTTGGCATTTGGAAGGACTTTCATGATTGCCTGAACCAAGTTTTGCAGATCTTGCAACAAAGTAGGGGCACTGACATAGTCCAAATGCACACCACCACAGTGTAGGACAACTACATGTGGATTATGAAACCTAGCCATATCCTGACAAACTACTAGAATTGCCTGCAAATTCAAATCAGGCACAGTGTTCCACACCACATCCACTCCTTTTGTATCAAAATAGTTAGCCACATTCCTAGATTTACCATACTGTTCGAAACCATTCACAAACATATCTCCAACCACCAACACCCTGATTTTCTGCACCTCCGCCATCTTCACTACACACAGCCTCTCTCAATATGAAGCAGAACCTCAACACCTTGTGGAATATTTTTATCCACGCCAATGCGCCACACTGCACCCCTTTGCCAATGCGGAAAGAAAACTGCCAAAAATGAAGGCGATAACCCCCATGCGCACTAAATATGCAAAATTGTGCATGGTTCACAAACCACAAACAAGCTGCACACCCTGCCACACATACAGGCAAAATTGGTATAAAGACAGGAATCAATGCTGTCACCTGTCATCTGTCATCTGTCACCTGTCACCTGAAACAAGGTCAGAGAAGTGCAAAATCTGAAAATGCCCTTAAAAATTCAGCCATTTCCCAGAGAATTATGGAAGTCAGAGGAATCCAGGCATCACTGCCTGACAGCTGCCTAAAGAAATTGGCTGTCAAACCCAGTTCAAAACTGTTTTCTTTTTCCTGAGGAAGTGAAAAATCCACCTGTTTAAAGCATTTTTCTGTGAAGGGCTTAATTCCTTTAAATGTCAAAATCGATTATAAACTCTGTTCATTTTATATATTTTAAATAAAAGATTGTAGGTGAATTTTACAGGAACTCAGTCTGGAGCTAATCAACTATTTAATTCTGATCTGACAGTGCATGGCCTGGGAAAGTTGTCATCTCAGGATTAAGTGATGCTAATGGTTCCCGCATAATGACAACAAGCAGGACAATGGGACCTCAGTAGACTTTTGTCTGGGGCTGAGCCGAGGACCATGGCAAGCTGCCCAACTCATTTCTAGAGGGGAGCTTCCCTCCAGGGAGGGGGACACACCTCCCTAATCAAAAGGACTGGAGAGATGCTACTTGAGAAGGGAAGGTTACAAAGGAGGACTTTGATGTTAAATCCTTATGTTTGATTAAAGTTTAGATCTCTTTAACTGAGCAACCCAAAGAGGAACAAATCTGAAAATGGGTAGACATTAAACTAATTTCAGCCTTTTGATTTGAAGACACTGATGAAACTTGTACCATTTATGAAACCAAAGTTATGAAAAATGTCTTATTGTAGTAGAAGATCAATGTTGCAAACCTAAAATTGTATGTACATGTTCCACTGATCAGCGCCCAGAGATATACTGAATTAAAAATGATTAATCCAAATTGTTATAATTGAAATTGATAAAAATATGTTGAATGATCAACACAGCTCGCACAAGGATGGGGAGTGAATGTGAATGTAGACAATCTAATATAAAATGTATGTGTTCAATTTTAGTAGGGTACATAATGTTAGAAATGTACATTTGTGCAAACGTTATGTTTGGTAAAAATCCAGGTGGGAGTTCCTAAATCCTGTCATAAAAGATGGCAGCTCTGTTCAGACCGCCAACCAGGACAAAGCACATGCCTGTAGCCACTCACAGACATAGAGGTGTGTTTTTGAAGTTCTGCCCACGCCATAAACTTTGCAATGGATAAATATAGGAGTTACACTACACATAGCGACACAGACTGCTTCTAGAACCCATCCAGATGTCCGTGCAGAACCTTATTCCAGAACTCTTCATCTTGTTGCTGACTCCAGAATTCTTTGAAGATCCAGATTTCTTTGCAGAATCCAGATTTAGCATTGCTGAACTATTGCTAGCTTTAACCAATTGCAAACATACAGAATTTAAAAGAATAATTCTGATTCTGCTTGGCTTACTACCATTAAGACATGCCTGCTGAAACTTGCATACTGCTATCTACCGTGTCCAGTAACCAGAAGGGGCCCTTCCAAATCCAGTCTAAGGTGCAGTCCAAAGTTGATCAGAACCGCGCCGCTGATCCAAATCCCTCCAGAGGTGCTCTGCTGCCAGTAGAACTGATCCAATTCATTGACCAGAGCTGACGGTCCAATTTAATTACAAAGGACTGTAAGTATGAATAGGAAGAACAGTGACCCATAGTATATCTGCATTGTATTGTCCCAATCTCAAACCATCCCATCTTTAAATTCAGAACCATAGTTTTGTTAGATTTCTCTTGCGCTGATTTTTTCCTCATGTGTGTTACAAAACCATAACTCCTTAGTGATTTTGAATAACTAAAGTAAATCCCAGAAATCGAGTATCCACCACTGGTTGCGCTGGCCACGTAGCTGTGAAGTTTCATGTGTGGCATTCTCTTTTTCATAGTCCTTAATATAGTATAGAAAACCTATCTGTCATTTAAAAAAATCAAATTTCTGTTTCCATTTTCGTGCCTATTTTGCAAAAACGCCTCTTGCTAAAAACGTCTATAACTTCTTCAACTTTAAAGATAGAAACTCTCACTGATACCTAAGACCCTTAGCTACATCTACAACTAAAAACCGCATCACAGAACAGTGTATTTGACCCTTTTTTCTCCAATATCGCATAGTAAGAGTTTACTGCGAATTTGCAATTTTAGTCAAAGTTACATGTGTATTTTGCCCATTGCAAAGTGCTTCTTCCATCCCATCCTGATCTTAAGTGTGTATTGTTTATATTATAGCTCATGTGTGTTAGGACTTGTTTGGTGTTGATTTCCTTAGAACTTTTCTCCATCTAAGAATTTTTGCACCCTTTTGCAGTATTTTACAAAGCCATTTTCATCTGTCAGTTTAAAGTGTCATTTAAAAAAGTGTTTTTCTCTCTTCTTTAGGGAGGGAAGATTGCCTATAAACTTTAGAACCTTGTCTTTCATTCCTGAATCCTGCTGATTACTCACATTGTTGTATTGCTCATTTTTATGTAAACAAAAATTTGCAGGGGGAATATTAACCTAAGCGCTATCTGTGCACAAACCAAAACTGTTTTTTATCCTGGGCTTTCTCTGCTTCATCATTATAAGGGAATTCAATTGCTTTACTTATATTCAGAATTGTATTGTCACTGTTCTTTATAAACTAGCCTGATTCCTGGTTCAGTGTGACCTGGCAGGTATTTTGAGATAGGTGTGATATGAGTGGTATATCATTCAGAATATTGAACTTACAAACAAAAATAAATAAGGGTTTCATTGCGCGCTACATGCTAGGCGAGACCTGGGTGAGTGCCTGATTGAAACCCCTTACAACCTGATTAGCTAATCCTCAAAATACACTCCAACTTCATGTTCGGAATCCCTGGATGTGGCATGTCCTATCTGAGAACAGCCGTGCTGTGCGCGGAGCGTGTAAGTAACACTGGGGCAGCCCTTCTACCCGTTCCACTGCACTCTCTGCACCATTACCTCATTGGCTACTGTTAAGCAGTCACACAATCATCCACCAATCACATCCAATAACTCTACATCTAACTCTATCATCACAGATCAGCACTTTGGATGTACTATTGATCACTCTCAGTACAATTCGGCTGTGACTGCAAAGGACCTACACCAACAACTACTACAAAACTCCCCAAGATTTCTACTTACAGATTCATGCACATCCACATACATGAACACAGATTACAGTTATGAATATTTTCGACACAGTACATGTACAGCCCTTCTAGGAATACAAAACATCCCAGGAGCATAGCTCAGTGGCAACGTGCGCGCCTTGGAAGCAAGATGACACAAAGAAACACAGGTTAGATCCCGGGTCTGCGCTTAGAAACCTCTGGGTGTTTAAGCGCATTATGAATACGCAACTGAGACAAAATAATTACGCAACTAAAAAACAAACAATTCATGTAACAGCGCCTCGATGCCCGTGGGCTGTGTAAGCGCTTAAAAAATGTAAAATAAAATAAATAAAAAAATGAACAGAGTGTATAAACTGTAAAATGAACTTACTGTCATTTCTCCCATCTGCTATGATGAAGTGTCAATTGCAAACCTTTCAGCTCTCCAAATTTTTGTTTACACACACGCCTATCTAAAAAAATATTGTTTCATATTATAAGATGGGAGAAATAACAGTATAATTATGAAAAAGACTGTCCAGTATGTTATAAACTTACACGCAGCCAGCATGAGTACATGCATCTTCATTCAAGAACACACACAGACAATATCATTATGAAGGCTCCAAGATCAAACAACACCACTGCCTCTATATAAAATCCTTCTGTTTCATTTCCCACACCTTCACAAAGGCATACATTGCATGCTTTTCTGTACAATCTCTGCCATTTAAAAAACCAAGTGTGCTCTATACGTTTACTATTATACTCATCTGTAAAACATATTCAACTAACAGATTCTAAATAAAATATACAGGATGCACATAGGCAAAGGAAAGTGCATGTGCATACCATGCTCAGTTGTAAGAAAACACTACTACTACAAAAAACAATATGTCTACATTAACAAAATGCTATAAACACACATATTCACCAACTTCTTTCTTTTGCAATTGCAGTGAAGACCACTCTCCTGAAAATCAGCAGTGTCTGAAGTATGAACAAGGACTTAGAAGAAACATACTCTTTCCATACAAAAAAAGTACAAAACTAACATAATGTTCTAACTGTTACTCAAACACACTAGCATTTTAGTATTGTAGAACAAACACGTATATTAACCCTTTACCATTTGATGTAGTATTAGTGCTTCCCCTTACCCGTTGCATACTTTATACTGTCATCTGAAGCCCAGTATAGTAACACACAAATATAAGAATAACCTTCCCAACTTGATGTAGCTGCCCATTGCACAATCACACACCTCCACAATCATATTTACCATCATACTCAGACACTCATGCACAAAGCATGCATACACAGCACAACAGCCCAACCCACACTTTCTTTTTTTCTCCAACAGACTGCAAAGAATGCCTACCAAAAAGCAACTCTGTAGAAAACAATGCAGAAGTAGAGCCAATCAAAATAAACGTGTCCAAAATAAGCATCCATCTGTAGCAGATTTTGTACAAAAAGTTAAAACAAAACAGCTAATACAGTCATTAAGCGAAACAAAACAAGGTTCTAGTACAGAAACTTCCCCTCCTCTATCAAAATGTAAAACGAAACAGAAAGTGATTAACAAGACTTCAGCTACCACTACTGCTAACGCTGCACCTATAAATTTTGATGTAGCGGCAAGTACCCAGGCCAACATTTTTTTTACAAAAAATGTCCCGCCACAGAGTCCTTCAGAACCTTATAAAAACAGGAGAGAAATCATGCACAACCCTTAAAACCTACCGTAGGAAATTAATCCTACAAGCTCCCATAGACAGTGCAATCCTTCTCAAATGGAAGTTATTTATTTTTATTTTAAACAGGATGAAACCACTAACAAAATTAACTACTAAACTACAAAAAAGACTTCTCAATAAACAGAATGTCAACATAAATAGCTTCTTAAACATTTGTGGAGGTCAATGGAGTCACACCACGACCACAGAACCATATTTTAATGAAGAAGCATATAAACAAAAGCAAACAAACCCAATTGCCATACATAGCACTGGACGAGGGTATGAAAAACATAATAACACCATTATGGATCAAGAAACTCCGTTCACAAAATTATCCCCAGAAAACTCAGTATCACCTCCACATTCTACTGAACCAAAACGTCCAATCTACAAATGGCCGTGCACATCAATGTGTAGCATTGCCAAAAAATCTTTCAAATCTTTCTGCAAGTTCCTCAATCAGTATGTAAAAAGCAAAGACAAATTCAAAATGAAACTACTACAAAATATGGATACCTGTCCAGTTTAAAAATGCACAGGACTAAAAGGACATTCATTAGCCTGCCTTTCAGGACCTATTTGCAAAAGCACCTTCCATCATATCAAAATGATATCAACACATCATTCAACTATAAGAAATCTGGTCCAAAAACTCTACTTTGCTAAAAGTCCTGCTTTAGCACAAGCCAATTTAAATAACAATCTTCTACATGGTACAGCCAAACAACTACTCGAAGAAATAGACCATATCCAGAGAAAATATTTTGGAATTGAAAGCCACTTACAAAATGCAATAGATGTACAACAAACTAGCAACTACTGTACAAATAGAAACATTCTATTAAATACATAGAAAAAAGAAATACTGAAGTTTAAAAGTACTTCTGCTGAAGTACCAAACCATGTGTGTGTGTTTTGCCGCAGGACCTTTTATAAAAGTAGCACAAAAACTGTAGACATAAAATACACAATAGAAGACAATGAACATTCCGAATGGTTCCAATTAGCTCTCTACCTTATAGCAGAAAACAAATACGACATTACTGACCCCTTAATACTTTGCAATTACTGCACTGCAAAACTTGACAACAACCAAACACATTCACATGCCTATCACAAATAACTTGGAATTATTTCCACTACAAAAACCCCTGCAACAACTAAATGTATATGAGAGCAGCATAATTCAAACAGTGCACCTATTTCAAGCAATAATACGCCTTCAATGAAAAACAGCAAAATTACCTACCTCTGAATTAGTGAAAGGCATTTGTGGCAAAGTAGTTTATTTACCATTAGATCTCAAAGAAAATGTACACACTCTAGGAGTGCAATGGCCAATAGATCAATCTTTAATTGTATTAGCAAATGGCGTACCAATATAAGACAAACAACTAATGGACTTACATAAAGTTAGACAAGCCCTGCAATATCTAAAAAACAACAATGAACACTACAAGAAAACGTTGGACAAACCATTGAAATAATTCAAGAATCACCAGAAACTTGTCAATTTCAACTTCTAAATCCTGCTACAGAATCCAATATTTTAGACCATTCATCCTTTACACTCTAAAGACACTATAGATGAAGCACTGGAAACGTACCAAATGCAACAAGCCAAAGGATCTCCGATCATCATATGGGAAAAGAGAATAGAAGCAAGGGCCTTTCTGCTACTCTTTCCTACTGGAAAAGGAGGAAGGCACGATGATAGACCCACACAGATAACAGCATCAGAATATCGCTCTTTATGAATGTATTCTGACGACCCCAGATTCAGACAAAATGTGGAATACATATTCCACCTTCTCTTTGAAAGTGACCTAGCAACTGTATGCTACGGAGTTGCACACACATTAAAATCAGGTACCCATTTTGAAAATATGTCAGCTATGCAATTATTACAAAAAGTGCAAGAAAAAGATGAGGTTTTATAGTCAAGTATTACAAATCTTTTAGCAAACATGCGTGGTACAAAAGAATACTGGTACTGACATCACAGAGATGTACGCTGTATGATAAGAAAACTTGGCCCACCCACTTGGTTTGTTACATTAAGTTGTGCAGAATATGCATGGGAAGATGTACACGATTTCCTACGCATAGCAAACAAAAATGAAACAAACACAGATATAAAAAAACACCAGGAGAACTCTGCTCTCTAGATCCTGTTAATGTATCAAGATATTCCGTCATTGCTTCATTACTATGCAACACTTTATTTGTAATAAGACTGTTCCTGCGCTCAGAAACGGTCAACACTGCTTTTGGAGAAAAGAATACCAAGCCAGAATAGCACCACACATCCACATGCTATCATGGATTCAAGATGCTCCTAAATATTGTGAGGACAGTGATGCCACTATTTTGCAGTTCATCCAAAAATATGTCACTTAAGAAATCCCTTCACAAACAACACATAGTGACCTTCATGCACACATTTTACAATTTCAAAGACACAAATGTGGGACATATTGTTGTCCCAAACAAAAAAAAGGGAAATACTACACCAAATGCCACTTTGGTTTCCGAAGACCAGCTTCAGCAACAGGTCAAGTAACCAACTTCATGTCTTCAGTCAGACATAGTGTCAAAGATAAATCACCTAAGAACACATATTACATGAAAAGAACGGAAGAATCAAAATACATCAATGATTACAATGCAATCATTGCCCTCCTATGGAATTCAAACATAGATGTGCAGTACATTGCAGATAATTCCACTGCAGTTGCACAATATGTCACAGCCTACTTAACCAAAGCAGTGAAAACAGAGCTTCAGGACCTCTCGGATGACATATCATCTGACAAAACACTATCACAGAAATTGTACAGCTTAGGCATACAAATGCTCTGTCATAGTGAATGTGGCTGCTATGAAGCTGCAGACCGTTTAACCAGTACTGCCTTGTATTGAAAATCTGACAATATAGTATGGCTAAGTCTTGGTCCTGATAAATCTAGAAAAAGAGTTCTCAAATCATATATGGACATAGAAACAATAGGCAAAAATTATCCCAACAGCCAAGACATTTTGAAAAACAATTTACTAGACGCATACTACCCAAACAGTGTACCACTTTGGAAACCATGTGTCTCTACCACGTAGCCCAAAACTTCACATACAAAATTAATATTAAACCAGATGAAAAGAAAGGTAGATACAGATTTGTAAATTGTGAAGGCAGCTTAGTGAAAATTACCAAACACAGCTTAATTAATCATATCAAATTGTCATTAAAAACTCCTAAACATAAATAACTGTATTACATGTCCCTGCTACAACTTTTTAAACCATGGAGAAAAGAAGGAGAGTTACTGGATACATATGACTCCTATGAAGACCCTTTCAAAGCAAATGAAAGCACTATAACAGACGTAAACTTTACACAGTACCAAACAATGTTGCATAATGAACAGCAACACGAAGAAGAACTCCAGGCCCAACTACAAGTGGACACTCCAGACAGTAGTCAGCCTTCTGTAACAGGAAGCCAAGAAACACTTGGACAGCCACTAATAGCAAATGAGGCAGAATTAGCCATGATAGAAGTAGAAAACACCATGTGTCAGTATGAACAAGCTACAGAAGACTTTGCTGTACTAAAATCACAACTGAACAATGAGCAGCATAGCATTTTCCAAGACATAACAAAACAAATTGAACATTGTGTGAAACATGAAAATAAAAACTGTAGTACCTGTCAAGACTACAAACCTATACTGCTATACGTGAGTGTGAATCTGGTTCAGGCAAAACATTCTTAATAAAAATCATCAGCAAGTTCCTACAACAATTGCCCAACAACAGTCAGCTGTTGTAACTGCCCCCACAGGTTTAGCTGCCTACAACATAGGCACTGTCACTTTACACCGATTACTACTCCTTCCAGTAGAACACCAAAACAAATTAGACTATTGCAAACTTTCCGCAGAAGCTGCAATGGAACTACGCAGAGTTTTCAAACAAATGAAAATGCTGCTAATAGATGAGGTGAGCATGGTCTCCAACCTAATGTTGGCTTTGATTCACCTCAGTTTACAAGAGGTCCTCAAAACAGACTACGAAGAGCTCTTTGGAGGAAAACACATTATTCTTTTTGGAGATCTTCATTTGACACCAGTGAAAGCTGAACCTATTTTTAAAACCTTAGGGCACAAACCGTGCCGTAAAACTCTTGGCAGCAGAAGAAAAATGTCAACCTTTGGCAACATTTCCAATACAGCGAATTAACTCAAAACATGCGCCAGTCTGCAGACATCACATACACCATCATTTTAAAAAGTATTAGAGTTAATGTACTATCTCAAGAAGCACAATCAATAATAAAAACCAGGCACATACATGCACTCTATGGCCATAACTCATGTGCTACTGATGTAATGCAAAGCTTAACACACAAAATGTCAATTGTATGTCCTTGATGCCAAATCCTGCAAGCTGTCCCAAATTAAATGAAACAATGTTGAAAAAAGAAATGCAATCAATAATTGAAATTTGCTCCACAGATAAACTGGACGTAGATGGTATGACACTACCCATGAGTCAACAAGCCACAACAAGACTAAATACCTTAGAAAACTCTATCTCCAACACAGCTGGTTTGTAGGAAATATTAAAATTATCTTTAAACTGTAGAGTAATGCTTAAACGTAACCTTGACATGGAGCAAAGACTAGTTAATGGAGCACTTGGTAGGTTGTTGGATTTCAAACATACCCACGTGACAACAACATTCAATTTGTCAATACTCTCTTTGACAAACTATCAGAAGTTGAAAGGATAGGACGTTCAACAGCCCGCTTCCTTCTTTTCAAAGACATCAATGTATGGAGAGAACAATTTTCACTAATTCTAGCATTCGCAGTTACCATTCACAAATTACAAGGTCTTACCCTAGATAAAGCATTAATAGATATTGATAGCACAGTCTTTAAAGAAGGCGTGAGCTATGTAGACTATCACGCATATACACTTGACGGGCTATTTCTAATCAACTTTGATGCAAGTAAAGTAAATGCAGATATTCCTTGCATTCTAGAATACAATAGGCTGCATTCACTCTACACCCCATCTAAAAACCTATCCTATTCCGCAAAAAGCAAAACATTGTAAAAGAAAACTACTTCAAATTGAAACGATACAGGATATCATTGCAATTCTTCCAAAGGAAAAAAAAAACTAATACTTCATCAAGTACCACAACCAAAGAAGAATCTACTAGTCAAAGTAACTCAACTACTTCTTCAAATAAGCAACACATACTCCAAACAAATGACTTTGATGCAGAACTGTCAGGTCCATTAACATGTTCAAATACAACTGGTGTAAATTGCTACGCAAATGTAGCAATAAATATACTATTCCAATTGCCACCAATTATTGACAACATTTACTTACACAGTACAGACCAATTGTGTTTGCAAATGTTAGTCCTTCATAGAAATGCAACCAACAACCCTGACAACACTTACAGTGTTCATGGGATAAGCCAAGAATTGGACTACTGTGCTGGAACGGTCAAATTCACTGTAAACTCACAGGAAAATCCACATCAATTTCTAATGTACTTACTACAAGTACTGGAAAACAAAAACATACCTATACATGAAATCTTCCAGATTTCATACATTTGGAAACATACACACACTCTCTGCAGCCATGTTGCACAGGAACAAGTCCCTAATGAACGCTTTGTGTATGTAAACATACCTAACTGTGAATCCATTCCATTTCAGCAACTTGTACAAAATGCAAACCATGGCAGATTATGTACTACCAGCAATTCAGATAATCGCTCCACCTTACAAATACACACACATAGTAAATACGTAATAGTAATGCTTTTACATTACAATGCAGATGGTAACAAAAACAACTGTACACTGACTGGATTCACACATGGTCAAGTATTACTTGGTAAGAAAACCTTCACAACAATAGGTATAATTTACCACGCAGGAGCCACAACCAATGCAGGTCACTACACTGCATATATAAAAAAGAATTGTGGATGGTTTGAATGTAATGATAGAACCATTACTCTAAAGCAGAGATTACCAGCAAATCTTGTAAACGCTTACTTAATATTCTTAAAACCAAAATTCAAAACGTAATCTGTGTATGAAAATAAGCAAAACTTCAACTTCAAAACTGTGCACAATTAGAGTACGCAAACATGTATCTAACTGCCCCACGATTCTGCAACAAGCAAACAGATAAATGAATACCACTAAAATGTAACAAGAAATACACAGTTAGAATACACCAACAGGTATCTAACTGCCCCAAGATTCTACAACATGAAAAGAGATAAATAAATACTACTAAAACCAAACAAGAAATGTACAGTTAGAAAACGCCAACAGGTATCTAACTGCCCCAAAAAATCTGCAACAACCCACAGATACATGAATAGCATAAAAGTAGAAATAAACAATTAGAATACACCAACAGGTATCTGTGCAACAATCTTTTTCCCACAGACCCAATGATTTAGAAACCAAACACAGAAACTGAGCAAATTGTGCAGTACGCTGGTTTGAACTATAGTACTTGTAAAGTACTAAATATGAGGGTAAAAAAAATACAGAAATGTCAATTATGCAATGCAACAACTCATTATGAACTACCTACTCTAACATATGATCTTTTATTTTATCACAGAGATCGAAAAAGTATGTCTGGTCCAGTTACCCATGTCATGAAAAAACTGCATACAACCACAAAAGACTCAACCCGTTAGTATAAAATAAATAGACTCTCAAACACCACTGCATAACACAGCCATTCAAGCAAAAATCTACCCATACACCACAATCCAAAATGTTTACTTCCAAGTGTATCTTATGACACATTCCTTGCTACAAACTCTACAATCTTAACTGCATAGCCTAGCCAAAACTTCACATACAAACTCTACAAATGAAACAGTACGCACAATTTTGGGTGTGGATATTTAATGGGTGTTTGATTCTATGGGTGTGTTATGCTGTGGTGGTTGTGACCAGGGCCTAGAGTCTTGGGTCTGGCCACAACCACCGCAGCATTACACACCTATGCTACCAAACATTTTGACTGTGGTATATGGGCTGCTTATAGGGGATATGAATTACAATCAATGCTCTACTAACAACCCAAAACCAACATCATACTATAATAAAATAGCCAGTAGTGCATTTATTATGTCTGTTGACAGCCGGGAAGACCGCGGGCATGGCAAACACATCAGGGGCGCCTGCCACCTAAACTAATACAGTATTTGACCCATCTCTAAGTCCCCAACCCTCCCCAAACACTCCTGCACACCATCACACTCCCCAAAATTGCATTTTGCCTCTGTTCGCTGGCACGTTGTCGGCAAATCCAAGATGGCGGGCGCATCGAAACAATGTGATGCACCTCACGCCTCACTCCAGCCAATCGGCAGACACGTTGCGTGTCTGCAGACATGACACAGGTCGATAAGCCATTTGGTGTCCTGTCCACAGAGCGATCAGTGAAGTGTGTCCATGGAGCGGACATAGATATCACTAATTTTTTTGCCTTACATTTTGGTAATTAAAAAAATGCTGCTGCACATGTGGTGGAAATCCGTCCAGCGGTTTGAGCTGTAGGCGTGCACAAAGTGTTTTCCCATTATGCCTATGGGAAAAAAAGACATTTTGGGACCCCCCCTATAACTTTGCCCCCCCTGGACCAAACCTCACCAAAATTTACAAAAAAATTCAGAGTGGCCCATATACGTACCAAAGTTTGCTAAGGATTCACCCAAAAAGTGCTCATCCTATGGGATTAGCAACTAACGCATAACTGCACAGCCACTACCGTGGGCTGTGTAACAAAATAGAGTTATATTTCAAAAGGTAATTCAATAAAGCTGTGACATCAGTGATGCCATCAGTGATGTAATGTGCTATATAATTAGTGGCTATGGTTAGTGTGCCCAAAGAAACCTATTGGTGCAATATGTACAGTGGTCAAGAACTAATGCAATGGATAGCGGTCCCCAAAGTAACTTAATTTGTTTCAAAATGTACAGTGGTCACTGCTGAAGTCCATGGCTAGTGAGCCCTATAGAAAGCTATTGGTGCAACATGGACATCGGCCAAGGCCGAAGGCTATGACTAGTGGCCATGGGCATGCACGGCAAGTGGGTCCCAAAGAAATGTATTGGTGCAACATGTAAAGTTGCCACAACTGACGGTCTTGGCTAGTGGGCCACAACGAAACCTATTGATGCAACATGTGTAGTGGCCATGGCCGAATGCCATGGCATCTAGTCATGGCCGAAGGCCATACATAGTGAGCTCCAAAGAAACGTATTGGTGTAGCATGAACTGTAGCCAAGACCAAAGGCTGTGGCCACTGGTCATGTCCAAAACCATGGCTTCTGGGCCCCAAAGAAAGCTATTGGTGCAACATGGATCGTGGCCAAAGTCAAAGGCTGTGGCCACTCGTCATGGCCGAAGGCTTTGTCTAGTGGTCCGCAAATAAACCTATTGGTGCAATGTATACAGTGGCCAAGACCAAAGGATATGGCTAGTGACTCCCAATGAAAAAGTTGTTGCAACATGTGCAGTGGCCAAGCCTGAAGGCCATTGCTAGTAGGCCCCAAAGAAAACCTTTGTAATATTTACAGTGTCCAAGTCGGATGATGGTGGCAACTAGTCATGTCTGAAGGCAATGGCTAGTGGGCTCCAATGAAAGCTATTTATGCAATATGGATAGTGGCCAGGGCCAAACTCCATGGGTAATGTGCACAAAGAAACCTATTGGTGCAACATGTTTAGTGGCCATGGTCGAAGGCCATTACTAGTGGACCCCAAAGAAAAGTATTTGTGCAACATGTACAGTGATGATGGCCGTGGGTCCAAAGAAACCTATTGGTACAAAATGTACAGTGGCCGAGGATGAAGGCCATGAGTAGTGGGCCCCAAAGAAACTATAGTATATAAAAACCTTGAAATTCAGTGGAAAAACTTGAGCAAAGAGAGAGTTGAGGGATTAAGTTATAACTTGAAAAATATTTTAACAACAAAACCTTTGTAATTCACTGAAAAAAACATTTAGTTTGAAAACAGTTAGGAGAACAATACATTGCAAAAACACCTTTAAAATTCAGTGTATACCGGGGGAGACAGGATGCCAGGTGTTGGTCTTACATTGTTAGAAGGCAGGATACAAAATCATGGTCTGGTGTTGTGCAGTGGTGGGTACATAGAGATGAGTGTTGTGAGGTGGGTGAGGCATTATTGTAAAAGTATATATTGCATTAATACCGCCTGATAGTAAACATTGGCCTAAGCACATTTGCATTGCACTGTACATCGCATTGAATTAACCTGAAACAGGCTGTGTACGCCGCCATTTTGAGTTAGCCGCCATTTTGATCACCTCTTGCTTTCTGTCGCATGTTAGAATTTGTCTATTTGGCTCCAGCAGAGAGAAATTAACTTTGTACTGTTTCCATGATGTCAACGTAGATGACAGGAGGATTATTTGTCCCACACTGAAGGAACTCCGGAGCTAAACAAAAGCCGTACTGATCAGTAATTTAGATACCATCTGTACCAACAGTGTCTTCCCCGTTCAAACAGCAAAGTAGAATGATGAATAGCTGAACACTTGCTTTTGCAGAAATCGCTGTTCTGGTTTCACTCCTTGAAACTAAGCTGACTTTAAACTCAAGAACAAAAGGTAGACAAATATAATCGGGTAAAATAAGGAATGTTACCTTTGTGTCTTATGTTTGGAAAACATGTGAAATGTTTAAGGGAAAACAACCAACTATTCAAAGATGTTTAAACATGAATTAGATATGTGGAAAAGCTATGAATCCTAGGTAAATGTATTACTCGAAGAGGGGCTGGATGATGTGTCCGGGATTTTGAAAAACTTGTATAAATACTTGTGTTTTTTTAAATGTCCAGTACTCTCTAATCTCACGGTGTCTGCTTGCACACCTTGTGGGGTGTTGAGAGCCCGACAGCTGCTTTTTAATAAATGTACATGGTACCTTTGTACTCGTGATTGTATATTTCTATTATGTGGTATTAAGCCTCAATATTCTTTTATCTTTCAGATGGCACCCAAATAGGAACCCTCGATATTGATGCCATATCGCTTGATGAAGACGAGGCTACCAGATCGGGATAGGAGAGTGATGGTGCACCCTACAAAGTGAGACACGATTCCTCTGCAGTACTGCATGCCCGATTTCTGGATAGTGAGAAGTGTTTAGTAGGGCATCATGACGAGGGTCCCCATATCGAGGCCTGTCTATCGAAAACACCAGCCACAACGATTTGATGTCCGATCTGACCCTTTGATTTGAAACCAGGTGAGGCGTACCATGATTCTTAAAAGTCCTGATATTTGTTGCAAGTGTTGTCTCTGCAGAAACAAACATAGCCAGGTAAGATCGCAATTTAACTATGGCTGGGAAATTGTCATCCTGTTGCGGGGTATTATTCCGCAGAGAAAGACAATCTTTGAAACAAGGCCAAACAGTGCCACCAAATGAGTCACCGGCTTATTTAATGTATTGTAAGTATGGCCTAGAAACTATTGTATTTAATGAAATTTGGCAGAGACAGACCAGACATGTTTCCGAACTTCAGTAGCCAGTTTATGGTTGTTTTGAAATTGCCTGCCTAGAGCATTTAGAATCTGTATTGTTGAGAAAAAAGACTAGGCCTGCAGCATTTGATGCAGTTAGAGATTGGAGGAAGGAAGCTATGCAGCAACTCAGAAGTAGAGAAAAGCATGCACGTAGACACATGATGAATGCTGAGAAAGCATTATTGCATGATCAGCAGAAACAGTCAGAATCCATTAGAAGTATGAACAGGGATTTCCAACTAGATATGCAAAAGATATATCCCTCTCAGGATTTTCATACATTAGACGAGTTAATTAATAAATTATTGAATGAACATAGAACTGTGACAACAGCACCACCTCCTTAAGTGCCTCCTCTCGTTGTTGTTCCTCCTCCTCCCGTTGTTGTTCCTCTTCTTCCCATTGTTCCCCCTCCTGCACCTCCACCCATGCCAACAGTTGCCATCCACATAATTCCATCTGCACCGCCAGTGGTATTGCCTCCACTACCTATTGAACAAGAATTGTATTTACTCTCTTTGCCAGGTGGTTCTGTTCCACCTGTAGTGGTTGAAGGGGTGAGAGCTGATCCAAGAATAGTGACTTGTGGTGCAGTATCTAAAGACAGAAAGAGAGAATTGTATACGCGGGCTAAAAAGTACATAGAAGAGGGTGATGAATCGGCTGTTTTAGTTGCAATTTCTGATCAAGGGGGTATCCCTGAACAGAATATTTTGATAGAATGGATGGAAACGTATTTAACTGATATATGGAGTGATTTGACGGACATGAATGTCCCACAGGGGTTGAGGGATTTGAATGTCCTTGCCCGCTCAAGGGACACTGCAGCCAAAGTAAATAAGCATGTAGAGAACGTATTTGAGTTTAAAAGGGAGATAGATTGGTTACAGAAAGATGAGATGGATGTAAATGGATGGCAGGCTTCATATGTGCAGAAGTGACTTCTTATTCCATTGAAACCAATGAGTGAAGAAATGTGCATTTGCACAAGAGATGCTCTTAGATGGAATTCGGATGTTTCAATTTCTCCCATTGAAGTGCATGACACGTTTAGTCAGTATGCTTCGGCAATGCAAAGGGAAGTGTTAAAGGTGATGGTTGAATATTTACAACATGAATTTATGAAGAGAAAGGAATGTTGTCCTGCAGATTTGATAGATATTTTTAAAAGAGCATTTTCACCCGATACTGCATAGACTTTTTTGTCACTTGATTTAGACTTGTTTCTTAATAGACGTTCAGATTTGCCTAATTTGCAATTTCTGATGAGGGAGGTTCCTCTGACATTTGTTCCGAAAGTAGAGATTCCTGCTAATGCTGCAGCAGGAACACCTGCCACCACTATTGAAGCCCATTATGTCTCACAGTTTGTCCATGTCCAGTTTTCTAGACAGGAAATGAATACCATTAGGCAATCAATTCCAGATATTAGGAAAAATCCAACAGGATTTCATAAAGAAATTGAATCTGTCCTGCATTTGTCAGTTTTCAGGTTGGGTGATATAGTTTTGTTGTTTCCCGTGATACTTCCTGCTGATTTGTGGAAGCAGCTTAGAACTGCAGATGATCAGGCAGGGATGGGTGATAGATGGGATGCCTTAGTACAAGCAGATGGGGAAAGGAATGCTGGTGAGAAACCGCCACAGGTGATACTGATTTTGCCAGACAGAATAGGAACTAAATTAAAAACTGAAAAAAAGAATTATATGGGATAAGTTTACGGCTTGCATGCAAGGGAAGTCAGAAGGTGCGACAGAGTATTTTAACAGATTTGAGCAAATATTTTCGGATTTTAGTTGTCAAGATTTAAGTACAGAGCCAGGAAAGAGGCTATTTGTTGCTAAGTTTATGCGTGGATTATTGCCTGAAATCCAATCACAGATTATAACTTCTGTGAGTGCTTGGCAAGCGAAATCACAATCTGAAGTGTAACACATGGCTCAATACTATGTACATAGGGTTAATACAGAGAAGGAGAAGGTGGAAAAGAAGAAGGGAGACCTAAAGACTAGAGTGGTGTTACAGCAAATAGCTAGAGGAGACAGGCCTGGGAATACACAGTTCAGAGGCCCATTTACACCACAAGATGGTGCATAACTGGGTCCCGTACACATAAACCAGTGTGCATATTGTAGACAGGAGGGTCATTGGCGAGCACAATGCCCGATCCTTCAGCAGAGATCAAATAGCACGTATGATGCCATGGGCAGACAATCCAGAGGCCGTCCTGGGATAGGGGGTCCTGGTAGAAATCAGTTTGCACAGAACCAACAGACACATCACAAGATAATCAGCAACAGAGTGTTAGTAGTGGGAATATTTTTGATAATCCTTCGAATGTCTATCTTTCTGAGGATTTTGTATCCGACGATATACTGTTCCGTTAGGAGAGCTCGAAGCAGGATCTGGAACTGATACCTATTCCCGTTAATTAGAGAGGGTTCCACATTGAAATGAAGGTGGGGAATAGGGAGCATCTCTTTTTGATAGATACAGGAGCACAGAAGTATTCTATTGATCATTCACGGCCTCCAGATATTCCACTGTCAGGGCAGAACAACATTTGTGTAGGGTTCTCTGGTACGCCAGTAGTTAGTCTGGTCTCGCACCCGGTACCAATTTCACTGGGACCCTTTACTGATTCTTGTCCATTTTTATTGATGACAAATTGTGGCGAAAATTTGTTGGGATTGTATTTATTAAAAAAATTGAATGCTGTGATTTATTGTTCTCCGGATGGAGCGTACTTAATGATTTTGCCCCAACAGACTTCCGTTCCACAATTTTTGTCTATGCCCTTACCAACTGAATTGAATAAGGTTCTGACATGTTTATGGGCAGTTACAAATTGAGCCAGTTAAAATTGTGTTGAAACTAGGTGTTAAATTGCCACGTATTCTGCAATATAAGATTTCGGTTGAAGGTGAACAGGCGTTGAAGAGTATTATTTCTGATTTCGTACACCAAGGTGTAATTGAAGAAATTGCAGGGAGTGTGTGCAATAGTCCGATTTTACCAGCCTACAAAAAAGGGGATAATGTGATTTATTTTTGTTTTATTATTGATTTGTTCGCAATTAATAAGGTTGTTGTTCCACAGTTTCTGATTGTACCTGATGTCACCACAATTCTGACTACGATTCCAGCCATGGCTACACATTTTAGTGTTGTGGATTTTAAAAACGCTTTATTTAGTATTCCAGTGCATGTTGAAAGTAGATATGTGTTTGCGTTCACCCTAGGTGGATGATCGTTCACATTCACTTGTGTGCCGTGAGGGAACACTGAGAGTCCCGGCATCTATAGTAGAGCGTTGAAAGAGCAGCTTGATACTCTTGAGTTACCTTCCACTTCCACATTGTTGCAGTATGTTGATGATCTATTTCTAGCTGCTGATTCTGAAGATGCTTGCAAAGCAGGCACTGTGTTGCTACTTATTCATTTAGCAGAACATGTGCATAATGCTTTGCTGAAGAAGTTTCAATATTGTCCACAGTAGGTCACCTCTTTGGGCTATCTCCTGTCGAAGGAGGGAAGAAGACTGACACCTGAACGCATACAAAGCATCTCTGATATGTATGTTCCAAAAACACAGAAAGAGGCCAGAGCTTTAATAGGCATGGCCTCATATTGTAGATAGTGGATCATCAATTTTTCGTTGTTGATAAAATCTATGTTGGCACTGACAAAGAAGGACATTTCCGTGGAACATGGATTGCCAGAACGTTTTTGATTTGCTTAAGGCTGTGTTGTGTTCAGCACCAGTTTTGGGCACACCAAATTACGAAAAAGGCTTTGTTTTATATGTGCATGAACGTGATGGATGTGATTTGGCTGTTTTGACACAGGAACATGGGGCAAGAATAGGTTGTGTGGCTATTTTTCCTCCACGTTAGACCCTGTTGCATGCACTTTGCCAAGATGTTTGAGAGCTGTAGCTGCTGCTGCTGCATCTGTGAAAAAGAATGAGTTTTAAGTCACTCTTTAACCATGATGTTACCCCATTCTGTAGATGTTCCATTTAACAGAACGCAGACGCAACATCTCACATCAGCTCGACTAACAAGGGACAAGCTGAATCTATTTATTCTGCATATTCAAATTAAGAGATGTTGTTCATTGAATCCGGTTGAATTATTGCCACAAGAGAAGGATTGCAGTGACGAAATGTCACATGATTGCCTCTTTATTACAGAACAAGAAACAAAGGGCAGAATTGATTTAATTGATACAACTCCGCTAGGGAAGCTATTCTGTGATGTCTCCTGTTTCAAACTACCAGATTGTACATCCACTGCTGCTTATGCAATCACCATGTCAAGCACAGATGTGGAGAGTAAATGAATTCCGCATAATTCTGCTTCAGAGATTATTGCGTTAACCAGAGCTTGTGAAATTTCTGAAGGGCTTAGTGAAAACCTATATACAGATAGCCAATATGCATTTGGGGTGGTTCATAATTTTGGCCGACTATGGGCTGAGAGAGGATTCTTGACTTCACATGGAAATAAAATTCAACATGGCACTCTGATAGTCCGGTTGCTGTCAGCACTTGTGCTTTCTACACAACTAGCAATAATGAAGTGCGTGGCACACCAGAAAGTGACGGACGATGTAGGAAAAGGAAACACTTTTGCTGACAGAATAGCCAAAAAAGACTGCTATTGATTTTCACTCAAAAATGTATGTGCTGGATGCAGCAAGATGGGTTACTTATACTTGTATGATAAACAAAGGGGTTAGCAGTGTAAAAGAAATTCAGGCCGAAGCTAATCCAGAAGAAATCAAACTGTGGGCTGAGGGTCCAGCAGGTTTAGATGATGAGTGTTGTTGGGTGGATAATGAGAAACAAAGATGGATGCTACTCAACGCCTATGTCATTGCTATGGTCACCATGGCTCATGCCCCACAACACACATATGTGCTAAAAAGATTTGTCAATAGTTAGATCCTGTCTGGTATAACACTAATATTCAGAAAAATGCTGAACGTTTAGTCCAGAGTTGCATGATATGTTTGCAACATAATATTGGGAAGAGAACTCCGACACAGAAGGGCAGTTTTGGTCCCCCATCCATTCCTTTTGAGGTGATCCACTTTGATTTCATTGAGATGGAATGTTGCCAAAACTATACATATGTCTTAGTTGTGATCTGTGCCTTTAGCCAATGGGTTGAGGCTTTCCCACTAAAAGACGCCACAGCTATGTCAATGGCAAAGACCATGCTTAAGGAATATTTTCCTAAGTTTGGCTTGCCGAGAGTAATTTGGTCCGATAATGGCCCATATTTTATCGCTTCTTTCATCCGGGATTACAGATTGATAAACGGTTCCACTCGGCCAGACATGCTCAGAGTGCTGGCCTTGTGGAACGCCATAACGGTATCTTAAAGAATAAAATCGCTACAATCTGTGCACACAGCAATCTAAAATGGCTGGACACTTTGCCAATAGCAGTACTATTGATGCGGACGACTGCACAGTCAAAGACAGGGCTCTCCCTTTATGAGATTTTCATGGGGAGACCAGCCAATGTATGGAATGCTCTGAGACCCAAGCAGTTGAAAGATATTGAGTACCCGCTTTTGTCTGACTATTGTGATCAGTTGACTCAAAACTTGCATTTGATTCACCAACAGGTACGAACAGCCCTCCCTGTAAAATCGACTCTGACCTGGTCAGTGGGTCTTGGTCAAAAATGTTGTGGGGGCACCTACCTTGCACCTCGTTGGAAAGGACCACATCAGATCCCTTTGGCCACGCAAACTGCAGCACAAGTGACCGGAAAGAAACACTGGATCCACGTGACACATGTGAAGCGTATTCCTTTTCCTCTGCCCTATGATGAAGGGGAGGAGAAGGGAATTGATGATCCTGACGCTCATAACGAGCCTGCTTTGAGCGACACTGAGGGTGCCACGAAAATACTTCCTGAGCCCGTGAGGCCTAGAGAGATGGTTGCTTTTTCTTCGAAAGTCCTTCCTGAGCCCCTAAGGGCCTGGGGCGATTGCTTCTTCCTCTTTACATTTTCTTCTTCTCCATTGATCAATCTTGTTTCTGCTTCTTCATCTTCTTCAGGAAAGGATGACGTTTTGTTCACTGATCGTTCTGTACCTGAAGTCTCAAGGTACAATCTGCGACCACATAACAGAATTTAGATTTAGAGCTTGCTCAAATTACATTAATGTAAATACAATAAGAAAGTACAGCTAGGATTCTGTGCCCACAAGAAACCCACAAGAAACCAACGTTGAGCCAGTCCCTCGTCATTCCTCTGCTGCATACGATAAGAGGCAGGGACCGGCCAAGTTACCTTCAATCAAGATAGGCCACGTGGTCAAGTGCCACCCACGGATGAACTAAAAGAGCCTAACAGTGAGGCTTCTTAACGGACACTGAGAAACTATGCCTGTGTTTGGGGCCACTCGTACTAAAAAGGATACTGATTGTTTTGTTGATGATGAGTCCGCTCATCGAGGGCCATGGTACCCTAGGACCAAATGGATACTGATCACAATAACAGCTTGTATGGTAATTACATTGACATGCGGGTTTTGCTTTAGGAGAGTATGCATCTGCTTGATATTTTATTGCCAGCTGCAAGTATCTCCACTGTGTCTCCACCATATGTGTATTCAGACACTGTAAGGGCCTCATTACACGGACGGTAGTGGACCAAGGTGCTATTAGCACCTTGATCCTTGTCGGTAAAATACCGGCACCACCTTGGAGGAAAGGGGAATTACCGCCCTATTCCAAGGTTGGTGGGGCGGTAATTCCCCCTTCCCCCATTGCCCTTCCCCATTCCCATTTTTGCCCCATAGGGCATAATGGGAATGGGGAAGGTGCTAATTACGGCACTGCAAATTGCGGTACCGTAATTAGCCCCCTGGTCCCTTTGCGGGTTGGTGTTTAACGCCTGCAAAAAGCAGGCGTTAAATTCTCCAACCCGCAAAGGGACCTCGTAGTAAGGCGGTAAGGGTTAGCGGTCACCAGTACCATTAACGGTGACCGTTATCGCCGTCCGTGTAATGAGGCCCTAAGTCCTCGAGACCTCCAACATAGAGGGATTACCACAACAACACCCTCTTGATGATCATGAATGCCACACATGCCATTCTAAATAAGACCAATTGTTAGATATGTTCACATCTGCTACAAAATGGGGAAAAGGGATTGGGCTGGTGTATACATCCTCTCCCTCTAACTACTGCTTGTTATGCTTCATTTTGGGCATTATTCTTCGGCTGATGAAACGATAGTGTCACTGGAGATTTTGATGGGACTAATCTTAACGAGTTTGAAAAACCAGTTTTAGCACCTCTAGAATGTTCTCTGTTTGCAAATAGGAGCAAGATAAATGTTGCCTCTATTAGGCCTTCTAATAGACTCTCTAGGCCTTTCCAATCTATGATTACCTTTAAAATGGCGCCCATAGGTAATATGGATGCCATGCCTCCTTCCTATACCATTAACCATAGTCCACACTTTGTTCCATTCTGTATACAAAGAGAGGGTTCCGAACCAATGGGTACATTTGAAGGATGTACGACTACTGCTGTACTAACCAGTGAAGAAGACTTCTGTACGTAGGAGATCCTGTTTACTTTGTTTGCAGTAATGAGGCATATCCATGGTTAACAAGAGACTGGGAGGGTACTTGTTATTTAGGAATACTGTTAACAGGTGTATATGTCGCAACCACTGCTGAAGTTTCTAAAACTCGTCCCAGGCGGGATGAGGATGGTGGCAATCCCTCACAGATTTTGGGTGACATTGCTAAATCCTTTGTGCCATTTTGGGGACAGATAACAAACTCCCAAGATATTAGAAAATGGGCAAAATTGGCAAGGGTTTTACAGAAAACCATCAATGAAACCACTGACATCCTATATAACATGACACTAGAGCAAAAGACTATTCTATTAGTAGCTCTTCAAAATATGACGGTGCTAGACATCATTCTAGCTAAGCATGCAAAATGGTAGGATCTGCGTGTTGCGTTTTTGTTCCCGATTCCACAGTGCTGGAACAAGAGCATTGTTGCAACCTCAACAGATATTACTGCTGCCATTCCTATAACCTGCTCACCCAGGAAATACATAAGCCACATTCTGAGGTGAAATAGAATGTGGCTTCCTGGTTTGACCAATACCTGGCTATTGAGAAGTGGTGTCATCATATGCTTTTGTTTGCAGCTAGATAACAACATAATCCGTTTCTTGGTCACCTTAATTATAGCATTGCTATGCACGAGAGTTCACTATACTATTACATCTATTTTTTGTGTAGTTTGTAAAGTAATTTGATAGGTCAAAACTAGCTTCAGGTATCCATAAAGTTTTAAACAGGGAGTACTGCACACAATACATGACGTAATTCTCTTGACAGTATTACACAATTATTCAGGGGGGTATTACAAGGTGATTCAATGACTCTTTGCTATGCTAGATGCTGCAAATGATTGGGGGCAAAATTGTGGGCTGTTCAGAGAAAGAGCAAAGGGGAATAGGCTGTGCTTATAGTGAATTGACTCCACGGTGTGAACATGCCATGGCAGATTGAAATAATCTTAGTAGCCTCAAACTTAAACCCGATGGACCATATACGTTTTTATACAGTTCTGGCTGGGTTTATTTGTCATTTCTTTTTGTAAAAGTCTTTCTCGTGTTTTACTCTGCACGCCAAACCAGGTTAGGTTCCTTTGATCGCTGACCTTTCGCGGGCTTCTGCACAGAAGCTCTCCTTAGGCGCCTGAATGTCTGAGGGGGACAGGATCTGAGGGAGGGGTTTGAGACTCCCTGCACAGGGTCTCCTTGGAGACCCATGTCGCACTCTGGTATGATTGGCTGTGGTGACTGTCCCGGCGGGACAGCCACCCTGCTGTGTGATTGACAGCCAGGCTAGGTGAATGGGGGAAAACTGCTTAAAAGGCAGGTTTCTGGGACTGAGAAGGCAGAGTCACCACTGGATCGAGAGAACTGAAAAGAATTTGACAAAAAAGGACCTCTACCATGACTGAAGCTCCCGGTGAAGCCCTGCTGTGGGTCCGAATCGCCAAACTTCAATGACAGGGAAGAACTGCAAGGAATCTTCTCCCCTTGAGCTGTTGGGAACAACCAGTTCGCCAAACTGCAAGCCAGGCCTCCTTCCTCTGGTCGAATTTGCTGTGCACAGCTACAGTGAACCGGATTGCAAGGAGGAACGGACCCTGCTTGGGTTTTAAGGAGTGCCCCTTTTATTTGTCACTTTGCTCTGCTGCTGGTTTCTTCTCTGGGCAGTGCAGGACCCTCCAGTCTTCCTCCTTTTTGTTAGTCTGACAGTCGCTTCAGGAGCCGTGAGCCTGCAGGACCTGCCAGGAATGTCTGCCTCAGCTACAGCATTCTTTTGCTCTAAAGGTACTGTGCTAACCTGGTTGTTTGTTTCTCCGACCGAGGTGAAAGTGTGTGAAACCTTTCGCCAATCTTAGTAGCTTGTCCTTCTCTATTCTTTAAAGTAACTTTTCGCCAAACCAACTTTGTTCTGAACTCTTGGCAAAGACTTAACCGCAAACTACCCTGAACTGTGTGATCCTCTGCAAAGACTTTGGTCCATTGACTTTGGCCTTGGCCTCTTGATTTGATTTCCCCACTGTAGTTCCTTTTTCGAGATTGCCCTGCTTACTTACTCGTTGGTGCTGCTCAACTTCTGTCTAACTTTGTCTTTCCCTCCTTTTTTATTACTGGAGTGCCATTTTGCTCATACTTCATTTTGAGCCTAACTTTTCCAGAATCTATTGGGTGTGGTGTCGTGTATGAGAATCAGGATTTTTCAATTGCTTGATAATAGTGAAATGTTTAATAACTGAGGTGTAAATAAATGTCTATTCTTTTACTCAGAAACCCTGAGTCAGTGTTTGTTTGAATCATAGTAATTGCTGTCCTTTGTGTAACTATTGATACTGCTCACTTTACTTTAAATACAGCTATGATTACAAACCAAAATTAAACACATTAAAAGTAGTACATGCCAATTGACCCTGAGATGATCATAAAGAAATTAGCCATGTTTGATGACCAAAACCTGGTGTGAATTTTCAACAAAGAAACACATTTTAAGAAGCTTTTCTTTTTAAAAGTCAGATGTTTCAGTTTCAGTTCAAGCTAGTGCCAGGGGCAGAACGTCCCATAGTATAAATGGTTTATCAACATGTAGCATCCTGTGCAAAACTAGTATGTACATACCAAATAAATGGTAACACAGCCGTTTGTAAACACATGTTTTTCACATTTTAATTGAGAATTCTTTAAAAAAAATTAAAAAGAGAAAGAACTCAACATGAACAACAGCCTCAAGAAGAATTAAAAAGGGATCAACACCTGCAACATGCTGATGAAAGGTCAGCTGCAATTGTCCTGGATGTTGAAGAAAAGCAACACTTGCTGGAAGGAGCTACTTGGAGCATACACAATACAAACAAATATTACATTATTCGAACAGCATTATCCATGGACATCATAGTAAAGACATTTCATTTTTACGGATATTTCTCTTCGCCAGTACACAAACTTGATTAACTTAAAAAACGGCCTCTGACCTCGACTACTGGAAAAGTAAATTAAAGAGGTGGAGCTAATAACCTCAAACTATGAAGACACGGGGTAAAAGGGCCAGAAGCCCAACAAAGAACAAGGGTGGGGCAAATACAGCACAGAGGAAAAAAAGGTGGCATGTATTAGCACAATGCCACAACAGAACTTACAGCAAAAAAAATCTCAGGAACTGCCGGAACTTAATGAACAACCCCGTGACACGGCAGAACTGGATTCGATTCTTTCAATAGACAATAATGGATCTTTTTGAAGCTATGTAAAGTGGCTAAAAGGAAATCCATGATGCCAGGTGACCTTGAACCCAACAACTTGCTGTTATCAAATCTATCAGCCACCCCGACTTGGTAAACTTCATGACTCTATCTGAATCATCTATTGATGAGACGGATGATGAGGAGTTCAGTATGGCAAGCAAAGTAGAAGAAGTAGGGGGAAGTGGGACCTTGGTGAATTAACAACTCTCACCAGGCATGGCGAAGGGCCTGGAGGTGCTGGAATGCAATATTGAAGCCCTTTTCCAACTATGCGCTAATGTGGCAGCGGAACAAAAGATAGCGAGAGAGAAACCCTTAGAGATGATTTTTCATTGAAAAATGTGAAGGCTCATACCATTGCCGTGATGGAAGAGGATGGCGTCAAACACTCCAGAACTCTAACATCATCCCTGAAAAAACCTAAAATGCCCCCTGACATGGCATATGTGGTGGCAGAATCGGACAGCGGGGCACTTGAAGCCATATGTGCAGAGCTATCATTAATGAATGCACCTGAATCGCCCCAAGAAAATATAGAAGAATTCAGCTGTCGGGAGTCCAAAGAAAGAAGCAAAAAGTAAGTTGTAAGGAAGAAACGCAAGATCCTATAGTGAAACAGAAAAACGAACCCAGGGGTAAGGTGACAATTACAATGACCAATGCACTTTTAAATGGGGAGATCAGAAAAGTCCAGCTTAGAGGCCCGCTGGACTGGTGGATTGCGAAACCGCAAAGATTCCCTACTAGCAAAAACTAGGAGGATCTGAGTATGAGGATCTCAGCCCAGCAATGTCCAGAATAGACTCAAACTCAACCACGGATACAAAATTCCACAGAGCCGATAGAATCGGATATAATGAAACCCTTATTAAGGGGTCAGAAGGTAGGGCCACCTGTGACAACTACAAAGCCCTTCGGGCACAGTGAGGTCAGTACTATGGTGGAAGGAACAAGGGATTCAGAATTCCTGACAACTTGGGCGGGGCGAGTGGCCCAACTAAGACCTAGACTTGATATTAAAGGGTTTACAAATAAAGATCCACGGTGGTGTGCAGAGTTAATACATATAAAACTGGTGGGAAAAAAACAATGACAAACAGCCCTTTCTTAAATAGAATGTGGCTGCTGGCATTACTTCACATGATACCGGACTTGGCGTTAATCTCATCCAAAAACATTGCTAAAATAGAACTACCTAATCCTGACCAGTGGACAGTTGGGTGGTAATAACATGCATCTCTCCTCTGGTGACTGAAAGGATTTGTAAGAACTTTCAAGCACTGAACCAACTGGGATTTGAGATACAAATATTCATTCCAGCTTCTCAGAAGTTGACCACCCTAAAGGAAAGTAGTTATGGGAAAAGGCAAGGGGTCCTGCCCAAACATACTACAGAATTGAATGTTAGGGGGCTCGAGGGCCACTGGAAAGAAATCCAGGTACCAGCCTATTGATGGAAGACTTTGAATGTGCCTAAAGGACTGACGTTATTATCATGGAACCCTAGAGGGCATGGATCCTTTTCACGTAATGTTGAGACACTGCAGATACTGAATGAAATGGCTTGTTTTTGCCTACAGGAAACGTGGCTGTGTGAGCCTTGTACAATAGACGGCTACACAATGATTTTTCAGCTATCAAAACATCCTGTATTGGGCAGACCCAAAGGGGGCCTATGCATAGGGGCCAAAACCTGGCTTAATATAAGGGAATATAATGTGAGTCCCCCAAATACAAATTTTATGGCAGCTACCATCTCGAATCCCAATGACAGTGTGCAACCAATTTTGGTGGAGACATTATTTGACGCACCCAGGTGGACATATGACCACTGAAATCAGAGAGGTCCTGATAAGAACACTTAGGGCATGGCGAGTAATACACAAGGGGGGTGGGATAGTTATAATGGTTGATTATAACGTGGACTGTTGTCAAATATAGCCAGGGATGTTGGTGGGAAGGTGAATCACGACCCAAGGGGGAGGCATAGAGCCAAGGCGTGGATGAGAACTATGGCCGAATACGATCTCGCACCTATTTATCCGGTAATGGGGTAAAAGGTACCACCTTGTCCAAAAGTAAAATAGAGTCTAGAATTGACTGATTTTTTGTGAACAAACACAATTTAATACTAGATATAAAGGACACAAAAGTTAATAACCGTGCAATGTTGATTACTAACCTACAAGAAATCAACCTAAGGCCATAAGCCCACTTAAGGGACAAACTTGAGGTCAATGCTAGTGGAAAAATATTTATGTTGGACCCCTAAAACTATGGCTAAATATAATGCTTTATTGAAATACCAACTGGTGGCCATGGACGGGACTAGGGTGCCAGATATTATGGCAGAACTTCTCTGTAGAGTAACTACCGAAGCTGCAACCTCTAAAAAAGTGGGGAATAAAAATGTACCTCGCCCTGTCCGATGGTTTGACCCACTTATTGCCAAGAAAAAGAATGAGCTAAATTCCACAATTAATAAACTGAAAAAAGAGTATGAGTGGTCAGACCTAGAACTTAAGAACTGATCTCATCCATAAGGAATAACTACAAATAATGGCTTTGTAATGATAGGGTGTCTTGTGGTGATGAGGGGTGGAAGTACCTGAAGAAATGAATAAGAACGAATGATGCAAAATATTTTTGGCACTGGTTGGGTAAGGCTCACGGCCCACATACGGGTCTGAAGGAAATCATTTTGCTAACTGAGAGGAAATGGATAGACTATGTAAAAGGACATTCCAGGGCCCTCCAAATTCATTTCAGACCGTCTGCTCAATGTCAAATACTATGGTGGGTGAACATCTCAAAACAGTAGACTTGGTAGCCAAAATGAAACAATTAAAATTGTCTAGTGCAACCAGCCCTGATGGCCTTACTAACTTGACCCTGAAAGGTGATCTGGAATTTTGGGCAAGTACGCTAAAGCAATTGTATTTGCAGGTCTGCCAAACTGGGTTGATACTCGAGACCTGGAAAAGTGCCATCCTAATTCCCATTTAAAAAAAAAAAAGCCAGAGAGGAAGCTCGGGAAACTACAGACTCCTGGCTATGCTGGACTGTAGCAGGAAAGTATTCACTAACATCTTACTGGAACTACTCACGGAATGGGTAGCCCCAAAAGGAATACTAACCTATCATCAAACATCAAACAGGGTTCAGAAAGGGATGTTCGACAACTCATCTACTCTGGACCCTGCTGACACTAATCTCTGACCTTGAAACTAAACCAGGAATGACTTTATTTGCATATTTTGTGGACTACTCATCTGCGTTTAATAGCGTGGACAGAAGGAAGTTGTGAACAATGTTAGAGGAATGGGAAATAGATCCCTCACTGCTTTATTTTATAAAAGCCCTGTACGGAGATACAGTAGTTAAAATCAGGCTATCCCAGGATAGGACACTCTTGGACTCCATCCCTACATGGAAAGGTTTAAAACATGGGTGTGCGTTAGCACCTTTATTTTTTAACATCTACCTCTCCCAGCTCATAAAATGGATAGGAGAAGCATTTAATACTGCCCCCAATATGGGAACACGGGCCAGGTATGCCTATCCTATGCAGCTGATGTGGTGATTCTGGATAGGATTAAAGTGGGCCTGCAACGATCACTCCAGACTCTGTCAACTTTTTCTGCTGAATTGGCCTTGAAGCCTAATATTAGTAAAACAAAAATCATGGTATTCGGTAAAACGGCAGCTGTTAATAAAGACAAACATTGGTGGTTAGGAGGAGAGAGAGTGGAAACCACCAACAGCTACTGTTATCTTGGAATAACTATAAGGACAACATTTTCAGCAGTGATCATTCTAGAAGAGGTGACTCAGAAAGCATGGAGGAAATTGTTAGTTTTAAGGAAGACGATCGACGCCCAAAGGAGGAGATGCCTCGAAGCAAAAATAATAGCATACCGAACATCAATTGTGCCCACGATCATGTATGCTTTGGAGGTCTTCCCTTTGAAGTAGGTAGAATCGGTTAGTTAACTTGAGGGAAAGATTCTACGTTCCATGTTAAACTTACCCCCTGGCACTCATGTTCAGGTAATCAGACTGGAACTGGGTTTACCCTCACTAGGTATGATATGGCCAGTAGCGTCTTGTAACCTGTGTGCCAAGATTAAGTATGAACTGGCGGGCCCTGACAGTTTACTGTCACTTACTAGCCAACACATTTCTAGATATGAAACAAGTAAATGGTACAGTGAATTAGATACCAGAGTGACAAGTTACCTGATCAAGATCGGAATTACTCAGATCCCAGAGACATTGCTAGATTTTAATTTGGCATAAATACCAGCAAAAGCAAGGGTCCATGATATAGATACAGCCTTGACACATCTTGGAGCCTTAAAAAAGTTTCATGAATATGCCAGACAATCGTTTGACATTAGTAGCCCAAGTCCTACTTAATAAAAAAAGTAATCTGGCAATGATCAGGTTTATGCTATCGATCAGACTCCAGACAATCAAGGTACTCGAAAACACTGGGGCATGGAGAGGCATTCCATGGCACAATAGGCTATGCAGACTCTGTGGGAAATCGATAGAGACAGCAAGGCATATGCTTAAACAATGAAAAAGGTTAGAATCTACATACGACCGCGCATGCGAGAGGTTTAAAGACCCTGCCTCTGATGTATTTTGGAGTGACAATTCTTCAGTACTAAATACATCAGCAATGCATGTTTGCGAAGAAATTTGTAAAAAAATCACGATTAATAATGATGTTAGTTTTTAAGATTTATATTAATAATGAGTTTATATATGATGTTAATTTTACGAACCACTTTTGTATAATGAATTTACTATTTATGGTAATTCAAATGTAAATATGTAACAATGTATTTCTCTGTATGACAATGCAAAAAGGATGCACGTCATCCATAACGCACCTTAAATAAATTACATTTCTTTTTTTGAATCATTTTTAAAAAGCTAATAACACTAATAGCCTAATTCATGAAATTATTTGCGTGATAAACGCAGATTTGCATGTCTTTCTGCCCGAAAATCCCCATACATCAAACAGGGATTTTCAGGCAGAAAGGCGCGCAAATCTGCATTTTTCACGCAATTAATTCCATGAATCAGGCTGTAAATCTTTCAATATATTGTTTTATTTCATGTTCAGTGTGTTGTAAAGCAGCTAAGCTCTATAACAACACCCTTCCCAACATTATGTTAAAACAGGGTGTGGTATACTGCATAGAGATGTGGAGTTGGATTAAGTCGATTACACAAGCAGTAAAAAGCAAAATTCATTCAAATGTATTCATTTTATGTAAAATCTTATTAATTGTCGTATTATATATTTTTGGATGATCTGATTTTATTCCTGGGATGTATTGCTTGGGTTTTGTATGCAAATTAGTCATAGTGTGAGATTTTGTTTTATTGGGGTAAATTTGGGATTTGGCAGTATTTTCTTACCATAAAAATATTGGCGGTAATTTGGCAGTAAACTAGTCTTACATTTAGATTGGTCTGGTATCACACTATTTTAGAGACCATATCTTGTTGCTTGTATTGGCGGTATTTTAGTGGTATCTTACCTTGCAGTATTTTCAGAATTATCTTATTCCTGCGGTATAGTGGTGAGTATGTTTTTTTATACTATAACCCCATCATAAAACAAACCTTTCTTTTCTATTAGAATGCCTTCTAGTCGCCTGTAGAGAGCCCCAGACTTAGAACACTTCAGAGACCCCAATGAGTTTATTCAAGGCGCCACGTATAGTTTGTGGTTGATATTACTGCCTTATGTACATCAGTAATCTATGTGCTGGATTAGGCACCCCTTCCTTTCAGCATGCAAGGAAGGAATCAGTCATCACATTGCACACAATTTCCTGCCTTGTAGATGTCTATTACTGACTTTCTACTGTTTGCTATTTTAGCTACAGTGATACATTGGTAAATACACTACTGCACTGGTATAAACACCACTTATGTGCCTCATATATAAATAATTCACAGATGCATGAATGACACCAAAATCTAATTTCTGTACTTTGTGTTACAATACAGTTACCAACCACCAAATCTTATCACATGATATTTACAGCATCACCTGAAAGATATAAGAGAACAAAATAGAAACAAGCAGGTATTTTGCAAACATGAACTTATGTTTTTACACTTTAAATATATAGAGAAAAATAAACATACAATGATTTCTAATTTCTCTGCACTGCCAATGGATTCTAGCAACACTCACACACCATTCTCTTTTTTTTTTCCTCACTTGGCACAAATCTCTTACCAAGGCCAGTGATCTGAGATCCCCGCACAACCTCACTGTCTTTTGCAGTCCCAGTCTCAGCATGAATCTCCTCCGTACATGTGTGGGGAGTGCCAACTGATTAGATTCAAAGTCAGTGCTCGACCCTCACAGATAGCACCGTCTGTCTGTCTCCTGAACCGAGCACAAACTTCCAACTGCCTCTTTTTTCTTCATTGGCAAAACTCTCATTCAGCCCCTTGTTGATGTGCCTTGTCTCCCTACAATCCCTACCAATGTGCCCTGTGCCAGCCTTCGTTTTCAAAGCAATGAAGACTTCATGGCCAGAGTAACTGTTTCGTTTTGCTTCCTGAATCTTACATATTTTCTGTTCTCCACAAGCTGAAAAAAAGCCAGTGTGCATTTCCTCATTTAAAAATGAATTTTAAACAGTGAACCCAAAACATGGACTGTACCTCATTATGTATAGAAGACTGCATTATAATGTTAGAGAATTTGAAATTAGTACTTTAGTTAGGTTAGTAATGTTAACCAGTTATGTATTTGCATATGAAGCATCCAATATATATTGTGCACCTCATTATTTTAACCTGACAGCACACTAAGTTTTTTTTTTATGTGTGCTCTGAATGCCTGCAGTTCCAAACTGGGCCTGGCTGTATTTTCTAATGTATATTGTATGCTAGCAAAACTACTATATATTGTATGCTGGCAGAAATGCTATATATGATATGCTGGCAAAAGTCCCATGCATGTCCTTACAATGGTTAGCAAAACATTCAAGGATTGAACAGCCGATTTCCCCCTTTGAATGCAGAGCATATTATGAACCCAAGTTGAATACATTCGAAAGAAGTATGTGTCAGTAGCCCAAGAGATGGTTATAATGGTGTCAACCTAGTTCAGTCTCATGTGCTTGCTTTAACTGCATCCGTATAATCCAATGTGGTAAACAGTTTTCTAAAAGTCAGGTGGTTAAGCTACACAGTAAGTGCCAGTGGCAAAGTATTCTACACCATAAATCGGTTACTTGTGGAAAAATTATATTGTGCATACCAAACCAATTCTCTCATACAAATACAGCACAGTTATGTTAAACTTTGAACTTTCCACATAATACTAATATATTATTATTTGTTATTAAAATATTGTTTCCCTTATTTTTTCACCTGGTATGCTCTGTATGAAACGGAGCAACAGTATACGGTACACCCTTTTAGATTGAAATAATGAAATATACCATTCTTAGTAAACACAATATAACGTCCAATATTCCCTTCATTTCTAGGGGACATTTGTTTTCTTTGTAAGAGTATAGGCATGATTTACAAAAGGCTGTTTCAATGGGAAACCTGTGTTGAAAACACTTTGTAAATCAGGTCCTAATTGTGTAACTGAGTACATTTTTAAAATAGTATGAATGCACTGTCCAATCTTATAACACATTTGGTTCCACATGGTTAAACAGTATTGCCAATGCCAACAGTGTTGGCTTTTGTGTAAGAATGGGAAATGCACTTGCTTTTTTCACTGCCACATTCGTATTAACTGGCTATTGATGGTAGCAGGTGCAAAATGGTGCAAGTACATGGGTATCTAATAGTAGTGTCTGGCAAATGCCTAATACTTTGTCATGACCCCTGCCCCTGGCCCTAATAGGCCTGCGCCACAACCCTCCATCATGGCCTTGAAGGCCTCACCATCTTGCCCAAAACTTTCTTGGAGTCAGTCCTGGCGCCTTTTGGCACGAGGCTCATATGTAATGCAAAGAGAACTTGAAAACTGGGCCTAGCAATTGGCCTTTTGCACAACATGGATGCCCCCGCATAGCTCAGTCCAAGAACCGAGCTATGCGGTCTAGTGTTTTAGGTGTGGTCAGGCCTAGGGATACCTGGGATACCTGGGGGCTATATAAGCCACGCCCATGCTGAGGAACACACTTTGCATTACTCTGCGCTTGGCAGCGTGACGCTCACCACGTTCTGCTCGCATCTTCATCAGCATTCCAGAGCCGGTTACCTGCAAGAACAAGAACACTGTTAGTATACACTTATCTGAGAGGGAATCCTGCTCCTGTCCTCTGCTCGTGGGTCCTGGGAATACAGCGTCTCAGCGACGTTCCCTCAATCTTGAAAGCCGCAAGTTGAGAAGAAAGAGAACGAAAACAGCATTAGTAAGCGTTTACACTCCAATACTGAAATTAACCAAATAATCATGCGCTTACTGGGTTTGAGTCGCCCTCGGCCCACGTCGACTCCGGGCGATAATAATGACCGGCAAGAGTGAGGAAACACCGATTAGCACACAAAAGTTCAAGAAGGTGGCGCATGCTACCCTTTACTCGCTGCTCTCAATCTTCTCAGCAGCATCTATCCTGGGACATCGCAGCGACCTGCAAGGAAGAGAGAACAAACAGGTCAGCATAAGAAAAGGCACATAGAGCCGCACATTGCGCTTTCACTTACCATCTCGTACGCAGCCCCAAGCAGCACGTCACCACTAGAACTCTTCTTGCACCTAAGGAAGAAGGCGAGACATTAATAGGGGCAATTGCAAAGTAAAGGACAAAACTGTCAAACCAGCAGTCCTACCTGGACGAACAGGAGTCGCAGCAGGTCTGGACTCTGAGGGCCCACACCAGTGAAGCAACTAGGTTGTGACGCGCCCATCCAACAATGCACCGCTGCACTGAGAAGTAGGACAGAGAGCACACCATACAATAAAGCAAGGTGAGGAGAGCACTGGGGGGGGGGGGAGTTGGGTCCACAAGGGAGGTGGGCTTGGGACATGAAGAGACACTAAGATTAAACCCAAATTCCTGTGTTTTCAGACCCGGTCCTCAGCCGAACAAGAGTTTAAGGGAGGGAGTTCGAGGTCAGAAGTGGTCGAACCAGACTGAGTGGCGTTCCCGTGGATATCAGGTGAGCGTTACAGAACGCGAAGCCTCACAAACTATAATCCACCTGCACGTCATGGAAACGTCAGAAACCGACCAGTTAGTTCAAATGCTGGGGCAGTTACGTGCTGAGGTGCATTCAGCCAGACAGGAGACCAACGCCCTGCAGAGAGAATTGATAGTGGCAAGGAATGCACTGACGATCTGAGTAGGCAATTCCTCCAGTCACAGGCAGGACAAGCACCATTTCCTGGGAACGTCTCATCAATGTCAGCGCCATCAACCAATCCGGTACAGATAACCCTTCCAGGAGCAGTTCCTTTAGCCCCATCTGAGCGCTTCACGGGAGACTCCAAAAAGTATGCAACATTTATGAACCAATGTCGCCTCCATTTTCTTTGTAGGCCTGGGGTCTTCCCTAATGATCAGTCACAGGTTGCTTTCGTGAAATCTTATTTGAGTGGCAGTGCTGCAGACTGGTCTGTACCTTTTGTTAGTCAGGATTACCCACTGCTACGTGACTTCGGGAGCTTCCAGCAGGAGATGGAAAAGCTCTTCGCTCGTCGTACCCATGGAGAGGCTTTAGACAACAAGCTTTTGTCCCTTCGTCAAGGAAACCAAGACCTGTTAACATATATAGCTAGCTTCAACAGGCTCGTGGTTGAAGCAAGGTGGCCTATGGAGAAGAGAACTATGCTATTCAACCGGGGCTTACAGGGGGAGCTAAAGGATATTCTTGCCCAAGTGGTTGAACCACCAAAAGACTGTGCAGAGTATATTAATCTTGTAGTTCAACTAGATCACAGGTTGCAAGATCAAAGGGCAGATCGGAGTAGACGGGACACTCACCCTATGTATGTACGGTCAAAGGACAATGCCCCACGAGTGAAAGACACTTCGGTGGAACCAATGCAACTAGGAGATGTAAGGCCCCCTTTAACCACAGCCGAAAGAGACAAGAGAAGGGAGCTGCAGCTATGCCTATACAGAGGAAAATCAGGTAATTTCCTCAAAGAGTGTCCTGTGAAACCGCCAAGGAGAATTGTAGGAGCCACTGACAAAGAAAATATGAATGAGGAGTCAGAAAACTACCAAGCCCGGCAAATATAGGGGTCCATTTGTCGAGCGAAGAAAGTGAACTACAGACCTCCCATTTTGCGTTGCCTGTGATCCTAATCAACCATCAGCAACCGTCTAGGATGCATACTGTAGAAGCATACATTGACAGTGGAGCAGTGGGAATTATATGGACCAGGATCTCATAGCAAAGATGGGGCTCCCTCTATGCCCTAAATCGACCACTGAAACAGTCACCACCGTTGATGGTACAGAAATAGCTTCCGTTCCAGTATCCCAATGCACAACAGTCTTAACCCTTCTGTGTCAGGATGGTCACCGGGAAGCTATTGCTTTCAACCTCATCAAGGCGCCCCAGTTCAAGTTGATCTTAGGGATGCCATGGTTGGTAGCTCACAATCCACATGTAGATTGGCGTGCAAGAGAGTTGGTCTTTTCTGAAGGCTGTACTCACACTTGTTACTTCAAAGGAAAGAAGTCAACAAATACAAGCCCATCTGTCCATGGAACAGCGACAATAACTCTGGGTGTGACCGGTACCCTACCAAGTGAATACCAGGACTTTCAAGATGTGTTTCAGAAGGAACAAGCTAATACCTTGCTACCGCACTGCCATATTATTGCCAGATCGACCTGGTACCTGGTGCTGAAAAAACCTTGTGATCGAATCTATGCACTTACAGAACCAGAGAACCAACATTTGAAGTCCTATTTAGATCAATACCTGGCTAATGGTTTCATATGCCCTTCAAAGTCACCAGCAGCATCTCCGCTATTCTTCGTGCTGAAGAAGGAAAGATATTTGAGGATGTGCATCGACTACCGCACATTGAACCAATTCACCATTAAAAATCGCTACCCCCTGCCACTTACTCCAGAACTGTTAGATCCAGTCAAAGACACCCAAATCTACACTAAATTGGACCTTAGAGGAGCGTACCATCTCATTCGAGTGAAAAAGAGGGATGAATGGAAGACCGCTTTTTGTACCAAATATGGCCTATATGAATACCAGGTAATGCCATTTGGACTTTGCAATGGTCCCGCTGCATTCCAGTATTTCATGAACAATGTCTTAAGGGAACTAATTGACGTCTGTGCCCTAGTCTATATTGACGATATTCTTGTATACTCGGCTTCAAAACAGGACCACATCAAGCATGTATGTTCCATTCTTATGAAACTCTGCCAACATCACCTCTATGCCAAACTTGAGAAATGCTCATTTCACATCACCGGGGTAGAGTTCCTCGGCTTCGTCCTTACCCCGAAAGGAATCAGGATGGATGTGCACAAGGTCGATGCCATTCTAAACTGGTCATCACCAAGTTTGTTCAAAGGGTTCCAGAGCATGTTGGGTTTTGCAAATTTCTACCATCGATTTATCCCGTGATTTTTTCAAATAGTACATCAGATCAAATCACTATTAAGGAAAAGCAACAAAAAATTCGAATGGACGGAATAAGCAGAAAAGGCCTTCCAAGACCTTAAGGTGAGGCTCACTTCCGCCCGATCCTACGAGATCCTCGCCCAGACCTTCCATATGTGGTGGAAACAGACACCTCAAGCATGGCAATGGGTGCTGTTCTCTTGCAAAGGGACCCAAAAACCAGTCAGTTGCACCCTGTAGCCTTCTGGTCACATAAATTCTCACCACCTGCACTCAATTACACTATCACGGATAAGGAGCACCTAGCCATCAAATCAGCCTTTAAGGCCTGGCGACACGATCTCCTGGGTGCCAGGCATACAATCATCATGATAACTGACCATCAAAATCTACAATATCTAAAAACAGCAAAGGCTCAATCCTCACAACAGCTACGCTGGGCTCTTTTCTTCGCGGAGTATGATTATGTTATCACGTTTCGACCCAGGGTCAAAAACGGAAAAGCTGATGCCCTGTCCCATATGGGTATTGATGAACAGGTGTATACGACCCTTGATCCAGTGGTCATCATCCCAAGCGACAAGCTCCTGGGCATTACAACATCAGTGACTCAGAATGAACTACAACAAGAGATCCGACGCTTGATGAGTCCCGAGCTGTTACAAGAATGGAATACACGGGGAGAACACTATACAATCAAGGACCAACTACCATATTTCAGGAACCGTTTATTCTTGCCCAAAAAGGAACTACAGGAACAGATCATCTCAGGGTATCATGACTCTTTGATCAAGGGTCACCCTGGGATTGCAAAGACTCTAGCAAAGGTGAAACGAAGCTACTGGTGGCCCACGTGGCGTAAGGACGTCATCCAATTCATCCTATCCTGCGGCGTATGTGCGCAAAATAAGTCATCAAAACAAAAACCAGCTGGACTCCTTAGACCATTGGAAATTCCACCGGTGCCCTGGCATACATTACCTCTTGACTTTTTCACCGATTTACCGCCCAGTCAAGGATACAATACGATTCTAGTGGTTGTAGACTTATTTTCAAAAATGGCACACTTCCTGCTGTTTAAAGGTCTCCCAAATGCATCTAGCCTGGCAAAGGTATTCCTCGACCATATCGTACGACTTCATGGATTTCCTTCAGTGATAATCTCAGACCGAGGTACCCAGTTTGTATCCAACTTCTAGAAAAAATGCTGTTCCATGGCTCAAATCGATATCCGACTGTCCACTAGCCATCACTCCCAAACGGATGGCCAAATAGAAAGAATGAACCAAACACTTGAACAGTACCTACGCTGTATGCTACATCAAGTGGAAGGAAGTTGGAAAGACTTGCTGTGGATAGCTGAATACGCCTATAATAATTCTTTACACAGCAGTACTGGACAAACTCCTTTTAACACAATATACGGCAGACATCGACGCACCTCCGAACTGGACATTCCCACTACTCTGGAAATGCCAGCCATTAAGACTTTGCACACCATAATTTCTCAGACCATCACAAAGGCAGTTGAACATTTACACCAAGATAAAGATCGCCAAAAGCAATACACTGACCAGCGTCGTGAAAGGGCTCCCAAGTACCAGGTTGGAGACGAAGTTTGGTTGGCATCAAAACATGTGCCTATAAAAGGAACCCGGACATTTCGCCCACGATATTTAGGTCCTTTCGCCATCAAATCTATTATTAACCCAGTAGCAGTTAAACTGGCCTTGCCTTCCAAAATGCAAATTCACCCTGTGTTCCAATAGTTACAATACCACCCAAACCAGTAATGGTCAAGGGAGAACCGGAATTTGAAGTCAAGAATATTGTGGACTCAAAGTATGTCAGATCTAAACTATATTATCTAGTGGACTGGAAGGGGTATGGCCCGCAGGACAGGACATGGGAACCCTGCGATTATATCCATGCACCACGTTTGATATGGCGGTTCCATCACGACCATCCCATCAAGCCAGGACCAGACGGAAGAACTACTCTGAGAGGGGCCTTGGGGGGGAGTGCTGTCATGACCCCTGGCCCTGATAGGCCTGCGCCACAACCCTCCATTGTGGCCTTGAAGGCCTCACCATCTCTCTCAAAACTCTCTTGGAGTCAGTCCTGGCGCCTTTGGCACCGGGCTCATATGTGAAGTAAAGAGAACTTGAAAACTGGGCCTGGCAATAGGCCTTTTGCACAACATGGATGCCCCCGCATAGCTCAGTCCAAGAACCGAGCTATGCGGTCTAGTGTTTTAGGTGTGGTCAGGCCTAGGGATACCTGGGATACCTAGGGGCTATATAAACCATGCCTAGGCTGAGGAACGCGCTTCGCGTTACTCTGCACTTGGCAGCGTGATGCTCACCACGTTCTGCTTGCATCTTCATCAGCATTCCGGAGCCGGTTACCTGCAAGAACAGGAACACTGTTAGTGTACACATACCAGAGAGGGAATCCTGCTCCTGTCCTCCAATCGTGGGTCTTGGGAATACAGCATCTCGGTAACGTTCCCTTGATCTTGAAAGCCGCAACCTGAGGAGAAAGAGTAGTAAGCGTTTACACTCCAATACTGAAAATAAACAAATAATCGTGCGCTTACCTGGGTTTGAGACACTCTCGGTCCACGTCCACTCCAGGCCATAATAACGACCTGCAAGAGAGAAGCACTGATTATCACACAACAGTTCAAGGAGGCGGCGCATGCTATGCTTTAGTCGCCGCTCTCCATCTTCTCAGCAACATTCATCCTGGGACATTGCAGCGACCTGCAACGAAAAGAGAACAAACAGGTCAGCATAATAAAAGGCACATAGCGCCATGCATCGCACTTTCACTTACCATATCATGCGCAGCCCCAAGCAGCACAGCACCACTAACACTCTTCCTGCACCTAAGGAAGAAGGAGAGACATTAATAGGGGCAATTGCAAAGTAAAGGACACAACTGTTAAACCAGCAATCTTACCTGGATGAACAGGGGTCACAGCAGGGCTGGACACTGTGGCCCACACCAGTGAAGCAACTAGGTTGCGACGCGCCCATCCAACAATGCACCCCTGCACTGAGAAGCAGGACAGAGAGTGCACCATACAATAAACAAGGTGAGGAGAGCACTGGGGGGGGGGGAGTTGGGTCCACAAGGGAGGTGGGCTCGGGACAGGAAGAGACGCTAAGATTAAACCCCAAATATTTTGTTTTCAGACCCAGTCCTTCGTCGAACAAGAGTCCAAGGGAAGGGGTTCGAGGTCAGAAGTGGTCCAACCAGACTGAGTGGCGTCCCCGTGGATATCAGGTGAGCGTTACATACTTATATACAAGCCAACACTGTTGGCTTTGGCGATGCTTGTTTTTTTTAAACAGGACATCAGTGAAGGACACTCAAAGTGCTTAGAAATAGTGGCTGGAGCCAGAAATGGATACAACACATTTATTACACCAGTACCACATTTATGACGCAAATTAAGTCACTCACTCTCAGAAGACTGCTTTGAAAATACACTGACGTTTAATAGTAAGGCTTGATTAAAGCACACTCAAAGATTGCCCATGAGGGGATGTTTTGGGTGGGGTGGAGCAGGAACTGGGCTTGAATGAACATAGGGATTGGCATGGCCATGGGCAGTCAATGAATGGGCAAATAACCAAAGAACATCTTGTGATGAATCTGGGCAATTGGTCCCTTCTCCACAGAGGAGAGCTACCCCCTTCAAGGCTAGGAATGTGAGCCGACTATCCAAGACCCTCTCCAATCATATAGGCAAGTGAGACCTCACTGGGAGTGAATCCCGTTCTGGGGTATAAGGACTCCCGTTCCAGCAAGGAACTCCCTATCCAACCTATCCTGTCTGTGTATATGGATTTTAGAAAAACTGTTGCATTCCCTGTTATAACTATAATGCACAGCGATTCTTCCCTTATTCTATTGGCCTGAGTGCCATGATCAAGGACAACTGACATAATTTTATTGATTTGAATGACTTATTTAAAAGGAGAACTAACTGTTCTTCTTCTTCTTCCCACCACAGAGGACACAATGATATCAAAGTGGTAAGGTCCACACAATGTTCTTGAAAAAAAGGGTGTTGAACTATGTAGTGTCCCACCCCAACAGACAACAGAAAACCTGGATCTGTCATATAAACCTGACCTTGAAAAAAACTAGTCCCTCACATTTACAACTATCCCAACAGGAAGATCTTTGAGACCTTTTAGTCCAGTTTCCAAAGGTCTTTCCTGAGCAACCAGTTAGAGTGCAGCATTTATTTCACTATATCCGCATCCCCACTGGTCAAATTATGAATCTTAAACCATATCCAATGCCAGAGGAAAGGAGAAAGATTACTGAGACAGAACTCCATGATATGCTCAAGGCCAACATCATTGAGCCCTCAGAGAATCTGTGGTCGTCTCCCATTATATTGGCAGCCAAGACCGACAAGTCTTGTAGCTGTTGCATTGATTTTAGAAAATTAAATTCCATCTCCGCTTTTGATAATTACTGTATGCGCAGAAGTGAAGCTAGAATAATCCAAGTACAGCTCGAAATTAGACCTAACCAAAGGTTATTGGCAGATAGTTCTAAACCCCACTGATAGGGACAAAACCACCCTTTCCACCCCTAAAGGGCTCTTTCAATTCATGCTACTGCCTTTTCGGGTGCACGGTGCCTTGCCACATTCCAACAACTTATGAACAAATTCTTAAAACCCTATTTAGCTACTCCGGAGCCTATTCAGATTATATTATTATGCATGATAAGACCTGGCTTGAAAACCCATGCACCACTTTTATGTGATTGCAAGAGTCCGGGGAGAGCAGATAAAACAACCAAACCAAATAAAATGTCACCTACACCAGCAAGCTGTAAAATATCTGGTCTATTTTGTGGGAAATGGACTGAAAAAAAACACAGACAGGAAAAGACAAAGCAGTACACGCAATGCCAGTACCAAAACCAAACATAGAGCTATGTGCTTTCCTTGGATTGACAGGCTAGTGCTGAAGATTGACCACAAATGATTCTACTTTGGCCACCAATCTTACAGACAAGCTCAGGAATTCACAGCCCCACAAGCTTGTCTGGGAAAGTAAAGACCAAAGAAGCATTGAAAGTCTAAAAATAAAATCCTTTCCACCAACCTATTTTAAAGATGTCTGTTTTCAACTGAGAATGTATTGTTTAGACAGATTCATCTAAGATCGGACTGGGAGTTGTGTTTTCACGAGAACATGATAGCTTGGAACACTCTGTTTTATACACAATCCTGGAAATTGTTCCCTGGAGAATAGTCATATACGACAATAGAAGTTGAAGCCTGGCCATCAAGTGGGCAGTCCTGAACCTATGCTATTACCTCAAAGGAAGGAGATTCTGGCTCATGACTGATCACTCTCCCCTAACCTGGATGAGTCTGAGAAAAGATTGTGATGCCAGAGTCATGAGATGTTTTTTAGATCAACAACCATGTTGTTTCTCGGCAAAGCATCGAAAAGGGAAAAAAGAATAAGGCTGTGTGGACCTTTTAGTTCCTGTCCCACTTCCAAATCAAGGGGGAGACTCTCATTTAACATGGGTGGTAATTGATTAATCTGGACAATATGTCCCTTCTCGCCAGAGGGGTTCCACCCACTTTAAGGCTAGGAAGAGGAGCCACTAGGCAATACCCTCCCTAGTGGTTTGGGAAAGTGGCACCTCACTGGAAGAGATTCCCCTCATAGAAACAAGGGCTTCTATTCCAGCATGGAACTCAGCCTAACCCACCATGTGTTGGAAAAACTGTTGCATTAGCTGGTACAACTATAATGCACAAGGATGCTTTCTTGAGTCTATTGGCTTCAGGCAATGATGAACCTTGCCTAAGGGCCATGATCAAGGATGCCTAACATAATGTAATTAACTCTAATGACATACATAAACGGAGAACAACATATGAACGAAGGAGGAACCCCCCTCTGGGAGGAGAGCAAGTGTTAAACAGAGGTGAGCCTCTGGGGCACCAATGTCCTGGAAGGGTGGAGTCACATCAACTCACAGAGTGGTGAGGTGCTGAGCGAGAGACCTACTAGTTGTAGGCTGAAGCAAGAACAAGCAAAAGGCTCTCATCAAGGGAAAAGAAAGAACAAAAAGCCAACCTTCTTTGTGGGTGGTGTGACCACTGAAGAGCAGTGTTGGGCCTGGCACCCAGCAACCAACACGGAGACTCAAAAGAAGAGAGGAGCATAAGGTCCTGAGCTCTTGCCGACAAGCGGCGCTCTTGCTGCGAGTAGTATGGACAGGGAAAGAGATGCTGAGGACATGTGGAGGTGAGCAAGACATACAACTGTGGAGGAGTGAAACAACATAAGAGATACAAATTAAATCTGAAGGTTACCCAGCCCCACTAACTCAGAGAGAAAAGGTTATAAACACTGTGCTTCAAAGATGGAATAACCACCAAACATGTGAAAGCTTATGAAAACTTAACAGGCACCCGGCCCCACTAATAAAGAGAAAAGGGATATGAACACTGTAACGCCAAGCTAGAATAGCCACCAAAAGCCAGAGAGGTGAAGAGAAATAGGTGGGCACACTTCCCCAATAAATGTGGAGTGGGAAAGATACAGGCATTGTGTACCCAAGCTGAAACAACCACTAATAGTATCAAGGATGCACAGACACAAGGCATATGTTGAAACAGAGACGGGAAGGTGAATGTTCTGTAACTCTGACTGCAAAGTGCATGAAATCTTGGGAAGCTGTATTCCTGACATTGAAGACATTCTGAAGGGATTAGAACATACACAACCAAAAACTGGTTCCTTATCTAAGGGAGACAGAAACCCAGAATGATGATATTTGTTAATTGTCTGAAAGGACTTGATGTTAAAGCTGAGAAGACATCTGCACAATCTGTGAGACTGAAAACAAATTGAATACTAGTGGGCCAGGCAGAAGTCCATAGCAAGGCTTTTATAAAAGCCTCCCTTTCCTTTTTCGTTAGGTATTTTTCTAAAGTGGTAGGACCAGTTAGATACTGGGTGTTGGACCGAAGACTTTTTGTTTGGTCTTGACGTGCACCCTTAGTTTTACTTTTGTTAGGTAGTGAACTTCCCTCATAGTGATAGGGCAAGCATTTTCTTTTCATTTAAATAAACTTCTTGTTGAACATGTCACTAAACTGGCTGACTCCTTCTGGTTCACCACAACCTACAAGCTGTGTGCCCCTCCTTATAGTCCATTTCACCCTATCTTTACTCTATTGCAATAGTTTCAGCTTATAGGTGGTGCTATTATGCTACCTAATAGCCCAAACTAAAAATGGCATCGATACGTTAAAAATTCAACCCAAAAAGGAATTGGAAGATCCTTTGCAAATGAGACGATACAGAAACATTCTTTGAACACTTTTTAAATGCTGGAAATCATGCTGATACTTCACAAGTTAAGCATTGACATGGTCTGTTTAAATCTATTCCAAAACATAACTGTAAAACATGCCAACTACCATTACAAATGAGCTTCTTCTACTAAATTAATGATTTATTTTTCTGTTAGAATGGTGCACTCTTTCAGAGCCTGACCAGCAAATGAAAAGTCAATCTACAGTGTAAAGTTCAGACGACTAGAACAAGAAATGTATTGGTTGCTGATAGCCTCTCTGTTTAAAATCTAGAAATAAAGTGCTAAAGATCTTGAAAAAAATTTGATCTAAGGATATCCACCACAGCCTGCAACATTCACATATTTGGCTAGGATTCAATTTTACTGTTATCACAAATCGCAATTTTCCCAACACATAATCTATCCCTGTAAAATATGTCATCATCAACTGTCATGTCAAACAAAACACCAAGGCTATTCTGTAATAATGTTCCCATATTCTATGTACGTTCACATGTTCACTCTTTGCATAGGATTTCCTGGAATTATGCATAAGTCAAAATTCTCCAGATTCCATTGAAAGAAACATGATGAATGGACTTTTACCAAACCAAGCCAAGCACTGGAGTTGGCCCAGATGTAAGATTCTCGTCAAGGTTTGGAGAACGTCCATTCAGATTTTTGTTTTTGTTTTATGTAGACGAGGGCATACATTTCATAGGCGAATTAAAATGGGAAATGCATTTAAGAGACACCCAAACTTTGGCCACCCTGGGCAGAAAATGTATGATTTTTCTTGGCAAGAGTTGTGCATATCTGTAAAACGGCACCAAAGTGGCAAATGTATCAATATTGCTTGATACTATGGACACGCCAATTTACCCATAACTGCATAGATTGTGGCCCTGTACAATAACGTTCGGAAACATAGGGGGACACACAAAATATTTCAAATCAGGAGAAAATATCTTCGTAAGATCCAATGTTAGGTAAAGAGCATCCTACGTCGGCCACAGCAGTCACTACAATGACATCCCATTTTGCGTTCTTACATGCCGGTATTTACGACAGACATTTACTTTTCCAGGCACTGTATTTCAGATTTTGACTTGCTAAAATACCCTCCCAGCAACCCTGGTATAACCATAAATAACTCCTGATACATGTTTTACTCTCATCTGAGCCCATCAGAGTATATTGCTTGATCAAGAAGGAGCTGATCACCCACTAAACTTGGAAATTAAATGACCAGAACCATAGGGTAACACATAACAATGTGCAAAAACAGGCTAGGAACTCTTGGTAAGTCCCAGTTATAGATGGAGAAGACCCGAGGTAGGCTGTATCTGCCGCACTAACATCACCATATTTCCGTATTCTGGCAAAATGTTTAAACACTGGATTAAGAAAATACCGACTACGTGAAACCAGAAAATGGCAGACATTTATGATTCTCTAATATTGTTCTAGTTCCATTGTCATCCTCATCTGGATGATTTCTGGCGTAGACCACAACTCACCAGAATTGTGTGTTTGAATTAACTACATGGATGAATGCTAGTTAGAAAAAAGTGAGAAACACTATTTTTAGACTGGGTAATTTCAGTTACAAAGCCTGTCCATGCTATATGTATGTTTTCCATGCCTTTGCAGTGTCGGATTGCCCGATGTTAATAATAATATATTTTATACTGCTGGAATTAGGGAGCTGCTATTTGTTTGCTATTTCCATTGTATCTGGGGCTGGCGCTGTACTAATAATCCATATTATTACTAGTTCAGGCCCACACACCAAACAAATACGAATATTATTCTATGAACCACAAGTGGCCAATACAAATATAGCTCTATCGTTTTGGGAGGGCTCGCAAAACTCACATTGAGATGATTCTGACCGCTTGGTGAGCTGCAGCATTTGCAAGTCTCCTCAATTTCATGAGAGAGACAGTCCACAAGCAAAAAGGTCCATTATTCTGATAGCAGTTGGCCAGTCCTAATGACCGTCCATATGTGATCAGTGTTGCTCACCCACTTCATGGTATATCTAATAGCATAGTATTTCTTTTGGACTCTTTTTTCACTTGGCAACAATATGCATTCTGAACCCATGGTTGCTAGCGAACGATCAGTTTGCTTGGTGCACAAAGTTTACCCACTGGAATAAACCAATGCTGCTACGTCTAGTCGTCTCATGCCTCCCTCTACTCAATCCCCACTTGCATCTGGTCTGCACACTCACCTTGTTCCAGGTTTTCCTGCAGCACTTTCCGCCTTGTAGACCTTTTCACTCTGGTTAGGTTTGCACATCTTGCATGTTCTCTGCCAGTCTCTTTTCTCCCATGCCTGTCATCCTCAAGTCCTTCACTTGATTCTTCGCCTTTCTTCTTCACTTGGCCCCATTTGTTCATCTTCTGCAAGATGGGGTGATAATTAGGCAATAAGCCCCGAGCTGGCAGACCATTCCCACGTTCGGTAATGCCCCCGGGGCCCAATTGTACAGGCCTGAGCGTAGGGAATATTGCATTTAGTACCCATGCCCAATAGACAAAGGTACTAATGGTCTTTTTTATCGGTTGTGAGACAGGTCGCGTTTCACAGCCCAGAAAAAAAATGTCTGCTGCAGTCTGGGAAATGTAGTCTGTTTTCCCTTTCTATTGCGGCCATGGAAAACAAAGAAAATGGCCACCATGAAACAGGAGAAGGGACTACACGTAGTCCCATTTCCCTTTCCATGGCGTCCATTGAGACAAATGTAAAAATATAAAAATTAATGGCCACCATGAAGAGGGAGAAGGGACTACATAAAGTCCCTTCTCCCTTTCCATGGTGGCCTGACGGGAGAAAGAAATCGGACTCGTCACAACGTGATCGGGATTATAGGCGAGGTAAGGCTGGCAATCGCTCCAATCAGAGCGTAGATTTCATTTTATGTTTGACACACCAGGTACTAATTAAACTTTTTCTCAAGGCTGAATTTGCTTCCCGGTCTGGATCAGGGAATTAACCATCCTCTTGAACTACTCATACTTTCTGAATGTTGTTGACGGGTAGTTATTAGCGATGTTCAAGATTGATAACATTTGAATAGAGTGTTTGTTATTATGTGACCTATCTAAAATTGAGGGTGATACACGAACAATAATAAGATGTTCAATACCATAGAAAACAGTGCAATATACAATGGAACCCAGTAATAGGAGATAATGTAGCCACGTATAATCAATGAAAAGGATGCAAGGACATTAAATTGTCATTAGTGTTAGATGTATCAATTGTCTATGTGACGGTGGCTCTTGCACTGTTTGACCTTGGTCTTAAACATATCGGATCATGGATATTGAAGCATTTCTGTTTACTTGGGGCTGTGCTACCAGTATCATTGTAGTCCTTTTCTCTATGTCAGATACCGAACCACCTCCATCACAGTATACGTATTTTGTTAACAATGAATGCAGTTTTTAATCAAGTGGTTGGCCTTTTTGCCTACAAAGTGTCAGTCGAAAGAAGCGTGGCAGCCATTTTGACACCTGGATGTTAACAATCCATTGCAGGAGACAGACAGGCTAATAGGAAGGGGCAGAGAGAAGCAAGAATGTTTGAGACATTGGCTGGTTTAATATAGTAGTGTGCATCGGTTTTTATCAAGGTTGTTACAGACCAATTGTTTATTAGTACTAGAAGCACAAGTGTTCTCCATTATCTGGGTCAGCTGTGACGTTTGAAGTGATTCTAAATTAAAAAAGAAATGTCAGCACAGCAGAGCCGCGCCATTATCTCCCAACGTTACAAGGTGACTGACAATGATTGAACTTTCGGAGCTTATTTCCTCGCACCTTGCTTAGCTAGCTATGCAAAAGCGACAGCTCCTGGTAATTAAATTCAGTCAATGTGTCAGGAACTGTGCTGAGCGTTTCACACTACACAATACTTCACTGAGTTTAAAACGCTCAAAGTTTAAAACGCTTAGAGTTACACATTTGGGGCATTGTTAGTCACACGGACAATCCATTAAAATTTACTGGGAGCAGTGGTTTTGTTATTGTGGTAATTCATCTCACCTTCAATGTACATTCGAAGTTTAACTTGACGGCCAACATACGAAATTAAATAATGTGTTATTAGCGTAACTATTAATGTGAACGCGGGTTGCATTCGACGGTGCTGTCTATCATTCACACGCTTCACTTTGAGAGACAGAGTCCTACTTATATTTTAAAAGTTCACAATATTAACTAAAAGGCAATCCATTTCAAAGTTCAAGTACATAAGCAGTTATTATTATTATTATTATTATTATTATTATTATTATTATTATTATTATTATTATTATTATTCAGTTTATCATCACTGCGGCAGAGAAGAACGCATCAAAACAGATCCAGCCATCCTCAAACAATCACATGGGGCCAGCAGCATACCACTGCAACCAAAATTGTTTCGCACAGGACTACAAGAAGAGGCAAAAAGCTGCAGCAATGCCATCAGGGGTGTTTCTAGGTCTGGAAAAGACCCGGGGCTACGCTGATGTCGGAACTGTTGGGACTGGGGGCTACCTAGCCTTTTGGCTGTAGCTCCTGAGAATATATCCGGGGCTATGACCAAAAGACCAGGGGCTATAGCCCCCTTAGCCCCCCCCTAGCGACGCCTCTGAATACCATTATACACGTGCACAACAGAACGTTCCTCATTTGGCGAAATATATGAGAGAAATGTGGGTAAAGAGAAATAACTCATAGCAGCAGTGCCCAACCCAGACCCCTGGGAAACACACACATGCTTGCCCTTACAACTAAAGATGTAATATGTGTACGGATTTCAGCAACCAAAATAAAGTTCTGTCTGAGCTTCTTCCAGCTCCTGGTTTGCTGTTCAGGTTCCGCTTCCCCAACTTCAAAACAGTTCCACAGAAAGATCTCAGGGTTCTCTTCCCCAAGTTCAGCACAGTTCTACAAAAAAAGGCCTCAGGGTTCCTTTCCCCAAATTCAACACAATGCACAAAGTCTCAGGGTTCACCTCCCCAAGAAGGCAGCTCTTCTAGCTTAAAATCACAGTAAGTTCAATTATTTTAGCTTTCCATAAGTATTCCAAACCAACGTTGTAACCTGTCAGTGTTCCATATCTTAAAATAGCAGATAAAATGGCTGTGTATACAAAATATTGCGGCAAAAATGTTGTGGTTTTACCACCAGAACCATGTAAAGCAAGCGGGGGACAACCCCGCAACCCCCTCTCCCCTTAAATTGTACAATGGGGTACACTTTTACTGAGTGAAACCACAGCACTTTTGCTGTGATATATTTTACCTGCGACATTTTTTCCGCCAATTTTATTACCTGATACCCCTTTCAGGATTTTTTACAGTTCACATAGCTTGTTCCTTTCTTTAAGCACTTTAACACTTGTTAGGCAAAACAGCTTCCGTATCTTGACTTTACTTGGTTCACTCCAAGTAGGGGTTACTCGGTCTAGGTGCAGTTGTTGGACCACACAGTCCACCTACTACAGGTCACACAACCGATTGCTCTGGGTACTTGCTCACCCACTTGTGTTCTCTCTCTTATGAACTTGCCCCATTACTTGCCCTTCAACTCTGTTTCCCTTTTCCAGTCTCTGGGCTTTACCATAACGTGTTTTCAATGCCTTAAGTCTCTCCGAGCTTACTGTATTTCAGATTCTCATTGCTCAACTTGTATATTATACAATCTTTTAGGCCTTATGACCAACATAGGCTTTCTCTTCTTTAAACCTGTGTTTTCAATTCACAGTTTCTCCTGTTTCTCCTTGGCAGTCCCTTGGCTCTGCCACAATGTGAATTTCAAACAGCACACTTTGTGGTGTTTATTTCTTTGTCACCACCTTACTTTCACAATATCCAATAGTGCTTATCATTTGCTTTTCACTTGCATCACAAGCCCTCATTACTTGCTTTCACTTTGCTCATACTTTCACATTGTCCATCGATGCTTATGGTTGGTTTTTCACTCTGTTCCAAATTGCACATCACTATCTTTTCACTTGTCTTTTCCTCAGTTCGGTATTCAATAACTCATCAAGTATTTTGCAGCGTGTTCAGTATTCAATAATCTTCTATTTGGTCTCCAGACCCATTCATTACAAGTTTTCATTCAAGCAGCATCTTCCTGTGTCGAAATCCAGCCCTTGGTGCACCCCGGCATGAGTGTTCCCTATCTGTCATTCACTGCTCTGCTGCCGCCCACCTGGGTGCCTTCGGTTTCTTCTCTGGCTTTCTCTCGCTCCACCCACATTTGTGAGAACTCCGTCGAGCAGCACTCTTCCGAAACCTGCTGCTGCGGTCTGCATCATCCTTGAGTCTTCTGTGTCCCACAGTTCCAGCCGTGGACAGACGGCAGAGGGATCTGCAGGGCTCTGTCCTTCTTGAGCTTCTACAGCACTCAGCGTCCTTTTCACAGGCCCCTCTCCAGCCTGCTCAAATCATGTTGCCGCATCCTCGTTCCCCGTCGGGTTGCTTCTCTCCTCTCGCCTGTCTCTCCTTTTATGTACCTGTAGCCTATCAATGGTCTTCAAGTGCAAGTCCTTTGCCTGACCATAGTTAGCCTCATTAGAGGGACTTGCCTGATAATTGTAGTGATGCTGAACACTTTAAGGTCCTCAGTACCAAGGGAAAGATCCATTGAGTAGAATGGAATTCAATGCAATTCTATCACCTATTTTCTCTCCCAAAGCACATGTCATTCTGTTTATTTGTTACAAATCCAAAAGAACACGTTGCCCTCTGCATGTGTTCATTGATGAAATGCAGCCATGTGTGTCCTGAAGATGGGCAAGAGCAGCACGATCAGACCAGAGGATAATGATAACTGGTCTGTACATGATGGTGATGCTCCAGTTTTGGTTGAGGTCAAATAGTTCCCTTGACATAGACACATTTATGGGATGTAACTATTTAGATGTAAAAAAAAAATAAAAAATAGTCCCCCTTGTTAAAAGAAGTAACACTGTTACCTGCACTTAAATAAAACATAACTTTATATGTTTTCTGCATGTACAAAATAAATCATATAAATGCATCAGATAATGATTTTTGCTTTTCAGTAAATATATATGGTTTATATCACAGTGGCAATCCATTATTTCTGATTTTTCACATTTCCTGCATACCTAACAACTTTCCCCGGAAGTGTATTTGAGCAAGTCCTGCGTTTCAATGTGCAATTACAATGTGCACATCAATTAATTGGAAGACAAACGTAGTATTTCGATTAAGATGGCCACATGAAAGTTGTACAATTTCGAAGATATAAGTTGCACTTGCATTGCTTTACGATTTATTCCCTATTTAAACATTCCTTCTACACATTATGTTCTAATAAGGAAATATCTGTGTGTATGGGTCAAGTTGAAAATAAATGTACAACATCGGTTTGCGTCAAGCACACAGTTACAGTATTATTATAATAATTATGAAAACAATGCTTACATTAATTTTTGGCTGTCCATTCTTGCAAAGTAAAATGCAGGTTGTTCTCTTTCGAGAGCTATTCAGGTTTGAAACTTGTATTTCAACCCATGTGTTGCTTTGAAGTTCATGTTATCTAATTATGTTTTGCTTAGTAACTAACTGGTATACTTTGAATGTTTACTCTGGCCTTTTCAGGGACACCTTACAATGAGTCTCTTATTTCAGTCTTGAAAATGCCAGGGTGCCTTTGCTTTCTGTTTCGCCTGCACCGCAGAAATGAACAATATTAGGTTCCTATTTCTATATAGAGTTCAAGATAAAGAATATGAAAATAGTTTTTCTCCTCACAATAATATTATATATTTTTTCAAATTGTACCAATAATATAGATATCTTTATTCAAAGCCTGTTAAATGATTCATTAAAAAAACGTGCAAGCCTACATGCACAAGCGGGATAGTCTTGTGTTATTTCTGGTCTTCCACTTTTAAATAGCAAATAGATTAGTGCTGTTTTTCCCAGTAACATTATTTTGGTAAAAGGAATAACGAGAAACGCGTGTGTACCCCAAGGAGAGCATGTTTATTTATTAACACTGATAATTGAATACATTTTGTATTGTTAAATGAATAAAATAGCAAAGTATCACAACAGAGAGTCATATTAGTCAACAATTGCAAAAAACGAGTATTTTCTTACATTGTGACAGAGACAATGAGGGTTAGTGGAGTCAGATGGGGGTTGACGGGGTTAGGGGAGGAATTGAAAGTCACTATGGGGCAACAATGTGTCTACGTAAGTTGGATAACGAAAAACATACACAGCTGAGATGACTTCTAGATTCTTGTAGTTTGAAGGTGTGTCAAATGGCATACAGGAAACGTTCGAAAAAAGACAGTCAGATAAAAACTATATTGAAAAGCTAGTAAAATCCCCCATGAATACACATCACATACAAAACATCAGAAATATGTCAATAAAACATTACCTCCATGCATGACCCTTACACTGTATGACTTATGGAATTCCAAACAACTCTAGCAATTCGAATACATCATATTCATTTAAATAAATATGCCCTTGCTTTAGTGTATGCTCAATATAGAATTGTGAAGCAAATATGAATTAAATGCCCCCTTGCTCGACATGCATGTTTCTGTTCCTGTGCCTATGAAGGGCTAACAATTCTTCAGGAGCCAAAATCACGTCATGCTTAACAATTCAAATATTAATGAATGGAGGGTTCCAGAACTTTATCACTCCCACTCGAGAACCATATGGAATATCTTGATCACCATTTAAAACTTTCATAACAAATCGAATATCCAACTTGAAAAGCGCTTCAATACACATTAAGCTGGTGCTTGCAATCCACCCCTAGTATTTTCACAGGAGGTCCACATTATGTTCTACAAAAGCCCACTGTATTTCGCCTGAAATCTGTTAGGGTTCTTGATGTGTGTGGCTATCAAAACCACAATTTCCTCTGCTGTACAGTTGAACAGGTCCTATACAGTCGATCTAGCACAAAGGCTAGAGTCAAATATGAAACATTGTGCTATGAATCTGCCTGTCCAACTTTCTTTTCGAGAGTAAAGGGGTACAGAGTTACAAACAGATATCGATACAATCAGACACAACACATCCAACAGACACACAAACAGACACAAAGACAGATGGTGGGGGCAACAGGTCTATCAAGTAAGACCGAGTTTAAAAAGAAGGGGTATCCAGTGAAAATGCCACCAACAGAAATGGAGTCAGTTCAAAAAGGTGTGGTGAAAATACATCTGCAGTGAAAAAGTTGCCAAATAAAAACCTGTCAAAAACTGCAGCTGAAAAGTAGACAAAAAGACAATGATGCTAGGTTAAATGTTAAGGTTAACAATCGTTTAGTGGATTTATGATTGACTGATTTATGGTTGGGATGAGGGTTAGGGCAAAGATCAGGGTTTCGGTTTGAATAAAGATTTTGGTTACAATTAGGGTAAGGAGTATGGTTAGGCTGGTTCTGGGAGGGCTTGTGATGTTGGGATGTGGTTAGTGGTTAGGGTAGAGTAAATGTCAGGTTACTTGTTAAAATAGGGGTTATGGTAAAGCTAGGGCTAATGGAGTTATGTTTCGGTTAAGTGTTAAAAGCAATAGAGAGGTTGAGAGGGCTAGTTATGTTGTTGAAGAATAGGGATTTGGATAAACCTAGCAGTTAGGGTTGAGTAAGTGTTGGGTTACATGTTAGAGTTGCAGTTAGGGAAAGGCTTATATTAGTATTAGAGAGAGTGTTTGGGTTAATGAAAGAGCTATGGAACTGGTGCCTTGCTTTGTGTTGTTTGGGAACATATGAGAAAAACCTGAAAGTCATTAGGAAAACTAAAAATGTGAAATTAAATACACTAGCTTAAAATAATTATAGGGTAAACTATTCCGAGTTATTAGAGACATATTTTTATTGAAAGTAAAATATTTTAATAAAAAACTGCATTTTTACAAAATATTGAAGATATATTCAAATCTATAAACTACAAATGATTTGATTTTGATACTGTCTGTAAACATCCAGTGTATTGTATGGAGGTACTGGGAAATTGTACACGGGTAGCTCGAGTGACAGGCAGGTATGGCATGTCAAACACAGAATCCCAGACTTCCATGACTCCACCAGTTAAATGCCACATGCCTGTGTAAAAGATAGTTTTTTGAATGAATCAAATAATTACATTTATCTTTGTTTGCCTATCTTGGAAAAATTAGGCATAGATAGGAATTCAAAACATACTTTGTGAATAAAGGTGTCACAGTCAATATTTTTGAAATAACAATACTATAAAAATGTATACGGCTTTGGAAAATAACAAGATAGGAAGATTATTTGGTTGGAGCTTGTAATTGAAAAAAAGTAATTTTGTTGACTCTCAAAATAGAAGAAGGAATCATTTAGCATGAACAAAGAACAATATATGTTTAAATTAATCAAAATATAGAGCATGAGTGAACCCATGAATGGGTTTGCAGAACAACACCAAGGCTATAGTGCAAGGTTGGCACAGATAAAACAAATAGACACAATACTCACTCATTACTAGGAGCACGAGTGAGAACAGTTGATATAAGTTTGTGCATTTGCCCCATCACAATTCTCAGAATGGATCTTGTCAGGCAGCTTTACTGAACTCTTGCTTCTGGGTGGCGCATAGTGGTGGAGGTTCTTGTTCAACTATGTAGGTCAAGCAACCAGTGCAACAACTGTTCTCCACCAAATTTGGCATTACTTCATAACAATGGCATGTACACCAAGTGGAAATGTCTTCCATGCAACGAGTATCAGGATTCTGTGACTGATCATCACCACTTTCACTCAATCCAGCATATTTTTGGTGACTTACTTTCTCTCACACATTTCCTCTTTGGTTTACTCAGGCTCGTAAACTTATGATTGTACGAAGGCCATAACTATTGAGGATTTGTGAAGGAGAAAATCAATTGTGGATGAAAACAAATATTTCGTAATTTTGATAAAAGAATGCATTGATGTTTTATTTTAAAATGGCAAGTATGAGAAAAGTATGCTTTCTGCAGCCTTAGGTCCAACTAACTGTACACATCACCCCAGAACTTTATTTCACCTCTGCCAGCTTCTGCACCTTGACCACATTCCATCCATTCAACAGACGTTGCTTTGGCCAAACTACAGCCCTTCGCCACAATCGTGTCCTATTTTGGCTCCATAGCATAAGGGCATTTTTAAAGTTGACGTGATTACAAAGTTATTGCTTCCACTCCACAGTAATTCAAACCTAATATCTTCTATGTTTTGTAGGTTGAAAGAGTGTATTCAGGTCTCTGCTGCCCAGGATTTAGAGAAGGCAGTGTGGTCTACAGTGGAGTGCACTAGAGGTACTTGTTAAGGCCAACTGCCTACCTTCGGTGATGTCAGAGAACAATCTTTTACAGGAAGTTATCAGAACATAATATGTCTGCCCATTGGACACATGTCATGAAGAGTTAGAACATGTAAGAAGATTCAATTCAACACTACAGCTAAGTCAATGCCTAGTCTGGGATACTGAATGGAAACCCTTATTGATATATCGTTATGTCCAGTTCATGAGTTCTGGATGACTAACCCTATATAACACCCCTCTCTTAAAATCCCCCTGACCCCACTGAGCCAAGAAGTAGTTCTGTTTTGCAAGTTTAAAAGGTTTATTTGAGAAATAAGACAAAATATAGATACCACGCTTTTATAATAAATTAATAATCGATATCGCCCTTATAAATATAATGTTAATCAACATGGTTAATCTGACACTAGCACACTTCTTTATAATCAATGAGGAGTTAGTATAGGATGGATCAAGTAGCAAAAATACTTTTATGATTTCAAGGGAAAAGCAATGAGGAATAAAAGGCAATACAGAAATACTTGAGATGATTTTAGCAAAAGATAATATAATCACTTTTTCTCTGGCAATTCACCCCCCTCCCCTATGCAATGTAAGACATGGAAGTAGATGGAAAGAGGAGCACACAGTTCTCAGGAATGTAATCAAATACAATACGAAATTCAGTTCCCCCCAGCAAGCTTAGAGAAAACCGGTATGAGTTTTAAAACACAGGCCCAAATGCTATGAATGTGGTGGCAATGAAGTGAGAAATATGCTGAAAATGCTTTTAATTCCCTTTAGGAGGTTCAGGGTGAGTGAGAAATACCTGGGATGAGTTCAGGCTCACTTTAGCAATGATTCAGAGATGGTGATTAAGAGGCAAATGAATTTTTAGCAAGGAAAGAAATGACTGCTGATGGTTACACGTGGCTGGATTTTTAACCAAATCGCAAATCGCGGTAAAATTCGCGAGTGCGTGAATCGTGATTGCGGAAAACGTATAAGGAGTAGGAAGTTGGTTCTAGGCTTGTTGGAAAGTATAGATTCGAAGCTTTCAGAGGAAAGTTAAACCAAGTTCGTAGCCCCAACGGTTCCAGAGATATGAACGATTTTGTAAAGGTCATTTTTCGGATTTAAAGTAAACTCAAAATGACAAGTGACAGCTTTGCAGCTGCAGAATTGACAAATGACAGTGGTGAAGCTTTACAAATGGCAGGTGACAGTTAGGAGGCAGTTCTACTTAGGTTAAATAGATTGAATTATATTACTTTAAACTAAGAGATTTGGTTTTGCCCCGTCCTAGCTGTACTCACAATATATTTGGAAGGACTGGGTCTCGTCACGTATCTGATCAATCAGGCTAGCGGCACTTCACAGCGATCTGGTCTCTGGGTCTGCGGTTCTGCATGGTCTGGTCTGGCACTGGTCTGGTCTGTCCGGATACAGCGGTCTCTGCACGGCTCCTGGATCTCTGCACTGGTCCTAGCAAAAGTTCTTGGCAAGGGATTCAAGCAGCTCACCCAGCTGTGAGTAGCTTGCAGTTATTTCAGGCCTGCTGCAGAGAACTCAGCTTGTGGTTTTAGGCCTCTGATTTAGGTTCTAAAGTATAAGTTCTAAGTTCTGGAGTATGTAGCTGGAGTCAGTCTGGAACTGGTATCTTCTGGATGTTGTGTGGTCCGGCAAATTGCTCCGCAGCAACTGGATTTGAATGTCTCTACCTGTCCCAGCAGTCTCTTTTTATGTGTTTTGAAAATGGGTGTGTGCCTGGGCCTAGCTAAGCCTGCCCCTTTCTACTTGTCATTGGCCCAATTCTCCCCTCTCCCATGATTGGGGGAAGGAAATGTGAGTCAGAGTGATGCTGTAGGTTTTATGGGTCAGAGGATCCTCCCCTGGTCAGTTTGCCCACAAATCTATATTTGATTCAAATACATCCTTCCCAGATATACAATTTGTTGAAATTACATGTGCACATTATATATTCCTTATGGTCCATGCTTGTCCGCCTCTGATCTTCCTGGGGGCTTTCATTCAAAAATGACAACATTTTGCACTTTTTAACTGGTTTTGCAATATCGGACATTTACCCAAATTTACACACATGTGCGCAAGGAGTATGGACATGAATTGATGAAGTGTCAGATTTTTAACATGCAGACATTTGGAGTGAGACCCTATTTTCCGCTAGCAACCCCCAGAATATACCACAGGGTCCTAACGCATCTCAAAATCTTCACAGAAAAATCACAAAAATAATGATATTACTTATATAATTCTGACAAGTCCGCACTATGAGTTATCTATCTTTTTTAAAATTATGCTCTGGCCCAGATGGGTGTGGTTTAGGTTCCAAAGCACATGGGGGAAGCTTCTGCCTGTCCCCGCCTCCAGCTCGGGTGGCTCCCAGAGGCACTTCTCCTCCCACTTCTCCCAAGAGGAAGCCACTTTTACGACGCCCCCAATATAACATTTGCCTGAGTCCAGGACAGGCCTTTGTTCACCTCCCTGTAGTCCCCAGCTGCTCCACCCCTAATCTAATCAGAGAGGTGACAACTCCTTTTGGCAAGGGGAAGAGTGGCTGAGCAGGTTTTAACTCCTGTGGGGGTAGATGTCAGGCAGAATTCAATTTCATTAAGCCAGGTTTCAGCTAAAATGTCACTTTTTGTTTCCCAGTTTAAGTCAATACAATTTTTACATATGCAGCTAGAATGCTGATTCTAAGTTCAAAACGATGACATTTTAACAGTTACAAACTATGTGACACTCAAAAGTAGGTCGCTCAGTTAATTTAAACATTTCGATTTTGGTGGTTTTAATCCAGTTTCAGTTAGGCTGCTGACATGCATAGCTCAGCCAGTTTTGTTATGAACATTGTTTTGGGCTCTTCATCTTCCCAGATTTTGTATGCACACATACTTCATTCTGCCAGATGTCCGCTGGTGTCCAGTGAGATTTTTGGATGTGTTGCAATGTTTGAAAATAGGCATTTTGAGCTGGCATTCAGAGAAACCAAAGTTAATTTTAAAGCGTTTTTGAGCTAACAGGCGCTGCTGTTTTACCTTTGGCACCCATTCCACTCATGGCACCCTGGCCCATCATGCTCGCACTGGTAGGTGGCAAGTTAGGCAGCCATTTTGGTGTACGCACAAACTGCGTGGTTCTCCTGGATTCTGGCGCACATGTGGCCTTTTTGGCCATCTTGGATTTTCTAAGCCCACAGCACCAAATGTTGCAGCATGATAGCTCAAACGTGGGTCAGGACACCCAACAAGGCCCCCCCCACGTGACTGCACTTTGAATTTGAGTCGATGGGGAGTCGGGTGCACAGAAGGTTTTGACCCACGCACTGGTATGTCCGCATAATCTTCTTCCAATTCTGCAAATGGCACAGTTCAGCATCTTTTCCTCCCTCCAGTCGATCAATCAGTTCTCCTTGCTGGTCCTGATGGGAGGATTGGGCGGTACCCTGGGCCCCTCGGGTCTCTGCTCCCGGTCTCCGGATCGTCCTCCTTGGCCAGTCTCCAGGTTTCCTTTCTCCTAGGACGAAAAAGGAAGAGCGGCAATACCTATTCATGGACATTTCTCCCCCACCATTGATATAGTGGGGTGGCATATATATTTTAGAACTCAACAGATATGAACATGCACATTTTCTTTTTTAACTTAGGAGACAAGAACATATATATATATACAAGGATCACAGAATTTGATATGCTATATGTGGAATATTTTAGGGTTGGAACTGAATTACTCTGGAGCGGCCCCCTCTGGGATTCCAGTGGATTCCTCCAGTTGTTGCAGAGTGTGCCTGGGATGGCAACACTTCAACTGGTTTATGTGGACCCACTTGTCTTCCCCCTCTGCCAAACCGCCTTTGGGGATGCGGATCTTGTAGGCCACAGGGGAGATCTTGTCTATAATCTCAAACGGTCCCTTCAATGTAGGCAAGCATTTTCGCTGTTTGGCCTGGTTCCTTTGGAAATTGTATAGATAGACCCGATCACCCACCTTATATTCCTTTTGGGTAGTTTTTAAATCATAGTGGGTCTTCATGCTCTCGGCTGATCTTTCTAGATTCCGCTGAGCATAGGCAAAAGCATGTTGAAGGTGTTTCCTTAAATTCTCCACATACTCACGAGTTGTGGAGGCATTTATCAACATTTGCTCTTGGGTTCTGTAGAGTAAATGCTGGGGAAGCACCATCTTGCGTCCAGTCATTCACTCAAATGGTGACATTTTGGTTGCAGATGAAGGGGTAGATCTGATGGCCATTAGGACCAGAGGTAATCAGATATCCCAACTTGGCCCAGAATCTGCCACAAACTTTTTTAAGATGCTCACAATGGTTCGGTTGTATCTCTCTACTGCTCCAGAAGAAGCTGGCCTGTAAGCAATGTGTAGCTTCCTTTTAACCCCCAGTATCTCCCACATCTTTGTCATTACTTCACTGGTGAAGTGGCTACCTCTGTCTGACTCAATCCTTTGAGGTAGACCAAAACGGGAAAAGATGTGGTTAATCATCAGGGCAGCTGCAGTTTCTGCCTTGCAATTTGGGGCTGGGAGACATTCCAACCACTTGGTAAACAAGCATGTAACAGTCAACATGTACTTGTTTCCTCTAGACGAGCGAATCACAGGGCCTACAAAGTCGATTTGCAAATCTGACCATGACAGTGTCATCCCCCTCTTTTGGAGAGGCGCACGGTGCGTGAGGGATGATGGCTGAAATTGTGCACACACAAGACACCCCTTCAAGTATTGGTCGAGGTCCTGTCCCATATGTGGCCAGTATGCAACCTCTCTTAAGATTTCCAGTGTTGTGTGAAACCCCCTATGACCGGCGGTGGCCGCATCATGGGCGTGACTTAACATCAGGCTTCAGAATGAGGTAGTAACCACCCACTGATCATGGCCAGTTTGGGATTTCCTTACCACCAAACCGTCTTGGATTCGGAACATTTTTGGACATTTCATCAACACTCTTAGGTCCTCTTTCCCAATGTAATCGGTATCCGTCAGGGGAAAGTTCTCAGGGTCCTCAAGGTGTTGGTAAAACTTACCAATAATTGGATCCCCCTTCTAGCTGTAATCAAATCAGCATCAGGGGTCTCCTTGCTCCATTGGGCAGTTGAAAGATCATTGTGAGCATTTGTCTGGGACCTAGAGATAGCAGTGACCTGGATTTCCCCCAACAGGGACTCTATTTCGATTACATCCCCTTGGATGGCCCCGGTTTTGGCCAGCTGATCAGCTAAGTCATTTCCAGTTTTGTCTGGTCCCTCTACTTTGGAATGACCCTTGATCTTTTTCCAGTAGATGGTCATCCCATTCGATGTGACCAGATCATCAATGTTTTGGTTTAACTTCCCATGTTTCAAGGGTTTGTTATTAGCACATAACATGCCTCTGGTTTTCCAATTAACCAGGTGCTCCACAAACCCGTTACGTACATAATCCGAATCTGTGATTATGACCAGTTCGTGGAGTTGATGCTGGACAGCAGTGAGGATGGCCTGATGCACAGCCATCAATTCTGCCACCTGACTACTTCGGGGACCAATTTTGTATCCAGCGGAGGGTTCTGGGAACTCCTTCACTCATGCATTCCCTACGCCAGCCACCAGTTCTTTCTCCCCGTCGTTGTCAACATGGTAAGAGCATCCATCCACATAGACAGTGGGCATTCCCTCACACTTGTCTTCTTCAAAGACTTTGTGTGGGGAATTAAGGTATGGCTCCATGTTGTCCTTGATTTTTAGACTTTCGTCCTCGAGACAGTTTTCTCTGGCACAATCATGCAAGTCAGCCAGACCTTGCGTGAGGGGACTCTTCTTGTTTTGGCCATATCTGACCTCCACAGGAAAGCCTTGCATTGACATAATCCAGGAAGTAATTTGGGAATTACTCACATTTCCGGCCCGGATTCTGTCACTTTGGAGATATTGCAGAGGCTGGTGTGGAGTCTCCACTATGATGTGTTCCCCCTGGATAAACGGGCGGTAATTCTTCAATGCCCACACCGTTGCCAGGAGTGCCTTCTCACAATCGTTGAATTTTTCCTCCACAGAGGATAAAGTTTTGCTCGCATAGGAGATTACTTTATTGACCTTGTCATGCTTTTGGTATAATACTACCGTCAAGCACGTATTAGAGAACCTCGTCTCCAGGAAGAACTCCTTGTTTCTGACAGGGTAAGCTAGGCAAGGCGCTTGTGAGAGGCTTCTTTTGAGTTGTCTTACTGCCTCGGCTTGTTCTGGACCCCATTCCCACTTGACCCCCCCTTCAGGAGATGAATCAGGGGTCTGGTGATCTCTGCGTAGCCCTCAATGAACTTTCTGCTGTAATTAGTCAGTCCGAGGAGGCTCCTTAGTTCCCGCAGAGTTGTGGGGTCTTTCAGTTTCTGGAGTGCTTCCACTTTCTTTTCTTGGGGACAGAGACCCTGAGGAGTAATCTCATGCCCCAAGAAATTAACACAGGTTCTACACCACTGTGCTTTCTAAAAGGAAAGTTTTGCTCCGGCGGCCCTCAACTGTGTCAGAACATAACGGATCTCTGCTATGTGTTCCTCCACAGATGAACTTTTGATGAGGACATCATCTACATAAGCCAGGTTACCCCTCGCACCCAGGTCGGGCATGGCCTTATGTAGGAAAATGTTGAATTCATTGCCGGAGTTGAGGTATCCGAAGGGAGTCCGGGTCCATGTGTACTGCTGGCCCCCAAAGGTAAAAGCCAGTTTGTATTGGTCATCCCTACTGACAGGCACGGTCCAGTATCCATTGGTCAGGTCTATTGCTGTGAATACCTGTGACCCCTGAATCTGGGCCAGCCCTTGGTCAATGTAGGGCAGAGGCCATCGGGAAGTATGGACCCATTTGTTGAGCTCCCTGAGGTCGGCGCAGAGTCTCCACTGGCCGTTTGGCTTCAATATTCCCAGCACCGGGTTATTGAAGGTGCTGTGAACTGGACGGATTATTCCCCAGGACTCAAGGTTCTTAATTATTTCAGTAAGGGACTCCATGGATGCAAGAGGCAAGCGATATTGCTTCACAAACACTGGAGTCATTCCAGGGTCCGTGGGGATTGTTGTTGTGTGGATGTCGGTGCGACCACAGTCATATGAGTCTACCGCAAAGAGATCTTGGAAATCCAAGAAAACTTTTTCAACTTTTGCTTCTGTTCCAGAGTCACATAGGCATCAGCTAGGTTGACTCTCTCTTCCACCATCTGCCTGAAGCCTGGAAAGACTTCTGGTTTGGCTATCTCAGCGGCCTCCTCCAGCTGGGTGGAGAAGTCCCTGGTCAGAGTGCTGATTTGGACTGGAGGCTTCAGGTGGGAAAGGCAGCCCTCATGGACCTGGAAAATCACCTCATCCCTCCTGAAGTCACAAGTCACATCTTCCTTACCATAAGGGCAAGAAGTGTACACCAGGAAGTTCCCCCCATGCCGGGTGAAAATCCTGTCTGGTGTGGTATTGTCCTCACTGTCACTGTCAAAACAGTCCTTGGGGATTGGTCCTAACAGTTCATTTCCTAAATCAATGGAGAAATGTCGGTCATCAACCGCCATTCCAATAATGGTGCCTGCGGCTAGAGTAATACTCTTTAAGACGCTGTTATCCACCTCTATTGGAATGGTGTCCTGTTCTATGTTGACTAATGGAGTTGGGTTTACCCCCAACCCTTGCTGTTGGAGAGAAGCATCTAGATGTATATAAGCATCAGGGTTTTGCAATTTTTGTCCTCTTTTAACTTTCACTTCCAGGGAGAATTGTCGGGTCCTTTCTGGGATGGTGACTTCCTCTTTGATCTGAATTTCAACTGCATAAGGTAGCAATTGAGCTGACCTAAATGCTTTTTCTGGATCATCAAAGCCCATGGGATTATCCGCTAATCGGGACCAAGCTTTGAAGTTTATTAGGTCCAAACTAATGGCAAAGCGATTGAGAATGTCACTGCCTAAGTAAAAGGCGGCAGTGACGTCTCGCACGACCCAACAATTATGGACTAATCTCTTGTTGCCAATGGAGATTTTGAGCATACACCTGCTTGGCAGGAGATGTTTGGAATTAGGTGCTTCCAGGTCCATTTCCCATTTGTCTATCAGTTTGAATGTGGGAATGGCTGGATCTTTTGGGAGTTGGCGGAACATGGCTTCGCTGATGAAGCTCTTACCGTTGTTCACACACACTCGAGCGAGAACAGAGTCCTTCCCATCATTTAACTGAACAGGGATGAACAACTGCTCTCCAATTTGCTGAATATCAGCCAGGCTCTGAGCTGATTTCACATCTTTCTGGACTATAGGAGTGGGAGTTTCTGATTGTGGATTAGTAAAGAATTTCAGGGTGTTTCCTTCCAGTGTGGAATACCACCTTAAACTGGAGGGAAGGTTGATTTTCATAAATAGAGAGGACCCCCCATCACCAGTCTGTTGTCCTACTGCTATTACTGTGACGTCTGGAGTTTGGTTGTTCTGGAAGTGAAATTCTACTTGGTCAGATTTTTGTTCAACCATGTGGCAGGTGCCGTTTAAACTAACATGGTTGACACTCTGTTTTAATTTTATTGGTCGGCTAGTCTGGGTCCAGAGGACCTTGTTTACACAATCTATTAGGGGTGACAACCTTCTCAGGATGTCATTCCCTAGTAAACAAGGGGTGCCCTCTGGAGTCACTACTATGACCGGGTGTTTCACCTTGTGTCGCCCAATTTTAATGTCCAAGTCTGCAGTGCCCTCAACGCGAATTTCCTTCCCGTCAAAGTTCTGCAGTTGTCCAGGAAGAGAGGTGAGAGGAATTCGGTAATTCTCCCCCCTTCCTGCATTTAGTTCCTCAAAGGCCCTTTTGGACAGAAGGGTAGCTTTGGATCCAGTGTCCACCAGTGCAAAAAATTGTACCCTGCCCCTGTACTTGTACCGGGGCATAGTATCTTCCCTCCTTCTCCTCAAGGGGGCACAGATAATGCACATTTTTGGACAACTGGTGGGGTAATTTTCTGGTTTTGGACATGGCGAGAGAAGAGATTTGGGCAGAATTCTGTGGAGAGTCTTGGGAATCTGAAAGACAAAGTTGGCAACTGGCGATCAGAGCCATTGTGGGTTCCCCTGGTTCCGGTTCTGGGCCACCCCCCCCTTTTTGGAGGCAGTCATCAGGATGGGTTTGAACCAGGGGATTTCGGTATTGTGGGTTCTGGGATGAGATGATGGGCGGCGGTAGCTCAGTCTCCATATCTCCCCAGTCTGAATTGGCATCCCTTGGGACCCATTTTTCCTTGGGAGGAGTTCCCCCATCTCTAAAGGAGAAGATCCTTTCCCCAGGATCCTCTGAGGATCCCTCTCCCTCAAATTGGAAGACCTGTACCTCCTCCACAAAGTGGGTCTGTTTGGGTCCTTTGTTTCTCCTACCCCCCTCTGCTCCTTGGGAGGCAGGCTTTCAGGGGTAGGAGATTTTGTTTCCGGTTCCTGGTTTTCCATGGGCTGTTTACAAGTTGGGAAGGAAGCTTCCTCCAAGGCTTTACACCCCCCTTCCCCTTGTGCCTCCTCCCTGGGAAACGGTGTGTTATCGGGGTGCTGCCCCCGTCATTGTTCTGGAGCACCAGTTCCAGAGTTTGGGGCATTCTGCGGTGGCATGCTCATCTGAGGGTTCTGTTGAGCCCTCAGTATATGACCCAGATCTCGTGCCATATTTTGGACCTGGCGCTCAAGTTGTGAAACCCGCTCAGGCTGATACGGGGCTCTATGTTCTCCCTGGGCTGATCCCGGGAAGGGTAGCTATCCCTTCTCTGGTAGTACCCCTGGTTGGGAAGATTTTGGTACCCCTCCACCCTTGGCCTCCCCTCTCTCGGATTAGGTTGTCTGGGCTCAGGGAATTGGGGAAAGAAGGATGGATGATTTTGGGGCTGGAAATTGGGTGGATACCTGGGGAAAAAGTTCTGCCCAGGATTTGGAGAATTTCTGCCCTCCTGTAGGAAGTTGGGAGGGAAGTTCCCTGGGTTAGGTGCTTGGCTGGATCCCCCCCCTTGGGCTGGAGGAGTCCACACATAACCCAGGATTGGTCGGTTTCCCTTGTAGCGGGGACTTACATAGTCAGGGGAGCGGGGGACCCCATTTGTGGGACTACCTCCTCGACTCCCTGTCTGCGACTGGCCCGAGGGACCTTCTGGGCTGTGAATTATTTGGTGCGGGCAAGTTTTTAGGCCCCCCATCTCCAAATCTAAAACGGGGGCAACCTTTACCTCTGCCACCTTGGCAGCAGCTGGGGTGCTGTTGGTTTTGGGGTTTTTCGGCAAATTATTTTTATTTTCGATGGGCTTCTGCACATCATAGATCCGGGTAGCCTGTTCAATGACCCAGTCTAAAGATCTTTTCTCATGAAAATCTCTCACGAGCTGGGTCATTATGTATTTGGGTAAGGCATGGAAAAACGTATTGATAAATTCTCTGCTATCCGTGCGCACCCTTCTGGTGGTCTGCGCAAAAGCACGTTTTAATTCTTGCACTAACTCTTGTGGGGCCTGATCCTCCCCACATTGCAAATTGTAGGCTGCCTTGCGAGCCTCTTGAGGATTTCTGTGAACAGAAAAATGTTTCAAGATGGCTGCCTTATAGGTGGACCATCTTAAATGATTTTGGTCCTCCAGCCCCGCAAAGAAACTGGAGTATTCTGGGGAGAATGTCCATTTGACGTACTGGATGCAGCTACTGCTGTCCTTCAAATGGAAAATCTCCATCATTTGCTCATAGAGCTCCAAGTGTTCTCAAACGGAATACTTGGCGTTCTTATGATAAGGCGTGATGACACTCCTTATTGCCTTTATTTGCTTCAATGGGTCCTTAAGCAAGGCCCTTTTTGCCTTATTGGCCTTTTTGGTTCGGGTAACCCTGGTCCATTCATCCTCTGACTCAGAGGCACTGCTCCCAGAGGTTCCTGTCTGATCTTCCAGGTTTTCCCGGATTCTGCGAGCCTGGGAATGGCTGGCAGAATGTGGGGACCTGGTCTCCTGTGTCCTGCGCCGTTCAGAGGAGTCTTCAGATTCCTCCTTGCTGCCAGGATTTGATGGGTACCCCCCCCCCACTGACCTAACTGGGCAGAAGTTTTCAGGATGCCCTTAATGGGCCTACTCTCCTGGGGTTCCCCACTAAATTGCACTGTGCTTGGGTGCCCATACCCGGATTCCCGCCCATCCATTCCTGGGAGGTACTGGCCTATGAGCCCCATACTTCTAGCTGGATAGTAATCTGCCATCCCCGTGGCCCTGGGCTCATGTGCGCGAGGGGACATGGGGGTGGCAGAGTCCAGGGACTGGGAGAGATGAAGGCCTCTTGTACTAGGGCTCCTGAGGTTATGCTCAGGAGTTTCTCTTTCCCAGCGAACCTCATCTCTATCCGCCCCTGCTTCCTGTTGCAATGCAAGAGCCTGCGCTTTTAGTTCCTCAGTTAAGGCCTTACTCGACTCTATCAGTCTCTCCTGCATCGCTACCTGTTGCTGGAGCCTATCATTGTGCTGACAGAGAGCCTCATTTTCTTTCTGTGCCTCCTGGAGTACTGGGCCAGTCTCTGCTGCAGGAGGGTTACCTCCTGAGCTGTGTCCGTATTGGCCTGCTCCTTTCTTGCCAGAGCATCCTCCACCCTCCTGGTGTGCTCTAACAAGTTCTGGTGTTCTTTTTGGAGGTCACCTAGTCCCTGGAGGGCCAGGTGATTTTTCTTCCATTTTCCTTTTTAAGTGGCAGACTTCCTGGCCTAAGGTGTCCCTTTCCTGACTAAGAGCCTGCATCTGTGTCGCCAGGTCGTCCCTTTGCCTTTGGAAGGCACCAGCTTTCTGGTGCTCCTGATCAAACTCTGCCTTGGTATCCAGGTCTTTCAGAATCAATTTATTGCTTTCCTCTTTCTCTCTGTCTAATCGAATTTGCAGGGTGGCTACCTGTTCTGTGCATGCCCTGTTGAAGTCCAGTTGTTGCTCCAGCTTTTTCTGGCTCTGCAGAAGGGAGTCCAAACCTTCTTGGTACTCATTCTGCAAGGTCAGAAATCTTGTATCCTGGTCAGCCTTCTCCTGTTGCAGTCTATCCATCATGTCCTCTTTTATTTTAATGATATACTGCCTACTATCATTTTCTGACTCCTGGCTCCTCTGCAGCCTCTGCTCAGAAGAGACCAGGTCAGATTGGGCCTTTTCTAACAACAGCTGTTGCCTATTTGCCAGATCTTGGCCTTCAGCACATTTGTCCTGCATGGCTCCCATTTATAGATACAAATATGCTGCTATCCTGGCAATCTTATTATGTTCATCTTTGGCTTTAGGGGCCATATATAGTTCACTCAGGGCCACATGTAGCGGACTCTGATCTCCCCATATATCTGACCCTGTTTCAGTGACCTATTGCGCGATTGCCTGCAACCAGACCGTTTGGTCCTGATGAGTCCACTCACCTCTCACAAATAGCTTATGTAAGAAGTGCTCTCTGGCTATTTTGATGTCTACCAGTGTTGTCATTCTGGAATTTGAGTTCCTTTCTGACTTACAGAAGTTTGTATTTTATTTTTGCAAAACAGACCGTTTCCTTAGAGCGTTCCTTTGAGGAGTGCTTTACAGCATAACACAGCGTGGTGATCCGACCGGATATGTGTATCTGGTCAGCTGGCACACTGTATTAATCTGCACAAATGGTAAATCTAACCCAGAATATCCCGGCTCGAGCCCCCACGTTGTAAGAAGTTCAATTCAACACTACAGCTAGGTCAATGCCTAGTCTGGGATACTGAATGGAAACCCTTATTGATATATCGTTATGTCCAGTTCATGAGTTCTGGATGACTACCCCTATATAACACCCCTCTCTTAGAATTCCCCTGACCCCACTGAGCCAAGAAGTAGTTCTGTTTTGCAAGTTTAAAAGGTTTATCTGAGAAATAAGACAAAATATAGATACCACGCTTTTATAATAAATTAATAATCGATATCACCCTTATAAATATAATGTTAATCAACAATGGGTAATCTGACACTAGCACACTTCTTTATAATCAATGAGGAGTTAGTATAGGATGGATCAAGTAGCAAAAATTCTTTTATGATTTCAAGGGAAAAGCAATGAGGAATAAAAGGCAGTACAGAAATCCTTGAGATGATTTTAGCAAAAGATAATATAATCACTTTTTCTCTGGCAATTCACCCCCCTCCCCTATGCAATGTAAGACATGGAAGTAGATGGAAAGAGGAGCACGCAGTTCTCAGGAACGCAATCAAATACAATACAAAATTCAGTTCCCCCCCAGCAAGCTTAGAGAAAACCGGTATGAGTTTTAAAACACAGGCCCAAGTGCTTTGAATGTGGTGGCAATGAAGTGAGAAATATGCTGAAAATGCTTTTAATTCCCTTTAGGAGGTTCAGGGTGAGTGAGAGATACTTGGGATGAGTTCAGGCTCACTTTAGCAATGATTCAGAGATGGTGATTAAGAGGCAAACACATTTTTAGCAAGGAAAGAAATGACTGCTGATGGTTACACGTGGCTGGATTTTTAACCAAATCGCAAATCGCGGTAAAATTCGCGAGTGCGTGAAACGTGATTGCGGAAAACTTATAAGGAGTATGAAGTCGGTTCTAGGCTTTTTGGAAAGCTTAGATGCTAAGCTTTCAGAGGAAAGTTAAACCAAGTTCGTAGCCCAAACGGTCCCAGAGATATGAATGATTTTGTAAAGGTTGTTTTTCGGATTTAAAGTAAACTCAAAATGACAGGTGACAGCTTTGCAGCTGCAGAATTGACAAATGACAGTGGTGCAGCTTTACAAATGACAGGTGACAGTTAGGAGGCAGTTCTACTTAGGTTAAATAGATTGAATTATATTACTTTAAACTAAGAGATTTGGTTTTGCCCTGTCCTAGCTGTACTCACAATATGTTTGGAAGGACTGGGTCTCGTCACGGATCTGATCAATCAGGCTAGCGGCACTTCACAGCGATCTGGTCTCTGGGTCTGTGGTTCTGCACGGTCTGGTCTGGCACTGGTCTGGTCTGTCCGGATACAACGGTCTCTGCACGGCTCCTGGATCTCTGCACTGGTCCTGGCAAAAGTTCTTGCCAAGGGATTCAAGCAGCTCACCCGGCTGTGAGTAGCTTGCAGTGATTTGAGGCCTGCTTCAGAGAACTCAGCTTGTGGTTTTAGGCCTCTGATTTAGGTTCTAAAGTATAAGTTCTAGGTTCTGGAGTATGTAGCTGGAGTCAGTCTGGAACTGGTATCTTCTGGATGTTGTGTGGTCCGGCAAAACGCTCCGCAGCAACTGGATTTGAATGTCTCTACCTGTCCCAGCAGTCTCTTTTTATGTGTTTTGAAAATGGGTGTGTGCCTGGGCCTAGCTAAGCCTGCCCCTCTCTACTTGTCATTGGCCCAATTCTCCCCTCTCCCATGATTGGGGGAAGGAAATGTGAGTCAGAGTGATGCTGTAGGTTTTATGGATCAGAGCATCCTCCCCTGGTCAGTTTGCCCACAAATCTATATTTGATTCAAATACATCCTTCCCAGATATACAATTTGTTGAAATTACATGTGCACATTATATATTCCTTATGGTCCATGCTTGTCTGCCTCTGATCTTCCTGGGGGCTTGCATTCAGAAATGACAACATTTTGCGCTTTTTAACTGGTTTTGCAATAACGGACATTTACCCAAATTTACACACATGTGCGCAAGGAGTATGGACATGAATTGATGAAGTGTCAGATTTTTAACATGCAGACATTTGGAGTGAGACCCTATTTTCCGCTAGCAACCCCCCAGAATACACCACAGGGTCCTAACGCATCTCAAAATGTTCACAGAAAAATCACAAAAATAATTATATTACTTATATAATTCTGACAAGTCCGCACTATGAGTTATCTATCTTTTTTAAAATTATGCTCTGACCCAGATGGGTGTGGTTTAGGTTCCAAAGCACATGGGGGAAGCTTCTGCCTGTCCCCGCCTCCAGCTCGGGTGGCTCCCAGAGGCACTTCTCCTCCCACTTCTCCCAAGAGGAAGCCACTTTTACAACACCCCCAATATAACATTTGCCTGAGTCCAGGACAGGCCTTTGTTCACCTCCCTGTAGTCCCCAGCTGCTCCACCCCTAATCTAATCAGAGAGGTGACAACTCCTTTTGGCAAGGGGAAGAGTGGCTGAGCAGGTTTTAACTCCTGTGGGGGTAGATGTCAGGCAGAATTCAGTTTCATTAAGCCAGGTTTCAGCTAAAATGTCACTTTTTGTTCCCCAGTTTAAGTCAATACAATTTTTACATATGCAGCTAGAATGCTGATTCTAAGTTCAAAACTATGACATTTTAACAGTTACAAACTATGTGACACTCAAAAGTAGGTCACTCAGTTAATTTAAACATTTCGATTTTGGTGGTTTTAATCCAGTTTCAGTTAGGCTGCTGACATGCATAGCTCAGCCAGTTTTGTTATGAACATTGTTTTGGGCTCTTCATCTTCCCAGATTTTGTATGCACACATACTTCATTCTGCCAGATGTCTGCTGGTGTCCAGTGAGATTTTTGGATGTGTTGCAATGTTTGAAAATAGGCATTTTGAGCTGGCATTCAGAGAAACCAAAGGTAATTTTAAAGCGTTTTTGAGCTAACAGGCGCTGCTGTTTTACCTTTGGCACCCATTCCACTCATGGCACCCTGGCCCATCATGCTCGCACTGGTGGGTGGCAAGTTAGGCAGCCATTTTGGTGTACGCACAAACTGCGTGGTTCTCCCGGATTCTGGCGCACATGTGGGCTTTTTGGCCATCTTGGATTTTCTAAGCCCACAGCACCAAATGTTGCAGCATGATAGCTCAAACGTGGGTCAGGACACCCAACAAACAAGGAATGTTGGTTTCAATGCTAAACTCTGATTTCTTCTGAGTTGTCTGTTTTCACCCCATGGGAAGCACCTAGTCTGGTCTGTAATATGAATGTTTCAGGAAACATGACTACATTTCTACACACGGTCTTGTGAAATTGTATAGTTTACATAAGAAATATATTAGGGTAGTTTGGGTGCATCTTTAAAAAAAATGTGATTAAAAAATAACTAAACCGTCTCATGGTTGAGCTCTGGTTTTAGCTGGGGGCCTAACAGATAAGTGTGATGAATCCTCACTGATCGTCAGCCGGAGACCTCCTCCTATGTGGCCAGCAGACAACAGTCACTACCTGATCCTGACCTTTGGGCAGTATCATGATGAAGGATCACATGGAAAGAGATGGCTATCGGTGAGAGGTGGTGACCCCCTCAGGAATGACACAGTATTCTTCCCTTTCCCGAGAAGAAGACCTCCTAATTCCTGAATTCATAAAGACGTGTTGCCACTTTACAAATCCCTTCCATTGTAGGATCCAAAGACCCCTTTCTGCAAAATACTCTGAGCAGAATACCATTCATACCTCATATACATATAATACACATATTACTTCTGCTGTCTCTGATATTTTTGTTCTAAACACAAATCCTAATCAAAATTAATTTGATAAGGCCTAAAAATCCCATGGACTCCAACTCCTGTAACACCTCAAGTACTGAGACGAGGAAGAGGAAGAAAGAGTTAATATTGAATGAAAGAAGCCCCAAGCTAAACATGCAGACTATTTGTTACAATGAAGCTAGCTGAACAGTACATTTAAAAACGGCTTATGCCTTCAACTGGAAGTCAGAGAAGAGGGAAGCAGAGAGGGCAAAGCTGGAAGCAGAACCGAAGGTGGCGGCAGACGCATGGGAGTGGACTGTGCTAAACAAGGGAGGTGCTTTCAAGCTGCCGCTAGTAAGCATTACCTACCAGAGTGGGGGAAGACCCAAGGAAGCACAGCAGGCACTGTGGAAGAGCTGCTGAGGAGCCAGCAGAAGCAGCAATGCTGATGAGGATGCGGTTGTGCCAAACAGCAGCAGCTTTACTGACAAGTGAATGAAGAACCAGCGGGAGAGCTGGAAGAGGGTCTGCAAAGTGGGAGATGCTATCATCGAGTGAAGACCTTGCTGCAGCAATGTGTCCTGGGCCAGAAATGCTATCAGACACCGGTGAGTCTGCCCAAATGATGATGGGGACCCTGTGGCATACCAACATGCACATGGACAGTGAAGAACCCATTTTGAATATTGACCAAGCAAAATAGAAAAATAGAATATGCAAAAATCCTCATGCATGAGCTATCAATATGGGGAAGGTTGGAGCAAATATTATCACACACTTCTTCAATGTTGATGAAGAAGTTGAAAGCCAAAATGTGCACATGTCTCCCTATATGCGATATCCATATGGGAAAAGTTGGAAATAGTAGATTCTAAAGCCAATGAAGTATAGACAGTGCAGGAATACAACTGTGCTATACTGAAAGGCAGAGAGAACATTGTAAGAAGTCTTGATAAACAGAATGCTTCAGACAGTGAGCCTTTGGCAGAAAGATACCTGGCAGGAGAGTACACCAGGGGATCTACAAAACCCAGAAGGGGTTTCATGGCAGGGGAGTACACCAAGTAATGCATTTAAAGTATATGAAAGAAAAAGACATTGCGAAAAGATACCCAGAGGGAGAGTATAACCAGGGATCTAAAGACTCTACTGAAGGATTCTTGGCAGCTGAGTAAAGCAGGAAGTTGCCCTAGAAGCAGTTGTTGTGTAAAAGAGATACTTTTGCCAACCTTGAGAAGTTGTTGTATGGAAGAGATATGCATGCCCTCCTTAAGGAAGCATTATTTGCCACCCTCTGGATCCAAGGACTCTTCCTTAGAGGAGACTATTTTCTTTCCTTTATCCATTTGCTTTACCTGTGAACACTTTTTTTTTAATAAACCTTGATCAGAGACATTATTCCTTACCCTTTTTTGGTGGTTTATTTCAAGTGTGAATGTCAAATATGCTTCTGACACTAGGGCAGTTTACATAGTCTTGACGACAAGACACAGACTGATCTAAAGTGTTAGTTTCCTAGGCAGGGAAACTATTCAGGATAGGGACAGAAAGGCCTTTATTCAACCCCTTTATTTTAATAAAGATGTATTACATTGAAAAGATTACAACTTTGTGTCTGCATCTCATTTCTGACCACTCACATAATGCAAGTTGCTATTTGCTGCAGCCCATCTACCTCCGGTCCCTTGAATTAAAATGTCATTCAAAAGATTGCAAAATCGCAAGTGAAATTTAAAACTCTGCCTCAACATGAACACCTCATTGGAGTAAAGAGAGTTTGAGATACATTTTGAAGGGACATTACTGTTTGTCAGTGACCTAGCAGAGCAAAGGATCCCCAACCAACCCATGAGTGTTCGGGAGGGTTGTCCACTCAAGACTTTCAAAAAAAAGAATTGGTAAAATTATGCATTTTCTTGCACACCTTTTGTGAATAATAGTGTAAAACACTAAGTTTTCCTTCAATTGTGTATGGATCACATGCAAAAATCCAATCAATGTAAGTCACCAACAGTGCACAGGAACTTTTCCCCAAAACATGTTCATGATGCCTTTGCCCACAATATATGCAAGTATAAACACCATGTTCATGCAGGCTGTGCCCATACAAATTCATGCCGACTGCACCAATAGATGCATTATTACCATGAAAGTACACACAGAACTTACAAAAGTTTTAAATGGTGAGCAAGATATTCCATACGGTTCTTGAGTGATAAAGTTCTGGAACCCTCCATACATTAATATACGAATTGTTAAGCATGACGTGATTGTGGCTCCATTGTTAGCCCTTCATAGGCACACAACATGCTGTCTCATTCAACCAGGCATTCATACGTTTGCACACCATACCCTTTCATTCACACACCATACACTCTCATTGCTCCAATCATTCATGTATTCACACAACATACAGTCCTTAGAGTTGGTTAGACTGTACAATACCAAGCAACATGTTGAGATGTGTGGTTTATGGGTATAGATTTCCTGCTGTTTGAGGTACTATTTCACAGTAAAAGCCATACCTTTTATTAAAACCTGATTCATGTAAATGGCCCTCATTCCGAGTTTGGAGGTAATCATGGCGCTATTTGTGCCATGACTACCTCCAATACCGGTACCGAGTCTGCTCTGGTTCAATGGGGACTTACCGGTCTATTCCGACCTTTGCGGGACCGGTAGGTCCCCATTGAAAAAAACATTCCTCATTCCCATTTCAGCCCCCATAGGGCTCAATGGGAAGGCGCTAATAACGGTACCGCAAATTGCGGTACTGTTATTAGCTCTGGTGTCCCTTAACGGGCCCTGTCCATAATGCCTGGTAAAATCAGGCATTAAGGAAGGGACCCGCTAAGGGACCTTGGAATTGGGTGCAAAGGGATTACCGGCACCAATGTCCTTAACGGTGCCCGGTATCCCTTTGCATCCAACTCGGAATGAGGGCCCATGTGTCTTATAAAAATAACAATTTTTGATTGTGTGGTATACTTTGCAGTTGGTTCTCTTGGTGGTACTGAAAGTGCAGCTGAATTTCATCAAAGACACATGATAAACCCATCATGGATGCAATTTGCCTGTGTACCACTGCAACCACTCTGTAAAGATATCTGAATGGATTTCCTGATGGGACACCTTAGACCTTTCTTCTTTACCTTTGGCACATCTTTTGTTTTTCCTTTTTTTCTATCACCCTACTGTAGCTTTGGGTATCATTTCAAAGGCGTATTGATGCACGTATGCATTTAGATTTCTTTGCCATTTCGACTTCTGTACAAACTGTTTCATACCTGCAACTTTTGGCCAGCCACAGACCTCTGAAATGTGGTGCATGGGAGGGAAAGTAGTGCTTGCTTCTGAAAATCATGTTAGTGCCCCTAGCTGTTGGTTCTCTATGCTTGACTTAAACATAGACATGTGCTTAATATGGTAAAATGATGCATCATTTTTAAACTATACTTTTCTGGAGAGCAAATCCTCAGTTTTGCAATGGGTTAAGAATATGCAAGTGATGTCGTTGTGAACATACATTTGATTGCGTAACACAGTGTGAATTAGAACAACCTCAAATGATAATCGGGTGAGGCACAAGTAGAATCAACTAGTTCTGGTTGTTTTTTTCATATTTAGGAGGGAACATAAATATGACCAAAGAGGTTTGTATCGGTTATATATGTTTGTGAGAGTTGTATGATTCAGTGACTAGAAACCTAATGCACACTGGGTTTGATACACAGTTTGTTTAAAAAAACACTAGTAAACCTAACAATAAAGCTTTTTAAAAAAAAAATATCACGCATATCTCCATGCTTCGCCAGAAAAGACTTTAGCTGTCAGGGTGCATTGACTTCTAACAGCTCCAAATCAATCAAGCTTTAGTGTGGTCCAGACAAACTCAGGAAAACAAGACTAACTTTAATTTCAAAAAATGAAACGTAAATTGAAATAAACTGCTATAAACATATTTGCACAAAGTTGGTAAGTTGTCAATGGCAAATGAAAACATCAACTGATGTAAGAATGCAATTTATATCTGATTTAGCAAAGACATTTGTCAATTATGCAACAATTATTGAAAGTCAAATCGCTTGTAGATAAAAATGTCATTAGAGCTAGTGTAAGTACCTTTTTCGGTTCTATTCATCATAGTCATTAGGTAGCTGTGAAAGACCAAAGACATTTTGAGGCTTAGTACCATAAAATGAAATATGCCAATCATGGGTTGAAAGATACAAGTATCTTTATTTTCTGTAAATAATTCAAAGCAAAACAGATAGCTATCTGACTCCCAACACCTTGCAGTGTGTACCAGCAGACACAGTGAGGGGTGAGAGTGCTTGACATCTTAACACAGGCTTTTTTAAACATTTCTCCTATCATTGTCCAGCCCCTCTCCAAACTAATAATTTACATGTTTGGGTTCGCGTCCAGTTCCCATGACAAATATTACAATATTATTCAACAAATTTAATAAGTTTTCATGTCCATGAAGATTCAATGGCAATATTGGGTCTCCGGCTCATAGTAAGCCTAGTTTCAAGAAAGAACACAATATATTACAACCAACGCACATGGTTTGAGTTTGCTCTACATTGTTCCACTGTTTAGATGAGGATGAGGCTTGTGAGCGCAGACAACACTTGGATTGCAGTTCATACGAGTCACAAGGTTTCTTTGCATAGAACAAACTGTCACAAGTCTCCCCCCTTCTCACCTGTCTGTATTGTTTGCTCGTGATCTTCGGAGATGTCTTCTTTCGCACCGTTCGGGATTTATATAACCCCCTGCGTGGGTCCTCAGATTCCAGCGTGTGGTTCGTGACCCAGCTCCAGGATACACTCAGATGTCCGGGACGAAGACCAGGAAATAATGAGGTACGCACTCGGAGACCCGAATGCGATGGAAATCCAGGATATGCAAAGGTAAGGATAAGGGGAAGGAAGAAAGAAGAGGAATTCAGGGGACCGGGAACCAGGAATCAAAAGTAAGCGCTGAACGAGCTCCGGCAACACACGTCCGACTACTGCAAGTGGTAGCATTGAGATGCGCAGAGGTGCGGGGGCGTGTCTGCTTTGTAGAATGTAGAGCGTACAACACAGAGACTGGCAAACAGCGTTCCACGTTCAGAAGCCATGTTGGGAGTACTACTGAGTTCAATCCTCTATGGGTCAGGGACCACGAAGTCCAGAATGGACGCGAATGGTGGTTCATGACAGCATGCCTCCTCTGAAATCCAGCTCCTCTGGGTTTACCCAGATGTATAAGGTGGTATCTTCGGAGCAGTCTGGGGGCATTCATGTTTGAGACGGGTTCCCAGGTGCGTTTGGGAGGGTACCCTTTCCACTCGACCAGATACTGGAGCTGACCACGTCTGTACCTGGAGTCACATATTCTGGAAACCTCATATTCTAGCTGATCATTGACAATCACTGGGGTAGATCTTGGAGCAGTTCGAGAGGACTGGACGTATGGTTTCAACAGAGAAGTGTGAAAGACCGGGTGGATCCTTTTCCAAGATTCTGGTAGTCTGAGTCGAAAGGCCACTGGGTTAATGACTTCCTTTATGGAAAAAGGGCTGTAATACCTGGGAGCCAGTTTATTTGGTAGTAGGTGTCGAGGTAGAAGTTTCAAAGACAACCAGACCTTATCACCTATTGAGTATGAAGGCCCTGGTCTTCTTTTGGAGTCAGCATGATGTTTAACGTCTCTTCGGGGCTTTTCTAGGTGTTCTTTTGCTTCTTTGTGTACGTTGATAAGGGTTTCAATCCAGGAGTCAACCGTAGGAACTGGGGTAGGATGTGGGAGAATGGATGGTAGAAACGAAGGGTGGAATCCTTGACTACAGAAGAGGGGACTGGTTTTGATAGCCGAGTGATCCGAATTGTTGTAGGCGAATCCAGCCACAGGTATTAAGAGTGCCCAATCGTCCTGGACCTTGGTGGCGAAACAGCGAAGATATTGTTCCAGAGTTTGGTTTACGCGTTCAGTAGCTCCATTGGTTTGTGGGTGATAACCTGAGGATAAGGCATGTTGGATTCTCAGTATACGACACAATTGTTTCCAGAACTGGGATATGTACTGGGGTCCTCTGTCAGAAATGATCTTGGAGGATAGCCTGTGGAGTCGGAATATGTGTTCCAGGAAGATTCCGGCAAGTTCAGATGAAGATGGCAACTTATATAAAGGTGGAAAATGAGCCATGTGAGTGAACAAATCAATGGTAACCATGATAGTTGTGTAGCCCCTGGAAGGTGGTAGTTCCACGATAAAGTCTGTTGCGATGAATTCCCAAGGTCTTGTTGGCAGTGCTGGTTGGAGCAGGAGACCTGCCGGTTTCTTGTTATCATGCTTGTTTTGATTGCAGACTGCACATGTTTGGATATAAGGCTGGCCATCATCCTTCATCTTCGGCCACCAAAACTGTCTTTTTATTAGACGGAGGGTGTTGGTGATTCCACGGTGTCCTGAATGAAGGGTATCATGACATAGGCTTGTGATTTTTTGTCATAGTCTCTGAGTGGGAATGACCAGGCAATTGTCCTTGAATAAATATCGGTCCTTCGTTTTGAGATTCCATCGATTATTACCATTAAACTCCTTCCAGGTTTCAGAGGACTGAGTTTGAATCCGAATATCCTCCAAGAGGTTGCTTGCTTGGGCAACAAATATTGTGTGGGGAAACATCTTTGGGAAGGATCAATCTTCAAGGATTTCGTAGTCAGGACGTCGGGATAAGGCATTGGCTATTATGTTGTGTGTTCCAGGAACATGATGGATTTGAAACTGGTATTGAGCAAAAAAGAAGGCCCAATGGGCTTGACGACTGTTCCTACATTCCAGGGATTGCAGGACTTGAAGATTCCGATGGTCCGTGTGGACCTGAACAGGGTGTTTTGCTCCCAGGAGTAGATGACGCCAATCTGTGAAGGCTTGACGGATGGCTAGCAATTCTTTTTCTAAAACAGAATAGTTGGTTTCGCTGGGAGTCAAGGTGCGAGAAAGATAGGCGATGGGGTGTTCTAGCTTGTCATCGAACTCCTGTTTCAGGACTGCCCCAATGGCGTAGTTGGAGGCATCAGTTTCCACAAGAAAGGGATCGATCAATGTCAGGTTGGGCTAAAATGGGGGCTTGTGTGAACTCCGACTTTAACCGTTGTAACGCCTCATCTTGGGCTGCTGTCCAGTGAAAGGGGGTATCTTTTTTTAAGAATGTAATGATCAGATGTACAATCTCCGAAAAAGAGGGTATACATTTCCGGTAGAAGTTAGCAAGCCCCAGGAAGGATTGAATTTGTTTTACAGTAGTTGGAACAGGCCAGGATAGAATGGAACCTACTTTCGAGGGGTCCATTCCAATTCCTTTTGGGCTAAGGAGGAATCCTAGATAGTGAACAGTAGACACATGGAAAAGGCATTTCTCGGGTTTAGCCAGGAGCTTATGTTCACGTAGACATTGTAAAACTGCCTTAACATCTTCTTCATGCTTCAGATGGTCCTTAGAGTATATCAGTATGTCGTCCAGATATACAATGACGAAGAGGGACAGCATATCGGAGAACACCCAGTCCATAAAACGTTGGAAGACCGCTGAGGCATTGGCAAGTCTGAAGGGCATAACCAAGTATTCAAAATGACCAAAGGGTGTTCTAAAGGCTGTTTTCCATTTGTCACCTTCTTTTATACGGATGAGATGATAGGCACCTCTGAGATCTAATTTTGTGAACACTACAGCTCCTCTTACCGCTTCCAAGATATCCGAGATGAGGGTCAACGGGTAGCGATCCTTGAGGGTGCATTGATTAAGGCCATGGTAATCTAGACAGGGCCTAAGCTCCTTGGTTTCTTTCTTGGGAACGAAAAACAATGAAGCTCCCGCCGGGTACTTGGATGGTCGTATGGTACCATTTTCCAAGTTAGTATCCAGGTATTCTCAGAGGGCTCTTTGCTCAGGTTCTGATAGAATGAACATCCTCCCAAAAGGAATCACCGCTGAGGGTTCAGTATCGATGGCGCAGTCCTCAGGTCTGTGAGGGGGAAGAGCTTGAACTATGATGGTCGAAAATACATCTGTATAAGCCTGGGAATCTGGATGATATTAGAGACAGTGAGTGGACCTTGCGGGTTCGCTTGCGAGTCTTCAGAGGATCCTGACGAGGAGTCTAGGGATAAACAGTGGCACATACAATGTTCTGAGCCAAGAAACAAGGACCCTGCTGCCCAGTTGATGTAGGGGTTATGCTTCTGTAACTAGGGCATGCCCAGAACCATTGGGTAATGGGCAGATCTTAAGAAGTCGAATTTGGTTCTCTCTTGAGGGTGGTTTATAGAAAGCAGGATCTCTTTAGTTTGAAGGGTTATGGGCCCTGAAGAGAGGGGTCTTCCATCAATAGCCTCTACAGGTTGCATGATGTCTCGAAATTCATATGGAATGTTATGGGTAGTGGCCCAATCATGATCTATGTATAGCCCATGGCCCCACAATCCACTAATGCCAGAATGGGGTAAGATTCTTTCTTGGAAGGCGATAGAAAGGCCTGCAGAATCACAAGGTTGTTCTGTCCAGGAGAGTTTAAGGATGGAATAGATGTGGAGCAAACATCTCTCTCCCGAAACTGTGCTCCATCTAGGATCGGGAGCTGGCGTTTCCCGAACGCCGTGGAGGGGCAATAGGACACTCTCTCACAAGATGTTTATCAGAGGCACAATACATGCACAGACCAGTGTGAATCCATCGCATCCTTTCTTGCGGGGTTATGGGTCCGCGGAAGGCCCCAAGTTGCATGGGTTCTGGGTCTGTGGTCGGAGAAGCTGCAGGCTCAGGTCTAGAAGGATGGTCTGTAGAGGCCTTTTGGAAGAGTGATTTAATTTTCTTCTTTTCCGCCTTTCTTTCCTGGATACGAAAGTCAATTTGCAAGGAAAGATCATGAGAGCCTGGAAGGAACTTGGGTGAGCTACCATGGCTTGCTCGTCCTTTATCTGTTCATTCAATCCTCTTCGAAAGAGGGTGAAACAGGCTTCTGGAAACCAGTCTGCTTCCTTGGCGAGTTGTTTAAAACGGGTCACATAGGTAAGCATATCCTGGGATCCTTGTTGAAAGTCCAGTAAACATTCTTGAGCACTGAAAACCTGCTCTGGGCGATCAAACATGGTCTTTAGCACCTGCAAGAAGCCATCATAGTCATCCAGGAGGCCGTCACCCAAATTAATTAAGGGAGTTGCCCAGGTCAAGGCATTCCCAGTGAGATGTGAGATCATAAAGCCCACCTTTGCTCAGGGAGTGGAGAAGTAGTAGGGTGTCATGATGCCTACCCCCGGACATCCGGACCCAGCCCAGCAGCCTCGGGAGCAGGCATCCAGACATTCATTGAGACCCCAGCAGCCCCGGCTGGGGGCTATCTGGGTTCAGTCCTGGCACCTTAGGCACCAGGCTCATATTAGACATCAGCTAATATGCCACGCCCGAACAGCAGCCCATGCTTCGCGTTATTCTGTACTTCAGCAGCGTGACACTCACCGTGCCTGCAGCATCCAGTCCTCTGCCACGCCCGCCTGAAACCTGGACACCATCCTAGAAGAAAGAGAGATAAGAACAAGAACTTACCTTTTAATCTTCATCTGTTCCCAAATTCGCCGCACTTCAGAACGGGAAAAAACACGTCGGAAATAAAAGCATCGCATCGCTAGCAGAAGCCCCGCGCCATACTTACCAGTCAGCATCTCCACGGTTCAGCGCTGCAGCAATCATTTCACCGCTGCATCCGTGGAACCTGGAAGGGACAGAGAGAACAAGGTGAGCCGGGGGCTAACAAAGACAATCAAAGCAACCATATTGTACTCACCAGAGTTACCGCTGCCCTAGGCATCTTTCATCGGCGTTCCACCTCTTTAACGCCGCACCTGTGGGAGGAAAGAACACTTGTTAAAGACATTTATTTCGCTTTTACCAGACAGCGCTGGGTAATACAGACTCTTACCCACGCCCAACCTGCAGCACTTCAGGTGAACTCTTCTCGGATCAAGCTCCAATACAAAAGGGAAAAAACGAGTGAATAACAGACAATTGAACTTTATAGACTTTATACTTACGGCTCCTTGCTATTTACCACGGAGTCCAACACGTCTGGAACTCGGCCAAAATCTTCAAACCAGAGAAGCAACTGGGATTCTACGCGCCCCTGAGTTTGGTGCAGGATGGAGAGCTCATCATTACAAACCATAAGGTGAAAAAGGGGAATATCGGGGAACTCAGAGGGAACGAGTTAAACAAGTGTTTCCTTGCATCCACTGGGTGGCTAATTCCCCTCCTCCTGCTTTTAGGAAACTACTTTTGCAAATCAAGCAGACGAAGCTAGGAAGGCCGGTCCAGTCAGCCGTCTCTGCACTACGATTAACGCTGGTGTAGACCTTAGCAGTCCAGTTCTGATCGACGCCCGCGTGGGAACCAGGTGAGCGTTACATAGGGCTTAAAGGTGAAGTGCACTAAACATGAATCGAGGAAAGCACGAAGGGTCTTTGAAGAGCCATCATATTTATACACTACTCCTGCCAACAACACGCTTTCCTTGGTTGCGGTGTTACGTGACAAGACCAGCTGTTTCAATGCAGCATTTTCGGCTTTAAGATTTTGGACTTCTGTTGTTAACTCCTGCATGCCTCGCATGAGGTCTTGAACTGCGGCCTCCATTTCTGTAACTGTATCAATTTGTTGGCGTCTCAATCTGTCACAAGTCTCCCCCCTTCTCACCTGTCTGTATTGTTTGCTCGTGATCTTCGGAGATGTCTTCTTCCACACTGTTCGGGATTTATATAACCCTGTGCGCGGGTCCTCGGATTCTAGCGTGTGGTTCGTGACCGAGCTCCAGAATACGTCCGGGACGAAGACCAGGAAATAATGAGGTTTGCACTTGGAGACCCGAATGCGATGGAAATCCAGGATATGCAAAGGTAAGGATAAGGGGAAGGAAGAAAGAAGAGGAATTCAGGGGGCCGGGAACCATGAATCAAAAGTAAGCGCTGAACAAGCCCCGGCAACACACGTCCGACTACTGCAAGTGGTAGCGTTGAGACGCGCAGAGCCGCAGGGGCATGGCTGCTTTGTAGAACGTAGAGCGTACAATGCAGAGACTGACAAACAGCATTCTGTGTTCAGCGGCCATGTTGGGAGTACTACTGCGTTCAGTCCCCTATGGGTTAGGGACAACGAAGTCCAGAAGGGACACGAATGGCGGTTCATGACACAAACAGTCTGCTCTCAGTCAGCCTAAATGTTGACACAACTCAAAGGTTGTTTGGTTCGGCTGTAGTTGGAAACACAATCCACCATTTTAGGACACAAGCAAGAGTTCAAATCAAAATGGCAGATGATTCTTAAAATGGCGGCGAAGTTGATCAGAAATCAGAATATTTCAGACGTGGTTTTCCGGACAACTTAAATGGGCTTAGGCCAATATTCATAACAAGGCAGTATTATACAAATACAGTTTAACAGCTGAACAGAGCAAAAAGGAGTCGTGGAGGCTTGGAATGTAATAGATGTATGCAAAGGATGAAGAAGAACCAATATTGTCTTATCAGAAAGGGTTTGTTGATATTTATAGAGCAAAGAGGTGTCTTGGAATTGCCATGGAGATTCATGAATATATTGCTCACAGAGGGCTTTTGAATGAGAAGTGCCGTGCATGTGACAAGAGGTGTAAGCTTAAAGTTAGCATCTGCTGATGCCAGCATGAGGGGTGTGTGTGTTATGATTTACTGCTGCCATGCCCTTTGCCATGCCCTTTGAACCTGGGACAGTTGATCAACGGATACCTTTATCACAAAATGCAGCATATAATGCATACACAAACCGTTTTCACTTGCAGTCCATATGTGTAAATGTCAGAAAATCAAAGGTAAGCTGTATACGAACAAAAATGTGATTTATGCTAAAACATACATACCCTGTCCATTGGGTCAATACAATTCTTTAGAGACCTTCTCCTTTAATTTGCCTATAATTGTAGATCCAAAACCACAACTAGAATTAGTATCCAATGCCATATGAAGTCCACCAAAACACTAGACAGTGAATGTCCCTTAAAGATAATGCTGGGCCCAGGCCAGAAATTCAAAGGGAAGGTGCTTGTTGTTGGCATTGCAAGGAACATGCAAACCAAGTTATCTATAATGGAGGCCCAATCACCCAAAAATAGACAGAACATCTGGTCGTCAGCCTAAGATCAGCAAGAGTTTGAAACATAAAACAGATCCCACCATACCATTTAATGAAAGCCAGCTGTAGTCTTAAAAGCATGAGTCATTTGTTAAAAGTATCTATTATAAAAAGCCACAAATCTGTCAGCCATCTTGCTATTAAATAACACCAAATGAAAATGCATTTTACTACCATAGGTCAACCGGAAAAATCATTAAACACACAAGGCCTCCAATCCTCCTAAAACCATTACACACAAGCCCTTTAGGCATATGTAAACATTTCTGGACAAGCCAAAGCACATCTCTTTTTACCCTGGGGCTAGTTACACTGAGGATGAGTTCTGCTAATGGTTTTCACAAGTGTCCCTAAATAGTTAAATTGGCAGCAGCACCAATGTTGCTTAGTCAGAACCGCCACTCACTGCTGTCCCTCTCATCATCTAGAGAAGCTCTCTCTACTTTACACTGGCTAGCACTGCCTAGAACAAAGTTGAACACTCTCTGTTTATTTCAGAGAGATGCCCAATGGTTGGCATCCATAGCTAAGAGGTGTGCTATTAAACTCATGTATGGACATGGTAAGATAGTTCTCTAGCCTCCTTCTCCAAACCCCTAGGGTTAAATAGGAATGTTTAAGAGGTCGATATCTATTTTTTTCCAGTTATCATTTTACAAACATGTCCCTATTTCATTGACAAGTATTGCCTCTTTTGTGTTTTTGGGAAAACAAAATATTAAAGGAAATCTATCTATGTTTGCAAACAGTCTGCAGCCATTCTGTGAACTAAATCATGTTCTATCTCCAAACAAAAGACATACTTGGTGAATGTTACTTACACTCTCCAAATGAAAATATAAACACAATGCAACAGCCTCTAACAATCACCTCATCAGTGTTTCATCTTTGGGTCTTCGGCATGATAATAATGATCACCTTCAGTGACAATTACCTCCACATTTATTCTGATCAAATTCATTTCGATTTCCATTAATAACTCATAGATCGATAAAGGTGGTTACCCTTTATCACCTGCTATGTGACCATTTCCATTGCCATTGTTCTGACCAGCAATTTGCAAGCTAACCCTTAACCACTTTCCGAATGGAGAATTTCTTTGTGTAGTGCCCCATGTGGAAGAGCAGAGATCAGGTTTAGTTAAAAAAGAAATAAACAAATGAGGCAGTGAATGTATCAATGGAAGCATAGGGTTTAATTTATTTTCGGGGGAAAAATGGTATATCTTATCCCCTATGCCCCCAATTCGTAGTGCTTATTATTTTTATTTATTTGAGGCAGAGTTATGTTAGGTTAAACTCGGTTTTCCTATTCTTTTAGCACTGGACAAAACTAGTCTGTCATGAAATGGACTGTGCATGTGCACCAACATCTCACACTGTGAACTTCCTTTTTGCCTAAGGACAGTGGGACAAGGCCATTGAATTTAGGGCAAATGGATCATGAAAGTGCAAGCTCTTCGGGACAATGAGCACTTCATCTGGGGTAGAAGTTGTCACAGGGATGGTAATTGGCCTTCTTTGTACAGAAGGACATCACCACGTGGTATCATTCTACATCAGCACTACCAACGCATTGGAATTAATAGGTTTCTTTGTTCTGGATGGAGGCAGGCACAGCGTGCCCGAAGACCTGTATACATGTTCTGTAATATTAGATGGTCAATTAGTCGCACCGTTATAAATGTGACAGATTTGAATGATGGAGCGGGTTCGTCAGGAGGGAAAAGGTTAATGGCTAGGATGTTGTCTATCTTGCAAGCAAACTAATAACTCTCTTGTTGCTTAACCATCACCACAATTAAGAAGGCACATCTGATTGACCTTCAAACCTACGAAATGGCCATCCCCTCCCTTAGCAGCACAGCAGCCTGGCCCTGGGTGTGTACAGTCATATCCTGGGCATTTAAGTGGTTATTAAGATTCTCATACACATTAACATTCACCGTACAATGAAATGCCCCACATTCCATAAGACCAAACACATTGCCAGCCATATCCAATAGATTATATTACTAATTGAACTCATTCTAGGGTCCGCACATTTCTGCCGCTCCTCCTCCAGCAATTGCACCCATACCAATCATGTGCTTCACAAAAGCAGGCTCTGCTCTGGTTTTTAACTGTCGTACAATCGATGACAAACGTGACAAAACAGGGGGCACATAGGGGGAAGAGTGGTGTGAAACTGAAGTGTGCCTGTGAATGTTTACATGTCTATTCTTCTCTGCCTTGTTTTTGTGGGATCCTGATATTCCAGTCCTGGGTTTGCATTACAGAAATGTACAGCAACTTCAGTTGCCATTTGCATTAGGGCAAAGAATGCTTTAGTGTTAACACCTTGGGCCTCATTACGACCCTGGCGGAAAGTAACTGACATGACCGCCATAGCGCAAACAGCGTTTCCGCCACTGCACGATGGAGCAAAGTGCGGCTGATTCCGACCCATCGGGCACGAGCATTACGCCATGGCGGAAGTGCAAAGTCCGCGACGGCGGAAATGACCCCAAAACGCCCCTTACCGCCGTCGTACGCCGCCCTAGGTGCAATTCCGCCACCCATCTCAGCGGTCACCGTAATGACCGGCCAGCGCAAACTACGGTCACCGTAAATATACGGAAACGGAAGTAAAAACATGGGGCCGGAACGGGAAACAGCACGCCGTACACCCATAAAATCCGAATCCCAACACAACCATTGAAAAACCGACCCTGAGACACATCCCAACCCGTTAGCCACCCCATTCAAAAAAATAAATATGGGAAAAGTTGCTAAAAAAGCGTGCGATCGCAAGCGGCAGGTCCACTTCTCCCATGAGGAACTCACCGTGCTCACAGAGACCCTCCAGGAGAATGCTGCCGTCGTCTTCTCGACGCAAATGACCAGGACGGCACTTGCGAACAAGAAGGCCATATGGGCCCTGGTGGCACAGCGGGTAAGTGCGGTGGGGACCGCACCCCGCAACCCACAGCAATGCAGAAAGCGATGGGACGACCTACGGATACGCGTCCGGAGCATACTCTCTGCCAACCGGAACATTGCCACAGCTACCGGGGGAGGATCGGAATCACCCATCAAGTTGACCCCCTGGGAAGAAATCTGTGCCTCCACCATTGGAATGGAGAGCATAGAGGGAGTCGGAGGGATGGAGAAAGGAGTGCAGACATCCGAAGAATCAGGTAGGTGGCCCAAATAAAACTATGCTAAATCCACAATTACCAACCATGTGAAGTACCATGTGTCCCCATAGTGCAATAGAAACACATGACCAGGAGAACGACCACATACATTGCCATGACAGCGCCCTTTAAAAGTCAGAATAAATACATAAATAATTAAAAATCCCCAAAACACACTCCACATGTGCAGCATGCACACCCTAACTGCAGACTGCAAAATAACTGCATCCCCAATCCACACAAAAATGAGACCACCACCAAGGCCCTGACCCAAATCACCCCCAGGTACCACCCCAATGCATGTGATACATTGCCATTACAATTACCACAGACACATAAATAACGCTCGCCCTCCTTTACTCCACCACAGGGTCCGATTCAAACGACGAGCATCAGGACACCCCTACCAGCACACCTGCAAAGAGGGCCAAGACCAACGGCCAAAGACCCTCCACCTCAGCTGCACGGATCAAGACACGGCAGCAGCACAAATCGAGTGGCAGCACACTGGAGGGGACTCCAACAGGCACCCCAGCAGCCAGCATGTCCACAACAGCAGCACCACAGGTCCCCCCAATGGATGCCACAGAAGGCACTGCTTTACTCCACCACAGGGTCCGATTCAAACGACGAGCATCAGGACACCCCTACCAGCACACCTGCAAAGAGGGCCAAGACCAACGGCCAAAGACCCTCCACCTCAGCTGCACGGATCAAGACACGGCAGCAGCACAAATCGAGTGGCAGCACACTGGAGGGGACTCCAACAGGCACCCCAGCAGCCAGCATGTCCACAACAGCAGCACCACAGGTCCCCCCAATGGATGCCACAGAAGGCACTGCTTCTGGTGGCAGCAGCACCCTAGGTGACACTGCATTCATGCCAGCATGCTCCGACACAGAAAACGGTGCTGTCGAAGTAGGACCCATCCATGACCTGTCTCAATCCCCCTGTTTGTATCATCCCGTACACCATGAGGAAACCACGCAGGGGCACCCACAAGACGATGACTGGCAAACCCCCACAAGGCCTGTGCCAAGGCAACATGAGGCGTCCAGCCCCTCTGTGACACCACCGCAAATGGGCATGGCCCAGCAGAGGCAACAGTCCCTCGAGCAGATCATTGTGCAACAGCAGCAACTGGCCACGCTCCTCAAGGAGCATGCTGCTGAATGTGGGGGTTCTAAGGCAGCCATTGAAACATCTACTGAGACACTTAGGGCAGAAATGGAGCGAAGTACCGAGAGCCTGAGGGGACAAATGGAGAGAAGTACCGAGAGCCTGAGGGGACAAATGGAGAGAAGTACCGAGAGCCTGAGGGGACGAATGGAGAGAAGCACCGAGAGCCTGAAGGGGGAACTGCATGCGACGTCCAAAGACGTATGTGGTGAACTTGCCGCTGTGCGCCGTGTGCTCACTGAGCTCTCACAAACCCTTAGGGACATGCATGGACGTGAGCAGGCAGAGACATCATCCGTTGCAAGTTCCGTCCAGGGCAGCCCCCAACGTAGATCTGGGAGGAACCGGCGCTCCACAGGCAGGGGTGCCCCTGATACCCGGAGAGGGGGCTTGCAATAGCGTCTGCCCACTGACAATGAGCGTCTTTGGACACTGGTGTTCGGGGGGGGAGGTAGGAGGGTGGAGGGGGTGTGTTGTGCTTCATTGGGTGGCGGGTCGATTGGGTGTGTAATGTCATTTCACATCTGCAATACAATTCTACATATTCATCCAATGAGATGTGTGGACATTGATCTCTGTGTACGAGGCCTATCTTGGCGTACAGTCCACATTGTGCAAGTTCCAGACACACACAGTGCCACAAGTCCCGTGTCCATGTAACAGCCACCAGGCGTGAGTGCTAGAAGCATGCATCTATGATATTCTGACGTAATTCACGGGCCTCCTGTGCCTCGCGGACCCCTTGAGGTGCTGCCACATCCCCACCCTCATCATGACCATCTTCAGGTGCTTGCAGTTCTGCGTCGGGGGGCATGGCCACATTCCTACGTACGCACATGTTGTGTAGCATGACACATGCCATGACCATCTTTGCAACCTTCTCATGGCGGTACAGGAGTGCCCCGCCAGACCTGCTGAGGCAGCGGAAACGAGCCTTCAGTAGGCCGAATGCCTGTTCTATGACCACACGGGTACGTGAGTGGGCATGGTTGTAGTCCTCCTCATGCTGGTCCTGTGGGTTCCGGATTGGTGTAAGGAGCCATCTCTTCAGTGGATACCCGGCATCACCTGTATGTGGACAACAAAGGATGTTTGTGGAATGTCATTGCTACGTACGCATCCCCCCCCCTTCCTGCCAGGTCATTCACGCATCACCTACCCCACATACTCATGCATTAAATGAGACTCACCGAGTAGCCAGGATCGGTGCCCTGTGTGTCGCTCCATGTAGCGTGGTATTGTAGAGTTCCGCAAGACCATAGAATCATGGGTTGATCCTGGAAATCGGGCACAACAATGTGTAAAGATCCTGTTGGAGTCACACACCATTTGTACATTGATAGAATGATATTGTTTCCGGTTGCGGTACTGGACCTCCATGGCATGTGGGACAACCAATTCCACATGGGTGCAGTCGATGGCACCAATGCAACCCTGTATGCCGCCAAGTGCATGGAATCCCACTTTTGTGTTTGTAATCTCCTGCTCCGAGCGTGGTAAAGTGATGTAGTCGTCTGAGTGCTTCAGGAGGGCATCAAGCACTTGGAATAGTGTCCGTGAGAATAGTGGCTGTGAAATGCCATGCAACTGTCCGACTGTGTGCTGGTAGGTGCCTGTGGCCAGGAAGTGGAGTACAGACACCACCTTCAGTAGGGGTGGGATGGCGGTTGGGCTATCTATCATGCTGACAAGGTCAGCGTGTGTCATGTTGACAATGGCGGTTATGGTGTCCCGGTCCAAACGGTAGAGGGTGTGGATCTGCTCAGCTGTGAGGTTGAACGGATTAGCTCGGAGGCATGGGATTGCGGGCTGCCTGCGTGGTGGTAGTGGCTGTGCTGGTGGGGCTTGCTGGCCATGCCTTGCCCTCCTCCTCCTCCTCCTCCTCCTGCGTCTCCTCTGTGCGGCCGGTTGTTGTAGTAGTTGGCGTTCGTCTTCTTCTTGAAGTTGGAGTACTTGCAGTGCAATCAGGTCCCCCAGGCCCAACATCGCTAGTCCTGCCAGTAGCATTCTGGAGTGGGTGTGGTTGGGGGAGGGGGTTGGTTGTGCAATTTATGTGTTTTCAGGCTGTATAGCCTTCACCTGTGGTGATTCATTCCACCTGTGTCAGCTGCAATGCCTTTCGTGCGAGCACGTCCCGCACACGACGCTGCAATTCGACGCATGGCATCTTGCATTTACATTCATGTTCTTAATCCCGATGGCAGTGAAATATTGGTTTATATGTTGATTCTGCTATGGTCCCATTGTTGCACATACTATATTTGCATTCGCGAGCAGACTTGTGAAGGGTCAGTGGAATGTAGTGCTCGATCAGCGGTGGACCCTCATGCAGCACTGTACCGACGTTCACCGACGGGCGGGGAGTCCCATTAGTGATTGAGGCCAGTTACCATTTTCACACACAGCCGCACTACATAGATGTATTTGTGAATACAAGCGTTCACAGATGCCTTTTCGACGTGATGTTGCAAATTAGGAATTCGAAGGACAGCGCTTTCGGTTTTCAACTAGCGGCGTGGAGACGCCCACAGCTCTGACTGGAAATATAACGTTCTATTGTTGAATGTCCTTGGGACAGGGCCCATGACGGGAATGCAATGAGTGATATGATTTGAATGGGATGCGCTATAGCGTAGTGGACGATAAGGCAGGACGTTCCCAAATACATGTAACTTCACTACACAAGGGATCCGGGCAGGAGCACAGTGGATTTTGAAGACTGCATTACGCACAGACTCAATGGAAATTTTGAATGTTATGTGAGTAAATATTCAGGCGTTTTCATACCGGGAGGAGGGAATGATGAATGGATGCATGGACAGATGATTTAATTGGGAGTCTGCCATGTACATGGCTGTTTGGAATCTATCCCCTTCCCCTGCGCTATGTGATGCAAGGCTGCCATAGTGGGACCATCGTCTGTCTGCCCTTGTTGAACCCTCCCTGTCTCGTCGCGCCTTCAATCACTTGTGTCTATGCACGTTGATAATCCCATCTGATGGATCCTGTTCTGACAGGCGCATGCACACAGACACTCGTTTGTGATAGTGTATTCACCTCGATTTATGTCGTTATGATTCGCAAGTGATTTTTGGGTGCAATTGATCCTTATGAGTGGGCTAGCATGCATATGGTTGTAGGTTTGGTGTGTTGGATGAAGTGAGTAATACATATGTAGTTCGGACGCCCATACTATTATTTTTTTCATTTGGGTGACAGGTATCTCCTCCCCTTCTGCCGCTGCCATCTGTACGCCACTCCTGCAGATGGCTTCTACAGTCGACACCTGCAGCTTCGAGTTAATCAGTGGAGCACCATTACGATCTTATGGGACGATCGCCAATGGGCCACATGCCCTTATGCAGTACTAGTGGCTAGGAGCAGCATACCTACCTTCCAGCTGGACTAGTGCCTACTTCATGGGACGGCCCTGCGGTCCTAGGCGCTTCCATGTTGCCTTTTTGGACGTTGATGTAGCCCCTGTGTACCAGGGCGTCACACAAGGGTAAGCTGGTCATTTATTGCGGATGCAGCCCACAGTAATGATGATCATTTGGGAGTTTATGTTCAAATGGCTGTATGGCCTTGGTGATTTTGATGTGCATTAAATTTATATTCAGATATTAACCGTGTAGCGTTATTCTTTGCTAGTAATGTGGCATATTCCGATTTGTGGCGCGATGTATTGTGAGGTGATCTGCATTGGGTTCCGGCTTCTGGGTACAGTTGTGTGGTACGTGCTTATGCTGATGGTTGGTTTGACTACTGGCAAGTGTACAGGGCTGGTGCAGTCTCCCTCAGGTTACTGCTTTGGATGTTGATTTACACTGGTGGCAGGCGATGGGGGACTGTTGTTGTTTTGTCTCATGGGATTTTCAGTTCATTTTGGTGTACTTGCACCTTCAGATGCCTGTGCTGCATCAGTACGGCAATGGTGTCTTGCCAAATGTGGATGGCCACTCACAGGGCACTTGGGGCCCCTGCATGCATTTGTTCGTTGGCATGCATGGGTGACTTGTACATTTCACTGGTTGCATGGTGTGACTACATTGCGCCTACGAGGAGTTGTGCAATGTGGCCAGGGAGTGGAGTACAGGCACTCAGTGGGGCCATTTATGGTTGGTTCGCAATGCCGTAGTTCTCGACATGGCGGAATGGTACTTTCCGCCATGCTTGATGCCGTTAAGTGAATGTCCGCTGGGGTCAGCATTCGCGTACCGTTGCGCCATGGCGGATATTGCGGTTTTGCAAGGCGCGCGTGCGCGTACTTGGTGCAGTTAGCGTTGGCGTTCACTACGGTGTTGCTAATGGCATCGTACTTTACGGTGACGGGTCATGATCGCAACGGGCGGTATTCGATGGCGGTATTACATTTCCGCCATCGTTTTTCGTATTCCGCCAGGGTCGTAATGAGGGCCCTTGTCATTTCAGTGCATGTTTGTACCTGGGGCGAGCCAAACGATTAGAACTAGGGCAAACAATGCCCTTGTGTGAAAATGCTGCGCAAGTATTTATTTTTTGCACTAGGGCTATTCTTCTCCAAGTACTATTTGCACGTGCACTGGTTCAAAGTTAATTCACCAGCTTTCCCCAATGGTTAGTCTCCGGATAATGCGACTTTCAGTTCCTAAGTATAGTTCTTTACTTTGGGCCTAATTCTCAGAAGCATGTTCTTATGGCAAAACCCCATTATTTTCTCAAGGGTGTTCCAGCATGCAGTTACTTTATTAAACTTCTCTGTGAACTTTACCTCTTATTTCCAGAAGTCAAAAATTCTCGTTTGCTGCACAATCTCAGTGTAAACTTGCATCTCTGATAGGAACACAGGCCTTTCGTTTTACGTTTACTTTCAAAATGCAATCGCGCAACTCCAAACCCAAGTCCCACTAGACAATGTTTCTCATATATTTCACTCTCTAAGGCTGCAAAAACGCTAATTCCATATTTAAATATGTAGTATGCATCTTTCATATCACTTTCACAATGTAATCTAGGATCTTCGGCTACAGGTCTGAGCATGAAGCATTTCTCTTTGACTTCTTTTTGATTCATTTCCCTACACTCTAGGAACTGACTCTCAAAGTTAATTTATGCAGCATTTCTCTTATACTTCACAAGTTTCAACATACATTGGGCCTCATTACGAGGTATGCGGTAGAGGGATAACGGTGCCGGTAGAGATGCCGGCCCCGTTATCCCTCTACCGCCCCATTACGAGGCTCCTTGCGGGACCCGCTAAGGACGTCTGGTAAAACCAGGCGTCCTTAGCGGGTTCCGCTAGCAGACCAGGATGCAAACAACATGCCTGCCATTAATTGTTTGCATCCTCCTCATTCCCATTGAGCCCTATGGGGGCTCGAATGGGAATGGGGAAGTACCGGGTCCGGGTCCGGGTTCCTGGGAAGGGGAATTACCGGGCCCTCCAAGGTCAGAATAGCCCGGTAATTCCCCATTCTGAGAACCCGGACCAGCTGCCCGGTATTGGGGTATCCATGACGCTAATAGCTTGTAATGAGGCCCATTATCTCTTTTATTTACTTCACTTTGTTAATACACTCTAAGAACGCCAATTCCAAGCTCAGCGTGGAGCATTCTCTGAATTTACTATTTCTCAGTGGCTTGCTCTGTTTGAGCGGTTGGCCCCAGACACTTTTTCTCAGTCTTCTGCCTTCACCTCTTCTTTTCCCTTTTGATACCGATTTTCAACCACAATCCGTCAACTTTTCATGGTTTCATCTGTCCAGTGTCCACTAGGCGATGAGTTATGTTAGTTTTTAGCCTAGCACAGAAGAATTAAGATGACTGTTGAATATATTTTTACTGGCTCTCAAGCAAGAGCGACGACGACATAGTTCACATAGGAATGTTTTTCAAGGGTTCGAAATGCTTAGGGGACTTTGAACCCATATATTGACATTGCCTCCCTCCGAAATAAAAAAATAACTGCCATATAACTGAAGTGATGTCTTTTGGATGACAATGAGCCATTACTTGACAAACAGCAATTAATTGAAGAACAAGTTATATGCAGCTCACATTTGAGCACAGCGAGAACACTTTTTTTTTTTTTTCAGGGGCGACCCTGGAATTATATATTCATCTGTCACTTTCTCTTCATTTCCCATTCTGCTCTTCTACTTGCATATTGGCAACAGAATTTCCCCGGGTGGTTCTGTGGCACCATAGAGCCTAATTACTAAACATGATCAGGAAGAGTCTATGAGCCTCATTACACGGTAGGCGGTAACCATGGCGCTGTTAGCTCCATGGTTGCCGCCGGTATTTTATTGTGTCCGCCTTGGTGGATGGCGGAATTACCGCCCTACTCCAAGGTGAGCAGGGGCGGTAATTCCCCATTAACCAAGGCACTTCCCCATTCCCATTTTTGCCCCCATAGGGCATAATGGGAATGGGGAAGGAGCTAATTATGGTACCGCAAATTGCGCTACCGTAATTAGCACCGAGGTCCCTTTGCGGTACCCCACTTTAACGGCTGGTAAAACCAGCCGTTAAGGTCGGGTCCCGCAGAGGGAACTCGTAGTAAGGCGGTAAGGGTTTACCGGTACCGGTTCCCTTACCGGTACCGGTAAACCCTTACCGCCTACTGTCTAATGAGGCCCTCTAACTTGTAGCTATACATACTAAAGCCACAGACTGACAAAAAGCATGCAAATTTTGAATATATCTAGATAACACCCTTTTTCAATGGACTTGTTAACAGCATATTTTATATTTGAACAGCGCTATTCACAAACAATTCATTAGGGTACTTTGCAACATTAATAACACCAGCACATGAATGTCACATGTTATATATTGGATGAGAAAAATAAACACATTCCACCCACATCCACCATCATCCTTTAACACGTTAACTCATACATTCATAGTAATCATACAATCATTTCCATAAATGTGTGAGGCACATTTAAATCTGATATCAGCTGAATTGTTTGCCCATGTAGTACTCAGGTATCCACTACATATTCCTCTGCGTGCCACGCTATTGCTCGGTTGATGCCCTTAAACATGTGGGCATCAATTAACAATAACGTATAGAACAATTCATATCAATTCAACAGATACACATCTCTAAAACATCATATGAAAATTGTGCATGTACACATAGACTTAAATCATGAATTACAAAAGCTATACACTACTATGTAGAGGAGGTGCCAAATAAAGCCTGCACTCCAATCACCCATTTCTGAAGTCCCAGGAACGTTCACACCGAGATATGTGATGTATGATGAGCAAATACCAAGGAAACCATGGACAGTAAAGTATCCATTGAGAAAACCATATCAGCAAATGAAACGGAATGAAGATCGTCTGAGTACAGTCCCTGAAGAGACCAAAAAGGTCTTAATGGAAGACGAATGGTGACTTCACAAGAACCTAAGACTGACTCACATGTAGAAGAAATGACAACCAGAGAATGACATAAAGAGACGAAACGCCATGAACAAGGATATGGTGAATTTAGAGTGTGAAGGCGATGTCAAATGAAAGAATCTTAAGCTGTAAGCATGGCAAAGATATTTGACCAGTTTACACGTGTACATACGCTTGAAACCGCAAGAAAGCTAAGAGAATCGGGCGGCTTGCTATGCTTAGTAGAGGGATAGTGCAGCAAGTGCCATATACATATCTACCTCAAATAAAGCACTTTATATGAAGTATACTTCCACTTAGCACAAAAGCAGAATCAACTAAATTACAAAAGACCATTTGAGAAAGGTTTCACAGTCAACAAAATCAGGAGCTGAGCAGCAGAAACGAAACTCAGCAGAGTCACCTCGTGCCTAAGGAACCAAGGTCGTATCCATCAAAATGAACGAGCAGTAGCTACAATTAACTGAAGCAAGGACCAGAATATACTGCTTTGAAGGGGCAAGATAAGAAGGCAAAGGCAGGTGTTTGGTGAACATAAAATCAAATACACAAATTGTTGAGGAAAAGGCAAATCCACGGTGTCTGAATCACGTGACCAGCCAAACCAACACAGTAAGACCGCCACACCTACGCATGGCTGTGAGCCAGGAGAAGATATCAAGGCAGAAGATGCAGTCTCAAGGCCAACACTGCGAAATAATTGACACATATCCACTAAAGTAATGATGGATTGGAGGAAGGCCGGGTGAGTTGAGGTGCACTCTGCACCTGGTCGACCATTCTGCGTGCTGCTAAGCAAAGTGAAAAAGTACAGATGGGGTTGTTGCCAACCCAATCACAGTGGACCAAGTAATCTAGGGTCCTATAATTAGTAGAATAATGGGACGTCGTACTTTTAGTGAAGTCTGCACTAGTCATTTTGAAGGAAGGGCTTAGATGCCCACCTGATAGTGTTTTCCCAATCCCCTCACTCCGTCAAGGATGACGAGTTTTTAGTATAAAGGTTAGGAATTCGATGAAGTTCATTGGAGTTGAAGCGAGACAGAGGATCGCACCATTGCTGATATTCATAACGCCAAGTTTTTTGTACTTGTCATTAAATGGACTCCCTTTGCCAAACTGTTTGAGTTGTCCTTATTGATTAGTGTTGGAGTAATAAATCTGCACCCCCATCAATCTCACGTGTGCCGCTATCTTGTCTTAAAGTGCTTCTGAGCAAACCCCGATTCTATGGGCCGGTTGGGGGTCTCAGAGCACACTTGGTAGCAGAGATTGATGATTATCGATTATCGATTAGAATAATACCCACATTGACCGTCGACATAAAGTAACTCTAGGTCCTCGGCAATATCACAAGTCCTTTGCCATTCGGCTGAGTAGACCATGAAGCTCCCTGTAGACAGTGATAGAATAAAAACAAAAACCTGCAGAACAAGGTCTGAAGGGACCCGTGCTTCCCCCACACAACCCAGTCCCATTCCCACGGGCAGCTGCGTGGGAGAAAAGCCGAAGGAGGCGGTGATGAAGGCGGTGATCCTGAGGATCCAGAGAGGAAACATGCGAATGGTGAGTGAAAAAGACTAATGCTTTGGCAAAAGTGCATGCCTTAGAAACAAATAAGGGAAAAGGTAATGGAGGGAGGTGGGAAAACAAAATATATTAAGAAGTAGAGAAGAATGTATATATATTACATGGCCACAGTAGTGGCCATGTAGTTATGGTTAAGTTGCTGTTTCCATAGGAAGAGCACTTTTTGGGCGGCTTATAACTTCGCTCCCCCTGGACGAATCCTCACCAATCTTTGCAAAGTAAGTATATGGCACACTCTGAATTTATTTGCAAAGTTTGGTGAGGGTTTGTCCAGGGGGGGCAAAGTTATAGGAGGGTCCCAAAACTTCTTTTTTTCGCATAGACATAATGGGAAAAAACTTTGCTCATGCCTACAGCCCAAACCGCTGGACAGATTTACACCAAATTTGCGTCGGGAGCGGCGACTTGGTCCCGAAAGCGTGCTTTTTTTTAATTTGGTGTAAATCCGTCCAGTAGTTTTTTTAAAAATGACAAAAATGTAAGTGAAAAAAATTAGTGATATCTGTGTCCGCTTCGTGGACACACTTCCCTGTTGCTCCGTGGACAGGATGGGGATGCGTGATGTCCGCGGACATCTGACGTGCTTTCCTATTGGCTGCAGTGAAGCGTGCAGTGCGTCGTATTGTGAGAGATGGCCGCCATCTTTGTTTATCGTTTGCAGCAGAGCGCTGCATAGTAAGCTCTGTGTCTTCCTCCCGTTCCCCCCACCCCCCGCTCATGCCCTGTGTCTCCCTCCTGCTCCCCCCACTCCCCTCTCAAGCCCCTTGTCTTTCTCCCGTTCCCCCAAGCCCCCGCTCATGGCCCGTGTCTCTCTCCCATTCCCCCCACACCCCGCTCATGCCCCGTGTCTCTCTCACGTTTCCCCCACCCCCAACTCATGGCCTGTGTCTCTCTCTCGTTCGGCCCACCCCCCACTCATGCCCTGTGTCTCTCTCCCGTTCCCCTCACCCCCCGCTCATGGCCCGTGTCTCCCTCCCGTTCCCCCCACCTGCCGCTCATGCTCCGTGTCTCCCTCCCGTTCCCTCCCACCCCCCACTCATGTCCCGTGTATCCCCTGTTCCCCCCACCCCAGCTCATGCCCCGTGTCTCCCTCCCGATCCCCCCACCCCCCGCTCATGCCCCGTGTCTCCCCTGTTCCCCCCCACCCCCCGCTCATGCCCCGTGTCTCGCCTGTTCCCCTCCAGCCCCCGCTCATGCCCCATGTGTGCCCTGTTTCCCCCACCCCCCGCTCATGCCCCGTGTCTCCCTCCCATTACCCCCACCCCCGCTCATGCCCTGTGTTTTCCCTGTTCCCCCTCACCCCCTGCTCATGCCCCGTGTCTACCTCGTGTACCCCCAACCCCCGCTCATGCCCCGTGTCTACCTCATGTACACCCCCACCCCCCGCTTATGCCCTGTGTCTCTCTCCTGTTGCCCCCACCCCCCATACATGCCCCGTGTCTCCCTTGTGTTACCCCCCACTCCCTGCTCATGCCCCGTGTCTCCCTCCTGATCTCCCACCCCCCGCTCATGCCCCGTGTCTCCCTCGTGTTACCGCCGCTCATGCCCCGTGTCTCCCTCCTGTACCCTCCGCTCATGCCCCGTGTCTCCCTCGTGTTGCCCCCCACCCCCACTCATGCCCCGTGTCTCCCTCCTGTTCCCCCGCTCATGCCCGCCCCGTGTCTAACTCGTGTTGCCCCCCACCCCCGCTCATGCCCCGTGTCTCCCTCCTGTTCCCCCGACCCCCCGCTTATGCCCCGTGTCTCCCTCCTGTTCCCCCACACCCTGCTCATGCCCCGTGTCTCCCTCCTGTACCCCCCGCTCATGCCCCGTGTCTCCCTCATGTTGCCCCCCAACCCCGCTCATGCCCCATGTCTCCCTCCTGTACCCCCCGCTCATGCCCCGTGTCTCCCTCGTGTTGCCCCCCACCCACCCGCCGCTCATGCTCCCTGTCTCCCTCCCGTTCCCTCCCACCCCCCGCTCATGCCCCGTGTCTCCCCTGTTCCCCCCACCCCCGCTCAAGCCCTGCCCCGTGTCTCCCTCCCGATCTCCCCCACCCCCCACTCATGCCCCATGTCTCCCCTGTTCCCCCCACCCCCCGCTCATGCCACGTGTCTCCCCTTTTCCCCCCACCCCCCGCTCATGCCCCTTGTGTGCCCTGTTCCCCCACCCCCGCTCATGCCCCGTGTCTCCCTCCCATTACCCCCACCCCCCGCTCATGCCCTGTGTTTTCCCTGTTCCCCCTCACCCCCTGCTCATGCCCCGTGTCTACCTCGTGTACCCCCCACCCCCCGCTCATGCCCCGTGTCTACCTCATGTACACCCCACCCCCTGCTCATGCCCTGTGTCTCTCTCCTGTTGCCCCCACCCCCTGCACATGCCCCATGTCTCCCTCGTGTTCCCCCCACCCCCGCTCATACCCTGTGTCTCCCTTGTGTTACCCCCCACCCCCCGCTCATGCCCCGTGTCTCCCTCCTGATCACCCACCCCCCGCTCATGCCCCGTGTCTCCCTCGTGTTACCCCCCGCTCATGCCCCGTGGCTCCCTCCTGTTCCCCCCGCTCATGCCCCGAGTCTCCCTCGTGTTGCCCCCCACCCCCGCTCATGCCCCGTGTCTCCCTCCTGTTCCCCCACACCCCACTCATGTCCCGTGTCTCCCTCATGTTACCCACGCTCATGCCCCGTGTCTCCCTCCTGTTCCCCCCACCCCCTGCTCATGCCCCGTGTCTCCCTCCTGTTCCCCCACATCCCGCTCATGCCCCGTGTCTCTCTCCTGTTCCCCCCGCTCATGCCCCGTGTCTCCCTCGTGTTGCCCCCCACCCCTGCTCATGCCCTGTGTCTCCCTCCTGTTCCCCCCACCCCCCGCTCTTGCCCCGTGTCTCCCTCCTGTTCCCCCACACCCCGCTCATGCCCCGTGTCTCCCTCCTGTACCCCCCGCTCATGCCCTGTGTCTCCCTCGTGTTGCCCCCACCCCTGCTCATGCCCCGTGTCTCCCTCCTGTTCCCCCACATCCCGCTCATGTCCCGTGTCTCCCTCCTGTTCCCCCACACCCCGCTCATGTCCCATGTCTCCCTCATGTTACCGCCCAGCCCCCGCTCATGCCCCGTGTCTCCCTCCTGTTCCCCCACACCCCGCTCATGCCCCGTGTCTCCCTCCTGTACCCCCCGCTCATGCCCCGTGTCTCCCTCGTGGTTCCCCCCACCCCCGCTCATGCCCTGTGTCTCCCTCCTGTTCCCCCCACCCCTGCCATTGCCACGTGTCTCCCTCCTGTTCCCCCACACCCCACTCATGTCCCGTGTCTCCCTCATGTTACCCCCAACCCCCGCTCATGCCCCGTGTCTCCCTCCTGTACCCCCCACCCCCCGCTCATGCCCCGTGTCTCCCTCGTGTTGCCCCCATCCCCCGCTCATGCTCCCTGTCTCTCTCTTGTTCCCCCCACTCCCCGCTCATGCCCCGTGTCTCCCTCCTGTACCCCCCATCCCCTGCTCATGCCCCGTTTCTCACTCTTGTGCCCCTCACCCCCCGCTCATGCCCCGTTTCTCCCTCATGTTACCCCCCATCAACCCCTGCTCATGCCCCATGTCTCCCTCGTGTTCCCCCATCCCCCGCTCATGCCCCATGTCTCCCTCGTGTTGCCCCCCCACCCCCTGCTCATGCCCCCTGTCTCTCTCCTGTTGTCCCCCCGCTTATGCCCTGTGTCTCTCCCCTGTTCCCCCCACCCCACGCACATGCCCCATGTCTCCCTCGTGTTCCCCCCACCCCCCGCTCATACCCCGTGTCTCCCTTGTGTTACCCCCCACCCCCAGCTCATGCCCTGTGTCTCCCTCCTGATCTCCCACCCCCCGCTCATGCCCTGTGTCTCCCTCGTGTTACCCCCCGCTCATGCCCCGTGTCTCCCTCCTGTTCCCCCCGCTCATGCCCCGAGTCTCCCTCGTGTTGCCCCCCACCCCCTGCTCATGCCCTGTGTCTCCCTCCTGTTCCCCCCACCCCCCGCTCATGCCCCGTGTCTCCCTCCTGTTCCCCACACACCGCTCATGCCCTGTGTCTCCCTCCTGTACCCCCCGCTCATGCCCAGTGTCTCCCTCGTGTTGCCCCCCACCCCCGCTCATGCCCCGTTTCTCCCTCCTGTACCCCCCGCTCATGCCCCCTGTCTCCCTCATGTTGCCCCCCACCCCCGCTCATGCCCCGTGTCTCCCTCCTGTTCCCCCCACCCCCTGCTCATGCCCCGTGTCTCCCTCCTGTTCCCCCACACCCCGCTCATGTCCCGTGTCTCCCTCATGTTACCCCCGCTCATGCTCCGTGTCTCCCTCCTGTTCCCCCCACCCCCTGCTCATGCCCCGTGTCTCCCTCCTGTTCCCCCACACCCTGCTCATGCCCCGTGTCTCCCTCCTGTTCCCCCCGCTCATGACCCGTGTCTCCCTCGTGTTGCCCCCCACCCCCGCTCATGCCCCGTGTCTCCCTCCTGTTCCCCCCACCCCCCGCTCATGCCCCGTGTCTCCCACCTGTTCCCCCACACCCCGCTCATGCCCCGTGTCTCCCTCCTGTACCCCCCGCTCATGCCCTGTGTCTCCCTCGTGTTGCCCCCCACCCCTGCTCATGCCCCGTGTCTCCCTCCTGTACCCCCCGCTCATGCCCTGTGTCTCCCTCGTGTTGCCCCCCACCCCCGCTCATGCCCCGTGTCTCCCTCCTGTTCCCCCCACCCCCTGCTCATGCCCCGTGTCTCCCTCCTGTTCCCCCACACCCCGCTCATGCCCCGTGACTCCCTCCTGTACCCCCCGCTCATGCCCTGTGTCTCCCTCGTGTTGCCCCACACCCCTGCTCATGCCCCGTGTCTCCCTCCTGTACCCCCCGCTCATGCCCAGTGTCTCCCTCGTGTTGCCCCCCCCACCCCTGCTCATGCCCCGTGTCTCCCTCCTGTACCCCCGCTCATGCCCCATGTCTCCCTTGTGTTGCCCCCCACCCCCGCTCATGCCCCGTGTCTCCCTCCTGTTCCCTCCACCCCCTGCTCATGCCACGTGTCTCCCTTCTGTTCCCCCACACCCCGCTCATGTCCCGTGTCTCCCTCATGTTACCCCCGCTCATGCCCCGTGACTCCCTCCTGTTCCTCCCACCCCCTGCTCATGCCCCGTGTCTCCCTCCTGTTCCCCCACACCCCGCTCATGCCCCGTGTCTCCCTCCTGTTCCCCCCGCTCATGCCCCGTGTCTCCCTCCTGTTCCCCCCACCCCCCGCTCATGCCCCGTGTCTCCCTCCTGTTCCCCCACACCCCGCCCATGCCCCGTGACTCCCTCCTGTACCCCCCGCTCATGCCCTGTGTCTCCCTCGTGTTGCCCCACACCCCTGCTCATGCCCCGTGTCTCCCTCCTGTACCCCCCGCTCATGCCCAGTGTCTCCCTCGTGTTGCCCCCCCACCCCTGCTCATGCCCCGTGTCTCCCTCCTGTACCCCCGCTCATGCCCCATGTCTCCCTTGTGTTGCCCCCCACCCCCGCTCATGCCCCGTGTCTCCCTCCTGTTCCCTCCACCCCCTGCTCATGCCACGTGTCTCCCTTCTGTTCCCCCACACCCCTCTCATGTCCCATGTCTCCCTCATGTTACCCCCGCTCATGCCCCGTGACTCCCTCCTGTTCCCCCACCCCCTGCTCATGCCCCCTGTCTCCCTCCTGTTCCCCCACACCCCGCTCATGCCCCGTGTCTCCCTCCTGTTCCCCCGCTCATGCCCCGTGTCTCCCTCGTGTTGCCCCCACCCCCCGCTCATGCCCCGTGTCTCCCTCCTGTTCCCCCCGCTCATGCCCCATGTCTCCCTCCTGTTCCCCCCACCCCCCGCTCATGCCCAGTGTCTCCCTCCTGTTCCCCCACACCCCCGCTCATGCCCCGTGTCTCCCTCCTGTACCCCCCGCTCATGCCCTGTGTCTCCCTTGTGTTGCCCCCCACCCCTGCTCATGCCCCGTGTCTCTCTCCTGTACCCCCCGCTCATGCCCTGTGTCTCCCTTCTGTTCCCCCCCACCACCCGCTCATGCCCCGTGTCTCCCTACTGTTCCCCCACACCCCGCTCATGCCCCGTGTCTCCCTCCTGTACCCCCCGCTCATGCCCTGTGTCTCCCTCGTGTTGCCCCCCACCCCTGCTCATGCCCCGTGTCTCCCTCCTGTACCCACCGCTCATGCCCCGTGTCTCCCTCGTGTTGCTCCCACCCCCGCTCATGCCCTGTGTCTCCCTCCTGTTCCCCCACCCCCGCTCATGCCCCGTGTCTCCCTCGTGTACCCCCATCCCCTGCTCATGCCCCGTATCTCACTCTTGTCCCCCCATCCCCCGCTCATGCCCTGTTTCTCCCTCGTGTTTCCCCCCAACCCCTGCTCATGCCCTGTGTCTCCCTCGTGTTCCCCCACCCCCCGCTCATGCCCCGTGTCTCCCTCGTGTTGCCCCCATCCCCCGCTCATGCCCGTGTCTCTCTCCTGTTGTCCCCCCGCTCATGCCCTGTGTCTCTCCCCTGTTCCCCCCACCCCCACTCATGCTCCGTGTCTCTCCCCTGTTCCCCCCACCCCCGCTCCTGCCCCGTGTCTCCCCTGTTCCCACCCACCCCCGCTCATGCCCCGTGTCTCCCTCCTGTTCCATGCACCCCCTGGTCATGCCCTGTGTCTCTCCCCTGTTCCCCCCACCCCCCGGTCCTACCCCGTGTCTCTCTCCTGTTCCCCCCACCCCCGGCTCATGCCCCGTGTCCCTTCCCTGTTTCCCCCACCCCCTGCTCATGCCCCGTGTCTCCCCTGTTTTTCCTCACCCCCCGCTCATGCCCTTTGTCTCTCTCCTGGTCCCCCCCCGCCGATGCCCTGTTGTGTTCTCTTTATACACCCCGCCTTCCCTTTCAATGGTGTCTTTTTTCCCATAGACTGAATGGGGGAAAAAACTTTGCTCACGTCTACAGCCCAAACCGCTGGACAGATTTTCACCAAATGTGCGGCAGGAGCAGTGGCTTGGTCCCGAAAGCGTGCTTTTGTAAATTTGGTGAAAATCTGTCCAGTAGTTTTTTAAAAAATGACTAAAAACTATGTCAAAAAAAATTAGTGATATCTATGTTCGGTCCGCTGACACTTTTCCCTGTTCGCTCCACGGACAGTGTCCTGATTGGTCAAACGGCTTGCGTCATATCTGCGGACATACAACGTGTCCGCCGATTGGATGATGAATAGCTTGAAGTGCGTCAGATTTTTGGAAACGCCCGCCATCTTGTATCCGCGGACGTCCGCGGACAGCGCGGTGTCAAATGGTGGGGAAATACAATTTTGGCAAAGTGTGTTGGTCTTTAAGACTGTTTGGGGATGGTAGGGGTGGGGGGTAAGAAATGGTTTGAATAGTGTATCTATTTACGTGGTAGGCACTGCTGTTGTGTTCGTTGTGTTCGCGGACAGTAGGGCTGTCCTTGATGTCCACAATCGTCCCATATGGGGATGTCCTAAGGACACTATACCTGTCCGTACTGTTCGCAGGCAAGTTGAAACTGTTCTAAGAACACACGCCGTGTCCGGGATGTCCGCAATAAATGAAAATGGAGGTGTCCTGAGGACACTTTACCTGTCTGTATTGTTCGCAGGCAAGTTGAAACTGTTCTGAGAACACACGCTGTGTCCGGGATGTCCGCAAATAAATGAAAATGAAGGTGTCCTAAGGACACTATACCTGTCAGTACTGTTCGCAGGCAAGTTGAAACTGTTCTAAGAACACACGCCGTGTCCGGGATGTCTGCAAAAAAATGAAAATGGAGGTGTCCTGAGGACACTTTACCTGTCCATATTGTTCGCAGGCAAGATGAAACTGTTCTGAGAACACACGCCGTGTCCGGGATGTCCGCAATAAATGAAAATGGAGGTGTCCTGAGGAAACTTTACCTGTCTGCACTGTTCGCAGGCAAGTTGAATCTGTTCTAAGAACACACGCCGTGTCTGGGATGACCGCAAATAAATGAAAATGGAGGTGTCCTGAGGACACTATACCTGTCCGTACTGTTCGCAGGCAAGTTGAAACTGTTTTAAGGACACCCAAGGTGTCCGCGGACATTAAAAATGCTATGAGGCCTAGTTAAAAATGTTTGATTCTATGGGTGTGATCATAGTTAATAAATGTTGATTCTATGGGTGTGGTCTATGGGTGTGATATGCTGTGGTGGTTGCCGCCAGGGCCTAGAGTCTTGGGTGCATGGTCAAAGACCATGCACCCAAGACTCTAGGCCCTGGCGGCAACCACCACAGCATATCACACCCATAGACCACACCCATAGAATCAAACATGGGTGTTATATATGGGTGTGATATGTTTTGGAGTTGTGGCCAGAGTGTACCCAAGACCGAAGTTATAAGTACTGAAGTTATAAGTACTATGGGTGTGATATGTTGTGGTGGTTGTGGCAGAGTACATGGGTGAAGGCTGTAGGCTGTAGGCTGTATACTCAATACTGTAAGTCCTGACCACAACCAATGCACCATATCACAGCCATAGATCACACCTATAGATTTCATTATCTTTCATATGGTTTCAATTATACTTACTTCATGATTTGTTGAAATTCAATACATTTTTTACATGAGTTTGGTACCTGGAGGAAGTACTCTTTTTCAAGTTCTGTGTTAAAAGAAAAGAGCATGTTAGTGTATGCATTCTATAAAGACTTATTACATTTCATAATAGCTTTTTTTTTTACCCTCATATTTGGTTTACAAACCAGTGTACTGTGCATTTTGCTCAGTTTCTGTGTTTGTTTTTAAAATCATAGGGTCTGTGGGAAAAAAAAATCCTTGTCGGATTAAAAAGCCTTTTTTGTTATGCTACAGTCTATTTGTTTGTTTCCTTTCAGTGTTTACGTCTTGTTTCTGGTTAATGTTCTATCTGAAGGATTGTTGCAGATTTCTGAAGCAGTTACATACCTTTTGGCGTATTCTAACTGTCTATTTGTTGTTGCAATTTATTGGTATTCGTTTATCTCTTTGGTAGTTATACAATCTTGGGCTAGTTAGATACCTGTTGGCGTATTCTAACAGTTTTTAGTTTTTTCATTGAATTTATTTTAATGTTGAAGTACAGATTAGCTATTACATTTTGGTTTTAAGAAGATTAAAAAAGTGTTTGTAAGATTTGCTGGTAATCTCTACTTTAGAGTAACCATCCACATTTTTGTTGCAGATTTCTATAGTAGTTAGATACCTGATGGCGTATTCTAATGGTAATTATTCTTTTCTTTTAATTTAGTGGTATTGATTTATCTGTTTGCTTGTTATGGAATCTTGGGGTAGTAGGATAACTGTTGGCGTATTCTAACAGTTTATAGTTTTCTAATTGAAGTTTTGTTAATGTTTAAGTACAGATTAGTTATTAATTTTCGGTTTTAAGAAGATTAAAAAAGCGTTTGTAAGATTTGTTGGTAATCTCTACTTTAGAGTACCCATCGAGATTTTTGTTGCAGATTTCTGAAGCAGTTAGATACCTGATGGCGTATTCTAACTGTAATTATTATTTGTTTTTAATTTAGTGGTATTGATTTATCTGTTTGGTTGTTATAGAATCTTGGGGTATTAGGATACCTGTTGGCGTATTCTAACAGTTTATAGTTTTCTAATTGAAGTTTTGTTAATGTTTAAGTACAGATTAGTTATTAAATGTTGGCTTTAAAAAGATTAAATAAGCATTTGTAAGATTTGCTGGTAATCTCTGCTTTAGAGTAATGGTACTATCATTACATTCGAACCATCCACATTTCTTTTTTATATATGCAGTGTAGTGACCTGCATTGGTTTTGGCTCCTGCGTGGTAGATTATACCTATTGTTGTGAAGGTGTTTCTACCAAGTGATACTTGACCATGTGTGAATCCAGTCAGCTTGCAGTTGTTTTTGGTACCATCTGCATTGTAACGTAGAAGCATTAGTATTAAGTATTTACTGTGTGTTTGTATTAGTAAGGAGGAGTGATTATTTGAATTGCAGTTAGTACATAATTTGCCATGGTTTGCATGTTGTACAAGTTGCTGAAATGGAATGGATTCACAATTTGGTATGGATACATACAGGAAGTGTTTGCTACAGATGTCTTCTTGTGTAACATTGTTGCAGAGATTGCAGGTATGTTTCCACATGTATGAAACCTCGAAGATATGTTTTTGTTTTCCAATACTTTTAGTAAGTACATTAGAAATTCTTGTGGATCTTCTTGTGAGTTTAAAGTGAATTTTACCATTCCAGCACAGTAGTCCAATTTTTGTCTTATTCCGTGAACACTATACATGTCAGGATTGTTTTTTGCGTTTCTATGAAGGACTAACATTTGCAAACACAATTGGTCTGTACTGTGTAAGTAAATGTTGTCAACAATTGGTGCCAACTGAAATAGAATATTCATTGCTACATTTGCGTAACAACTTACACCAGTTACATTTGAAAATTTGAATGGACCAGGTAGTTCTGTGTTCAAGTCATTTTTTCGGAGTGTATGTTGCCTCTCTGAAGAAGTACCTAAGTTACTTTAACTAATAGGTTCTTCTTTACTTATGGTGAATGATGAAGTATTAGCTTCTTTTACTCTCTTTGGAGGATTTGCAGTCAGATTCTGTTGCATTTCGGTTTGAATTAGTTTTCTTTTATAATGTTTTATTTTTTGTGGAACAGGATATGCTTTTAGATTGGGGGTGTATAGTGAACATAGTCTATTGTATTCTAGAATGCAAGGAATATCAGCGTTGACATTAATTGCATCAAAGTTGATTAGAAATAGACCTTCAAGTGTACGTAAGCGTGATAGTGCTACGTAGCTCATGCCTTCTTTAAAGACTGTGTTACCAATATCTATCAATGCTTTGCATTCTAGGGTGAGACCTTGGGATTTATGAATGGTGAATGCATATGCAAGAGTTAGAGAAAATTGTTCTCTGCGTACATACATGTCTTTGAAGAGAAGGAATCGAGCTGTTGAGCGTGCTATCCTTTTTACTCCCGAAAGTTTGTCATAGAGTATATTGACAAACTTAATGTTGTTGTCACGTGGGTATATTTGAAAGCCAAGAACTGTACCCAGTGCCCCATTAACTAGTCCTTGCTCCACGTCCAGGTTACGTTTAAGCAGTACTCTACAGTTTAAGGATAATTTAAATATTTTTTCCAAAGCAGCTGTGTTGGAGATTGAATTTTCTATTTTCTAAGGTATTTAATCTTGTTGTGGCTTGTTGACACATTGGTAGTGTAATACCAGTACGTTCGGTCTGTCTGTGGAGCGAATTTCAATTATTGGTTGGATTTCTTTTTTTTAACATTGTTTCATTGAATTTGGAACAGCTTGCAAGAGTTGGCATTAAGGCCATACGATTGACATTTTTTGCGCTAATTGTTCCATAACATCAGTAGCAAATGAGTTATCGCCATAAAGTGCATGGATGTGCCGGGTTTTTAATATTGTTTGTGCTTCTTGAGATAATACACCAACTCTAATACTTTTTAAAATGTTGGCGTAGGTGAGGTCTGTAGATTGGCGCATCTTTTCTGTTAATTCTTTGTATTGGAAATGTTGCCAAAGGTTGACATTTCCTATGCTGCTAATAGTTTTACGGCAGAGTTTGTGTCCTAAGGTTTTAAAAATAGGTTCACCTTTCACTGGTGTCAATTGAAGAAGATCTCCGAAAACAATAATGTGTTTTCCTCCAAAGAGTTCTTTGTTGTTTGTTTTAAGTACTTCTTGCAATCTGAGATGAATCAAACCCAACATTAGTTGGAGACCATGCTCACTTCATCTATTAGTAGTATTTTCATTTGTTTTAATACTCTGCGTAGTTCCATTGCAGCTTCTGTAGAAAGTTTGTAATAATCTAATTTGTTTTGGTGTTCTACTGGAAGGAGTAGTAATCGGTGTAAAGTAACACAACCTATGTTGTAGGCAGCTAAACCTGTGGGGGCAGGTACAACAGCTGACAGTTTGTTGTTTGTCAATTGTTGAAGGAATTTGCTGATGATTTTGATTAAGAATGTTTTGCCTGAACCAGCTTCACCACTGATGTATAGTAGTATAGGTTTGTAATTTTGGCAGGTACATTCTTTATTTTCATGTTGTACACCATGTGCAATTTCTTTTGTTACTTCTTCAAAAATGGTGCGCAGCTCTTTGTTTAGTTTTGATTGTAGTGCAGTTAAGTCTTCTGTATCTTCTTCATAGTGACACATGGTGTTTTCTACTTCTGTCATAGCTAATTCTGCCTCATTTGCTATTAGTGGGTGTCCCAGTGGTTCTTGGCTTCCTGTTACAGAAGGTTGACTACTGTCGGGAGTGTCCTTATCTAGTTGGGCCTGGAGTTCTTCTTCATGTTGCTGTTCATTTTGCAACATTGTTTTGTACTGCATAAAGTTTACATCAGTGATAGTATTTTCATTTGCTTTGAAAGCGTGTTCGTAGCAGTCATAGTTATCTAGGAACTCTTCTTCTTTTCTCCATGGTTTAAAAAGTTGTAGGAGGGACATGTAACATAGTTCTTTCTGTTGAGGAGTTTTTAATGACAATTTGATATGATTAATTAAACTTGGTTTGGTAAGTTTTACTAAGCTGCCTTCACAATCTGTCACTGTATATCTACCTTTGCGTTCTTCGGGTTTTATATTATTTTTGTATGCAAAGTTTTGGGCTATGTGGTATAGACACATGTTTTCCAAAGTGGTACTCCTGTTTGGGTAGTATGTGTCTAGTAAATTGTTTTTCAAAATGTCTTGGCTGTTTGGATCATTTTTGGCTAATGTTTCTATGTCGTCATATGATTTGAGAACTCTTTTTCTATATTTAGCAGGACCAAGACTTAGCCATACTATATTTTCAGATTTTCCATACAAAGCAGTACCGGTTAAACGATCTGCAGCTTCGTAGGAGCCACATTCTCTATGAGAGAGCATTTTTATGCCTTTGCTGTACAATTTCTGAGATAGTGTTTTGTCTGATGATAGGTAATTCCAGAGGTCTTGAAGCTCTGTTTTTTCGGCTTTTGTTAAGTATGCTGTAACATATCGTGCAACTGCAGTGGAATTGTCTGCAATATACTGCACATCTATGTTTGCATTCCATAAGTGGGCAATGATTGCATTGTAATCATTGATATATTTTGATTCTTTGGTTCTTTTTATGTAATACGTTTTCTTAGGTGATTTACCTTAACACTATGTCTAACTGAAGACATGGCGTTGTTTACTTCACCTGTTTCTGTAACTGGTCTAGGGAAACCAAACCGGCATTTGGTCTAGTATTTACCTTTCTTTTTGTATTTGCGACAACAATATTGGCCACATTTGTGTCTTTGAAATTGTTCAATTTGTGCATGAAGGTCGTTTGTGAGGGGATTTCACAAGTGACATATTTTTGGATGAACTGCAAAAGAGTGGCATCAATGTCCTGACCAAATTTAGAAGCATCTTTAATCCATAAAAGCATGTGGATATGTGGTGCTCCTCTGGCTTGGTATTCTTTTCTCCAAAAGAAGTGTTCCACTTCTCCGAGGAGAGGAACAGTTTTATTACAAACAAAGTGTAGCATAGCAATGAAGCGATGATGGAAATATCTTGAAACATTAACAGGATCTAGAGAGCAAAGTTCTCCAGGTGTTAGTATATCTATGTTTTTTTTGTTTTTGTTTGATATGCCTAGGAAATCATGTAAATCTTCCCATGCATATTCTGCACAACTTAATGTAAAAAACCAAGTGGGTGGGCCAAGGTTTCTGATCATACAACGTACATCTCTGTGATGTCGGAACCAGTATTCTTTTGTACCACACATGTTTGCAAATAGATTTGTAATACTTGATTGTAAAACCTCATCTTTTTCTTGCACTTTTTGTATTAATTGCGTAGCTGACATATTTTGAAACTGTGTTCCTGAGTTCAATATGTGTGCAACTGCGTAACATAGAGTTGCTAGTTCACTTTCAAAGAGTAGGTGGAATATGTATTCCACATTTTGTCTAAATCTGGGATCTTCAGAATACATTCATAATGAACGGTATTCTGATGCTGTTATTTGAGTAGGAAATAGTAGAGGAAAAGCATGTAATTCTATACTTTTTTCCCATATGCTCATTGGTGATCCTTTGGTTTGTCGCATTTGGTATGTTCCTAGTGCATAATCGATGCTGTCTTTAGAGTGCAAAGGATGAATTGTATAATGGTCTAAAATATTGGATACTGCAGCTGGATCCAGAAGTTCAAATTGACCAGTTTCTCGTGACTCTTGAATTATTTCAGTTGTTCCCCTTCAGTTTTCTTCAATATTTATTTCTTTGTAGTACTCATTATTGTCTTTTAGATATTGCAAGGCTTGTCTAACTTTATGTAAGTCGACGAGTTGTTGCCAAATTTTTTTGTCTTTTGTTGGTACACCATTTACTAAGATAATTAAAGATTGTTCTATTGGACGTTGCACTCCTAGAGTGTGTACATTTTCTGTCAGATTTAATGGTAAATAAATTACTTTGCCACAAATACCTTTCACCAATTCAGAGGGAGGTAATTTTGCTGTTTTTGGTTGAAGACGTATTATTGCTTGAAATGGGTGTACTGTTTGAATTATGATGCTCTCATATAAATTGATTTGTTGCAGCGGTTTGGTAATGGAAATAATTCCAAATTATTTGTGATAGCACGTGAAGGAGTTTGGTTGTTGTCAAGTTTTGTAGTGCAGTAACTGCAAAGTATTAAAGGGTCAGTTATTTCATATTTGTTTTCTGCTATAAGGTAGAGAGCTAATTCAAACCATTTAGAATCTTCATTGTCGTCTATTTTGTATGTTATGTCTATAGTTTTTGTATTAGTTTTATAAAAAGTTCTGCGGCAACACACACACATGGTTTGGTATTTCAGCGGATGTACTTTTAAATTTTAGTATTTCTTTTTGTATGTGTGTAGTGGAAGGTTGCCATGTGTACAATTGTTGCGAATTTGTTGTAAAGGTATTGCATTTCTAAGTGGCTTTCACTTCCAAAATGTTTTTTCTGGATATGGTCAATTTCTTCAAGTAGTTCTTTGGCTGTACCATGTAGAAGATTGTTATTTAAATTGGCTGTTGCTAATGCAGGACTTTTAGCATAGTACAGTTTATAGACTAGATTTCCTATAGTTGGATTATGTGTTGATATCATTTTGATTATATGGAAGGAGCTTTTGCAACTTGGTCATGAAATGCAGGCTAATGAATGTCCTTGTAGCCATGTGTATTTACGCACTGGACAGGTATCCATATTTTGCAGCAGTTTCATTTTGATTTTATCTTTGCCTTTCACATATTGATTGAGGAATTGGCGTAAAGATTTGAAAGATTTTTTGGGAATGTTACACATTGACATGCATGACCATTTGTATACTGGATGTTTTTGTCCAGTCGAATGGAGAGGTAATTCTGAGTTTTCAGGGGATATTTTTGTAAGCAGTATTTCTTGTTCCATTATGGTATTGTTCATTTTTTCATAACCTCGTCCACTGCTATGTATAGCAATCATATTTGTTTGCTTTTGTTTGTATGCTTCTTCATTAAAATATGGTTCTGTGTTTGTGGTGTGACTCCGTTCACCTCCACAGATATTTAAGAAGTTATTTTTGTTGACATTTCGTTTATTGAGAAGTCTTTTTTGTAATTTACTAATTAGTTTTGTTAGTGGTTTCATTCTTTTTAACACTAAAATAAATAATTTTCTTTTGAGTAGGATTGCACTGTCTATCAAAGCTTCTAATATTAATTTTCTACGGAAGGTTTTAAGGTTTGTGTATGAATTCTCTCCTTTTTTTATAAGATTTTGAAGGACTCTGTGGCGGAAAATGTTTGCTAAAATATTTTTTTTGGTATGTTTACTTGCCATTATATTAAGATTTATAGGGGCAGTTTTAGCAGTAGTGGTAGCTGAATTCTTGATAATCGTTTTCTGTTTCGTTTTACATTTCGATAGTATGTATTTGAAGCATGTTTTTTTTTGCTAAATGACTATTAGCTGTTTTGTTTGAGCTTTTTGTACAATTCTTCTAGAGATGGATGCTTATTTTGGATACTTCTTTTTTCATTTGCTCTACTTCTACGTTGTTTTCTACTGACTTGCTTTTTGGTAGGCATTCTTTGGGGTCTGTTGTAAAAAATAAAGAAGGTATAGGTTGGGTTGTTCTGTGATGCATGTGTGCTGTGTGTATGAGTGTTTGAGTATAATGGTAGAGATGTATGAGATGGTGTGTGAAGGCTATTCTTCTATTTGTGTGTTACTATACTGGGGTTCAGATGACAGCAGAAATTAAGGTAGTGGTGAGGAGAAGCACACATACTAAATCTAATGATATAGAATTAAAACAGTTCTTTGTTCTGCAATAATAACATTCTAGAGGCTGAGTTATGTCATTTGTGCACCGACAAACGGGGATTTGTGCAGCATCCTGCTCTGCAAATCCCTGCTTAACAAATGGGGATTTGGGGCAGACTGGTGAACTCACCTTTTTTTTGGTGCACAAATACTATGAATCAACCGCACAGTGTGTTTGAGTAACAGTAAGAATATTATGGTAGTATTGTACTTACTTTTTTTGTGTGGAAAGATTAGGTTTCTTCTGAGTTGTTGTTTGTACTTCGGATTCTGCTGCTTTTCAGGAGAGTGCTCTTCACTGTAATTGTAAAGGGAAGAAGTTAGTAATTGTGTGTGTATATAGTATGTAGTTTCCTTTGACTATGTGCAGCCTTCATATTTTATTTACATTTTGTTAGTTGAACATGCTATGCAAATGCGTAGAATAGAAAAGGTATGAAACATGCTTGGTTGCTTAAGGCTGTGTTATTGGATGTTAGGAGACAAAAGAAATAATGATATACTTATTTTGCAATTTTTATAAGGTAAATGGCAGATACTCTATAGAAAAGCATGGAATGTATGCATTTGTGAAGGTGTGTGTAATAAATCAAAAGGATGTGATGTACAGGTAGTGGTGTTATTGCAGTTGGGAGTTTTTCAATGTTAGTGTTTATCTGTGTGAGTGTTTGAAGGTGCTTGACCTTATCCTAGCTGTGTGTAATTGTTTAGATAGCTGTGTGTGTAAAAATGTGTTTATATAGCAGACAGGTTTGGAAGTGACAGTTCATTATAGCAGATGGGAAAAATGACAGTAAATTCATTTTATAGGTTATACAGATTAAGTGACAGTTACTCTGTTTATGTGCATTCATAAGAGTTGTACTTGTACTGTACAGAAAATATGCATACCTGTAGTTTGTATTCATGCATGTGGATATACATGCAGCTGCAAGTAGAAATCTTGGAGACGTGTACAGTAGTATTTGTAGTAGGTGCTTTCCAATGATATGAGACTTGTACTCAGAGTAATCTACTGTAAATTTGAAGTGCTGAACTCTGATGGTGCAGTTAGATGTAGAGATCTTTAATGTGATTGGTGGATGGTTGTGTGACTATTTAGCTGTATCCAATGAGTGAATGAATGAATGGCACAGACAGTGAAGTGAAAATGGTAGAAGGGCTGTCTAGGTTACGATATGTCCGCGGACATAACGGAGGTCCGCGAACACCACAAATTACATACAGGGATTTTGGGGTGGAGAGGCATGCAAATGAGAATGAGCAGATGAATTGATTGGTTAGTAAAGTTTGGTGTGTGTGTTGTGTAAGAAGACAGTTTGCCAGAAGGTCTTTTTCCTGAGAGAAGAACAGTTTGCTATGGCTGTGTCTTTCAGAAAACAGATTGTCTGGATTTTGGGAGACTCATGGATACATTGGTTGGAGGTGCATGCACAATGCTGTGGAGTAGCTGCAGATCTTGGATTCCCTCATATGGAAGTGCACTGGCATGGAGTACGTGGAATGAAGTGGCTAGACTTGCTACCTCTCTGTGCTAGTTTTCAGACAGAGCATCATCCCGGCATAATTATAATTCATTGTGGAGGGAACAGTTTGGGACATGTGTCAGGAATTTCTTTGCAATTTGCGATGAAAGAAGGACTTGGGAAGGTCATGGATATGTTTCCAAATTCCCAAGTAATTTTTTCTCATATTGCGCAAATACAAATGTGGCTGCATTCTTCTTCATTTGGTCCACAAATGGAGAAAGCAAGGCGTAATGTCAATAAGGATGTTTGTGCCTTTCTAAGAGATGTTGGCATGTACTCTTTTCACAATGAAAATATTATGTTTCGTAGCACAAACATTTTTGGTAGAGATGGAGTCCATCTTACTTATGCTGGTAATCAGATTTTTCTGAGAAATGTACAAGATGCATTGGTTCCTTTTTTGAAATTACAGCCAGCTTTTTTGCAGTAGGTGTTGATTTTTTAAAGTTTTTCAAATACAAAAAAATACCACAAAAGGCTCTTTTCAGAGCCACCACATCCTCCAGATAAAAGTGCAATAATTTTGATAGGGCAACACCCCAAAATTTTTGATTTTCGCGAACTGTCCGCAGACTTCTAAAAAAAAAAAATCAGTAGCCTGCTCAATTTATTTCCCACTTCTATTTTTTGACTCTGAAAGGTGGCTCTGAAAAGAGCCTTTTTTTAATTTTGTTGTTTTGTATTTTTTTGTTTTTTTACACACAACACACTAGGAGAGGAGGGGAAAGGAGGGTAAGGGGGGACACCAACCACAGGGATAAGAAAGAGCGGGTGGAGAGAGGAAGATATAGGTGGGCCTTACTTAGGTAGTGAGCAGGTCTTCTCATGCTCTGAGACCAGAGTCTCAAAAGCACTTTGAAGTCTCTCCCCCCTGCAGAGTACTGCATCGCAGTACATACACAAAACTGTGACCCTCGAAAGGTAAGGGTCATAAGCATTGTGAATGGCCTGTGAGGCAGCTGGAGGGATGCGCTCTCCCACAGGAGTGTCTCTTGTGGTGAGAGGAGCGGAAACAGAGGATGAAGTAGAGGAACTCAACCTACTACGCTCGTTGCAAGGTACAACCTTACGAACAGCCCTACCGTGGAACGACTTTAGGTGACGCTTCATAGTAGTCGTACCAAAGCTGTACGAACCAGGCCTCCCATGACTCAGTACCATTTTGCACTCATTGCAGGTGACTTTGTTCGCACGCGCCTTGGATACATTACCATGAATGGCAAATAACCGTCACACCCAAGAATCACGGCGAGTGCTGGTAGTAGGGACTTCCACTACATCATCCTCATCATCATCTTCATCCTCCTCTGCATCCTTACGCCTGTTCCCCTCTTCAGGCCCTTGAGGAAGTGGTGGTGGTGGAGGGGTTGGGGGTGGTGCTGAAGCAGATGTAGCACCAGGTGGCAGTAGAGGAGCCATGGATGCCATCAGGATTCAGAAGAAAATCTTCAAAAATTGGCAGCAAAATGCACTGTGTTCTGTAAGGTAGCCAGAAACACAATGAAGATGAGCTCTGGGGTGAGGCCTTTTGTAGGGGTGCTGGTGTGCATCCTGTCCACGGACAGGACGGACATCCAAAAAGTGCTAAAAATGTTATTAAAAAATATGTAGAAAGTTAGGGTTATTGTCTGGGAGATGTGCTATGGTGCATAAAATACTGTGGATTGCCCGAAAAGGTACTTTTAAAATGTTTGGGGAACCGGACAGTGTCCGCAATTCAGGACACATGCTGAGCGTGGGTGCGGTCACATGATGGCGCCGCGAACATGTCCGCGAACGGAAGAGGTGTTCGCAGGACATGAAATGCACGGGAACGGTTGTGCGCATGTGCGCGGGTGTTCTACGGACAGTGTTCGGGTCCTGAAATTAATTAAAAGTTTGACACAAGCGACGCGAACACTAATGGACAGGCGCAATGGTCGGAGAACTTATGGGTGTGGTGCGCATGTGCGTAGATGTTCTTTAGGCCATATGGACAGGTATAGTGTCCTTAGAACACCTACATTTTGGTTAATTGGACATCCCGGACACTGAGTGTGTTCTTAGAACAGTTCCAACTTGCCTGCAAACAGTACGCACAGGTGTAGTGTCCTTAGGACACCTCCATTTTGGTTAATTGCGGACATCCCGGACACCGAGTGTGTTCTTATAACAGTTTCAATTTGCCAGCGTACAGTACGGACAGGTATATTCTCCTTAGGACACCTCCATTTTGGTTAATTGCGAACACCTCTGACACTGAATGTGTTCTAAGAACAGTTCTATGGTACTTGCGAACAGTACAGACAGGTATAGTGTCCTTAGGACATCTCCATTTTGGGTTTTACGGACATCCTGGACACCGATTGTGTTCTTAGAACAGTTTTGACTTGCTTGAGAAGATTACGGACAGGTATAGTGTCTTTAGGACACCTCTATTTTGGTTAATTGCAGACATCCCGGACACCTTGTGTGTTCTTAGAACAGTTTCAGCTTGCCTGTGAACAGTACGGACAGGTATAGTGTCCTTAGGACACCCCCATTTTTGTTTGATTACGGACATTCAGGACACCCGCGCTGTCCGCGGACACCTCAACTGCTTTAAAAAAAAAAACAAGAAATGAATTAGGACACAGATAATAATTTTACTTTATTATATATAGATGTAAAATTTATGAAAGAGAAGGGGAAGCAGAAACTGAGACAAACACAGGAGAATTGGGGGTTTCAAGAGGATTCATAGGAGGTGATGGAAGTCTCATCAAAAAGTTTTTGTTCATGGAGAGGGTTTGGGGATAATTGACTGGGATATGGTGAGGGGGGACAGGTACATGTGGGACAATGGTATCTAGTTTTTTCTTTCAAGTGATCCTCCACAAAGATTTTCAAATTGTTGAAAATTGCCATGAGCTTTTTCTTCCATGCGCTGGAGAGTCTTATCAAATATTTCTTTTGGTGTACTATTTTCAATGTTTGTATGGTCTGTACAAAAAAAACAATTTATATGTTAAGTGTATATAAATAAATACTATTTAATTGGTTTATATAGAGAAGTGTCTACCATTAGGTTCACTATCTTCAGAAATTTCCTCACGTGGGAAATTCTCCTCAAGCCACTCCAAAGTACTGGACATTTCTGTGAGAAAATACAGAAATTTTACAAATATATAATAACAATGAAGTACATTTACTAGCTTCTGGTAAGTTGTGTTCTTACTGGTTTGTAGCTCTGCTGTTGCTCCTAGTTGTGCAGTTTCTGTGAGGTAATTATGTTGGAAGCCTATCTTTCTTCTTTTGGTATATTCAATTTTAGTACATATTGTATTTAAATGAATGGTTGATGTGTTACATATATGGGTTACACTTCTTATGTATTACTAGATATAATGTGTATGTGTGCTGGTTTGTGAACGTGTGCAGTTTTCATATGGTATGATATAACAATTTAAGATACCCTCTGACTTTTTGGGTAGTGTTGCTGTTGTCCACGTCTGTACGCAGACATGCGAAGAGTCCACGGACATCAAATTCAGTAGCAGGGGTTCAGTATGTTCTATGTTACATGCATATAAAGTTAGGGATGTTATTGTTAAACTGTGCTACTAAAAACTATGAAATTCAGTAAAAAAACTTTGTTAAAGGGATGTTATGGTTAAATTGTGCTACTGAAAACCTATGAAATTCAGTAAAAAAAACTTTGTTAAAGGGACGTTATGGTTAAGTTGCGCTACTGAAAACCTATGAAATTCAGTCAAAAAACTTTGCTAAAGGAACGTTATGGTTCCAAATAAAACCAAAAAGCCCCTGAAATTCGCCAGTTATGGTAAGCTAAGAAAGCATAACTTGGGCAACCACTGTGCACTGCTAAGACTAACACCCAGGACATCAAAGATGACATCACAAATGTCATTGATGACATCACTGATGACATCACATGTCTGGCTCCCTCTTTTTTCCTATACTGATATAGCTAGGCCAGTAACAGTCAGGAACTAAAAATTCACTATACTATAGTACAAAGTACTATATTTGTAGACTTATACTTCAAATATGTTCTTACAGAAATTCACTTATGGTCCACTCAAAGAATATGAAACATATACAAAGGGGAAAACACAGACTTGGAAGACAGCAATGCTTTCTATGTATGAAGATGATTAGTATGGTTCTCAACAATGTGTTATAGTTCTGTTGTTTTTTTATTACTGTACTTTCCCTGGATATGCTCATATTTGTACACATTGCACGTACAGTACTTTCCTTAGGGTCTAGTCATAATATATGATAGTTATACATAGGGAAGTAGTAGCTTTGAAGCAGAGCAATCATTTCTGTGCATGAAGATAATCAGTTAGGTTATGAAGATTGTTGGATAATACTGCTGTTTTTTTGTTTACTTCACTTTCCCTGTATATCCCCTATTTGTATGTGTTGTTGTCAGTTTATGTTTTGTGTGCAGTAATTTAATAATGTAGTAAGTGGGTTTTATTAGCTACTTATTACATGTTTCACAGTATGCAAAACTCTAATAAAAAAGCAGTTATCATTTCACTATTCAACATGACAAGATTATGAATATTGCACCTTCATCATGTATGCTGCACACACTGCCTATGTTTCTGCCTGAGTAGCTTACTATATTGGATAGAACTTCATAATAGAATGCTATTTATATCAATGCATTGCTTAATGCACTAATTAACTCATGATATGTATTCCAATGATCCTTTACACTTTTTTGTCAACATTATAATAAGAATCCCTTGTACAGAGTTTTCATGAAAAGTACATGCACATGTGATGTCATCAGTGATGTCATCAATGACATTTGTGATGTCATCTTTGATGTCCTGGGTGTTAGTCTTAGCAGTGCACGGTGGTGGCGCGAGTTATGGTTGCTTAGCTTACTCTAACTGGCGAATTTCAGGGGTTTTTCGGTTTTACTTGGAACCACAATGTCCCTTTAGCAAAGTTTTTTTACTGAATTTCATAGGTTTTTAGTAGCGCAACTTAACCATAACGTCCCTTTAACAAAGTTTTTTTACTGAATATATATATATATATATGTATATATATATGGGGAATGGAATAATGGCTCAAGAATAATGAAGTAGATAGAGGGAAGATAACGGGGAAGACACCAGAGAAGAGAGCGTTTACCGGGGAAGACACTCGAGAAGAGAGAGGATCCGCTTTATTCCTACGCTTTTATACAAGTGGCTAGAAGAAACTTGTATCCAGAGTCCCAAATAAAGGGGAAGAAATAGGCCACCCAAGCGGTTAAAGGTGCCGTGAAAGGGATAAGTTTAAACTCAATGTCGGGGTAATTTTAGAGGCAGAGATATATGTGGCCAGCTGGAGTTTGTCTAGTCTGTTAATGTCTGTCTTATGTGTTGATTGTTGTGACGTCATAGGACGGAATGTTTTCCTTCAAGGAACTAGCATAAAAACTGTGCGATTGGATATTTGGCAGGTTGTAGAAGGTAACGTGATGTTTATTGAGTAAAAATAGAGATATCAAATTTTGCAGAAAAATCGGGATTGGAGCTTGCAGTGATTGGTGCTCGCTCATATTCTTGAAATTGGTTAAGTCACGTGAAGCTTTGACAAGTGTTATATAAAGGGAAAGAGAACAGAGTTAAGCATGGAGGACATAACTCCATTAGCACACCTGTGCAAACAGCTTCCGAAACATGCACCTAAGCCGAAAAAATACAGTACAGAGTGGGTTAAAGGAACCACCCAAAAAATGTTTATAACGTGGCCACAGGGCGGGTCCTTATCTAAAGCTGTTTTGCAGCACATGACAACATACTTGCATGTCAGATGCATGGGCAAAAAGTTGGACAAACACCTAGCTATTCTAGAGGTTTGAAAAATGTATGAACAGGAGAAGGAAGAGGAGCCGCCAATAGATTGGACATTTAATGTATGCACAGAGGGGGGTGAGATGCCCACCGTGCCACCCGCCCCATCTGAAACGAAGAGTAAAGGCAATAAGGATGAAGGGTTATACCCACTGAGAGAACTTAAAGCAGCCACAGGGTATAGCAATCCGGCGTATGAGTCACCTACGCAAAGTAGTGACAAAAATCAAGGTAAAGATAAAGATAAAGATATCACCTCCACAGTCCCAAGGGACAAGGAGAGACGCGATGACGAAAGAAGGGACCAGACACAGACAAGTGCATCTCTCAACAAGGAGAGAGAAGGTAAAAGATGGAAAGGAAGCAAGGATATAACTTATGAGGTAGCATTCGCGAAGAATGAATGGATGGGAGGGCAGAGTTTATTGAAACTCGATGGCAAAGGCGTTGATGACGCTAAACAAAAGGAGTTATTGGACGATGTACGGAGAAGGGAAAAGAAAATGGAATGAGAGACGAAAGAATAAGGAAAAAAGATAGACAGAGACGAGAACAGTTATACCGTGAGGAGCTAGAAAGGCATCACAATGGTAAACAAAGAGCAGCCAATGATCAAGGCACACAGGAGCAGCGTAAGTTCGAGGAAGAGCAAAGAATATGAGAGAAAAGAATAAAGAGACAAAGGGATAAGGAAATCTGGAGGGTGAATGAACGTAGAAACTAAAAGAAAATAGAAAAATATAGGGTCAGAGAAAAAGCGAGGAAGCGCAGAGAATTCAATGACAATGGAGAAAGTAAGCGAAAACAGAGAGCACACAATATTGAATATCTGGAAAGAGGGGTTAAAAAACCTGATCCAGTAGTAGATTAGAAAGACATCGAAGAACTCTATCCTGAGTACGATTTAGTACCAGGCACATCTAGGATGAACATTGAGGATGATTTCGACACCAGGAGCATTGGAGAAACGATCGATAGAATATATGACGATATTGGGCTAGAACAAGTACCCCAAGGGGACAGGAAAGACTATCACCTAGAGAGCACTCAGCTTTATGACACTGAGGATGTCTCCTGAAGTAGTGGGAATAGGGAACTATCCCTAGATAGATTAGAAATAAGCAGGAACAAAGAAGACGCAAGAAGTTGCATGAGTTGGGGACAGACAATGTCTGACACCAAAAGAGAGGAGCGTGAGGAAAAGGAGACAGAGAGGAGATGCGAAAGACGAGTTTCGAGGGACAAAGGGATAAGGTGGTCAGACACTAGTGAGTCTGCACCGAGGTCATCAGAGTCAGTAATGCAGTCAGACCGATGCAAAGAAACATCTCATGGTCAGAGGGGGCTGTCACCACCACCACGGCTAAGGACATTGCCAGGTAGGCGGCGATGCTGGAACATTACCCCTGCAATAGAGAGGATAACAATGAGAGAAGAGAGAGAGGGCTATGCATCCCAATTTCTGTTACTTGAGAAAGGGGGAGCAAGACCACAATATATTCCATGGCCACACATGGCTTGAAAAAACCTGAAAAATAAGATTCCCATGTTGACATCGGGAGCCAGAAAATGGATACTCGAGCTAGAAAAAATGACAAGAGGGAACACGTTAGCTATAGGGGATATCAAGGGTCTCTTAATCACCATACTTGGTGAGAGAGCAGACGATGTGTGGACACGGGCAGGTTACCCTGGTGTGACCACAGTTAATACTGCGCATGACAGAGCTCCATTTAACAATTGTAGAGCTGCAGTTTGGAAAGCACTACGAGTGCTATACCCAGATACCTCCGATATGGGAGCTATCATGACACAGAAAATGAAGGAGTCAGAGGATCCGTTGATTTACATACAGAATTTTCAAGACACTTGGGTACTCGAGACTCATGAATCTTGGGGGAAATCTATACCTGTGTTCTACCATATATTGTGCCAAGGGCTGCCAGAGCCGGTACAGAAACAGCTAAAGTAATTGGTAGGAATCGAGGCTAAACCATGGTCAGAAATACAGCTGACCATCGCACACTATTGCAGGCTGCTACAAGAAAAGAATCGCAAAAAAGAAGCTGCACTAAAGGGTGTAGAGGCAAAATTAGTACAGAAGATATTACCAAAATATGTTCTCGAAGGAGCAATGATAACTAGCACAGATGAATCGAGCACGCAACAAGTCAATAATCCACAGCAGAATAATCAGGGCGACACCGGTTTTTACCCTAGTGGAAGAGGATTTAGAGGGAGAGGATGGCAGAGTAATCAAGGAGGTTTCTAAAATAGTCAAGGAGGTTTTCGAAACATGCAACATGGCACTCAAGATATGTCAAACGGGCAAATGATCAGACCACCGCCAGTATGGTGGTTGTGTGGGATGACAGGGCATTTAGCGCACACATGCAGAAATCAAGGCATGTTGCAAAATGGCCAAGGAATAGGAGCAGGCATATCAAATCCACCTGCATTCTTACAGCAGGGAGCTGCACAAAATCACATGGTGCAACAAAAAGCGCCAGAAGCGCAACAAGGTTTGCAACCTCAGAATTTGGTGAGTTTTCCACAAGGACAGTCCCAACAGTCACCGATGCAACTGTCACAGACAGTGAATAGAGGACAGGCTGCAAACCCTGAAATGAGGGGTAACACTGGTAATGGGGGAAATCCATCAGCACAAGGTGGGCCAAAACTATATATGGACTAGGACAGCTCACTGGGAACCCTGATGTGTTCTATCCTATCAGCGACACCGGACCCTCACTGGGAACCTAGGGTGGATGTCGTTATAGGGATAAAGAATATTCTTTCTTAGTTGACACGGGCGCAACACGTTCATGTATACGTGAAGGCAAGTTTTCCTTGTCCAGCGATGCCATAAATACTCAGAGTTTCACAGGAGCTACAAGTTACGTTCCCTTTACAAACACACGTCCAGTCTCTATAGGAGAATGTGAGATGAATGTGCCTCTATTATATTCATGACAAACCCCAGTAAACATCTTGGGTCGAGATCTAATGACAAAGTTAAATATAACAATCTCGTTCACGGAAGAGGGCATAGTATGTTCAACTCCAGGAATGCACTATTCAAACATATGCGAAATGATTAGAGCATACGCAGGACACAGAGCTATGAGGGCTACACCATTAGATCGCAAAATATTCACGTATGGAATACGTATACTAATGGCAGGGCTGCCAGGCCTTGCAGACAAGATCATGAGGACCCCAGATGAATTTCTATTCAGGCCAAGAATACCTATGCATGAGGAAAAGGGACATGTATTTCCTTGGTGATACACACAGCTACAGTACGAGGGGAAATAGCTTTGATTGATGGTTATGATGATGAAGGCCGACAATGGTCGCATTAATCGCCATTGAAGAAGGATACCAATTGACTGATGTCACTGATGGCTATCTGTTTGATGAGCAAGAAGATATGGGAGAGACAACAGTTGAGGTGAGCCTCACCTTTTGGGTGAGAATGATCAAAAGAGATGTGCCTCAGAGAATGATGTTGGCACAGAACCGTCCTGAATATTTTGATGATGACAGGGCCCAAGTGCCTGTCTCAGTATGGACTACAGGCCCCTACGACGTAGGCTTATTGAAAGGAGTCAGAGAAGTGAAGAATAAACTGAAGCCATGAGCGATTCTACTGAAAGTACGACAATGCCCCATGTCCAGGGAGGCAGATGAAGGAATTTTTATGACAATTTTGGCTATGATGAAACAGGGCATCTTAGTGACATCAGAGTCGTCATGCAATATTGCAGTTTATCTGATCAAAAAATCAAAGGGAGGATCCTGGAGGCTAATACAGGATTTACGCCCAATAAATTATATTGTTGAGGCCGAGTTCCCTTCAGTCCCGAACCTGGCTACAATTCTATGTAATATACCCGTTGATGCAAAATATTTCACAGTGATTGACTTGAAAAATGCATTTTTCTCAATCCCGTTGTACCGGGACTCACAAGATCTGACGTCTTTTACATTCAGACAGGTGCGTCTTAAAAACACAGGGCTACCACAGGGGTACTGTTAGTCTCCTTCTATCTTTAACAGAGTCCTTCAGATGGAGCTAAGCAATATTGCATTAGAAAGTGTTGTCCTGCAATATGTGGATGACATCTTAATTTGTAGCACGACAGAGGAGCAATGCAGACACGATTCTGTTCAGCTCTTGACTATAAGGGCTGAGAAAGGATATAAGGTTGACAAAGAGAAGTTACACTATTGTCAAGAAGAAGAAGGTACATTGGCCAACTGATCTCGCATGAGGGGAAAAGAGTTACCCCAGAAAGAGCTGAAGCCATACTGAACACTGCCAAGCCACATTCAGTACAACAGATGCAGAGCTTCTTAGGCCTGTGCAATTTTGTCAGGGCATGGATCTTCGACTACAGCTCGTACACCAAGTGTTTGCTTCAGGCCCTAAAGAAAGCCCAAGTGTCAAAGGAAAAGATTGAATGGCCTGAGGCCATGGAGGAAGGGTTTGCTTACAAAAGAGCCATTTGCACGGCACCAGTTTTAGGAATCCCCAATTATGCCGAGGAATTTGACCTGTTCTCGCACACAAATGGCAGCGTTATGACGGTGGTACCTACATAGAGAACCACATTGGGGTATACGCCTCTGGCATATTATAGTGGAAATTTGGACCCAGTGATGAGAGGCCATTTCCTGTGTGAACAAAGTTTAGCTGCCGCAGCATTTGCCATTGAAAAAGCTACTACCATTGTAATGGTATGCTCCATGAGGTTGTACGTCGAGCACTCACTATATGCTATCCTAGAGAAACTGAAGGGCACATTGACATCTCAGAGAGCTTCTGCTTATGAAGTTATCATATTGAATCCATCAATTAAGATAGTCTGATGCAAGATAGTGAAACCAGCTATGTCCATAGCAGAGCCAGTCACTGAAGGAGAGCCGATTCATGACTGTGCAAATTATGAAGAATTCTATGATGAAATTCCCAGAGTGAAAGAAAATGCATTGGTAGAGGGAGAAAGTGTCTTCATTGACGGTTCTTCGATAATCGATCAAAGCGATGGGCAAAGATATACAGGCGTCGCTGTGATGAAACACACCGCAAATGGAGAATTTCGAGTACTCCTTAGTGCAAAAATACCATCTAATTATTCAGCACAGGCTGCAGAATTATTGGCGTTGATACTCACCAATGAGAATCACGCAGACCAGGAAGTGACAGTATACAGTGACTCCGCCTATGTGATGTCAACAGTGCACGCAGGCAAAGCGCGCTGGAAAAGGAGGAGCTACCTCCGAGCAGACAGCACACCAGTGCAGCATGCAGCCCTATTGGACAGGCTGATCAAGGCACTACAACTTCCAGTAGGCATAGCGGTTGTAAAGTTCGCTGCTCACACGAGAGGGACATATTTTATCTCACGTGGAAACCAAGAAGCAGACACGGAAGCCAAGCGAATGGCATCCAAGAGTGAGACGATCATGGAAGTGGAAGTCACCCACACAAATGAGAAAATGATGGTTGCACGGAATACACCTGAAAGCTATAACAATCTGGGACAAACAAAGTTGATGGATCTCCAAGGGCAGGCACCACAGGAGGAAAAGAACCTATGGAAGTGGCGAGGGTATTCTTTAAATCTCTCTGACATCTTGTGGTGACAAGACAGCACTGGTAAACCAGCAATGCCTATAGCCCTGTTAAAATTAGTGCTGGAACAGTTACACTACCCAGCCCACATGACCAAAGAGAATCTAGCTGCAACGCTCGCAGAAGACTGGTTCATACCGAACTTAACTGAGCATGTTGAATTTTTATAGTGAACTGTATAATCTACCAACAATTCACAGCTCGGCACACATTAAAGGCAATGGGCCTCATTAGGACCCTGGCGGAGAGGGTTTTACGCCAGCGTAGTGCATGGCGTACCTCTCCGCCATACTACGAGTTCCCGTAGCGCCATGGCGGCCTTTTCCGGCTGGTTTTACCAGGCGGAGAAAACCATGGCGCTACGGGACCTCGTTGTAAATTACGCCACCGTATTTTACGGTGGCGTAATTAACTCCTTCCCCACTCCCATTATACCCTATGGGGCAAAAATGGGAATGGGGAAGGGTAAAATGGGGAATGGGGATTCACCGCTCCGCCAAGGTCGGAATGGGGCGGTGAATCCGCCAACCCCCATGGCGCTATCGGCGGCTTTCCGCCATGCTTCGCGGTGCATTTAGCACCGCGAAATCCGCCTGGGTCCTAATGAGGCCCAATGAGAGGAGTCATCCCAAGGCCAAATGAGCCTTTTCAGCACTTGCATGTTGATTACGTCGACATGATTAAAGTATGTAACGGGTACAGATACCTAATTGTTGTGGGGTGTCCATTCTCTAGATGGATAAAGGCAGGTCCATGTACACACCCAGACTCTACGTGTGCAGCCAAATTCCTAGTGAGAGAGGTATTTCCCAGTTGGTGGTTATGTGAAGTCATGAGATCATATAGCAGGACCCACTTTGTAAATGAGGTTTTCAAACAGATTAGCTTGCTGCTTGGTATAAAGCACAAGTTCTCGTCGGCGTACCACCTACAAGGTAACGGGATATGCAAGAAGCTCAACAGCCTATTAAAGGAGAGGATAGCCAAGTTGAAGCTTTCTATATCAAGGAATGGTTGCACTGCCTTCCTTTGGCGCTGTATGTACTCAGGAACCAACCCGGTTCCGACCATCATTTTATGTCGCATGAAATAGCCACACGAAGAAGAAGACGCACTCCACTGACACCCCGTGACAGAGCTAGATGTGATGCCCAGTCAACAGGAGAAATCTTAGGGTCTGAAATGCAAAATTACTTGAACTGCATGACATCTTGCCTTACTGTAATTTCAGGCCAGCTGCGGCAACGACGAAAAGGATGCAGGGCAGCACGGAACACAGAAGGAGATATTACTGAAGGCACAGCTCAAGGACTTTGTGTTCCATCCATTTTTCCTGGAGACACTGTGTTGGTAAAAAAGCATACGAGGAAAAGGTGGGATGAACCAAGGTTAAACGGTCCCTTTACAGTGGAAGACGGCATTCCTTCCGCAGAAAAACTACAAGGCAGAAGAGCTTGGATTTTCCTGGGCAATATCAAACCCTATATCGGAGAAGGCCCCCTGCATGCACCCCAGCGCGAAGAAACTACAGACAACGGGGAAGAACCACAGCACGTGCAGACGAGATCCATGACAAGGAAGAAGGACGCATGAGCAGAAAAGCAAAGGCAAGGAACTTTTGTGCAAAAGTTGTCGCTTTACTTTGGACATTCCTCTAAGAAAAAAAAAGGGATAAGGACATAAAAACTGACACTCTGTGCATCCTAGTTGCAGGGTGAAGAAGATAATTGCATTTATAAACCACAACATAGCCTGCCGAATTTGAACTTTGGACTGAGGCACCCTGAAGCCTTAACAAGGAAAAAAGAACATGTGAAATTTTGATCGAGGACACATAATCTGGAAGAAAAACCAGTATCCTGACTCTTTCCGGACAATAACCTTGTTCGGAATCACATATGGTGTCCCACAGTAGCAACATCACCAAAGATGTGGTGACATACTTCGATCTAGTACTAAGATCATACCCGTCACTGGTGGGAAGGCTCACAAGTGTCACTGATTTTCTTCAAGTTCCTGAAAACGAAAAGATTATAAAGAGATTACTTACTGTGATTGCCGAACAGTTCCTTCTACTTCCGGAGTACAGCGAGGAAAAGCCAAATGTCCCAAGCGGAGAAGGAAGCAAATGAGCTTATTAACATATTATTTTCCGCCTAAGTGCAGATTTTCCAGAGCTTGTGGGGAGACCGATCGATGTTGATGTCCTCACATACATCAGAAACCCAGCAAATTCCACACGGATGGGCATGCTCCTGCATGGAATTGTGATGCAAATTGAACTTTCTAACCATCAGCAGAACTGTTTGAGAAGATTTTAAGCTTTCTGCTGAGGGATAAATCGAGAGAGCAGTGTCAAAGATTCCATTTGTTTTCTTTTTCTTGTATTTTTTGTACTGACAAGGACACAGCATGTCTTCTGGAATGAAACAGATTAAAGGCGTGGACTGGGAGCTGATATATTTTGGACATGCACAGTAAAGAGACTTGTTGAATTATTGCTTAATTTTAACACTCCCCATAGCCTAAACAAGAAAACTGTATCCAGAACTAATAGACAAATCCAGTGGTCTGACAAGGAGAGACAATCGTCTAAGTTCTAAAGCTCACAAATAGAACAAACAAGATCCAGAGACAATATTATTTAGAATTTGTATTAAAAGTTAACACAGCTGTACAGATGATCGAGCTGGGGGTGCAGAACAGTACTCTACTCATCCCGCAGGACGAGAGACGGTCACAGTTACCTGGACGTAAATGCTGACCCCTAACCTACAGGGGCATAATGTATCTGTGTATTATATCCATCATCAGTTTACTGTCATTAACGATAATAACTGCATTTTTTTATTGGTGTACAAAGCGTTCCAACCCCAGTACATCCACCTAATGATGTACGTATGGTGCCCACAAAAAGACCCAGGCCCTTTATATTAATTCCAGGACTTAAGAGATCTGATAATGCAGTAAGTGAACTTGAGATGGATGTGATTAGCAATGAGACACACACACTTGTGGTAACAAGCAAATCAAAAAACCGGAGACAGGGTCGGCAGAGTATGAATGAAAAAAGGTTACTGACAACCACATGCATGCAAACATTGAATGCACATACCCAGGCCTAGTGTCAATGACTGTAGAACCACAAGCCCAAGCAGTAGAGAAGAAAATACTGCCTACTATGGGAAATCTCACTACAAGTAAAGTAAGGAGCGAAATGAAGGAAGCGGGCGTCTCGGAAAGACAAGAAGAGTTGGAAAGAAAGCCAACAGAAACAGCTGTATCAGAAACTCTTGAGCCAACACCAAGAAAGACAAGAGAAAACTTGTAGAAAATCTCTGCACAAGCACAACTGATAGCAGACACAGTATGGCCATTTATAGCCAGAGAAAGGAAAGGACTAGAAGAGCTGAAGAATGAACACACAGAGACAACATTGCCGAGCATCTCTGTTCCAGTAAAAGGGACTAGTACAAGTTCCACAGTGCAGTCATACACTGAACCCAAGCCAGAGACGATGCGGACATTTCTAACCAGAAGGAAAAAGATATATGAGGACAAAGAAAGAACTGCCAGACTTTTGTCTACTCAAATGGCACAGACGAGGAGGCGGGCACCATGGACCAGGATACCTGAGAATCCTCCAGTAAGAAAGAGCCATATAGATGCATTCAGGGATGTAGTTATTGCGAACTACATGAAAACATTGAGAATCAAGAGAAGCATGCACGGAGACAACAACGAACAAAACGATTACTTGGACAGCACAGCACATTTGGTAAACAACCTTTGGTACCAACACATGAAGGACGTTGGAAGATGAAGTTCAGAGGGGGGGATGCTTTGTGTGTGCACTCCTACCATACAGCATGGGGAAGTCCAAGATCTTCGTAGCTGTAGAAATTGATATCCAGACAGCACATTGTCTCTCGCTTGCAGCAATGTGCCAAACCAGAGGCCAGTTCATGGGTAGTGATGCCTCACTGAAGTGGACAACTGAAAAAACTGATCCTGATGAGGATTATTATGTTCAAGACATAAAGACAAGACACAGCGCTCATATGAGGAATCATGTGATCAGGTACGAGAAACCTGGAGTGAAAGGAGCGGAAATCAGATGGGAAGTGAACCAGAAACTAAATGTCCAAGGAAAAACTCCAGAAGAGGTTCAAAGTTGGAAAAACAGAGGCAAAATGCAGATTTGGGGAACAGTGTTTTCACCAGACGGATGTGAGAAAGGAGTAGTTATTTGCAGGGCATGGATGGTCCTTGGAGTCTGCAAGGAAGCAATTGAAAATTCACAAAGAATATGCAAACCATTATGGCCAAGGCTTGCAAAATTGCTGACATGGGTTGAAGACAGAGGAGGGCCTTTGCAGATAGTACCAATGGAGAGCTCAAAATTGTGTTCAGGAATAATGGCACAAGAAAGATGGGAGAGAATCAGACCTGTGGACGAATCTTTGATGCTCTAGGAATGATGCATGGAACTGCAGTGATTATCGATCATTATTGGGCATGTTGATCCAAAGCATACATCAGACTGCCGAGAAACTGGGGAGGCATATGCACAATAGTGAATGTCCAAGTTCCAGCGTTGGTGATCCTGAAAAAGTGACGTGAATATTGGCAGTTTTCCCAAAAACAGATGCACACCTGAGGAAAAGGAGATCTGTGGAACTGGTGACCTGAATGAAAAGGGAGAATTACTTCTCTGCCAAATCAGAAGAAGCCTTTCATGCAATCCCATATGAACACAGGCTGTTTAGCCTCACCTCATCAGTGTTTGCAACAATCTTCATGCCAAGATTCCAAGTTGAAGCAAATACTAAATGGTTGCAGATAATCAGATGGGAGTTACTGCAGACCATCAACACAACCATAAAAGGATTCAACGTGATCAAGGAAGAGTTAAGAGCAGTCCGATGGATGACTCTCCAGAATAGATATGTGCTTGACATCATCACAGCCATGGATGGAGGGGTTTGCGCAAAAATCTGAGAATCATGTTGCACATTTATACCCTCTCATGATGAGGAAAATGGAACTCTAACAGAAGCCATAGGTATGCTGACAAAACTGCAGAACCAGATTATTGATGAGATGGACGAAGTTGATGATGACAGCTGGTTTGGATCACTATTCTCATGGGTTCCACAATGGATGGCAGATGCATTGAAGTTCCTGGGAGCCCTGCTAGTGATGATATTACTAGGATTCTGTGTTATCAAGATAATAATATCCCAGTGCCAGAAAACTGTGAAAAAAGCCATAGGGGTGAAGATCATGATGAATGTCAAGCCAGGCTGGGTGCCCAACGACCTGACTGATAAGGAGATAAGAGATTTTGTGAAGGCCAACCTTCACGCACCAGAAGGAACAAAGTTTCTCTATTCCAGAAAACACAGAAACTATGTGGGAAAATGGATTCAATGCAGCCCAAATGGACAATGTCAGCTGATGACATGGAACAAGAATGAGCATGTGAGAACAGCAGGAAGTTTAAAAGGAGTAATACAAATATCTTCAGACCATCATGTATAGACACAGAAGATGAAGAAAGAATGGACCCATGCGATGAAGTGAAGGTCAATGCAGAGGAACCAAAGAAGATGGATCCAAAGAAGGAGGTGAAAGTGGTCGATGAATCGCCCAGAGGGGTGAGTGTAGAGGAGGTCCCAAATAAAGCCTGCACTCCAATCACCCATTTTTAAAGTGCCAGGAACATTCACACTGAGATATGTGATGTATGATGAGCAAATAAACCAGCAGAGAGCCGCAGTAGGGCTCTGTCCAGTACCTATCAGAAGAACAGCACCTATTGAAGTACCAAACCAAGGAAACCATGGACAGTAAGGTATCCATTGAGAAAACCATATCAACAAATGAAACGGAATGAAGATCGTCTGAGTACAGTCACTGAAGAAACCAAAAAGGTCTTAGTTGAAGATGAATGGTGGCGTCACAAGAACCTAAAACTGACTCACATGTAGATGAAATGACAACCAGAGAATGACATAAAGAGACGAAACGCCATGAACAAGGATATCGTGAACTTAGAGTGTGAATGCGATGTCAAATGAACGAAGCTTAAGCTGTAAGCATGGCAAAGATATTTGGCCAGTTTACACATGTACATACACTTGGAACAGCAAGAATGCTAAGAGAATCTTGCTGCTTGCTATGCTTAGTAGAGGGATGGTGCGGCAAGCGCCATATACATATCTACCTCAAATAAAACACTTTATATGAAGTATACTTCCACTTTGCACAAAAAGCAGAATCAACAAAATTACAAAAGGCCATTCGAGAAAGGTTTGACAGTCAACGAAAACAGGAGCTGAGCAGCAGAAATTAAACTCAGCAGAGGCAACTCATGCCTAAGGAACCAAGGTTGTCTCCATCAAAATGAACGAGCAGTAGCTACAATTAACTGAAGCAAGGACCAGAATATAATGCTTTGAAGGGGCAAGATAAGAAGGTGAAGGCAGGTGTTTGGTGAACATAAAATCAAATACACAAATTGTTGAGGAAAAGGCAAATCCACAGTGTCTGAATCACGTGACCAGCCGAACGAATAGAGCAAGACCCGCATACCTATGCATGGCTGTGAGCCAGGAGAAGATATCAAGGCAGAAGATGCAGTCTCGAGGCCAACCACTGCGAATTAATTGACACATAGCCACTAAAGTAATGATTGATTGGAGGAAGGCCGGGTGAGTTGGGGGGCACCCTGCACCTGGCCGACCATTCTGCGTGCTGCTAAGCAAAGTGAAAAAGTATGCATGGGGTTGGTGTCAACCCAATCACAGTGAACCAATTAATCTAGGGTCCTATAGTTAGTAGAAACAATTGAACGTGGTACTTTTAGTGAGATCTGCAGTAGCCATTTTGAAGGAATGGCTTAGATGCCGACCTGACAGTGTTTTCCCAATCCCCTCACTCTGTTACCATATACAGGTATAATACATATTGTAAAGTTACCTTTTCCAAACCAATAGAATTGCATGTCAACTTTTGAGTGTTACACGTCAAGGATGACAAGTTTTTAGTATAAATGCTAGGATTTTTATGAAGTTAATTGGAGTTGAAGCGAGAAGGAAGATCGCACCATTGCTGATATTCATAATATGGAATTGCACATAAAGTACTTTAAAACAGCATTACATACCAAATAGTTACATCAGTTTCAAGTGAGGAAAGGATCAAATGGTGTTGATGTATGTTGATACCAAACTCCAGAGAGACTAGAGGAAATATTTAGATGGACCTCTGGTGAATAGCCCTCTACAACACACGTTACAATATAATATATTCACAGGGTCACTTGCTTTCCCCCGTCCACTCGTGTTTGCCCCTTCTGTATGTATTAACATTTATTAGATTAACACATACCATTCAAATTTGTATCAAAAATACTAGTTTATTTATTCTTTGTACCAAATATTTCAATAAAAAACATTCAGATCTACAATTAAATAGAGCGTTTGTCGACAGTTCTAAAACACACTTTACATCATAAGAGCTGAATTCTACTGTACATCAGCAATATTATGTGGTACTCAAGTTCATCAACAATTCTTCATATCACATAAGTAATATTTCTATTGGGATCTGTTGTTCACTACCCTCTTTCAATCGAGGAGCACACCCCAGTCCAAACATTTTTTAACAATCCATGCTAATGTCACACATTCATTCTTTCATACCGCATTCACACCATACCCGACATGTTTCTTTCCTTTCCACTTTCACACTTATAGCTAGGAAATTCTTCAGGGGTTATACACCACATTCATAAAAGATGTACATTTGTGTTTATTTTCCTTGGATCCATTGGGGATTGAACTTCTAATGTCCTCCCTTTGATCCTTTCTTTGGGCCAACTCATCGAACGGAAATCTGTGGGAAGCAAGTACAGGATATTCGACTTTAATACTCAAAACATCCTAGTTGTAATTATTATTATATACAACCAGCTGTACTACGTGTCACAGCAGAAGGGAATCATTTCCTTGGTGGACTCTTTCTTATTATCTGTTAAAACATTATTTCTCTTGTGGATTCGTCCAGGTTTCACATGACCTAGTTGTTCAATATTTCTTTAACAACTCACCATTTCTCATTTAAACTAATCTAGCCGAGTTTTATTGGAAAAAAGGAAATGGTGTTGTCCTATGGGGATCTATCAATTGTAAAGGAACCTTGTCTCATTACCTTATGTAAGTCACTCGGTCTCTTAGTTCTTTTCGTGGTCTGGTCTACATTACAGCTGCGACTCCAGGTCAGTCTCATGGGCAAATTTCTCCTCACTTCTATTGTCTCTTGATAGAGACCACCCCTGTACACCGATAAAGAATGCAGAGCGAACATACGTTCAGATTGGTTGTCTTGCGCTAATTACGCTTTACCCTGGCATGCTCATCTATCTCAAACTCTTACCTCATCTATGAGAGCGTGGTATCTCCAGCTTAGGTCTGCTATTCAAATGAGTCCCTCCATATTCTTAGAGATCTCTCATCTCTCCTCTAGTCATTTTTCATAGACTCCACTGTTCTTAACTGTGGATGACACCAGATAACATTGATTAAAGGTTGGCATTACATGCTGTCTGATCTCTCTTACTATTGAGCTATACCTCAATGGTATGCAATGTCAAAATGTGCTTTTTGTTCTCACCATCAATACAGGGCTTTTGTGTCTCTTTTAATCACCCGGGTTCCTCAACTTTTGATGGCTTAGTTGTGTTGTATCTACGGATCGCTCAACGGTCTAAGGCCAGCGTCCTGATGTCATTGGTTGTTAGACTGGGGGAGACCATCCCACACTGCGTCTGTAGGAGATGGGATATGGCGGGGAAGAATGACTTATTACACACACTCCTACCACTACCACTTTTTCTGGCTTTTTCTATTTGCCCAACCCACTATGGATCAGCCTTCTCTAGCTGCCTTCTCTTCAAATCTTACCTGGTGTTTCTTTTAATTGGGTACCTCTCCTGAGGTTTGGGTTGCTCCTTGCTCGGCTCGTGTCCGAACCGTCCGCAATCCACGTCGTCAGCTTCACCACCTCTGGTTGATGTATGTTGATTTCATTGAAATATGTTTAAAATCAGCTATATTAAAGAAGCTGTATATAACATTTGATATATAACTATATAACCATATAACTAAAATGTCATGAATAAATCATGTATGATCAGACCTATGGCCCAATTAGTTTCGACCTGAGGTTGCATCACAGCTTCATCACAACCGATTCTTCCAGAGGGGCCGACAACACTCATTCAGAGGATTAGCTTTCTCTTAGTGAAAAGCTGTAGCAGCTCTAACCTTGTTCTCCCAGAAGCAACACAAAACAAAAAGAGATGGGGGAAGCAATGTCTGCTATTTAAACATATTTGTGTTCCACACATGTTTTTCACTATTCATAGATAACCCCCACAATGTTGTATTCTTTGTTTATTTAACACACATAATCATTTTAAAAAAGAAAACTCAGAGATAGCAAACCAGTGTGAATGTTCTGTGTGCCCTGTTTTGCACAATCTTTACAGATCACTTAGGGCCTAATTCATGGAACATTTAGCGTGGTGTAAAGTGACTTTGCACTGCCAACAAACACCCTAATTCGCAGAGTGGTGTAAAGTGTACTTTTGCAGTGCAATGGCACTTTGCACTGCAAAAATTCTCTTTGCATCGTGAATTAGGCCCATTTATCATGGTGCAAAGAGTACTTATGCAGTGCAAAGTGACTTTGCACTGCCAACAAACACCCTGAATCACAGAGTAGTGCAAAGTGTATTTTTGCATCAGGGTGTTTGTTGGCAGTGCAAAGTCACTTTGCACCACACACACAACATCCATAAATCAGGCCCTTAGTTGGTAAAGAGCTAAATAAAAATGAATTCCTGCTTCCAAGTGTTTTCAATGTATTCAAGAGAAACTGAGAAAGTCAACACATCATGTCCTAGACTTGCCGGAAACCCATACGTTTATGAAAGTGGTTTCACACAGTAAGGTGCTCAGATATTTTTGATATGTGTTACATACAAACAATCAGTCCTTAATTGTAGTGTTGGTATAGCTCTTTAGAATACTCATATTTCTAGTGAATAATGATCGCCAATCAGTATTTATGTGTAATAGTTCCAAGCTATTTGGATGATCAAAGGGTATCAGTGATGTGTGTAAATAGAAGAGAATCACAGAAATGCCCAAATCAATTCTCACCAACAAATGTCATAAATAGCAATTGCAAAGTGCTTAACAGATAAACAGAGCTGTTGGCAACTTACTTGATTCATTGATAACTGAGGCCACAGTGCGTGTTTGTCCCCAGTCGGTAACGGAACACATCATGTTATAGTCGGGGCCAGAACTACAATCAAAGGACCTCCGCCATCATATCTTTCAAATATAACAGTTACTCGCAATGAAGGTATTACAAACAAATAAATGATGACCTACCTCCAAATGACCAATAGTTAACATCCTGGAGTTTTAATTTGTTTATATACGTTGTGGCACCTTGTCTACAAATTGGTACATCATGGGTCCCGTGTAAGAGATATCAGAGATGTTGCCATAACAGAACATTATCAAGAGACTAGTTAATTATTCCTTCAAACAAAAGTATGAGGAGTGGAGCTACATTGTCATCTATATCAGGACTAAGATCTGAATATAGCTTACAATATTTAAAGATATTCAAGGTTAACTCAAATTAGTCCATGCCAAGCCTATGAAAGGGTGGTGCCTTTAAACTGGCGTCTCATGATAGAAAGAAGAATGACTATGGTTGGTCGATGGTAAAATACTCCTCACAAGGCTTGAAGTTTTTGTATATGCGCATAGCACAATGACTCACCTACAGGGGCGAGGGGCTAGGCAAAATGATGGCATCACTGATCACTGCTTTTTGCTGTGTGCTCTAGTAAAGCAAGGCTCTGAAAATTGGAGGTGCCAAGTTTGGTATTGTTTTTTACACTGATGTTGTAATCTTGATCTCTCAGTCTATTTTTGGAATGAAAAGAAATTGGAGGTTTTGAAATTTTACGGCGCCGGGTCATACTACTAAATGAACAAAGGTTTCTTCAATGTTCAAGGTAGAAAAAATTAACTAGGCCAATTATTTTGATTATTTAGGTCTAAGATGGATGGCAAACTGGTCATGTTCAGCCCAAGTCACCCACAGAAAATGTAAGCTTCCTCAAAGGACTGGTGGCACATGTAAGGAACTCATAGTAGCAACAGTATAGACAGAAGTGATCACAGTTCAAGGGTGTTTATTGAACTTTATAATGGGTGAGATAAACGCCTAATCTAACACTAATTCTAAGATGGGATCAAGCTACGACCATCAAATAATAATAAGGCAGTCCAAGTGGTGTCTTGTGAAATAAAAATGGCCTACAGCAAAAAAAAACGACTGCCAATCCTTACTACTCAATTACAAAAAGAGTTCACCAAAAAAGAAAGAAGTGTTCACAAAATGATAAGTTGGGATGGCATGGCTGGGTCTCCCTTCCCCACGTTTGAAGCACGGAACAAGGTGGGACTCTTAAGCACAGCACACTCCTGGGCCTCGACAGCACAAGGTTCACAGCTCAGTTCCACAATATCAAAACCCCTTCAGAGGCTAAGGGGGTTATTCTGAGTTTGGAGGTAGCCACGGTGCTATTAGCATCATGGCTGCCTCCAAACCTGGGTCCGGGTCCGGTCTCACTGAATGGGTACTTACCGGGTCATTCCGCCCTTGGAGGACCCGGTAAATCCCCATTCAGTACACCATTCCCCATTCCCATTTGAGCCCCCATAGGGCTCAATGGGAATGGGGAAGGCGCTAATTACGGGCCCGCAAATAGTGGGCCCGTTATTAGCGCCCTGGTCCCTTAGCGGGACCCGCAAAGGACGTGTGGTCAGACCACACGTCATTTGCGGGTCCCGTTAAGGGACCTCGGAATAAGGCGTTAAGGGTTTACCGGCACTAGCATCCTTACCGGTGCCGGTAAATCCTTACCGCCCAACTCGGAATGAGGCCCTAAGTCTCTTTACTGCAAAAGTCTCTTGCCTTAGAAGGTTCTATGATTCAAAGTAATGAACAAACAAAAGTTCTCTCAATGTTCTTGCATCTTGGGCGATTGCTCTTCTCCCCTAAGATCTCACTCGGCCGGGCTCGGATTCTCCTTGCAAAAATGGGCCTCCCTCTGTCGGGTTCACTACAGCCTTTCTTCAACACAGTTCATGTATTCCTAATACAGTTCATGTATTGCTCAGTTTCATCAGAAAGCAGGCGTTCTTTCTCTTAGCTTTCTTTTGGCATCCCTCTGTCGGGTTCACATTTCCAATTATCACAGTTCACAATCATAGTGGAAAGCGGGGACCCCTCTGCACCAGGACCTCAACTGGGCTTTCTTTAAAGTTCAAATATACACACAAGTTCTTCTTATAAATTCCTTGCATTCAAACATGTTTCGACTTGCAACCTTGGGCTCAACACAATTTGGATTTCTATGAGTTTACACTGACTCACCGGCTGTGCTGAACCCATAGGTCATGGATAGTACCATGGTAGCCAGCTAGGCTCTCTGCCTTCTTTATCAATGCGAGCGTCCCCCGTGTACCACTGACATCTGCTGCTCCGCACACCAGCTGTAACTCCCGGTCTTATGATTTCCCTTTTGGAGGCTTTGCTGGTCTGAGTTGAAAAGGGCAGGGGCAATTCACCCTTCGGCGTCCTTCCAGGTCTCACCGCTTTTCTCCTCCCTTTGTACTGCCGGTTTGGAGTAGCTGTCTCCTCATGCGTTCGGCCTTGCTCGAAGTGTGCTTTCGTGCTCCACCTTTTATCCCTCTGGGGAAGGTAAAGGGCCATCAGGTGTACATGGTTATTGTCAATTGCCTGACTCTGTCTGACCCGGGTTTTGTGACATGTCAGGTAAACCGCTCTGGTGTTAGTCCATTGTCTGTTACTGTGTGGGAAAGTGTTTGTGTGGGAAAAAAGGGGGGGGTTAGAGCTTCTAAATGTCCTACAGGGTAGGATAGGGAAAGGTTTTACAGGGAAGGGGTTACCACATCTCAACCCTCAGTGTCCCACTTCCACTCCCCGAAGACCCCTCCCCCAGGTGATCCTCCCCCACTGGTCCACCCCCAGGAACTGGATCCAATAGCGATGGCCGTATCGTGGCCACCTGGATAACAGATCTCCAGGGACCAGCCGGTGAGACACCTCCAGGTTTGCCACACACACTACATTTTGCATATAGATTTGGTGTCAAGGCAGCAATTCCATCCATAGAATTATACAAAGAGGAGGTTGTAATGCTATTTTGTAGGGGCTGAGTTATGGGGACACATGCTAGCACTCTAAATGTGCACCAACAGAGCCTGTGTACTGCAAGTTTGGGCTTCTTCTGGTAATAATGTGAAGCTTGTATGAAATGGATTGTATCTTGGATCTGCCTCAATATGGTTCCTAACTTGAGATTCCATAAAGAAGTCTTATGGGAGTTAACAGTAGAGGCATTGCTAGCCGGGTGCTGAGGGGGTTATAACCCGGGTCCTTTGGTTGTAACTCCAGATAGAAGCTCAGGGGCACCAACCAAAAGGTTAGATAGCCCTGAGTCCCGACATTAGCAAAGCCCTGGATCTTTCCCAGACCTAGCAACACCCCTGGTTAGCAGAATCAATGGAAACTCCAAAATGGAAATGGCTTAAAAGTATTAAGAGAGGTGGACAGAGAATGTATTAGAACGTGCTGATGATTTGGAGCACTGCAGGAATGCTAATGCAATATTGCCATCAAAAAAAGATCTTCTATCCATTAAACATGAGTAAAACACGTTTTAAATGTAAATTCCACTTGCACTGTGTCTATAGGCCATTTTTGGAGGTTTTGAACATCTTCATATTATGTTGTTCTGTTTTAAGTAGATGATGTTCGATGCGTGTTGCTCTTTCATCTTCTTCAAGAGCCTACAAAAGTAGCCATTTCATGTTTTTGTCATTGTTTCCTCCTGTCTGATAGTGCCCAACTGGCGGTGCATTTGAGCAACGGGCATGATCTCACAATTCCACATGCAGCGCTTTGTGTGTGGTAGTTAGTATGTGAATGGAGATTCTGTGTTTATCCTTTTATCGAAAATTTGGTTAGTGCATTACACTGGTTCCTGTCTCATCCTTGCTGCTGCATCATTGTGTCCTCCTGGAGTCAAAACAGTCCTTTAACTCACGTCTGCATACGTCACACGCCATGATGCTGATGATGACCTTTTCCTCTAGTGTTGTGGCTTTGTTTTAGGCAGGTGTACTGCAGGGCACCTCAGATGACTATTAAAATGAAACAAATACTTTGGAAAATGCAATCAGGTGGTCCTTTAACCACAACATCAAATAATGGTAGTATGAAATTGCACCATTATAAAATGCTTCCCTGAATCAGGACCAATATTATATCAGTGGTAATAAAGAAATTATCTGAACCCTCAATTATGAAATACACTAAATGCATTTGGAAATGTGGTCACATCCCAACTCTCGTCCCTCTTGAGGGACATCTTGGTTGACTTCAGACTTCATCGTAGCTATTCGTATTTCCCAGGTTCTCAGTGCTGTTGTAATTCCTGACTTTTTCAGAACAGCTATGTTCATCATTTTTCAGACTAAATAGAAGTTCACAGTGAACTGTCAAGAGTTTACATAAAAATGTATTCCATCATTGCATCAGTGCATAGCATCATTTGATTACTTCCTTCTATCATAAATCACAAGCGATATAATGTGAACTAATGAGGCCGGCACAATGTGGGTCACAGTGTACAAAGAGAACAGTTTACTCAGCAGCCAAAAATTCATAAAGGGCTAAAAGGTTCACAATATGATGGGCCCAAATAATAAAGGGCTCACCGGATATTTACATAACAGACATATTTGTCTCGCATAAAAATGCAGAAAGGCAAACACCTTAAATGTTGCACTGCACAATGCAGTGCAATAATGCATAACAGGAAATAGGCTGCGGTATAAAATCAGCCAAAAAAGCAACTAGAGGCTTTCAGTGGGTAACCAACAGAGTGGTAGAATAGGTGAATAAATATCACACCAGCTCCAGTCCCATCCTGGACTCCTTAGATGTTGAACGACTGCAGTACTACCGCTTGCAAAAGCATTCGCTAAAGCTGCTTAGGAATGTTGGGATGAAAATGAGTCTATCCCAACCCCATAGGCGCTTTAAGGTGAGCCAAATCCTATATGAAATCATTTAGTGCACAAGGGGGAGAGTACCGCACTATGAAACTCGGCGTGTAAATAATATAGCGCAAACAATAGATGCATACCCCTAGAAGGGCGCATAGAAAGAAATGCCATTTTTTAATTATGGCAGAGGCACAGTCTTGCATGGCCGCACTACACAGCTCTTAGCTCCATGAAAGGGCTCAACAAAACCCAGATCATTAGGACAGGATGAGTTCACATAACCAGTCTCATGGAAGCAGTCGCTTGTCCCTCCAGTGTTGCAATTACTTAGTATCATTGGGAGACATACACCCTGCAAGGTTGTGAGACAACGCCAGGCTCACAGCAGTGCACATTCATCCCAACCAAGATGCCAGCAGGGAGCTAACCCCCAACTAGCCAACCCAGAGCTGGAGCCCACACCACTGACCCAAGCCCCACAATCATGCATTCCATGATAGCGGGTGACCTCAGCCGCTAACATAAACCAAGTGGCATAAAAGATCTAAGCATGTGTGACTGTTTCACCCTTCAGCATAAAATACATCCTTTCTAACAAGAGGTACAGGGAGGGATACATTATAGATCAAAAAGAGGGTGGAAGCCTTGAATGGGAGAGGAGCATTATCAACAAAGCCTAGAATGTGTGTGTCAGTGTGACTTTATTTCTTCCTCCATTCCCCCTGGCACCATTCCCTGAAACTCCCAGGTGCATGTCACAGTGATATAGTAGTAGACTTTCACAACGTAACTTATGAGAGACCTGACCTTCACTGCATGGAGAGATGAGCCCAGCTGACCCACGTGGGAATCGACAAGCGGCAGAGAAACAAACAATTGTAGCCTGGCACCCCCTATGGAGCAGGATCATGTATAATGTCTTACCAATCATCTGTGCGGGTTCAGACCCTATATGTGATGTCATCAGTGATGCTGTGGCCTCTCAAAAGTACTAACACTCTTTCTGGTGTCAGAACGTTCTCGAGCAGCAGAGTCCTTTGCTGATATTTTGTTTTCTGTACAATTAAACCTTATTATCCTTGCAAGCTATCTCTTGGCCTATTTCCCTAGAGGGTTGTATTTACTCTGGCATGAGCATTAACAGGGACTTGCCTTCAGATACAAGCCAGCAGGCAGTGGCAGTGGCAGGTGCACTAAGCCCAAGCTCTATAACATGCATATTCTCCACCACAAAGCTCAGATGCGTCGGTACTGCTACACCACGGTTCTGCTATACCTCTATGCACCACTGCCACTCCACCACAGCACTATGGTTCTAGCATTAACTTTGGCAGTCAGAGAAAAGAGCCCTTAGGCAGTGATCATTAAACCACATGAGAAGAGTCAGCTGTCTTGACACTGCAGGGGTAAAAAAGTCATCTCCCTAGGGATCAGAGTGTCATATCTTGGGTATGGGCAAAACGAATTGAGGCCACCATTCAGGGTGGTCACCATAATCCTATTCATGTCAACATCAATGCTGAAGGTTCCTGTGGTGTTGTCTTGATCCCTCAATCACCTTGCAGTTTTCCTGTAATAAAGTCTCTTGCTATCTGAGTCCACTTATCCTCCACATGGAATGTTACACCCACAGCCCCAAAACAATTGTGCAAAGCAAGTCATGTCCTTTCATAGTAGGGTTGTTGCTTTCACGCAATGCTACCTCCTCACATATTGCTATCAACTCTAATTCTTGCATTGACAGTGTATGTAAATTGAAGGGGCTGCTTCAAATCTGCTGATATACACTCTTGTGTGTAGTAACAAAGGATGTGTCTTTGGCATTTTGCATTGTGAAGCATTGCTTGATTGCTGGTGTATGTGTGATTGTAACTCTTTATGGGACAGCGGAGGACAACACCAACGGACAACAACCATTGGTAGTGACAATAGCAAGGTCATCAGGCCAAACAGGAGGCTCAGTGAATTGAATGTTAACCCTGCCCACATGTTGAGTCATATGCTAATAATACTGGGAATCTGGAGCCTTTTATTTAGAAGGGCTACCTTGGTCCAGTGTAGCCAGCTACAGTTGCTTCATTGCTTTGTTCTCTTTCCAGTGTGAATGCCACCAGCTGCAGCCTTTCTGCCGGATCAATCATGGGTGCAGTGGAAAGTCATTTGCTGTCCTGCAGGCCCTGCTGTGGGGATGGCACTGTTTCACTGTAAGATGCATTTGGAATATTTTATCTTGATCTATGCAACATGCCACTTGTGCGATTGCTGGTGAGATACATTTCTGCAAAATGAGTCCCATGTACTACCATGACTATCAGGAGTATATTGTAATTTCACAAAGGATATGTGACGCCCTTTGCCACAGTTGGCTTCTCCTCTGATCTGTTTAGATAACGCTCCCTCCACTGCCTCTTGATGAGGTGAATGTACATGTAGCTCTGGACTCCTTGTGTTGTTGATACCTCTGGTGCGGCCGCCTTTTGGGGCGGATGGAGCCACCTGTGGTGTGTGTCTCCAATCCAGTGTATTTACCTATATCTACTGCTCAATGCACACGGCTGACCTGCAGGGAATGTAGGTATTGCTGCAGGATCTGGAGTTACACCCAGTTCCCGGCATGCACTGTCCATTGACACCTTCTGTCTGAGCCCTCCAGATGCCTAGTCTTTTGAACACACTTCTATAGCATGTTGATTGTTGGTGTGACGATTTTGACACTTGACCTCTGTAAGCGACCTCAATTCAACACTACAGCTAAGTCAATGCCTAGTCTGGGATGCTGATGGAAGCCCTTATTGATGTATTTTATGTCCCGTTCATTTACTCTGGATGACAACCCTTATATAACACCCCTCTCTCAGAATCCCCCAGACCCCGCTCAGCCAAGAAGTAGGTTTGTTTTGCAAATTTAAAAGGTTTATTTCAAATTTAAACAATATATATCTATCACACTTTTATACTAAATTAATATTTGATAGCACACTTGTGAGGATGATAGTGATCAACAATGGATAATGTTACAGTGGTACACTCTTTTTGATGACTTAGAAGTGATATAGAGAGGATGAAGTAGATGAGAATGCTTTTATGGCTTCAAGAAAAATGCAGTGATGAACGAAAATGCAGTACAGAAAATAAACTTGATATGACTTCAACAAAAGACAATGTAATCACTTTTCTTTGACAATTCACCCCCCCCCCCCTTTATGCAAGGTAAAGAGCTGGAAGGAAAGCACACAGTTCTCAGGAATGCAATCAAATATAAATCACTCCCCCCCTAGCAAGCTTAGATGAAAACAGGTAGGAGTTTTAAACACAGGCAAGATACTTTGATGTGGTTGCAATTAAGTGAAAAATATGCTAAAAAGGCTTTTAATTCCCTATAGGAGGTTCAGGGTGAGTGAGAGATACTTACTTAAATTAATTCAGGATCACTTTAGCAATGCTCTATGAATGATTGTCAGGTTACACACGTCTTTCAGCAAGGAAAGCAAGGACAAATATTTTTACACGTGGCTGAAATTAAGCAAAATGTCAAAACGCAGCAAATTTAGTCACGTGCGTCGAGTGCAATTACGGAGGCACTATAAGGGGTTCCGGAGATACAGCAGATTTAGTAAAGGTAGTTTTTCGGATTTTAAATTTTAAAGCTCAGAATGACAGATGACAGTTTTCAGTTTTAAAGATGACAGAATTACACGATTTTAGGAGGCAGTTCTAATAGGCTAAAATAGTTTGGATTTGATTATTTTAAACTAAGAGATTGGTTTTGGCACAGTGCTAGCTGGGTACTCACACTAGATTTAGGACAGGAATGCGACTTCATCACCGATCGGGTCAGGATTGGCTGGACTTCTGCTAGCAGTTCTTCACAGCGGTCTGGTCTCTGGTTCTCTCTGGTTCCGGATACAGCACTGCTTTCTGGATACTGTTACTGGTTCTTGCAAAAGTTCTTGGCAAAGGATTCAAACAGCTCGCCCGGCTGTTGAATAGTTTGGTTGGTTTTGAGGCCTGCTGAAGAGGATTGAGCTTGTGGATTCAGGCCTCTCTGCTACAAATTCTGGAGTTAATTTCTGGTCTCTGGAGATTGATGGATTTGAAGTCTGGATCTCTGGATGTGAAGTCTGAAGTCTCTCGGCAAAGCGTCCCGCAAGAAAGTGGAAAGTGAATGTCTCTACCTGGGTTTCAATGTTCCTTTTATTTGTTTTGAAAATGGGTGTGTGCTTGGGCCTAGCTAAGCCTGCCCCTCTCACTTATCATTGGCCAAGCTTTCCTCTCTCCCTTGATTGGGGGAAAGAAATGGAGTGTCAGAGTGATGCTGTAGGTTTTATGGTCAGAGAAACCCCCCCTTGTCAAATTGCACACAAATCTATTTCTCACCCAAATACATATTTATCTATGTACCATTTTTCTAATATTATAGGTCCAGTTAACATATTTTCTGTAGCACCAAACCATCCGATCCCTGTCTTTGTACGATGTTGTGTCCACTTATGACAGAATTCTCCCCTTTTCATCCATATAACAACCTCTAAACCTTTCCAGATTTTACACAGATGTGCACCAGGGATATGGGTTTCAGATGATAAAGTGTCAGATTTTTAACATGCATACATTTGGAGTAACAACCCTTTTTTCCGCTACTATCCCCAAGAACATACCACAGTGTCCTAACACCTCTCAAAATGTGCACAGAAAAATCACAAAAATGATGATGTTATTTATATAATTTTGACAAGTCCACACTGTGAATTATCCATCTTTTTAAAATCATGCTCTGGCCCCAAAGGGGTGTGGTTTTCCAAAGCACATGGTGGAATTTCTGGTTTATCCACTTCCCCCAAGCTCAGCTGGCTCTCACAGGCACTGCCCCTCCCTGTTTCTCCCAAGAGGAAGCCATTTTACGACCCCCCCAATATAACATTTGCCTGAGTCCAGGACAGGGCTTTGTTCAACTTCCTGCAGTCTGCAGGTACCACTCCCCTAATTCAATCAGAGAGCTGTCACCTCCTTTTGGTGGGGCAGCAGGATGCAGCCAGGCCTAGGAAGAGTTGTTGAGCCAGTTCAACTCCTGTCGGGGGTAGTTGTCAGGCAGAATTCCGCTAAATGTCACTTTAGTTCCCAGTTTTCTATATTCAAATCCAACTTACATTTTTGCACATGCAGCTAGAATGCTGATTCTAAGTTCAAAACCATGACATTTAAACAATTGCAACCTATGTGACACTCACAAGTAGGTCACTCATTTATTCTAAACATTTCGATTTTAGTGGCTTTAAACCCAAATTCACTTAAGCTGCTGACATCCCCAGCTATTTTTTATATATACATTAAATAATTACTTCCTTCAAGTCATTTCAGAATATAGTTTTACATTGTATCCACCTCTTAGCAAGTCTTTCCTTGGCCTGGTTTGGGTTCATTTGTTCAGTTTTACACAAAAGTCTGGTGGTTTTAAAACGCCGGCTTTCTGATAGTGGTGAGCACCAGTACTGTATCCATTTTTGACATTAAGAAAATGAATTCCCCACAGTTCTGGGTTGCTTTTGGCAATCAGCATTGCCATTCCCAATGGTTTCAGGCTGCTGTGTGTGTAGCCCAATGGTGGTTTTAGGCAGTGCCCTCCTGTGCTCACAACATAGGCAAAAATGGGTGGCAGCCTATTCTTCATGTTTTCCCTGTGCACTCTTTGGGGAGTTCTGGCCATCATGATGTTTTCAATGCCAGCAATGCACAGTTTTATGGTAGGGCTTGGGTGCATGGGTAAAAACATCCCACAAGCCCCCCCTCTTGCGATGGCCATTCTGATCTTTCACTGATGGAACTCGCAAGATCTGGGATGTTCGCCTCATCTTCTTCCAATTCCGTAGATGCCACAGTTCAGCATCTTTTCCTCCCTCCAGTCGATCAATCAGTTCTCCTTGCTGGTCCTGATGGGAGGATTGGGCGGTACCCTGGGCCCCTCGGATCTTCGCTCCCGGTCTCCGGGTCGTTCTCCTTGGTCAGTCTCCGTGGTTTCATCTCTCCTAGGATGATAAAGCAAAAGCGGCAATACCTATTCGTAGACATTTCTACACCACTATTAACGGTGTGGCGAACACATACATTTTATAAATCCGGTTACATTTTTCAGTCTTGTTTTGAAAAACAGGATATAACAGGAAATATTGACATTAGGTTACTATATTTATGGTATGTGGAATATTTTAGGGTTGGAGCTTTTATTGATCTGGGGCGGCCCCCTCTGGGATTCCAGAGGATTCCTCCAGTTGTTGCAGAGTGTGCCTAGAATGGCAACACTTTAGCTGATTTGTATGGACCAACTTATCTTCCCCTTCTGCCAGACTACCTTTAGGGATGTGGATCTTATAGGCTACAGGGGAGATTTTGTCTATAATTTCAAACGGTCCCTTCCATGTAGGCAAGAATTTTCGCTGTTTGGCCTGGTTCCTTTGGAAATTGTATATATAGACCCGTTCGCCCACAGTATATTCCTTCTGGTGGTCTTCAGGTCGTAGTGGGTTTTCATGCTATCAGCTGATCTTTCTAGATTCCGCTGAGCATAGGCAAAAGCATGCTGAAGGTGTTTCCTTAAATTCTCCACATATTCATGAGTTGTGGAGGCATTTATCAGTGTCTGCTCTTGGGTCCTGTAGAGCAAATGCTGGGGAAGCACCATCTTGCGTCCGGTCATCAACTCAAATGGTGACATTTTAGTTGCAGATGAAGGGGTAGATATGATGCCATTAGGACCAGAGGTAATCGGATATCCCAACTTGGCCCAGAATCTGCCACAAACATTTTTAAGATGCTCACAATGGTTCGGTTGTATCTCTCCACTGCCCAAGAAGAAGCTGGCCTGTAAGCAATATGTAGCTTCCTTTTGACCCCCAGTATCTCCCACATCTTTGTCATTACTTCACTGGTGAAGTGGCTACCCCTGTCTGACTCAATCCTTTGAGGTAGACCAAAACGGGAAAAGATGTGGTTAAACATCAGGGCAGCTGCTGTTTCTGCCTTGCAATTTGGGAACGGGAGACATTCCACCCACTTGGTAAACAAGCATGTGACGGTCAACAGGTACTTGTTTCCTCTAGACGAGCGAATTACAGGGCCTACGAAGTCGATTTGCAAATCTGAGCATGGTAGTGTCATCCCTGTCTTTTGGAGAGGCGCACGGTGTGTGAGGGATGATGGCTGAAATTGTGCACACACAAGACACCCCTTCAAGTATTGGTCGAGGTCCTGCCCCATGTGTGGCCAGTATGCAACCTCTCTTAAGATCTCAAGTGTTGTGTGAAACCCCCTATGACCGGCGGTGGCCGCATCATGGGCGTGACTTAACATCAGGCTTTGGAATGAGGTAGGAACCACCCACTGATCATGGCCAGCTTTGGATTTCCTTACCAACAAACCGTCTTGGATTCGGAACCTTTTTGGACATTTCATCAACACTCTTAGGTCCTCTTTCCCAATGTAATCGGTATCCGTCAGGGGAAAGTTCTCAGGGTCCTCAATGTGTTGGTAAAACTTACCAATTATTGGATCCCCCTTTTGAACCGTAATTAAATCAGCATCAGGGGTCTCCTTACTCCATTGTGCAGTTGAAAGATCATTGTGAGCATTTGTCTGGGACCTAGCGATAGCAGTGACCTGGATTTCCCCCAACAGGGACTCTATTTCTATTAGATCCCCTTGGATGGCCCCGGTTTTGGCCAGCTGATCAGCTAAGTCATTTCCAGTTTTGTCTGGTCCCTCTACTTTGGAATGACCCTTGATCTTTTTCCAGTAGATGGTCATCCCATTCGATGTGACCAGATCATCAATATTTTGGATTAACTTCCCATGTTTCAGGGGTTTGTTATTAGCACATAACATGCCTCTGGTTTTCCAATTAACCAGGTGCTCCACAAACCCGTTCCGTACATAATCCGAATCTGTGATTATGACCAGTTTGTGGAGTTGATGTTGGACAGCAGTGAGGATGGCTTGATGCACAACCATCAATTCTGCCACCTGACTGCTTCGGGGAGCAATTTTGTATCCAGCGGAGGGTTCTGGAAACTCCTTCACCCATGCATTCCCTACGCCGGCCACCAGTTCTTTCTCCCCGTTGTTGTCAACATGGTAAGAGCATCCATCTACATAGACAGTGGGCATTCACTCACACTTCTCTTCTTCAAAGACTTGGTGTGGGGAGTTAAGGTATGCCTCCATGTTGTCCTTGATTTTTAGACTTTCGTCCTTGAGACAGTTTTCTCTGGCACAATCATGCAAGTCAGCCAGACCTTGCGAGAGGGGCCTCTTCTTGTTTTGGCCATATCTGACCTCCACAGGAAAGCCTTGCATTGACAGAATCCAGGAAGTAATTCGGGAATTACTCACATTTCCGGGCCGGATTCTGTCACTTTGGAGATATTGCAGAGGCTGGTGTGGAGTCTCCACTATGATGTGTTCCCCCTGGATAAACGGGCGGTAATTCTTCAATGCCCACACTGTTGCCAGGAGTGCCTTCTCACAATCGTTGAATTTTTCCTCCACAGAGAATAAAGTTTTGCTCGCATAGGAGATTACTTTATTGACCTTGTCATGCTTTTGGTATAATACTGCCATCAAGCTTGTATTAGAGAACCCTGTCTCCAGGAAGAACTCCTTGTTTCTGACAGGGTAAGCTAGGCAAGGCGCTTGTGAGAGGCTTCTCTTGAGTTGTCTTACTGCCTCAGATTGTTCTGGACCCTATTCCCACTTGACCCCCCCTTGAAGAGATGAATCAGGGGTCTGGTGATCTCTGCGTAGCCCTCAATGAACTTTCTGCTGTAATTAGTCAGTCCAAGGAGGCTCCTTAGTTCCTGCAGAGTTGTGGGATCCTTCAGTTTCTGAAGTGCTTCCACTTTCTTTTCCTGGGGACAGAGACCCTGAGGAGTAATCTCATGCCCCAAGAAATTAACACGGGTTCTACACCACTGTGCTTTCTGAAAGGAAAGTTTTGCTCCGGCGGCCCTCAACTGCGTCAGAACATAACGGATCTCCGCTATGTGTTCCTCCACAGATGAACTTTTGATGAGGACATCATCTACATAAGCCAGATTACCCCTCGCACCCAGGTCGGGCATGGCCTTGTGTAGGAAAATATGGCACGGGATCTGGGTCACATACTGAGGGCTCAACAGAACCCTCCGATGAGCATGCCACCGCAGAATGCCCCAAACTCTGGACCTGGTGCTCCAGGTTGAATTCATTGCCGGAGTTGAGGTATCCGAAGGGAGTCCGGGTCCATGTGTACTGCTGGCCCCCAAAGGTAAAAGCCAGTTTGTGTTGGTCCTCCCTACTGACAGGCATTGTCCAGTATCCATTGGTCAAGTCTATTGCTGTGAATACCTGTGACCCCTGGATCTGGGCCAGCCCTTGGTCAATGTAGGGCAGAGGCCATCGGGAAGTATGGACCCTTTTGTTGAGCTCCCTAAGGTCGGCGGAGAGTCTCCACTGGCCGTTTGGCTTCAATATTCCCAGCACCGGATTATTGAAGGTGCTGTGTACTGGACGGATTATTCCCCGGGACTCAAGGTTCTTAATTATTTCAGTAAGGGACTCCATGGATGCGAGAGGCAAACGATATTGCTTCACGAACACTGGAGTCATTCCAGGGTCCGTGGGAATTGTTGTGTGGATGTTGGTGCGACCACAGTCATATGAGTCTACCGCAAAGAGATCTTGGAAATCCAAGAAAACTTGTATCACACAGTCACACAGGCATCAGCTAGATTGACTCTCTCTTCCACCATCTGCCTGAAGCCTGGAAAGACTTCTCGTTTCACTGGCCTCCTCCAGCTGGGTGGAGAAGTCCCTGGTCAGAGTGCTGATTTGGACTGGAGGCTTCAGGTGGGAAAGGCAGCCCTCATGGAACTGGAAAATCACCTCATCCCTCTTGAAGTCACAAGTCACATCTTCCTTACCATAAGGGCAAGAAGTGTACACCAGGAAGTTACCCCCATGCCGGGTAAAAATCCTGTCTGTTGTTGTATTATCCTCACTGTCACTGTCAAAACAGTGCCTGGGGATTTGTCCTAACAGTTCATTTCCTAAATCAATGGAGAAATGTCGGTCATCTACCGCCATTCCAATGATGGTGCCTGCAGCTAGAGTAATACTCTGTAAGTTGCTGTTATCCACCTCTATTGGAATGGTGTCATGTTCTATGTTGACTAATGGTGTTGGGTTTACCCCTAACCCTTTTTGTTGGAGAGAAGCATTTAGATGAATATAAGCATCAGGGTTTTTCAATTTATGTCCCCTTTTAACTTTCACTTCCAGGGAGAATTGTCGGATCCTTTCTGGGATGGTGACTTCCTCTTTAACCTGAATTTCAACTGCATAAGGTAGCAATTGAGCTGACCTAAATGCTTTTTCTGGATCATCAAAGCCCATGGGATTATCCGCTAATCGGGACCAAGCTTTGAAGTTTATTAGGTCCAAACTAATGGCAAAGCGATTGAGAATGTCACTGCCTAAGTAAAAGGCGGCAGTGACGTCTCGCACGACCCAACAATTATGGACTATGCTCTTGTTGCCAATGGAGATTTTGAGCATACACCTGCTTGGCAGGAGATGTTTGGAATTAGGTGCTTCCAGGTCCATTTCCCATTTGTCTATCAGTTTGAATGTGGGAATGGCTGGATCTTTTGGGAGTTGGCGGAACATGGCTTTGCTGATGAAGCTCTTACCGTTGTTCACACACACTCGGGCGAGAACAGAGTCCTTCCCATCATTTAACTGAACAGGGATGAACAACTGCTCTCCAATTTGCTGAATATCAGCCAGGCTCTGAGCTGATTTCACATCTTTCTGGACTATAGGCGTGGGAGTGTCTGCTTGTGGATTGGTAAAGAATTCCAGAGCGTTTCCTTCCAGTGTGGAATACCACCTTAAACTGGAAGGAAGGTTGATTTTCAGAAATAGAGAGGACCCCCCATCACCAGCCTGTTGTCCTACTGCTATTACTGTCACGTCTGGAATTTGGTTGTTCTGGAAGTGAAATTCTACTTGGTCAGATTTTTGTTCAACCATATGTCAGGTGCCGTTTAAACTAACATGGTTGACACTCTGTTTTAATTTTATTGGTCAGCTAGTCTGGGTCCAGAGGACCTTGTTTACACAATCTATTAGAGGTGACAACCTTCTCAGGAGGTCATTCCCTAGTAAACAAGGGGTGCCCTCTGGAGTCACTACTATGACCGGGTGTTTCACCTTGTGTCGCCCAATTTTGATGTCCAAATCTGCAGTCCCCTCGACAGGAATTTCCTTCCCGTCAAAGTTCTGCAGTTGTCCAGGAAGAGAGGTGAGGGGAATTTGGTACTTCTCCCCCCTACCTGAATTTAGTTAATCAAAGGCCCTTTTGGACAGAAGGGTAGCTTGGGATCCAGTGTCCACCAGTGCCAAAATTATACCCTGCCCCTGTACTTGTACCGGGGCATAGTATCTTCCCTCCTTCTCCTCAAGGGGGTACAGATAATGCACATTTTTGGACAACTGGTGGGCTAATTTTCTGGTTTTGGACATTGCGAGAGAAGAGATTTGGGCAGAATTCTGTGGAGAGCCTGGGGAATCTGATAGAAAAAGTTGGCAACTGGAAATGGTTTCTGGTTCTGGGCCGCCCCCCCCCTTTTTGGAGGCAGTCATCAGGATGGGTTTGACCCATGGGATTTTGGTATTGTTGGTTCTGGGATAGAATGATGGGTGGTGATAGCTCAATCCCCACATCTACCCAGTCTGTTGATTCGGTTTTAGGTTCCCCTGGTTCCGGTTCTGGGCCGCCCCTGCCTTTTGGGAGGCAGTCACCAGGATGGGTTTGAACCATAGGTTTTTGGTTTTGTTGGTTCTGGGATAGAATGATGGGCGGCAACAGCTCAATCCCCACATCTACCCAGTGTCGATTGGAATCTCTTGGGACCCATTTTTCCTTGGGAGGAGTTCCCCCATCTCTGAAGGAAAAGATCCTTTTCCCAGGATCTTCTGAGGATCCCTCTCCCTCAAATTGGAAGACCTGTACCTCCTCCACAAAGTGGGTCTGTTTGGGTCCTTTGTTTCTCCTACCCCCCCTCTGCTCCTTGGGAGGCAGGCTTTCAGGGGCAGGAGATTTTGTTTCCGGTTCCTGGTTTTCCAGGGGCTGTTTACAAGTTGGGAAGGAAGCTTCCTCCAAGGCTTTACACCCCTCTTCCCCTTGTGCCTCCTCCCTGGGAACCGGTGGGTTATTGGGGTGCTGCCCCGTCATTGTTCTGGAGCACCAGGTCCAGAGTTTGGGGCATTCTGCGGTGGCATGCTCATCGGAGGGTTCTGTTGAGCCCTCAGTATGTGACCCAGATCCCGTGCCATATTTTGGACCTGGCGCTCTAACTGTGAAACCCACTCAGGCTGATACGGGGTCCTGTTTTCTCCCCTGGGCTGATCCCGGGAAGGGTAGCTATCCCTTCTCTGGTAATACCCTGGGTTGGGAAGATTTGGGTACCCCTCCACCCTTGGCCTACCCTCTCCCGGATTAGGTTGTCTGGGCTCAGGGAATTGGGGAAAGAAGGATGGATGGTTTTGGGGTTAGAAATTGGGTGGATACCTGGGAAAAAAGTTCTGCGCAGTGTTTGGGGAATTTCTGCCCTCCTGTGGGAAGTTAGGAGGGAAGTTCCCTGGGTCAGGTCTTGGCTGGATCCCCCCTTGGGCTGGAGGAGTCCACACATAACCCAGGATTGGTCGGTTTCCCTTGTAGCGGGGACTTACGTAGTCAGGGGAGCGGGGGACCGCATTTGTGGGACTACCTCCCCGACTCCCTGTCTGTGACTGGCCCGAGGGCCTTCTGGGCTGTGAATTATTTGGTGCAGGCAGGTTTTTAGGCCCCCCCATCTCCAAATCTAAAACGGGGGCATCCTTTACCTCTGCCACCTTGGCAGCAGCAGGGGTGCTGTTGGTTTTGGGGTTTTTCTGCGCATTACTTTTATTTTCTATGGGCTTCTGCACCTCATAGATCCGGGTGGCTTGCTCAATGACCCAGTCTAAAGATCTTTTCTTGTGAAAATCTCTCACGAGCTGGGTCATTATGTACTTGGGAAGAGCATGTAAAAATGTGTTGATGAATTCTCTGCTGTCCGTGCGCACCCTTCTGGTGGTCTGCGCAAAGGCACACTTCAATTCCTGCACAAATTCTTGTGGGGCCTGATCCTCCCCACATTGCAAATTGTAGGCTGCCTTGCGATCCTCTTGGGGATTTCTATGTACAGAAAAATCTTTCAAGATGGCCGCCCTATATGTGGACCATCTTGAATGGTTTTGGTCCTCCAGCCCCGCAAAGAAACTGGAGTATTCAGGGGAGAATGTCCATTTGATGTACTGGATGCAGCTACTGCTGTCCTTCAAATGGAAAGTCTCCATCATTTGCTCATAGAGCTCCAAGTGTTCCCAAACAGAATACTTGGCGTACTTATGATAAGGCGTGATAACACTCCTGATTGCCATAATCTGTTTTAAGGGGTCCTTAAGCAAGGCCCTTTTCACCTTATTGGCCTTTTTGGTTTGGGTATCCCTGGTCCATTCAACCTCTGATTCAGAAGCACTGCTCCCAGAGGTGCCCGTCTGATCTTCCAGGTTTTCCCGGATTCTGCGAGCCTGGGAATAGCTGGCAGAATGTGAGGACCTGGTCTCCTGTGTCCTGTGATGCTCAGAGGAGTCTTCAGATCCCTCCTTGCTACCAGGATTTAATGGGTACCCCCCCCACTGACCTAACTGGGCAGAGGTTTTCAGGATGCCCTTAGTGGGCCTACTCTCCTGGGGTTCCACACTAAATTGCACTGTACTTAGGTGCCCATACCCGGATGCCCGCCCATACATTCCTGGGTGGTACTGGCCTATGAGCCCCATCCTTTTGGCTGGACAGTAATCTGACATCCCTATGGCCCTGTGCTCATGTGCGCCAGGGGACATGGGGGTGGCAGAGTCCAGGGACTGGGAGAGATGAAGGCCTCTGGTACTAGGGCTCCTGAGGTTATACTCAGGCGTTTCAGTTCCTCAGTTAAGGCCTTACTAGACTCTATCAGTCTCTCGTGCATGGCTACCTGTTGCTGGAGCCTATCATTGTGCTGGCAGAGAGCCTCATTCTCTCTCTGTGCCTCCTGATTGGTCCTGGAGTACTGGGCCAGTCTTTGCTGCAGGAGGGTTACCTCCTGAATCCCATCCCTACTGGCCTGCTCCTTTCTTGCCAGAGCCTCTTCCACCCTCCTGGTGTGCTCTAACAGGTTCTGATGCTCTTTTTGGAGGTCACCCAGCCCCTGGAGGGCCTAGTGATTTTCTTCAGTTTTTCTTTTTAAATGGCAGGCTTCCTGGCCTAAGGTGTCCCTTTCCTGACTAAGAGTCTGCATCTGTGCCGCCAGGTCGTCCCTTTGCCTTTGAAGGGCACCAGCTTTCTGGCGCTCCTGATCAAACTCTGCCTGGGTATCCAGGTCTTTCAGGATCAGTTTATTGCTCTCTGCCTTTTCCCTATCTAGGTGGCTTTGCAGGGTGACTACCTGCTCAGCACATGCCCTATTGAAATCTAATTGTTGCTCCAGCTTTTTCTGGCTCTGCAGTAGGGAGTCCAAACCTTCTTGATACTCCTTCTGCAAGGCCAGATATCTGGTATCCTGGTCAGACTTTTCCTGTTGCAGGATACACATGTCCTCTTTGATTTTAATGAGATACTGTCTGCTCTCATTTTCTGATTCCTGGCTTCTGTGCATCCTCTGCTCAGAAGAGACCAGGTCAGATTGGGCCTTCTCTAACGCGATCTGTTGCCCATTTGCCAGATCTTGGCCTTCAACACATTTGTCCTGCATGGCTCCCATATATAGATACAAATATGCCGCTATCCTAACCATCTTGTCGTGTTCATCTTTACCTTTAGGAGCCATGTATAGTTCACTCAGGGCCACATGTTAGGGACCCTGATCTCTCCAGATACCTAACCCAGCTGCAGTGACCTGTCGTGTGATTGCCTGCAACCACGCATCCTGGCCCTGCTCAGTCCATTCACCTCTCACAAATAGCTTATATAAGAAGTGCTCTCTGGCTATTTTGATGTCTACCAGTGTCGTCATTCTGGAATTTGAGTTCCTTCCTGACTTACAGAAGTTTGTATTTTATTTTGCAAAACAGACCGTTTCCTTAGAGCGTTCCTTTGAGGGGTGCTTTCACAGTGTAAAACAGCGTGATGATCTAACCAGATTTGTGTATCCGGTCAGTTGACACACTGTATTAATATGCACAAGTGGTAAGCCTAATCCAGAATATCCCGGCTACGAGCCCCCACTTTGTAAGCGACCTCAATTCAACACTACAGCTAAATCAATGCCTAGTCTGGGATGCTGATGGAAGCCCTTATTGATGTATTTTTATGTCCAGTTCATTTACTCTGGATGACAACCCTTATATAACACCCCTCTCTCAGAATCCCCCCGACCCCGCTAAGCCAAGAAGTAGGTTTGTTTTGCAAATTTAAAAGGTTTATTTGAAATTTAAACAATATATATCTATCACACTTTTATGCTAAATTAATATTTGATAGCACACTTGTGAGGATGATAGTGATCAACAATGGATAATGTTACAGTGGTACACTCTTTTTGAACCCCCCCCCTTTATGCAAGGTAAAGAGATGGAAGGTAAGCACACAGTTTTAAGGAATGCAATCAAATATAATTCAGTTCCCCCCTAGCAAGCTTAGATGAAAACAGGTAGGAGTTTTAAACACAGGCAAGATACTTTGATGTGGTTGCAATTAAGTGAAAAATATGCTAAAAAGGCTTTTAATTCCCTATAGGAGGTTCAGGATGAGTGAGAGATACTTAAATTAATTCAGGATCACTTTAGCAATGCTCTATGAATGATTGTCAGGTTGCACACGACTTTCAGCAAGGAAAGCAAGGACAAATATTTTTACACGTGGCTGAAATGAACAAAATGTTAAATCGTGGCAAATCTAGTCGCGTGTGTCGAGAGCAATTACGGAGGCACTATAAGGGGCAAGTCGGTTTTAGGTTTGTTGGAAAGCTTAGAATCTTAGCTTTAAGATGACAGTTAAAACTCGCTCCTAGCACAAACGGCCAATTTAGTAAAGGTAGTTTTTCGGATTTGAAATTTTAAAGATCAGAATGACAGATGACAGTTTTCAGTTTTAAAGATGACAGAATGATTTTAGGAGGCAGTTCTAATAGGCTAATATAGTTTGGATTAGATTATTTTAAACTAAGAGATTGGTTTTGGCACAGTGCTAGCTGGGTACTCACACTAGATTTTGGACAGGAATGCGACTTCGTCACAGATCGGGTCAGGATTGGCTGGACTTCTGCTAGCAGTTCTTCACAGCGGTCTGGTCTCTGGTTCTCTCTGGTGATGGATACAGCACTGCTTTCTGGATACTGTTACAGGTTCTTGCAAAAGTTCTTGGCAAAGAATTCAAACAGCTTGACTAGTTTGGTTGGTTTTGAGGCCTGCTGAAGAGGATTGAGCTTGTGGATTCAGGCCTCTCTGCTACAAATTCTGGAGTTAATTTCTGGTCTCTGGAGATTGATGGATTTGAAGTCTGGATCTCTGGATGTGAAGTCTGAAGTCTCCCGGCAAAGCGTCCCGCAAGAAAGTGGAAAGTGCATGTCTCTACCTGGGTTTCAATGTTCCTTTTATGTGTTTTGAAAATGGGTGTGTGCCTGGGCCTAGCTAAGCCTGCCCCTCTCACTTATCATTGGCCAAGCTTTCCTCTCTCCCTTGATTGGGGGAAAGAAATGGAGTGTCAGAGTGATCCTGTAGGTTTTATGGTCAGAGGAACCTCCCCTTGTCAAATTGCGCACAAATCTATTTCTGACCCAAATACATATTTATCTATGTACCATTTTTCTAATATTATAGGTCCAGTTAATATATTTTCTGTAGCACCAAACCATCCGATCCCTGTCTTTGTACGATGTTGTGTCCACTTATGACAGAATTCTCCCCTTTTCATCCAGATAACGACCTCTAAACCTTTCCAGATTTTACACAGATGCGCACCAGGGATATGGTTTTCAGATGATAAAGTGTCAGATTTTTAACATGCATACATTTGGAGTAACAACCCTTTTTTCCGCAACTATCCCCAAGAACATACCACAGGGTCCTAACACCTCTTAAAATGTGCACAGAAAAATCACAAAAATGATGATGTTATATATATAAATTTGACAAGTCCGCATTGTGAATTATCCATCTTTTTAAAATCATGCTCTGGCCCCAAAGGGGTGTGGTTTTCCAAAGCACATGGTGGAATTTCTGGTTTATCCACTTCCCCCAAGCTCAGCTGGCTCTCACAGGCACTGCCCCTCCCCGTTTCTCCCAAGAGGAAGCCATTTTACGACCCCCCCCAATGTAACATTTGCCTGAGTCCAGGACAGGGCTTTGTTCAACTTCCTGCAGTCTGCAGGTACCACTCCCCTAATTCAATCAGAGAGGTGTCACCTCCTTTTGGTGGGGGCAGCAGGATGCAGCCAGGCCTGGGAAGAGTTGTTGAGCCAGTTCAACTCCTGTCGGGGGTAGTTGTCAGGCAGAGTTCAGCTAAATGTCACTTTAGTTCCCAGTTTTCTACATTCAAATCCAACTTACAATTTTTGCACATGCAGCTAGAATGCTGATTCTAAATTCAAAACTATGACATTTAAACAATTGCAACCTATGTGACACTCACAAGTAGGTCACTCATTTATTCTAAACATTTCGATTTTAGTGGCTTTAAACCCAAATTCACTTAAGCTGCTGACATCCCCAGCTATTTTTTATATATACATTAAATAATTACTTCCTTCAAGTCATTTCAGAATATAGTTTTACATTGTATCCACCTCTTAGCAAGTCTTTCCTTGGCCTGGTTTGGGTTCATTTGTTCAGTTTTACACAAAAGTCTGGTGGTTTTAAAACACCGGCTTTCTGATAGTGGTGACCACCAGTACTGCATCCATTTCTGACATTAAGAAAATGAATTCCCCACAGTTCTGGGTTGCTTTTGGCAATCAGCATTGCCATTCCCAATGGTTTCAGGCTACTGTGTGTGTAGCCCAATGGTGGTTTTAGGCAGTGCCCTCCTGTGCTCACAACATAGGCAAAAATGGGTGGCAGCCTATTCTTCATGTTTTCCCTGTGCACTCTCTGGGGAGTTCTGGCCATCATGATGTTTTCAATGCCAGTAATGCACAGTTTTATGGTAGGGCTTGGATGCATGGGTAAAAACATCCCAAACCCCTTCACATCACATGCGGCTCTGTCTCAATTATGGGACAATGTTCAATTTCTTATGTTCCGCTTACTAGTCAGCATTATAGTAACTGGGTGCACTGTGGGCTCTGCCTAGCAAGTTGAATTTCTATTCTAAATCTGTCGGTCAGGTGCAGTTTCTCATGGATGAAATTGTTTCTGTATAATTATATTTTTCATATTGACATAGCATGTCTTTCCATCATTGCACTTACATTGGTGCATTTGCTTCAGTTACACTATTTTATCAGGGATCAAGCAGTCTAGTGATGAACACAACAAGGGGCATGGATTTAAAAAAAGGAGAAGATATATAGAGGGCCAGGGATTTCCCCCATTTTGTCTTGTTTTTAAATATATTTTCATTGGCGGTTGCAGCGCAGCAAAAGCATTGTTAAAGGAACAACTGACGCCATACACTCATGTAAGAGCACCAAATGAAATACATGTATGTTTCTCCTTTTTTCAGGTAGAAAGCAGTATAGGGGAAGTAAATATTATGGGGCATAGATTAAAAAGGGCATTGCGGTTCGGGAGGCCTGCATTATAAAGCAGAGTCTGAATGTGGTGAGTCGTTTTTCCAAATGTTCTTTATTCAAGTTTCAGCCATAGCAGCAGCCCCACCCTCACAGTCCACCCAACAATGCCAGGCGTCTCCAACCTCCTCTTCTCTTTTCAAAGCCACTTTTTCTACATTCTACACATTCCATATTCTTAATGGACTACCACCCGCTTACATTCTTATCCCCACCGTGAATCAGGTGTGATTTGCATGACAGGCATTTAAATCTACCCACCCCATCACTGCTACATTAACAGCAGCCTGTCTCATAACAAACCTCATATCAGCCTGCTCTAGAAGACCTCCTTTCTTCATCCACTGTGATCTATGCAAGACGTGGCAGACGCAGCTATATCTCGACTAACCTTCCCTTCATCACATGTTTTTGGACTGCATGTTCCCTAACCTGCTACCCGCCTTTCATTGGACCCATCCTGCCGCATTTCTCTAGTAAGCGGATAGCGCCCATGGCCTCACCCCCAATTGCCTTGACATCCATGGCCAACTTTCTAACTTAGAGAGCAAATTCATGTTTTACTCACTGCTCTACCTAATTAGCTTGCCTGCACATTGGAAGCAGCACCCCTCTCTAATAGGTCAGGCTTTTCCATATGGGGCACGCATCTGATTTGCAAACACCCTACTTTGACTTTTGCAGCTCCTTACCAGACTTGGATTTTACCTGGAACCTACCTTATCTGTCTTGCATGTTGCTCTATACGGTCCTAATCTGACATTTATGTAGCATGTTTCTGTCTATCGATGTTACCTGCACCCTCCCTAATGATGTATGTTTTCTTTGTCTCATATTTGCTGCATACCTGATGTAGCCACCCCGCACCATGAGGTATGGCTTTGATAGCTTGTGCATTTACCCTATTGTTGTCTTTCATGCATCTGTATACCTGATGTAGCCCCTGCACCATGAGGCGTAGCTTTGCCAGATTATGCATTTACCCTAGTTTTATCTCTCATGTAGCTGTATACCTGATGTAGCCCCCTGCACCAGAAGGAATGACTTTGAAAGTTTATGCATCTACCCTAAAGTTGTCTCTCATTCATCTGTAAACCTGAAGTAGCCCCCTGTGCCATGAGGCGTGGCTTTGCCAGTTTATACATGTACCCTAATGCTGTCTATCATTCATCTGTATACCTCATGTAGCCCCCTGCACCATGAGATGTAGCTTTGCCAGATTACAAATTTAGCCTAATGTTGTCTCTTATGTATCTGTATACCTGAGGTAGCCCCCTGCACCATGGGGCATTGCTTTGACAGTTTATGCATCTACCCTTATGTTGTCTCTCATTCATCTGTATACCTGATCTAGCCCCCCACATCATGAGGTGCAGCTTTGCCAGTTTGCGCATTTACCCTAATTATGTCTCTCATGCATCTGTATACCTGAGGTAGCCCCCTGCACCATGAGGCGTGGTTTTGCCAGTTTATGCATTTACCCTAATTTTGTCTCTCATGCATCTGTATACCTAATCTAGCCCCCGACATCATGAGGTGCAGCTTTGCCAGTTTGTGCATTTACCCTAATTATGTCTCTCATGCATCTGTATACCTGAGGTAGCCCCCTGCGGCATGAGGCATGGCTTTGCCAGTTTATGCATTTACCCTAATTTTGTCTCTCATGCATCTGTATACCTAATCTAGCCCCCCACATCAGGAGGTGCAGCTTTGCCAGTTTGTGCATTTACCCTAATTATGTCTCTCATGCATCTGTATACCTGAGGCAGCCCCCTGCACCATGAGGCGTGGTTTTGCCAGTATGTGCGTTAACCCTAATTTTGTCTCTCATGCATCTGCATACTCGATGTAGCCCCTTGCACCATGGGGCGTTACCCTAAGTCTGTCTCTCATGCATCTGTATATCATATGCAGCCCCTCACCATGAGGCGTGTCTTGCCCGATTATGCTACTAAGAACCATCTGTATGTTGTAACTTGTATGTGTGGCCTTGCAATTTTAAGAATGTCACTTCACACTTACTGTAACTAGCTCCCTGATGTCTGAGGTTTTAGCATGCTGCTTTAAATGCAGCAAATAAATAAATAAATACATAAAAACTTCTTTTAATGTTCATGGCTATTTACATGTATATAATCTAGAATTTAACAGCCTGCCCAGCATTTATAGAAACAAAACTAAAGAAAATGCACCATTGTAAGTGGAAAGGGCTATGGAGAGAAATGCAGCAATGGAAAGAGGTGGATCCTCAACTGCATTTGTGTGATTCAGTTGAATGAGTGAGTCACTGGCAGAGATAGATTTTGGTAACAGGCGCAGAGATGTGGTATGTCCTGCCTTCATATTGTCTTTCTCCGCACGCTTGGAAGTATATTGTGTCTTCTTGGATATGATCAGTGTCCTCAATCATAATGTGCAGGTAGGCTTCCTGGCCCATGGATAGATTGTCTTCCTGAAAGGTGCATGGGTGCATAAGTAGTGAACCAGGGCTATTTTACAACTACAGGGCTACGACTATGACTTATTGTGTTTCTCTTTACCAGATGTACTGTGAGTGCTTACTTGGTAGCGTCCTGCATGATGGGTCATGGATCTGCACTGTTTTTATGTAGTTCCCACTCCATGCTGTACAGACATCACTTTGTGAATGGGCATCAAAGCAAATTGTATGACTCTGATCTTTGGGTGCAGAATCTGCGTTAAGAATGATATAGATGTATTTCACATTTTCTTGCTTTTGTATTTACTGGGAGATGGGTTAATTAGGTGGTCACCACTTTGTTCCACTGGTTCATGGTTTGTCAGGATTAGCATGGAGGAGTAGCTCACATTCTTGCTCTGTGCCTTCATAAGCACACTATTATTCCTAAATTCTCTGTGAAGGGTGCGCTAGTAGCCGCATGAAAAGGGGGGCGGGGGAAAAAGGCATGCTGTTTTAAAATCGAATTGAGTTTACTTGAACAAAGTAGTGAATAAGGTTGAAGGAAAAATGTCACAGGCGGAGTAAAGTCTGCAGGAGGAGGGGGACAATGAAGGAGACACATTTTGGTCTGAACCTAGCAGTCATAATTGCATTGATAATATCAAAGAACATGCATTTTTGGTTCTACGTAATTACACTGCGAATTTTTCATTGTGGGAGAATTCATCTAATTCATTTTTTGTTATAGGACATTTTACCACAAATGTATAAAGGGGAGACCCCCCAGAGATGCCCACTCCCCACCAAGTCCCCCTACCTTTATTATTACCCGAGCCCAACACCCCCACATACATTTGCGGTAAAATGTGACGGAAAAAATGTGATTAATTCTTCCATGATGGAAAGTCCTATGATGGAATCTTCCTTTACCATATTTTTCATTCCTTCAACAACAAATTCAAGGGAAAACATAGAAGAGAGTGTTCATTCTGCTCCTATTGCGTTTCTTGAAACAGGAGTCATCAATGCATCTCCACAGATTATCCATCCCATGAAAGTCTATGATGAAATAACCGATATTTCAAATGATATCCCTGCAAGGAAGGCTCCCAAAAATGAACTGAATAGTCAAAGGGCACCCCCTTACTCTGCAAAAACGACCAGTATGGATGAAATAGCCCTTAAACCTGATGTAAACTTGTTTATCATGAATACAAAAAAGTAACCCAAAGACAAGTGCAAAGGAAGCAGTGGGAAGAGGAAAGCAACTCTGTCAGATAATGAAACCGATTGGAAAAAAGTGGTCTTGGTGCCCCAACGAAAGACTCACCCGTCTTGGATGAAAGAGTTTATTCTTAAAATGAAACCACCTAAGAAGAACTATACAAATCAAAGTTATTCCTTATGCCACTAATTACAGCACTAAAACACTGCACTTCAAAGGGCAGTAACTGTCAGGTTCAGGTTCAAACTCCCCCTTCTCCTCACCTGAGTCCTTAGAGGAACGATCCTTACGTACAGTTTCGGGCTTCTTAATGTCCTTCTTCTTTTCCTTGGGTGGGTTATCCTTCAGTTTCCGACCTTTTCTTTCGTGTAAATAAGGTCTGGCCCCTCCAGAGGCCACCGTGACAGAGATGAGAAACTGCCCAGAGAGGCCCCCAGGAGGGCCAGCCTCGCCCCAGGGAAAAAGCCCGAAGGCAGAAAAAACCCTGGTATTGAAGTCTTGCAGAAGAAAGTAAATGTTGTTTCCAAATACTGCAAGATGTGAATGGCTCAATCACACAGAAGAATATTATGAACCGAACAAGTACTGGAGCTGACAGGAAATGTAAAAGTATAATCTGTGGTAAAGAATTCCCCAATACCGAAGAAATACTAAGATAAGCAGGAACGGCTAGTTGCCGAAAGCAAGTAAGAAAAATGAAATGGAAGTCGCGAGAGCTGTTCGCGTCCAGAATAGGAACACTGCCGCTTGCATGTTAAATAAAAGCGGCAGGGTTAGAATGGCAGGGCGCCGTGAGTGACAGCAAGGCGGAAGAAAGAAAGGCGACAGAAGCAACAGAAACAAGGGTAGCGGTTAAACAGGAAGAAGTACGTACAAAAGGCAACAAAAGAATTGAAAACACAGATACCGGATTAGATGGACCCAGGAGGGTCCGGGATTCAAAGGAATAATCGTAAGATAAATGCACAGGAGTAGCACCGGAGTGCGAGCGAAGTAGCAAGAGAAACACAGATACAACGCACCGGCTGAAGGGGAGGAGTCGGAAGTTATAGTGCAGGCCACCATATTGGATGAGGACTAGAGCGCTATCCAGAATAGAATTAATGCCGCCAGTAATCCCACGCTTTCCACCCACCGATCCTGACAGTATACCCCCTTCTCCTCGGGGGTCCTCCTGGTTTGCCCGGGTGGAAGTGGTGAAACCTCCTAACCAATCGGGGTGCATGTATATGGCTCACTGGTTCCCAGGATCTCTCATCCAACGGATAACCCTTCCAATGCACTAGGTATTGTAACTTACCCCGGCGGTACCTGGAATCAACCAAATAGGCCACCTCATATTCTTCAGGTGTTGATTTAACTTGAGCACGTACCCTGTGGACTGGTCTTTGGAAAGGATCCTCCTTGTATTCTTTGAGTAAGGAGACATGAAAGACCGGATGTACCTTCTTGAGGTAATCAGGGAGTTTGATCTTAAAAGCAACAGGATTAATCCGTTGGACAATGGAGAAAGGTCCGAGGAATCGGGGGGAAAATTTACCAGAATGGACCCACCTGGGCAGGAAACGGGTAGACAACCAGACCAATTGTCCCACATGCCACGTAGGGTTGGGGCTTCTACTCTTGTCTGCCCACTTCTTTTGAGCCTGTTGACTGACCAGGTGTGCTCTTTTCGCAAGTTCATGTACCTCATGTAAGTCCTTCAGAACCCCGTCCACCGCAGGAATCTTGGTGGAAGGGGTACTGAGCCAGGGCAAATGTTGGGGATTATACCCATAGGTACAAAAAAAAGGACTCATCTGGATGGAAGTATGAAGGGCATTGTTGTAGGCGAACTCTGCTTGTGGGAGGAAGCGATACCAATTCTCCTGCTGGGGACTACAAAAACATCTTAGATACTGTTCCAGACTGGCATTCAATCTCTCGGTCTGTCCATTACTCTGAGGATGGTAACCCGAAGAAAGAGCCCTGTGAATTCCCAGTGACTGGCAAAGAGAAGCCCAAAATTTTGAAGTAAATTGAGGTCCTCGGTCTGAAACCACCGTCCGAGGCAACCCATGTAAGCGGACTATATCCCGAAGGAATACAGCTGCGGTCTCTGAGGCTGATGGAACCTGTTTGAAAGCGGAGAAGTGAGCCAACTTACTGAAAGAATCGACCGTTACCATGATCACCGACATGCCATCTGAAGGAGGGAGATCCACGATAAAATCAGTGGAAATATGTTCCCAGGGACGTTCAGGTAAGGCTTCTTGCTGTAGTAATCCTAGCGGTCTTCCCGTTCGATGTTTGTTGGAGGCACAAACCGAACAGGTAGAAACATACCGGCAAACATCGTTCCGCAGGGTAGGCCACCAAAAACCCCTGCGTAGCAAGTTATAAGTCTTTCTGACTCCTGGGTGTCCTGTTAAAGGGGAGTCGTGGCACCAAGACAGGACTAGAGTCTGAAGTTTCTTGGTGGGAATGAACAAGGCATCACCCTGATAATATAACCCATCCTTGCCTTGGACGATAGAGGATGGAGGATCTGAGCCTGTTTGATATTGAGGTATCAAATCTTGAAGAAAGGATAGAGTGGATGCAACAATCCTAAGCCCTGGGAAGACCAATTCGTGTCCCCTGTAGGTTCCAGAGCCTTCCCCTTGACTACGAGACAAGGCATCCGCCCTTAAATTTTCTGTACCCTAATGTAGGTAATGTTAAAATCATATTGCAGGAAGAAATAGGCCCACCTGGCATGGCGTGCATTGGTGCATTCCATTTGTTGTAAGACCCTAAGATTACGATGGTCAGTTCTGATATCAAAGCTGTGAGCGGCCCCTTGCAACAGATGACGCCACTCTTGACAGGCTAACTTGATTGCCAACAGTTCCCTTTCCAGTACTGAATAGTTGCGCTCACTAGTTGTAAGGGTCTTTGAAAAATAGGCCACAGGATGTTCCACTTCGTCCTCTGACTTCTGTAGCAGAATAGCCCCAACAGCACCTACGGAAGCATCCGTTTCCAAAATGTATGGTTTAGTGGGATCTGGCTGGATAAGTATAGGCGCCTTAGAAAAGCATTCCTTGAGTGTTAGAAAGGCTCTTCTGGGTTCCTCATCAAAGACGAATCTTACACCCTTCTTCAACAGAGAGGTAAGCGGAAGTACAGTATTAGAAAAATTGGATATAAATCTCCGATAAAAGTTTGCTAAACCCAGGAAACTCTGTAGCTCCTTTATATTGGTAGGTTCCTTCCAACTTCTGATAGCCTTGATCTTGATAGGGTCCATCTCTATACCCTCCTTAGATAGGATGAATCCTAAATAGGATACTGATGTAGCTTCAAATTGGCATTTTTCCGGTTTGATCAGCAGCTGATGGAACTTAAGGCGCTGCAACACCTGTACAACCAGTCTTCTGTGTTCAGAAAGCGTCTTGGAATATATCAAGATGTCATCAAGGTAAACCACCACTGTTATGAACAACATATCGGAAAACACCTTGTCCATGTATCTTTGGAATATCGCTGGAGCGTTTACAAGGCCAAATGGCATGACCCTATATTCATATAGACCAAATGGGGTGCGGAATGCCGTCTTCCACTCGTCTCCTTGTCTTATCCGCAATAGGTGATAGGCACCTCTTAGGTCGAGTTTAGTGAAATAGACTGATCCTTGTACGGCTTCTAATATATCCCTTATGAGTGGCATGGGATACCTGTCACGAATGGTAACTTTATTCAAGCCTCGATAGTCTATACAAGGACGTAACTCTACTGTATCCTTCTTAGGGATAAAGAATAACGAAGCCCCACAAGAAGACCTTGATTCTCGGATAAGGCCATTCTGTAGATTTTCATTTAAGTATTCCCTAAGAGCCTTCCGTTCAAGAAGCGATAACGGATACATGCGTCCGAAGGGAACTATTGCTTCAGGTATCAAGTCGATGCAACAGTCCTCTGCCCTATGAGGAGGCAGAATCTTGGGTATGGTATCCAGGAATACTTCAGAAAACGCCTGATATTGAAGAGGGATAGAAGAAATGATTCTGGAATTGTGGGTAGATCCTCCTTCTTCCGATCTGGCGTTGGTGGTTTGGGTAATAGGTGGGTCCATACAGTTGGTCTTACAAAACAGTGAATCAAAGCTCACCTTATTGTCTGTCCAGTTAATCTGCGGGTTATGCCTTCTTAACCACGGGATCCCTATAACCACAGGAAAATGAGCGGCTCTGATCTGATCAAACACCAAAATTTCTTCATGGTGGCCCATCTCCATCTTAAGCGGGAAAGTCTCTAAGGTGATGGGTCCAGATGATAAAGGCCTGCCATCAACCCCTTCTACAGGAATAGGAGTTGACTTGAGTCTCGTAGCCACCTGGTGTTCCTTGGCCCATCTAAGGTCCATGAAATTGCCTGCTGCTCCGCAATCCAACATGGCTAATACCTCAATGGGAACCGAATCAGACAGCCACAGTTTCACCTTGAACACCATCAGACTGTTTTCTTCCGTGTTGTCTAAGGTTCTTGAGTTGTTGCAAGGGTATTTATCAAGTGCCCCGACACTTCCCTTGCAGCAGAGCGGGGGCTGAAGTTTCCCTTCCGTCGAGGGGGTACCTCCGGGCAGTTTCTCAAAAAATGTTTGGAAGACCCACAGTACATACACAATCCTGTGTCCCGTCGTCTTCTTCGCTCGTCTGGAGTCAGGGGACCTCGAGTGGCTCCAATCTGCATGGGTTCTTCTGCCCCGGCTGAGGTTCGTGTTTGAGGAGAAGGGGAAGGGAGACTCATGGTCTGAGGAGTTCCAAAGGTTCGTCTTCTTTCTCTTCTTTCTTGTCGTCTTTCCTGTAGGCGGAAATCTATCTGGAGAGACAATGTTACCAAATCTCGGAAGGATGCTGGTCTGGCAACTCTAGCAAGCTCATCCTTGATTTCGTCGTGAAGACCTCGTCTGAAAATGGTCTGTTGGGCTGAATCTGGCCAGTCTGCCTTAGCTGCTAATCTCTGGAAGCGGGAAACGTAGGTCTGAAGATCCGAGTTTCCTTGACAAACATCCAGAATGGCTTCCAAGGAGGAGTAGAAAACCTCAGGTCGGTCAAACCTTTCCTTGAACAGTTCCATAAAACGGTCATAATCATCTAGGGATGGGTCATTATTAGTAACCAACGGTGTGACCCAGGATAATGCGTTTCCGGAAAGGTTTGCGATGATGAAACCGACCCTTGATCTGGCCGTTTCATACGCATGGGTCCTGAAGGCAAAGTACACCTTACATGCATCCAAGAAGTCCTTAAGCCCTCCAGGGTCCCCGTTGTACTTGCCGAAGGAGAGTGGCATAGTGGGCAAGTCACCATGATCCTCCCGACGTAAAACAACCTGTTGTCGGAGTGCAATATTCTCCGTTCTCAGGGCTTGAACCTCCACAGTTAAATTCTGCATAGCCGCAAACAGTTCTTGGTATTGCTCCAATTATGCCATAGTGGGAGTTAGGCGTTGTATGCTGTCAGGTTCAGGTTCAAACTCCCCCTTCTCCTCACCTGAGTCCTTAGAGGAACGATCCTTACGTACAGTTTCGGGCTTCTTAATGTCCTTCTTCTTTTCCTTGGGTGGGTTATCCTTCAGTTTCCGACCTTTTCTTTCGTGTAAATAAGGTCTGGCCCCTCCAGAGGCCACCGTGACAGAGATGAGAAACTGCCCAGAGAGGCCCCCAGGAGGGCCAGCCTCGCCCCAGGGAAAAAGCCCGAAGGCAGAAAAAACCCTGGTATTGAAGTCTTGCAGAAGAAAGTAAATGTTGTTTCCAAATACTGCAAGATGTGAATGGCTCAATCACACAGAAGAATATTATGAACCGAACAAGTACTGGAGCTGACAGGAAATGTAAAAGTATAATCTGTGGTAAAGAATTCCCCAATACCGAAGAAATACTAAGATAAGCAGGAACGGCTAGTTGCCGAAAGCAAGTAAGAAAAATGAAATGGAAGTCGCGAGAGCTGTTCGCGTCCAGAATAGGAACACTGCCGCTTGCATGTTAAATAAAAGCGGCAGGGTTAGAATGGCAGGGCGCCGTGAGTGACAGCAAGGCGGAAGAAAGAAAGGCGACAGAAGCAACAGAAACAAGGGTAGCGGTTAAACAGGAAGAAGTACGTACAAAAGGCAACAAAAGAATTGAAAACACAGATACCTAATTAGATGGACCCAGGAGGGTCCGGGATTCAAAGGAATAATCGTAAGATAAATGCACAGGAGTAGCACCGGAGTGCGAGCGAAGTAGCAAGAGAAACACAGATACAACGCACCGGCTGAAGGGGAGGAGTCGGAAGTTATAGTGCAGGCCACCATATTGGATGAGGACTAGAGCGCTATCCAGAATAGAATTAATGCCGCCAGTAATCCCACGCTTTCCACCCACCGATCCTGACAGTATACCCCCTTCTCCTCGGGGGTCCCCCTGGTTTGCCCGGGTGGAAGTGGTGAAACCTCCTAACCAATCGGGGTGCATGTATATGGCTCACTGGTTCCCAGGATCTCTCATCCAACGGATAACCCTTCCAATGCACTAGGTATTGTAACTTACCCCGGCGGTACCTGGAATCAACCAAATAGGCCACCTCATATTCTTCAGGTGTTGATTTAACTTGAGCACGTACCCTGTGGACTGGTCTTTGGAAAGGATCCTCCTTGTATTCTTTGAGTAAGGAGACATGAAAGACCGGATGTACCTTCTTGAGGTAATCAGGGAGTTTGATCTTAAAAGCAACAGGATTAATCCGTTGGACAATGGAGAAAGGTCCGAGGAATCGGGGGGAAAATTTACCAGAATGGACCCACCTGGGCAGGAAACGGGTAGACAACCAGACCAATTGTCCCACCTGCCACGTAGGGTTGGGGCTTCTACTCTTGTCTGCCCACTTCTTTTGAGCCTGTTGACTGACCAGGTGTGCTCTTTTCGCAAGTTCATGTACCTCATGTAAGTCCTTCAGAACCCCGTCCACCGCAGGAATCTTGGTGGAAGGGGTACTGAGCCAGGGCAAATGTTGGGGATTATACCCATAGGTACAAAAAAAAGGACTCATCTGGATGGAAGTATGAAGGGCATTGTTGTAGGCGAACTCTGCTTGTGGGAGGAAGCGATACCAATTCTCCTGCTGGGGACTACAAAAACATCTTAGATACTGTTCCAGACTGGCATTCAATCTCTCGGTCTGTCCATTACTCTGAGGATGGTAACCCGAAGAAAGAGCCCTGTGAATTCCCAGTGACTGGCAAAGAGAAGCCCAAAATTTTGAAGTAAATTGAGGTCCTCGGTCTGAAACCACCGTCCGAGGCAACCCATGTAAGCGGACTATATCCCGAAGGAATACAGCTGCGGTCTCTGAGGCTGATGGAACCTGTTTGAAAGCGGAGAAGTGAGCCAACTTACTGAAAGAATCGACCGTTACCATGATCACCGACATGCCATCTGAAGGAGGGAGATCCACGATAAAATCAGTGGAAATATGTTCCCAGGGACGTTCAGGTAAGGCTTCTTGCTGTAGTAATCCTAGCGGTCTTCCCGTTCGATGTTTGTTGGAGGCACAAACCGAACAGGTAGAAACATACCGGCAAACATCGTTCCGCAGGGTAGGCCACCAAAAACCCCTGCGTAGCAAGTTATAAGTCTTCCTGACTCCTGGGTGTCCTGTTAAAGGGGAGTCGTGGCACCAAGACAGGACTAGAGTCTGAAGTTTCTTGGTGGGAATGAACAAGGCATCACCCTGATAATATAACCCATCCTTGCCTTGGACGATAGAGGATGGAGGATCTGAGCCTGTTTGATATTGAGGTATCAAATCTTGAAGAAAGGATAGAGTGGATGCAACAATCCTAAGCCCTGGGAAGACCAATTCGTGTCCCCTGTAGGTTCCAGAGCCTTCCCCTTGACTACGAGACAAGGCATCCGCCCTTAAATTTTCTGTACCCTAATGTAGGTAATGTTAAAATCATATTGCAGGAAGAAATAGGCCCACCTGGCATGGCGTGCATTGGTGCATTCCATTTGTTGTAAGACCCTAAGATTACGATGGTCAGTTCTGATATCAAAGCTGTGAGCGGCCCCTTGCAACAGATGACGCCACTCTTGACAGGCTAACTTGATTGCCAACAGTTCCCTTTCCAGTACTGAATAGTTGCGCTCACTAGTTGTAAGGGTCTTTGAAAAATAGGCCACAGGATGTTCCACTTCGTCCTCTGACTTCTGTAGCAGAATAGCCCCAACAGCACCTACGGAAGCATCCGTTTCCAAAATGTATGGTTTAGTGGGATCTGGCTGGATAAGTATAGGCGCCTTAGAAAAGCATTCCTTGAGTGTTAGAAAGGCTCTTCTGGGTTCCTCATCAAAGACGAATCTTACACCCTTCTTCAACAGAGAGGTAAGCGGAAGTACAGTATTAGAAAAATTGGATATAAATCTCCGATAAAAGTTTGCTAAACCCAGGAAACTCTGTAGCTCCTTTATATTGGTAGGTTCCTTCCAACTTCTGATAGCCTTGATCTTGATAGGGTCCATCTCTATACCCTCCTTAGATAGGATGAATCCTAAATAGGATACTGATGTAGCTTCAAATTGGCATTTTTCCGGTTTGATCAGCAGCTGATGGAACTTAAGGCGCTGCAACACCTGTACAACCAGTCTTCTGTGTTCAGAAAGCGTCTTGGAATATATCAAGATGTCATCAAGGTAAACCACCACTGTTATGAACAACATATCGGAAAACACCTTGTCCATGTATCTTTGGAATATCGCTGGAGCGTTTACAAGGCCAAATGGCATGACCCTATATTCATATAGACCAAATGGGGTGCGGAATGCCGTCTTCCACTCGTCTCCTTGTCTTATCCGCAATAGGTGATAGGCACCTCTTAGGTCGAGTTTAGTGAAATAGACTGATCCTTGTACGGCTTCTAATATATCCCTTATGAGTGGCATGGGATACCTGTCACGAATGGTAACTTTATTCAAGCCTCGATAGTCTATACAAGGACGTAACTCTACTGTATCCTTCTTAGGGATAAAGAATAACGAAGCCCCACAAGAAGACCTTGATTCTCGGATAAGGCCATTCTGTAGATTTTCATTTAAGTATTCCCTAAGAGCCTTCCGTTCAAGAAGCGATAACGGATACATGCGTCCGAAGGGAACTATTGCTTCAGGTATCAAGTCGATGCAACAGTCCTCTGCCCTATGAGGAGGCAGAATCTTGGGTATGGTATCCAGGAATACTTCAGAAAACGCCTGATATTGAAGAGGGATAGAAGAAATGATTCTGGAATTGTGGGTAGATCCTCCTTCTTCCGATCTGGCGTTGGTGGTTTGGGTAATAGGTGGGTCCATACAGTTGGTCTTACAAAACAGTGAATCAAAGCTCACCTTATTGTCTGTCCAGTTAATCTGCGGGTTATGCCTTCTTAACCACGGGATCCCTATAACCATAGGAAAATGAGCGGCTCTGATCTGATCAAACACCAAAATTTCTTCATGGTGGCCCATCTCCATCTTAAGCGGGAAAGTCTCTAAGGTGATGGGTCCAGATGATAAAGGCCTGCCATCAACCCCTTCTACAGGAATAGGAGTTGACTTGAGTCTCGTAGCCACCTGGTGTTCCTTGGCCCATCTAAGGTCCATGAAATTGCCTGCTGCTCCGCAATCCAACATGGCTAATACCTCAATGGGAACCGAATCAGACAGCCACAGTTTCACCTTGAACACCATCAGACTGTTTTCTTCCGTGTTGTCTAAGGTTCTTGAGTTGTTGCAAGGGTATTTATCAAGTGCCCCGACACTTCCCTTGCAGCAGAGCAGGGGCTGAAGTTTCCCTTCCGTCGAGGGGGTACCTCCGGGCAGTTTCTCAAAAAATGTTTGGAAGACCCACAGTACATACACAATCCTGTGTCCCGTCGTCTTCTTCGCTCGTCTGGAGTCAGGGGACCTCGAGTGGCTCCAATCTGCATGGGTTCTTCTGCCCCGGCTGAGGTTCGTGTTTGAGGAGAAGGGGAAGGGAGACTCATGGTCTGAGGAGTTCCAAAGGTTCGTCTTCTTTCTCTTCTTTCTTGTCGTCTTTCCTGTAGGCGGAAATCTATCTGGAGAGACAATGTTACCAAATCTCGGAAGGATGCTGGTCTGGCAACTCTAGCAAGCTCATCCTTGATTTCGTCGTGAAGACCTCGTCTGAAAATGGTCTGTTGGGCTGAATCTGGCCAGTCTGCCTTAGCTGCTAATCTCTGGAAGCGGGAAACGTAGGTCTGAAGATCCGAGTTTCCTTGACAAACATCCAGAATGGCTTCCAAGGAGGAGTAGAAAACCTCAGGTCGGTCAAACCTTTCCTTGAACAGTTCCATAAAACGGTCATAATCATCTAGGGATGGGTCATTATTAGTAACCAACGGTGTGACCCAGGATAATGCGTTTCCGGAAAGGTTTGCGATGATGAAACCGACCCTTGATCTGGCTGTTTCATACGCATGGGTCCTGAAGGCAAAGTACACCTTACATGCATCCAAGAAGTCCTTAAGCCCTCCAGGGTCCCCGTTGTACTTGCCGAAGGAGAGTGGCATAGTGGGCAAGTCACCATGATCCTCCCGACGTAAAACAACCTGTTGTCGGAGTGCAAATTCTCCGTTCTCAGGGCTTGAACCTCCACAGTTAAATTCTGCATAGCCGCAAACAGTTCTTGGTATTGCTCCAATTATGCCATAGTGGGAGTTAGGCGTTGTATGCTGTCAGGTTCAGGTTCAAACTCCCCCTTCTCCTCACCTGAGTCCTTAGAGGAACGATCCTTACGTACAGTTTCGGGCTTCTTAATGTCCTTCTTCTTTTCCTTGGGTGGGTTATCCTTCAGTTTCCGACCTTTTCTTTCGTGTAAATAAGGTCTGGCCCCTCCAGAGGCCACCGTGACAGAGATGAGAAACTGCCCAGAGAGGCCCCCAGGAGGGCCAGCCTCGCCCCAGGGAAAAAGCCTGAAGGCAGAAAAAACCCTGGTATTGAAGTCTTGCAGAAGAAAGTAAATGTTGTTTCCAAATACTGCAAGATGTGAATGGCTCAATCACACAGAAGAATATTATGAACCGAACAAGTACTGGAGCTGACAGGAAATGTAAAAGTATAATCTGTGGTAAAGAATTCCCCAATACCGAAGAAATACTAAGATAAGCAGGAACGGCTAGTTGCCGAAAGCAAGTAAGAAAAATGAAATGGAAGTCGCGAGAGCTGTTCGCGTCCAGAATAGGAACACTGCCGCTTGCATGTTAAATAAAAGCGGCAGGGTTAGAATGGCAGGGCGCCGTGAGTGACAGCAAGGCGGAAGAAAGAAAGGCGACAGAAGCAACAGAAACAAGGGTAGCGGTTAAACAGGAAGAAGTACGTACAAAAGGCAACAAAAGAATTGAAAACACAGATACCGAATTAGATGGACCCAGGAGGGTCCGGGATTCAAAGGAATAATCGTAAGATAAATGCACAGGAGTAGCACCGGAGTGCGAGCGAAGTAGCAAGAGAAACACAGATACAACGCACCGGCTGAAGGGGAGGAGTCGGAAGTTATAGTGCAGGCCACCATATTGGATGAGGACTAGAGCGCTATCCAGAATAGAATTAATGCCGCCAGTAATCCCACGCTTTCCACCCACCGATCCTGACAGTAACATTCATAAAAGGATTGTTTAGTACAAATGGCCATCCTAAATTATTTCAATTCCTCATAGCTCTGGACAAAATAAAAATATAAACTTTCAAATTACTCTGCACCATCTAGACTAAGGTCTGGGTGAAAGAGTACATGTTTTAGTCAGCTGATCCACAACCCAAAGTGGGAGAATCAGTTTACAAACCCTTAACAAACCACAAGAAACAGCAAAAACATCACAGTTGAGAAATTCCTCCCTCTACTCCAACCTATCATCGACTTCTCACCTACCACTACCAGCCCCACTGTATTAGTAGATCTTTACAACACAACCACTCTCAAGGCCATAAACACTGTAGCACCTCTCAAACTACGGAAAGCCAAACCATGCGCGCATCTCAACTCCTGGTTCACTCCTGAACTAAAAACTCTCTGCAAAAGCAAAAGACAAGCCGAATTAGCATGGAAACAGTCTCCCTCCGCTAACAATAAAACATCCTACGCACCAGCCTCCAATACCTACAAGTCAGAAATCATTCAGTCAAAAAAAAACATGTACAATGAAAGAATCTGCAACGCCAAATCCAACACCAAAGAACTCTTCAATATCCTGAGAGACCTCGTATCCCCCTCCCCCATCCCAGACACATGGACCAAAGGCATCTCCTGGTGTACTAGCAGACAAGAAGCACTCCTTGGCAAAATTGCCATGGTACAAGCCAAAATTGAGTCAAAGAAAGAAAGTCTCACCTTCGCTGATAATCCTATCCCTTCCACCTACACCCCACAAATGGATGACAATAACCTATTTGAATTCTCCACCATAACTACCAAAGTGGTTGAAGATATAATTAATTCTCTGAAACCCTCCAAATGCCAAGGTGATATCTGCCCGGCGCCAGTCATCAAAGACACAGCCAAACATCTTGCTCCTTTCATCACATCCCTTATAAACTCTTATTTCACATCCAGCATAGTACCTAACAACGTAAAGGACTCCTGGGTTTTACCCCTACTCAAGAAACCCACCCTAGACCCTAGTGTCCCCACGAACTACAGACCCATTACAACCGTGCTCTTCCTCTTAAAAATCCTTGACAGAGCTGCCTACCTGCAGATACAGAACCACCTTGAGAAAAACAATTTACTAGGACTAAGACAATCTGGCTTCCGCCCTAAACACGGCACTGAGACTGCCTTGATTGACCTCAAGACACAAATGGACAACATCAAAGACAACGGCAAACTAGCACTTCTTCTCCTCCTCAACTTGTCGGATGCCTTTGACTTGGTCAACCACGACATCCCCTGCAAACATTTAACCTCAGCAGCCAAATTCTCTGACAAGGCAAATGCATGGATTCAGTCCTTCCTGAACAACAGATCCATGAGGGTCTTTGCTCCCACAGCCTCGGCCAAACCAGCCCCAGTCACATGTGGCGTCCCTCAGGGCTCCTGCATTTCCCCCACACTATACAATGCGTTTACAAAACCCCTCTTCGACATACAGGACCTTTTGGGTGTCATCTACACGAATTTCGCAGATGACACTCAAATACTTATCCCACTAACAGGCGACTATCCCACTGACAATGCAGTACTCAACAACATTTAATCCATTATCTAAGAATGGATGGCCAAACACAGCCTCTGTCTCAATGACGACAAGACTGAGCTTCTCCTCCTAGTCTCCCAATCTAGACTCAATAAACTCCACAAACTTTACCAGACATTCACCATCGACGGCAACAACATTTCCGTCTCCAACAGCGTCAAATCTCTAATTTACCTCGATTCCTCCCTTACACTGACAAGACAGATCAACGCCATCTCATCGGCCTCCGCTTACACATGTAAGCTCATCAATGCCTGCATACCTTACATCTCGCCCTCCAACTGCACCACCTTAGCCAGAGCACTAGTTCTCTCCAAAGTTGACTATTGTAACGCTCTCTACCTGGGTACCAGCCAAAAGAATATCAACAAGCTGCAAGTTATCCAAAATAACGCATTAAGCGCAGCTCTAAACATACCCAAACAGGAACACATCTCTGGCGCCAGACGATCCTGTCATTGGCTATCTATACCTCAGAGAATTGAATACAAAACACTCTCGCTCACTCACAAATGTTTATCCAACCAAGCACCCAGATACCTCTCAGACAACTTCACACACCACACCCCTTCTTGCCCAACTAGATCAGCCCAAGCACACTGCCTTAACTTCCCCAGATACAAACTCCAAAAAGCAGGTGGTTCAAGCTTCCCTGTGCTTGCCTCTAAACTCTGGAACTAACTACCAGTCGATCTTAGATCTGAACCATCCTTTCACCGATTCAGACATAATGCCAAAACTTGGCTGTTGGCCAAAGAAGCCTAGAACGCTTATTATTACCTTACACATGTACTTACTGCCTGCATAATCTGCACAACTTCAATCCTTGTAAATGATGTCATACTATGTACATTACCAGCAACTGTTTATAATGTCTATACTACCTGTATTGTTTACCTATTGATCATGTTTGCAATATATTGCTACGTTGTAACCATGACAAGTGCCTGGATGCCCCAGGGCCAGGCGGCGCTATACAAATAATAAACTAAACTAAACTAAACTAAACATGTAGCAAAAAAGGCAAGCAGATAACATGAGAAAAGTATCCAACATGGCACTAAGAGAGAGCACGAAGTGTGCACAACCTTCCCATCGCACTTCTGCTCAAATGACTATGTGGTCACTTCCACAGGCAAGGGTGAGTATTGTAAAAGGAATACCATGACCAATGGACTTCCTGAGTACTCTCTACAAGATGGTCGATACTCGGGGGAAGCTTTCTTACAGAAATCACGGACTCTGGAAAGGCAGTCTAACAATGAGGTAGTTGTGTCTGTAGTTAATCGTTCAACTGAAATATTAACAAATAAGGAAATAGTTGATATGACTTTTACTTCAAAGTGAGCCTTAAGAGTTAAACTGCCCCTACATTCGTTGTGGATTGGTTCAGATAAATGTTCAGGGCCTCTCAGTGAATTTCAGAGATGATCAGAACGTCGGCACACTGGCTAATATCTAATTTGGAATTTTAGCTCAATTTTTTTCTAGCTGATATTATGATGGCACACAGAGTGGATTGGATTGGACATTTGAGAAGAACATTGGTGGGAGCACTATCATCCTTTCTCCTCCACTTATATTAGAAGATATATAAACATTCCTTGTGACTTCGGGGGAATGGGTAAGTGCACACCTCAATTAAAATATAGCTTCTTTAAAACTTTTTCCCAATAGAGGGGGCCTTGGGAATCAGGAATAACCCGCAGAAAGAGAGTGAATCCTTTAAGAGGAAGGTTACTTCAAACTTGGGGAGACATAAAACTGATCAGGGAAACACTATTCATGATTTAGGAACACAGGCCACAAATACTGAGTAAATCAGAACACACGACAGAAATACTAATCTTCAACTGTTGACCTTTGCTTAGTTAGACACAGTGAATTCAGCATCTAGATGAGTAAGAGAGGTCCCCGTGTTAGAGTCTACTAATGGATGTGACATCCTAACCATATAGGATGTAGACTGACTGCAGATATTAGGGTGTCATTTCAATGAATCTGCACCTAGTAAAGGTCAACTGCAAAAGAGTAATCCGTCAAAAAAATGTTCAATGCAAAATTATGTCTTAACACGTATCTGGTTTGGGAGATGAACTGGAATAACCTGATTTTAAGGAATTCATTACTAATTTGATATTTTTCCTCTCAAGGAATAGGGATGTTTTTGATTTCCCAGCTTGATGACTTCATAGAAGCCATAAAGTGAGTAAAAAGAAGCAAGCATGGGAGCAATTCTGGAGGTCTGTGCACCTGACTAGCGAAAATGTACATTGCAAGCTGGGCATAATTGGCAGCTTCTCCCCAAATGTTTTATATGTTGGACGAACTTCCTCTTACATGTATCCCATGATGATCGTTCATTTCTATAATCGTCCCTCATGCAATAAGTAAGTGAATATCAGAATGTTGGAACACGCCATTGATGAACACCTATAGAGTGCCAAAAGTTCATATCTGTTAGTGATGGAAGCTGATTTTAATTTTAAACTGGGGAACTGGATGGCCGGAAGGCTTCTTTTATAAGGCACAACAAATGATATGTCAGATCCCAGAAGTAAACATGCGTGGGCCATGCATCAATGATGCTGCTTTAAATACGCCATTACTTCATGTGTGAGTGGGGTTTGAGAGTGGTAAACAGGAGATCACAATCTGACAACACAGGCACATAGCCTTTTCATACTACATGGTATGTGTCTACCACGGGATACTGCATCATCACAGGCTCACACTGGAAATGCCTAAATGATTTCCTAGTGATTAGCAGACCAGAAAGTGGGCACCCAATCCCTGGTAACTGAGCAGGGTTTCCAATCTGTTCTCCCTAAGGAAAATCCGATTTTAGGTCTTTGTAACACTTGCTTCTGCATATTAAGATAAGGAGTCAGCAGTATGTTCTTAAGTAGTTTTATTGTTTAAGAACAAATCTCAGTTGTTATTATTCAAGTCAAATATGAGGAATAACGCATCCACCAGCCCCGGTGGCGAGCTGGCCCCAACTGTCACAGTACAGTACTTAGAATCACAATTGACAGTAAAAATTCTATCTGATGACATCACACTGTAGCCATTCTCACTCTCCACTAAGACAAGCTAGATCTCTACATATCTTCCCCCTTTAATAATGAGAAATAATATAGATCAAACACTTCCAGTATACTATTCATAGAAACAAGAACTATCAATCACATCAACCTTAAGTGAGAGTATACTCCCATCATAACCAGCTCATAGTGCCCACAATTGCACACTCCAAACCTTATTCAGTCATAGATGCTGTGGCCAACAGCTGACCATTCTTAAAAGGGAACCAGCCCTCTTCCTACTAGCCATCAAACAAAACCATCCTCACTGACTAAACCATACAACAATTTATCTTACTGTTGCCTAAAACCAGTCCTTTCTGGCATAAGGAACCCGCACACTAAATTGGTCCCTAACTCAACCCAACCACAACTGAAAATCAGAGGCTACGAGATCCTAGGTGACACTAGAAATGGCACCAGATTGTAATACATGTCCAAAATACTCACCCTGTGCTCCAGAAACTCACCTCATAAACTCAGAAATGAATCTATACAACAATCCTAGCTTCATTAAACACTAGCCCAACAATCATCAGGATAACCCAACGACCCAAAAGAGCAACCCACCCCTAAATTAATTGATGGTGTGAGTCCCTATCCCTATGCATCCTCCTAAGAGATATGCACAGGCCCCGCTAACGCTTAATACCTTTTTGTTGTATAATCAGGGCCTTGCCGATCTCACCTCGCTAATGCTTAGTACTTTTTTCTTTTGTTATATAATCAGCGCCTTGCTGACCTCAATTCACACCACGTTTATAATCAGCACCTTGTGATCTCAATTAATACCATGTTTATAATCAGGGCCTTGCTGATCATTAATACCATGTTTATAATCAGCGCCTTGCTGATCTCAAGGATTATTTTCCAATTGGACTCCACAAACTTTCCCAAATGGACTCTACAAACCACCCATGGGGAACATGACTCCCACGGTCATCCCACAATTGACCATCTCATCATTTGACTATCTGGTGTGGCCCTATCCTATAGATTAACTCTCAGGTAACGGAACAAGAAACCCATTGTGATAGTAAGTACCATCACACTGTTTGTTTCCAGACACACTTGCCCTCACATAGAAGACAAAACTTGTCACCTGTCCTCCCGGAAAAACAGACAATTCGCACTCGACTTCACTCCCTCAAAATATGCATTGTGTTCTCTTCTCGCACCTCCGACCCATCGCATGACTTCATGGACAAAGATGCCCCTCAATGCAAATGAGAACAACATCAACATCAGGCACACATGAACCCGAGCACAAAAACTACTTAATTACATTTGGATTTAAAAACTTTTTCCATGTCAGTACACTACTGCAGTACACATTTAAACGCTACTATAAAGTCTATGCTAACGAAGGCCACGGCAGGCAAAACTTCACTCATCACTCAACCGGCCTGTTAAGTTCAAGCCTTGGAGTCAAGTATGCGAGTGAAGCCGGTTATGGGTTTCATAAGTCTTTACTGGGTTAGGTCTACAGGTAAGTACATGAGGATAATAAGATAAAGTACATAGGCAGGGAGAGACATCCACCAGCCCCCTCTTCCATTCAGTGCCAGGTCCCAACTGTTTCTCTAGGAACACTCACAGCACAGTAGAACATTCATGCTGGTTCCAGTTCAAACATTCTAGATCAACACTCCAGCTATGACACAAGCACACATACCATGGACAGGGGCAGATCAAAACCTAACACATCTTCCCCCTATATAAGCAGACAACAACAGGATAAAAAACACAGGGAAAAGATGCACAATTGCTCTGAACAAAATTCGATAATGACCACAGGGGTCAAATCCTCCCCAATACAACTCTACCAGCCAAGCGACTGCTCAGAGCAAACATTTGCTAACTTCACTATACCTATAAATAGCTAAGCACCAACCATGGACATTCATCAACTCTGCAGCGGGCCCCACCACAGACGTCTATTACTAGGGAACCAGCCCTCATTCTCAAAACCAAACCAAACCAAACAACTCAGATACCATACTATCATCATCCATAAACCCTTAACAAGGTGTACAAGGATACCATAAGAAGTTAATCACTTCCTACTGTTTCCACCAACACGGGATACAAATGTCTACAAATAATGTTTCACGCTCCCAAAGTAGCGTGAGCGGGACACACATCCCAATACACTATCACACCAAATGCACCTAGTGCGAAGGATACCAGTTCTACCAGAACCAGAACCTATTACTGGGACCATACATCCCACTGACAAACAAATAGTCAGAATGCACCTAGTGCGAAGGATACCAGTTCACCCAGAACAAGAACCTTTTACCGGGACCATACATCCCACTGAAACACCATAATGACAGAATGCACCCAGTGCGAAGGATACCAGTTCACCCAGAACAAGAACCTTTTACCGGGACCATACATCCCACTGAAACACCATAATGACAGAATGCACCTAGTGCGAAGGATACCAGTTCACCCAGAACAAGAACCTTTTACCGGGACCATACATCCCACTGACACACAAATAGTCAGAATGCACCTAGTGCGAAGGATACCAGTTCACCCAGAACAAGAACCTTTTACCGGGACCATGCATCCCACCAAAACACCAAATATCAGGATGCACCTAGTGCGAAGGACACCAGTTCAACCAGAACCAGAACCTTATACCGGGACCATGCATCCCACCAAAACACCAAATATCAGGATGCACCTAGTGCGAAGGACACCAGTTCAACCAGAACCAGAACCTTTTTCCGGGACCACACATCCCACCCAAACCAGAATATTGTTACCACCACAACACAACCACTTCACTCACCACAAGTCTCTTACTATACAAGTAAAGATAAATTGAGGGTATAAGAATGGTAAGCGAGAGTTCAACACTACTACCGAGTCCATATTCTTTACCCTACAAAGTCCTTTGTGTTTGATGAACCTGTGAATGAAAATGTGGTTAGCCAAAATAACATACATAATGCAATACATCATGTCACACACGAGAAACTGAAACAGAGGCCACGACAACCATCACATCCAACCTCTCACAGTCACACAACCCTGAAAGTCCTAGCAACAATTTTGCAACGGAACGGTCTAACAGGCCTCACATGACATTTTAATCCTTTATCAATCTTAACACCACAATAACCTTTAGGATAACATCACAGCAATACAAATCCGCCTCTTTCCTTTTGACAGAAACACAAAACCCCAATAAGCAGAAAACAATCAGCAGAGCTTTTTTTAAACTCACGCCAAACACGATGGCTGCACCAAGTATTTGTTTAAACATACATTACATTTGTGTGTACCTGTGGAAGAAAATTAGTTGAACATATAGTGCATCAGTTGTAACCGCAATTGCATTTACTTTACTTTAAGCACTACAGCAGTTGTTTTGCTCAACACCCAACATTTTAACATTGTTGTGTGCAACTAAACATTACACCTAACCACATAACCATGATGGCATCTAGTATGCCCAAGTAGCTACTAACCAATGACATCTCACATGCACCTCTAATGCACATCCTATGCCAGTCAAAGGCTTAAATTGTACAATTCAAATGTACTACTCACGCCAAACAGTGACGCAATGTGCACCTAATGCACTAAACCAAAAGCATCTAAATTGCAAAATATGTAGCTCCTATGCTAAAACAATGGCATCACTAAAGCAAACTATGGCACCACTAATGCCGAACAAATGGCACCTCTTATGCTCTAAGACACAACCTATGTCAAACCATTAGCATCTGATATGCTAACAATGGCACAACCTATGCCAAACCAATGGCACCTTCTAACCCAGACTACTGGCACCACTCCACAAACAGACACTGCCTCTAATCATAATGATGCTAAGCCATGCATTAATAAATTACTCTGCCCTTCCCATAACATACCAATAGAACGAATCAGACTTAAAAGTGGGCAAGAATGCAATGTATTACTAAACGCCTCCCAAACCCAACATTTAAAGTCCTCAGAGCCCCGTTGGTAAGGTTCCTAGGAAAAATGCAAGGTTACATAACGATACATTGGAATGTATTACATCACTTTACCAAAATTGCCAATTTAAAACAAATGGTAATCCCACAGTGTCAAATGCTCAACCCATTATGGATTGACCAGAATAATTGCCAAAACTCAGCCACTCCCATAAATAACTCCCCAGTACTTGAGTTTAAAGTGCAATCCTTCCAGAAGTAGTGGCACATCACTTCATGTCCAAGTTCACCGCTGTACTTCCCGTGAACATTGTTATCGCATAAATTCCCATGACTCTGCAACATGTCATTGTATTAATTCCAGCATCGACATGAATATTTGATATTGTTGTACTTGTCGGCAAAATCCACAAAAGAAAAATTCAAGACAACATCCTGCATCTCAAACCGCACGGCCTGGAAACTCACATAGGCAAAGTTCCATATCTGAATGTAGTAATTCAAAGTTCCATATCCGAATGCAGTACTTCAATGCATCGTCTATACAGCTCACTGACTGTTGTAACTTCCCATTTCTAACGTTGTGTTTCCGTATGAAACACGGAACTGGGGCACGTTTTCCACGTTGGAAGGTTCTTTTTTCTAAGCTTTGTAACACTGTTCGTCGCGCTCACAGCGCTGCCGGGTCCTGGAATGCTGGAGGGAGCATTCCACGTTAGCCATCGCCAACTCCCCCAGCATCCAGGTGACGTCACCATTGCGATGTCGAGGTCGGCCATGGAAGGAGAGCTCCGCTCCAACCGTCGTCCTGGGCCGCCGCAGTGGACACGCTCACCAAGACTCACACGGCGCCGCACAGGCCATCATGACAACGCAGCCGCCCGCACCGCACGCACCACGGCCCACAAGAGGAGCAGCCAGCAAAGAAGAGGTAAGTGCCATAACCTTGAAGTCTTTCTCCCAATACAGATGGCACCAGTTGCGCCGCATTACTACGCAATTTGGGCGTTGGGACGGCAGCAGTTATACATTGTTGGTGGTAGGCACACCTGCACGCTCCTCACCAGCCCTTCATCAATGTCCAGGGGCCATTAAATTAGCCAGCCCATACCCACTATGTAGCGCTCCCTCAGGGGAAACACCCTTGTCAGGTGGGTGTCCAGTAAGGCTAATACCCCGACTGATGGGTCCTTTAGAGTTCAGTGCCCCATTAAGGTGCAAGCCAACCCCCATTAAATTACTGCTTGGCGCAGTCTATTACCAACTCTGGCAAATGGGGCACGCTCACCTCATGGCCAGGAGACAGCTTGGGGTGGCCGGTGGATGTCTCCTGCTCCTCTGGTGTTCTGCCTACTTTCTTGATGCATGTGCCACCTGTCACCGGGCTCCTTCTCCTGAAGTGCAGCCTTTCCTCCTTAGCCTGCTCTCTTTATCCAGTGACCGTCCCCAGAGACAAATCCTCGTTGCCAATGTTAGGTTCAAGCCTTGGAGTCAAGTATGCGAGTGAAGCCGTTCATGGGTTTCATAAGTCTTTACTGGGTTAGGTCTACAGGTAAGTACATGAGGATAATAAGATAAAGTACATAGGCAGGGAGAGACATCCACCGGCCCCCTCTTCCATTCAGTGCCAGGTCCCAACTGTTTCTCTAGGAACACTCACAGCACAGTAGAACATTCATGCTGGTTCCAGTTCAAACATTCTAGATCAACACTCCAGCTATGACACAAGCACACATACCATGGACAGGGGCAGATCAAAACCTAACACGGCCTCACATGACCTACCTTCAGTATTCCCTGTCATAACATTGCATGTCACGGAAAAATAACAGGAAATATGGATCCAATTCTTGCAGGACCACGATGCTTCTTTCCATTAAGTCATCGCCCAAAACGGAAAATTGCTCCTTTCTTGTATAGTTATAATCCATATCTTGAAGTAAACATCCTTCAGCACAACAATGTTTGTCATGACTGGTCATTGGATCTGCCGTACTTTCAAAATCATCTGCCAACTTGAAAAGTTTGTTGTTACTTCCACCTTGCTACGTTGCTGTAGACTGTGTATCCGACTCAATTAAGTTGTGTTTCCACCCCAGGGCATTTACTTCTTCATATGCCCTCTCCGATTTCAGTTTGAAGTCTCTTGTGCCCCTCACCCTGCTTTGTTGCAAACGTTCACTTTCTTTCTGTCTTGGCCGCGTTCCAAGCGAACATACAGCTCCACGTGACCCTATTGTCACAGGTTCAGCGGGCATTGGCTGTACCTCACGTGGAATCTCCTCCTCACATGACTCACACATCATTGGCTCAGCGTCCGCTACTGTATGGGCTGACGTCATCATTTGTTCCGAAACTCGCCCAGTGTGAAGAGCCTCAGAGGCCAAGCGCGGTCCTCGTACTTCCAGCCTCTCACTCTGGCCCAAAGCAGTATAAATATACAAAGGTACTAAATCAATGTGTCAAAATGTCACTCCGCTGCTTTTCGTCCAGTTGTTCAGCCACATTCATTCACCGGTAAACAAATTTCACAGTTCCGTTGTTTATCAATAGGTGCCTCCTTCACACTACATGCTGGTAGTAGGCTCTCTGTTTACTCACTTTTTCCACATTTTATAGAGAATTTTACCCTGCAACGTGCTCGTTACACTTACTGTTAAAACCGTCTCTGACTTGCCGGCGCAGCGCCGTGCCCAGTACAGTGTTGCTGCTATTTAAAGACTCTTTAACGGTTGTCGTTTCCGTTACTTATTACAGCCTCCCCCTTGCAAAAGTTAATATTCTGCGCTATTCCAGTCTCCCTCCTTCACAAGTCAATATGCTGCGCTTACCTTGTGGCCAAGGGGAGTTGGACCCTGGGGCGGGTGGATGTCCGCGGTTTGTTAACACACCGTACTTCTTGCTGCTGGACAGTTCATCAGTCTATTCTTTTGTTTTTGGCTGCTACTCCAAACTACTCCGATTCAAGCCGACCCAACTCTTTTATAGCTGTGAAGTGGGAGAATGGGACAAAAGAGTCCCTCCAATCCCCTCACACCCCTGGCCTAGAGGATCGCGGCCCAGACACCCGCCACGAGAGGAGTTTGCCTATCTACCAGACGACCAAATACCCTGGTACAGGAACATACGGATGTGCCCACCAGCCTGCCCACCAGCCTGCCCTGCCCAAGCCGACACCTGCGGCATGGATGAACTCGACTGAACCATTCAACAGTAAATAATCACATCGTTAGAGATGCCATGATGACCTAACCAACGGTCAGAACACCCGCGCAAACATGCACACTGGACACTCCCACACCAATCCACACGAAGAACATATTCAGTGCTATGACGTAGGTGACGGACACACCCACTGACGCGCATCTTTATTATTTTTCACATAGGTTCTTCAAAATGCAGAAACGCAAGACGCACAACGAACTCATCTAAAATGCTTGCTGACGCTTCTCCAAACCCATGCATTGCAATGAGAAATATAACGAAGACATGATACTGGGGATAAAGCAATATGATACCGTAACTTAAAGTGCTGTGCATCAAACATCCCCACCCATGCACCAGGCCCAAGTAGGCTGCAAGCAAGAGCCTCCACGAACATTGAACGAGCAAGAGTACAATTGCTGACCCTGCAGAATGAGCCCGGCGAGAACGGACGGCCAAGGGAACAATGTTGCAAACTCGCATACCACAGGCCGATGCCAAAGTCACACCTGCAAACTAAGCCAGACACACAGTGGAAAATGCAACATTAAATGTGCAGAATTCTGCCTCAACCACGGTCTCTCCTCACGTAACCAAGCCGAATCTGACAGGGTGCCAGACCCAGGAGGGAGGAGGCGCCTGGGTACCACGTTTTGAGACGCAGACAGCAACAATGAAGCGACTCAATGGACACTTGTGGCGGTGGGAGTAGTCTGCTCTCGAGCATATGAACAAATCCACGCATTGTCTGCATAAACACATAGTTACATTTTGTTGCAAATGACAGGTGCACCGCGAGCTGGGAACAACGATGGTCCCAGGCTGGGGGGCTCGCGAGTGGACCAATCAGAACATGGGGCACTTATCACTGACGCCATTAACATTAGCCAATCATCAGGGGTCTTCGTGTAACACTTTTCATGTATCTAATAGAAGGGACAACCCAAGTATACCACCTGACTGACCCTCAACCACTAACAGCGTTCTCTATACGTATGCTATACTAACCCTACCACACGAGGAACCAATCCAGAGTGACGATAGGTTTTTTGCTAACTTTCCCAGCTGACGCAAGTAGCACGTCATACTGAGGTAAAAAGGGCCTGCGAGCCCCACGAATTGAAAAAGAGTCAGGACGGACGCGTACGATCCTTGACCCATCCCTGCCATTGTTTAATAAACAGCAGAACCACCTTGCTTCTTGCGTGTGCCTCATACTCATTTTTGGGATACACGGCCAAGCAGACCCCGGGAGAATTTCCCCCCCGACAAGTTGGAGGCACTGCTGAGATCTGTTTAAGATCTGCTTTTATTTTATTTTTCCGAGTGCTCCCGTTGCGAGGAGGCCCGGCGGCGCGGCCCCATCTGCCGCTGCCCCCTTTTGAGGACTACAGGACCATCGCGGAACTGCGAGAAGACCGGACAGCGCAATCCAGATATTGGCCTTCGGGAGCTGGTTGAGAAGTATCCCGCCCGCGGTTGGCGAGTGTCCAGACGTGGTCCAGACGAGGGGAGGTGGCGAGCCGCTTGGAGGGGTGCACGCAGTCAAGTGGCCCCGCATCAAGGGAACTTGGTGAGTATGCCACGCCCAACAAGCAATGTGAAATTGTAAGGGAGGGGGAGGGAATAGAATACGGGAGGTGGGAGGTGTTACACAGGTGCGCGGCGAAGGTTTGATAAATTAGTGTTGAGGGTGAAGTGAATGGTAGCTGGACAAGTGCGAGAGCAGTCCGCTATGTTACGGAAGAGGAGGGGACGGAGCACGAAAACATCACGTGCGGCCGCTCGTAGACACTGATTGGCCTAGGTCGCGACCACCTGTAAGGGTGTGTGTGTGTGCGGTTTCCTACGATTTGGTGATTATTGATCAATGAGTAGATGAGGATCCCTATTGATCGAGCAGAAAACTCGATAGATAGATGACGTTTCCCTGTAGGCGGTAGTTAGCTGGTTGCCTAATGCGGAAGATAATTGGCTGGTTAAGCCCTCATGTCGAGGGGCGTATAACACGCGAGGCGACGCAGCGTGCGCATTATGATTATATTGTTGATTACCTTGTTCCAGCCGTGACAAGAGGACAGCTGTGGGGTTAACGGGGGTAGATTGCAAGCGTATTTCGTACTTTTAAAAACAAGAACTTACCAGTAGTTTTGGAAGAGATCGGTGACGTCACCAGTAGGGCGTTCATAGGATATCTCGAAAACAAGGCATTTTTTTTTTTTTTGAGAGTGGTGGGGAAGAGAATAATGGTAAGGCAGTGGAGACGAAGATAAACGGTAACAAGTAGATCGGGACAAAGGCAAAGAGGGGGACGTGGCCGCGCACGGAGAACGCCGGCCACGACAAGTGAAGAAAGAGGAGGAGGGGTAAAACAAAGTGGGACGGCTGTATAAAAACGTCACACAGGGCACGCAGCCGCAGGGGGCTATGTGCGCCTCGGCCGTAGGGGGCCGTAAAGGTGTTCGGTGAAGAAAGACAAGAAAGAAAAGAATATACAAATGCAAATGCTATATCTTACTATTTTTCTTTAGCGGACGATCGCAAGTCCCCAAAATTACGGGGCCAGGTAAAGATCTGAGATTGTATAGTGTACACTGTTAGCAAGATAACCGCTACCACATAGGGGTAGGATAACAAGTAAAGTGCTACTATGTCATACGGGACAGGATCGGGAGGGTGGGAGAACACCCTCACTACCCCGCTACAGCATATATGTAAAACACTGTCACCCCATAGGGAGAAACTGATCAAATACAGTATAGAATGGACACAGGGGACGGACAACAAAATGACGACACCATGGGCGCCTAATGGCAGTTTCGATCCATATACCCAACATGCACTATTAACCCATCTGCATAACACATACAAGGGGAAGAAGTTGACACACCACGTGGAGGTGTTTAACTTATGGAGGATGTTCCAAGGATCCCGACCAGGACCAAACGGAATGTTCACTATGGGGGAAAGAACGGAAGAGAAGAAGATTAAGGAGGAAGAAGAGAATGGGGAAAAAGAGAGTGAAGGCACACAGAACACGGGGAACGGACAAGAGGGAGGAGAAAAGAGTAACAACCTAAACGAAAAGGAAATAAAAAAGGAACAGAGCGACGATATGCCCCTAGCGAAGGTAGTGAAAAAGGAGGGAGGGGGGTTATATCCTTTAACAGAACTACGAGAAATAGTAAGAGAACAATTAAGGGCGGCTGAGGGGTACTCGAACCCGGCATACAGCCCGCCACCATATACAGCTACAGGTGGCCACACGGGAGGGGAGAAGACTAGTACGACGGGATCAGCTCGTACGAAGATGCCCGCAGGGGAAGGGAGGACTGGCGAAGAACAGATTGCAGCAATAGGACATGATGAGTGGGTAACTGCGCAGGTATTATTAAAATTACGAGGTTCATTAACAGGAGAAGAGAAGGAGGTAGTAAGGAAAATGGACGAGGATAATACCAGAAAGAGTGAAATGAAAGGGGAAGAGGGAAAAAGAAAGGAGGAAGAGCTGTTACGACAAAAGGAAGAGATTTTGGAGGAACGATTAGCAGAATTAAGGGATGAGCAGAATGCACTGATCAAGCAGCTTGAGAGAGAGGAAAGAGAGAGAGCACGGGAAAGGAAAGAAAGTAAGAATGAGTTGGAAAACATGAGGGAACAAACTGAGGAGCGAAAGAGAGAAGCCGAAAGGGTAAAGGCAGTAGCAGAAAGAGTATCAAGAGCGGCACTGCGTGACAAGAAAAGAGAGGAAGAAGAGAAAGAAAAAGAAATGGAAATATGGAAGAGGAGAATACTATCAGAAACGACCAAGAAATACAAAGAAGGGAGGGTGATAGAAAGCATATTAGAGCGGGAAAGAGAGAGATGGGAAAGGAAGAGAGAAGAGGAAAGGATATTGGAAAAGATGAGTAGTGAAGTAATGGAGGAATTAATAAAGAAAAGAGAGGAAATTGGTAGAGAAATAGCGGAGAAAAAAGAAGGGGGAAAAGAAGATAGGAGAGGGGAGAGTGAAGTAAGGAGGTATGTACGCAGAGACACAGACGTAGCAACAACATAAGCACAAAGGGGAGCAATTGGTAAAGAAGAAACGGGAGGAACGGATCTAATAGACTTAAAAACAGTAACGATTAGAGGGAAAAAGACAGATTGGGGGTTGTCACTCCTGGATGACTTTTGTAGTGAGGAAGAAGAAGGAATGGAGGAGGAAGGAAGAAATAGTGAAAGGGAAAGCCTTGATAAATTTTACATCACCCGGACAAATAGAGAATCACCATGGGCCTGCAGGAGAAAGGAAGAACTGGAGGGAAGTGAGGGGGAAGAGCAAGGAATGGCGGGAAGGCAGACACGCGCAGCTACACCCTCATCATCCCGTCCAACATGCTCCACCACCCCACACTCATCCCGTGCAACATGCCCACCTACACCCGCACCTGCCCCTCACGAACACACACCCTATGCAGGTAGGCTTAGAGACCTCCCTGGACGCAGGCAGGAAGAACGAATACACATACCCACATCAAATAAAGGAAATGATAAAAGAAGGGGTAGAGATGGAGGAGAAACAGTTATGAGCAGGGGAAATATGGACACAATTGACGATGTAGACGACACAGAAGAAGAGGAGGGGTACACGGACTCGACTTTGGGGAACCCAGGGGGTAAAACAGGACACAACTTAATGCCACTTCTGGAGAGGGGAGGGGTTAGACCACAATACGTCCCTTGGAAGCATGCAGACAAGGAAAATATAAAGTGCAGGCTCCCATCATTAAGTGGAGGTGCGGGAAAATGGATATATGAAATGGAAAAACATACCGCAGGACAGAAACTGGCAGTAGGGGATGTAAAGGGCCTCCTAATATCAATATTGGGGGATGCAGCAGATGACATCTGGAAGAGAGCAGGCTTCCCCGGGGTAACAATAACAAACACATCACACGATGGGGCACCATTCGCAAACTGCAGACATGCATTATGGCAAGCGCTGAGGGTACAGTACCCAGACACATCAGACATAGGAGCAATTACATCACGCAAGATGCGTGAGAACGAAGATCCTGTTGATTATATCCAGGAAATTCAGGAGAAGTGGCGTATGGAAACTAGAGAACAATGGGACAAAACACCAGCAATATTCTATCATATACTAATACAAGGGCTCCCAAAAGCAGTGCAGAAACAACTGAAGAAGGTAGTAGTGATGGAAGCAAAAGCATGGCCAGAAATACAACTGATGATAGTACATCATTGTAGGACATGGCAAGAAAAGATGAAACAAAAGGAAGAGGATAGAAAAGCGGAAGAGGCTAAATTGGTACAGAAAAAACTTACTAAATACACAATGGAATGTGCACTAATAACTACACCTACAACAATGACTCAAAACCCCACACAAGTAGTGGCTGCACAAGATCCCTCCCAAATACAATCATCACAGATTGTAGCACAACAGCTGCCACCACCCCAACCATACACGACTAACATGGGAGGAGGATACTCAACGCCAGGAGCTGGATATTATAATTATAACAGGGGAAGGGGAGTAATGATGAGGGGGAGGGGATACGGCTATAACACACAACAGCAAGGGGGAGGATTCAGAAATTTCTACCCCACCGGGCAACCAGTATACCAGGACAATTCAGGGAGCTTTCCATGGCAGACCAGGGAACCACCAGTATGTTGGATTTGCGGATTACTAGGGCACATGTCACGCACATGTAGAATGCGACCTGGTACACCAGCATGGGGAGAACAGGGACAACAAGGGCCTACAAGGGAACAGCAGGGCATCCAACAACAGCAGGCACTGCAACCGGGAAATGTGCAACAACAACTAGTAACACAGCAACAGCCACAGACATATTCACTACCACAACAACAGGTAGCGATAACACAACAACCTCAAGTGCAGCAAGTACAGCAACCTGCCCAAATCCAAGACCATAAAATAACCTCTACCAATACACAACTACAACAAACACAACTGGGAAGGTTGACGGTCCTGGGACACAACCCTTACACAGGAAGTGGTCAATCATTATACCCTCAATAGGATAGCCCACAGACGGCCTTGGTGTGTCCCATCCTGTCGGTAACATCTAATAGTGCGGAGGAACCACGCATAGAGGTAAAGATAGGTGACAAAAAATTATCATTCCTTGTTTACACCGGGGCGACCCGGTCTTGCATAAGGGAAGGTAAATTTAAGATGCCAGGTGAGGCCATGAACACCCAAGGATTCTCTGGGCTAGGGGGTTGGTTCCCTTTACTGATAGCATTCCCTTATCGATAGGGGATTATGACATGTCCGTCCCACTTTTATATTCAAGGGACTCACCAGTAAACATACTTGGGAGAGGCATAAGGAGCAGGTTCAATATGATGATCTCCTTTACGGAGGACGGCATCATTTGTTCGACTCCTGGAATAAACATGCTCACTGCACGGCAAATTATGCAAGCATACTGTGGACAGACAGTGATTAGGGCTGAGCCAGTAGATGGCGAACTGTTCCAGTACGGAACAGACATGGCATTCGCATGGATGCCAGGGATAGAAGGAAAGATCTGGAGGAGGCCAACAGCCTATTTGTTTAGACCAGAAACACCAGCCAATGAACCAGAAGGAAAGGTGATTTCAGTGAGCATGGAGAGCATTATAGCAACTGCTGATTATATCGCAGTACATACCCAAGACAGGGAAGGAAAAGCATGGAGGGCAGTGATAGCCCTAGCTGAGGGATGCAGGCTCACCCAGGTGTCAGACGAGGAGCTCTTTTCAGAAGAAAAGGAAGAAGGTGAAATGGTAATTATGATGAGTGTAGATATATGGCAAAGAGTGACATACAAACAAGTGGCACAGGAAATTGCAATGGCACTTGAAGCACCCACATCCACCCCAGTTCCCTTCTTTGAGGAAGATATGGCAAAAGTCCCAACATCCTTATGGACTACTAGTCCCTATGACGTGAGGTGCATAAAGAGTATAGGGGGAGTAAGAATAAAATTGAAAAAAGGTGCAATACTCCCTAGAGTAAAGCAATACCCACTATCAAAAGAGGCAGATGAGGGCATATATGAAACAATAACGGCCCTTATAAATAATGGCATATTGGTACCATCAGAATCACCATGTAACACAGCCGTATATCCAGTGCCTAAAGCTAAAGGAGGGTCTTGGCATTTCATCCAGTACCTCAGACCCTTGAACAACATAGTGGAAGCAGAATACCCCATAGCAGCAAACCCGGCCACAATATTGTGTGGCATTCCAGCAGAGGCATCACGATTTACAGTGATTGACCTCAAAAATGCCTTTTTCTCAATACCCCTGCACCCAGATTCACAAGATCTGACAAGCTTCACGTACAGAAACACAAAATGGAAACACACCAGATTGCCACAGGGGTACTGCGAGTCACCCTCAATTTTCAACAGAGTAATACAGATGGACTTGGGAAACATTGAATTGGAAAGCACAGTGTTGCAGTATGTTGACGATATAATAATTTGCAGCACAAGCGAAAAAAAATGCAGAGGGGACTCATTGAAGATGCTGACAATATTGGCTGAAAAGGGTTACAAGAAAGACAAAGAAAAGTTACAGTAATGTCAGGAACAGGTACTATACATTGGTCAGCTCATATCCCAATACGGAAGAAAGATTGCACCACAAAGAGCACAGGCCATATCAAAAACGCCATTGCCACAAACAGTGAGGGAACTGCAGCAGTTCTTGGGACTGTGCAACTACTGTAGAGCATGGGTATTTGATTACAGCTCATACATTGGACCCCTACTTGAGGCATTAAGAGAAGCTAACAAAGGGGAGAAAAAATTGGGGTGGACAATGGAAATGAAAGAGGCCTTTGATGAACTGAAAGATGCAATATCAACTGCTGCGGTACTGGCCACCCCAGATTATGAACGACAATTCTATATATTTTCACATTGCGACTCAGCAGTAATGAAAGCAGTGTTGGCTCAAAAAACAAGCATGGGTTACAAACCAGTAGCATTTTACAGCGGTCACTTGGATCCTGTAATGTTAGGACATTTCCCTTGCGAACAAGGTCTCGCCACAGCTGCCTTCGCGGTAGAGAAAGCATCATCAATTACAATGGGGTGCCCAACCACACTATTTGTGGAACATGCACTATTTGCAATATTGAACAAGCCTAAGTCCACACTAACCACGCAGAGGGCGTCAGGTTATGAGATCATCTTATCTAGACCAGAATTATCAATTGTCAGATGCAGCACGGTTAATCCTGCAAGGTTTATAGCGGAAGTTATTGAGGAGGGCGACTATGCACATGATTGTACGCAGACTACCGAAATGTACTCATGTACTAGAAAATTTGAAGAGGATGCGCTGAATGGAGGAGAGCTCTTGTTCATTGATGGGTCATCAACAATAGACCAGAGTGATGGGATAAGGAGAACAGGGGCAGCAGTGGTAAAAATGACAGAGGAACTGGTGTGTGTGGCGGTGAAATGCGTACAATTACCACAACATTACTCTGCTCAAGCAGCAGAATTGGTTGCACTGATCTTGGCGTTGAAGGAAAGCTTTGACAAAAAAGTGACTATATATTCCGACAGCGCATATGTCACGTCTACTGTCCACTCAGGATTGTCCAAATGGAGGAGAAGAGGGTTTAGGAGAGCTGACGGCACCCCAGTGCAACATGCTCTCTTATTAGCTGAATTAATTGAAGTAATAAATGACCCACAAGAATTAGCTTTGGTCAAATGTACCGCACACACTAATGGAGAAGATCATATCTCAAAAGGAAATGCAGCAGCAGACACACATGCGAAGTATGCTGCATATTTTGGTGAGATATGGAACCCCCCAGTCAGAGAGAGGGAGAGGGAGGGGGATAGCTAAAGAGATGTTGATAAGAGAAGGGTACACTCATCTCCCAGCCACACAGATAATGGAATTACAAGTGGCTGCACCAATGGCAGAAAAAGAAATATGGGTAAAACGAGGATGTACAATGTCGCCAACTGACGCACTATGGCGTCAGGGTAACACTGGAAAGATGGTAATGGCACTATTGAACACCGCCCTGAGCCAACTCCACCACCCTGCCCACACAGGCAAGGAAGTTATTGCAGCATGAATTAGGGAAGATTGGTTCTGTCCCGAGTTAAATTCCCATGTGACAAATTTTATCAGCAATTGTCTCACATGTCAACAGTTTACGGCCGGTCACACACTGAAAGTGATAAAAGGTACTATAAAAGGTAAAAGGTACTATACCCCGGCCAGAGGGACCCTTCCTGCACATCCATATTGATTACATTGATTACATTGATATGATCAACGTATGTCAAGGAAATAGGTACATGATTGTAGTGGTATGCCCATTCTCCAGGTGGATTGAGGCAGGACCCTGCTCACATCCAGATGCATTTAGAGCAGCTAAATTTCTGGTGAGGGAGGTTTTCCCCAGGTGGGGAGTGTGCGAGGTACTACGGTCGGATAACAGCCCGCATTTCGCTAATGAAATGTTCCAGCACATCACATCCTTACTGAACATCAAGCATAAATTTGCATGTGCATATCACCCACAGGCCAACGGTAAATGCGAACGCCTGAATGGCCTACTGAAGGAATCAATTGCAAAGATACAGCAAACAACAAAGAAGAGTTGGTTGTATTGCCTTCCGCTAGCCCTATTTGAGCTGAGGAATAGAGCAGGCCCCGACCACCACCTCACTCCCCACGAGGTGGTGACCGGACCTCAAATGCGTCTTCCTCTGACGCCAACATCAAGAGCATTCACAGACTATGAAAACACTGCAACTGTTCTTGGTGATGAAATGTACCAATATGTGTCTTCTTTGATTACTAGTGTAGTGTTTGTGTCTCAACAGCTCGAGCGCACGCGGGGCGGGTCTAAGAGTGATCAACAAGAAGACACAGATAAAGAATTGGAAAAGGAAAAACTGTGCAAAATTGCTAAAGGTGACCACGTGCTACTCCGCAATTTCAATAGGAAGTGGAACAGCCCACGCTTCACTGGCCCCCACATGGTGGAGGAGGTATCTACGAGAGCAGTAAAGTTGCAGGATAAACGTGCTTGGAATCACCTACACGACGTGAAGATCTGCAAACTCCAGACCCGCCCTAGCGTCACCGACAGGGCCATCGGAAGAACAGCGACAGCGTCACCCACGGAGGAAGAGACTTCTACCACAGCTGATGACCTAAGTGTCTCCATACCCTGCCACCCCCCAGATTTCCCAGAGACAACTACTGAAATAGAAACTGGTAATTCCCATACCACCCACCCCATGGTCACACGATCGAAGAGTAAAGAGACTTCTGCCAGTTGAACCCCAAACCCTCTTCCCACCAACCTTCTACCCACTACAGTAACCACCCAATTTAAGGACATTGTCTTGCACATATACACATGTAAACACTTGAATGTTCTCTTTTTCTTTCTCGCACATGCAGGTACTGCGTATTATTGTATTGCTAAGAAAACAGCTAACTAATAAAGTCCATTGCCCAGGAGTAGATGCTACCCTCAGACGATAACTACCCTGAAGCCCTATCACACCAATTTGTCTATCACATAAAAAGGCCAAAGTACCTAAAAAGAAGAAGGGTACGTGTCTACTACACAGCATTTATCTTGGCCATAGAACAATCAATGCCCCATCTTCACCAACACTTGCCTGCCCTAAGAGACAGATCGCTTAGATTGGCGTGGGAACAGCTCTTCGCCTGGGCACTGAACGACTACTTGTTAGGGAGAGCTTGAAAACAACAACTAACACTAATAACAAGCTTATTGAGAATTTTCAGGCGGGCAACTTTAACGTCGCAAGAATAAGCTGCCGGACTGCAGCAAGGTAAGAGCAAAATGCCGGTGAGACTAGCTTCTGTAATAAAGATGATAGGGATTTTGATGATCACTGGGTTTCTGGCTGCCTTTGTATGGCAGAAAAGTTATGCTATCAATATTTTGGCTGTACCCAAACCTAATGTACCCCCACCCACTGCTGCAACAGGTGTTATGTCAGGTGGTACTAGCAAGCCTCCACATAAGGGAAATAGAGTTAAACGCAGCACATACTCAGACAATAAAGGTATTGATAATTATATAACAGATTCAGCACACGTCTCGAACAACATGTGGTACCAACACATGACACAAATAGGTAAGCAGACAACAGAAGACAGCTGCTACGTCTGCTCATTGATCCCATACGCCATGAGCACTTCTCGAACATTCGTTGCCAAGGAAATAGATGAAAAGACAGCACGATGTATAATATACCTGGCACTATTTCAAACGAGAGGGAGATTTCAAGGGACGGTGGTGAGGTTGGTGTGGAAAACGCGAGACACATATCCATACGAAAACAACTTCCTCAAGACTTATTTGAGTTACCACAAGAGCAGTTTGCATGCTGAAGCATTCCGATACATGACAAGTGGTCCTGAAAAGGGAGAAACGAAGAAAGTGACCCTACAATACCTACCATGTGACTGGTACACCACTGAAGTTCCGGGTACACAAGGATGTTGGGAAAGACCACTGGTAACAATAACAGGGAAGGTGTACATGGACAACAAATGGGACATAGGAGTGATTGGCAGCAACATGGTAACAAGAGAAAATATTACAACTATTGATGAACACAGTAACAGATGTTGGACAATCTGGGGCAAGTACGTACCCATGCTGACGTGGATGGAGAAGGATGAAGACCCAATAAGCATACTGCCGCTGTCTGCACCTAAGATATGCTACCAGCACAGAGGAGAAGTAGACGTGGGATACAACACCAACTGTGCAAGCGTGATAGAGTTACCTGAGGGGGGAGCAGGAACAGCAGTATTAATGGACCATTACTGGGCCTGTGGAAATAAGGCATACCACACACTGCCCCCTCTGTGGAATGGTATATGCACAATGGTACACATTAATGTACCATCACTAGTGGTGCCCCAGAAACATGTGAACATGGCGAGCTTCCCTAATATGGATGAAGGAAACAAGAGGAAGAAGAGATCTGTAAAACCTCAGAAGGGGTCAGAGAATGAAAACAACAACAACAACAATGTCCTGAATAGAAAGAAGAGACAAGGAGAACCTCTGATAGGAAATTACCTATGGGGAAGGTCGGAAACACCACTCACTTCAATCCCACCAGAACACAGACTATTTTGGAGAGCAGCAATGTTCTTCTCGTCAATAATACATCCGGTACTACAAGCTTACGCAAACGCAAAATGGCTCCAGATAACTCGATGGGAGCTAATGATGACAATTAATTCTACAGTAAATGGATTCAACGCAATAAAAGAGGAACTGCGAGCAGTAAGGATGGTAGCACTACAGAACAGATATGTATTAGATCTCCTTACAGCAATGGAAGTAGGAGTTTGCACAAAGATAGGACAATCATGCTGCACATTTATTCCTGCTAACGATGCTGACAATGGTACACTGACAGAAGCAGTATCACAACTGGCCCAGATGCACTCCAAAATGATGGAAGAAAGTAAAGAAGTGAAGAAGGATGACAGCTGGTTTTCAATGTTATGGTCATGGATGCCATCTTGGCTGTCGGACGGACTGAAGATTATAGTTGGTTGCATAATACTGACTGGAGCTGCACTGATCATAATAAGATTTTGGAAGGCCCGGAAGGCACGCACTACAGACGAAATGATCGAAATGGTTGGTATGGACCCCTTGATGCCGACAGATGATGGCCAGCACACAGACACAATAATTAAAGAAAGAGAAAAACTGCGCAAACAGATCATCACCAACCACCTGGACCCACCATCTGTGAAGCTCGAAAACCCAAGAAACCCAAGGAGCTACGTAGGGAAATGGGTATACTGCACACCTGGAGGAACCAGTGTATATATGTATTGGTCATTTGAAGACCATGTCAACCACTATGGACACTTGGGGGGAGTAACTAAAATATGGAGAGTAAGAGGAGATAAGGAAAAAGATATGTTTGTGTTCGACAAGTCGACCAGAGGGGGGACTGAAGTGGGAGAATGGGACAAAAGAGTCCCTCCAATCCCCTCACGCCCCTGGCCTAGAGGATCGCGGCCAAGACACCCGCCACGAGAGGAGTTTGCCTATCTACCAGACAACCAAATACCCTGGTACAGGAACATACGGATGTGCCCAACAGCCTGCCCACCAGCCTGCCCTGCCCAAGCCGACACCTGCGGCATGGATGAACTCGACTGAACCATTCAACAGTAAATAATCACATCGTTAGAGATACCATGACGACCTAACCAACGGTCAGAACACCCGCGCAAACATGCACACTGGACACTACCACACCAATCCACACGAAGAACATATTCAGTGCTATGACGTAGGTGACGGACACACCCACTGACGCGCATCTTTATTATTTTTCACATAGGTTCTTCAAAATGCAGAACCGCAAGACGCACAATGAACTCATCTAAAATGCTTGCTGACGCTTCTCCGAACCCATGCATTGCAATGAGAAATATAACGAAGACATGATACTGGGGATAAAGCAATATGATACCGTAACTTAAAGTGCCGTGCATCAAAAATCCCCACCTATGCACCAGGCCCAAGTAGGCCGCAAGCGAGAGCCTCCACGAACATTGAACGAGCAAGAGTACAATTGCTGACCCTGCAGAATGAGCCCGGCGAGAACGGACGGCCAAGGGAACAATGTTGCAAACTCGCATACCACAGGCCGAAGCCAAGGTCACACCTACAAATTAAGCCAGACACACAGTGGAAAATGCAACATTAAATGTGCAGAATTCTGCCTCAACCACGTTCTCTCCTCACGTAACCAAGCCGAATCTGACAGGGTGCCAGACCCAGGAGGGAGGAGGCGCCTGGGTCCCACGTTTTGAGACGCAGACAGCAACAATGAAGCGACTCAATGGACACCTGCGGCGATGGGAGTAGTCTGCTCTCGAGCATATGAACAAATCCACGCATTGTCTGCATAAACACATAGTTACATTTTGTTGCAAATGACAGGTGCACCGCGAGCTGGGAACAACGATGGTCCCAGGCTGGGGGGCTCGCGAGTGGACCAATCAGAACATGGGGCACTTATCACTGACGCCATTAACATTAGCCAATCATCAGGGGTCTTTGTGTAACAATTTTCATGTATCTAATAGAAGGGACAACCCAAGTATACCACCTGACTGACCCTCAACCACTAACAGCGTTCTCTATACGTATGCTATACTAACCCTACCACTCGAGGAACCAATCCAGAGTGACGATAGGTTTTTTGCTAACTTTCCCAGGTGACGCAAGTAGCACGTCATACTGAGGTAAAAAGGGCCTGCGAGCCCCACGAATTGAGAGAGAGTCAGGACGGACGCGTACGATCCTTGACCCATCCCTGCCATTGTTTAATAAACAGCAGAACCACCATGCTTCTTGCGTGTGCCTCATACTCATTTTTGGGATACACGGGAGGAGTTGGGGCCTCCCTGCCCGGCGGTCCGCGGTCGGCCCAGCAGACCCAGCACCATGTGTCTCTTTATTTCTGGTGAGAATTTCCCCCCCCCGACAGCTGTCACACTATGCTGCTGTTCTCCCTTGCGACCTCTGTGGTCTCCCTTGCGACCTCTAAGAAATAAACAAAACACGTTTTTTTAAATCCTTTTTTTTTTAATGCAAGCTCCTGGGCTGTACCCAGCACCATGTGTCTCTTTATTTCTGGGGAGAATTTCCCCCCCGACAGCTCTCACACTATGCTGCTGTTCCTCCTTGTGTGCGCATACACCTTGAACAGCTGATCCTCTTCACACGTCGTATACAGCAACGTGTCAGCTTCTTCTTCAGTGGAGTCTTTATTATCCTCGTCGCCAATGTAACGCTTGCTTCTGCATATTAAGATAAGGAGTCAGCAGTATGTTGTTAAGTAGTTTTATTGTTTAAGAACAAATCTCAGTTATTATTATTCAAGTTAAATATGAGGGCTAAAGCATCCACCAGCCCCGGTGGCGAGCTGGGCCCAACTGTCACAGTACAGTACTTAGAATCACAATTGACAGTAAACATTCTATCTGATGACATCACACTCTAGCCATTCTCACTCTCCACTATGATAAGCTAGATCTCTACAGTCTTCCTGCAGATAAAGTACTGGGTAAATACATGAGAACACTGAAATGGGTCTTGGCCAAAGTTAAAACTATGATAGTGAATGAGTACTAGGATCTTATCAATTGCTGTCGATCATTATTTCAAGATGTCCTGGAGAACTCTGCTATCTTGATCACTAACTTCGGTCATTTTTTAAAGCTCCTTCCGGTCAGGGAATAAATATCAAGGCAAGCTATTAAAAGCTCTGGTTGGTTCAATTCTAACATTTCTGCCAAGGAGGCTTTAATGAATAAAGACATGGTAAATATTGCCAACAGATCAGTGGTCATGTGCAGAAAAGTGACAATATATTTGGTGTTGGATAGGTGGTGAAAGCTTGAAAAATCAGCAAGGGAAAAGAGAAGTAGAATAGTCTGGCAACAGAGAGCCAGGGGACATACATGTCATATTTGCAAGTGCAAAAAGATTATATTAGATATCACACTTTTCTGAGCTTTATAACCCTGTGTACAGTGCCAATTTTATCTTAACACACGAAGAACTTTATAACTTGCTCCTGACCGCATTCCACAAGAATTGATTGCCTCAGAAGTCATGGAGATAATAGGCACTCGAGTGGCAGATGTTAGTTCAAGCCTTGACCCAATCCTTTTAGACTTACATAAGCCAAAGTTTAGCTTATAGCCCCCTTTAGCTACAAGGGCATTTACTATAATGTGGGGGACTTGACAGATACCGGATAGTTGGCATAGACCTGTGATTATTCAATTATTTAAAAAAAAAAACGGTCTCCCTTGCGACCTCTGTGGTCTCCCTTGCGACCTCTAAGAAATAAACAAAACACGTTTTTTTAAATCCTTTTTTTTTTTTAATGCAAGCTCCTGGGCTGTACCCAGCACCATGTGTCTCTTTATTTCTGGTGTGGCTGCCTTTCTTGTTCAGACCCCAAAAAGAAGAAAAATAAGAACAGAAGTGCCGCAGGTGTAACACTTTCAGCACTGAACCTACATAAGAAAGAATAGGAATAAAAAATAATGTGTCTTAGACCCATTAAAGGTTTATATCAGGCACACTTAAGGGGGAGTGAGTCACTGATTTAGTCTGTTCTTAAACGCCTCAACTCAGTCGTTCATCCTTCTGAGGTCGATAAATGAGTACCAACAAAGGTTGGGTGATATTGTGTGTATATTTTTTCTATATAAAGCGCTTGAGCGTAAGTGCTATATAATAACACATCATTATCATTTGGTCATGGGCGTCTGCTTGCATTCACAGTAATTTGGTAATATGGGCTTACACACACTGATCTTAACGATACATATGGCGATCCATTCTTGTATGAAATGTACATCACATTATAGTGATATCGTATCCATATTTTTCGTAGTGTACAATGCTATGTAATGCCACTTCCTGTTTTGTCAATGGGTGAAAGGTCGTGTTCCATCGCTTCCCGCAATATCACTTTGGGGTGGGGTCAAATTACATCACTTCCTGTGATGTCATCATGGGTCATGGGTCGTGTGATACCACTTCCGCTACCCCTGGCATTTTGGTGAAATGATGTCCCTGGTACTGTAGGGAAGGCCTTAAACCTATTGTTAATCAAAGTCAAATGCCAATTCCTGTGCAGTGCTCCTGTTATTTAGGGTTCATGGACTTCTCCTTGGCTTTCAACCTTGTAAACGGTTGTCTCTGTGGGAAGTACTGGAAAAACAACAAGCACCTCCACATATTGTATTTATCATTAAAGCTCTCCATTTATATACAGTGGCCTTGGTATGCTATGGCTGAAAGGTAAATGCACAACATATTTTGAGGTTACAAGAGATCTTCGATAGGGTTGCGTGTTGGCACACCTCTTATTTAACCTCTACTTAAAGACTTTGGAAACTATGTTGAAATCGGGACCGGTGGATATACCATCAATGGAAGGGGTGTTGTCTTGATTGCCTGTACAACTAGGCAGTGGTCGAAGTGTACGAAAAGAAGTAGTGGAACTATGTTCCCTGCTGGCCTGTCCCCGCTCCCCACAAACCCCATCACCACGCCCGCTCCCACGCACCACACAAACCCCCAAACACTTGCACCTGCTGTTTAAGGGAACGTTCAGTGCACTGCACTGACAGTGCAAGTTTCAACTTCTTCCTACACATTTATTTTAAAACGAAACAATTCCGGAACGGTTTCTTTTCAAAATAAAAGTATAAGAGCGGTAAAAGGTAATTTAAAAAACTAGAGGAGCCCCGCTCCTGACGCTCTCGCTCACTTCGACCACTGCAAATAGGGCGCTTCATTTGTTAAATAATATTCACGCAGCATCTATGCAATTGAGACATCCTATAGTTAAAATGCAGAATGCTGGTAGTTGAAGGCAATGAATGAAATACAGCTCAATGTATTCGTAGTGATGCAGTAATGGAATGTAACTAATACTGCATACCTTCATACTTGGGGATAACATTTAGTGAGAACACGAGAGGTAATGCACATACTTTGAGATCTGATATAACCACGGCTCAATCGTGTGCTGCAATTAAGAGCTCCTATACGGTCGACAGGCATCAATCCTTGCATGTGGTTAACAAACTCTGCAGTGAGAAAACATGGACAGTAGCACTGTATGGTGCGGAATGCGGGGCTATGAAGATGTTGCAATCTAGCAAAAGCCACCTTTCTTAAACCTTCGTTAAGTCTGAATCTGTCAGACCCAGTTTTAACCGAGCAGACATTAAAGGATGTATTTATTATACAGAGAGCATGATGGTGAATTACAAGGTTATTGTAAATCAAGAAATCTCTTGCGCTGAAAAATCAGAGCTCAAGGTTCATAATTCCACCACTTAAATGCTATGGAGTATATATTGTTGTTTACACTTAATTGATTGAAGGACCTATGGACTCAAAAGAGTGAAGATAGTGCACTCTGTGAGAAACCAAAAACAATAGAATCCACTAGGCAGTATCGGCCAATAGCTGCCTCGTATTCCAAAGGTTGGGGACAGATATGCGTGAATTGGCTGTAGGGTCACTATTCTCCCAGCGGGCAGAGCTCTGGCGGGTTGGACTGTTCCGCATGTGTCTATAGCGTTTTGTCTTGAAATGGAAGAATCAATGTTGCATTTTGTTTTGCTCTGCCCTAAAAATAAGAATATTAGGAAGGCGACTCTTATATCGAACTTAAATCGATCTTAAATCTAAAAGGGTTCAGAACGTGTAGACCTGCTTTATTTTATCTTAAATTAATTACCTGTTTGACAGAAATATCGAGTGATTGTATTTATAGTTGCTTAACATATTTTTATAATATATGTGCTATTTTAGACTTACTGTTATCTTTATAACATATTCTATTATACATTGCTGTGATTTTTTTTCTCTTTATCTATAGAATTTTGACGTGTATTGCTTGTGCCAACAGAAATTATTTTGAATACAGATTCTGCTGATCCTGGGGATTACTGCAATAGACTATGTGGTGTGCACTACCGGGGAAGATAGCTGATAGGGTTGAGCGCACGCGTGTGTGATCTGCAGTTCGTAGGTTCCAATCCCGGCAAGGCTAACTCAGCCTTTCATCCGTCCATGTCCATAAATGCATACCGACATCGGTTGGGTGACATTGTATTCAAATATGTTTTATGTAAAGCGCTTTGGTGAAAGCACTATGTAAATAACCCATCATTATCATCATCAAAACACAGCACGATCCTTTGTAGATAAGACATAAATAGGTTGTTTGACTAGACCAAAGAATAGTGAGTGAAGGAAGCTCACATCAAAGAGAAAGTATCTGCTCTGCTTTGCAGACAAGTGTGGGATAGTACTAGCATTGTGAGGGAGGAATGAGCAATTGTCTGAGGACACTCTCTGTTAATGGGTATGATTTCCAGTAGGATCCTGGATGCACACAAAGATCAAGCAAGCATGCATGCATGCACAGGGGTTTCGAGTGCATCTTTTACATACCTTGTACATGGATGTTGTACGATCCTGAAGTAACTCTTCAAAGGAGGCGTTCGGCATACGATTAGAGAACATGCAGTAGGCACATTTCTGCATTATAAATCAGTTATTATGTATTTGTACTTTATTTAATTCTCAATAATTGTGCAGCAATTGAAACTCCTGGGAACTAATCAATAAAGCTACAGGCTGTCCCTGGTACAGCACATGGGAGTTTTCAGGTGTAACCCAGGCCATGTGTAATTGAAACCTGAGAGTTTTAACCTCCACCCAAAAATAACAATGATTTGAAAGAACTAATTTAAGAAGCACAAGAAAATAAGTGCATAAGGTACTTGTCAGTGATATTTGTAATGTTGGCAGACACATGATGCTGATTTGGCCCCTACACAAGACCCTCTGTCCCAAAGGAGGACCTGTGGTGGAGTTATTTCTTTTATTTCCATGGAAGATAGCCTAGAGAAAAACGAATGGCACTTGTCACTCTCCACATGGTGTGGCACTCAGCAAAACGTAAGGGGCAGTACAGCACCAAAGAACCAAAGGCAGTGGTTCTGGATGGCACATGCTGTAGCTTTATGTCTATAATGCCCCCTCCTTAACGATGTAACTGACAGGGACATCCTCATAACTGTAAAATGGAAAGATATGGTGGCACTGTAGGATTGCACTCACATTATGTCTGATGGGTGGCAAGGATTACATGTTTGAAGACTCATTCCACTTAGGAACTTCTTCCATGGAACGAAAAGGAGGCCAGGGTCACAAAGGTCTTTGCAATACATGAGTAGGACTCTGGATGAAAACACCTTTGAAAAGGAAATTAATCAGAACTAAATGTTATTACATATGGATTGTTATTCGCTTAAAAACACATCTGTTGGCATACCTCTATATTTAATGTGTGACAAACCTAAACATACATCTTATCTTACTTAAAACACATCACATACATTGTATGTTAAACAACTCTAGTAGTGCATCATAACAAAAAACATCCCCAAGACACAATACATGATTTAAGTGAACGTAATGCACACATCACATGCCTATTTTACATATAACTCTAAACTATCGAACGGTACCTGGTACGGTCTTGATCACTCAGGAAATCAATATGTTTAAAGACACAATTGATCAACCCCTTACGCGGTGGACAAAACTGATTATAATAGATTATAACAGCATGCACTACTAAATTAAATGTTGTCATGAATGGCAATTGGCAATATCACAATTTATTTAAAAATCATCATTACAGAACCACGTTCTTCAGTTGTTAACCACGACTACATTCAACCTAGTTGATCAGGGGTTCCTCTTTTGTAACCACATTCATACTTCAAACCGAATGCACAATACTCTAAAGCAGTCTTTTGGTTGATTAAAGGCTTCATAACAACAAAACCATTCACATATTCCTGTGCACCACATCTATAAAGGTGTGTCTATTGCTAAACAACAAGAAAGTCGTCAACATGTGTTTTGGCCGGACTGAGCGAGCCGTGTGATGGTGGCTCTCTGATGTCTCCAGCCTTCTTCAGGACAATAGAGGTAGTCTGATTGTCCCCCACTCTGAACACCTTTCTCTATTTGTGGCTTATCTACAAGTAATATAAACAACTCCTTTTGCCATACACATTCTGTCCCCACTCATTGATTCTCAACTAGAATAAATCTGCTCATGCTTATATCACATAAATGTAAACTGGGCCTGGACCTACCTCATGTAATTACTTGGGGTGCGAGCCTGGAGTGCCCAAAGTTTGTTTTCCTGTTCAGGCGACTGTTTCACGTGAAGGAGAACCCATCTGTGGGCATCAAAGTGAAGAACAGGTAGAAGTAAGTGTTCTATCTCTAAATTAGTGTGTAAAGTAAAATCTAAATTTAAGGGCTAGTGGGCTCCTGCTCGGCCCACTTACATGTAGTGAGAAAATCTCCATCATCCTGGTCTGCTTGATGTGAACCAGTAATGGGCCGGGATAAATGCAGATTTCTGTCTGGGGACCTGCAAAGACATAAGCCCGTTGTTATTATGTGTGATTTAAAACAGCCTACTGAAGGTCCTCAGACCTACTTCTCTGAATTACCACGGGTGGTGGCTGTCTCTCTGTCTCTCTTGTTAGTGAGCACTGGGTGTATCTCAGCTGTGTTCAGGTGCCAGCCACTACTATTGGGGCGATTGGGTTCTTTGGCTGTATCTACAGGATACAAAAAAAAGCTCTGGTCAGTCGTCCCACTGCTAAACCTGGACTCTAAGATTCTAAGTCAATCCTTTTTGCCATCTTCCATTACCCTCTACATATATAAGCTGATGTTGTTTTTTGAAATACAGCATCAGCTATCTCCCACTATACATGGCAGCTCGGAATTCACTGTGTCTACCTAAGGATTAGCGCAGATGTGCAGGGCTTATTTCAACTGACCTTATTCTGGGGATCACCAGTTAACAGGTACGCTGTCTTCCTTCCGGGTGTCTAATCTGAATGTCCGTGATCGAGGGAATTAAGTACCGGTCATGAACGGAGGTCTGAATGTCAGACATATACACAGGACCGATCCTGTATAAACATTAAACATGGACTGTTCCTGTATGCACTGAGCTATTTAGAAACAAAGTGATCCGATACCTTGCTTTTGTTAGTGACCCAAAAGACATATATGTGGAAATCCAAATGGCAAATGTTTTCATTAGATCAGACGATAAGAAAATGTAATTATTTCTTTTGAATGAAAATTATTTTTATTTAGAATGAAAATAATCACTTCGTTAATTTCGCACAGGCGAGCTGTCAGACTGTCAGGCAGAGCTATCTGTCTGAGATGGAAGTAAATGAATCTGGAATACTGTATTTCCGCGTGCTTGTAGATGAAAGTCTCATATGAGTCTGCAGCTACTTCTACCGCTGATGAGTACACCTATGAAGACTGATGGGCTGCTCAAATACGAATAGTGATCTGTAGGAGGGACAACTAGCAGTTACTAGGAAACCATAGTCCGGCTGTGGATTTTCTCTAGCCTGCAGTTGGTTCTTAAGATCTTGCCTGGTTGTTGATAATGTGAAAATTAGATTATTCCATTCCACTGAGATGTTGAGTCCTTGGTTTAATGTATTCAAGTGATAGATCCATTTCTTTTCAATTGTGTGCAGTTGGGCTGCCATATTGCCACCTTGTGGGTGAAGTTTTAGCGTTTGTAAAGTGAACCACCGAAGGTCCTTATCCATATGGCCCATCTTGGTATAGTGTTCCACTAACGGTTTGTCACATACCTAGTTTCTGATGCATGACCTGTGTTCAGATATGTGTTGTTTAATGGGGCGGATCATCTTGCCAATGTATAGCAGATTGCATGGACACATGATGATGTATATGGCGTACTTGGTTTGGGAATTTGTTTTGTGCCTCAGCTCCCACTTGATGTGTCCATGTTCAAATCTGTGTTTGGTCTCAGTAAATTTGCAGGCAATTCAATTACCGCACTTGTAGTGGCCTATTATGGGTGGGAGCCCCCACTGGTTAAGGACCGTCTGTTCCCTTGGGGTGTTTACATATGTATGCACCAACTTTTGCCTAAGATTGCAGTTTTTCTTAAATGCAAACATCAGTTTTTGGGCTAAAAATCCTTGTTGTTTGACGAGGTGCCAGTTTTTGTTGATAATCTTCTTCCTGGAATAATTTATAGGACTGAATGTGTTTACACAGATTAGTCTTTGTGTCGCTGCCATTATTCGGGTAGTGAGACACATGTCACGGTTGGTATTGACTGCCCTTTTGTAATTGTTCTTGCCCATTTTCTTTGGGTACCCTCTATCTAGTAGCCTGGTCTTAAGTTGATCAGCTAGCAAAGTCCATTTTGTCAGAACAGTTCATCCGAATGCATAGAAACTGTCCATATAGAAGGTTCATTTTTAAACTGGCCCGGTGAAAACTGGTGACGTGGAGAAGACTTCTTATGGTCAATGGGCTTCCTGTAGAGAGTTGTGTGCAGTTTATCTACATTTTTGAAAATTTGAGATCAAGAAAGTTGACAGATGCATAACTCCATTCAATGGTGAATTTGATGTCAGTCCTTCTAGGCCAATCCGACACATGCAACAGAAAGGATAACGCCACAAAAGACAGAAATTACATTATCAAGAGTAGTCCTAGAGAACCACTGTCAACAAACAAATCATTTTGACAGAGGAAAAGCTCAATGCAGGGAAAACACATTTCCAGAATTCAGCAAAGTCAAAGTGGTACAAGGAATTTAATTGCAGTCGTATTCATGGCATTAAAATGTCTTCACTTTTTCCCAGTTTTCAAAAAATTTGAAGGTGGGCCTACTTACTTCCACACCAGTCCTATGATGGTGGACAAGAATGTATCTGTCCCACACATGGAAGCTTTGCCACACTGGATACAGGTTATTTAGACATTGATGCTGAATGTGACAATTTCGTGGGAACTGCCAACGGGGAGGGATCGGAGATGTCTGACATGGTATACTAGCATATCCCGAGTCAACTGCCACTGAAATGGCCATGGTGATAGTGCCAACAATGCTCTCACCCCCAAAACATATGACAGGCCTCAGATGCAGGTGGCAACAACAGAGACACAGGGAGGGTGTACCCAAGAGTGCTAGGAAAGCTAAGAGAGTACATGCCCTTCCCTGGGGAACGAGACAGATTAGTACTGAGGTGAAGAATCTCCTTAGTGCATTAATGGGTCACAGGCAGAAAGGGTTTGAGGGAATTGTCACACTGTTAAAGGAAGACACAGTACAGAAAATGGCAGAAAAAGGAAGGCCAAATAAAGGCTTCAAGGATGAAGTTCCCAAGACAAGACAGACAATTTCAACCAATACGCTGTCATGACCTGCCTGTTTTATTTGTGACCAGCTAGCCTGTTCATTCTGCACAATGTGAGAAATCTATTTTGTGCACAGCAGACACTCGCTGTTGCACAGGTGCATAGGCAGAATGAGTTATGGTTGCATATCCAGTACATATGTACTCTGAGCAGTGAGGTCCAAATTCACCCTCTTTTGTAGGTCCATCCTGCCCTCAATATTCCAAAGGTGAGCCACCCACAAGTGTAGGGACAACATTGCCTTTTCCAGAAATTATTACGCACATGACTTGGAGTCACGAATTTCAGTCCAAAATGTTCACAAGTGGTGCTGGATTGATTCCACAGTTATTTATGTATTTATTTATCGTGAGGATAGCTCTGGGGCAACACGCTTGTCTTGGAAGCAAGACGATGCAGAACAACACAGGTTCGAACCCCGGGTCCGCACTTTGAAACCTCTGGGTATTAGGAACGTTATAAATAACCAACTATAATTTTATTTTTTTTAATTATAATTGATCATTTGTAATGCGCTTTATCAACAGAATTGTGTTTCAAAGCACCAAAAAGCTAAATGGGAAGGAAACAGGGGAAATAATAACATTGGCAAGAAAACAAAAAGCAACAATTATATACATACAGTCGTGGCATTCGGCCGTGCAAGTGCATTGAAGAGAAGTGCAGGGGAGGAGGAACGAAAGGGGGCGCAGATGAGTTGACAGGTGCTGGAGGAGGGCTCAAGAGGGAGGTGCTAAGGGGAGGTAGGAGGAGAACCTCAGGCTAAGTGTTTGTACCAGCAGTTCTCAAGGGTGGTATGAGGAGCCACCACGCAGGGGCCTGCAGGGAAATACAGTGGGGGGCATGCTGGTAATGAATGGGAGGAAGGGACTGATATCCTGTGAGTTTCATGAGGATCAGGCCACCGGTCACAGCAGCAGTGGGGTGATTAGCAAGAAAGGGAAAAATGTAGGAAAGAGCAAAATTTTGAGCAGTTTCTGGAACTTAACAAGGTCTGTATCAAATCTGAGAGGGGCAGGGATGCTGTTCCAAAGGGATGCACCAGCTGCGGAGAGAGACCGACTCGCCACTCTCTGCTTAGAGAAGAGTTGACAGTCAGAGAGTTAGAATTAGAGGAGCGTAGGGCTATAGCAGGGGAGTATTTAGGGAGGGAAAGCTGCAGATAACGTGGTCCCAGGCCCCAGAAGCCCTTGTGGATAATGCAGATGGTCTTCAATGTAATCCTTGCAGCCACCAGTAGCCAGTGGAGAGACTTTAGGGCTGGGGGGTAATGGTCCCTGCGCTTGAAGCCAAGGATACGTCTTGCAGCCTTATTCTGTAAGGGGTGGAGAGAGGAGAGATGGAGATTGAGAAAGAGACTGTTGCAGTAGTCCAGCCTGGAAAGGACCAGAGGTCTGGAGAGATTGAGCTTCTTGGGGAAGGTGAAAAAAAGAATAATGCCTCTGAGGAGACGGAGCTGGAAGTGAGACTTTTTGGTAAGGTCCATGATGTGAGGGGTGAAGGCGAGAGCAGAATTGAAGATGCCCCAAGGTTTTTGGCCTCACCAGATGGTGGGAGTAGAGGGCCCAAAGAGGGTGGCCAAAAGGTAGAAGGATCTCTGTCTTACTGGCATTGAGACAGAGATCGTTTGAAGCACACACTGCCTGAATGGCGGACAGACAATGGGGAATGAGAGAGGAGGAAGAAGGGAAGGTAGAGGGAAGTTTGGAGGAAAGCTGTGTGTCATCGGCATACCACAGGAAATAAGGAAAGAAGAAGGAGAGCAGTTTACATGGCTCTGGATGCCTGAAATCCAGATTGGTGGTCATGAAGGCAGCCAACAAGATCAGTGTGGAGGGTTAGTTGGGGGAGGACCAACTTTTCCAAGAGTTTACCCAGGAAGGGGGTAATAGATATTGGCAATAATTAGCCGAGCAGTTGAGGTCGGCAGATGGCTTTTTTAAGATAAGGTGTACAAGGGAGCGCTTGAAGTATAGAGGGTAAGAGCCAGAGGTGAATGAGTGGTTACAGAAGTGAGCAAGGGCTGGGACGAAAGAGGAGATGTTGTCCTTAATGGTTCTGGAGGAGCAGGGGAGCACCTGCTTGGAGAAGGCCTTCATAGGGCAGACCACTTTAGAGACGTTGTCCTGTGTTATGGGCAGGAAGGAGGAAAGTGAGGGAGGTGGGGGAGAGGTTGCCAAGGGAGGCATGGGAGCAGGAGTGGGAGAGGAGATGGGGGTGAGGGAGAGTGAGGACAGGATGTCCTGAGTTTTGGATGTGAAGTCGGAGGCCAAGGCAGTGCAGAGGGCCTGAGAAGGAATGAGAGAGGTGGAGACTGCAAGTGGATTGCTGAGTTCCCTGCAGATTGTAACACATTTGGCCATGTTGTTAGAGGCTCCAATGATGCAGGCTTGGATGTGGCTGTGCTTTTTGGAGTGGATAGAGAAGCAATATTGCTTTTAGAGCAGGCGGCATGCCAGTTTGTCAGAGGATGTGCCCAAGTTCTGCCACTTCCGTTCAGCAGCTATGCACTTGTGTTTTGGAGATGCTAGATCGTAATCGTACCCACTGTTGTTCTTGGTGGCAAGTTTCAGACAGATCCTCATGGCTGGGGCAAGGATTTTTGAGCGTGTTGGAGATAGCAAGATGCAGATTAGCAAGGACAGGAGCGTCAGGAGCAGGGGTGCAAGAGGGGATGAAGGTGGGAGCAAACACAGCAACTGACTCTCACTTCATTGGTCAAATAACGGTGAAGTATGCTAGCAGTCTGGGGGTCCCATGTAGGAGGAAAAGTGAGAGTAGTCAGACCAGGGGAGGGGGTGGTGACTGGATTCAGATGGCAATGTCACAAGAGATGAGGCATATAGAGTGTGGTTGGCAGAGTGAGTCAAGCAAGAAGGAAGAATAATGAGAAGAGGGAGTAACAGAGGACCAGAAACTGAGAGGCGGATGGTTCAAGAGAGTCATTACAGACTAGCCTTGACAGGGCCAGGTGAGGCATTGACAGGGTCAAGTGTCTTGTGCATCCTGGTGAAGTTGATGCATGCTCAAAATGCCCACACCACCCCCACTCCCCACATATGACAAATTATGTGAATGCAAGCACAGCTGGGCAGCATATGGTTAATTTGCCAGTCTACCTTTCCAGGCAGTATTTTTAACATCTATCTTTCTGAATGTTCCTAGAAACCCATCTGGCTTACAGAATGGCAGTATAGTACCATGATCCCTAGGGGATTTTGGATTAGGGAACAGATTATATGCGTGTGAATCGGACACCCACTGTATATTTAGACAAGTCATCTTTCCAGTTGCAGTAGGCAAAGGAACAGTGAAAGGATTTTTGATGACAGGGTGTGTGCAGTCAAGAGTGACAAGGACAAACCCATATCATGCTGGATGGATCATGTGTGCATCTGTGACTTCCCATACTCCTTTGGTAATGGGGACTTGGGATATGCCCATGTTATCACCTGCTACTTACTGCAGAGATCGTGTTGCATAGTTTACACTAGTGCAGTGAGCGATTACATACCATTAACTTGGTATGCATAGTTTATTTTGGTTTCATGTCGATCACTGCCGTTTGAAGGATGTTTTGTACAAATGCCTATTGAAGAAAAATCTTGTTATGAAGTCAGTGTCCCAGTATTCTGTTTGTCCGGAACTTCTGTTACACACAACATCCACTGTGAAACTTTCTGTGAAAAATGCCAAACTCTGGAACTCTCTGCCACACCTACTCAGGGAAGATCAACCAAACTTGAATTTTAGAAATAATTATATCAACTTGCTCAAATCTACCGACCTTTTCCTCGGTAGTATGTATGTATAGTCAATCAAATATCTTTAGCTGCTGTATATAGATTTCACTCTGTATATAATCTGTTCATCTGCCGTACCCTTGCCTATCTCATGCAATACTGTTTAATGTGTACATATGTTGTATCATTGCCTGTGCTTTGTTACAAATATTCTAAGCTTTTGTGTGGGAGTGAGGGATCGTTTGGGCCCCCTCACCCATTCAGCACGAAATAACCCACTTGCTCACGCATTAGCGAGGGATGCCTCCATTGCCCGTATGCTAACATTACCATAAGTAGGGCTATTGTGGAATACACTTGGCTTCCATTTTGTGTGCTCTCGACTCCATCTTTGGACTAGGCCTCGCTCCGATAATGCAAAAAGGCTTCTCTCCCCTCTGCAGCGCCTGCCACAGCGCGCTCATGGCCCCCACCTTTTTCTCCATGGTCTGAAAGCCTCACAAATCCCTTTCTCAGGGATGCTCCGGGGATAATTGACACAAATTATAGAATGTGTCATATCACCCTTCCTCTGTGATCACTGCCCTGTGTGTGAACCAGCTTGAACCATGCCTTGTAGCTCATCCATCTCCACAAAACCCACTCCTGCCCTCTTACCCCGCTGAAAATTACTGCCAATGTAACCCTGTGCCCTCCTAAGGTATTCTCTTTATGTACCAGAAGTGTGACCCTGCTGTGCAGACCACCCCAGAGTGCCCCCAATAAACCCAGACCTCTGTTACGGTATATTGTGCCCTAAAACTAACATATGTCATTACACTCCCCACTTGCCTTGATGTGCTAAGAACCACCCAGTCGCCCAAGTTATCACAGAGGACAAGCCCTTTAGGCCCTGTACCCCATAAAAGTTCCAATGAAAGATGCTGTAATCACATGTATGCAGTTTATAGGTTTTCGTGATTTATTCAAAGGTATACTAATGATTGTTGTTTATTATATGTCTAATGGTAGTTTCTCATGCCAGCTTGGTTAATGTCAACTCTATCTCGCCGTGACCTAACCCTAACCCCTCCTGGACAAAGGCAGCTGGACCTCGTGAAGCTCACCCTCCCGCATCTAAGCAGTTTATCCAGAAGAAGCAGCACCTACAACGACATATGTGCCTTTACCCTTCAGCCAATCCTGCACTGTTGTAGTACTCTATGTTAGTTGCATCAGTTATGACGCTGTTTTCCTTTATAATTCTTTGTAACTGTATTGTTTGCCAGAGCGCTCTTGAGGCAGCAGAGTTCTCTGGATGCCAACTTTATATAAACATCCTAAATCTTGCAACCTGTTCTCCTAGTCTCATTCTCCAGTGGGGTGTGTTGCATTTTATTATTTTGCATTGGTAAGATTTGGAGTGAGCTTTTATATTTGGTGACCCCCGCGACGTGATAGAGACAGGTGCGCCGAGAGAGGCCCCCATGCCATGCTGCGAGATCCGGGATGCCTTCGCGGTTGACCAGTGTGCGCACAAAAAAGAAACGTGCCAAGGGTCCCCGTCATCTTTGCAAATGCCCAACTGCTCGCCGAAATGGGTCACGGCTTGGTAGGGGTGTGGCCCCAATTGTGGATAGACTGTGAACGGAGGCTCTCGGACCACCTTGGAGACGTGAGTACTGGTTGTGAGATTCTTAAATGAGGGGAACATTGAGAAATAATGGTATAAAAGATAAGGGTGATGAAATAGTGGGAAAGTGGGAATTGGAAGTTTGGGTTTAGGGCCTGTGTGAGTGAAAACGTGAGGCTTTCATACCAATGGTACATAAGGTACTACATAAATGCAAAGTAACATAACATAATATAACATAACATCTATCCGTTATATGGCCATTAGGTTGTTGTGGAACAAGAGATAAAAAGGAATACGGGATCCAAGCTTCGAAGGGGGGTAGAAGGCGGAGGCACGTAGCACTGTCTCGACCAGTGCAGGATAAAAAGTGGAAGTAAGAAAGTAAACCTAGGAGCCTCATATATTTAGTAGGCTCGGAGTAGTAATTTAGAATATTATTTTTCTGTGTAAGCAGAATTCTTCAAGAAGGTAGCCTAAGGGGGCTCAGAGGTGGGGAGTGAATGAGAAAATAAGAGTAAGGGGTAAGAAACCAGAACAAATTAGGGAGCGATCTAAAGCAGAAGATAGTACATGTTACATGTTACATGTTCAATGTTGTTGAAGTACTTTGTGTTGGTTTGTCGACAAAGCATGTGTGTGTCTATGGTGTCTGTGCAATAAGTATTGATAAAAAGTGTTTTGTGGTTTTGTGGTTCCTGAAAAAGGTGTAAGTAAAAAAGAGTATCGACATTTAATGTGGTACGAATGAGAAAGTATTGATAAAAGAAATGAAAAAGTGTTAAAGTTACATTCTATACGATATACAGTAGAGTGGTGAAAAAGGAAGAACATTGGGAGAAAAGATGATGGGAGGGATCACGCCACTAGCACATATTTGTCAACACCTCTCTTTCTACAGTGAAAAAATTCAGAAGTATCACGAGCAGTGGCTCACAGAGATAAAAGGAGAGGGCTTGTCCAAAATATGGCCAGGAGGAGTGTCCTTTGAGAAAAGAGTGTTAGCTCTTGTAACAACCCATTTGTTAGCAAAGTACTCAAGTAAGCAAATACAAAACAGACGCAAAGTACAAGACTTGTGGAGAATGTTTGAGGAAGCAGCCCCGAACAATGACACAAATAAGGAAAGGCCCTCAGAAGGACAGGCAGCCCCGTCGGAGGGAGAGGGAGTAGCGGTGGAGGAGTGTTCAGTAAAAACAGGAGAAAGTGATCTAACTAAGCTTTAGCCAGTATTATCGAGGCCCGCAGTAGGGTACAGTGAGCACGGGTATGTGCCTTCGCCAAGTGCCCTGACAACTTCAGCTGCCAGGGTACCACCACCTTAGGATACAAGAGGATTATACGGGCACACTAGCGCCCCTCCGGTAGACATAGCACGGCTTACTGGGGATTTAGAAAGACAACTTGCTAACACTCAAATGGAAATAACCCGGCTAATATCACTGTGTTATAGGGGGCAGATGCTGCCAAGGGGAGGGGAGGCACCACCCAGTGTGGTGAGTGACTTAACACCATCACCCAGTGTAGCAGGCAGGTCTACACCATCTCCGCCACCACAGAGGAATGTGCCAAAGGGACCGGAACATGAGTGGAAATCAGGAGAGTTTTTCTTCCATTAAAATGATAAGCCAATAAGAATAATACGAGCAGAAGCCGCAGACGACAAAGGAGGAGAGGGACAGGGAGAAAGAGAGTCAGAAGAGGAGATAGACGAGGTATGGAGTGATTTGGATGAGTATGAGGAGGGGGCAGCAGCAGCAGCAGGATTTTCACTCCCATTACAGATGGACCTGGAGGATGGGGGAGGGCTCCCAAGGTTTCAAGGGAGGTTGAGGCAAAGGGTAGGCAACATGTTGGTAAGTAAAATGAAGAAGGGAACGGTAAGCAAAAAAGGAGGTAAGGCCAAATTACAGATGCCTCTGATACATAAGGGAGCAGGAAGACCACACTTTATACCATGGGCAGAGATAAACAAAAATAACCTGTTAAAACTCCTCCCTCCAGTTTCGGGTGGGGCGGGGAAGTGGATACATGCATTTAAAAAGAACACAGCAGGGGTACCATTAGCCATAGGGGATGTGAAAAGTTTATTAGTGCCCGCCGTCAGTGATCAAGCAGACGGGGTGTGGGTGAAGGCCAGTTTCCCGGGAGTAACAATTAACTGTGACCGCCATGATGGGTCGTCATTCAACAACATAAGAGCACAAGAATGGGATGCATTGCAGAGGACCTTCCCAGACACCCCAGACTTACATTTAGTAATGCTGTGTACTATGGGAGAAGAGGAAGAGGCTACGCAATTCATCCTTCGGGTGTAAGACCTGTGGAGATCAGAAACGGGCATGACGTGGGACCAATACACCACCCTATTTTACTTCATAATTAAAAAAGGTCTCCCGAAGGAGGTACAGAAGGCCTTGGATAAAATAGCTGAGATAGAAGCCAAGGGCTGGCCGGAGATTCAGAGCATACCAATACACCATTGTTGGAGGATCAAAGAAAGAGAAAAAGAGACAGCACAGAGAAGGTTGGAAGACAAAGCAAAATTGGTTCAAAATAAATTAGTGAAGGTCGCAGCAATGAATTTAGCACTACCCACTGACAGGCAGGGTGAAGGAGAGGAGGGGTCAGGAAATACACCAGCGAGGATGGCAGCAACTTGGGCTGCGAACAGACATGAGCAATGGGAATGAGAGGAGCAGTACAAAGGCCCCCAATGGCAGGGCAGACCAGCAAGAGGACTAGGTGGGTACCGGGGACAGAGAGGGGGATTCGGGGGAATGGGAAATAGAGGATTTGGAGGACAAGGAATGGGGGTGGACCCCAAGGATTGTGTTGGAATTGCAGGAGATGGGGACATTTTTCTAGAGAATGCCGAATGTGACAAATGGGATATTACCAAGGGCAGCCTCCCATGGGAACGAACAACAGTGTGGTCACCTACATCCAGGCAGTCCCTATGGGTTACCAATGGGTGGGAGTGGGCAGAACGAACAATGCTATAATGAGCAGCAACAGAGAGTACAGCAAATGCCATGCAGGCAGCAACCCCAACAGCAAGGTATTGTTGTGTATAGGTGCGTTATAAATGCCATATCATATCATATCATATCATAGCATATGCAACAACAGGTAGCACGTCAGAACACAATGGGAAACGCAAACATTAACATTTTTGCAACAACTCCAAATGGCGCATCAGCACCTTTCCACAGCGCAGCTCTGGTCGGAACAATGTCTTTTCTGTACCCAGAAAGGAAACATACCCAGATTAGGACAGCTCACAGAAAACACTTGCCTGTCCAGTCCTATCAAATACCCTACGTGCAGAAGGGGAGCCACTGGTGGAGGCGGAGATAGGCAACAAACAGTTCATCTTTATGGTGGACTTGGGAGCTGAAAAATCGTGCCTCATGGAAGGCCGGTTCCACTCTCTGGGAAAAAATGTGGAAACACAGGGGTTCTATGGGGCTATTTTAAAAGTTCCTTATACAAAAGACCTAGACATAATGGTGGGGGCAAAGACTGTGCGAACACCCCTACTATATCATGAAGACTCGCCAATACATTTCTTGAGTCAGGACCTTCTGAGCAAATTGAATAAGACCATTTCCTTCACAGAACGAGAGAACGAGGGATAGTGTGATTCACTCCAGGTCTATGCCCAGTAAGAGCAATGTTGATGTTAAGAACTATGACAAATAAATTGCAGTAAGAGGGGTGCCCATAGATATGGACATGTTCATTTGTGGAATACGGGTACTTGCTAGAGTGGTGCCCGAGATAACACACAAAGAATGGAGAGTGCCATCAGATTTTGTTTTCCGCCCAATTGTAAACACAGATATTGTACCAGATACAATAATGTCTATTGATTTGGCAGGGGTACAAGTGTCAAGCAAACATATTGCGCTAATAGGACTGGACACACATGGATGCGAATGGAGAACAGTGCTGTGTATAGACCCGAACATAGCTTTGTGTGATTTGACTGACGAGGAATTGTTCACTGACAATGATACTGATGGGGAAATTAAAAAGGAAATAAGTGTACCTTGTGACATAATGATCCAGCATAGAGAGATACATAACCCCCTCATGGCTAGTGTCAGTGCACCACCCACTATAATTGATGAAGATATGGAAAAGGTACTGCCGGAATTATGGATTACAGACCTATATGATGTAGGGCTATTACAAGAGGTCACGCCCATAAAAATAAAATTGTAACCAGATGCAATTCCACCTAGAGTAAAACAGTATCCATTTTCTATAGAAGCAGACGAGGGAATAAAAGAAACTATAACCGCATTATTACAACAAGGTATAATAGTGCCATCAAATGCACCTTGTAATATGGCAATTTACTTGATTAAAAAAACAAGGGGCGGGGCTTGGAGGATGATACAGGACCTACGCCCACTTAATGATGTCATACAGAAAGAGTTCCCATTAGTGCCTAATCCTGCATCCATTTTGTGTAGCATGCTTGAAGACTCCACTTGTTTCACAGTCGTTGAATTGAAAAACGCTTTTTTCTCAGTGCCACTTGACCCCAGTTGTCAGTATCTCACAACATTCACATTGGGGGGGGCAACATATATGAACATTGTAGATTGCCACACGGGTACTGTGAGAGCCTAAGCATCTTTAATAGAATTTTGCAGGAAGACCTTGGTAATGTGGATGTAGAGAGCATGATTATCCAGTACATGGATGATCTCCTCATCTGCAGTAAGAGTGAAGAACAGTGCAGAGAGGACTCGATTTCATTACTGAATTTACTGGCCACAAAAGGATACAAGGCGGACAAAGGTAAACTGCAATACTGCCTAGCAGAAGTGTTATACTTAGGACAATGGATTTCAAAAGATGGTAAAAGAATTATACCAGACAGAGCAGCAGCAATACGTGTCACAATAATACCAAAAACAGTGAAAGACATGCAGAAATTCCTTGGCATTTGTAATTATTGCCGTGCATGGATTCTGGACTATACAGCATACATATGCCCATTATTGCAAGGATTAAAAGAAGCACAAAAAAAACAGAGCCCCCATAAAATGGTCACAGGAAACGATGACACAATATTTCAAACTAAAAGACCTCATCTCACACGCACCAGTCTTAGCGAACGCCGATTATGACTAGGATTTCTACCTATTTTCACACTGTATTGGAATACTGATGACCGCCATGCTAACACAGAAAACATCATTAGGACACAAGTCATTGGTCTACTACAGCAGCACATTAGACTCAGTGATGCAGGGCCACTTCGTGTGGGAACAAGCTCTCACAGCAGCAGACTTCGCAATAGAGAAAAGCGCCACCATCATGTTGGGCTGTTCAGTGACACTGTATGCGGAGCACTCACTGTTTGACATTTTAGAAAGGTCCAAATCAACCCTCACAACACAAAGGGCCACAGCACACAAGATCATAATATCCAACCCAAACGTCCATGTGGTCAGATGTAAGACAGTGAACCCTGCAACATTCATTACTGAACCATGCAAAGTGGAAGATATACAGGCACATGATTGCACCACATATGAAGGAGAGGAGGACGACATTCCAAAAGTGAGTGAGAATGCCCTCGAGGAGGGGGATATGTACTTTGTAGACAGGTCAGCATCAATAGAGAGTAGACAGGAGAAAAACATGTTGGGGGAGCAGTGGTCAGAATCGAAGGAGAAGAGTATGACATTATTGTACAGAAACCCCTCCCCTCACATTATTCATCGCAGGCAGCAGAACTAATAGCGCTCATTGCGCATTACATACAGCGAAAAGATGTGCAGTAACAATTTATTCTGACTCGGCATACGTGACAACGACGGTACATTCGGGGTTGTCACGATGGCAACGACAAGGGTTCAGGAGGGCAGATGGTTCACCAGTACAGCATGCAGCACTATTAAATGACCTAATTGAAGCACTAGCAGAACCGTCAGTGGTAGCATTGGTAAAGTGCCAAGCAAATAACACAGACGCGATCTCGCTTGGGAATGCAGCAGAGGATGCTGCCGCAAAAGAAGCAGCATATTTCGACGTCCCACAACCACTAGAATGCATTGTAAAAACAACAAGTTCAGAAGTACAGGAGGAAGGATAAAACTACACCCATTCTGCAAGTTCTAGAATTGCAAAAAACATGCACCATTAGAAGAACAGGAATTATGGGAAAAAGAGGATGCAAACAATCACCAACAGATTTAATATGGCGACAAGAACTGACAGGGAAGCTAGTGATGCCAGTAGAATTGTTACTGATAGCAACCCAACAACTACACTTCCCAACACATGTAACAAAACAACACATTGCAGCAGAAATTCAGGAAGAATGGTTTGTCTCCAATTTGCAGGAACATCTTTCTAAACTAACATTTGAATGCACTACATGCCAAATATATAATTCAGAGATGACCCTCAGAACACTACGAGGAACACTTCCACGTCCTGTGGGGCCTTTTAGAGAGCTCCACATTGACTATGCAGACATGGGAGAAAGGTGTAATTGAGCGAGGTATCTCATTGTAATAGTTTGTCCCTTCTCACGGTGGGTGGAAGCTGGGCCATGCCCCCGGCCAGGTGCTAGGTGCACAGCAAAGTTTTAAGTATGAGAGGTTTTCTCCAGGTGGGGTATATGTGATGTGAACAGGTCAGACAATGGCACCCTTTTTGTAAACAATCTCTTCAAGGAGGTGACCATTTTGTTGGGTGTAAAGCACAAATTATGTTTGATGTATCACCTGCAAGCAAACAGTTGGTGGAAAGAATCAATGGCCTCCTCAAAAGTAAATTGTCTAAGTTGTGTAACACACTCAAGAAGAACTGGGTGTATTGCTAACCTCTAGTACTGTAGGACCACCATTTGAGCCCGCACAAGATAGTGACGGGACGGCACATTTATATGCCACTATCACCAGTAAGGAGAGCATCATACGCTCACAGAGTTGCCACAGTGCTAGGGGATGAATTTAAGGAATACCTCGCCCAGCTGATACGTGCAGTACGGAGCATAGCAAGGCAAATAGCACCAAGATTTACACAGGTACACAGGATAATGAGACAGACACAACAAAACCAGCACAAGACAGCCACTCAGGACAGTTAATGCCAGGAGAAAATGTGTATGTGCGTAGTTTCGTGCAGAGATGGAACTCCCCACGGTTCCATGGCCCATACAAAGTTATTTACTGCACGCCCACTGCAGTGAAGTTTAAGGGGTGGAAGTATTGGGTGCATCTCTCAGATGTGAGAAGAGCACACAATAGGACAACACCTCAGAGTGAGCAACAACAGAGCCAAGAAGTTGCAAGTGGTTAAAATAGAGGTATAAAACATGAAATGAAATAAGTAAAAGAAATTTAAGAAGCATGCAATGAAGAAAATTGCAATCCTAAAGAAACATGTATAGAGAATTGTGTTAAACGTTTACAGCATACATCTCTCTCTCTCTCCATCTTTCTGTCGCTTGCTACTTCTTCATGTCTTCTTACTAAGCTCATCTTTTCCAATAACATTTATGAAGTTTAATAGAAATTAAAGAATTAGAGGTAGAAAGAGTGAATATCTGAAAAATTTGGTATTTTAGTACTAAACCGTTTTTTAAATTACTCAAAATAAGATAAGGATTATGAGCGGACTTGTAAATAAGAATGTGCTAATTTTTGGAAAGAAAATGTATCTAGAAGAATATAAAGTTTTTTTAAATGTAGTTAATCCTTTTATATCACCCATTTAGGTGGAACTATGACAGAGAGGAGGGCCCTCACTAACACCAACTCCAATTTAGAAAGTGATAGAGCAGATAATAGAGTGAATAGATACTATAATTATGTCTGCGGCTTATATTTTGCCGCCATAGTGTTTTCTGTAAAGTTATTTTGCCTAGGATTGTACTAGAGTGTGTCTTTCATAATTGGGGATATGAAAGTGGGGGGATTGGGGTAAACCTAATACGAGAAGGATCAAGCCTTGTATGGTCTGAAGTTAAGGTCATTGGTCACATATTGCCTCCCTACATGATAATTTTACACCATTGCATACAGACCGAACTGTCAAAACCCCTGTCCCTACCTATGCTGCTATGGGGGCTTGACAATGATGATGAAATTAACAAATATGATGGTGATTACTCCCTGTTCAGTACACCTGACCTGACATTCACAAACACACATGCAACCGCAGACCCTACCTCATATGGCACTAATATACACTTTAGCACAAATGCCCCAACCACCCACGATCCCTTGGTATCACAGTCCTGGCAAAATGATGATGAACGAGATGATGCAGCATGGGCAAACATTTTTCGTATAAAGTATCAAAGAGTAAAGATATTATATAATGATCAAGGGGGGAGCCGTAGATGGAAAAGCAAGGCAGAAGGGAAGAATTATGATGCATACCATGGCCTGGGATTAGACGAAATTGAAGACACCCGCCACGCCGACCAATCAAACAAATGGTACACAGACATGAGCGCCACCGCCAAACAAGCAACAAAGAGCTGTTATGTTTGCTCCCTTATCCCCCATGCCTCTGGAACACCCAAAATTCTTATACCTCAAGAAGTGCCCTTGTCGGATGCCCAATGTTTAGTTCATCTAGTATTGTGTAGGATTCGAAGCACCCTCCAAGCACACACAGTTACAATAGAAATGCTGCAGAATGAAAAAAACCTGCACAAGTAAACCACAAGGAGTGATTTGCATTAAAGAACCCTTTTTTGTTATCCAAGGGACACGGTTCACAGAAAACAAGTGGCATGACGAGCCTATCACGTGCAAAGCTGAGGCATTGCAAGGCCTAATCGAAGAGAACTTTCAGTGGGTCAAAGAGACATGCACTCCGATCTGGTCACAGCATATTGCGAAACTCACATGGGTTACAGCTCTTGAGAAGCCCATTAAAACACAGAAAGAAATTGGACATGAACTTTATTTCCATGGCGAAGGGAAGGTACAGATGGGCTCTAACAGACAATGCAACAAAACAATCATCATTCCTGATATGAAAAAGCGTACAGCAGCACTCATGGATAAGTATTGGGTATGTGGCAATCAAGCATACCTGCATCTCCCACCATCGTGGATGGGTACTAGTGCCCTGGCCACACTGCATTCGGCACTAATGGTGATTCCAGAAAGCCATATCCAAGGGGGGAAAAATGTGGCTTACATATCGGCAGCACCCCAGCCAGCAACAACAGAGCCTTCCACATACGACATTCTGCCTGAAAACGAACTACAAGACAGGGTGTCTCACAAACAACGGCCATCCAACTATATCTCCAGCAAGTCATCAGACCTCCTGGCTGAGATTCCAGATAAATACAAGCTCTTCAACTCGGCTAAAACATTTTTTGCCTCTGTCCTGGTGCCAGGACTTTAGGCCCAAACAAATGACAAATGGGTGCAGATTGTGCGCTGGGAGCTAATCCACTGGCCAACGATACTGAAGAAGGGTTCAACGTGATAAAAGTGGAACTTCGTGCCTTATGCCTAAATACGATGCAGAACCGGAATGTCCTGGACCTCCTCACAGCAATGGACGGCGGTGTTTGCAGAACAATCGGGAGTGCCTGCTGTACATTTGTACCTTCTGAAGACACGGACAATGGGACCCTTTCCCATGTCATCTCAGCAGTGCACCGTTTGGAGGAAAGAATGCAGAAGGAAGGAGGAATAGAGCCGAGCAACTGGTTTGACGACATTTTTAATTGGATACCATCCTGGTTCAGTGTGATGATGAAAATGTTTGTCCCAATCGTCGGTTTTCTTTTGCTATTTTTCTGTATGTGTCAGATGGGCATTCGATGTTGTGCAAAATAAATGCCTAGTTCTGCAATGATGAGGGTAACAATGGGCACATCGACAAGGGTAGCAAATGTCAAAGATGCTCAAATACAAACAGGGGAGTCAAACCCCCCTAAGTATCACCTGACAGTCGTATATCATCAGCATGGGGATAGGGTGGATAACTTATACTACACCACCATTAAAGAGCCACGTGAATTACAATGGTACAGGGATGTGTGGGTGGACCTGGATGGGGATGGGGGAATATATATGACATGTACTCTTGATGAATACGCCAGGAGAGGCCAAAGCCTACAAAGTGTTTGCAGGGCTTGGATGCCAATAAAAGGGACTCCCGTATGAGATGAGGCAGTGCAGGAAGCAGAGTATTATCGGAATGAAAATAGTAATAAGGATTAGTTTGTTACTTTAGATGCAACGAAAAGGGGGAATGTGTGGGAGTGAGGGGTCGTTCGGGCCCCCCTCACACATTCTGCACAAAATAACCTGCTTGCTCATGCATTAGCGAGGGACGCCTCCATTGCCCATATGCTAACATTAGCATAAGTGGGGCTATTGCGGGATACACTTGGCTTCCATTTTGTGTGCCCTCGACTCCATCTTTGGACCGGGCCTTGCTCCGATAATACAAAAAGGCTTCTCTCCCCTTTGCAGCACCACACACAGCGCGTTCATGGCCCCCACCTTTTTCTCCACAGTCTGAAAGCCTCACAAATCCCTTTCTCACGGATGCGCCGGAGATAACTGACACAAATAATAGAATGTATCATATCACCCTTCATCTGTGATCACTGCCCTGTGTGTGAACCAGCTCGAACCATGCCTTGTTGCTCATCCATCTCCACAAAACCCGCTCCTGCCCTCTTACCCCCACTGTTGGAAAATTACTGCCAATGTAACCCTGTGCCCTCCTAAGTTATTCTCTTGATGTACCAGAAGTGTGACCCTGCTGTGCAGCCCACCCCAGAGTGCCCCCAATAAGTCCAGATCTCTGTTATGGTATATTGTGCCCTAAAACTAACATGTCATTACACTCCCCACTTGCCTTGATGAGCTAAGCCAGTCGCCCAGGATATCACAGAGGACAAGTCTTCTAAGCCCTGTGCCCCATAAAAGTCCCAATGAAAGATGTTGTAATCACATGTATGCAATTTATAAGTTTTTTGAGATTTATTCAAAGGTATACTAATGATTGTTCTTTATTATATGTCTAATGGTAGCTTGGTTAATGTCAACTCTATCTCGCCGTGACCTAACCCTCACCCCTCCTGGACAAAGGCAGCTGGACCTTGTGAAGCTCACCCTCCCGCATCTAAGCAGTTTATCCAGAAGAAGCAGCACCTACAACGACATATGTGCCTTTACCCTTCAGCCAATCCTGCACTGTTTTAGTACCCTATGTTAGTTGCATCAGTTATGACGCTGTTTCCTTTATAATTCTTTTTAACTGTATTGTTTGCCAGAGTACTCTCGAGGCAGTAGAATTCTCTGGATGCCAACTTTATATAAACGTACTTAATCTTGCAACCTGTTCTCCTAGTCTCATTCCCCACTGGGGTGTGTTGCATTTTATTATTCTGCATTGGTAAGACGGGGAGTGAGCCTTTACACTTTGCATCTGTCGTAATCTGCTGCGCCCTGATACCCCTGGGTCTGGTGTGCATTAAAAATGAATAAACAAACAAACAAACTGCGGCTTTAGCAAGGTCCAACATCAGGTCCCTCTTTTCCTTGCCGTAATGCTGCAGGGTTCTTTCATGAAGATGCAGGGAGGTCATAGCTGGACAGTGTCAGAGGGTAGTGTGATTGATGTCGCATTTCTATGCTAGTCGTGGCCATTGATTGTTCCATGTATGAGGTTTTTATTGCTGCAGGTGACACTGTGTGACCTCTGTCAGGTGAGTGGATCCTGGTACTATGAGGTGGCTAGAGAAAAATAATTTTCAAACATTGATGTAGGATTAGACATGGAGAATATAATTATGTTGTGTCACTCATGATTGTATGTTGAGAGGAAGACATTGCATTTCTTTTGAGTCCTTTCATATTGTTTCTTTTGAATTTACACGTGTTCACATTTTTTTTCCTTTGTGCAAGATTCTCAAATCGTTCCTTGAAATTCTACTGACGTACATTTTACCGTTAATACTGTGTGATGTGTGTGTTCTTTTATGTCTTTGAATTTGAGTGTTTGCATCTGTAGATGGGGTCAATGTTAATGTCCTTTATTCACAGAGTTTCCATGTTATTTGTTTGCTGACTGTGGAATCTAAAATTCAGTGTTTGTCTTTTTTGATGTCTGTTGAATTTGCTTGATCATAAAATTGTCGTAGTCTCTGGGCCTTGCGTTGATGAGTTGGTGGTTGCAGTTGACTCAGTGATTGTTTGATGATCACTCGTTTATGACTCATGGGTTTACCCCTTCCTCGATCTTGTCCTTGTTTGTAGAGGCAATTTGTTTACAAATATTGACACACATTTGATTATTCAGTACTTGGTTATTTTCCCAACTACGGTTATTTTTTGATTTGCTCCATTTTGTTTAAAAATACTAAAATCCCAATGTTTCAAGCTATGGTATCCCCACCATGATGAGTTAATCGTGATTGTTTTGTTGTATGTGGTCGACAAATGACTTGTGTGAGTAGGCGGGCACTGGCACCCTTCCAAATACAGTTCAGAAATGCAAGGGGCAAATCATTTCAGTGCAGCCACGTGAATTTTAAGATCCATAATTTATGTTTTATTTGTAAAGCGCACTACAGCCCAGGGGCATCCAGGCGCTGTTGCAAGAAAGTGTCTTAGTTACAGGAAATAAGGCTTGCTCATGGGTTACAGAGAGCAAACACCTAACATAATGAAGTGAACCAGGTACAATGGTGCACTGGGCTTCAGGCCACACAGCCGATGCTGCTGCCAGGGAGGCTCAAAGGCCAATGCTTTTGTAATCACGTCCAGATCCTCGTACCAGCGTACATAATACTAAACAACATGTGCTATTAATATAACCTGGCAATGTTTATTTTCGAATTTTGCTAAGCTGTCTCTTATGCTATATGGTTAGCAAAGAATATTTCGTATCAATTGTTGTCGAACCAAGCCCTGCCGCAGCCACATCTGCCTGGCGAGAACTTGGAAGCACAGTTTTAAAGGTCAGAATCCATCCTTCCATCCTGGGAGAGTAACCCGCGTGACGCCGTTCAGCAGCGCGCCCTTGGAGATGTGCCAGCCAATGGCGTGGCCTTTCGATACTTTTCATCGGCAGAGGCACGTGGCGGGGAGAATGAAAGCGCCTCGCCGAAGACACGCTTCTGTAGAACTCTGATGGTATCTGCTCAGCTCTCCAGGTATCTAATCTCGTCCCCCTGATCTATCGTTTGATGGTAATTGTGATTGGAGTGATAAAGCGCGGCGTATGGAGTGCAGCAGCCTCCTGCCAAAAAGAGAAGCCCGTTGTTTAATGAGATGTGATGTACACTGAATTCAATTTGGCACACATTTGATGCAGTTTTCACATATGATTTATCTTCATTGCGTGTATGTTTTTTCATGAGGCGTATTGAAGCTGAAAAAGACAAACGCACAGGTGATATTCCCCTGGGATCCGGGACATCATTCCTTGAGTATCTAACTGCGTTCGTGATCTACCATGTGTGATACGTTTAGCATATTGTCACGTGGTTTTTTAGTTTTATTTGTTGATACACATTGCGAAAATCCTCCTATAAAGCTGACTTCCCCATGGCTTTGATGAAAGCATTACAGAAGGATCCCTTTGTCGTCAAGGAAACGAGGTAACATCACTAATGTGTTTGTTGTCATTTGCGTTTTCTGCGATGCGTGCTGTTTTTCCCCGCCTGATAATAACTTAATGTATTTTCAATATTCACTTTGAAACATGAAAATGCATATTTCCGAAAAAGGAACTAGACAGCTACAGCCTGAATTTTGGGTCTTCGAAATACAATCTACTGTCTACAAGGACGACATGTTATTTAAAAAAAAATGTTTTATACGTTGTATAAAGGTTTTTGATTGAATAATTCTGCAAGGAGAATAACATATTGGGACTCTACGAAACTACTTGCTAGTGATCCGTAATAGCAGGCGTGATGCAGTGTGGGGAGCCAGTGCAAGCAGTCTGAACCAGTTAGAGCAAAACAACAGTTTGGAGGAGTTCTCCAGTAACGTGGCCAGGGGGGTCGCGGCTTACTCGAGTTCCTAATGGAAACCCGACAGAACTGATCATTGGCTTGAAGAGACCCTGACTTCGCAAAACATGTATTGACCTTCTGGACATTACCATCTGGGAATTAACAAGGGGGGTCCCGGGAGTCCCTCTGCCAGACATTAGTCCTGGTTACAAGAGACTTACCCAGAGACTTTAGCTCACTATCTTTCACAGAGAAGAAATATCCCAAACACATCAGTCTTTGTCCTGCCCTGGGGCAGTCCAGCACCGAAATGCTAGGCAATTCTCCTCTGAACAAGAATACCAACAGAAACCCCAGACACATGTTTCGGTCTGGTTGGACCTCATCAGTAGGGTGGATCTGTGCCTCTCTAAGAATAGTGAGCAAGGGGTCCACGTCTGTATTCCCCTAGTAACTTAGGGTGAGACCCAAAGTTACTTAAATATGCAAATTAACAAGGGGGGTCCTGGGAGTCCCTCTGCCAGACATTAGTCCTGGTTACAAGAGACTTACCCAGAGTATTTAGCTCACTATCTCTCACAGAGAAGAAATATCCCAAACTCATCAGTCTTTGTCCTGCCCTGGGGCAGTCCAGCACCGAAATGCTAGGCAACTCTCCTCTGAACAAGAGTACCAACAGAAACCCCAGACACGTGTTTCGGTCTGGTTGGACCTCATCAGTAGGGTGGATCTGTGCCTCTCTAAGAATAGTGAGCAAGGGGTCCAGTTGGGGCTGGACTGCCCCTTTTGGGGTGGGGCCAAGCCTGATTTGCATATGGTCTTTCCCCTTCTGTAATGGCTTGGCAGGCAAAGAACGATGGTCTGGAGGGTTGCCCCGAGCAATGCCAGAGGTTAAGATTCAGTCTAAACCTTCCAGCCATCACCTCTTTGTTTTTGCTTTGTCACCCCGAGTGGGACGGGTATGCCCAGACGTGGGTCCCGTGCCTGCTGGGCCTAGAGACCCAAGCTACTCCTCACTGATGAGCCCCAACAAGGGCGAAACATGTTTGGGGATGCTTGTGGTCTCGTGCAGAAGGGATGTGACCTAGCAGTTCGGGCTGGACTGCCCCTTTTGGGGTAGGGCCAAGCCTGATTTGCATATGGTCTTTCCCCTTCTGTAATGGCTTGGCAGGTGAAGAACGATGGTCTGGAGGGTTGCCCCGAGCAATGCCAGAGGTTAAGATTCAGTCTAAACCTTCCAGCCATCACCTCTTTGTTTTTGCTTTGTCACCCCGAGTGGGACGGGTATGCCCAGACTTGGGTCCCGTGCCTGCTGGGCCTAGAGACCCAAGCTACTCCTCACTGATGAGCCCCAACAAGGGCGAAACATGTTTGGGGATGCTTGTGGTCTCGTGCAGAAGGGATGTGACCTAGCAGTTTGGGCTGGACTGCCCCTTTTGGGGTGGGGCCAAGCCTGATTTGCATATGGTCTTTCCCCTTCTGTAATGGCTTGGCAGGCGAAGAACGATGGTCTGGAGGGTTGCCCCGAGCAATGCCAGAGGTTAAGATTCAGTCTAAACCTTCCGGCCATCACCTCTTTGTTTTTGCTTTACCATATGGGTACACACATCTGTGTTGCAAATGATCACACTTCCTATGAAACAATTGGAAGATGGCGCATTGGATCACCATTACAAACAAAGACAATGGGCCTCATTCCGAGTTGGGTGCAAAGGGATTACCGGCATACCCATACCCCCTATGGGGGCTGAAATGAGAATGGGGAATGGTTTTGTCAATGGGGACTTACCGGTCCCTCCAAGCGCGGAATGGACCGGTAAGTCCCCATTGCACCAAGCCGGAGGCAGTACCGCTATGGGAGACACCCATGGAGCTAATTGCTCCATGGCTAGCACCATACTCGGAATGAGGCCCAATGTCCCTCATTATGAGTCTGGCGGAAAGGCAACAACGGTGCCGGTAGTGCTACTGGCGCCGTTGTTACCTCTCCACCACACTACAAGTTCTGCTCGCCGGTGCCAGACTGCACGCCTGGTCTGACCAGGCGTGCATACCGGCACCTGAGAGCAGAACTCATGATTTCACCAGCACCATTATAAACGGTGCAGGTGCAACCATGCTCGCGACACCCATTCTGCCCTATGGGGCAGAATGGGGATCGGGAGGCCGGCCATAAAGTCACCCCAGAATGGGCAATTACCGGGTCTGCCAAACTTGGCATGACCCGGTCATTGCCCATTCGTGGGTGCCGGATAAAAAAACACCTCCGGCGGCGGCTACCGCCAGAGTTATAGTGAGGGCCAATGTACCATCACACCATTTTGCGCGTGTGTGTTAATGAGTACAGGTGGATATGAGCAAGCAATCTGAAAATATATGTTCCTCCACTCAGAAGGATCAAAGAGAATCATCAGACGAAGGCATTCAAATTAGACAGCATCATGTTTGTATTTATGCGTCAAGAGAAAATAAGGGGCTCATTGTGGTGTGAACATATATTGCATAGAGATGACTACTAACATAAGCACTTGCACATAGGCAGTCCTCTGCGTGCAGTGTTTACTGATGGGTGTCACATCTGCACGAAAACTGGGCGGGCCTGTGTTTCTCTACGGTTCTATATCCCTATGTAAAAACAATTGTAAATGTGGCCTTCCATGTCCATGCAAAGCAGAAAGCATGTACATGAATCCCCTTGGATTACTGCATCCATACCTACATGACAATCCAATGCAGGTATGCATGTATATTAGACACAGGGAGCGGACGGGGCAGTAGGACACGGTCTTCACACTCTACCAACAAACACCGTCAACCTGTCACTTACTAGCAGAAAATCTGTCCTCGCCAGCACATTTTCTGGCGGAGACTCCGTGTCTGTAATTATATTATGAACTCTGCCATCTTCTGCCGACAAAATTACTGAGTAGTCACAGTAATAATTAGGGCACTATCGGAATGGAAGGCAAGGCACGTGAGTTCAACATTGTCCCTGTTTTTAGTTTAACATGATACATTATATTTCTAAGATAACATATACAACGTGATAATAAAAACAAGTCCATAACATCGGAAAATTAAGTACAGTATACATTTAGGGGCTGATTCATGGAATTTGTGTGAGGAAAAACGGGGATTTGTGCGCCATCCTGTCTGCAAATCCCCATTTGTTAAACAGGGATTTGCTGGTAGAATGGTGCACAAATCCCCATTTTTTAGGCGCACAAATTCCATGTATCAGCCCCTAAGTATTAAGTAGACACTCAATCAACATATTTAAAGGCAATAATAAAACATTAGCGATCCACAATCTATCCACTGTTTCACACCTGGAACTAGTGACAGAACATGGTTACTGTGGGTTTCTCGATATTCCCTAAATTGATAACGCATGCAGCAATTACCACTAACACAAGCTGTAACCTATATGCACTTTACTATTTCCAAGCGCTAAAGCCATCCCCGACCTACAGTATTCTCCATATATTGCACACGTTAAAGAAGGTTACTGTGTGCATTGATTCTGAAACACGCTATGTCCAGGTTTTGAAAAAATTTCAAAAAGTCACTTCCATCCATAGAAATAAATACACAGAATGGTCAGTGATGACCCTTTTGCGCATTGTGCATCTCAATATACAAATGGAGGTGAGCATGTGTAAAATGCTCACTTGCTCAGCCCTTTCTTCCCCGAAATCTTTGCTACTCACATGTGAAAGTGATGCACTCGTGTATTGCTTCAATTAAGGCAGGCTCTTTATTAAGCGAAGGGAGTTAACATGTAAGTTGATCTCCAGCGTTTGGGTGGTTGAGAAAAATTATGCGACATTTGTGGGCATAATTGGAACCAATAAAAATGTATTTACTGCACACAGTATTTCTTTTGAAAATACAGCGTGTCATACATACCATACGCAGTACCAACTCATAATTGAGCTCGTGATAACATGTGCATTGACAGCCATAATAAAGCCCAATGTGGACAAAATGTAAAATAAATACACACCCCAAATAATGTCCTAAATATCGTAGAAAGATTAGGATGGCAAACCTGATACCCTTAAATATGTAATGAATCTATAATGCACTCATGTGAAAAGTATGCCAGTGAGAAATGCAGAGGTCAGGGAGTACAATACAAATGGGCAACCTTGAAAAAGTACAATTATTATGAGAACAAGCATCTAGCCAGAGGCGTAGCCAGGATTGTCTAAAAGTGGGTCCTGAAGCTAATGTAGTTGGACTCACTGGGGGGACATTATCTGTAAATGCCCACTGAATGCTTGTGAGTGGGCTTTTACATATTTTGGATGGGCCTTGCCCGCTCAGCCCCTACCCTATCTACTCCTCTGCATCTAGCACGTATTGGAGTGTGTGAGGGAAAGCCTTTGTCCTGCATATGCAACAGTGGACATCGCAAACATGTAATAATCAACAGTGATGATGACATGCAGGCAAAAACAAGAGAGCGTATATGGAAAACATAACAAGCCGGGTGCATAGAAGGGCTCAAGGCCGTCAGCTCACATTGCATGTCATGTAATATTAATGAATATTTCAAAGAGGTTTAGAAACCTAAAATTCTCCACAGTTGTTAAATTAGAGTAACCGCCATTGCAATCGTTTGTGGCTTAGAGGTAGTGCTTAGGCACCATCAAATAGCAACATTTAAAAAGGAAATTGGTCTGTTTCCTTACCTTTATATATATTTCATGTAAGCAACTTGAGTTTTTGATTCCCTCACAATGTGTGTTTTTCATTCTGATTACTGCACAACATGGAATGTGTGGGGTGAAAAGACAGCCAGAGAGTGACAGAGATGCAGAGACCATGCTAGGCCCCTATTGTGAGAGTGAAGCTGGCTAATGTGGAGTTCCATTGAAATATAAAAGACAGTACAAAAAACATTATCCATTATAAAGCCTAGTGAATTTGAGAGAAATGGGCCTAGCCAACTCTACTAAAATGGACAGGTGCAAAAGTGAAGGAAAATCTACCTGGTAGCTTAAAACTGGTGGATATGCCCAACAAATGGGAAATAACATGAGGGGATGCTAACTTTGTGTACATTGGGAAAAGGCACCCTTTTGACAGATTCAAAACTGCAGCAGTACACATAGGAAGATATACATTGAAATGATAGACATGTGAAAATTACCAAGGAGGAAATGTGCGATTTTCTATGTAACTGTGAATAATACCTAACGTGAACTTACATCTGTCCAAACTGTGTATCATAAAAGATTGTAGTTTAAACAACATACCCAGATGTAATGCTAAAATGTTACATGTAAGCACATCTTGTCGATTTAAAGCTGTATTCTCTGATGTATGGATGCAGCTGGTGTTCTCCTCACTGAACTTAAAGGTCTCTGCCTTTGAACATTTAAGCTCAAGACCTTGGCTGGGCCCACCAGGAAAAGCAGGCCTGGTTCAGTTAGAAATACAAAGAAATAATAGAGAATTAGATCAAAATTGTGTTAGTTGTAGATAACACAGCAAGCAGAAATGACTTATAAGGGCAGAGCTCCCCATTAACTGTGCATTAGTGGCCAGCAGAAATGACCTTTTCAGAGCAGACTCGACCTCAAGAAATGACTTCAGAGCCACTAATGGATGATCAAACATTGTGTATGAAACAGACCTCCCTGATAAGCAGATGTTTGTGTCAGGTGATGATGGAGAAAAGAAACTTAGGAATGGGTGTGGGCTATCTGAAACTGGGGGGCATTTGTGAAGTACCACCATTGATTAACATTGGACCTGAATAAAAAATAGAATCTCGTGTCCCAGTGAGCTCATCCTGGACTCATATTAAAGGGGATAAGAAGCCCATCCATATCATGTAAATAGGAATTCTGTGTGATGTATACAATTTGAGTTATGAAGACAATTATGATTCTGGCATTCTCATAATTCCAAGGGAATGGGAATTTATTTGGTGTGATGATAGGTTATGGAAGTAAGGATTGAATCATGAAGGGCCAGAGTTGTGACTATATCAGCTCAGGAGTAAATTGATAAAAACAGTAGGTCCTCCCAGGAAGGGTGTGCCGAGATATAATTAATATGTTCCCACTCAACATAAAATATAGAACTCAAATATATAAATGTGCCTGTAGTTATCTGAAAATTAGGGTAGCTGTCATGTTGTTAGATTGTTAGGAACACTAAAAGTTAAACTAACTTTTCATTTTGGGATGATGAATCCTTCTGTTCCCTCAGCCTCCATTATCTACACCTCACAACTCCTTGTTCAATCAACAGGCAGTGGGAATATTGGGGAGGGGGAGGGAGAGAGCTGGCCAATCTGTAATGTGGGAATTATGATAATAATTAAGTTTCACCAGCCCTATAAGAGATCAGTTCTCAATCTGAGAGGGATCGACTTTGACTTTTTGATTCTTGGGACCTTTCTTTGGACTTAACATTTTTCCCTTGACTTTCCCACACTTTTGCTGGACATAGGGCCTCATTACAAATCAGGCAGTCCGGAAATAAAGGTGGCGGTAAACCCGCCACCGTTGTTTCCGGACCGCCTGATCCCGACTCCTGCAGGCGGGAGGTGATGTTCCCGTCAGGTCTGACCTGGCGGGTTTAACTCTGCCCGCCTGCATTACGAAATGCTGCCAGTGTTTCCATGATCCCCATTCCCATTGAGTCCCATAGGACTCAATGGGAATGGGGATTAACACCATTCCGCCTCCGTGATTCCCGGGAAACCGGGGTTGTAATGCCCCGGTAATTCCGGGAATCACGGAGGCGGAATGGTAATACGAGTCCGGCGGTAACCAGGTGGTTTTACCGCCTCGGTTACCACCAGACTCGTAATGAGGCCCATGGTCTACTTCTGGACTCTTGCATGGAACAACTAGGAGCGACAGGGAGCTACCAATGCCTTAGACATTGCATGGGAGTTGTAGACTGGGAAATCTAGAACCTAGCTGGGTCTGCCATTTGAGCAGACAGAGGAAGTCTGGGTGCTGGGGACTACCCTTGACCAGATCTGTGCTGTCCTCAGAGGAGCCCTGCTGTTTCCATGGATGCCCCATAAGCAAGTAGATTAATCCAAATGCCAACAAATGTGTGGAGGGAATCTGCTAGCCTTACTCGCCATCTTGCATAGCGGGTAGGGGGTGGAACTGGGGAGACCCTTAGCACATTTTATTAAATCTAACTCAAATTAATTCCACTATAGAAAATCACCCTATCCATTTAAATTGAATTGTGTTGGGGACTGCCTGCCTTAATCCTTTCTATTAAATTGTGGGGGCGGTGGAAGCTGTGTAGATCCTTAGCACATTGAATTGAAGTTAAATCAATGAATTCTCACAGGAGGAGCGTTGTTAGAGTTTGAAATTAACAAAGTTCATGCCCAGTGGTTTAGAGCGAGTATAGACAACAAAGTACTTCGGTGACTCTACCTTTCTGAAACCCCTGTCTTCTGTACAGAAGGGGGGATCCATAATCCCAAACTAAGTAACCCTAAAACCTACCATTGAAGTGAATGCAGAGTGTGCACAAAAACATTTCCCATTTATTTACTTGCAAGCCCTAAACAATGTTCCCATTGAGTTCCTTTCCCAAACACTGCCTTTCAAATAAAAAAGCCTAAAACAATTGTTTTCATTGTGTCTATTTTTCGTACACTGCCTTTTAATAAAAAGCCAAAACAATGTTGCTACTGTATTCCCACTCCCTGTACCTTGCCTTCATGTTAAGGGGTCATAAATAACTGATGCCTGGGAGGGGGAGGGTTTGCTGGGAGAGAAGAGTATTGTGATAACCCAAAGCAATCACTAGTAGTTGTTTCAAATTTCATAATTTTGACTGTGCAAGAAATCCTCTGTGTGTGTTTTAGATGTAAAGTCTCTAAATTGTACCCGTGTGTTGTAGTATCTGTAAGTTCATTAGAAATACAAGTCAGTCAATAGGTGCAAGTAATTTGAAATTGTGATATTGTGTTGTGCAACAGCGTTGTTGGCTGATGTTTTGGTTGTTTTATGGTTCTTTGTCAAACTTTAAATACATATATATCCTTACTATACACAGGCCTGGTTCCTAGCTCATTGCTCATAAAGAGGGTGTTTGCTGGAGTGGTGCGAGATAGGTTGGAGGCCTCACTAAAGTTGAATCTGTAGAATCACTTTGGGTGCGCATCACCTTGCTTGTGGAGGAAGGGAACTCCCTGAGTTCAAAGTGACCGCCTAATAAATCGCAACAAATGGAATTTGCAATTTTCATATATCAAAGTTTATCATCTATAAGTGGTGGGTCATCTTTCTAGACTGAGGAATTAGTTGATGGTATTCAGTCTTAAGGGCTTGTAACAACGTCCCTGATTCCTATTTAGTTCCAGTTATTTCCCTGTAGCAGACTGGTGATACAGAATTTAAAAAAGGATCATATATTCATTACATTGATGTAATACATTATATTTGAAAAATAACACAAGAGTCATTCTAACAGCAGTTTCATCCTTGAATAACTGATTATTAAAGAACAATCGGTCTCAGAAGGTTGATCATACCTGCACAGGACAAATAGGCAGAGTGGTCTGAGTTAACCATTGGAAATATTGCAGAGCTGACCATTACCACATCAAAACACTTAATAATAAACGTATACAACTTACAGGAATGATATTGTAACATATGTGTTTTGAATCATGTATTTGAGTTTATAGGAAAGAGAAAATGGAGGCATTGATATATTTTGTATCGCGGTCTTTAGATTTTAAATTTCTGTCCAATATTGGATCAATGGTATTATTATAGTCACAACCAATAAACATTTTGGAGCAGTTAATCCCATCAATATGTTCATAAACCTTTTTCCAGAGACAGTTTAATTTTGTGTTGGGTTATAAATGCTTATACTAGAAAAGGGAACCAACTAATGATTGCATCAGCCATGTTCGATCTCACCTACACATCTGCAGACAGTGAGAAAGCACAATAGTATTGAGTTTCTCTCATATTAACATGATCACCTTCCATTTCATAAGGGCTGTTGGGATGAAATCTCCCCTCCCACCTATATATGCCTAAGCATGTTAGCCTGCTCAGTTTAAAGGCAGATTTTCAGAATAAGAACAATGGAGGATATGTGTTTCTTGTGATGGGAAATACTATTGTTGCTGTTTAACAGGATGTTCTATAGCTTTAGCAATCCACTAGATAGCATTTACTGCCATGCTAAATGAGCTTCAGAGATGTGTTCAGTACAAAAGACAAACAACATTGTAAATAAGCCAACTGCAGGTAGGCATCTCATGAAATGGTTTAAGGTAATATTACAATGGACACTGTAGAAATACATATACACACCAAACACTTGTGTATATGCGCGTTATAAATGCCATATCATATAACACCAAGGGTGTGTAGCAGACACAGCAAGGTGTAATATCCACCAATGCCCAGAGTGAATACATAACAAACTCTAGGTACAATAACTGCAATAGTTGATGTGCATCAGTACAAAATAAAGAATGCTGTTGTGAAAACCTGCCCTTCTGGGAGACTTGGAGTAGGCCTTGTCTCCATTTCCAGCTCCACATGATACATCCTTCAGCACTGCGGGAAGATCAAAAGAACAGAGCAGGCATGTAGGAAGCAGAGGGAAGAAGGAGTTGTGAACATGACGGACTGCTTGCAGCCACAACAGACAACTTGTACACAGATATACATACCCATAGTTGTAGGATTTACAAACGGTGTGCTTAATGTCAGATACAGCAGATGTTAGCAGTGGTGAGGATGGCAGACCAACCAGAAGATCCCAAAGACCTGTGACCAACAAGGTATGAAATAACACCAGAGTGTAGAATCAAGAAAAGAGACCCAAATTGCAAAGCAGTTGCTGAATAGGATGATAAGAGCATAGAATGCCATAGAGATAAGCTACGAAATGCCACAAATGCCAAGAAGTACAAACAGTCACGATGAAAGAAAAACCTAATAAATAGTTCAGAAATTGAGACATGGTGATGGGAGACTGTGTGTAAATGGAGAAGGGAGTAAAATGCTGAACCATGGCACTGAGAGCCAGAATCCAAAGTGCCTTTCAGAGTCATCAGGTACACAGGTAATAAGAGTTTTTGCTGCAACAGATTCCATCAAACTAGATTTAGTCAAATTCTTCTCATCAGATTTTGATGCAAATATATGTCGAGGGTGGTTTAGGCTAATAATGAATGTAGGGGTGTTAACTGGGGAGTAGCGGGGGGGTCTACCCCCGCATATATGTGCAGCAAAATCAACCTTTAAGAAAAATCTACGAAGTCTAGTGCGATGAAATCTTTTCGGCCAAATCACACAGAACCAATTACATCAATCGAGATAGAAAGTTTAAGCCCTTGAATCATTTGAGATAATTTATAAGGTTTAACTGAGAAAGCTCCACACAGGAAGTGGGGAGGAAAGTCTAAAGCATTTAAGAGATTTCAATAAGTTAAATTGAGACATATGTGAAATAATCACAAGAGAAAGATCCTGAAGTGTATAAGAGTCCTTCAAAAGTCTACCTACGAAATATTGAATTCAAGAACCACATATACATGTTTGAAAAGCATATGAGTGTCCTTGTGAAACTCAATTGAGCAATGCTTAGTATAACTTGAGAAATACTGAATGCATTGAATGGGTGAGAAAGCTCTTAACGTGTATAAGACAGATTCTGAAGTTATATTGAAATATGCTGAATAAACAAACTGGAAATAAAAGGCACAAAACATATGGGAGTCTTTTTGAAGCTAATTTGAGAAACACTGCGTACCTGAACTGGATGAGAAATATTCCTAAACGGTACAAGAAGCTGAGTAAAGTTAAACTTAAAAGATCACCCTAGAGGAACTGGGAGAATATGTTTTTAAAGCATATATAATACTTGTGAAAATGAAATGTATAAGCAGTATAATAACATACCTACAATTTAAAATAACCTGTTATACGAAACCAAGCTTAAGAATGCTGCATAACATAGCCAGAAAAGAAACTGTGGTGATGTTGATGAAGCTATACTCGAGAGCCAAACGCCACAACAGGGAGACGGTTGGTGGAAGAGAGAATGGGCGAGAAGAAGAGCTCTAACTGTTAACATGAATAAGTAAACAAAGACCTGATTCACAGAAGCATTTTGTAATGCCACAATCCCATTGGAAAATGCTTTGTGAATCAGGCCCAAAGATTTTACAAACCCTGTGTGTATCATCTCATTACTAGAGAGTGGCGACAAGTGGAAGAAAAAGCAGGAGCTCAGCTGTCTGATGCATGTCAGATCACAGCTGACAGGCCGGGGGTGGGGGGTGGAGGAAACAAAACCATTATCCAGAAGTAAAGGAGAACACCAGCGTGCATGAACGGAGCACCTACAGCCTCACACAGCGTTACGGCATCAAGGAAATTCCTGCCATCCAAGCTTTGTCGCATTAGCTGAAGGCTTCACTGCACTGCAAAAAGAGCGGGCCAGATTGAAAAATAAAAGCAAAGGTTTGGGGGGCCATACGAATGGAAAGAAAGATGCTTTGAAGATAAATGTTTCCTAACAGTGAGAATGTCATTTGGTTTCGTGTTGGCTTCCTCTGTGCTCCAAAATGTCATGTGTCAATTATTTAATGGTGATGATGGTGGGCTATTTTTCCAAGACATCATAGTTTGTTTGTTTATTTGTTTATTGATTTCTAATGTGCATCAAACCCAAACGTAACAGGGCGCAGCAGTAAGGAGATACAACGTTTACATAGTTATAGGTATGGTTACAATAAGGCATATATAATTACAGGTATATTCACAGTAAGGCATATGTACAGATATACAGGTTAGAACAGGTTATGGACAGGAGGTACACAAAATCCTGGTTAGAGTATGATCGAAGTCTAGTCTAGGGCATCCTAGTACAATGGCACATGTTAGTAGTCAGTTAAAATGAGCATGTTAATGTAATTACTTCTAAGAAGTAAGTACGGTTGATCTACTCTGAACTGGTGAGGCAAGTAGTTCCATAGTTTGGATGCTTTCACCGGAAAGCTATGGCCCCCAATCTTAGTGAGTCAGTATGGTGGTACAATGAGGCAGTTTGTTTTACTGGCTCTAGAGGGTCTGATGGATGTTTTTCTGTGTAGTCTGCAAGATAAGTAGGGGCAGCATTATTTAATGCTTTGTGGGTAAGGGAGACAATTTTTAGTATAATTTTGTTGAGGGTGAAAAGCCATTTGTATTGGCGTGTAGTTGTAGAGATATGTTCTCTTTCATTCACACCTAGTGCAGCTCTTAAGGCGTTATTTTGGAGGGTTTATAGCCTCTGGATAATGGCCTTGTAGACGCCACTGTAAAGAGCATTACAGTAATCTAACGTGGAGAGTATTAGTGATCTGGCCAGGATCATTCAACTGTCATTAGAGAGGAAAGGTCTGCCTGCCCTGAAAAGCTTACAGGTGTAAGAGGTGGTAGAGGCCAAAGATTTGACCTGTTTGTCAAAGTACATAGTAGAGTCAAGATGAAAGCCGAGGGTTTTCACCTCCTTGGCTACCCTGATAGTGTTTCCATCAATGGTGAATGCTTAATATTCATGGCCTAATTTCTTGAGGTTATGGTGGGTGCCCAGGATGGTGAGCTCTTTCTTATCATCAATCAGGCATAGGCCGTGGGTGGCCATCCATGGCTGGATGATGAGATACACTCTATTCACCAATGCTAAATCCTTGCCATAATTCCCCGAAAGTGGGAAGAGAATCTGAGTATCATCTGCATAGTTAGTGTAGGTGATACCCAGAAGGTAAATTCAGAGAGTCTTTTTTTTTTGAGCAATTTTATTTTGGAGAGTGATTATTTTATTAGATAGTGCATGTTGGATCTCTGAACACCATGTGTTATTTTTGATGCAACTATCTGGTATGGGAATTGGAGACTCTAACTCTTTTAGTATGGTGAATAATTCCCTCATACTAGAGTTTGCTTTGGCAATGTGTTTGTTATAGGAATTTCATTTTGCCAGGCAAATTTCATTTTTGTATTGCGAAGATATTTTGACTAGCTTAGATTTCTTGTCATTGGATGGGAGTAGTCTCCAGGTGGTTTGATATTTCCATTTTAGAAGACGTAAGTCCTTTAACTGGGGGGTAAACCACTTATTTAGATGAGATTTAGGTTTACTCGGTTTAATTTTGAGTTGAGCAATTTTGTCTACTGTTGTAAGCATCATTTTGTTATATTCTTTGACCAGTGTACCGCGGTATAGGTTGTCGGCTAGTGAATTTAAGGTGGGTAGAATGGCAGGGATCACATTGTGCACTGTGATATTCATTTATTTCCTTGTTGGGCAAGGGGGGGGAGCAATGGGTAAGGTCAACGGAGGTGATCTAATAGTTCATAGTGTGAAAGACACGAGGGAATGGTTTGTCCACAGTTGCGATGTAATGGAGGTGATGGTGGCCGTGCAGTTGTAGTCAGCTACCTAGTCTAGGGTTCTCCCTTTATTGTGGGTAGGTTCAATCATTTTTTGTGACAGGCATAATTCTGCAAGGATATTAGCTAATTGGAAGGCGTACTTGTCTGCAGGATAGTTAAATCCTAAATTGAAATCACCTAATAGTAGTACTTGGGTGGTTGTTTTAAGATTGTTAGATAGTAGGCTGTAGATATCCTCGTCAAATGTCCCAAGTGGTCCAGGCTGTCTGTATATTAGATGGATAGTAAGTGACTGGGACTTAGTTAAGGAATGTTTGGCAGTGAGAACTTCACAAGATTGAGTAATTTGTGGGGATGCTAGTCTCAAGGAAAGGCTGGATCTAGACATAATAGCGATGCCTCCACCTCAAGTTTCATCTCTGACTTGTCTAGCTATCGTATATCCGTCAGGGGTTGCTAGCATAAGCGCAGGACCTGGATTCCGTTATAGCGAGTAAGTCCAAATTACCATCTAGTATTAGGTCAGCAATGTCTGTTGCGTGGGCAACCAGAGATCTGGCGTTTATACGTGCTCCTTTGAGGAGAGGTGACTCAATTTTGGCAGTGGCATGGATGGGCATGGGTAAGTTAGGGTCAGCTAGCTTAGGTTTGTAACCAATTTTCTGGTTGGTGTTGTCATGAGGAGGCGGCAAGGAAGTGGCCACGATGGACATATTGAACTTCTCACAGGTGGGGAAGTTTGTTTTCTTGTTTATCGGGGGTAGTGATCTCGTAAGTGGTTCGTACAGTTTGGTGAGTCTGGCACGGTGTTTGAGGTTTCTGTCATTTGTCGTGCATGGTTGGGTTGCATAGGAACCTGAGCCTATTGCAGTAGAGTGGTTAGGTTGGACAATACTAAGGTTATTGACTGCCATTTTAGTCAGCATGGGTGTGACTTGTACCACCACAGTCCACTGAGAGGCTAGTTGTGAGGAGTATAATGGCCACAAATAAGCTGTACATACATGTGTAGGTTTGGCATAATAAACACGTGGTAAGCTAGGCGTGGGGTAAGCCTGTAGGTAAGACGGGCCTAGTGAACAAATTCAAAAAGCACCGGACAGTAATAGCATGTTCAAGTGGCAAGGGCAGTAAATTGCATACACGTGGCAGAATAGAGCAAAGAGCAAGTTCCAGTGGTGCAAGCGAATGAGCACAGTCACATGCAGCTAAGAACAATAAGTCAATTTGGCTATCAGGTGAGCACAGTTTGTAGATTCAAATGACATGTGGCAGATGGAGCAGATTCAAATGGCAACAGGTGCTGAGAACACAGTGTCAGTGCAACTGGGAACAATTAGGAAATTCAGATGGCAACAGGTACTGAAAGCACAATCACAATACAACTCGGAACAATTAGTAAATTCAGAAGGCAACGGGTACCAAGAGCGCAATCACAATACAGCTGGGAACAATTAGTAAATTCAAAAGGCAACGGGCGAATGTCCGCAATCACATGGCAGGTGAACAGGTGAACCAAACGAGATGCGAGTGGACACGAGTTATACAATCTACTGGCTAGCGTGAAAAGCCTCGGCACTAATCAATCTCGAAATTTGCAATTTTGCCTTGTAAATGACAGTATATCATAGTGCATGCATGGCAATAGGTAGACGGAGCACATAATCACGCATATGCTGTGACAGTGTGGGAGATGAAAATTACCTTAGTTGTATGAATTGGGCCACCTAGAGTCAGCCATGTCCGGGCCAAACTGGACAGGGGGTCTGGCTGATGGCGTGTACATCTGTGGACAGGCTTGCACAGGCACCAACCTTGCCGATGTGGGCCTTACTGGAGGTGGGCCGGCTCACTCCTCCGGTCATGGATTGGGGAACAAGAGGGGGCCCTCAACCAATGGGCAGTGATCAGTGTAGCTTCTGACTGTGTCTGCAAGACCGTAGACGAAGTGCCACCATCTTGGAACAGGTGATGTCACGTGTTGGCTAATGGCGAAGTCGGAGCTTTCGGGCAATGCTGCATTTAAGTGAGCATATTATTGGAAGCAAGTAGGCTTGCATACATCCACTGGTAGTGGGGGTGATTACTGCGCGTCAGGCGATAAGAATAATCAAGATGGTAATAAGCAAACGGCAGTCGGGGAAGTAGCCAGCAGGCTTACCTCATACAGCTGGGCTAGGGAAGGGTGCTCGACGCTGCTCCTGCAGCGCACCGGAGCTCCTGCTCCACTGTGTTGTCAACATAGTGGAGAACACACTGACAGGCTCAAAAGTGTGATGACACAGTTAGTGGATCCTGCCCTCACATTAAGCAACGAAAAGTTCAAGATGAACAGGGACCACATATAGTATTTAGGGCATGTGATTTCTGAAAAGGTAATTTAACCGAAAAAGGATCCGATCAACATCAAGGAAAGCACACAACCAAACCGACAGTAAAATTGATTGTCCTTCATCATCATGGCCAAGTATTATTCCAAATCTGTTCATAATTGTGTCCATAAAAAAAAAGGCCCTGAGGAAAAGAATGAAAAGCAGCAGCATATTTGAAAGGAACAATGAATTTGACAGGTAATTCAAACTGTTGAAGGAAGCATTACGTGCAGTAGAGTGTCTGGTTTGTTTGGGACTCTCTTACTGTTCACGGACCTTCGCTGCAGACTCATTGTGACAGAGTATTTTCTCGCTAGCCACTGAACCAGACTCCTCCTCCTGCATACACTTGCCACCAAAACCATCAGCCTTAGTGGAGAGAAGTGGAGTAAGTAGTGTGTCTGGTATGTAAGGGACTCTTTTACTGTTAATAGACCTTCGCTGCAGACTCATTGTGACAGAGTATTTTCTCGCTAGCCACTGAACCAGACTCCTCCTCCTGCATACACTTGCCACCAAAACCATCAGCCTTAGTGGAGAGAAGGGGAGTAAGTAGTGTGTCTGGTATGTAAGGGACTCTTTTACTGTTAATGGACCGTTGCTGCAGACTCATTGTGGCAGAGGATTTTCTCACTGGCCACTGAACCAGACTCCTCCACCTGATTACACTCGCCGCTAAAACCATCAGCCTTAGCAATGCCAAGCGAAGTGAGTAGAGTGTCTGGTGGTCCGGCAGTCGATGGACAAAGACATGCTGTTAAGGAGCTGTAAAATCCAGAGAACGATCGAGCAGGGGCGAATGTTATCAACAAGAAACCCAAAACTAATAACATCTACGACATACCGGGATTCAGAGTTTGAAGACTCTCTGGTGAGTAAGTCTTCTACTTTACATGTGGTGATGTTTTCTTCTCCTACAATGCAGTCCTTCATCCGTTCTATAATCTCCTTCTCCAACTTAACAAAAGAAATTGCAACCATTTCCCCTGTGCCGACGCCCCCGGATGCATTAGCAGATAGTGAGGCAGATAATGAGGCCGTTTCGTCGCCTTCACATTTACCTTCTGACTTACATTGTTTTAAGGCCCAGTCAAATGCATCCTCTGGGCCCTTGATGTGTCCTTACAACATAATCGAGCAGGTCTCCACACAGGAGAGCACGCCATGTGCTGAGCGACAGCCCCAACTAGAATCACAAATAGTTTCACATTTAAACAAATGGCCTGCCATCCCTTCCACATGTCCCACGAACTCCAACACACTAACGGCATTCGACACGTTGGAGACTCTGGGTTTTGATATACCAGCTGATGGAGCCAATGTGTACATTGACGAAATTCTGAGAGTGCTGAAGCGGTTTGCCCTGTTTCATGCACACCTCTTTTGGTCAAGACCCAAGTACACAGTGACTCGTTCTCAGGGACAAAAACACTGGTAGCCCTGTCTCATATGGGGGGAACAGTTGATAATGAATCTGGTGATGAAGCACTGTGTGTTCAGCCCTTGGCTTGCCCAAGTACAAACAACCTATGTCCAGTCGCTCCTTGTTTAACAAGGGAGCAACGGCTGGGTCGAACTGTTGAACATTGCACCCTGCACCCCTGTTACAGTGATGACACCATTGTTTTAAAAAAGGACAGCACGAGCCCTAATCATCCAGACACTAAGTTCCAAGCAAGGACCCTGATGCAACCCTCAGGCGACGTGTTGGCAAGACGTACAGCTGCCATAAAAAAGACTTCCAGGCCATCTACAAAATTGGTACATAAGCCTTGTACGTACTTTAGGCTACACAAGCATGGCCCCCCTTTGGGCCCACAGTTCCATCGATGTTCACTGAAAAGTCTGTCCCCCCTACCATAGACCTAAGCCCTGGTGACCTGTTGGACGCAGAGCTGCTGGTGGGCATGGAGTCCAGTTCATCTCAGCCTAAAGTGTTTCAGGGACAAACAAGGGCACTTAACTTGTGGAATGTTTTCTGCGTTTGCAGATAAAATCTTACCAACACTACAGCTGATGCCCAGGACAAATTGGCAAGGCACTTTTCAAACAGCTGGCCCTAGCAGGGGTTCTCACTTACATCAGTACTTGAGCAGTGTATCATCACTGGGGAAGAGTGCCAGGGATCTGTGGCTTTGGACCAAATGCTGTACCGATAAAGTGGCCGGCCAGGGAGTCGGATGCACCTTCAACGATGGAGAGGGGCTTCAACGTACACCACCTGGATGTGGCCCAGACTAGTTTTGTGGGCAATGTTTTTGCTCCTAATTCAAGGAAACCAGTGATAACTTTAAGTGGCCCCCTGATAAACCAGGATCCACTGCTGTCTGAGGTGAGGGGTGGGGCACTGGGCTAGACCCTCATCCCCTAGAACTGCACTTCATGCCCATAGGTGGGCGGTCCAGTCCTCCTCCATCAAATCTCGACCAGACCATCCCTAAAGGGCACCCGGTCGAACAATCTGCTGGTCAACAACATACAAACCCCTCCAACAGAAGAGAAAAATTAGATCTATTCTCCATTATGTCGACCATCAATATAACCCTGGCACAGATCTATGTGATCACTGCACCGCACATAACTGCGACGGCCGAAATGCCGATGCCATTCACTAAACTCTATGAGCAACTGATTGAACCTCTCAAAGATCACACAACGCTACTGGCTATGACACACTCTAAACTCATATTTCTGGGAGGCTTTGTCACAGCAAATGAAAACCGGAGCGCAAGAGAGCATCTTTCTCGTGACAATGATAATACGGCACACCAAAAAGAGTGTGCCCAACATGCCTTGTGTTCTAAGCCTGCCCAGACTACAAATGTGTCTCTGCCAGTGGATCTAATAGGTGAATGTACTGACCAAATAGGAAACCCTAAGAAACCTCTACAGGGAGCAACTGAAATCAAAAGGCCGGAGAACGGATCTGCACTGAGCAAACATTACAAAACATCTCAGTGGCAGAAGAGGGTGGAGGATCTACCGACAACCCAGCCTTCTCTATTTTTACTCAACAGAATATACCTGGGCACAGTAGAAAGGACAAGAGGATGAGCAAAGCAACTATAGATGGCTGCAAACAGAGACCAAAGGTAAACCAGGGGAGTCTGGTGGGAGCTCCAAAACCAGCCCCAAGAAAGACACACCCCAAGTCTAGTAGCTCGGTGAACACGGTTTCTTGTGGGCAGCATGCTGAGGCCAAGTAACATCCACCAACTACACATGTCCCTATGGACCCAATAAGTCCATTACTACAAACACTGTTAGATCTTTCCACCTACTCGCTCCACAAATTAGTGAGTAGCCAGTCATTTGAGATGGTGGCAGTGGCCATGGACACCAGACCAGAAGTCACTGCTGAGCCACCAGGGACACTCGTGGACCTGCCAGTCTCACCTACAGGTGTAACTATGGCAGAGAGGAGACGGGCAAATAAAAGCCAAAGAATGGCTGGAGGAGAAGTGGGACAATAACCCAGACCTAAGAACAAGTACTGGTCCAATACCAGCAGTTGGATCTCGGTCCTCTGGAGCTGAGAGTGGTAAGAGTCTACCTCCAAGGATGACCGACAAGGACCAAAGGAAACGTGAATTATCGCCCTACCAGTCCAAACGCTCAGAGTTTCGAGGTGAATGACCAGGAAGGGCCGAGAACCCTACATACAATGAGAGTAGACAGCATAATAGTAGCTATGCCCCCGGGAGGAAGAGACACAAACATTCTCTCTCTCGTTCCCTTAAATTTGAGAGTGTTCTGGACCGAGACAATAAGCTCATCCTCAATCTTAGATCAGTTATTGATCCATTCCTAACTTGAGGCAGTTGAGATCCAATGATCTGAAACGTATTGAATTCAGTGACGAAAGGCAAACGGATTACCTCTTTCTTCACATAAATTCCCTGTCGTCAAAAACATTCTGATTGACGCAGCGGAGAGCCTACTAATGTTAGGTTTTGACCTAATGGTTGGGAACGTTTTGCACTTTGTACCCACACATCAACTAAAACTAGTGACAGAACCGAAAAAACTCTAACAATGACATTTTAGGACATCCCCAAGGGCAAGGCACAGTAACAAGACTGACACTAGTGAAAAACTATTTGGATCCACTAGAAACAGTAAGGGTCCCGGCTGGCCGTGGGCTAAAGTTGAATGTTATTTTCCAAACAGACACCTAATCCCAACAAGTGGGCTATGCCAAGATGACCGTTGCTACCAATATGTCAAGTCTTACATCAACAGACTTGTCCTGCACAATGTCGGGAACTAAACACAGCAAAATCTGTCTCAACACCTTTCTATATAAAGCTGGCTTTGTGGAACACCCGAGGGTTCACCCACCTGACTAAACCTAGTGGAATAAATCTAGGAGATTACGATCTGATTCTTTTCAAGAGACGTGGCTAAGAAAGACTCCTGTCCTGGATGGCTTTGAAATATCTATAAGCCCAGCTGTTAAAGGGAGAGTATGGTGTCCATCAGCGGGCCGCTGATAAATCAGGTATATTCTTAAAACTCCTGAAGCCTGCTTCTACAAACCTCCTCACACAAGAACTTGTGATTGGCTGGGACACTGTAGCATCATCATCACCCACAGGAAACCAAATCAAACTAACAATTATCAACGTCTACTGGAACCCCATGTTGACCTCAAATGACGCCTTTATAGACCAGGTCACAGACCAATTGGACGACACATATATCAACATATATCAACCAACAGTCCAAATATGTCATTTTCTGTGGCAATCTCAACATCTCGGACTTAGTGGAAAAAAGGGCAGGGTTGCTCCTGGAATCTTAAAGACCCTCAGCACAATAGACGGGTCATGTGGAATTCACTAAGGACTACAGAGACATGCACCTGCCTAATGGCAACTTTAAATGTGACATACCACCACAACCTACAATGGAAAACATGGGGCGTGCTTCTGTACTTGATTACATCGATGTCTCTAATGACTTCTTACCTCTGGTAAACAAGTTCCAAGTGGTTAAAAGAACTCACATCGACCACCATCTTCTCCTGTTGGAATGGAGGGCTGCCGGACCCATTGCCCGGGATAGAATGCTTACAGCGGTCGACACTTGTAATGGGGGGCTGTGCCTGAAATTATCAACCACCAAAATTAGATCTCTAATGGCAGACCTTAAAACCGGTGGCCCATTGGTTGAATACTCTCTCTTGTTAGAACAATTCTGTGTTCCACACTCTAGGAAACCTAATTCGGTAATCAACCACCAGCACACCTTTAACAATGAACTGGTGGCATGGAGAAAATCCAATCCACAAAAAAGGAGACCGGGAAAACTCTGGGAATTATTGCCCTATCGCTATCTTGGACATAATTGTTAAGCTTTACTGCACAATCATTCTAGACCACTTCCATAGCTGGTGTTGGCAAATCAACTGCACCAATCCATTTCAAACAGGCTTTGTTAAGGGCCTGGGCACTTCTGTAAACATCTTGCTACTACAACTTCTGAAGGGTAACCCAGGGAGTCATAAACCCAGGATCTGTGTGGCTTTTGTGGATCTGGTCCAGGCGTTTGACCACGTTGACTGACATAAACTCCGGATGAAGCTTGAGAGGCAAAACTGCCCTACATTATTAATCGATCCAACTAAGGCTATGCATTCCAACACCTCACTGAGAGTGAGATTGAACAAAGCGGTTCTCCTTTCTGATGAAATGAAAACCTTGAGGTGTGTTAAGCAGGGGTGCCCAGTGGCCCCAGCCCTGTTCAACTTGTTCATAGAAGACATTCCTGAAGCTTTTGTGTTAACAAGATCTTTTCCCCCTAGGGTTGGAGGAGTCCAGTTACCCCGATTATTCTACGCAGATGACGTTGTACTAATCGACCGGACCCCTGCAGATCTACAAAGACAACTTGACTCCTTACAAAGTTACATACTATCAAATGGCCTTGAAATTAACAAGGGAAAAACTCAAATCTTGAGCTTTGGGAACTTTAACAAAGGGAAAAAACTGTTTCTCTTGGTACTTAGACGGTGAGAGTATTGAGCAGGTGTAATCCTTTAGGTATCAGGGTGTTTGGTTGAGTGACTCAAGACCTGAAGCCCCGATGACAGCAAATCTGCGAGCAAAGATGAATGCTCTTACCAGCCAAGCATGTGATCTAAACTGAAAGTTCAGTGGCTACTCCATCATGCCAGTACTCAGGTATAACAAAGCTAATGGAGTCTCGGTGGTGACTTACAGGGCAGAAACCATGTTCAACATCCCAGAGTCTCTATGGTCATGCCTTGAGGGCACATTTTGGAAAAAAGTGTTAGGCGTCCATCTGTCGACTCCTGTTGCGATCATTCAGAGAGTTCTGGGGCTCACATCCCTGAAGTGCACAGATGAATGTAAAAGACTTTCTATGTTTAGGAAATGCTGTATACCCTCATGCCCAGCAATACTGGAAATGGAATACAGAGAAATTATGTCTGCCCGTAATTCAATTCCGTTTGGTTCACAATCGAGAACAACAAAATATCTGGCAGAGATTGGAGGCTCACTGGAGCAACTGGTGACCAACCCTGTATGGTTAAAAAAACAAGTAAAAGAACAAGATTGGATTTCAACTCTTGAGGCAGCTGGTAGTTATCAAGCTGTTGTCCATTTAGCCTCAGAATGCCGGAAATTTAATATGGTTTGTGATTATCTAAAGCAGTTCCCTGACAAGAAGGTTAGGGATCAAATCCTGCGAGCTTGTATGAATCTTCGCCCTACGAATGAGATTCGAGCAATTTGCGGTCTAGCGCAGGAAAATCATTGTCAGCACTGCAAAGATGATTCGAAGGTCGAAGCCTTCTACATCTAATTACATCATGTCCGGCATTAAGAGACGTACGAACAAAACATTTCAGACCTCTCCTGTTGGATTTATTTATTTCAAACTCAGAAGGCTGGTGGAGGTCCCTAATGGAAGTACGTAAAACGAAACACATAATCACTGTGGCCACATTTTTGTCTGATATTCTCCCCGAAGTTTCGACTGATTATTTTATGCCCTTCCAAAGAATAGTTATCATGTGACAGTAATCGTGTGAATTTTACCTTTTTGAAGATGATTACTGCAGATTAATTTTAGTTTTGCTCCTTTTTTTGTCACTTTTCTGTTATTCGGATAGACAATTTAAGTTATCTTGACATTGATAAAAAATGGTTGTTTCAATTTCAATGCAATTAAAATTAAAACAATGCGTGCAGTCTGAACCCTGAATAATTGTAAGCAGGGAAGAAAGACCGTCATAACCACATATGCCACCAACATAGTTCTGGGTGCATCACTAACCCAAAGACAAGATAGTAAAACAAGTATTCAATTTTGTTTGGATTTAGGTTGTTGAAAGGGGATGAGAAGACCCATACCATAATAGAAAAGCAGTAGCTGCCAATTAAATGGACCACACAAACATGTAGCTCTTTCATATGGGGCATACTACTTGAGGTATATACAGACCACAAACCATTGAAGAAAATTGTGTCATCCAAGGGTCTGCAGAATGTGTCAAATAGAATCAGAATATTGGTGGTGGAAATACAGGAACATGTACAGGAACATTTAAGCAATCACATAGTAGACTGTCTGTTGTGACTAACAAGTGAGGAGGAAGAAGTGAGGAGGAACAAAGCATAGAAGATGAAAGCAAGAAGATGAAAGCAACCAAGCCATGAAGATTAGCGAACAAGCAATACCTTAACCAGAATGGTGTGAAGCAATGACGGGCGATGATAATAAAAGAGGCAGGAATAAATTGAAATTGAAGGAAGCAGGTGTGACAGGGCAGAAATGAGAGGCTGACACAAAGGTATAATTTTGTCATTATCAGACATGTTTATTAAACAGAAATGGGTTGGATGAACGTCTTTCTATCCTATCCTAAGGTGAGTTTCCCTGCTTAAGAAACTAAAAATAAAGGTCAGTCTGTGTCAAGTCATTAAATGTATAAACTGTCCCTGTGTCCAAAACATTCTAATCTGGCCCTCATACTAAAAGTGAACAACTAAGGGTGCAAGGAAATGTCTTTGACATATGGTTGGCAAAAAGTGTTCATAATCAAAAGTAAATGAGTACATCCAACAGAAATGTATTTTCCAAAGAGAAACTGTTGGATCCAGAGGGTGGTTCCCTCCCCTGGATTTTATAGGCAGAAAGGCAAAAAGTGTCACTTTCAAACAGCAGTTTCTTAAAGTTCAGGTAAGAGGCAAAGGTGTCTCTTTCAAGCAACAATGTCCTTGGTTCGTTAGATTAGCTTCAGAAAGTGTGCAACCAATGCATTCCATAACATTCATCTCTTCCTTGGTCCTGAGTTAAAAGGTATTTTTGTGTACAGTTATTTAAAGAAAGGGCTTTTGGTTTCTACAAGAAAGGAGATTTGTGGGGTGACAACAAGCCATCAAGGACTTGGCTATGATAAGATCTTCTTCAGTAGAAAGGGGAGAATACTGCATTTCATCCGATGCAGTCACCACCTCTCCCGACAGCTGTCTCCTCCCATGTGATCCTCCAACATACTACCACCCCAGGGCAGGATCAGGTAGTGACTGCCATCCCCTGGCCACATGGGAGGAGATCATTGCCAGGGAATTAGTGATGAATCCATAGGACTCATCACCTAACCTTCACCCTAAAGATCTGGCCTCCCGCTATAGGGTAGTTGGTTTGATGAAAACCTATAGTCTCCCCAATATACGGAAGAGGTTCCTTAGTTTGGGTTTCCCACTCTCAAATAGGCCTTGGTAAAGAAAATCCCTCTTTTTCCCATGAATAAAATTGCAGAATATGGAAAGAGTGTCTTACTAACATTTGTCTAAATCATTTCAAAGTTGAGCAAGTCTGTGCCAATAATTGTCTCTTCGGGTAGTCCTGGAATGACAGCAACATTTATCTTAATGGCCTCCCCTTGGACTCTAATAGTGACTGGCATTCCATCATAAGTGGCTTCATCCCCATGTGAACAGGTGACCTTAACTGGAGTTCCTTTTTGCTGATCTCTGGGGCATATAAAATCAGATTGTATGGTTGTTTGCTTACTCCCAGAATCAATCAAAGTTCTGAATGGGACTCTGTTGACTACTGCAGAGTCATGGGTTTTAAAGGTATTGCTATCAAGAAACACATTAGTAGTAGCCTCCACTTCTTTCTCACATAAATCATCCTCCTCACAATTCTGTCCCATCCATTGGTTCATCCTTTTTGTTAGACAGACAATGTCAGGCTAGGTGTCACGGCTATCCACATGAAAAACATACCAGTGGAGTGGGCCTGTGGACTCGTCGCTCTTCAGTCCTTAGCTCACCCCTTTCTTTCTCCCTTAAAGGACTCTGTCACTAGGGCTTTGTAAGAGCCGTCTTGGGTTTTATCTTTACTTACTGAAGGGGGAAGTAATAAAACCCTTTTGAATCCTCTTTGGGTTATTGAACTCTATGGAGATTTTCTAGGTGATGATTGGCATCTGCACAAGTCTGGGCTTTTTTGGTAGCTAAAGTCAGATTGTGTTTATTCAATTGGATAATGGCCTCTTGTAGGTAGGAAGGTAATGAATTTATGAATTGATCTTTGACTAGGGTCTCTAATACCTCTGTTAAAGTCCTAATCCTAACCATAGAGACAAGGTATTCTGTAATCTAGCTGCTAACTTCATTGGGGTTTCATAGGGTTGCAGCTTAATGTTTCCGAGCATCTGTTTGTAAAGATTGTCCGTGTGGCCCACCTTTTTCAATAGTGCCTGTTTGATGTCCTCAAAAGGTGTTGTTCCTAATGGATTCTATAACTGATAAGAGTTTTGAATCACTCCTTTCAGTAAAGTGGATAAGTAACAAGTTTTAAATTCATCTTCCCATTGAAACTGTCTTGGCAAGAGTTCACAATTTAGGAAAACAATTCCCATATCGTTCCCTTCTCTATATGGTTGCAAGACTCCATGTGGTAATATAGGTATTTGGGAAGATGCTGTCATTTTTTCTAGTCCTTCTTGAAATCTATTCTGTACCTGAATTTGATGAGCGGTTAATTGAGCAAGGAGATATCCTTAAGTGTACATGTTGCCCCACTTTTCAGGATTTTCTTCCAAAGATAAAGTGATATCTTAAAGGTACCAGAGCCCTCATCTAGTTGATCAAGAATGGAAATTGGTTCCTCTTCCTCAAAAGATGGGTCTACCTCTATTGGGATGTTTGAAGCAGAACTAATTTCTTGAGACTGGGTTTGATACCAAGAAAAGTGCTTAGAGGTAGATCTGCCTTGGTGTTTATGAAAAAATGAAGTTTACAACGAGGTCTTAAATCATAAACCGATACCTTATAAGTATCCAACAATAGTCAAACATGAAGAAAAAAAATGGTTGGTGATGGAGAAGGAAAGCAAGTTTTATCAATATCTTTTGTTTAAGACTTGTCATGGGGGTTAACATCAAGTGAAACATTCCCTCCTCCAACTGCTAGACAATAAGATGCATTAGAATATAAGGACTTTGTTAGGGAGCTACACATTTGTGTCAATTGGTTCAACATCCCCCCTGCTAACACCATATATGAGGGGTCAGAAATGAGAGGCAGACACACCATTATAATTTTCACATTATCGGACATGTTCAATAAACAGAAATGGTTGGATGAATGCCTTGCTATCCCTATCATAAGGAGAGTTTCCCTGCCTATGAAACTGAAACTGAATATCAGACTGTGTCAAGTCATTAAACTTATAAACTGTCCTGTGTCCAAAACATTCTAATCTGGCCGCCTTCACACTAGAAGTGAACAACCTAGGGTGCCAGGAAATGTCTCTGACTAATAGTTGGCAAAAAATGTCCATGATCAAATGTAAATGAGTGAATCAAACAAAAACATGTTTTCCAAAGAGAAACCTTTTGGTCCAGAGGGTGGTTTCCTTCCCCTTGAGTTTTAGGTAGAATGGCAAAGTGTCTCTTTCCAAGAACAGTTTCTTAAAGTTCAGGTAGGCTGGCAAAAGTGTCTCTTTCAAACAACATTTTCTTAACGCTGTACTGGAATCACAAAAGGATCTTATAACATGCAGCTTCTGTTTAGTTTCTTTGTGCTGGAATTACAAGAGTTCTTATTTAGAACAGACATCCACACCATTATTTATCTCCTGTTGTACTTTGGTGGATTACCTAATGTTTTTCTTCATCATAAATCTTCTTGTGAGCTCTTCATATTTCCCGATGTGGTTCCCTGCCAGGTATCTTGACACAAAAAGTCTTTAACTTCGCAATTTCATATGCCTGGTGTCTTCACCCACCAACACCTCCTTTGCGTGCTTCCTAGATTCCCTGGTATACTTTTCTGACAGGTATTTCTTCAACATGGGTACATTTACTTTTTGCAATTTGAGTGGACTTCCTGTTATACTCCCCTGCCCGGAATCCTTTGGTGGGTTCTTCAGATTCCCATGTATACTCTCCTGCCAGGTGTCGTCCCACAATTTTAAAGGTTGGATTCAATTTCAAAATGCCTGGCATATTTGGTTGCCAGGGCTTTCTTTATGGACTCTTTAGATCTCCTGGAATATCTTGCCACAATGTCTTATGACTTTCTATGTTTCTGGTGGATTGCCTAGTGTACTTCCCTGCCAAGAATTCTTCGCAGGGGTCCTTTAGACATCCTGGTGTACTTCTCTGCCAGGTATCTTCTCCCCAAATGTCAACTGCCTGGTGTACTCCTTTCGCCAGTACTTCTTATCAATTTCACCGTCCTTTATGTATGCCACAGTTGTATTCCTTTGCTGTGTTTCTATTTGCTTGCTTAAGGTAATACTTGTTTCACCTTTCCTCACATTGACATCTCAGACATAGGGACTTGATCAAGTTTTGGTGCTATCTGTATCTTATTGGTATTTGCTTAGGATAAAACTTGCTCCGACTTTCCCCAATCAACATCTCACACATAGAAACATGCTCAAGTTTTGTCTTTGTATTTTATCTGGTCAGAATTCAAATGTTCTAAATTCATCCACTTGTCGACATGCCTGTGGGTACACCCTGGGGTCCCCAATGGCTCTGGGTAGACTCACCGGTACTTTGCAGTGTTCATGATCCAAGGCGTGTCTCTGCAATGAAGCTTCCACTGTGGGACGGCCTCCTGCTCACAGCGGACCTTCTTCCAGCACTCCTTTCAGTTCTGCGCTCACCTGCTGGCTTCATGTGGTGGCCTGGACTGGCAAATGCTAGTTTCTGGCAAGGCTGTATTTCAGAGAGCTCATCTGCTGCTACTGGTACTACAACGGTCCTCCAAAGGTACCCGCTGCATCTCTCCTTCTGTCTTGCCACACCGGTATGTGGCTCTCACGTTTGCAAGCTGCCGCATGGATGTGACTATGCTCTTGATTTCCTTCGGCATGGTCCTCTCCCATTCTGCTCTCTTTTTCACTGTGGATGCCATTTTGAATGTCCTGCTCATTTGTGGTACAACCAAGCAACTAGACTGCACATTCAGTTTGGGGTTTCTTACAATCTGGAACTTCTTCCTCTGCTCTCTCTACTTCCTTGTCTGAGTACATGAGGCTTTATGGGAGTTGAAGTCCATAGAGTTTATGGGATTTCTAAAATAATGTTGTTTAGAAGTCTTACTTAGAAAAACATCAGAAAAAGCATATGATATGAGAGTGTTGTGTATGTTGATGGTTTGAAGCAGATTTTGTGTAAAGTGATTTAAATAAAAAGGGTTTCTGGTTTCTACAGTAAAGAGGATTTGAGGGGTGACAAAAAGCCATCAAGAATTTGGGTTTTATACGATCTTCAGAAGGAAGGGGAGAATACTGAGTCTCATCCGATGGAGACACCACCTCTCCCCGACAGCCATATCCTCCCATGTGATCCTCCCTCATACTACCAACCCCAGGGTCAAATATGGGTAGACGCTGCTGTCCCCTGGACACATAGGAAGAGATCATTGCTGGGGAATTAGTGATTCTTTAAACAGGTCTAGAAGCTTTATGGCAACTTAAAGAATACATATATCAGGATGGCAATGTACTAAAGAGATGGGGCGGATAATACATCTGAAGAAGTTAAGAGATAATTAAATAGGCCTGGCCCCACAAAGGGCATCAGCAGATCACGAAAACCAAGCAGCCCATCAGAAGTGACTACTGGTGGCCTAGTTTAAATGGATAAGTAGAAAGAGTCTTCAGAGAATGTATTCTTTGTAGAAAATGATTGCGTGAGCCGTAAGTGTCCGATTATTCTGCCAGAGACCCTTAGGGTACCATGGGACAAAGTAGGAATAGACATTGTGGGACCAGTTCATAGTGGAGGCCATGTTAATTATTGTGTGGTGCGTATTGATTTGTTGACAAGATTGACTGAAGTGTTGATCATGAACAAAATAAGATCCAAAAGTTCATAGAGTTCCTTAAAGTAGTTGTACAAAGAGAGGGGAACCCCAGGGTTATACACATAGACAATGGGCCAAAGTTCAAATCTAAGGAGATGCAAGAATACTCTAAGGAGAATGACATAATGTTGCAGAATAGTGTCATCTATCTCCCCCAGACCAATAGGGTCATAGAGTGTTTCAAAACAGTAGTAAAGGACACCATCAGTGGACCTGTGCAAACCAAAGGGATTGGAACGTGGCAAAACAAGAATTGGTAGTGGCACATAATTTCTCTCTGTAGTCCCCCTCCCACTCCCATGATAATAATCCATCTGTCGCTTTGACTGGTATTTAGTCCCTTCTGATACTAACAGGGGCCAAACCTTCACCTGACCAGTACCCTCCCCACAGAATCCCTTACCAGCACTTGCCCTCTGTCACCTTTCCCCGGACTAGCCTGAATCTGGTTCACCTTGTCCATTGCATTTGTTTTGGCTTCCTATTCCCTTGCTCCCCATGCACTTGTCCTCGTGGTCCCCCCTTAGCGCTTGCCCATCCCACTTGCCCCCCTAAACCCTCAATTCTCCCCCTCCCCTACCAAACCCACTGCACTTTATACCTTGGTTCTTTGCACATCCTTGTTACCATTGTTTCTTTTTTCTATCCCCCCCATATTTGTCTTGTGGTACCTGGAAATCCTTATGTATAGGCACCATACACATGTCCAAAAAATAAATAAAATACATTCCATAACCCCATTTAAATGCAGCAATGTGAGGAAGCCAAATACCAGATCAACTCCACCTTGGATGCAAAGAGCAGGGGTTACAATGATTGATTGCACAATCACAGATGAGAGGATAAAAGGTGTCCAAAAATGCGATAAGGCACAGTTCAACAGGAAAGGAGTGATGGCTCCCAGACATATGTGTAGGTTTATGGGTGAGGATCAAATTGCCAAGTGCTTTGAGAGAAGGTCTGTTGAGATGGTCCCAGTCTTCCCGGGTAGTAAATGTTTTGAAGAATGTTTTTAGCTGGAAGAAAGGAGAGCCTGGAATATGGTGAGGGTATTGGTGTACAGAAATGGTTGATGGATGGATAGTGGGAATTCTGACAGTGAGGAATGTAGTAAAGCAAATTCCTTAGCTTGGAATCATCATGGCGAAAGATGGAAGCTATCCAACAGCACGCGTTGCAGGTCATGGAACGGGGAAGATTACAGCCACATGATGCTTTCTACTGCCCTTTACTTGGACCTACGCCCCCCTTGAAGCAGACACGTACACCCAAGCGTAGAATATAAAAAAGCACAATATAAAAAAGGGCACAGACGTCCCATACAGAGTCCTGTTACAAACATAAAGGCATGCCTGTTGAGCACACGATCTCTAAATCAACACGACATATGTATTCATGATCTCATGTTGGAAGAAAATGTAGACATTACGTGTATTACCGAAACCTGGCTGCAGGACTCCATAGGCCCAACCTAAGCGATAGCAGTCCCTGCAGGATACACCATTCACTACACAAACAGAGACTCTGGTAAAGGGGGCGGGTGGCAATGATAATTCAGGACTCACTCCTTATGTTTACCACAGCATCATCTTGTCAAAGATATGAAATACTACATCTGAAACATTGCCCCACCGATAAGAACTGCGTGAACATAGTGTTATCTACAGGCCTCCCTCTCTCACCTCAGAGTTTAGCCGATGGTGAGGGGATCAGAAGGACAAAGAGGCAATAAGCCTGGAGAAAGCCTTAAATTACATAAACCTCCTGGTTATGAACTCTAGCCCTACTATGGCTAATGGTAACCAGCTGGACTGGATCATAACTAACAATCTGAAGACAAATAGTTATGTGACCACCCCCTGTATTTGGTCTGCCCACTACAGAGTGTTATTCACACTGGCCTTGCCAACTCCAGTGAAGAAATGTGCAAATGAATCAAAGAAAGTTCTATGTCGGAACTTCAAGAAAATTGAAAGAACCAACTTAGAACTCTTCATTAATGAAATTTGGGCTGACGTCAAGGAAGAGGACACATGCAATATCATTACATTCAAATTTGATCAGCATGTCATGTCGCTAATAGACCAGAAAGCTCCTCTCCTACCTAAACTAGTCAGATCAAATACCAATCACCAAAAATGGTATAACTCTGATCTTGTGACGCAAATAAAAGAAAAAAGACAAAGAGAATCAAGATGGCAGAAGAACCCTTCTTCCTGTAACAAGGACAGCTGGAAGGAAATTGAGAGGTCCTATAAAAAGAATATCATGGAGGCAATGAAAAATTACTTCAACACTCAAATACAGCTACCTCTAATGCTCCAGGTAAACTCTTTGAGATTCTTAAATCCATCGACAAGCCCGCTGCATTGGTCCCTACTTTTGTTCCATCCCAAGTAGAGTGTAAAAACACCCAAGCAGCATTTGACAATAAGATCACTAAAGCAAGAGAATTGATAGCTAATGCCTAACTTAATAAAACAAAACTCAATCAACCACCCTTGTGTAGGTCAACTGAGCATTTTGACAGATTCTGCTTCCATGAGATTACAACCGAGGACATGCTAATCCCAATGGCCTCAATGAAACCATCCTCATGTGCAGAGAATAAACTACATCCTAAAATAATCCTTGAGAACTCTGATATCTTTGCACCATTACTCACGAGGATAGTCAATGCCTCATTCTGTGACCAAATGGTCCCAAAAAACATCAAAAGGGTCACTATTTCTCCATTGGTGAAAAAACCCAATCTCGGCCAACGAGAACCGGGTAACCTTAGACCCATTACCAATTGCAACTTCATCCTGAAAGTAACAGACACGATTGCCACTGCGCAATTGCCAACATACATAGAGACCAACAAGATTCTGCATCACCAACAGTTGGGTTTTCGTGCTGCACACAGCACTGAGACCGTTATGCTTGTCTTGCAGACCAAAATGCCGCAAAACATGGATAAAGGTAAGACAGAGCTACTTGTCTCCCTGGACCTAAGTGCAGCCTTTGATATGCTTGACCCCCAACTACTGCAACAGGCTTTGGAGAAAATTGCTAATTGCTCCAAAGAAGCCTTTGACTGGTTGACTTCGTTCCTCATGGACAGAATATCCAGAGTATACTGGGGTGATAAATTCTCCCATGAGTTTAATATCTTCTGTGGCAAACCCCAAGGAGCTAGTCTCTCCCCACTCTTATTCAATCTGTACCCATGGCTCCTCTTTGAGGTTTTGGATAACATCAAGGCCTTTTTCAATAACTATGCTGAAGATACTCATCTAGTGATCGAACTGAGAGGGAACTATGATAAGAGCAGCCAATCAGTTAAAGACCTCTATAACATCTTTGAATTATGGATGGACTACAGCTGGACGTGTTGAAATGGTAACAAGACCGAGCTGATGGTTTATGGCTCCAAACAAGGCAGGTTCAAACTATCATCAGAATATGAATCATTTGTGATAAAAGACACACCCATCAAAGTAGTGGGTAAGGTTAAAACCTTGGGAATGTCCTTGGAAGCCTCAATGAGCTCAGATGCTCAAGCCATGTATGTGAGAAAAAACGACTCCTACTACATCAGGTTGTTGAGAGCAATTAAACCTCTTCTCAACAAAGTAAATGATATCATCATAGCCAGAGCTACCATCTTAACCCGCCTCTAACATGGCAATGCACTCTTACTAGGTCCCAGTAAACAATGCATAACAAAATACCAATTCATCCAAAACAATGCAGTCAGAATAATCAAGCAAAAAGCAAGATCAGACCACATTAACAATGCTAGAAGGGAGCTACATTGGTGGAGGTTTGAAGACTGTGTTTTGTTTAAATCTCTGACCAGGGGCGTTGCTAGGGGGGGCTAAGGGGGCTATAGCCCCTAATCTTTTGGCTGTAGCCCCGGATAGAATCTCAGGAGCTACAGCCAAAAGACTAACTAGCCCCAAGTCTGAACAGTTCTGACATCAGCTTAGCCCCGGGTCTTTTCCAGACCTAGCAACTCCCCTGTCGCTGACACTTACACATAAGTGCCTGTCTGGATAAGCCTCGGTTTCCCTTAAATCTAAAATCGTCAGTTACAAACCTGTCCGTGTCTTGAGAGCAGAAGCTCAGGGGCTCATTGTAGTACACTCACAAAAGAAAGCAAATGGCCTAGGAAAAGCATTTCCCAACCGTGCTGCCGTTAGCTGGAACAAACTCCCTCTGAATCTGAGATTGGAACCCAATCACCTCATTTTCAGAAAGATTTTTTGTGGTGCCCCGATGCCTGTGGGCTTTCGGCGCCTAACAAATAAATACATAAATAAATAAAAGATGCAGTGTTAAAAAAGGATTAATTGCAGCAGCAACAAGCGTGAGCTGATGAGAAGAGTGTCAAGATCTGGAGCTCCAACAGCTTATCTGAACGACTATGTTCATTAGGGATTCTGATCTATGGAGGGAGGTTTGTGGTGATGTTGAGGATGTGGCGTTTGAGTGTCAAACACCACTACAGGGAGACAGTTGGTGGAAGAGAAAGTGACAGGGCGAGTGACACAAATCAATTTCTCAACTGAACGGACAGGTAAAATCTCTGCCCCCTGCTATCTGATGCTCAGATAGGGAGGCTAATGTTTTTATCGGTTGCGAACAGAAGCAGCATTGGTCACTATTACAGGTAAAAGATGAATGACTCCCTCTATGTCTGCCCAGAGCCGATTTGTTCTCTTATTACAATATTTTAGATGTGTGGGCATAGCATTTATACAACCATTCTTAGAACCTGATATTTTCCTCACGGGTGAAGCAGATGTTCTGTCAACTCTTTGACGTATCCTAATGCGCAGAGAGAGAGAGAAAAGGAGAGGCAAAACAAACAATGCAATGTTCCAAAAGGCCATCCCAACAATACTGAATGTGCAGGTAATGTACATTAGACAAGAACGACCAAAGTCAATGTACAAAAATAAGCATGTTATTTACTGAAATTACCAGTGTCCCGCATTACACTTTCACTAAAGAGGCATGAGTTCCATATTTATTATCAACAACCAGGTATTACAATAACCACAATGTACATCTCTAAATGACATGAGTCTAAAGTCACTTCTCTTTAGCAAAATCTTACAGTATCATCCATTTACCTTCTGAATGTTAAAGGCCTCTTTTCAACAGTTCTATAAGGAAAGGAGTAACACATCTATAGGTTCTCAAACCATTTAGATTACTTGTAAAAAAGCAAGATGCATAATTCAATGAATACATGTGAATCTATGAAGAAAATCACAATGCCACAGGAACAGAAATGCACAATGTACAGTCAAGCAAATTCAACATCAACATTTAAAATGCAAAAATCAAATGTAGGCGATCCTTAGTTCTCACACCACTGGCCCCTGCATGACATCAGCAGCCTGGGCCTAGGGGCTAAAAGCCAAATCATAGGGATCCCCACATGGAATTCCCCTCTTACCTAAAAGCTTCCACTGTCAGATGAAACCCCCATCTTCTAGCTTCAGGCTTCTAAGTTCTTCCCATTTTTCTCAGGATTATGGAAACAATATTAGTTGGTACCATTCATACAACCTCAGCTAGTTTATCAGTAGAACCCCATTATTTATGTATTTATTTATTTATCTATATTGTGCCAAAGCCTGCAGGCATCAAGGCGAATACATTTAGACAAACAACAGCATACTGTTAAACAAGACAATTGGCTGCTATTTGATTGTGCTGTGGATCTCCTCTGGTTTATTTATGTTTATTTATTAATGGTTGTCCTTGGCGTGCGTATTAGACTACGACCGCTATTAAATGTGCACATTGGGCCTCATTACGAGTTTGGCGGTAACCCGCCGTTGCTATAAGTGGGTCGTCACTGAACGCGTAACAACGTTCTGCCACCTGATATCTCAGTACCACCGGGACATTAAGTCTTGCCGGCCCGGGATGTTAGGCGGCTATGACCACAACTATCAGTAAAGGCTTTGAGTGAGTTTATTTCTCTAAAATGCAGCAAGAGTCCCTGTCCAAGGCCTCGGTGGCATGAAGTGCTTCTATTAGCTTCCAAGCGAGTTGCTCTAATTCTTGCAAAATAGAAAATGGAGTGGGACTTGCTTTCACGGCATATTTATAATGGCTATACATATCTATTGGGTTGAATGAATTGTACTGCGTAATCCAGCTACAGTACTTATGTAAGCATGCATTCATGATATGATATGGTCAAGCTGTTTATCGTCTAGCTATGCTATATGGTTAAACAAATGAATAAATAAATTATTGGATGATAACTCAAAAACACACACGTCTCTCAGTGTGTGAGACATTACTTCTAAAGCTCCATTGCTATACAGAGCTGTTTTCTGCTACAAAGCTGTTATAGGCCCTCAGGAGCACCTTTGAGCACTAAAGCACTTTGAGTACACTGCTACAGTATTAAGCGACACAGTTGCTTATCTTATCTTATGATAATTAAACAACAATTTATGTCTCAACCTTTAGAATTAAAATCAATGGCAGATAAAACGAAATTGAGATCTCTGACTAGAATGACAAGTGCTACTGAGTAAGAGGTGGTAGTATACGCTGCAAACGAAATTCATGCTATTGACATTCTGTGTTAGGAAATCTTAATTATCGAAAAATCCACATTACAAAAACCTAGGATTTCCAAGGGGAAAAAAAATCAAATTTACCTTCATTGACTACACACATATCTGCTCTACAGAGAGTGAAGTACGCCAATAATAACCAAATTGTAGATGGTGGCAATGATATAGCTGATTCATTTACCCCACTGAAATAATCTAATACAATTATTACACGAGTTACTAGAAATAGGGAAATCACACAGGTTGACGTTAGAGGTCCCCTGGATAGGAGGGTTACAAATTATTCTGTATCTGGTAGCTCAGCACAACCTCTCCAAGATGCAGATAATAAACCTTAAAACAGCTGCAATCCAAAGCTGTATCTCAATTTAGCTCCTACTCCTGGTGAAACGACTTCTTTAAAAAATAAAGAGCACAACTGAATTGGACTCCATGGACACATCTGATATCAGCACTGAACGGGAATATACTGTGTGGAATAAGCAGAGCCCATTTGCAAAACTGGAGGAACTCAACCCCACTAATGGTAGCCCTTTCATACATTGAACTCGATTGTTAGATGGAAATCCATTCCCTGCCTTTGCATGATTAGAAATGAGGATATTTTGAGGTTGGAACTACCTAAATGGGGAAGTACTTCCAATTGGGTATTGATGGAATTGTCTTCCCCAACAGTCACTGCATTATTATTTTCTTGCTCTGATTAGCTATTAAAGTTTGGGTATAATCTCATAACAAGGTACAAAGAACCATCTGCAGGGCATAATGAATATGTGCAAAATATTGAACCCCATATTGTAAAACAGAAGGGAAGGAGTTATATGAACTACAATGATCAAGCACATGGGAGTTGGCCCTCCTTGGGTACCAACTGACCTTGTAGTAACATAACCTTGATTAAATGGCTGTGTCGAAACACAAGAGGACACAATTCATTCCTTAATCATTTGGAAGGGCAGGCTCTTATTGAATCTAGTCATGTCATTTTGTTACAAGAAACATGGGCAGTGAATGATGTTATAGTTGATGGGTACACTGTTATATGTCATCATGCAATCAAAGGACTGCAAGGCAGACCTTGGGGTGGGCAGCCATAGGAGCTCAATCATTTTTATCTATCAGTCCCTACTGTTTGGAAGTTAACTATCCATGTGTATTATCTGCTGTGGTACACTTCTCTCTATTGCCCAAAAAGCTATTGATTATAAATGTATACTCTCCTCCTGGTGATGACATTGTTAATGACAAGTTACTTACTATTGACAATCTAATCAATGCTTGACAGTCAGATCATCTGAGAGATAATATATTAATTGCGGGTGACTTGAACGCTCCCAATTTGGAGAAACTCAATCTTATTCAGAATTAATATTTTGAGCCCATGAGACACTTGTCATTGGTATGAATCGTAAAAGATTGAGGGATAAAATGGGCTCAACTTTGTAATACCTGGGACATTTCATGCCTCAATTGCAAGAGAGGAATTTCCAATCTAAACAGGAAGACATGGATTAATGTAATTGGTTTATTTACCCTGGACTATGTATATACGGTCCAGGATTTATGGAGTAGATGTTAACCTGTGACAATTTCATTTAACACCCTAAGTGACCATGCAGTATTGACGTGGACACCTATAACCTCTCAAATATATGGGATAGCCCATTACAATGAACTGATTCATGACAATTTTACAGAGAACATTGTTACATGGAGTAATACAAATTTGGAGAAGATTAATTTGTTTGTAAGGTCAATAGCATCTAGCTTTAATCCTGGCTCCAGGATAATCATTGAAATCTGAGTAAGATGATGATATTAAACCCCAACTCAAATTAAATGTAGTACAAGGTAGAGTCATACATGTACATGATGGATTCTTTGATAGAGAGATTAAGGAGACCAAAAAGTCTGTTTGATGACAATGCAGAACCATTGACAAAGACCTTTCACTTACTAGAGAAGTAAAGCAGCAATACACAACTCTGTCAACAACAAGATGTAAACATTGGTTGAAGATGCATAAATCATCAACCAATATTGCTAACTGGACATATATCTTCAAATTATTGAACAAGCATGATGAAAGAAGATTTTGGACCATGATTAGAATGAAGAGTCACTCCCAAAAGAAAATAGAGACTAATTCAATTAGTATGGAGGATTGGACTCATGCAGTAAGCAAGCTTTATTACTTGCAGGCATCATAGCAAATAATATACATCCATGTACACCATCTAACAGTTTTTTAGAAGAATTTGATGCAGATTACATTTTGGTAGTGTTAACTGCAATTAATAGCTCACAAGCTCCTGGTCCCGACATGATGCCTAACAAAATATTTAAGGACAATCCTCACTTTTGAGCATCAATATTAGAAAAACTATTTAAGAAAATATTAAGAGAAGTCACCATTCCTGCGAGTTGGCATAAATCTATCATGGTCCCGGTATTCAAAGGCGGTGATCATACTAAAACTGCCAATTATAGATTGCTGGTTATGGTTGATGGCAGCCAAAAAGTATTTGCTGCTTTGCTTCTTAAGAAGCTAAATAAATGGATTAGGGAAAGTGTGATTCTGGTTCCCTTCCAAATAGGCTTTCACAGTGATATGAACACGTTGACTAATATTAATCTATTGAAATACTTTATAACTGACTCAAAACAAAAGAAGCATGATCGGCTATATGTAAGTTTCATCGACTTTGGCAAAGCCTTTGACACGGTATGTAGACCATGCCTATGGGAAAAACTCAAGAAATGGGAGATTTATCCTATACTTCTGCATGTTACTACTGCTCTGTACTTCGATACCACAGTAAGGATCAAAGTCAATGAAGAATGTGCTCTTACACCAGATATTGACACCAATTGTGGTATTAGGCAGGGATGTGTATTAGCCCCTACATTATATAATTTATATGTTTCGGATATGGACAAATGTATAAAGAGTGTCCATAATTTTCCTCTGATTATTGGGACCACATTGGTACTATGGATCAGTTATGCTGATGATACAATCACTCTGGATCACACCCCAATAGGGCTACACACATCACATAATGCATTTGTTGAATATGCCCAAACAAGTAATCTCAAGATAAATGGCTCGAAAACCAAAATATTAATATTCCAACATAAAAGGAAAATAGCGATACCTGCATGGTACATCAATGGCCCTAAATTGGAAGTGGTAGACACCTATAATTATTTGGATTTACCTATTAAAAATGCCCCTTGCAAAGATTTCTATTGCACCAAATTACGATTAAAGGTTTTGAAAAAATGAGGAGCCTTAGGAGAATCATGTAAAAGAGAGGACGTAACATTCTTGAGGGACTTATACAAATCTATACTAGCAGTATTGTTCCCAGTATTATTTGTAGTCTGTCGAGTATCCCAAAAAATAAGCTAGAGGACATTTATAACCTTGAGGCAAAAATTATGCGCACTATATTGAGAGCTCCAATAATTTATTTCGTGTGAATTTGAATTTAAAAGAAACCATCAATGAGTATCTTGAGGACCTCAATCTGGATCTGGGTGAGATACTACTCAATCCCAATAGAATGAATATTGTAAAGAAAAAATCTAAAGAGTATGATCACTATTTGAATATGGATTATCTTTCTAAACAGATAATGTATAAGGAACACAGCACACAAGCTTTTAGATTTAAGCTTCTTGTTCGTATCACACAAAAATATGCTCTAATGAAATCAGAAGATTTATTATCTATCTTCGATAGAATATTTTATCGATATTTGAGCATAAAGACAGGCAACCTGGGACTGAAGTGTGTACCCTGGGTGTAGGTGTGAAATTTCAAATTCAAATACTCCGACCCATGGCCATAAAAAGCACAATGAAACAGAGAAAGAAATTTGAAAATGATCTGTTTAAACATCCCCCCAGCAGTTGGGCTATTATGGAATGGGGAGGTTTAATGGGAGTTCAAGTTATTCGGAGGGGTGTCCAGGATGTTGGACTACTTGGAATGAATATAGGAGTTTATTCTGGTTTACTGTTTTTGGTGTTTTGCATCTGTTTTTGGGGGGTTGGGTTGGGGTTCGGGGTCAATATCACAAATCAGGACCTGTGGTATAGATTGGATAGTGGGGTGGATTTTCTGCTCTGGAGGATGGGGGATCAATTAAGAGTTATTTCATGGAATGTGAACGGACTGAATAATGCGCAGAAGAGACGGAAAGTGATGTCCTATTTGAATGATTTGAATGGGGACATTTATTTACTTCAGGAGACTCACCTTCTTAAGGAAGATTTGGATGGTTTGAGGAAGGGCTGGGTAGGGAGAGTATACGGTTCTTCTTTTGATTCAAGGTCCAGGGGTGTGGTGATTTTGATAAGGAAAAATGCCCCGATTAAGGTACTAAGAGCAATAGGTGACAAGGGTGGTAGGATGATTGCCATTCTGACGAACATTCAGGGCAAGGTGGTTTCATTCTGCAACATTTATGCGCCAACCGTGGATGATGGTTCTTTCTTCAGGGAGGTTGCACAAACAGTTCAGGATCTAGGGACTAGTAACGTAATCTTGGGCGGAGATTTCAATACGGTTATTGACTATACCTTGGACAGGAGCAATAACAGATTCTGCAGGAGAACTGATGTACAAACTAAGGCACTATTGGATTTAATGGTGGAGCATGATCTGAAGGACAGCTGGAGGATGAATAATCCGTTGGTAAGGGAATACAGTTTCTATTCAGGAGCGCATGCGACTTATTCAAGGATTGACATGGTTTTGATGTCAGGAGGTATGTTACAGAGTTATAAGTCGAGTAGTATTGGTAATATTGTGTTGACGGATCACGCACATGTGGTTCTTGATTTGAGATGGGATTTTTCAATGGACAGACAATTTACGTGGAGACTGAATCCTATGTTGTTGGATAATGTTGATGAGATGGACAAACTTTCAACAGAAATAGATTATTTTGTGGAGGAAAATTGTAATGGTGAGGTGGAGCTGGGCACAGTTTGGGAGGCTTTCAAATGTACTGTACGGGGTATGTTTATTAATTTGGCGAGAGGCTTGAAAAAGAAATGGGACAATTCGCAGATGGAATTAGAGAATAAAATAAATGATTTATCACGGAAATTGATGGTGGATCCTTCACAGTTGTTTATACTTCCGGAGTTGAATCGTTTGAAAAGGGAATTGACTGTGTTGATTTCTGACAGAGTAGAGAAAAGGTATTTTCAACAAAAGTGCACTTATTTTGAACGGGGTGAGAGGTGTGATCGTTGGCTAGCTTACAGAATGAGGTTGAGAGAGTCGGAGCGCTCAATCACATCGATTACGGACTCTGGTGGTATGACTACTTTTGATCCGTTGAGAATAAATGAGGTGTTCATGAAGTTTTATAAGAATTTGTATAGAAGTAAGACATACACTGATGCAACCAATGTAGATTTTTTGGGGGCAATCCCAGTCCCAGAAATTTCTGTAGAGGAGTCAACTTTGTTGGAGGAACCGGTAACTGTGGATGAGGTCAGGAATGCAATTTCTAAATTAAGTGCAGGCAGGTCTCCGGGCCCTGATGGACTGCCGGTGGAGTTTTATAGATGGTTGCCTAATTCTGCATTGGAACTGTTAAAGGATATGTATGTGACTTCTAAGGCTCGGGGACTGCTTCCAGATACAACTAGACATGCAACGATATCGGTATTTCTAAAGAAGGGCAAAGACGAAACTTTGGCGTCCAGTTACAGACCTATAAGTTTAATTAATGTGGACAACAAAATCCTAGCCAAGGTTCTGGCATTAAGGCTGGAAAATCTTCTACCGAAACTGATAGATCAGAATCAGTCGGGTTTTATTAAGGGTAGGACGACGTCCAGCAATATGAGGACTTTACTGTGTACCATTGCTAGAGCGTCAGAACTTTCAGAAGACTCGGCGGTTCTCTCATTGGATGCCGAAAAAGCATTCGATAGGGTCAATTGGCAGTTTATGTTTAGTGTTTTGGAAAAAATGGGTTTTGGTCATCATTTTTGTTCTTGGGTCAGACTACTATATACCAAGCCCACGGCGGATGTTAAAACTAATGGTTGGAGGTCCCAATTTTTTGATTTGGAACGTGGAACGAGACAAGGATGCCCGTTGTCTCCTCTTTTGTTTGTACTCAGTGTTGAACCTTTGGCCATTAAGTTGAGAACTGAGGATGGCCTGCAGGGTATTGATGGTTGGGGTTTGAAACAAAAAGCTTGGCTGTATGCTGATGACCTGCTGTTGGTCCTTAGGAATCTTGCTGAATCATTGCCTGTGCTTATGAATATTCTGGAGGTCTTTCATCGGTGCTCAGGGTACAAGATTAATTGGGCGAAATCAGAAGTTCTACCCCTTGTCCCACTATGTGACAAACAATTGGTTACTGGGTTGGGCTTCAAGTGGTGTGCAGAGAGGTTAATGTACCTGGGTGTTTGGATTTTGCCAACAATTGCAGATTTTGTGAGAGTGAATATGAATGTGGTCTGTGCTGCGTTCAAATCAGATATAGATAGATGGTCCTTGCTTCAACTTTCCCTTTGGGGGAAGGTGAATGCTTTAAAGATGGTGTCAACCCCCAGAGTGAACTATGTTTTAAGTATGGTTCCGTTGGAAATTGAGAAAAGGTATTGGCGAGAACTGGATAGGCTTATGCAGGGTTTCTTGTGGGATCATAAACCTCCGCGACTGAGGATAAGTAAACTGCAATTGCCCTTGTCGAAAGGCGGGCTAGGGGTGCCAGACTTCAGGGCATATCATCTGGCCTTCATGGCCCGTACCTTATTTGCATGTATTAAATCAGATGGTGCGGATGGGTTTGGTGCGGAATCTAGTCATGTGAGTCCGTTGTCACCCCGGGCTTTATTAACGAGTCAGCCATGCAGACGGAGGTTGGAGAATCCGTTGACTAAGAGTCTACGGACTTCGTGGTTGGCTTTGAATGAGTGTTTGGGTTTCGATGCATTGAGAGACCCGAATGCTTCACTTTGGCTGAATCCGAGTGTTACATATGAAGGGAAAGTTATGTTCTGGCAAGAATGGTTCCTTGCTGGGGTTCAGTGGATTGGGGACCTTTTCAATGGTATGACTTGGTTGACTGCCAGAGAAGTCAAGTTGAAGTTTGATATCCCTGCCTTTTGTATGGCAGACTATCGGAAGATCCGGAGAGCAGTAGGTGACGTGAATATGGAGAAGGGAGTCAATTTGGATTTGCTTGGCTGGATACCTGGGGTGAGTGGTTGTGGCTTAGTCAGCTATGTTTATAAACAAATTGTGTCCAACTACAAGATAAATGATGCTGTGAGACTGGGTTGGAACCAAAGGATTGGTGAGGACATTGCGGAAGAGCATTGGTCTCGAATCTGTGAGAATGTGAAACTGTGTTCTTTGAGTCTGGTTGAAAGATCGCGGCAGATTAAGATTCTACATAGAACTTATTGGACACCGGAGCGTTTGATGGAAAGAGGAATGAGTGATAACTCTGACTGTTGGGCATGTGTTCAGGAGAGGGGCACCTTTGAACATATGTTGTGGGAATGTCCAAGAGTGAGGGGTATGTGGTTTGAATTTGATCAGATTTGTGAGAGTGTTCTCGAAGAGAGAATCCACTTGGATTTCAAGACTATTGTGCTGGGCAGCACTGATGTGCTGGAAGACTTGAGTACCTCCCAGAGAAAGTGGATCTTTCGGGGAGCAATGGTGGGAAAGAAATTGATATTGAGAAACTGGAAAACATCTACTCCTGTTACAATTGAAATGTGGATTGCTGAGATGCATATTTTGGCTGATATCGAAAGGGTTTTGTACCTGAGGGAGAAAAAGAGTGCATTGTTCAATAAGATATGGGGTAAATTTCTTTTATTGTATTAGGCCTGATTTTAGATCTGATTTGACTCTGGGGGTTTGTATATAGTTAAGTGTGTAGGTTAGAGTATATGTGTTTTTGTTGTAATCATTTAATATGTTTTTGCTCATCTTATTGTAATTTTGAAAATAAAAATAAAAAATTTAAAAAAAAAAAAAGAAAATGATCTGTTTAGATACCGGGAGTCAGTGCAGTGAACAAAGCACGAGAGAAATCTGAGAACCATAAGGAGAACCAGTCGCAACTCTAGATGCAAGATTTAGGAGGAATTGGAAACAATACATTAAATACAAAGGCTGAGCCAAACACAAGGAGTTGCAGTAATCAATGTGACTCAGAACAAGTAATGACACCAGCAGGGTGTGCAGATGAGAAGGAAGAAAGGCAGAACCCAGGAAAGAACCCTAAGTTGACAAATAGCCCTAACCTGATTCTCCATTACAAGAGATAAGGAGATTTTTTCAACCAGCAAAGGCTTAGGAAGAGGGCCCAGAGCAAGAGACCAAAACGCTCGCATCCACAAGGAGGTGGCCACAGGAGGGCCAACCACCAGGACCTCCGTTTTCTCCCAATTCAACTTGAGCCAATTATCGCTCATCCAATGTCCCGCTGCCTCAAGCAACCCTGAAGCTGAGACGAGGTGTTGGGTTGGGCAAGATCAAGCTGCACAATGACCTGGGTGGAAGTGGCAGATGATTCCAAAGTTTGGCTGCAGCCACTGAGAAGACCCAGCTGCTGGTCCTGGATAGCCTAAATCGGGGAACTTGAACAAGACAGGCAACCTGGGACTCAAGTGTGCACCCTGGTGTTAGGGGTGACATTTGAACTGCAGATACTCCGACCCATGGCCATAAAAGGCCCAATGAAAAAGACAAAGAGATTTTTAAAAGTATCTATTTAGATACTGGGAGTCAGTGCAGTGAGCGGAGCACAAGAGAAATGTGACAACCAAAAGGAGAACCAGTGGCAACTATAGCTGCAAGATTAAGGAACAGTTGTAAACAATTAATTAAATACAAAGGTTGAGCCGAACAAAAGGAGTTGCAGTAATCAATGTGACTCAGAACAAGCAGTGACACCAGCGGGGTGTGCAGTTTAGAAGGAAGAAAGGCAGAACCCAGCAAAGAACCCTAAGATTACAAATAGCCCTAACCTGATCCTCCATAGCAAGAGATAACGAGATTTTTACAACTGGCACACAGCGTAGGAAGAGGGCCCAGAGTAAGAGACCGAAATGCTGGCATCCACAAAAAGGTGGCCACAGTAGGGCCAACCACAAGGACCTTCGTCTTATCCCAATTCAACTTTAGCCAATTATCGTTCATCCAATGTCCCGCTGCCTCCAAGCTGAGATGAGGTGTTGGGTTGGGCAAGATCACGCTGCACAATGATCTGTGTATCATCAGCATAGGAATAGCAATAGAAGATGTGGAAGTGGATGAACCTGATTAAAAGGCTGATGTAGATGTTGAATAAAATGGGGGACAGATTGGACCTCCAGCGGGCCCCACAGAAGATAAAAGTAAAACAATAGCAAAAAGAAGAAAGAGAAAGGATTTAACCATACCATTCAGAAAGGAAGTAAACCATGGCAAGATCATCCATAACAGAGACCAGACACACTCCGTGCCCCGGCCCGGCCGGAAGCCTATGTGGAACGGGTCAAAGAAATGAGAATTCTCCAGAAATTAACATAGCAGAGACGAGATCAAAAACTCAATTAGCTGCATAAGAAAAGGAAGAAGAGAGAGGAAATGAACAATAACTAAACGGTCAAAAGAGGGCTTCTTTAGAAGTGGAATTACCAATGCCAGCTACAGTTCATCTGGGATAACACCAAAGGTACATGAAGAATATATAGTCTGCATGATCATGGGGCTATACGAGGCATAATCTCTTTAAAACACTAAGGGGAACAGGTTTGAGAGGGGAAGCAGATTTAAGTCTCATAGTGGAGGCTATGATATCATCTGATGGGGAACATAGGAAAAAAAGACCAAGAGTGAACAGGCACAGTTAGCTAGGTAACAAAGGTAGAGTTACCCGTTCTCAGACAAGACAGAGACATTTTGTTGCAAAGTGCAGTGATCATAAGAATAACGAAGTCTGTGAGAGAATGACATTAAGGATGGGTTGCTACAATATCTGCGGACAATGCAGAATTAGATGACAATGCTTGTACTAGAGACAAATGTTCCCTAGGTTTCTTCAGAGCAGTTTTCACTTTATTAGTGTGAAGGGTGCACTTAACCTTTCGAATATATTTATGATAGTGTGTTGTAATTAGGTGAAAAGCCATTTTATCCTTTTGACTGTAAGTGGCACACTATATGCGTCCAGCTTGACTGCGTTTCAACCAGAGAGGTCCTCATTGAACCAAGTATTCGAAGTTTGCACACAGATCTTAGTAAGTCGGCAAGGGGCAAGATTGCCATCCACAGAAGTAAGAGAGTCTGAGAAAGAAAGTATCCGCCTGAAGCAGCGACCACAATATATTTTTCTTGGATAGCTGGAACAATAGCCTCCTTAGAGACTTTGCACAAACTGCATTTTAAAACATTCTAAGAACTAGATCTAGGACAGGAGACCTGTAGTTTGTTGAACATGGAATGATGTAATGGTCAGTCCAGAACACAGGAAAGACAGGGTAGACCAATATCAATAGCTCTACTGCAAGATATTAGCTTAAGAATATTACCAAACTGGTGTGTAAACTTCAAAACCTGTTGTACAAGGACACTCACTGTCATAGCATCAGAATATCGTGCTGACAAATAACCAGAAGAAATGTTGAATTTGAGATTAAAATCACCCGCAATTAACAAATTGGGGAAGTTAATAGATCAAAGAATAAATGACAACATAAGGCATCCAGTTGTGGGGGGGGGGCGATTAACCACCAAATTTTGCGCTATAGTGCAAGCTGATACCGTAAAATGGATCAGTAAAGCATCCATCTTAATAGCATGAGAGAAAGGTAGGAGAGTGAGCAGAGGCAAAGACACATATGGATCACTGCAATCCCACCACCAGGATGTATAGAAGTCCTATCAATGTGAAAAATACTGTATTTATCTGGAAGAGCTTGAGCAATAGCAGGGCCAAAAGAGTCCCTGAACCAAGTTTCATTGACGCATGCAATATCAGGTTCAAAGTCAGATAAAAGGTCATAGCAGGGTGCTGAGAGGGCAACCAGCGAATGTGCATTAAAAATCAAACATTTATAAAAAAAAAACAGTATAATGGACCCAGCAGCAGCAATTGCTGAAGAACCAGGAGATAAAATACATGTGCAGCGGAGTCCTCTGAAGCAGAAAGTCACAGAAAATGACTCTTGAAGTAGCAGGACCCTGAAGAAGAGGCCTTGTCCATGGCCAATCCTGCGTACAGTCAAGCACCGACAGGCTTGGCTTAGGCGTGACTTTGGCACGCAACCTGCTGCGCTCGTCCGATGTGTTTCCAGGTCTGTGCTCCCACTTGTATACACATGGTATCGCACTAACCCAACCCCTCCCACTTCCAAGGACCACTGGGAAGAAAGACTGCACAGCATGTCTGAAATGCAGAAAGAAAGTTGCTGTTTTATGTACTTCAGTCTACAGTGACCTGAGGCATGTATTACACTACTAACTTTGCTACCTATACTTAAACATAAGCTACCTATATTCTAGCTGGCCTCTAGAGGCAATGCTGAAACCGGTATTCTATTATGAACAGAATAATGAGATTTTGGTGTCTAACCTTTTCCCTCTTACCATGCAGGGCAGAATGGGTACTAACCCATGACACGAGAAGCGAAGCTACTTCAGTTAGCCCAAATAAGTAAATACATAGTTTACGATTTACCCTGCATGCATCACCTGATTACTACAGAAGCCTTATAAACTGTATGGAAATCTTTTGCAAAGTCAGGTTGAGAGAGAGGCTAGGTGTGGGAGAGACAACTGCAAATCAGATACACTACAATCCAAAACAAGGTAAAACCAAGAACGTATCAGGTTTAAGTGTACCTCAGTAATCATTATAGTCTAGGAAGTACAAAACCATCCAAGTTATCACCATCCTCACCCGTTTGAGTTCATGAGTGAAGGCTGCTAACTATACCTTTTATGCTGGCGCATGCATTTCTGCTATGTATACTTTGTGTGTATATGTATAGCCATCTAGTTACTTTCTATTTCTATGTCTATGGGCCTTATTACGACCCTGGCGCTAAGTGTTTAACGGCGCCGTAAAAGGCTGCGGCGCCGTTAAAAACTTAGCGCCTTACTACGAGGTCCCTTTGCGGGACCCGATCTTAACGGCTGGTCTACACCAGCCGTTAAAGTAGGGACACGCAAAGGGACCTTGGTGCTCAGTACGGTACCGCAATTTGCGGTACCGTACTTAGCACCTTCCCCATTCCCATTGAGCCCTATGGGGCAAAAATGGGAATGGGGAAGGGCCATGGAGGAAGGGGGAATTACCGCCCCGCCAACCTTGTAATGGGGTGGTAATTCCCCCTTTCTCCATGGCGGAGTCGGTAAGTTACCGGCATGGACCATGGTGCTATTAGCACCATGGTTTTCCGCCTGGGTCGTAATGAGGAACGTGACTAATATGGAATAAGACTGGAAGAACCCATGCTAAAAGAGTAAGAGCGCAGGAGGTAGGAGCTTCCCAGTGCTGGCACCCACACACTGGAACACCCTCCCACTCAATTTGAAAAATGAAGCTTCCCTCCTAATCTTCTAGAAGCTACTAAAAACATGGCTTTTCAATAGAGTCTAACTCAGAAGGGCCAGTCAATTATTACTGAACTATGCTTGTGCCAAATGCACCAATGTAAAGCTCTTGTAATTGTGTTGAATTTTTGTAACCAGCATGTTTGTTTTCATTATGAATAAAGTCTGTAAATTTGATCCTAAAGCTGTCTGTAACTATGCTGTGATACCTCAGGGTCTGGGTATACAATAAATGCAATAAAAAAATAAAATATTCCATGGCCACGGCAGCGGCCATGTAGTTATGGTTAAGTTGCTGTTTCCATAGGAAGAGCACTTTTTGGGCGGCTTATAACTTCGCTCCCCCTGGACGAATCCTCACCAAACTTTGCAAAAAAAGTATATGGCCCAATCTGAATTTTTCTGCAAAGTTTGGTGAGGTTTGGTCCAGGGGGGCAAAGTTATAGGGGGGATCCCAAAACTTTTTTTTTTCCCATAGACATAATGGGGAAAAAACTTTGCTCACGCCTACAGCCCAAACCGCTGGACGGATTTACACCAAATTTGGAGCTGGAGCGGCGGCTTGGTCCCGAAAGCATGCTTTTTTTATTTGGTGTAAATCCGTCCAGCAGTTTTTAAAAAAAGACAAAAATATAAGTGAAAAAAATTAGTGATATCTGTGTCTGCTTCGCGGACAAACTTCCCTGTTCGCTCCGCGGACAGGACGGGGAATGGGCAAGAGACTTGCGTGATGTCCGCGGACATCTGACGTGCTCTCCCATTGGCTGCAGTAAATCGTGCAGTGCGTCTTATTTTCAGAGACGCTCGCCGTCTTAGTTTATTGTTCGTATATAGGCATCTGTGGCAAGCTCTGCAGTGACTTCAGACTTCACAAGTGATTATCACAACATAACAAGCGAAAATTCCGACGCGATAAGATCAGAGGACAGCGGGGCCTCCAATGGGGCTGTGTGAGGCTCATGTGGATTACACTTCCTGAACATCCCAGGCTGCTGCAGACTTGCAGGAGACACTCCATCGTACATGGTGGCCTGCAGAGGACCGAGGAGCGGATATCCCGTTCCCCCCACCCCCGCTCATTACCCGTTAGGGATGTAACGGTATTACGGTATACCGTTAAAGATACCGTGAACCACTTAATTGAACAATAATAACCGTCACATTGTTTATACCAGTATACCGTTCATACCGTTAAGTGTGCTTTTCAATCTGATTTGGAAAGGCTGCAGTAAGCAACTTCTGCGCAGTCTTGGTCTTGCACTGTTGGATGTGCCGTCTGCCAAGTAGTTTCAGTTTGAGCAGTTTTTAATGCCATTCCATAAACCACACGTGCCTGACACAAAATCAACATGTTAGCAATAGGAAGAATAAATACAGTGCAAAGAAGGAAAGGGGTTTACTTTTTTTTATTTACATTTTTTTTTTAAAGCGCTCACACAGCCCCAGGGCATCGAGGCGCTGTTAAAGAAATTGGTTTTGTTTATTTTGTTGCGTAATGGTTTTTGTCTTAGTTGCGTATTTATAACATGCTTAAACACCCAGAGGTTTCTAATCACGGACCCAGGGATCGAACCTGTGTTGCTTCGTGTCGTCTTGCTTCCAAGGCACGCACGTTGCCGCTGAGCTATCCTCCCGGGACTTTGGGTTGGCGGCTTTGGGGTTTATATATTTATAATGGATAATGTTTTCTAAACATATGACAATGGCGGATTTCCCTGGTTCTATCATTGAATTTACATATAATAAGTCACACTGCGAAATGTAATCATCTCTGTGGGTATTCCCTGCTGCCATACCAAAGGGTGACATGTCCGTGATTACTGAACACCTTTTGGCCCAGAAGTAAACTAAAGGCTGTAACGTAAAGAGAGAGTGTGTGTGTATGAGCACAAGCGTATACTACCATCAGACTCCATTGATCTGTGGCATGCAGATTATCAATTTGGCAACATGTTCATCTTCACCAGTAGCCAGTGGGGGAGCTAAAAGCCTAAATGACCACTTAAGAAAAGCTATTCAGTTTGCTTTGCCAGTCGCAGCAGGGCCCCACCTCCCCCTCCTCTCCACACGTGCGTTTGTGTTTGGTGCAAGCAAGGGGTGGCATTTCAGTGGAAAGTATGTTGAAAAGCCCAATTCTGGCCCTGGGTGCATGGTTTTGTTTGTGATGATAAATCTGACAATTTATGACCTTTTAGAAAATATTTGTTAAGATTAGTTAACTCCACCTGCTATACCGCGATAACCATGATATACCGTCATTTGGCAAGAAGGTTATTGTACCGCCATAAAACTAATACCGTGACACCCCTATCCGTGTCTCCCTCCTGTAACCCCCCACCCCCCGCTCATTACCCGTGTCTCCCTCCTGAACCCCCCCCTGCTCATGCCTGTGTCTCTCTCTTGTTTCCCCCACCCCGCTCATTACCTGTGTCTCCCTCCTGTATCCCCCTACTCCCCACTCATTACCCGTGTCTCCCTCCTGTACCCCCCATCCCCCGCTCATGTCCGTGTCTCTCTCTTGTTTCCCCCACCCCCGCTCATGTCCCATGTCTCCCTCCTGTATCCACCCACCCACCGCTCATACTCCGTGTCTCCCTCCTGTATCCCTCCACACACCACTCATGCCCCGTGTCTCCCTGCTGTTGCCCCCCAGCCCCCGCTCATGCCCCGTGTCTCCCTCGTGTTCCCCACCCGCTCATGCCCCGTGTCTCCCTCCTGTTGCCCCCCCGCTCATGCCCCGTGTCTCTCTCCTGTTACCCCCACCCCCGGCTCATGCCCCGTGTCTCCCTCTTGTTGCCCCCCCGCTCATGCCCCGTGTCTCCCTCATGTTACCCCCACCCCCCGCTCATGCCCCGTGTCTCCCTCTTGTTCCCCGCACCCCCTGTCATGCCCCGTGTCTCCCTGCTGTTGCCCCCCACCCCCCGCTCATGCCCTGTGTCTCTCTCCTGTTGCTCCCCACCTCCCCGGTCATGCCCCGTGTCTCCCTTCTGTTGCCCCCCACCCCCCTCTCATGCCCCGTGTCTCTCTCCTGTTGCCCCCACCTCCCTGGTCATGCCCCGTGTCTCCCTTCTATTGCCCCCCACCCCCCGCTCATGCCCCGTATCTCGCTGCTGTTTCCCCCACCCCCCGATCATGCCCTGTGTCTCCCTGCTGTTGCCCCCCATCCCCCACTCATGCCCCATGTCTCCCTGCGGTTGCCCCCCACACCCCGCCTCATGGCCCATGTCTCTCTCCTGTTATGCCCCACCCCCCGCTCATACCCTGTATCTCCCTCAAGTTCCACCACCCCCCCGCTCATGCCCCGTGTCTCCCTGCTGTTGCCCCCCACCCCCCGCTCATGCCCTGTGTCGATCTCCTGTTACCCCCCAAACCCCTCTCATGCCCCATGTCTCTCTCCTGTTACCCCCACCCCCCTCTCATGCCCCGTGTCTCTCTCCTGTTGCCCCCCACCCACGGTCATGCCCTGTGTCTCCCTGCTGTTGCCCCCCACCCCCTGCTCATGCCCTGTGTCTCTCTCCTGTTGCCCCCCACCCCCGGTCATGCCCCGTGTCTCCCTGCTGTTGCCCCTCACCCCCGGTCATGCCTCGTGTCTCTCTGCTGTTGCCCCCCACCCCCCGCTCATGCCCCGTGTCTCTCTCCTGTTGCCCCCCACCCCCCGCTCATGCCCCGTGTCTCCCTGCTGTTGCCCCCACCCCCGTTCATGCCCAGTGTATCTCTCCTGTTACCCCCCACTCCCCGCTCATGCCCCTTGCCTCCCTCATGTTCCCCCCACCTCCCGCTCATGTCCCGTATCTCCCTGCTGTTGCCCCCCACCCTCCGCTCATGCTCCATGTCTCCCTGCTGTTGCCCCCCACCCCCGCTCATGCCCCGTGTCTCTCTCCTGTTACCCCTCCACCCCCTATCATGCCCGTGTCTCTCTCCTGTTACCCCCACGCCGCTCTCATGCCCCGTGTCTCTCTCCTGTTGCCCCCCACCCCTAAGTCATGCCCTGTGTCTCCCTGCGGTTGCCCCCCACCCCCCTCTCATGCCCGTGTCTCTCTCCTGTTACCCCCACGCCCCTCTCATGCCCCGTGTCTGTCTCCTGCTGCCTCCCCACTCATGCCCCGTGTCTCCCTGCTGTTGACCCTCACCCCCGCTCATGCCCCGTGTCTCCCTGCTGTTGCCCTCACCCCCCGCTCATGCCCTGTGCCTTTCTCCTGTTGCCTCCCAACCCCCGCTCATGCCCCGTGTCCCTCTCCTGTTGCCCCCCACCCCTGCTCATGCCCTGTGTCTCTCTCCTGTTGCCCCCACCCCCCGCTCATGCCCCGTGTCTCTCTCCTGTTACCCCCACCACCCCCCTCTCATGTCCCATGTCTCTCTCCTGTTACCCCCACCCCCCTCTCATGCCCCGTGTCTCTCTCCTGTTGCCCCCCACCCCCGGTCATGCCCTGTGTCTCCCTACTGTTGCCCCCCACCCCCTGCTCATGCCCTGTGTCTCTCTCCTGTTGCCCCCATCCCAAGCTCATGCCCTGTGTCTCTCTCCTGTTGCCCCCACCCCTGGTCATGCCCCGTGTCTCCCCGCTGTTGCCCCCCACCCCCCCGGTCATGCCTTGTGTCTCTCTGCTGTTGTCCCCCACCCCCCGCTCATGCCCTGTGTCTCTCTCCTGTTGCACCCCACGCCCCGCTCATACCCCGTGTCTCCCTGCTGTTGCCCCCACCCCCCGTTCATGCCCAGTGTATCTCTCCTGTTACCCACCACCCCCCGCTCATGCCCCTTGCCTCCCTCGTGTTCCCCCCACCCCCCGCTCATGCCCCGTATCTCCCTGCTGTTGCCCCCCACCCTCCGCTCATGCTCCATGTCTCCCTGCTGTTGCCCCCCACACCCCGCTCATGCCCCGTGTCTCCCTCCTGTTACCCCTCCACCCCCCTCTCATGCCCCGTGTCTCTCTCCTGTTACCCCCACCCCCTCTCATGCCCCGTGTCTCTCTCATGTTGCCCCCCACCCCTAAGTCATGCCCCGTATCTCCCTGATGTTGCCCCCACCCCCCGCTCATGCCCCGTGTCTCTCTCCTGTTACCCCGCACCCCCTGCTCATGCCCCGTGTCTCTCTCCTGCTGCCCCCCCACTCATGCCTCGTGTCTCCCTGCTGTTGCCCCCACCCCCCGCTCATTCCCCGTGTCTTTCTCCTGTTGCCTCCCACCTCCCGCTCATGCCCCGTATCCCTCTCCTGTTGCCCCCCACCCCCTGCTCATGCCCTGTGTCTCTCTCCTGTTGCCCCACCCCAGCTCATGCCCCGTGTCTCTCTCCTGTTACCCCCACCCCCCTCTCATGCCCCGTGTCTCTCTCCTGTTGCCCCCCACCCCCGGTCATGCCCTGTGTCTCCCTACTGTTGCCCCCCACCCCTGCTCATGCCCTGTGTCTCTCTCCTGTTGCCCCCATCCCAAGCTCATGCCCCGTGTCTCTCTCCTGTTGCCCCCACCCCTGGTCATGCCCCGTGTCTCCCTGCTGTTGCCCCCCACCCCCCGGTCATGCCTCGTGTCTCTCTGCTGTTGTCCCCCACCCCCCGCTCATGCCCTGTGTCTCTCTCCTGTTGCATCCCACGCCCCGCTCATACCCCGTGTCTCCCTGCTGTTGCCCCCACCCCCCGTTCATGCCCAGTGTATCTCTCCTGTTACCCACCACCCCCCGCTCATGCCCCTTGCCTCCCACGTGTTCCCCCCACCCCCCGCTCATGCCCCGTATCTCCCTGCTGTTGCCCCCCACCCTCCGCTCATGCTCCATGTCTCCCTGCTGTTGCCCCCCACCCCCCGCTCATGCCCCGTGTCTCCCTCCTGTTACCCCTCCACCCCCCTCTCATGCCCCGTGTCTCTCTCCTGTTACCCCCACCCCCTCTCATGCCCCGTGTCTCTCTCATGTTGCCCCCCACCCCTAAGTCATGCCCCGTGTCTCCCTGATGTTGCCCCCACCCCCCGCTCATGCCCCGTGTCTCTCTCCTGTTGCACCCCCACTCATGCCTCGTGTCTCCCTGCTGTTGTCCCCCACCCCCCGCTCATGCCCTGTGTCTCTCTCCTGTTGCACCCCACGCCCCGCTCATACCCCGTGTCTCCCTGCTGTTGCCCCCACCCCCCGTTCATGCCCAGTGTATCTCTCCTGTTACCCACCACCCCCCGCTCATGCCCCTTGCCTCCCTCGTGTTCCCCCCACCCCCCGCTCATGCCCCGTATCTCCCTGCTGTTGCCCCCCACCCTCCGCTCATGCTCCATGTCTCCCTGCTGTTGCCCCCCACCCCCCGCTCATGCCCCGTGTCTCCCTCCTGTTACCCCTCCACCCCCCTCTCATGCCCCGTGTCTCTCTCCTGTTACCCCCACCCCCTCTCATGCCCCGTGTCTCTCTCATGTTGCCCCCCACCCCTAAGTCATGCCCCGTGTCTCCCTGATGTTGCCCCCACCCCCCGCTCATGCCCCGTGTCTCTCTCCTGTTACCCCGCACCCCCTGCTCATGCCCCGTGTCTCTCTCCTGCTGCCCCCCCACTCATGCATCGTGTCTCCCTGCTGTTGCCTCTCACCCCAGCTCATGCCCCGTGTCTCCCTGCTGTTGCCCCCACCCCCCGCTCATTCCCCGTGTCTCTCTCCTGTTGCCTCCCACCCCCCGCTCATGCCCCGTATCCCTCTCCTGTTGACCCCCACCCCCTGCTCATGCCCTGTGTCTCTCTCCTGTTGCCCCACCCCAGCTCATGCCCCGTGTCTCTCTCCTGTTACCCCCCACCCCCCTCTCATGCCCCAAGTCTCCCTGCTGTTGCCCCCACTCCCCGCTCATGCCCTTTATCTCTTTCCTGTTACCCCCTGACCCCCCTCTCATGCCCCGTGTCTCTCTCCTGTTACCCCCACCCCCCTCTCATGCCCTGTGTCTCTCTCCTGTTCCCCCCCACCCCCACTCATGCCCCGTGTCTTTCTCCTCTTGCCCCCATGCTCATGCCCCGTGTCTTCCTGCTGATGCCCCTCACCCCCCGCTCATGCCCTGTGTCTCTCTCCTGTTACCCCCCACACCCCTCTCATGCCCCGTGTCTCCCTCGTGTTCCCCCACCCCCGCTCAAGCCCAGTTGTCTCCTTGCTGTTGCCCCCAAACCCCTGCTCATGCCCTGTGTCTCCCTGCTGTTGCCCCCCACCCCCCGGTCATGCCCGTGTCTCCCTGCTGTTACCCCCCACCCCCCGCTCATGCCCCGTGTCTCTCTCCTGTTACCGCCTATCCCCCTCTCATGCCCCGTGTCTCTCTCCTGTTACCACCCACCCCCCTCTCATGCCCTGTGTCTCTCTCTTGTTGCCCTGTTGCCCCCAACCCCTGGTCATGCCCCGTGTCTCCCTGCTGTTGCCCCCCACACCCTGCCCATGCCCTGTGTCCCTCTCCTGTTACCCCCCACGCCCAGCTCTTGCCCCGTGTCTCCCTGCTGTTGACCGCCACCCCCGCTCAAGCCCCTTGTCTCCTTGCTGTTGCCCCCAACCCCCCGCTCATGCCCTGTGTCTCCCTGCTGTTGCCCCCCACCCCCCGGTCATGCCCGGTGTCTCCCTGCTGTTACCCCCCACCCCCCGCTCATGCACCGTGTCTCTCTCTTGTTACCCCCACCCCCTCTCATGCCCGTGTCTCCCTCATGTTCCCCCCACCCCCTGCTTATGCCCCGTGTCTCCCTGCTGTTGCCCCCCACCCCCTCTCATGCACCGTGTCTCTCTCCTGTTGCCCCCCAACCCTCGGTCATGCCCCGTGTCTCTGTGCTGTTGCCCTCCAACCCCTGCTCATGCCCAGTGTATCTCTCCTGTTACCCCTCACCCCCTGCTCATGCCCCTTGCCACCCTCGTGTTCCCCCCACCCCCGGCTCATGCCCCGTATCTCCCTGCTGTTGACCCCCACCCTCCGCTCATGCTCCATGTCTCCCTGCTGTTGCCCCCCACCCCCCTCTCATGCCCCGGGTCTCTCTCCTGTTACCCCTCCACCCCCTCTCATGCCCCGTGTCTCTCTCCTGTTACCCCCACCCCCCTCTCATGCCCTGTGTCTTTCTCCTGTTGCCCCCACCCCTAAGTCATGCCAGGTGTCTCCCTCCTGTTGCCCCCCCCCCCCGCTCATGCACTGTGTCTCCCTCGTGTTCCCCCCACCCTCCACCATGCCCTGTGTCTCCATGCTGTTGCCCCCCACCCCCTTCTCATGCCCCGTGTCTCTCTCCTGTTGCCCCCATCTCTCCAATCATTCCCTGTGTCTCCCTGCTGTTGCCCCCCAACACCCGCTCATCCCCCGTGTCTCTCTCCTGTTACCCCAACCCCCCAGTCATGCCCTGTGTCTCCCTGCTGTTGCCCCCACCCCCCGCTCATGCCCTGTATCTCTCTCCTGTTACCCCCACCCCCTCTCATGCTCTGTGTCTCTCTCCTGTTACCCCCACCCCCCTCTAATGCCCCTTGTCTCTCTCCTGTTGCCCCCCACCCCCGGTCATGCCCTGTGTCTCCCTGCGGTTGCCCCCCCATACTGCTCATGCCCTGTGTCACACTCATGTTGCCCCCATCCCCCGCTCATGCCCCGTGTCTCCCTGCTGTTGCCCCCACCACCTGCTCATGCCAAGTGTCTCCCTCCTGTTGCCCCCCACTACTGCTCATGCACTGTATCTCCCTCGTGTTCCCCCCACCCCCCGCTCATGCCCCGTGTCTCCCTGCTGTTGCCCCCCACCCCCTCTCATGCCCCGTGTCTCTCTCCTGTTACCCCCACCCCCCTCTCATGCCCCGTGTCTCTTTCCTGTTGCCCCCCATCCCCCCAGGTCATTCCCTGTGTCTCCCTGCTGTTGCCCCCAACACCCGCTCATCCCCCATGTCTCTCTCCTGTTACCCCAACCCCCGGGCATGCCCCGTATCTCCCTGCTGTTGCCCTCCACCCCCCGCTCATGCCCCGTGTCTCTCTCCTGTTACCCCCCTCTCATGACCAATGTCTCGGTCTTGTTGCCCCCCACCACCCGGTCATGCCCCATGTCTCCCTGCTGTTGCCCCCACCCCCCGCTCATGCCCCGTGCCTCTCTCCTGTTGCCCCCCACCTCCCGGTCATGCCCTGTGTCTCCCTGCTGTTGCCCCCACTCCCCGCTCATGCCCCATGTCTCTCTCCTGTTCCCCCCACCCCCCGGTCATGCCCCGTGTCTCCCTACTGTTGCCCCCAACCCCCGCTCATGCCCCGTGTCTCTCTCCTGTTATCCCCACCCCCCGTTCATGCCCTGTGTCTCTCTCCTGTTGCCCCCACCCCCCGCTCATGCCCCATATCTCTCTCCTGTCACCCCTGCTCATGCCCCGTGTCTCTCTCCTGTTACCCCCCACACCACACTCATGCCCTGTGTCTCTCTCCTATTGCCCACACCCCCCTCTCATGCCTCGTGTCTCCCTGCTGTTGCCACCCACCCTCTGCTCATGCCCTGTGTCTCCTCTCTCCTGTTACCCCCTCACCCCCCTCTCATTCCCTGTGTCTCTCTCCTGTTAGCCCCACCCCCTATCATGCCCCGTGTCGCTCTCCTGTTACCCCCACCCCCCGGTCATGCCCCGTGTCTCCCTGCTGTAGCCGCCCACCCCGCTCATGCCCTGTGTCTCTCTTCTGTTACCCCCCACCCCCCTCTCATGCCCCGTGTTTCTCTCCTGATTCCCCCCACCCCCCGGTCATGCCCTGTGTCTTAGTGCTGTTGCCCCCCATCCCCACTCATGCCCCATGTCTCTCTGTTATCCCCCACCCCCTGTCATGCCCTGTGTCTCCCTGCTGTTGCCCCCACCCCCCGCTCATGCCCTGTGTCTCTCTCCTGTTCCCCCCACCCCCTGCTCATGCCTCGTGTTTCCCATTCCCCCTCACCCCCCGCTCATGCCCCGTGTCTCCCTCCTGTTGCCCCCACCCCAGCTCATGCCACGTGTCTCGCTCCTGTTACCCCCCAACCCCCGCTCATGCCCTGTGTCTCCCTGCTGTTGCCCCCCACCCCCCGCTCATGCCCCGTGTCTCCCTGCTGTTGCCCCCCACCCCCCGCTCATCCCCCGTGTCTCTGTCCTGTTCCCCCCACCCCCGCTTATGCTTCGTGTCTCTCCTGTTACCCGCCACCCACACTCATGCCCTGTGTCTTTCTCCTCTTGCCCCCATTCTCATGCCCCGTGTCTTCCTGCTGATGCCCCTCACCCCCAGCTCATGCCCTGTGTCTCTCTCCTGTTACCCCCCACACCCCTCTCATGCCCAGTGTCTCCCTCGTGTTCCCCCACCCCCCGCTCAAGCCCCTTGTCTCCTTGCTGTTGTCCCCAAACCCCCGCTCATGCCCTGTGTCTCCCTGCTGTTGCCCCCATCCCCCGGTCATGTCCCGTGTCTCCCTGCTGTTACCCCCCACCCCCTGCTCATGCCCCGTGTCTCTCTCCTGTTACCGCCTACCCCCCTCTCATGCCCCGTATCTCTCTCCTTTTACCCCCCACGCCCCCTCTCATGCCCTGTGTCTCTCTCATGTTGCCCCCAACCCCTGGTCATGCCCCGTGTCCCTCTCCTGTTACCCCCCACGCCCAGCTCTTGCCCCGTGTCTCCCTGCTGTTGACTGCCACCCCCCGCTCAAGCCCCTTGTCTCCTTGCTGTTGCCCCCAAACCCCGCTCATGCCCTGTGTCTCCCTGCTGTTGCCCCCCACCCCCCGGTCATGCCCCGTGTCTCCCTGCTGTTACCCCCCACCCCCGCTCATGCCCCGTGTCTCTCTCCTGTTACTGCCTACCCCCCTCTCATGCCCCGTGTCTCCCTGCTGTTGCCCCCCACTCCCCGCTCATGAACCGTGTCTCTCTCCTGTTACCCCCACCCCCCTCTCATGCCCGTGTCTCCCTCATGTTCCCCCACCCCTGCTCATGCCCCATGTCTCCCTGCTGTTGCCTCCCACCCCCCTCTCATGCACCGTGTCTCTCTCCTGTCACCCCCACCCCCTCTCATGCCCTGTTTCTCTCTCCTGTTGCCCCCCAACCCCCGTCATGCCCCGTGTCTCTGTGCTGTTGCCCCCCAACCCCTGCTCATGCCCAGTGTATCTCTCCTGTTACCCCTCACCCCCCGCTCATGCCCCTTGCCTCCCTAATGTTACCCCCACCCCCCGCTCATGCCCCGTATCTCCCTGCTGTTGCCCCCCACCCTCTGCTCATGCTCCATGTCTCCCTGCTGTTGCCCCCCACCCCCGCTCATGCCAAGTGCCTCTCTCCTGTTACCCCTCCACCCCCCTCTCATGCCCCGTGTCTCTCTCCTTTTACCCCCACCCCCCTCTCATGCCCTGTGTCTTTCTCCTGTGGCCCCCCACCCCTAAGTCATGCCCCGTGTCTCCCTTCTGTTGCCCCCCACCCCCCGCTCATGCCCCGTGTCTCTCTCCTGTTTCCCCCCACCCCTGCTCATGCACCGTGTCTCTCTCCTCCTGCTGCCCCCCACTCATGCCCCGTGTCTCCCTGCTGTTACCCCTCACCCCCCGCTCATGCCCCGTGTCTCCCTGCTGTTGCCCCCACCCCCCGCTCATGCCCCGTGTCTTTCTCCTGTTGCCTCCCACCCCCCGCTCATGCCCTGTGTCCCTCTCCTGTTGCCCCCACCCCCTGCTCATGCCCTGTATCTTTCTCCTGTTGCCCCCACCCCAGCTCATGCCCCGTGTCTCTCTCCTGTTACCCCCCACCCCCCTCTCATGCCCCATGTCTCCCTGCTGTTGCCCCCCACCCTCCGCTCATGCCCTGTGTCTCCCTGCTGTTGCCTCCACCCCCTGCTCATGCCCTGTATCTCTCTCCTGTTACCCCCCACCCCCCTCTCATGCCCCATGTCTCTCTCCTGTTACCCCTACCCCCCTCTCATGCCCCGTGTCGCTCTCCTGTTGAGTCCCACCCCCGGTCATGCCCTGTGTCTCCCTGCTGTTGCCCCCCACCCCCTGCTCATGCCCTGTGTCTCTCTCCTGTTGCCCCCATCTCCCGCTCATGCCCCGTGTCTCCCTGCTGTTGCCCCCCACCCCCCTCTCATTCCCTGTGTCTCTCTCCTGTTACCCCTACCCCCCTCTCATGCCCCGTGTCTCTCTCCTGTTCCCCCCTGCCCCCCGGTCATTCCCTGTGTCTCCCTGCTGCTGCCCCCCAACACCCGCTCATCCCCCGTGTCTCTCTCCTGTTACCCCAACCCCCCGGTCATGCCCTGTGTCTCCCTGCTGTTGCCCCCACCCCCTGTTCATGCCCTGTATCTCTCTCCTGTTACCCTCCCCACCCCCCTCTAATGCTCTGTTTCTCTCTCCTGTTACCCCCACCCCCCTCTCATGCCCCTTGTCTCTCTCCTGTTGCCCCCCATCCCCGGTCAGTCCCTGTGTCTCCCTGCTGTTGCCCCCCACCCACTGTTCATGCCCTGTGTCTCTCTCCTGTTACCCCAATCCCCCGCTCATGCCCCATGTCTCCCTGCTGTTGCCCCCACCCCCTGCTTATGCCAGGTGTCTCCCGGCTGTTGCCCCCACCCCTGCTCATGCACTGTGTCTCCCTCGTGTTCCCCCCACCCCCTGCTCATGCCCTGTGTCTCTCTCCTGTTACCCCCACCCCCCTCTCATGCCCCGTGTCTCTTTCCTGTTGCCCCCCATCCCCCTGGTCATTCCCTGTGTCTCCCTGCTGTTGCCCCCCAACACCCGCTCATTCCCCGTGTCTCTCTCCTGTTACCCCAAACCCCGGTCATGCCCCGTATCTCCCTGCTGTTGCCCTCCACCCCCTCTCATGCCCCGTGTCTCTCTCCTGTTGCCTCCCACCCCTGGTCATGCCCTGTGTCTCCCTGCTGTTGCCCCCCACCCCCTGCTCATGCCCTGTGTTTCTCTCCTGTTGCCCCCATCCCCTGCTCATGCCCCGTGTCTCTCTGCTGTTGCCCCCACCCCCTGCTCATGCCAGGTGTTGCTCTCCTGTTGAGTCCCACCCCCGGTCATGCCCTGTGTCTCCCTGCTGTTGCCCCCCACCCCCTGCTCATGCCCTATGTCCCTCTCCTGTTGCCCCCATCTCCCGCTCATGCCCGTGTCTCCCTGCTGTTGCCCCCCACCCCCCTCTCATGCCCCGTGTCTCTCTCCTGTTGCCCCCCACCCCCGGTCATGCCCTGTGTCTCCCTGCTGTTGCCCCCCACCCACTGTTCATGCCCTGTATCTCTCTCCTGTTACCCCAATCCCCCGCTCATGCCCCGTGTCTCCCTGCTGTTGCCCCCACCCCCTGCTCATGCCAGGTGTCTCCCGGCTGTTGCCCCCACCCCTGCTCATGCACTGTGTCTCCCTCGTGTTCCCCCCGCCCCCCGCTCATGCCCCGTGTCTCCCTGCTGTTGCCCCCCACCCCCCTCTCATGCCCCGTGTCTCTCTCCTGTTACCCCCACCCCCAGCTCATGTCCCGTGTCTCTTTCCTGTTGCCCCCCATCCCCCCGGTCATTCCCTGTGTCTCCCTGCTGTTGCCCCCCAACACCCGCTCATTCCCCGTGTCTCTCTCCTGTTACCCCAACCCCCGGTCATACCCCGTATCTCCCTGCTGTTGCCCTCCACCCCCTCTCATGCCCCGTGTCTCTCTCCTGTTGCCTCCCACCCCTGGTCATGCCCTGTGTCTCCCTGCTGTTGCCCCCCACTTCCTGCTCATGCCCTGTGTCTCTCTCCTGTTGCCCCCATCCCCCGCTCATGCCCCGTGTCTCTCTGCTGTTGCCCCCACCCCCTGCTCATGCCAGGTGTCTCCCTCCTGTTGCCCCCCACTCCCGCTCATGCACTGTGTCTCCCTCGTGTTCCCCCCATTCCCCGCTCATGCCCCGTGTCTCCCTGCTGTTGCCCCCCACCCCCTCTCATGCCCCGTGTCTCTCTCCTGTTGCCTCCCATCCCCCCGGTCATTCCCTGTGTCTCCCTGCTGTTACCCCCCAACACCTGCTCATCCCCCGTGTCTCTCTCCTGTTACCCCAGCCCACCGGTCATGCCCTGTGTCTCCCTGTTGTTGCCCCACCCCCCGCTCATGCCCTGTATCTCTCTCCTGTTACCCTCCCCAGCCCCCTCTAATGCTCCGTGTCTCTCTCCTGTTGCCTCCCATCCCCCCGGTCATTCCCTGTGTCTCCCTGCTGTTACCCCCCAACACCCGCTCATCCCCCGTGTCTCTCTCCTGTTACCACAACCCCCCGGTCATGCCCCGTATCTCCCTGCTGTTGCCCTCCACCCCCGCTCATGCCCCGTGTCTCTCTCCTGTTACCCCCCTTACATGACCCATGTCTCTGTCCTGTTGCCCCCTGCCACCCGGTCATGCCCCATGTCTCCCTGCTGTTGCCCCCCAACCCCCTCATGCCCCGTGCCTATCTCCTGTTGCCCCCCACCCCCTGGTCATGCCCTGTGTCTCCCTGCTGTTGCCCCCCACTCCCCGCTCATGCCCCATGTCTCTCTCCTGTTCCCCCCACCCCCCGGTCATGCCCCGTGTCTCCCTACTGTTGTCCTCATCCCCCGCTCATGCCCCGTGTCTCCCTGCTTTTGCTCCCCACCCGCCGTTCATGCCCCGTGTCTCTCTCTGTTACACCCACCCCCCGCTCATGCCCCATGTCTCTCTCCTGTTACCCCCCACGCTCATGCCCTGTGTCTCTCTCCTGTTGCCCCCACCCCCCTCTCATGCCTCGTGTCTCCCTGCTGTTGCCCCCCACCCTCTGCTCATGCCCCATGTCTCCCTGCTGTTGCCCCCCACCTCTCGCTCATGCCCCATGTCTCTCTCCTGTTACCTACTCACCCCCCTCTCATCCCCTGTGTCTCTCTCCTGTTAGCCCCACCCCCCTCTCATGCCCCATGTCTCCCTCGTGTTCCCCCCACCCCCTGCTCATGCCCTGTGTCTCCCTGCTGTTGCCCCCCACCCTCCTCTCATGCCCCGTGTCTCTCTCCTGTTACCCCCACCCCCCTCTCATGCCCCGTGTCTCCCTCCTGTTGCCCCCAACCCCTGGTCATGCCCTGTGCCTCCCTGCTGTTGCCCCTAACCACCTGCTCATGCTCCGTGTCGCTCTCCTGTTACCCCCACCCCCCGGTCATGCCCCGTGTATCCCTGCTGTAGCCGCCCACCCCGCTCATGCCCTGTGTCTCTCTCCTGTTACCCCCCAACCCCCTCTCATGTCGTGTTTCTCTCCTGTTGCCCCCCACCCCCCGGTCATGCCCTGTGTCTTAGTGCTGTTGCCCCCCACCCCCACTCATGCCCCGTGTCTCTCTGTTATCCCCACCCCCTGTCATGCACCGTGTCTCCCTGCTGTTGCCCCCCACCCCCCGCTCATGCCCCGTGTCTCTCTCCTGCTCCCCCCACCCCCTGCTTATGCCTCGTGTTTCCCGTTCCCCCTCACCCCCCGCTCATGACCCGTGTCTCCCTGCTGTTGCCCCACACCCCCGCTCATGCCCCGTGTATCCCTCCTGTTGCCCCCCACCCCCGCTCATGCCACGTGTCTCACTCCTGTTACCCCCCACCCCCGGTCATGCCCTGTGTCTCTGTCCTGTTCCCCCCACCCCCGCTCATGCCCCGTGTCTCTCCTGTTCCCCCCACCCCCTGCTCATGCCCTGTGTTTCCCGTTCCCCCTCACCCCCCGCTCATGCCCCGTGTCTCCCTGCTGTTTCCCCATACCCCCGCTCATGCCCCGTGTCTCCCTGCTGTTGCCCCCCGCTCATGCCCCGTGTCTCCCTGCTGTTGCCCCCCACCCCCCGCTCATGCCCCGTGTCTCTGTCCTGTTCCCCCCACCCCTGCTTATGCTTCGTGTCTCTCCTGTTACCCGCCACCCCCACTCATGCCCCGTGTCTTTCTCCTCTTGCCCCCATGCTCATGCCCCGTGTCTTCCTGCTGATGCCCCTCACCCCCTGCTCATGCCCTGTGTCTCTCTCCTGTTACCCCCCACCCCTCTCATGCCCCATGTCTCCCTCGTGTTCCCCCCACCCCCTGCTCATGCCCCGTGTCTCCCTGCTGTTGCCCCCCACCCCCCTCTCATGCTCCGTGTCTCTCTCCTGTTACCCCCACCCCCCTCTCATGCCCCGTGTCTCCCTCCTGTTGCCCCCAACCCCTGGTCATGCCCCGTGTCTCCCTGCTGTTGCCCCTAACCACCTGCTCATGCTCCGTGTCGCTCTCCTGTTACCCCCACCCCCCGGTCATGCCCCGTGTCTCCCTGCTGTAGCCGCCCACCCCGCTCATGCCCTGTGTCTCTCTCCTGTTACCCCCACCCTCCTCTCATGCCCGTGTTTCTCTCCTGTTGCCCCCCACCCCGGTCATGCCCTGTGTCTTAGTGCTGTTGCCCCCCACCCCCACTCATGCCCCGTGTCTCTCTGTTATCCCCCAACCCCTGTCATGCCCCGTGTCTCCCTGCTGTTGCCCCCCACCCCCCGCTCATGCCCCGTGTCTCTCTCCTGCTCCCCCCACCCCCTGCTCATGCCTCGTGTTTCCCGTTCCCCCTCACCCCCCGCTCATGCCCCGTGTCTCCCTGCTGTTGCCCCACACCCCCGCTCATGCCCCGTGTCTCCCTCCTGTTGCCCCCCACCCCCGCTCATGCCACGTGTCTCGCTCCTGTTACCCCCCACCCCGGTCATGCCCTGTGTCTCTGTCCTGTTCCCCCCACCCGCGCTCATGCCCTGTGTCTCTCTCCTGTTGCCCCCTCCCGCCGTTCATGCCCCGTGTCTCTTTCTGTTACACCCACCCCCCGCTCATGCCCCATGTCTCTCTCCTGTTACCCCCCACCCCCCGCTCATGCCCCGTGTCTCTCTCCTGTTACCCCCCATGCCACGCTCATGCCCTGTGTCTCTCTCCTGTTGCCCCACCCCCTCTCATGCCTCGTGTCTCCCTGCTGTTGCCCCCCACCCTCTGCTCATGCCCCATGTCTCCCTGCTGTTGCCCCCCACCTCTCGCTCATGCCCCGTGTCTCTCTCCTGTTACCCCCTCACCCCCCTCTCATCCCCTGTGTCTCTTTCCTGTTAGCCCCACCCCCCTCTCATGCCCCATGTCTCCCTCGTGTTCCCCCCACCCCCTGCTCATGCCCCGTGTCTCCCTGCTGTTGCCCCCCACCCTCCTCTCATGCCCCGTGTCTCTCTCCTGTTACCCCCACCCCCCTCTTATGCCCCGTGTCTCCCTCCTGTTGCCCCCAACCCCCGCTCATGCCCCGTGTCTCTCTCCTGTTACCCCCCATGCCACGCTCATGCCCTGTGTCTCTCTCCTGTTGCCCCACCCCCCTCTCATGCCTCGTGTCTCCCTGCTGTTGCCCCCCACCCTCTGCTCATGCCCCATGTCTCCCTGCTGTTGCCCCCCACCTCTCGCTCATGCCCCGTGTCTCTCTCCTGTTACCCCCCTCACCCCCCTCTCATCCCCTGTGTCTCTTTCCTGTTAGCCCCACCCCCCTCTCATGCCCCATGTCTCCCTCGTGTTCCCCCCACCCCCTGCTCATGCCCCGTGTCTCCCTGCTGTTGCCCCCCACCCTCCTCTCATGCTCTGTGTCGCTCTCCTGTTACCCCCACCCCCCGGTCATGCCCCGTGTCTCCCTGCTGTAGCCGCCCACCCCGCTCATGCCCTATGTCTCTCTCCTGTTACCCCCCACCCCCCTCTCATGCCCGTGTTTCTCTCCTGTTGCCCCCCACCCCCCGGTCATGCCCTGTGTCTTAGTGCTGTTGCCCCCCACCCCCACTTATGCCCCGTGTCTCTCTGTTATCCCCACCCCCTGTCATGCCCTGTGTCTCCCTGCTGTTGCCCCCCACCCCCCGCTCATGCCCCGTGTCTCTCTCCTGCTCCCCCCCACCCCCTGCTCATGCATCGTGTTTCCCGTTCCCCCTCACCCCCACTCATGCCCCGTGTCTCCCTGCTGTTGCCCCACACCCCCGCTCATGCCCCGTGTATCCCTCCTGTTGCCCCCCACCCCCGCTCATGCCACGTGTCTCGCTCCTGTTACCCCCCACCCCAGGTCATGCCCTGTGTCTCTGTCCTGTTCCCCCCACCCCCGCTCATGCCCCATGTCTCTCCTGTTCCCCCCACCCCCTGCTCATGCCTCGTGTTTCCCGTTCCCCCTCACCCCCCGCTCATGCCCCGTGTCTCCCTGCTGTTTCCCCATACCCCTGCTCATGCCCCGTGTCTCCCTGCTGTTGCCCCCCGCTCATGCCCCATGTCTCCCTGCTGTTGCCCCCCACCCCCCGCTCATGCCCTGTGTCTCTGTCCTGTTCCCCCCACCCCCGCTTATGCTTCGTGTCTCTCCTGTTACCCGCCACCCCCACTCATGCCCTGTGTCTTTCTCCTCTTGCCCCCATGCTCATGCCTCGTGTCTTCCTGCTGATGCCCCTCACCCCCGCTCATGCCCTGTGTCTCTCTCCTGTTACCCCCCACCCCCCTCTCATGCCCCATGTCTCCCTCGTGTTCCCTCCACCCCCTGCTCATACCCCGTGTCTCCCTGCTGTTGCCCCCACCCCCCTCTCATGCCCCGTGTCTCCCTCCTGTTGCCCCCAACCCCTGGTCATGCCCCGTGTCTCCCTGCGGTTGCCCCTAACCACCTGCTCATGCTCTATGTCGCTCTCCTGTTACCCCCCATCCCCCTCTCATGCCCGTGTCTACTGCTGTTGCCCCCCACCCCCCGCTCATGCCCCGTGTCTCTCTCCTGCTCCCCCCACCCCCTGCTCATGCCTCGTGTTTCCTGTTCCCCCTCACCCCCCGCTCATGCCCCGTGTCTCCCTGCTGTTACCCCACACCCCTGCTCATGCCCCGTGTCTCCCTCCTGTTGCCCCCTACCCCCGCTCATGCCACTTGTCTCGCTCCTGTTACCCCCCACCCCGGTCATGCCCTGTGTCTCTGTCCTGTTCCCCACACCCCCGCTCATGCCCTGTGTCTCTCTCCTGTTCCCCCCACCCCCTGCTCATGCCTCGTGTTTCCCGTTCCCCCTCACCCCCCGCTCATGCCCCGTGTCTCCCTGCTGTTGCCCCATACCCCCGCTCATGCCTCGTGTCTCCCTGCTGTTGCCCCCCACCCCCCGCTCATGCCCCGTGTCACTGTCCTGTTCCCCCCACCCCGCTTATGCTTCGTGTCTCTCCTGTTACCCGCCACCCCATTCATGCCCCGTGTCTTTCTCCTCTTGCCCCCATGCTCATGCCCCGTGTCTTCCTGCTGATGCCCCTCACCCCCGCTCATTCCCTGTGTCTCTCTCCTGTTACCCCCCACATCCCTCTCATGCCTCATGTCTCCCTCGTGTTCCCCCCACCCCCTGCTCAAGCCCCTTGTCTCCTTGCTGTTGCCCCCAAACCCCCGCTCATGCCCTGTGTCTCCCTGCTGTTGCCCCCACCCCCGGTCATGCCCCGTGTCTCCCTGTTGTTACCCCCCACCCCCCGCTCATGCCCCGTGTCTCTCTCCTGTTACCTCCTACCCCCCTCTCATGCCCCGTGTCTCTCTCCTGTTACCCCACCCCCCTCTCATGCCCTGTGTCTCTCTCTTGTTGCCCCCAACCCCTGGTCATGCCCTGTGTCTCCCTGCTGTTGCCCCCCCACTCCCCGCTCATGCCCCGTGTCCCTCTCCTGTTAACCGCCACGCCCAGCTCTTGCCCCGTGTCTCCCTGCTGTTGACCGCCACCCCCCGCTCAAGCCCCTTGTCTCCTTGCTGTTGCCCCCCACCCGCGCTCATGCCCTGTGTCTCTCTCCTGTTCCCCCCACCCGCCGTTCATGCCCCGTGTCTCTCTCTGTTACACCCACCCCCCACTCATGCCCCATGTCTCTCTCCTGTTACCCCCCACCCCCCGCTCATGCCCTGTGTCTCTCTCCTGTTACCCCCCATGCCACGCTCATGCCCTGTGTCTCTCTCCTGTTGCCCCACCCCCCTCTCATGCCTCGTGTCTCCCTGCTGTTGCCCCCCACCCTCTGCTCATGCCCCATGTCTCCCTGCTGTTGCCCCCCACCCCTCGCTCATGCCCCGTGTCTCTCTCCTGTTACCCCCTCACCCCCCTCTCATCCCCTGTGTCTCTTTCCTGTTAGCCCCACCCCCCTCTCATGCCCCATGTCTCCCTCGTGTTCCCCCCACCACCTGCTCATGCCCCGTGTCTCCCTGCTGTTGCCCCCACCCTCCTCTCATGCCCTGTGTCTCTCTCCTGTTACCCCCACCCCCCTCTCATGCCCCGTGTCTCCCTCCTGTTGCCCCCAACCCCTGGTCATGCCCCGTGTCTCCCTGCTGTTGCCCCTAACCACCTGCTCATGCTCCGTGTCGCTCTCCTGTTACCCCCACCCCCCGGTCATGCCCCGTGTCTCCCTGCTGTAGCCGCCCACCCCGCTCATGCCCTGTGTCTCTCTCCTGTTACCCCCCACCCCCTCTCATGCCCGTGTTTCTCGCCTGTTGCCCCCCACACCCCGGTCATGCCCTGTGTCTTAGTGCTGTTGCCCCCCACCCCCACTTATGCCCTGTGTCTCTCTGTTATCCCCACCCCGGTCATGCCCCGTGTCTCCCTGCTGTTGCCCCCCACCGCCCGCTCATGCCCCGTGTCTCTCTCCTGCTCCCCACCCCCTGTTCATGCATCGTGTTTCCCGTTCCCCCTCACCCCCGCTCATGCCCTGTGTCTCCCTGCTGTTGCCCCACTCCCCCGCTCATGCCCCGTGTATCCCTCCTGTTGCCCCCCTCCCCCGCTCATGCCACGTGTCTCGCTCCTGTTACCCCCCACCCCCAGTCATGCCCCGTGTCTCTGTCCTGTTCCCCCCACCCCCGCTCATGCCCCGTGTCTCTCCTTTTCCCCCCACCCCCTGCTCATGCCTCGTGTTTCCCGTTCCCCCTCACCCCCGCTCATGCCCCGTGTCTCCCTGCTGTTTCCCCATACCCCTGCTCATGCCCCGTGTCTCCCTGCTGTTGCCCCCCGCTCATGTCCCGTGTCTCCCTGCTGTTGCCTCCCACCCCCCACTCATACCCTGTGTCTCTGTCCTGTTCCCCCCACCCCCGCTTATGCTTCGTGTCTCTCCTGTTACCCGCCACCCCCACTCATGCCCTGTGTCTTTCTCCTCTTGCCCCCATGCTCATGCCTCGTGTCTTCCTGCTGATGCCCCTCACCCCCCGCTCATGTCCTGTGTCTCTCTCCTGTTACCCCCCACCCCCCTCACATGCCCCATGTCTCCCTCGTGTTCCCCCACCCCCTACTCATGCCCCGTGTCTCCCTGCTGTTGCCCCCACCCCCCTCTCATGCCCGTGTCTCTCTCCTGTTACCCCCACCCCCCTCTCATGCCCCGTGTCTCCCTCCTGTTGCCCCCAACCCCTGGTCATGCCCCGTGTCTCCCTGCGGTTGCCCCTAACCACCTGCTCATGCTCTGTGTCGCTCTCCTGTTACCCCCCACCCCCCTCTCATGCCCGTGTTTCTCTCCTGTTGCCCCCCACCCCCCGGTCATGCCCTGTGTCTTAGTGCTGTTGCCCCCCACCCCCACTCATGCCCCGTGTCTCTCTGTTATCCCCAACCCCTTTCATGCCCCGTGTCTCCCTGCTGTTGCCCCCCACCCCCCGCTCATGCCCCGTGTCTCTCTCCTGCTCCCCCCACCCCCTGCTCATGCCTCGTGTTTCCCTTTCCCCCTCACCCCCCGCTCATGCCCCGTGTCTCCCTGCTGTTGCCCCACACCCCCGCTCATGCCCCGTGTCTCCCTCCTGTTGCCCCCCACCCCCGCTCATGCCACGTGTCTCGCTCCTGTTACCCCCCACCCCTGGTCATGCCCTGTGTCTCTGTCCTGTTCCCCCCACCCCCGCTCATGCCCCGTGTCTCTCCTGTTCCCCCCACCCCCTGCTCATGCCTCGTGTTTCCCGTTCCCCCTCACCCCCCGCTCATGCCCCGTGTCTCCCTGCTGTTTCCCCATACCCCTGCTCATGCCCCGTGTCTCCCTGCTGTTGCCCCCGCTCATGCCCGTGTCTCCCTGCTGTTGCCCCCCACCCCCCGCTCATGCCCTGTGTCTCTGTCCTGTTCCCCCCACCCCCGCTTATGCTTCGTGTCTCTCCTGTTACCCGCCACCCCCACTCATGCCCTGTGTCTTTCTCCTCTTGCCCCCATGCTCATGCCTCGTGTCTTCCTGCTGATGCCCCTCACCCCCCTCTCATGCCCCATGTCTCCCTCGTGTTCCCCCCACACCCTGCTCATGCCCCGTGTCTCCCTGCTGTTGCCCCCACCCCCCTCTCATGCCCCGAGTCTCCCTCCTGTTACCCCCACCCCCTCTCATGCCCCGTGTCTCCCTCCTGTTGCCTCCAACCCCTGGTCATGCCCCGTGTCTCCCTGCGGTTGCCCCTAACCACCTGCTCATGCTCTGTTTCGCTCTCCTGTTACCCCCCACCCCCCTCTCATGCCCGTGTTTCTCTCCTGTTTCCCCCCAACCCCTCGGTCATGCCCTGTGTCTTAGTGCTGTTGCCCCCCACCCCCACTCATGCCCCGTGTCTCTCTGTTATCCCCAACCCCTTTCATGCCCCGTGTCTCCAAGCTGTTGCCCCCCACCCCCCGCTCATGCCCGTGTCTCTCTCTTGCTCCCCCCACCCCCTGCTCATGCCTCGTGTTTCCCGTTCCCCCTCACCCCCCACTCATGCCCCGTGTCTCCCTGCTGTTGCCCCACACCCCCGCTCATTCCCCGTGTCTCCCTCCTGTTGCCCCCTACCCCTGCTCATGCCACTTGTCTCGCTCCTGTTACCCCCCACCCCGGTCATGCCCTGTGTCTCTGTCCTGTTCCCCCCACCTCCGCTCATGCCCTGTGTCTCTCTCCTGTTCCCCCCACCCCCTGCTCATACCTCGTGTTTCCCGTTCCCCCTCACCCCCCGCTCATGCCCCGTGTCTCCCTGCTGTTTCCCCATACCCCCGCTCATGCCTCGTGTCTCCCTGCTGTTGCCCCCCACCCCCCGCTCATGCCCCGTGTCTCTTTCCTGTTCCCCCCACCCCCGCTTATGCTTCGTGTATCTCCTGTTACCCGCCACCCCACTCATGCCCCGTGTCTTTCTCCTCTTGCCCCCATGCTCATGCCCCGTGTCTTCCTGCTGATGCCCCTCACCCCCGCTCATTCCCTGTGTCTCTCTCCTGTTACCCCCCACACCCCTCTCATGCCCCATGTCTCCCTCGTGTTCCCCCCACCCCCCGCTCAAGCCCCTTGTCTCCTTGCTGTTGCCCCCAAACCCACGCTCATGCCCTGTGTCTCCCTGCTGTTGCCCCCCACCCCCGGTCATGCCCCATGTCTCCCTGCTGTTACCCCCCACCCCCCGCTCATGCCCCGTGTCTCTCTCCTGTTACCTCCTACCCCCCTCTCATGCCCTGTGTCTCTCTCCTGTTACCCCCCACCCCCCTCTCATGCCCTGTGTCTCTCTCTTGTTGCCCCCAACCCCTGGTCATGCCCTGTGTCTCCCTGCTGTTGCCCCCCACTCCCCGCTCATGCCCCGTGTCCCTCTCCTGTTAACCCCCACGCCCAGCTCTTGCCCCGTGTCTCCCTGCTGTTGACCGCCACCCCCCGCTCAAGCCCCTTGTCTCCTTGCTGTTGCCCCCAAACCCTCGCTCATGCCCTGTGTCTCCCTGCTGTTGCCCCCCACCCCCCGCTCATGCCCCGTGTCTCTCTCCTGTTACCGCCTACCCCCTCTCATGCCCCGTGTCTCCCTGCTGTTGCCCCCCGCCCCCTGCTCATGCACCGTGTCTCTCTCCTGTTGCCCCCACCCCCCGCTCATGCCCCGTGTCTCCCTGCTGTTGCCCCCCACCCCCCGCTCATGCCCCGTGTCTCTCTCCTGTTACCGCGCAAAAACAAAGAGTTTATGGCTGGAAGGTTTAGATTGAATCTTAACCACTGGCAATGCTCTGGGCAACCCTCCAGACCACCGTTCTTCGCCTGCCAAGCCATTACAGAAGAGGAAAGACCATATGCAAATCAGGCTTGGCCCCACCCCAAAAGGGGCAGTCCAGCTCAAACTGCTCTGTCACATCCCATCTGCACAAGACCACAAGCATCCCCAAACATGTTTCGCCCTTGTTGGGGCTCATCAGTGAGGAGTAGCTTGGGTCTCTAGGCCCAAAAGGCACAGGACCCACGTCTGGGTATACCCATCCCACTCGGGGTGACAAAGTAAAAACAAAGAGGTGATGGCTGGAAGGTTTAGAATGAATCTTAACCACTGACATTGCTCTTGGCAACCCTCCAGACCACCATTCTTCGACCTGCCAAGCCATTGCAGAAGAGGAACGACCATATGCAAATCAGCCTTGGCCCCACCCCAAAAGGGGCAGTCCAGCCGAACTGCTATGTCACATCCCTTCTGCACAAGACCACAAGCATCCCCAAACATTTTTCGCCCTTGTTGGGGCTCATCAGTGAGGAGTAGCTTGGGTCTCTAAGCCCAGCAGGCACGGGACCCACGTCTGGGTATACCCGTCCCACTCGGGGTGACAAAGTAAAAACAAAGAGGTGATGGCTGGAAGGTTTAGAATGAATCTTAACCACTGGCATTGCTCTGGACAACCCTCCAGACCACCGTTCTTCACCTGCCAAGCCGTTACAGAAGAGGTAAGACCATATGCAAATCAGGCTTGGCCCCACCCCAAAAGGGGCAGCCCAGCCCGAACTGCTATGTCACATCTCTTCTGCACAAGACCACAGGCATCCCCAAACATGTTTCGCCCTTGTTGGGGCTCAACAGTGAGGAGTAGCTTGGGTCTCTATGCCCAGCAGGCACGGGACCCACGTCTGGGTATACCCGTCCCACTCAGGGTGACAAAGCAAAAACAAAGAGGTGATGGCTGGAAGGTTTAGAATGAATCTTAACCAATGGTATTGCTCTGGGCAACCCTCCAGACCACCGTTCTTCGCCTGCCAAGCCATTACAGAAGGGAAAAGACCATATGCAAATCAGGCTTCGCCCCACCCCAAAAGGGGCAGTCCAGCCCGAACTGCTAGGCCACATCCCTTCTGCACGAGACCACAAGCATCCCCAAAAATGTTTTGCCCTTGTTGGGGCGCATCAGTGAGGAGTAGCTTGGGTCTCTAGGCCCAGCAGGCACGGGACCCACATCTGGGCATACCCGGCCCACTCGGGGTGACAAAGCAAAAACAAAGAGGTGATGGTTGGAAGGTTTAGAATGAATCTTAACCACTGGCATTGCTCTGGGCAACCCTCCAGACCACCGTTCTTCGCCTGCCAAGCCATTACAGAAGGGAAAAGACCATATGCAAATCAGGCTTGGCCCCACCCCAAAAGGGGCAGTCCAGCCCGAACTGCTAGGCCACATCACTTCAGCACGAGACCACAAGCATCCCCAAACATGTTTCGCCCTTGTTGGGGCTCATCAGTGAGGAGTAGCTTGGGCCTCTAGGCCCAGCAGGCACGGGACCCACGTCTGGGCATACCCGTCCCACTCGGGGTGACAAAGCAAAAACAAAGAGGTGATGGCTGGAAGGTTTAGAATGAATCTTAACCACTGGCATTGCTCTGGGCAACCCTCCAGACCACCGTTCTTCGCCTGCCAAGCCATTACAGAAGGGAAAAGACCATATGCAAATCAGGCTTGACCCCGCCCCAAAAGGGGCAGTCCAGGCCGAACTGCTAGCTCACATCCTTTCTGCACAAGACCACAAGCATCCCCAAACATGTTTCGCCCTTGTTGGGGTTCATCAGTGAGGAGTAGATTAAGTGGTTAAGATTCATTATAAACCTTCCAGCGATCACCTCTTTGTTTTTGCTCTCTCCTGTTACCACCCACCCCCCTCTCATGCCCCGTGTCTCTCTCCTGTTAGCCCCCAACCCCCGGTCATGCCCAGTGTCTCCCTTCTGTTGCCCCCCACCCCCCTGTCATGCCCTGTGTCTCCCTGCTGTTGCCCCCCACCCCCCTCTCATGCCCTGTGTCTCTCTCCTGTTACCCCCCACCCCCTCTCATGCCCTGTGTCTCTCTCCTGTTGCCCCCACCCCCTGCTATTGCCCCATGTCTCCCTCCTGTTGCCTCCCACCCTCTGGTCATGACCCGTGTCTCCCTTCTGTTGACCCCCAGCCCCCCGGCCATGCCATGTGTCTCCCTGCTGTTGCCCCTCACCCTCCGCTCATGCCCCATTTCTCTCTCCTGTTACCCCCACCCCCTCTCATGCCCCATGTCTCCCTCGTGTCCTCCCCCACCCCCGGCTCATACCCTGTGTCTCCCTGCTGTTGCCCCCCACCCCCCGCTCATGCCCCGTGTCTCTCTCTCCTGTTACCCCTCACACCCCTCTCCTGCCCCGTGTCTCTCTCCTGTTGCCCCCCACCCCTGGTCATGCCCCGTGTCTCTCTCCTGTTGACCCCATCCCCCGGTCATGCCCTGTGAATCCCTCCTTTTGCCCCCCAACTCCCGGTCATGCCCCGTGTCTCCCTCCTGTTGCCCCCCACCCCCGCTCATGCCCCGTGTTTCTCTTCTGTTATCCCCCACCCCCTCTCATGCCCCGTGTCTCCCTCGTGTTCCCCCCACCCCCGCTCATGCCCCGTGTCTCTCTCCTGTTGCCCCCACCCCCTTTCATGCCCCGTGTCTCTCTCCTGTTGCTCCCCCCCGATCATGCCCCGTGTCTCCCTGCTGTTTCCTCCACCTCCCGCTCATGCCCCGTGTCTCTCCCCTGTTACCCCCCACCCCCTCTCATGCCCCGTGTCTCTCTCCTGTTACCCCCACCCCCTCTCATTCCCCGTGTCTCTCTCCTGTTGCCCCCCACCCCCTGGCCATGCCCCATGTCTCCCTTCTGTTGCCCCCCACCCCCCGGTCATGCCCCGTGTCTCCCTGCTGTTGCCCCCCACCCCCCGCTCATGCCCCGTGTCTCTCTCCTGTTGCCCCCCACACCCTGGTCATGCCCCGTGTCTCCCTTCTGTTGCTCCCCACCCCCCGATCATGCCCCATATCTCCCTGCTGTTTCCCCCCACCCCCCGCTCATGCCCTGTGTCTCATGTTGTCCCCCACCCCCTGCTCATGCCCAGTGTCTCTCTCCTGTTACCCCCCACACCCCTCTCCTGCCCCGTGTCTCTCTCCTGTTGCCCCCCACCCCTGGTCATGCCCCCTGTCTCTCTCCTTTTGACCCCCATCCCCCGGTCATGCCCCGTGAATCCCTCCTGTTGCCCCTCACCCCCAGTCATGCCCCGTGTCTCCCTCCTGTTGCCCCCCACCCCCCGCTCATGCCCGGTGTCTCTCTTCTGTTACCCCTACCCCCCTCTCCTGCCCCGTGTCTCCCTCGTGTTTCCCCCACACCTGCTCATGCCCCGTGTGTCCCTGCTGTTGCCCCCACCCCTGCTCATGCCCCGTGTCTCTCTCCTGTTACCCCCACCCCCTCTCATGCCCCGTGTCTCTCTCCTGTTACCCCACACCCCCCTCTCATGCCCCGTGTCTCTCTCCTGTTGCTCCTCACCCTCCGATCATGCCCCTTGTCTCACTGCTGTTTCCCCCCACCCCCCGCTCATGCCCTGTGTCTCTCTCCTGTTACCCCCCACCCCCCTCTCATGCTCCGTGTTTCTCTCCTGTTACCCCCCACCCCCTCTCATGCCCCGTGTCTCTCTCCTGTTGCCCTCCACCCCCCGGTCATGCCCCGTGTCTCCCTTCTGTTGCCCCCCACCCCCGGTCATGCCCTGTGTCTCCCTGCTGTTGCCCCCCACCCCCTGCTCATGCACCAGTTTGGGAAGAAAAATCTTTTTTTTACCACCCCGGTTTCCCATTTGAGAACCTAGGATGCTAGTGGTCTTCCTCCATTGAAAAGGATGTTATGGTTACGTTGCACTAATAAAAAACTATGAAATTCAATGAAAAAACATTGTTAAAGGGACGTTATGGTTAAGTTGCACTAATAAAAACCCATGAAAATCAATGAAAAAAGTTTGTTAAAGGGATGTTATGGTAAAGTTGCACTAATAGAAACCAATGAAATTCAGTGAATAAACTTTGTTAAAGGGACGTTATGGTTATGTTGCGCTATTAAAAACCTATGGAATTCAGTGTAAAAACTTTGTTAATGGGACGTTATGGTTCCAAGTAAAACCGAAAAACCCTTGAAATTCGCCAGTTATGGTAAGCTAAGCAACCATAACTTGCGCCACCACCGTGCACTGCTAAGCCTTACACCCAGGACATCAAAGATGACATCACAAATGTCATTGATGACATCACATGTGCATTTACCTTTCATGAAAAGTCTGTAAAAGGGATTCTTAGTGTAATGTTAATAAAAAAAGTGTCAAAGATTATTGGAATAAATATCAAGTGCTAATCAATGCATTAAGCTATGCATTGATATAAATAGCATTTTATTATTAACTTCAATCCAGTATACTAAGGTACTCATGTAGAAACACAGGCATTGTGTGCAGCATAAATGATGGAGGTGCAATATTCATAAGATTGCCATGTTGAATAGTGAAATGATAACTGTTTTCATATTAGAGTTTTGCGTACAGTGAAACTTGTGATAAGTAGGTAATAAAACCCACTTACTACATAATTGCATTATTATAGACAAATCACAAAGAGACAACACCACATACAAATATGAATATATGCAAGGGAATTGAAGCAAGAAAAAAACAGCAATAGTAGCAGAAAGTGTTTATAACCTAACTGATTACCTTTATGCAGAGAAATGATTGCTCTGTTCCAAAGTTGTTACTTACCCTATCTATATATATCACATGATGTGTCTGGACCCTAAGGAAAATAGTGTGAGTACAACATATAAAAATATGAGCATATACAGGGTAAGTACAGTAGTAAAAAAACATCAAAACTATCAGAAAGTGCTGATAACTCTACTGATAATTTTAATGCACAAAAACGATTGCTGTCTTTCAAGGTTGTGTCTTCCCCTGTGTATATGTTTCAAATTATATGACTGGACCATAAGGGAATTATTGTAGGAACATACTTGAAGGATAAGTCTACAAATATAGTAAATTTACAATTTTTAGTTCCTGACTGTTACTGAAGAAAATCATGTGGCCTAGATATGTCAGGAAAGGAAAAAGGGGGTCATTCGACATGTGATGCCATCAGTGATGTCATCAATGACATTTGTGATGTCATCTTTGATGTCCTGGGTGTTAGGCTTAGCAGTGCACGGTGGTGGCGCGAGTTATGGTTGCTTAGCTTACCATAACTGGCGAATTTCAAGGGTTTTTCGGTTTTACTTGGAAACATAACGTCCCTTTAACAATGTTTTTCACTGAATTTCATAGGTTTTTAGTAGCGCAACTTAACCATAACGTCCCTTTAACAAAGTTTTTTCACTGAATATATATATATGTATACAGTAACACTATCTGTCACTGTACTAGTCAACTCATCTATCTTATAACAGTAACTTTGTGGTTTTACTCGGTCTTATCTTCTACCCCCAGGCTCTTGGGGCAGCAGGACTGTCTCAGTTAGTAACGTTTCTCTCATAGATTATACTGGCGAGGGGCAGGGATTGGAATCGGTACTTGTATATTTATATGAGATGGGGCGGTGAGTATTACCTGTGTATTACAACTGCAACTATACTCCAGCCATGGACCATCCATATATTGTTGCCTCTTCCTGGATAGTCATCTGTGGGTATCCATATTTTGCTCACCCCCCCACAAGCTACCTTCTTGTGCCACATATTCTTCAAGACCGCAAGTCACAAAGCAGCAATCCCTATCATTTTCACAATCCACCCAATGTTCGGTGTAATTGTGTGGGTTAACATGAAATTCAGAGATTGTTCCAGGAGGTCAAATAAGACAGTCTATGGGGTACATTATAGGTACTTCATCTGTTTGTGTATGCACATGTACTTGAGTATCCCCGTATATTATTATGGTAATTTCCACTGCCTTCTTGGCAGTCCTTTTGCATTGGCTTATTGCTATTCTCAGGATACAGAAAGCCAACACTAGTAGTACTAGCAGGGCTAGTAATAGTTTAAATGAATTAGCCAAACAGGTGGGTATCCAGGAGAACAGGTATGAGAACCAGACATCATCCTCAACATTGTCCACCTCTTCCACCATTTTTGTGTGTAGTTCTTTGAAGGTGGCTATTTCCTCTGCACATTTTCCTCTTTGTGGGTGTGTGTGTACATGCAGCAAGAACGACTCATTTTTGCACACATGCCACATTCCATTCCCGTTCTGAGATTGCAGACATACCTGTTTTGGAGAGTCATGAGCCTAGCTGCTATCAGCTCTTCCTTTATCACATTAAATCCTTTCACAGTTTCATTGATTGGCTGCAACAGCTCCCATCTGGTCATTTGCATCCATTTTATACTCATAGATGCCTGCAATTAGAGAATAAATATGGATCTAAGGAACATTGCCGTTCTACCAAACATTGTATGCTCATTTGGTATGGTATGTCATCATACGCATTTGCTTCTTTTATCGAGAAATAGTTATCCCTCCTACTGTCTTTAAGGGTAAGGAACCTTTTGTTTCTTATGTGTGCGTTCATCCAGGGGAAATAACCAATCAGTACTTCCTCCTACGGCACTACCAGAGCTGGTCCACTTATTCTTGCTAGGGAGCAGCGGCCTCGCCAATTCAGAAGGAGCTGCATGTATGTTTTTAAACCACAGGCCCAATAGTGGTCCATGGTCATGTAGCACACTTCTCCTCACTCTTTTAATTAGTGTACTCACTTCAGATAATGATTCAGGCAATGCTTCAGATTTCACTGAGCTTGTCATTCTTGCAGCCATGATACTCTTGTTAGTTTCACTAACTACTGCATTTGCTATAATGTTACTAACATGTACTTTTAATGCAATGCAAATTATAAAATATAAACAGCAAAATTAACCAAACTGGCTATAATCATGATAGCCAGTGTGTCTGCATTTTGCAGATATCTATATGTGTGTGCTCTTCTATGCGGTTAAAGGGAATATCTGATATCACTCAGGAGCCACATTTTTCTGCTAAATTGAATATCTCTGTTCTCTTTTGAGCAAATACATGTTCACAGGAAAAACCTTTCTAAAAATAAGAGGACATTTCTTTCTAGAACAACAAAAGTTTTCAAATTAAATAGCAGAACTGCAAGGTAAATAATGTTCCAAGCTCTTAAAAAGGGATACGTGTTCACGAAAAATGAAAGGACCAGAAAAAAAGATGGCTATGGGGAACAGTTCATGTTTCTCCTGCAATGGGAAAGCATTTACTCAGTTTATTTTCAAACAACGCCTTTGGAGAATATTGAAAAACATTTCTTGGAGTGGGCAACCAATACATCCACATTATTCTTATTGCTGCTGCTCCTGCTGCTGCTGCTGATTGGTTCTAGTCATCGATACCGTCTGTGGTCTTCTGACGTTGTCTTCACCTTCGACCTCTGGATCTTTGGACAAGGGGTTTCATTGCAGTACTTCTTCACGTCACTTAAATTAGACCAAGCCCTCATCCCCTCTACTTTGACAGCAGAATCTGTTACTGCTTCTACTTTATAAGTTCCATCAAAATGGGGCTTGAGCCATCTGTGGATGAAATGTTGGCAAACAACGTCATCCCTGGGGTACAATTGAAGGGGATGTAAATGTTTTTCTATATCAAAATATCTGTTTGCTTCTTCTGTTCCTCTCAAGCCCCCCTGCCTTGTCTACACCTGTTTACAGATACATTTCAGAGATTTAGTCATAGACATCAAATAGTCATGCATTTCCTGTGCCAGTATATTAGCTGAATGCTCAGCATTAGTTGGAGCTCAAGTCTGAGGAGCAATTGGAACAATTATTCTACGTCCTATCACCAGCTCATGAGGTGTCATGTGGTGGTCAGAGCCTGACTGGTTGTGTAGGCAGAACAAAGCCAGGCGAAGGCAATGCAGCCAACTCTTATGCAGAGTGTCTTTTATTTTTGCAATGCGTTTTTTCAAGAGGCCATTGAGGTGCTCACAAATTATATTTGCTTGTGGGTGGTAGGCATATGAGAATGTGTTTCCAATTCCCAATAAGCACTTAATGTTCTCAAAGACTTAATTTACAAAATAGGGTCCGTTATTGAAGCATAGCACTTTGCACATCCCCCATCTTGGAAAAATCCCTTGTACAAGAAATTTTGCAGCTGATATGACATCTGGATATGTGCATGGACCAGCTTCAATCCAGAGGGAAAAGATCATACTGCTACAATCATATATTTGTAACTATATATTTGGATTGACATATATTTGTATTGAAATTTTGAAGCAGATCTACATTATCAATATACAAATGCTGAAATTGTTGAGTTTGATAGGGTATTGCTCCTCTCACCGTTCTTAGTGTATTACCAGCAGTAAACTTCTGGTGCATCATACAGTTTATAATAAAAAATCATCACATGCTTATTAAGGTTCGGAACAAACCAGTCATCTGAAATGGTTGTTGCAAGACATTATTTTGTGTCGTGTGCTGGGTAATGGAGCTGCTCCACTGCTACTGTGACAGGCATGATTGGTTTTCCTGTGTTATCTTGGCACAACACTAGTTCAGAGGGGTATAATAAAAAAAAACTTTTTGCCATAAATCCTGCTCTCCTTGCATGGCGCATCCCTGCAACTCCACAATCTGTGTTAAAGGCATTTTGTTGAAATCTTCTGTCAACATCATGTTACCTGTGCCTGTATATTTATTTGTGGCAGTTGTGATTTATAATATCTCTGGAAAATATGCAACCCTTTGGTTCCTGTGTCTGCAACATTGTTGCTGCAAGAAATCATGTATGTGTCTCTTTTGTGCGCTGTGCACTTGACCACTGCTATCACTGATAAGAGTTCAAGAGATTCAAATAGCCTTTCTAACAGTGCTGTGCTGGGGTGCTGTCTGTCTGTGCGCTGGAATTCCCGCCTTTTCCAATGGGACAATGTCATTTAATGTATTGTTGTCGGCATGTATGTAAGTCAGAATACTCTGTCACTGTCTCATATTCATTCTCCTCAAGTGCTAAAATCAGGCTAACAATTCTGCTGTCTGTGAAAAACTTGTTGGCAATCTCACGCTCTTCACAACCTTGAACCTCCCATGGTCTTGAGCCTTCACCACTGCTGTCCCACTATGTCTCATACCACTGCTCTGGTCAATCAATGACCCATCAATGAAAACAATCACACCCACTCCTAAGGAAATTTTCTGACGCAGGCTACGTCATCATTAAAATTGGTCTAGGTACTACAATCATGTACATAATCCCCCTCTTCCACTGGTTCCTCTAAGAACCTTGCTGGGTTCACTGTGCGACACCTAACTATTTTGATCAATGGATTTGAGATTATGACCTTATACCCCAATGCTCTGGGTTGACAATGTGCTTTTAGATTTCTGAAATTTGTCAAAAAGAACATGTTCCACATATAATGTTACTGAACAGCCCATTGTAATAGTCACTGACTTTTCAATAGTGAAGTCTGCTTCAGTCAATGCCTATTCACTTGGGTAAGGGCCTCTCATTACTGGGTCGAAGATCCTGTTGTAATATGCCCGTGGTTTGTGTCCCAATAATGTGCTCTGTGTGAGAACAGCTATCATCACGACTCCATTTGAATGGGAGAACAAAAACATCCCTTCATTATAATCTGGAATCTCTAACATCGGTGCTGTGTTGATTGTCCTTTTCAATTCATCAAATTCATGCATCATCTCACTTATCCATGCCAAGTCTCTCCTCTCTCACTGAGCTTATTTTAGTTCATCTAAGAGTGGCCTGACATTTGTACTGTAGTCAAAGACCCACACCCTACAAAAAGTGCAGAGTCCCAAAAACCGCTGCTGCTCCTTTGCAGTATTCAGTCTAGCTGTCCTGCTGATTGAATCTTCCCTTTCAGGTGTCACCTTCTGCCCTTCTTTTGATATTATCTAACCTATAAACAACATTTTTTCCTGACAATATTGCAATTTGTCCTTGTCCACATTGTATCAATTGGTCAATAATTTCACTGAATTTTTCCTGGACTCTTCCTGTGTTGCACTGCAAACTAATAAGTTGTCCACGTACTTCATGATCATGCTGTCAGTTTGCAAATTTCCAGGGTCCATTTGCAGTACTCGATTGAAGACAGTTCGGGACTCGCAATACCCCTGTCTTAAGAGCAAATTTTGTGATTGCATTCCATGATAAGTGAACACGGTCAAATATTGCAAATCTTCATGCAAGGGAATGGATAAAAAGGCATTCTTCAAGTCAATCACTATTGGGCTCTGAATGGTATGTTACATATTATGGGAGCCTGATTCGACACTAGTGGAAACTGGACATCAACAATATTATTCAGCAGGCATGCATTTTGTATAAATCTCTAAACCCCCCCCCCCTTGTGCCTTCTTCACAGGGTGCACCACAGTTTTGCATGGCGATTCTGAAGGTAATAATATGCTCTGTCACATCACGACAGACAATGGTTTCATAAATACCCTCGTCAGTTTCCTTGAACATGGGAACTGTTTTGCTCATGGTAAAATGGTATTATTTTTCAGTTTTGTTTGTACTGCTCCTACTCTTTTTAATAGTCCAACATCATATGGAGACAAAATTGCTTCATCAGCTGAGTCGTCGTCTTCAAACAAGCTTTCATCAGTCAGATCAGTTAGTCTGTGTGTTGAGTCAAGTGCTACTAAAATACGGCTAGGTCACTCCTGCACCATCATCTCCTTGTAATATCAGTCTGTCTTCCCTCACTTTTTCTGCTTCTAATTCAATTCTGCCCTTCCTCCACATCCGTGGGTATCTCCAGTCTAAATAAAAATTCTGCGGGTAATCTCAACAGTTTATATTGTATTTGTAGAAGCCATGCCAATAATATCCGTATTCCAAAAAGAAATACCTCTGGGTTTAGAGGCAAACCTTTCAGTTCTTTCTGACCATAGAACAGTCTAATAAACTCCCGAGCATTCACCTAATTGATGCCTGATGTGGAAAACATGATCCCCTCTTCAGTGAAAGAAATCATCATATTTCATTTACTCATCAAGTTCCTCTCTAATATGTTTACTGATGTCTTTCAGGAGTAGAAAAATGGCACAGCCATCTCATGGTCTCCTATGCTTTTGGGCAGTTTGTTTGGAAAAGCAACAGTTGTCATAGCCCCAGATAATCCTTGTGCATCCATTGATGTTCCTGACATTTGAAACTTCCCCTCTCCAACACAGAATTGTGTTGCTTTTGTATCTACCATAAAGGAAAAAGTAGTGTCACCTATGGTCAACCCGACCCTCTGTTCCTCTTGGAGGTGTGTGTGGTAATCGATAGAATTGAACAAATCAACTCTCCCTGTGGGCTTTCCTATTGTGCTTGCATGTCCAGTCCTCTTCCCATAAAAGCAATTCCTCCCACTAATGTCATCACTGCTGCTTGAGGTGCTGCTGGTGTCTGCAGCAATACATTTGCACCCCATTGCACTACTGCATTGTTGCCACAACCCACAGCCCTGATCTCCACTGGCAAGCCCATTGACCAGTTGGAATCAGGACTCAGATCACTAATAAGGCCTTGCATCCACTTCTCAGGCCCTCTTGGGGCCAGTCCTGGCACCTTTGGCACCAGGCTCATCAGTAAGGAAAGACATCTGCTTGAGGAACTACTTTATTTAGGCTTTCAGCCAACATGGAGGCATCCACATAGCTTGGTTCCTAGAACCAAGCTATGCGGTCTAGTGTTTTGGGAGTGGTGGGCTAGGGACTACTTTACCTGGACTACTTTAGAGTGGCTATTTAAACCACACCCGAACAAGACAACACGCTTCGCGTTACTTTGCTTCTAGCAACGTGATGCTCACCTTGTCCAGCTTTCTCACGAGCCTGGTGAATTCGGGACCTGCAGAAAAACCAAGAACATCGTTAGCAGCAGAATCTTACCTGCATTTATCATCCTTCACTGCTCGCAGCTCCTGGGCAGCTCTGTTGGTGGAGTTCACCGCCCGGATCGAAGGACCTGAGAAAAGGAGAAAGACATCATTAAAGGAGGCAGTGGAGACATTACAACCACAAAGAGCTTAAAGACTTACCTGGTTGGCTGCTTTAAGGCTGGCATAGCTCTGGAACTCCATCTGCGTTGGGAACTCACCGCGACCTATGAAAAGAGAAAAGCACAGGTCAGTGAGGACAAGACATTGCTGCGCTACGCGAAGCGCCTCCTTACCGCATCATAGCGCTATAGCGCGCCATCATCTCCCGGTGAGAACCAGCATATCCAGTTCTCCAAGCGGACACTCCGCGCTCCTAGGGAGATAAAAAAAAGAGACATTTAGAACAGAGAAAAGGCATGCAAGAATTACGACACCATCAATCGCAATAAGACCTACCTGAAAGACACTACAAGAGCAGCAGTCAGTGAAGTAACTGGACCGCCCGCGCCCACAAAAGACAATGGGCCTCATTGCGAGTACGGCGCTAACCAATGGCGCTATTAACGCCTTGGTTGACGCCGTACCCGGACCGGCAGCGCCTTGGTGGATGGCGGAATTACCGCCCCATTCCAAGTTTGGCGGGGCGGTAATTCCCCATTCACCAAGGCTCTTCCCCATTCCCAAATGAGCCCCCATAGGGCTCAATGGGAATGGGGAAGATGCAAATAACGGTGACCGTTCATTACGGTCACCGTTATTGGCTTGGAGGCCCCTTTGCGCCCTCGACTTTAACACCTGCTCAAAGCAGGCGTTAAGGGCGAGGGCGCAAAGGGAACTCGGAGTATGGCGGTAAGGGATCACCGCCACCGGTCTCATTACCGGTGGCCGCTATCCCTTACCGCCATACTCGGAATGAGGCCCAATGCACCCCTGCTCAGAAAGCAGGACGGAGAGCCCACCGATTCCGAAAACCAGGTGAGAAGAGAACCTGGAGGGGTTGGAAACACAAGGGAGGTGGGGGGAAAACTTACCTTGGTCGCCCAGTCCTAATATAGTATTCATTTCAAGGCGGAATCCCATCGACACCGAGACAACACCAGGGAATAATTGGGAAGGGCACCAACGACCAACTGGCTGGGTCACGTCCCCAGGTGAGCGAAACAATGGTGGGATGTTTGTGATTGCACCTGTTTTTGTAGTATATAGGATTGTACCACCTGTTGTGTTTGTTGCATTTGTTCTTGTGTCGCTTGCTGTGTTTTTCCCATTTGTGGCGCCTGCATTCGCTGATACTGCATGTAATCTTGGGCATTATAATCTGGTGATTCAGTGCTATACTTTGGTGGACATGTTGACCCCCTTCTTGGACCAAAGTACTGCTACAACCCTGTCCGGCAAAGTTCCCATTAAACCCTGGCTGCATATGCTTTGTATCTTGCCCATTGTGATTCTCCCCTTTATTTGCTAATACAGCTCCATCTATTGTCAATTATGATAGATTCTTTTGGACTAATTATGCATGTTCTATCTTTCCTCAACCTTATTTCTGTCCTTCTCTTGTTTTAGTCTACAATGATGGACAATAGTCAATGGTATCTTAGGCCATGGGTTTGCCTCAATCCCCACAATTCACTTTAACTGTCTTTGTGCCTCTTTGGGGAGACCCTGGCATAAAATGTGATAAGAAAATGGTTATATTTTTTGTCCCATGCGTCCCTTGTCTCTAAACGTAATTTCTCCTGAATGTATTGTATATAGGCAGCTGGCACTTTGATCCCATTTTCCTCATCATTATTGCACTCATATCTGATGTATTAGGAAATTGTACCATAGGTGCCCTCCACACATCTGTTCGACAGATGTTAAAAGGGGCTTCGTCATTTTGAGTGTTTTTTGCTGTCATCCCAGGATACCTTGGTCATTTCCAAATGTTGTCCGATTGTCCACCCACTATAGCAGCAATCAAGCTTTTTATGTCTCCCACAGCTAATATCATGCCAGCCGTCTCTCTTTCTAGCTCATAAATCCACTTTCCTGCACCTGCTGTAAGCAATGGTAACTTATACATTAAATGGTATGTGGCCAAGATATATACTGTGTTAGTTCTCTGCATTTGTGTAATAAAGGAAAGTGGGTCTGCCAGATTTTACATAAGGGTGAAACCGCACTCTTCTTCTTCTTTGGCATCTCTGTCATGCTAACTTTCTTTCTACCTGGTAAATCTCATCTTCTATATATATATGGAGTTTTCTTCTCTGCCCCCTTTGAGCTTGTATCAGGGAGCCATGCATAATTAATAGGTTCCAGCGTTATTTCTGGTTCCTCCAAATATGACTAAGCTGCTGCTCTCCCTACATCCATCCCCATAAATGGGGGCCATGTTCTTCCCCGTTCTCCTTATCATCTTTGTCTTCCGTCATTGCATCATTATTCTCTTCATCCACTTTATCCTCAAAATCTAGTCTTCTAAGGGATCTCTTTAATTTGTTCTGCTAATTACCTCTCCCAGCACATTCCTGTCTTTCTCTTGCTGATACATTCCTCAGCTTCCTCTTATGCTGATATCATCTCTTCTGTTCCAGGTTATACTGCCCCTCTTTTCTTCTTATGGCATTTTTTTTCCCATTGTCTAACAACATGTGTCTACTCATGATGTTGTAAAGAAGGCGCTGATTCAGCGCCAGAAAGGGGGTTGCACCTACCAATTATGGGAATAAGGGGGATGGACTGGGACACCCTCTAGCAGGGCAAATAGGTGGGGCACAGGGAGTTGAAGCCAGCCCTTAGGGCTAGGCATGGATGGGAACAAGCAGGGGCACTTTGCATAACATATACTATGGACACAAGAGAAGTAGCTGCACAAATGCGAGAAAGGTAAAACAACAGGTAAGTGCTCTTAGGTACCTCATAGGTACGCTTAAAACACATGACCCATGTACTGCAGCAGAGGGAGGGGGGACACTGAATTCTGGCTGGTCCTCTCCAGCAGACCACAATCCCTGGTAACAGCACTGGGTGATGTAATCAAGGCTGATGAGCCAGTCCATGACTATTTGTGGTAGCTACATGCATCACCCTGACCCAGAGAGGCAATCACATGTCTAGCTATAGGGGTATGACGGGAAGTTTGAAGCGCAACTGTTTCTAATTGTGCAAATATTGTATTAGTAGAATAAAACTATTGTCCGTGGTGAGCCAGTTTGTCAGCTCTCATCAATCAGTTCTGTTCCACTGTGCTGCTTGGTTTGTGTCCGCCCACTTGTAATAAACAGTGTTACTTCTTGTTCGGTGTGGACTCTTTTTTGAACTGCTGGTGGTAACTCATTTATTGCAAGCCCAATGGACCCTGTGCTTTGGAGGCCCTAGCGAGATCCTCCATTCTCTCGATCAACTGAGGGTATTCTGGCTGCCCTCCCTGGGGGCGTGGGTCCGACAACCGCAGACCTGATCAACATGCAACACTGAGGAGGCCGTGCAGACACTACGCTCATGAAGGTCTGCCTGGTCCTGAGTGCCACCCACACTCAGGGGGAGGAGTGAGCCCCCATGGGAGGGTTCCATGTAATAATGTTGCCACAAAAATCTCGCCTTACAAAAAAAAAATGGCCGTTTTTTGTGGCGACATTATTGCATGGAACATGCGGGGACACCCCCGCAAACCCCCATTTTTTCTTTTTTAAAAAAAAATTTTTTTTTTGGCCCCTGTCCCCATATATATGGTCACCCGAATAATATTGCCACGACCTTATCCCAGTGATATTATTTACGGCGACCAAATATATGGGGATAATATTACCTGATACCCATGGGAGGCTCAGTGCTGAGGGGACTCAAAGATCTTTTAGGACATGTGAGCGTAACTGTGCAAGAAAGTGCTGCAATGTGTTTGCATGCCCATGGAGGGTGAGGGATTGTATTTTATGGTGTCTAGGACATGTCCTCAATGTGGGAGAGTGATCGGCCAAAGTAGTGCTAGATTTTAGTATGTGACATCCCATAAGGAGTGGGTGTAGTTGTGGGCACAACTGCGTTAGAGCAGCATAGTAAGAGGTGGATCCCATTAGATGAGAGTTGTGCGTAGCCACTGCAATTGTATAGTTGTGTCATTTGGGGAAGACAGTTGTTATTTTATGGTTTAGTTGTTAAAGCAGTGTATTGTAGGAATGTAGCGGGACGCATGTGTAGTAGTAAGTGTTGTTCATCTTGTTTTAACAGCATTGACCTAGATTGAAGGGTCTTCACAGAAAGGTACCTTGTGTATAATAGCCTGTTTGACATTTCTGCAGTAGAGGGGTAGAAAGAACACAGTGCCTACCTTTACTAATACAGGGGAAGATCAGCCCATGGAGAGGGCAGTTACTCATTAACTGAAGTGAGTTGTTGGGCTTGTGCAGAGGGCCAGTGTGTTGGGTGTGAGTGGGTGGGTGGGCCTGCGGAGATAGCCTGAGCAAAAGGAGGAAAGAAGGGGGAGACCAGTGGCTAATGGTAAATATGAATGTTGCAGGGGGAAGGGCATACAAAGAAAAGTGGGAGGGGTGCTCAGGCTAATTGGGACAAAAAGGATGGGCAGCAAAAAAGCAGGAGATAATGGCCTCTCAGGATAGCCCTCTCGAGCAAATGTGTAAAAAAGTATAACTTTCAGTGGGTCCAGGAGAATGCAGCTCAGTGTTTCCATGCCTGGTCTGGAGAAGGAATGTTCAATATTAGAAAAATAGAAAATATGCTCTCATATTTCTTAACAAAATACAAAGGATCTAAGTTAAAGAGTAGGCAGAATATACTAGGGCTATGGGAACTGTACAAGGAAACAAAAGGGGAGCAGATGATGAAGAAGGGAGAGGGGATAAAGGAGGGGGATGGACCAGGTTTTCTGCCCGCACCATAAGGTGTGTATTTGACATTAAGGCCTGCAGCAGGATATACACACCTGTAGTGGGAAATCCCAAAGGGGGGAAAAGAGATGACACAGAAAAAGAAAGATAGGGACACCCGGCAGGATGAGGTACACAAAAGGGGGGAGAGGATATACTTGGAAGACATTGAGAAGAACATGCAAGAGCAGGTAGATGCATTACTCAATGAAGCAGAAAGGGTGACAGAAGAGGAGGTGCTGAGGAAAAATAGATGGGACAAGCGGGATTGTTGTTGGGAAGGATAAAAGGGGGAGATGAAGAGAGAGTGAGACTAGTGCAATCTCAGTTTGGGAAGAAGTAGTGGGAGACTGTAGTGACAGAGAAGGGGACGAGTGGACCCCTGACAATGATGGGAGGAGGAAGAGAAAAGAAAGAAGGTGACCAGACAGCAGTGAATCAAAGAGGGATGGGAAGGTAAAAGTAGGGCTGGCTCAGACCACAAAAGGGGAGGGAGGACAGGGCCCAGGGCAAAACAGATGTCGCTGTTACATAAATGGAGAGGTGACGTACATTACTTATCATGGCAGACAATGGACCAGGACAATCTAATATGCAGCCTGCCCTCCCTTGTGGCAGGGGCCAGCAAATGGATATAGGCGCTCAAGAAAATGACAGTTGTGGTGTCATTGACAATAGGGGATATGAAAAGTTTATTCGTAGGCATAAAAGGGGAGCAAGGGAACACAATATGGGAGCAGGCAGAGTACAAGGGGCGAAATTAGCACAAGCGCACATGATGGATCTCCATTCAACAACTGTCAATCACACATATGGGAGGTTCTGAGAAGCACGTACTCAGATACCTATGACTTAGGAACAATGATGGCACACAAGATGATGCTGGACGAGGACCCTGCATGATATATAAAACAGGTGCAGGATCACTGGACGCAGGAAACACAGAGATGCTGGGACAAGTGCATACCCTTGTTTTACCACATGCTGGTCAAGGGATTGCCGGCGGATGTCCAGGCCTCGTTAGACAAGATTGTGGGACTAGAAGTGAATGAGTGGCCATGATTGTACATTACACCAGCTAGGAAGTATCATTAGTCCACAGCTGTTCGAAACCCATGAAATGTGCCCCACCTCCTGTCAGCTTACCATTATACTATCATATCACCAAGAAGAGTGACACTCACTATGACATCCATCCTGCCACTATTCTACAACATAACCCCCTCAAACCTCCCACCTAGTACCTGGGACAACACCTTCTCCCCCTTGCCTGTCAGTGACAAACACCACCCTCAGCCCATCTTGTCACCTACAGATTGGATAACCAAATTTGCCACTCCACCTTTACCACTCATCCCGTGCCCCACCCACCTGAGAAACACCAAACTAGGTTCCCACTTCAACATATCCGACACCAAAGGCCTTGACCTGGCTTGCCCCCTCTGACGCTAAGAAATATGAGACTCAGTTCCCGCACCTACCGCAAAAACACACCTCTTAGTACTCCCACGTTACATACAGAGGAGTGCCAATTACCATGTCAAGCACCACTAGTAGCTCCCACTAACAAACCCAACAACTTCAACACCCTATCAACTTGTGAACTCCTCGCTGAGGACTCTGAGGCCCAACCCATCACCGTCAAAGGACCTCTCATCAACGCTCGCTCCCTAGTTGCGCATGCCATTGATATTGCAGACATGATCACAGACAACGACCTAGATCTCCTCGCAGTAACTGAAACATGGCTACACGCCGCTACTGGACCTGCTTTATCCATTGCCCTACCTGAGAACTACTCTATCATCAGAGCAGACAGAATTTACGGGATAGGCGGTGGGGTAGCTGTCATTGCAAAATCTAACCTGAATATATGAGAAGTCTCCAAACCGGACATATCTTCAACCAAACTTCTATCAGTCAAAATCCCACTCTCCAAGTCCAAAACCATACTAACCATACCATACTATACAGTCCCCCAGGTGCAATCAATTCCTTTGAGGAGGACATTTCCCATCTATTAACCTCTAATACAAAACCTAGCTCCCAAAACGTATTATTGGGAGACTTCAACCTCAGTCTTCAGGATCCCAATGACACAAAGGCATCCTTGATCAATGACACCATCATTCAATCAGGCCTAACACAACGTGTCAACATGCCTACACATGCTAAAGGCAGAGCTCTGGACTGGCTGGCTGATGTTAACTGTAACATCTCGGTGACCAACATCGCACACTGCGCCTGGTCTGACCATTACTTCATCACCTTCACTATACCCATAATTACACAAAAAAACTACCTCACACCTCCACACTGCAATCTCTTGATAGGAACAAATGTAATATCTCCATGGAGAATCTCAGACCATTATTGAGCCCCATCACTTCTGTCGATCACACCACCCCCAGCCCCAATCCCACCTCCCTAGTTAAACTTTTCCAATGACACACTAGAACTAGCATTGAACCAAATAGCCCTGCTTACACTAAGAAAAATTAAACCGGCGGCACACGTTAACAAATGGTTCTCAGCAGAACTATAAGCACTGCGCAACCTCAAGTGGGTCATCTGAATCTAGCTGGAGGAAAGCTCCTTCTATCTCAACTAAAGAAAAATTCAACTCCTCAGCTGCTACTTACACACCCGCTATAATGACCGCCAAAAAATAAATCTTTGATACCAGAATCCACAATGCCAAATCCGGCACTAAAGAACTATTCTCCATCCTATGAGAATTGGAATCACCTGTGCCACTCACCGATGACTGCATCAAGGACAAAACCTGGTGTAATAATATCCAACAAGCTCTCTCTAATAAAATAGCCCTCTTGCAAGCCAACATTGAAGCTAAAAAAGCTAGCCTGGCTTCCAAAACATACGCTAGCAACACCACAAGATCACCCCACCCCGACTGCCCCCTCTTCCATTTCTCACCAGTAACTGAGGATGAAGTTACCAACATAATTGCCAGCCTAAAACCATCCAACTGTCTATGAGACTTATGCCCTGCTTCAGTCATTAAGTACAGAGCCAAAGATTTAGCACCTTTTATTACCACCCTGATCAACTCATCATTCAAAAGTTCTGCAGTCCTGCACAACCTCAAAGAAGCCTGGGTCCTACCTTGACTTAAAAAACCCAACCTTGACCCTAACACCCCCACAAACTATAGGCCCATCTCCACTGTCCCCTTTCTCCTTAAAATAATAGACAGAGAAGCATACCTTCAAATACAAAAACATTTGGAAGTCAACGACCTCCTAGACCTTTCTCTTATTAGACTTGTCCGCGGCCTTCAACCTAGTGGACCACCATGTACTCACTAAACACCTCTCCTCTGCCGCTGCATTCTCCCAGGATGCCACCAAGTGGATCCCTTCCTTCCTATCAGATAGAACAACCAGCGTCTTCGCCCCCTCAGGTGGAGCTGCAGCTGACCCCACACAGACATCCACATCGCCTTGCAACAAGCCATATATCCAATAAAGAAATTGAAGGAATGCATCGTGGAGATCAATACAAGATTTATGCCCTCTTAACAATGTAATGGAAGCAGAATTTCCCTTGGTACCAAACCCCACTACAATACTGTGTCACATCACAATGAAGGCAAGATGCTGCACGGTCATCGACCCGAAGAATGCCTTATTCTCTATCCATACCACTTCCCACAGACTCAAGATATTTTACAGCATTTACGTATCGGGGAACCAGATTGAAACACACTAGATTTCCCCTAGGGGTACTGCGCATCAGTTAGCATTTTCAACAAAGTGATACACATGGACCTAAGCAACTTACAAATGCCGAGCACAGTAATACATTATGTCGATGACCTGCTAGTTTGCAGCAAGATGGAGAGCAGTGCCGATTTGTGCACCTCCTAACACTAGTAGCAGAAAAGGGGTATACGGTGGAAAAGGCAAAACTAAAATACTGCCACGAGAAGGTAGTGTACTTGGGACAAATAATATCAATATAGGGACACACGATAACACAGGAGATGTTGGAGGCAATTCACATGATGTCACGTCCATGCACAGTGGAGGAAATGCAGAAGTTATGCAATTACTTCAAGGCATATGTTTTCTATTACTCTACCTGCACAAAGCCCTTATGGCAGGCCATTAAGGAGGCACAGAAGGAAAAGCACACAGGAAATGAATGAAAGCTTCACAGAGCTAAATGAAGGATTGGCCCATGCACCAGTGTTAGTGACCCCAAACTACAAAAATAAGTTGTATTTGTTCTCCCATTGAGATGGCTCAGTGATGATAGCCGTTCTCACACAAAATATGGGACACTAACCAGGGGCTTACTACAGGGGTGTCCTAAACCCAGTCATGTAGTGACATTTCCCTTGCGAACAAGCACTTTTGGCTGCAATGTTTGCAATAGAAAAAACAGTGACAATTACATTGGGGTGACTCGTAGTACTGTACGTGAGCATTCACTATTTGCCATTTTGGAAAAATCAAAAAGCACACTAATGACACAAAGGGTGACAGGGTAAGAGGTAATACTGACAATTGAACAATTGAGGTGGTAAGGTGTTTGGTTGTAAATCTGGCCACTTTCATAGCAGATCTCACAGAAGAAGGGGACTACATACGTGACTGTGTAGCACATATGGACAGAATGGAGGGGAATATATGGGTCAAAGATGAAGAAATAGTAGGGGAAGACATGTTCTTAATTGACAGGTCATCAAGTATAGACCCCAATACGGGAGGAAGACATAATGGAGATGCAGTAGTATGATACAAGAACAGGGAATATGTAGTATCATCCCAATAGAGGTTACCTCTCTCCTTTTCCCTTTCTTCATTCCTCCTTCTATTTCTCTCCTTTGCTTCGTCTCTTTTCTATCTCGTTTCTGTCTCCTTGTCAACCTCTTGTCTTCTATCTTTTTCCTTCTCCTCCCTTCGTCTTCCTTGATCTCTCTCTTCCACCACTCTCTTCTTCTCTGCCTCCTTTCCATTGCTATCTCCCCTTGTCTTCTCTTTACATTTGAGAATGCACTTTCCATCAAGTTTCAAAAACAAAATCTGCCCTATTATCCATTTCTCTGACACAATGCCTGTTTCATCTCCCTCATCCTGTGTGCTTTTTGCTCTAAAATGCTCCTCATCTGACTCTGTTAAATTTGCTTGCACCCTATGCCACACATTAGATTTTCCCCTATAATAACACAGGCCTCTGCCTGCTCACATTTTCGCCTCTCATACTGTTCTCGTCACTATACACTGGGAGTGCATATATGGGGTAGGAATGTCCTGCAGCTGCCTTTAATATGCATAATCCCTGTAAAATTGGGAATGGGTCACTTTTTTGAGAAAGAGGAGGGGGGAGCTGTGGGATCTGTGTCTGTTTCATCGTGCTGAGTAAGCATCTTTTCTTTTTATTCTGCTCCTACTCCCCGCATTCCCCCCCTTGAACATTTTCCATAGTTGAAGAATACTCAATCTATAATGTAATTGTTTTCCCTTATGGGTGGTATGTAAACATGTGCACATATGTTGCAGCACTGATTTTGAATGAGTACCCTCTTGTGACCATGACTTAAACATTTTGCCAGCTGTATTTTTAACCCACTGCACGTGGTAATTAGGAATTTTGGATTCATATCTGGGAAGGGTCTTACATAAATGAACAATGGGGGTGCCCACCATGCTGACAATTCAAAATGCAATTTACTAATGATCAATGAATACTGCTTCACCCCTCGCTCACCTTCTTTCTGTTCCTTTTCAGACCCCTCCCCACAATAATTTCCCCAATGTTACCACACTGATGTCTCTCTCTGGGAAAAAGTCTTCAATAACCAGCAGTGCTTCTTTTGAGTGGCACCACAAATGACATTTATGCTCCAAAACCCGTAAACTGGTCCACAACACCAATTCAATTCTTCTACCAACATAAACAATCACTGCTACAATTATAGAAATAACCCCAAAACACAGGGCTTGCGCCAGCAAACATTAATTCAAATCAAAATACACCCATCTTCCCAAATAGCAGGGGATCCTTCGCTTTGTTTCTGCCACATAAAGAGTCTTATCAAATGGTCTTCTTCAACTCTTGTCAAGGGTATGCAATCCATTAATATTTGTACTTCTGATAAATCATCAACACACAAAAATCCCAACCCCCTGGTTTTAATGTGCATGATTCATGCTCATATCCACCGATTCTCTGAGTGTTTCCACCATCAAGTCTCCTCTAGCTTCAGGTTCCCCTCCACACCCAGTGGGGCTGCCTGCTGGGATTGTACAGGGCTCTTCCATCAATGGGGGTACCTGCCAACCATTCTTCTCAGATGAACATTTATGTCCGCCACAAACCTCCATCGCTTGTTCGGAAGGTTCTAGGGAGCCATCCTCTTCTTTCATGTGTTGAAGAGGTGCCAAGGATCACACAATCAGTCAGTAAAATATTCAAAGATGGAGCACATAGGTAAATGTCTAAACCTAGCTTCATTCAAACAATTAATCTAATCCAGGATAACAAACAAGCATCTCCTCTTGCAGCTCTCATATTGCAGATGATTAAAAGCTTGTTCTGTTACACAATTGTGTCAGAAATGTCATCACGTTACATTATTAATTTACAATAGCTATGGGGACCTATCTGATGGTACCACCTGGGCCCATCCTATCCACAGATGCTCTTTCTATTGCATCAACATATGGTTAAGTGATTGGTTGGCACTACCCATCATAGGTATTGTGATAAGGGGACATGTTAAGGGTTGGCGTCTAACTTACCAAGCTTGGAAATTTTGACAAGACGTCAAGATACGAGCGCAGCAAAAGTGGGGGTAGAGACTTCTATGGTCTGTCATTTTTCCCATTAAATAATACCTCTATTCCTCCCAAGGTGATAAGGCCTCCTTTATTCTTTGAAGTTGGGTTTGTGTGCCGTCTGGTGTCTGTGTGCATATTGAGGGAGTTCTGCATTTGTTCTATCTACATTTGGCACATAATGAATAGGCCTTGTTTTTCATATCTGGGTCGCATGCTTAGAGGCTGGGTTTGAGAGTGAATGTCCTTCTATTTATTAAAGTTTTAGCTCATCCTAATGTGCATAATTTCTTCTTTGTGACCACTCATGGCGCTGGTCAGCTGCTTTCAATGAAGACTTATGGTGGGCTGATATCATTCACCTGGACATCATGGTCTGTTTTACTACTCTTATTAACTTGATTAATTGGGGAGTCAAACATGCATCAGCCTGGGAACTGCTCTCATCTGTCAGTGTTCCGCTCATCCACAAATCCCTTCCTAGTTCCTTACCTTGGCTCTTGTTGTGAGCTCCTGCTTGGGCTCTGCACAAATATGTGTTTCTGTGGATTCATCCTGTTGAGTTTTCCAAGGTCTTAAGGTCTGTGCTCGTTCTGAGACATGTTGCAGCGTCCATCTTTGTGAAGATGGCTGCCCAATTTCACTTTCACTTCCATGCTAGCAAGCTATATTCACTTGTCGTTCATGTTGCATTCACTTTATACATTGGTCATGTTATTGTTCTTCATGTCTTCCAGATGCTATAATCTTCATATATAAATGCATATATTACCTATTGTACGTGTTCTTCATGTGGAGTGCATGTGTTATTTGTGTCTAATGCATGCACTTCTGCTATGTATACTTTGTGTGTATTTGTACAGTCATCTAGTTATTTTTTAATCACAATTTATATATATATATATATAGTAACATTATCTGTCACTCTACTATAACAGTAACGTTGTGGTTTTAGTTGGCCTCATGTTCTAACCCTAGGATGTTAGGGTGGTAGGGCTGTATCAGTTGGTAATGTTTCTCACCTGGATGATACTGATGAGGGGCAGGCATTGGAATCAGTACTGAATACACATCACCTTCTACAACTGACACTTATCTGTGCTATCAAATTGAATGGGGCTGCACTGATCATAAGTAACTCAGGGATAACTTTATTATTATTTATCCTGACAGTATTATGGGCTATTAATGGTAATCGTTGGTTTGGTACAGTGCGCATATCCTAAATGCAGCCCCTGTGCTGCAGAGACTTGACTGTCACTGCAGCTGTCAAATGGACAAATGTGACCTCTGAACATGCTCTATGCCACTAAAAGAACATGCACTGCAAATCAGGATACTGATGCAGTGGGACACAGATACACACAATGCTTTTGGCATGGAGTTTAGGGATGGACATCTTATCAGCAGATTTCCCTTTCAGTGATGGAATTACTGGCATTGTTTTATAGTTTAACAACAAAAATGCCAGGGCTTTCACATCCTTGCCCAATGGCAATTCATCACAGACAGCATCTCATTACATTGCATTCCTCCCCTGAGTGGACAATATGGAAGCCTTTGGTTAACCCCTAGGAGAGGCTGGACAATATTTGTAGACTCTTCTGCATGGTAATGGTATATCAACACAAAATAGAAGATGCCATATGTACCGAATCATGTATTGGCCACTACCAAAATAAAATAATTGTATAGGTATATTGTCTTTTTATTTGAGTGAAAGTAAAAAGGTTTCAGGTGGGGACTCTTGTGTGGGATAATCCCAATTCCTAAACTTCAGCAACTCAATGCATGCAGCAAGAGGATGTAGCTGGTGAGGTCGTGACAGGGAAGGAGGGTGATCTGTTAGCTGTTGCTGCTTCAGAAGTGGGTGCTGAAGGTTGCGCGAAGTGTGCAGCTCATCATGATCTGGTCAGGGGATGATGTGACTCATTGACACCCACACGTTGCACCTGCATACTGTCATAACATCTGTGTCCACCAGACAGCAATGCACCTGAGGGTGATGTTATCCAAGATCAAGTGTGTTCTACGTGTTTTCAAATTAATCTGTTTGGGTTTTTATGAGAAGAAACGGGAAGACAATTTAAGTAAAGTGATAGTAAAGGAGGCACCACACAAAACCAATGCATAAACCATGTGCAAATGGACGAGCAAGAACTCCCAGAAAGCTGGTATAGACTGTGTGATCTCCAGCAAAATGGTGTCTCTCAAACAGTGTCACTTCATTGCACACAGATGTGTATGAAACCAACATGGTCTGTAAGTATTACCGAAAAAGTCTGTTGCTCTCTTGGAGAGACTGTGGATCTCACTGGGGTTCTGCAAGATCTAGTGGGTGAACCACACACATATGGAAATAAACGGAAATCTTAAATGGGTCCCCATAGATTTATGTATTTATTATTTTATTTATTATTACATGTATAAGGCGCGCCTACCCCTTGGGCATCTGGGCGCAACAATCTTAAGAACATGGTTACAGAGAAAACAACTCAAGAGATTAGTTACAGGTTTGACTTAAGAAAGATGTTTGCTAAAGCACAGCTTCACCCAACAACCTCGCACTTACAGACCAAACCCATGGCAATGTTTTAGCAATCAAGGGCTACAGCCATGCACACATCTAGTGGCTAGCCACACTGGGTTAAAAACGAGAAGGAGGAACATGAGCTCGATAGTCGATCGTAGTATAATGATACATTCTGCTCAAGACGAATTCCAAATATTCGTCCAGCACTAAAGGATTCGAAAGCACTGGCGTCATTGTGTTTTGTGTTCAAATTAATACACTCTATCCGTTGACCAAGAAAACCTTTTTTATTGACCACATTATGTGATTTGACATAGCTCCTCCCCTGTGTCTGTCTACTTTTTTTTTTGTTTTTTTTTTTGTTCAATGAATAAGAAGGATGTGAAAACTACCCTCCACATCAAAGAAATGAGCCCCGGATTGAGACGTACCCAGAGCACGCACAGAATACATTGTTAGAAGCGCGCCGATTTTGAAAAGTGTAAACACCAGCTTAACTCTTGTGGCGATCAGAGATGTGAACATGCGTAGCCAGGTTAATTTGGTGGGCTCGGGACGATTGCAACGGCAACACAGCTAGGTGGACACAAAATGCCATTGACACATCAGTGCTACCAAGGAAAGCAGGAGTCATTTTCTGAAGTGCCAATCGTGCTGACCCGCACCAACTAATTCTGAGTTACTATTGCATAATTATTTATGACATATGGTGCAATGAAAGGACTGTATGGGGTATATAACCCATATTATCCATATGCAGCACTTTCTATAAATCCCAAGTCCTTAATATCCCTTTTGATCCAAACGCATATTCAAGAGTCATGTTACAAAAATAAGAATTTAAAATGCCACATGATTGTACTGTTACCACCACATCCATAACAAGATGATAAACCGCATACACAAATCACCTTCCTTAAGATGAGAGTCCGTACTGAAGTTGTATATCCTGTTGTACACACACCCGCCACTGGCACATCTGTTTTCTTCACTTTAAAAAGAGGAGGTTGATTTTCCATCAGGATTTATCGAACATGGGAAGGCTCGATTGATGCTCACGAATGATGGCCAGAAGTACTGTGAGGTGCACTAGGACAATACATTCTAAGAGGCAGTCACCCTAAGATAAATAGCCAGCCATAAGATGCTTTGACAAAATCAATACTTGCTCGTTTAGAATGCGTTTAGAATGCTTAACCTTGGAGCTAAAAGTTTAGGTCGTTTAACATGTTGCTCATTGGTTTTCGGCTTCCAGTTCTGTGCACTCGTGACTGCGTTTGTGATTGCATCATTGTACCAGTGTTGCTAATCTTTTAACCTCTTACAGAAGAGCAAATTAAAAACCAAGCAATACAAATATTAGCTTCAAATTACATATTTTAAAATCCCAAGTCAAGGGAATAGCATTTTATAACATAATGGGCCCCATTACGAGCACAGGCACGGCTACCGCCATGCTCGCTACTGGCACCGCCTCCCGCGATTGGGCAATAAACGGCCGATTACGAAATGAGAGGGCCGGTAATTGCCCATATGCTGGTGGAGGTGATGCCGGGCTCCCGATCCCCATTCTGCCCCATAGGGCATTTAAATAAAGTGATAGTAAAGGAGGCACCACGCAAAACCAATGCATACATCGTGCTGCATACACCCCATAGGGCAGAATGGGGGTGGGGAGCATGGTGGTGCCGGTGCAATGACGAGTTCTGCTCGCGGGTGCCGCACAGCCCACCAGGTAAGACATGGCGGGCTGTGGAACTCGTAATGCGGCAGCCCGGTATGAACGGTGCCAGTGCCTTACCAGCACCGTTCTTACCGCGGCCACCAGCCTTATAATGAGGCCAAATGTCCGGCTGTCTAAAGGAAAAATAGAGTTGTATGTAGTGAAGGTAGCCTGAAATTCAAATTAAAGTGAATTCATTAAAAAAGAGAATGTACTTATTTAAGAGAGCTAGACCTTATATTCTGTGCACCTGCCTGGCATAGTTAGAGGGCTCTATTTTGGAATACATATGTGCTTGCTGATACAATTGATCTTGAAAATTGACTCACAGAAGCAGTGTTTATCTCATAGGCTAGCTTACTCCTGCTTTACCACACCTTTGTGTGACCTCCACTACTAATTGACCTCACTTCAAACAGAATATTGGTATGACAGTGTGAGTCGCAGTTGGATAATAAGCACACATCTGTGTTGTTAATTCTTCATGGTGGCAGGAACCACCAGGACCAGGGCTCTTCTGTCTCCATATAGAGATCCATTATATGAATTGGAAGGAGTGAAGTCCTTCCTAAAGAAGTCATTAATTATTTTGCTGGTTGCATCATAATCAATGTATTGAATAGTCAACGTGCCTCTTTATGAGTAAGGAGGAACATTGTTACCAAATTCACTGATTTACTGATGAAATCCTTTACCCTTACTGCCACTCAGTCCCATGACATTACCTTAGTATTACGAGTAGTGACATGATGATCCTCAGTATAGGAGTCAATGGGATCTGCCATATTTTTGCTTTTGGCTGGAGCCTTCAATTTGCCCCCACACTTGGAATTCAGTGGTGTGGAAAAAATGATGAAATGACTACTGCTGTGCAGAGGAGAAGCCTGATTAGTTGCTGAACAGCCGACTCAGCCACTCACTACTAAATTGGCAATGATCCCAATTAAAAAGGTTAAATAGTCACAGTTCAAAAGGTATAAATCTGTGGTCTTTTGTGGTAGTGTAAGCTGAGGGCAGGCTATATCTCCAGGAGGTGTCTGAGCATGTGTTAAAAATAGCATCCCAAAGAGCAACAGTATATTTAATCCAAAACAACAAACTGTCCAATCAAGGTTCTCCAAATATATAGACTTTTAATTAGACATTAAAAAATGCAAAGAACTAAGTAAAAACAAAAACACAACCCCTCCCCTATAAAGAAACACAGAAAATGCTAGCTTTTGGAAAATAGTACTCCGGGTCAATGTGTAGGGCTGTTCAGGCACTCACTTGTCACAATGTCAACATTCAAGAAGGTTTGTTGCCAGAAACAGGCAGAAAAGGGTGGCTGAAAATCCATGATGGTCTCAAAGGTGGACCAAGGGGAACAGGGAATCTTCACTGTACTTTGTTGCTTTGTCATGGGTGCTCAACAGAATTGTGCCAGACTTCTATGTGATTTCCTGCTGTTAAACTGATATTGAGATGTAGTGAGTCAAATTGATCCACCATCTAGTTGGCCTCTAGATGGGTCTTTGTGTGTATGTATTTGGATCTCAAGACGAGGCAAGTTGATATGTTTGAACTGGCAATTGATTTGGGTCAAATAAATGCTTCAGCTGGATATGTCTGCAGTTGAGATGGCCCGTGATGAGATTTTGTAGGGTTAATCTGCTGCTCGAGATGTGGTGAGTTTGAGCTGATCTTCACTGGTGCGAAATGGCTTGTAGGCTGCTGAAAGACTAAGGTGAGCAGATCAATGGTCTTGTGGTAAACAAAAGCCACACCCATATCCTGTGTCAGCTAAAAAAGTGCTGAGCACGGTCGAAGCAGTTTGAAGATTACTCAACGTGGTGGAAGATGATTCAAGCTCACATTGAACTTCGAGTTGCTGTGATTCCTAATCCAGCAGATCAATGAAAGGGTAAGTCCTTCTGTTGCACTCCCACTGCAGGGAGCTTGGATATAACCTACAGGGGTTCTTTCATCTCCATTGACAGAGTCAATGCTCCAGTGTAGCCACAGTGAGGCCTAGGGCCAACAGCAGTCAATCCCACCATTCCCAGTGGATGGTTGGTGGGCAGAGTGCTCCTCTCCCTTACTTGCCTTCTGTCTTCACATCCCTGGCTGAGGATGATGGATTGGACTACACTTCAAACAGGAGTCCGAAAGTGTACTCATCTTGTAGTTATTGGTTTTCAGGATTGAATTAAAGAATGAGTGGTGTCATTCTCCTTTTAAAGGCAAAATGTCATAGGGGATTAGTCCAAATCAAGCCTACTCTAAGAGGTGCAATCCATGTTATTGCAGCAGGTGCACATTGCCTTATGACATCAAATCCAGATCGCTTTGCTTGCAGGAAATGGAGTGGACATAAATAGGAAGAAAGCATTAACATAAAGTAAAATAGTGACCTCCCATACAGGTATATCTCCCCCCTTTGACTACTTAAACTCTTTTTTCATCCTGTGTCTGCTGGCTTCAAAGATATACCAGTGATCAGCACCTTGGTGTGAGGCTGGTTATGTAAGGTCTTTGCTACCACTGAAGCACTGTTCACAAGAGATCCCAGTGGGAGTTTCCTATAACCTGGAGGGAGATGGGTCCTTCCCTACTGGAGAAGCAAAGGAGGCAGCATACTGCCTATTGTTCCACAAGGCATCTGCTGAGACATTCAATCTAGACACCAGTTAATATCAGTCCTATCATAGGCTAATATATACTAAAAGAATTGCCACTGTTGTGATATCAAATTGTTTGATACCATAACAATGTATTTATTTAACTAAATACCTTGATATGACCTCTGATCAGTCACCAGAGATTTACCTGCACCAGATTGATTAATGCAGACAATTATAATAATTTAGATAGGAGGTTAAGTAGCTACCTCTGCCTGAAGTGACCTGGGGTCTCTACATCTGCACATGTGGCCTTTGATACTTCTCTGTGCCTCAGCAGAGATGGCACTGTAGTTGCAAGTAGACTGGTTACATCAAGGCACATGTGTTCACTATATGTTTGACATGAAGTGCACCAAGACAACACACAAGAGGCACAAGTGCATGGTACAAGACCCATTAACATGGAACAGACCTCCCTTTCAGAAACAGGAAAACCTACATCATTTTTATCATTAATAAAAATCCCCAAAATTTCAGACTTTCCTTCCCTCATCAAATGAAATGTTTTATTTCTTTTATTAAAGTGCTGTCTGGTTAGGTAAGGATTTGAAGACTACATATAAAAAGAAACAATTCATTACACATCACAATATTATTTAATGTACTGATTCAACAATACAAGTTCATAGATATATATATACATGATCATTTCCTTTAAAGAACCATAGTACAATTTAAAACTCATTATCACCTCATTGTATAAAATGTAAACGTCATTCATTCTGTTATTGTAGCAGCCTCTTGCTGGACCAATCAGGCCCCAATTTTACATCAAATATGGTACATAGTAAAATTAAAAATTAAACATTTAAATTAAGCATTATGCTACTACCAGAGTATAAAATACCCCAGGATTGATCTGTTTTAAAATGTTTTATTTTAAATCTTAAATTATAGTACGCTTCAAAATAGAAATCGTTCTCTGGGTTTCTAACTCCTTATTACATATATGACAGAGTTGTTCCTGGTATAGGATATTCCTCCATTCATCTGTCCTAGAAAATGTAGGTAACATTTCTAATCTCAGTTGCATTATAAATCTTCTCACCTTGGTGTCATATACATTCTTAAGATAAAGACAGGATGAGTCAACTCGGAAACTTTGCATTATATATTGTTTATATTTCTTTTAATTACTCAAAATGGAGAGATTATTATTTCTGTCCCAGATCTTGGCCAATTGATTTTATGTGTAGTTCCACCAATGACATATTAACGTCCTTATCTGCTACAAATCCAATCTCATCCAAAAACTAGATAACCACATTTTTCCATTGTTCCAAAGCTTTAAGGCGAGGATTTTGTGTCAGTAGTTCAACAAAATTGGCCAACAATGATCCATAATTGTTTGTGACAACATTTTGTTCTGACTTGAGTGTCGTGTAGACCGTTGAAACCTCCGTCCTCAAGTGACGCACAGGGGAACTAAAAGAAACCCACTGTGCGACCTTTGGGGCCACAGGTGGGAGATGTTACTTCCCGGATCCACGGAACCTCTGGAACACCAATGCTGCTGTCAAAAAGAACGAGGTTAAGTACCAGGCAATTACAGCATATAATCACAATAACCAAAGAATCTGAATAGCCTTACCTATCCGGTGTTTGGAAAACCCAGGAAACCTAGGAGGGAGGTTCGAGACTCAGATGAGGCGGTCCCTAGAACATGAGGACCGCAGACAAGTGTGGATGCAGGATAAACCACCTGAAAGACTGAAGGCGTGACTTGAATCCCAAAAAGGGAAATGGCGTAGAAGTTCAACAAGGTACCAAGGGATGATCCGAAGGCAAGTCAGGTTCGTGTCCGAAATCTAGCAACAGGTAAACAGTTCCAAGCAAAGGTACAAAGGGGTAATCCGAAGGAGTCCAAGAGAGAGTTCCAAGATCAAGGTAAACCAGAAAAGCAAACCAAAACGTAACGCCAAACAGGGTCTGAAGACAGCTGAGAAGCAATGAGTGTTCCATGTCTCAAGCCTTATATACTGTGCGTTTCGGGGTGATGTGACGTCCACCAAGGTCACGTGAGGAATGCCACTCTGGATCACGTGAGCAAGTGACCGATCGGCGTGGAGATGTAACGCCGCCCCTTCTGCTGTATGTTCTCCATGGCAACTGCCAGTGCAGGAAGGGTTGCAATCGAGCCCGTAAATCATACCTGGTACGGAGCTTTCGGTCCTTTGGGTAAACCGAATCACATGAGCCTCAAACTCTGGAGGGAGGTGTTGGGAAAATGTGAGCAGTATTCTGGTGTGCAGTGGACGGTGTGCAGAGGATCGCCTAACACATTTTTATGTAAAACAATCCAGCTGATATCTTCTTTTGATCACTCAGCGCTGTAAATTTCAGTTTGCAACATATTGCTTCTAGAGGTGTAGAATTGGGTACACCCAAAGATCTTTGCCAAAATCTACCTTCCAGTGTTTTAACCATTAGTTTTTCTTTTTGTAAAGCTCTCAAAACCATAGAGTATAATAGGGACCAAACTGGTTTCTTAAAATGTTGGCATACCCGTGATAGAAAATCCACATTTACATCTAACATAATTTGGATCAGCGTTGACTTTCTTTTCAGCTTTCAGGCAAATACTATTTTCTGAATCAGAAATTCTGATAGTATTAGAGATATCCACCCCTAAATAGATGTCTCACTATCTCAATTGGCTCATTCTCAATTTTCCCAACAAATTTGCCTCATCTTATATTTTTCAAGCCAATTTTCAATATTTTCATTTTTCGTAGGTTGAGGATGAGCCTATATTCCAGAGAATATTTATAAAGGACGGCATTGTTACGTTGCAATCTGATCTCAGTCCTGTGTCATCTGAGTAGGCAAGCCATGAAACTTGTTGGCCATCTACCCATGGAGGGTAATTATAATACTCCTGTAAAACACTTTCAACATCTGACACATACAGAGTGTATAAAATAGGGGATCGCCAAAGGGGCATTACCGAGGCAGGTAATGCCCCAGGGTCTTCGTTAAGTCCCTCGCTTCACTCGAGCCTATTACTATGGGCCCCGGGACATTACCCGAATCGATAATGCCCACACAGATCGAGGCATATTGCTTAATTAATCAATCTTTCTTTTTTACTGTTGTCCAAAGAGAATTTCAGAACCACATGATCACTAGCCGACACCAGGGTCATAGAGAGACAGCTAATCAATGCGAGTACAACATATGGGAACAATATATAGTCAAATCATGAATAGGCCAAACCATTAGTCCAAGTGTATGGATTGGAACTTGAGGCACTGACCGGGCAATATAATTGTAATAAACAGTGAGTGTTACTAAAGGACATCCAAGGATCAAATTTAAGTATTTCATCTTCAACATAATCAATGGCACACTGCTGTAAAATGATTTCTCACTATTAGGAGCTCCTCTAATTCTCCCTTGTCAAGTCAAACCTTTAAGTCTCTTATAATTTAAATCACCCATTATTAAATATAGCGCATTGAAATTACTTTTTGTCCAATCCTGCAGAATTGTTTCCATTTTTTTTTTAATTTCACAAGTGCACTCCCCACCTCTATGGTTATACGCTTTCGCTGTGCCACTCCATTCACTAACACCACATTAGTGGCCACCAAGAGATAAGGAAACATATACAAAGGATCATATTCTACTAGTGAAAATTAATTCCTTGCTCCTATAATTATTCCACCAAAAGTTCTTCCTGTCCACTTGTGATGGGCCACCCTCTGAATAATTATATAACCATCTAACAAAAATTCATATGCTAACCAAGTTTCTTGCAATACAAATAGCTTCACCTCTAACAGGATTGACAACCCTATCACACGTAACATAAAAGGATCTAAGTCCTCTGGTGTTCCATGAGATGAGTGAAATATGATTATTAATGTATTTATTTATTTTTATTAATTGGATATTTGTATGGTGCCTATGCACACATACCTCAAGGTGCCACAAGACAAAAAGAAGGTGGGGGGGGGCAGGAGAGAAACAAAAAAAAATTGTCCTACTAGGCCTTCTAGCGTTTGGACATGCAAGTGCAGTGACAATAAGTGCAGGGCGAGGGGGAAGGACTTGGCGGAAGGGCTAAGTGTAATGGAAAGGAGGGAGAGGAGAAGTGCAGGTGGGATGGGGCCACAGGGGCATGGCAAGTGCTTAGGGGAGCCAAGGATGGCAAGTGCAAGGGGAAACCAGGGGTAGGGGTCAGCTAGTGCTAGGACGGGGGCAGATTAAGGCTAGTGGGGGAAGGGTGCCCAAGTGCAAGTGCTGGTTGAGGGGTGCTGGGGAAGACTGGATGAGGAGGGCTTGGCACTTGTGAGGCACATAAGGGAACAGGTGCCAGATGCAGATGCAGGGGGGCATTAGCAAGGGAGGGGGAGAGAGAAGGAGGAAGAGAAAAGGAAGGTCTTGAGAAGTTTCTAGAACTTAAGGAGATCCGGGGCAAGTCTGAGGGTCGCAGGAATGCCGTTCCAGAGGGTGCCTCCTGCGAAGGAAAGAGATCTACCCTCCACTCTGCTTGGAGAAGCGTCTGATCTGCAGGGAGTTGGAACTACAGTAGTGAAGGTCTCTAGCATGGAGGTATTTAGGGAGAGAAAGTTGAATGTAGTGCTGTCCAAGGCCTGTAAGATTATTTAGCAAATGTATTCATGCAGCACCACTGCATGGGTTTGGTGCATTGCTATAATGCGGTACAGCAAGGCATGTGTTGCCAGTGTGACATGGACATGTAAATGAAAACAGGTTATTCAGTCAAAAACGATTTCTACATCTAAAATGCAAATAATTTTTTTCACAGTTAAAAGCATATTTTTTTTTTCTCATCTGAAATTCCTCTGTTGCAGGAGACACATTTGAGGATTAATGAACTAACCTCATTAACAATACTATCATGGTTCTAACTCATTAATAATATAATGTGTTCTCCAGTGCAAAATGAGATGTAAAATGACAGGCTCTGAAAGTCATTTTAAACGTGCATCCAGCTTTTTTTCTCTTTGCTTTTATCTTTGCTCTGTCCACAGTATTTTCAGGAAGCAAAGACTCGAATAAGCAGGAAATCCGTTTTGTTACAGTTGCAACTGTATAAAGCAAGCCATTGTTCAAGAGAAGGAAGGTAGGACATGATAGAATTTAATTGGTTGAACTCGTTTGGTAGGCTGTAACAGAGCTTTTCTAATGAATCTCGGGGAAGAAGAGAGTTAGAAGACATTTTTACACAGCTCGGAGAAGGACCTGGCTGGTGGCTGGGGAGTTTCCTGATTGAAAAAGCAAATCCCAGTGCACTGCTGCAGAGACTGGGAATTCCAGGCAATAAGCCCTGGTTTGAGTGACGGCAGATGCTCGTCCTTGCTAGGGTGATTTAAGGGGGAGCATTAAGCCACTTCCAGAAGGCGACCAGCCGAAGAATTTCACATGCTGGACAGGCTTGGTAATTATATTACAGAGTGTTGGGGCAGTATGTATGTGTGCGAAACTATTCAGTCAGAGTGGAAGAGGGAACTCCAGTGTTTTATCAACATGTTTAATGTTGCAAATTGAATATGTTCTCGCCACACTCTTCTCATTTTGTTACAGATAATATTGTTACTGTGCAATTTCCATTTATTTCTGTAAAAAGTGTAAGATCGTGTTGAAATGCAATTTTTTATAATACACAAAAATATATGAAAGCAGACGGGTAGTGTGTTTTAATTTTCTCTTTTCTTTGTGCATCTACCATTACAGTACTGATAATATGGGGAGATGTTTAGACAGTGCAATTGTCATTTTTAAGGTAGCTAAAAATAAGACTTGGCGGTAGCTGTGTGCACAATTCCATTCAGTATATAAGTGTGTGTTTTCTGAACGGAACATAATAATAACATAATGAAATAGCCTGCTGCTGGAGGTACATGAGTCAGCAGAAAGAGAGGCTTTGGACATAGTTCACTGATGTAGATTAGTTGGTGATGAATACCACGTGTTAGCTGGCTGTCGTAGATAACTCAGTGAGGACAGCCCATGGTGGCACGCCAAATGAAAATGTGGTGTTCCTGACATGTAAGCCTGAGGCCTCTCTAATGATCACACAAACAAAGTAAACAAAAATAAGGGGTTCTGGATATTGGGGCCACATATAAAACAAAGGAATTATGCTCACCAGAAATACCACCAATAACGTCTACCAACATAAAGTATACCACTAAATGTATCTGTGTGCTGAAATAATGTATGTATACTGTAGTACTATATACCAAATCTAATCTGAATGCAAAGAGTGATTATTACTAAATTATTTTCATTTTTGGCGGTAAGAAAATACTGCTAGGCCCCAAATCTATTCAAAATACCCAACATATTTATGGTGCGTTGGCCGGGAATTGAACCCGGGTCAACTGCTTGGAAGGCAGCTATGCTCACATTACCACTCTTGCTGAAACACACATGGAAGATGAGCAACCATGGGTTCATGTTGGTATAAATGACTGTTTTAAAACAATAAAAGCCACTTTAGCGCTTGAGCAGGAGAGGAGCTTCATTAATGAGAAATGGTTGCAAAAAATAATGGAGAGGGAGGAAATCCCGAAGTTTAGGATTAAAAACCAATATGTTTCTGGGTTGAACAGTCCAGATTTTGAAAACCGAATTGCAGGGAGATGCATGCTAAAAATTAGCATTGGGCAGAAAACAATTTACCATAATGTATGGATAGTGAGTGGAGCACAAAATGATTTTTACATGGGCAATGACTCATGCACAGAATGTATATGGTGTTAGATTTCCTTAATCAAAAAATATGGTCACGCCTATGTGGGCCGGCACCTGAATTTGAAGACAAAAGAAGGGCTTTTCATTGTGCACAACTGGTTCCTTATGCAATCGAACTACAAATGAGGAAAGATACTATTATTCCTGCATTTACAAAACAGATTGCGATAACACTGAAATGCAAAAATGGACAGCAGATGAAAGACTCTGATGCATTTGTGTGCCTGAATGAATCCATAAAACAGCAAGGCCTGGATTATGAATACATCCCATTGGTAGATATTGGTGAAGGGTCTGTAAGCATTATGGTAAATAATAAGGGTTGTCAAGATATTCATTTAGAGGAAAACTACTCATTAGGAATGGCCATACAAAAATCACATTATACTGCAGATCTAAATAACATGGTGATTGGAAATATCCCTGAAAAGTATGTAGATGCCAAGGGTGAGTTGCCAGAATACCTGGACTCTCAGCCCAAAGGAATATTTAAAATTCATTCTGTGTACCCTTATGATTCAAGTGAGACAGTGTGCTGTTATCAAGAGAGTTGTATAACATTTGATTTAAGTGAAAATGAAATGGAAAATCAGCCCATTGAAATGGAAGCTGACATGCCAAAACATTTAAAAGTGGAGAGACACAACCACACAGCTAGAGGAAAGCGTCGAGATCCCACTACCAGGACATTTTCCGGGATTTTCCAAAATGGTAGAAGAGAAGATCTTATTAGCCGATGCGTTTGACAACGATGAGGATAGAAACGAATTGAGGAAGATATTTATGGAATTTAAAGATGTATTTGCCAAAGATGCCTATGATTGCGGGTTAACTAATTTACATGTGGCCACACTTCCGGAAGGGTGTAGCAGAAGTCCAGTATTTGTACGCCAGTATAGACTAGCGCTGGCATGTTTAGAATCATTGGCAGAGATTATTAAAAATGTAGAATCGCGAGGAATCATCAGGCCTATCCATAGCACATCCGACACGCCCATTTTAGGTGTGTCAAAGCCAAATGGTCAATGGCGGCTATGTGCAGATTTGAAGGAGTTACATAAAAGAGTACCAGGGTCCAGATGGCCACTGCCATTCATTGATCAGGGCCTAGCTCAGGTACATGGTTCGAAAGTGTTTACCACATTAGATCTCACCTCTGGATATTGGTGTGTGCCATTGGCAGAGGAGATACAGAATTTATTTTCCTTTACATTTGACAGGACTCAATACGCATGGGTTAGAACTCCGTTCGGGTACGTTAATCGTGGGAGTGAATTTGGAATATTTTTGAGGAAGGCCATGCCTGATGCAGCGGAAAGAGGAACCATAGTTTATGTGGATGATGTCCTGATAAAAAATGAAAGCTTAAAAAACCATTTTGATGAAATAAGATGTGTTCTTGGCCAATTGCAGAAAGCAGGCGCCAAAGTATCTTTACAAAAAGCACAATGGTGCAAGAAAAAAGTGAATTTTCTAGGCCATGAAGTAACTGAACATGGACTAAATCCACAAAAGAAGAAAATAGAGGCCATACAAAAACTAAAAGACCCTAAAAATGTGAAAGGGGTGAAAATTTTATTAGGAATGACATCCTATAACAGAAAGTTCATTGAAAATTATGCTGAAATCACTCAACCATTGACTAAACTGCTAAAATTAAATACGCTCTGGAAATGGGAGAAAGAGCAGTCTGAGGCAGTAGCCAAATTGAACGAATGTCTTGTAAAGGCACCATGTTTAGCATATCCCATAAAGGATAGGGATTTCTTTATAGAACTAGGTTTCTCTGAACATTGTATGTCAGCAGTGTTATCACAAAAAACATGATGTGAATCACAAAACCATTGCCTATGCAAGTAAAGCATTTTCCCAAGTTGAAATGAAATTCAATGAATGTGAAAAGGCCCTATTAACCACTGTGTGGGCGCTACAACATTTCCGCCCCATTGTTCACGGAGAAAAGGTGATTATTGAAACAAATCATCAACCTTTGCAATTCTTAGAGAGTAAAATAATTAGGTCAGGTAATCTAGCGCAGTCCAGAATCACTTCATGGACGCTAGCATTACAAGGTTTTCCTGTAGAAGTGAGATATGGCCAAAATAAAAAGAGCCCAATTGCTCAAGGTTTAGCAGATTTACATGACTGTGCAGCTGAACAAGCATCAAACGAAATGGAAATAGAACCTCATTTACAGGAGTTTGAACAATCACCACACAAAGCTTTTGATGAAAAAACATGCAAGGACTTGCCAACTGTATATGTTGATGGTTGTGCTTTTCACATTGAAAATGACAATAATAAACAATTAGTGTCAGGAATAGGGAATGTCTGGTTGAAATGTGAAGGTATCCCCAGCATAGGGATGAGAATTTGAGCTAGGAGCAGTCAAGTAGCGGAATTGGATGCCATTTATAAAGCAATTGCTACTGCAATTGATAATAAATTCAGTGAAATTGTCCTGGTGACTGATTCTGACTATGCACGAAACAGCTTTGTGGAATATCTACCTGGCTGGAAAGCGAGAGGCATGATTACATACAACAAAAAGCCACTTAAGCATGGAAAAATGATAAAAGCCATAGACAAATTGGTGTCAGAAAATAATTTGTCAATATACTGGAGAAAAATTTGTGGGCATTTAAAAACTCCAGGAGAGGAAAAGGAGGGGAATGATGAGGCAGACCACCTGGCTAAAATTGGGGCTGTGATGCAAGAATTGCTACCTATTGAACATTTACTGGGCCAAATACAGATTGATGCAGTAACACATTCTAAAGCACCAAAGGAGACAGAACAATCAGTGGTACAATGGAGTTAAAACACCCCAGACCAAGATTTGATTGAGGCACAAAAGAATGATCGAATTTTGGGAATCTATTATAACCATTTGATAGATCCTGGACAAAACCCTTTAACAGAAGATGATTGTGCGGGAAAAGAGGAATTGAGGGTGCTATTAAAGAATAAAAAACGAATTAGACTACAGGATGGACTCATGGTTAGAGAGTCCATAACAGGACAGATGAAATGGGTGGTACCCCTTTCATTTAGAGGGCTAATGCTACACCATGCACATGATGCCATAACTGCAGGCCACAGAGGTTCACAAAAAACATTGGAAATACTAAAAGATTATGCTTATTGGCCACATATGTCCCAAGATGTGGAATTGTATACTAGAGGATGTCTAGTATGTGCCCAATTTAAACCTGCTTCACCAATGCACAGAGCTCCACTAATGAAAAGAGGCCTAACCCTTCCATGGTCAGATTTGCAAATAGACTATGTAGGGCCTTTAAAAAGGTCGAGCAGAGGAAACCGTTATATTTTGAGTGTGGTATGTTTGATGTCGAAGTGGATTGAATGTATTCCTGCACCAGATTGTAGTGAGCAAACAGCAGCCACATTGCTAGTGAATCATGTGTTCTCAAGGTTTGGGTTGCCACAAAGAATTGAGTCAGACAGAGGAAGTCATTTCACAAGTGCTCTAATGAGCAAGGTATGGCAAATACTGGGTGTGAAAAGGAAACTACATATCGCATATCGGGCGGCTTCTTCAGGTGGAGTTGAACGGGGTAATAGGTCTGTTGTGGACATTTTAAAGAAATTTGTAGCTGAAGCAGGTTCCAGCTGGGATTTACGTTTACCGTTGGTTTTGATGGCAAACAGATCAACTCCTGCCAAAGCAACAGGTATTAGCCCACATGAGATCTTGACAGGTAGGAAAATGGTGTTGCTGCAACACCTGCTATACAGAACACATGAGCAAACACTTGTAAGCGCATCTACAGTTCATGAATACATTGATGAGCTGAAGAAGCATTTACAACATGCATTTGCTTTTGTACAGAGAAATCTGAAAAGGGCTGCTGACAGTGCTAAAACATATTATGATAAAAGGTCAACAGTAAAGGAATAGTGTGTAGGGGATCAGGTGTATAAATTTCATTTTGGAAAAAGTAAACAGAAAAATTCCAAATTCCTAGCAGCCTGGCAGGGGCCATTCCGAATTATAGATAAAGTCTCTCCTGTAGTTTATAACATTTTAAAGACTGAAGGTGAAACAGCAACAGAACAGTTTGTGCATGTAAACCAAATCAAGCCATGTCATCCAAGACATGAGATAAAAAATCTGGAGCGTGTAGAAACAGATAAAGTCCCTTGAACACAAAAAGGTAAAATAAATGGGTACAGTCAGGAGGCAGTGACAGAGAAGTTAAATAAAGATGGTTGATTATAATGGCACATAAACACTGTAATATATGTAAATATATATATAATATAAAAAAAAATAGAAGCTGAAGTTTATGGAGTTGGTCTGCAGAATGAAAATGTATTAAATATTGAATGCTGTTTTATGTATGATTGTTTTCTTTTTAACCTGTGCTTAATTTCAGAAGGCGAAAGAAAAAGGGCGAAATGTTTTACAAAGCATGTTTTATTTTTGGCAAAAGGGTGAAGTTAGCATTGTGCTATATACTTAATCTGTTTCTTTTCTATTTGATTTAGAATATTAACATATTTGTACCGGAGGTCATGGGAGACGATGGATTCCTGGAGTCCCCTGGATGAAGATCGAATGATGCCTGCCTCCGGGTGGAGGTGAAGACAAAATAACCGGAATGCCAAAGAAAATAGGACTTATATAGAAAAGGATCCAAGAGTACCAAGATGGAAGAACACCCGAATGAACCAAATGATGTGACATCGCTGGTCGGGACATATCAGAGGCAGACAAGTGTCCTGGCGTATGGAGTTCCACGTATTTATTATTTTAATTAATTATTTTAATCTGTTATGTTAATTCTTTGTTTTAGTTATTTGTTTTATCTTATTGTTTTTGACTGACTTCAAGTATAAAATTGAAGCACTGGACAATGGACACTTCCATTGGGAAGGAACATATGAACCCAAAGATGAATTTTGATATTATGTTGATTGGACAGTGTTTTTTCAACTTTTTCGTTTTTGCATTTGAATATTCATGTTGTTGCTACATTTTAAAAGAAGGAAGGGAGCATGTTGATTTTCCTCTATTTATGGCTTGGACTGCCAAATTCTCAGACAAAAGGAGGGAATATGTAAGATTATTTAGCATATTCTTTCATGCAGCACCACTGCATGGGTTTGGTGCATTGCTTTAATGCGGTACAGCAAGGCATGTGTTGCCAGTGTGACATGGACGTGTAAATGAAAACAGGCTATTCAGTCAAAAACGATTTCTACATCTAAAATGCAAATCTTATTTATTTTTTTACAGTTAAAAGCATATTTTTTTTTTGTTCACCTGAAATTCCTCTGTTGCAGGAGACACATTTGAGGATCAATGAACTAACCTCATTAACAATACTATCATGGTTCTAACTCATTAATAATATAATGTGTTCTCCAGTGCAAAATGAGATGTAAAATGACAGGCTCTGAAAGTCTTTTTAAACGTGCATCCAGATTTTTTTCTCTTTGCTTCTAACTTTGCTCTGTCCACAGTATTTGCAGGAAGCAAAGACTCGAATAAGCAGGAAATCAGTTTTGTTACAGTTGCAACTGAATAAGCCAAGCCATTGTTCAAGAGAAGGAGGGTGGGACATGATAGAATTTCATTGTTTGAACTCGTTTGGTAGGCTGTAACAGAGCTTTTCTAATGAATCTCGAGGAAGAAGAGAGTTAGAAGACATTTTTACACAGCTCGTAGAAAGACCTGGCTGGTGGCTGGGGAGTTTCCTGATTGAAAAAGCAGATCGCAGTGCACTGCTGCAGAGACTGGGAATTCCAGGCAATAAGCCCCGGTTTGAGTGACGGCAGATGCTCGTCCTTGCTGGGGTGATTTAAGAGGGAGCATTAAGCCACTTCCAGAAGGCGACCAGCCGAAGAATTTCACATGCTGGACAGGCTTGGTAATTATATTACAGAGTGTGGGGGCAGTGTGTATGTGTGTGAAACTATTCAGTCAGAGTAGAAGAGGGAATTCCAGTGTTTTATCAACATGTTTAATGTTGCAAATTGAATATGTTGTCGCCGCTCTCTTCTCATTTTGTTACAGATAATATTGTTACTGTGCAATTTCCATTTATTTCTGTAAAAAGAGTAAGATCGTGTTGAAATGCAATTTTTTATAATACACAAAAATATAGGAAAGCAGACTGGTAGTGTGTTTTATTTTTCTCTTTTCTTTCTGCATCTACCATTACAGTACTGATAATATGGGGAGATGTTTAGACAGTGCAATTGTCATTTTTAAGGTAGCTAAAAATAAGACTTGGCGGTAGCTGTGTGCACGATTCCATTCAGTATATAAGTGTGTGTTTTCTGAACGGAACATAATAATAACATAATGAAATAGCCTGCTGCTGGAGGTACATGAGTCAGCAGAAATAGAGGCTCTGGACATAGTTCAATGATGTAGATAGGTTGGTGATGAATACCACATGTTAGCTCTCTGTCGTAGATAAGTCAGTGAGAACAGCTCGTGGTGGCACTCCAAATGAAAATGTGTTGTTCCTGAAATGTAAGCCTGAGGCCTCTCTAATGATCACACGAACAACCTAAACAAATATAAGGGGTTCTGGATATTGGGACCACATATAAAACAAAGGAATTATGCTCACCAGAAATACCACCAATAACGCCTACCAACATAAAGTACACCACTAAATGTATCTGTGTGCTGAAATAATGTATGTATACTGTAATACTATATACCAAATCTAATCTGAATGCAAATAGTGATTATTACTAAATTATTTTCATTTTTGGCGGTAAGAAAATACCGCTAGGCCCCAAATCTATTCAAAATACCCAACAGGCCTCAGAAAGCCTTGTGGATTATGCCGCGGTTCTTGAATTTGATCCTTGCAGCCACCTGGAGCCAGTGGAGAGATTTTAGGGCTGGAGAGATGCGGTCCCTGGGCTTGTGGCCAAGGATAGGTTAATGGGCCTCATTACGACTTTGGAGGTAGCCATGGCGCTATTATCCAAAATCGTGTCCGGGTCCGGTCTGGTGGAGTGGGGACTTACAGGGACATTCCGCCATAGGCGGACCCGGTAAGTCCCCATTCCAAATGCTATTCCCCATTCCCATTTGAGCCCCCATAGGGCTCAATGGGAAGGGGGAAGGCACAAATAACGGACCTGCAAAATGCAGGACGTAACTGAAGAATGCATGCTTTTCATACGGTTTACTTCAAACTTCCAGTTGCTTTATGAAAATATCTTGCATTATATGAGCGCCAATAAGTTATGTAAATGTACCGAGCAATGATAATCCACTCCATAGAGACTGGACCCCCAATGCTCCCTACATTCTGCAAGGCAATCCTACTACCTGTCAATTTGTCATGTCAGACTGAAAGCCACTTTTGTTGTGAACGAGCTGAACTATTAATCTTGCTGAGGCTTCAAAAGACAACCATACTTTATTAACATGGTTGCTATTGTCCATTCAGAAATCATAGTTTAAGTAGTACATAGTTATTTCTGAATTGTTTCATTAGCAATTTAAGATTTCATTTTAGATATGGTGGCATTTACACATATTCTGTATACACACACTTTATGGAAAAGTTATTATAAAGTGGTTTAAATTGTGATTAAAACCTTTGTGCATATACTGTTTTTGTAATGTTTGACTAACGATTTTTCGTAAATATTATTTGCATCTGGGAAGGGAGAACTGGCACCTCTCAGACAAACAAGGAGCTCATAATGCACGCTTTACTTCACAGTATTGCTAATCTTTCAAGCCCATCGAACAGAGAGAAGCTGCCATCTTGCCTCATTGGTTGAAATCCTTCACTCACGCATGTCCCCATGCCCGCTCACCACTTCCTCCTCCTCCTCCCATCTAATCTCCCCACCATCCCATTTCAGGCCCACCCCCATTTCGGAACCACCTTCCCTGCTGCTGCCTCCCCCGGGTTGCCTGCAAACCTCCACTCCTGCAGTGATACCCAGTCCCCTCCATGGTAATGGTCATCATGGAAAGGGAACTTGTGCTACGTTTTGTTTCCTTCTCCCTGAATTCACAATGCTTTGTAGTTTTTTTTTAAGTTGAGAAATGGCAACCACACAATGTCTCCACTTAAACAAATCCTGTTGAGATGCTAATAGCTATAACTTCATCAGAGGGTGATGTGGTAGGTCAGTTGGAGGAGACAGACTATCATGCCATGTTTAGGTTGCTTTTATTTATAAAATGATGAAAAGGCCTCACTAACCCTAACCTATGGGATGCCCTACCTAACATAACTAGGGTGCTCATCATCAGATGTGAGGTCCTAACTTGGTAATCTGCATTAGAACTGGCCCAAGCTGATGCTACCACTATTAATCCAAAAGAAAAAGGCCAAGAGAATGGCTTGCTACTTCTGAGGAGGCTTCTCAGCACAACTCTCTTCAATAGGATATCTTCAAATAGTCTCTCGATATTCCTTTTAATAACTCCTTCAGCTCTAGAAATGGGTCTTCCCAGACCTTTGTGTATTTGTTCCCCTGTTGACTACTTATATTCTATTTAGGATATATGAACAAAGGCTCTCTTTTATTCTTATTCCTCTCACAGTCTTGCCCTTCACAGTAGTACATATCACATATTCCTATGTAGTTAGTATACTTTGTCCACTCACTCAAATGAGTTTATCTGCCCCATGGATGATCTTCGCTCTTCCCACACTTTTGACAATCACTGGGATGAGGATGCACTGTCGCTGAGTGATCTTGACTCTTAATATACTTGCGTCAATCACTGGGATGAGGATGCACTGTCGCTGAGTGATCTTGACTCTTAATATACTTGCGTCAATCACTGGGATGAGGATGCACTGTTGCTGAGTGATCTTCACTCTTAATATACTTGCGTCAATCACTGGGATGAGGATGCACTGTCGCTGAGTGATCTTGCCTCTTGATATACTTGCATCAATCACTGGGATGAGGATGCACTGTCGCTGAGTGATCTTGACTCTTAATATACTTGCGTCAATCACTGGGGTGAGGATGCAGGGTCCCCTTGTGATCTTCACTATTCATATACCTTTGATAATTACTGGGATGAGTATGTGGTTCCCCAAGTGATCTTGACTCATTATGCCTTGCTCCCTAGGTCTCTTGCTCTCCAGTGTACCTTTATTTAAGGGATCCCGCTTCACCTAGTTGTCATTTTCTTTCTGATTTCTGTGGTCAGTCACTCTTTCAACACGCTTCACTCTTCTTTGGCGGTATCGGTTATGGAAAAATGTCTGTTTTGTTTCTGTTCAAGGAGACCACGTTCCACCATTTCACTGTTGGTTCAGTACTGTACCCATGAACAGACCTGTTCAGGGTTGTTAGTGGCATATTGCCTACCTGTCACGGCAACAATAGGGTTCTTCTTCACTGGCCCTTCTTGGGCATCCCTCCAGGGACTCTTATGAGTTTCCTCCACTTTGATCAGGCAGCGTCCCTTCTTCTATTTGTCTAGCTCTCCAACAACAAGGCAGCATCTCCCATGGTTTCCCAGCCTCTTCGATTCGGCCAGTTTGAAACTCCTGGGTCTCACTTCCTTGTTCTTTTGGACCTCCTCTTTATATGACGCACTGCTGGGGCTTCCCCAGCTTCCAAGGAAAGTCCTTCATTTGTGGCAGGGGCTCATTCGCCATGCTACCTGTTGATCTCTTCATGTCAGTACTTGACCGACAAGCCCTCTCCATTGCTCGCATGTTCTTACTCTTCGCAATACCAATTTAATGTTGTTCTACTGGTATTACACTACAAAGACACATGCAAGAGGAACTTGTGTGCCTGTCATTTAATACTGGTGAACTGTTTTTTGGAGGATAGTAATAAAGGACCTCCTTATGGGAAAGGGAGTCCTCAGCCCCACGAGGGGAGTCTCTCCCTGTGAGGTCCAGCTTACTTCCACAAATAGGGGGGAAATGTTGCATAACGAGATCACCTCCCTAGGCTCACAAGAAGGGGCTCACCCCTTAGGAGAAGTGACTGAATCCCTTGATTAGTCACAGTGCATATCAGTGGTCAGGTAAAGTGCTAGGGCCCACATTAAGGGCCTCATATCGCTCTGGCCTGTAACTCAGACTCTGTGCCATCATGTGACCTGTAATGCCCTGCCATGTCCCATATTGCTTAGGTATAGTCCTCCAATACTATCCCATATATATGTTGTTAACATGTTCTTTCTTTCCCTACATGTTATTTTATTTCTAATTGTCTTTAACTTCAGGAAAAGTAGGGGAACGTTTGCCTTGAATCCTGGTATTGATTGCAACACAGAATGCACCATGACATGCGTCATACACATTACTACGTACGACAAGGCATATGGACAAGAAAAAGAAGAAACTTGGAGAAACACCTACACTATCACAATGGCAACATTGGGAATAGCTGTGAAGACACTGGTCACTGTTAAGGAACCACCTTCTCATGGAAAAATAAAGACATGCAATATAAGCACTAACGAAAACATGCTACAGAGCAGCAGATGTTCGTCTACAAACAATGAACATGATGTGCAAACTCGAAGCACCAGAACATGCAACAACATCTTAAAGCCATATCTTAAAAGATGCCTCTGATGTCAGAGACAAACACTGCAGGAGACAGGATGAAATCTCATATACACCTCCCCATAAGGATTGACACAGATATCCAGGAATGCCCAAAACTCCAAATGTTTACAAATCTGCATGCCACCAAATATAATAACGGCCACATTTACAAGACAGCATGCACAAAAAAACACACAACTAACGTAGAAGGTATGCTGCATGATTCTTCGGAGTTACGGGTCAGTGGAAAAAAAGATGTGGACAAGTGTCTATCCCCTTAATATACCAACAGGAAGTACAGAAAGGTAACCTAGTTAGTTTCCCAGGGTCCTATAAGCATGAAACACCAGCAGTAACAGACTGTAGGTGGCACACCAAATGGTAACTTGCCTGAGGTACTGTGGATTTTGGCGCCCATCATGACCAAATGAAGAATCGTGTGAACGTAAATGTAACCTGTACTAACTATCTCCTATGTTCCCCCTTTAAAGCCTGCAAACTGTGACAAATGTAAAACAGCAATCTCTAGTGACAGTAAGGAAGTGTCACAAAGGGCCTAATCACAACCCTGCCGGTCCGGTAACAATGGTGCTTACTGACACCCGCTTGCAGACTTTGACGGAAGCACCGGCTCCATCATTAATGGTGCCAATGCTACTGTCTTCCCCATTCCCATTGAGGCCAATGGGAATCAAATGGGAATGGGGAGTAACTTTTTCAGATGGAAAAACTACACAACTCGGCATCAGTTTTTACCGGCACGGCTACCGCCAGATTTGCAATGAGGCCCAATGACTACAATACGAAGTTATGATATTAGAACATTAGAAACTATATCAGCCTCTCCATCAAGGTTATGAATCACGTCCCAATGTATTTCTGCAGTAACATTAAATCAAGCATTGGCAAATCCAATAGTTTTGGTTTTCAATGCTGCTCTTTGAATTTTGCATTTATAGGCACCAGGGTGCAAGGCGGAGAGTGCAAAGCTTCACATGAGGATGCAATATTGGGTGCGGGTGTGCAATAGAATAAGAAGGAAGGAGAATATAGAAAGGGAGGACATGATTGAGAGAGAGAGTTCCATCGATGATGCACAAGGGGAAATATGATGAGAAAGATTGAGAGTGGAGGTTGAGTGGGTGGTGATAGAGTGGAGGTTGAGTGGGTGGTGATAGAGTGGAGGTTGAGTGGGTGGTGATAGAGTGGAGGTTGAGTGGGTGGTGATAGAGTGGAGGTTGAGTGGGTGGTGATAGAGTGGAGGTTGAGTGGGTGGTGATAGAGTGGAGGTAGAGTGGGTGGTGATAGAGTGGAGGTAGAGTGGGTGGATGGGTAGAGAGAATGGGTGTAGGATGGGTGGGTAGGGGTGGGGTAGGGTGGGTGGGGTAGAGATAGTGGGTGTAGGGTGGGTGGTGGTAGACAGGGAGGTGTTAGGATGTGTTGACAGGGGTAGGGAGAGTGAGAATTGGGTGGCTGAGAATAGATAGGGTGGGGATTGGGTGTCTGGGGGTAGAGAGGGGTGGTAGGGTGGGGTTTAGTCAGTAGAGGTGGGTGAGTTTGTGGGGTTACAGAGAATATCAGTGGGGTAGTTGGCTGGCAGCAAAAAATCATAAATAACAAGTCAGGCTCTGGAGGACTTGTCAAAAGTAGCCCAAAACAGCCCAAACAAAACCCAACCAGCACATGTAATTCGGACGGCGTAGAAAGAGTATGAGTTGGGGGGATGGGAGTAGAGGGAGTGGGAGTCAGGAGGACAGAGAGTGGGCATGGGGAGGGTGGGTTTGTGTAGAAAGGCAGCCCCCCACGAGGACAACAACTGATCTATCAGCAAATGTATCCCAACACTAACCCACTCGTCTGTAAAAAATATCCCCAAAACAGCCCAACATGAATTCACTGTGCAGCTGGGAAATGGCAAGCCTAGCACATGACTTGCTTCTTGCAAAGCTTCTGAATGGAGCAAATAGTGCTTGGGAACTTCTCACTGGGTAGTGCAGCCAGAGGTCGAAGTGGGCGGGAGCGGTCGGGAGCGGTGCTCCTGTACTTTTTATTTTAAAATTTCACTGTTCCTATACTTTTATTTTAAAATGAAACCGTTCTGGAATGGTTTAGTTTTAAAATAAAAGTGTAGGAAGAAGTTGAAGCTTGCACTTCAGGGCACTGCACTGAACATTCTCATAAAGACCAGTTATGTGTGTTTGGGGGTTTGGATTGTGTGTCGTAGGGGGTGAGGCAATGGGGTTGTTGAGCAGCGGAGCAGGCCAGCAGGGAACATAGTTCCCCTACTTCTTTTCGTATACTTCGGCCACTGAGTGCAGCAGAGGAGTTTGCAAAAAGAGATTTTAGTGATTCCGCAGTTTCATGCAGTGCCATTGCCCAGTGCTAATCCAGCCAGATATTCTCACTTCATAATCTCTCTCTCGCTCTCTTTTTCTGTCATCCATAGCCATAATGTTACTTACTGCAAAGTGTTCTGCTATAGACTAATTTGAAATATGCTACACTATAATAATAGCATTCATTTTTTCTTAATAGAATCCCTAAAGGGTTATCCAGCTGTGCAGAAGGAAAACATAACTTTGTCACAGAATAACCTTTATTTCTTCTTGTACCCTATGTGTATATGTGCGCACTGATGCCTGCAGGCTTTCAGCACGTTATAAATATCTATAAATAAATTGACAGCTTCGTTCAGCATGGAGGCATTCTGTGGTCATTATGTTATGGTATGTTAAGAGGATTAAGCATGTGTGTGTCTCTCTCGGTCACATTCTCTCTGCTGTATGTCTTTATGTCACTCTCTCTCTTATGCTTGCAGTATGCTTACTTTTCTTTACAAAACCCCACTGTGTCCTCGAGCCAGAGAAGAAAAAGATGGGCTGCACCATGGAGTGGGATGCCCGCATCCATGTCGCCTGCTGCCCAGAACCGCCATACAGTAAACCTTTTCAGTGACACTTTAGGCATGCTGGTAGCGAGCAAGAGGGGGCCTGCTCCCAGCTTTGAACATGGCATTCTTGAGGTGAGTCAAGAGGTTGATGTTGGAATGGGGACTTGAGCAGGTACTGTACAAGACCTAACGCTATGCTCAACTGCACCGAGATGCCCCAGCCTCATCACCCACACCCATGTAGGCCATACCGGCTGCATTCCCCTTTAAAAACATTTTGGAGGGTGATTTTGAAACAGTGGCTGTACCAGAATTGCCATGCCTGGCAGCAATACGATCTATGTCTCCTCACCTGCACCCACCGGTTCCTGGCCCCATCACAATCCTCGTGGCAACACTCACTTCTGCACCTTGCCTGTTTGGTCACCACATGCCACAAGACCACCCCTTATCCCCAAACTGTGTGGCTCTGAGGAAATAGTGTCAAGTTAACCCATTCCCCTATTATATGATGAAAACGATGTCAGCAGAGAATGAGCACGTTATTATTAATATCTTACAGCACTGTCCAGGTGATTTGGTCTCCATAACGTTTAAATATGTGTTCCTTGTTGAGCAGCACGAGCAGTGGTGTGCACTAGTAAACCTTAAAGGGTCAGACAGTAGGATGGAACTTCCTGTTCTTTTGAGGGCCGCAATCCTCACTTTTGTGCGTGCAATTTTCAAGGGTCACCACGCCCAGCTTTGTAAAATTAACATAAATGGATTCTTAAGTATATAAAGGTAAAACTAGTATCCACCTTGTGGCCACTGTCCTGCAGCCCGCATCTACCCCTCTAAGTCCCCCAGAACAGTGGTAGGCCCACTGGCAGCCATCAACCTTCCCTGTACCGCATACACACTTCCCCCTTAGTCACCTAGCCCAGAAGCTGTTCCACTCACATTCCCTGCCTGTACCTTACACACCCTTCCATCCTTAGTCATCAAGACCAGTACAAGGACCACCGGCAGCTATTAATCTTCCATTTTCTCGAGCTTTGACAGTTTCTTTCCTTCCTTCAGTTTTACTATTAAGTAGGAACGGATTGCATACACCTTACCGAACTGTGTTGCATTTGTTTCTTTCATCCATAATAGAACATTTTACCAACAGTTATAGAATGTATTTATTAATTGCATCTATTGGATGACTGGCACAGTATAAACGCTGAGTAACATAGCATTATGGTACAAGAATTCCATATTAGTCACTGGGCCTCATTACGACCCAGGCGGAAAACCATGGTGCTAATAGCACCATGGTCCATGCCGGTAACTTACCGACTCCGCCATGGAGAAAGGTGGAATTACCACCCAATTACAGGGTTGAGGGGGCGGTAATTCCCCCTTCCTCCATGGGCCTCCCCCATTCCCATTTTTGCCCCATAGGGCTCAATGCGAATGGGGAAGGTGCTAAGTACGGTACCGCAAATTGCGGTACTGTACTCAGCACCAAGGTCCCTTTGCGGGTCCCTACTTTAACAGCTGGTGTAGACCAGCCGTTAAGGTCGGGTCCCGCAAAGAGACCTCGTAATCAGGCGCTAATGGGTTAACAGCGCCACAGCCTTTTACGGTGCCGTTACCCCATTAGCACCAGGGTCGTAATGAGGCCCACTGCCTAATTGCACTCGACGACCTGGGCAGCACCTTCTTAATGAGATTTATCAAATGCGCAGGAGTCTGTGGTCAGGTCCAGCCACCAAAATATGTAAAGGCCATGCAAGCTTTCTGTCCTTGTTGGTGGACTTGTGCACACATGTTAGATACCTCTTAAGCTGTGCAGGGATTAACTCAATAGGATTTAGGTCTAGAAAGTATGACAGAGCTATGACCAAAGGGAACCTCTGCTCTCTGCTAAAGGCTGCTACAGAGGAGTGTGTGGGTTTATTTTCATGTATGAACACAGACAACCCCAAAAACGAATGGCCTATATCAAACATCCCTTACTCTGCCAAACTACTAGAAAACAACATATATGGACTCATCCTGAGACACATGGAAATCAACAACCTACTGGACCAGGTACAAGTCGGCTTCAGGCCTATGGCTCTCATTACAACCCAGGCGTTAAGGGGTTAACAGCGCTGTAAAAGGTGGCGGCGCCGTTAAACCCTTAACGCCTGATTACGAGTTCCCTTTGCGGGTGGCACTTTAACGCCTGCTTTTAGCAGGCGTTAAAAAACCAACCCGCAAAGGGACCTTGGTGCTAAGTACGGTGCCGCAATTTGCGGCACCATACTTAGCGCCTTCCCCATTCCCATTGAGCCCTATGGGGCAAAAATGGTAATTGGGAAGGGCCATGGCGGCATGGGGAATTGCCGCCCCGCCAACCTCGGAATGGGGCGGTAATTCCCCATTCTGCCATGGCGGAGTCGGTAAGTTACCGGCATGGACCATGGTGCTATTAGCACCATGGTCCAACGCCTGGGTCGTAATGAGGGCCTATGAGAGGAATTGAGCCACACCTACTCTCCATCTGAAACGACCTTAAATAAACTCAGTCTCCACCATCACTTCCACCCTGATACTATCAGACCTTTCAACAGCTTTTGACTCGTCAACGATGCAACCCTCACCAAAAGGATAAAAGAAGCAGGGATAAGGAACACTGATATGATATGATATGGCATTAATAACCTGCCAATACACAAGTGTTTCGAGGCGCGACGAGGCAAGGGAGAGGGATCAAAGTGAAGACAGAGACAACGATCCTACTTGGCCAGCTGACAATGAGATTGTGTAAGTGCGGGGGATGGGGAAGAGGAAAAATGGCAAGGGGAGGGGAAGGGGGCAGTGTGGTACATAGGCTAACAGTACAAAGAAATAAAAATAAAAACAATAAATAGACTAAATAAGAAGTGCAGCCGGGTGATGGTAAGTGCTGGGGTAAGTGCAGATATCAACTGTCAGGTGCTGGTAGGGGGCTGTAGGGATTCAGACAACAGCCCCCAAGTGCGTGGGTCAGTGCAGGTGTGTAACTGGCGGGGAGGGGACCTGGGCACGAGAACTGCAAAACAATTGTTGAAATCCTGCATGGAAGAAAGAACAGAAACCACCTGGCATCCATCCTTCAGCTCAACATCACACACACTCACCTATGAGGTTCCACAAGGCTCATTCCTTTCACCAATTCTCTTCAACATTTACATGACCCCAGGCATGGAAATCATCAAGGGCTGCTAAAATGGATTTCTAGAATGAGGTCCGGTGGAAAGATTGCAAGAGGCCACCCTAGTTATAGTGAACAGAGGAACTCTGAGAGGTTAGCCAAAACGCAATCAATGTGGCAATGAAGAGCAGTCAAGGATGTTCCCAGGAGAGTGTGAGTGGGGACAGGGGCCCATAGTGAGTCCACACAGTAAAGCACACACAATAATTCAATTTAGACAGGAATGTATAAAAATACAGTACTTATTCTAGGCCTTAAACACACAGTAAAAAATGAAACAAGCAGGTGATACTATTGCACAACACTCAATAATAAACATATTTTTTTTTCATTTTATTCAAATTTGTAGAGCGTGCGTCAGCCCGGAGGCATCGCGGCGCTTGTTACAGGCAAAAATCTTAGTTACATCGGGTACAGTAATTACATATAATACACAAATTACAGTGGACATGTATACAATAGAGATGCAGTATATTTACATGGATTCCTGAGCGTTTTAGTTATTTTGCAAGGTATGAAGTTTTCAACTTCTTGCGAAAAATGGGAAGAGAGTTTTCTGCTCTAATGTCTGCAGGGAGGGCGTTCCAGGTCTTGGCTGCAATGTAGGGGAAACTTAGTCCTCCGGCTTTGGCTTTTTTGATGAGTGGGATGCAGATTAGGTTAGAGTATTGCGTCCTGGTAGGACGGGAGGAGGAAGGTTTGAGGATGGTTTCTGATAGATAGGACGGGGCGGAGAGAGAGAGGCATTTGTGAGTGAGGGTGAGGATTTTGAGAGTGATCCGTTCTTTGACCGGGAGCCATTGGGCTGAGTGCCTGGCCTGTGTGATATGCTCTCTTCTTGGGATACTAAGAGCGGCCCGAAGAGCATTGTTCTGCGTGACTTGTAGTCTGTTTATGTTTTTGGCAGATGTGCCGGCTAGGAGTGCATTGCAGTAGTCCAATTTGGCTCCAATGGTTGCTCTAGCTACAGAGATACATATATACATTCATCAAATGTTCTTAAAATGCATTGAATGACTGAGTTAAAGAAAAGTGGTAAGTAAAGTGATGCAGTAAGATGGAACCAGGTGACAAGTGATATTCTCTAAGTTCAGCAGTCCAATCTCGAAGAGGAGTGGGTCATTGGGCCCAAAGGTCATTCTCCACCTAATGCATCTGCAGCAGGCACGTTACTTGTGATGGCGATTGTTCAAAAGAAGAGATGCAACAAAGTTATTGGGTAAGTAAAAGGTGTTTTAATCTTTTTGACAACCATAAAGCATTGGAATGGAAGAATACGAAGAGACTTGTTCTCAATGTTATCCTATGGAGGGCAAGGGGGGACACATGGTTTGTGTTTACTTACCCCCCTACTCCTATTTCCTTGAACAGAAACATAACTTAATGTTTGTCTTCATTAGCAGGCAGAAATTATACATATTTTGTAATAGAAAGTACCCAAACGTAGGCACTAACCAGGAAGGAAAAACATTCTAGCTGAAGTAGATTTATTTTTTTGCAATATATATATATTATAGTTTATTTCGATTGAAATATGGGAAGTTATAAAAAGTGATACTTCATCGCCTTGGGCAGAACAAGTGTAGCTGAGAATTCCTCATGTTTGGACATTTTATACTGTAGGTATAAAAACTGTGTAAAGGCCAGCTGGGGAAGTGGATTGTACAGGGCAAACACATTTATTTTGTTGAAATGTATTGATTTTATGGCGCGTGCGGGCCTGCTGCCTGATCCTGAGGCGCGGCCTTTCTTGGAGGCGCATGGTTTGCGCTGCAGCCGGCACTGCAGAGTGCAGTTTCTTATTACAGAGAGAAAGAACTTGGCATCCATGAGTGGCTACAAATTACAAACCTGCCAAGAGAGGATCAGTCTAACGTCGGGGTCTGGATTTTATTAGAGGAGAGGCAACAAGGGTTGAAATACTCTCCATTTCACTGCTTGGACACATTGTGACCTCTGCACACAGAGGTCTATTTTCACCAGTGCATGTGATATTTTTGTAGTGTTAGTAGAATGATCCACGGATCACACAGAATAGGAGGAGGGCACATGTTCATTCAAGGGGACAAGATGCCAGATGTTACGTCACGCGTAACGTGAGTTCATGAACTCTGATGGAAGTTGTGGATGGGGTAAAGGAGGCCTGTGTAGATGTGAACGAAAACTGAGGGTAAGGAAAGTTGCAGCGAATCCACCCGCCCCTCTTAATGTAGATGGCCTCTCCTCAAGAACTCTCTTATCTGGAGAGCTCTGTCTGATAGTGTTCAATAAGTGCACGCGTTTATTTTATGCTGAAAGGTGGCACGTTAGCGCCTCCCTGTGCGAGCCAATACTATCGGTAGTGCATGTGAAGATTGCAGTTTTTCTATTTGCTGTGCTGGACACCAAGGGCCTATTTCACAGAACGCTTGGCAGGGGCACAGCGACTATGCACTGCAAAAATACATGTTGCTCTGCTCCTAATTCACACATAACGGAGCAATGTGGCTTTGAACTGTAAAAGTACTCTTTGAACTATATTAAATGGGCGCGAAATTCACAAAGAACCACAGCCTTAGTGTTTTTTTGTGAGTTAGGCCCCACGACTGAAGGCATCCTTAGGCTCCTGTTGATTCTTGGCCCGTTGCCGTTTTCAAAACCATTGCACTTACACCACTGCATAATTGCATGAAGATGTCTGTAACACAATCTGACAGTGGGTTATGTCCCTATGTTTTTTGTACGGATCCAATATCATGTGCCCTCATATGTGCCCGCTGCACATGTCCACAACACATTGGGCCTCACTATGACTCCGGCGGTAGCTGTGCTGGTAAAAACGGCAGGCTGCCAACGGAGTCATGTTTTTTTTCGGGAAAAAGGAACTCCCCATTCCCATTTCCGTCCCATTGGACTCAATGGGAATGAGGAGGACGGATGCACCGGCACTGTGTGCAACAGCGCCGGTGCATCCGTCAACGTCTGCGAGAGGGTGCCGTTCCACCCGCAAGGTCAGACCTGGCGGACGGAAAGCCACCCGCTCACAGAACTCGGAGTATGCTGGTGGGTAACAACGGTGCGGGTAGCTTACCGGCACCATTGTTAACGCAACCGGCACACTCCTAATAAGGCCCATTATCTATAAACTGGTAGACTGAAGGACGGTCTCTATTAGCACCTTGCTGCACTCTGCATGCAAGCCACACAATAGTACATGCTGGTGAGATAGCTCATTCGGTTAAGGCACCTACTGCATATATCTATGTGTAGCCTTCAAAATAGTAAATGCCCTTTCCCACTCCCAGGGGTACAACAGTGTTCATAACAAAAACCTGCAAGACCAGAGCCAGCACCGACAAGAATCATAAAACTCCTGGGAGTCTGCTTGTCCTTCTGCTTAATTAGTAATTCATTTAAATGTCTAGACTGCTCTCACCAATGAATAGCAGTAAGAGGTACAAGTAAGCAGCATCAGGTACTACATGAAACCTGAAGGCAAAGAAGATCAGGCTTCGTTTTTAAAAGTGGGAAATAACTAGCAGACAAGCTTTCAGTGAGGAACGGAAGGACGCACACGTGACGGGAGAAGGTAAGGGGAGGTAGGGCAGTGTAAGCGCCTACAGAGAAACTGGGGGAAGTGGCACTGAGTATAAGAAGGATGTAGCATAAATGGTATGAACCAGGAGTCCTGTGTCTGCCAACAAGTTTCCCACATCCAGCTCCCGGGGTGCGCCTGTAGTCGTGAGTGTTGGCTGCACCTGTGTCTTACTCCTGAATGGCCACAGCCAATGCAGGCCTTCACTTCATCCTGCCATGCGTGCCATACGCTGCTCTCTTCCCTGCATGCCTCTAACCTATGGCACATGTGTGGACTACATGCTCACCAGCAAATAGTGAATACTCGGAAGAGGCTTTCTGAAGTGCTCCTTAACGAGTCTAACTCCGGAAACACTACCAGTGTGCCTGCTGCTCCGGATTGATGTATTTGTTTGTACATTTATAAAGCTCACCTAACCCGTAGGCATCTAGGCGCTAAACGTACATAGTACTACACAGGTTACACAGATAGGATGATTACTAGGCGGCACCTTACATGTTTTGGTGTAAGTTACCTTCTTAGTCACAGTCACAGGTACACAGATATGGAGTGTATTCATTAATTACACAGCACGTTTACTTAGGTAATTCCCCTCGTTTCGCCCTTTGGTTCTTCGACTGGTTTCGGTTGTTGGCTAATGCATGCATTTCCTTAATATGTCCCCAATCGGCACCCTGAAATGCTCGACTGCTGATTTGCCCACATCCTGACTTGGCGGCTTAAGATCCAGCCTAATTCTTGCGTTGCCGGTCTTGCTGTCTTGGCCATCGCCAGGGGCGTTGCTAGGGGGGGGGCTAAGGGGGCTATAGCCCCTGATCTTTTGGTTGTAGCCCCGGATAGAATCTCAGGAGCTACAGCCAAAAGACTAGCTAGCCCCCAGTCCCAACAGTTCTGACATCAGCTTAGCCCTGGGTCTTTTCCAGACCTAGCAACTCCCCTGGCCATCGCTATGCACCTGTATTACTTGGGATTTCCCGGGCTTTTTGTTTACTTGTCATAGGTATGTTTTCTCTTTCCTGAGGTGGCTCGATTGCTTCTTTCACATGCAGTCGGATTGCCGTCATGAGTTGTCATCCCAGATTTCCACAACTGACCAGGCTGATTTAGATCATGCAAATAAACCATGCTTGCCCCACTGCCAGCCAATGTCATAAATAAATAAATAAAGCAAACATCAATTAAATCAATGCATACATATGTTGATTGGGGGATTGATATCATAATCAAACTATAACAATCCAGAATATATTGACTATCCCTTTTGTTTATTCTGGCTAGGGACTAGGTATTATATTTGCTGACACGTGGGACATGTTTTGGTCCCAAGACCTTGTTAAAGCAATTATTACATATAAACATACACCATATTAGTTTCAATTACAACAGAGTGAAATCATACCGACGCATATGTGGCACACACATTAATTACGTCATATATTCTAAATAGGGAAACCCCACTGGAAAAGAAAAACAAAACTTGAAAGAGATACAATAAAGGGAAAATCAACAACTGGAAATAAGGAGGAGGAGTACACATGAGAAATGATAGCGCAGAAGAGATGTCATAATTAGTGCAGTAGTTTGGTTTCACAACCAGCGCATGAGATCAATGTATAAAGGACACCATAATCACACTGGAAATGACGTGGCTCACAACATGTTGAGACACTATTGGTTTAGTCTATTGTTTTAGCCTGGTCAAGAAGTAACCCTGTTTAAAAGTACAGGTGTCAAAATGTGGGTATGGAATTACATAATAAAAGTTTGAAAGTTCATGTGACTTACTAGGTCACTGACACGCACAATCAGTGCACCTTTAGGCAGGGAAACATGTGATGATTTGGTTGACTAATATTAAGGACCTGGGTAAAGTGTGACGTAGTCTAGGACTATGTGTCAAAGAGGGGGGAGTTGTGAAGCAAGTGGTATGAATTCACACTTCAGCAATGGGGCAACACCCAGACAGTAATTTGCTGCAGTCCTTAACGCAATTTATGAGTATAATTATAAGAGTACTGAAACATAACCACCCTGTCACAATTTGAATGGTGAGTAGCATTTTAAATGTCCACAACTGTACATTATTAAGGTGAAAGGGGAGAATACGTGGGTCTGTTGGTATGTACTGGCCAGTATGACATTTCAGAATTGCGTTTAGATGAGTTATTACCCGTGCAATAGCAGAGGTGGATATGAATGCAGATCAGCCCGATAGCTACTGCATTTGCTCATGGGGATTACAAATCAATAAGTAACATCTGACCAGAAAGGAAGAAAAGATTTATAAATTCAACGGTAGGTTCCGGACCTGTGTCAAAGGTTTCCATGGAATGGGACTGCATGTAAAAGGATGTCTCAATACAAATGCTGCTTGTTAACTGATGGCAGTACATTAAAGCAGAATATTACCTAAACTTGTGTTAAGAAAAACTGACAATGACGAATCGATCAATGATATTAGTGACTTGCCTATTTCTCTCCTGCGTGTTAAGCTTGATCCACGCACGCCATCCTGTCCAAGACAGCCTGCTCGATTGATATCCTTGCCTTTGAGATTACAAGTGACACACACTTGCACCTGCTTTGGCTCTGTCAAGTGTGAGCAAACGAGGTAAGACGGACTGAATTGGCGCAGCAAATCTTGTTCAGCGTGTTGGAAGAGATATGAGGATAATATTGTGTAAAGCATGAGTCCGTTCATTTAAACATAGTATGTGTAAAATAGAATTCAGTTACTAATAATTGATGGGGAATTAGGCAACACGGCAGAGTGTGAAGGCAGATGTCAATGGGTAGAGTTGGTTCATTCCCAATGATGTGTGGAATCTTCAACGTGAACCTGGAAGGTTAAGAGTGGTTGTGAGGCTGAGAATGTAATGGGAACAATACAACGGTTGCACCCAGTGTGTGCCATTCCACAGGAGAACTAGCAAATAAAGAAAGCGTCTACTATGCTTCCTTCCCACCTATGGGCATATATGGTAAGAAGTGGTCCTTACAGAAAAACATCTAAGTGATGGCAGTGGGGATGTGTGCCCCTGTATCCACCGCAAAAACATGACTTGATTGGCATAATGCATCTTAAGAACACACTATTATGTTGAAAGAAAAGAGAAACATGATCAATTAATTCGAAGAAATGTGATTCTTTGTTGAATTGATAATAAACTGGCCAATGATTGCCACTTGCAAAGGGTAAAGTAGTGTCTGGACACAAAGGCAATACAGGAATTGCTTAAATAGAAAGAGCAGTTCATTGCCTTATAACACCGCATTTAGTTTTGGTTCAGTATTAAGGCCTCACTGTATGCAATATGTTTGCAGATTCCCTTTCTTTGGTGTAGACAGAGTGCACAATCTCCTTCTGTTAACATTATTTGGATTCTCTCACTTCCTGGAAATATCAGTTGATTCTTAGTCACCAGCTGCCAGTGTTGAGCGAATAGTGAAGTGCAGTCATTCTTACAAATGGTGGACAGATGTTCACTGATGTTTCGCTCTCCGATGGTGCCACCACCTTACATATTATGCAAACACATAATGTCAAATACATATACCAAATATGTACGTGTACAATTAATGAATTGAGTGATTATTAATTTGTAATTTTTTATATCATACATTTGAATAATTTTTGAGAATCTATCTACATATGGTGCTGATGTTAGATTCACTGCCTGATGTTTTGTGGTGAAAGTACTTGCTAATATCCTAATTACACATTTTTCTACATGTCACATTGTTGCCATTACTATTTATTTTCTGTATGTCTGTATACTGTAAATTCACTTTCTGTCTATTGTTTGCAGCCTGAGTTTAGATAGCTACATAATGTGTCCTCCTTACCTTTCGCTTTAACCCCCAGGCTTCGGGTGACCTTGGCTTTGCCAATCCAGGATTAGGAAGCGAGGTCTTTGAGAGTTAGCCTTGCATCCTCCTGCCATTCCTGATAACAGCCAATAAGAAAAGATAGGAAGAATAACATCTGTCACAGAGAAACTAAACGTAAAGGAAGAGGAAAGTCAAGAATGTGCAAGAACTTTAAAGCATTTTAATACAATATGTATGTAAAAAAAGAAAACTATAGGAGCAACAAACAAAGTCTTGCAAATACAGTGAGAGGGTGATACATCAGAGGATAGAGTGAAGATGAAAAAGAAGATAGATAGAAAAGCTAAAATCGAATGAAGAGAAGATAGAGGATAATCAGGGAGACCCAAAATGAGTGAGGAGGAGTCAAAAAGGTGGGAAAAACTCAGTGTGGGAATACAAGGTTCTGTAGTGGAAAAGGGTAAGAAAAGGAAAGATTGGTAGTTGTAGAGTTGGAAATGGGCGATTGAAAGAAGACATATGAACAGTAAAGGTAAATAAGGAGTCCAAAATGGAGCCGGGATTATGGATGGAAGAAGGTAGGGGAAGCACATTTGGAGGAAAACAAAAAGAGGGAAGGTGGACAGCAGTGAGGAAGGGTTTTGATTAATACAGTGGGTGAGGATCCAGAGATTAATAGCAGAAAGGCAATTATAAAGAGAAGTCTGAAGTTGAACAGAAAACTTAGAGTAAGAAAAAAAAGGACGGAGAATCATATGCATAGAAGTTTCAATTTAAGTCAAAGAAAAGCATACTGGTAGATAACAGAATGTCTGAAGATCAGAGTATTGTGGGACCCCAAACATAGTATGAGAGGTCAGGAACAGTTACTGAAACAAGAAACAGAATGTGAGTGTTTAGACAGAGAGGAAGAACACCATTAATTAGTAACCTGCAGACAAAATATTTCCATGCAGTGAGCAGGATAGAAACCAGACTGCAATGGAGGAAGGGGGGAGCTGGAATCAAGGTATAGAGAGATATTTGAGATCAGACAGTGCATTCAAGACAAACAACTTAGGAATGAAAGAAGAGAAATACATAGGTCAGTAATTAGAGGCATTAAAAGGGTCAAAGGACTCAATACATGCTTACGTGGAGGAGAAAAAACACCTGCAAAAAGAAAAGTGTTAGAAAAGAGAAGTCAAGTACGGTAGGAAATCAAAATACACCAAGGCCATGGAAGAGGGTGCAGTGGGGAATCAGAAGACTTCATTAGATGCAGCAGAAGACTGGGGATGACCCTAAAAAGATGGGTAAAATAAAAATAGATTCAGGAATAAGTTGAAGGGGAAGATGGTTGAGAAGTCGAAGAGAAAGAGGAGAACAACATTTAAATTTTAATGGCATTGTAAGTATTGAACTCAGAGGTCTGGAGTTGTAAATGCAGAGATTGGAGACAGAGGAATGGGAAACCAGAATGTTATTAAGAAGGGGAAATAATCAATGAAGATAAGATGTGAGAAAAGTGATGGGAGATTTACATTAGAAGAATAATGCTGTTTAGTATGAAATAAATCAAGATCATATGAAGAGTGAAACAGCAGCATAGGGCACACCAGAGGGGGAGTGAGATTTCCATTCCAGATTACATTCCAGTTTGTATAAAGAGTTGTGAGTAGACAACAAGGAAGAAATCACCCAAGGTTAGAAGACTAAACTTAGGGAACAGAAGAGGTTTGAGGGCACTTGGAAACAAGTGGAGTTGTCATAACCGAGGAAAGAAAAGCGGAGGTTATTCGGGGTGGAGACAGAAGAAGTCTGTATCAGATTGGTGAATGTCCATCGATGAAACAAGCGTGTTGTACTTGGGAACATCACAATTCAAAAACAAGGACGTAGGAAAAGGAGGGGAAGGAGGTGAGGGATTGTAGTGGGAAAATGACTTTAACAGATTGTCCACAGAGATAAAATGAAATTCAGAAATAGTGTAATCAGAAGGGTAATTCGAGACCATTTGAGCAACATCAGAGCCATTGATTTGAGAGGGAGGGATGTAAAGTTAAGTTAGAGGAACATAATCAATGACATTAAGAAATAAGAGGTCCAAATTAGTAGAATACATGTCGATATTTAAGTCATGTAGGAGAAAAGGAGAAGGGAAAGAAAGTAAACAGTAGGTCACTAAGGAGCAACTATATATATATATATATATATATATATATATATATATATATATATATATATATATACATATATATATATATATTTTATTGAACCATTAGTACACATAGTACCTTACTCAAATGTAATCATATCATTCAAAGCTTTGATAAAATTGCAGTCCTTAAACTACTTCATGTATAACATAACATAAACATTCAAGACAATTAACTAAAATTCATACATGATCAAAAGATTTCCATCAGATACATTTTAAGTTTCTCTAACAGCGCTCCCAAATCGGTTACAATAGCACAATAGAACTTTATTGGTCATTTTAAATCCCATCTGCTACAAAGCTCCTGTTCCCTCTGTTGCATCACAATGCTAATGTCTGAGAACATTTTGTGTAAGAATTTTACCAGTGTCAAAGTCAGTGTCAGTTGGGAGGTTAGCATCAGCATACCACCCGTGCCATGGACAGAATAAATGGTCCCAACCTCAGAATCCTATTGTTACTGAATTTAGGGCATTCCCATAACAAATGAAATAATTACTTGAGTCGGGCCAAACTACACATCCTACACCTGCACAGTTCTCTGGGTACACCTGATTTAGGTCCTATGAACTCAAGTGTTGGGAGACAGTTTAGCGAAACTTGCGATACCAGTCATGATGCACCTGAGAGGGAAATGTATTTAGATACATTCTTCATTCCACTGACGGCGTATACAGCATTTCTTTATCTCTTTATAAACTCAATCTCCCCAAGTCGTGGATATCCATCATTGTGTCACCATCTTTTAATGTTTTTCTTTATCACATAGTCAGAGTCGTGACACTCCACACCCACCATCTTAAAGAGCGAGTCACATCTCATTTTAAACTTCCTTAGAAAGGGGTTATAGTCCCGCAGTAAAAGATGTTTTATGTAGATGCCCAGACTATTTTTGTCAGCATTCATCAGCCTTCACTAACAGTTTGGGATACTGATTTGGGCCTTTTACATATGATACAGATGCTCTACACCGGGATTTCTGCAAAGGTTCGATTCAATTCTTTGGGCGTCCTGTCTCGCAGTATCCGGCTGGAGTGTGGCAGGGTTGTGTTCTCGCCTCAACTCTTGTTTAATTTATAACTCGCAGATTTGTGGGATGACGGCACGACCTGGAGGGGGTACTCGCCCAGGTGGTAAAATTCGACAGTTAATTGCATAACTTATGCTGACGATATCATTCTAATGGATTACACCCTGGCTGCTCTCTAAAGATTGCTAAGTGGGATAGAGACGTACTTTAAAATGATTCAATTGGTTTTTAATGCAAGCACATCTTATATCATGACCTTCTCTAGTGAAAGGAACACCAACAGGGTAATTCATAGAATTTCGCAGAAAAGTGTCGCAAGCGGCTGGCGCAGAGTGTCCGCGTGCGATTGACTGCGCCAGGCACGTGCGATAAAACCGATTTCCGCGCACAGCGTATTCATGGATTTCATGCTCCCAAACCAGCCGTGGCGCAGAGTATCGCAGCGACCCTGCAGCAGCGCCAGTAACGCCCCCAAGAACGCCCTCGCGCAAGGAAAATCCAGCAAAATCGCTAAATCATCGCAAAGGGCTGCGCTAACCCTGGACCAGTTTACAGGGCAGCCAAACAAGGAACGCAAAGCGGGTAACGTGCATATCAGGGGTACACGTGAAGTCATACACGCGATTAGCCAGGGTAAGTGTATTACAGGGGTACACGTGAAGTCATACACGCGATTAGCCAGGGTACGTGTATTACAGGGGTACGCGGGAAGTTTAACACGCGATTGGCCAGGGTACGTGTATTACAGGGGTACGCGGGAAGTTTAACACGCGATTGGCCAGGGTACGTGTATTACAGGGGTACGCGGGAAGTTCAACACGCGATTAGCCAGGGTAAGTGTATTACAGGGGTACACGTGAAGTTATACACGCGATTAGCCAGGGTACGTGTATTACAGGGGTACGCGGGAAGTTTAACACGCGATTGGCCAGGGTACGTGTATTACAGGGGTACGCGGGAAGTTTAACACGCGATTGGCCAGGGTACGTGTATCAAAGGGGTACGCGGGAAGTTTAACACGCGATTAGCCAGTGTAAGTGTATTACAGGGGTACACGTGAAGTCATACACGCGATTAGCCAGGGTACGTGTATTACAGGGGTACGCGGGAAGTTTAACACGCGATTGGCCAGGGTACGTGTATTACAGGGGTACGCGGGAAGTTTAACACGCGATTAGCCAGGGTAAGTGTATTACAGGGGTACGCGGGAAGTTTAACACGCGATTAGCCAGGGTACGTGTATTACAGGGGTACGCGGGAAGTTTAACACGCGATTGGCCAGGGTACGTGTATTACAGGGGTACGCGGGAAGTTTAACACGCGATTGGCCAGGGTACGTGTATTACAGGGGTACGCGGGAAGTTATACACGCGATTAGCCAGGGTACGTATATTACAGGGGTACGCGGGAAGTTTAACACGCGATTAGCCAGGGTACGTGTATTACAGGGGTACGCGGGAAGTTTAACACGCGATTGGCCAGGGTACGTGTATCACAGGGGTACGCGGGAAGTTTAACACGCGATTAGCCAGGGTAAGTGTATTACAGGGGTACGCGGGAAGTTCAACACGCGATTGGCCAGGGTACGTGTATTACAGGGGTATGCGGGAAGTTTCACATGCGATTTGGCCAGGTACGTGTATTACAGGGGTGCGTGGGAATTATCACACGCGATTTGGCTTGGTACGTGTATTACAGGGGTGTGCGGGAATTATCACACGCAATTAGGCTGGGTGGGTCCTCACAGGTGTTCCCTGTACACCCTCCACAGCCCCTGCAGGCAGCCCACAAAACAGGGGACTACCCTGCACACCTGCTCATGTCCCCCTGCACCCCCACCCCCCAGCAGTGCAGGGGCACCCTCCACCAGGCCCCCACTCATGTCTCCCACCACCTCCACCCCCCAGCCACCAGGGGCACCCTCCACCAGGCCCCCACTCATGTCCCCTATCACCCCCACCCCCCCGCCACCAGGGGCACCCTCCACCAGGCCCCCACATATGCCTCCCACCACCCACACCCCCCAGCAGTGCAGGGGCACCCTCCACCAGGCCCCCACTCATGTCTCCCACCACCCCCACCCCCCAGCCACCAGGGGCACCCTCCACCAGGCCCCCACTCATGTCTCCCACCACCCCCACCCCCCAGCAGTGCAGGGGCACCCTCCACCAGGCCCCCACTCATGTCTCCCACCACCCCCACCCCCCAGCCACCAGGGTCACCCTCCACCAGGCCCCCACTCATGTCTCCCACCACCCCCCACCCCCCAGCAGTGCAGGGGCACCCTCCACCAGGCCCCCACTCATGTCTCCCACCACCCCCACCCCCCAGCAGTGCAGGGGCACCCTCCACCAGGCCCCCACTCATGTCTCCCACCACCCCCACCCCCCAGCCACCAGGGTCACCCTCCACCAGGCCCCCACTCATGTCTCCCACCACCCCCACCCCCCAGCAGTGCAGGGGCAGCCTCCACCAGGCCCCCACTCATGTCTCCCACCACCCCCACCCCCCAGCAGTGCAGGGGCAGCCTCCACCAGGCCCCCACTCATGTCCCCTATCACCCCCACCCCCCCGCCACCAGGGGCACCCTCCACCAGGCCCCCACATATGTCTCCCACCACCCACACCCCCCAGCAGTGCAGGGGCACCCTCCACCAGGCCCCCACTCATGTCTCCCACCACCCCCACCCCCCAGCCACCAGGGGCACCCTCCACCAGGCCCCCACTCATGTCTCCCACCACCCCCACCCCCCAGCAGTGCAGGGGCACCCTCCACCAGGCCCCCACTCATGTCTCCCACCACCCCCACCCCCCAGCCACCAGGGTCACCCTCCACCAGGCCCCCACTCATGTCTCCCACCACCCCCACCCCCCAGCAGTGCAGGGGCAGCCTCCACCAGGCCCCCACTCATGTCTCCCACCACCCCCACCCCCCAGCAGTGCAGGGGCAGCCTCCACCAGGCCCCCACTCATGTCCCCTATCACCCCCACCCCCCCGCCACCAGGGGCACCCTCCACCAGGCCCCCACATATGTCTCCCACCACCCACACCCCCCAGCAGTGCAGGGGCACCCTCCACCAGGCCCCCACTCATGTCTCCCACCACCCCCACCCCCCAGCCACCAGGGGCACCCTCCACCAGGCCCCCACTCATGTCTCCCACCACCCCCACCCCCCAGCAGTGCAGGGGCACCCTCCACCAGGCCCCCACTCATGTCTCCCACCACCCCCACCCCCCAGCCACCAGGGGCACCCTCCACCAGGCCCCCACTCATGTCTCCCACCACCCCCACCCCCCAGCAGTGCAGGGGCAGCCTCCACCAGGCCCCCACTCATGTCTCCCACCACCCCCACCCCCCAGCAGTGCAGGGGCAGCCTCCACCAGGCCCCCACTCATGTCCCCTATCACCCCCACCCCCCCGCCACCAGGGGCACCCTCCACCAGGCCCCCACATATGTCTCCCACCACCCACACCCCCCAGCAGTGCAGGGGCACCCTCCACCAGGCCCCCACTCATGTCTCCCACCACCCCCACCCCCCAGCCACCAGGGGCACCCTCCACCAGGCCCCCACTCATGTCTCCCACCACCCCCACCCCCCAGCAGTGCAGGGGCACCCTCCACCAGGCCCCCACTCATGTCTCCCACCACCCCCACCCCCCAGCCACCAGGGGCAGCCTCCACCAGGCCCCCACTCATGTCTCCCACCACCCCCACCCCCCAGCAGTGCAGGGGCAGCCTCCACCAGGCCCCCACTCATGTCTCCCACCACCCCCACCCCCCAGCAGTGCAGGGGCAGCCTCCACCAGGCCCCCACTCATGTCCCCTATCACCCCCACCCCCCCGCCACCAGGGGCACCCTCCACCAGGCCCCCACATATGTCTCCCACCACCCACACCCCCCAGCAGTGCAGGGGCACCCTCCACAAGGCCCCCACTCATGTCTCCCACCACCCCCACCCCCCAGCCACCAGGGGCACCCTCCACCAGGCCCCCACTCATGTCTCCCACCACCCCCACCCCCCAGCAGTGCAGGGGCACCCTCCACCAGGCCCCCACTCATGTCTCCCACCACCCCCACCCCCCAGCCACCAGGGGCACCCTCCACCAGGCCCCCACTCATGTCCCCTATCACCCCCACCCCCCCGCCACCAGGGGCACCCTCCACCAGGCCCCCACATATGTCTCCCACCACCCACACCCCCCAGCAGTGCAGGGGCACCCTCCACCAGGCCCCCACTCATGTCTCCCACCACCCCCACCCCCCAGCCACCAGGGGCACCCTCCACCAGGCCCCCACTCATGTCTCCCACCACCCCCACCCCCCAGCAGTGCAGGGGCACCCTCCACCAGGCCCCCACTCATGTCTCCCACCACCCCCACCCCCCAGCCACCAGGGGCACCCTCCACCAGGCCCCCACTCATGTCTCCCACCACCCCCACCCCCCAGCAGTGCAGGGGCACCCTCCACCAGGCCCCCACTCATGTCTCCCACCACCCCCACCCCCCAGCCACCAGGGGCACCCTCCACCAGGCCCCCACTCATGTCTCCCACCACCCCCACCCCCCAGCAGTGCAGGGGCACCCTCCACCAGGCCCCCACTCATGTCTCCCACCACCCCCACCCCCCTGCCACCATGTGCAGCCCCCACCAGGCCCCCACTCATGTCTCCCACCACCCCCACCCCCCAGCAGTGCAGGGGCAGCCTCCACCAGGCCCCCACTCATGTCTCCCACCACCCCCACCCCCCAGCCACCAGGGTCACCCTCCACCAGGCCCCCACTCATGTCTCCCACCACCCCCACCCCCCAGCAGTGCAGGGGCACCCTCCACCAGGCCCCCACTCATGTCTCCCACCACCCCCACCCCCCTGCCACCATGTGCAGCCCCCACCAGGTCCTCACAATGTGCGTATTGGTCAGCCTCCACTGCCAAAAAGCCCTACCAAGTAACCCATTCACCCACATGGAAATGGAAATCACATGTTACACCCCCAATGTTCATGAAGCAAATGAACCCATGTCCGTCACACACATATTTTCCAATTGAATGGGAAAACACACAACATGACATGCATGAAACCAATGAGATGAAACCACACAGTGAACAATGTAAAAAAAAATGTATTAGAAAAAAATACGAATGCTAAAGAAAGAAAACTAACTACAATGTAAATGTGAAAAAAGAAGCTGCATGTCCGCATAAAAACACAAAACTAGAAAATCTAATCCAAAAAATGTTGTCCAAAGTGAAATGTCAAAACTCTCCGTGCAACAAAGAACTATGTACAAAAATAACAAGGGTCCATCATCACAACAGAACTAAGGAAACCTCCTAAAAAACCTACCTAAATATCAACTATATACAAAAAGTGGAGCAGTGTCCGTCGACTCCAAATCATAAGAAAAAACAAAGGAAACCTAAAACTAAAGAACTACATACAAAGGCGGCGGGCAAGTCCAGCGGCTCACTCTGTGGTGTTCCGGGCCAGGGCATCATCGAACTCCTGTTCGATGTCCCGGAGGCGGTCCAGTTCCATGGCCCCGAGGGTCCGCAGGGACGACGCCGTGTCCTCCTCCAACCCCCTGCGGATTGCCTCGAGGCACTCGGCCCGCCTCAGGGCCCTCCGCATGGAGTTCTCCGCCCTGACCATTGTGAGCCGCGCCTCTTCCGCCCGCCGCCGCTCCGCACCTATGGCGTGGCCCAACCGCTGCCACACGGAAGACACTCTCTGTCCTTGGTCCTCCTGCCCTCCGGCCGATGCCTGCCCCTCCGATGTCGAAGGCCCCGAGCCTTCATGGCTCCCACCATCTTGCTGCTGCTGCTGCTCTGCCTCTGCCCGTGCACTGCCTCCTGCTGCCTGCACATCCTCCGCCGGCTGGGGTGCAGTTGTTGATGTGGCCACCCCTGCTGGACGTCCGACTCCCGACTGTGGCAGAGATGCCTCCTCCACCAGCCTGGCCGCACTGTCAGAGGCAGCTCCACAGGGCACCCAGGTGACTGATGGGTGGGAAGATGGCACAGAGGACGACTGGCGCGTAGGGGGTCCAGTTGAGGAGGGGGTCGGAACAAGCCCCATCAGACGGAGGAATCCGGTCTGGGTGACCTGTCCCAGCAGGCTGACGTGGTCAACGAGCCATTCGAGATGACGTGCAGTCTCTCCATGAAAAGACTGCAGGTCACCTCGCATGGCCCGTTGACGCAACGCCACACCAGCCAGGACAGGCTCAACCCGGACCTGGATAGCCACGTCCGCAGGCAGAGGAAGGCCAGTTGACGTCAGCTCATCCCCTGCCTGAAAACGGGTCTGGACGTAGGCATCCCTGCTGGTGCAAGATGATGCAGGGACAGGATCGGGGACAGGATTGCACACAGGCACCTCCGCGGCCGCCTGTGCTGCCTCCTGTCCCTGGTCCTGGACTGCACCACTAGCACCAGTGGGATCCCCACCTCCAGACCCCGTCTCTGGTGCTTGCACGGCCTCCTCCTCCACCAGACCCCCCACCAACCTGGATGACTCTGTGCCATCTTCCCCTGTTGGGCCCTGTGGGGTCCCAGCTGCCCCTTCTGCTGCCGAGGAGTCCAACTGCAACCTCCGCCTCTTGGACCTCCCCCCGGCAGCTGCGGCCTGGGACGCGGCACCGGACTCCTCACTCCCCGACGAGATGACAACACGGGAGGGGAGCCGGGCCTTGCGTCTCCGGCTGGCGGTCGGATCCCCGCCGCTGTGCTCCACAGCACCTTCTCCGCCCTCTTCATCAGTTGACGCTGCAGACAGGGAGAAACAAAACACAGGCATCAGGGCACTGTACAATGGACACATACACGCATGACAGTTGCACATGAGTGGCATTGGCAAACCTCAGACATGTCATCACAATCCCCAACACACATGTCATTGCAACTGGCACACATGAGCCATACCACAGCCATATCGCAACTGCCACCACCATCCCCACACATACAACAGCATCAGCAGCCAAAGGGGAGCCATACATCACATGCAACACAGGAAGTGCACCACACATGTACACACACCACCACACTTGCATGCATGTCTACACCTCTGCCAAGTGTCGCACTGTTCAGACGGGCATCCATGTCACATCTGCCAATCAGGCTTCCACATACCGCTGTCACATGCATCCATGTAGCATCACTGTTGCACCTTTGACAAATACACACACATGCACATGTACACAGTGCTCATACATGCAGCCGAAAACAACATACATGCCTGACATCACGGACATGTCTACTTACATACACATTCATCCAAACATGTGTGCACGCACAACTGCATTTGCCATGCAAGCCCACACACACAAGCACCATCCATGTCTCACACATTACAGCCCTCGCATGTGTCAGCCCCACGGCCCTGTACACCCCCACCCATACTCCACCCCATACAAACAGATGTGCAACTGGCACAATGGGGAATGATCACCACACGCCCTGCTCACAACCAGGATGCATGTACACTCACCGCTCGACTCCAGACGGCTCTGCTTCTCTAGGACCTGGACGTGGAGCGCTGGGGATATGCGTTCCAGGACCCCCATCTGTTCTTCCGACAAGTGGCCCCGGCGCCCCTTGGCATCCGCTGCCTTCAAGAGGCGCCGGGCCTTGTTCAGGGTCCTGGACCTGAAGTCCTCCCAGCGCTTCCTGACATGTTGTAAGTCCCGGACTGCCACCCCCTCCGCGTTGATGGCAGTCACGATGTCTGTCCAGATCCGAGTCCGTCCTTCCTTGTCGGCGCGGGAACTTCCAAAGAGGGCATCATACTGCCCCAGGACTTGCTCCACCAGGACACCAACTTCGGTGGCACTGAAGCTGGGGCCCCTCTGCCTCTCTGGCCGGGGGTTGTCAGTGGTCACAGATGGTGTTAGCCCCGACATGACAACCCCAGAGGCAGGAGTGGGTGGGCAACTGGGTCCTGGGGCTGGGCTGTGGAGCGATGGAATTCCAGTCGGGAGTCTTCTGTTCCAGCAGGGGTGGTCACAGCAACAGCACCCCTGGCTGATGTGCAGGCAGCAAATGGCAGTGCACGTGGGCAGCAGGCAGTCAGGCAGCAGCAGATAGCAGGTGGGAGCGTGCTCGGGGCTCTGGGGGGCAGTAATTCGGCCTTCTGGGCAGGAGCGTGGTCTCCCGTGTGCTCACGCGTGGCCAGCTTGGTACGGAGTGAATTGGCACGTGAAAATCCTGCACGTCAGCGTGAAAACCGAGGAAAGGCCCTTAGCGCGTAAGCGCGTCAGCACGCATACGCGATTCCATTGGACCAAAGGCCCTCAGCGCGTAAGCGCGTCTGTGACGTGACCCGCACGGGTGTTTCCCACACAGCATGTGATGACAGAGCACACGTGGAAAGACTGCACGTCAGAGTCTCATTGCGTGTGATTGGTGGAAATGGCCGTACACCGGGATACAGGTGCGCTGACGTACTTGCGTGTGTAAGTGTCCGCGCACACCTCATATACACGTACATAGGCCAATCGCGTGTACACGCACTTTTGTCCAATTACACGCGATGAGACTCTGACGTGCAGTCTTTCCACGTGTGCTCTGTCATCACGTGCTGTGTGGGAAACACCCGTGCGGGTCACGTCACAGACGCGCTTACGCGCTGAGGGCCTTTGGTCCAATGGAATCGCGTATGCGTGCTGACGCGCTTACGCGCTAAGGGCCTTTCCTCGGTTTTCACGCTGACGTGCAGGATTTTCACGTGCCAATTCACTCCGTACCAAGCTGGCCACGCGTGAGCACACGGGAGACCACGCTCCTGCCCAGAAGGCCGAATTACTGCCCCCCAGAGCCCCGAGCACGCTCCCACCTGCTATCTGCTGCTGCCTGACTGCCTGCTGCCCACGTGCACTGCCATTTGCTGCCTGCACATCAGCCAGGGGTGCTGTTGCTGTGACCACCCCTGCTGGAACAGAAGACTCCCGACTGGAATTCCATCGCTCCACAGCCCAGCCCCAGGACCCAGTTGCCCACCCACTCCTGCCTCTGGGGTTGTCATGTCGGGGCTAACACCATCTGTGACCACTGACAACCCCCGGCCAGAGAGGCAGAGGGGCCCCAGCTTCAGTGCCACCGAAGTTGGTGTCCTGGTGGAGCAAGTCCTGGGGCAGTATGATGTCCTCTTTGGAAGTTCCCGCGCCGACAAGGAAGGACGGACTCGGATCTGGACAGACATCGTGACTGCCATCAACGCGGAGGGGGTGGCAGTCCGGGACTTACAACATGTCAGGAAGCGCTGGGAGGACTTCAGGTCCAGGACCCTGAACAAGGCCCGGCGCCTCTTGAAGGCAGCGGATGCCAAGGGGTGCCGGGGCCACTTGTCGGAAGAACAGATGGGGGTCCTGGAACGCATATCCCCAGCGCTCCACGTCCAGGTCCTAGAGAAGCAGAGCCGTCTGGAGTCGAGCGGTGAGTGTACATGCATCCTGGTTGTGAGCAGGGCGTGTCGTGATCATTCCCCATTGTGCCAGTTGCACATCTGTTTGTATGGGGTGGAGTATGGGTGGGGGTGTACAGGGCCGTGGGGCTGACACATGCGAGGGCTGTAATGTGTGAGACATGGATGGTGCTTGTGTGTGTGGGCTTGCATGGCAAATGCAGTTGTGCGTGCACACATGTTTGGATGAATGTGTATGTAAGTAGACATGTCCGTGATGTCAGGCATGTATGTTGTTTTCGGCTGCATGTATGAGCACTGTGTACATGTGCATGTGTGTGTATTTGTCAAAGGTGCAACAGTGATGCTACATGGATGCATGTGACAGCGGTATGTGGAAGCCTGATTGGCAGATGTGACATGGATGCCCGTCTGAACAGTGCGACACTTGGCAGAGGTGTAGACATGCATGCAAGTGTGGTGGTGTGTGTACATGTGTGGTGCACTTCCTGTGTTGCATGTGATGTATGGCTCCCCTTTGGCTGCTGATGCTGTTGTATGTGTGGGGATGGTGGTGGCAGTTGCGATATGGCTGTGGTATGGCTCATGTGTGCCAGTTGCAATGACATGTGTGTTGGGGATTGTGATGACATGTCTGAGGTTCGCCAATGCCACTCATGTGCAACTGTCATGCGTGTATGTGTCCATTGTACAGTGCCCTGATGCCTGTGTTTTGTTTCTCCCTGTCTGCAGCGTCAACTGATGAAGAGGGCGGAGAAGGTGCTGTGGAGCACAGCGGCGGGGAACGACCGCCAGCCGGAGACGCAAGGCCCGGCTCCCCTCCCGTGTTGTCATCTCGTCGGGGAGTGAGGAGTCCGGTGCCGCGTCCCAGGCCGCAGCTGCCGGGGGGAGGTCCAAGAGGCGGAGGTTGCAGTTGGACTCCTCGGCAGCAGAAGGGGCAGCTGGGACCCCACAGGGCCCAACAGGGGAAGATGGCACAGAGTCATCCAGGTTGGTGGGGGGTCTGGTGGAGGAGGAGGCCGTGCAAGCACCAGAGACGGGGTCTGGAGGTGGGGATCCCACTGGTGCTAGTGGTGCAGTCCAGGACCAGGGACAGGAGGCAGCACAGGCGGCCGCGGAGGTGCCTGTGTGCAATCCTGTCCCCGATCCTGTCCCTGCATCATCTTGCACCAGCAGGGATGCCTACGTCCAGACCCGTTTTCAGGCAGGGGATGAGCTGACGTCAACTGGCCTTCCTCTGCCTGCGGACGTGGCTATCCAGGTCCGGGTTGAGCCTGTCCTGGCTGGTGGGGCGTTGCGTCAACGGGCCATGCGAGGTGACCTGCAGTCTTTTCATGGAGAGACTGCACGTCATCTCGAATGGCTCGTTGACCACGTCAGCCTGCTGGGACAGGTCACCCAGGCCGGATTCCGCTGTCTGATGGGGCTTGCTCCGACCCCCTCCTCAACTGGACCCCCTACGCGCCAGTCGTCCTCTGTGCCATCTTCCCACCCATCAGTCACCTGGGTGCCCTGTGGAGCTGCCTCTGACAGTGCGGCCAGGCTGGTGGAGGAGGCATCCCTGCCACAGTCGGGAGTCGGACGTCCAGCAGGGGTGGCCACATCAACAGGTGCACCCCAGCCGGCGGAGGATGTGCAGGCAGCAGGAGGCAGTGCACGGGCAGAGGCAGAGCAGCAGCAGCAGCAAGATGGTGGGAGCCATGAAGGCTCGGGGCCTTCGACATCGGAGGGGCAGGCATCGGCCGGAGGGCAGGAGGACCCAGGACAGAGAGTGTCTTCCGTGTGGCAGCGGTTGGGCCACGTCATAGGTGCGGAGCGGCGGCGGGCGGAAGAGGCGCGGCTCACAATGGTCAGGGCGGAGAACTCCATGCGGAGGGCCCTGAGGCGGGCCGAGTGCCTCGAGGCAATCCGCAGGGGGTTGGAGGAGGACACAGCGTCGTCCCTGCGGACCCTCGGGGCCATGGAACTGGACCGCCTCCGGGACATCGAACAGGAGTTCGATGATGCCCTGGCCCGGAACACCACAGAGTGAGCCGCTGGACTTGCCCGCCGCCTTTGTATATAGTTCTTTAGTTTTAGGTTTCCTTTCGTTCTTATTATTATTTGGAGTCGACGGACACTGCTCCACTTTTTGTATATAGTTGATATTTAGGTAGGTTTTTTAGGAGGTTTCCTTAGTTCAGTTGTGATGATGGACCCTTGTTATTTTTGTACATAGTTCTTTGTTGCATGGAGAGTTTTTACATTTCACTTTGGACATAATTTTTTTGATTTGGTTTTCTAGTTTTGTGTTTTTATGCGGACATGCAGCTTATTTTTTCACATTTACATTGTAGTTAGTTTTCTTTCTTTGGCATTTGTATTTTTTTCAATACATTTTTTTTTCCATTGTTCACTGTGTGGTTTCATCTCATTGGTTTCATGCATGTCATGTTGTGTGTTTTCCCATTCAATTTGAAAATATGTGTGTGACGGACATGGGTTCATTTGCTTCATGTACATTGGGGGTGTAACATGTGATTTCCATTTCCATGTGGGTGAATGGGTTACTTGGTAGGTCTTTTTGGCTGTGGAGGCTGACCATTACGCACATGATTGGGGATTGTGAGGACCTGGTGGGGGCTGCACATGGTGGCAGGGGGGTGGGGGTGCAGGGGGACATGAGTGGGGGCCTGGTGGAGGTTGAGCCTGCACTGCTGGGGGGTGGGGGTGGTGGGAGACATGAGTGGGGGCCTGGTGGAGGATGACCCTGCACTGCTGGGGTGTGGGGGTGATGGGAGACATGAGTGGGGGCCTGGTGGAGGGTGACCCTGGTGGCTGGGGGGTGGGGGTGATAGGGGACATGAGTGGGGGCCTGGTGGAGGGTGACCCTGGTGGCTGGGGGGTGGGGGTGGTGGTAGACATGAGTGGGGCCCTGGTGGAGGGTGACCCTGGTGGCTGGGGGGTGGGGGTGGTGGGAGACATGAGTTGGACATGGGTGGGGGCCTACTGGCAGGTGCCCCACAGTGCTGGGGGGTGGGGGTGGTGGGGGACATGAGTTGGACATGGGTGGGGGCCTGCTGGCAGGTGCCCCACAGTGCTGGGGGGTGGGGGTGGTGGGAGACATGAGTGGGGCCCTGGTGAAGGGTGACCCTGCACTGCTGGGGGGTGGGGGTGGTGGGAGACATGAGTGGGGCCCTGGTGGAGGGTGACCCTGGTGGCTGGGGGGTGGGGGTGGTGGGAGACATGAGTTGGACATGGGTGGGGGCCTGCTGGCAGGTGTCCCACAGTGCTGGGGTGTGGGGGTGGTGGGAGACATGAGTTGGACATGGGTGGGGGCCTGCTGGCAGGTGCCCCACAGTGCTGGGGGGTGGGGGTGGTGGGAGACATGAGTGGGGCCCTGGTGGAGGGTGACCCTGCACTGCTGGGGGGTGGGGGTGGTGGGAGACATGAGTGGGGCCCTGGTGGAGGGTGACCCTGGTGGCTGGGGGGTGGGGGTGGTGGGAGACATGAGTTGGACATGGGTGTGGGCCTGCTGGCAGGTGCCCCACAGTGCTGGGGTGTGGGGGTGGTGGGAGACATGAGTTGGACATGGGTGGGGGCCTGCTGGCAGGTGCCCCACAGTGCTGGGGGGTGGGGGTGGTGGGAGACATGAGTTGGACATGGGTGGGGGCCTACTGGCAGGTGCCCCACAGTGCTGGGGGGTGGGGGTGGTGGGAGACATGAGTTGGACATGGGTGGGGGCCTGCTGGCAGGTGCCCCACAGTGCTGGGGGGTGGGGGTGGTCGGAGACATGAGTGGGGCCCTGGTGGAGGGTGACCCTGGTGGCTGGGGGGTGGGGGTGGTGGGAGACATGAGTGGGGGCCTGGTGGAGGCTGCCCCTGCACTGCTGGGGGGTGGGGGTGGTGGGAGACATGAGTGGGGGACTGGTGGAGGGTGCCCCTGGTGGCGGGGGGGTGGGGGTGATAGGGGACATGAGTGGGGGCCTGGTGGAGGCTGCCCCTGCACGGCTGGGGGGTGGGGGTGGTGGGAGACATGAGTTGGACATGGGTGGGGGCCTGCTGGCAGGTGCCCCACAGTGCTGGGGGGTGGGGGTGGTGGGAGACATGAGTGGGGCCCTGGTGGAGGGTGACCCTGGTGGCTGGGGGGTGGGGGTGGTGGGAGACATGAGTTGGACATGGGTGGGGGCCTACTGGCAGGTGCCCCACAGTGCTGGGGGGTGGGGGTGGTGGGTGACATGAGTTGGACATGGGTGGGGGCCTGCTGGCAGGTGCCCCACAGTGCTGGCGGGTGGGGGTGGTGGGAGACATGAGTTGGACATGGGTGGGGGACTGCTGGCATGTGCCCCACAGTGCTGGGGGGTGGGGGTGCAAGGGGACATGTGTTGGTGTTCATTAGTTCAAGGAGACATGTGCCTTTGCTGGGGGGCATGCCCATGTTGGGTGGGCTGCCTGCGGGACATGACCAGGGATGCAGGGTAGTCCCCTGTGGTGTGTGCTGCCTGCAGGGGCCGTGGAGGGTGTACAGGGTACACCTGGGAGGACCCACACTGTCAAATCACATGTGGGACTCCCCGGCACCCCTGAAATACACGTACCGTGCAGAAATCGCGTGTAAAACTTCCCGCGCACTGCTGAAATACACGCGCCCAGGCTATTCGCGTGTGGAACTTCCCGCGAACCCCTGAAATACACGCGCCCAGGCTATTCGCGTGTGGAACTTCCCGCGAACCCCTGTAATACACGTAGCCCGCTCCCCCAGGCCCGATCGCGTGTGGAACTTCCCGCGCACCCCTCAAATTCACGCGCCCAGGCTATTCGCGTGTGGAACTTCCCGCGAACCCCTGAAATACACGCGCCCAGGCTATTCGCGTGTGGAACTTCCCGCGCACCCCTGAAATACACGCGCCCAGGCTATTCGTGTGTGGAACTTCCCGCGCACCCCTGAAATACACGCGCCCAGGCTATTCGCGTGTGGAACTTCCCGCGAACCCCTGAAATACACGCGCCCAGGCTATTCGCGTGTGGAACTTCCCGCGAACCCCTGTAATACACGTAGCCCGCTCCCCCAGGCCCGATCGCATGAGGAACTTCCCGCGCACCCCTTAAATTCACGCGCCCAGGCTATTCGCGTGTGGAACTTCCCGCGAACCCCTGAAATACACGCGCCCAGGCTATTCGCGTGTGGAACTTCCCACGCACCCCTGAAATACACGCGCCCAGGCTATTCGTGTGTGGAACTTCCCGCGCACCCCTGAAATACACGCGCCCAGGCTATTCGCGTGTGGAACTTCCCGCGAACCCCTGAAATACACGCGCCCAGGCTATTCGCGTGTGGAACTTCCCGCGAACCCCTGTAATACACGTAGCCCGCTCCCCCAGGCCCGATCGCGTGAGGAACTTCCCGCGCACCCCTTAAATTCACGCGCCCAGGCTATTCGCGTGTGGAACTTCCCGCGAACCCCTGAAATACACGCGCCCAGGCTATTCGTGTGTGGAACTTCCCGCGCACCCCTGAAATACACGCGCCCAGGCTATTCGCGTGTGGAACTTCCCGCGAACCCCTGAAATACACGCGCCCAGGCTATTCGCGTGTGGAACTTCCCGCGAACCCCTGTAATACACGTAGCCCGCTCCCCCAGGCCCGATCGCGTGAGGAACTTCCCGCGCACCCCTCAAATTCACGCGCCCAGGCTATTCGCGTGTGGAACTACCCGCGCACCCCTGAAATACACGCGCCCAGGCTATTCGCGTGTGGAACTTCCCGCGCACCCCTGAAATACACGCGCCCAGGCTATTCGCGTGTGGAACTTCCCGCGAACCCCTGAAATACACGCGCCCAGGCTATTCGCGTGTGGAACTTCCCGCGAACCCCTGTAATACACGTAGCCCGCTCCCCCAGGCCCGATCGCGTGAGGAACTTCCCGCGCACCCCTCAAATTCACGCGCCCAGGCTATTCGCGTGTGAAAATTCACGCGAACCCCTGAAATACACGTAGCACGCTCCCCCAGGCCCGATCGCGTGAGGAACTTCCAGCGAACCCCTGTAATACACGTAGCCCGCTCCCCCAGGCCCGATCGCGTGTGGAACTTCCCGCGCACCACTCAAATTCACGCGCCCAGGCTATTCGTGTGTGGAACTTCCCGCGCACCCCTGAAATACACGCGCCCAGGCTATTCGCGTGTGGAACTTCCCGCGAACCCCTGAAATACACGCGCCCAGGCTATTCGCGTGTGGAACTTCCCGCGAACCCCTGTAATACACGTAGCCCGCTCCCCCAGGCCCGATCGCGTGTGGAACTTCCCGCGCACCCCTCAAATTCACGCGCCCAGGCTATTCGCGTGTGAAACTTCACGCGAACCCCTGTAATACACGTAGCCCGCTCCCCCAGGCCCGATCGCGTGTGGAACTTCACGCGAACCCCTGTAATACACGTAGCCCGCTCCCCCAGGCTCGATCGCGTGAGGAACTTCACGCGAACCCCTGTAATACACGTAGACCGCTCCCCCAGGCCCGATCGCGTGAGGAACTTCACGCGAACCCCTGTAATACACGTAGCCCGCTCCCCCAGGCCCGATCGCGTGAATGACTTCACGCGAACCCCTGTGATGCACGTACCCTGCAAATCGCGTGTGACACTTCCCGCGCACCCCGGTATACATGCACACGTATTTTTTGTCAGCGGGTGTCCGTGTTTGTGGGTACCCCTTTGCACGTCATTTTTCCTGGAGGCCCACAGTATGGGACATTCATCATGGCAGTATATAGGTGCTATTTGTTGGCGCACCTTTTGGCGCACATTTCTTACAGCCGCAGAGACGCTACCGCCTCCTTTCTTGTGGCGGTCGTGTTTGTGCCTGTGCGCTGGTTTGAGCGTGCGCTTTTTTCACCTATTCTATTCCATGAATACGTGTTGTAGGCGAGCGTGTGGGCGTTCCGCGCACTTGTGCCCTGTACTTCCCCCGTGACGCCCACGTTTTGGCAAGTTGTTCCCCATTCCGAGTGTTACGCCCGTGTTCCGCCTACTTTTATTGCGTGCGCCGCGCTATGTGCGAATTTCGCTGTGGCCTGTGCGATTTTCGCTGTGACCTGGCGCACGCTGTTAGATGGCCTGTGCGCCAACGTGCGCCAACGTGCGCCGCGCACTTTTTTATCGCACATCCGCTGGTTTTCTCGCGCACGGCCTTCCATGAATCGACGTGCGCTGCTTTTCGTGCGATTTTCGCACTTGCACTGCGATTTTCGCTATTCCACTGCGATTCGCACGTTTTTGCCCACTTGCGCCGCGCTAATTATTCCATGAATCGGCCTGCAAGTCTCTTGTGTGGTAGTTGAATAAGGCAAAACTAATAAGAGTTGATTCACTGTGCTATGTAGAGTTTGTGATCGCTTTGAAAAAACAGGAGGAAAAATGTAAACTTAGGATGGAAGATATGACTCACTCATGTAAATTTATGATGAAGGTCGTGAAATGCAAGCTATGTGCTTATTCAGTGAAACCATTGATAGAATTCATAAATTAAAGGTCACAGCGATGGTCTTATACGGAAGTGAACTGGTGAATTTCAAAAATAGAAAATGTATGGATGCATTGGAGGGTAGAATTTTACATGATGGGTCTCGCAACTTCAGTTCCAACCAGTGTCATCTGGCTAGAGCTGGGGTTGCCTTTGTGGTGGTCACAGTATGTTAAGGGAAGTATGTCACTGTGCAATAAGCTAATGGAGTCTGGGCTTCTACATAAAGTGTATGTTACTAAGGAGCATTACATAAGGCCGAAAGAGCACCCAGAGGGCAAAAGACTTTTTGGAAAGAAATGCAATGATGTTCAGAGAAGATAATATAATGGTCTTGTGCAGTTGCACCTTTAGTGTTCCAAGTGCTGAATGGGATTACCACACTAAATGATCTTTGGCCCAAATAACCAGACAGACTCAAAGAATATGGCAAAATGCTATTTTATATCAGTTCAATAAAGCAGGGAAACCTGGTGAACAGATTTCAGCTCACACACTCTCAATGCATTTTGGTTACACAAAATATTTCATACCTTGACATATGTCAGCTATGACATCATTCTTTGTGGCTAACAGTAACAACCTACACGGTGGAGAGTTTTGTTAAGGGAAACGTATGAACCTGTAGTTTATGTGAGTGTTAGTATCATCATTGGCTGGCCCTTATCTGGAAGGCACGCCTTGAACTACCTCCAACTACGTTAACTACTGATAATAACATAACAACAGGAGCGGATAGGCTTCTGCAGCAATGTATGGTCCACCATTACATAGGCCCTCATGGTTGGTTGGCACTCTCTTAATAACCTTGAACATTCAGGTCATTAGCAGCATGTAAGCAACAAAATCAGATGTGAGAGAACAACATCAAACAACTGTCTTCTTAGCTAATTAGCCTACCATCTCTCATCAGTTAGGCCCTATTCTTCTTTGTAGTTGACCTTGCTGACTGTTCTTTTCCTCTTTAGAGGGAGGTATGGTACATTGCTATCTTCGTCTACAGATTTATGAATAGGGCTTGTCTTCCAGTCCTGAACCACATCTGAGGAGACCATGATGTTGTCCATTCTGCCCCTCTATTTAGTACTATTTGATATTGGGTGCTATTCCTCTTCTTGGCCTCTGGAGATTTGGTTGCTCCATTATGCATGTGTTTTCTGCATCTTTAATTTTACAATACTTTACTTAATCTAGAGAAATGCATCCTACATATGCAGGTTATCCTCTATTCCTTTCAAGCCTTTCAAGCCTTTTGGGTGCTTTTTGCTGTGGCATCCTTGATCTTGAGCCAACCACATACCCTCTGTTCTTTCATAAGTCTCTATTCCAGTGATCTGCTGCCTTGGTCTTTCTCCTCTCAAGGCTTTGCGCTTACTGTTACATTGTCTTAACAAGGCTGCTTTACCTGCATTATATTTCTTATTTTAGCAAGCTTCCATGTTGTCACATTGTCTTATCTACTTTGTGTTTCTGTATATGTACATATCCTTCATCTCTTGTCACGTATCTTCTTAGTGTATCAGATTCTCTTTACATTTGCTCATATTTGTTACTTTAATCACATCTTCACATCTTCATTCTTTAGATATTCATGTGTTAGTTTAATCGTGTTCTCGTATCGTCCTTTCTCAATAACGTCACTTCACATCTGTCAGACTTCACATATAGTTCTTCTATATCCAGTGGTGTCTGCAGGCTTGTATCTACTGCATGAGTTCAGGGATACATTTGGTATGGATGTCTGAGCGCATAACGTCTCTCATATCTCCGATGTGGTGTTGGGATGATACCAGGTGTCAAGCACAGTGAGTGCTTTTTTGCTGTTGCTCCAGTATGACGAACGTGAGTAGGTGCGCCATTTATATGATGTAGACAACTGCCTCCCTACAGTATTAAAATGAAGAGAACAACAGAAGAGATTCATGGCAAGGAAAAGGAATTCAATAAGAGTGAAAAATAATTGTCATACTACACTGCTACCGGATAGATGCATGCGAGAGTGAGATAAAGTAGTTTGAGAAATGGTAACAACGACTCAATTAGAGGGGCTAAACGAAGATACCCAAGTCTCATTAAGACAGAGAAACTGTAAGTTAAGTTGGAGAGAGAGACCAAGAGTAGAACATGTTTTTCTTTTGCTCCGAGAACAATGAAGATTATCGGAATGACCAAAAAAAAATAGTAGTGGGGAGTATAAAGTGATCAATATTTTCGAGCAAAAAAGCTATCTATAGAACTAGAGTATGTCATGACATAAAGAAGAAATATGAACAATGATAACAACATGCGGTGCAAAAATGAAAATCTACAGGCAGTGAACATGACAAAGACCAAGCTGGAGACGGTACCTCACAGTACTGATGAACACCAGCGGATAGATGGCAAGCATGCAAAGAAATCCCTTCCCAACAGAGCATGTGCACAGGACCAAAGCGCAGTGACCTTCACAAGCGGGAACAGAAGATGGCAGTACAGGGGCCTAGGAACACAGAGCAGCGTAAAGGAGGACACACACAAAAAGTTGAAGTGGCTGATGACATGGAGATGGACATCGAGGGGCTCCATAGAATGAAGCTGGTAAGGGGATGAGGGGATAACTAGAGTCACAGGGCAGTGTGCTGATAAGTAGAAGTTGGTTGAAAAAGAACTCTATGCACATTAGGGTGATAGCAGAATAGATGGAGGGCATTCCACGGGTCTTCAGTTTGTGCTATACATTGGTGCAAGCATGTTCAATGTATATATGCACCATGCACTTTCCAACATGAGTACAACACATTTCTAGTTCTGTCTGAATCTTATGATAAAGAGGAGGTTATCTGAGTTAATTCAAATGTATTCCATTGGAAAAATGCTCATGAAATAAGCTATACATAATTCAAATTAAAACAGTTATTGCCACCTTTGGCCAATTAACTAGTGCTTTGAGGTATATGGAGTCTCATCCGACAGTATCTGTCTAATATTTCTTCATCCCAGATGCCTAAACACTTTCCTGTATATGCCCAATATCCCCGTCGTGTTTAAGAAATAATGCAATGTTTCTTTGTCTTTTCTTTTTAATCATGTGACTGAATGGGTGGATCTATTGGCAACAACCCTGGTTTTTATCTTTATGGGTGGGTCTGAGGTCACTCTCTTCCTTATTACTCCGGCATGCACTTTTACATATGTGTGAGGACTAATAGAAATAGTTAAACAAAAAGTAAACCCTCACTGTAATTGCCAACAGCAGTTTGCAGTTTGTACTATCTCACCACCCCTTACTTGCACTAAAATGATCGAGTTTCTTGTTCGAAGTGATGCCAAGTTGGACATGGCACTTGATTGCCAAAATTAAGTTGAAATTAAGGCAAAAGTGAGCCCTACATTTAATTTGTCTTCAATGAAAACAGCAAGTAGCATTTGTTTACTTGAACGATATTTTGTCAGTTTACAGCTAAAAGACATTCATGCAAGACCATTTGTTTTACATTTCTCAGACGAAGCATTTTACAGGTACCAAATCAAGGCAGACTAAACAAAGGCAGTGTTACCTACCATGGCATATGGTATAAGTTCATGTGATATATTGTAAAATATTCTTGCATGGCTCAACTGCTGACATTTTTGTGGCCTCTTGTAACTGGTCTGTTCAAGAAGGGAGGGGTAGGTGGGATCAGTTGGAGGAACCGGAGCAGCAAAGCTGAGAAGTGCGGATAGGAGGGTTTCCTTCTATTCATGCTGGTGTATTTCTCTGTGGGTTTTGGTGAGGGTACTTCGGACATGTGTATCAATAAGGGTGAGCCGTATGTAGGCATTGTTCTTGATTTGCTACTGACCATGCCTCCCCATAGAGCATGTATACGTTCTACATTGCCAGAGGGATGTGTTTGACATGGTGCTGGGAGAGATCTAAAGTTCAGTTGCAGTTGATGTTAGTATACGCTGGAGGCGGGAAGTACTATCAGTTGTTCAACTGCAGTATGTGAGTGTATAGTCAATGGGGGTCATTACGAGTTTGGAGGTAGCCCTGGCTGCCTCCAAACCCGGGCCCGGGTCCAGTCTCACTGAATGGGGACTTACCAGGACATTCCGACCTATGCGGACCCGGTAAGTCCCCATTCAGTTAACCATTCCCCATTCCCATTTGAGCCCCCACAGGGCTCAATGGGAATGGGGAAGGCGCTAATAACGGGCCCGCAAATTGTGGGTCCGTTATTAGCTCCAAGGTCCCTTAATGGGTCCCGCAAAGAACGGCTGGTCAGACCAGCCGTTCCTGCTGGGACCCACTAAGGGACCTCGGAATATGGCGTTAGGGGCTTAACGGCACAGCCATCCTTAACGGTGCCGTTATGCCCCTACCGCCATACTCGTAATGACCCCCAATGTGTCTAGTGTCAAGAGTAAAGAAGAAGAATGGATATCTTAGGGACGATGGGTAAAAACAATCAAGACGGCACATAAATGAGCCAACAATCGGTCAAGAATGAACATTGTATATGAAGCAGAAGTCAATTGAGGAGAAATGTATACGGGACAGCAAAGAAGGAGTCACATATGTGAAGAAAAACAGATGAACAGTATCAATAAGGTAGCTGTCAACTGAGGAGCATTGCACATAAGTACTTATTTCAGGAGCAATATGTATGAGGCAACCTTCAAGGATCAAAGTGTATAAGACAGCAATAAAGGAATACTAAACAAGAAGTAACAGTCATGGGTGATAGGTAGGGAGAGGCCAGCAAGCAATCTAATTGAGCAGAGTGAAGGCCAGGAGGCCATCTAGGTTATGCAGCAAGATAGGAGAGTTTACCAAGTGAACAGACAAGTAAAGCATTATTGAACGGAAACACTTCACACAAACTCTAAGGTATGGGAATTTTACATATATTTACAGTATTTAAGTTCCCATGTCACATCCCAATGAGTCCCACAGCCCCTCAATCGTACCAGTCGACCCCCCTTCTGACTGAACCTATATATGTTACTGAACCTTGCCCATAGGGCATCCCAGGTCCTCATATGAGTGTGCTGATGTCTTTCAGTGTGCTAGGAATGTGTTGTTGATCGGAGGCGGTTGGGTGGGCAATGGTTGGATAAGCTGTGGTTCTAACACTTCGCACATTCTGGACAATTTTCTAGAGTTTGAAGGTTCTCCACACACAGTTTGACGAAGGCTATTATTAAATAGTGTAATCTACTGATCACGTCAATGTATTTTTTACCGAAAACACTCATCAAAATAGATTTTTTATTATTTTGGGGGGTTCTCCCAAACCCCCATTGCCTATTTTTTTTTTTTTAACTATTCCCGACCCCCCACCCCATAAATATACTTTCCCAACCCCCCTATATATTTTAATGAGTTTTTTCGGTGAAAAATACTCGTAAAAATAATTGGAATTCTGACCATCGATAAAAGGACATTATACCTGCTAATTCATGACACGGTATACTGAGGTGTGGAAAAGCATGACAAGGCATATAAGGCATAACAAAGCATGAAATGACAATTAAAAAAATGCATAAAAAGGAAAAATATACAGGGTAATTCATAGAAATTCGCACAAAAGTGGTGCATGCGGCTGGCGCACAGTGTCCCCGTGCGATACACTGCGCCAGCCGCGTGCGATAAAATCCTTTTCATCGCACAGCGTATTCATGGATTTTAGCCTCCAAAACCAGCCGTGGCGCAGAGTGGCGCAGCGGCCCTGCAGCAGCGGCAGTTACGCCCCCAAGAACGCCCTCGCGCAAGGAAAAGCCTTCAAAATTCCAAAATCATAGCAAAGGGCTGCGCTAACCCTGGACCAGTTCACAGGGCTGCCAAACAGCAAACGCCAAGCGGGGAACGTGTATTTCAGTGGTTCTCGGGAAGTTTCACACGCGATTGTCCTGGGTACGTGTACATCAGGGGTGCGCAGGAAGTAACACACGCGATTCCATCAGGGCATGTGTATTCCAGGGGTGCGCGGGAAGTATCACACGCAAAAACAGCAGGGTACGTGCATTTCAGGGGTGCGCGGGAAGTATCACAAGCGATTCCATCAGGGTACGTGTATTCCAGGGGTGTGTGGGAAGTATCACACGCAAAAGCAGCAGGATACGTGTATTCCAGGGGTGCGCGGGAAGTATCACACGCAAAAGCAGCAGGGTACGTGTATTTCAGGGGTGCGCGGGAAGTATCACACGCGATTCCATCAGGGTACGTGTATTCCAGGGGTGCGCAGGGAGCACTACACGTGAATTGCCCGTGTGGATCCTCCCAGGTGTTCCCTCTACACCCTCCACGGCCCCTGCAGGCGGCCAACACCACAGGGGACTACCCTGCACATGTCCCGCAGGCAGCCCATCCACCATGCCCATGCCCCCCAGCCAACCCACATGTCACCTTGCACTACTGCCCACCAACGCATGTCCCCCTGCACCCCCACCACCCAGCAGTCAGGGGCACCCTCCACCAGTCTCCCACTCATGTCCAACTCATGTCTCCCAGCACCCACATCCCCCAGCAGTCAGGGGCACCCTCCACCAGGCCCCCACTCATGTCCAACTCATGTCTCCCAGCACCCCCATCCCCCAGCAGTGCAGGGCACCCTCCACCAGGCCCCCACTCATGTCCCCCTGCACCCCTATCCACCAGCAGCCAGGGGCACCCTCCACCAGGCCCCCACTCATGTCCCCCTGCACCCCCACCCCCCAGCATCCAGGGGCACCCTCCACCAGGCCCCCACTCATGTCCCCCTGCACTCCCACCCCCCAGCAGTGCAGGGCACCCTCCACCAGGCCCCCACTCATGTCCCCCTGTACCCACACCCCCCAGCATCCAGGGGCACCCTCCACCAGGCCCTCACTCATGTCCCCCTGCACTCCCACCCCCCAGCGGTGCAGGGCACCGTCCACCAGGCCCCCACTCATGTCCCCCTGCACTCCCACCCCCCAGCAGTGCAGGGCACCCTCCACCAGGCCCCCACTCATGTCCCCCTGCTCCCACCCCCCCCAGCAGTCAGGGGCACCCTCCACCAGGCCCCCACTCATGTCCAACTCATGTCTCCCAGCACCCCCACCCCCCAGCAGTGCAGGGCACCCTCCACCAGGCCCCCACTCATGTCCCCCTGAACCCCCACCCCCAGCAGCCAGGGGCACCCTCCACCAGGCCCCCACTCATGTCCCCCTGCACCCCCACCCACCAGCATCCAGGGGCACTCTCCACCAAGCCCCCAGTCATGTCCCCCTGCACTCCCACCCTGCAGCAGTGCAAGGCACCCTCCACCAGGCCCCCACTCATGTCCCCCTGCACCCCCACCCACCAGCATCCAGGGGCACCCTCCACAAGGCCCCCACTCATGTCCCCCTGCACTCCCACCCCCCAGCAGTGCAGGGCACCCTCCACCAGGCCCCCACTCATGTCCCCCTGCACCCCCACCCCCCAGCACTGTAGGGCACCCTGCACCAGGCCCCCACTCATGTCCAACTCATGGCTCCCAGCACCCCCACCCCCCAGCAGTGCAGGGCACCCTCCACCAGGCCCCCACTCATGTCCAACTCATGTCTCCCAGCACCCCCACCCCCAGCAGTGCAGGGCACCCTCCACCAGGCCCCCAATCATGTCCCCCTGCACTCCCACCCCCCAGCAGTGCAGGGCACCCTCCACCAGGCCCCCACTCATGTCCCCCTGAACTCCCACCCCCCAGCGTGCAGGACACCCTCCACCAGGCCCCCACTCATGTCCCCCTGCACCCCCACCCCCCAGCACTGTAGGGCACCCTCCACCAGGCCCCCACTCATGTCCAACTCATGGCTCCCAGCACCCCCAGCCCCCAGTAGTGCAGGGCACCCTCCACCAGGCCCCCACTCATGTCCCCCTGCAACCCCACCCCCCAGCATCCAGGGCACCCTCCACCAGGCCCCCACTCATGTCCCCCTGCACTCCCACGCCCCAGCAGTGCAGGGCACCCTCCACCAGGCCCCCACTCATGTCCCCCTGCACTCCCACCCCCCAGCAGTGCAGGGCACCCTCCACCAGGCCCCCACTCATGTCCCCCTGCACCCAAACGCCCCAGCAGTCAGGGGCACCCTCCACCAGGCCCCCACTCATGTCCAACTCATGTCTCCCAGCACCCCCACCCCCGAGCAGTGCAGGGCACCCTCCACCAGGCCCCACTCATGTCCCCCTGCACCCCCACCCCCCAGCACTGTAGGGCACCCTCCACCAGGCCCCCACTCATGTCCAACTCATGGCTCCCAGCACCCCCACCCCCCAGCAGTGCAGGGCACCCTCCACCAGGCCCCCACTCATGTCCAACTCATGTCTCCTAGCTCCCCCACCCCCCAGCAGTGCAGGGCACCCTCCACCAGGCCCCCACTCATGTCCCCCTGCACCCCCACCCCCCAGCATCCAGGGACACCCTCCACCAGGCCCCCACTCAAGTCCCCCTGCACTCCCACCTCCCAGCAGTGCAGGGCAACATCCACCAGGCCCCCACTCATGTCCAACTCATGTCTCCCAGCACCCCCACCCCCCAACAGTGTGGGGCACCTGCCAGCAGGCCCCCACACATGTCCTCCAGCCAACACGTCATCACAATCCAGATCCCAGGCTCCTATGCCCACCCAAATCACACCCCACACCACCTCAGTCCAAACACCCAACCAAGCTTTACATCCATTCAAAATTGAAATACCCATTACATGATAGATAACAAATAAGCAGTATGCTCATGAGTACAAGTCCGTCAGACCCACACAATGGCAACACATGACTGTGAAAACCCACATTGTGGCAGGCATGAAACCAATGAGAGAAGTCCACACATTGAAGTAAGAAACCAAAATGTATTACAGTGTAAATGAAGTGAATGAAATCAAAAGAAACAATAATGGCAACAAATATCAAAGTGCAGCATGTCCACCAAAATAATAATTAATGAAAATGGGAATCCAAAATAACCGTAATGAAATTCTGTCCAAAGTCACCGTCCAACAAAGCAAATCCAAAGGGAAAGTAAAGTGAAAATCCATTGCTCCATGGTGAAAAAATAATAAAAGAGGAAGGCCACAAATCCACTGTCAAACTATGTACAAAGAGCAAATCCAGGGTCCATGATCCCAACGATGTGAATGAAACCTACAATAAAACCCACCTAACTAATAACTATATACAAAAAAGTGGGGCATAGTCCAAGCGCCCCAAATTAAAAAAATAAAATAAAACCTAACACTAATTAACTATATACAATGGCAGCGGGCTAGTCCAACGGCTCACTTCTGGATGTTGCGGGCCAGGGCATCATCGAACTCCTGCTCAATGTCCCGGAGGAGGTCCTGTTCCATGGCCCAGAGGGTCCGCAGGGACGACAACATGTTCTCCTCCAACTCCCTGCGGATTGCCTCGAGGCACTCGGCCCGCCTCAGGGCCCTCCGCATGGAGTTCTCCGCCCTGACCATCGTGAGCCGTGCCTCTTCTGCCTGCTGCCGCTCTGCATCTATGGCGTGGCCCAACCGCTGCCACACGGAAGACACTTCCCATCCTGGGTCCGCCTGCCCTCCGGCCGATGCCTGCCCCTCCGATGTCGAAGGCCCCGAGCCATCGTGGCTCCCACCTACAGCCTCCTGCTGCTGCTGTCCATGTGCAATGTCCGATGGTGCCTGCACATCCTCCTCCAGCTGGGGTGCAGTTGTTGATGTGGCCACCCCTGCTGGATGTCCGACTCCCGACTGTGGCAGGGATCTGCTGTCCACCAGCCTGGCCGCACGGTCAGAGGCAGCTCCACAGGGCACCCAGGTGATACATGGGTGGGAAGATGGCATGGAGGACGACTGGGGCATAGGGGGTTCCGTTGAGGAGGGGGTCGGAACAAGGTCCAGGAAACGGAGGAATCCGGCCATGGTGAGCTGTCCCAGTGGGTCAACCCAGTCATTGAGCCATACGAGAAGACGTGCAGTCTCATCATGGAAAGACTGCAGGTCAGCTCGCATGGCCCGTTGACGCAACGCCACCCCACCCTGGACAGGCTCAACCTGTTGCAGGATAGCCACATCTGCAGGGAGAGGAAGGCCAGTTGGTGTAAGCCAATCCCCTCCCTGAGAACGGGTCTGGAGGTAGGCATCCCTGCTGGTGCAAGATGATGCAGTGACAGGAGCAGGGACATGATTGCACACAGGCACCTCCGCGGCGGCCTGTACTGCCACCTGTCCCTGGTCCTGCACTGCACCACTAGCACCAGTGGAATCCCCACCTCCAGACCCCGCCTCTGTTGCTTGCACAGCCTCCTCCTCCACCAAACCTCCCAAAAACCTGGATGACGCTGTGCCATCTTCCTCAGTTGTGCCCTGTGGGGTCCCAGCTGCCCCCTCTGCTGCCGAGGAGTCCAACTCCAACCTCCACCTCCTGGACCTCCCCCTGGGAGCTGCGGCCTCGGACGCGGCACCGGCTCCTCACTCCCCGACGAGATCACAACCTGGAAGGGGAGCCGGGTCTTGCGTCTGCGGCTGGTGGTGCAACCCCTGCCGCTGTGCTCCACAGCACCTTCTCTGCCCTCTTCATCAGTTGACGCTGCAGACAGGGAGAAATAAAACACAGGCATCAGGGCACTGTATAATGGACTCATAAACACATGACAGTTGTACATGAGTGGCATTGGCAAACCTCAGACATGGCATCACAATCCCCAACACACATGTCATTTCAACTTGCACACATGAGCTATACCACAGCCATATCGCAACAGCCAGCACCATCCATACACATACAACAGCATGAGCAGGCAAAGGTGAGCCAGACATCACATGCGACACAGGGAGTGCACTACACATGCACACACACCACCACACTTGCATGCATGTGTACACCTCCGCCAACTGTCGCAGTGTTCAGATCGGCATCCATGTCACACCTGTCAATCATTCTTCCACATCCTTTGCCATGCAAGCCTACACACACAAGCACCATCCATGTGTCACACATGAGAGCCCTCGCATGTGTCAGCCTCACGGCCCTGTACTCCCTCCATACTTGGCCACATAAAACCACATGTGCAACCTGCACACTCCTGCCACACCACCACACGCACATCTTACAATCAGTATGCATGTACACTTACCGCTCGACTCAAGACGGGTCTGCCTCTCAAGGACCTGGACATGGAGCGCTGGGGATATGCGTTCCAGGACACTCATCTGATCTTCCGACAAGTGGACCCGGCGCCCCTTGGCAGGAGGCGCCGGGCCTTCTTGAGGGTCCTGGACCTGAAGTCCTCCCAGCGCTTCTTCACATGATGGAATAGTCGGACTGCCACCCCCTCCGCATTGATGGCAGTCACGATGTCCGTCCAGATCCGAGTCCGTCCTTCCTTGTTGGCGCGCAACCTTCCAAAGAGGGCATCATACTGCCCCAGGACATGCTCCACCAGGACATCAACTTCGGTGGCAGTGAAGCTGGTGCCCCTCTGCCTTTCTGGCTGGGGGTTGCCACTGGTGCCAGATGTTGCAGTGCCCGACATGGCAACCCCAGAGGCAGGAGTGGATGGGCAACTGGGTCCTGGGGCTGGGCTGTGGAGCGATGGTATCCCAGTCGGGAGTCTTCGGTTCCAGCAGGGGTGGTCACAGCAACAGCACCCCTGGCTAATGTGCAGGCAGCAAATGGCAGGACACGGGGACAGCAGGCAGTCAGGTAGCAGCAGATGGCAGGTTGGAGCGTGCTCGGGGCTCTGGGGGGCAGTAATTTGGCCTTCTGGGCAGGAGCGTGGTCTTCCGTGTGCTTACCCGTGGCCAGGTTGATACGGAGTGATTTGGCACGTGAAAATCCAGCACGTCTGCGTGTAATTCGAGGAAAGGCCCTTAGCGCGTAAGCGCGTCAGCACACGTACGTTAATTCATTGGCCCAAAGGCCCCCAGGTGCGACTATGATGTCACGCGCATGGCCGTTGAGAATGGCGCGTGTTAAAAAAAAATACACGTCTGAGTGTCAAAGCGTGTAATTGGTGGAAATGGCCTCAGCGCATATGCGCGTCTGTGACGTGTGTATAAAAGGTACGTGTAGAACACCATTTCCTTGTATGTGCTTTTCGTGGAGAGCGAATGGGTGAAATCTGTAATTCTTGTCGGTTCACACGCGATTTACTTCACGGCGTTTCAAGTTCGTACTCCCTGTTACCTCTGACAGCTTTTTCTCTTTTCCTCTTTTTCCTGGGCCTGTTTCCTCAAACAACGTTCCCTTCTTCTGTTGTCCTGTCTCCTCAGACAGCATACAATACTTCTTTTGGCGGGGGTGTTGCCAACGCGCACACGCGCGTCTTTTTTACGCTTTTTTTCCTGGCAGACGGTGAGTCGCGCACGTATTTAACATCTGTGCTTGCCCCGTGTGTCACGTACCCCTTCAGAGGTCATTCTAGGCTGCGTGTGACACGCATACGTTCATTCTTGTGTTTCTGGGTGCCACAGCGTAGTGCATGTTTATTTTTCCACACACGTGGTCTAGGAGGGGTTGTGTGCACCTTACTTCCCTTTTTTGGGGTGCCTGTGCATTGCGTGACCCGTCATCTTTTCCCAGGGGTGACATACAGCCTTGCTAGAGCACTAGGGTACGATTACCATCTGGTACCCAACCCCTTTGACCCCCAATTGCCCAGGACAATAGTTCCCAGCGACTCCCATACGCACAATAACATCAGTGCCATGGCTGGGAGGCGAACAAGCCGTAAGGGTGGCCGAGCCCCAAGTGGTGGCCGTGGTGGATCCGGTAGGGGACGTGGCCATGACTTGCAGGGTGCCCCTAGCCCCCCATGTGTGGAGGACCAGTCAGGGACACCCATGCCCCCCCACCCCTGGTTGAGGGTAACGTGGCTGACACCATCCATGCTCAGCCCTTGTTGGACCAGCCCACTGTGGCACCAGACCTGGCACAGGGTGACTCCATGGCTGACTTTCAGGTCAGCAAGTCTAGGCCACGTGCGCCGGTGCACGTTGGTGTCATCAGGCCATGTGGAACAGGGGCAGCTAGGTCATCTGCTGCCCCGAGTAAGCAGGGTGGGGAGGCTGCAGGGGCAGCTGCGGCTCCATCCACCCCACCTCTCACACACCCAGCCAGGACAGTGTCGGTCCAAGTCCATCCTGCTGACATTCCCCCTGACAGCCTGCACCAACTCCCATGCTGAGTGTGCAATCCCACACTCCTAGGACAGAGTCCACCGGGGCTCCTGCCCCTAGTGTCCAGAGCGGCGTAGGACACTCAGGATCCCCACCACCTTCCAAGCGGAAGAGGAAGAGTGCTCGTCCAATAGAGGCTGATGCCCCAGACACGGCTACACAGTCCGGCCCGTCAAGGAAGCCCAGCTTCAATGAGGCCGAACTGAATGCACTTGTAGAGTATGTGTCCGCACATGACCGCGAAATGGTGATTGTTGCAGGATCCAAAACTACACCTGCACAACGTCTGGCACACTGGCAGACCATCGTGGACATCATAAGTGCCCTTGGAATCGTGAGGCGCACAGCTACTGAATGCTACAAGCGCTGGAATGACCTGAAGCGCAGGGCAAAGAATAAGCTGGCCTCAAGTCATGCCGCTACTCTAGTGACTGGAGGTGGGTCTCCAGCAGAGGCGATAGAACTCACTCCACATGAGCATGTTGCTGGGACCTACGTCACGGAGGAACAGACCCAAGGCGTGGGAGAACTGGCAGATTACAAGGCATTGTCCGGTGAGTGCACATGCATGTGTGTGTCATCCATGTGCATTGTGTGTGTGTGAGGGCTTCTGTTTGGGTGCCAGGTGAGGGTGTGTGTGCCTGAGTGGTTTGGATCACCCATGTGCCTCATCCAATACATTCTGCGCACCAGCATTTGGGTATAGCAGTATCCCTTCTGCCAATAGTAGACATCCAGCCCAACCCCACGCCAGTTGCCCTTGAAGTGTCATCTTGCCACAACATTGTTGCTTATTTTTCTCTGTTTATTCAGGCAGATTGTTTGCATTCCACCACTTTTACTAGGCATATCTCAGTCCTATTGTCACATGGCTGACATGGCTATGGTACAATGGACTGACTTTGTTTCCTGGATATCAATTTTTTGGACATGTCCCTGTGCTATAGGACCATTTTGGACTGGCAGCTCCAGGTTAAACATTTGAACCATTTCAATTAAAAAAGCAATTTCATGAGCAAACTAGACTGAATGAACAATTGGTGCCCTCCTCTCCCTCTTCACTTTATGGCTAGGGTACATGCCATCTGTGTGATGGCATATGTATTTGACCTGCCAATCACAGGCCAATGTGTGATTCCACTGCTAGGCAGCATGCAGCAAATGGGTTCATCTTGCATCTTGATGGCGTCAATGTGTGCCATCTGCCTCCCCTTCATACGCAGTGACAGTGCATGCATGGGAGGGTTTTAGTCATGTGGGACATGTGTCAATCAAATACTGGTTCTGTAGCTTCTCAGCCCTAATTGTGTGCCATAGTGCTAATGCCTGTTTCCATTTCTTTTCTTTTATGTCTTTGCAGGGGATGACGCACTTGATACTGCTGGGGTTGTGGAGATGGTGCAGACACAGGAGGGGTCTCAGTGCCGACCGACCACCAGTGAGGGACGTGGTGTGGTGGTGGGTGAGAACCCACAACTGCTGCAGGTCGTGCTCTCAAGGGGTGTCTCTGGGTGCACCTCCCCCGAGCTGTATTCAGGTGTTGATTCGGACGATGAGACCTATGTGGCGTCGCAGGTGAGTGTTCCTGGGAGGGATTCTGTTCTGTCCGACCCACCTGCACCAGGGGTAGAACCCTCAATGGGGATGTCAGTGTTGGCAGGTATGCCTTTGGTGGTTACGGATGCCGGTCAGAGGGGGAATGCAGTCCTGCAGCCTCAGGCAGTGCCGGCACAGCAAGGCGTAGTTCGCCTTGCCCCAGACAGGTGTGGTTCCCGCCGATGTGGTGGCCGTACGCCACCTGGCAATACCGCATGGGAGCAATCCATATACGGTATGGCAACCCAACAGGCAGCATCATCAGAGATGGTGGCTCAGGCCATGGATAGGGTGGCCACTTCCATTGTCCCCCCAGAAAGGCTGATGGAGCGACTACAGCAGGCAACAGACTCCATCTGGCAGTCACACAGGGAGGACATGTCGGCGTCCGACAGGGACAGGCGGGCGGCACTTGCGACTCTGCGGGAAGCCATTTCCATAGAGTCACACGGCCACATGGAAGCCCTGAGGGTGGAACTCCGTCACCTCAGTACGACTCGTGTTGAGCTTGAGGCTTCAACAAACACAAGGACAGAACAGCAGCTGGAGCGTCTCACACATACGCTCTCAGCTGAGATGCAGGCAACTCGTGTGGAGGTCCGGTCATCCCGTGAGTTATTGCATGGGGACCTCCGCACGATTATCCTCCAGAACCAGACCTTCCAGACCCGCATGCTTGCTGCCATGGAGGACCAGACGAGGGCTTTGCGTGGGCTGCCTCCCATAGTGCCACCACCTCCTGAGGCAGCTGCAGAGTCTGGGGAGAGCGACAGCAGTGATTCTCTCACAATAGGGTAGCCGTGCAGGCCATGAGCACATAGAGGTGTTTTTTTTCCGCAAGATCCACACAGGTGTGTTTTGGTGTGCACCCTGTCCTCGGACCTCCTGGGTGGCCTCCCCCACGCCCCCAGGCCCATTAATGGCCATTTTTGATTTTTTTTCTTTTTAATTTTTGATTTTTTGGACAGTGTGTTGCCATGTGTGGCTCCCATGGGCATACGCTGTATTGTGGCTGGGCACATGCAGGCTTTTCATGAATTTGGGTCATATGCTTGGGTTTGTGTGACACACACCCCTCCTGCTTCCCGTTTCCATGGGCTTGCAAAGGGTGTGCCCAAGTGACATTGACGTACACGGTGACGTTGGACTCCCATTTGATGTGTGGGCAGTCTGTAGTCAATACTGTGTATACATTCCTAGTGCATATTGTTGTTGTATTGTACACTGCATCGTGTATTGATATGTGCCTCTGCATCCATCTCATCCTCCTAATTTGCAGGTCCATTTCTCATGTCTTCACAAGGCGGTCTACTTTGGAACTGGAGTCCATGTTGTAAGCAGTGCACCTACACTCTTGCGTGGCGCTAACACTGTATACTTGGAAGTGTTCGAAGTGCTGGCATTATCAGGTAGTGAGGCTACCAATTTTTTAAGTCTGTACTGTCATGTTTATGGTAGGTTTGAGGTTGTGTAGGTGATTGGTATTCTTGGTAAGTATTTGGTAATGTGTGTTGTAGGTCCTGCATTACTGTGAACATTTCATGTGTGGCCAGTTTCCATTAGGGACACTGTAGTTGGTTACACTTGGGGCATGTTGTGGGGATTAATTTGTTTGCTCTCACATTGCATGACATGCCATGGTGTGTTGTGTGGCCGTGCTGGGGAGGGGTTGGGTGACATGGCACTGTTCTCATGTAGTATTTTGCAAGTGGGTATTCATTTCTGCTGCATGGAAGTGTGTCTTTTGATGACACTGCATTCGTGGTGTTTGTGTAGGTAGGGATGCACACATTGTGACACTTCCACATGAACAATCTCAGGCTGCTATGGTTCTGACAGTTGACTGTCCCTTTGTTCGTCATAATTGTCAGGTCGAGTCATCATTGCTTATCAGATGGTATGTGCCAGGGCTGTGTGCACTCCACATGGGTGTGATTTCTATGTGAAGTAATTAGCCACCAGCTGCGTACGGGCTGCCTCACCCCGTGCCCTTTCCCCTCCCATGCGCAGCAGACGTGCATGTGGTTGGGGATGTGGGGGCACCACCATGTCCACAGCCAGGCCCCCGCGTGTTGCAACATTGTGCAGGACACATGCTGCCACTATGATCCTGCACACTACTGGGGGCGCATATAACAGCTGCCCGCCAGAACGGTCAAGGGAGCGAAAGCGTGACTTGAGCACTCCGAATGTGCGCTCCACTATGCCCCAGGTTGCAATATGGGCTGTGTTGTATCTTACCTCGGGAGGCGTGATGGGGTTCCGAATTGGCGTCATCATGTGGGTGCTCAGAGGGAAGGCACTGTCCCCTGGTGAGGAGGTGATGGGTATCATTAGTGGGGTAGTGACATAACTCTGCATCTGACATGCATGCATGTGCAGTGGCATTCATACTCACCAAGCAGCCATGTATCGCCATGACGCCCAGCTTATAGGTCCCGGATTAGGGTAGACATTCGTTAAATGAAGCTGTCGTGGGTGGACCCTGGATAGTTGGCATATACTGAGGTGATGATTCCCTTGGCATTACATACTACCTGCACCTTGATGGAATGCCAGTGCTTGCGGTTCCTATAGATGTGCTCAGATGCCCTGGGGGGACGTAGTGCCACATGGGTGCAGTCAATGGCACCTAGCACTTTGGGGAATTGTGCCACACCGTAGAAATCCAGGGCGGCAGCCTGCCTTTCTGCAGGTGTCCTGGACAGGTATATGTGCGCAGGGAGCACTACACGTGAATTGCCCGTGTGGATCCTCCCAGGTGTTCCCTCTACACCCTCCACGGCCCCTGCAGGCGGCCAACACCACAGGGGACTACCCTGCACATGTCCCGCAGGCAGCCCATCCACCATGCCCATGCCCCCCAGCCAACCCACATGTCACCTTGCACCCCCACCACCCAGCAGTCAGGGGCACCCTCCACCAGGCCCCCACTCATGTCCAACTCATGTCTCCCAGCACCCCCATCCCCCAGCAGTGCAGGGCACCCTCCACAGGCCCCCACTTATGTCCCCCTGCACCCCTATCCACCAGCAGCCAGGGGCACCCTCCACCAGGCCCCCACTCATGTCCCCCTGCACCCCCACCCCCCAGCATCCAGGGGCACCCTCCACCAGGCCCCCACTCATGTCCCCCTGCACTCCCACCCCCCAGCAGTGCAGGGCACCCTCCACCAGGCCCCCACTCATGTCCCCCTGCACCCCCACCCCCCAGCATCCAGGGGCACCCTCCACCAGGCCCCCACTCATGTCTCCCAGCACTCCCACCCCCCAGCAGTGCAGGGCACCCTCCACCAGGCCCCCACCCCTGTCCCCGTGTACCCACACCCCCCAACATCCAGGGGCACCCTCCACCAGGCCCCCACTCATGTCCCCCTGCACTCCCACCCCCCAGCAGTGCAGGGCACCCTCCACCAGGCCCCCACTCATGTCCCCCTGCACTCCCACCCCCCAGCAGTGCAGGGCACCCTCCACCAGGCCCCCACTCATGTCCCCCTGCACCCACACCCCCCAGCAGTCAGGGGCACCCTCCACCAGGCCCCCACTCATGTCCAACTCATGGCTCCCAGCACCCCCACCCCCCAGCAGTGCAGGGCACCCTCCACCAGGCCCCCACTCATGTCCAACTCATGTCTCCCAGCACCCCCACCCCCCAGCAGTGCAGGGCACCCTCCACCAGGCCCCCACTCATGTCCCCCTGCACCCCCACCCCCCAGCACTGTAGGGCACCCTCCACCAGGCCCCCACTCATGCCCAACTCATGGCTCCCAGCACCCCCACCCCCCAGCAGTGCAGGGCACCCTCCACCAGGCCCCCACTCATGTCCAACTCATGTCTCCCAGCACCCCCACCCCCCAGCAATGCAGGGCACCCTCCACCAGGCCCCCACTCATGTCCCCCTGCACCCCCACCCCCCAGCACTCTAGGGCACCCTCCACCAGGCCCCCACTCATGCCCAACTCATGGCTCCCAGCACCCCCACCCCCCAGCAGTGCAGGGCACCCTCCACCAGGCCCCCACTCATGTCCAACTCATGTCTCCCAGCACCCCCACCCCCCAGCAGTGCAGGGCACCCTCCACCAGGCCCCCACTCATGTCCCCCTGCACCCCCACCCCCTAGCATCCAGGGACACCCTCCACCAGGCCCCCACTCAAGTCCCCCTGCACTCCCACCTCCCAGCAGTGCAGGGCACCCTCCACCAGGCCCACACTCATGTCCAACTCATGTCTCCCAGCACCCCCACCCCCCAACAGTGTGGGGCACCTGCCAGCAGGCCCCCACACATGTCCCCCAGCCAACACGTCATCACAATCCAGATCCCAGGCTCCTATGCCCACCCAAATCACACCCCACACCACCTCAGTCCAAACACCCAACCAAGCTTTACATCCATTCAAAATTGAAATACCCATTACATGATAGATAACAAATAAGCACTATGCTCATGAGTACAAGTCCGTCAGACCCACACAATGGCAACACATGACTGTGAAAACCCACATTGTGGCAGGCATGAAACCAATGAGAGAAGTCCACACATTGAAGTAAGAAACCAAAATGTATTACAGTGTAAATGAAGTGAATGAAATCAAAAGAAACAATAATGGCAACAAATATCAAAGTGCAGAATGTCCACCGAAATAATAAATAATGAAAATGGGAATCCAAAATAACCGTAATGAAATTCTGTCCAAAGTCACCGTCCAACAAAGCAAATCCAAAGGGAAAGTAAAGTGAAAATCCATTGCTCCATGGTGAAAAAATAATAAAAGAGGAAGGCCACAAATCCACTGTCAAACTATGTACAAAGAGCAAATCCAGGGTCCATGATCCCAGCGATGTAAATGAAACCTACAATAAAACCCACCTAACTAATAACTATATACAAAAAAGTGGGGCATAGTCCAAGCGCCCCAAATTAAAAAAATAAAATAAAACCTAACACTAATTAACTATATACAATGGCAGCGGGCTAGTCCAATGGCTCACTTCTGGATGTTGCGGGCCAGGGCATCATCGAACTCCTGCTCAATGTCCCGGAGGAGGTCCTGTTCCATGGCCCAGAGGGTCCGCAGGGACGACAACATGTTATCCTCCAACTCCCTGCGGATTGCCTCGAGGCACTCGGCCCGCCTCAGGGCCCTCCGCATGGAGTTCTCCGCCCTGACCATCGTGAGCCGTGCCTCTTCTGCCTGCTGCCGCTCTGCATCTATGGCGTGGCCCAACCGCTGCCACACGGAAGACACTTCCCATCCTGGGTCCTCCTGCCCTCCGGCCGATGCCTGGCCCTCCGATGTCGAAGGCCCCGAGCCATCGTGGCTCCCACCTACAGCCTCCTGCTGCTGCTGCTGCTGTCCATGTGCCCTGTCCGAAGGTGCCTGCACATCCTCCTCCAGCTGGGGTGCAGTTGTTGATGTGGCCACCCCTGCTGGACGTCCGACTCCCGACTGTGGCAGGGATCTGTTGCCCACCAGCCTGGCCGCACGGTCAGAGGCAGCTCCACAGGGCACCCAGGTGATACATGGGTGGGAAGATGGCATGGAGGACGACTGGGGCATAGGGGGTTCCGTTGAGGAGGGGGTCGGAACAAGGTCCAGGAAACGGAGGAATCTGGCCATGGTGAGCTGTCCCAGTGGATCAACCCGGTCATTGAGCCATGCGAGAAGACGTGCAGTCTCATCATGGAAAGACTGCAGGTCAGCTCGCATGGCCCGTTGACGCAATGCCACCCCACCCTGGACAGGCTCAACCTGTTGCAGGATAGCCACATCTGCAGGGAGAGGAAGGCCAGTTGGTGTAAGCCAATCCCCTCCCTGAGAACGGGTCTGGAGGTAGGCATCCCTGCTGGTGCAAGATGATGCAGTGACAGGAGCAGGGACATGATTGCACACAGGCACCTCTGCTGCGGCCTGTGCTGCCACCTGTCCCTGCTCCTGCACTGCACCACTAGCACCAGTGGAATCCCCACCTCCAGACCCCGCCTCTGTTGCTTGCACGGCCTCCTCCTCCACCAAACCCCCACCAACCTGGATGACACTGTGCCATCTTCCTCCGTTGTGCCCTGTGGGGTCCCAGCTGCCCCCTCTGCTGCCGAGGAGTCCAACTCCAACCTCCACCTCCTGGACCTCCCCCCGGCAGCTGCGGCCTCGGACGCGGCACCGGCTCCTCACTCCCCGACGAGATCACAACCTGGAAGGGGAGCCGGGCCTTGCGTCTGCGGCTAGTGGTGCAACCCCTGCCGCTGTGCTCCACAGCACCTTCTCTGCCCTCTTCATCAGTTGACGCTGCAGACAGGGAGAAATAAAACACAGGCATCAGGGCACTGTATAATGGACTCATAAACACATGACAGTTGTACATGAGTGGCATTGGCAAACCTCAGACATGGCATCACAATCCCCAACACACATGTCATTTCAACTTGCACACATGAGCTATACCACAGCCATATCGCAACAGCCAGCACCATCCATACACATACAACAGCATGAGCAGGCAAAGGTGAGCCAGACATCACATGCGACACAGGGAGTGCACTACACATGCACACACACCACCACACTTGCATGCATGTGTACACCTCCGCCAACTGTCGCAGTGTTCAGATCGGCATCCATGTCACACATGCCAATCATTCTTCCACATCCTTTGCCATGCAAGCCTACACACACAAGCACCATCCATGTGTCACACATGAGAGCCCTCGCATGTGTCAGCCTCACGGCCCTGTACTCCCCCCATACTTGGCCACATAAAACCACATGTGCAACCTGCACACTCCTGCCACACCACCACACGCACAGCTTACAATCAGTATGCATGTACACTTACCGCTCGACTCCAGACGGGTCTGCCTCTCAAGGACCTGGACGTGGAGCGCTGGGGATATGCGTTCCAGGACCCTCATCTGATCTTCCGACAAGTGGCCCCGGCGCCCCTTAGCATCCGCTGCTTTCAGGAGGCGCCGGGCCTTCTTGAGGGTCCTGGACCTGAAGTCCTCCCAGCGCTTCTTCACATGATGGAATAGTCAGACAGCCACCCCCTCCGCGTTGATGGCAGTCACGATGTCCGTCCACATCCGAGTCCGTCCTTCCTTGTCGGCGCGCAACCTTCCAAAGAGGGCATCATACTGCCCCAGGACATGCTCCACCAGGACATCAACTTCGGTGGCAGTGAAGCTGGTGCCTCTCTGCCTTTCTGGCCGGGGGTTGCCACTGGTGCCAGATGTTGCAGTGCCCGACATGGCAACCCCAGAGGCAGGAGTGGGTGGGCACCTGGGTCCTGGGGCTGGGCTGTGGAGCGATGGTATCCCAGTCGGGAGTCTTCGGTTCCAGCAGGGGTGGTCACAGCACCAGCACCCCCTGGCTGATGTGCAGGCAGCAAATGGCAGGACACGGGGGCAGCAGGCAGTCAGGTAGCAGCAGATGGCAGGTTGGAGCGTGCTCAGGGCTCTGGGGGGCAGTAATTTGGCCTTCTGGGCAGGAGCGTGGTCTTCCGTGTGCTTACGCATGGCCAGCTTGATACGGAGTGATTTGGCACGTGAAAATCCAGCACGTCTGCTGTAATTCGAGGAAAGGCCCTTAGCGCGTAAGCGCGTCAGCACACGTACGTTAATTCATTGGCCCAAAGGCCCCCAGGTGCGACTATGATGTCACGCGCATGGCCGTTGAGAATGGCGCGTGTTAAAAAAAAATACACGTCTGAGTGTCAAAGCGTGTAATTGGTGGAAATGGCCTCAGCGCGTATGCGCGTCTGTGACGTGTGTATAAAAGGTACGTGTAGAACACCATTTCCTTGTACGTGCTTTTCGTGGAGAGCGAGTGGGTGAAATCTGTACTTCTTGTCTGTTCACACGCGATTTACTTCACAGCGTTTCAAGTTCGTACTCCCTGTTACCTCTGACAGCTTTTTCTCTTTTCCTCTTTTTCCTGGGCCTGTTTCCTCAAACAGCGTTCCCTTCTACTGTTGTCCTGTCTCCTCAGACAGCGTACAATTCTTCTTTTGGCGGGGGTGTTGCCAACGCGCACACGCACGTCTTTTTTACGCTTTTTTTCCTGGCAGACGGTGAGTCGCGCATGTATTTAACATCTGTGCTTGCCCCATGTGTCACGTACCCCTTCAGAGGTCATTCTAGGCTGAGTGTGACACGCATATGTTCATTCTTGTGTTTCTGGGTGCCACAGCGTAGTGCAGGTTTATTTTTCCACACACGTGGTCTAGGAGGGGTTGTGTGCACCTTACTTCCCTTCTTTGGGGTGCCTGTGCATTGCATGACCCGTCATCTTTCCCCAGGGGTGACATACAGCCTTGCTAGAGCACTAGGGTACGATTAACATCTGGTACCCAAACCCTTTGACCCCCAATTGCCCAGGACAATAGTTCCCAGCGACTCCCATACGCACAATAATATTAGTGCCATGGCTGGGAGGCGAACAAGCCGTAAGGGTGGCAAAGGTGGCCGAGCCCCAAGTGGTGGCCGTGGTGGATCCGGTAGGGGACGTGGCCGTGACTTGCAGGGTGCCCCTAGCCCCCCATGTGTGGAGGACCAGTCAGGGACACCCATGCCCCCCCACCCCTGGTTGAGGGTAACGTGGCTGACACCATCCATGCTCAGCCCTTGTTGGACCAGACCACTGTGGCACCAGACCTGGCACAGGGTGACTCCATAGCTGACTTTCAGGTCAGCAAGTCTAGGCCACGTGCGCCGGTGCACGTTGGTGTCATCAGGCCATGTGGATCAGGGGCAGCTAGGTCATCTGCTGCCCCGAGTAGGCAGGGTGGGGAGGCTGCAGAGGCAGCTGCGGCTCCATCCACCCCAACTCTCACACACCCAGCCAGGACAGTGTCGGTCCAAGTCCATCCTGCTGACATTCCCCCTGACACCATCACACTTGAGCTAATGTCTGCACCAACTCCCATGCTGAGTGTGCAATCCCACACTCCTAGTACAGAAACCACCGGGGCTCCTGCCCCTAGTGTCCAGAGCGGCGTAGGACACTCAGGATCCCCACCACCTTCCAAGCGGAAGAGGAAGAGTGCTCGTCCAATAAAGGCTGATGCCCCAGACACGGCTACACAGTCCGGCCCGTCAAGGAAGCCCAGCTTCAATGAGGCCGAACTGAATGCACTTGTAGAGTATGTGTCCGCACATGACCGCGAAATGGTGATTGTTGCAGGATCCAAAACTACACCTGCACAACGTCTGGCACACTGGCAGACCATCGTGGACATCATAAGTGCCCTTGGAATCGTGAGGTGCACAGCTACTGAATGCTGGCGTACGTGTTTCCGGATTAACCCCTTTTTTTTGTGCGCATGCCTTAGCCCCGTTCAATTCCATGGATACGTGTTGTTGGCGAGCGTGTAAAACTTCCCGCGCACCCCTGTAATACACGTACCCAAGCAAATCGCGTGTGAGAATTCCCGTCCACCCCTGTAATACACGTACCCAAGCAAATCACGTGTGAGAATTCCCGTGCACCCCTGTAATACACGTACCCAAGCAAATTGCGTGTGAGAATTCCTGCGCACCCCTGTAATACACGTACCCAAGCAAATCGCATGTGAGAATTCACGCGCACCCCTGTAATACACGTACCCAAGCAAATCGAGTGTGAGAATTCCTGCGCACCCCGGTAATACACGTACCCAAGCAAATCGCGTGTGAGAATTCCCACACACCCCTGTAATACACGTACCCAAGCAAATCGCGTGTGAGAATTCCCATGTACCCCTGTAATACACGTACCCAAGAAAATCGCGTGTGGGAATTCCCGTGCACCCCTGCAATACACGTACCCAGGCCAATTGCGTGTACGCGCACTTTCATCCAATTACACGCAATGATACTCTGACGTGCAGTGTTTCCACGTGTGCTCTGTCATCACGTGCTATGAGGGAAACACCCGCGCGCGTCACGTCACAGACGCGCATACGCGCTGTGGGCCTTTGGTCCAATGGAATCGTGTATGCGTGCTGACGCGCTTACGCGCTAAGGCCCTTTCGTCGAATTTCACGTTGACGTGCAGGATTTTCACGTGCCAATTCACTCCATATCAAGCTGGCCACGCGTAAGCACACGGAAGACCACGCTCCTGCCCAGAAGGCCAAATTACTGCCCCCCACAGCCCTCAGCAGCCTCCCACGAGCCATCTGCTGCTGCCTGCCTGCCTGCCTGCTGCCACCGTGCCAATGCATTTTGTGCCTGCACATCTGCCATCTGCAGGGGTCCAGTTGCTGTGTCCACCCCTGCTGGAACAGAAGACTCCTGACTGGTATACCATCGCTCCACAGCCCAGCCCCAGGACCCAGTTGCCCATCCACTCCTGCCTCTGGGGTTGCCATGTCGGGCACTGCAACATCTGGCACCAGTGTCAACCCCCGGCCAGAGAGGCAGAGGGGCACCAGCTTCACTGCCACCGAAGTTGGTGTCCTGGTGGAGCAAGTCCTGGGGCAGTATGATGCCCTCTTCGGATCGTCACGCACCAACAAGGAAGGACGGGACACGATCTGGGATGACTTGGTGGTTGCCATCAACGCGGAGGGGGTGGCAACCCGCAACATCCAGAAAGTCAAGAAGCGCTGGGAGGACTTGAGGTCCAGGACCCTCTTGAAGGCACGGCGCCTCGTGGAGGGGGGCCGGGGCTGCATGAGTACCATCCAGCTGAGGGTCCTGGAACGTGTAGACCCAGCGCTCCACACCCAGATCCTTGCGAGGCAGACCCGTCTGGAGTTGAGCGGTAAGTGGGCAAGCATTGCTGTGTGAGACAGGGCATGTTGCAGTGTGCTGGTTGTCTGATGCTTGCCTGTATGTGTGACATGGGCCATGTACGCATGTATGTGTGCAGGGACATCATGGTAATGCATGTGAGACCAGTAATGTGTGAACCACATGGTTGGTGCATGTGTTTAAATGCAACATGTGGAGCCCTATGTGGATTGGACACATGAGAGCATGCCAGTCTCTGTTCCTGGACATGGGTGGGGGTGAGGGATGGGTGCTGATGCCATGTACATGTATGGTATCCATGTCTGTGTGTCTGACCTGCGTGTCTGTGACTTGTGAATGCCATGGATGCATGACACATGTCTGTGACAATGTACAGATTCACAGATGCAGCCTAGTTATCCTTGTATCCACTGTGTCTGGGGTGTACAAGGCCAGATGGATGAAATTACGTTGATGTGTGTGCATGTGATAGGCATGACCCATGATGCATGTGAGTTCCATAACAACATTGTATGTTTGGACAGTCCCTTGGACATGTATGCAAATGTCCATAGCATGTGCCATGCCTGTTACTGTGTGTGTTTTGCCTGCACTGACCCATGTGTTGTGGAGGGACATGATGGAAGTGATCTTTGACAGTGCCACTCATCTGCTATTGCTTCCTGTCTAGGGGACCATTGCACAGTACCCTGATGCTTGTGTTGTATGTCTCCCTCTACACAGCGGCAAGTGAAGAAGAGGGCGGAGACGGCACTGTGGAGCAAAGCGGCGGGGATGCAGCGGAAGGGGTGGGTGAGCCCCCACAGGGGCTTGCAATGGCAGAAGACGGTGTGGAGCCATCCAGGTTGGTGGTTTCCACAGAGGAGGAGGAGGCCGCTACTGAGGCGCACATGGGGCCTGGTGGGGGCATCCCTGCTGGTGCAAGTGGTGCAGTCCAGGGGCAGGGGCAGGAGGCAGCACAGGTCGCCGTGGAGGGGCCTGTGCATGTCACTGTCCCTGACAATGTGACTGCACCACCATGCACCAGCAGGGATGCCCCATCCCAGGCCCGTCCGCAGGTAGGGGGATGTCCATGTCATCTGACTCCCCTCCACCTGCGGACGAGGGGACCCGTGGCCGTATGGAGAAGGTCCTGATTGGTGTCGCATTGCGCACGGGTGTCATTCGTGATGACGTGCATGCTTCCCGGGAGGAGCTTGCATGTCATCACGAAGAGCACCGTGCCAACGTGGCCCAGTTGGGATCGGCCGTGCTCGGGGTTTCATACATGTGCCGATCAATCTGGCGGCCCTCTCCTCCTCTGTGGAGACTATACGCCAGTCGTTCTCCATGCCGTCTTCCGGCCCAGATGCCACCAGGGCCCCCTGTGGACCTGCCCTGACCAACGCAGCCAGCTTGGTGGGGATCCCATCCCTGCCACAGTCGGGAGTCGGAGGTCCAGCAGGGGTGGACACCACAGCAACTGGACCCCAGCAGATGGAGGATGTGCCGGCTTCATTGGGCAGGGCACGTGCACGACGGCGTCGGGCCGAGTGCCTCGAGGGAATCCGCAGGGAGTTGGAGGAGGACATGTCGGTGTCCCTGCGGACCCTCAGGGCCATGGAACAGGACCGCCTCCGGGACATCGAACAGGAGTTCGATGATGCCCTGGCCTGGGACACCACAGAGTGAGCCACTGGACTAGCCCACCGCCTTTGTATATAGTTAATTAGTGTTAGGTTTTATTTCTTTTTTTTAATTTGGGGCGCTTGGACTATGCCCCACTTTTTTGTATATAGTTATTAGTTAGGTAGGTTTTATTGTAGGTTTCATTTACATCGTTGGGATCATGGACCATGGATTTGTCTTTGTACATAGTTTGACAGTGGATTTGTGGCCTTCATCTTTTATTATTTTTTTCACCATGGAGCAATGGATTTTCACCTTGCTTTCCCTTTGGATTTGCTTTGTTGGACAGTGACTTTGGACACAATTTCTTTACGGTTATTTTGGAGTACCATTTTCGTTATTTATTATTTTTGTGGACATGCTGCATTTTAATATTTGTTGCCATTATTGTTTGTTTAGATTTCATTCACTTAATTTACACTGTAATAAATTTTTGTTTCTTACTTCAATGTGTGGACTTCTCTCATTGGTTTCATGCCTGTCAGAATGTGGATTTTCACAGTCATGTGTTGCCATTGTGTGGGTCTGACGGACTTGTACTCATGCGCATACTGCTTGTTTGGTATCTATCATGTAATGGGTATTTCAATTTTGAATGGATGTAAAGCTTGGTTGGGTGTTTGGACTGGGGTGGCGTGGGGTGTGATTTAGGTGGGCATAGGAGCCTGGGATCTGGATTGTGATGACGTGTTGGCTGGGGGACATGTGTGTGGGCCTGCTGGCAGGTGCCCCGCACTGCTGGGGGGTGGGGGTGCAGGGAGACATGAGTTGGACATGAGTGGGGGCCTGGTGGAGGGTGTCCCTGGCTGCTGGAGGGTGGGGGTGCAGGGGGACATGAGTGGGGACCTGGTGGAGGGTGCCCCTGGATGCTGGTGGGTGGGAGTGCAGGGGGACATGAGTGGGGGCCTGGTGGAGGGTGCCCCTGACTGCAGAGGGGTGGGGGTGGTTGGCGACATGTGTGGGGGCCTGGTGGAGGGTGCCCCTGGATGCTGGTGGGTGGGGTTGTAGGGGGTCATGAGTGGGGGCCTGGTAGAGGGTGCCCTGCACTGCTGGTGGGTGGGGGTGCAGGGGGACATGAGTGGTGGCCTGGTGTAGGGTGCCCCTGACTGCTGGGGGATGGGGGTGCAGGGAGACATGAGTTGGACATGAGTGGGGGGCTGGTGGAGGGTGCCGCTGACTGCTGGAGGGTGGGGGTGCTGGGAGACATGAGTTGAACATGAGTGGGGGCCTGGTGGAGGTTGCCCCTGGCTGCTTGTGGGTGGGGGTGCAGGGAGACATGAGTTGGACATGAGTGGGGGCCTGGTGGAGGGTGCCCTGCACTGCTGGGGGGTGGGTGTGCTGGGAGACATGAGTTGGACATGAGTGGGGGCCTGGTGGAGGGTGCCCCTGGCTGCTGGTGGGTGGGGGTGCAGGGGGACATGAGTGGGGGCCTGGTGGAGGGTGCCCCTGGCTGCTGGTGGGTGGGGGTGCAGGGGGACATGAGTGGGGGCCTGGTGGAGGGTGCCCCTGGCTGCTGGGGGGTGGGGGTGCAGGGGGACATGAGTGGGGGCCTGGTGGAGGGTGCCCCTGGATGCTGGTGGGTGGGGGTGCAGGGGGACATGAGTGGGGGCCTGGTGGAGGGTGCCCCTGACTGCTGGGGGGTGGGGGTGGTGGGAGACATGTGTGGGGGCCTGGTGGAGGGTGCCCCTGGATGCTGGTGGGTGGGGGTGTAGGGGGTCATGAGTGGGGGCCTGGTGGAGGGTGCCCTGCACTGCTGGGGGGTGGGAGTGCAGGGGGACATGAGTGGGGGCCTGGTGGAGGGTGCCCTGCACTGCTGGGGGGTGGGGGTGCAGGGAGACATGAGTTGGACATGAGTGGGGGCCTGGTGGAGGGTGCAATGCACTGCTGGGGGGTGGGGGCGCTGGGAGACATGAGTTGGACATGAGTGGGGGCCTGGTGGAGGGTGCCCTGCACTGTTGGGGGTGGGGCTGCTGGGAGACATGAGTTGGACATGAGTGGGGGCCTGGTGGAGGGTGCCCCTGGCTGCTGGTGGGTGAGGGTGCAGGGGGACATGAGTGGGGGCCTGATGGAGGGTGCCCCTGGCTGCTTGGGGGTGGGGGTCCAGGGGGACATAAGCGGGGGCCTGGTGGAGGGTGCCCCTGACTGCTGGGGGGTGGGGTGGTGGGAGACATGTGTGTTGTCCTGCTGGCAGGTGCCCCTGACTGCTGGGGGGTGGGGGTGGTGGGAGACATGTGTGGCGGCCTGGTGGAGGGTGCCCCTGGATGCTGGTGGGTGGGGGTGCTGGGAGACATGTGTTGGTGATCAGTAGTGCAAGGTGACATGTGGGTTGGCTGGGGGGGCATGGCCATGGTGGATGGGCTGCCTGCGGGACATGAGCAGGGGTGCAGAGTAGTCCCCCTGTGGTGTGGGCTGCCTGCAGGGGCTGTGGAGGGTGTAGCGGGAACACCTGGGAGGACCCACACGGTCAATTCACGTGTAGTACTACCCGGCACCCCCGAAATACACGTACCCTGCTGTAATCGCGTGTGGACATTCCCACGCACCCCGGAATACACGTACCCTGCAGAATTAGTGTGTGTAACTTCACGCGCACCCCGGAATCCACGTACCCTGCTGAAATCATGTGTGGAACGTCCCACGCACCCCGGAATACACGTACCCAGGCCAATCGCGTGTGGGACTTCCCGCGCACACCGGAATACACGGACCCAGGCAATTCGCGTGTGGGACTTCTCGCGCACCTTGGAATACACGGACCCAGGCAATTTGCGTGTTGAACTTCCCGCGCAGCCCAGAATACACGTACCCAGGCCAATCGCATGTGGAACTTCCCACGCACACCGGAATACAGGTTCCCTGCAGAATTAGCGTCTGGAACTTCCCGCGCACCCCGGAATACACGTACCCAGGCCAATCGCGTGTGGGCCTTCCCGCACCCCAGAATACACGGACCCAGGCAATTCGCGTGTGGGACTTCCCACGCACCCCGGAATACACGTACCCAGGCAAATCGTTGCACGTCATTTGTCTTAGAGGGCAACAGTATGTGACATTCATCATAGCTGTATATAGGTGCTTTTTGTTGGTGCACATTTTGGCGCACATTTATTTCAGGGGCTGCTTTCTTGTGGCGGACGTGTTTGGGCCTGTGCACTGGTTTGCCCTATTGGATTCCATGAATACGTGTTGTAGGCGAGCGTGTGGGCTTTCCGCCACTCGCCTCCTGTACTTCCCCCGTGACGCCCACATTTTGAAGAGTTGTTCCCCATTCCGAGTGTTACGCCCCGTGTTACGCCTACTTTTGTTGTGTGCGCCGCGCTATGTGCGATTTCGCTGTGGCCGTGGTGCACGCCGTTAGATATCCTGTGCGCTGGCGTGCGCCGCGCACTTTTTCAGCGCACATCCGATATTTTTCTCGCACACGGCCTTCCATGAATCGATGTGCGCTGTTTTCCCTGGGATTTTCGCACTTGCACTGCGATTTTCGCACTTTTACTGCGATTCACACGTTTTGGCACCTCTGCGCGGGAATTTTCGGCGCACATTAATTCCATGAATCGACACCAGAGCCTCCTCACCACAATCCACACCAGCTTCTGTAGACATTTCCCATTTTCACTTTCTAACGTTGACCCTATCAATCACCTTTCCGTCTCTTTCTCTCCCTCGCTCTCTCTCTCTCTCTCTCTCTCTCTCTCTCTCCCTCTCTCTCTCTCTCCCTCTCTCTCTCTCTTTCTCTCTCTCTTTTTCTCTGTGTTTGTCTCCCTCGCTTTCTTTTCCTCCCAATCTCTAGAAAATGGAAACACTGTACACTGAACAAAACAAGGATCATTGATTGGCAGAATACTAGATGGAGATATTTTGTTATTTTATTTTGGGTGTTTTTGAAGCACAAACCTAGCTTTGACAATCAATTGAACTAAGTTCATCAGAGGGGTTCACAGCCGGAATTCCTTGCACCAAAACATTTAATTTAATCAAACCAAATTACGATAGCTGGGAATAGTTAACATTTACTATCAACAAGGAACATTCAACAATGGGTAAGAGGGGTGTGAAGGAGTAACGGGAAGGGCTGTGAAAGGTGGGTTTGAGTTGATTCTTACAGAATGTGTAGAAGGTGCTCCTTGAAGTGTATGGTGTTAATTTCTTCTCTGAATTGCATGAGGGTGAAAGTGAGTCTGATGTTGATTAGAATCACTATTGGTGCTTAAATTGATCATTTTTATTTACTGACTTATTTTGCATTTATAGTGTTCTCGTCTGACCCTTAGTGATGATTTGGTGACTGGCAGATATGATGACTTTGTCTTCCAGGTAAGATGGAGTATGCAAGGTGACCAGTTTTAATATTATGCAACTGACTTTGAAGGTGATGCCTGCTGGGGTATCCATTGATGCTTAATGAGTTTGGGAGTTATCTGGTTGTGCTTGTGAAGACGTTTCATGAGACAGGCCATGTCATGGAGATGTAAGGTGGTGCTGAGCAGACCATTTATCATGGCATTGCCTATATCCAGGTGAGACAGAACTCTATTGTGGAACTGAAGTTTGCGTCTTGGAGGAAAAGCTTAATTGTCCAGATGAAGTACAGTTAGCAAAATTATGTCTGAGTTGTCTTTGCTATGTGTGTTTTGAAGTAGAGGTGGGTGTCATTGTGCAAACCCACATGGTGCATGGTGCCAGTAGCAGGTTGAATCCCTTGAGATTCATTGTGGAAAGCCAGGTCTCAATGTGAGTGTTGATGGAGGCAAACATGGATTTCATTTTGGAAGGATTCACTTTAATATAGGAGATACGTTTCAGGAAATCCTTGATTTGGTGCATTTGTCCACTGAAGGAAACTTTCAGGTAGAGGCGTGCACCATCTGGGTTTTGAAAAAAGTGGATGTTGGGTCTAGCAATGGGGATTGCCAGGGGCTCCATGTAGATTTTGAAGCATGAGTGAGAGGATGGATCCTGTAAGAGTATTTAGCATTTTCTTCATGCAGCACCACTGCATGGGTTTGGTGCATTGCTATAATGTGGTACAGCAAGGCATGTGTTGCCAGGGTGACATGGACATGTAAATGAAAACAGGCTATTCAGTCAAAAACGATTTCTACATCTAAAATGCAAATATTTTTTTTCACAGTTAAAAGCATATTTTTTTTTCTCATCTGAAATTCCTCTGTTGCAGGAGACACATTTGAGGATTAATGAACTAACCTCATTAACAATACTAACGATTCTAACTCATTAATAATATAATGTGTTTTCCAGTGCAAAATGAGATGGAAAATGACAGGCTCTGAAAGTCATTTTAAACGCGCATCCAGATTTTTTTCTCTTTGCTTCTATCTGTGCTCTGTCCACAGTATTTGCAGGAAGCGAAGAGAGGGAAGAGAGGGAAGACATTTTACACAGCTGGGAGAAAGACCTGGCTGGTGGCTAGGGAGTTTCCTGATTGAAAAAGCAGACCCAGTGCACTGCTGCAGAGACTGGGAATTCCAGTCAATAAGCCCCGGTTTGAGTGACGGCAGATGCTCGTCCTTGCTGGGGTGATTTAAGAGGGACTTCCAGAAGGCGACCAGCCGAAGAATTTCACATGCTGGACAGGTTTGGTAATTATATTGCAGAGTGCGGGGGCAGTGTGTATGTGTGCAAAACCATTCAGTCAGAGTAGAAGAGGGAATTTCAGTGTTTTATCAATATGTTTAATGTTGCAAATTGAATATGTTCTCGCCGCTCTCTTCTCATTTTGTTACAGATAATGTTGTTACTGTGCAATTTCCATTTATTTCTGTGAAAAGAGTAAGATCGTGTTGAAATGCAATTTTTTATAATACACAAAAATATCTGAAAGCAGACGGATAGTGTGTTTTATTTTTCTCTTTTATTTGTGCATCTACCATTACAGTTCTGATAATATGGGGACAGGTTTAGACAGTGCAATTTTCATTTTTAAGGTAGCTAAAAATTAGACTTGGCGGTAGCTGTGTGCATGATTCCATTCAGTAGAAATAGACTGCTGCTGGAGGTACATGAGTCAGCAGAAAGAGAGGCCCTGGACATAGTTCACCGATGTAGATAAGTTGGTGATGAACATCACATGTTAGCTCGCTGCCGTAGATAAATCAGTGAGGACAGCCCATGGTGGCACTCCAATTGAAAATGTGGTGTTCCTGAAATGTAAGCTTGAGGCCTCTCTAGTGATCACACGAACAAACTAAACAAAAATAAGGGGTTCTGGATATTGGGGCCACATATAAAACAAAGGAATTATGCTCACCAGCAATACCACCAATAACGCCTACCAACATAATGTATACCACTAAATGTGCCTGTGTGCTGAAATAATGTATGTATACTGTAGTACTATATACCAAATCTAATCTGAATGCAAAGAGTGATTATTACTGAATTATTTTCATTTTGGCAGTAAGAAAATACCGCTAGGCCCCAAATCTATACAAAATACCCAAAATATTTCTGGTGCGTTGCAGGCCGGGAAAGTGATCATAGAGCACCTACTGGGCGTGGCAAGTGTGTCTCACACTGCCATCTGTACATTAAAGGGAACCCATTTCAAAATAACAGTGTGTCACCAAAAACGAATTTCAGAATGTCACAAAGGGAAACCACATTCTCAGACCTAGTGCAATATTTAGAGGCAAAGTTGTTTGCACATGGGACGTGGTCATTAAACAGTACCTCAGAATGGCATGACCGCATTCAGGGTGAGGTGCAGAAAGAAAAACTATTTTTTGCAGAAGGCAGCATAATTCAGGTCTGCCTTACAAGGTTATTGAATGCAGCCGATAAAAGTGCAGAGAAAGACTGTTTAATACGGCTATGCGCCAAAATATGGTTTATTTTGAATAGGTCCCTGCGAATGCAAGAAAATGATACCCAGCTAATTAACAGGTTAAAGACTGACTTAGATGGGGCAAGTAAAAAAGAGGAGATGTTAAGAACAGAATTAGAAGGATGCCAAAAAGACATGCAATTAAAATGCAGAGATTTTGATATTCAGTTGTCCAAAAGCAAGAAACAGTTTGAAGACAGTGAGCAAGAATTGGTACACTTAAAAGCCTTAGTGGATCACATTAGACAGGATAAAGATGAGATTGTTTCAGAAATGCAGATTTTACAAAAAGAACATTTTGAAAAAGAAAGTGATCTCCAAGGTGCAGAGCAAGAAATGGTTACAATGATTCAAGAAAGAGACAAGAGAAACAAAGAATTCAATGAATGCCAAATGCAAATGTTCGACATGCAGGAGGTAATAAATAAAATGAGTGATGAAAACAACTATCTGCAAAATGAAGCAGACAGGCTCCTTAAAAAGTGCAAGGACTTAGAACAGCAAATGTGCATTCTCAGGTCCCAGGAGAGGCGGCAGGGTACTACATTCAATGGAGTGGAGGTGAATTCTAGTTCTGCCCAAAGAGCTAGTGCTCCAGTGACTGGGCCGGTGACTGAACTTGGTTGCAGCGCCCTTGGGGGATTTGATACTCCCATTGGGGGCCGCCACCAATCCCATACACCTGGAACCAGGATTCAGTCACCAAGTAGTGCAATTCCATGCATTGCAACAAGTAGCCCCATAAAAATAATGAAATCTATTAAAGCTCTGATCAAACCATTTAAAAAATGAGGGGAATGCTGCATTGAGGATCACTTAGAAGTGGTTCATGACATTTTTAAAGCACTCCAGATACCTAAGGAACAGTACAGACAATATTTTCATTTAACTTTAGATGCTCCGACGGCCAGCATCATAAAGGGATTAAATGAACAGCAGAATATGATATGGGTGGAGTTTGAAAAAGAAATTAGGCGTCATTTTTCTCCTTTCCAGTCATTACAGGAGGCAAAGAAAATTGCTTACACACTTACTGCTGGGCCTAATACATCACCTCGCCAGTTTTTACAAGACTTAAAAAGAGCATTTTCTCGCTTTGATGTATCTTTTGACCCCAATTATAATGAATTTAAAACCGCCTACTCCTATTGGCTACAGAAAGACATCATATCCCAATTGGTTCGTGAATTTGATCGTGACAAGTCCCTTGAGTGGATTGTGCATCAAAGCACAAAACTATATGAGGTACTCTATTGTCAGGGTAGAGAAAGTGATAAAATGAAAGATACTAGACCTAAATCTAAAGAACCCTCAGCAACAGTGATGGAAATCAGGTCAGCCAAGATGTCCCTTGAATCTGCTCAAAGTCCAGGTAAAAATAATTTGGCACCTGAACAAAGGGTTAATCAAGAAAGGTCATCACACTCAGCACCAATGTTTCAATCACATGATCCTAGTAATAGGGAGAGCTACATCAGTCCTAAGTATTTAGGAGATAGTTCCCGGGCAGGCTATCGGCCTGATATGTCAGGTATGAACCATAATCAAAGACAAAATCAAGATCAAAGAAATGATGGTCCCTACCAGACATTGGGGACACAGAGCAAATTTGATCCCAATACCATGATATATGGTAATCAGGATAGACCCCGATATGTGGATCGATTTGCTGATAATGGGAATCATCATAGGGGCCAGTACCCACAACATGAGAGACAGGACATGAGACAGAACATGAATTATACTCCACGTCAGTACAATGATTCCCCACAAGGGGACTACAACCAAAGGATGGGTGCACCCCGCTCCCCTCTACAAATGAATCAAGAGTTCAGAAACTATCCCAATAGAAATCACTCACCTGAGAGGTATCAGAATAGATCCAATCAGGGAGAAAGCAATCAATATCGATCTAGGCCACAGAGAGAGGATTCTAGAGAGATGGAAAGGTTCCAGTGCCTTGAGGCCCAAGTGAAAATGTTAGCTGAGCAAATAGGGAAGCTTTGTACAGCACAAACACAGTCATCAAAGGAGGGGGCTGATGGCCATAGCAATGACGGGGGGCTTCTTCTGAAAAGTGACTAAGTGCTCATGATACCTGCAGTACCAAAAAGACAGATTGCTCTGATGTAATTTTGCATAATGATTCTGAGATGTCTAATGATTTAAAAGTAAAGCTGCCAGTAAATGAACATGTAACAGAAAGTGCAAATACTTCTAAGAGAGAGGTACGATTTAACCTAGAACTGAATCAAACATTGAAGATTTGTACACATGAAATAAGGAAACCTGAAAACCCAAAAGAACAAAGAGACAGATTTAAGAAAAATGACTCATGCATGGGGAATACCAGTAAACAGGGAGTAACTGGGGATGCTATGATTTCTTCCCTGGACACTCAGAACAATGACCAAACACAGGCAGAAAAAGGAAATACTCAAAAGGAGGGTACAGGTCAATCACCTGAATAATTCTTAGAGCCACATATCTTTGAAGAGGCTGAAAGGGATGGTACCACACTAAATGATCACAAATGCACAGAATTAAACAATGACAGATTATTGAATGGTGTTGTTACACATGTTCAGTTGGAGTTTTGTAGTGTGACCTCTGATGATACCTGGATAGATGGGCGAACAGTGGCCACACTCCAAAAAACCTCTGAACATGGAGAAATGAATAAAGGCTCTCGCGCAGAAGTGGGTAAAAAGGAGGGAAAAATGTCTTTCCATTTACCAATGTGCTTAGCCAAAAGTGAAAAAGGCCTGAGAAAGGTGAGTCCTGAAATCAGTAAGAATTCACACTTCTTATGTGTATTAGAGGAAGTTGAGGACAGGTATTATGCTCCCATCACTGTAGAAGAAAAATGCCAAACATTTGCAATTATTGACACTGGCACACAGGCCACAATTATGTCCAAGGAGCTGGTAAAGAGTATCAATGAAGGGAGATCCCCACAGAAGCAAATCACAGTGAAGGAAAATCAAGGTCCAGTGCATAACTTTAACGGGGAGGAGGTGCCCATTATAGGTATAACTGAGGTTGATATAAAAATAGGAAAACACAGAATGAAATAAGAGGTATTGATCACATCTATTTGTGAAATTCCATTTCTGATGGGGTCAGATTGCCTGAAAAGATTGTCTCCTCTCATAGATGGGGTGAATGGGGTGCTGTGGTCCTTAACCAAAAAAACATTGAGACCTAAGAAAAGAAAATCACAAAACAGCAACAGAAATGAATGTCACACCGTTGCCAAAACAAATGATGCTGTGGAGGTATATCTCCAGAATAGTTGCATACCTAGTGTCACTGTTATATTAATGTGTGAAGACAAAATGCAGAGCGACAATGAAAAACTATCTGTACAAATATACTTGGACCCAAGGAAAAATGACAGACTGCCATAGATGAGCACACATTACACTTTTATTTAAAAGAAAAGATATTCAAACAAAATATTGCTCCTAAAGAAGATTCAGAAAAACACATTACCACTCTTGCTGAAATACACATGGAAGATGAGCAACCATGGGTTCATGTTGGTATAAATGACTGTTTTAAAACAATAAAAGCCACTTTAGCGCTTGAACAGGAGAGGAGCTTCATTAATGAGAAATTGTTGCAAAAGATAATGGAGAGGGAAGAGATCCCGAAATTTAGGATCAAAAACCAATATGTTTCTGGGTTGGACAGCCCAGACTTTGAAAACCGAATTGCAGGCAGATGCATGCTTAAAATTAGCATTGGGCAGAAAACAATTTACCATAATGTATGGATAGTGAGTGGAGCACAAAATGATTTTTACATGGGCAATGACATCATGCACAGAATGTGTATGGTGTTAGATTTCCTTAATCAAAAAATATGGTCACGCCTAGGTGGGCCGGCACCTGAATTTCAAGACAAAAGAAGGGCTTATCATTGTGCACAACTGTTTCCTTATGCAATTGAACTACAAATGAGGAAAGATAATATTATTCCTGCATTTACAAAACAGTTTGCAATAACACTGAAATGCAAAAATGACAGCAGATGAAAGACTCTGATGCATTTGTGTGCCTGAATGAATCCATAAAACAGCAAGGCCTGGATTATGAATAAATTCCATTGGTAGATATTGGTGAAGTGCCTGTAAGAATTATGGTAAATAATAAGGGTTGTCAAGATATACACTTTGAGGAAAACTCCCCATTAGGAATGGCCGTACAAAAATCACATTACACAGCAGATCTAAATACCATGGTGATTGGAAATATACCTGAAAAGTATATAGATGCCAAGGGTGAATTGCCAGAATACCTGGACTCTCAGCCCAAAGGGATATTTAGAATTCATTCTGTGTACCCTTATGATTCAATCGAGACAGTGTGCTGTCATCAAGAGGATTGCATAAAATTTAACTTAAATGAAAATTAAATAGAAAATCAGCCCATTGAAATGGAAGCTGACATGACAAAACATTTAACGTGGCAGCTTTACAAAGAGACACAGCCACACAGCTAGAGGAAAGCACTGAGATTCCACTACCGTAGCATTTTCCAGAATTTTCCAAAATGGTAGAAGAGCAGATCTCCTTAGCGGATGCGTGTGACAACGATTAGGATAGAAAGGAATTGGGGAAGATATTTATGGAATTTAAAGATGTATTTGCAAAAGATGTCTATGATTGCGGGTTAACTAATTTACATGTGGCCACACTTCCGGAAGAGTGTAGCAGAAGTCCAGTATTTGTACGCCAGTATAGACTACCGCTGGCATGTTTAGAATCATTGGCAGAGATTATTAAAAATTTAGAATCGAGAGGAATCATCAGGCCTATCCATAGCACATCCAACACGCCCATTTTAGGCGTGTTAAAGCCAAATGGTCAATGGCGGCTATGTGCAGATTTGAGGGAGTTAAATAAAAGAGTACCAGTGTCCAGATGGCCACTGCCTTTCATTGATCAGGGCCTAGCTCAGGTACATGGTTCAAAGGTGTTTACCACATTAGATCTCACCTCTGGATATTGGTGCGTCCCATTGGCAGAGGAGATACAGAATTTATTTTCCTTTACATTTGACAGGACTTAATACGCATGGGTTAGAACTCCGTTCGGGTACGTTAATAGTGGGAGTGAATTTGGAATATTTTTGAGGAAGGCCATGCCTGATGCAGCGAAAAGAGGAACCATAGTTTATTTGGATGATGTCCTGATATAAAATGAAAGCTTAAAACATTTTGATGAAATAAGGCATGTGCTTGGCCAATTGCAGAAAGCAGGCGCCAAAGTGTCTTTACAAAAAGCACAATGGTGCAAGAAAAAAGTGAATTTTCTAGGCCATGAAGTAACTGAACATGGACTAAATCCACAAAAGAAGAAAATAGAGGCCATACAAAAACTAAAAGACCCTAAAAATGTGAAAGGGGTGAAAAGTGTATTAGGAATGACAAGCTATAACAGAAAGTTCATTGAAAATTATGCTGAAATCACTCAACCATTGACTAAACTGCTAAAACTAAATACGCCCTGGAAATGGGAGAAAGAGCAGTCTGAGGCAGTAGCCAAATTGAAGGAATGTCTTGTAAAGGCACCATGTTTAGCATACCCCATAAAGGATAGGGATTTCTTTATAGAAATAGGTTTCTATGAACATTGTATGTCAGCAGTGTTATCACAAAAACATGATTTGAATCACAAAACCATTGCCTATGCAAGTAAAGCATTTTCCCAAGTTGAAATGAAATTCAATGAATGTGAAAAGGCCCTATTAAACACTGTGTGGGCGCTACAACATTTCCGCCCCATTATTCAGGGAGAAAAGGAGATTATTGAAACAAATCATCAACCTTTGCAATTCTTAGAGAGTAAAAGAATTAGGTCAGGTAATCTAGCGCAGTCCAGAATCACTTCATGGACGCTAGCATTACAAGGTTTTCCTGTAGAAGTGAGATATGGCCAAAATAAAAAGAGCCCAATTGCTCAAGGTTTAGCAGATTTACACGACTGTGCGCTGAAAAAGCAACAAACAAAATGGAAATAGAACCTAATTCACAGGAGTTTGAACAATCACCACACAAAGCTTTTGATGAAAAAACATGCAAGGACTTGCCAACTGTATATGTTGATGGTTGTGCTTTTCACATTGAAAATTACAGTAATAAACAATTAGTGTCAGGAATAGGAAATGTCTGGTTGAAATGTGAAGGTATCCCCAGCATAGGGATGAGAATTGGAGCTAGGAGCAGTCAAGTAGCGGAATTGGCAGCCATTTATAAAGCAGTTGCTACTGCAATTGATAATAAATTCAGTGAAATTGTCCTGGTGACTGATTCTGACTATGCACGAAATAGCTTTGTGGAATATCTACCTGGCTGGAAAGCGAGAGGCATGATTACATACAACAAATAGCCACTTAAGCATGGAAAAATGATACAAGCCATAGACAAATTGGTGTCAGAAAATAATTTGACAATATACTGGAGAATAATTCGTGGGCATTTAAAAACTCCAGGAGAGGATAAGGAGGGGTATGATAAGGCAGACCACCTGGCTAAAATTGGGGCTGTGATGGGAGAATTGCTACCTATTGAATATTTACTGGGTGAAATACAGATTGATGCAGTAACAAGTTCTAAAGCACCAAAGGAGACAGAACAATCAGTGGTACAGTGGAGTTACAACACCCCAGACCAAGATTTGATTGAGGCACAAAAGATGATCGAATTTTGGGAATCTATTATAACCATTTGATAGATCCTGGACAAAACCCTTTAACAGAAGATGATTTTGTGGGAAAAGAGGAATTGAGGGTGCTATTAAAGAATAAAAAACGAATTAGACTATAGGATGGACTCATGGTTAGAGAGTCCATAACCGGACACATACAATGGGTGGTACCCCTTTCATTTAGAGGGCTAATGCTACACCATGCACATGATGCCATAACTGCAGGCCACAGAGGTTCACAAAAAACATTGGAAATACTAACAGATTATGCTTATTGGCAACATATGACCCAAGATGTGGAATTTTATACTAGAGGATGTCTAGGCTAGGATCATCAGGCCTATCCATAGCACATCCAACACGCCCATTTTAGGCGTGTTAAAGCCAAATGGTCAATGGCAGCTATGTGCAGATTTGAGGGAGTTAAATAAAAGAGTACCAGTGTCCAGATGGCCACTGCCTTTCATTGATCAGGGCCTAGCTCAGGTACATGGTTCAAAGGTGTTTACCACATTAGATCTCACCTCTGGATATTGGTGCGTCTCATTGGCAGAGGTGATACAGAATGTATTTTCCTTTACATTTGACAGGACTCAATACGGATGGGTTAGAACTCCGTTCGGGTACGTTAATAGTGGGAGTGAATTTGGAATATTTTTGAGGAAGGCCATGCCTGATGCAGCGAAAAGAGGAACCATAGTTTATTTGGATGATGTCCTGATAAAAAATGAAAGCTTAAAAAACCATTTTGATGAAATAAGGCATGTGCTTGGCCAATTGCAGAAAGCAGGCGCCAAAGTGTCTTTACACAAAGCACAATGGTGCAAGAAAAAAGTGAATTTTCTAGGCCATGAAGTAACTGAACATGGACTAAATCCACAAAAGAAGAAAATAGAGGCCATACAAAAACTAAAAGACCCTAAAAATGTGAAAGGGGTGAAAAGTGTATTAGGAATGACAGGCTATAACAGAAAGTTCATTGAAAATTATGCTGAAATCACTCAACCATTGACTAAACTGCTAAAACTAAATACGCCCTGGAAATGGGAGAAAGTGCAGTCTGAGGCAGTAGCCAAATTGAAGGAATGTCTTGTAAAGGCACCATGTTTAGCATACCCCATAAAGGATAGGGATTTCTTGATAGAAATAGGTTTCTCTGAACATTGTATGGCAGCAGTGTTATCACAAAAACATGATTTGAATCTCAAAACCATTGCCTATGCAAGTAAAGCATTTTCCCAAGTTGAAATGAAATTCAATGAATGTGAAAAGGCCCTATTAACCACTGTGTGGGCGCTACAACATTTCCGCCCCATTGTTCAGGGAGAAAAGGTGATTATTGAAACAAATCATCAACCTTTGCAATTCTTAGAGAGTAAAAGAATTAGGTCAGGTAATCTAGCGCAGTCCAGAATCACTTCATGGACGCTAGCATTACAAGGTTTTCCTGTAGAAGTGAGATATGGCCAAAATAAAAAGAGCCCAATTGCTCAAGGTTTAGCAGATTTACACAACTGTGCAGCTCAACAAGCATCAAACAAAATGGAAATAGAACCTAATTTACAGGAGTTTGAACAATCACCACACAAAGCTTTTGATGAAAAAACATGCAAGGACTTGCCAACTGTATATGTTGATGGTTGTGCTTTTCACATTGAAAATTACAGTAATAAACAATTAGTGTCAGGAATAGGAAATGTCTGGTTGAAATGTGAAGGTATCCCCAGCATAGGATGAGAATTGGAGCTAGGAGCAGTCAAGTAGCGGAATTGGCAGCCATTTATAAAGCAGTTGCTACTGCAATTGATAATAAATTCAGTGAAATTGTCCTGGTGACTGATTCTGACTATGCACAAAATAGCTTTGTGGAATATCTACCTGGCTGGAAAGCGAGAGGCATGATTACATACAACAAATAGCCACTTAAGCATGGAAAAATGATACAAGCCATAGACAAATTGGTGTCAGAAAATAATTTGACAATATACTGGAGAAAAATTTGTGGGCATTTAAAAACTCCAGGAGAGGATAAGGAGGGGTATGATAAGGCAGACCACCTGGCTAAAATTGGGGCTGTGATGGGAGAATTGCTACCTATTGAACATTTACTGGGTGAAACACAGATTGATGCAGTAACACGTTCTAAAGCACCAAAGGAGACAGAACAATCAGTGGTACAGTGGAGTTACAACACCCCAGACCAAGATTTGATTGAGGCACAAAAGAATGATCGAATTTTGGGAATCTATTACAACCATTTGATAGATCCTGGACAAAACCCTTTAACTGAAGATGATTGTGTGGGAAAAGAGGAATTGAGGGTGCTATTAAAGAATAAAAAACGAATTAGACTACAGGATGGACTCATGGTTAGAGAGTCCATAACCGGACAGATACAATGGGTGGTACCCCTTTCATTTAGAGGGCTAATGCTACACCATGCACATGATTCCATAACTGCAGGCCACAGAGGTTCACAAAAACATTGGAAATACTAAAAGATTATGCTTATTGGCAACATATGTCCCAAGATGTGGAATTTTATACTAGAGGATGTCTAGTATGTGCCCAATTTAAACCTGCTTCACCAATGCACAGAGCTCCACTAATGAAAAGAGGCCTAACCCTTCCATGGTCAGATTTGCAAATAGACTATGTAGGGCCTTTAAAAAGGTCGAGCAGAGGAAACCGTTGTATTTTGAGTGTGGTATGTTTGATGTCAAAGTGGATTGAATGTCTTCCTGCACCAGATTGTAGTGCGCAAACAGCAGCCACATTGCTAGTGAATCATGTGTTCTCAAGGTTTGGGTTGCCACCAAGAATTGAGTCAGACAGAGGAAGTTATTTCACAAGTGCTTGCTCTAATGAGCAAGGTATGGCAAATACTGGGTGTGAAAAGGAAACTACATATCGCATATCGGGCGGCTTCTTCAGGTGGATTTGAACCGGGTAATAGGTCTGTTGTGGACATTTTAAATAAATTTGTAGCTGAAGCAGGTTCCAGCTGGGATTTACGTTTACCGTTGGTTTTGATGGCAATCAGATCAACTCCTGCCAAAGCAACCGGTATTAGCCCACATGAGGTTTTAACAGGTAGGAAAATGGTGTTGTCGCAACTCCTGCTATACAGTACACATGAGCAAACACGTATAAGCGCATCTACAGTTCATGAATACATTGATGAGCTGAGGAAGCATTTACAACATGCATTTGCTTTTGTACAGAGAAATCTGGAAAGGGCTGCTGACAGTGCTAAAACATATTATAATACAAAGTTAACAATAAAGGAATATTGTGTAGGGGATCAAGTGTATACATTTTATTTTGGAAAAAGTAAACAGAAAAATTCCAAATTCCTAGCAGCCTGGCAGGGGCCATTCCGAATTATAGATAAAGTCTCTCCTGTAGTTTACAAAATGTTAAGGACTGAAGGTGAAACAGCAACAGAACAGTTTGTGCATGTAAACCAAATCAAGACATGAGATAAAAAATCTGGAGCGGGTAGAAACAGATAAAGTCCCTTGAACAAAAAAAGGTAAAACAAATGGGTACAGTCAGGAGGCAGTGACAGAGAAGTTAAATAAAGATGGTTGATTATAATGGCCCATAAACACTGTAATATATGTAAATATATATATAATATAAAAAAAATAGAAGCTGAAGTTTATGAGGTTGGTGTGCAGAATGAAAATGTATTAAATATTGAATGCTGTTATATGTATGATTGTTTTCTTTTTAACCTGAGCTTAATTTCAGAAGGCGAAAGAAAAAGGGCGAAATGTTTTACAAAGCATGTTTTATTTTTGGCAAAAGGGTGAAGTTAGTGTTGTGCTATATACTTAATCTGTTTCTTTTCTATTTGATTTAGAATATTAACATATTTGTACCGGAGGTCATGGGAGACGATGGAGTCCTGGAGTCCCCTGGATGAAGATCGAATGATGCCTGCCTCTGGGTGGAGGTGAAGACAAAATAACTGGAATGCCAAAGAAAAGATGACTTCTATAGAAAAGGATCCAAGAGTACCAAGATGGAAGAACACCCGAATGAACCAAATGATGTGACATCGCTGGTCGGGACATATCAGAGGCAGACAAGTGTCCTGGCGTATGGAGTTCCACGTATTTATTATTTTAATTAATTATTTTAATCTGTTATGTTAATTCTTTGTTTTAGTTATTTGTTTTATCTTATTGTTTTTGATTGACTTCAAGTATAAGATTGAAGCACTGGACTATGGACACTTCCATTGGGAAGGAACATATGGACCCAAAGATGAATTTTGATATTATGTTGGTTGGACAGTGGTTTTTCAATTTTTTTAAAAAGAATAAGGGAGCAAGTTGATTTTCCTCTAATTATGGCTTGGACTGCCAAATTCTCAGAAAAAAGGATGGAATATGTAAGAGTATTTAGCATTTTTTTCATGCAGCACCACTGCATGGGTTTGGTGCAGTGCTATAATGTGGTACAGCAGGGCATGTGTTGCCAGGGTGACATGGACATGTAAATGAAAACAGGCTATTCAGTGAAAAACGATTTCTACATCTAAAATGCAAATAATTTATTTCACAGTTAAAAGCATATTTTTTTTTCTCAACTGAAATTCCTCTGTTGCAGGAGACACATTTGAAGATTAATGAACTAACCTCATTAACAATACAAACGATTCTAACTCATTAATAATATAATGTGTTCTCCAGTGCAAAATGGGATGGAAAATTGACAGGCTCTGAAAGTCATTTTAAATGCGCATCCAGATTTTTTTCTCTTTGCTTCTATCTGTGCTCTGTCCACAGTATTTGCAGGAAGCAAAGACTCGAATAAGCAGGAAATCAGTTTTGTTACAGTTGCAACTGTATAAACCAAGCCATTGTTCAAGAGAAGGAGGGTAGGACATGATTGAATTTCATTGGTTGAACTCATTTGGTAGGCTGTAACAGAACTTTTCTAATGAACCTCGGGGAAGAAGAGAGGGAAGACATTTTACACAGCTGGGAGAAAGACCTGGCTTTTGGCTGGGGAGTTTCCTGATTGAAAAAGCAGTCCCAGTGCACTGCTGCAGAGACTGTGAGTTCCAGTGAATAAGCCCCGGGTTGAGTGACGGCAGATGCTCTTTCTTGCTGGGGTGATTTAAAAGGGACTTCCAGAAGGCGACCAGACGAAGAATTTCACATGCTGGACAGGCTTGGTAATTATATTGCAGAGTGCGGGGGCAGTGTGTATGTGTGCGAAACCATTCAGTCAGAGTAGAAGAGGGAATTCCAGTGTTTTATCAACATGTTTAATGTTGCAAATTGAATATGTTCTCGCCGCTCTCTTCTCATTTTGTTACAGATAATGTTGCTACTGTGCAATTTCCATTTATTTCTGTGAAAAGAGTAAGATCGTGGTGAAATGCAATTTTTTATAATACACAAAAATATCTGAAAGCAGACGGATAGTGTGTTTTATTTTTCTCTTTTATTTGTGCATCTACCATTACAGTTCTGATAATATGGGGAGAGGTTTAGACAGTGCAATTTTCATTTTTTAAGGTAGCTAAAAATTAGACTTGGCGGTAGCTGTGTGCATGATTCCATTCAGTATATAAGTGTGTGTTTTTTGAACAGAACATAATAATAACATAATGAAATAGCCTGCTGCTGGAGGTACATGAGTCAGCAGAAAGAGAGGCCCTGGACATAGTTCACCGATGTAGATAAATTGGTGATGAACACCACATGTTAGCTCGCTGCCATAGATAAGTCAGTGAGGACAGCCCATGGTGGCACTCCAATTGAAAATGTGGTGTTCCTGAAATGTAAGCCTAAGGCCTCTCTATTGATCACACAAACAAACTAAACAAAAATAAGGGGTTCTGGATATTGGGGCCACATATAAAACAAAGCAATTATGCTCACCAGAAATACCACCAATAACGCCTACCAACATAATGTATACCACTAAATGTATCTGTGTGCTGAAATAATGTATGTATACTGTAGTACTATATACCAAATCTAATCTGAATGCAAAGAGTGATTATTACTGAATTGTTTTCATTTTGGCGGTAAGAAAATACCGCTAGGCCTCAAATCTATACAAAATACCCAACAATCCCTTTGGGGCTTCACAGGAGAGAGCTAAAGGCCGTGGTCTGGAGGTATCCATCTGGACAACCCAATGGCAGTCTGCTCGTTAGGAAGTGAACCATTTGTGGATATTCAGTCCATTGTTCAAGAATTTGAGTGGAGCACTGATCAGGACTTGATGGTATACTGGAGGGCTGCTGAGAGACCAAGGAGTATCAGCAGGCAGGGGTGCTGGTTGCCAAGGATGACTAGTGCATGATCTAATAATTAAATTGTGCCTGCATCTGTGGTGCATGTAGGCCTGAAGCCTGATTACAAGTTATTTGGTACTGGCACCTGTGTTAATTTGTATGAGCACCACTCTTTTAAGAATCTTACAAAAAAGGTGTGGCATGGCATGTCATAGGACAATAGTGGTTGAGGTAATCACTGTCTAATATTGCCCACTTGATTAGATTGAAGATTTTTGTAGTTTTACGTGAGGTTGGAAGATGCCATGCTCGATGCATTGAGTATTGCCTGGATAGGATACGTGGCTTCCATAGTCAGTATGTTGAAAATGGAGGCTGCAAGATGTTATCTGAGTAGGATTTTGTTTTGTTGGATTCTCGGGAGCTTGTCAAGGGTGGGGTGAATGGGACATTGACTACATTGGTGCCAGCATCAATGCTATGGCTATCTTGCTAATCTTGTCAACAAAGAATTGACACGTTGTATTAGAAATGCTGATGGAGTGAGAGATTAACGGGTCAAGGAGGGTTGCTTGACTGCCTTAAAAGGGTCTTGCTGTCATTTTTGGCTTTGATTATAGTCTATAGATTGTAAGGAGCTTTTGGTGGGATTATAATTTGCCTGCCGGGAGTCCAGACTTCTTTAAGTGAAGTCAGTTTGGATGAGGTTTGGACTTGCACCTTGTTTTCTCATACTTCCAGTTGACTTGTTTGCTGACATTACATTCTTGCTTGTAAGAGGAGCTGGTTTTGTGGGTTGTTGTTTTTCTCGAGCCATGTATGTTGATATTTGAGTTAATGGATTTGTTGAGGGCTTTTGGTGCAGTGTTGCAGTCGTGATATAAGGCCAGACATAGTGATGTCAAGGTTGGTCAACTCTTCTGTGAGTTGTTCTAGGTTTGGGTTTGTCAGGCAATTTGTTAATTGTCAAAATAATCTGCATATGCAAAAAGCAAGATACCCCCTGATTTTATTAAAATCATCAAATCAAGAAAAAAATGTCACTTACTCTATGATTAGAAAATTAACCACAATATTTGTTACAAAAAAAATACAGGCCACTAGCCTATAAAAATAAAAATAAGTCCTTGCACTAAATAGGTCAAGAATACACACACACATCCTTTCCTATATAAACAAATCTGAATAACTATTCAAATACAGCAACATGCAATGGACATACAAATTGTCACTGTACTTTTTTATCCAACCACAGAGGCAATGGTTGAAATCGGAGAAAAACCTCTTATACAAATTTAAATGTAATTTCTCTAAAACCAAATACAAGCATTGGCACTTGGGAACAATGTACCTGCTTGTTCCCAAGACCTTCCAACTCTGAATAAAATGTATAGTTGGTACCTAGCTTGGGCATGTATGTAAAATACAGAATGCAATGTTGTACTACTTTGTCTAAAGGTGTGAGTTAAAATAGAAGCTTTAATATATGGAGAGCACAACATCTAGATTCAATTAAAGTGCCAAGCAAGCATGAGAATGTAACTTTATGATGGAACATGAATTAAACTTCACATTCCACTTGACATTAGGAGTCTGCTTAATGGGGAGTCCTTTCTGTTCTACTCAATGTTATTCAGAACGTGTCAAGGGGCATTTAAATTAGTATAATTTTGCTGGAAAAGATGTAGACAAACGAATCTCCTGCCTACTTCACTTTAAGTTTATAACTTCACCCAGGATGTCTTTTTTATGCACTTTGATTTCCACAGGTCAAGATGTTAAATAATCTATTGGAAATCTGAAAATATGTCATACATATATACAACATTCTATGACATTTTATTTTTCAAAAACATCTCCTCAATGTCTCCTGACTGTCCAGACCTCTTTCAATGACCTAACTGGTAAAGGATGATTTCCCTGGAGGAATTTGTATTGCTTTTGCAGGTTTAACTAATTTGAGGGACATATATCTAACGAAGAGGGATTAATGTGCTCACTTTTTATTTGTCTTTTGAAAGCACAGGGAATGTGGGGACATCTGAAGATAAAGAACATCTCCACAAGGTAAGCTCTGGCTTTAGTTCATTCCCTGATTTCCGAATCCATCTCAGGCAATCTAGTCCTGTCTTGGGCAAGATTTCTTTCTGTATCATGCTACCTCTGGAACAAACAATTTTTAAGGGAATGCACATTAGCTACAACTAGACTCCCAGTCAGCACCTCTCAAGTCGGATATGCCCCTTGCCCTTCAGACTTTCCTGACATTTTCTATTTTCTTTGTGTTTGGTCTTAAATAGCTGTTCAAGTTCACTCATGCAGAAATATTTGAGGCAAAAGCTTCTCATTGGTCAGATCTTGTCATTGATTCTCTTTCGATAACAACACAGACAGTGGGAGGCTTGTCACTATATCATCTGGTTGTCTCATCGAATTTGGATTAAAATCCTTTTTCCTTCAATCATTTCTGTTATGAACACTTCCTAATATGTAGGTATACATTTTTGAAACCCCAGGGGATTCCTGAAACTTAAGATATGTTGCATACCATGTTGCATACAGCAAGAACATGTAATATGGAAAAGGTTTTGAAATATACATGTATTAATCATGCACAAACATGAATATATTGTTTTTAGTTTCATAATATTGGGAATCCTTCACTGAATTGAAATCTGAATTGGGTTCTTATATCAAACAAAGTGTTGAGAAGCTAGGAACAGTAGATAATGGTTTTGTATGGCAAATTAAATGAATTGAACATTGTAATTTTGTTTATGCATTGCTGTGCGCTGGAGGTGTTTACTAAGCTAAATATGTTAAAAACACAAGCCTAGGCTACTTGGCCATGGTCCCTAGGCCATGGTATGCCCTATCCTCCCAAGGGGCCCCAATTCACCTTATGTCAAGACAATTGCATATCATCAGTTTCTGCAAGATTGCCTTAGTACCATAGACACAGAGAGCTGCAATATGATACATGTATCCAAAAATATCCATTGGGGGCTACAGTGTGGCAAACATGTAAATAAAGGTCCTGATTGAGAGGGAGAGCATGAGGAAATAGGAATGAGACTAGAATGACTGCCACTGGCATGAACACTGCAGTCCAAAAACAAGACAGTACACATTCCGGCTATCTCCAGCCATTTGCTACAAAAAGAGAGATTTAACATCTTTGTTTAGGAGCAGGAAATTGAGCCCCAGCACACAGCATTGAGTAAAACATCATTTTAATTCTATTAGATAAAAATCAAAGAGTGTGAGGGCATACTTTAAAACTGCAGGCAGTTCTGGACAAAATTTGAGTTACATGGTGCAGCAGGACTAATGAAAGTTGCATGAAACAGCATGAAACTTGCCTTATATGTTGGCATATAATACCTTGTGAATAATGCCACACACATATGAAGTTCAAGAACATAACATCTTTGTTTGTTTGTTTGTTTATTTATAATGTGCGCCTCACCCATAGGTATCTGGGTGCAATACAAGAACATGTAGTTTCATAGTTACACATAGTGACAATAAAAGGCAATCCAGACTCTCTGGCATATGTACATGTACAGTTTCATAGTTACACACAATGACAATAAAGAGCAGTGTAGGTTATATAGCATAACTAAATGGAGTAAAGAATATATAACATATGTACACGGGGAGGGCTGGTAAGCTAGTAAGGAGCCGCATTGGTGATGAGCCAGTTCTTCATGTTGTTTCTGAAGCTACGGAACGATTGATTCGTTCTGAGACTGGAGGGGAGAGCGTTCCAAAGTTGGGAAGCCAGGACCAGGAAGCTACTACAGCCTGCTTTTTTGAGTTTATCTCTAAGAACTTGTAGGCATCCGGAGTTGGACGATCTGGTAAGTCTGGCACATTGTTTCAATGCCAATCTGTCAGAGAGATATTGAGGGGCTAAATTATTGAGGCATTTATAGGTTAGAGCTGCTGTTTTTAGTTGAATTCTTTCTTTGATGGAGTGCCAGTTGTCCCTTCTTGTGGTGGAGATGTGTTGTCTGCGAGGAATGCTCAAGGCAGTCCTGAGAGCGTTGTTCTGCAGGATCTGCAGTTTCTTAGTGATGTGTTTGTTGGCCCCTAGATATAGTGCATTACAATAGTCGATTTTGCATAAGACTAAGGCTCTAGCCAGAGTGATGCAACTTTTGGAGGAAAGGAAAGGTTTACATGCTTCCATGTAGTTAAGGTTTACATACATGTATTTAAGGGTTGTAATGTAATGTCAGTTTTTGGTACATAAACGATTTTATATTATTTGCCAGGTAAAAATGTTGCCTATGCCATGTATCCTTATATCAAAAAAGCATTGTCATTAAGGATAATTCATGTTGTTAGGAAATTAATTCATACCCCTTTTTTATTGTACTATATGTGTGAAAGTGTTTTATATCCTGCTTTTATCGTGTTCTTTTAGTCTTCGTAATGACATTTTGGACAGATTAAATTTCGCTTCATCATTGAACTGCCAACTTTCATTTTACTTTTTCTCCCCCTATAACCTATGGCATCCTTTAACATTACCATAAGTGAACAAACCCACATAATGAGAAGGATAAAGCACTACAACCCAAGAATTTAAATAGTGACATATGTTGAATTAATTGGTCATGTTACCTGACAATTCAATGGGATCAACTAAGGAGACTTGCTACGGAATATCCCTTTTAGGTGAAATTGACATAATGTACAAATGTAGCAACAGAGGGTGCATAAATGTTATCATTCCTATTACCAATTAATGAAGTATCATGACCCTTAAACCTCTTCAAATATGACACGTTTCATGTAATACGCTTATGCTGCCTTTCAGAGTTTACCATAGAGACTTTCACTTGTGTTACAGTCAAGGGATGAGTCTCAAAATAGGTGAGAGCTTTATTTGTCATTGGTGTCAAACATTTGCCTTACCACTTTGCTGTAGGCCAGTAGGTGCTGCTCTTCAAAGATGATCTGATTCAGACTTCTGCTTCTGAAGTTCATAAAGATTCTTCAACTCAGAGTTCTGAGGCAAGTTAGTTCCATAGTGTGTGAGTCATGATCTAATGGTCCAACCAACATGCCATGAACAGTGTAGTGCCATGTGGTATGTTCCTGTAATCTCTCAGGAACTGACAAACGGCTTGAGGCAAAGAACCCTTGTTAAGCATGTTTGCTTAAGCAACTCTTTTAAGACTGCTCATGAAGTGTTCAATTAGCCATAAACTTGGGGGAACAGAGGTGCGACCTTATGATGTCTGAAACATACCAAAGCAGCACGCATTTCAATTTCAAACTGATGCAATCCCACAAGCAGAAAATATTTCTTCTAATGCCTGAATTTCTGAAGCAGGAACTGTAGATGAAATGACCTGAATGTCAGAATACCTAAACATGCATCCATGATGGCAACAATACAATGACCACCATGCAAGGGACCATATAATTCAACTGCTACTTCATCCCAGGTCATTTCTGAAAGCAATAACGTTATCAAATATTAAATGATTGAATGTAATGCAAACTAATGTGACCTCAGAATTGCTTTACAGTGAATTATCAATATATGTAAAATTGACAATAAAAGTCAAATGAAAAACATTCTGGTCCTCATTACGAGTTTGGAGGCAGCCATGCCCCCTTAACAAGGTCATGGCTGCCTCCAAACTCGGGTCTGGGTCCGTGGTCCCTGAATGGGGAAATACCAGGCCATTCCTACTTTGCAGGGCCCGGTATTTCCGCATTCAGGGAACCTGGACCATCCGCATTCTCATTTGACCCCCATAGAGCTCAATGGGAATGGGGAGCATGCTAACAACGGGCCCGTTAATGACGGGCCCGTTGTTAGCATGCTGGTTCCCTCGCGGGACCCGCAAAGGACATCTGGTCTGACCAAACGTCCAGAGCGAGTCCCGCGAGGGGACCTTGTAATGAGGCGGTACAGGTTTAACGGCGCCGGCACCTTTACCGGCACCGTTAACCTCTTACCGCCTCACTTGTAATGAGGCCCTCTATGTTGTAGGCGTTTTTGAATACAAGAAAATGGGGGCCATTACGAGTTAGGCAGTAATTGGTTAATGGCACCGGTAAAGGTGCCGGAGCCGTCAACCCCTTACCGCCTGATTACGAGTTCTGCTTGCAGGACCTACAAAGGCCTTAGCGGGTCCTGCAAGCAGACCAGGGTGCTAACAACGGGCCCGTTATTAACAAGCCCGTTGTTAGCACCCTCCCCATTCCCATTGAGCCCTATGGGGGCTCGAATGGGAATGGGGATGTACCGGGTCCGGGTTTCTTGAATGAGGAATTACCGGGCCCTCCAAGATCGGAATGTCCCGGTAATTCCTCATTCAATGAACCCGGACCTGGTACCCTGTAAGGGGGTAGCCATGCCGCTAATAGTGGCATGGCTACCTCCTAACTTGTAATGACCCCCAATGTCATTTAAATGTTCTTCCAAATGTTTGCTTCCATGTTATATGTCACAGAATTAATATACAATTTGTTATAGAACAATCTATTATTTGAGTATTATTACAGGTAGACAAGATGTAAAGTGTAAAATTGTTCTGTTTCATGTGGCAGCATATATCTCATGTAGCTCTGACATCTGTCAGTATAATCTGTGAACTTCAATTCACCTGACCCTATATGTTTGTACAAAATACTGTTCTTTTGAAACCAAGCATTCACAGACCCATTAGCCCATCTGTGTTTACTTGATATGGTAGGTCACCATACAACATGTGAAAACAGGACATAATTAATTCCAGGATCAGGGTTTTCGTGGTGTTATATTGTTAAGCTAATGTTTAAGGTCACGGTGGGAATACATTGAAAGGTGTATTGTAGACCATGAGATATACCTTCAAGAAAATGAGATTCTTATACAGACCCTTAGCTCTGAACTTGGTAGAGCAATATGGACTCATGAAAAATGTGTAGGGGCCATTAAAATGCCTATTAAAATGGCTCATTGTTTCACAGAATTTCATTCTCAGAACATAGTCTCTATTGGTAGGGGAAAGCCCCATACAATTGAAATGCCAGTTAGTTATATATCAAAGTCTATAATAAAATATTTAATTCAGAGGTCAAGTACCAAAAACATTATAATGATACATTCAGAAGCATATTCCTGAAGTGGAAAACACAGATAGCTCTACATTCGGCATCAAAGGAAAGTGATATGCATATAAAACATGATATAGTCAAATGTGTAATGTATCCATAAATTCGCAGTGAAAATAAGATAAATGTTGTCTCGAGATACAGAATATTCCTGAGAATCTGAATAAATAATTCTGCTCAACATTGGATATCCACACCAAGTATTTGCAAGAAATATTATTATTCCAGTCCAGTTCTGATTGCTTATTCCTGAAAGGAGGGCTAGTGCACAGCTGGCACATCCACCTATGACAAAGATAATTTAATGGGGCAATGGATGGAAAGAGGAAGGCCCAATTGTGTGTGAGCAAATCACAGGCCCTGTCCAATCCAAAAACCCTGCATCAAACAATACTGCATGGGTGGAATGTCCTTGATATTTAAACTCAAACTCATAGAAAGAAGGGAGCATTTTGGGAAATCAGAAAATAATGAGAGCCCAGCCCACAGAAGTAAACCTGTTGTGATTCCAACTGGAAGTAGATTATGGGATTAAGAAGACCTTTTTCAGATGGAACTGAATGTCGAGGAGTACCTCAGATGTATTTTGGGAGCAGGATGGCACTAAATTCAGAGGATTACCTTGGAGGTATTTTGGAGCAGGTGGGCATGCTGAAAGGAAGAGCATATCTGGCTGTGCTGCCTGAAGCCAGTTCATGTATTTACCTGAACTGCACATTTGTAATACAAAATGTAAATGAGTAAAACTATCCCCGAATATTTTTACAAATGTTCCAAGAATCAATCAAATCCCAGATAGCAAATTAATGTATTTTGGAAGAACCCTGTTTGCAAGCTATGTCACTGAAACAGGGAATATAAATACAAAATGTATGTAATTCAGAACTCAAATTAAAATACTGGGTAGCTCCACCATAATAGTTTGTCCAGGAATTTGGAATCTCTGGAGGCCCCATGCATCCCAAATTAAAATGTGGAATGACAAGCTTTTGTCGTTGGTGCTTGCCATAGTAATAAAGTAATTGAAATATAAAACATTTGTTAATAAACACCTGAAACTAGGGTGCTGTGAGGATGAGAGATGTATGCACTTTTGTACCCCGTACTACTAAATGAAACACAATTACTGAACCCAAGCAAGTAAAACGATCTGCAACCAATTCAATGGGCCTCATTCCAAGTTGGGCGGTAAGGGATACCGGGCACCGGTAAGGAGACCGATGCCGGTAATCCCTTACTGCCCTACTACAAGGTCCCTTAGCGGGTCCCTCCAGTAACGGCTGGTCTGACAAACCGTTGTGGACGGGACCCGTTAAGGGACCAGGGCGCAAATAAAGGGCTTGACATTCACGAGCCCATTATTTGCGCCCTCGCCATTCCCATTGAGCCCTATCAGGGCTCAAATGGGAATGGGGAATGGCTTTTTCAATGGGGATTTACTGGTCCCGCAAAGGTCGAAGTCCCCATTGAACTATACCGGTGCCATACCGTTATTGGTGGCAGTCATAGCGCAAATAGCTCCATGACTACCACCAATCTCGGAATGAGGCCCAATGGCAGAAAGCTAACCAATTGTATCTATGCTCAAACTAGGAACTTATAGGGTGTCATAGATGTTTTATTTGAATTGGTCCAAGCATCATAAAACCACATTAAAGTAAATATTTTTCTCTGAAGTCAAAGTTTGTCAATGGGTTCAGAGAATACTAAGTGAATTACATTGCTTCAAATTGTACTTTTTAAATCAATGAAACTTTGTCTGTCTTTTTCCCTGAGCACATATTGGGGGAATATTATATTAGTGTAATAGGAATCCTTAGAAAAATAAATATATTCCCTCTCGAGATGGGAAAGGAATAATGTCAATAATTTCAATACATTCATGCACAAGTCCCAGGTTTGTCTGATGTATCATTGTGATGAACTATAATGTCCCTGCTGAATAATTCTACCAAGAATCTAGGTTACTTTTTTCATACAAAACTGATGCAGGCATATTAAAAATGCTGTTGCATATTTGTGGAGTTGAGGTTTGATAAAACATTGAGAATTGGGAAGTGGGAAATATAATTCTTTTACATTAATTTTTTTATTATTGATTAGTAGTTATTGATTGGGATTTGTGATCAACTATTTGGTGTAGAGATGTTCAAGGAGGAAGCTGTTGAGTCAAGAATGGCTTGGGATCATGCGTTCACTAGATATTTTCTCCATGGGCAATGTGTGTCATAGAAGAACGAAATGTGTGACAAAAAGGAGAAATAAGGGGCACATTACTGGGAAGAAAACATTATAGACCAGTCGTTATGGAAGATACACATGTCTACCACTAACAAAGCGTGACATATGTTTGTGAATCTTTCAATTCATTTTTTCCACCTGAAGTTGGTACAGGACAGATAAGTTGAAAATGAACCTTGCACAAACACTTATAGAGACTGCTAAAAAGGCATCATCAGAAGTAACACTCAATGCAAAAGCAAGTGATCAATGAGAATATTAAATAAACAATTGCAGAGGTCTCTGGGGGTGTGGCTACGAGGGCCATGTAGGAGGACGTGATCTGGAGGAGCTCCCGAGATCCTGAAATGATCCGGGCGTAAAAGTGCGCAACAATGGGCAGATGACTACTGAAAATATACATGTCGGTGTGTGAATGAGTGGACCACGCTTGGTGAACTTTGGAAGGTGTAAGAGGAACGGCGGCAGAGTTCCGTGCGGAAAAGACAAGGAGCGCCGGAGACAAAAGACGACACAAAATGGCCGACCAATGTCCGGAACAAAAGAAGGAGCAGGCCGCACGGTGATAGAGCAAAAGAGGCGTACTGGGTGCGCATTTGTCACTTGTGCAGAATACAGGTCCTCTGGGTCATGTCTAATAGAACAGTGAGGCCGAAGGCGAAGCAGCCCACCCTGGACGACTTCGCTAAGTCGTCCCCTGGTCAAGAAAATACCAAGAGCAAGGATAAGTCGCCTGCAGGCAGCATGACGGCAATGGGCACCAACCAAGAAGTCCTAGCTGCGATTGCAGACTTAAAGGCGGCCTGGGAAGCCAAACTCGAACTAGCCGTCACTGAGCTTAAAACGGCCCTGGACCTTAAGGTCGGAGAGGTGCAGGAGGAAGTTAATCTACTCCGGCAGGACATCAGGGCCTTGGCGGAGCGTACGGAGACCCTTGAGAAGGAAGTGAGCCCGAATACCGCGGATTGTCCCTCCCATAAGGCCGAATTGCATGCCCTGATACAGAGAGTGGGCAACTGGAGAGCAGAGCGGAGGAGGCGGAAGGACGCGCCCGACGAAACAACATCTGCATCGTGGGCCTGCCGGAGGGACTGGCGGGCCACGATCCCACGGAGTTCATTGAGTCCATGCTACTGCAAGAGATACCCGGAGGTGCCCTATCTCAAGGATTTGCGGTGGAACGGGCACATAGAGCTCTAACAAGGAGGCCGTCGCCAGGAAACCCGCCTAGGCCAGTAATAGCCAAAATTCTTAATTACCGGGACCGGGAGAGGATATTGGAACACTTCCGCAAGGGAGGAACGATTATACGAGGAGCGGCAAACATCACGGCCTACCCGGACTATACACTGTCGGTGCAGCGTAGCCGCATGAACTTTGGGACGGTAAAGCGGAGACTGAGAGAGGCGGGCCACAAATACATGTTGCTGTATCCGGCAAAATTGAAAGTTATACATAAACACAAAACTTTGTTTTTTGAGACCCCGGAGGATGCCATGGGATGGCTCGATGCGCAGGGATGTCCCCAGTAGTCTGGAGTTCGGACGGAGAAAGAGCATGAAAGAGATAAGTAATGCACGAGGAGGATGCCACAAGATGGTGAGGCACGGTCCCATGGGACTTGAATATAGTCATTTGTGCAACCTTCAGCAGAGGAGGTCAGACTGTTACACTAGATGTTATGAGCACTGTAATTATTATTGAATTAATGGGAGCCTTGCAGAGCGGATCTCTTTACCCCACAGTATTCTTAGTTAAGTGGCCATTAGGGCGACTTCACCCTACTTTGCTCTGGGCATTGTTTGGTGCTTACAGGACTAGATGTGGGGGTGCCTGAGTTCCGAGAACGGAGCTGGGCAACAGTTGGGGTGTGTTGAGTGGGGGAAGGGAGGGGGGGAGGGTGGGGAGGAAAGTTGGGAATATGTTGTGTACATAGTTATGGGTAGTTTGAGCTTGTACAAGAAGCTACAAGTAAAGGTGGAGAGCTGTATCTGTATCACGTGGGCGAAGCGGATTCGCTACACGGAAGGGAAGAGGACACTCATGAGCTATGGGGGACCTTAAGATCGTAACATGGAATGTCAGGGGACTCAACAGTTACTTAAAGAGAAACAAAGTCATGATGTACTTGAAAAGACAGAAGATTGATATTGCGTTGTTGCAGGAAACACATCAGACCCGGCAAAAACTGGAACTGGTGGGGAAGAAGTGGAGAGGTACTGTAGTAGGCTCTCCGTATTCTGCCTACGCTAGGGGAGTGCTGGTCTGGGTAGCACCGCACGTTCCGCTCCAACTTACACAAGAGGTGGTGGACACGGAGGGGAGGTTGGTCATATTAAAGGCTTTGGTGGAGAATAGAGAGGTGTGCATTATAAATACGTATGCCCCCAACCAAAATACTGCAGCATATTTTAGAACCCTGTGTACTCATCTGGGCGCGTGTATGGGAGGAGCGGTTATTTGGGGAGGAGATTTCAACTGCGTGCTCAACCCCAAGGCAGATAGATCCGATGATAAGATTGATAGGCCCACCCCAGCAGCCAGGGTATTGCAGACATTACTCGACGACTTCGGTCTGGCAGATGTTTGGAGGCTGAAACACCCTAATGAAACACAGTACTCGCATTACTCAGCCCCGCAACAACTGCATACGAGACTTGATTATTTTTTTGCCACGCCGGATGTGGTGATAGAGACCACCCAAATAGACTACAGAGCGAGGGTCCTGTCGGACCACTCGCCTCTGGTTCTGAGCTGGCAGCACTGCCGCCCCAGGGCGCGGATACCGACGTGGCGCCTCCGGGCGCAGGCGCTCCGGGACCCGGTCTTCAGGGAAGATATCAGGGATGCGATCACACAGTACTTTGAGGAAAACACAGGCAGTGTGGACTCAGCGTGCACGCTTTGGGAAGCCTTTAAGGTGGTGGTGCGGGGTGCTGCTATTGCTAAATCAAAAGGCCTACAGGGTGGGGTCCTAACGGAATTAGAGAAAGCGGAAGTGAAATTGGAACAGGAAAGCAACAGGGCAGGAGGGGATGCGGAACTTGTACTCGAACTACAGCAGCGGTGTGCAGAGCTTTGGGAAAGGCTCTGCAACCTTAATTATAAGAAGTATGTTGAGAGGCAACATCCAGGTGGGGATAAAACTGGCCGCTTGCTGGCGTGGTTATATAAGAGCGAAACCCCCAGGCCCCCGATTAGGACGATAACTAGAGAAGACGGGGAGATAGTTGACACCCAAGAGGGAGTCAACGAGGCATTCTTAGACTATTATAAGACATTATATGAGGACAGAAGAGGGGACAACCGAGAGGAGATAAAAGAAACTCTAAAAGACATGGAATTACCTAAGATTAGTGCTGAAGAAAGGGAGGAGCTGGACGCACCGATTACCTTAGAGGAATTGGATGAGGTGGTGTAGCAGCTGCCCACCTGTAAGACCCCGGGCGCGGACAGATTCCCTAGCGAGTTTTATAAAACATATAGAGAGGAAGTACTCCCCCCTATGCTAGAGATGCTCAATGAGTCTTTTGAGATGGGCCGGCTGCCGGAATCGCTTAGAGAAGCGTTAATTGTGCCGCTTCCTAAGCCCAACAAGCCAGGGCATAGCTGCGGCTCCTATAGGCCTTTGTCAATGTTGAACCAGGATAGCAAGATATGGCCAATAGGCTGCATAGAGTTATTAGCAAACTGATACACCCGGACCAGACAGGTTATGTCCCCAGCAGAAATATAACCCACAACCATAGGCGACTCCACCGGGTGATTGAAGAGGGGAACAGGAGCAAGGGGGAAATGGCGGTTGTGTCCCTAGACGCAGTCAAAGCTTTTGACTCAGTGAGGTGGCCATGGTTGCTGGAGGCCCTGAGGGAATACGGGATGGGGCCGGGCTATGTTAGGTGGGCAAAATTGCTATACGGTGAACCACTGGCCAGGGTGCGCACAGGATCGGTGATATCTGAGAGATGGCAACTTAGCAGGGGCACCCGACAAAGGTGCCCCTGGTCCCTGATGTTATACATTCTAGCTCTGGAGCCCCTGGCAGTGTACCGCAGACAAAAAATATGACATGATAGGTATTGAGATAGGGGGAGAGAAACATCTAATATCATTGTATGCTGATGATTTGCTACTATATCTGAAATATCCAGAAGAAAATCTTCAATATATTCTAGAGGTTATGGAAAGGTATGCAGAACTGTCCGGCATAGCGGTGAACCCCCAAAAATCGAGCATGTTCCCATTGGGGAGCTACAGAGGAGCCCCTCTGGAGCGGTTGCCAATGTTGTCTGTACCATGGTCGGTTGATTCCTTACGCTACCTCGGAATAGATGTGTATCACACGGTAGAGGAGGAACACTTGCATAATACTGAGGTGGCTGTGGGAAAAATCCGAACACGTATGAAGTTTTGGGAGAAGTTGCCGCTGGCGATGATGGGACGGGGGGCGATGCTCAAAATGGTGGTCCTGCCCAGGCTGTTACATTTCTTCAGTAATATCCCGTACTTGATACCCAAAAAGTTTTTTGTCAAACTGAATGGCATGTGCAGAGACTTCCTATGGCATGGCACTCGAAATAGAGTGGCGCTATGGAAGCTGCAGAACTTCTATGATAGAGGGGGCATTAAGCTGCCAAACTTTGAGGCCTATTATGTGGCTGGTCAGTTGCAATATGTAACAAAATGGCTTTCTGATGAGGTAACTCCTGAACTTAGGCTGTTTGGACAGGACTGCACTCCGTTTTACCTAAAGGAGATTATTTGGTTGCCTAGACCTGAAATGAAAGAACGCCCGGGTATAATGTGGCTTGGGTGGAAGATGTGGCGTAGAGTATGCCGACTGATGGAGAACCCGTACCCGTGTTCCCCACAAGTGCTGCTAGTGGCCTTAGCAGGGGAAGACAACCAACTAAGAATGATAATCAGGACCTATTGGGAATCGGTCGAGCTGGTCACATTGGCAGATGTATGGCAAGAGGGGACCATTAAGGATTTCGAAGAACTGGGGGAAGAGGCAGGCTTGCACAGAGGCCAATATGTCACGTATCTTAGGCTAGTCCAGATTATTCGTAAAACCTGGCCAGAGACTGTACTGGCGGAGGAGCCAGACGCCATTATGGGGACAATATATGACACATCAGAAGGCGGTCACGAGATCTCTAGATGAAATGTGATGGTGATGACCCGGGTGGGGAAGGATTTGACGCATTTGAGGCTGGACTGGGAAGCGGAGGTTGGGGCACAGATGACCGATGGGATGTGGGAGCGTGCTATGGGATACCACAAGAAAATGTCCAGAAACGCTAGATTGCAACAAATACAGTTATACATAACGCACAGAGCTTATATGAACCCGAAGAGAATATCTAAGTTTGTAAATGCAGGAAGACAAGCATGCCCAAAATGCGATAAAGAAGACGCTGATATGACACATATGTTCTGGTCCTGCCCAGTGATTGAAGGTTTTTGGGTGGAAGTGGCACAAAAACTAGCGGATAAAGGGGTCACGCTCAATATAGATACGGCCTGGGCCTGCCTGTTGGGAGGGTTTCCCAGACCACGGAATACTAAACATGTTGAGAAACTGAGGGACCTGGCATATGTGCTTGCAAAAAGAAGGATTGCCATGGGCTGGAAGCAGTGCCACAAGCCACGGGTTGAGGCATGGTGGCGGGATTTGCAAAAATGGGCGGAGGCTGAAACGGTACTATGGCAGGAGGCATGTAGCAAGTGCGGTGAAGAAGAGGTGGGTAACCTGATGGCATGGAGAGTGTTAGTAACAGGACTGTTTGGCACAGTAATGGATTCCGCAGCTTCGGAAGAAAGTGATACCCGGCCGCATGAAGCAGATACAGAATGAGAAACGCAAGCTCTTGGGGGGGGAGGGATTGGGGGAGCAGTAGTACGCATTAATTGATGTTCATGTGTCTGTCGCAAATAATGCTGCTAGTTTGGTTTGTACTGTTTATTTGTTTCTAAAATAAAAACTTTAAAAAAAAACAATTGCAGAGGTCTCTGTATATATTCCAGACTACATTGCAAAAACAACACAGTCTCGTTGATGCAAATGAAGATCAATTGAAAGTATATAATGAAGCCAAAAAATGCTATAAAAGATATTGTTAATAAGGCCATCAACGCCATAGTTCCACTAGAAAGTAAAAAAGAAAATAAATCTCTCCACGCTAACTCCTGGTTCACTGAAGAACTGCAAACCCTGCGCTCCTGCAAGAGGGAGGCACTAAAAAACTGGCAAATCAACCCTTGCAACATCACCAAGAACTGTTTTAACTTGATCTCCCGTCAATACAAAGGTGCTATCACTAAAGCTAAAGCTAAATCACCTCTCCTCCCAATACCCCAGATGAGATCATCAAAGACAAAGCCTGGTGTGCCAGTATTCAATTTGCCATGCTGAACAAATTTGACCTCCTGCAAAAATAAATACAGGAGCCTCACAAAGCCCTACCCCACCTTCCGGGGGCCAATCAATCTGACTCCACTCCCTCTCCAACTAACTCCACTAAACCCCTCCTCTCTCTCAGAGACATCACTGAACCTGAAGTCATCAACATCCTCAAAAACCTAAAACCCTCGATTAGCAAAGGGGACATCTGTCCTCCTAAGAGCATTAGGGACTGCGCCGACAGCCTTGCTCTGATACTAACTGTCTTGGGAGGATAGCTCAGGGGCAGCGTGCTCGCCGTGGAAGCAAGACAACACAGAGCAACACAGGTTTGATCCCCGGTTAGAAACCTTCGGGTATTAAGCGTGTCATAAATAACCTATCATATCATATCATGTCTTCATTAATGCCTCATTCAGAACTGGTATTATCCTCACCAGCCTCAAAGAAGCTTGGGTACGCCCCCTTCTAAAAAAGCCCACTCTAGACCCCACCCAGCCAAGCAACTATCGACCAATAACTACCGTGCCTTTCCTCCTCAAGATCATGGATAGAGCTGCCCATAGCCAAATCAAGCACTTCCTTGAATCCCACTCTATTCTTGGGTCAAGACAATCCGGCTTCCGCAAAAGACATGGTACTGAAACAGCCTTGGTGGAACTAAAAAGACAGATCACACAAATCATGGACAAAGGAAAGCCAGCCCTCCTGCTACTCCTAGAACTCTCGGCAGCTTTCGATCTTGTGGACCATAAGATACTCACATCACACCTCACCCACTCAGCTAACTTCTCCAAAGAAGCAGCTCACTGGCTCACCTCCTTCTTGAAGGGTAGTGCAATGAAGGTATTCTCCAACATAGCCAATGCAGCCCCCACCAGTACCATCCACTGCAGAGTCCCAGAGGTCTCTTGCACAGCACCCACCCTATATAACTTGTTCACGAAGCCCCTCTGTTACGCTCACCTGGTCTCCACAGAGGCATTGCACGAAGCTGAGCGATGAACATCTGCACATGTCTTTCTCTGTCTCACTACTTCTCTCACAAGTGGGCGTTTGCCCAGAATTTTGAACTGAGATGTTAACCTGCTGCGTTGGATAGGCAAGACTCCTACCTCCCTTACCCTCCTTGCGCTTCCCTCTGTGCTTATGTCTCACCTTAGGTGTTTTAATGGTGGACTCTCCGGCCTGCGTCTGATTTCAAGGGCGCGTTAACATTCATAGGCTTTTCTCTGGATCTAGTTGCATCACTGATCCTGCAGCCTGTAGAGAAATCCAGACCAGCTGTGACTCTGTAGGTAAGTCTTTGTACCAATCGGTTCTTGGTATCAGTTTTGCTTAAGTGTTTTTTTGTTGCCAAAGTTTTCACTATTGTGCTTATTCCTTTACAGGTGTGGTTTTGGAGGTGCCAGATGAAAAATTGGACTCCTCACTATGACGCGGCGCCGTATTTCTGCAGGTGAGTATTAGCACGAGAGTGCGGCATCGAGATGTATTTAGAAATGGTTATTTCTCCTTTGCACGACTAACCTGATGTTTCGTTTTCTCTTTCTGCAGGTGCGGTGTGACTGCGGAGCAGCGGTCGCGTGAACCGCTTGATGGAATCCTGGAAGACTGTCACCTCTGGGTGAGTATTCGCTCTTCCTTCTTGTGTCTCTTTCTGCAGGTGTGGTGGTTCCGGAGAACAGCAGAAGAGAAGGCCGTTCGGATGGACTCAGAGGACTGCTTCTCTTAGGTAAGGACACAACCACTGTTCTTCTGCTTATCTCTCTTTCCTTTTCTCCAACAGGTGCTGATAGTCCGTGGTTCCTGAGGCATGGCTGAAGACCAGGTAAACAGGAGCTGAGCAGACACGGTGAGCGTTATGCTGCAGGAGTGCAGAATAACCCAAAGCGTGTTCTGTCCTTAGGGTGTAGTTTATATAGCCGTGATCAAATAGTCCCGGCTGACAGGAAGGCGGTAACAATAAACCCTGACCAATCCAGTTGTTTAGAGGCATGTCCAGGCAAAGCCTGCCCCCATGGTAAACCCTGTGATGTCACCCACCTTATAAAAGGGGGAAGCTCACAGAGACAAAACACACAGGGCCTCATCACGAGTTGGGTGCTTACCGCTGGGGCTATTAGCCCTACCGCCAAACCCCCTGGCGCTATTAGCACCGGATCATGGGTTTGGCAGAACAGTAATTTCCCATTCCCCATTGGGCCAATTAGGGAATTCCCCATTCCCCATTGGGCCCAATGGGGAATTTTCACGCTATTACTGCCAGTGGTTTCTGCCACAGGCAGTAATAGCGCTGAAAATTGGCAAAATTGTGGCACATTTGCCCCCAGCTCAGAGCTGTGGTGACATCTGCCATGGCCGTGATTTGGTGGACCATTAAATGCGGCGGTAATAGCATTACTGCCACATTTAAGGGTTACCGCCAAACTCATGATGAGGCCCACACTCTTCTGAATTTTCCAGTTCTTGAGCATATCCTGATATTCCATATTCATCCTTCCTGATTCCAGATCCACTTCCAGGCCACAGCATAGCTGATCCTATCCAGGCAGAACCACCCTTCAGAACTAAACCACATAAAAAATTCCCACTAACTCAGGGTGAAGGGGGGACAAGCTGTGGTACCCTTTTTGAGAGTATCCTGTGACAAGACCATCTTTTTGCTCCACTACCAGCATGCCACTGTGCCCTGAAAAGACAGGCCCAGCTGTTTTCTGTTAGGAGAGCCCCGCTGTGGTGCCGTGACCAGATCCTTTGAGTCCAGAAACCCAGTTGGCTCTCCCAAATCCCAAACTCCAGCGCTGATTGTGAGTATCCCCCCATCCCATAGCAACACATAGTATACCCCAATTTGATACCTTGTTTTGGTTCCATTCTCTAAATAATCCTATCTATACCCTGATAACTTGTTTATGATAGTCTTAATCCTCTGTGTATTCTGATCCTTGATTTTCTAGTGTTAGCGCAATTCTTTCACTCAACTCTGTCATTTGTAAGTCCATAGTACTATTTTGATTAAATCAATTAATTCTCCCTGAAAAGTGGCACACTCCGTCAAGGGTTACAACTGCAGGATAACTTTTCTACTTCACGGGTGGCATTTCTCTTTTCTAGCCACTAAATCTATTTTAAGTGAAAACTTTCCTTTTTAAAACAATTTCCTCTGTTAACTGCTTTTATTTTTAAAACCAAATTTCCTTTCACATTGAAAATCTCATCCAGTCATTCAGCTAGAGTCACTCTTACCCTTTCATATTATCCCTGTGATGTGCATATATCACCCGGCCTAAAAACCGCATTCCGATTGTGATTATTCCAACCGTTTTGACATTTAAACCTGTAAAAGAAGAAAATTATATATTCCAACATGTGATTTGTCTGCACTGTGTCTTACTTTCAAGTTTATTTTTGAACTGTATGCCCTTTGTTGATATTTTGCTGCCCATTTCATGAGGGAAGGTTGGATTTTAATTATGTTTGCTGCATAGTATACCTGACTCCTCCTTGCTGCTCCTTTCTATCCACTCAGAATCCGATTAATAGGGGTTTGAGGGAGCATTGCAGGGGGACATCTTAACTCAGGTGCTATCTACCCGAATAGTAAAATTGCTCCCATTCAACCGTGCTTTGGATATGTTATAGTAGAAGGTCAACTAAGTGCGTTTTCTCATTTCACCTTGTAATTATCACCCCATTGGTGATTGCAGCCCAATATTAAAATTGTATGATTTTCTTTGAATTTAAAATAAATACATATTGTATTACCACCCACCGGCCTGGTTCATGGTCCTTTGTGACCTGGGGTATTTGTAAAAGGGGGGGTGGGACGGTTTGGGTGCCAGCTCAATCTGAATTCTATGAAATAAAGAAAACATGAAGAAATCTGAACTCTTAACTCAAATTCAGACTGAGTTAAAATTGGAGAAGAAAAATTGCAAAAAAGTCAAGATTCTGGGGTTGGACTGGAAAATTACATTAAACAGCTAAAAGAGGATTTGGCTCTACGACAACAGGATAAATCTGACCAGGAGGCCCAATTAGATGCATTAAAAGTAGAGTGTCTGGAAAAGGTTGACTCAGAGCCGATAATCACTTTACAAAAACAGGTTGACAAATTGGAAGAGGAGAGTAATGAATTAATAAGTAGAGAGCTTCACCTCCGGACAGACTTTGATCAAGAACGCCAGAAACTAACTACTATCACGCACCAAAGGGATGACCTGGCGGAACAGAGGGGCACCCTAAATTAGGAGAATGATGCCCTATATCAGGAAGTGAGCAACCTAAGAACAGTGTTACAGGAAAAAGAGTTAGGTCTCCAGAAACGAAATGAACTAAAATTAGAATACAAAAGGTTAATGGAGCACACCAGACGAGTAGAAGGTCCTCTGGAAGAAAACACCCAAACTAAAAATGTGCAAACTCAAGAGGTGAATCTCCTGCAACAGACATTGTCTCAGTGTTCCCAGACCATACAGGTAGCGCAAAGAGACAAGGAGGCCCTCTGTGAGGAGAACAATGGACTCCACAAGTAGGTAGCAGCTCAAGAGCAGGTCACAGAGGCCAGTCAAGCCCTGATAGCCAAGCAAAATGTTCAGACCTTAGCCTACTATCAAGAGGTAGGGGCTGAGAAGGAGAAACTAGTGAGGTCGGAGAAAGAGTATGCCAGGATTAAAACCAAACTTGAGGGACCCTGAACAAGTAGAGAGGGACAGGGCAACCCCTGATCACAGTGTGATGCACTCTGTACTAAGGGACTCAAACCCATGTAATACTTAGTGCACTGCTGACTTCATGTCCGCCGGTTCACATGAACTGGCTGTCATGGGGCAATCAGACTTAAATAGGCCTAGCATGTTTGAACAGTTAGGCTACCGCCCCTCAGAGATTGATGGACGGATGTCCCTGTATAGATACAAATATATTAGGTCTGTTGTCTCTGACCAGGAAACCTTCTATGAGGAGAAAGTCAGGGAATTAGATCTGCAGAAGCACTATCTCCAAAATGACCATTTGGTTCGATTTGCACAAAAACAGTATGAAATGAGGCCCAAAAGAGCATTCTGAATCAAGGCAGTGGGGGGATCTAGGCCCCACCATTCTGTGAGCCCCTCACAAGCTCACAGAATCAGGGAGCACCTAGAAGATCATGCAGCGACCTCAAACAGTAGCGCCTCTGTGTCTGAGGGAAAGTGGAATCAGGTGACGTGGAAAAAGAAGGCAAATAAACAAAAGAGAGCACTGGTGAAAGACCCCATTAGGCAGATCAAGGCTATTAGGAATTTCATACCACTGTACCATTCGAATGCAAAATATTCTGTTTGGGAGCATTTGGAACTCTATGAACAAATGATGGACACTTTTCACATTAAATATAGCCAGAACTGCATAGATTATGCCAAATGGACGTTCTCTCCGGAGTACTCCAGCTTCTTTGCTGGACTGGAAATCCAAAACCATTCAAGATGGTCCACCTACAAGCACTTTTCCGCCCACAGAAACCCCCAAGAGGCTTAAAAAGCGTGCTACAATTTCAGGCCCCGGGAGAATTTGTGCAGGAGCTAAACACGTCTTTGCGCAAACTAAAAGGAGGATGCGCACGGATAGTAGAGAGTTCATAACGCGCACCAGCGAGAAGTATCTGGCAAGTACCTCTTTGCCGACTGGCTGTGGACAGAGTTGCTGTTTACTTGGAACGTACTGGAATGTACTGTAAAGCCTTTACAATGGTATTTGCAACTTCAACAACATGCATAGAGATTGAGGACTTACTAAGGACTTTGTGATTAGTATTTACTAATCTATTTGCAACTTTCTTTAAGTTCGTAATATATGTGAAGTGGCAAACCACGCCCCTAAGGAAGTGTCAGCATAAAATTGGGACAGCACGTGCACCAGCGCGCGCGCACCAGCGAGAAGTACCTAGGAAGTACCTCTTTGTCTCTTCGCTGAGGCGTCGAGGTCTCGGGGTCTCCCGTGTACTTCTCGCATCGGAATAGCACTTCCGCAGTTTAATTTCACCTCCACCTGTTGTTACATGCAGATTGCCCGGCATGCATAGCGAACATCAATGATCCTACAAACTTTGAAAACTGGGATGCCGGTAAGAAGCCCTTTGAGAAAGGGCAAAGTTTCTCTACCAATGAAGCAAAGGCTGGCTTCCCATGCATGTTCCACGCCCAGACGCAGTGATAGCAACAATGGAACACTGGGGACTGCAGACATTCGACAATTCTGTAATGGTTCACTGTCGGCTTTCAGAGCCAAAACTGTAATTCCTACGCAAGGTACCCCTGAGTGGGGAGGGTTAAGAAAATATTCTCCGGGCACTGTAAAGAAATGTGTTGTGATACACAATAATGCAATGGTGCCTGGGAATGTTATAGAAGAGCGGAAGGATCAATCTATGGAGGAGGGATCCTTAACGGATACAGCTATAATAGAGTCTGTGCCGGTAACAGGGTCTATACGAAATGTTACAGTATTGCGACAGGAGACCAGTAATGATGTGGTAGTAATTGATTTAGAAGCATATGATTCGGTCTTTTCAAATAACTTGCTGCCTGAGAACCTCTCGGGTTCGCCGGTGATGTTCTCGGAAAGCAGTCAAAGTATAGGGGAGACCATTGCCTCCGATGACTCTCCGTCCCCAATTAAATTGATTACGGCCAATCACAGCACTAATACATCTTTTATTATACAGCAGTCTGACAACCTACTGGGGATAATTTTTCAGTCAATGAATTTAGCGATCCATTAATTCACTAAGGTGTTGCAAATATGTGAACCAAAATTATACTCCCACAAGGAAAGTTTACAAAAAATTCTGCTATGGCAATCACGGAGGCCGACTGCTATCGAGAGGTTGCCGGAAGAAAAGGAATTAAAAGTAGGATCAAATAGGGGTTTGTCATCGGTAGCGTGTCAAACTGAAAGTAGGTTAATTAGCAACGTGTCTATCAAAAAGAGTGCACAAGTAAAGGAGACTAAAGAAATTGAGTCTGCCGTACCATGTATTAAGGAAATTATTCATGTCGAGGCACTAGGTTGCTCAGCTCCGCCAGAATTGAAAAACACAATATCGGAACAAGTCACTGCTAAACAAAGTAAGAGTGAGGCTCAGAGAAAGACGTTCACGATATTTACTGCAGGGGTGCAGGAGAATAAAAAAGAAAAAATAGTCTAAAAAATCAACAAGCTCCAAAAAACATAGGCAAAACCTCTATGAAACAATTCTTTAAAGCCATCTCTTTAACAAAGCGAAATACTATAATGGCATCTCAGGCCATTAAACAAAAATATCATCAGTGTGCGCTGGCTAGAAGAAACGAAACCCTTAACTTTGTTCCTATACAAGCAATGGAGTACCCTCCGTTGGATGACTTAATGGAGGTGTTAAGTTCAAAGAATTCCGAGTAGGGGAAAGTGGTAAATAAGGAGCCGGTGAGAGCTCAAGTGGTCTTTAGTCAAGACAATCAAGTGGTAAGCGACATGGCACTGATTACTCAGAGAGCAGAAATCTGAAAAGCAGTTGATGCATACATGGCTGGAGTTAGCCCCCCAATTTTGACTCCCCCTATATCAAATAACCTGAAGTTGGTTGGAAGTAACACGCAGTAACAGGGTAATATAACAAACAAGAAAGATACTAGCGAGGTGTTGGAGATGCAGAGTAACATGGGGGAGGTAAGAGAGTTTAAGGGGAAGGGCGGAGAGGAAACGTCGAGGAAACTCCTGATATCGACCAGTGCAGTCCCCCTGGGCCACATGCAATCACTGGTAAAGAATACGCAAAATGAACATGGTAGTGACCAGAATGATATGTCTGGAGCCATTATACGCTTAATTGAGAGTGTGCTGAATAAGGTGCAAAACCCTCTAAAAAATGCAGTTAGGCCCTAACACCAGAATACCACAGAGTGAGCCTAGAAATTTGATGATCCCATCCAGGAAAGCCCCAGCGGCTCACTCCATGGTTCTGGCATGTAGAATGCCGCCATCTACTCAATATGATTTAAATAGAAGAGCAGTGATGGCCATTTTTTCAGAGATTCCACAATTAGAGGATATTGGCCCTTATTACGAGTTCGGAGGTAACCATGCCGCTATTGGTGGCATGGCTGCCGCCGAAATCGTGTCGGGGTCTGGGTCCTCGGAAAGAGGACTTACTGGGCCATTCCGAGTTCGGAAGGCCCGGTAATTCCTCCCTCCAAGGACCCGGACACGGTCCTTCCCCATTCCCATTTCAGCCCCCATAGGGCTGAATGGGAATGGGAGAGGGAGCAAACAACGGGCCATTACGAGATGGCCCGTTGTTTGCTCCCTCTTCCCCTCGCCGGACCCGGTAAGCACGCCTGGTTTTCCCAGGCGTGCTTACCGTGTCCCGCGAGGGGAACTCATAATGCGGCGGTACAGAGTGAACGGCGCCGGCACCTTTTACGGCGCCGTTCACTCCATACCGCCAGGGTCGTAATGAGGCCCATTGTCTCCTCTGACTTAGCGCTAGTAGAATACACCAGTATGGGATACCTGAACTCGGTAATACTTTGGATAAAATCTCGGGTAGTGCAAAACCTAATTTAGCAGGCAAAAGAAGATCTGTTCAAATTGGGTTTTACACTAAATGTGGAAGTTAGAACTAACGCCTTGAAACCCTTGACTAATGAGCAAGGGGGTCTTCAATCGAATATGTCAGATGAAACAAACATAACTAAGAAATCCTAACATAACTAAATATCTTGTGTATGTCGCTGTCCGTCCAACCAGAATTAACGGGAGGAGGAGGTGCGGGAGAGCAGGGTATCACCCTTAAATTGGAACACAAGGGGTTTTAAATACCTGATTAATAATGACCAAAGTGAGTTAAGCAAATGGGATATAATACTCCTCCAAGAGACCTGGCTCTCCTCACTACCTATTTGGAAAAACCATGAAATTCATTTAAACTCTGCTTACAAACCCCCAGTAGGCTGGCCAAGTTCGGTATCTTGACCGCATTAAAAATGGGGAGGGGGCTGACGTCTAAATTCTGGGCAGCACCTAACAAATATATGTTGTTGGTTAAAGTCATGTCTGCAAATGAATGGCATGCGATCTTGAATGTATACTAGAACCCGATTGCCATGTCTGATGATAAGTTCTTTCAGGATCTAAATTACATCTTAGACTTGGTAGCGGAAGATCAAAAAGTTACGGCATTGGTGATGGCGGTAGACCTAAGTCTAAACTGTCTGGGGAAAATAGACAAGCGAAATAAAGTAAGATATAGAAAATGAAACTCATTAACCAAGGCCAGAGGCCTGTTTGTGCTTATTGGGGCTTTTGCTCCTGATATTCCACCTGTTGAGACATGGTAAAAAGGCGAAAGTAAGTCAATCATTGATTACATATATGTGAACTCTGCATTGTGGCCTGCGATGACAAATTTCTGCGTAATTAAATCGGAGGCAAGCGATCATAATATGCTTATGGCTGAATGGGGGGCGGGAGTCGCTCTTGAAGGTAGCAAATTTGATTCATTGCAAAGTTCTTGTGCGGTGAATGCTGGAGGGAACCGGCTTTGATGGTAGAGAAGGAGGTAGTACAACTGGATAGACTGTGAAGTCTGGGCCAACTGGATAAGTGTAATCAGTCTCGAAATGTGATACATGTATACTCTGACGTAATACAGGTATTTCAACAGTGAAGTCTTAAAGTAAAATCTTCTCGGGGTCACCTTCACAGTTATGATGTGGCTGTGAGAGAAAACAAAGCCCAGCTACGTGAAGATTTGAGGTAATTGAGAAATGATCCTAGGCCTTCTAGATATCATCTAATCAACAGGATTAGAACGTGCTATAGAAACTGGGTTAAGACACATCGAGCAGCAATGTACAAGGAAGATAGTGCTAACATGTTAAAAATATTAGCCAGCAAAAACATTTCAAAAATGTCAACTGCCATAAACCACACGGTAACAGCCCTGCAAGTAGTTATGCAGGCAACTGCAGTGCCTACGCATGATTGGGTCTCACATTTTACTCAGCTGTATGCCCCGGTAAAAGACAGTGAGACATTGGAGCAATTGGGGATACGGACTGCCTTTCACATAGAGAATACCCTTTGCAATTTGCGGTACCGTTATTAGCGCCTTTCCCCTTCCCAGTGAGCCCTATGGGGGCTCAAATGGGAATGGGGAATGGCTTTTTCAATGGGGACTTACCGGTCCCGCAAAGGTTGGAATAGACCGGTAAGTCCCCATTGAACCAGGGCGGGCTCGGTACTGGTATTGGAGGTTGTCATGGCGCAAATAGCGCCATGATTGCCTCCAAAGTAGGAATGAGGCCCTATGTCCTTAAACGACACCTGGAAATGTGGGCTTCAATTCTATATAAGATCTTTACAAAGGTGAATATAACACAGAACCTACCTGCGACTTGGACGCAAGCTATCACTGTTCCAATCTATAAAAAAAGTGATAGACAGGCCCCGAGCAGTTATAGGCCTATCTCCCTTTTGGATATACCTGGCAAATTATTTTGCAGATTAATCCTTAAACAGTTACAATCATGGGTGAGGAGTAAAAATCTAATAGATCTGTTGCAATCAGGGTACGTAAAAGGCTTGGGAATTACACCAAATATCATTACCTTGAGCATGATCCAAGCTCAGGAGGCGGAGAGAAGGCTGTGGGGTTCATTGATTTTAGAGCGGCATTCGACTCCGTCGATAGGATCCTGCTATATAATAAGTTGAAACAACATGCCTGCCTGGAATCCCTTGTGTCGTTAATAATCCTCTTTCATCCGAATACATCAATGAGAGTTTGTACTACCTTAGATGGTAAGGTTTCACCTCTAATTGTGATGCAACGAGGACTAAAACAGGGGTGCCCCATAGCAGTGTTTTTGTTCAATTTTTTTATTCTGGATCTGGGTGAGGAATTCACTAATTGTAAGGCGGATCCGCCTAGACTAGGGGACCAGAAAATTCTGTATCTGCTATATGCGGAAACCTAGTTCTGCTGTCACAAACAAATGTTGGTACAGCTGGAGGCCTATGTACAAGTAAATATTTTAGTAGTCAACACAGCGAAATCTCAAATAATAATGTGCAGCAGTAATCTAAGCGCAAAGAGACAAATGTACTCATGGAATTTACAAGACTGTCAATTATTAAGTGTTACCCATTATAAATATCTAGCGGTATCTATTAATAATGTAAAAAATAGGCAGGAGGAGGTGATAACCGTTAGAAACAAACTTCAGCACTTCCTTTCTCAATCACGGGTTCTAATTAACAAGTTTGGGAAATTTTCTTTAAAACACATTCGGCCTCATTACACAGAATGCGGTAAACCATGGTGCTTTTAGCACCATGGTTGCCGCCGGTACCATACCGGTACCACCATGGAGGAAAGGGGAATTACCACCCCATTCCAAGGTTGGCAGGGCGGTAATTCCCCGTTTCTCCAGGGCCCTTCCCCATTCCCATTTTTGCCCCATAATACTCAATGGGAATGGGGAAAGAGCTAATTACGGTACTGCAAATTGCAGTACCGTAATTAGCACCAATGTCCCTTTGCGGGTCCCAACTTTAACGGCTGGTCTACACCAGCCGTTAAGGTCGGGTCCCGCAAAGGGACCTCGTAATAAGGTGGTAAGGGTTTACCGGTACCGGTGCCCTTACCGGTACCGGTAAACCCTTACCACCGTCCGTGTAATGAGGCCCATTGTGCTGTTTTACAAAATTAAGGTGTTACCAATCATGTTATACAGTGTGGAGGGTCATAGTCCAAAAAAAAGGAGCTATTGGGACTTGCTAGAAGCAACTTATTGGAAACAGATATTATACTTACCAAATGGTGTCCCAATGGCAATTATACGTCATGAATTTGGACTCTTATCCATGTATTCGCAGGTAACGTGGAAGCAGTGTGCCTTTCTTCGCAAATGTTTGTTAGTCTTGAAAAGTGGCAGCATTTTGGAGGGCATAGCTTATCATCTGCTCAAATCTAGAAGTCCATTTGTTGTGGAGTGGCGAAATCATGTATTGGATAAATTGGTTGAGGCCGATGTACTATAGAGTTGTTGATATCTAACCCTGATAGGGCAAAATTTAAAATGTATTGATTAGATTGGACCAAGAACTTAACCAGATGCTCCCAATATAAATATTTTAACATCTTTCTATTTGGAATGAAAAGATACGGTGTTATGGTGAGCTATTTATTGAAATGTCCATCGCCGAAAGTACGCATGGGTTAATTAAGGTTCAGATTAAATTTATGGAATACGCAAGAACTACTTTGTAAAAGAAAAATGTTGGCACCGGAGCAAGGCTATTGCCGCTATTGTCGTGTACCGCAACAAAGAGAATCTCTACAACATCTATTAGTTGAGTGTGAAGCCCTAAGTGGGGTTCGGGTAAGGTGTTTTGAGCAGGTGATAACACTTCAGAATTATATGGGAAGTGACCAAATGTGGCAATTATTTTTTTCAAGCACTCGTTCAAGGATACAGACAGCCATATTTTAATATTTACAATGGTGCTACCAGGATCTAAGGAAATCTAGATTGAAATAAGTTATTCTTAGAGATTGATGGATCAATGGGGTGCGGGTACTTGTATATTGGGGGAAAACAGTTTTATATTTCAATATAGTGTTTCTGTTCCTATTTTATGTATTTTATGTTAATTGATGGTAGTTATTTTTTTCTGTTATACATCAAAATTGTTATAGTGAATTGTATGTATTTTTTTAGCTGTTCTTGTATTAGTGATATTACTAGATAGGAATGCGAAATTATGATGTATATGTGTTATAAAAATTTGAAAAGTTGTTAAGACAACTAAAACAAATAAAAAAAAATAAAAAAAAATAACTACCTACTTTAATGCACTCCCAAAATACATAATGACCCAGCTGGTGAGGGTTTTTCATGAGAAAAGGACCCTGGACTAGGTAATAGAGCAGGCTACTCAGATCTATGAGGTCCAAAAACCTGCAGAAAATAGATTAAAAAAAAAACAACCAACACCCCTGCTGCTGCTAAAGTGGCGGAGGTGAAGGTTGCCCCCATTTCGGACATAGAAATGTGGCGGCCTAAAAACACCCCTTCCGAAAACCAGTCAAATCAGAGACAAAGAAGGCCTTCTGGACAATCAGCAGCAGGTGGCAGTCAGGGAGGTAATCCAGCAATGGGACTCCTAAATCTCCTGATCACATACATCCCAGGTACAAGGGCAACCAACCTATCTTGGCGTATGTATGGACTCCCCCAGCCCAAGGGGGGGGGTCCAACCAAGTGAGTACTGCCACAAGAAACTTCCCTCCTAACTTCCCTAAGGAGGGAAGTAATCCCCCAAATCCTGGGTTAAGTTTCTTTTGCCGGTATCTATAAAACCCCTATCTGCAGGACAACCCTCCTTTCTTTCCCCGCTTTCAGGAGCCCAGACTACCCAATATGCGAGAGGGGAGGACCAGGGTGGAGGGTTCCTAAAATCCCCAATACCCAGGGTACTCCGGGAGAAGGGATAGTTACCCTTCCTGTGAACCACCTAGGTAGAAACAAAGACCTCTGTGCCAGCCGGAACGGGTGTCCCAACTTGAATGCCAGGTCTAGAACCTCACATCGGAACTGGGCCGCATGTTGAGGGCTCAGCAGAACCCTCAGATGAACATGGCGGATCAGAACCCCACAACCCAAGGGTCTGGCACCCCAGAACAATGACGGGGAGAGAACCTCGATAATTCACCGGTCCCAGAGGAGAAGGCAGGAGGTGTAAAGCCTTAGAGGAAGCTTCCTTCCTTACCCGTGAAAAGCCCCTGGACACCCCGGAACCGGAAGTAAAATCTCTTGCCCCTGAAAATCTGCAACCCAGGGAACAGAGGGTTGGTAGGAGAAATAAAGACAGCAAAACGCCCCATTTTGTGGAGGAAGTTAGTGTCCTGCACTTCGAAGGGTAAGAATCCTTAGAGGATTCTGGGAAGAGAATCTTTTCCTTCAGGGACAAGGGAATTCCTCCAAAAGAAAAATGGGTCCCAAGAGATCTGAATGAAGACTGGGTGGGTGTGGGGACCGATTCAGAGTTACCCATCCCTGAACCCCAGAATTGTCATCCTGATAAAAAAACATTAATGGAGGGATCCTGCCCACAAATTGGTTCTAGTGACTACTACCAGGTAAGAAGGGACAGCACAGGGCTAAGGGAAAAAGGGGATTCCAAAATTCCCATCTATTTCAGGATGCCACATTTTTATCACAGATTCCCAGACTCCGGCACAGAAAATTGTCCAGAACTCCACTGTGTCAGAGTCCAAAATAAAGAAATTAACCACCCAGCTTGCCCAAAATGCCCATTACATTTGCTCACTTGAGGAGAAGGAGGGGAGATTCTATGCCCCCATTCAAGTGCAAGCGCAATGTGCATTTTCAGCACTGGTGGATACTGGATCCCAAGCCACTCTTCTGTCAAAAAGAGCCTTTGAGCAACTAAATTCAGGAAGGGGGGAGAGACACCAGATCCCTCCCACTCCTCTTCCTGGACAACTCCAGAACTTCGACAGGAATGAAATTCCTGTCGAGGTGACTGCGGATTTGGAAATAAAAATTGGGCCACATAAGGTGAAACACCCGGTCATAGTCATGACTCCAGAAGGAATCCCCTGTCTATTAGGGAATGACATCCTTTGCAGGTTGTCTCCCCTAATAGACTGTGTGAACAAGGTCCTCTGGACTCAGACTAACCAGCCAATAAAATTAAAACAAAGTGTCAACCATGTTAGTTTAAATGGCACATGCCACATGGTTGAATAAAAGTCTGATCATATTGAGTTTAATTTCCAAAATAATCAAATACCTGACATCATAGTAATTGCTGCAGGACAACAAACTGGTGATAGGAACTCCTCTCCATTCCTGAAAATCAACCTTCCTTCAAGTTTCAAGTGGCATTCCACACCCGAAGGAAATACTTTGAAATTTTATACCAATTCACAATCAGCAAATCCCAATTCTATAGTTAAAAGTGATGAAAAACCAGCTTAAAGTTTAGCTGACATTCAGAATAATAGAGAACGTTTTTTCCTCCCTATTCAGTTAAATGAGGGGAAGGAGTCTGTTCTCGCCCAAGTGTGCGTGAACAACAGAAAGAGCTTCATCGGTGAAGCCATGTTCAGAAAGCTCCCAAAGGATCCAGCCATTCCCACATTTAAATTGATTGATAAATGGGAAATGGGCCTGGAAACTCCCAATTCCAAACATCTCCTGCCTAGGAGATGTATGTACAAAATTTCTATAGGTGACAAAAGCATAGAACATAATTGTTGGGTTGTGCAAGATGTCCCTGCTGCATTCTATTTAGGCAGTGACATTCTCAATCAGTTTGCAATTAATTTGGACCTTATAAATTACAAGGCCTGTTCCCTACTAGGGGGCAATACCATGGGCTTTGATGATTCAGAAAAAGCATTTCGGTCAGCCCAATTGCTGCCGTATTTGGTTGAAGTTCAAATTGGAGAGGAGGTCACCATCCAAGGATGGACCCGACAATTCCCACGTAAGGACAAGAACTGCAAAATCCTGACGCATATGTACATCTCAATGCCCATCTCCAACAGCAGAGGTTGGGATTGAACCCGACACCATTAGTCAACATAGAACATAACACCATTCCATTATTGGTGGATAACAGCGACCTCAGGAGTATCACTCTGGGCGCAGGCACCATTATTGGAATGGCGGTTGATGACCAACATTTTTCCATGCATCTAGGAAATGAACTGATAGGACCCATTCCCCAGCACTGCTTTGAAAATGACAGTGACAATGACATACCACCGGACAGGATCTTCACCCGGCAAGGGGGACATTTCCTGGTGTACTCTTCCTGCCCTTACGGGGAGGAAGAGGTGATCTGTGACATCAGGCAGGATGAGGAGATATTCCAGATCCACAATGACTGCCTCTCCCACCTGAAACCCTCTGTCCAGGTCAATACTGTAACCAGAGACCTCTCCACTCAGCTGGAGAAGGCCGCTGAGATAGTGAAACCCGATGTCTTTCCAGGCTTCAGGCAAATGGTTGAAGAGTGGGTCAACCTAGCTGATGTCTGTGAGACCGAGGAGCAAAGCAAACATTGAAACAGGTGTTCTTAGATTTCCAAGATCTCTTTGCTGTGGACACGTACGACTGTGGTCGCACCGAGATACATACTACAATTTGCACAGACCCTGGAATGACTCCTGTGTTTGTGAAGCAATATCGCTTGCCTCTTGCACCCATGGAGTCCCTGGCGGAAATAATTAAAAATCTAGAGTCCCGTGGGATAATTCGTCCAGCCCACAGCACCTTCAATAATCCAGTGTTGGGGATTTTAAAACCAAATGGCCAATGGAGACTTTGTGCAGACCTCAGGGAGCTAAATAAACGGGTCCACGTGTCCTGATGGTCTCTTCCCTACATTCACCAAGGGCTGGTCCAGATCCAAGGGTCCAAGGTATACACTGCTATTGACCTGACAAGTAGATACTGGACCGTGCCATCAGTAGGGAAGACCAATACAAGCTGGCCTTTACCTTCAGGGGGCACCAGTACACGTGGTCCCGGACTTCCATTGGATACATACACTCCGGCAATGAATTCAACATCTTCTTACATAAGGCCATGCCCGATTTAGGTGAAAGGGGTAACCTGGCCTATGGGGATGATGTCCTCATCAAAAGCTCAACTGTGGAGGAACGCATAGTGGAAATCTGTTATGTTCTTACCCAGTTGAGCGTTGTCGGAGCAAAACTGTCCTTCCAGAAGGCACAGTGGTGCAGGACCTGTGTCAATTTCTTGGGACATGAAATAACTCCTGAGGGTCTTTGTCCCCAGGACAAGAAAGTGGAAGCACTCAAAAAACTAAAAGACCCCACGACTCTTCGTGAGCTAAGAAGCATCCTTGGACTGACCAAATACAGAAGGAAGTTGATTGAGGATTACACAGAAGTTACAAGATCCCTGATCCATCAGTTGAAGGAGGGTCAAGTGGGAGTGGGGTTCAGAACAAGCTGAGGCAGTAAAACACTCATAAGAGTCTCTCACAAGCGCCGTTTCTAGCTTACCCTGTCAAATACAAGGAGTTCTTCTTGGAGACAGAGTTCTCAAATGCATGCAGTATTATGTTAAAAGGATGACAAGGTCAATAAAGTCATCTCCTATGCAAGCAAAACTTTATCCTCTGTGGAGGAAAAATTCAACGAGTGTGAGAAGGCACTCCTGGCAACGCTGTGGGCATTGAAAAAACACTCAAAATTACTGCCCATTCATCCAGGGGGAGAACATCATAGTGGAGACTCCCTACCAACCTTTGCAATACCTCCAAAGCAACAGAATCCGGGCCAGAAATGTAATTTCAGAATTACTTCCTGGATTCTGTCAATGCAAGGCTTTCCTGTGGAGGTCAGATATGGCCAATACAAGAAGAGTCCCATTGCGCAAGGTCTGGCTGACTTTCATGATTGTGGCAGAGAAAACTGTCTCAAGGACGAAAGTCTTAAAACCCAGCACAACATGGAGGTGTACCTGAATTCCCCACACAAATTCTATGAAGAGGACAAGTGCCAGGGGATGCCCACAGTTTATGTGGACGGGTGCTCCTACCATGTTGACAACAACAGGGAAAAGGAACTGGTGGCTGGCGTTGAGACTGCATGGGTGAATGATGCCCCGCAACTGTCCGCTGGGAACAAAATCAATCCCTGCAGTAGTCATTTGGCCGAGTTGATGGCAGTTCATCAGGCCATCCTCACTGCCATCCAACACCAAAGCCATGAACTTGTCATAACCACCGATTCATATTATGTCCAGAACGGGTTTGTGTAGCACCTGGTTAATTGGAAAACCAGAGGCATGCTGTTTGCTAATAACAAACCACTTAAACATGGCAAGCTAATACAAAATATTGATGATCTGGTCACATCTAATGGGATGACCATCTATTGGAAAAAGATCAAGGGTCATTCCAGAATAGAGGGGCCAGACAAAACTGGAAATGACCTAGCACATCAGCTGGCCAAAACCAGAGCCATCCAGGGGGAGCTCCTTGAGATCGAGTCCCTGTTGGGGGAAATCCAGGTCACTGCTGTCACTAGGTCCCAGACAAATGCTCACAATGAACTCTCAACTGCCCAGTGGAGTAAGGAGACCCCAGATGCTGATCTAATCACGGCACAAAATGGGGATCCAATTATTAGAAAATGTTATCAACACATTGAGGACCCTGAGAACTTTCCTCTGATACTGATTACATTGTGAAAGAGGACCTCAGGGTGTTAATGGAATGTCCCAAAATGTTCTGAATTCAAGACAGTTTGTTGATAAGGAGATCCAATGGTTGTGACCAGTGGGTGGTACCTACCTCATTCCGAAGCCTGATTCTAAGTCACGCCCATGACGCTGCCACCGCTGGTCATTGGGGGTTTCATACTACTCTAGAAATCTTGCGGAATGTTGCATACTGGCCACACATGGGGCAGGACCTCGACCAATATTTGAAGTGGTGTATTGTGTGTGCACAATTTCAGCCAAGTTAGCTCACACACCGAGCTCCCCTCCAGAAGAGGGGATGACACTGCCTTGGTCAGATTTACAAGTAGATTTCATTGTGCCCGTGATTCGCTCCTCTAGGGGGAACAAGTACATGTTAACAGTAACATGCTTGTTTACCAAATGGGTGGAATGTTTCCCGGCCCCAAATTGCAAGGCAGAAACAGCAGCTTGCCTGATGATCCACCACATCTTCTCGCGTTTTGGCCTACCCCAAAGGATTGAGTCAGACTGAGAAAGTGATGACAAAGATGTAGGAGACACTTGCGGTAAAAAGTAAACTTCACATTGCATACCGCGGGTCCTGTAGTGGAGGAGTTGAGAGGTAAAATAAAACAATTTTAAGCACTCTAAAAAAGTTTGTGGCAGATTCTGGGTCAAGTTGGGACATCCGATTACCGCATGTCCTGATGGCCATCAGATCTACACCGTCTTCTGCGACCAAGATGTGTCCATTTGAGCTAATGACTTGAATGAAGGATGGTGCTACCTCAGCATCTGCTCTACAGAACACAAGAGCAGATTCTGATGAACGCCTCCACAACGCATGAGTATGACGAGAATCTAAGAAAACATCTTCAACATGCTTTTGTGCATGCTCAGCGGGAATCTGGACAAATCAGCAGAGGGGATAAAGACTCAATACAACTTAAAAACAACCAGAAAGGAGTACCAAGTAGGAGAAAGGGTCTACTTGTACAATTTTCAAAGGAACCAGATCAAGGAGCGGAAAAGTCTCCCTAGCTGGTGCAGTCCTTTTGAAATTGTAGATAAAGTTTCACCTGTCGCCTACAGAATCTGCATTCCCAAAGGAGAGTTGGCAGAAGAGAAATGGGTCCATATTAATCAGTTGAAAAGTTGTCACCCCAGACGCAGCTGATTGAGGAGCCAAGAGAAAGTCAAATAGAGGAGACATCTGGAGAATGAGAACAAGAAAAAGAAGAACCAGAAGGGAACAGGTGAAAAATAAGAACCAAAAGGTAACAGGTAGGTCCATAGGTATCTCTATCTAACAGAGAGTACTTTCCTTCATTGGCAGTCTAAAAGGGCATCACCAAAATCCCTAGCAAAAATATCAATAGTTATCTGTGTCTTGTAAGGAATTATGTGTTGTTATTGTCCGAGTGCTTGAATGACTGTGAGGTATGTGTGTCCCACTGCTGTCAACCATCCGGGAAGACATTCAGTGGGAAAATGTTGTAACCTGTCTTATTTATTCACTAGATTAGTACTGACTCCACTGCTGATTACTGAAGAGGACTTCCCCGGGGACCTAGAAAAGAAAAGACCGAAGGGAAATCTGTGAGTGTCGCTCCACATTCCAAGGAAAGACTGAAGGAAAATCGGTGAGTGTTGCTCCACACTCCAAAGAAAGACAACGGGAGGATTGTGTACCACTCCCTGATGGAAGAAGGCCTCCACCTGATGAACCCCACTTTTGCCCTACTCTCCCTCAACAAGAAGTCTCGGGAGAGTCGGGCGGTAATTTGTGGGGTAAATTTACCCACCCAGCAGAATTCCCCTCCATCACCAATCTGCACTTCAGCAGTTACCAGCAGAACGGCTGTGCTGGCTCCTTTGAGCACCATTGCCGTGCATCAAAACTGCATTTTGCAGCTACAAAAATTATAGCTGCGCTGTCTTTGCCAAGCACCTATTGAGCGAGATGGAACCTGGAACACCCTGAGAAAGGCTGCCAGTGTTTTCCTTATGTGCACCAAAGAAAAGAATTGAAAAGCAGCGCTGCTCTGCTTCTTGATCAAAAGTTCCCATTGAAAAAGGAATTATTTTACATTTAAAGTGACTGCGCCTGATGCTCTTTTTCATCTGTTCTACAGTACACAGTTGGTTCCAGTGAGACAAAGCGATTCCCAGCCATATTCAGGTTGTGCTCCAGCAAAAGAAAGCACTTCTCACTGAATGACAGCTGTGTCAGGCAAGATCTGTGAAATAACAAAGAAACTTCTCAGCCGTATGGAAAAATGCTTGACTTTTTGCTACAAAATATTGCATATAAACTCTTTGAAATTAGCCCTGTCTCTCTTTGCTTATGTCAGTTTCAGTGGACTTTTTTTTTTTGATAACATATTTTATTGGTTTTTACAACACAAAACCGCTGGTCCGAAGCGGGCCAGAACATAACATTACAACAACATTAACGTTTGATGATAAACATGCTCACATAGATTGCATACATTGCATAACATTTCACATGGTGAGATCTCCGCTGTATTGTCCGTATCTCGTATCTCCTGTTAGCTAGGCTGCATGGTTCGAGGGATCATACAATGTCCTCCCAGCGTTGCCAAATCTTGTCCGCTTTTTCAGGGCATCCCCTGGCTCTATAGACTCTTCTTTTAATGGCTATGCAAATTTGTACATCTGTGATCCACTGGTTTACCTGTGGCGGTTGTGCTGCACCCCAGAGCTGGGCTATATTTCTTTTGATTATCGCAGTCGTGGTCATAAAGCATAGTTTTTCATACATGGGCAGGTCTATTTCACTGTCTGATCCTAATAGCATCAGTTTAGGGTCTCTGGGGATTGTTTGTAGCAGGTCCTTCGTAAGGATATCGCAGCCCTTTTGCCAGTAGTGACTGATGTGTGGGCATTCCCACAGTATGTGAAAGAAAAATCCTTCTTCTTCATGGCAGCCAAAACAGTTAGGCTCTGTTATTGTACCCCAGCTGTACAGGTCTATTCTCGGGTAATAGATCCTGCGGAGTATTTTAAGCTGTACTAGTCTTAGCGTAGACGAGATGGCAGTTTCACGGGGGTACATGAGGATTTGGACCCAGTCTTCTGGCATAATTTCCCGTCCTCTTCCCACTTTGTTTTCAGCCGTGTTAATTCTGGTGTGGCAAAGAAGGTTATAACGTTGTACATCACTGTGGTGACCTTCGCCTGGATGTGATCCTCAATTATGTTTCATTCCAGTGGGGTACTGTCCGGCATGTTGGAGAGGGCAGGGAGGTGTTGTTGTAGAGCGTGTCGTAGCTGCGTGTAGTGGTATCGTTCCGACTCTGGGAGGTTAAAGGAGAAAGCCAGATCCTCATAGGGTCTAATGTTGTCGTCCTCTACGATTTCTCCTACTTTTCCTATATCACACCTCACCCATATGGGCCATTCCGGCAGTAGTTTCAGTGGACTTTTGACTTTAACAGATTTCTGTTTGTGAGAATATGACTAGGTCTACAAATAATGTTAGAATCTAGATGTAAGAGAAAACCACATTTGAAAGTGACATCCCAGCTGAATTAAACAACGTGTAAAAAGGGTTGCTTTTGCAAACAAGAAAAATGTCTGTTTAAAAAGTGTAAAGTGGAATAAGGCCCTGTCCTTGCCTAGAAATGTAAGGGGGTTTTCGTTTGAAACATGTATGGGATGTTTTATTTCAACAGACTTGCTTCTGATTCAGAAAGAAAATAAGTAAATAAATAAGTGAATTTACTATTGGACCAGAAAGACAGGTTTTCCCTGGCCTGGCTTCAAAGGAAATTTGCTTTATGGGAACAGGATTTGCCTTCCCCCAAAGGGGCCAGCCCCTTGAAAACTATGAATGGACCAAGAGGAAGCATCTCACAAGCTTGTCAGACTTTGTGGCTGGGCTCAAGCCTCGTACAATGGATTTCTGGGACACTTACGTTTGAAATTTCAAGTTGCCCCTACCCTGAAATTAAACTAGAGAGCTTCAAAGACAAACTCCAAGGCAGCACAGGGCTAAACTGACATTTGGTTGTGGCCTGGAAAGAAATTACCACATTTGGAAGACAAAGGCCAGCCCATTTGGAGCAAAAGATTGTTTTGAATTAATAAACTTTAAGACTCTATTTCTGTGACCGTACAACACAGTAATGCAAAGGTTTAACAGTTTAAATATGATTTTGGGGGCATTAAAACAATATATTGTGGCTTTCCCTAGTATGCATGGGATGCAAACGATAGAATAATGTAATTCATGGGAAAAGTGTTCATGGGATAACTTCGAAATTTAATGTAAACATGCTCTGTGATAATAGGTACACCTATATAAAATTGCAGAATTGTAAGTGGAATATTTCCTACCAGAAAGAGGGAAAGGTTATTAGAGGGACGAAACAATGTCATACATACCTGGAAGTTGGACTGCAATGCTCTGTATGAAATATGTCATGCGTCTATGTGATTTGCAAGAGTGCCACAATTGTAAAAATGTGCAATTTAGGTCAGAACTAATTTTTGGCAAAATTAACTGTGGGAGGGCCTGGGTATAGTAAACCCACACCATAAAACTCATGTCATGTCTTTTAAGTCCAACCATCTCACAGGAAGGCAGTAACAAAAAACCTTGATCAATCCAGTTGTTTAGAGGCATGTCCAGTCAAAGCGTGCCCCCATGGTAAACCCTCTGATGTCACCCACCTTATAAAAGGGGGACGCTCACAGAGACAAAACACACACACTTCTGAATTTTCCAGCTCCTGCGTATCCTGATATTCCATATTCATCCTGCCAGATTCCAGATCCACTGCCAGGCCAGAGCATGGCTGATCCTATCCAGGCAGAACCACCCTTCAGAACTAAACCCCATAACAAAATCCCACTAACTCATGGATAAAGGGGGAAAAGCTGTGGTACCCTTTTTCAGGGTATTCTGTGACCAGACCGGCTTTTTGCTCCACTACCTGCATGCTGCTGTCCTGTGACCAGACAGGCCCAGCTGTTTTCTGCTAGGAGAGCCCCGCCGTGGTGCCATGACCAGATCCTTTGAGTCCAGAAACCCGGTTGGCTGTCCCAAATCCCAAACTCCAGCACTGATTGTGAGTATCTCCCTATCCCACCATCCCATAGCAACACATAATATACCCCAATTTGATACCTTGGGGGTCATTACGAGGTAGGAGGTAACCATGCCGCTATTCATGGCATGGTTATCCCCTTACCGGGTACCAGGTCCGGGTTCCTTGAATTACCAGGCCATTCCGAACTTGGAGGGCCCTGTAATTCCTCATTCAAGGAACCCAGACCCTAAACGTCCCTATTCCCCGATAGGGCTCAATGGGAATGGGGAGCACGCTAACACTGGGCCCGTTAATAACGAGCCCATTGTTAGCATGCTGGTCTGCTCTCGGGACCCGCTAAGGCCACCTGGTAAAACCAGGCTTCCTTAGCGGGTCCCGCAAACAGTACTCGTAATGAGGCGGTAAGGGGTTGACGGCTCCGGCACCTTTACCGGTGCCGTTAACCCCTTACAGCCAGGGTCGGAATGACACCCCTTGTCTTGGGTCCATTCTCTAAGCAATCCCATCTATACTCTGATAACTTGTTTATGATAGTCTGAATCCTCTGTGTATTCTGATCCTTGATTTTCTAGTTTTAGCACAATGCTTTCACTCATCTCTGTCATTTGTAAGTCCTTAGTACTATTTTGATTACATCAATTAACTCTCCCTGAAAAGAGGCACACTGCTTGAAGGGTTACAACTGCTGCTTAACTTTTCTACTTCACAGGTGGCGTTTCTCTTTTCTAGCCACTAAATCTAGTTTAAGTGAAACCTTTCCTTTTTAAACCAATTTTCTCTGTTCACTGCTTTTATTTTTAAAACCGAATTTCCTTTCACATTGAACAGCTCATCCAGTCATTCAGCTAGATTCACTCTTTCACTTTCATATTATCCCTGTGATGTGCATCTATCACCCAGCCTAAAAACCACATTCCAGTAGTGTCTATTTCACTCGTTTTGCAAACCGTTTTGACATTTAAACCTGTAAAAGAAGAACATGCAATTTTCCAACATGTGATTTGGCTGCACTGTGTTCTTACTTCCAAGTTGATTTTTGAACTGTATTCCCGTAGTTGATACCTTGCCTTGTAGTTGCTGGTGTTCTTACATTCCTGATACTTTTAGAACTCATATTTACCCCATTTATTCAACCACACATGTAAAATAATTATTTGCCAATTCCAAGTGTTATTTATGCAATTGCAAAGGTTTTCAAATCCAATTTTGCTTCCCATTTCATGATTAAACGTCGGATTTTAATTATGTTTGCTCCATAGTACACCTGACTCCTTTCTGCTTCTTTCTATCCACTCAAAATGTATCGATTAATAAGGGTTTGAGGGAGCATTACAGGGGGAAATCTTAACTCGGGTGCAATCTATCGAACAGTAAAATTGCTCCCATTCGTCTGTGCTTCGGATATGTTATAGTAGAAGGTCAACTAAGTGTGTTTCATCATTTTACCTTGTAATTATCACCCTATTGGTGATTGCAGCCCAATATTAAAATTGTAAGATTTTTATTGAATTTAAAATAAACAAATATTGTATTACCACCCACCGGCCTGGTTCATGGTCGATTGTGACCCACGGTATTTGTAAAAGGGGGTGTGAGACGGGTTGGGTGCCAGCTCAATCCAAATTCTAGGAAATAAAGAAAACGTGTTTTAATTGTGTGCTACCTCCTAGGCTAAGGGCAAGAGTCCTGGTCTGGTGTGTGATGCCCGATTGGAATGCTTAACAATGGGGTAAGCCAGGTGATGAACAAAAAATCTAATAAATAAGTAAATACAGCAATTAAATTAGTGGCATTCATTTGTGAAATGAATCTCTAAAAAAAGATCTTCCATAGATAGATGGGATTACTACATCTGCAGAGGATCAGTCACTTGCATGTTTTTGATGCTTCACTTCCTCTTCTATCATTCTGATAACACCTGGAAACCAGACCTTCTCTCTTATTTGATGTTGTGTAGCAACAATACATTGATAGTTCACATGAGCCGTATCAATTATCTTTTTACGTGGGGAATAACGCATCACAATCCTGCTGCCACACAGTAGAAGACTTTATTTGAAAACTTTGTGTCATGCATTACCATTTTAAACTCAAAGAAATTAACCCTCCCACCATCTTTTGACATGATCCATCTGCAGCGTTTGCTGGGAGTTTATCAGGTCAATCACAATAGACAATGAGGGATCAGTGTCAGATGATTGGAATATGAGATATGGGGGATTTAAGGGGGCACAACGCAGTTGATCGGTCAGTTCCGTGATATAGAAGTATTGTCTATAAATGTTCCTACATTTGGATGTGTAGGTATTGTTTCCGGTGCAAATGGGTCAACCAGTCTCAAGGCCACCTAAGACTGTAAAATGGAACCAAAACGAACATAACCTGTTAGACACTAACAGGAGACCCAACAATGCACTCCTATAGGGATGTAACCAATCCCAGGTAAATTATCCCACTAGGGTTTAGGGGTGTACCCTAAACCAAGTGTTGAGTTTAGATAATATTTTTGTGACCATTAGTCATTGCTCTGAATTTCAAATGAAAATATCAATAAATTGTATAAAACTGAATTACTGCGTAACTAAATGGGTGTCAAAGTGTCTCACAACAAAACAGACGCCACAAAGTATACATGTACAATCATTTTTAGTAAGTGTAAACATAAACATAAAAGAGGAAAGTCAATTTCAATTAACCATTGACAAAAAATGTTTTGATAACAGGTGAGGAACTTGCATCAAATTACACTGTTCCTATTGGCTTTTACACATAGCAATCTTATAACGAACACAAAACAAAATAATGAGATACACAATTGTGTTTAAATTTCACACAATTGCATCATCCCAAAAGTCTTCAATTCCAATCTAATAGGCTCCTTATGATGTGATATGGTTGCTGACACATTTCGGATACTAAATCCGTCTTCAGGGCTAGATGACTATAGTTTGCTGCAGAATTCTATTCTATTCCTGTGCCATTTGAGTGTTCTGTGATTGAGACCTAAAGACAATATAAATTGTAAAAGCGTCTTAGTGTCAATTAAACGCCTAGTAGTGTTATACTATGTATCTTGGCATTCTAAATATGCGCTGTTTGAATATTACTGACCTCAGAATGTCTGTGGCCCGTGCCGGTATGTGTGGTCAATCAACGTGCTGCCAGGCTCTGAGGCTGGCTTCTGGATCTCAATAGAGTCACTGCCAGCAGTGCTGGGCTGCTGCGTGGGCGGTAGAATGATCCAAAACAAAATGGGGCTGTTACTTGGATGGGGAGCGTCTGACATGGCATACAGCTAAGCAATGCTTTGCTGAGGGTATTGTACACCCCAGTGTGTGTTGAGAGATAATATAGATCTAGCTACACTTGCTACCTAGGGCACCCTGCCCAGGAACCCCGTCATCCCCGCGCAGATCCGTATCCATGTGTAAGCGACAGGGCCCAACAGGACACCCCAGGCAGCCAAATGGATATCCCTAATGCAGGCTTAACTTGTGAGTGTCTGTAGCACTTGTCCGCGATCGCAGGACGCTGGCGCTGGCTCGTGGGCTAGTGTGTATAAGGCGGTTGCCATGGACAACCTGTGCATGTGCGTGTTGGTCCACAGCGTCTATCTCGGAGTGGGAACGTTGCTATGAAAACGTCTCACGTGTAAGCTCTGGTTCCAGCCCTAACATCACGGTGTGTGAAGCGAGATGGTGAGTGTCCCACTATGCTCGTGGCTGTATGTCAGAGGCATGTGTGTTAGGTAATGCTGTGAGGGAGAGGGCACGACCACAAGAAAAGCGAAAATCCGGTGGATGGAGCATCAATCCAATATAAGGACAAGAAATTGCAAATCATAGGTGGCCATGAACTTCCTTGAAGCCCGCCACACATTGCAAAGCACAATGGCAAATGGTTGATCAGTATGATATCGTTTAATTGATATTGATATTGTTTTTTTATTTGTATCATGCTCGTACACAAGTGTTTCAGAACGCAACAAGGTAAGGGAGGGGAACCAGGGAGAACAAAACACGATCTTACTAGGCCTAGTGACATTGAGAATGTGCAAGTGCATGGGAGAGGGAAAATGGAAAGTGCATGGGAGGGGGAGAAATGGAAAGTGCTGAGCAAAGGAATACAAATAAATAAAATAATGAATGAATAAATAAAATAATAAAAGACATCTAACAGTGGTAGTGCATCCAGCAGGTGGCAAGTGCTGGGTTTAAGGCAACAGACAGGGTGAGTCTATTAAGAGCAGAAAAAAAAGAAAAAGGGTGGGAGACTGTAGGGTTACATATTCAGACCGCAGTGCAAGGGATTGCCATGGGGCAGTGCGGGTGGTGGCAGGATGAGCAGGTACCTGGGTCTGAAAGTCAGAGGTTAACCAGGTGCACAATGCTGAGACTGGACAGATCAGCAAGGGAGAGGAGGAGCGAAGGCAGAAGCAAAGAGGAAGGTATTGAGGTGCTTCCAGGACCGAAGATGGTTCTCCCGAAGTTGGCAGGGAGGCTCTTCCAGAGGGAGGCCCCAGCCAAAGACAGAGATCTACCCCCAGTTAATTTCTTAGAAAAAAGACTGACCCTAAGGGAGTTAGAAGTGGAGGAGCGAAGGTATTTTCGAAGCGACAGCTGAAGGTATTTTGGACCCAGGCCCCAGAAAGCCTTGTGGACAATACAAAGGGTCTTGAATTTAATCCTTGCAGCCACTGGCAACCAGTGGAGAGATTTCGGGGCTGGTGAGATACGATATCAGGGCTTGATAATCCAACATGGAGAGAACCAGGGTTTAAGAGACAGTGAGTGTCTGGGGGAAGGAGAGGAAAGGCAGTGTACCTCTGAGGAGGTGCAGTAGGAAGTTTGACTTTTTAGAGACCTCGAGATGTGGGCAGAGAAGGAAAGCGTGGATTCAAAGATGAGCCTGAGGTTCTTGGCCTCACAGGTGGGGGCATGAGGGGGGCCAAGGGAGGCCAGCCAGAGAGTGACAAGAAAGAAGGATTAATGTGTGCCGATGAGGAGAGTCTCCGTCTTAGTGCCATTCAGGCAGAGATTGTTGACTGAACACCAATCCTGAATGGCAGACAGGCAATCGGAGATGAGAGAAGGGGAAGACGTGGCTGAGGGAAGCCTGAAAAGGAGTTGAGATTCATCAGCATAGCACTGAAAATTAGAGCAGAAAATGGCTTTGCGGTGGGAGAGAGTTGCCAGGTTATGGTTGTAAAGCCAGGGTGAGAGGTTAGACCCCTGGGGAACACCGCAGGTAGAAAGTGAGATAGTTGAAAGGAAGGACCCCAGTTGGACCTGGGAGGGTTGATCAGAGAGAAAAGAGGTCAACCAGGCCAGAACCTGATCGGTGATACACAGGTTGTCATGGAGACAGTTGAGCAGGATGGTATGGTTGACCGTGTCGAAGGCAGAAGAAGTGTTCTTCAGCTATTGAGCAATCACGTTACTCCACTGGAAGTGGATGTCAAGAAAAGTAGTCAGTCAGATTTTGATATTTTTCTAGCTGTTGGATAAATTTACCCACTCAGCAGAATTCCTCTCCATCTCCAAGCTGCATTTCAGCAGTTACCAGCAGAATGGCTGTGTTGGATCCTTTGAGCGCCATTGCCTCGCATCAAAACTGGGTTTTGCAGCTACAAAATCATGGCTGCACTGTCTTGCCAAACACCTATTGGGCAAGATGCAGCAGGGAGCACACGGAGAAAGGCAGCCAGTGTGTTGTCTTACATGTACCAAGGAAGAGAATTGAAAAGCAGTGCTGCTTTGCTGCTTCCTCAAAATTTCCCATTGGAAAAGGAAACATTTTACATTTAAAATGCTGCCGTTCTGATGCTCTTTCCATTTATTCAACATTACACTGCTTTTATCAGTCAGATCCTGCTATGCCCATCCATGTTCAGATTGTGCTCCAGCAGAAGAGAGCATTATCACTGAATGACAGGCTGTGGCAGGCATGATCTGGGAAATCACCAGAAACTTTGCTCTAAGCTGTATGGAAAAATGCTTGTGTTTTGCTATAAAGTATCCAAAATAAACCCTTCAAAACAAACCCTAGCTCTCTGTGCGCATGTCAATTTCAGTGGACATTTGCCTTGAACATACCGCTGTTTAAGAGAAACTGACTAGGGCTGCAAACAATGTTTGGAATCCAGATGGGAGAGAAAACCGAATTTGAAGGGGACATCCCAGCAGAATGCAACACTTGTCAAAATGTGCTTTTGCAAAAGAGAAAAATGCCTGTTTTAAAAGTACAATGTGATTAAGGCCTTGTCCTTGCCTAGAAATGTAAGGGCGGTTTGGGTAAAATCTAGATAATGTTTTATTTTAACAAGCCTGCTTCTGATTCAGAAAAAATAAAATAAAATAAATAATTAAATGCATTGTCTGTACTGGGGAACCAGTCAAACAGATTTCCTGCTCAGTTTACATTGGCATTTGACAACAGGGGCGGCCTCCCCCCAAAAGGAGCCACAAAGGGATATCTTGGATACATACGTGTTAATGTCTGCTCTTGAAAACTTTTAACTGACATTTGGTGGTAGCCTGGAAAAAAAATGGTCCAAGTTGGAGTCCAAAGGCCAGCCCATTTTGGCTCAAAGGCTATTTTATGAATAAACTTTAAAGACTGTTAATTCTTGACCGGACAATGCAGTACTGTAACATTTTTACAGTTTAAAGGTAATTTCCTTGGCTTTCAAACAAGATATCATGGCTGTCCATAGCATGTATGGGACGTAAACGCCAGGAGAACATGAATCATGGGAAAGGTACATATGATGGAATGTTAAAAATGAATGGAAATATGCTCTATGATGATATGTACACATACCTAAAATTGTGAGATTTTGGGTAAAGCGGTTCCCACTAAAAAGCATGAAAAACTATTAGAAAGGCAAAATAATGTCATACAGACCTGGGAGTGGGAACACCATGCTCTATATGAAATAAACAATGTGCCTATGTATTTTGCAAAAGCGCCACAACTGTATACATATGTGATTTATGCCATAATTGATTTAGTGCAAATATGACTGTGGGATGACTTTGCACCTCATAAAACACAACCCCAAAAACAGAATCCCCTCCTGGAGGAGGTGACCAACATAGGCTGACCTATCTGGTTCTTCGGGTAGGTCTAGTTTAGTCCTGCCCAACAATGAATCCTGTGAGTCACCCGCCTTATAAAAAAGGGGAAGCTGACAGAGACAGAGAAACTCTCTTCCGAATTTTCCAGATCCTGTGTATCCAGACATTCTAGATCCACCCTGCAGATTCCAGACTTCACTCCCAGAAAAGGGATAGTTTGTTCAGGCCCTCCTATCCAGGCAGAATCACGCTTCATATCTAAACCCATAACAAAATCCCACTAACTCAGGGAGAAGGGGGAAAAGCTGGGATACCCTTTTGTGAGTACCCTGTGACCAGACCGGCTTTTTGCCCACTACCTGCATGCCAGCTGTACCCTGATGATCCGGTGACCAGACAGGCCCAGCTGTTGTTCTGCTAGGAGAGTCCACCACCTTGCTGTGATCAGAGCCTTTGAATCTCTTTCCACATTGAAAATCTCATCCATGTATTCAGCTATAGCCACGCTTTCACTTCTATGTTGTCCCTGTGATGTGCATCTATCACCCAGCCTAAAAACCGCATTCCGATTCTGTCTATTTTACCTGTTTTTAAAATAAAAACATTTTGACATTTAAAACTGAAAAAGTGTAAAATGCAACTTTTCAACGTGTGATTTGGCTGCACTGTGTTCCTACTTTCAAGTTGCTTTTTGAATTATATGCCCTTTGTTGATCCCTTGCCTTGTAGTTGTTAGTGATATTATATCCCTGATACTGTGATAAATCATATTCACCTCATTTATTCAACCACAATTTAATTTAAATATTACCAATTCGGAGTTTCATTTTATGCAATTGCAAAGCGTTTTAAAATTTTGATTCTGTTTGCTGCACAGTATCCCTGACTCCTTGCCGCTCCTTCCTACCCAATCAAAATTCAATTAATTGGGGTTTGAGGAAAGTTTCACGGGGAAATCTTAACTCAGGTGCTATCTACCAGAATAAAAAAAGTGCTCCTAATCATTTGTGCTTTGGATATGTTCTTGTAGGAGGTCAACCAAGTGTATTTCATTAGTTTACATTGTAATTATCACCCCATTGGTGATTGCTGCCCAATATTCAAACTGTGTGATTGTCTTTATATTTAAATTAAATATTGTTTTCCCACTAAAAGGCCAGGTTCATGATCCATTGTGACACGGGGTATTTGTAAAAGGGGGTGTGATAGGGGTTGGGTGCCCGCTCAATTCGAATTTGTTGAAAATAAAGAAAAAGTATTCTAATTGAGCACTACATCTTAGGCTAACGGCAAGAGTCCTGGTCCGGTGTGACGGCCGATTGGAATCCTTTACATTGCGCATGACCAATCACAAAGTGGTAGTCTTGCAGAAGACAATCCAAAAATTCAATTATAGGAGCCATTTTGACTTTCACATTTTCACACAATGTGTGAAGGACCTGGTGATAAGTCACAATTATACATTTCTTACCATATAAGAACAGAGAATGCTGTCTGCAGGACCACACTCCTGAAATACTTTTCTGCTTGTTAGTACGTTTGTTCTGTGTCTGTAGAAAATCCAGCTAAAATATATGTTTCTATTGGTGCCTGGACCTTGTTGATATTGAGCCACGGTAACCCACACCTATCTAACCTAACCCAGCACTTGCCACTTGCTGGCTGCACTCCCATTGTTTATTGCCTTTTTTTAAATGTATTCTATTTATTATTATTTATCTGTTTCTCCTCTGCTCTGCACTTTCCACTTCTCCCCCTTGCATGCACTTCTCCCCTTTTTCCCTTTTCCATGCACTTGCGCATTCTCAGTGTCACTGGGCCTAGTAAGATCGCTGTGTTTGTTCTCCTCTGTTTCCCTCCCGTGCCTTGTCGTGCTCTGAAACACTTGTGTACGAACACAATATAAATAACATATCAATTCAATATCAATCTAATCTAAATCACTTATCTAATCAAAAAATGATAAAAAACCATAGAAGTTGCAATTGTAAAAGTATTTAAGAATGTAGACACAACATTAATACTGCACGAACCGAGACAGCATTTAGGGAGAATCTAATACAGAATATGAACATTTTAGATTCACAGGGAAGGATAATAGAAGCCAAATTTGGGAAGTTCACCCATGCTCTGGTACTACAATTTTATAAACAAAAAATAGTTTCAGCAATTACCTATGGGGTTCAAGCAAAATTCTCAGAGAGCCATCTAAATTGGAATGCTTTTGAAGGCATCTTTTGGAAAAAGGTTCTCCAACTCCCAAAGACCATACCAAACTCAGTCATGAGATTTAAGCTAGGTCTAATATCCTTGACAACAATAGTGGCTTGGCAAATAGTGTCCTTATTGTGGAAATGTATTACATTAGATGGAAACCATCATTCCTTAATACCCTTATTGCGAAATGCTTTGGAAGGGGAAAAACATATCCAGTTAAGGAAATGAGTCTCATATTGTAAGGCAATACTTAAGAAAGCTGAGATAACCAATCAGCTATTGGATAACTTCTCGGATAAGGCAAAAATTAAATTATGGAGATGGGATTGGATGAATAAATGGGAGCAATGTAATAACTATGTCATTTTTAAAACCAGAAATTTCTTAATGAAACCCGTGAATATGGCACCAATATATTTAATGACATTTTGATGCAAATTAGATTTAATTTACGGCCAAAGATAATGCAAGAAGCTACATATTCCAAAAATAAAGAGCTTGACAATAGTTGACGCTTTTGCAAGGAGCAAGATAAAAAAGAAACATTGAAACATTTATTTGTAAAATGCCAAAGTCTAAGCGCCTTGAGAAAATAAATGTGTTATACTTTTTTTTAAACAACACAGGTTATTAAATCAAGATGAAATGTGGACGATGATTTTTAATGCTACTCTAATTTCTTTAAACATTGCTTGCAAGTTGACACGAGAAGAACAATACTGTCGTATTTGTAAAAATAAAGACATGCTTGAAACTCCCCAACACACATTCACAGAATGCCCAGACATTGGAGTCGAGTATATGACCTTTCTAGGACCATTTGCACATGAATATGAGGGTATTAAGAGTGAAGAATTTTGGAAATACTGTTTGAATACAGAGAACCAAAGAGCCCATATAGCCTTGTATCAACTGTGGTCAAACATCAAAAAGAGTCTATTTCTAATTACATAGATTTAAGAATACTCATAAGAAGTAAGAAGGAATAACCATGGTTTTATTTTTAGTTTCATTATTTGATGTGTTGGTATTGATTTAAACATGGATTTTAAATGGATTGCTTTAACAGGGATTGCCTAACAATAAGAGCTGAACACGGATGGAAAAGCTCCAATATGAAGAGCGTAGTCCCAAGTTTTGAAGAGCATATTATTAAATTGTTAAAATAGTGCTAGTATGTACTGTTGGGACTGTTAACTTATAATTAGCTAATGAGATGTGAATTATAACTGGTGTAATTTGATGTAATGCAATGAGATAAGGTATGCAATTTTACCTTACCTATTTTATGTCTGATTTTTAAAGATTTTAAATAATTTTGTAGTATAACATATAAATATTGTGTATTTAACATGTAAAGTTTTTTTAACCTAAACAAATAAAGTATAATAATATACATTGCAACTATACATTTTATTATTGCTCTGAAAATCCATGAAAGCTTGCCATAGGAAATTAAAATCTGAAATCAGATGGAAAATGTAAGTCTATATTTGATCTAGGTGATTGTAGATAAATTGATTACTAGTGCAGTCTTGACTCTTTCATAGATAAACATTTGACTCCTTTTTGCTGAAAAGAATTAAAATTATTATTTGTGGAGAATTACCAGTTCCTTGGTCATAATATATGTTTTTGTGCTTAATTATGCTTTTTATCTTGACGATAGGAAAGTCTGTGTTTTAACTTGTGATTTTTTATGTAATGAAATGACATGAAATTATGAATTGTATTTTTTTAAATTATATTTTTGAAATTTGAAAAGTAGTAATATACAACAAAAATAAATTAAATTTAAAAGAAAAAAATAGGGACTGACTGCCACCAATGAGTTTGTTGCATAGATTCTGCACTAGCATTGCAATATGTAATATCCTGAAAAGCAGTATGGCATTGAGTAGAGAAGATGATTTCTAGTCTCTCGGTGAGTGAGCAACCATAGCAGTGCTGTAATGTAGGCAACATTGTGAAAATATTGGGCAGTGTAAATAGCTAGGCCTAAAAGGTATCACAAATCTGACACGTGTTGGAGCTGGAGCAGATGTCAAGGCATTCATTTGGTCGGGATTGGTGTACAAGCTATCTGCGAAGAAGTTATGCCCAAAGAATTTGAGCGACCATGCACACTCATTGTAAAGTATTACAAGGATGTAAACACAGTAATTAATGAACTTGGGAATATGACAATTCACTTTAGGTCTCCCCTCTAGAAAAATGCCGGCCACCTATGAGACCCAAAACTGAGTTGTTTGTATCTGTACAACCCCTTTTCAGTGGCACAAGTTGTAATGTATCTTGAATCAGAGTATAATTCCAATTGGTGTTCTACCTTTTTTGAGATCGAGTTTTGAAAATATAGTTGCAGAATTTAGGAGGTGAATCATGCCTCTCTTTCAGATTGACAGATTACATTTTGTTAGTTTGGTTTGGTTTGCTTTCCTCGTGTGCATGCATATGCAGATGGCTTAATCATCACCTTTTTTTGGCAGTAGGATGATAGGGGGAACCTGGGGAGTAGTCTAGACAATGGTTGAATAATGGTTTGTGATAGCAGGGACTGTATTTCACATTGTATTTGTTTCTGTGTATTGGTGCATTTGTCTCTGTACAACAGATGTAACTGCTCCATCTGTTTGAAGTTCTGCTACCTTTTTAATTTGCTCACTCACTTGAAAAGAAAAGGGAACAACATCTGCATGAATGTAGTGATGTCACCTTCAACTTGTCACAGTAGTCAATATAGAATGTGTAGGATACCAAGAGCTATTGACAATTTGAAGCTTAAATGCAACCACTCCTTTTCTGAGTGTGATGAAGGCAGATAGCCTGGGAAGTTTATCAAGAAAGTCATCATCTTCGCCCATAACTTTGACTATGACCACTGTGTCATTTAGGAATGTCATCAGTGCTTTAAGTGGGGTAAGAAATTGAGGGGGGGCCCTCGTTTGTGGGCGTGGCTTCAATTGTGGGCGTGGCCTAAAACGTGCACAAATCATTGTAAGGCGCGCAAACAAATATATAAATGTATGTGAGCATTTATATATTTGTATGCACACTACTATGGTTTGTGTACCTTTCAAGCCTTATAAACATACCAATGTTACGTATTTCTAGGTTTATAAAAAGGTGGCTTGAAAAGTGCACAAACCATAGTAATTTACGCACACTTGTGTGCTTACCTTACTATGGTTTGTGCACTTTTCAAGCCACCTTTTATAAGCATAGACATTCATAACATATTTCTATGTTTATAAAAGACGGCTTGAAACGTGCACAATTCAAGGCATCTTTTATAAAGCGTTGAGGACGGACAAAACCCGAGGTGGCTTTGTCCATCGACAAAGCTTTATAAAAGATGCCTTGAATTGTGCACGTTTCAAGCGGTCTTTTATAAACATATAAATATTTCTACGATTATAAAAGATGGCTTGAAACGTATACAATTCAAGGCATCTTTTATAAAGCTTTGCCAACGGAGACAGACACCTCGGGCTCAGTGATCTCTGCTCAGAGCAGATAGATCACTGAGCCCGAGGCGCCTTTCACCCTCTGCAAACCCGCGGGCTCCGTGATCTAATCTGCATATTAGATCATGAAGCCCGCAGGTTCGCTGAGGGTCAGTGACCTGGCGAGGGCAAACAAAGGAACTGTAACTTCCCTGATGACCCCTCAGTTGAGGGGTCATCAGGGAAGTTACAGTGACTTACAGAAGTGCCAGCCAGCCTCAGCGACGCTGTGCCTGGCTGGCACTTCTGTCAGCTCGCCTGAAATTTAACTGGCGGGCGCATCTCCCGTCGCAGCTGCGGAAGCGGCAGGATAATGCATCCCGCCAATGTTGTGTGGGATGGAGGGCCCCGGCAGGGCCCCGGCTCAGTCCCACTTTTTGGAGACTGCCGGGGCCCGGCCCCGGCAGGCCCCGGCCCACTTTAAGCACTGAATGTCATTGATTTTAATATTGCAAGTGAAGTGTTGAACTATGTTCAATGACTCGTTCAATTTCCACTGAAAACATTTACACATTGAATTGAGTAGTAACGTCATTGTGACACTCTTTGTCCAGGCTGTGCAGCCTTTGTGGAGACTCTGAGTTACTCTCAAGTGATTCGACCCACCCTTGAAATCTCTGTTTCAACCTGCTGTTTGATTGCAACATGAACAGTTTTGGTATGGATGGAAACTTGACAGACTGGTTGATATTAATATTTTTTCCACAGCAGATTATGCGGTTCAAGTCATAGGGGCTCATTCCGAGTTGGGCGGTAAGGGTGTACGGGCACCGGCAAGGATGCCGGTCCTGTAAACCCTTACTGCCCTATTCCGAGGTCCCTTAGCGGGTCCCAGCAGGAACGGCTGGTCTGACCAGCCGTTCTCTGTGGGTCCCGTTAAGGGACTTTGGAGCTAATAACTACGGGCCCGTTATTAGCGCCTTCCCCATTCCCATTGAGCCCTATGGGGGCTCAAATGGGAATAGGGAATGGTTTACTGAATGGGGACTTACCGGGTCTTCCAGGGTCGGAACAACCTGGTAAGTCCCCATTCAGTCAGACCGGACCCAGACCCGGGTTTGGAGGCAGCCATGGCGCTAATAGCGCCATGGCTGCCTCCAAACTCGTAATGACCCCCATAGTCTGTATTTCATCAAAAGAGCATACTTTTTAAGAATCCCCTCATGGATGATATGAAGCTGGATATCAGCAGTGATTTTAGTGCTTCCTCATTGTAATAAGAAAAGTCACAGTGTTTGATTTTGCTTCGCAGGTGGCTTACAAAACAACCTATTGTTTCACCCTAAACATATGTAGTTCAATTAAACATATTACGTACAAACTCGACTGTAAAACAAGCTGCTTGCTTAATCGTGAAACCTTTAAATGCATCAATGTGATCTTCTTGGAATTTAAATATTATATCACACACTTCTGGACCCACACAATGCATCAGTTTGACTCTACCATCATCACTCAACAGAACTGCAGCCAACAGTAAGTACATCAACAGTAAGAACATCAAAGTTCAGCAGCCACCTTATCCATCTTGGATATAGCTTGCTGGCTTCAACTTTATCAAAATATTGTGGTAGTTGCAAAGGCAGCATGACAAAAATTGCGTATTTTCTGGATGCGTGGAGAAGCTATGGCCGCTGAGTGTATGCTGAATGTGGAAGATGCATCACCAGAAAAGCCACAAACATAATCATCTGAATAATTGGATGGGAAAATCAAATGAGCGTCCACTGATTGGTGGCAGCAACATAGGTGAAGAATTACCAAGAGTCGATGTTCAAAACAAATCGTATCCATTGGTGAAGAGCACAGAATCATTTGAATATGGCTTGAACAGAATATTTTTGGAACAATTACAGTGCTCTAGCCTTTCAGGGGTAGAGATCCAATAGTGCAGGATACATTTTTAGATGCATACACTCCAGGTGCACACATTGAGAACTCCAATCGCCACAGTGTAGCAAGTGTCCAGTATGCATGAGATGTTGCAGATGAGAAAATACCACACCCAAAAGAGTGATGTTGGAGGCAATACCTTGGAAATAAAGCTACACACTTGCAAGAATCAAGAACATTGCCTCCTTATTTCTCTTTGTCATGTAACTGGCAACTTAATTTGGCCTTTTCTGCCCTGCCTATCACCACCCCTCGCTGCCACTACCCTGTCCCCACCCTATCCTTTAATATCAACTTTAAGTGAACACACCCACATAGTGATAAAGAACGAATACTATATCCCCTTGTCCTTTACAGGGACAAAGTGGCTGCAGGAAGTTCAAGAGCTCAGTCTGCAGAGGGATTTCATGACCAATGTCCAGGCATGCACATAAGAATCCAGACACTCATCAATCTTTGTAGCCATAGTGGTCACAAGACTGAATACTTACTGGTGATAGACTGGGGAACAGGGTTCAAACCTGCTGTGAGCCTTATCGATAGGGAAAATGCTTCATTGATTGAGTGAGGTCAATATCAACTGAGTCCCAGGATTCATTCTGCCACCATTGCTGCTTTAAATACATTCATTAATTTAGACATTTGATACCTTCATCATATATTGTATGTTTGCTTTCCAGTATTATTTTACCCACTGCGGTTTTTCCATGTGTTTTGCTAAATATATAATTATGTTATTGCTGTTTCTATAAAATGACATGAGCTCAAATTCAAAATAAATGTTTACACTTGCAGAATTTAATAAATGTATATTTGTGATTTTTGTTTTTCATTTACAAACCGAGACAATTGACCAGAAGTCGTTTTGATGAACCCTCACTCCACTACCCTGAAGTACTTTGCTCAAAGGCAGTGCTCAGCTCAAACTGAATTTCACTCTCACATGTTGCTCACCTCCCTCTTCCAGCTGATAATACCTTGCAACATTAATATGATAAGTATTACTTTGATGATAATTACCTTTGTATTTTATGTACTGTAATCTCTCCACTGGCTCCTGGTGACCACAACTATCAATTTCAAGCCCCTTTGCATCAACCGCCATGCTGTCTGGGGCCTGGGACTGTTCTACATCCAGCTTTCCCTCCCTAAATACCTCCCTGCCAGAGTCCTCCAGTCCTCTGGCTCCAAATCTCTTCAGGTCAAATGTTTCTACAAGCAGAGAGTCAGAGTCAGAGAGTCAGAAAGATCCCTTTCCTCGGCTGGTTCCTCCCTCTGGAACGGCCTCCCTGCCCCTCTCAGAATTGTGCCAGATCTTCTTAAGTTACAGAAACTTCTCAATACTTTCCTTTTCTCCTCTTCCTTCCTCTTCCCCTCCCCGGCTAGCATTCTCTCTGCCACTGTGACTGGGACTAGTAACCTTCAGAGTCATATAGGTGCCAGACCACCCCTCCTACAAGTCCCTCGGCATCCCTTGCCAACACTTGCCCTTGTCCTCCCTTCCCTGGACTAGCCCTAACCTGGTCCACCCTGTCCACTGCACTCATCTTCCCCTCCACCTCTCTTTCAACTGGCACCTCCTGACTTGCCTCCCAGCACTTGCTCACCCCTCTCCTGCACTTCTCTCTGTCCCCCCCACCCCTGCACTTACCACCTTGTCTTGCATTTGCATGGTAGGATTATCAGGACGGCCAATATAAACATTATTGTTGGTGTTGTTCTATTTTCTTTCCTATGTCCCCACCCCCCTACTTGTCTTGTGGTGCCTGGAAACACTTGTGTATAGGCGCAATACAAATGCCCAATAAATAAATCAATAATTGATTGATGACATCAAAAGAAAATCCCCAAAATGCTATTTATTAAAGGCTGGTTTTAAAAGGAATTGGAGCAGGTGGTAATCATACCCCAGCTCATTTCCACTGAAGGTGAATGCTCCTGTGATGATGAGTCCTGGAGAATCATAAACGAGCTCCAACCCATCCCCACATCTTACAATTTACTCAGATACCAACTAATACTCCACTCAAATACATAGGGTCAATCACTTTGCTGTACCGTATATTATGTTGCATTACAGTATACACGTCCCTGGTCCCCTCACCCCAGCCACAACACATTCAACAACTTTTTTTAGATGTTATGCTTAATTACAGCATGGCGGAGTAAGTGGCACATACTATGTGTTTCTTGCTATTTTACCCTGCCACTTGGCCTCCACATGAATTTGTTCACCTCTCCACCTCTGCTTGTTGTTACAGCAGAGCAGCACATTCATACCTCACCTTAAGCTGCTACCCTGCCATCAACTTGGCAATGGTCCTTTCACAGGACACTAGTTAGTGATAGAATGTGTGCTAGGCTACAGAGGCTTTGCTCCTCTCCTCTGGCACATGCACTTTGGTGACCTTTTGAAAGAAATCAATTATATCACAATCATTGTGTCACCCCTTCCCTCAAAGTCATAAACGTTGTTGCACTTGCTAATCAACTGCCTGATGTAGCTTCAATTCAGTATTCACGCTCAAAGAAAGAGTTGGGGGTGGGGAGGGCACTGGTGGCAGGGAAGGCATGCGCAATGTAGCAGCAAAATCTGAAAAATGAAATATTGCAGCATGTTTTTATCTTAACAGGTCAGCATGTCTATTATAAATGCAACACTAAAAGTTGAAAATCACAAAATGACTGATGATGCTGAGCTGAGCTCTCAGACACACGGCCAACATGCTCAATACCGAGGGATCATGTGATTAAAACATCCAGAGAGGCACTAGTTTCAATCTTAAACCTCTATCCCTCTGATGTGAGTTTACTTACTGTGCAGTCCATACAAAAGGCCCAGGACTTGTATCCGGTGCATCTAGGTATCAGCACAGGGGGATCCATGTTGTGATTCCTGAGCTGGGACCTGCAAAATAAAAAGTTGTGTGCCCATAATTTCTATACTTATATGGATAAATTGCATAACAATATATCCTTGTTATAGTTCTTTGACCAATGGCCTATGACCTCCCTGAGTGTGCACATTGCAGCCCATTCCCTCCTAGGCAAATCTAGTGTTGTTTTGAATTTTAAATGAGCACAGTTGCTATGCTTGTACAAAAGGAATACTGCTAAAGACACAGGTCCATGCCAGCTCTGTGCTCATACTGGTTTACATGCTTGTCCTTTATCAGGCCCGAGGTCCACAGCATAATTCTGTGAAATAGATCTTCTACCATGCATTAGGCAAAGCACAAGAATAGAACAGGTATTACAACAAAAATAGCCACGTTCTTTAATCACACCCATCCATAGAAATATAAGTCTTACTATAAAGTCATTCTTTGTCTTGACCCCTATCTGCCCCACCTCTTCGCTCCTACCTTTCAGTTCCGCCCTCCTCTGGGGGGTGCTCAAATAGCATACACATGTCTCTGTTACTTACAAAAATGCTAGCATGATTTAAAAGCTCAGACAATATCCTAGTATATCACTGTTCTTCTCAATATTTGACCACTCCACGACCAAGGAACCACATGTGGGAAAACCTTGCAAGTGACCAAAGTTGAGGTGTGCACAGTGCAGGAGGTTAGTGTTTCCATATCAGGTGGGTTCCCTTAACCCACTGTGATGGAACGGGAGGATGTGGAGTGCTGCGGGGAAGACTGACCTTGTTGCGTGTTGGATCAGCTGACAAGCCGTACTTTCCTCTAGTCATGGGCACTGACTGCCTGTGTGAAATTGGCAGTACATGCGTGGAGTGCCAAGTAAGCAGAATCCCATGGAGACGAGTGCCGTTGTGGAGTTTTGGATCAGCTGACAAGCTGTACTTGCCTATGGTTGTGTGTGCCAACTGCATGTTTGTAATTGGCGGTGCTGGCAAGGGGCACCGAGGGGGCATGATGCCACGGGAATGAGTGCCGTTTTGGAGTTTTTTTAATGGCTGATGGGACATGCGTGCCTCTGGTCACGTGCACAGACTGCCTGCGTGATATTAGCAGACTTTGAATTTACTCTGGGATCTCCACTACACCTCTCAACTGCCTTAACGACCACAACAGCACCCGTAAAGACACAGAGTGATGCAGTTGTGGTCGTCGAGGCAGTTGAGAGGTGTAGTGGGGATCCCACAGTAAATTTGAAGTCTGACTCTTGTTTCAACATCTCCTACTGTGAGTCTCTTTGGCCGTAGTTATGTTCTGTCGTCTGCTGCATAGGGAACTGACACAGTGTGTGCTGGTAACCACAAAACACATTATCATTTAACAAGTGAGGTGACCCTGCTGGACCAAGAGGTTTCTACCTAAATCTCATCCCCAATTCTTGCGGGAGAAGGTGAAATGGCCGCCTTATTAGAAAGACCACTTCCTTCTTTCAGCCTCTCTCCCAAAAACCTTATAGTGAAGTGGCGAACACAGTACAGGCACTGCCCTGGGAAAGTGTCCAGGACAATATGAATGTCCAGTTAGGTGCCATGGACCTGAAACAGGAAGCTGAGTTTGCCACAGGTTGACCAAATAATAACATGAGTGGAGGGGAGAATATAACTTCATTAGACAACAGTGATTTGCGGGAGCTCAAAATTGAAATCTGCAGTGACACACTTAAAGGACTCACTTGGAGACAAGGAGATCTGGTAGATCATTGGAGTGCAAACTGCCGGTCCCAAGGTGGTGTACTGAGATGAACATTGTGGGTCACCTATTCTAACTAGGCTAGACACAAGGAATCCCAGTAGCAGAAGTGAAAGAAGATGAAAAGATGACAAAAAAGGGTTAAAAAGATTATGCAGTTTTTTTAATGTGAATACAGAGCTCGCAGTTGACCTGTGTGAAGATGACTCGGAGGCCCTTTTAGATGAATCGATTGAACATTCCAAGATGGCTAATGCACACAGTGGAAGGGGTGGGCTGGGCCTGAGCAGAATGATTGGTCGAGATTATCGGTTACAAATGGGGATGTTTTCCAGTTTTTAACTCAAGGGTTGACCTGTGTCGCAATGTACCCGGCAGTGCCTGTGGCAATAGGAAAGGGCTGTCGTGAATTGTCCAGAAGGATGATCACTCCTCTATGTTCTTGAGGACAATCACAGGTATTTGACACTCAATATGAAGGTGCCCCAGGCAAAGAAAGATACCTTAACACAATGCACTGTGCTTGGAAGCAGCCTTGGGTCTGGAACCCCAAAAGTAGAAGTAGAAGTAGAAGGGACGGGTCAACAGAATTTGAGACAGAGACTCAATAAAGGCCAATACTTTCTCAGACACAGGCAGCGATCCATCTGGGATTGTGACTTTAGTGTCTATCTTTTCAGATGATAATAATACTCCCCTCAACTGCTCTAGGGTACTCACTCTACTTAGATCCGTCCCTGTTTTGGGAGTAATTAGATCATCTGATATCAATGTAATCGATATTTCCGATGAATGGAGAGTGGTTAGATGTAAGGTTAATTTTGCCTCCCAAGTAATTTGTGACTTAATCATAAGGGCATAGGAGGAAATTTAAAAAGAGGGATTTATAGTTCATGAATTTGTATTAAAAGCAGTAGAAGGGCAGTGTGAAGTGGCTCTAGTAGTATGGGCCTCTATATAAAGTGTAGAATTGATGTGGGTGGTTAAAGAAGTGTACTTGCTAACACTAATGGGGGATCGACCAGAGATGGAACTTGGTTGTCTGCAGTGTTAGGTTAATATGCATGGCACCGACCAGGATTCATCCAATATCAAGGTCTCCTTATGCTCTTGGAATTCTAGGGGCTTCAATAGTTTTCTCAATCATGAAAGATCAATATTACTGCACGAGTATGATATCATGCTACTTCAGGAAACATGGCTAAGTGAAAAAGAAGGCCTAACTGGGGAAGTACTGCAGGGAAATACATGAACGGCCACACGCACGCGAACAACACGTATTCATGGAATCGAATACGGGAAACCCGCGCACGCTAAAAGACGTGCACAGGCGTCAACACGTCCGCCACACGAAGGCATGCGGAAGCGTCCCCACGCACAGTATAAAAGTACGCACAAACAACAAACACGTATATACAGCTACGATGAATGCCCCATTTGTCGCAGCACTGATCATGGGACACCGCAGGAGGAGGAGAATAGCCAGGGCCTGCATTTTTCCCCCCGGACTTGCCTTTTTGGGATGCCTGATGACCAGGTCTATGGCAGGTATAGGTTTCCACCTCATATCATCCTAGACCTGGTCAGGGAGTGGGAAGATGACCTTACATCCCCCACCCTGTGCTCCCAAGCATTGGGCCCCTTGGAGAAGGTGCTCAATGTCCTGCATTTTTTGCCACTGGGTCATTTCATCGGACAACTGCCATAGTGGGGGGCTCTCACAGGCCACGCAGTCACGCTGCCTACACCAGGTGCTGGCAATCATGAATGCGCACCCCTCCAAATACATGTACCCCGCTCGGCCAGCGAAATCGTGTGTAAAACTCCACGCGCACCCCCCGGAATACACGCATGCAGCCCATCCACCCTCAACATTACCCACAGGCAGCCCATCACCCCAGTGCATGCCCCACAGGCTGTCCACACCACAGGGTGGAGTTTTACACGTGATTTCTCAAGCGTGAGAGGGGTACGTGTATTCTTAGGGGTGCGCGGGGAGTTTAACATGCGATTTCGCTAGCGCGGGAGGAGTACGTGTATTTTGAGGAGTGTGCAGGGAGTTTAACACGCGTTTTCGTTGTTGGGGGGCTGTATGCTGATCCACTGGCCTGTGCACCATGTACAGGATTTGTGCGCTGTTCATGGCGCACAGGGCAGGATTGGGGGCGTAGCTGGTGCTGCAGCAGGGCACCACGGCTGGTTATGGATGTTGAAATCCATGAACACGCTGTATTCTGAAACGGGTTTTGGCACACTCGACTGGCGCAGACTGCCGCACGCGCACGCTGTGCACCAGCCGCGTGCGCCACTTGTGCGCCGAATTCTATGAATTACCCCCAAAGTGTCTTTTAGACCAAATTCCAGAAAGGAATAGGCACGGTGGCGAGGGGGTTCCTCTTGAGCATATGGCTTTCCTCCACTCAAGAGGGGAAGGCCGGTTTTCTAAACATAGCAGGTTTGTACCTCTGTACCACATTTGATAGGGTGGTGACGCTCAAACATTTGGGGCAGCTCACTTTTTGGAAGATGTATCCAGGCATTTTGAACATGCGGCTTCTGCTTCACAGGGACACAAATGTGGGTTTGCCTAAATACAGAAGGAGATCTCTCAGGCAGTACATTGGCCTGAGACAAGGGTGCGTTATTGCCCCTATAAGTCTCTGACCTCTGGAGCACAGACCAGACATATCCTAGATTACCCCCTATGATTGGTAATCTAAGGGCTGGTTATTTAGTCTACGCAGACGATATAGACATTTTGGGATCTATGTGATTATTGCGACGGCTGAAAATGCCAACTTTCTTTAACCCTTTACACCACATATATATGTGGGGGCAGACCCCCACAGCCCCTCCCCCCATATGAATACTATATTCTATATCCCCCATATATATATATATATATATATATATATATATATATATATATATATATATATATATATATATATTCAGTGAAAAAACTTTGTTAAAGGGACGTTATGGTTAAGTTGCGCTACTAAAATCCTATGAAATTCAGTGAAAAACTTTGTTAAAGGGACGTAATGGTTCCAAGTAAAACCAAAAAACCCCTGAAATTCGCCAGTTATGGTAAGCTAAGCAAACATAACTCGTGCCACCACCGTGCACTGCTAAGACTAACACACACGACATCAACGATGAAATCACAAATGTCATTGATGACATCACTGATGACATCACATGTGTATGCACTTTTCATGAAATATGTGTACAAGGGATTCTTATTATAATGTTGCGAAAAAAGTGTCAACGATCATTGCAATAAATATCATACCCTAATTAGTGCATTGAACGATGCATTGATATAAATAGCATTCTATTATGGGGTTCTATCTAGTATACTAAGCTACTCATGCAGAAACATACCATTGTGTGCAGCGTACAAGATGAAGGTATAATATTCGTAATGTTAATATGTTGAATAATGAAATGATAATTGTTTTCTTAATAGATTTTTGTGTACTGTGCAATATGTAATAAGTAGCTAATAAAACCCATGTATTACATAATTGCATTACTACAGACAAAACACAAAGAGACAAGAACACATACCAATATGGGTATATAGAGGGAAAGTGAAGTTAGCAAAAACAATTAGTAGTAGCAGAAACAATTCATAACCTAACTGATTATTTGCATGCAAATAAATGATTGCTCTGTTTCAAAGCTACCATTTACCCTATGTATATGTATCACTTGATGTGATTGGACCCTAAGGAAATTAGTGTGAGTACAATGTATACAAATATGACCATATACAGGGAAAGTACAGCCATAAAAAACAACAGAACTATCAGAAAGTGCTGATAACTCTATTGATTATCTTTATGCACAAAAAGGATTGCTGTCTTTCAAGCTTGTGTCTTCCCCTATGTATATGTTTCATATGATGTGACTGGACTCTAAGGGAATTACTGTAAGAACCTACTTGAAGGATACGTCTACAAATAAAATAAATTGTTTAGTTTCTGACTGTTACTGAAGAAAACCATGTGGCCTAGATATGTCAGCAAAAGAAAAAAGAGTGAGCCAGACATGTGACGTCATCTTTGATGTCGTGGGTGTTAGTCTTAGCAGTGCACAGTGGTGGCGCGAGTTATGGTTGCTTAGTTTACCAAAACTGGCGAATTTCAGGGTTTTTTCGGTTTTACTTGGAACCATAACGTCCCTTTAACAAAGTTTTTTCACTGAATTTCATAGGTTTTTAGTAGCGCAACTTAATCATAACGTCCCTTTAACAAAGTTTTTTCACTGAATTTCATAGGTGTTTAGTAGCACAACTTCACAATAATAACTTTGACTTTATGTACATGTAATATGGAACATACTGAACCCCTTCTACTGAATTTTATGTCCGGGAACTTTTTTGATGTCCGCTGACATGTTCGGACAACAGTACCACTACCTAAGAACTCTGGGGGGTATGTTTAATTGTTATATCATAACATAGTAACATTTGAAAAATTCACAAAGCAGCACACATACATATTATGTGTAGTAATACATAAGAAATCTAACCGATATATGTAACACACTAACCATTCATTTAAATACAATGGGCCTCATTACACGGAAGGCGGTGAGCCATGGCGCTATTAGCGCTATTAGCGCCATGGCTCATGCCGGTAAAATACCGGCACCACCTTGGTGGAAAGGGGATTTACCGCCCCATTCCAAGGTTGGAGGGGTGGTAAATCCCCCTTCCGCCATTGCCCTTCCCCATTCCCATTTCTGCCCCATAGGGCTCTATGGGAATTGGGAAGGCGCTAATTACGGCACCGCAATTTTGCGGTGCCGTAATTAGCTCCGAGGTCCCTTAGCGGGTTGGATTTTAACGCCTGCAAAAAGCAGGTGTTAAATCCCCCAACCCGCTAAGGGACCTCGTAGTAAGGCGGTAGGGATTTACCGGTACCGGTACTTTACCGGTACCGGTAAATCCCTAACGCCATCCGTGTAATGAGGCCCAATATGTTCTAAAATGGAATATACCAAAAGAAGATAAATTGGCTTCCAACAAGATTACCTCATAGACACTCCACAACTAAGAGCAAGACCAGACCTACAGAGTACTCAGAACATATCTTACCTGAAATAGTAAGTGTACTTTATTTTACTCATATATTTATAAACTTTCTGTATTAGATTAAAAAAAAATCTTTTTTTTTCTCACAGAAATGTGTAGTACTCTGGAATGGCTAGAGGAGCATTTCCCACATGAAGAAATGTCAGACGATAGTGAAACTAATGGTACACACTTTACAATATAAACCATTTAATTATTATTATTTTATATACATTTAACATATATATTTTTTTTGTACAGAGCATACCAAAATAGAAAATACCTCTGAAGAAACTGTTACGGATAACACTCTTGACAGCATAAAAGAAAAAATGGATATATTGTTGACCAATTTTAATAATTTGAAAACTTTGTTGAGGATCATTTTAAAACAAAAACCTCATACCATTGTCCCACTTGTACTAGTCCCCCCTCACCATATCCCAGTCAATTATACCCAAACCCTCTCCATAACCCAAAACGTTTTGATGAGACTTCCATCCCTTCTTCTCCTGATACCAATCATGTTGAAACCCCTGATTCTCCTGTTTTTGTTTCCGTTTCTGCCACACCTTCTCTGTCATAAATTGTTAATGTATGTTAAATAAAGTTACATTTTTATATTGTGTTGTAATTAGTTTCAGTTTTAAAAAAAAAACAATTTAGGTGTCCGCCGACAGCGGGGTTGTTCTGAAATGTTCGTAAATAAATGAAAATGGAGGTGTCCTGAAAAACACTATACCTGTCTGTACTGTTCGCTAGCAAGTTGAAACTGTTCTAGAACACACACGGTGTCCTGAAAAGTTCGTAAATAAACGAAAATGGAGGTGTCCTGAAGAACACTATACCTGTCCATAGTGTTCGCTAGCAAGTTGAAACTGTTCTAAGAACACAAGTGGTGTCCTGAAATGTTCGTAAATAAACGAAAATGGAGGTGTCCTGAAGAACACTATACCTGTCCGTACTGTTCGCTAGCAAGTTGAAACTGTTCTAGAACACACGCGGTGTCCTGAAATGTTCATAAAGAAACGAAAATGGAAGTGTCCTGAACAACACTATACCTGTACATAGTGTTCGCTAGCAAGTTGAAACTGTTATAAGAACACACGCAGTGTTCTGAAATGTTTGTAAATAAATGAAAATGGAGGTGTCCTGAAGAACACTATACCTGTCCGTACTGTTCGCTAGCAAGTTGAAACTGTTCTAGAACACACGCGATGTCCTGAAATGTTCGTAAATAAACAAAATGGGGGTGTCCTGAAGAACACTATACCTGTCTGTATTGTTCACTAGCAAGTTGAAACTGTTCTAAGAACAGGTGGTGTCCTGAAATGTTCGTAAATAAACGAAAATGGAGGTGTCCTGAAGAACACTATACCTGTACATAGTGTTCGCTAGCAAGTTGAAACTGTTATAAGAACACACGCAGTGTTCTGAAATGTTCGTAAATAAATGAAAATGGAGGTGTCCTGAAGAACACTATACCTGTCCGTGCTGTTCGCTAGCAAGTTGAAACTGTTCTAGAACACACGCGATGTCCTGAAATGTTCGTAAATAAACAAAATGGGGTTGTCCTGAAGAACACTATACCTGTCCGTATTGTTCACTAGCAAGTTGAAACTGTTCTAAGAACAGGTGGTGTCCTGAAATGTTCGTAAATAAACGAAAATGGAGGTGTCCTGAATAACACTATACCTGTCCATAATGTTCGCTACCAAGTTGAAACTGTTCTAAGAACACAAGCAGTGTCCTGAAATGTTTGTAAATAAATGAAAATGGAGGTGTCCTGAAGAACAGTATACCTGTCCGTACTGTTCGCTAGCAAGTTGAAACTGTTCTAAAAACACACGCGGTGTTATGAAATGTTCGTAAATAAACGAAAATGGAGGTGCCCTGAAGATGCTATGTCTGTCCGTATTGTTCGCAAGGAAGATAAACTGTTCTAAGAACAAACGGTTGTCCATAACTGTTCGTTTGACGTATGACGCACTTTTAATTACTTCAGGACCCGAACAGTGTCCGTAGAACATCAACGCACATGCGCAAACCAATGTCCGTGCATTTGGTGTTCTGCGGACAGCCGCATCCTTCACGAACATGTTTGCAAAGCGATCATGTGACCGTGCCCATGCTGATCGCTTGTTCTGAATGCAGCCACTGTTCGTGTCCCCGAACAATTTAAAAGTTCATTTTCAAGTTATCCACAATATTTCTCAATAAAAACTCACCATAGCACAAGTCCCACATACTAATTTTGAAAGTCTTTGAACCTTTTTTTGTGTTCGATCTGTCCGCGGACAGCATGCATGTCCGTGAACCGCGTACAAGCACCCCTATAAAAGCCCGCTCCCTAGAGCTTATTCTCATTGTGTTTCTGGCTAGTCTTCAGAGTACAACTATTTTTCCTGCAACTTGCAGATTACACATCATCAAGATGTCATCCATGGCTGCACTACTGCCACCTGGTGCTGCACTTGCTTCAGCACCACCCCCACCCCCTCCACCACCACCACCTCCCCAAGGGCCTGAAGAGGGGAACAGGAGTGAGGATGCAGAGGAGGAAGAAGAGGATGACGAGAATGAGGTAGTGGAAATCCCTACTACCCAAACTCGGCGTGAGTCTTGGGTGTGGCGGTTATTTACCATTCATGGGGATGGTCCTAAGGCTCATGCGAACCGAGTCACCTGAAATAAGTGCAAAATGGTACTCAGTCGTGGGAAGCATGGTTCGTACAGCTTTGGGCCCACTACCATGAAGCGACACCTAAGGTCATTTCACTCTAGGGCCATTCGCAAGGTTGTACCTTGCGAGAAGAGTAGTAGGTTGATTTCCTCTACTTCATCCTCCGTTTCTGATCCTGTCACCACAAGGAACTCATCTGTGGGACAGCATCTTCCTCAAGCTGCCTCACAGGCCATACATAATGCTGATGACCCTTACCTTACGAGGGTCACAGTTGTGTGTATGTACTGCGACACAGTACTCTGCAGGGGGGAGCGACTTTGTAGTGCTTTTGAGACTATCATCTCAGAGCACGAGAAGACATGCTCACTACCCAAATAAAACCCACTCTACATCTTCCTCTCGCAGCTCACCCTTTGTTATCCCTGTGGTTGGTGTCCCCCCTTTACCCACCTTTCCCCTCCTCTCCTAGTGTGTCGTGTATAAAAAACCAAAAAAAATATAAAATAACAAAAATCAAAAAGAATAAGGCTCTTTTCAGAGCCACATCTCACAGTTAAAAAATAGAAGTGAAAATAAATGAAGCAGGGACCTTTGTATTTTTTAGAAGTCCGCGGACCGTCCGGGGACATCTAAAATTTCGGGTGCTACCCTATCATAACCATTGCAATTTTCTCTGGGAGGAAGTGATGGCTCTGAAAAGAGCCTTTGGGAGGTGTTTGTGTTTCAAAAATTATAAATACTCAACACCTACTTCAAAATGGATGCTGTAATTCTAAAAAAGGTTGCAATGCATTTTACATGTTTCTTAGAAAAAAATGATTGCCAGCATAAATTAGATGTACTCCATCTCTGCGAAAAATATATGTATTACGAAACATAATATTTTCATTGTAAAAAGCGGACATGCCAAAATCTCTTAGAAAGGCACAAACAGCCTTATTGACATTGAACCTTGCTTTCTCCATTTGTGGACCAAATGAAGAAGAACAAAGCCACATTTGTCTCTGCGCAATCCGAGAAAAAATGACTTGAGTATTTGGAAACATGTCCATGACCTTCCCAATTCCTTCTTTCATTGCAAATTGCAAAGAAATTCCAGACACATGTCCTAAACTGTTCCCTCCACAATGAATTATAATTATATCTGGATGTTGCTCTGTCTCCAAAGTACCACAGAGAGGTAACAAGTCCAACCACTTCATTCCACGTACTCCATGCCAGTGTACTTCCACATGTGGGAATCCAAGATCTACAGCTACTCCACAGGTATCTGCATGCACCTTCAAACAATGTATCCACGAGTCTCCCAAAATCCAAACAATCTGTTTTCTGAAACACACAGCCATAGCTATCTGTTCTTCTCTCAGCAAAAAGAGTATCTGAGAAACTCTCTCCTGGCACAACACACCCACTAAACTTTCCTGACCAATCCCTTTCAGTGCTCATTCTCATTTGCATGACTTCTGAACCCAAAAATCCCTGGATGTAACACCCAATGTTCGCGAACTACCGCCATGTCTGCGGACATATCGTAACATGAACAGCCCTTCTACCATTTCCAGTTCACACTCTGTGCCATTCCCTCATTGGATGTAGCTAAGAAGTCACATGACCATCCACCAATCACATTCAAGACCTCTACATCTAACTGCATCATCATAGATCAGCACTGCAAATGTACTGTGAATCTCTCTGAGTACAAGTGTCATATCATTGGCAAGCACCATCTACAAGAAATACTGTACAAGTCTCCAAGATTTCTACTTGCAGCTCCATGCATATCCATATGCATGAACACAAACTACAGTTATGCATATTTTCTGTATAGTACATGAACACATTTTCTAACTGAATTTTAGCTTGTATAATCTGTTGAATGAATCTATTGTATTTTTTCAATCTCCTAAAATCAACTGTCACTTACAAATCTTTATACTATTTAATTTCTGTATACACACACACACTCAAATCATGTTAAACTAACATTTTTTAAATTAAATATATAGACTACATATAGTCAAACAAAATTGCATGCACACTCTATGTTCAAATCTCAAACAATAATACTTGTACAATTACATATTTATTTATTTATTTATTTATTTATTTACTTACATTTATATATGACAAGCAGCCCATGACATTGAGGCACTATTACTTGGAAGAGCTTAGTTACAGGAATAATGGTATTCAGTGGTACATTATGAATTTCACAAGACATAGTAAAGATATTTTGTTTGCTACAGTTAGTCATTGCAATACAATTTGTTTATTAAGAAAATAACATATGTATTCAACTGGTGCAACGTATTTTATGTAAATAACATAGTTTTAATGGTTTTGAGGAAGGTGCTGAGGATTCCAATTAAAAAAATCAATGTCTAAATTAAAAACAGTGCTATATACAAACAAAATTAATAATTTGTTTCTTTTCCAATTGCAGTGAAGACCATTCTCCTGAAAAGAAGCAACCAAATTTGAAGTTCAAAGAACAACTAAGAAGTAACCTGTTCATTTTAGAAAAAAAGTAAGTAAAATATCACCATAATATTTGTATTATTACTCGAACACACTGTAAGGTTAATACATGCTATTTCAGTGCCTAAAAATAGAGATTCTGCACCATTCTGTCCAAAAATCCCCATGTCTTAAACAGCGATTTACAGCCAGAATGGCCCACAAATTCCTATTTTTCGACACACAAATTACCCAACTCAATCGCTATAATTTAGATGTTATAGAACAAACAACTGTTTTAATTGTATAGCATTAGATATACTATTTATACTTCTCCAGTTGTAGTTCCCAATGCACAATCACCCACCATTACATACATCTTTATCATCTTACTCAAACACTCATGCACACAGCACACATACATTGCCGAACACCCCAACCCATACCTTCTTTATTTTTTTCAACAGACCCTAAAGAATGCCTACCAAAAATCAAGTCCGAAGAAAGCAATGCAGAAGTAGAGCAAATGAAAATAAAAGTGTCCAACATAAGCATCCATCTCTAGCACAATTTGTAAAAAAAAGTTGAAACAAAACAGCTAATACAGTCATTTAGTGAAACAAAAGAAGTTTCAAGTACAAAAACTTTGCCTCATCTATCAAAATGTAAACCAAACCAAAAAACAATTAGCAGAAAATCAGAAATCACTACAGATAAAACTGCTTCTTTAAATCTTGATATAGTTCAAAGTAAGCATACCAAGAAAAGTAGTTTAGCCAGAATGTTCTGTCACAAAGTCCTTCAAAATCTTATAAAAACAGGAGAGAAACCTGGTTCAATGCTTAAAACCTATCTTAGGAAATTAATCTTAGAAGCGTTGATAGACAGTGCAAATCTTCTCAAAAGAAAGTTATTTATTTTAGTGTTAAACAAAATGAAACCACTAACAAAACTACTAACTAAATTACAAAAAAGATTTCTCAATAAACGAAATGTCAACAGAAAGAACTTCTTAAGTATCTGCGGAGGTGAATGGAGTCACACTACGAGCACAGAACCATACTTTTAATGAAGAAGCGTACAAACAAAAGCAAACAAATATAATTGCCATACATAGCAGTGGTCGAGGTTATGAAAAAGTTAATAATACCATAATGGGACAAGAAGTACTCCTTTCAAAAATATGTCCTGAAGAATTACCGCTTATTCAACTGAATCAGAACGTCTAGTGTACAAATGGCCATGCACGTCAATGTGTAACATTCCCAAACAATTTTTCAAGTCTTTACGCCAATTCCTCAATCAATATGTGAAAAGCAAAGACAAAATCAAAATTAAACTACTGCAAAATATGGATACCTGTCCAGTACGCAAGTACACAGGACTACAAGAACATTCATTGGCCTGCATTACAGGACCTACTTGCAAAACCACCTTCCATGATATCAAAAGGATATCAACACATCCTTCAACTATAAGAAATCTAGTTTATAAACTGTACTATGCTAAAAGTCCTGCTTTAGCACAACCCAATTTAAATAACATTCTTCTACATGGTACAGCAAAAGAACTACTAGAAGAAATCGACTATATCCAGAAAAAATATTTTGGAAGTGAAACCCACTTACAGAATGAAATAGCTGTAAACCAAATTAGTAACAATTCTACACATGGCAACCTTTTGCTACACACATGCAAAAAAGAAATACTAAAATTTAAAAGTACATCAGCTGAAGTACCAAACCATGTGTGTGTATGTTGCCGCATAACTTTTTATAAAAGTAACACAAAAACTGTAGACCTATCATACAAAATAGAAGACAATGAAGATTCTAAATGGTTTGAATTAGCTCTCTACCTTATAGCAGAAAACAAATACGAAATAACTGACCCCGTAATACTTTGTAGTTACTACACTACAATACTTGACAACAACCAAACTCCTTCATGTGCTATCACAAATAATTTGTAATTATATCCACTACCAAAACCCCTTCAACAACTTAATTTATATGAGAGCATCATAATTCAAACAGTGCACCCATTTCAAGCAATAATACGCCTTAAACCAAAAACTGCAAAATTACCTCCCTCTGAATTAGTGAAAGGTATTCGTGGAAAAGTAGTGTATTTACCATTAGATCTAAAAGAAAATGTGCACATTCTAGGAGTGCAACGTCCAATGCAACAATCTTTAATTATCTTGGTAAATGGAGTACCTACAAAAGACAAAGAAATTTGGCAACAGCTGGTAAATTTACATAAAGTTAGAGAAGCCTTGCAATATCTTAAAGAGAATAATGAATATTACAAAGAAATTAATATTGAAGAAAAATTGAAGGATACAACTGAAAAAATTCAAGAGATACAAGAAGCTGGTCAATTTGAGCTCCTAGATCCTGCTACAATATCAAACACTTTAAACCATTATACCATTCATCCATTGCACTCTAATGACACCATAGAAGATGCACTGGAAACGTACCAAATGCGTCAAACAAAAGGATCAACAATCAGCATATGGGAAAAAAGTATAGAAGCACGTGCTTTTCCTCTACTCTTTCCTACTGGCAAAGGAGGAAGGTACGGTGATAGACCTATTCAAATATCAGCATCAGAATACCGCTCATTACAGATGTATTCTGAAGATCCCAGATTTAGACAAAATGTGGAATACATATTCCACCTACTCTTTGAAAGTGAACTAGCAACTTTATGTTTCGGAGTTGCACACATGTTAAAACTAGGATCACACTTTCAAAATATGACAGCTACACAATTATTACAAAAAGTGCAACAAAAAGATGAGGTTTGACAATCAAATATTACAAATCTATTAGCAAATATGCATGGTACTAAAGAGTACTGGTTTTGACGTCACCGAGATGTACGTTGTATGATCAGAAACCTTGGCCCACCCACTTGGTTTGTTACATTAAGTTGTGCAGAATATGCATGGGAAGATTTACATGATTTCCTACACATATCAAACAAAAACAAAACAAACATAGATATACTATCACCTGAAGAACTTTGTTCTCTGGATCCTGTTAATGTTTCAAGATATTTTCACCATCGCTTCATTGCTATGCTACATTTTATTTGTAATAAAACTGTTCCTCCCCTTGGAGAAGTGCAACACTTCTTTTGGAGAAAGGAATACCAAGCCAGAGGAGCACCACATATCCACATGCTTTTATGGATTAACTATGCTCCTAAATTTGGTCAAGATAGTGATGCCACTGTTTTACAGTTTATTGAAAAATATGTCACTTGTGAAATTCCATCGGAATCCAAAAATAGTGATCTTCATGCGCACATTTTACAATTTCAAAGACACAAATGTGGCAAATATTGTTGTTGCAAATACAAAAACAAAGGGAAATCCTACACCAAATGCTGATTTGGTTTCCCTAGACCAGTTACAAATACAGGTCAAGTGAACAACCTCATGTCTTCAGTTAGACATAGTGTTAAAGGTAAGTCACCTAAAAATACATATTACATAAAAAGAAAAGAAGAAGAAAAATATATCAATGATTACAATGCAATCTTTGCCCACTTATGGAATGCAAACATAGATGTGCAGTACATTGCAAACAATTCTACTGCAGTTGCACGATATGTCACAGCATACTTAACCAAAGCAGAAAAGACAGAGCTGCAAGACCTCTGGAATGACCTGTCATCAGATAAAACAGTGTCTCAAAAATTATACAGCTTGGGCATAAAAATGCTGTCCCATAGAGAATGTGGATCCTATGAAGCAGCTGATCGTTTAACTGGTACTGCACTGTATGGTAAATCTGAAAATATAGTATGGCTAAGTCTTGGTCCAGCTAAATCTAGAAAAAGAGTTCTAAAATCATACGAAGATATAGAAACAATAGCCAAACATGATCCCAACAGCCAAGACATTTTAAAAACAATTTATTGGACACATAATACCCGAACAGGAGTACCACTTTGGAAACCATGTGTCTATACCACATAGCCCAAAACTACACAAACAAAAATAATATAAAACCTGATGAAAAAAATGGTAAATACAGAGTGACAAACTGTGAAGGCAGCTTAGGAAAACTCACCAAACCAAATTTAATTAATCATATCAAATTGTCATTAAAGACTCCTCAACATAAAGAAGTATATTACATGTCCCTGTTATAACTCTTTAAACCATGGAGAAAAGAAGAAGAAATACTAGATAACTATGTGAAGACGCTTTCAAAGCAAATGAAAGCACTATAACCGATGTAAACTTTACACAGTACAAAACAATGTTGCACAATGAACAGCAACATGAAGAAGAACTCCAGGCCCAACTAGATAAGGACACTCCTGACAGTAGTCAACCTTCTGCAACAGGAAGCCAAGAACCACTGGGAGAGCCACTAATAACAAATGAGGCAGAATTAGCTATGATAGAAGTAGAAAACACCATGTGTCAGTATGAAGATAAAGAAGACTTAACTATACTACAATCAAAACTAAACAATTAGCAACGTAGCATTTTTCAAGAAGTAACAAAAGAAATTGCACATGGTGTACAACATGAAAACAAAGAATGCACCTGCCAAAATTACAAACCTATACTATTGTACGCTAGTGGTGAAGCTGGTTCTGGCAAAACAATCCTAATCAAAATCATCAGTAAGTTCCTTCAACAATTGACAAACAACAAACGGTCAGCTGTTGTCCCTGCCCCCACAGGTTTATCTGCCTACAACATAGGTGGTGTCACTTTACACCGATTACTACTCCTGCCAGTAGAACACCCAAAACAAATTAGACTATTACAAACTTTCTACAGAAGCTGCAAAGGAACTACGCAGAGTATTGAAACAAATGAAAATGCTTCTAATAGATGAAGTGAGCATGGTGTCCAACCTAATGTTGGCTTTGATTCACCTCAGATTACAATAAGTACTCAAAATAAAACTATGAAGAGCTCTTTGCAGGAAAACTGTTGGCAGCATTGGAAATGTCAACCTTTGGCAACATTTCCAATACAGACAATTAACAGAAAACATGTGGCAATCTGCAGATCTCACTTATGCCAACATCTTAAAAAGTAACAGAGTTGGTATACTTTCTAAAGAAGCAGAAGCAATATTGAAAACCCGGCACATTCATGCACTTTATTGTGATAATGCATGTGCTACAGATGTTATGGAACAATAAACCCACAAAAATGTCAATTGTATGGCCTTAATGCCAACTCTTGCAAGCTGTTTCAAATTAAATGAAATAATGTTAAGTAAAGAAATGCAACCAATAATGGAAATTAGCACCACAGACAAACTAGATGTACATGGTATGACACTACCCATGTGTGACCAAGCCACAACAAGACTAAATAGTTTAGAAAAATCAATCTCAAACACAGCAGGCTTGGAAAAGATATTAGAATTGTCCCAAAATTGCAGAGTAATGCTTAAACGTAACCTTGACTTGGACCAATGACTAGTTAATGGAGCACTGGGTACAGTTGTTGGCTTTCAAACATACCCACGTGACAACAAAATTCAGTTTGTCAATATACTCTTTGACAAACTTTCAGAAGTAAAAAGGATAGGATGCCCAACAGCTCGATTCCTTCTCTTCAAAGACATGTATGTACGCAGAGAACAATTTTTTCTAACTCTTGCATACGCAGTCACCATTCATAAATCACAAGGTCTTACCCTAGACAAAGCAATGATAGACATTGGTAACACATTCTTTAAAGAAGGCATGAGCTACATAGCACTATCACGCTTAAGTACACTTGACGGTCTATTTCTAATCAACTTTGATGCAAGTAAAGTAAACGCTGATATTCCTTGCATTTTAGAATACAATAGACTTCGCTCACTATACACCACCCATCTAAACACATATTCTGTACCACAAAAAGTAAAACGTTCTAAAAGAAAACTAAATCAAATTGAAATGCAACAGGATGTCACTGCAAATCCTCCAAAGAGAGTAAAAGAAACTAAAATTCATCAAGCACCACAAACATAAAATAACCCATTAGGGAAAGTAAACCAGGTAGTTCATCAAAGAAGGAAGACAAACTAAAAAAAAAATCAATCAGATACAGAACTACCTGGTCCATTTAAACTCTCAAATATAGTTGGAGTAAGTTGCTACGCAAATGTAGCAATGACTATTTTATTTCAATTGCCACCAATTGTTGGCAACATTTACTTACACAGTACAGACCAATTGTGTTTGCAAATGTTAGTACTTCACAGAAATGCAACAAACCATCCTGATAACACGTATAGTGTTTATGGAATAAGACAACAATTGGACTACTGTGCCGGAATGGTTAAATTCACTATAAACTCACAGGAAGATCCACAAGAATTTCTAAGTACTGGAAAATAAAAACATAACTATAAATGAAATCTTTCAGATTTCATAGATGTGGAAACATACATGCACTCTCTGCAACAATGTGACATAAGAAGAAATCCCCAATGAACGCTTCATATATATTTCAAAACCTAATTGCAAACCATGGTAGATTATGTACTACCTGCAATTCGGATAATCGCTCCACGTTAGTAATACAAACACATAGTAAATACGTAATACTAATGCTTCTATGTTACAATGCAGATGGTACCAAAAACAACTGCAAGCTAACTGGATTCACACATGGTCAAATATCACTTGGTAAGAAAACCTTCACAACAATAGGTATAATCTACCACGCACGAGCCACAACCAATTCAAGGCACTACACTGCATATATAAAAAAAAATGTGGATGGTTTGAATGTAATGATAGTACCATTACTCTAAAGCACAGATTACCAGCAAATCTTATAAACGCTTATTTAATGTTCTTAAAACCAACATTTGATAACTAAACTGTACTTAAACCTTCAGTAAACTTATAGTAAAAAAATATAAACTGTTAGAATATTCCAAAAGCTACCTAACTGCCCAAAGATTCTACAACAACTAATCAGATAAATGAATACCACTAAATTAGAGCAACAAATAGACAGTTAGAATACGCCAATCGGTATCTAACTGTCCCAAAATTTAACAATATCCAAACAGATAAATCAATACCACTAAAATGTATCAAAAAATAGACAGTTAGAATACGCCTACTGGTATCTAACTGCTGCAAAATTTTACAATATCCAAACAAATAAATAATATGTTACTGCTCCAAAAAACTGCAACAAGCCAATGTATAAAGCATTAGCCAGAAACAACAAGTGAACACTGAAAACAAACAAACAAATAAACTGTAGCATAACAGAAAAAGTTTTTTTTTTTAATCCAAAATGGATTTTTTTTTCTCCAACAGACCCAATGATTTTAGCAACAAACACAGAAACTGAGCAAATTGCACAGTACTCTGGTTTGTAATCTACTAAATATGAGGGTCCAAAAAAAAATAATTGTTGATTATTCAATGTAATAAGTCATTACAAAATACTAATACTAACATGCTATTTTCTTTTATCACAGAAATGAACAACAAATACATGTACTCCAGTTACTAAACCAAACAGAAAGTATATTATAATAAGTACAACCATCGCAGCATATCACATCCATAGTGGCTTATAACTTTGTTCCTTATAAATTTATTTTTGACTCAAAGTTATAAGCCACTATGAGTGTGATATGCTGCGGTGGTTGTGGCCAGGGCATAGAGTCTTGGGTGCATGGCCAAATGGCCATGCACCCAAGACTCTATGCCCTGGCCACAACCACCGCAGCATATCACACCCATAGAGTCAAACATTTCAACTATGGCCTATAGAAACTTTTAATGTCCGCGGACATTATGAGTGTTCTTAGAACACATTCAACTTGCCAGAGAACAATACGGACAGCGTCCTCAGGACACCCCCATTTGTTTATTTGCGAACATTTCAGGACACCGCAAGTGTTCTTAGAACACATTCAACTTGCCATCAAACAATACGGACAGCGTCCTCAGGACACCCCCATTTTGTTTATTTACGAACATTTCAGGACACCACGAGTGTTCTTAGAACCCATTCAACTTGCCAGAGAACAATACAGACAGCGTCCTCAGGACACCCCAATTTTGTTTATTTACGTACATTTCAGAACACCGCGAGTGTTCTTAGAACGCATTCAACTTCCCATCGAACAATACGGACAGTGTCCTCAGGACACCCCCATTTTGTTTATTTGCGAACATTTCAAGACACCGCGAGTGTTCTTAAAACACATTCAACTTGCCATCGAACAATACGGACAGCGTCCTCAGGACACCCCCATTTTGTTTATTTACAAACATTTCAGGACACCACGAGTGTTCTTAGAACTCATTCAACTTGCCAGAGAACAATATGGACAGCGTCCTCAGGACACCCCCATTTTGTTTATTTATGAACATTTCAGAACACCGCGAGTGTTCTTAGAACACATTCAACTTCCCATCGAACAATCCGCACAGTGTCCTCAGGACACCCCCATTTTGTTTATTTACGAACATTTCGGGAGACCACAAGTGTTCTTAGAACACATTCAACTTCCCAGTGAACAATACGGACAGCGTCCTCAGGACACCCCCATTTTGTTTATTTACGAAGATTTCAGGACACCACGAGTGTTCTTAGAACACATTCAACTTCCCATCGAACAATACCGACAGTGACCTCAGGACACCCCCAATTTGTTTATTTACGAACATTTCAGGACACCACGAGTGTTCTTAGAACACATTCAACTTGCCAGAGAACAATACTGACAGTGTCTTCAGGACACCCCCTACGAACATTTCAGGACACTGCGAGTTTTCTTAGAACACTTTAAACTTGACAACAAACAATATGGACAGCGTCCTCAGGACACCCCCATTTTGTTTATTTACGAACATTTCAGGACACCACGAATGTTCTTAGAGCACATTCAACTTACCAGAGAAAAATACGGACAGTGTCTTCAGGACACCCCTATTTTGTTTATTTACGAACATTTCAGAACACCGCGAGTGTTCTTAGAACACATTCAACTTCCCATCGAACAATACGGACAACGTCCTCAGGACGCCCCCATTTTGTTTATTTGCGAACATTTCAGGACACTGCGAGTGTTCTTAGAACACATTCAACTTGCCAGAGAACAATATGCTCAGCGTCCTCAGGACACCGTCATTTTGTTTATTTACGAACATTTCAGAACACCGCAAGTGTTCTTAGAACACATTCCACTACCCATCGAACAATACGGACAGCGTCCTCAGGGCACTCCCATTTTGTTTATTTTCAAACATTTCAGGACACCACGAGTGTTCTTATAACACATTCAACTTCCCATCGAACAATACGGACAGTGACCTCAGGACACCCCCAATTTGTTTATTTACAATTATTTCAGGACACCACGAGTGTTCTTAGAACACATTCAACTTGCTAGAGAACAATACGGACAGTGTCTTCAGGACACCCCCTACGAACATTTCAGGACACTGCGAGTGTTCTTAGAACACTTTAAACTTGACAACGAACAATACGGACAGCGTCCTCAGGACACCCCCATTTTGTTTATTTACGAACATTTCAGGACACCACTAGTGTTCTTAGAGCACATTCAACTTACCAGAGAACAATACGGACAGTGTCTTCAGGACACCCCCATTTTGTTTATTTACGAACATTTCAGAACACCGCAAGTGTTCTTAGAACACATTCAACTTCCCATCGAACAATACGGACAGCGTCCTCAGGACACCCCCATTTTGTTTATTTGCGAACATTTCAGGACACTGCGAGTGTTCTTAGAACACAATCAACTTGCCATCGAACAATACGGACAGCGTCCTCAGGACACCCCCATTTTGTTTATTTACGAACATTTCAGGACACCACGAGTGTTCTTAAAAAACATTCAGTTTACCAGAGAACAATATGGACAGCGTCCTCAGGACACCCCCATTTTGTTTATTTGTGAACATTTCAGAACACCGCGAGTGTTCTTGGAACACATTCAACTTCCCATCAAACAATACGGACAGCGTCCTCAGGACACCCCTATTTTGTTTATTTGCAAACATTTCAGGACACCGCGAGTGTTCTTAGAACACATTCAACTTGCCATCAAACAATACGGACAGCGTCCTCAGGACACCCCCATTTTATTTATTTACAAACATTTCAGGACACCACGAGTGTTCTTAGAACACATTCAACTTGCCAGAGAACAATATGGACAGTATGGACAGCGTCCTCAGGACACCCCCATTTTGTTTATTTACGAACATTTCAGAACACCGCGAGTGTTCTTAGAACACATTCAACTTCCCATCGAACAATATGGACAGCGTCCTCAGGAGACCCCCATTTTGTTTATTTACAAACATTTCAGGACACCACGAGTGTTCTTAGAACACATTCAACTTCCCATCGAACAATACAGACAGTGACCTCAGGACACCCCCAATTTGTTTATTTATGAACATTTCAGGACACCACGAGTGTTCTTAGAACACATTCAACTTGCCAGAGAAAAATACAGACAGTGTCTTCAGGACACCCCCTACGAACATTTCAGGACACTGCGAGTGTTCTTAGAACACTTTAAACTTGACAACGAACAATACGGACAGCGTCCTCAGGACATCCCCATTTTGTTTATTTACGAACATTTCAGGACACCACGAGTGTCCTTAGAGCACATTCAATTTGCCAGAGAACAATACGGACAGTGTCTTCAGGACACCCCTATTTTGTTTATTTACGAACATTTCAGAACACCGCGAGTGTTCTTAGAACACATTCAACTTCCCATCGAACAATACGGACAGCATCTTCAGGACACCCCCATTTTGTTTATTTGCGAACATTTCAGGACACTGCGAGTGTTCTTAGAACACATTCAACTTGCCAGAGAACAATATGGACAGCGTCCTCAGGACACCCCCATTTTTTTTATTTACGAACATTTCAGAACACTGCGAGTGTTCTTAGAACACATTCAACTTCCCATCGAACAATACGGACAGCGTCCTCAGGACACCCGCATTTTGTTTATTTACGAACATTTCAGGACACCACGAGTGTTCTTAGAACACATTCAACTTCCCATCGAACAATACGGACAGTGACCTCAGGACACCCCCAATTTGTTTACTTACGAACATTTCAGGGCACCATGAGTGTTCTTAGAACACATTCAACTTGCCAGAGAAAAATACGGACAGTGTCTTCAGGACACCCCCTACGAACATTTCAGGACACTGGGAGTGTTCTTAGAACACTTTAAACTTGACAACGAACAATACGGACAGCGTCCTCAGGACATCCCCATTTTGTTTATTTACGAACATTTCAGGACACCACGAGTGTTCTTAGAGCACATTCAATTTACCAGAGAACAATACGGACAGTGTCTTCACTACACCCCTATTTTGTTTATTTACGAACATTTCAGAACACCGCGAGTGTTCTTAGAACATATTCAACTTCCCATCGAACAATACGGACAGCGTCCTCAGGACACCCCCATTTTGTTTATTTGCGAACATTTCAGGACACTGCGAGTGTTCTTAGAACACATTCAACTTGCCAGAGAACAATATGGACAGCGTCCTCAGGACACCCCCATTTTGTTTATTTACGAACATTTCAGAACACTGCGAGTGTTCTTAGAACACATTCAACTTCCCATCGAACAATACGGACAGCGTCCTCAGGACACCCCCATTTTGTTTATTTACGAACATTTCAGGACACCACGAGTGTTCTTAGAACACATTCAACTTCCCATCGAACAATACGGACAGTGACCTCAGGACACCCCCAATTTGTTTACTTACGAACATTTCAGGACACCATGAGTGTTCTTAGAACACATTCAACTTGCTAGAGAACAATACGGACAGTGTCTTCAGGAAACCCCCTACGAACATTTCAGGACACTGCGATTGTTCTTAGAACACTTTAAACTTGACAACGAACAATACGGACAACGTCCTCAGAACACTCCCATTTTGTTTATTTACGAACATTTCAGGACACCACGAGTGTTCTTAGAGCACATTCAACTTATCAGAGAAAAATATTGGCAGTGTCTTCAGGACACCCCCATTTTGTTTATTTACGAACATTTCAGAACACCGCGAGTGTTCTTAGAACACATTCAACTTCCCATCGAACAATACGGACAGCGTCCTCAGGACACCCCCATTTTGTTTATTTGCAAACATTTCAGGACACTGTGAGTGTTCTTAGAACACATTCAACTTGCCATCGAACAATACGGACAGCGTCCTCAGAACACCCCCATTTTGTTTATTTACGAACATTTCAGGACACCACGAGTGTTCTTAGAACACATTCAGCTTGCCAGAGAACAATATGGACAGCGTCCTCAGGACACCCCCATTTTGTTTATTTACGAACATTTCAGAACACCGCGAGTGTTCTTAGAACACATTCAACTTCCCATCGAACAATACGGACAGCGTCCTCAGGACACCCCCAATTTGTTCATTTACGAACATTTCAGGACACCACGAGTGTTCTTAGAACACATTCAACTTCCCATCGAACAATACGGACAGTGACCTCAGGACACCCCCAATTTGTTTATTTACGAACATTTCAGGACACCACAAGTGTTCTTAGAACACATTCAACTTGCCAGAGAACAATATGGACATTGTCTTCAGGACACCCCCTATGAACATTTCAGGACACTGCGAGTGTTCTTAGAACACTTTAAACTTGACAACGAACAATACGCACAGCGTCCACAGGACACACCCATTTTGTTTATTTACGAACATCTCAGGACACCACGAGTGTTCTTAGAGCACATTCAACTTACCAGAGAACAATACGGACAGTGTCTTCAGGAAACCCCTATTTTGTTTATTTATGAACATTTCAGAACACTGCGAGTGTTCTTAGAACACATTCAACTTCCCATCGAACAATACGGACAGCGTGCTCAGGACACCCCCATTTTGTTTATTTACGAACATTTCAGGACACCACGAGTGTTCTTAGAACACATTCAACTTCCCATCGAACAATACGGACAGTGACCTCAGGACACCCCCAATTCGTTTATTTACGAACATTTCAGGACACCACGAGTGTTCTTAGAACACATTCAACTTGCTAGAGAACAATACAGACAGTGTCTTCAGGACACCCCCTACGAACTTTTCAGGACACTGCGATTGTTCTTAGAACACTACTTGACAACGAACAATACGGACAGCGTCCTCAGGACACCCCCATTTTGTTTATTTACGAACATTTCAGAACACCGCGAGTGTTCTTAGAACACATTCAACTTCCCATCGAACAATATGGACAGCGTCCTCAGGAGACCCCCATTTTGTTTATTTACAAACATTTCAGGACACCACGAGTGTTCTTATAACACATTCAACTTCCCATCGAACAATACAGACAGTGACCTCAGGACACCCCCAATTTGTTTATTTATGAACATTTCAGGACACCACGAGTGTTCTTAGAACACATTCAACTTGCCAGAGAAAAATACAGACAGTGTCTTCAAGACACCCCCTACGAACATTTCAGGACACTGCGAGTGTTCTTAGAACACTTTAAACTTGACAACGAACAATACGGACAGTGTCCTCAGAACATCCCCATTTTGTTTATTTACGAACATTTCAGGACACCACGAGTGTTCTTAGAGCACATTCAATTTACCAGAGAACAATACGGACAGTGTCTTCAGGACACCCCTATTTTGTTTATTTACGAACATTTCAGAACACCGCGAGTGTTCTTAGAACACATTCAACTTCCCATCGAACAATACGGACAGCGTCCTCAGGACACCCCCATTTTGTTTATTTACGAACATTTCAGGACACCACGAGTGTTCTTAGAACACATTCAACTTCCCATCGAACAATACGGACAGTGACCTCAGGACACCCCTAATTTGTTTACTTACGAACATTTCAGGACACCATGAGTGTTCTTAGAACACATTCAACTTGCCAGAGAAAAATACGGACAGTGTCTTCAGGACACCCCCTACGAACATTTCAGGACACTGCGAGTGTTCTAAGAACACTTTAAACTTGACAACGAACAATACGGACAGCGTCCTCAGGACATCCCCATTTTGTTTATTTACGAACATTTCAGGACACCACGAGTGTTCTTAGAGCACATTCAATTTACCAGAGAACAATACGGACAGTGTCTTCAGGACACCCCTATTTTGTTTATTTACGAACATTTCAGAACACCGCGAGTGTTCTTAGAACACATTCAACTTCCCATCGAACAATACGGACAGCATCCTCAGGACACCCCCATTTTGTTTATTTGCGAACATTTCAGGACACTGCGAGTGTTCTTAGAACACATTCAACTTGCCAGAGAACAATATGGACAGCGTCCTCAGGACACCCCCATTTTTTTTATTTACGAACATTTCAGAACACTGCGAGTGTTCTTAGAACACATTCAACTTCCCATCGAACAATACGGACAGTGACCTCAGGACACCCCCAATTTGTTTACTTACGAACATTTCAGGACATCATGAGTGTTCTTAGAACACATTCAACTTGCCAGAGAAAAATACGGACAGTGTCTTCAGGACACCCCCTATAAACATTTCAGGACACTGAGAGTGTTCTTAGAACACTTTAAACTTGACAACGAACAATACGGACAGCGTCCTCAGGACATCCCCATTTTGTTTATTTACGAACATTTCAGGACACCACGAGTGTTCTTAAAGCACATTCAATTTACCAGAGAACAATACGGACAGTGTCTTCACTACACCCCTATTTTGTTTATTTACGAACATTTCAGAACACTGCGAGTGTTCTTAGAAGACATTCAACTTCCCATCGAACAATACGGACAGCGTCCTCAGGACACCCCTATTTTGTTTATTTACGAACATTTCAGGACACCACGAGTGTTCTTAGAACACATTCAACTTCCCATCGAACAATACGGACAGTGACCTCAGGACACCCCCAATTTGTTTACTTACGAACATTTCAGGACACCATGAGTGTTCTTAGAACACATTCAACTTGCTAGAGAACAATACGGACAGTGTCTTCAGGAAACCCCCTACGAACATTTCAGGACACTGCGATTGTTCTTAGAACACTTTAAACTTGACAACGAACAATACGTACAGCGTCCTCAGGACACTCCCATTTTGTTTATTTACGAACATTTCAGGACACCACGAGTGTTCTTAGAGCACATTCAACTTATCAGAGAACAATATTGACAGTGTCTTCGGGACACCCCCATTTTGTTTATTTACGAACATTTCAGAACACCGCGAGTGTTCTTAGAACACATTCAACTTCCCATCGAACAATACGGACAGCGTCCTCAGGACACCCCCATTTTGTTTATTTGCAAACATTTCAGGACACTGCGAGTGTTCTTAGAACACATTCAACTTGCCATCGAACAATACGGACAGCGTCCTCAGAACACCCCCATTTTGTTTATTTACGAACATTTCAGGACACCACGAGTGTTCTTAGAACACATTCAGCTTGCCAGAGAACAATATGGACAGCGTCCTCAGGACCCCCCATTTTGTTTATTTACGAACATTTCAGAACACCGCAAGTGTTCTTAGAACACATTCAACTCCCATCGAACAATACAGACAGCGTCCTCAGGACATCCCCATTTTGTTTATTTGCGAACATTTCAGGACACTGTGAGTGTTCTTAGAACACATTCAACTTCCCATCGAACAATACAGACAGCGTCCTCAGGACACCCCCATTTTGTTTATTTACAAACATTTCAGGACACCGCGAGTGTTCTTAGAACACATTCAACTTGCCAGAGAACAATATGGACAGCGTCCTCAGGACACCCCCATTTTGTTTATTTACGAACATTTCAGAACACCGCGAGTGTTCTTAGAACACATTCAACTTCCCATCGAACAATACGGACAGCGTCCTCAGGACACCCCCATTTTGTTTATTTACGAACATTTCAGGACACCACGAGTGTTCTTAGAACACATTCAACTTCCCAACGAACAATACGGACAGCGTCCTCAAGACACCCCCATTTTGTTTATTTACAAACATTTCAGGACACCACGAGTGTTCTTAGAACACATTCAACTTCCCATCGAACAATACGGACAGTGACCTCAGGACACCCCCAATTTCTTTATTTACGAACATTTCAGGACACCACGAGTGTTCTTAGAACACATTCAACTTGCCAGAGAACAATATGGGCATTGTCTTCAGGACACCCCCTACGAACATTTCAGGACACTGCATGTGTTCTTAGAACATTTTAAACTTGACAACGAACAATACGGACAGCGTCCTCAGGACACCCCCATTTTGTTTATTTACGAACATTTCAGGACACCACGAGTGTTCTTAGTGCACATTCAACTTACCAGAGAACAATACGGACAGTGTCTTCAGGAAACCCCTATTTTGTTTATTTACGAACATTTCAGAACACCGCGAGTGTTCTTAGAACACATTCAACTTCCCATCGAACAATATGGACAGCGTCCTCAGGACACCCCCATTTTGTTTATTTACGAACATTTCAGGACACCACGAGTGTTCTTAGAACACATTCAACTTCCCATCGAACAATACGGACAGTGACCTCAGGACACCCCCAATTTGTTTATTTACGAACATTTCAGGACACCACGAGTGTTCTTAGAACACATTCAACTTGCTAGAGAACAATACAGACAGTGTCTTCAGGACAACTCCCTACGAACATTTCAGGACACTGCGATTGTTCTTAGAACACTACTTGACAACGAACAATACGGACAGCGTCCTCAGGACACTCCCATTTTGTTTATTTACGAACATTTCAGGACACCACGAGCGTTCTTAGAGCACATTCAACTTACCAGAGAACAATACGGACAGTGTCTTCAGGACACCCCCATTTTGTTTATTTACGAACATTTCAGAACACTGCGAGTGTTCTTAGAACACATTCAACTTCCCATCGAACAATACAGACAGCTTCCTCAGGACACCCCCATTTTGTTTATTTGCGAACATTTCAGGACACTGCGAGTGTTCTTAGAACACATTCAACTTGCCATCGAACAATACGGACAGTGTCCTCAGGACACCCCCATTTGGTTTATTTACGAACATTTCAGGACACCACGAGTGTTCTTAGAACAAATTCAGCTTGCCAGAGAACAATATGGACAGCGTCCTCAGGACACCCCCATTTTGTTTATTTACGAACATTTCAGAACACCGCGAGTGTTCTTAGAACACATTCAACTTTCCATCAAACAATACAGACAGCGTCCTCAGGACACCCCTATTTTGTTTATTTGCGAACATTTCAGGACACCACGAGTGTTCTTAGAACACATTCAACTTCCCAACGAACAATACCGACAGCGTCCTCAGCACACCCCATTTTGTTTATTTATGAACATTTCAGGACACCACAAGTGTTCTTAGAACATATTCAACTTGCCAGAGAACAATACGGACAGCGTCTTCAGGACACCCCCTACGAAGATTTCAGGACACTGCGAGTGTTCTTAAAACACTTTAAACTTGACAACGAACAATACGGACAGCATCCTCAGAACACCCCCATTTTGTTTATTTACGAACATTTCAGGACACCACAAGTGTTCTTAAAACACATTCAACTTACCAGAGAACAAAACGGACAGCGTTTTCAGGACACCCCCATTTTGTTTATTTACGAACATTTCAGGACACTGCGAGTGTTCTTAGAACAGTGTTAGATTGCTTGCGAACAAAACTGACACATATTGTGTCCTCAGAACATCCCCCATTTAGTTTATTTAGAACATTTCAGAACAAATCGAACACAACATGAGCGTCTACCACATACAAAACACAACATTTAACCTCATACTCTCCCACCCTCCCCAAACACTCTTACACACCAACACACTCTACTAAATACAAATTTTAAACCAAGTTTCACCACGCTGTCTGCGACTCCAAGATGGCGGGCGATACTGAAAATCTGACGTGCTTCACGCTCCACGCCGTCCAATCAGCAAACACGTCACATGTCCGCGGACATCGCGCAAGCCGATCTGCCAATCAGGACACTGTCCGCGGAGCGAACAGGGAAGTGTGTCCGCGGACCGAACACAGATATCACTAATTTTTTATGACCTACTGTTTGGTCATTTTTAAAAAAACTACTGGACGGATATTCACCAAATTTGCAAAAGCACGCTTTCGGGACCAAGCCTCTACTCTGGTCTAAATTTGGTGAAAATCCGTCCAGCAGTTAGGGCTGTAGGCGCGAGTAACATTTTTTCCCCATTCAGTCTATGGGGAAAAAAAGTTTTGGGACCCCCCCTATAACTTTGCCTCCCCGGACGAATCTTGACCAAACTTTGAAGAGTGGGCCATATACTTTTTTTGCAAAGTTTGGTGTGGATTCGTCCATGGGGAGCGAAGTTATACGCCGCCCAAAAAGTGCTCTTCCTATGGAAACAGCAACTTAACCATAACTACACAGCCACTACTGTGGCTGTGTAATATGGTGTAAGGGGGGTAAAAAAAAGAAGTCAGCATTTTCAACCGTCGCAATTGTCAGCTCGACATTTTGGTACGATTCTGTCATTTTGGACTATACGCTCCATGGGCTGCAGTGTGGTTTAAATGGTTCCATGTGTTAATATCCCTGCAATAATATTGCCATACAAAAACATTGCCATATTTTTGCAGCGATATTAAGCCTTGGAACCTGCGGGGGACACCTTGCAACCCCAGCATTATTTTTAAAGGAGGGGGGACACCCCCGCAACTCTCGCTCCCAAAAACCTCAAAAATTATCCCCCCCAAAAATATTGCCTATTGCCGTTCCTGACTACCATATATATGGCTATATTTTTGGTGGGGATAACATGTAGTGATACCGTTTAAACAGAGGCGGTCATTCCGAGTTAGGAGGCAGCCATGGTGCTATGAGCACCATGGCTGTCTCCAAACTTGGGTCCGGGTCCGGGTAGGCGGAATGGGGACTTTCCGGGACATTCCAACCTATGTGGACCTGGTAAGTCCCCACGCCAAATACCATTCCCTATAGGGCTCAATGGGAATGGGGAAGGCACTAATAACAGGCACGCAAATTGTGGGCCTGTTATTAGCTCCAAGGTCCCTTAACAGGTCCCGCTAAGAACGGCTGGTTAGACCAGCCGTTCCTGGTGGGACCCGCTAAGGGACCTCTGAATAGGGCGGTAGGGGGTTACCAGCACCGGCATCCTTACCGGTGCCGGTAACCCCTTACCGCCCAACTCGGAATGACCCCCATAGTCTTAAATTATATGGATCAGAACAGCTTGTTGATTAACCCTGACAAGTCCAGAATATTAATAGCGAGTAAGAAGAAAAAGGTGATAGAACAGGATGCACTACTTAAGGGGAAGAAAATAGAGGTAGTAAAGTACTTAACCTAACTGGGTTTTCTAATATTGTTCCTGAATATGAAGAAACATAGTATGGTAAATATGGATATCAAGTTAGCCTCTATGATGTCCGTAGTGAAGATAATAAAGAGGAAAAAGGGTGCATATTCTCTTCTAAATTAGAGCGATGCCAGAGGTTAAGATTCATTCTAAACCTTCCAGCCATCACCTCTTTTGTTTTGCTATTGTCACTCCGAGTGGGACGGGTATGCCCAGACGTGGGTCCCGTGCCTGCTGGGCCTAGAGACCCAAATTACTCCTCACTGATGACGCCCAACAAGGCTGAAACATGTCTGGGGATGCTTGTGGTCTCGTGCAGAAGGGATGTGACCTAGCAGTTTGGGCTGGACTACCGCTTTGGGGGTGGGACCAAGTCTGATTTGCATATGGTCTTTCCCCTTTTGTAATGGCTTGGCAGGCGAAGAACGATGGTCTGGAGGGTTGCCCAGAGCGATGCCAGAGGTTAAGATTCATTCTAAACCTTCCAGCCATCACCTCTTTTGTTTTGTACATTCTCTTCTACCATTAATATACTTTTACATGGCAAAGGTTACTCCTGTTGTGCTATACGGTATAGATCTTCTCGTATTTAATAGAAATGTTTAGATGTTCAGGAAGGGAATACCTGATGGGAAGTTTTGTGACTGCCATGTTCAGTCCCTTTTAGCATCATATGCCTGGAATTAGGTCTCAAGTACTGGTGGTCCATCTATCAGTGCAGACATTTGGTCCTGTACAATAAAATAAAGGAGGGTACGGTTAATTCCTTGTACAGTGATCTAAAATGACTCCTGGATCAGGGTAACGTGCCTACTCGGTTGAAGTTAAAGCAGGAATGTGAACACTATTTGACAGAGGCTAATATTCAGAGCAACATATAGAACACAAAGAAAGAAATGCCTCACTGTATAGAAATATGGTTCATCTAAGAACCTACATAATTCAATTCCCGTCTGAAAAAATTAGGGGAGACTATATAAGGTTTCAGCTCCATTGCCGACGTACATTAGATATAATAGGGCCTTGTCTGGGGATTGACAACAATTAGAGAACCTGTAAGCTCTGTAAAATGTCAGAACTTGAGACACTGGCCCTCATTACAACACCGGCGGTAACCAATGGCGCTATTAGCACCATGGTTGCTGCTGGTATTGTAACGAGTCCGCCAATGGTAAATGGGGAAATACCGCCCCATTCCAAGGTTGGCGGGGTGGTAAGTCCCCATTTACCATTGGCCCTTCCTCATTCCCATTTTTGACCCATAGGGCTCAATGGGACGGGGGAAGGCGGTAATTACGGTACCGCAAATTGCGGTACCGTAATTACCTCGTTAGTCCCTTTGCGGGTCCCTACTTTAACGGCTGGTCCAGACCAGCCGTTAAGGTCGGGAGCCGCAAAGGGACCTCGTCATCAGGCGTTAAGGGTTTAACGGCGCCGACACCTTTTACGGCGCCGTTAAACCCTTAAAGCCAGGGTCGTACTGACCCCCACTCTACCACTTAATTATGAAATGTTTAGCAGTTATGGAAATCAAGATTTGCCACTTTGAAATGTTTGTACATTTAACTCCTACAGTAATTAATTGCAATCTGGGGTCCAGAATTAGTGAGGGAAGATATATATTGATTATAGTGACTCTTATAAGGTTCATTAAATACATTTTCCATTAAATAGATCAGACTTAAAGGAGAAACTCCCCTACTTTTTAGTATGTGATTTAATTTTGATCTTAAATGTAATAATGTATGTTGTACCAATATGCTGTTTCAGGATTTGTAATCATATAATGAATTAGTTGCTAATTTTAAAATGGTTCAATGTGTTGTATATTTGTACTAGGAATTTGATGAAGTAATGTTCCTTCTATATTTATTAAAGAACAAGGGGGGGTCTGGGAATCTCTCTACCAGCACGAACACCGCCCAATGACCTGTTCTTGGGTGAATAACCCCTGGGAGAGACTCTACCAAGTCTTTAGCTCACTGTCCCTTTCACAGAGAAGACATTTGCCTGCATACCAGTCTTTACCAACAGCAACCCCATACTCATGTTTCAGCCTTGTTGGGCATCATCAGTGAGGTGAAGCTGTGCCTCTCTAAAAACAGTGAGCAAGGGGTCCACATCTGGATCGCCCTGGTAATTTAGCGTGAGACCCAAAGTTAATTTATGGGCCTGGGAATCTCTCTACCAGCGCGAACACAGCCCCATGAGCTGTTCTTGGGTGAATAACCCCTGCGAGACTGTACCAAGTCTATTGTTATGGTTAAGTTGCTAAAACCATAGGAAGAACACTTTTTCTGGGCTTCTTATAACTTTTCTCCCCCTGGAGGTATCCTCACCAAACTTTGCAAAATAAGTATATGGCCCACTCTGATTTTATTTGCCGAGTTTGGTGAGGTTTTACCAGGAGGGGCAAAGTTATAGGGGGGGTCCCAAAATTTATTTTTTCCCATAGACTCAATGGAGTCGTGCCTACAGCCCAAACCGCTGTACGGATTTTCACCAAATTTGCGGCAGGAGTGGCAGCTTGGTCCCAAAAGTGTGCTTTTGTAAATTTGGTGAAAATCCGTCCAGTAATTTATTTTAAAACTACCAAAAAGTAGGTTTAAAAAAATTTGTGATATCTGTGTCTGCCCCGCGGACACACTTCCCTGTTCGCTCCGCGGACAGGACACCAATTGGATAATCGGCTTGCATCATGTCCGCCCAGATGCGATGTGCTCTCTGATTGGCTGGGATGAGGTGTGAGGTGTGTCAAATTGTTTTGATGCGCCCGCCATATTGGATGTGCAGACATGTGCTGGAAGTGAGCATAAATCCAATTTTGGAGAGTGTGTTGGTGTGAATGAGTGCTTGGAGAGGGTGGGGGAGTTAAAGATGGGTCAAATGCTGTATTTGTTTAGATGGGAGAATGCCATGATGTGTTTGCAGTATCCGCGGTCACCGCGGTTGTCGGTGGACATACTAGACACTGGGAGCACTACTGGCTATTTAAGTTTAGTATGATGTTGGTTTTGGGTCGTTAGAAGAGCATTGGGTGAAGAGGGTATGTATTGAAGAGTTTGTACGTTGGTTGTAATTATTTTTTAGAATGTTAATTGAAGTGCACAGTTTTGAGGTGGATGTATTATGTTTTTGGGTTGTGGTCGTTTGGTAGGTGTTTGTTTCTATGGGTGTGTCATGCTGCAGTGGTTGTGGCCAGGGCCTAGAGTCTTGGGCGCATGGCCGAAAGCCGTAGGCCGAAGGCCGTCCACCCAAGACTCTAGACCCTGGCCACAACCACCACAGCATAACTCTACAATGCTACCAAACATTTTGATTGTGGTATGGTGTCTGCTTAGGGAATATGTTGTCAAAAATGTGAGTACTGATTGGTAGTAGTGTAATAGTGTTTATAGGATAGTGAGATGATGTCTGTTACTTAGTTTGTTGGATTGTGTCGGCACACTACTGGCTATTTTAAAGTAAAGGGTTGCAAGGAAGGACCTGGTGATTGTGTTGCAACAGGCATGCTTACTGTGTCTCGCGAGGGGAACTCGTAATGCGGCGGTACGGGGTGAACGGCGCCGGAACCTTTTATGGCGCCGTTCACTCCGTACCGCCAGGGTCGTAATGAGGCCCATTGACTCTTGATGCTTCACCCCTTCAACTCTCATGCTAGACCTCTTCTGGAGCTCGCACTCAGGTTAGCCCTGAATAATGCTGTGTCCATCGTCACCGTGAATCCTTGCCTACATGTTCTGTTACCTTGCAACATCTGAAATAACTATGTTTTACCGACCTCTGCAACTGTTTTTCTACCCTCTGCTTCTCTGCTCTTTTCACTGTTTTTCATTCTCTGCTCTCTTCCCCTCCCCTTCCCCCTTCTCTCTCTCTCCTCCACCCTCTCTTATATTTTTCTATGCACTTTCTCTATCAGAATTGTCCCTGGACCTAGCATGATAGTAACAAATGTTTGTCTCCTCTCCCCCTTACTTATTATTTCCCATACCCCCCTCCTGCATCATCTGAAATTTCATCAGGCCTAGTACGATAGTCGCTTGTTTTCTTCTTCTCCCTCCTTTCTCCTCACTTCTCCCTCACCTCGTGTAATTCTCCGGCTCCACCAGAAATGTCATCATGCCTAGTACGGTAGTTGCCTGTCTGTTCCCATTTCCTTGCTATCTGTGTCTTAGCACTTTAGGCCGAGTACGATAGTTAATTTCACATTTTTGTTGTTCACGGCTTGCAAGAATGTTTTGTATGTTTCCCTTGTTCCCTCCCTTGCCGTGAAGCGCTTTGAAACACATTGGACCTCATTACAAATCAGGCGTTCCGGAAATAACGGTGGCGGTAAACCCGCCGTCACCGTTGTTTCCGGGCCGCCTGATCCCGACTCCTGCAGGCGGGAGGTGATGTTCCCGCCAGGTCTGACCTGGCGGGTTTAACACCGCCCGCCTGCAGGCGGACGAGGAAACACCGGCAGCATTATGAGATGCTGCCGGTGTTTCCATGATCCCCATTCCCATGGGAATGGGGAATAACACCATTCCGCCTCCATGATTCCCGGGAAACCCGGGTTGTAATGCCCCGGTAATTCCGGGAATCATGGAGGCGGAATGGTAATACGAGTCCGGCGGTAACCAGGCGTTTTTACCGCCTCGGTTACCGCCGGATTCGTAATGAGGCCCATTGTGTATAGGCACTACATAAATAAATGATCATATCATATTATATAATTTCCTTTGGGGTAAGTGATATTTTCCCAAAGACTGCAAACTGAGATTTTCCAAGAGGGCAGGCGTGATGGAAGGCCCAGCTCAAGTTTGATGCATTCCACAGGGGTGGCCCAAGGTAGGTCCAGGAGGGAACATAGCATTTTAGCCTCTATGGTCCCCAACCACTTGTTGGAGCATTGCGGATAGGTCTCTAATCCATAGAGTATGGTCACTACGATGGACATCCTATATGCTAGAACCATGGCCTCAATGGAACCTCCCCGAATCTTATTTATAGTCCTCCTAAGCACGAACCACTTCTTCCAGGCCCTAGTCTGGATGTTGTTTGGCAGGTGTGCTGTGAAATGGTTGTTCCGTAAACGGATGCCCAAGTATTTATACTCAGTAATACTCTGAAAGGGGTTGTCGCCCACCCGCCAGATGAAGTTTTTATTTTTTTAGGTCTTCTTCCCAGAGAGAACAATCTTAGTTTTATTGGCATTTATCACAAGGCCGTTTATTTTGGTTGGCAGAGAGAGAGGATCCAATGATCTGTGGGGGCCTATCAGAGCTTTAGCCAGTATCGCAGTGTCATCCGCCTATGCAAGGCAGTGCAGGCTCTTATTACCATAGGTGTGTGGATGGCCGTTTCAGAGCTGTTCAAGATGTTTATGAAAATCTGCAACGTAAAGGTTGTTCAAAAGGGGTGCTAGAGCACAACCCTGTTTCAGCCCCTTTTTTGTGGGGTAGATTTCAGATAAGTCCCCGAACGGAGATAAGCAAATATGAATTTTCGTATTCGAGTATAGCAGTTTTAGGAAGTAGAGGAGGGAGGGATCAATGCTCCAGCTGGCTAGTTTCTCCCAGAGACGGCTGTGGGTGACGCTATTAAAGGCCAATGAGTAATCCACAAAACATATATAAAGTAAGGAATCAGGATATTGCCAGAAGTATGAAGTGAGCATCTGTATGACCCAGATCGGGGGTGGAGGAAGTGCTTTAATTCTTTCTAAACCCTGTTTGAGAGAAAAGAAGAAGACCCCTTTCGGTGGGCCAGAAAGTCAAGAGTTCCAACACTATACTTGTGAACATTTTCGAGAAGCAATCTAACATTGCAGGTTTACGATAGTTTGTGGGGATTTTTGTGTACCGGGACAAAGATAGAATGTATCCAAGTCTCGGGAATTGACCCTGTGTCGCAGACATGGACAAACAAAGAGTGAAATAGGTTGGCCCAGAGATCAGAGTCGAACCTAATAACCATATTGTTCATGCCATCAGGCCCTAGCATGCAAGAAGATTTTATTTTGACAATGAGGCCCACATATTCTGTTTCTTTACATTGGTACCATAACAGTGATGCAGACATAGATTTTTTGGGAACTTTGCCTGAGGCTTCATTAGGGTCCCAGAAGATCTTTTTTAAATAGAAATCCCAGACACCCTGGTGAATAGATGTAATTTCCCTCATGGAGGCAGCAGTCAAGGCAAAATGGATCACATGCCAACATTTCTTGTAGTCGTTGGTGAAGATCAGTCTGTTCATGAAGAACCAGTTTGCATTGGTGGTGCCACAGCGATGGCTACTTAGCCGTTCCTTATGGCGGGCTACTTAGCCGTTGCTTATGGCGAGATTTAATAAGACGTGACTCAGCCATTCTCTTTTCAGCTTTAAGGTTGTTGTTTCCAGTAATGGCACTTAGGGCTGTATTTTTCTCCCTCTTCTTTTTGCTGTTTCAGCATAGTATATTGCACCAAGAGTGGGACTAGGTCTCCACCATAGGAGGTGTCTGCCCTGGACATGGTCAAACATGCTGACCAGGCAATCAAGTTGCCAGTTATGGGCCTCCAGCCTCTTTACTTGATGTTTGCTGTTGTTGGCCACCATGTTGTTGACATTTCTAATATTGGTGGCGGTCCAGCAAAGGCAATTTCCCTGTAGATTAACGACTGGGTTAATAGTCAATTTAGCCTTAGGCTTGTTAGTGCACACTAAATCAATGGAAAAAAGTGCGTGGTCACTGAGTTTGGTGGGTCATATGTCTAGGCTCGGGTTACAGATAACATGAAGTGTAGGTACACTGCAAAACCAGATTCAATTATGTCTGGTTAGCATAGCAAATGATTGCCATAATTATACCGATAAAACAAACCATGACCCAACTCGATTTTGGTCAATTAGAGCAGGATGCTAGACTAAATTACGATGAGTTAGCAGAGCATGATCAGAATCCATAATGCCCTTATAGCAACGAATGGCCAGATTATATTAAGCTAAAAAGCAACAAAAAACAGTGGAAGAAACTGATCAGACATGGATTGCTTTCTACGTCATTAACCTCTTACTAAAAAATGTCATAATTCAATACATCAATTTATGAAAATGGGTTTAAACCAATATTAGTACATATCCAGAGGAATATACAAAAACATATTTACTCTACACATATATGAACATGATTGTGCTCCTAACTTAGAAAAACATCTCAACATGCATTCATTTGTGTAACAAGCCACGTTTACTAAACAGCCACAGATGTTGTCAGTACTTCTCAATGGTGCTTTTACCTAGAAAATAAGCACCACATTCATTAATTTGTATAACACACATATCTTACTAATCAACCACATATGGTGTCAGTGTTGGCAGAATATATTATATTAAGACCAGGGCGAATAGGGTTCATGAGATGCACTCTGCACTACATGTTCATTGTATAATAGGTCAATTTAGCAGAGAATATTTTTTTTAGGGCTAGGGAGGTTTTATCGCAGTAGAATTTGTTGAACTCCAATTCATTGATTTTTTTATAGCCAAATTTGGCTGCAAATATATTTGGGGGGTGGTAATAATTAAGTTGAGGGGAAGTTGGGGGCTAAGGGGGTTGCGGGGGGGGGATGTCTGTCCGCATATTTTAGCGGCCAAATGGAATAAAAAAAAAAAAATTGATTTAATCGAATTCGACTCGATGAAATCACCTAGAGCCTTTTTTTTTTACATTAGACCCAGGTATCACAGCCTGTTGAGTGTGCATTAGGGAAACTTAGTGCAGCATTGCCTGATCGTTTTATGCTTGGTTAATAGAACATGGTGAGAGCGTATTATTTTTAGTTAGTACACCTCATAAAGATTGCGGTATGACAAGGGAAAACATAATGTTCAGAAATTGTCATGAGCCCTTAGCAAACGGCCAGATTATATTACATTGCGCCCTATTAGCAATGCAATCATTTAACTGTCACATCGAGTTAGCAGGAAAATACAGGAGTCCAATTTGAACGAGTAGTACAGAAATGCTTCATTTCCATGTGCCAGCTAAGAATAGCAAATGCTAATAATGTAATCAGTTACAAGTATCGCCCTGAATCCATTGTTCCCAGTTAGCACCGAAGTGCTTCATTCCATTATGCATAGGAAGCAGGCAGGGACCTGCAAGATTTTGCCAATTAGAACAGCAACCCCACATTCAAAGGAACCCCATACAGTCATTTGGCACAGCAATACCATACTCAATTAGGCACAGTTAGCACAGCAACAATAGTACAGAAACCCGTTGTGCATGTGGCACATGAGGTTGCAGGGAAACATAGATGGCCACTGTGGCACACCCACCCACCATCTTGAAGGTAGAGCTGACTGCAAGAGTCAAGTGGAAAGCCTCTTAGCAACACAGTAATCAGCTGACTTCGGAGTACCATGGCTCACAGTTAAAATTAACAGGAGCTGGCCCGGAGGGCTTACCAATTGAATTCAACGATGCTTTCTCAGATATTCTCACCCCTTATCTCCTTCAGCTCTTCTGACACTGTTTGGAATTAGGTGTCAGCAAAGGCTCATTTGCCAAAGCTACAATTGTTTTATTTCCATAATCTAACAAGGAAACATCCTTAATTAAAATTGATCATCCTATCTTGTTAATTAAAACTGAGGCTAAAATGTTTGCTAAAGATTGTTATTTATTGTTATCCAATAGACTTGACAAATGTACGTCACATTTGGTTAACGTAGATCAAACAGGTTTAATTAATGGTCGATATAGTATTTCCAACACCACCTTCTCTTTAATATTCTAGCATCTCAACATTCTCTTCTTGATCAACATGTACTCTTTACTCTTGATGCAGAGACATCTTTTGATCGTGTGTATTGGCAATACATGTTCAAGTCACTCATTTGGCATGTAATCCCCGCTAATTGTATTACATTAATTAAGATCTTGTATACCTAACCATCCTCCAATATTTTCATTAATGAGACTTTAACCTCCTCCTTCCCAATTCTATGGGGTACTAGATAGGGATGCCTACTCTCTCCACTTTTCTTTTAGCCATCAAACCCTTCCTTGAAAGTATGAGAATCAATGGTAACATTTTTGTTATTTTCTTTCATTCTACTACTGTTGAGCTTCTGATATGCTGATGACATCCTGCTTTATATTTCTAATCCTCAATCGTCTACACCTAATTTGCTCACATCTATTCATACATTTTCAGAAATCTCAGGGTATAAATTGAAACTTAACAAATCTGAAATCCTCCCTATTGACAGCTCCTTAATTTCAGACAACATGGATACATTTGGGATGTTGTTATGCACGACAAGCATCAAATACCTTGGAAGTATTGTAGCTGCAAATATTCCACACATGTTGAAACTTAATGCAGATTATGTGATATCAACTATTGAAAGTATGGTTACTAAATAGTCTCCCTTGTTCCTAACTTGATGGGGCTGGGTTGATACTATTAAAAGGACTGCACCTATCATTTTATACATGTTGTCTATGATTCCCATTTCCTTCCCCAAATCCTTCTATGAAAAGATCGACTCTATTCTCCTCAAATTCCTATAGAACAATAAAACACTGAAAATGTCTCTAAAAAACTTAAACTCCAGAAGAACGTAGGAAGTGTTAAATTCTCAGACTTTGAATCCTACCACAAAACATTTGTTTTGAAACAATGTATTTCATGTTTAATAAATGTAGAATTATCTAATACCTGTCAAGAAACGGGGTCTTGGACTTAGGAGACCGTACTTCCCAGGCGTATGGAAACGTTGGGTAATGCCTTGGCATCTTTCTCAGAGACGCCACCCTGTCAGAACTACGTTTCGGAACAATACAGTAGTTCAAGGAAGTCAGCGTGCATTGGGCGCAATACGGAAGCACTCAGTTAAAGCTTCTCTACTGTTGCTGGGCAACGCTCCTTAACCGTCGCGTTCGCCCGGCAAGGCTGCTGTCTATTGTGCTACGTTTATATGTTTTTCTGTATTCCCGGTTTCCAGTGATTTTTGGACTTTGTTTTGTTTCCTCACCCCTCTTGTCTCCACGCTGGACTTCCCCTCCCTTTGGCTGCTTACCCGGACTTTGACCTCAGGCTACGGATATTGGCTTGATTGTTCTACTTAACCTTTCAACTCTGACGCGTAGTATTTCCCTGCAGCTTCACACTTATCCGCAATTCACTGCATGAAACGTCATAACGCGGCAACTTTGTTTTTTTGCAACTGATTCTTCATAATACACTTCTAACCCGCAATTAGCATCTCCCACTGAGTTTCTGCTGAGAGGAAGGCCCTCCTTCTGGAGAAACCTGCTTTTCCAGTTCTTGTAGCTCAGCAAGGCTAATTAACTTTTTAAATCCAGCAAAACCAAATTTGTTACATCAAACATAAATACATTACTTTCTTAGCCTTAAAATGTGTGGGATCAAAAAAACACAACTAAAATCTGTATTCCTTTTTGGCAACAATCCTTTTTATGTTTTGCTAATCCAGCACACTTTTAGTTTTAGGTCCCTTTAAAATTTCACCAGTAACTCATCTGACAGCTGTCATTCAGGTAGACATTGGCATGGGCTGTCAGTTTTCAGACAATCCAGTTTGTCTGAAGAATGTTTTGCTCTTCACATTAGGACTTTGCATGTTCACAATGTTTCATCAGGTACATGAATTTTAGCACCAGGCAAGATTTTGAATGTTGAGAAGTGTTGTGTATAGGCATTTAGGAGTTTTTAGCAACAAAGCAGATGTCATTGTAGTCACATTTTGGGGTTTCACTTAAGAAGTGCTGCTTCTCTCTCTGCACTTTGTTTGCTGGTCATGAAGCCCACTGGCACATTTCTGCAGGGTGTGCTCTATTTCACCGCACATGCACATGGGTGGCAGGTTGTGCATACCTCTTTTTGTCTGCTGAAACACACGGTTTTTGTAGGTTTTTGTAGGTTCTTGGCACACGCAAGGGTGTTGCCACCATTGTTGCAGTTTCTTTCATCATAACTGGCAGGGATGCCGCATAGCATAGCGGAGTGGGTCAATACGTCCCACAAATTGATAAATACACTGAGAGGTACCCTCTCTCAGTTAGCCATACAGACCAAGTACAATACAAATCTATCCATGCGTGGGAGAAGAGCCAGTGATCATGGACAGTCACACCTATATGGACAGCCTCGACTGAGCACGAAAACGCCATGGTGCTGACGTCATTAGAGACACCACAACACAGCAGCGTTAGACATGAAGTACAGATGCAGTCCGCAGTGCACCACACAAACATACTCTCGAATACATGAAGAACATGAATGCACAGTTCTGTAGTTAGAGGACAGATACATATACATACTGTTATTGCTTTTATCATTTTGCCATTAGCCTAATGCAGTAATGTAGAAACCAGAAGGCACAAGAGATCCTGAGCGAGCTTACTGATGCTTAAAGCCAACAACCGTGTAGACATACAGGAGTATATATGGAACCTGATAAAACCACATATAGCTAACCCATAGAGAAAGTAGTGTAAAATGGACAACGTAGAAACCACATTATAAGCTTTAGGAAAATTAAAGCAGGCCTCAAATCATTGAGCAGGAGAAGAGCTGAGCTGATGAAGACATTCCAATCCTGCTGCAGGAAAAAACAAGAAATGCTTATAATTAGGAGCTGCAGAGCTCGATTTTGCTGTCTCTAAACATGTGGTACAGCCGAATGGAATAATGGACAGTCTTCCAGGGTCGGAAGAAGAAGCCAGTCCCAGCAGCCAGCCGCAGATTGCTACAAGTGTTGCTATTGGTAGGAGAATATTCTCATAAGGCAAAGGTGGTGTACACAAGTTACAATACAGACACATAACCATTCAAATTACCTTGAAGAGGACCACTGTGGGCTGAAAACTCGATTGAGTCCCAGGCCTGGAGGAATCAGCTCTAGCCAATCACAGTTTAGCACACCAGGGGTGGGTAGCGATGGACAAGAACCAATGGTATGCCTGCTATTCTGCAACAATGTTACAGTTAGTAAATTGGGATGGGACAGGCCAGCCACCTGACATGTGAGAGCCAGTAGAGTAACACATATAGGTGACCATATAGATCATTAGACTCCTGACGGCCAATCTCATCTATCGATAGGTTAGTGATATGTTTTTACACTAAAATTGGCCAGCAAGCCAGGGTAAGCTGAGACATACTGGAATCCATCTGTGTCCTTGTATCGATCCCTGTTGGTTTTATTTGTAATAAAAAGCAGTTTGAACTTGCCGTTGACTGAGTCCTCTGTGTAGATATCCAAAATGTAACTGCACCAGACTATCTAAAGTGATCAAGAACCATAGCATGCTTGCCTAGCAGGACAACAGACTCCCAGTAGAACTCTGAGTTAAAGCAAAAGTCAAACTAGTTGTTCTATCACTTATACTCCATCAAATAGATTATGGCCTTCCTCTCTTTCTCACACACTACTGACTATGCAAACAGCATTTACCTAGTTATGCAGGACTATCTCACAAAAACCTAAAATGATCCAACACATCCCAATAAAACCAGGCTCAAAAGGGGGGACCACATAACACCAGCTCTTACAACACTGCCTTATCTACAAATCCAAAATAAGATCCAATTCATTACCCTCTGTATCACCCATAGAGACCTTCAGGGGTTGAGCGGCAGAGTTTCTTCAAAGCAATCACACAATACAAACCATCCAAAGACCTAGGACCGAGTAACAAAGTTTAGAACCAAAAGATTCTGAAGACAATGACACAGAGGCCTCACCTTTGCCACTTTGGTCAAAAAACCCTAAAACACTCTAACAACAGAAATCCATCCTGTACAGGATCACCGCTAAATTCAGGAAATAAATTAAAACCTGGCTCTTCAATGTAGCTTAGTGAACATTTATCCTAAACCCAACTGACAGCAGAAACAGCTAAGTTCAATAGACTGATACTCACGTGCAGACACAGCCTAACAGTATGCCACAGCAGTTCATGACCATCGATTTACCACGCAATGCATAGCTCTTGTCGAAATATAATGAATAAAACACAACATTTCAAGTCATCTGTAAAATACTATTAGAATCTCCTCCCTATCTACTGAATATCCAAAACCCATCACAGGACACCCTACTTCCTAAGTCACAAATAGCCTAACACTCACAGCACAACTAAGAGTGGGGCCGTGCATTTGAAATCAATACGAGATCATGGTCACTTCATTGGCTCTCAGTTGCTGCACAAATTAAATTCATCTCTGGACTCTAACTCCCCTGCTGTCTTCATCCTTCTCGATCTCTCGTCTAGCTTTGACACAGTCAACTACTCCACCCTCATTCAAAGGCTACACAATACCCTTGGTATCTCAGAACGGGCACTGCACTGGCTCACAACCTTCCTTACTGACCTCTCTTCCCAAGTCATCGTGGGCACCTTCTTCTCTCCTGCTTCCTTCTCCACCTGTGGTGTCCCTCAGGGTTCTACCCTCTCCCCTTGGCTCTTTAACATCTGCCTTGCTCTGCTTGCACACCTTATCTTCTCCTTCTCCCCCAACTTCCAGTGTTACACAGATGACACACAGCTCTTTTTCAAACTTCCTGCTGATACTTTTGCATCCTCCAACTTCCCTGACTGCCTATATGCCATCCGGTCCTGGTGCACCTCCAACAATCTCTGCCTCAATGCCTCTAAAACAGAGATCCTTCCCATCGGGATCCTTGCTCCCTCATTCTTCCCTTCACTCTGGTCTTCCTCCTGGGGCTCTCACACTGCTCCTTCTTCTTAAGACATAAACTTTGGAGTTATATTCGATTCCTCTCTCTCCTTCCTCCCTCACACTCAGGACATTGCCAAGAAGTCCAACTTTCAGCTCTTCAGTTTCAAAGGAATTCTCCCTTTTCTCACTTCCCACAGAGACTCAATGTTACCCAAGCCCTGGTTCTATATAGGCTTGGCTATTGCAATATCCTCCTCCCGAATCTACCTTCTTCCAGTCTATGACCCCTCCAGCTAATCCAGAATAGGGTAGCAAGACTTATCCTTTGCCTTAAGCCCAGGGACCACATATCTCCTACCATAAAAAGTCTTATTTGGCTCCCGGTTGCTACACAGATTAAATTCAAATCCCTCTGCATCATCCACAAGGCTGTCTGAGCCCGGGGAACACACTATCGTTAACTTTATCACTAAGTACTCTTCGTCTAGACCACGTTGTACCTCTGGCACCATCTCTTTGTGTGTAAAGTGTTTTTCTAAACACAGGGTAGGAGATTGATTGCTTTCCTCAGCTGGCTCCCGCCTATGGAACAGCCCCCTGCTAACTCTGTGCCTTGAGCAGGACTTTCTTAAAGTCCAGAAGCTCCTCACAACCTTCCTCTTCACCTCCACCTTCCCTTCTTCTCTTCTCTGCTAATCCCACAGTTGCTGTGATCGGTATCTGGGGCCATTATGCATCCTTGGAACCCCTGACCTCCCACACCCAATCGGCCCAGCTCCTGTCTTCCCTCAGCACTTGCCCTGACACACTGTCAGCCCTGGAGGATCGCACTTACTCCTAAAGTGGCCCTTGGCCATGTAGCACTCAACAACCAAGCACTCCATCTGTGGCTCACCCATGAGCCCCGACCCCCCAGCACTTACTCCCTCTACCCTTTTCCTTGCTGCACTTGCTTGCACATTCTAAATGCTCACAAGGCATAGTAGGTTTGTCCTTTCCTCCTTTTCCCTCCACTGCTCTTCTTAATTATTGTGTTATGTAATGTATTTCACTCCCTTTCCCCCCCTCGCCCTGTGGGCACTTTGAAACTGTATTTTACTTGCTGTATAAGAACATAACAAGCAAAGAATAAATACATAATTAAATAAGAACACCCCCTTCAATTTTTACCTAACCCGCAATTTCTTTCAACCTCACTCACCAATAGAAACTCAAACTAGTCACTTATACACTGGGTTTAAAAATACCCTCTCACCATACGCCTAACAACATGAATGTACAGCTCTAGAACCAATCATCACACCTAGCTCCTGGCAAAAGCATGGCTACACTACAATCAAGAGGTGTCATCTCTGAACACAACTTCCTCATGCTTCTAACGCATCACTTCTAGAACACTTATGTTCAAGCAGAGCTCAGGGTACTTCCGATCTACAACCTCATCATAATGCACTGCAACCTTGCTTTTCCCTCTCTTCCTATACCAAAACAACTGAATCTATTTCAGATCTTCCATAGCACCATGAGACCATCCAAATGGATGTTACAAATCCTATCAACATAACCTAAGATGTTTTGGTCAAAAATGTAAATCTCTTTCAAACATCAGTAACAACAATTTCACAGAAGAAGCGTCTTCTAGCATGGCGCATCCGACAAATACTATTTTCTAACCACTGTATTTTGCACGTTCATTCATTGAAGCTGAAATATATGTCTTTTAAAAGCAAGGAGAGTAAAAGTGAAGTTGGGCTCTGGGGAAAACATATGGTTCAAACATGACCTTAGCATAAATATGTTGAAGAAAGATTTTTAGTGCTAAAATCACAGAGAATTGCTGTTTGCAAATTATTGAGTGTATCCTGTTTTTAAATAGAAATGTCTGATCTTTTTATTTATTTAGCCAGTTTACTGGTCGCGAATTTGGTACATGTGGAAAATAGGGCACATAGACGGAATATGTTTTTGTCAGTATTCTACAACTGGCTCGAGTGTGGAAGCCAAGATTCGAATAGTGGTTTTCTTCAGCCAGAGATGGCATCTTAAACTTTAGACTACATCTGACGTTACAATATTTGAAAAGCGTTAAGGAGAAGTAAATAATCAAAACTGGCAAATGTGTGTCATTGACATATTAGTTTTAAACTCCAAGAAGTTGTCTAAACTACTTTTGATGTAAACTGCTCGCTTGGGTTTAGCAGATTGTAATTCGATGTTTATAATTCTGTAGACGTTCTGGGAAGCTCATATTGAAACATCTATTTTGATTCAAGTCACGGATGACTCATGCTGAGTCACTTGTGCATCCTTACTTGTCGCATTTAGCCTCAGCTGTGGGTTGTTATAATAGCACGTATGTTATTCTGTGCCTTTTGTCCTCATACTTCCCTGCAGGGCTGATATGATTTCTTACTTTGTCAGACGTTATATTGTTTTTTTGTAATGTGCATTTTAACCGAAGTGATTGTTTGTAAAACAGATGCAGTTAAATGTGTAATAGTCCTGATAATTGTATTTCATTCTTTGAGAATCTCGTGGCTCCAAAGTCTGATGTGTTTTCTGGGATGTTTCCAAAAGTAGCCTTTGTATTTTAATACCAATACGTTTGCATAACAATTACAGATTTCAAAAGAAATCTGCAACACCAACTGCTTCACTGGGTTACATCGCTGCAGAGTTCCTTGTCTTCGTGCTCTAAGACATTTTGGGGAAGGGGAAATTGTATGTAACTAAGTGACACAACTCTGCTTTAACCTAAAAAGTCTGGAAACAAAGGGCGCTACTGCTGAGAGTAACAAGGCTCCATGCACAGTGGGAGCAGAACCCTGGGCACCACAATAGGTTGATCCATCTGACAGGGCTACTGCCAAGCATTGTGTTGCTGGGTGAAAGAGCTAAACCCAAAGGTGTGTCACTGTGACATGCAAGCATCTTCCCTCTTGCATGGAGCACCCACCATTCAACAGCCTGGGAGTGAACTGTGAAAATGACTGTGGTGGGTGGTAGTAGTAAGGTCCAGTTACTTATTTCATTTTTTTAGAGGGGAGGAAAGTGAGGAAGATGAGAAAGTGTGGCAGGGTGTCAGGTATCTGTTTTTAATCTACGGAGAAGAATCAGGGAGATGAAAGTAGTAGAGTGACATGACAGCAGGTCAATTTCTTTATTGTTGTCCTCCCCTTTGACCTCCTTTTCCAACCCCTCTGCTGCCATTTTACGGGTACAGTTAGGAATCGTAAAGTGATGCCAGCAGTCAATGAACAACTAAACATTTTAAATGAGTGCATTTCGACAAAAAGTGGAGCATTCTAATTTTTCTGAATGGCATAATTAAAACCAGAAGATTAATTTTCATAGATTCATATTCCACTTTTCTCTGCGTGTGTGGTGGTTGCACCTTCCCTCCCTCCACCCCACCTCACCCAGTGGAGCTCTACATGCCTGTTAGGTAAGCCCCTAAGTGCTGGAAACACAGTGGTGTGCTTTGAGATAATTTATATTGCAGGCTTTGCAGGAGAACCACATTAAACATCACGCTGCAACGGTGTGCTTATTTTTCAACTGCAGACCAACGTGTGGGTCATATTTACTGAGTGCACCTTCAACTTTCAAAAATGACTCCTCTGTCGAAGGGTTACTATGGAGCCCGATCAACAAGGGTCTTGATTGGCCTGCGTTGTGTTATCTGGGCCTGTCGGGAGCCCGTAGGTGAGAGAGCCGGCACCCTGCATGAAGGCCCAAACAAAGGCCCCTGTCTGGACCTGTCCAGAGCTGGAGACAGCCCCACTCAATGCCATGATTCCTGCAACATCCCCCAGACCAAGCTGCACAATGAACAATCATACTCTATGCCTGCATTTCAGGATCATGAGGAATGTGCTACTACATTGTACTGGTAAGCACCCTGGATCACCTGCTCCTGGTCTACAACCCTCTACCCAGTTGCCTGCTGAATCCTGCCTCACTTGCATTACAGCCTGACTGCAACCTGTTTCTCCTCCCACTTGATTTGTGTATCTGCTGTAAATTTCACATATAGCTTACTTCCTGCTGCCATCTTGTGCCAAACCCATACTTCCTCTCTATGAGCTCCTTTAATATTTATATCCTCCCTTTTGTGCCTTTAATAGTGCTTGTTGGCAATTTCAAACCTAGGTGTGCATTCTTAATGTCTGCACTGATTGCCTTCCTTTGTAGACCTCCTCCTCTGTCCCTGCCTGGCAGCTAGGCCACTTGATAAATTCATGTGCACCGTGCGCCCCCCTGCTTTTCTCTCCCTTCCCCTCTACTCCCATGGCAATCTCCATCCCTCCTATCTATTCTAATTGCTATTATATCAATTATACTACCTCGCTCACGAAGTCTGGAAGAGAAAAGCTGAAAAAAGCTCTCCTGGACTCTAATCCAGGCCTACCTATTGCTGACACTTACGTCAATGCCAGTTCCAGACTGAACATTACAGACATCCTCTTCACTGTCCCCTCTCCTGACCTGTGGACCCTCCATCTGTTCTCGACTCTTTCTCCTTTCACTTCCTCACCCATTAATGGTGGCACTAGGTGTGAGGTACTCCTTGCATACTTCTCATCACCTAGATGTATCGTTAACACAATGGCACTATCATGGCCCAAAGTTCTCAACCTATTCTTCTCCTTCTCGACTGTTGCCTGCCTTCTCTCATAAACGTCCTTCCTTCTCCTACAACCCCTGCTTCCTCTCCCCTCACTTCTCCAGCACCACCAATGGGAGTACCACACCACCTTACACCACCTTGGAAAACCTTCAACAGTGGTAACAAGCTTGTCTTAACTACTCTGAATGCCCGTTCTGCTGTCAAACACTCATCTGTCTCCCCAAAGACCTGGACATCCTTGCTCTTACAGAGACGTAGTTCAATGCCAGCTCTGTCACTGCTCTTGAAACTACCTGAGGGCTACAAAATCCACTCCAAACCTAGACCCACTAGGGCTCGAGGTGGATTGGCCCTGATTTTCCCTAAGTGGGTCCCTGCTTCCATCATTCCTACTCAATCCTACTCCTCTTTTGAATGCCTCGCCTGTAGGCTTGGGGTCTTGCCTACTCTCTCACTCACCCTAGGCACAATCTACAGACCCTCTGGCTCTATCCCCCTCTTCCTCTCTGAATGGAATGACCTTGCCTCATCCCTTTCAATGTCTTCCTCCAAACTCCTCCTCTTTGATCACTTCAACATCTACCTCGACTATCTTGAATCATCCACCACTCAGTTCCGGGTCCTCTGTGACTCCCTCTCTCTCACTATTCGTCCTTCCGTCCCGACTCACTCTGTCAGCCACACTGTGGATGCTCTCGTCTATGGTGACATCCCTATCTCTAATCTGGTCAATACCACCCTCTCCTGGTCTGACCACTCTCTCCTTTCCTCCCACCTGCAGCCCCTTGGCCCTCTATTCAAGGCAATGACTGCACTGCCAGCCTCCTTTTCTCTATTCAACCAATGAAGTGAATGTCAGTTGCTGCTTTCACCTCCACCTTCATCATCCCTGACACCCCGCTCCTGACTCTCCCTCTGACTCTGTACTTGCTAACCTGCACCTTGCCATCTCTAACACCCTTGACATCCCTGCCACTGCCATGAGGATCTTCCTAAAGCCTGCCACCAAGAACAACAGCTGATACGACTCTGATCAAGCATCTCTGAATCACAAGTGCAGAGTTGCTGAACGGCAGTGTCCGACCTTGGGCTTATCATCTAACACTCTGGCCTGCTGCCTGCACCAGAGGAAATATTGCTTCTCTATCCACTCCAAGAAGTGAGTCTACATCCAAGCCCTCATCTCTGGAGCCACTAACAACATGACTGAACTTTTCATATCTGCAAGGAAATCGCCAATCCACTTGTAATCTTCACCTCTCTCTGCACTGCCTTGGCCTCCCACCTCATATCAAGAACTCAGGACATCCAGTCCTCACTCTCCTCCACCCCAACTCCTCTCCTACACCTGCTCTCCTGCCTCCCTTGTCCCCCCTCCTGCCCATTGCACTGGATGAGGTCTCGAAAGTGGTCCACTCTATGAAGGCCTCCTCCAAACGGGTGCTCCCCTGCTCCCCCAGAACCATTCAGTACAACATCTCCTCTCTTGCCTCAGCGATTGCTGACTTCTTTAATTACTCCTTTGTAACTGGCTCTTTCCCTCTATCCTTCAGGCACTAACTTGTGCACCCTCTCTTAAAGAAGCCATCTGCTGACCCCTACTGCCTGGCTAACTATCTCCCTAGCTCTACTATCCACTTCCCAACTGACCCTCCACACTAATCTTGTTGGTTTTCTTCAACATCAATCTGGATTAGGGGCATCCAGAGGCACAGAAACTGCTCCCCTGAACAGTCACAAAACCATGCTTGCAAATCTCAACTCTAACTCTCCTGCTGTTCTCATTCTCCTTGATCTCTCCTCTGCCTTTGACATGGTCAACCATTCCTCCATCTTCACAAAACGACTCCATGACACCCTCAGCCTCAATGACCGTGCACTGGATTAGCTGACCTCATTCCTCACTAACTGCCCTTCTCAGCTACAACTGGGCCCTTTCTACTGCACAACCACCCTCTCTACCTGTGGCTTCTCCCAGGGCTCTATCCTATAGCTATGGCTCTTTAATATATATCTCTCCCCTCTTGTTCACCTGATCTCCTCCTTCTCTCATCATTTCCAGTGGTATGCTGATGACACACAGCTGTACTTCAAACTTCCCTCTACATCCCCCTCTTCCTCCTCCTCTCACATCCCTGACTGTCTGTCCACCATTCAGGTATGGTGTGCAGCGAATTATCTCTGTCTCAATTGCAGTAAAACAGAGATCCTCGTCATCGAGACACCTGTGCCCTCTCTTTCTACTCTCTCGCCACCATCTTGTGAGACCAAAAACCTCAGGGTCATCTTTGACTCCGCTCTCTCCTTCACCCCTCACATCATGGACCTTACCAAGAAGTCCCACATCTAGCTCGACATGCTCAGAGGCATTCTTCCTTTTCTCATCCTTCCCCAGAAGCTCAATGTCTCCAGAACTCTGGTGCTCTGCAGACTGGATTACTGCAACAGCCCCTTTCTCAATCTCCCTCTTTCCTCCCTTTGCTTCTTCCAGCTAATCCAGAATAGGGCTCTGAGACTTATCCTTGGCCTCAAGCCCAGGGACCTTATCTCTCCAGCCCTAGAATATCTCCACTGGCTCCTGGTGGCTGCAAGTATCAAATTCCAGACCCTCTGCATCATCCACAAGGCCTTCTGAGGCCTGGGGCCACACTATCACCAACGTTCCCTCCCGAAATACTCACCCCCTATGCTCCAGTAATTCCAACTCTCTAACTGTCAAATGCTTCTCCAAGCAGAGAGTGGGGGGAAGGTCTCTCTCCTCGGCTAGTGCCTCCCTTTGGAACAGCATCTCTGCCCCTCTCAGACTTGAGCCAGACCCCTTAAATTCCGGAAAGTGCTCAAATCTCTGCTCTTCTCTACCACTATCCCTCTTACCCTTCCCTGCTAATCACCCAACTGCCACTGTGACTGGTGGCCTGATCCTCATGAATCTCACAGAAACTCAGACCCTTCCTCTGAGTCAATACCAGCACCCCTCCTCACCACTGCACTGCCCTGTGGGCCCCTGCTTGGTGGCTCCACATCCCACCCTTAAGAGTTGCCTGTACTAGCACGTAGCCTGAGGTTCTACTCCTTGGCTCTCCTTAGCACTTCGCTCCCGGGCCCTCCCTCAGCACTTGTCCTCTCCTCTGCTCCTCCTTCCATCCCCATCCCCTGCACTTCACCTCAATGCACTTGCACGGGCGAATGCCACAATGCCTAGTAGGACCACAACTGTATACTAATGTTTTTGGCATTGTTATTTCCTCTGTTCCCTTGCCATTTAGCCTTGTGGCCCTTTGCAACCCAATTTTGTTGTATAAAGCGCCTTTAAAATGCGCAATAAAATAAATTAAATAAATTGTCATCAACATCGCTTTGGGTCCTAAGAAGAAAAACATCCTGTTGTTGCTATCTATCTATCTACAATTCTCAATCTTTGAAATGCCTGGCAAGGGCCATGGGGCTGCATTCCAGCCTACCAGTAATCTAGACAGCAAAGAAAATACAAGGCCTGCTTTGAGCCTTTAATAGTTATTTAATTTTGCAGACACAAATTTGTCGACACAACTGTTAAAATAGAATTGATCTTTAAGAAGCTGTTTAAAAATGGATACTTTCCAAACTGTTAACATATAGTTCAAAACTGTATTTCCATCACATTTGATGAGCACCCAGAGGGAACACTAAGAACAATGCAGCCAGAGACCTGTAATTATGGTCTGGAAAACCCTAGTTTAAGCAGAAATGGTAGGCCGGGAAATCCCAGACTTAATAACAGAAATAGTCAAAGAAAATGGCCAAACCTGCTTTATTAAAAATCCACAAATATCAGGCACGGCATACAAGCAATACAGTTTTGGAGCTCTTAGCTCTTTTCTGGCACAACAATAGGTTATAATTAAAAAATACATCATAACTGATGTCATACAACACTCTTAGTTACAAAAGTCTATGGGGTATGAGGATTGGTTAAGGGAATTGTATACACATCGGAGCTATAAGGGTTTTTCTTCTCATTGGTTATACTATATCTGATGGCTCCACCCGTAATCTTTAAAGTAGTTCATTTGTTAATGAAACATATACTGGTCGGCACAGCATTGAGAGTTTCAATTTGTTGCATCTTACTTATCAACCTTGAAAAATTGACAGGACATCAACACATGAGCAGAAAATTAGAGTAGTGGAGAGAGACCCAGGAAGTTCTTTCTTCCAGTTAAATTAAATACTGTCCCTTATACCTAGGCCACAAGCCAGAGTAACTTCTTTGTACTTAACCTTGCTAAGTGCCTTGGCTCTGAGAGTCACGGCAGGTACTGGTCTGTGTCTGGTCCTAATGAAAAGACACTGTTTTGAATTATGGGTCACGTACAAGAGGATCATGTTCTGAATTATTTCACCTTACATTTACGGTAATTTTAGCTAATATAAACACAAGTGTTATTTATTTATATAACCACTGGGGACTCAGTCGATCCATTCCTTATGAAGTTTTAACTTATAATTAGACGGCACCTGGCATTCAGAGGCTGGTTGTTCTTTGATTAATCTGAGAAAAATATGTCTTGCTCCTTGGGAATTATTATCTTCTCGTCCTTTCCTGAACCGTCCGTATACCTTGGCAGGGTTTGGGCCGCTACCGTCTGTGCTCTGCACGGATCTGTATTGCAGTGAAATCAGCAGTTTGAGGTGTCATGAAGCCTCAAACTCTTTATTCATTCTAATGCATGCTGTGACATCCATTTTGACAAAGATGGCTACTTTATACTGTTTCATTTCTATCTTAGTAAACTAAGTATGCATATTGTTTGTGTTGCATTTCAGCATAAACATTGCTTGTGTTATGTTATTTGTGTCTTTAAGGATCGCAAGTTATATTCTTTGTGTATAAATGCACATTTGACCTAGTGTCTGCATTTCTTCATGGTGAGCGCATATTTGATTCATGTCTATTGCATGTGCGTGTGTCAGTCAACACTGAGCTTGCGTACTCTCGCCATCTTTAGTTACATCAAGTCAATTTTTTCCTGTATCTGACTGGGATAAGGACGGTATGGTCGCCATAGTGCATAGCATTTCTCATCTACATGATATTGGGGCAGGGGAGGGGCCATACATATGAATGACGTATTCATCTGCTTGTCAACATTCCTCCCTCTGATTGAGTTCTCAACCACACAATTTTTATGACTCTCCGCCCAATAAGGTCCCTTGAGAGTACATATCTTGCTCGCCCCCTCAGGTTACCTGCACGTCTTATGTTCTCATCCACTCTCCAGGTGATATAGCAGCACTCCCCATTTGGTTTGCAAAATACCCAGCATCCCAAAAAGTTGTGTGGGTTTGGGGGATCAAAGAATTTTGATCCTGGAGGTGAAATAGGACTTTCTTTTACTTGGGCATGGACTAGTTTATCTGATTGGGTATATTCATGGGCCGGAGCGTTCAGGTCTATTACTATTTCAATTCCAACTGCTCCTTCGGCCACCTTTTTACACTCATTTAGAACTATTCTTAGTTAAGAGCCAGAAGTAGTGTGAATACTACTATACCAATTTGAATCTTAAATGCACTGGCCAGCCAGGAGGTTATACAAGAGAACAGATAATCCCACCAGTGATCCTTTTCAGGTCCATCCATCTTCTCCACCATCTTTGTCTGTAATTCTGTTAAGGTGGCTACAGCCTCTGTGAGGGTGCCAGTTTCCCCATAGTGGGCAGGTTATATACATGCAGCTATAAGGTCCAATTTCTGCGCACACGCCGCCCTCCATGGCCCTTATTAAATCAAGGGCATAACTGTTCTGGAGGCTCATACGCCTAATGGCTCTTAGCTCCTCCCTTATAGCATTAAAGCTGTTCACAGTTGCATTAATTGTTTGCAAAAACTCCCATCTTGTTATTAGCAGCCATTTTGCATTTGTGAATGTCTGCAAACCGGGAGTAAAAAGGGAAGTAAAGAACACTGGTGTTCTATTGAAGAATGTATGCTCATCTGGTATGTCATCACAGGTGTATATTGATTTAACCAAGAAATAGTTTTCTCTTTTACTGCGTTCAGGATTAAGGGACATTTTCTCTCTTAAATGAGCATTCATCTGGGGGAAATCACTAATTTGTAAGTCACTCTGGGCTACCACCAGAACGTGTGTTCTTAATTGTACTATGTAACATAGTCCCCCCCAATCTGGGGGCAGTTGCATGTATGCTTTTGTGCCACAAGCCCAATGGTGGTCCATCAGCACTGTGATTCCTGTTTTCATTCCTGGTACATCAAAAATGCATTTCCACCTGATGTTCTTTGCCAAGTTTATTGTACCATTATTTTGGAAACATTGGATTGTGTTTTTCATGGGTATTATCTGGACTGCCCCCCACCCTCGTTATTAACCATGTATGTAACTTTGTGATTTAAGGCCATAGTTCGAGGCATAAATAACTTACATGCAGCACTACTTCTTCCCACTGTCCCAAGACTACCAGTGCTTTGCATATCACTAGTCCTTCAGTCTGCCCCTCAGGTGTGAGCAGAATTCTCTTTATTAGCAATTGGCCTCTTTTGCAAAACATCGGGGTATTACCTTCCCATTCTTACTGTTGCACTGGAGCATCTTATTTTCTTCTACTTCAATCCGTGTCCTATTTGTTTCAGATGCTATATATGTTAACATCATGTGCTGGGTTTCGGCCTTTATCATCTTTTTCATCTCATGTATGTAGTTGTCTTCCCAGGTGGATTTTGCTTTGTTTATCCATTCTAATGAAGCAGTCTGGCCATGGAATTTCTCCCTAGTCATACAAAGGACAAGGTGGATTCAGCAATATGCTGTTTGCGCCTAGCACTTATGCAGCTATAAAGACTTGGGACACACTCATGGCATAGGGGATAAGAGAGCACACATAAGAGATCTAATCAGATGTCTCTTACTCCACTTGGGTTTTGTGCTAATATCATAAATTATTATTGACTTGGGTAGAATTGATCATATACGAGTTAATGTCTCCAAAGTCATTCATCACACTTCATTTAAGCATTTTCATTTGTGTAGAAAGCACAGAAAATTCTCGGGTAGTCTTTTTCATTTGGCATGATAATTGGTATCACATTGTTGTATATGTATTTGGATACATTATTCAGGACCAACTCTCTTAATGCAATAAGAATGATGAAATAAAGACTGAAAATTGTAAAGAGTTTTGCTCACAACATTATTGCCAGTGTATCCATTGTTTGTAATTTCTGCACACACTATTTTATCTATGAGCAAAAAGCAAATATTGAACAAAATTAAAAAGAGCCATTTAACTTTTTCAGTAAGTCTCTTTTCGTTTCTTTAAAATGTCAGCGTTTCCAGTTAAAATGGTGCTAATACAGCAAGAACATTATTTAAAAAATAAACCCATTTTGGGCTTTCCTAATATAGCAGCAAGGGTTATGTTTCTTACCCCTTAAGCAGGATAAATGGTTACTAAATTAAAAAAGATCATTCCCAGTAAGATTTGCAGAGATAAGATTTTGTGTAAATATTTTCCTTCACGTGAAAGTGCTAAAAAAATATGTCTTTAAAAAAAAATATATTCACTACATTTCTTCTGTTGTTATTTAAAACCAAACAAATATTGTGTCTGTTATTCTGGTTGTTGGTTGACTCGGGTGTCGTCTCTTCTTTACCTTCAGATTCAGGGAGTTGCAGCACAGGAGTCTCTTCCCTTTGTAGGATTTGATGTCACCAAGGTGCAACCAGGCTCTCCTTCCTCGCACCTTCACAGCCATTGGTGTCACCTCCTCCACGACGAATAGGTCCTCAAAACACGACTTGTGCCAGCACTGCACAAAATGTTAACTCAATTCTTGTTCTCCCATATACAAAAATAGGGGTTTTAAAACTGTTCCAGAATTAATTTGTTTGTTATCTTCATCAGTCTTCTTTGTCCTCCCCTGCCATGCATAAAACTGTTGAGAAATAAAAGTAACACTCGCCGTCATAGCAGCAAAATAATCATGCATTTAATTTCCAAGTACATTTGACACACTATGGGCATCAGTTTGCGCTCCAGTGGGAGGAGCAAGAGATACACGCATACAGTGTCCCGTTACCAGCTTGAGAGGATTAAGGTGATAGTCTGAACCAGTTTGACTACATAATGCAAATTGGGCTAAGGGTAGGCAATGGAGCTACCCTTTTTTCAGGGTCACTTTTAGTTTGGCAATGAGTGCTTTGTAGAGGCCATTGAGGTGCTCCCAAATACCATTTACTTGTGGGTGGTAAGCAGAAGAGAATTTGTGCTTAATACCCAACACGATTGTGATGTGCTTATAAATACTTTATTTTCAAAATGTGGTCCATTGTCAGACCAGAGCACTTTGCAACACTTCATTTGTCAGGAGACCACACATATGAGAAACGTTGCAGCACAAATGGCACCAGGATGTGTACATGGACTGGCCTCAAACCATTGGGAGAAAGGACACATGACGACTAGCATATATCTGGAAGGGTCCTCCAGTAGTACGGGTTATTGCTCCGCTCACTGTTCACAGCTTGTGCCCCGCAGCATACTGTTTGCAAGTCAAGCAATATACAATAAAGGCGGCAAAATTCTCTGCCAGACTGGGTATGAACCAGTCTGCTGAGATCAAAGATGCGAGCCACTCTTGTGTTGTATGCGCTGGGTGGTGTAGTTGATCTAATGCTAGTTTAAGTAATCCCAGGTGCATAACTGGCTACCCAGAGCTGTCTTGCCACCACATTGTATCTGTGGGAGACAATGAGCACCCCCGTCTCTTCCGTAATTCTTGCTCCTCTGGTGGGGCTCATCCCTGCAACTGAATAATTTGGACTATTTTTTTCAAATGGCAAAAGTTTGTAACTAACTAAATGCCTTAATAAATAAAACATAAAATAATAATAATAATTTGGACTATGGGTAGTATAAAAAAGCCTTCTTTCATTACTATGTGCCGTGCTTGTGTATATTTATCTGGTACAGTATCAAATTCAGATATTTCATGAAAATATGCTGCTTTTTTCACTTCTAAATCAGCAGCCTCATTGCTGTGAGAAATTCATTCTGTACCTTTAGTGGGGGCTACCGTCTTCACCACAGTGATGGCTGATGGGAGTTGTACTGCGTTTATGAACCTGTCCAATAGCGGTGCATGTTGCACTGGCGAACTGCCTGCCTGTAAGAACCCACACCTCTTCCAACGTGACAGTCCTGGGTGTACTGTTGATGTCACATATTCAGAGTCATAATACACTGTCACTGCCTCTTGTTAATGCGGTTCAAGTATCAAAATGAGCGCTACCATTTATGCTGCTTGTGGCGAGAAATTAAGATGCAATCTCGCACTTGCCAATGTCTCAAAGTTGACATTCAGTTTTGCTTTTACCACTGCAGTCCTCGTTTGCCATTCACCTGTGCTTTGATCAATTGATGATGACCCTTCAATGAAGAGGGCATCTCTCCTTCCTAGGGCATATTCTGTAATGTGCGGTATCTCATTATGATATTCAGTATACTTGGTGCAATCATGCACATAGTCTTCTTCTTCTGGCTCTGTTATGAATCCTGCTAGTTTCACTACTCTATACCTGACAATTTTGATTGCTAGATTTGATAATTACCTCATAACCAGAGGCTCTCTGTGCTTAATGTAATTTTAGGCTTTTCAAGGATGGCAAACAGGGCATGCTCTACATATAATGTTACTCTACAGCCCAGTTTAATACTGGCAGACATTCCAGTTGCAAAGTCTACTGCTGACAATGCTTGTGCACATGGATAATGACCTCTCATTACTTGATCTAGAATCCCACTGTAAAATGCTAGGGGTTTGTGTCGCAGGCTAGATTTTTGTGTGAGGAATGCTTTCATTACTACTCTATTTGAATGGGATAATAAGAACAAATCTGCACTGTAATCAGGGATACCTAACCTAGGTGCTGTACTTATTGCTGTGTTTAACTTGTGAAAGGATTCTATCACTTCACCTGTCCAGCTATGTCACTGTTATTCTCCTGTGCTTCATTGAGTCCTTTTAAGAGTGGTCTGACATATGTACAATTGTCGAAAGACCCATGCCCTGCAGTAATTGCAAAGGCCCAGAAATTGATGCATCTCTCTTACTAGGCCTCATTACGAGTGAGGCGGAACGGGTTAACGGGCTCCGCTAAAGGAGGCGGACCCGTTAAACCCGTTCCGCCTCATTACAAGCTCCCCTCGTGGGACCCGGTAAGTAACGCCTGGTCAAAGCAGGCGTCCTTGGCGGGTCCCGCGAGGGGAAGAGGGAGCAAACAACGGGCCGCTCGTAATCGGCCCGTTGTTTGCACCCTCTCCCATTCCCATTGAGCCCTATCTGGGCTCAGATGGGAATGGGGAAGGTCTGGGCCCGAGTTCCTGGATGGAGGAATTACCGGGCCCTCCGAACTCAGAATGGCCCGGTAATTCCCAATTCTGGGAACCCGGACCCGATTTCAGTGGCAGCCATGCGGCCAATAGCGGCATGGCTACCGTTGAAGTCGTAATGAGGCTGACTGGCCCTCATTACGACCCTGGCGGAAAGTGACTGACCGGACCGCCACAGCGTAAATAGCGTTTCCGCCATTGCACGATGGAGCAAAGTGCGGCCCATTCCGACCCATCGGGCACGAGCACCACGGCATGGCGGAAGTGCAAAGTCCGCGATGGCGGAAATGACCCCAAAACGGCCCACACCGCCGCCGTACGGCGCCCTAGGTGCAATACCGCCACCCATCTTAGCGGACACCGCAGTGAGCGCCAACCGGAAAGTACGGTGACCGTAAATATACGGAAACGGAAGTATAAACATGGGCCCGGAACGGGAAACATCCCGCCGTACACCTATAAAACCACAAAATCCACACAACCACTAAAAACACTACCCTGAGACACACCCCAACCCGTCATCCACCCTAGCGAAACCAAGAAAAATGGGAAAAGTAGCGAAGAAAGCGTGCGACCGCAAGCGGCAGGTCCACTTCTCCCGTGAGGAACTCACCGTGCTAACAGAGACCCTCCAGGAGAATGCCGCCGCCGTCTTCTCCACGCAAATGACCAGGACGGCACTTGCGAACAAGAAGGCCATATGGGCTCTGGTGGCACAGCGGGTAAGTGCGGTGGGGACCGCACCCCGCAACCCACAGCAATGCAGAAAGCGATGGGACGACCTGCGGATACGCGTCCGTAGCATACTTTCTGCCAACCGCAACATTGCCACAGCCACCGGGGGAGGATCGGAATCACCCATCAAGTTGACCCCCTGGGAAGAAATCTGTGCCTCCACCATTGGAATGGAGAGTATAGAGGGAGTCGGAGGGATTGAGAAAGGAGTGCAGACATCCGAAGAATCAGGTAGGTGGCCCAAATGAAACAAAGCTAAATCCACAATGTCCAATCATGTGAAGTACCATGTGTCCACATAGTGCAACAGAAACACATGTCCAGGAGAACGTCCACACACATTGGCCTGATAGCGCACTTTAAAACTCACAATAAATACATAAATAATTAAAAACCCCTAAAACACCCACTACACGTGCAGCAGGCCCACCCTAACTGCAGGCTGCCAAACAACTGCACCCTCACTCCACACACAAATGAAAGCACCTCCAAGGCCCCGACCCAAATCACCCTCAGGTACCACCCCAATGCATGTGATACAATGCCATTCCAATTCCCACAGACCCATTAATAACCCTCGCCCTCCTTTACTCCACCACAGGGTCCGATCCAAACGACGAGCTTCAGGACACCCCTACCAGCACACCTGCAAAGAGGGCCAAGACCAACGGCCAAAGACCCTCCACCTCAGCTGCACGCATCAAGACACGGCAGCAGCACAAATCAGGTGGCAGCACAGAGGAGCGAACATCAACAGGCACCCCAGCAGCCAGCATGCCCACAACAGCAGCACCACAGGTCCCCCCAATGGATGCCACAGAAGGCACTGCCTCTGGTGGCAGCAGCACCATAGGTGACACCCCATTGATGGCAGCATGCTCCGACACAGAAGACGGGGATGTCGAAGTCAGATCCATCCATGACCTGTCTCAATCCCCCTGTCTGTTTCATCCTGTACACCATGAGGATACCACGCAGGTGCACCCACAAGACGACGACTGGCCATCCCCCACAAGCCCTGTGGCAGGGCAACATGAGGCGAACAGCCACTCTGTGACACCACCGCAAATGGCCATGGCCCAGCAGAGGCAACAGTCCCTCGACCAGTTAATCGTGCAACAGCTGCAACTGGCCACGCTCCTCAAGGACCATGCCGATGAATGTGGGGGCACTAAGGCAGACATAGAAACATCAACTGAGACACTTAGGGCAGGAATGGAGAGAAGTACAGAGACACTAAGGGCACAAATGGAGAGTAGCACCGAGTGCCTGAGAGTCCAAATGGAGAGTAGCACCGAGAGCCTGAGAGTCCAAATGGAGAGAAGCACCGAGAGCCTGAGGGGGGAACTGCATGCGACGTCCAAAGACGTATGTGCCGAACTTGCCGCAGTGCGCCGTGTGCTCACTGAGCTCTCACAAACCCTTAGGGACATGCATGGACGTGAGCAGGCAGAGACATCATCCGTTGCAAGTTCCGTCCAGGGCAGCCCCCAACGTAGATCTGGGAGGAACCTGCGCTCCACAGGCAGGGGTGCCCCTGATACCCGCAGAGGGGGCTTGCAATAGCGACTGCCCACTGACAATGAGCATCTTTGGACACTGGTGTTCGGGGGGGAGGTAGGAGGGTGGAGGGGGTGTGTTGGGCTCACTTGGGTGGCGGGTCGATAGGGTGTTTGACATGATATCACATATGCCATAAACAATGCACGATCAACCAATGAGATGTGTGGACAATGATCTTTGTGTACTAGGCCATCATAGGCGTACAGTCCATATTGTGCATGTACCAGACACACACAGTGCCACGAGTACCGTGTCCATGTATCAGCCACCAGGCGTGAGTGCTAGAAGCATGCATCAATGAGATGCTGACGAATGTCACGGCCCTCCTGTGCCTCGCAGACTCCTTGAGGTGCTGCCACATCCCCACCCTCATCATGACCATCTTCAGGTGCTTGCAGTTCTGCGTCAGGGGGCATGGGCACATTTCTACGTACGCACATGTTGTGGAGCATGACACATGCCATGACCATCTTTGCAACCTTCTCATGGCGGTACAGGAGTGCCCCGCCAGACCTGCTGAGGCAGCGGAAACGAGTCTTCAGTAGGCCGAATGCCTGTTCAATGACTACACGGGTACGTGAGTGGGCATGGTTGTAGTCCTCCTCATGCTGGTCCCGTGGGTTCCGGACTGGTGTGAGGAGCCATCTCTTCAGTGGATATCCAGCATCACCTGTATGTGGACGATAAACGTATAATGTGGAATGCCATTGCTACGTACGCACACACCCCCCCCCCCTTCCTGCCAGGTCATTGCCGAATCACATACCCCACATCATCATGCATGAAATGAGACTCACCGAGTAGCCAGGATCTGTTCCCTGCGTGTCGCTCCATGTAGCGTGGTATTGTAGAGTTCCTCAAGACCATTGAATCATGGGTTGATCCAGGGAATCGGGCACAACAATGTGTAATGATCCTGTTGGAGTCACACACCATTTGTACATTCAGAGAATGAAATTGTTTTCGGTTGCGGTACTGGGCCTCCATGGCATGTGGGACGACCAATTCCACATGGGTGCAGTCGATGGCACCAAGGCAACCCGGTATGCCGCCAAGGGCATGCAATCCCACTTTTGTGTTGGTAATTTCCTGCTCCGAGCGTGGTAGAGAGATGTAGTCGTCTGCGTGCTGCAGGAGGGCATCGAGCACTTGCAATAGTGTCCGTGAGAACAGTGGCTGAGAAATGCCATGCAACTGTCCGACTGTGTGCTGGTAGGTGCCTGTGGCCAGGAAGTGGAGTACAGACACCACCTTCAGTAGGGGTGGGATGGCGGTTGGGCTATCTATCATGCTGACAAGGTCAGCCTGTGTCATGTCCACAATGGCGGCTATGGTGTCCCGGTCCAAACAGTAGAGGGTGTGGATCTGCTCATCAGTGAGGTTGAACGGATGTGCTCGGAGGCGTGGGATTGCGGGCTGCCTGCGTGGTGGTAGTGGCTGTGCTGGCGGCCCTTGCTGGCCCTGCCTTGGCCTCCTCCTCCTCCTGCGTCTCCTCCGTGCGGCCGGTTGTAGTTGGTGTTCGTCTTCTTCTTGGAGTTGGAGTACTTGCAGTGCTATCAGGTCCCCCAGGGCCAACATCGCGAGTCCTGCCGGTAGCATTTCGGAGTGGGTGTGGTTGTGGGAGGAGACTGGGTGTGCAATTTATGTGTTTTCAGGCTGTATGGCCTCCACCTGTGGTGATTCATTCCACCTGTGCAAGCTGCTCTCCCCTTTGGCCGAGCACGTCCCGCACACAACGCTGCAATTCGAGGAATGGCATCTTGCTATTGCAATCATGTATTTGTACCCGATGGCCGTGTAACATTGGTTGATATGCTCATTCGGCTACGGTTCCATTGTTTCACTTTCAATCTTTGCAGTCGCGAACAGACTTGTGAAGGGTCAGTGGAACGTAGTACTCGAGTAACGGTGGGACCTCATGCATCACTGTACCGAGTTGCACCGACGGGCGGGGCGTCCCATTTGTGAGTGAAGGCAGTTGCCATTCTCACACACAGCCGCACTCGATGGATTAATTTGTGATTTCAAGCGGCCACAGATGCCTTTTCGACGTGATGTTGCAAATGAGGAATTCGAAGGGCGGCGCTTTCGGTTATCAGCTAGCGGCGAGGAGATGCCCACAGGTCTGACTGCAAATATAACGTTCTATTGTTCAATGTCCTTGAGACAGGGGCCATGGCGAGGATGCAATGATTGATATGAATAGTTTGGGATGCGCAATAGCGACGTGGGCGATAAGGCCGGACGTTCCCAAATACATGTTACTTCACAACACTGGAATTACGGGCTGGGGAACTGTGGATTTTGCAGGCTGCATAACGCACAGACTCAATGGATATTTCTAATGTTATGTGAGTAAATATTCAGGCGTTTTTATACCGGGATGAGGGAATGATGAATGGATGCATGGGCAGATGATTTGATGCAGAGTTTGCCATGTACAGGGCTTCTTGGAATCTGTCCGCCTCCCCTGCGCTATGTGATGCAGGGCTGCCATAGTGGGACCATCGTCTATCTGGCCTTGTTGAGCCCTCCCTGTCTCGACGCGCCTTCAGACACTTGTGTCCATGCACGTTAACAATCCCATCAGATGGATTCTGTTTTCACAGACGCATGCACAGGTACACTCGTTTGTGATGGTGTTTACACCTCGATATAGATAGTTATGAGTCGCAAGTGGTTTTGGGGTGGTGATGATCCTTTGGAGTGGGCTAGCATGCATATGGCTGTGGATTTAGTGTGATCATTGAAGTGAGTTGTTCGAATGTAGTTCTGATGGCCATTCTGTTCTTTTTCTTTTCTTTTGGTTGACAGGTATCTCCTCCACTTTTGCCACTGCCATCTGTATGCCACTCCTGCAGATGGCTTTTACTCCCGACACCTGCTGCCTCGTGTTAATCAGTGGAGCAGCATTACGATCTTATGGGACGATCGCCAATGGGCCACATGCCCTTACGCAGTACTAGTGGCTCGGAGCAACATTTCGGCCTTTCAGCTGGACTAGTGCCTCCCTATTGGGACGGCCCTGCTGTTCTAGGCGCTTCCATGTTGCCTTTTCGTACGGGAATGTAGCCCCTGTGTACCATGATGGAACAGGGCGTCACACAAGTAGTAGCTGGTCATTTATTGCGGATGCAGCCCACAATGGTGAAATGTGTTTTGGAGTTCATGGCCTAATGGCTGTATGGGCTTGGGGATTTTGTTGTGCATTAAATTTCTATTCTGATATGGGCCGTGTAGCGTTCTTCTTTGCAAGTGATGTGGCATATTCCTATTTGGGGAGCGATGTATTGTGAGGAGATCTGCATTGGGTTCCAGCTTCGGAGTATAGTTGCGTGGTACTGTGCTGGGCGCGTTTGCCTACGAAGCCCAGTGAGGTCAGGGATGAGGGCTGCCAATATGACTGTTTGAATGATGTCATGCTCAGGGGCGGGGGATTAGGTTTTGTGTAACAGATGCCGGTCAGCCAGGTGGACTGGTGGAATGATGTGATTTTCGGAATATTGCTGGTCACAGGTGCCTGTGTTTGCGTGCGTTTCTTGGTGGGGGACTGTGGTCATGTCCATTGGAATGGCTTCTGTATTCGTGCCATCTGTGCCCTGCAGCTCCCATTGGCCCCTCTTGTGATTCTTTTGTTCGTTGGCATGCATGGATGACTAGTACATTTCACTGGTTGCATTGTGACTTCATTGCACCTACGGGGAGTTGTACTATGTGGCCAGGGAGCGGTGTACAGGCACTCAGTGGGGCCGTTTACGGTTGATTCGCGATGCCGTACTTCTCACCATGGCGGAATGGTACTTTCCGCCGTGCTTGATGGCGTTAGGTACATGTCCGCTAGGGTCGGAATTCGCGTACCCTTGCGCCATGGTGGTATTTACGGTTTGGCATGGCGCGCGCGCGCGTACTTGGTGCAGTTAGCGTTGGCGTTCACTACGGTGTCGCTAATGGCATCGTACTTTGCGGTGACGGGTCATAGTCGCACCGAGCGCTATTCGATGGCGGTATTGCATTTCCGCCATCGTTTTTCGATTTCCGCCAGGGTCGTAATGAGGGCCACTGTCTTTTATCTGTTTTCATAATTGTTTCTGCTCTGTCATGGGTCACTTCTCTTCTTTCTTGCGATATTAACTGACCTATGTACAGGACTTCTTTCTGGCAATATAGTAATTTCTCCTTTTCTACTTTGTACCCCTTCCATGCCAAAATTGTCATCAACTGTATTGAGTCTTTCCTACACTTTTCATCTGTCTCATTGCACACCAAAACTGCATCTACGTGTTGCATCACTCTACTGTCAAGGTGTACATTTCCTAAATCCATCTGGAACACTCAGTTGATGATTGAGGGGGACTCACAGTATCCCTGAGGTAAACATGCTTGTTTTCACTTGGTCCTGTGATAGGAAAATAAAGCCAAGTCTTCAGACTCCTCATGGAGGGGGATTGAAAAGAATGCAATCTTTAAATCGATCACAGTGAAATATTGAATTTTTGACAAGATATTACGCAATATTGTGGCTTGGTTTGGGACCAATGGGAACTCTGCTTCAACAATATTGTTTAGGGAACGTAAATCCTCAATAAATCTCCATGACCCCTGTCCCCTGTTCTACTGTATACATGACCATGTTGCATGGGAATTCTGATGGCACTAGTATTCCTTGTTGCACTAGAGCGGAAATGGGATCATAAATACCTTCAACTGCTTCTCTTGACATAGGGTAAAATAGCTCCTAGTTTCAATATAGTTTTGACTGGCCCAACTCCGTTTAAAATGCCAACATCGTATGGACTACTGGTCCACAATATGCTTGGTACCTGTGCCAAATCATCCTAGAGAAAAGACAGGATATTTTTTTTATTAATGAAATTCTCTGCCGAACTTCTCTGTTCTCAATTTTTAGCTGACAGGTAAGGCTTATGTGAAAATCTGCCTCGTCATCCGAGTCATCATCTGTAAACAAGTCTACATCTGTCAAATCAGTCAGTCTGTGTCCTTCATCAAGAGCTATAACTGTCCTCCAGTTTATTCCCTCATCATCAATTCCATGTAAATCACTCGTGCCTTCTCTCACTATTGCTGCTTCTAGCTCTATTGTAAGTGCTTGCCATTCTTCCTCATTGATAGTTACTTCTGGTCTGAACAAAAACGCTATGGGTAGTCGCAACATCTGCCTCTTATCCTTGGGAGCCATGCTAACAGTATGTGTACCCCATAAATAAAGACTTCCGGGTATAATGGCAGTTTGCTCAACAAATCTCTCCCCATTATGTTAACTGGTGTCTTTCAGAAGTACAATACTAGCATGGAAAGGTCATATTCTCCTATAGAAACAGGTAAGTCATCCGTAAAAAGAACCGTTGTAGGGAAGGAATGGTATCACAAGTATAACACTGGCAAAATTGATACAATTTGTAAAACCTTTATTAAAAATGTTGGCGCCAGAGAAGCTCCTAATCTCGACCATCAAACGATAAACAAAACAGTCCTAGTGGAGTCCGTCAAATCAAAATTGCCCTATGCTAACAAAAACCTAATGCTTGCCCTATCTCTTGTACAAAAAGTGTAAAAAGGAGAAATGCATGCAAAGAAAAAAATCAGTGTTCATAAGAATCATGGTAGTTGAACCAGCTTTCCTCCTCACGTTAGATCTCATGGAGTAAGGCTATCCTTATAGGCAGGGTGACTCTGGCTAATTTTTTAACACTTTAAGAAGTCCCAAACCGTGGATTGCTGCCCGCCTGGCCTTCCCCGTTGAAATCCCTTCCAATTGTAATCCAACGTAAAGTTCACAAAGGTCCCCCTCTGCCGGGTTCTGACCTTACAGCACACAGTTCACATAGGTCCCCCTCTGTCAGGCTCAGACCTCTCATGTCACAGTTCAACACAATCGTACAGGGGGGGCTCATTTACCCAAGATTATTGTACTTTGGGTCTCCTTCAATTGGGGTCAGACCCCTTTCGGATGTCGAAGACATTTGAATGTGTGTGGCCCTATTTACAGACCACCGCTTCAACTCAAAGTTCACGTTTACTCTCACTTAATTCACTTTTGCTGTTTGTTCGCTTTATAGCTTCAAACAATGTACCTTTCACAGAGACTTTCGAGTGGGCTTCTTCCTTTCTCTGGATTACTCTGTTACTTAGTATCGCTGATCTCAAAGCTGCCTTTGACTTCAAAGTTAATTCACAGGTCTGTCTTTCTTTGCATCTCATCCAGATGTGTGCAGGGTTCACTTGTGATATTATGTTGCTTCATTCACTTTAAATAACACTGGTCTCTCGGGTCACTTTCCAACTCACTGGCTGTGTGCGCTTCTTTCTTGTTTTGCTTTTTCCAATTCATGAGTCAAGGTTGCTACTACAAGCTAGGCCTCGCCTCCCCAACTCTGTCGTTCACCCGAGAGGTTTGCTGGTGTCCTTGAAATACAATGCAATCTTCACTTTTGGGATCTGGACTTCTCCTCGTGTCTTTCACGGTCTGTCAGAGGCAACAAACTCCAGTAGGGAATCAATGGGGTTTTCAGCTCGCTGCTCTCATACCTTACTCCGTTTTTCTGCTCCATTAGGTGTACTTTTGTCCTGGAAGTTCTGCGCATACTTGCTCAGAGCGTGTCTTTAGGTGATACCTTTTACTTGTGTGAGGAGAGCTAACTGGTATCAGGTGTATCCGCTTAGTGCAAAGTGCCTGACTTTGCCTGATCCAATTAACGGGACATGTCCATTACGATGTGAGAGAATTAGTCTGGTTACTCTCAGTCAACCTCTTCCTCAGCCCAGTGTCCATGCAAAATGGGGGGGGCAGGACTTTGGGAAATCCTACAAAATAGGATGGGGTAGATGAACAAAAAAAGGGGGAAACTGTGTCTCACCATCGGCTGTCTCACCCCCACTCCCTGAAGCCCTCTCACCCAGGTGATCCACCCGCACTTGTCCAGCCCCTGGGTCTGGATCCAGAGGCGATCACCGTGCTCTGGACACCTGAGAGAGAGATACCTGGGGACTAGCGGGTGATACACCCTCAGTTTCCCACATACCTTTCCTCTATGTGATGTAGCCGCATCTGTTTCACAGGGAAACCAGGAAAGGAAATCAACTTTCCCATGTTCTTTACCTTTTCGGTGTTCCACAGTGAAACAGTAGGGTTGCTGTTCTAAGATCCATTGCATGACTAGAGGGTTAGATTCCTTTTGTTGACTTATCCATACTAAAGGTGAGTGGTCGTGGACAAGTGTAAACTTTCTCCCTCGAAGGTAGTATCTTAGATGGACAATTGCCCATTTGACGGTAAGGGCCTCTAACTCCAACATAGAGTAGTACTTTTTGCATGGGGAGAGTTTATGACTAGTGAATAGGATTGGGTGTTCAAACTGCTCCTAACCGTGTGAGAGAGGCATCAGTTTGTAACACAAATTATTTTGAAAATCTACTACTTTTAGAATGAGGTTCTGACGCAAGGTTTGTTTTAGGCTGTTGTAATATGCATTGTCCTCATCAGTCCAATTAATCTTCTGGGCTTTGGCACTCCTGAGTTTGTCTGTTAATCTTGCTGTGTTATCTGAATAATGTGGGATACACCTTCAATAATAACCAATCAATCCTAGGAATGCCCAGAGGTCTCTTTTGGTCTTGGGTGTGGGGGCATCTTCGACAGATTTCACTTTTTCTTTTTGGGGCTGGACACTGCCATTCCCTACAAAGAAGCCTAGTTAATGTACTGCCGATTGAGCTAGCTTCCATTTGGGTGGATTAACAGTTAAGCCGGCCTCTCTGAGGGTTCTCATAATAGGTAGAAAGATGGAAAAGATGTTCTTCCCAAGTTTCACTCTAAATGACTATGTTGTTGATATAAGCCCCACCGAAATTGGAGTAGGGCTGTAATATCCTGTCCATGAGTCATTGGAAAGTGGCTGGGGCACCATGCAGGCCAAAGGGTACAACTTTGAACTGGAATAGTACCAGGACTGTTGAGAAAGCTTTATTTTCCTTATTAGGTCCATGTACTGGGACCTACCAATATCCCATGGTTAAATCTAGGGTTGATAGCAATGTGGCTTTTCCAAGTGTACCTATTAACTCATCAATGCGTGGCATAGGATAGACATTGAAGGCAGAGATGGCATTAACCTGCCTGAATGAACTAAACCCGCCAAGAATGATCGGGTCTAGTTACCAACACAATAGGGGAGGACTATGGACTTGAAAAGGGCTCAATAATATTTGCCCTTAGCATTTTGTTCACTTCCTCAACCATTATTTGCTTTCATGCTTGACAGTGTCTAAATGGTTTCAAATGAACCACTTTTCCATTTGGGGTTCTGATATAATGATAAGTACCATGCTCCCTGGTTTCTCGCAGAATGCATCAGGGAATGCCACAATAAGGTCATTCAAATCTTCTTGTTTTTGTTTAGACAATATCGAGGAGGTGGTGGCGGAAGGATTTTCTTTCCGCTCCTTTAGACGATTTACCCCGGTAAAGGTGGGTCTTTTGTTTTCTATCAGGTTGGGCTATTTTATAGGTACAGGTTCCTGTTTGGTCTAGCACCTCATATAGCCATTGTCACTTTGAGACAAGTTTATTTTCAGAGTTAGGTAAGAGGACTAATACCTTCTGACCTACTGAAAACTATCTCAAATTCACCCTCTTGTCATAGGTGGACTTCTGTTGGGCTTGAGCTTTCTCCATGTGAGTGTGGACTAAACACTGGGCGAGTTTCATGTGCACTCGCAATTGGGTAGTTCTCTGTGAGAGGGGAATAGGTGTCTCTTCTCTCTCTTCCCAAGTCCCCCAGAGCATTTCTAAGACATTGCTTGCTTCTCTGCTGTAAAATAATTCAAAATGAGAGAATGTGGTGTATACTTGAGGGGTCTTTCTTACTGCAAATAGGGCCATGGGGTCATGCAATCCCAGTCCTTCCCATCTTCATCTACCAATTTCCTCAAAATCATTTTAAGAGTTTTGTTAAATCTCTCTACCAATCTGTCCTTTTGGGGGTGGTAAACTGAGGTTCTTAAGGTGGTAATGTGTAGTAATTCCTTGACTTCACTCATACATTTGCTCATAAAATTGGATCCCTGATCCATTAGAATTTCATTGAGGAAACCAACCCTAGAACAGAATGGCAGTAGGTGTTTTAAAATGTGCTGGGTTGTGTTGTCCTGCATGGGGAAGGCCTCTGGATACCGAGTAGCATAATCAACGATTACAAGAAGCTATTTAATACCCAGTCTAAAGGTTTATAACAGTCCAGTAATATCCATCCCAATTCAGGAGAAAGGGACTTCTGTTATCAGTAAGGGGTTTAGCAGGTAAGGGAATATGTGCACTGGTTTTCTGGCATATTTCACATGTCTGAATGAAGTTCTTTATGTCAGCTTGGATTCCTGACAAGTAGAATTGCCCACTAATGTGAGCCTGGGTTTTAGACTGCCCTAAATCTCCCCCTGTCAAATGAGAATGTGCAATCCCTAGCACGATATTGCAATGGGTTTTGGGTATTACTAATTGACTTTTACTCAGACCTGCTCTGGAGGTTTCCTTTCTATATAATAATCCCTGTTTCTGGTCCTTCTCCCTCCGGAATCACTTGTAAGAACGCCTTTGTGAGTGCTGGGTCATTTCACTGTGCGAAGGCTAGATCGGGAAGGATGGTGTCATGATTCCTGCCCCTCATGTCCTCAGCCCTCCAAGATGTCAGGCTGGAGCCAGGCCACGATCACCTACATTGCCCTCATAGCCTCTCCATCCCTCCAAAGACCCACTTGGAGTCAGACTTGGCGCCTGTGGCACCAGACTCACTCACTCCCATAGGATAACATTGGGGATTGGACTTGTAGTGCATTGATGGGGACAAGATGGATGCACCCACATATTTTGGTTCCCAGAAATGCATGTGCAGTCTAGTCTTTTGGGTGTGGTTCAGCCCAGAGACACCTGGGATACCCAGAGACTATTTAAGCCATGCTCAGGCTGAGAAACATGCTTTGCGTTTTCTGCACCTGCAGCGTGACACTCACCGTGTTCGGATCGGTCTCCAGTAGGCCTGCATCTTTCTTCTGCGCTCAGCTCCTGCAAGAACAAGAACACTGTTAGGAACAGCCTTACCTTGCAGCGCTTCTGCCCATCATTCATCGCTCCTTCTGTTCTGTGGGCATCTTCGCACGCCGCTACCTAAGGAAAAGGGAAAAGAACAAAAAGAAGGCATTAGTAAGCATTCTGAAAATCTTCGCTTATTTTTAAAGACTGTACGAGCTTCAAACGCTTACCTGAATCCCAGCCGTTCTGGGGGAACTCGGTCTCCGGAACTTCTCATCCATCTGCAAGACGGAAAAGACACTCCAGGTTAGTGTAGAAACATCTAGAGGCGCCGCATTCCACGCTTACTCACTGCATTTGTTCTTCATAACCGGCAACCACGCTGAAAACATTGCGGCACCTAAAAGACACAGAAGAATAAATCAGTTCAATACAAATACGAAAGGGGTGCATCGCGCATCGCGCTCTCACTCACCTTCAGCGCTACTCATCTCAGCAGCACGCTGCCATCCCCGGACGCCAGCCATCATCTAAGGAAGGAAAGGAACGAAGTTAGAGAACTGCTAAAAAGACTCATTATACTTACCTGTTGGACTCTTGCCAGTGAAGTAACTAGGCAGCAACGAGCCTGCATCAATCAACGCGCCCCTGTGCTGAAAGCAGGACGAAGAGCTCACTATCCAAGAAAACAAGGTGATTTGTGGATCAAAGGGAAGGGTTGGACCCCGGGGAAGAAGGGGTTCAAGCACACAGAGACAATAGGGAGTTAAACTCTGACAATCTTGTGTTTCAGGCCCAGTCTCCAGTCGAGTAGCCTCCAGGGAAGGGTTTGAGATCGTAAGAGGTCAGAATAGGCTGAGTGACGTCCCAGTGGATACCAGGTGAGCGTTACAGATGGTAGGTTCTTTTTTCCTTTTTGCCTCAGTGATAGGTGTTTCATCAGCCTCTCCAAAGCCTGAGATACATCTCTCTGTTTTCTCTGGTTCACTTTCTTCCTTAAAATGAGAAAATAGAGCCTTCTCAAGAAGTCCCTGTGCAATTATGTCCCCACAGTGTATTTCAAATGGACTTTCACCATGGTTTTGTAGGAGAACCTTTATGTTTCCCCGAAAGTCTGGATCTATGACACATGCTAGGATATCTAAATCAAACTTCCCGGCTAGGCTGGATTTTGGGGCCAATCTTATATAACTCGCAGGGGGCATTAGGACTAAGCCCGTGGGAATCATCCCTCTTTTCCAAGAGGGATAGTGGCTTCTCTGCTGCAACAGATATCAAAGCCTATGGATTCTTTTGTGGCGGTAGTGGGGTCGAAGACTTTGTGACTAATTCTTTTGAATGTTAGGGTCCGCCAATTTGTCTCAATTGAGTTGTATTCCACTCTGACACCATATGTAGGTAAGGCATGGTATCATAAGTATGACACTGACACAATGGATACAATTTGTAAAACATTTATTGAAAATGCTGGGGTCAGAGAAACTCCTATTTTGCCCTATAACTAAGATGGGAGTAGTCTCGACAATCAAACGATAAACAAAACATTCCTAGTGGAGTCTGTCAAATCAAAATTGGCCTTTTGCTAACAAAAACCTAATGCCTGTCCTATCTCTTGTATAAAAAGTGTAAAAATTAGAAATGTATGCAAAGGAAATATCAGTGTTCAAAAGAATAAAAGTAGTTGAACCAGCTCTCCTCCTCAGGTTACACCTCACATACTAAGGCTGTCCTTGTAGGCAGGATGACACACTCTGGCTCGGTTTCTAACACTGTAAGCAGTTCCAATCCGTGGATTGAGACCCCTCTGGCCTTCCACGTTAAAGTTTATTTCTTGACTTTCAAAATTGCACTCCAACATAGAGTTCACAAAGGTCCCCCTCTGGCAGGCTCAGACCTTACAGCACACAGTTCACGTAGGTCTCACCCTGTCGAACTCAGACTTCTCCCGTCACAGTTCAACACAAACTTGCTGGGGGCTCGCTTCCTCAAGCTTATTGTACTTCGGGTCTCCCTAAATTGGGTTCGGGCCCCTTTCGGATGTCGAAGACTTTCCAATGTGCATGACTCTCTTTACAGACCACAGCAGGACCACTTCGGCTGTTCCCTTTATAGCTTCAAACAATGTACCTTTCACAGAGACTTTCAAATGGGCTACTTCCTTTCCCAGGACTACTCCGTTATTTAGTATTGCTGATCTCACAGCTGCCTTTTACTTCAAAGTTAATTCACAGGTCTGCCTTTCTTTGCGTCTCAACCACACACGTGCAGCCTCACTTGTGATATAATGTTGCTACTTCATTCCTTTAACACACACCAGTCTCTCAGGTTGCTTGCCAATTTACCGGCTGTCTGCGCTTCTTTCTTGTTTTGCTATTTCAAGTTCACAAGTCAAGGTTAGTACCACAGGCTTGACCTCGCCTCCCCAACTCTGCCGTTCACCTGGGAGGGTTGCTGACATCTTGGAAACACAATGCAATCTTCACTTGTTAGATCTGGCCTTCTCTATGTGTCTTTCGCGTTCTGTTGGAGGCAACAACCTCCAGTAGGGAACCCTTGGGGTTTTTGGCCCGCTGCTCTCGTCCCTTGGTCTGTTGCTCTGCTCCAGTAGGTGTGCCTTTGCCCTGGAGGTTCTGTTCATTTCCCTTGTTCCGCCTTGCTCAGAGTGTGTCGTTAGGTGTTGTCTTTTATTTGTGTGAGTCGCGCTAACTGGTATCGGGCGTATGCACTTAGTGTAAAGTGCCTGACTTTGACTGACCAGATTAACAGGGGACAGCAACCACAGCAAGCACCATTGAATCCACCACATGGGCAGTCACAGCAAACCCCTATCCAAATACAGCAGATTGCAAACACAGGACAGCTTTTGACACCTAGAATAGGGGTGTCACTGTGGTGGGAGGGAATCCATCGACAAGTACAGAGGTATGCATGTATCCACAATAGGGCAGCTCACAGGGCGACTTGATGTGTTCAGTACTATCAGTGACACTAGACTCCCAAGAGGAACCAAGGGTTGATGTGACTATAGGAGGGAAATCTTTTTCATTTTAGTAGGCACTGTAGCTACTCGTTCATGTATACGAGAGGGAAAATATCCAATGTCAGGAATTGCCATGAATGCTCAAGGGTTCTCTGAAGCTACAAGTCGAGTTCCTTTTTCTAATGAATTACCAGTCTCTATAGGAGAGTGTAACATGTCTGTTCCATTTTTGTATTCATGGCAGACACCAGTTAACATTTTGGGAAGGGACTTAATAACCTTTTCTCCAATGTCTTCCCTGTGTACACAGCGTGCAAGTAAGTGGTCATTTGTTGTAATACCGCCTTTGACAAAAATCCCCCTTGTGGCTATGGCATAAACATCTTATCTGCCATGCCTTTCACCTATTCCGCAGAATACTGTTTGAGCTTGTGCATGTGCTTTGGCAAAGTCTTACATAAATGCATCAGAGGAGTAATGTCTTCCATTGTGACGAGTCTCAATTGACTGTCAATACTTGCCAGCATTTACAAAATACCTTTATGAAAACAACACATATGCGCATGCTCCAAAATTGCTGCTCAAACCTTTATTTCTCCAATGATCTGAATCTACCTCTGGGTTGGTACCGACAGTTTCCCTAGATAGACAATATGACTCCTTGACTTTCTCTCAGTTTCTTTACACATATCTTGCTCGTCAACAACTTTTTTCAATACAAATATACAAACAGACAAATTAGTCGACATTAAATCACGGTGATCACCCTCATCATCTTGCCGCTAATTAATACCATGATTACAAAGTTTAGATTGTTTTCTTATATGGACCTGTCCAAACGTAGCCTATTGACCCTGATCGGGGTGTAAGACAACCTCTTCTAAAACCCCTTGGGTTAGGAATCTCAGGCACTTTCTCTCTTCTCTTCATAAACGTATTCTTTTTATTTCCGCACAATATTTCCCATTTCTTTCATTACTCTTGTTACTTTAGTTACTTCCCTATTACTTTCTAAGTTACCACAATCCCATCCCCTCAATTTGCCATTCCCCTTCGTCTACTCACCATTCGCTTGTTTAGATCGAGGTCTTTGGTATCGACTCCCTTCTCAAATCGACCATTTTCGTCTTTCATCCACAAAGCACCTGTGGAAACCAGGTAGGAATTTCATCAAAGAGGGACCCTGTCCACCGTCTTGATTTTCTTGCAAGACTTCGATTTGGCTGCTCTCCACAGGAAACCTGCGATCTTCCGGCTAGATTGCAGAGGATGCCAGATCATCCGAAGCTCTGGAGTCTACAGGTCTATGGGTCTTATTTGCAACCATCTGACATGCTACCAAGTGAACCCTTATGGTCCTTTAATTGAGGTAACACATCGTACGATAGAAGGATGCAGAATAATTATTACACCAAATAACAAGACCAACTCAGGAAGTTGGCAAAATCTCTATCTCGACTGTTTTATTTTCAATTGCCTAAGACAGGGAGTTACAACGGACATCAACGGACGTCGTACAGCATAGGCTCAAGGAATTTCATAAAAAAACATTCTTCTATAACAAAGACTTGTCATATGTGACATCATACTACGTTGCAAACTAAGAAAACCTACGCAGGATTGTGGTTGGCTTAAGGGAAACATCTAAGTATTTTGTCTGTATATGGACAGGCGGTGATTGGGTCTCTAAAGTCAGGTGGACAATTTATGCTTAGCAAAGTTCTCATCTGCATGCCCACTTCTATTTTCAACCTTTACTCACGTGACAGAAGACCATGAATCAGCCCATGTTATAGCATTTCATTGTCTTGAATAAAGAAACTTGCCACTCATGTTGTTCTCTCTTTGCACCTTAACAAGAGATACCTCAGTGCCTCACATTCACTGTTCTTCAAGGACTATTAACCAGTCTTGGCTGCTTCAACCTTTGACACCAGGCCACACAGCCTTCTTGGTCTTGCTTCGAGCTTCAGCTAATTCTTTGCTGCGACACATGCATAGCTATCAATCCTTCTTTCTCCATTGGTTTGAGCTTACTAAAATTGTGACATCAAATATCCAGATTCTATACAATGGCAGCACCGCCTGCAGTCTTTTCACTACATATAGCCAGTGTTATGATTACTTAGACTACTTGCATTTCTGCATCTGTACTTTTGTAAAAACGTCTTGCATTTTCTGCAGCACTTCTTCACACTTGCAATCTTCAATCCCCATGTGAAAGTTTACTGAATTCTTTATTTCATCATCAGATTCTAAAAACTATGCATTCTTCTATTTGACCAGTCTTCTCAGTGTGTCACGATCACCTTTTGTGATGTTACAAGCTTCTCTTTCTCTCATTTTCATATTCCTTCAGGGATCTCTTCCTGGAGATTGTCAGTTCTCCGAGGATACATTAGATAGTGTTTTCTTAATGGATGCCTTGTTTCGAAGACTATCCTCGGAATAGTCATAGTCACTGATATTGTGCATGTCGCAACTTTTTGTTTCCAGCATACGGGTAGCATAGGGGCGGGACTCCCTGTAGAGGCATTCGGCTGCTGCTCTACACAGGGATTCCCTTGCCAGCAGATGCCACGCATATTTACCCACTTCAAATTGCTGTATATCTCACACAGTGCTACACAAGCAACACCTACTCCAAATCTAACTATATTAGTGACCAGTCACTCATTACATCTCCCTATCCTTGTTCCTTCTCAACAGCATGTTTCCAGCAAAAACCACCTGCCTCTCTTAAAGCAGCTTAGAACTGAAAATGAATCTATGTAGTCAAGTTTTGAACACACTTTAAAATAGTCTATGTTTTACCTGTTCAAATTACCTGAAATGTTAGTGATTCGAGGTACAATAAAGGTAATGTTTATCCAGGTTATTGCTGACTGATTATTTCACAGGGTAGATTGAGAGTAACAGGGCAAACAGTATCTCTTGGGGTGTCTTGGTTGATCTAGGAAACAAAAAGCCATCTACCTATCTAGAAGTCCCTGTGTTCCAGTTTTCTTCACTGTGCTAAAGGGTGAATCTGGCATGGATCTTGGTATCCTTTTCCCCAACATGCTCTTCCCTGGGTTTTTCTTCAGAGCATTTCCCTCCAATGTGCCTTGATCCTGTAGACCTTGTTGATGGTGTGCCTACCACAACCTCCCCACCTTTCTGGCATACTCTTTTTTGCCTTGAGGTTTCAGAGCCTTTAACACCACCATTGTACATCTCTGTATATGCTTGGGTGGTGGGACCCCTTTCTTACCCTGAGCACTATATCATGTATCAGTCAGTCAGCCTAAAACATGTTGCATGTTGCTTTGTCACTATCCCAAAAGAGTGATTTGGTGTGTGTGGAAAACTCAATGCAAAAAAGCTGTTTGGTTGGCCAAGGCATTTATAATTTAATTGCTACATGAGTGTTTGGATGTGTCCATGTCTACTTTTGCCACATTGGTGCACTGGTAAGGATTAGGTAAAAAGTTATGAAGGGAAACCTTGTTTCATTTTCCTATGAAAAGTGTAATGAAATCTTAAATCCAATGTCAATACTGTATATTAGCCAAACCAGAGATTTTTTTTAAATCATATTTATTTGTGCCTGCTCAGTAGTTCTGTAGACAATAAAAGTATAGTAATCTGTAGAATACGCATTTAACATGTTTATGCAAATTAAGTCTGCATAAAGGTTTGTGTAGCCATCATCCTGGGCATGCATAGACCACAAGGTCACAGCAGAGAGAAAAAGGGTTGTGAGAGCTACTCACTCAACTCTCCACAAGTATTAAACACTCCCACTCTTGCAGTACCAGACATATTAGAAAACTGAACACTTGAGTGATTATAAAAAACACAAGACTCAGGCTGCCGTGGCTAGGCGCCGACGTGGATGGCTGCCTGATTCCGGGCTCCTGCTCTGACGACCATTTTCAATATATGTACGGCTTTGTTTTAAAATGTAACCGTGTTTATTTCGCTTAAACATAACTCTACATACCTGGCTTTGGTGACGCTATGTGTAGAAGTCGGCTCCTTGCTGTGAGAGCAAGCGAATAGAAAAACAAAGTTCCAGTGAACGCACCCTGGAGTAACGGGCTTGTGTGTGGAGAGAGCCGATGTTCCAGTCAGCTGGCACAGATGACGTGAATAAGATTCACCGCTAATGCACAGAGGTTCAGTTTCCTCCACGATAAGGGTACGATTCCTGTTCCTCATATACAGACACTGAAATAAGGTACTTCTGGCACATGCTTGCCTTAAATATTAAGGAGAAAGGTTAATACAGGCAGGTTGCACTTACTATAACCTGCTCCTGGCTGCAGATACGTATTTGGTGCAATTTATTATCAAAAGGGGCATATAACTTCTGGTGGCTCCTTCTTTATTAAGTACATTTTTGGCACAAACTTTCTGTAAACGCAGTGCATTTATTTCTACCACAGTATGGCCTCAAAAAAAGGGCAATTTAAGGAAGTGACCTCAATTTCGACCAATAATGTGCCTAATGGACAGAAAAGTGACTCCTCCACACCCAAGGATGACATTGATGACCCTGTCATGCAAGCTATTTTAACAGAGATAATGCCCCATAAGAATTTCATGGAAGTTACGACAGCAAAATTGCAAATGTTAGATGACAAATGGTCCAATTTTGAGTCAAGAACAGATGAAGTTGAAAGAAGGGTCAGCGATGCTGAAGACATAATAGGGAGAGTGGCTACCCTTGAAAATATTGTTAACTCCCTGCAGAAGCAAACTGAACATTTTGAAAATAGGAACAGGAGGAACAACCTACAGATTGTAGGCCTTCCGGAGAATATTGAAAAGGATAATCCCATTAAATTCCTTTACTACATGCTTCCTCTACTCTTGGAGCGCCCAGCTTCCTTGCAGTTCAACATTCAAAGGGCTCATCGTATTGGACCCACAACTGCTTCTCTCAACGCTTCCACAACTCTAATCTTTGCTTTTCTTGACTATTCCCATATCCTACTCATTATGGACAAAGCAAAGCAAAAAAGGCAGCTCATGTGGGAGGGTACCAACATCTTTATATCTCAAGATGTTTCTAATGCCACTGCAGCAAGAAGAAAAGAACTACTAACATTCAGGCCTGCTCTCAGACATCTAAATGCCAGAATTATTCATCCAGCTATTCTAAAGGTCACTCTCAATGGGCATACGTATGCCTTCCAATATCCAACAGACCTGCACAACTTCATCCAGAGACACAGAAGGGAGGAAATGGATATATCCAGACCACCTATGTGAATCTAATTATGTGGTAAGAAACCAACATTAACACGTAACTTTTTCGTCAGAGTGGAGCACTGATTGGGCCCCTTTGGGTCTGGCTCCTCACCCCTAGTCTTCATAGTTTCACTGTCAACATGGGTTGGAGTGGCTGTTTCCCATTGGCCACTATTCCTTCAAGGTTATCCAGTTTACACAGAGGTTTAAGGAATCATTGTTGTTTTTGTTTGTCAACCCCTTTCCCTTTCATGTCTCTCCCTCTTTTATTTCAGTACAAAAACATACTTTTTTAGCATGGTTTGTATGACTGCCATTCATGTTTGCCTTCTGCACTATAAGGCTTCACGCTCTTGTACTAAATACTCTGATATTGTGGGTTGTACTTCTACGTACTCTATCCCTAGTTTGATCTATGTCATTTAATATAACGTTATGGAACGTTAAGGGTTTGCATATTCCTATCAAGCGACAGCAAGTTCTCTCCCATCTCAATTGTGCCCAACCATCCATAACATGTATACAAGAATCTCACCTTTCATAAACCGAGTCTGCAAAACTGTAATGCCTGTGGGTGGGCCAAGTGGTCTCGAGTGCAGCAAACGGGAAAAAGAATGGGGTTATTACACTTATCAATACACATTTTCAATGTAAGATCAAAGATACTCAATCAGATGATGTGGGTAGATGGGTTCTGGTTAAGTTACTTATTGATTCCATTGAATACACCATCTTAAATGTAAATGGCCCAACCAATACTGACCCTGCATTCTGGATTCAGTTAAGAAATTATATCAACTCCAATCCCAACAACCTTATTGTATGTGGAGACTGCAATGAGATTTTAGATGCATATCTTTATAGGAAATCTAATGTATGTTTTAAGAAAACTAAATCCCAGTTGCAATTTGCCAATTTTGTTTCTGAATTAGGTCTAATTGATGCATGGCGTTTGTCCCATCCCTCTGATTTAGAATGCATGTTTTACTCTAATCCTCATGGCTCTTTCTCGAGAATTGATTATGTTTTGTTTCCAAATCCATGACTAATTGCCTGTTAGACAACAAGATTGAATGTATTATCTTGTCAGACCATGCACCTGTCCACGTTAAATTATCTGATCTACGAAATGTATATAAACCTAGAAGATGGAGATTTAATTCCGCCCTCTTGAAAGACGAACAATTTGCGCAATTTATTCAACAAAATCATTCCCATTTCTTCTCAGATAATCTGAGCGCCGACACCTTCATTGTTAATAATTGGAATTTCTACAAAGCCATACTCAGAGGACACATTGGGATTCATTACAACCCCGGCGGTAGCCGTGCAGGTAAAACCGGCAGCCTGCCGCCAGAGTTGTATTTTTTGCGGCACCTGGCTTCACGGAATAACCGGGGCATTACCGCCACGGTGGTCTGTGAAGTCAGGCGCCAGAAAATGTTACTCCCCATTGCATTTGAGTCCCATAGGACTCAATGGGAATAGGGAGGACGGAAGCACCAGCACCGTGTGCAACACTGTCGGTGCTTCTGTCAAAGTCTCACCTGGTGGGCGGGACGGCAGCCACCCACAGAACTCGGAGTGTGCCAGTCCGGTAACAACGGTGCCAGTACGCTTACCGGTACCATTGTTACCGGACAGGCCCACTCATAATGAGGCCCATTATCTCCTATAATGCCTTGACAAAGGAAAAACTTAAACGAGAAGTGGCTGATATTCTTAGACAATTAAATCCCTTGAATCCAAATATATACATGCTAACCCTGCATCTATCTTTCTAAAACTTACTAGACTCAGAATTCAGTATAATACTATGGCTACACAATATTCCTGTGCTAATCTTTTAAAATACAAATAAAAAATGGATCAATTTGCCAATACGTCAAGCAAATCTCTAGCACCTCATCTTACTTTTTTAATTTTTTATTTGTTTGGCTGAAAAATTCAACCTTTCAAAATGTCTTTGTTACAACATAACTACAACATAATTAAACAACTAATTAGCAAAAAAAAATCATGTTTTTCTTCCACAATTTTACAATTTTACAATAGAAACCACTATTATACACAATTCTTTAAAAACAACGCAAATGTGTTCAAAAGATCATTTAGATATATTAACATGCAAGTTTTTAGTAAAAAGGAAAACTCCCAGTTTCATAAAATATTTGCAGCACTTTTAAAATGAGCACGATCTGTTACAGAACATACAACAATACAGTTTTCAATTTTCATTAAAAATGGGATCGCGCAGCAGTATTGTTTTTATGAACTGCGTAAGCGCAATATGGATAGTGGTTCGGTTGCTCGTGATTAATAAACTCCATATTTCATAGGAAGAACGATCAGAAGAAAATTGCAATACATTTCTAAAGTAATGTTCATGTAGTCCACACAATGCAGGACAATCAACTACTAAATGAGATAATGGGCCTCATTATGACCCAGGCGCTAAGTGTTTAACGGTGCCGTAAAAGGCTGCGGCGCCGTTAAACACTTAGCGCATAATTACGAGGTCCCTTTGCGGGGACCCGACCTTAACGGCTGGTTTTTCCAGCCATTAAAGTAGGGACCCGCAAAGGGACCTTGGTGCTAATTACGGTACCGCAATTTGCGGTACCGTAATTAGCGCCTTCCCCATTCCCATTGAGCCCTATGGGGCAAAAATGGGAATGGGGAAGGGCCATGGCGGCATGGGGAATTACCGCCCCCCCAACCTCGGAATGGGGTGGTAATTCCCCATTCCGCCATGGCGGACTCCGGCATGGACCATGGTGCTAATAGCACCATGGTTTAGCGCCGGAGTCCTAATGAGGCCCAATTTCTCTAACTGCTTTACATTTTTACAGAATCGGCAAAAGTTTTCATTTTCAGAGATTAAGCCACGTCTTGCCAGGATCTGATTCGTCGGGCAAAGGTTCAGGCGTAACCTTAGCATTTAAGCACGCACAAAATGTGATGGACACTTTATAAGATAGTGACCCATTTGTTTAAATTTCTTGTGTGGGAACAGGTTTAAATCAAAATCTACATAGTTTGTGCAAATTTGTTGTGTCAGAATCCAATCATGCCAATACATTTGTTTCTTAGCTTTTTCAGGGTTAGTAAGTAATAAATCAATTGTGATATCAGCATCAACAAGCGCAATCAAAGTAACTTTGACCCACTTCTTAGGAAACGCATCTTTAGAAGAGTAGATGTACATCACTACTGAGCCTAAGATGTTCGGAGTATTACGTCCCAATAGACATTTACGATAAAAGTTACACAGTTTCCAGAGAACCCGTCCAAACAATGAAATTAGGCCCAATTTGTATCTAAGAAAGCAAATAGGAGTACAGGAGGGTAAACGAAAAACAGCTTTCCAAAATTTCCCTTCTAAGCAATCCCAAAATGTTCTTGATTTCGGTAAAGTAGTGTCCGCTCCATAGGAGAGAATAGATGCTGCTTTCTGATTAAAGAAGGTAACAACATGAGTTCAAGTAAATTTGCCATACTTATGCAAAATTATCTTTGCTTGGGATATTAAAGTCGTAATTTTGGCCTTCAGAGTGTCATCATAGATCTGATTTTTCACAGAGCCTGAGAATGGAAGCCCTAGGTATTTATAGTTGGAAACAACCTGTAATGACGTAGTCTGCAGACACCACTGGTAGTTTACCATTTTTGTTTTCGTCGTTCTTTGACAAATTACTTTTTGCGTTTTAGCCACATTGATGGTCAATTTGTTGTTGCAGACATACTCGTCCAATTTGTTTAACAGACCTTGCAAGCCTTTAGGGTTTTGGGAGAGTAATACAAGATCATCGGCATATAAAAGCCATATGATCTTTTGTAGTCCCAACTTTGGTGAATCAGAGTCTTTGGGCCTCATTACACGGAAGGCGGTGAACCATGGCGCTATTAGCGCCATGGTTCATGCTGGTAAAATACCGGCACCGCCTTGGTGGAAAGGGGAATTACCGCCCGATTTCAAGGTTGGCGGGGCGGTAATTCCCCCTTCCACCATTGCCCTTCCCCATTCCCATTTTTGCCCCATAGGGCTCTATGGGAATGGGGAAGGCGCTAATTACGGTACCGCAAATTGCGGTACCGTAATTAGCTCCACTGGTCCCTTTGCGGGTTGGTTTTTAACGCCTGCAAAAAGCAGGTTTTAAATTCCCCAACACGCAAAGGGACCTCGTAGTAAGGCGGTAAGGATTTACCAGTACCGGTAAAATACCGGTACCGATAAACCCTTACCGCCTACCGTGTAATGAGGCCCTATATCTCCAAAAGAAGCTCCTATATCTAACAGAAAAAGGTTAAACAATGTTGACGCTAAAATGCACCCTTGCTTTAACCCCCTCAGGGTCTCAATATTTGTAGATAATAAGCCATCAAGTGAAGTCTAACTTGCATACTGTTGTTTGTGTGCAGTATTTTAATCACAGTTAGTAGGGAAGATGGACAACCATAGTTTTGTAATTTATGAAATAGTAACATTCGATCAACCGAGTCAAACGCTATGCGGAAATCCACAAATGCCATGTATATCGGTTGATTGAGTTCAGCATATTTACAGGGTAATTCATAGAATTTCGCCGAAAAGTGTCGCCAGCGGCTGGCGCAGAGAGTCCGCGTGCGATTGTGTGCGCCAGGAACGTGCGCTAAAACCGATTTCCGCGCACAGCGTATTCATGGATTTTAGGCTCCCAAAACAGCCGTGGCGCAGAGAATCGCAGCGGCCCTGCAGCAGCGCCAGTAACGCCCCCAAGAACGCCCTCGCGCAAGGAAAAGCCATCAAAATCGCTAAATCATCGCAAAGGGCTGCGCTAACCCTGGACCAGTTCACCGGGCTGGCAAACAGCAAACGCCAAGCGGGGAACGTGAATTTCAGGGGTGCGCGGGAAGTTCCACACGCGATTGGCCCAGTGCGAGCAGGGTACGTGTATTTCAGGGGTGCGCGGGAAGTTCCACACGTGATTTCATCAGGGTACGTGTATTACAGGGGTGCGCGGGAAGTTCCACACGCGATTGGCCCAGTGCGAGCAGGGTACGTGTATTTCAGGGGTGCGCGGGAAGTTCCACACGCGATTTCAGCAGGGTACGTGTATTCCAGGGGTGCGCGGGAAGTTCCACACGCGATTGGCCCAGTGCGAGCAGGGTACATGTATTTCAGGGGTGCGCGGGAAGTTCCACACGCGATTTCAGCAGGGTACGTGTATTTCAGGGGTGCGCGGGAAGTTCCACACGCGATTGGCCCAGTGCGAGCAGGGTACGTGTATTTCAGGGGTGCGCGGGAAGTTCCACACGCGATTTCAGCAGGGTACGTGTATTCCAGGGGTGCGCGGGAAGTTCCACACGCGATTGGCCCAGTGCGAGCAGGGTACGTGTATTTCAGGGGTGCGCGGGAAGTTCCACACGCGATTTCAGCAGGGTACGTGTATCTCAGGGGTGCGCGGGAAGTTCCACACGCGATTTCAGCAGGGTACGTGTATTTCAGGGGTGCGCGGGAAGTTCCACACACGATTGGCCCAGTGCGAGCAGGGTACATGTATACCATGGGTGCGCGGGAAGTTCCACACGCGATTGGCCCAGTGCAAGCAGGGTACGTGTATTCCATGGGTGCGCAGGAAGTTCCACATGCGATTCCAGCAGGGTATGTGAATTGCAGGGGTTCTGGGGAGTACTACACGTGAATTGGCCGTGTGGGTCCTCCCAGGTGTACGCTCGACAACCTCCACGGCCCCTGCAGGCAGCCCACACCACGGGACACTACCCTGCACCCCTGCTCATGTCCCGCAGGCAGCCCATCCACCATGGGCATGCCCCGCAGCCAACCCACATGTCACCTTGCAATACTGATCAACAATGCATGTCTCCCACCACCCCCACCCCCCAGCAGTGCAGGGGCAGCACCACCAGGCCCCCACTCATGTCCCCCTGCACCCCCACCCCCCATCATCCAGGGGCAGCCTCCACCAGGCCCCCACTCATGTCTCCCACCACCCCCACCCCCCACCATCCAGGGGCACCCTCCACCAGGCCCCCACTTATGTCTCCCACCAACCCCACCCCCCAGCAGTGCAGGGGCAGCCCCCACCAGGCCCCCACTCATGTCTCCCATCACCCCCACCACACAGCCACCAGGGGCACCCTCCACCAGGCCCCCACTCATGTCTCCCACCACCCCCACCCCCAGCAGTGCAGGGGCAGCCTCCACCAGGCCCACCACCCCCACCACACAGCCACCAGGGGCACCCTCCACCCCCCAGCAGTGCAGGGGCAGCCTCCACCAGGCCCCCACTCATGTCTCCCACCACCCCCACCCCCCAGCCACCAGGGGCAGCCCCCACCAGGCCCCCACTCATGTCTCCCACCACCCCCACGCCCCAGCAGTGCAGGGGCAGCCTCCACCAGGCCCCCACTCATGTCTCCCACCACCCCCACACCCCAGCAGTGCAGGGGCAGCCTCCACCAGGCCCCCACTCATGTCTCCCACCACCCCCACCCCCCAGCAGTGCAGGGGCAGCCTCCACCAGGCCCCCACTCATGTCTCCCACCACCCCCACCCCCCAGCAGTGCAGGGGCAGCCTGCACCAGGCCCCCACTCATGTCTCCCACCACCCCCACCCCCCAGCAGTGCAGGGGCAGCCTCCACCAGGCCCCCACTCATGTCTCCCACCACCCCCACCCCCCAGCCACAAGGGGCAGCCCCCACCAGGCCCCCACTCATGTCTCCCACCACCCCCACCACCCAGCCACCAGGGGCACCCTCCACCAGGCCCCCACTCATGTCTCCCACCACCCCCACAACCCAGCCACCAGGGGCACCCTCCACCAGGCCCCCACTCATGTCTCCCACCACCCCCACCACCCAGCCACCAGGGGCACCCTCCACCAGGCCCCCACTCATGTCTCCCACCACCCCCACCCCCCAGCCACCAGGGGCAGCCCCCACCAGGCCCCCACTCATGTCTCCCACCACCCCCACCACCCAGCCACCAGGGGCACCCTCCACCAGGCCCCCACTCATGTCTCCCACCACCCCCACCCCCCACCATCCAGGGGCACCCTCCACCAGGCCCCCACTCATGTCTCCCACCACCCCCACCCCCCACCATCCAGGGGCACCCTCCACCAGGCCCCCACTCATGTCTCCCACCACCCCCACCACCCAGCCACCAGGGGCACCCTCCACCAGGCCCCCACTCATGTCTCCCACCACCCCCACCCCCCAGCCACCAGGGGCAGCCCCACCAGGCCCCCACTCATGTCTCCCCCCACCCCCACCACCCAGCCACCAGGGGCACCCTCCACCAGGCCCCCACTCATGTCTCCCACCACCCCCACCCCCCAGCAGTGCAGGGGCAGCCTCCACCAGGCCCCCACTCATGTCTCCCACCACCCCCACCCCCCACCATCCAGGGGCACCCTCCACCAGGCCCCCACTCATGTCTCCCACCACCCCCACCACCCAGCCACCAGGGGCACCCTCCACCAGGCCCCCACTCATGTCTCCCACCACCCCCACCCCCCAGCCACCAGGGGCAGCCCCCACCAGGCCCCCACTCATGTCTCCCACCACCCCCACCACCCAGCCACCAGGGGCACCCTCCACCAGGCCCCCACTCATGTCTCCCACCACCCCCACCCCCCACCATCCAGGGGCACCCTCCACCAGGCCCCCACTCATGTCTCCCACCACCCCCACCCCCCACCATCCAGGGGCACCCTCCACCAGGCCCCCACTCATGTCTCCCACCACCCCCACCACCCAGCCACCAGGGGCACCTTCCACCAGGCCCCCACTCATGTCTCCCACCACCCCCACCCCCCAGCCACCAGGGGCAGCCCCCACCAGGCCCCCACTCATGTCTCCCACCACCCCCACCACCCAGCCACCAGGGGCACCCTCCACCAGGCCCCCACTCATGTCTCCCACCACCCCCACCCCCCAGCAGTGCAGGGGCAGCCTCCACCAGGCCCCCACTCATGTCTCCCACCACCCCCACCCCCCAGCAGTGCAGGGGCAGCCTCCACCAGGCCCCCACTCATGTCTCCCACCACCCCCAACCCCCAGCCACCAGGGGCACCCTCCACCAGGCCCCCACTCATGTCTCCCACCACCCCCACCCCCCAGCAGTGCAGGGGCAGGCTCCACCAGGCCCCCACTCATGTCTCCCACCACCCCCACCCCCCAGCAGTGCAGGGGCAGCCTCCACCAGGCCCCCACTCATGTCTCCCACCACCCCCACCCCCCAGCAGTGCAGGGGCAGCCTCCACCAGGCCCCACTCATGTCTCCCACCACCCCCACCCCCCAGCCACAAGGGGCAGCCCCCACCAGGCCCCCACTCATGTCTCCCACCACCCCCCAGCCACCAGGGGCACCCTCGACCAGGTCCTCACAATCCCCAATCATGTGTGTTATGGTCAGCCTCCACAGCCAAAAAGCCCTACCAAGTAACCCATTCACCCACATGGAAATGGAAATTACATGTCACACCCCCAATGTTCATGAAGCTAATAAACCCATGTCCGTCACACACAATGTTTGCAATTGAATGGGAAAACACCCAACATGACATGCATGAAACCAATGAGATGATACCACACAGTGAAGCATGAAAACAAAATTGTATTGAAAAAAATAAAGAATGCTAAAGAAATGAAACAAACTACAATGGGAAGTAAAAAAAATCAAGCTGCATGTCCGCATAAAAATAAAGAACTGCAAATCATAATCCAAAAAAATGTCCTCCAAAGTCAAATGTAAAAAAATTATCTATCAAATCAAGAACTATGTAAAAAACTCGAAAGGGTCCATGAGCCCAACTGAACAAAGGAAACCTAAAAAAAAACCTAACTAAAAAGCAACTATATACAAAAAGTGGAGCAGTGTCCGTCGACTCCAAATCATAAGAAAAAACAAAGGAAACCTAAAACTAAAGAACTATATACAAAGGCGGCGGGCAAGTCCAGCGGCTCACTCCGTGGTGTTCCGGGCCAGGGCATCATCGAACTCCTGTTCGATGTCCCGGAGGCGGTCCAGTTCCATGGCCCCGAGGGTCCGCAGGGACGACGCCGTGTCCTCCTCCAACCCCCTGCAGATTGCCTCGAGGCACTCGGCCCGCCTCAGGGCCCTCCGCATGGAGTTCTCCGCCCTGACCATTGTGAGCCGCGCCTCTTCCGCCCGCCGCCGCTCCGCACCTATGGCGTGGCCCAACCGCTGCCACACGGAAGACACTCTCTGTCCTGGGTCCTCCTGCCCTCCGGCCGATGCCTGCCCCTCCGATGTCGAAGGCCCCGAGCCTTCATGGCTCCCACCATGTTGCTGCTGCTGCTCTGCCTCTGCCCGTGCACTGCCTCCTGCTGCCTGCACATCCTCCGCCGGCTGGGGTGCAGTTGTTGATGTGGCCACCCCTGCTGGACGTCCGACTCCCGACTGTGGCAGGGATGCCTCCTCCACCAGCCTGGCCGCACTGTCAGAGGGAGCTCCACAGGGCACCCAGGTGACTGATGGGTGGGAAGATGGCACAGAGGACGACTGGCGCGTAGGGGGTCCAGTTGAGGAGGGGGTCGGAACAAGCCCCATCAGACGGAGGAATCCGGTCTGGGTGACCTGTCCCAGCAGGCTGACGTGGTCAACGAGCCATTCGAGATGACGTGCAGTCTCTCCATGAAAAGACTGCAGGTCACCTCGCATGGCCCGTTGACGCAACGCCACACCAGCCAGGACAGGCTCAACCCGGACCTGGATAGCCACGTCCGCAGGCAGAGGAAGGCCAGTTGACGTCAGCTCATCCCCTGCCTGAAAACGGGTCTGGACGTAGGCATCCCTGCTGGTGCGAGATGATGCAGGGACAGGATCGGGGACAGGATTGCACACAGGCACCTCCGCGGTGGCCTGTGCTGCCTCCTGTCCCTGGTCCTGGACTGCACCACCAGCACCAGTGGGATCCCCACCTCCAGACCCCGTCTCTGGTGCTTGCACGGCCTCCTCCTCCACCAGACCCCCCACCAACCTGGATGACTCCGTGCCATCTTCCCCTGTTGGGCCCTGTGGGGTCCCAGCTGCCCCTTCTGCTGCCGAGGAGTCCATCTCCAACCTCCGCCTCTTGGACCTCCCCCCGGCAGCTGCGGCCTGGGACGCGGCACCGGACTCCTCACTCCCCGACGAGATGACAACACGGGAGGGGAGCCGGGCCTTGCATCTCCGGCTGGCGGTGGGATCCCCGCCGCTGTGCTCCACAGCACCTTCTCCGCCCTCTTCATCAGTTGACGCTGCAGACAGGGAGAAACAAAACACAGGCATCAGGGCACTGTACAATGGACACATACACACATGACAGTTGCACATGAGTGGCATTGGCAAACCTCAGACATGTCATCACAATCCCCAACACACATGTCATTGCAACTCGCACACATGAGCCATACCACAGCCATATCGCAACTACTACCACCATCCATACACATACAACAGCATGAGCAGCCAAAGGTAACCCAGACATCACATGCAACACAGGAAGTGCACCACACATGTACACACACCACCACACTTGCATGCATGTGTACACCTCTGCCAAGTGTCGCACTGTTCAGACGGGCATCCATGTCACATCTGCCAATCAGGCTTCCACATACCGCAGTCACATGCATCCATGTTGCATCACTGTTGCACCCTTGTCAAATACACACACATGCACATGTACACAGTGCTCATACATGCAGCCGAAAACAACATACATGCGTGACATCACGGACATGTCTACTTAAATACACATTCATCCAAACATGTGTGCACGCACAACTGCATTTGGCATGCAAGCCTACACACACAAGCACCATCCATGTCTCACACATTACAGCCCTCGCATGTGTCAGCCCCACGGCCCTGGACACCCCCACCCATACTCGACCCCATACAAACAGATGTGCAACCTGCACACTACCGAATAATCACCACACGCACTGCTCACAATCAGGATGCATGTACACTCACCGCTCGACTCCAGACGGGTCTGCTTCTCCGGGACCTGGACGTGGAGCGCTGGGGATATGCGTTCCAGGACCCTCATCTGTTCTTCCGACAAGTGGCCCCGGCGCCCCTTGGCATCCGCTGCCTTCAAGAGGCGCCGGGCCTTGTTCAGGGTCCTGGACCTGAAGTCCTCCCAGCGCTTCCTGACATGTTGGAAGTCGCGGACTGCCACCCCTCCGCGTTGATGGCCGTCACGATGTCAGTCCAGATCCGAGTCCGTCCTTCCTTGTCGGCGCGGGAACTTCCGAAGAGGGCATCATACTGCCCCAGGACTCCACCAGGACACCAACTTCGGTGGCACTGAAGCTGGTGCCCCTCTGCCTCTCTGGCCGGGGGTTGTCAGTTGTCACAGATGGTGTTTGCCCCGACATGACAACCCCAGAGGCAGGAGTGGGTGGGCAACTGGGTCCTGGGGCTGGGCTGTGGAGCGATGGAATACCAGTCGGGAGTCTTCGGTTCCAGCAGGGGTGGTCACAGCAAAAGCACCCCTGGCTGATGTGCAGGCAGCAAATGGCAGTGCACGTGGGCAGCAGGCAGTCAGGCAGCAGCAGATGGCAGGTGGGAGCGTGCTCGGGGCTCTGGGGGGCAGTAGTTCGGCCTTCTGGGCAGGAGCGTGGTCTTCCGTGTGCATACGCGTGGCCAGCTTGATACGGAGTGATTTGGCACGTGAAAAGTCTGCACGTCAGCGTGAAATACGAGGAAAGGCCCTTAGCGCGTAAGCGCGTCAGCACGCATACGCGATTCTATTGGACCAAAGGCCCTCAGCGCGTAAGCGCGTCTGTGACGTGACCCGCACAGGTGTTTCCCACACAGCACGTGATGACAGAGGACACGTGGAAAGACTGCACGTCAGAGTGTCATCGCGTGTTATTGTACAGCACGTCAGAGTGTCATCGCGTGTAATTGGTGGGAATGGGCCTAGCGCGTACACGCGGCAGTGACAAAGCGTGTAATTGGTGGAAATGGCCCTAGCGCGTACACGCCGCGTAAGTGACGCTGGACGTGGGGGCCTGTATAAAAGGTACGTGTAGAACACCATTTCCTTGTACGTGCTTTTCGTGGAGAGCGAGTGGGTGAATTGTGTACTTCTTGTCGTTTCACACGCGATTTACTTCACAGCGTTTCAAGTTCGTATTCCCTGTTACCTCTGACAGCTTTTTCACTTTTTTCTCTTTTACTGGTTTACCTGGGCCTGTTCCCTCAAACAGTGTTCCCTTCTATTGTTGTCCTGTCTCCTCAGACAGCGTACAAATCTTCTTTTGGCGGGGGTGTTGCCAACCAAACGCGCTCCTTTTTCACGCTCTTTTACCTGGCAGACGGTGAGTCACGCACGTATCTAACATCTGTGCTTGCCCCGTGTGTAGCCTACCCCTTCAGAGGTCATTCTAGGCTGCGTGTGACACGCATACGTTCATTCTTGTGTTACTGGGTGCCACAGCGTAGTGCAGGTTTTTCTTTCTGCACACGTGGTCTAGGAGGGTTTGCGTGCACGTCATCTCCCTTTTTTGGGGCTCCTGTGCGTAGCGTGACCCGTCATCTTTCCCCAGGGGTTACATTCAGCCTTGCAAGAGCACTAGGGTACAATTACCATCTGGTACCCAACCCCTTTGACCCCCAATTGCCCAGGACAATAGTTTACAGCCACTCCCATACGCACATTTACATCAGTGCCATGGCTTGGAGGCGAGGATTCCGTAAGGGTGGCAAAGGTGGAAGAGCCACAAGTGGTGGCCGTGGTGGATCCGGTAGGGGACGTGGTCGTTACTTGCAGGGTGAGCCTGTCCCCCCATGTGTGGAGGACCAGTCAAGGGCACCCATAATCCCCCCCCCTCCCCCTCCCGTTGAGGCTGATGTGGCTGACACCGTCCATGCTCAGCCCTTGTTGGACCAGCCCATTGTGGCACCAGACCTGGCTGACTCCATGGCTGACTTCCAGGTCAGCAGGCCTATGACACGTGCGCTGGTGCACGTTGATGTCACCATGCCACGTGCATCTGGTCCAGCAAGGTCATCTGCTGCCCCAAGTAGGCAGGGCGGAGAGGCTGCAGGGGCAGCTGCGGCTCCATCCACCCCAGCCCTCACACACCCAGCCAGGACAGTGTCGGTCCTAGTCCATCCTGCTGACATTCCCCCTGACACCATCACACTTGAGCCAATGCCTGCACCAACTCCCATGCTGAGTGTGCAATCCCACACTCCTGATACAGAGTCCACCAGGGCTCCTGCCCCTAGTGTCCAGAGCGGCGCACGACACTCAGGATCACCACCACCTTCCAAGCGGAAGAGGAAGAGTGCTCGTCCGGCACAGGCTGATGCCCCAGACACGGCTACACAGTCCGGCCCGTCCAGGAAGCCCAGCTTCACGGATGACGAACTGAATGCACTTGTCGAGTATGTGTCCGCACATGACAACGAGATGGTCATTGTTGCAGGATCCAAGACCACACCTGCACAACGCCAGGCACACTGGCAGACCGTTGCGGACATCGCAAGTGCCCTTGGAATCGTGAGGCGCACAGCCAATGATTGCTATAAGCGCTGGAATGACCTAAAGCGCAGGGCAAAGTGTAAGCTGGCCTCAAGTCATGCCGCAACTCTAGTGACTGGAGGTGGGTCTCCAGTAGTAGACATGGAACTCACACCACATGAGTCAGTCGCTGGGACCTACGTCACGGAGGAACAGATCCAAGGCGTGGGAGATCTGCCTGATTACGAGGCATTGTCCGGTGAGTGCACATGCATGTGTGTGTCATCCATGTGCATGGTGTGTGTGAGGGCTTCTGTTTGTGTGCCAGGTGAGAGTGTGTGCGCCTGAGTCGTAGGGGTCAGCCATGTGCTTCATGCAATATATCCTGCGCAGCTGCATTTGGCCATAGCAGTATCCCTTCTGCCAACAGTAGACATCTAGCCCAACTGCACGCCAGTTGCCCTTGAAGTGTCACCTTGCCACAACATTGTTGCTTATTTTTCACAGTTCATTCAGTCAGATTGTTTGCATTCCACCACTTTTACTAGGCATTTCGCAGTCCTCTAGTCACATGTCTGACATGGCTATGGTAAAGTGGAGTGACTTTGTTACCTGGATATCATTTGTTCACACATGTCCCTGTGCAATTGGACCATTTCGGACTGGCAGCTCCAGGTGAAAAATCTGACCTGTTTGAATTAGAAAAGCTATTACATGCGGGAACTGGACTGAATGAATAGGTGCTGCCCTCCTCTCCATCTTCACTCAATAGCAATGGTACATGCCATCTGTGTGATGGCATGTGTGTTTCACCTGGCAATCACAGGCCAATGTGTGATGCCACTGCCAGGCAGCATGCAGAAAATGTGTTCATCTTCCATCTTGGTGTCATCAGTGTGTGCCATTTGCCTGCCCTTCATATGCAGTGAGGGTGCATGCATGGGAGGGTTTTAGTCATGTGGGACATGTGTCAATCAAGTACTGGTTCTCTTGCTTCTCAGCCCTCATTGTGTGCCATGGTGCTAATGCCTGTTTCCATTTCTTTGTTTTTATGTCTTTGCAGGGGAAGACGCACCTGATACTGCTGGGGTTGTGGAGATGGTGCAGACCCAGGAGGGGTCCGAGGGCCGACCAACCACCAGTGAGGGACGTGGTGTGGTGGTGGGTGAGAACCCACAACTGCTGCAGGTCGTGCTCTCAAGGGGTGTCTCTGGCTGCACCTCCCCCGAGCTGTACTCAGGTGTTGATTCGGATGAGACCTACGTGCCGTCGCAGGTGAGTGTTCCAGGGAGGGATTCTGTTCTGTCCCACCCACCTGCACCAGGGTCAGAACCCTCAATGAGGATGTCAGTGTTGGCAGCTACGCCTTTGGTGGTAACGGATGCAGGGTCACACTCCGCGACATCTGATCCTGTTCCTGGGCCAGCAGATCAGAGGGGGAATGCAGTCCTGCAGCCTCAGGCAGTGCCGGCACAGCAAGGCGCAGTTCGCCTTGCCCCAGACAGGTGTGGTGCCCGCCGACGTGGTGGCCGTACGCCACCTGGCAATACCGCATGGGAGCAATCCATTTACGGTATGGCAACCCAACAGGCAGCATCATCCGAGATGATGGCTCAGGCCATGGATAGGGTGGCCACTTCCATTGTCCCCCCTGAAAGGCTGATGGAGCGACTACAGCAGGCAACCGACTCCATCTGCCAGTCACACAGGGAGGACATGTTGGCGTCCAACAGGGACAGGCGGGCGGCACTGGCGACTCTGCAGGAGGCCATCTCCATAGAGTCCCAGGGCCACAGGGAAGCCCTGAGGCAGGAGCTCCTTCACCTCAGGACGACTCTTGTTGAGCTTGAGGCTTCAACACACCAAAGGACAGAACAGCAGCTGGAGCGTCTCACCCGTACGCTCTCAGCTGAGATGCAGGCAACGAGGGCGGAGGTCCGGGCATCCCGTGAGTTGTTGCATGGGGACCTCCGCACACTCATCCTCCAGAACCAGACCTACCACACCCGCATGCTTGCAGCCATGGAGGAGCAGACTAGGGCCTTGCGTGGGCTGCCTCCCATAGTGCAACCACCTCCGGATGCAGCTGCACAGGGTGATAATAGCGACAGCAGTGATACTCCCACAATAGGGTAGCCGTGTGGGCCATGAGCCCATGGAGGTGTTTTATTTTCCCAGGATCCACGCAGGTGGGTTCTGGTGTGCATCCTGTCCTCGGACCTCCTGGGTGGCCTCCCCAACCCCCACGGGCCCATCAATGGCCATTTTTTATTTTTTTTTATTTTTACTTTTATTTTTATTTTTATTTTTTATTATTTTTTCCCAATATTTTTGGGACAATTTGTTGGCTTCCGTGGTTCCTGTGGGCATACGCTGCATTGTGGCTGGGCACATGCAGGCTTGTCATGTATTTGGTTCAGATGCTTGGGTTAGAGTCACACACACCCCTCCTGCTTCCCCATTCCGTGGGCTTGCAAAGGGTGTGCCCAAGTGACATTGACGTACATGGTGACATTGGACTCCCACTACATGTGTGGGTAGTCTAGTCAATACTGTGTATACATTCCTAGTGCATATTGCTGTTGTGTTGTACACTGCATGTTGCATTGATGTGTAACTCATCATCTGTGTCTACCTCCCAATTTGCAGGTCCCTTCCTCATGTCTACACAAGGCCCTCTAGTTTGGAGATGGGGTCCATGTTGGCAGCAGTGCACCTACAACTCTACATGGCGCCAACACCGCACAGTTGGTAGTGGTGGGAGTGCAGGCATTTCCAGGTGGTGAGACTACTAATATATAACATTTGTGATGTCATGTTGATGGTAGTACCTGCTCAAGTTTGTTGTTGGTCCGGCATTACTGTGAGCATTTCAGGTGTTGCAAGTTTCAATTAGGGACACTCTACATTGTGACACTAGTGTCATGTTGTGGGGATTAGTTTGTTTACCTGCAAATAGCATGACATGGCACGGTGTGTCGTGTGGCGGTGCTGGGGATGGGTTGGCTGACATGGCACTGTCCTCTTGTTGCATTTTGCAAGTGGGTATTCATTTTAGCTGCTTGAATGTGTTACTTCACAAAACTGCATTGGTGGTGTCTGTGTGGGTAGGGATGCACACATTGTGACACTTCCAGGTGAACAATCTCAGGCTGATATGGTTTTCACGGTTCATTCTCCAGACATTCAGGATCAGTGTCAGGTTGAGTCATCATTGATTGTCAGATGGAATGTGCCAGGGCAGTGTGCACTCCATAGGGGTGTGATTTCTATGTGAAGTAATTAGCCACTAGCTGTGTACGGGCTGCCTCCCCCCGTGCCCTTTCCCCTCCCATGCGCAGCGGCTGTGCATGTGGTTGGGGATGTGGGGCCACCACCATGTCCACGGCCAGGCCCCGGCGTGTTGCAACGTTGTGCAGGACACATGCTGCCACTATGATCCTGCACACTACTGGGGGAGCGTACAACAGCTGCCCGCCAGAACGGTCAAGGGAGCGAAAGCGTGACTTTAGCACTCCGAATGTGCGCTCCACTATGCCCCGGGTTGTAATGTGGGCTGTGTTATATCTTACCTGGGGTGGCGTGGTGGGGTTCCGAATTGGCGTCATCATGTGGGGGCTGAGAGGGTAGGCACTGTCCCCTGTGGAGGTGGTGATTGGTATCATTGGTGGGGTTGTGACCTTGCTCAGTATCTGACATGCATGCATGTGCAGTGGCATTCAGACTCACCAAGCAGCCATGTATCGCCATGCCGCCCAGCTTCTAGGTCCCGGCTTAGGGTGGACATTCGGTAAATGAAGCTGTTGTGGGTTGACCCGGGATAGTTGGCAAATACTGAGGTGATGATTCCCTTAACATTACATACTACCTGCACGTTGATGGAATGCCAGTGCTTGCGGTTCCTATAGATGTGCTCTGATGCCCTGGGGGGACGTAGAGCCACATGGGTGCAGTCAATGGCACCTAGCACATTGGGGAATCGTGCCACACCGTAAAAATCCAGGGCGGCAGCATGCCTTTCTGCAGGTGTTCTGGGCAGGTATATGTGCCTGCGGACTGATGGGCGTGCAGTGATGATGTTCAAGTCCTGGTGTAGGCAGCGTGACTGGGTGGCCTGTGATACCCCACCCACAATGGCACTTGTCCGCTGAAATGATCCTGTGGCCAAGAAGTGCAGTACATTGAGGACCTTCTCCAGGGGGCTGAGTGCTTGGGAGCACAGGGTGGGTGATGTGAGGTCATCCTCCCACTCACTCACCAGGTCCAGTATAATGTGTGGTGGAAACCTGTACCTCCCATGCACCTGGTCATCAGGCATCCCGAAAAGGCTGGTTCTGGGTGTGAATATTCTGGCCCTGACTATCCTCCTCCTCCTCCTTTGGTAGCCCACACCCACTGCTGCTAGGAACGGTATGTTCATCCTGGGTCTGAGCTTGTTATTTTGTTAGCGCGCAAATTAATGCGTTGCGCGTGTTGTAGGCGAGCGTGTGACCCGCGCACCCCTGAAATCCAGTACCCAGTCCAATAGCGTGTGGAAATTCCTGCGCACCCCGGGATACAGGTGCGCTGACGTACTTGCGTGTGTAAGTGCCCGCGCACCCCTGATATACACGTACATAGGCCAATCGCGTGTACGCGCACTTTTGTCCAATTACACGCGATGACACTCTGACGTGCTGTCCAATAACACGCGATGACACTCTGACGTGCAGTCTTTCCACGTGTGCTCTGTCATCACGTGCTGTGTGGGAGACACCCGTGCGGGTCACGTCACAGACGCGCTTACGCGCTGAGGGCCTTTGGTCCAATAGAATCGCGTATGCGTACTGACGCGCTTACGCGCTAAGGGCCTTTCCTCGAATTTCACGCTGACGTGCAGACTTTTCACGTGCCAAATCACTCCGTATCAAGCTGGCCATGCGTATGCACACGGAAGACCACGCTCCTGCCCAGAAGGCCGAACTACTGCCCCCCAGAGCCCCGAGCACGCTCCAACCTGCCATCTGCTGCTGCCTGACTGCCTGCTGCCCATGTGCACTGCCATTTGCTGCCTGCACATCAGCCAGGGGTGCTGTTGCTGTGACCACCCCTGCTGGAACCGAAGACTCCCGACTGGTATTCCATCGCTCCACAGCCCAGCCCCAGGACCCAGTTGCCCACCCACTCCTGCCTCTGGGGTTGTCATGTCAGGGCAAACACCATCTGTGACCACTGACAACCCCCGGCCAGAGAGGCAGAGGGGCACCAGCTTCAGTGCCACCGAAGTTGGTGTCCTGGTGGAGAAAGTCCTGGGGCAGTATGATGCCCTCTTCGGAAGTTCCCGCGCCGACAAGGAAGGACGGACTCGGATCTGGACTGACATCGTGACTGCCATCAACGCGGAGGGGGTGGCAGTCCGCGACTTCCAACATGTCAGGAAGCGCTGGGAGGACTTCAGGTCCAGGACCCTGAACAAGGCCCGGCGCCTCTTGAAGGCAGCGGATGCCAAGGGGCGGTGGGGCCACTTGTCGGAAGAACAGATGAGGGTCCTGGAACGCATATCCCCAGCGCTCCACGTCCAGGTCCTGGAGAAGCAGACCCGTCTGGAGTCGAGCGGTGAGTGTACATGCATCCTGATTGTGAGCAGTGCGTGTGGTGATTATTCGGTAGTGTGCAGGTTGCACATCTGTTTGTATGGGGTCGAGTATGGGTGGGGGTGTCCAGGGCCGTGGGGCTGACACATGCGAGGGCTGTAATGTGTGAGACATGGATGGTGCTTGTGTGTGTAGGCTTGCATGCCAAATGCAGTTGTGCGTGCACACATGTTTGGATGAATGTGTATTTAAGTAGACATGTCCGTGATGTCACGCATGTATGTTGTTTTCGGCTGCATGTATGAGCACTGTGTACATGTGCATGTGTGTGTATTTGACAAGGGTGCAACAGTGATGCACCATGGATGCATGTGACTGCGGTATGTGTAAGCCTGATTGGCAGATGTGACATGGATGCCCGTCTGAACAGTGCGACACTTGGCAGAGGTGTACACATGCATGCAAGTGTGATGGTGTGTGTACATGTGTGGTGCACTTCCTGTGTTGCATGTGATGTCTGGGTCACCTTTGGCTGCTCATGCTGTTGTATGTGTATGGATGGTGGTGGCAGTTGCGATATGGCTGTGGTATGGCTCATGTGTGCGAGTTGCAATGACATGTGTGTTGGGGATTGTGATGACATGTCTGAGGTTTGCCAATGCCACTCATGTGCAACTGTCATGTGTGTATGTGTCCATTGTACAGTGCCCTGATGCCTGTGTTTTGTTTCTCCCTGTCTGCAGCGTCAACTGATGAAGAGGGCGGAGAAGGTGCTGTGGAGCACAGCGGCGGGGATCCCACCGCCAGCCGGAGACGCAAGGCCCGGCTCCCCTCCCGTGTTGTCATCTCGTCGGGGAGTGAGGAGTCCGGTGCCGCGTCCCAGGCCGCAGCTGCCGGGGGGAGGTCCAAGAGGCGGAGGTTGGAGTTGGACTCCTCGGCAGCAGAAGGGGCAGCTGGGACCCCACAGGGCCCAACAGGGGAAGATGGCACGGAGTCATCCAGGTTGGTGGGGGGTTTGGTGGAGGAGGAGGCCGTGCAAGCACCAGAGACGGGGTCTGGAGGTGGGGATCCCACTGGTGCTAGTGGTGCAGTCCAGGACCAGGGACAGGAGGCAGCACAGGCCGCCGCGGAGGTGCCTGTGTGCAATCCTGTCCCCGCATCATCTTGCACCAGCAGGGATGCCTACGTCCAGACCCGTTTTCAGGCAGGGGATGAGCTGACGTCAACTGGCCTTCCTCTGCCTGCGGACGTGGCTATCCAGGTCCGGGTTGAGCCTGTCCTGGCGTTGCGTCAACGGGCCATGCGAGGTGACCTGCAGTCTTTTCATGGAGAGACTGCACGTCATCTCGAATGGCTCGTTGACCACGTCAGCCTGCTGGGACAGGTCACCCAGACCGGATTCCTCCGTCTGATGGGGCTTGCTCCGACCCCCTCCTCAACTGGACCCCCTACGCGCCAGTCGTCCTCTGTGCCATCTTCCCACCCATCAGTCACCTGGGTGCCCTGTGGAGCTGCCTCTGACAGTGCGGCCAGGCTGGTGGAGGAGGCATCCCTGCCACAGTCGGGAGTCGGACGTCCAGCAGGGGTGGCCACATCAACAACTGCACCCCAGCCGGCGGAGGATGTGCAGGCAGCAGGAGGCAGTGCACGGGCAGAGGCAGAGCAGCAGCAGCAACATGGTGGGAGCCATGAAGGCTCGGGGCCTTTGACATCGGAGGGGCAGGCATCGGCCGGAGGGCAGGAGGACCCAGGACAGAGAGTGTCTTCCGTGTGGCAGCGGTTGGGCCACGCCATAGGTGCGGAGCGGCGGCGGGCGGAAGAGGCGCGGCTCACAATGGTCAGGGCGGAGAACTCCATGCGGAGGGCCCTGAGGCGGGCCGAGTGCCTCGAGGCAATCCGCAGGGGGTTGGAGGAGGACACGGCGTCGTCCCTGCGGACCCTCGGGGCCATGGAACTGGACCGCCTCTGGGACATCGAACAGGAGTTCGATGATGCCCTGGCCCGGAACACCACGGAGTGAGCCGCTGGACTTGCCCGCCGCCTTTGTATATAGTTCTTTAGTTTTAGGTTTCCTTTGTTTTTTCTTATGATTTGGAGTCGACGGACACTGCTCCACTTTTTTGTATATAGTTGCTTTTTAGTTAGGTTTTTTTTTAGGTTTCCTTTGTTCAGTTGGGCTCATGGACCCTTTCGAGTTTTTTACATAGTTCTTGATTTGATAGATAATTTTTTTACATTTGACTTTGGAGGACATTTTTTTGGATTATGATTTGCAGTTCTTTATTTTTATGCGGACATGCAGCTTGATTTTTTTTACTTCCCATTGTAGTTTGTTTAATTTCTTTAGCATTCTTTCTTTTTTTTCAATACAATTTTGTTTTCATACTTCACTGTGTGGTATCATCTCATTGGTTTCATGCATGTCATGTTGGGTGTTTTCCCATTCAATTGCAAACATTGTGTGTGATGGACATGGGTTCATTAGCTTCATGAACATTGGGGGTGTGACATGTAATTTCCATTTGCATGTGGGTGAATGGGTTACTTGGTAGGGCTTTTTGGCTGTGGAGGCTGACCATAACGCACATGATTGGGGATTGTGAGGACCTGGTGGAGGCTGCCCCTGGTGGCTGGGGGGTGGTGGGAGACATGAGTGGGGGCCTGGTGGAGGGTGCCCCTGCACTGCTAGGGGGTGGGGGTGGGGGTGGTGGGAGACATGAGTGGGGGCCTGGTGGAGGGTGCCCCTGGTGGCTGGGTGGTGGGGGTGGTGGGAGACATGAGTGGGGGCCTGGTGGAGGGTGGCCCTGGATGCTGGGGGGTGGGGGTGCAGGGGGACATGAGTGGGGGCCTGGTGGTGCTGCCCCTGCACTGCTGGGGGGTGGGGGTGGTGGGAGACATGAGTGGGGGCCTGGTGGAGGGTGCCCCTGCACTGCTGGGGGATGGGGGTGGTGGGAGACATGAGTGGGGGCCTGGTGGAGGATGCCCCTGGATGCTGGGGGGTGGGGGTGCAGGGGGACATGAGTGGGGGCCTGGTGGTGCTGCCCCTGCACTGCTGGGGGGTGGGGGTGGTGGGAGACATGAGTGGGGGCCTGGTGGAGGGTGCCCCTGGTGGCTGGGTGGTGGGGGTGGTGGGAGACATGAGTGGGGGCCTGGTGGGGGCTGCCCCTGCACTGCTGGGGGGTGGGGTGGTGGGAGACATGAGTGGGGGCCTGGTGGAGGCTGCCCCTGGTGGCTGGGGGGTGGGGGTGTTGGGAGACATGAGTGGGGGCCTGGTGGAGGGTGCCCCTGGTGGCTGGGTGGTGGGGGTGATGGGAGACATGAGTGGGGGCCTGGTGGGGGCTGCCCCTGGATGCTGGGGGGTGGGGGTGCAGGGGGACATGAGTGGGGGCCTGGTGGTGCTGCCCCTGCACTGCTGGGGGGTGGGGGTGGTGGGAGACATGAGTGGGGGCCTGGTGGAGGGTGCCCCTGGTGGCTGGATGGTGGGGGTGGTGGGAGACATGAGTGGGGGCCTGGTGGGGGCTGCCCCTGCACTGCTGGGGGGTGGGGGTGGTGGGAGACATGAGTGGGGGCCTGGTGGAGGCTGCCCCTGGTGGCTGGGGGGTGGGGGTGGTGGGAGACATGAGTGGGGGCCTGGTGGAGGGTGCCCCTGGTGGCTGGGGGGTGGGGGTGGTGGGAGACATGAGTGGGGGCCTGGTGGGGGCTGCCCCTGCACTGCTGGGGGGTGGGGGTGGTGGGAGACATGAGTGGGGGCCTGGTGGAGGCTGCCCCTGGATGCTGGGGAGTGGGGGTGCAGGGGGACATGAGTGGGGGCCTGGTGGTGCTGCCCCTGCACTGCTGGGGGGTGGGGGTGGTGGGAGACATGAGTGGGGGCCTGGTGGAGGGTGCCCCTGGTGGCTGGGTGGTGGGGGTGGTGGGAGACATGAGTGGGGGCCTGTTGGAGGGTGCCCCTGCACTGCTGGGGGGTGGGGGTGGTGGGAGACATGAGTGGGGGCCTGGTGGAGGCTGCCCCTGCACTGCTGGGGGGTGGGGGTGGTGGGAGACATGAGTGGGGGCCTGGTGGAGGGTGCCCCTGCACTGCTGGGGGGTGGGGGTGGTGGGAGACATGAGTGGGGGCCTGGTGGAGGCTGCCCCTGGTGGCTGGGGGGTGGGGGTGGTGGGAGACATGAGTGGGGGCCTGGTGGAGGGTGCCCCTGGTGGCTGGGTGGTGGGGGTGGTGGGAGACATGAGTGGGGGCCTGGTGGTGCTGCCCCTGCACTGCTGGGGGGTGGGGGTGGTGGGAGACATGAGTGGGGGCCTGGTGGAGGTTGCCCCTGGTGGCTAGGTGGTGGGGGTGGTGGGAGACATGAGTGGGGGCCTGGTGGGGGCTGCCCCTGCACTGCTGGGGGCTGGGGGTGGTGGGAGACATGAGTAGGGGCCTGGTGGAGGCTGCCCCTGGTGGCTGGGGGGTGGGGGTGGTGGGAGACATGAGTGGGGGCCTGGTGGAGGGTGCCCCTGGTGGCTGGGGGGTGGGGGTGGTGGGAGACATGAGTGGGGGCCTGGTGGGGGCTGCCCCTGCACTGCTGGGGGGTGGGGGTGGTGGGAGACATGAGTGGGGGCATGGTGGAGGCTGCCCCTGGATGCTGGGGGGTGGGGGTGCAGGGGGACATGAGTGGGGGCCTGGTGGTGCTGCCCCTGCACTGCTGGGGGGTGGGGGTGGTGGGAGACATGAGTGGGGGCCTGGTGGAGGGTGCCCCTGGTGGCTGGGTGGTGGGGGTGGTGGGAGACATGAGTGGGGGCCTGGTGGAGGGTGCCCCTGCACTGCTGGGGGGTGGGGGTGGTGAGAGACATGCGTGGGGGCCTGGTGGAGGCTGCCCCTGCACTGCTGGGGGGTGGGGGTGGTGGGAGACATGAGTGGGGGCCTGGTGGAGGCTGCCCCTGGTGGCTGGGGGGTGGGGGTACAGGGGGACATGAGTGGGGGCCTGGTGGTGCTGCCCCTGCACTGCTGGGGGGTGAGGGTGGTGGGAGACATGAGTGGGGGCCTGGTGGAGGGTGCCCCTGGATGCTGGGGGGTGGGGGTGCAGGGGGACATGAGTGGGGGCCTGGTGGTGCTGCCCCCTGCACTGCTGGGGGGTGGGGGTGGTGGGAGACATGAGTGGGGGCCTGGTGGAGGGTGCCCCTGGTGGCTGGGTGGTGGGGGTGGTGGGAGACATGAGTGGGGGCCTGGTGGGGGCTGCCTCTGCACTGCTGGGGGGTGGGGGTGGTAGGAGACATGAGTGGGGGCCTGGTGGAGGCTGCCCCTGGTGGCGGGGGGGTGGGGGTGGTGTGAGACATGAGTGGGGGCCTGGAGGAGGGTGCCCCTGGATGCTGGGGGGTGGGGGTGCAGGGGGACATGAGTGGGGGCCTGGTGGTGCTGCCCCTGCACTGCTGGGGGGTGGGAGCGGTGGGAGACATGAGTGGGGGCCTGGAGGAGGGTGCCCCTGGATGCTGGGGGGTGGGGGTGCAGGGGGACATGAGTGGGGGCCTGGTGGTGCTGCCCCTGCACTGCTGGGGGTTGGGGGTGGTGGGAGACATGAGTGGGGGCCTGGAGGAGGGTGCCCCTGGATGCTGGGGGGTGGGGGTGCAGGGGGACATGAGTGGGGGCCTGGTGGTGCTGCCCCTGCACTGCTGGGGGGTGGGGGTTGTGGGAGACATGAGTGAGGGCCTGGTGGAGGCTGCCCCTGCACTGCTGGGGGGTGGGGGTGGTGGGAGACATGAGTGGGGACCTGGTGGAGGGTGCCCCTGGATGCTGGGGGGTGGGGGTGCAGGGGGACATGAGTGGGTGCCTGGTGGTGCTGCCCCTGCACTGCTGGGGGGTGGGGGTGGTGGGAGACATGAGTGGGGGCCTGGTGGAGGGTGCCCCTGGTGGCTGGGAGGTGGGGGTGGTGGGAGTCATGAGTGGGGGCCTGGTGGGGGCTGCCCCTGCACTGCTGGGGGGTGGGGGTGGTGGGAGACATGAGTGGGGGCCTGGTGGAGGCTGCCCCTGGTGGCTGGGGGGTGGGGGTGGTGGGAGACATGAGTGGGGGCCTGGTGGAGGGTGCCCCTGGTGGCTGGGTGGTGGGGGTGGTGGGAGACATGAGTGGGGGCCTGGTGGGGGCTGCCCCTGGATGCTGGGGGGTGGGGGTGCAGGGGGACATGAGTGGGGGCCTGGTGGTGCTGCCCCTGCACTGCTGGGGGGTGGGGGTGGTGGGAGACATGAGTGGGGGCCTGGTGGAGGGTGCCCCTGGTGGCTGGGTGGTGGGGGTGGTGGGAAACATGAGTGGGGGCCTGGTGGGGGCTGCCCCTGCACTGCTGGGGGGTGGGGGTGGTGGGAGACATGAGTGGGGGCCTGGTGGAGGCTGCCCCTGGTGGCTGGGTGGTGGGGGTGGTGGGAGACATGAGTGGGGGCCTGGTGGAGGGTGCCCCTGGTGGCTGGGTGGTGGGGTTGGTGGGAGACATGAGTGGGGGCCTGGTGGGGGCTGCCCCTGGATGCTGGGGGGTGGGGGTGCAGGGGGACATGAGTGGGGTCCTGGTGGTGCTGCCCCTGCACTGCTGGGGGGTGGGGGTGGTGGGAGACATGAGTGGGGGCCTGGTGGAGGGTGCCCCTGCACTGCTGGGGGGTGGGGGTGGTGGGAGACATGAGTGGGGGCCTGGTGGAGGGTGCCCCTGGATGCTGGGGGGTGGGGGTGCAGGGGGACATGTGTGGGGGCCTGGTGGAGGCTGCCCCTGGTGGCTGGGTGGTGGGGGTGGTGGGAGACATGAGTGGGGGCCTGGTGGGGGCTGCCCCGGGATGCTGGGGGGTGGGGGTGCAGGGGGACATGAGTGGGGGCCTGGTGGTGCTGCCCCTGCACTGCTGGGGGGTGGGGGTGGTGGGAGACGTGAGTGGGGGCCTGGTGGAGGGTGCCCCTGGTGGCTGGGTGGTGGGGGTGGTGGGAGACATGAGTGGGGGCCTGGTGGGGGCTGCCCCTGCACTGCTGGGGGGTGGGGGTGGTGGGAGACATGAGTGGGGGCCTGGTGGAGGCTGCCCCTGGTGGCTGGGGGGTGGGGGTGGTGGGAGACATGAGTGGGGGCCTGGTGGAGGGTGCCCCTGGTGGCTGGGGGGTGGGGGTGGTGGGAGACATGAGTGGGGGCCTGGTGGAGGCTGCCCCTGGTGGCTGGGGGGTGGGGGTGGTGGGAGACATGAGTGGGGGCCTGGTGGAGGGTGCCCCTGGTGGCTGGGTGGTGGGGGTGGTGGGAGACATGAGTGGGGGCCTGGTGGGGGCTGCCCCTGGATGCTGGGGGGTGGGGGTGCAGGGGGACATGAGTGGGGGCCTGGTGGTGCTGCCCCTGCACTGCTGGGGGGTGGGGGTGGTGGGAGACATGAGTGGGGGCCTGGTGGAGGGTGCCCCTGCACTGCTGGGGGGTGGGGGTGGTGGGAGACATGAGTGGGGGCCTGGTGGAGGGTGCCCCTGGATGCTGGGGGGTGGGGGTGCAGGGGGACATGAGTGGGGGCCTGGTGGAGGCTGCCCCTGGTGGCTGGGGGGTGGGGGTGGTGGGAGACATGAGTAGGGGCCTGGTGGAGGGTGCCCCTGGTGGCTGGGGGGTGGGGGTGGTGGGAGACATGAGTGGGGGCCTGGTGGGGGCTACCCCTGCACTGCTGGGGGGTGGGGGGGTGGGAGACATGAGTGGGGGCCTGGTGGGGGCTGCCCCTGCACTGCTGGGGGGTGGGGGTGGTGGGAGACATGATTGGGGGCCTGGTGGAGGGTGCCCCTGGTGGCTGGGGGGTGGGGGTGGTGGGAGACATGAGTGGGGGCCTGGTGGAGGGTGCCCCTGGTGGCTGGGGGGTGGGGGTGGTGGGAGACATGAGTGGGGGCCTGGTGGGGGCTGGCCCTGCACTGCTGGGGGGTGGGGGGGTGGGAGACATGAGTGGGGGCCTGGTGGAGGCTGCCCCTGCACTGCTGGGGGGTGGGGGTGGTGGGAGACATGAGTGGGGGCCTGGTGGAGGGTGCCCCTGCACTGCTGGGGGGTGGGGGTGGTGGGAGACATGAGTGGGGGCCTGGTGGAGGCTGCCCCTGGTGGCTGGGGGGTGGGGGTGGTGGGAGACATGCATTGTTGATCAGTAGTGCAAGGTGACATGTGGTTTGGCTGGGGGGCATGCCCATGGTGGATGGGCTGCCTGCGGGACATGAGCAGGGATGCAGGGTAGTCCCCCGTGGTGTGGGCTGCCTGCAGGGGCCGTGGAGGTTGTGGAGCGTACACCTTGGAGGACCCACACGGCCAATTCACGTGTAGTACTCCCCAGAACCCCTGAAATACACATACCCTGCTGAAATCGCGTGTGGAACTTCCCGCACACCCCTGAAATACACGTACCCTGCTGAAATTGCGTGTGGAACTTCCCGCGCACCCCTGAAATACACGTACCCTGCTGAAATCGCGTGTGGAACTTCCCGCGCACCCCTGAAATACACGTACCCTGCTGAAATCGCGTGTGGAACTTCCTGCGCACCCCTGAAATGCACGTACCCTGCCCTAATCGCGTGTGGTACTTCCCGCGCACCCCTGAAATACACGTACCCTGCTGAAATCGCGTGTGGAACTTCCCGCGCACCCCTGAAATACACGTACCCTGCTCGCACTGGGCCAATCGTGTGTGGAACTTCCCGCGCACCCCTGAAATCCACGTACCCTGCTGAAATCGCGTGTGGAACTTTCCGCGCACCCCTGGAATTCACATACCCTGCTGAAATCGCGTGTGGTACTTCCCGCGCACCCCTGAAATGCACGTACCCTGCCGAAATCGCGTGTGAGACTTCCCGCGCACCCCGGTATACACGCACACGTAATTTATTGTCAGCGGGTGTCCGTGTTTGTGGGTACCCCTTTGCACGTCATTTGTCCTGGAGGGCCACAGTATAGGACATTCTTCATGGCTGTATATAGGTGCTATTTGTTGGCGCACCTTTTGGCGCACATTTCTTCCAGGCGCAGAGACGCTACCGCCTGCTTTCTTGTGGCGGTCGTGTTTGTGCCTGTGCGCTGGTTTGAGCGTGCACTTTTTTGCCCTATTCTATTCCATGAATATGTGTTGTAGGCGAGCGTGTGGGCGTTCCGCGCACTTGTACCCTGTACTTCCCCCGTGACGCCCACGTTTTGGCAAGTTGTTCCCCATTCCGAGTGTTACGCCCCGTGTTCCACCTACTTTTGTTGCGTGCGCCGCGCTATGTGCGATTTTCGCTGTGGCCTGTGCGATTTTCGCTGTGACCTGGCGCATGCTGTTAGATGGCCTGTGCGCCAACGTGCGCCGCGCACTTTTTTTTCGCACATCCGATGGTTTTCTCGCGCACGGCCTTCCATGAATCGATGTGCGCTGCTTTTCGTGCGATTTTCGCTATTCCACTGCGATTCGCACGTTTTTGCCCACTTGCGCCGCGCTAATTATTCCATGAATCGGCCTGTTAGACTTTAGCATGTTTAAAGTGATTAGATTCACAGAGGTCCCTAATCCGGCAACAAAGCCACTTTGAAACGGATCTCTTTTGCACTCTTTACTGGTCCACATATTCAGTTCTTATAGGCGATAGGCCTATAATTCTCTGGGAGACATCGATCGCCTTTTTTATGAATGGGAACAATTAAAGAGTGTTTCCAAGAAGCAGGTATATTTTGCGTGATGTTAATGTGTTCAAAAATTTGATAGAGAATTGATGACCACATTTCAGGATATTGTTTAAAGATTCTATTAGACAGGCCATCAGGGCCCAGAGCTCTTGACTGACTTATTTTGTTGATGAAATACAATATGTCAGACTTGGAGATAGTTATATGAAACGGGGTGTGAGAGAACGTTCTAGAGTCTAACCCTAAATTGGGGGGAAGCGCATAGATTTTAGAAAAATAACTAATCCAGCTTGCTTCTGGAACACTGTGAATTTGAGACATAGTCTGTACAGGAGATAGGGCATTATTCAATACTTTCCAGATTTGAGCTGTATTATGTTCACGAGAAACTCGTAGCATTAGCTCACCATCCTGTTGAAATAATTTACCACGATGACATTGCCGCCAGTTTCTATATGAGGTTTTGACTTTAGTTAGGGTTTTGAATCTGACACTCAAAGGTAACTTCATAGCTTCCCGTTTTTAGAAGCGAAAATCAGCTTTCCCATTTTTTGTTTCCATATCAAACATATGTGTACCTCTAAAAGTCTGAGACATACGTGCCTTTTTGTCCACAAAGCGTTGCATAAGATCATAATAGGGAGTGTCAGTAGATGATGTGTTTTCTCGAGAGAGACAAAAGGCAACTTGCAAAGATTTGTCAAAATCATTCAGGTTTGTTTCATTCCATTGTATACGATTTAACTCGTTGGAAACAGACAATATACCTGTGGTAGCTATTGGACACGGATTGATATGGGCCAAAGTGACCGCCATTCTACAATGAGCATTTGATGATCACTGTTTAGTTTTGAATCTATGTGGAAAGGTTTGATTTTAGAAAATAATTTGTCATTCACATAAATATAATCAATAGTGGCTTTTAAAGTGCCCTGTTGCCAAGTGTGTTTAAAGTCACTATTGTCAAGTCTGCTCCCATTTAACATACAAAAACCTCTCGCAGACATAAGTTGTTCCCACATTGTACGTCTCAAGTCTTCTGTCGCATTCCTTTGAATAAGACAATGAAGATTAAGATCGCCAGCCACAATTGTGTGTTGAATTCTCGACACAAGAACAATGTAATCCAGCATAGTAGAAAGATCAACTAAAAACCTCCAATTGTCAATGCCTTTGGGATTCCAGTACAAGTTCACTATGGCGTACAAGATTGCTTCAATTGAGATAACAGTTGATTGGGCAAAGGAATTTGGAGCATAAGTAAAAATTATGCTAGTTTTTTAACTCAATTTGGAACCAGTCAGGAGACCTGACATAGGCCGACCTTTGTCTCCCTTCAATGCTGGCAAAAAATGGAGCGCATGGTTATCCCAAGAAGGTACGGTCGTTAGCCAAGTTTCCTGTAATAAAATCACATCGAGGTTACTAAGAGTGTCTTCCTTGTTATTAAGCAAATGATGAAAACCCGAGTATTCCAGGATGCAAGCGTTATAAGACGTTCATTATCAACCTTGTGCTGTAGTTAACTTCTGGAATCACAATTACAACAGTATTTGGAGGACACTTCAACTACTGAGTTAGCTTTGTGAATTACACGAGCATGGCTAAGCTCTTTTGTGGCTGATTCAATCCAAGCATCTGCCTTTGGGAGTCCATTTGGGGTGCTTGTTGGTCCCAATAATAGGATAAAGCCCAAGACTAGGAGCTGATCTTCAGCCTCCCAAATGAGATTCCGGACGACTTGAGACATGAGCCACAGACAAGCCGTACTCACAGAGTTGTCATTAAAAAAACTCTAGCTGGGAAATATCTGCAGACCCGATATCCTGCAGTGACGGGATGTCTGAAAACAATTCTAAGATGCTATGCCGATTAAGAACATATTGCGGATGCGGCGGTGGACGACATCCCAATACTAAAGCAATGTTATGCTCCTTTCGCACTTTTGTTTTCAGTATTGACTTTACAGGAGGGTTTTTAGTAGGAGGGGTTGGCACAGCAGAGGGAACAGGTTTGTTTAGCAATGGACGCAGTGATTGCAACAATTTTGCTATTTCTGCATCGTGCGTAGTCGAGGAAGGAGCAGAAAGTTCCACTTCCATGTTTTTATTACACTTGAATGTGATCGTGGGTTTGGATGAAAAATGCTGATTTATTTCAGTATTAGGATTCACTGGCCCAAGCAAAGGAGCTTGGAGTGTCGGTATGGATGAAAATCTGCTCATATAGCACCAATCGCCTGAGTGGAATGCTGGGCTTCCGACCTAGCTTTCTGATTGTCGTGATGCTGGACCGCTTGAACTAAGTTATCCAGAGGAGCATGGGGCACTATGGATGTTGGATTATTATTTGAGAAGGCAAGCTTTGATTTACGAACTTGACTCAATTGCATGTACTTTCTGTTATCGCTGAGGAAGCCAGCTGGCTGTGATTACTGGGAAGAGTGAGCATATTAATAAAATGCTTCGAACTCGCTGAGGTGCCTATTGTAGTACTTTTAACATTTTTGGATTTTTTCACTACAGCTGGAGTCCGTTTTTTTTCAGTGGAGGCAGATTTTTACAGAAAATCGTGTACGGCTCCTGAGCTGGGACATTAACAGTCGCAATCGGAGGGCCAGTCGCACAATTTTCATTATCAATATATATATTTTTTTTTTCTCTGATAATTTGCCCAATGTAAGGAAGGGAACACAGTATTCCAGAGTTGTATACGGTGATAGGTGACATTTGACTCAACGAATTTACGTGAAAATCCGACTTATCCATGGGTTTCTGCGGCAAACTTGAGAAAGATGTATTAAAAGCCATGGCTGATGTTGAGGTTGCAACAGTTTCAAACTTTATCGGTGATAAACATGTATCAACTAGTACCATCGGAGGCAAAATGGGATCAATTATAGTAGTTCGCTTTTGGGCCCAGAGTATCTCTTGTTTTGCCTGCCAAGCCAAAAAAGATATTAGCTGTGCACTTTGTACATCCAATTTAGTGTTCAGTGTGTTAAACAATTGGGTAATAGTTTGCATGGTCAAATTCATGGCTTATAAAGTCAATTCGACCACTTTCTGAACATTTTGAAGAGGTTGACACTTTTCTAGTCGAGAGCATTTTCGAGGAGTAGGAACCAAGAAAGATAACGTTATATTAGATTGAGTGCAACCTCCATTAGAAAACAGCTTAGGCGAAAAAGATAGATTGCCAAATGATTCTTGAAGCGTAAAGTTGGAACCTGGGGAAGGGAGGTCAATCACAGCTATATCCTCAGAAATGTTTGCAGACGATATGCAATGATTGGCCTCGGATATTTGAGCCATGGAGTCTCCTCTTAGGACTGTACTGTCTGATAAGGAGACATGTGAGGTCGAGCAATGCGCAGCCTGATTGTTACTGGTTGTTTTAGGAGGAGACTGAGTACTGACTATGTGACTCTTTTGAGTCTGATTTTTAACTACACAATCAGGATAAAAAGCATATGTAATGAGTGCTTGGAATGTTTTTCCTTGCATTTGATGGATGATGGATAACTCGCTTTTTTATTTTTGAACCTGTGTTTGAATCCCCTCCTACTGGTCGCGGGGTTGAAACACATGGCACTGCCTTACTTTGTTTATCACTTAAATTCAGGTCTATACACTTTAAAGAAGGCATTCCAGTTCGCAAGGTATACAGGTTTCGCATCATTTATACCTTAAAGGATCTAGGGCAAGTGAGTGAGAATCCAAAAGTAGTATGTTTTCACTAACCAACAACAGATACAAATGCTAAAGCACTCTAAATTCCCCACCTGTAGGTAAGCATAAAAGGTGAGCACAAACGGCGCTCAGTCCAAATACCTCGCGGGACTTCGCCGGTGCGCGCACGCGGTGCGTGCCCGAGTCCTCTTAAATAGTCATGCCCACAATAACACAAAGCCTAGGTAAGAGAAGATACAGAGTTAATATACGTGTAATACGTATTAACAGTGGGTATGAGGTGATAGTTCTATATGCTTCACCTTGTGGGTCTTTGAGTCCTTATTTTAGTCCTTATTTAGTCCTTATTTGAGTCTTCAACACGTCTTCAGATAAAAATCTGGAACAGCGAGCAGAGAGTAGCGGGCAAAGCGGGACTTCACGGGACTTCGCCGGTGCGCATCTTATCTTACATTTAAAAGGGCAAAGTCCAAAATTGTAGTCATTAAAGACCACAATGGTAACATACACTTTTCAGATAAGGATACTTTACAAGCATGTTCTAAATTTTACCACAAATTATAAACTTCTGAAGCTTCGCCTAACAATGCCATGCTCAAGATGTTGTTCAGCATGTACACCATAACTTATACTCTAATACAGGCTTTTAGGGATTAAATGCCACCATATTGTCTAACAACATTTTTAAAAGCTATTAAAGACCTTAAAAAGGTAAAGCTCCCAGCCCTGATGGTTTTTCAATTGATTTCTTTGCCCATTTCAAGGATCTCGTAGTGCCTATACTTAATGAACTTTATACTCTGTTCATCGCTAATAAGAAAGCCAGGGGAACCTGCTCTGAAGCTATGTTAATTGTATACCCTAAACCAAACAAGGACCCTGAACTGACCCATAATTACAGACCAATTTCTTTAATCAATACTGATAGTAAAATCGTCGCTAAGATTATAGCCAATAGACTTTTACTGTGCCTTACTTATCAGCCATTATTAGACTTTTTATTGACATCCTCGACACCATTCAGAAATCCACTGACCCATATGCAGCCATAGCACCATGTGCAGAAAAAGACCTGGATAGTGTAGAATGGAACTACATGTTTGAGGCCTTAAAATGGCATGGCATTAATGACCCCTATATATACATGGTTAAGATACTATGTTTCAAACCTAAAACATTGGTCTTTATAAACTAAAAGACATCATCATTCGTCTCATTACACAGAGGTACACGTCAAGGATGTCCCCTTTCCCCAATTATCTTCATTCTTCCCCTAGAGCCTTTCTTAGAAGCAATACGTCAGGATAATATAACTGGTATATACTATGGTGGTATTCAGATTAAAACCGGTGAATATGCTGATGAAGTATTTTTACTTCTCAATATATCGGACATGTGTTTGCAATTTTTACTTAGCACTATTACACAATTCTCCCTCGCATCAGGATATAAACTCAATAGAGATAAGTAAGACATTCTACTACTCAATTTGCACTGTACTAAACATCACACTCAATCAGCTGGTATAAAATGGTGTCCTTCTGTTATTACATATTTGGGAATACATATTTAATCCTCCATCAAAGATATTATTAAGCAAAATACTGAATCTATCCTAGCCAAAGTTAAGGAATTTACTAATTCATGGTCCCCCTTTTTTTGATCATGGTGCGGCAGGGAATAGTCTGTCAAAATGATGACAATTATACGTATGTTCTATACATGCTCTCAATCTCCTTTATCCCTTCTTTCTTTTAAAATGCATCAACTGTACTTAGTTCAAATAGCATACGAATCAACATGGCAAAATGATATCAACGATAGATTTAGGAGGAAGACAAGTGGGTTAGACAATTGGCAGAATGCTGGGCTCCTAGCACTAGGCACAGTTCCATATGAGGATCCCCCCCATCTGGACAACCTGTAAATAAAGCTATATCATACAAGGCGAGTATGTATTGTCTATTAGAGTCGTATCTTCTTCTATAGGTCAGCAACCCAAATGTACTTTGTGTTGTAGAGTTCTTTGTCTGGGAATCGACGGGCCCTTCTTGAGTGAGCTCCCTTTCAAGCGAGAGCCACGGGTCGTCGAACTTCCCAGATGAAGGAAAAGGTCAACGGTGGTCATCGAGGGAGCAGCTTCCATCTTCGCAGCGCTTGTTGACGAAAGCTTGTGCACATCCTGTGAAGAAGAGGCATGAGGTGCACCCCGATGATGAGTGTTTGTTGCCATACAGAGTAAATGAAGAACTTTGGCACAGCAAGGCGCTGGGTTGTCAGCGTCTGGTGTCGGCGAACGGGACGCGACCACAGCTGGCTTCAGTAGCTTCATCAGCGTCTCTGAGGTCTTCGGGTGGCGGGAACCCCACTGGCGGATTCTCCTTGGTCATCGGCAGCCTTGACCTTGGTTGAGCAAGGTAGTCCTTGGATCAAAGGTTCTAAGGCAAAGGGCTCCGGTTGGCAACAGTGCTTCTCTTCATTCTCCTCAGTGGTCCCTTTCTCCGGTCGGCAGCCTTTCGTAGGTCTGTCTACCAGGGAGCTCTGGCAAAGATCAGCAGGTGCACGATGGTCCCTCGTACCTCGGGAAGAGGTCTCCTAGCCAGGTCCTCTCTTGGATCAGTTCTTGAAGGCACAGCAGCTTTCAGATTGCAAAGAAGGGAACAGCGGTTCACCTTCTTATTCCGGCTCGGCTTCGAGAGTAAGCATCAAGTATTACTTCAGCTTCTGAACGATTTATAGCAGTGAGAGGCCCCCAGATATACTAGTTGATCTCCCATTCACTCTGGTGGGTCACACTCAGGCAACCAATCATTCAGAAGGCCTTTTAGGCAGTCAGTCAGCCAATCAGGTGCACCGTGCATTCAGGTCATTCTTCTCCATCCAGACACTCATAACACAGAATGTGGATTCGGACAAGCACTCTGCCATTCAGCACTACACACTGGATTCATACCAGTTTTGGGCAGGGCTGTCTCAGTCATTGTGTCAAACACCAGATGCTAGACACCCATAACACACAATGCGTATTCGTCACACACTCCATTCACCCAGGTCCCACCCCACGGGCGTACCCACAACATTCAGTCATTGGGAAGGCTCCAGCCAGTTTGGCCTGGACTTCCCCACAATACCATATATGGAATTTCCACCCAACAGCCAGTCAGGGGGAACGGACAGAGTCAGGGCTTCCCAGGACTTCAGGAAAAGAAGATAACAGGCAATAGAAAGCAAGAGGCCACTGGGACCATCTTGTTTCCTATGAGGAATCCACTGATTCCAATGACAGGGCCTGGGCATCCCAAAATGGAGGACGCCCAGGGCACCTGTAAATTCAGCACGGAGCTGCCACCAGCCCGTTCCATGTTCTGTGGGCCACACACAGATGCTGAAAAAAAGATACATTAGGAGTACAGGGTCATACTCCCACCGATGGGTGCCATAAGGGTATCCCAAGGGCCTGTTCACCATACCAAATACAGGAAGAGCCGCACCTCCAGAAGTCCCACGTGAACTCCTGCATGGAAAACAAGTCAGAACACATGATAAAAACCAATAAAGGACAAGAGGCCCTGTCCCTCTGATGCATTTCCAGCATCACACACAGACATTGTCTGACATTTCCATGGACTAGCTCGCTGCATGATGTATGTAGTTCTTTAGTTGTAGTTTTACTTTTGTTTATATTATCTTTTTGGGGTGTTGATTATTTGTTATGGTTTTTGTACATAGTTGTTTTTTAATACATTTCAAAGTTCACATTCACAACCGCCGTTTGTCGTCTCTTTGTGCTTTTGTGTTCTTTGTCCATGTGCAGCTTTTGTTTGAACATGATCTCCAAATGAGAATGTTATATGGCTTTCATGTGGGTTTAAGGCACACTCTGTGGCTTGTATTGGTACTGGCCTATTTGCTGCGGGACTGTTTGGATGCTTCAAGTGAGTGTGATGTTTGGTTTGTTTCCATGGTCAATGTATATATGTGGACAATGGTAGATGTGGGGAGATGACATGTTTGTGGTTGCACATGTTAGATGTCTTTGTCATGCACATCATTTGCTTAGCTACTTCTGTGCTTTGCAATACAGGCATGTTGGTATTTTCTGTACATGGTGTACATGGGTGTATGGAACATGGGTGCTGTGGTTGGCATGGCACTTCTTTTGTAAATGCTTTCCTGGGTATTGAATCATGATGGGTGTTGTTTATGGTAGGCATTGTGGCATTACTGTGACTGACTTGCCCATATGGCAATGTGGACATGTTTTGTGCTAGTAGGGAAGGGAGTATCGCAAGTGTGTGGTTGGCACACTATGGTTGACTGGTCCCATGTATGGTGCAGGGTCATTGCATGTTTGCTATTGGTGTATCAGTGGGGGTGGAGCATGATTTGAATTATGTGTCTACTGGTGATGATGTCGGTATATATTTTTTGATGGGAGGTGTTATTCTGAATATGTTTTGGGTCTCATATTGTGCATGGGTACACGTTTCAAGGGAGCAAAGTTTAGATGCAGCTACAATGTAGTTGGCTGTTGTTGTGCAGCTGAATGTGATTCAAGGGGACACCATGAAAGAGGTGACTTTGGTAGATACACCAGCACTGCTTCCAAATGATGATGTTGGAGGAGGATGTCTGCCAGCTGTGGTTCTTGGTATGTATAGGCCTGCAGAGACGTAGAAGGCATATGCTCAACAGCAAACTAGGCTATGGGTGTTTGGGCAAAGGTCAGTGGGGGGTACTGGGATAGGGTGGACTTGTGGGTGCCACCTTGGGTTAATGTTTCGGGGGTTGGGACAATGGTCAGCAGGGGTACTGGGACAAGGGCGGAACTTGTGTGTGTTGTATTGGGTTCGGGTTGGGGCATAGGTCAGTGGGGCACTGGGACGAGGGTGGCTTGTGGGTACTGACTTGTCTTCAAGGTTTGGGGCACTGGTCAGTGGGGGTACTGGGGTGAGGGCAGACTTCTGGGTGCAGCCTTAAGTTAGGGGTCTGAGGCACAGTTTAGTGGGGGTACACTGGTGCTGTCTTAAGTTATGGGGCCAAGGTGCAGTTTAGTTGGGGTATGCAAGTGTTGCCTTTAGTTAGGATAGCTTAGGTGCAGTTTAGTGCGGGTAAGTGGGTGCTGCCTTAGGTTGGAGCTGGTGAGGTGCAGTTTTGTGGGGGTACATGGTTGCTGCCTTAAGTTAGGGTTCCTGAGGTGCAGTTTAGTGGGGGTACGTGGGTGCTGCCGTAAATTAGGGTTGCCTAGGTGCAGTTTAGTAATCACCATTATTCACACTCCACTCCTGTGACTGACAAGTCCTCGTCCCAGAACACCCACTAAACTGTGCCTCACCCTCTTTCGTGAGGCAGCACCTGCATACCTCTATTAAACTGCGCTCCTGACCCAGTTTAGTAGGGCTACTGTGCTTATGGCACTTTAGGAACGTGCATATGTAATGGATGGGATCATACAGAATAATTCTGAATCCAAATACCCGAACCAACTCAGGAACAAGGCAAAGTACCATTTTATTGACAATTTTCTAAAACAGGGAGTTTACTACGAATATCAACGGATGTACGCTCAGTCTCTCAGTGATCTTTACACAAAACATAGTTTTTATACCAAAAATACACCAGAAGTGACGTCATTCATCGTGGCAATAATGAAAAACCTATCAAGGGTCAGGATTGGCTAAGGGAAACATCTAAATATACTTTTCTATAGGTGCTAGGATTGTGATTGGCAGTACATTATCATGTGGACAAAATGTGCCTACCTCTAAAACATGTCATCTTCAGAAACATTAGATACAACACAGTTTCTCATTGGTCTTCAAAGTATAAGGTCCTTTGTTATATGGACTAATATAATTGGTTGGCACGCTTGTGCCATATCTGGAACATTCGGTTCATTTAGCAGCACCTAAGCCCAGACCGAGGTGCAAGGAGATGGGCCATGACACTACCTCCCCACCCAATTAGCCCAGCATCTCTCATCACCCATGCCTTCTGCCTTGAAGATTGTCTTTGTACTTGACCTTGCAAAGTATCCTTGTTGAGGGCACTCACTATCATGTCTAGGACTCCAAGTTCAAACTCTATTTTCATCCTTGGCTCACGTGAAAGGAGACCACAATTTGGTCCATTTTGCAGATTTTAAATGCTCTAAATGAATTAAACTTGTCAGTCTTGATTTTCTTTCTTTGCATCTTAACAAGGGAAGATTCTTCCTGCGCACGTTCGCTGATTCCAGAATAGATAGCTGACCTTGGCTGCTTCAGTCTTGACTCCAGGCCAGACAACCTCATCTTGCAGCTCGACGATTCTGCTTATTCTTGCTGCAACACAGTTTTCCCTGCCCTTTTCATGGGTCCTGGCATTCGTGATACCGATGTCCAGCTTCTATGATGACTTAATCTACCTTGCGTTTCAGCATCTTTACATATATTGAATGGTTGATTTTCTTAAGCACTTTGTGCTCAAGTGATCTTCTTTTTTGTATTTAAAAGTTCACTTCATTCTTTACTTTGTCTTTAGTTTCTTTAGGATCTATACATTCTCTTCAGTCATTATATCGGGACTCCATGCATCCTTTTTATGACATCACTAGCTTCTTCTCTTCCCTCTTACTCATATTCCTTCGGGGAGTTCCCCCCTTAGGTTGCCATCACTTCAGGGATACATTCGGTAAGGTTGTCCTAACGAGTATCGTCTTTTGAAAACACGCTGTGGTATTGGCACAATGGCTGGTGTCAAACACAGAACAGTCTCATGCCTCCAACATATAGGAGGAAGGGGGGGGTCTGCTGCAGCGGCCTGGATCAAATCCTTCCTGAGCAACAGATCTATGAGGGTCTTTGCACCTTCCGCTGCCGCAGATCCCTCCCCTATTCATTGCGGTGTTCCTCAGGGTTCTTGCGTGTCACCTACTCTTTACAATATCTTTACGAAACCACTCTTTGATGTGCTTGATTATCTGGGTGTCTCCTACACCAACTATGCGGACGACACCCAGATACTCATTCCCATCTCTGGTGATTATCTTGCTGACACCAAGGCCCACAATGACGTCTACTTGGTCATCCAAGCCTGGATGGCCCAGCACCAGCTATGTCTGAACGACGATAAGACGGAGCTACTTATCCTGGGTACATCACAACGCCTGAGCAAACTTGAGACATCCTGTCAGTAATTCATCATAGACGGCAACTCCATACAAGTCTCGAAAGACACTAAAACACGAGACTTTTACCTGGATTCCACCTTATCCTTGTCAAGACAAACTAATGCAGTCAGGTCCACCTCTGCCTACACGTGCAAACTCATTTCAGCCTGCAGACCATTCCTCACCACCCACAATAGCGTCACACTAGCGAGAACACTTATCATGGCAAAAATAGATTACTGCAGTGCTCTATACTTAGGCACCAGCCAAGAAAACCTGTCCAAACTCCAAACCACCCAGAACAATGCAATTCGAGCGGCCCTGAACATCCCTCGTAACCACCACATCTCAGAAGCCAGAACTAGCCTAAAGCGGTTACCCGCGAAGCAGAGAATTTCCCTAAAAACGCTTGCCCTCACGCACAAATGCCTAGCCAACAAGGCTCTGATCTATCTCTGCAGTCGGCTTTCACGCCACTCCACTGCCCGTCCACTAAGAACTGCTCAGACTCACTGCCTTACTATCCCTAGGTTTAACCTCCAAAAAGCAGGAGGCACTAGCTTCCCTGTCCTAGCCTCCAAACTTTGGAACACCCTCCCCGCTGCCATCAGAGCTGAAGACTCCTTCAACACCTTCAAGAATAAAACCAAATCTTGGCTCTTTGACCAGCAATAGTTGTGTTAGACATCTGTCCTACTTACTCAGCCTGCCTGTTCCCCAGCACGATTTCCGGTCTGCTACCTTCCCAACTACCTCAGGGATACTTCCTCTGCGGAGCCTAGGGACACTGTACCATGTGTAATATATGTAATTATTAAGATTGTTATTATGTTGTATTGGTATACTTTTATTGTGATCTATCTGCCTGTATGTTCTTTTCTTGCAACCCTGTACAAATTGCGCCCTGATGCCCCCAGGCATGATGGTCTGCGCGTTATAAATAAACAAATACAAATACAAATACAGCTGCTGCTCTACATTACACAGGTGCTGCCTTAGGTTAGGGGGTGAGGCACAGTTTAGTGGGGGTGCTTGGACAAGGACTTGTTGTCTCAGGAGTGGAGTGAGAGTAATGGTGATTGTTGGTAAGTAATTTTTGCTAACTTTTTTCCATGGGTCCTGCTCAGAGGTTGTTCGACACCGCTCGTTCTGGTTGTGATGGGGCGTTCCGGGCATTACTCGTTACTCTTTGCGCTACAGATTTCTGCATGCATTTAATTCCATGAATTGGCTCCCAAAGCTATTCTTTTTGTCCGTTGACTGTTTTTTCTCGTGCTAACTACTTTGCGCTGATTTAGTGGTTTTTAAAAAATGAGGCCCATAGTTCCTCTTCCTGTTCCTTGTCATGCCTTCCTCGGCCTATCTATCCTTCAATCTCATACCAACCATCTTCACGACTTTGCTCTACTACCACTGCATGTTCTATCATACGCCTGCTTTGCCCTCTCTGACAGGCAAACGCGCTTTGATGTCATGAATTATGGCAGAAGGCACTACACAAATAGAAGATAACATAACATAACATGGCACATAATGTACCATCCACTCCTTCATAATACATATAATGCCAATCCAAAGTAAAAATGCACGCTCACTTTTCCTGCTCCAGAAGAAAATAGAAGCCTAATACAAAAGCAAACCCCACCAGATCAGATCCATCCACTGCTCAGGTCATGCCATCACTTTTGAGAACTCACTAAGAACTTTCAACTGCAACAGAACCTGATAATATGTATTTCCCAACAACCAAAACGCTTCCCACATTTGCTGGGACTGGGGTAATTTACTAGGGTAACTGAAGCCTCGGAATATTTAGCGTCAGTGCAGGATGAAGGTCAGGGAAGGTCATTATCACTGGACACCATCCCTGTTAACAGCTTTATCGTAAACGAGGAACAGCCAGATCCAGAGCGTCTGTTGTCTGAGAAGCAGAGCAGGAAACGTGGCCGGCTTTGGAGCAGCTCACGCAGAACGTGATGCATCCGGCCCCGTAAGTGATCCCCTAAATTGCATCCCTCGGCTGAGTTTTGGTAAAAGGCACATCCGTGATAATGCGATCTGGATGAAATTGATCGGATGACATAGCTGATGCTGAAATAATAATGGATCTGCAAAATCCCACTACTCGTGCCCTTGATTCTGAATATAGTGCATCTAATTCAATGGATGCTGTTTCGTATTTAACAGGAATCCATTTCTTGCTTGATAAGTAATGCATTGAGCTCAGTAAGCGATGTGTTTAGGTGCAGGGTGCTGGGAGATGTCTGATGCGTCGACGCTGAAATTGAATTATTTTCCGGCGATTTGACTTTTTAGCTGTGTTGTCGCATCGCTACAGTGACATTGGCGTTCGACCGTGTAGCAGGCGCCTTCTCTTTGAGCTCCCGGTAGCAGTCTCCCTTTCTGCATATAGTGCTTTTATGATCTTTGTGAAGGAGGCATCCATATTTATGAAGAGGGCATTCAGAATCGCAACATGTGTAGTCTAAATGGAAGTCTCTTAATAGTTGTCGGCTGTTTTTGGATTAGGTTTTTAGAGTGTTACTGATACAGTCTCGGCCGGAAGTGATCCATGATAGTATGGGCCTCATTTTCTAAAAAGGGGACATTGCATGGAGGGACCACATACATCGTTCTCAAGTTCCCTGTGGCCATGTTTGACAAGGTCATGCAGTCCTGTTTTTTTCCCCTTTGAATTCTTATCGTTTTTTTATTTGTATTTCCCATTTGAAATTTAGGAAAACTAAAAGTCCCAGAACTCAAAGCAAAAACAGGACTTCATGGCTTTCTCATGCATGGCCATGGGAAACTTGGGAGGTTTGCCTACAGTTTTCACGTTCATGCACTTTGGTCCAACCCGCAAAATTGTCCTCATTTGGACTACAGAGTGCAAAACAAGTGCAAGATCTGGCAGAAACCGGATAACTCTTTTTTTGTCACTTCGAAGGTGCATAAAGTGTCATTACATTTACAGCGGATCCCTATGGAATCTTCCCACTTTTTTTTTATCAAACAATTTTTATTGATTTTATTACATAATACACAAAAAGAACAGTGACCCTGAGGGGGTCCAACCATCAATAACATCATAAGAGAAAATATGGTCCGTCTTTCAACAACTTGAGGATATGTTAACAAATACTTGTACACTCTTGCTTTGCCATCACATACTGGCCACCGGCCTGTGTCGTACAATAGTTTTATTTTGCGTTCTCCCACCTTTCCCATATTTTCCCCGCTTTCCCAGGGCATCCTCTGGCCGCATATACTCTTCGCTCCATCGCAATGCATGCTTCTACATCATCTAACCATTGTGCATGCACAGGGGTTACATTCGAGCCCCATAGCTTGGCAATGTTGCGCTTGATCAGTGCCATGGTGGTTGCAAACAGTAGCTTGTCAGTGCGAGACATTTCACCCTCTTCCTCAACACCCAGCAACATCAGTTTCAGATCTCTGGGCACAGTCCGACCCAGTACCTTACTAAGTGTATCGCAGCAGTGTTGCCAGTATAGTGTGATGCGTGGACAGTCCCATATGATGTGGAAAAAGGTGCCCTCTTCCTGGTGGCAGCGCAGGCAATTCGGGTCTGTGGTCTTACCCCATCTGTACAATGCGACCCGTGGGTAGTAGACTCTATGCAATATTTTGAGCTGGACAAGGCGTAGTCTGGCCGAAATGGCCGTTTCCCTCGGGTACATTAGGATTGTTATCCAGTCTTCAGGCAGTATTTCTCCCACATCCCTTTCCCATTTAGATTTTAGACTCGATAGCTCCGGTGTGGCAAACGAGGTAAGAACATTGTACATCACTGAGGTGATTTTGGCGTCTATACTATCTAGTACCAGATTCCTCTCTATGGGGGTGCAGTCTGCCATGTCTCGTAGGTCAGGCAAGTACCGCTGTAGAGCATGACTTAATTGCATATGCCGGTATCGGTCAGTGACAGGGAGGTTAAACTCCTCCACCAACCTCTCGAATGTCACAAAACCCCCGTCTCGAATCACATCTCCCACTTTTGTTATTCCCGCAGTTACCCAATTCCGCCATTTTAGGAGCCTGTCCAGCTCAGGGATGTGTTTATTTACCCACAGTGGCTGTACCGGTGTGGTTTTCCCCTCCCAGTTTATGTGTTTATGCGCCTCTGCCCAGATTAATGCTCGGTGAGTGGCCATTGTTTTGGTGGTGTTGCTATTAGTTTTCTGGTATAGGGACTCTAGTGGGGTTATGCTTGCTCCATCTAGGGTATCGGATTTAATGTGGGGTAGCGAGGGGTTGCCGTGTAATAGGTCATTTATCACTGCCATCTGACTCGCCCAATAGTATGTCTGTATACGCGGCAATCCTATGCCTCCCTCCCAAATGGAGCGCTGCAGAATGTGGAGCGCCATTCTCGGGTGTCCATTGTTCCACAGGAGTTTCCGGAGGATCCTGTCGATTCTGTGAAACTCCTGTCTGGGGATGTGTAACGGGGCGTTTTGGAGTATGTACAGGAATCTAGGTAGTGCCATCATCTTAAATAGTGCTGCTCTCCCCAATAGGGTCAGTGGCAGGGCGTTCCAGTGTTTGACGTCCTCTGCAAAGCGGTTTATGATTGGGTGGAGGTTTTTTTCTACGTACTCGTCTAGATTCGTCGTTATCTGAACCCCCAGGTAGCGAAACTGGTCAACTTCTATACGAAAGGGGCAGTTCTGTATCTCTACGCTGCCCGTCTCTCCCAGTGGGAATAGTGTTGATTTCGACCAGTTTACCTTCAAACCACTAAAGGATTCATATTCCTTCAATAAGCATATCACTGCAGGACAAGAGGTTGTAGGGTCTGATAGATACAGGAGCAGGTCGTCCGCATACAGTGAGACCTTATCCTCCCAGTCTTCTGTCCACCGGAAGCCCTTCCACATTTGTGATTCTCGTAATAGAATCGCCAACGGCTCTATGGCAAGCGCAAAGAGCATTGCAGACAAGCGGCACCCCTGTCGTGTCCCCTTGCCCAGTTTGAACGGCTGCGAGAACCACCCATTTACTCTGGTCACGGCCTCTGGGGACTTGTATAGCAGCTGCACCCATCCCTAGAATTGGTCACCAAAACCCATTCGACGCATTATTTCCCACAGTGCTGGCCAGTGCACCGAATCGAAGGCTTTCTCAAAATCTATTGCTAGAAGCGCCAGGGGGCCCCGCAGTAGGGAGGATTTTTCGAGTGCAGCGTGCAGTCTGTGTATGTTCATACGCGTAGACCTCTGGGGCATAAAGCCACACTGGTCTGGGTGTATAAGTGACAGGATAACTTTCTGCAGACGATTTGCTAATGCTTTCGCCAGGATTTTGGTCTCGGTGTTGATTAACGAAATTGGCCTGTACGAACTACATTTCTCTGGTGGCTTATCTGCTTGGGGATCACTATTATAGTTGCCCTTCTTAGGTCTGGGGGAAGCTGTCCTTGCTCCCTCGAGTGTGTGTATATCTGCAGGAGATGTGGGAGCATTGCACTCGCACGTCTCCACCGGGAAGCCGTTCGGCCCCAGTGTTTACCCGGGATGTAGTTGTAACATGGCCACCCCTAGTTCCTCTTCAGTAATGGTTGCCTCCAGTAGATCTCTCTGTGTGTCCGTTAGGCTGGGAAGGGTGATCCCGTTCAACACGGAGAGGTTGGTGGGGGCTTCCGGTGACCCATAGAGCGTTGCATAGTAGGCTGCAAAGCCTTCTGCGATAGCCTGATCTGTCCACAGTGGTTCCGAATTGTCGGGTTTGATCATCCTGACCTGTTTGTGCCCTTCATCCCTGCGCTCCAGCCAGGCTAACAATTTACCCGCCTTATCTCCAGTCTCATACAGTCTGGCGCGCATCGTGGTGTGCGCCTGTTTAGCGTTGTCTAGGGCTACATTGTGCATTTTTTTTTTGGGCAAGGACCAGTGCTCGGTTCGTTTCAGGCAGGTCTCGCGCCAAATGTGCGCGTTCTGCATGTCCCACCTGTTCTTCAGCCTCATTTATTTTTTGCATGTGAGCCTTTTTGTGCGCCGTTGTCCAGGAGGTAATCTCTCCCCGCAACACCGGCTTGTACGCCTCCCACAGCAGGCTTGGGTCATCAATTGACCCAGCGTTTAGTTCAAAGTAATTGGTTGTGGTTTCTTGAATACACTCTACAAGCTCCGGGAAGTCTAAGTAATAGTTGTTAAGGCGCCATGAAGGTAGAGGAATAGGCCTTGACGTTGATAGTTCTATTAGTAGGGGCGAGTGGTCAGAGATCCCGCATGGAAGTAGTGTGGCACTAAGTACTCTATGCACCTCCGTGGCTGGGACGAAAAAATAGTCCAGTCTAGAGAGGGAAGCATGGGCGCCTGAGTGGAAAGAGTATTCTCGCCCCTCGGGGTGAAGGTCACGCCATACATCCCTCAGTCCCAGCGCTGAAATGAAGGTGGCTAGCCTAGTGTGCGTATCAGGATTCCTGCCCCTTAGGTGGGTGCGATCCATACCCAGGTTCATAACATCGTTAAAGTCGCCACCAAGGATTAGTGTATCTGAGGAGTCTTGTACTATTAGGGGGGTTATGTCTTCTATGAGATTTGGCAACAGCGCGGGTGGTGCATACACAGCTAGTATTGTTATGGTTCGATTCCATAGGGTTCCTGTCATATGCACGAATCTGCCTCCCATGTCCTGTGACACACTGGACAGTGTCAGCGGCAGCTTCTTATGGATCAGTATGAGGACCCCTCTGGAGCCTGAAGTAAAACCCGAGTGCAATGCTGTACGATAATTACCTCGTTTAATGCCCGCTAGATGTGTTTCTGTGAGCAACGCCACATCCGGCGCTTGCCTGTTTAATGCTTGGGTGACAAGTCTGCGTTTTATCCCACTACCCAGCCCATTGTCATTCCAAGTCAGGAGACGTAATGATTTCGTATCAAATCTATCATTCGTCATCTGGTTGGGGGGTGGGTTGCTGTTGAGCAGTATGTGTAGGATTCCGGGAAGATGCACAAATTATTGTTTCGCCGTGAGACGCAGGTTTGTAGGAATGAGTATTTAGTGTTGTCGGACCATACATGAGCAAAAAAATAAAAACAAAACCCAGAACAAGGGTAAGAACTCTCCCTCCCCCCTGCTCCATCTCTCGTTCCCCTGAAGGCATCTACTGCCCCGCTAGTGTTACCTAACCCCCCTCCCTATACTCCCACCCAACCTGGAGTATCTGTCGCCCGAAATTTAAACAGAACAAGTAAACCTTAACTAAGCCACTCTCTGTGGCACATGAACTTTATAGCTTACACAACTGTCCGTGGTGCTGTCGCGGACTTTTTTGGTTTTAGTCTTTGCTCGTGGGGCGGGTGGCTGTTCGGCCACTGGCCTGGTTGCATTCCGTGCATAGATCGGCGTGGGGGGTAAGAGATTTTGTGGTGCTCCTAGGCTCAGTAGCTTCGGCTTTCTGCCCAAAACTGCTCCCAGTTCATATTTCTCCCCTCAGCGGGCTTCCTGGTTGTGGGTGCTGCTGTTGGCCCTGCTCTGGCGGGCGTTCTGGACGAGGACTGTTGCGTCTATCTCTCCTTCTCCCCTCCGTGTTCCAGTCCCCGTCTATGTGCCGTTCGGCCCAGTTCCACGCCTCTCTGGGGTCGGTGAAGTGCACGGTCGTGCCCCCATGGAATATCTTGAGTTGGGCCGGGAAGAGCAGTCCATATTTGACACCCACTGATTGTAGACGTCTCTTAAGCGGTTCAAATGACTGTCGTGCTTTCTGAACTTCCTTGGTGAAATCGGGGAAGAAGGCTATTTTGGATCCGTTGAATGTGACCATGCCCTGAATCTTCCCACTTTTAACAAAAAAGGAATCTGATGTTTTGTCTCCAGCATGAAAATGAAATTTTGACAGAAAACTATTGGGCTTTTGTAGGGACAGTTGTAAACGGAGGCAGAAACCACACTTCCATTCCATGCAGTCACTCCACCTGTAATATGTATGAAACTGCCCTGGAGCACATAATAAGTGTTATACCAGATGTAATGGTAATACTCCTACTTTTAGCACATGTGTTTGCACTCTGGGTAAATGAACACTTATTAGTCCATCACAAAACCTCTCATTATATTGAGATTTCATCGAGGAGTGTGTAATTTGATTTTGGTTGAAATATTTGTAATTGTGTGTACCTATTTTTCCAATGGACACACAACTTTCCCACCCCTTATCTGATTTGAGGATACTATTCAAAGCTTTCCTGGTGACCAAGGAGAGATGCACAGGGCATCCCGTAGTCTCGCTATTCTCTGTGTGCAATATATTCTTCATCCCTCACTATTCTGACCTTTTACATCTATGCAAGGCCCCCTACATGCCACAAGGCTGCCAAAATGAGCATTCCCATGCCAAACGCAATGGCTTCTTGGTATCATCTTGGTCCATCCCATTGATGACAGCATTACGGCATTGTCAGGTTATCTCCTGGCATCCTCCAATATTGAAGATGGATAAGGAATAGAAGAGTTGCCTAGATTTCTTCAAAGCACAGAATAGGCCTTGACGTTGATAGTTCTATTAGTAGGGGCGAGTGGTCAGAGATGCCGCGTGGAAGTAGTGTGGCACTAAGTACTCTATGCACCTCCGTGGCTGGGACGAAAAAATAGTCCAGTCTAGAGAGGGTAGCATGGGCGCCTGAGTGGAAAGAGTATTCTCGCCCCTCGGGTGAAGGTCACGCCATACATCCCTCAGTCCCAGTGCTGAAATGAAGGTGGCTAGCCTAGTGTGCGTATCAGGATTCCTGCCCCTTAGGTGTGTGCGATCCATACCCAGGTTCATAACATCGTTAAAGTCGCCACCAAGGATTAGTGTATCTGAGGAGTCTTGTGCTATTAGGGGGGTTATGTCTTCTATGAGATTTGGCAACAGCGCGGGTGGTGCATACACAGCTAGTATTGTTATGGTTCGATTCCATAGGGTTCCTGTCATATGCACGAATCTGCCTCCCATGTCCTGTGACACACTGGACAGTGTCAGCGGCAGCTTCTTATGGATCAGTATGAGGACCCCTCTGGAGCCTGAAGTAAAACCCGAGTGCAATGCTGTACGATAATTACCTCGTTTAATGCCCGCTAGATGTGTTTCTGTGAGCAACGCCACATCCGGCGCTTGCCTGTTTAATGCTTGGGTGACAAGTCTGCGTTTTATCCCACTACCCAGCCCATTGACATTCCAAGTCAGGAGACGTAATGATTTTGTATCAAATCTATCATTCGTCATCTGGTTGGGGGGTGGGTTGCTGTTGAGCAGTATGTGTAGGATTCCGGGAAGATGCACAAACTATTGTTTCGCCGTGAGACGCAGGTTTGTAGGAATGAGTATTTAGTGTTGTCGGACCATACATGAGCAAAAAAATAAAAACAAAACCCAGAACAAGGGTAAGAACTCTCCCTCCCCCTGCTCCATCTCTCGTTCCCCTGAAGGCATCTACTGCCCCGCTAGTGTTACCTAACCCCCCTCCCTATACTCCCACCCAACCTGGAGTATCTGTCGCCCGAAATTTAAACAGAACAAGTAAACCTTAACTAAGCCACTCTCTGTGGCACATGAACTTTATAGCTTACACAACTGTCCGTGGTGCTGTCGCGGACTTTTTTGGTTTTAGTCTTTGCTCGTGGGGCGGGTGGCTGTTCGGCCACTGGCCTGGTTGCATTCCGTGCATAGATCGGCGTGGGGGGTAAGAGATTTTGTGGTGCTCCTAGGCTCAGTAGCTTCGGCTTTCTGCCCAAAACTGCTCCCAGTTCATATTTCTCCCCTCAGCGGGCTTCCTGGTTGTGGGTGCTGCTGTTGGCCCTGCTCTGGCGGGCGTTCTGGACGAGGACTGTTGCGTCTATCTCTCCTTCTCCCCTCCGTGTTCCAGTCCCCGTCTATGTGCCGTTCGGCCCAGTTCCACGCCTCTCTGGGGTCGGTGAAGTGCACGGTCGTGCCCCCATGGAATATCTTGAGTTGGGCCGGGAAGAGCAGTCCATATTTGACACCCACTGATTGTAGACGTCTCTTAAGCGGTTCAAATGACTGTCGTGCTTTCTGAACTTCCTTGGTGAAATCGGGGAAGAAGGCTATTTTGGATCCGTTGAATGTGACCATGCCCTGAATCTTCCCACTTTTAACAAAAAAGGAATCTGATGTTTTGTCTCCAGCATGAAAATGAAATTTTGACAGAAAACTATTGGGCTTTTGTAGGGACAGTTCTAAACGGAGGCAGAAACCACACTTCCATTCCATGCAGTCACTCCACCTGTAATATGTATGAAACTGCCCTGGAGCACATAATAAGTGTTATACCAGATGTAATGGTAATACTCCTACTTTTAGCACATGTGTTTGCACTCTGGGTAAATGAACACTTATTAGTCCATCACAAAACCTCTCATTATATTGAGATTTCATCGAGGAGTGTGTAATTTGATTTTGGTTGAAATATTTGTAATTGTGTGTACCTATTTTTTGCAATGGACACACAACTTTCCCACCCATTATCTGATTTGAGGATACTATTCAAAGCTTTCCTGGTGACCAAGGAGAGATGCACAGGGCATCCCGTAGTCTCGCTATTCTCTGTGTGCAATATATTCTTCATCCCTCACTATTGTGACCTTTTACATCTATGCAAGGCCCCCTACATGCCACAAGGCTGCCAAAATGAGCAGTCCCATGCCAAACGCAACGGCTTCTTGGTATCATCTTGGTCCATCCCATTGATGACAGCATTACGGCATTGTCAGGTTATCTCCTGGCATCCTCCAATATTGAAGATGGATAAGGAATAGAAGAGTTGCCTAGATTTCTTCAAAGCACAGATTGGGCTGTCACAGCAGCACTTGACTCTTATACAATGCCAGATATGTTCTGCCTCATCCAATGCATATTAAAACGTTTCCCAAATACCCCAAAGGAAAGTGGTCCCTGCAATCTGCAAGGTGTGGTTGGGGCAGAGGGGATGCTCACTATCTTTCTGAAGATCTATTTTAAGCAATTAAAGAATCATCTCCCAACTACACCTGGCGTATTCTAAAATCTGGAGTTGGATTTTGGTTGATTACGTCGAGTATTTGATGACTTAAGACATATTAACAAATAATGTTTTCATTAAAAATGTAAATAAATACATAACAAGGACGCTTACATGTCTGGCAAAAACTTCAGAAATAAAGCAAGCAATTTATTTTTGCGCTCCCATTTTACTGGCTGAGCAATTTAAAATGTTTCTGTGAGCTGAAAAAGATTCATTGAACTACTCAAGCACTTTTGCCAGTGTACCCGATGTTCGGAAAGACAGCACACATCGTGAAACTTACTGAATGTCCCTTAACCACTGGTTTTCAAATTGGGGGGCTGTCACCCCTTGGGGGCTCGAAGGATGTCTGGGGTGGGAGTGGGTGGGGGATGGGTGAAAGGGTAGCTGTTCAGAAAGGGAGACCGTAACTGCTTTAAATAGAAAATATAATCAGATATGGGATGGGGGCTGCCACAAAAAAATTTCTCAGTGGGTGCGCTCGGCAAAACATGTTTGCTCAAGGGTGAACTCAGCAAAAAATGTTCAGATACCACTGCCCTAGACGATCATTATTTGCACCTTTTCAATAAGTGAGTGATTGTCTTAAGCTGCTTCTTGTAGAGTGCGCTCAGAGTGCACTAAAGCCAAAATGAAAATAGGCTCTTTACTGATCCTACTACATCAGTTACAGTGGATCTCAGTTTGATCTCTATTATTAGTGTCATTATGTTAGCGGCCATGTCACATTAGTCTCCTTCTTTCAGTCTGTGGGCGACAGATCTGTAGTGATGCCGAAAGCTGAAGATGCAGGGCTGATAAAGTAGTGCAGGGAATTGAATCTGTGTTTCTCTGTATCAACATAAATGTCCCAAGCATCAGACTGCCCTCTGTCTTCCTCTGCCCCAAGATCAATGCTGGCAACATACTGGAAAGCATTGGGTAGACACTCCTTTCATGCTCTGGAAATAGCGACTTCTTTTTTTATCTTTAATGTGCAAATGTGTTTAATTACAACCTTATACACACATTTTATCACCACAATTAACAATTAAGAATTAATTATTTTGAAGAAAATAAAAAGATATTATAAATTCATCATACAAAACACTCTTCATCAAATAAAATAACAGTATTCATCGGGCAATATTACATACACATTTACTTCCATATATAAAAAGCGGTCACACCATGTACCTGAGATGTTGCTGCATAAATTGCAGCCCAAAATTGATCAGAGGTTATCGAGGCCATATCAACAAATAATTCCATATAGCCTTTAAATAAAAACCACTTAACTTTATACACCCCGTGAGTAAATGTGTCGCTGTTTCAATGCATACTTTTGAATGCATAAGGTCCAATCACACATGATTCTCTTGGTTCAAAATGTAATGCACGAACACATTGGTGCGACCGGCGAAACATTGCATTGCAGCAAGGGAAAGGCACATGCCCCATCCTGCGATGTCAAGTGCGGCAGTGCCGTTGGAGTGTCACCACATTCACTTAGGGCTGCCCCATATAACGCTGATATTGCAGAACATGCATGAGGGCGGCCATCCCGCCTCACGAACAGACGATTGCATGCCCCCTTAGGGTGGGTATCAACAGGCATTGCACAGGTAACGAATCTGCGGGGACAAGAGGTGTTCCACACATGTGCTGCAGACCTCTGTTACGGGAATAGAGTTAGAGCCTGCACCCCTGGTGGCATACACGTCATCTACAAAGGTACAAAGGCAGGTCATAAGTGCACTGGCATGGGGACACGAGCAGACACAGGAGCCAGGCTTTATATGTCTGTGTCAGTGCAATCTACCCTCAACCCTTATTGGTCTACCTCAGGGTCACATCCACCACAAAGGACAAGCAGAGCAGGCTGTGACACAGTAAGTGGGCGTTTGGCAGGACCACTCCTCTGACATTATGCGCTTGGGCACTGCGCCTTAGACGTTGCATACACATTGGAATCTTTCCTCTCTCTTACCACGTTAAATAGCACATATCGTGTGATGCACAGAAGTAGGCCTACTATTCTCTGGAAACTATGATTGCTTGTTTGTTTGCTCTTCAACTCAACATCACCAGAATGAACCAGTATTCAGGAATGCATCAGTCATTCATTCCCATAGAATGAGCATGGCCGCCAGCATGGCTGTCTGTCTTTAAAGTCTAATCCTTCAAGGATAATATGTTGAAGTTCAAGCTTATACCAAAGAAGTGGATATCAAATGATGGCCTCCTTCCTGAATATGTCTGAGGTAATCTGCCATGTAACACCGTCAACATGGACAAGGAACCAACATGAAATAACCAGGTGTTTGTAGAGCGTTTCCTGGCAGACGCCTCATACTTCTAAGCAACATTGTATCACTGCCCAATGTAGTGTCCTCGGGGTAATGAACTGCTGTGTGGGGCCTGATGGGATTTTAACCTGTGTCTGTGGGTGAAACAGATCTCTGGGGTAGAACTTAACTTACCAAACTATCCCAATGGGTAAAGCAATCCACCGCAGCTGTTGTGTCACTGATCACCGTGTCTGCTCGTTGGTGTCCAGTACGCCGATCATATGGCACACATATGTTGCACTATATTTCATTTTCTGTACAAGGTTATGCACACATCCACCCAATCATTCCTAAAAGCGTGTTGCAAGGCTACCTTGACTACATCAGATCATACCAGTTTCTGCTTCCTTGCCCAATGTGCATGGGAGTCTGATGGACCTTCGTCTGTCCATCCTCCATTCCTTACTTTACAGATGCAACTAGAAGCCCTCATCTTCTGCCAAGGGTTCATTCACATTCCACCTTCTGAATCCACCCCGTTGGATGGGTAGCGCTTACAGACGTCCCCAAGTGGCTGCTCACTCCCCTTGATGGATGGCACCCCATTTCCTTCACTAGCTTTGAAACCCCACTAGACACTTGACTGCTAAAGGGAGACGGTGGCAGGCTAGTGATTTAGACCACATTCACACATGCCTGCCATGTGCAGTGTAATTGGTACCCAGCCAACCAGGGGTTTACATCATCGAGTAAAGCAAACATCTTCTGGTTTCACAATGTAAAGTAAAGGGCATCTTCTCTGATAGCATTGCATGTATTACCTCACCAGGGATAGGCAAAACCAGGCTCTTCACCTCTGCGCTACAAGTTGTACAGAACGGAAGGAATATCTGTCCCCAAAAGTGCATTCTGAATTTGCTCTGACAGCTCGAGGGTGCTGACTCATCACGTCTTTCGTTTAACATGTTCTGAAGCAGATGTCTGAATGTCCGCACAGACATGGTAGTACGCTGTGATAGGTGGATCAGGGTTTCTGCTCTCCACTTGTGTTTCAGTAAAGCTGGCCCGGAAATCCCGTAAAGCTGGCCCGGAAATCCCGTGGCGTTGCGATTGTGTGAAGAACCTGTCCAATTCATAGAGAGGCAGCTCCTCAGGGAGCCTGGCCTGCTATTACTAGTGGAGAATTCCGGGAATTTCTGCTTTAGTAACGTCCCTAGCCTCTATTGGGCAATGTTACTGCTTCCTTTGTGCAGAGTGAAGTAGTCCTACACTGCACACTTGTGCCCTGGGGTCCTGGGTTGCCGAGTGCTTACAGTTGCAGAGAGGCAGGAGGCGCGTAACTGGGGAAAGCTGGTGGTGGTGGTGTCGCGTCCACTCCAATTCTTTGCTCTGTTTCATAGTCACCCTCAGAAAAAGTGTCAATTGCATCGATTGCTGTAGGGTCATTGAGGTCATCATCACCTCGTTTTTTTAATCAAGAGCAGAAAATCTCCTCCTGAACTGGACTCCCCCACGGCCGTTTTTCCAACAAGTTCCCTTGTCCAACATCTGGGACTGGGTTACTTTGCATTTCACCCTGGGCATTCCAGTCCTCCTGCATGGCTGTACTGTGCTGGGATTGTCACGATGTCTGGGAGGGCAAGCGAAGCAAGGCTCCTGCTGCACCCGGCGATACGGGCAGACATATCGTTGCTAATGACTGCCTATGCTATCCTGTGCAGAAGGAGTAAACCTGAGAATAATAGGCCATTCTAATACTCAGAATAGGCAGTAGACTACTGGGCTCCATTCGTAATAACCGTCCTTTTACTCTGAGAACATACTCAAATATAAGTCAAATCTGTGGATCAAGGTCATTATTATTTGTGGAAAACAACGTTAAACGACAACAATGTACAGCATAAATTGTTAAGGCCGCCGTATTAAAATTAACAGGCAGATCCATTAATCACAAAGTGTACTTCGCTATTTATTTATTTGTAGTTTTTATAAAGCGCTACTCGCCCATAGGCCTCAAAGCGCACAAAAAACAAAACAGACATGACATATGGTAAGAAGAGAGGAAGGTAGTTGAATCTTAGCAGGTCTGTACGGATAAGTAATAGGCGGGGCCTAGTCTGGGTCAAGATTGAACAAGTGTGTTTTGAGACTTTTCTTGAACTCCTGAATAGAATTGGACTGCCTGATGCCACTCAGGAGTTTATTGCACTGTGAAGGAGCCTCAACGTCGAAGGTAGAGCCACCAAAGGATTTAAGCTTATACCTCGGTTGAGCGCAGACAACAACCAGGTGGAAGGATGGTAAGGCGATTGTTCAGATATTGCGGGCCTTCGCCATGACAGCATTTGTAAGTCAGAGAGAGTAGCTTATGCATGACACGTTGCTTGATAGGAAGCCAATGTAGGCTCTGTCTTGCATTTGTGACATGATCTCTCCGGGTGAGACCATGGACAGCTCTGACTGAGCCATTTTGAGCTACTTGCATGGCTTGAAGATTCACTTTTGATGTGCCTACTAACAAACTGTTGCAGTAATCGAGGCGGTAATTAATCAACCCCGTAGCTAGAAGAGATCTATTTTTTAGGGACATGAATGTGTGAATGTGGTTAAATAATTTGGTCACGTTCCCACAGGCAGCCCGAGCTAAGGCATCATGGGGGTTTCGTAGAAAGCTCTGCCTCCAACAACACACCCAATGTTTTCACCTTTTTGGACACTTTAATTGTATTTCCTGCTATGAGAAAACTATTATAGTCTGGGGACATAGTTTTGAGTCTTTGTCCAGATGCCAGGATCAGAAGTTTAATTTTTCCAGGATTGAGAGCAAGGTAGTTTGTACTCATCCAGTCTTGGAGTATTATAATCAGTGCTACGACAGCCTGTTAACTCTACGATGACCTGAGTGTCGTCTGCATAATTAGCATACTGCAGACCCAGGTCATCTAGGAGGGCAACGAGAGGCATAACATAGATTTTAAAAAGAAGTGGAGAGATACAGGAGCCCCTGTGGTGCCCCACAGGTGGTACGAGTGGGCTTACAACTACAGTTTTGTACAGCAACTCTCACACTCCTGGGTCCCAAGAATGATAAGATCCATTGCACCGCCATACCAGAGCAATGTGCCTATTAACTCAGCTTAGTGACCATTAGAGAGTGGTCAACCAGGTTGAATGCCGCAGAGAGGTAAAGCAGTATTAAGAGTGCAGGTTTCCTTTTATCCACAATGTGCATGTTATTGGCTTTAAGATCAGTTAATGCAGTTTATGTTCCATGCATTTGTCTGAATCCAGATTGCCTATGGTTCAAAATATTATTGGTCTCTATGAACTCCTGGAGCTGAATATAAGCAACACAATCTAGCATCTTCAAAAGAAATGCAACATAAGTAATTGGTCGATAGTGTCTGGCTAAATTGGTTTCAAGATTATTTTTCTTGATAAGCAGCGTGATCCATGATTCCTTTAGGACCGAGGGCACTGTGGATTCAGCGAAAGACAGGTTAACCAGTGCGGTTACCCAGGATGCAAGTGTGTCAATACATGCCTTACAGACACAGGAAGGACAACTATCTCCTAAGCATGTGGTAGGTTTCATACCAACATCAATCTTGCAAATCTGTGCCTCCGTGAATGGCTGGAAATAAAATGTAGCCTGGGTAGATTAGGGATCAATAGGAGACGGGGCAGGATCAGAAGGGCCAGAAAAGCTGATACTCATCTCAGTACATTTCCTATTTTGTTGAGCTGCAATAGAGTGTTAGTGAGTTTGGATTTTGCTGGTAAACCCATCATGAATAGATTGACACCATGCTGTGTGTTTAGGAAGTGTTGTAACATTAGAAGAGTTACACTCAAACCCTTTGAGCATCAGGAATAATTCTTGTGAGTTAAATTGCACTGAAGAGATCCTATCATTGTAACTCTGTAATTTGGCTGCAGTGATTGCTGATTTCAGGGCTTTTACATAGTCTATGTATATGGCTAATAGCAAGGGGGAGGTTTTTTTCTCCACGCTCTCTCAGGTCTTCGCTTGGCACGGCGTATAGCTGTGTTGGAGTCCCCGAGCCAGTCAATCTTACTGACTTTGGTTTTAGGGAATTTGTTTTTTTTAGGTGCTAAAACATTGATAATATCATTTTTATAAAGCAGTTTTTATTGTTTTTTTACAACAAACACAAAATACACAGCACACCCGATGGTATCAGTTTTATGCATTTTGGCATACAATTGCTTGTTTTTATTACTGTCATCCCCCCTCCCTCCCCTCAACTCAAACTTTTTCCGCCATTTTCCAGGTGTCATATCTTGGGGGACCCTTCCCCCTTGCTACTCCCGGACATGTCATGATGCCTTGGGCTTGTCTGGGTAGGTCCCATCAGTGTAGCCACCAGTTGTCTCCATACCAACAGAGGTCCCACTTCATCTTCCTCCCCTCTGCTGGTTGCCTCATACCATACTGTTGTTTCAGCGTCGGCCCATTTTAGGAGATCCAGACACCATACCTCTATTCTGGGTCTGTGGCATGCCTTCCAGCTCATGGCAATTCTACGTTTGGCCAAAATGTAGGCCAAGTCTTTGAGTTTGCACACGTGTTACAGATTGTGTGGTCTGGTAAATCCTCCCACCATACATGCCCACACGGATTACACTTCTAGTTTAATTCCCTTCTCGGATAGACATTGTTTGGCTTCCTCCCAGAATTTGCTCACCTCTGGGCATGCCCAGAACATGTGAATCATCCCCGCGTCCACCTCCCCACACTTGGGACATTTCTGTTTTTCTCTGCTCCCAAATCTGGCAATATTCCTGTGGGTCATATATGCCTTGTGAGTTACATATAGCTGTATCTGTTGCAGCTTTGCATTCCTGGACACTTTTTTATGGTGCTCTCTGTGCTCTTTCCCATTGCCCATCCTGCATTGGTGCTCCCGCATCCTCCTCCCAGTCCTGTCTCAGCTGGGGCAACTCCTTACCCACCCTAGACATTACCAGTTTGTAGATCCTAGATACCTCATGCCCTCCTTCCAAAATATCATATAATGTTTCTATTGCGGTGTCTGGTTGTTCTGCTAGTGCTATTTCGGACCATGTCTCTTTCATCCATTTAACCATTCTGGTTTAGGTGATGTATTGCCCTGGGTGAACCCCAGTTTCCACGACTAGTTTTTGGAAATCCACTACTTCCCCTTCTTGCCATATATCCCCCAGGGTTGCTACTCCCACTGTCTCCCAATGTTTATGGATCCCCTTCCTTAATTGCTCGTCCACCCCGCATAGCGCCACTAGTGGCGCCTGCGGGGACCATGGGGTCGGGTTTCCCATGACTCGGCACGCTTTGTGCCATGTCTGCCAGCCCAGTTCCAGCAATCTTGATTGCCCTTTTAACTCTGATTTGGGTAGCCATACCATTTCTTTCAAGAAATACGGGTCACATTCGTCTTTTAGCAATCTAGATTCTGCTGTCGCTTCCTCCAACAGCCATCTAGCGACGTATTGTACTTGCCCAGCCAAATGGTATATCTCGAAGTTCGGTAGGTTTATTCCCCCTCTGTCATATGTGTTCTGTAGTTTCCATAAGGCAATTCTGTTTCTGGTGTTTTGCCACAGGAAATCTCTACATATGCTCTGGAGTTTGATAAAAAAGCGTCTGGCAGCATGTGTGGAATGTTTACAAAAAAGTGTAGGTGCCTGGGCAAGACCAACATTTTCAGCAAAGCCGCTCTCCCCACCATGGCTAGTGGGAGCTTCGCCCAAAACCCCATGCTGTTTCTTATTTTCTCTATCGCTTTTTCCATGTTATGTTTATGTTCGTCTCCTGTCGTGTGATATATATTGATCCGCAGGTATCTAAACGTCCTGGTCTCTCAGGCTATCTGCAAGACTGGTACATTTTCCTATGGGACTCCTCTGTATCTTCCAAGGGGAACAAGCAAGATTTTTTGTGGTTGACAGTTATGCCGGAGAGTGTCACGTAACGCTCCATCACCTCCAAGATATATTGCAAGTTTTCTTCAGGGTATCGCAGGTACAGTAGCACGTCATCTGCGTATAATGAAATCAAGTGCGATACTCCCTTCGTGTGGACCCCTATCTCTTCATATTGTTGTCTTAAGTAGATCGCTAGGGGTTCCAGTGCTAGGATGTACAGCATCGGGGACCATGGGCAGCCCTGTCTCGTGCCCCTGCTGAGTTGACATTTGCTCCCATTTTAACCCTAGCTAGCGGGGAGCTAGCGGGGAGCTATATACTAGTTTCACCCACCTTAGATTCCCAGGTCCCATTCCGTATTCCTTCAAGGCTGCCATCAGCCATGGCCATTTTACAGAATCGAAGGCTCTCACTGCATCTAGCGAGACTATTGCTATTTCAGTTGGGTCACACTCCGCCTGTTCTATGACGCGGTGGGGCCTCCTGTGGTTATCAGATATGCTTCTGCCTGGGACATATCCATTTTGATCGGGGTGTATGAGTTTATTTATCACCCTTTTAAGTCTATTCGCTAGCACCGCTGTGAGTATTTTACTTTCCTGATCTAACATGGATAACGGTGTGTATGACCCACAATCTGTGCTAGGCTTATTAGGTTTTAAGAGCAGAATAATTATCGCCTCCCTCAGGTATTCAGGCAGTCTCCCTTTATCAAAAGCCTCGTTTAGCATTCCTAGTAGTGAGGAGAGCACCTCCTGCCCATATATTTTGTAGAATTCACTCGGGAGCCTGTCTGTTCTGGGGGCTTTGCAGGTGGGCAGGCTTTTGACCACTGTCTCTATTTCCTCTATTGTGATAGGGGCATCTAGGTTCTCCCTTTCTTCTGCACTCAATTTAGATAGACCTATATCCTCTAACATCTCCTGAGTCTCCTGCTCTGCCTTCTCCCCAACATCTTCATATAGGTGTTGGTAGAATTTGAGGAATCCTTCATTTACACTCTCCTGGGTGTTCCGCCATTCGCCTGTTTCTCCCTGTATCTCTCTGATTGCTGTTCTGGGCGACTCGTTTTGTATAGACATGTTAGCAGCCTCCCCAGTTTGTCTCCCCATGCATGTTGTCTCTCAAAGTATTTTTTGTAATTCAGGTTGCATAGCCTTTCCCAGAGCCTGCCACATTCTTGTTGTAATTGGCTCATGGTCTCAGCCCCCTCCTGTGTGGTACTCCCTCTTTGCATGATTGTTTCTATTTTCCTTTCTGTCTCTTGTAATTTCTGCGTTATGCCCCTTTGGAGTCCTTTGGACTTAGATATGGCCGCTCCCCTCACCACCACCTTAAAAGCCTCCCACTGAGTACCCTCCGATTCCACACTGCCAGTGTTGTTCTTGAAATATTCGATTATCTCTTCCCTTAGGTCCTCTCGGAATGCAATGTCTTTCAGCGCTTCGGCTCCGAGCCTCCACGTTGGGATCTTGGCTCTGGGCGGCTGGTGTTGCTACGCCAAAACCAGGGGGGAGTGGTCTGATAATATTCTCGCTTTATATTCTGATCCCATCTTCTCCCCAATGAGTTCCGGAGTGATGATCACATAGTCCAGTCTTGTGTATAGCTTTTGTGGGGCGGCGTAATGCGAGAAGTGCCTATCATGCAGTTGTTGATGCCTCCATATGTCTTCCAATCGGAAATCTCTCATCGGGGCCTGTAGGGCCCTAGCTGTGGGAGTATATCTGTTTAATTTTGTGTCTGATCTGTCCATTTTGGGATCTAGCGTGCAGTTGAAGTCCCCCCCCATATGACCGCACCCTCCATGTGGGGGATGAGTTTGTTGCATAGTGTCTTGTAGTAGGCCACTGGGTCCTGATTTGGGGCGTATGTGTTTATGATGTGCAGTTCTCTGTTTTCAAGCAACCCACGCACTATCACCATCCTTCCGTCTGGCTCCACTATGGTTTGCAACATTTGGAAGGGTACATGTGGCGCCACCCAGGTAAGCACTCCCCTGACATATGCTAAATATGTTGCCCCAATGGGGATCCCTCTACATTTTTCCTTTATCACCTTCTGTTTCTCCTTTGTGAGGTGGGTATCTTGCAATAAGGCTATGTCTATTTTTTGCCTTCTCCGGTACATCATTACCTTATTCCTCTTCAAATAACTATTGAGCCCCCTGACATTCCAGGTCACTATTTTGAGGTCTCCCATTTTCGTCCATATCCCACCTAGTCCCTGTCTCCCCTTGTCCTTGTCTCTTCTGTACTTCTGCGCGGGTATAAGCTCACTCTCCAACTAATTCCTCTACAAACCCCTCAACACCTCCCCACAACCCTCCCTCCCCATCCCCAACTGTTGCCCAGCTCCGTCCCTGGATCTCAGGCTTTCCCACATTTAGTTTTATCCTGGCTATGCCGGTATTAGGTACAGAGCAGGGTGTTGCCTCTCTATAGGCAACCGCATCTAACTATCTGTTGGGGTATGATTGTGGGTTCTCAGTGTCTCCTATATTTATGCTTCTATGCGCTAGCCCGCCCATGTTTTAACATCATCTGCCAGTTATTGTTTATGCATATGTTTGTAGCCCGCCTCTCGCAGTCGTCTTTTCACTGTCCCGTAGTTTAGCTGTCGTCTCTGCACCTGGAATGTATAATCCGGGTATGCTGTTATAGATGCTGAAGCTCTCTGTATTGTCCCCCCCCTTCCTGAAGTGTTCTAGGATTTTCTCTCTGTCTCTATAGTTCAGTATCTTGGCAATAATTGGCCTCGGGGGTTATCCAGGTGCAGGCCTCTTAGTTAGTGCCCGGTGTGCTCTTTCCACCACGAACCCTTGGGTCAAAGCTCCTCCGGTAATTTCTTGCAGCAGCATGGTTTCCACATAGTCTGTGGGGTTTGCCCCCTCCTTGCCTTCAGGCAGCCCTACAATACAAATGTTATTTCTTTGGGCCCGCCCTTCGGGCTCCTCAGCCCTGTTTTCCAGGTTGTTCACTTGTTGGCGCAACGTGTGGCTCTCCTATGCGTGCGTTGTGCAGGCAGTTGTATTTGATTTGACTTTCTTCTCCAGCTCCCCCGTGCGTTCAGCTATCTTCCGCAGGTCTTGTCGCCATAGATTCACATCCATTTGTACTGCATCGATTTTGAATTCGAGTGATGTTTTTAGGGTGGCCATGGTTGCCTCCAGTTTGGATTCCCATGAGGCCTTCAGGTCTGCGATTGCGTCCAAGATCTGTTGGTCGCTGAATTCGGGTGTAGCCTCAGGCAGCGTGTTTTTTCCTTTGCTTCTGGCACCTTCCGCTGTTTGCGGCGTCTTGGCATAGTCTTCTATGGTGGGTTGCTTCCCTTTAGATTTAGGCAGTTTGGATGCCATCGCCACGACTTCAGGTTTTTCTGCCTTAGATGGTTTATGCCTGAAGGTCCAGCCCGCTAATGGCTATCCCCTGGTGCAGCTCTGCAGTCTGTATTTGGAGATGCTTGGTTAGGTCTGCCGTCAGTCGTGTTCTCCGCTTCTTTAAAGAGTGCCTCCTCTTGAAGATGTTCATGTTTGCCCTCCTCTTGTCTTGCTGGGTGTGGTTCCTTGCCCCGCTAGCCATTGCTATTCCATTCCTGGGGGGGCCTTTATTCTGTTGCTTGCATCACTTTTCCCTTCCAATGCCAGGCCCTCTTCGTGTGGTAGCTGGGGAAGGCCCAAATGTGTCCGAGGCTCAGGACCTACTTTCTTGCATGCTCCTCTTTACATGCCATAGTTTGACTATCTAGCCATTCCAGGACCTGGCCTCCTGTGGTGTCCCTTCTTCTTCCGGTTGTCGTGTCCCAGGAGCAGTATCGCCCACTTTGTTCCTCGGGATCCAGTGTGCGTTGTGATGGAGTGTGCTTGGAGGTGTTAAGAGTTATCGACTGCCTCTGGTTATTCCGCTATTTAGTTACTCTCCCACTCGAGATTTTTTAGGGCTGGGGAAGTCGGAGAGGTGAAATGAAGCCCCCTGGTATCAGTGGGGCCCATGTGCCCCGATGCATCTGTTTGGGGAGCCAGCCCTGTCCACCCCTTGAGCTGGTTCTGCTCATATTTTATTGAGGGGCCGCTTACCCTGGTATGCTTATATTGTTTCGTTGTGCGGTCTAGATTCCTCTGGGATGTTAGGTTCAGGGTCACTGGGCCCAAGGATGTGCCTCTCTCCTTGCGCAATGGGGAAGAGAGGCCACGTTGCCTGCTATTTCGTGCCGTTATTTCTACATCGATGAAGGATTGGCAGCAGGCCTCAATTCTTCTGTCTGGATGTTTCCACGCGGATCCCAGACAAGACCTGTTGCATTGTGTGGAGCACTATGCTTAGGGTCCAAGTTCCCAGCTCTGTGGGGGCAGACCCACTCTCTCACGTATCAGGCCTCCCTCATGGGCTGCCTGCTTTGGTTTCACAGTGGCCCCATCTCACCTCCACCAGGGTGGGCTGCGTTGCTTCCAGGTGCCTGGGGCTTTGGGTCCTCTGGAATCCCTCTATTTTTTATTTGCTTTTCATGCGTTTATACAGTGTGAGGGGCCTTCGGCATCCTCTCGTCATTCTCCATCCACGCCTCTGTGCCAGTCTCATTCGATCCCTCCGTGGTCTTCCGTTTTCCGCTTAGTTGCACCGTTTCTGGAGGGCTCGGGATCACTGAGTGCTTCAGGTGTTGATTTCTCAGTGTCTCTCTCTGCGATCGCAGTGTTGGTAGGTCTGCGCCACTCATAATAAGTACAAAATCTTACCTTATTATGTACTCTTTCTGACAATCAGTGCGGAAAACAAAGCAATGGTCTGACACCCTGGACACAAACGAGCACTAACCAGCTAGTTGCGAACGGGCAGGTGCGAACGTGCCAGAGGGCTGATAAAATGCGAGCTGCAACTACAAATACAAAGGGAAATGTAGTTCCACGCTGCAGTCTTCATCAATTGACTAAGTCAATAAAATCAGTTTTTGGGCTGTCTTCATCAATCTTCTTCCACCATTCCCTCTGATTTTTGTATCTGTTGAGGAATAAAAGAAACACTACTCATCATATTTGTTAAATAATCATGCATTTCATCCCCTAATGTTCTCGCTATACTATGAGCATCAGTTTTTACTCGAGTCAGAAGAGCAAGAGGTACTCTCATACGGCATCCATTCACCAACTCATGAGGAGTTAGGTGGTGATCTGAACCAGGCTGGTGTCCGAGGGCAAACAAAGCAAGGGGTAGGCAATGCAGCCATCCCTTCTTCAGAACAATTTTAATTTTTGCTATCCTTTCTTTGAGAATTTCATTTAACCTCTCACAGACACCATTCACCTGTGGGTAATAGGCGGAGGAAAACTCGTGTTTATTTATTTATTTGTCATGCTCATTTCATAATAAGAGTCAGTTTACTACAAGTACCAAAGCATGTATACGTCAAGACAATGTAGCAGAGTTATTAATATTTGTGAAAAATAACATTCAGAAACAGCAATGTACACAACACATTCAAGGGATGTTTCTTTAATAATAACAGGTTCATTTAGAAATAACAAAGTACACTGAGGACCACTTCATAGTAACAGTCCATTTACTTTATTAAAGTACAAGCCCATATAGTCAAGGGAAATTCTTGGGTCAGTGTTGTTTTTACCTGAAAATAACATTACAAAAACGCACTGGGTAAATGGGGAATGCTACTCTTGCTTTGATGATTTAATTGCCTGCATCGACTTGTCACTATTCTGTGCTGCTTTTGTCTTGACTTTCTTGTGACTCTCTGTCCAACAAAACCATGCAGCGAGCAATCGTGACACTGTTCTTGCAATCCACTGTCCCCACACCTGATTTACATGAGCTTAGTGCTCTGTGATTGGCGAATGCTAAAATGGGCTATTATGGCTATTATGGGGCCAATGACAGCATACAGACAGACTCAGCACGAAAGGTGTATTTTGCTGTACAACCTGCAGTAATTCGGATTCTTCCCATGTGAATTAAGGTGTGTGGTGTGTCACTCTTTCTGTGGAACGACAAAGAGAATTGTCACAGGCCGACTCTCCCAATTCTGCTTTGAGAGTAGATGTTTCACTTGTGCAGTAAGCAATTTTTGGGCATATCAATGCGCAGAATCGGATTACCATAGTAAATAATCTTGGACCTAGTAACCGGACTGAGTCAAAGAATATGGCAAAGTGCTACTTTATTATCAATTCTATAAAGTAGGGCAATCTATTGAACAACTAAATGCAGTTCACGCACTCACGATTACATTTTAGGTACACAAAGACTTTATACCTCAATGTGCGTCAGCTATAATGTCATCATATGTGGCAGATAATAAAACCTATCGGACAAGAGGATTGGTTATGGAAACATGTCTACTTATAGAGCCTATAAGTGTTAGTAACTTAATTGGCTTCCCATTGTCTGTCAGGCAAGCCTCGATCTTCCCTCTAAGTACTTATACTAGAGATTGTAGCAGCATAACAGTAGTGTATTGGCTCATGCAACATTGTATTCTCATTGCTGCATAGGCCCTCATGATAGGTTGGCATCTTCTCCCAACCTTGGACCGACTGTTCCTTAAGACTTTTTCCGGTGCATTTCTCTTTGGAGAGCAGAGGTAGGTTCCCCTTTATTATGATCGGAGGATTCGTTCTCGGACTCTACTGCAAAGGAGAACTGGACAGCACAATTAGTCAGGAGTTTAGTTTTGCGTGTGCAGTTTAAATTTTCTTTCTCCCTTGCGAGATGAGCACTGGTAGGGACGTTCACTACAGAAGCATTACTGGTTGACGCATTGGCCAAGGCTTCACCAGCAATAGGTTGTTTGAAAGAACTTTACTTCCCTTTTGAGAACTTTTGATGTCTGTATACATTCTGGCTTGTAATATAACATTCTGCTTTTTCCTGGCAAACCAAGCAACAGAATCAGCCGCTGGATGTTGGTCAAGTGGAAGGGAGGTCGGCACAGTGGTGGATTGGTTCAGAGAAGGGGAACAGACCTTAGAGACAGATTGTGATGACAGTAATTCCATGCTTGCTCCAATCTTCTCTATAGAGTAAGTATGAGCTTGAAGAGGTCTGTAATGCTGTCAAGATTCCAGTATGGTTATTGATAACTTGTTCCTGGCTTTTCAATTGAGATGAAATAGCCTCAGATTTGGTAAGAAGTTGTAATAATAGATTTGCAAGGAGCCCAAACATCGTTTCAGAGTCACCACTTAAATTGCTTGTGTTGCCAGCAGTAGATAGATTTAGGGAGTCTGTTTTTTTCTGGAATGTCTTTAGGAGATATGATAGAATTTTTCAAAAGCTCTGGCATATCTAAGTTGCTAAAAGTAGTGCATTCACTATGCTCATTTGCGGTGTGCTGTCAAAGAAAGACTTAATTTTCAACATCACCTTTTTGCATTTGAAATTCTTAAACTATACCAACAAGTCAATGGGCCTCATTACGAGTCAGGCGGTAACCGCGGCTGTAAAACTGCCTGGTTACCGCCGGACTCGTATTACCATTCCGCCTCTGTGATTCCCGGAATTACCGGGGCATTACAACCCCGGTTTTCCAGGAATCACGGAGGCGGAATGGTGTTAATCCCCATTTCCATTGAGTCCTATGGGACTCGATGGGAATGAGGATCATGGAAACACAGGCAGCATCTCGTAATGCTGCCGGTGTTTCCTCGTCCGCCTGCAGGCGGCGGGCGGTGTTAAACCCGCCAGGTCAGACCTGGCGGGAACATCACCTCCCGTCTGCAGGAGTCGGGATCAGGCGGTCCGGAAACAACGGTGGCGGCGGGAGGAGGCCCAATGTTTTTTTTTAACTTACGAATAGTCCGGCAGACTTTTCCAGGTGCAGCCAGGTAACATTTTGTATCTGGCCTCCTCACATATTTAACCAACCCTCCAGGAATCTAAGAAGGCTACAGAATTGGTCTTTCATGGCAATCCCTCGCTGATTGCCTCGAGTGAAAGAGTGACTAGTGGAAGTGTTAAAAATTCACAACATTTTAGCCATGAGCTTGCTGCTCGGTCACAGGTCCTCACTTTGAAAACCAGCCTGAGGCCTGCAATTTATTATCTAAAATATTTTGGAACCAAGGGAGATAGGTCTCATGAACCATCGGCATGATCAGTCATAAGTTTGTTTTGGTAATGCTTCATCCAATTAATGAGAGGAAGTTACTCACAGGAGCTGTGAGCCCAAGGCATTGTGGATTATTTGTTGTTGTACAATTGTGAAACCCAACACAAACTAATCAAAATAAGTTGCATATCAAATCGCCATAGTTTGTTTACCATTGGTCTGGTGTATTATCAAGGTCTGGTGTCTCAGCGTCACCATGACAATGTAACACTAAAAGGACAGCATTTGATGGGCGCTGCTGATTTCTTTCTTGATTCTTGCAATACATGCTCATTTACCCTCTTAAAGATGTTGGCACAAAAAATAACATTTGAAAATAACAACGTTAAAATACATAAGAGCACAAATATGTCCTACAGCACCACCTCATCCCAGCCACATTATGACCGTATTCCCCAGGTCTGCGCGCATTAGGACCCTTGTGATGTGATTTGAGAAGGAGAATGCTTTCATGGGTGGTGTCACAAATTGAGAATAGACCCGAGAAAACTCTCTCAACCCCATTGCTCTAGATACTTCATATTGAGTGCAGAATCTGTCCTGCCCACTTGAGTCTAGCGCCATATGCAGAGGTAAGGTGAAGGATAGAGGAAAGCAACAATAAATCTAGTGCCAGTGTGCAAATATGCATGAAGGACAGTCGGAGTAGGGGGCCGGGGGGAATTTTGCTTTAATTACTAGCAGGCTGCATCGAAAGGCCCAGTATCCATGCCACACTTTACAGAGTTCTCACGTTTTTCATGGCAATGCACGATAAGGCCATGTACCCATCCCCTTTTGCATTCTGGGACTTATAGTTCCCCATCTTTATATGGTTAACAACTACAAATCCGAGAACTGCACACAAAAACAGAGTTGGCTGTTTTTCACAACATGCACAGCCAAAGTAAGAGATGTTGCAAAGTGTGTTTACTCAGTGCAGCAGAAACTTTACCAACTAAACCAACAACACATGCTGCCGGGCCAGGCTGAATCAATACATTTCTACTCCTGCAGGCCGAGTGGTTGCTAAGGATGGATCAGAGACATAGATGGTGTCAAGAGACTCGTTGATCCTCATCTTGTATTGTTTGGGTTTGAAAGAGAAGAGGATGAATGGAGAAAAGTACAGGGCTTGGCCCCACACCTATTGCCTGCCGCCCGAGCGCTTCAAACAATAAAATGGAAATCCGCCGCAATCCCTTCCGAAAAAGAATGTGTCAACGTGGAAATGAACATGTGCACCATGGAGAAAATAACGGCATCATTACATGGTAAATCGACACAATGCGATTCTATATGGGCAGATTTCCTGAACAAATACGCACCCGACGTAGCGCCCGGGGAAGACATTACCCAAGCTTAGTTTAAAATACATACACTCACAGCGAAGTAATAACACTTTCTCAGACCCTAACAATACATACCGGATGATTCAGAGAAAGACCAAAGAAATTGAATGAAAGACATAGGAGCGCCCCCCAACATAGGAGACCCCAGATAAACCAAAACACCAAGTAAAAACACGTTGACATATAGAATCAAGAATGAATGCGCAGACCCACGCCACTACAGTGAGTTATAGACCTAGCCCGGGGGGGGGAGAGGGAGGGGGAAGGGGGAACGGACAGAAGGGGAACGAGAGAAGAAACTTGTTGTGTTCTGTCAAACTTAATTGCTAGATCGAACTGTGAAAGCATGAAACTATGTTATGGTACCATTAGGGACAATACTTTCCTGTTCTCTCACTGTTTAATTCTTAATTTCTTGTTTATTTGTCATTTTTGATGCACAGATAAGCACAGAGAATTGTTTTTTTTTGTATGTAAAAATCAATAAAACCAAATAAAAAATAAAACATGTATGCTAACTTTCAAATAAATGAGCCACATCAAAATACCTTTGTTCTGGATTGAGCATACATTTCATGTGCGGCACAAATCTATGAACGGAAGCCTCAGGTATGCTTGCAGAGCCAGTCAACTTTTTTTCAGCTCTTCTTTGTATGCACTCAGTGGGGTATTCAATCAAAGGCACAGGCTTTGAGCACAATTTGGGCAGAGTCGGCTGGTCTTTGGCCAGACTACTGAGCATAGAAAAAGAGTGATCACAGCAGCGAAACTGCGTTTGATAATGTGGCTGGCCTCTCTTTCTCTCTGCTCGTGTCTTCAAAACAAGGCACCCTGGGTAGACTCCACATCCCACAGTGCGAGAGCTGGACTGCACAGCACTTGCTTACTGGAGCCTCTCCAAATCAAATTGAAAAGCTCTCTTAATCGCTGCAGGCCCTCATACGGTAAACCAGTATAAAGAAGGTGAGGGTGATTATGGTTCAATGAAGTGGCTCATGATATTTATACTGGTATACCGGTGCACTGTTACATCCCTAATTCACTGACACAAACACTTCACATACGCTCTCTACACTTTCTCGCTTAACAACACTTGTTCACTTTCATGCACACTGACATCACAGTACCACTTACACTCACTATTCAATACCTCACCTGCTCCAGAAATTGCCTCCAAACTCTTCTTCTCCTTCCTTCCTCCTGCTGGTGTCTTCCTCTACCACCTCCTTCTCCTGCAACCTCACCTGAACAACCCACGACTTGCTGCTTACTGTGATCAGTCTTATTCCTCTCCATACCTCCTTATTTGCTCTTTCCCCCTGGACAAACTGGCTCTGTCTTCTCCACCTGGGGGAGGTCAAATTACAGAAGGTTTCAAACATTGGTCCAAGCCCTGCCCCCTTTCTCCACACAGGGCTACAGTGTAGCAGAGATGTTGGCCTCAGCTGTACCATGTACAAGTTTGGGTTAGGGAATTAGCTTCTCCTAAGGTAATCATCTTTGGGGAGCCACTTTGGCTTTATTTTCATTTCCAGTCAGTCTAAGGCAGCCACAGTGGTTCATCGTACGTGTGCCATGGCTTATATTTGCTGTGTAGCTTTGACTAAAGCCATGTAGAAGCTTCAGCTCCTCATGTATGAGCAGTGTCACTTTACAGACAGGGGAGTTTGTGCATTGTATATGTACTTTAAATTTTGATTGATAGTCTAAAGTAGGGCTTGACTCTGGTGTGTATGGAGTCTGGTGCTCTCTTCTTTGTCTCTCTCTTCCCAACTGGATTTGTCTGGGGCATTGATGGGTTGTTGTCCTGAAAGTGGTATCCCCTCTCATTGCTAGGTGCTATGGCATCTAAAAAAAGGTAGAGAGATCTTACCAAGTATTTCTGCTTACCTAGTATTTCTGTTCTGAAGTATGGTGTGACGAAAACTGGTACTACACAGATATAAGCTGGCACTTGGGGGAATGGAAACTGGGGCCCACTCAAATACCATCATTCCCATCTGGGGTAGAACTGGCAGTGATTTACTCCTTGGAAGGCCTTCCACAAGAGGCTTAGATGAGTTACCACACCTTCTTGATAAATTCAACAGCCTCATTATAAGTTTGGCGGTAGGCTGCTGTCAAAATTGTGAAAAATGCTAGCACCCGCGAATGGGCAATTACTGGGTCATTACGGCCTTGCCAGACCCGGTATTTTCCCATTTGCGGGCGCTGGAATGAATACTGCTCAATGGGAATGGGGAGGTTGGATGCACCGGCACCATTCAGAATGGTGCCGGTGCATGCGACATGCTCTGCTCGCGGGTGACGGAACGCCCGCCAGGTCAGACCTGGCTGGCAGAAAGGCACCCGCGAGCAGAACTCATAGTTTGCTGGTCCTGGAACTATGGTACCGTCAAGCTTACCAGTACCATAGTTCCCGAACCGGCAAACTTGTAATAACCCCCAATGTATGACTTATATCACCATAGTGAAATTATTTTTCTGTTTAAAAATCTATAAAAGTATGCAGCACAGGCACTAGAAGGGCAATTAGAGAAGGCAGGAAGTGGGTGTTGGGTTTGCTGGAGGGAACATACTAAGATAGTGAACTAAGTGGAGTAAGCTCGAGTGGAGGCATGAACACAGTATTTAAGATGCAGTATTATTTGTAGAGGTTGTTAAGCTTGGTTTGGAAGCGGCTTTCTTTCCTGCATGAAGGATGCTGCTGTTCTATTTGTATGTGCTGTGCATAACTTTGTAAGCAGGGTAGTACTGCCCTGTTTGTGTATATGTACTGAAAGTCTCTGTGCTGGTTGATGGATCACTGTTTCCTTGTTGAGTCCTATGCTTTGTACATGGGGTGTTGCTTTGCTGTTTATCTAAAAGGGTTGTGCTCTTTGCAGGTAGTACTGCATTGTATTGAGAAGTGTGACCTACTCTGTTTGCATCTATGGAACTGCCACTCTGCATGTACTATTCTGAAACTATGTTTGAATGATTTGTATCGTGCTGCGTTTGCATGTTGGGTAAGACATTTTCATCTGCAGCCCTGCTTCTGTTAATGTTTTGTCACAGCTGGTGCAAAGAATACTGCAAATTCCAGAGATGATTCAAAGGTTTTTAGTAAAGCTTTTGGCATGTTGCTAGAGCCATCCTGCTCTCTGTCTCTCTGTCTCTCTGTCTCTCTGTCTCTCTGTATCTCTCTCTCTCTCTCTCTCTCTCTCTCTCTAACACTTTCTCTTTCTCTCTCTCTCTCTCTCTCTCTCTCCCACTCTCTCTTCCATCTTAATGAAGAGTTTTCCACCGTACCGCATGTGTTAATTTTTCATCAGTCAGAAGATAGAGACTATTGACCACTTCTGTCTATTATATTATTTAGATGGCTGGTCACGTGAGCCTAAAGGCAATTTTGCTATCTCTCTCTCTAGCCTCAGTCAGGGACTTCAAAGACTCACTCTACTCTATCAGTTGGTTGGTGTTTACCAGGTAATCTGTGATGGACTTCAGACATTCTATGCAACATAGTCTGTATAAGATGTATAGGCAAGAAATTATTTTTAAATATTTGTATATGAATGTGGTGATCAGATACATGTTGCCAAGTTGAGCAATCTGATGGTATGGATAAGTGTTTGATACTGAACGTATATGTATTTTTTAATATCTATATATATAAAACAAAGTCGTGTTTGTTTGTGGGTTTGTATGTGGCGTTCCTAATGACGTAACTCCCCATGAACGGTGAGATCTGGTGTCATGAATTTTGCATGGCATATTCTTCATTTAATTGCTGAATTATTTTGTATTAAGTATTTCCTGCTCGGTACTTTATTCCATTCCTGAGATAATTCATCTTTTTGGCTTTTCGGCTTTGTTTTTCAGCATTACGTTTTCTGGTGTTAGACTGCCATCTATAGGTCATTTGTAGAACGTGATCATCAGCATGCATCGAAGCTGAAACGTGATCAATACCTGATTAATTTCTATCGCAAAATGTTGTAAAGGACAGGTACTTCACCCTCATGACATCAAATGGAATTTTGCTACAATTTGAAGATGACATAGTTTAACCCTTTAAGTGCCAAGGACGAGGTATCTCGTCCTTGACAGTGCACACGCAGTGCCAAGGACGAGATAGCTCGTCCTTTTCGGCACCTTGTTTTGAGCGATCCCTGCAAAGCAGGGATCGCTCAAAACTGTAATCCAACCCCCGGGCTATGTGAGGGGGAGGTCCCCCCTCACTGCCAGGGGGCTGGATTACCTTCAGTTTCACGTCGGCGTGCGTAACGCACGTCGGCGTGAAACTCAAAGTAAATTCCCTGCAGCAGCCATTTTCGGCTGCTGCGGGGAAGAGAGAAGGTAAGAGACCTTCTTTGTCCGCCTCGATCTCCAGCTGTATTTCAAGCCGGAGATCGAGGCAGGTATCGTTGGAAAGGGGAGATTCTCCCCTTTCCAATGATACCCATTGTGTGGCATTGCTGCCCGCGGATCGGCGCAGGGCGCGCGATCCGCGGGCAGCAATGCCAGTGGATCAATGAAGATCCATTTGTGACGCAGGGGGAGGGGGGGCTGCTTACTAGGTAAGCGGCCCCTCTCCCCCAGTGGCCCCAAGGCATGGGGCAACAGTGCCAGAGACCCCTGGGGGCAGATAATCACTGCCCCCAGGGGTGAAAATAAAAAAAAAAACACCAAAAAAAAATCGAGGGATGGAGGGAGGTGGGAGGGGTTTTGGGGCCTTGGGGTCCACTGGACCACCAGGGATGGAACAAAAGTGGTGTCCCTGGAAAGGGGACTTTCTCCCCTTTCCAAGGACACCACATATGAGGCATTGCTGCCCGCGGATCGGGCGCAGGGCGCGCGATCCGCAGGCAGCAATGCCAGTGGATCAATGAAGATCCATTTGTGACGCAGGGGGAGGGTGGGCTGCTTACTAAGGGGCGTGTTTCGATGGGTGCGTCGAGCAAAATGTGCAGAAAAAGCGGTTTTTTCCCCACATTTCGGACTTTGCAGGGGTGTCTGGGTAAAAAAATCTGGGGCGATGTGCGCAAATCATACCTCTGCGGATTCCCACGGGTGTCCTCCTTTCTGAAATGCATGGGGTTCCCTGTTTTCCTCGGTGGCTTGGACACCCGAGGCCCATATCTGTACGTTGTGCCGGTCGGCAGAATGTCTGAGATTTCCCTCTGAAAACAGACTTGGGGTTACTTGTGTTTTAGGCTTGCCCCTTGGCGGCGAGGTAGGTGCACCCACACATGTGAGGTACCGTTTTCATCGGGACACCTGTGGGAACACGTGACGGTAGGCCATGTGTTGTTGGGGGCGTGTTTCGATGGGTGCGTCGAGCGAAATGTGCGGAAAAAGCGTTTTTTTCCCCACATTTCGGACTTTGCAGGGGTGTCTGGGTAAAAAAATCTGGGGCGATGTGCGCAAATCATACCTCTGCGGATTCCCACGGGTGTCCTCTTTTCGGAAATGCATGGGGTTCCCTGTTTTCCTTGCTGGCTTGGACACCCGAGGCCCATATCTGTACGTTGTGCCGGTCGGCAGAATGTCTGAGATTTCCCTCTGAAAACAGACTTGGGGTTACTTGTGTTTTAGGCTTTCCCCTTGGCGGCCAGGTAGGTGCACCCACACATGTGAGGTACCGTTTTCATCGGGACACCTGTGGGAACGCGTGACGGTAGGCCATGTGTTGTTGGGGGCGTGTTTCGATGGGTGCGTTGAGCAAAATGTGCGGAAAAAGCGTTTTTTTCCCCACATTTCGGACTTTGCAGGGGTGTCTGGGTAAAACAATCTGGGGCGATGTGTGCAAATCATACCTCTGCGGATTCCCACGGGTGTCCTCTTTTCGGAAATGCATGGGGTTCCCTGTTTTCCTTGGTGGCTTGGACACCCGAGGCCCATATCTGTACGTTGTGCCGGTCGGCAGAATGTCTGAGATTTCCCTCTGAAAACAGACTTGGGGTTACTTGTGTTTTAGGCTTTCCCCTTGGCGGCCAGGTAGGTGCACCCACACATGTAAGGTACCATTTTCATCGGGACACCTGTGGGAACACGTGACGGTAGGCCATGTGTTGTTGGGGGCGTGTTTCGATGGGTGAGCCGAGCGAAATGTGCGGAAATTGCGTATTTTTTCCCACATTTCGGACTTTGCGGGGGTGTCTGGGTAATACATTCTGGGGCGATTTGGGCATATCATACCTCTGCGCATTCCCACGGGTGTCCTCTTTTCGGAAATGCATGGGGTTCCCTGTTTTCCTTGGTGGCTTGGACACCCGAGGCCCATATCTGTATGATGTGAGAGTGTGACATTTCCGGTGTGAAAACAGACTTGGGGTTACTTGTGTTTTCGGCTTTCTCCTTGGCGACCAGGTAGGTGCACCCACACATGTGAGGTACCGTTTTCATCAGGACACCTGTGGGAATGCGGGACGGTAGGCCATGTGTTGTTGGGGGCGTGTTTCGATGGGTGAGTTGAGCAAAATGTGCGGAAAAGGCGTATTTTTTCCCACATTTCGGACTTTGCGGGGGTGTCTGGGTAATAAATTCTGGGGCGATTTGGGCATATCATACCTCTGCGGATTCCCACAGGTGTCCTCTTTTCGGAAATGCATGGGGTTCCCTGTTTTCCTCGGTGGCTTGGACACCCAAGGCCCATATCTGTACGTTGTGCCGGTCGGCAGAATGTCTGAGATTTCCCTCTGAAAACAGACTTGGGGTTACTTGTGTTTTAGGCTTTCTCCTTGGCGGCCAGGTAGGTGCACCCACACATGTGAGGTACCGTTTTCATCGGGACACCTGTGGGAGCGCGTGACGGTAGACCATGTGTTGTTGGGGGCGTGTTTCGATGGGTGCATCGAGCGAAATGTGCAGAAAAAGCGTTTTTTTCCCGACATTTCGGACTTTGAGGGGCTGTGTGGATAAAAAATTCTGGGGCGATGTGTGCAAATCATACCTCTGCGGATTCCCACAGGTGTCCTCTTTTCGGAAATGCATGGGGTTCCCTGTTTTCCTCGGTGGCTTGGACACCCGAGGCCCATATCTGTACGTTGTGCCGGTCGGCAGAATGTCTGAGATTTCGCTCTGAAAACAGACTTGGGGTTACTTGTGTTTTAGGCTTTCCCCTTGGCGGCCAGGTAGGTGCACCCACACATGTGGGGTACTGTTTTCATCGGGACACCTGTGGGAACGCGTGACGGTAGGCCATGTGTTGTTGGGGGTGTGTTTCGATGGGTGCGTCGAGCGAAATGTGCGGAAAAAGCGTTTTTTTCCCCACATTTCGGACTTTGCAGGGGTGTCTGGGTAAAGAAATCTGGGGCGATGTGCGCAAATCATACCTCTGCGGATTCCCACGGGTGTCCTCTTTTCGGAAATGCATGGGGTTCCCTGTTTTCCTCGGTGGCTTGGACACCCGAGGCCCATATCTGTACGTTGTGCCGGTCGGCAGAATGTCTGAGATTTCCCTCTGAAAACAGACTTGGGGTTACTTGTGTTTTAGGCTTTCCCCTTGGTGGCCAGGTAGGTGCACCCACACATGTGAGGTACCATTTTCATCGGGACACCTGTGGGAACGCGTGACGGTAGGCCATGTAATGTTGGGGGCGTGTTTCGATGGGTGAGCCGAGCGAAATGTGCGGAAAAGGCGTATTTTTTCCCCACATTTCGGACTTTGCGGGGGTGTCTGGGTAATAAATTCTGGGGCGATTTGGGCATATCATACCTCTGCGGATTCCCACGGGTGTACCCTTTTCGGAACTGCATGGGGTTCCCTGTTTTCCTTGGTGGCTTGGACACCCGAGGCCCATATCTGTATGATGTGAGAGTGTGACATTTCCGGTGTGAAAACAGACTTGGGGTTACTTGTGTTTTCGGCTTTCCCCTTGGCGACCAGGTAGGTGCACCCACACATGTGAGGTACCGTTTTCATCAGGACACCTGTGGGAATGCGGGACGGTAGGCCATGTGTTGTTGGGGGCGTGTTTCGATGGGTGAGCCGAGCGAAATGTGCGGAAAAGGCGTATTTTTTCCCCACATTTCGGACTTTGCGGGGGTGTCTGGGTAATAAATTCTGGGGCGATTTGGGCATATCATACCTCTGCGGATTCCCACGGGTGTACCCTTTTCGGAACTGCATGGGGTTCCCTGTTTTCCTCGGTGGCTTGGACACCCGAGGCCCATATCTGTACGTTGTGCCGGTCGGCAGAATGTCTGAGATTTCCCTCTGAAAACAGACTTGGGGTTACTTGTGTTTTAGGCTTTCCCCTTGGCGGCCAGGTAGGTGCACCCACACATGTGAGGTACCGTTTTAATCGGGACACCTGTGGGAACGCGTGACGGTAGACCATGTGTTGTTGGGGTCGTGTTTCGATGGGTGCATCGAGCGAAATGTGCAGAAAAAGTGTTTTTTTCCCAACATTTTGGACTTTGCGGGGCTGTCTGGGTAAAAAATTCTGGGGCGATGTGCGCAAATCATACCTCTGCGGATTCCCACGGGTGTCCTCTTTTCGGAAATGCATGGGGTTCCCTGTTTTCCTCGGTGGCTTGGACACCCGAGGCCCATATCTGTACGTTGTGCCGGTCGGCAGAATGTCTGAGATTTCGCTCTGAAAACAGATTTGGGGTTACTTGTGTTTTAGGCTTTCCCCTTGGCGGCCAGGTAGGTGCACCCACACATGTGGGGTACCGTTTTCATCGGGACACCTGTGGGAACGCGGGACGGTAGGCCATGTGTTGTGTTTGTGTGGTTTTAATAACGTTTTGACCCATTTGCTGGTGCCCTTTTTCTCACAACCCTTTCTTTTCCCAAATGTGACCTACATTTAGTCGCTGCTTTAGCCACCATACACTTTTGTAACCTGCACAAGTCACCTACCCTTGAAAAGGTCTGCCTGTGCTCTTTCAAAAAATGTATGGCTGCCGTTCCTCACCACATTGGTTTTCCCAATTTACACATGCTAAGTGCGTCTGGTCAGGCCGTGAGCATAAAACTCCTGTGTACCATAGCTCAGTGTTTGGCTTGTGGTATTGCTTGATTTGTAAAAACACTACAAAAATGGTATGCTCTCCTAACTGCAAGAGTCGGGGGAATGTAGCGGAGCATTGCTTTTCTCAAAATTCATAGAAGCCATTGCCGTACCAAGCCAACCATGTCCAACACATAGCTTTTTTTTCAGTCATTTTCCCGCTTTTCCCCCATTCGATGGCAGTTTCCCTTACCTAGTTGTTGCCTGACCTATGCAAATCACCCCTTCCTAAACTTGGAATTTTGTCTACTTTTCAGAAATATATGCCTTTCTGTCCTCCAATTTGGCTTTCCTGCCCTTTTCTTCCATTCCGTCCATGCATGTCCAATTGGCAAAAATGGCAAAAATCGCCTACCTCCCACAAAACGGTTGATAACCCCATCAAAATAATTTTTTTCCATTTCCACTCAACCTGTTCCTGAAAGCCAACACATTGGGGAACTCAGCACAGCAAACCATTTGTTCCTAGCTCTTACAAGGAAAAAACCACAGGCTTCTTTGTACATCATTTTATTGGCATTTTTTGAAAAAACCCGAAATGTTCGCACTTTTTTCTTATTTTCTCTCACCCCCCTACAGCAACCTGGGATTCCTGGGTGGCGTTACGACCGCATACATGTGGGAAAAAAGGAGCCAATTTTGGCCGAGATATCTCATGTAACAAAAAAGTTACAAGCCATTGAATGGCCACATACCAAAATCACCAAAAAAGGCTCTGGCACTGGGGAGAAATACCCATGGCACTTAAAGGGTTAAATGACTGGATGCCTGTATACTTGAATTTCCATCGGAAAAAAATAAACAATCAATCTCTTTATGTAAGCTCAAAAAGCAATGAGCCAATCGTGGTGTGGGCTTCCCAGATAAAAAAAATATAATTTGCCTTTTGTTTTACGACACGCACAGTTAGGGTTCACTCCTATTAATCCTAATGTGCCCAGTTAGCTTCTTTTGGAGAGAGCAATGGTTTCCCCCTACACTCTTGCATATTGCCCCAATATCAAGAGAATAGATTGTTTACCAGTGCTAGCATTAATATTTCTGTACAATATCTTCGATCCTATTTATGTCCTTCCATTGCTAAACATCTCAGTTTATTTCGCAATTCATTTGGATGAATCCCCTAATAAAAGTCAACAAAAGATTTATCTGTTGGAAACCCTGGGTCTAGGTATTAAATATGTTGAACAATTGTTTATTGAAGGTGCTCCACTTGCTTTTGATGACATTTTAACTAAATTCCATATGCCAATGGCATGTATCCAGCAATATTTGAGTCTGATTGATGCCTTTATGGAAAATGACAATCTTTTAATATCTAAAGCTATCACTCCTCAGGTTGTAAGATTACAACATTTGTCAAACTCTAGCTCTACGGCTTCCATGTTTTATAAGACACTGGGCCTCATTACGAGCATGAGGTAATGAAAATAGGAAGGCGGAATGGTATTACCGGCATCGTTAATGGGTCCGGGCCATTACGACCCGACAACCCGCCAATACCGTCACCGCCCGTACCGTGCCCCTTCATACCGGCATGCGCGCATATACGTGCCCCTTCGCGGCGGAAATACCGGGATGCCGCTAATAGGAGGACATCACAAGTTACGCGGGCATGAACTTACCGGCATCCCGAAGGCGGTTATTAGGGCCTGCACGATGGCGGCAATACAGGCATTGCGGACCACCCGTAAATAGCAACCTGCAGTGTAGGCAACTGCTACAGGTGCACACAATCACCACAGGTGGAGTCAATGGAGCCTGTCCCAGTACACAAGGAGTACACCCACACACCACACCTCTTCCCACACCAAAATGATACCACTATCCGTTGCAATCATGGGGCTGGAGGACATGCCTGTACTGCTACAACTACAGCAACAACAGCAACAACAACAACTACAGCCACAACAAAAGGCAGCACAGAGGAGATGCAGGAGGAGAAGGAGGGTGAGACAGGCCCAGCAAGTTCCACTAGTGCAGTCAGCGGTACCACGTAGGCAGCCACCAATCCTTCGCATCAGACCCAGTCCATTCAATCTAACCCCAGAGCAGATCCACACCCTGTACCGGTTGGACCGGGACACCATCACCACCATAGTGGACATGATACATGACGACATTGTCAGCCTCAAAGAAATATGCACTGCCATCCCCCTGCTACTAAAGGTGGTATCTGTGCTCCACTTCCTGGCCACGGGCACCTACCAGCACACAGTGGGCCAGCTGCATGGCATATCACAACCAGTCTTTTCACGCATGCTGACGCAAGTGCTGGATGCCATCCCGAAGCACGCTAGCACTCACATATCCCTATCACGGACTGCCCAGGAGCTTGCCGACACTAAAGTAGGCTTCTGTGCACTGGCAGGCATGCCTAATTGCGTTGGTGCCCTCGACTGCACCCATATAGAATTGTTTGTCCCTCATGCAACGGAGGCGGTGTACCGCAATCGCAAGCAATACCACTCCATCAATGTGCAGATGGTATGTGACTCCAGCAAGATCATCACACATTGTTGCGTCCGATATCCCGGATCTTCACATGATGCCATAGTGCTGCGTAACTCCGCGCTACCCCGCCACATGGCGCAGCATGCTGGACGACGTGCCTGGCTGCTTGGTGAGTTGCCTGACTGGCCCATGGCTGTGCATTGGGGTTGTGAGGTGGGGGGATGCATACTCCACCTGGGTGGAAATGGGGGGTATGCATACTTTACCTGGGTGGGAATGGGGGGGTGCATCCTCCACCTGGGTGGGAATGGGGGGATGCATACTCCACCTGGGTGGGAATGGGGGGGATGCATACTCCACCTGGGTGGGAATGGGCGGTGAGTGGACAATGCACTCAGAGCTAAACACTTCTGACCTGAACCTCCCAACCCGAGCATGACACTTCAATGCCATACATAAGACCAATGCTGTACATCAATGACAACATGCAAGACGCACAAGCAGGCCACCATAGGTATGTCAAGCGATGCATGACTAAACATGATTACAACTGTGCCAATGTCGCTGGTGTGATTAGGCACAGAGTAGCATACACTGCAATTATGGGAGGCAAGACATCGTTCGGCATCCACATTACATCCGCATCAGCATGCAAGTGAACACCCTGCATCATCTGTACAACCCAATCCACACTAGCAGACCATATTGCAGTACACAATGCATCCAATTAATCTGTGTGCATACGTACAGGGACATGTGCAAGTCAACAGCAAATAGCTGTGGCCATGGCCGTGATTCCTAAAGTTGGCAGCTCAGAATGACTCACACACATCTTTTTGTGCTCCAATGCAGGTGATGGAGGCTATCCCTTGAAGCCATGGCTACTTACCCTTGTGCGGAACCCGCGTAACAGGCATGAAGAGGAGTACAATCGGGTTCATACCCGTACCCATGTCGTGATTGAGCAGACCTTTGGCCTGTTGAAGGCGCAGTTCCGCTGCCTAAGCAGATGTGGTGGAGCACTACTTTATGGCCCTGAGAAGATGGCAAAGATCACCATGGCCTGTGTCATGCTGCACAACATGTGCATCCGGAGAAATGTACCACTGCCACCTGACGTTGACATGCATGCACCGGGTGAGGATGATGAGGATGATGATGTAGGAGAAGAAGCACCCCTGCTAGTCCGTGATGTTCAAGATGGCCGTGCTGTACGCCAATCACTGATTGACAAATACTTCTGAACCACAGGGGCGTTGATGGATATGTGTAAGTGCTACACTGAGCACTGGGTCCATGTGGACATGCACACAGGGTATGTTGGGAGTTGGGCACTGTGCACTGTCTTTAATAGAATGAACACACACAAAATGAACAATGTCCAGGCATTAAATGATTTTGCACACAACAGGGGTATTAATGAAATAAAGATATATAGGCATGACCACTAGGCCAGCCCGCACACACATGATCGATCACAGATCATGCATCAGAACAAACAACCTCACTGCGCCCTCAGTGTCACATTTTTCAGCTGAGGGACACATCGTGGACCAATTGAAATGGACCATCATAGAAAAAATCACAGCACCCCGAAGAGGCGGGAACTACCACAACATTTTGTTTAGGAGAGAACAGATGTGGATCTTTAGGCTAAGAACGTGCTCCGAAGGCCTAAACGAAAATATCAAGTGGCATGACCTAGCAGTGCTGGCATAACTTTTCCTTTGCCCAGATGTGTGGTCTCCACCCAGCATCTGTGTAGGGTATTGCCCCTCCATCTTGCTGTACATGAGCGGCACTCACTCACATGCCCACCTCCTACCTCACGTGTTTATTCATTTCCCATATTTTTTTAGGGTGCATCAACCCCTCTCTACCTACCACCTTGGAACCTCTCTCTGGTTCTCAAATAGCTTGCTGGAGGCTCCACCTACCATGGTCATGTTTTCCCAGTTTTCCCTCCCCCCTCTCCTCCCTCCCCCCCACCACCCCTTCATTGTTTCCATCATTGGTAGACCCTGGGCAGGACCCACATGCCAGGCTCATGCCCAGCTGTGTGACCGCACTCTGGGTGGTTTTGAGTGGCGATTGGGCTTCTTTTTCTGAATAACAAGCATACCGCTCATAACAGGCAGTTACCAAGACGCCCACTCGCGTCACTATGACGCTCACGCGAGCGCGCTCTCACCTTGTTTTGAGAGATGATCGGGCCTCCTTTTGTGTACAGGGTGTTTCCAAGACGCCCGCTTGCGTCAAACTGACGCTATCGCGAGCGTGCGTGAGCATTGTGTTTATAGGCGATTGGGGACTTTTTGAATTTGTACGCCCTCAGAGCTGTACACTACTGTACAGCATCCAGCACGCACGGAGCAGGCAGCTACATGCAGCAGGTACAGTTGACCCAGCCTGTTGTTGTAACACTCACTGGCATCAGTCCACAACAGATTTACATGCCATTATTATTTATTATTCTGTATTTTTTGTTATCTGTGTAGTTGCACCTACCTTTGACAAGAGCTGTGCTCCGGTTCCTCTTGTTCTTCATTAAAGAGGTCTTTTTTCTTGCTCATTCACTCTCACTGCACAGCATACTCCACCTCCATTTTGAAGCCACTGTACCAACACTTCCTGCCCACTAGCTTTTCTCTACAAGCCAAGTGCCTCAATACCACCACCCAGGGGCGTTGGTCCACCACTTGCACCATCCTTCCTTCCTACTCCCAATTTGTGATGGCCAGACCCATTTTTTACTGGTGTCCAGGCACCTTTAACCACCCCTGTAATCTTTAGCCAATCCAATTGGTTTCTATGTTGCTCACTCGGATGAAGGCTAACCACCACACTCCCCCATAGGCAGTTACTAGTTGTTGCCGAGTGGTCCTTAACTCCCTCACTCTCTCTCCCTCCCTCCCCCCCTTTTTTGTCTCCCCACAGGAGACAACAGTACTTCCCAATGGTATCTTCAGTTCAGCAAATCTGAACTCCGACAATTCAGTTGGCAGCTCGAATAATGGTCCTGATGAAGATGGCTCTATCCACCAATGGCATTGAAACCGGTCGACCAATCATATCTCATGACCAACTATTGATATCTCCCACATTAACATAGAGATTCTACCTGAATAGTTATTTGCTTGCACTCTCACATCCACTGAGTGAGCTGTTTTTTTTATAAGAGCCACTTTTAGCCCTTCAGCTCTTCTGCTGTTTTAAGCATAGTTTTTGCTACTGGGTTTTCCATTTGTACTTTTTACATTCCAACTACTGTGACCTAAGGGCTAGATTCAAGTTGTACACTCCGGATGGAATACAATTAGTTGACCTGGTCCCCAGGTTGTCTCCACTTAGACCAAGCAGCTACAGAATCTAATTCACAGTTCTGTCCTTCACTGCAACAACCATTTGGAAAACATCATCAATATTCATTATTTCTGTATATTTTGTCTGCCACCAGACACAGCCATTAGTATAGAAGGTTAGGGACAGTCCTCTCCTCTATTACTATTAGATAGGTGATACACCACACGCCACCCAGGGACAGGCACCCCCAATAGGGACAGGGTGTTCTTCCCCAGGGTGAGTTACGCTGAGCCGGGTGGCCCTTCATTTGAGTCTGAGCGTTCAATTTCCTTAGCTTTGCATTCAGCAATGTCTCTGGAGGAGAAGTAAAACAGAGGAAAGCATGGGAGGTGGATAAAGAACATTCTAAAGAGGTAGTAGAAATAGTGAGAGGTGGTGAAGGAAGGCAAGGCAGAGAAATGAGCATGTGAGAGAGAAGAGAACAAGAGATGAGGTATTAGGGAAAGAAAGAGAAATGGAGAAGGAAAAAGGACAGAGAGAAAGGGAGTGCTACACATCAGCAAGAAGGTAAGAAGAGGGAGAGAAAGCCAAGGAGAGAATCAAGAGAAAAACAAAGTGTAAGGAGAATAGCAGGATAGGATGATTAGAAAGAGAAGAGGGAGAGAGAAGAAATGAGGGAAAAAATGTAATTCAGATGGTGTAATCAGACACTCAATCCTCACCTAAGTAAAGAAATGGTCTCCAAGCCTCCTGATAGTTCTGAAAGCTCGGGAGAAACACCTGAAGAGAAGCCACAAGTGACAAAGGGGGGAAGCCTGACAATGCTGGGTTCAATGGCTGTGTACAATTCTGATACCCAACCTCTGATATAGATTACTGAAGGCTCCAGGGGTTTTGGTGGCATGTAATGAACACACCCACAAGAACCACAGCAAAATCATGAGAAAGCCAAGTGTAGCCAATGAAGACTCTACAACAATACAAGAAAGATGTGCATGGAAACATAAACTCCAGATACAGTGAGTGACTTTTTTATGTGAATAAAGACCCAAACCTTATTTAATGGACACAGTCCAGAAAAGAACAGGGTAATAAAAAAACAGTATACATATGTAAGGAAGAATGCTGCATATGCAAAATAGGTGCTATCAGTGGGAGGTTTCACAAATGCAAAGGGCTAGGTTGTAATGAACTAAATGGACTCTGCAATGAACAACTGCCATTGACAATCGCATACACTGAAATCCCTTTCCAATTGGAAGGCAACTTACGTGGATAGTGATTTTCCAACCTTCCTAGAAATGTACAAATGGTTTCTGTCTGCACAGGCAAGACATAAGTCAAGAATAAGCATGAGGTAAGTGGACTCCATCTCCCTACTATTTTTAAAGAGTGGACTCCCTCCCTTATAAACCAAACATGGGAGAGGGCTCTCCCCGAGAGGCAGACAGGATTGGGTCAGAGCTAATCACACAGAGGATAGTCTGATTTCCTCCTGCTACCAATTTAACCAATAGAGCATACTTTCTTTTCTATATTCACGAAAGACTCCTGACACCTACCTCTCTGTAATCCTTCAGGCAGACTGACCCACAGATGATCTGAACAGATTTTCCAACATGAGGTTCCTCAGAGGCCTCTTTGGTTGGGGCATGTCACTCTGCCTGACATATAACTGACCATCCCAGTTGCACTTGTCTCCACTACCTGTTATCAATTCGGGTTTCTCCATTGGCATTTCCATAGGAATAAACCATGCTCAACCATCCCTCATCCTCACCACTCCACTACATAAACATATGCACCTTATATGTATTCAGGTAGGTTTTCAGACATCATTAAATTCCATTCCCTTTGATAATCTGCTTCCCATAGGTGTCACTCTGAATTGTTATACTGCATTAAAATATGAAGACAAAGTATTTGGCTGGAGCAAATAGCCAGAAAGTATTTGGCCAGAGTCAAATAGCGATTTTTCAGCTGGAATGTGTCCAAATATTTACTCAGAGCTGTTGTTCGGTACAACAGTAACTACAATATGATTCTTCTTAACAGAGCACCCACCAAGAGTCAGTGGTCACCCACCTGCATTGGGAGAACTTGAGTTACAAATGGTACAGTACATTTTGCATTCCTAATAGTCTACTACTGTAAAATATGGTACGCACGTTTAAATGGCACATCTCCATCTCTCTCTTACTGTCTCTCTTTCTCGCGACAGTATGCCTCCCTCTAACTTCTGACATTTACAATAATTACATGTTTTGCAGCATCCACCTGTGCTCATTATGTTCTGTTACTATATGAACTGTCCAGTGTGTTCTGCACACGGCTGATATTGCCAATCACATGGTCTCTCTTGCTTTCTCTACCTCAAATCAGTGTCTGTCAGCCACTTCCTCTCTCGTTTCTGTTTCTCCCTACCTCTCCCTCTCTGTGTCTCTCATTCCTTTAGTAGGAAATGGGCCAGAGAGACTGCAAAGACAAGATTGCAGTTTTATTGGAAAGTTCATCATATACCCCAGCCCTAAAACTCTAGTTTGTCACTGCCAACACACTGCTCCTCATCATCCTGGATCCATGACACCTCATTGTCCGGCCTCCCAGCAGGCACATGCGTGCTGCACCTGAGCATTGTAGAGTGAGCTTTGAGGCCTGCCAACCAGCATGATAAGCAAGGCAAAAGGGGTGACTGCTGCCTCAAAGTTCAAGTTGCTCTTTCTCTGAACCAAAGATAAACCTTTCCTGTAGCATATGGAAAATGACTGGAGGTTACAGACAGAACTTCTTCCTCATCTGGCAACTCAGAAATGCTTGTTAGTGGCACATTTGACATTTGATACAATGTATCCGAGAACAAGAGAGAGAGAGAGAGAGAGAGAGGGAGAGAGAGAGGAAGAGAGAGAGGAAGAGAGAGAGAGAGAGAGAGAGAGAGAGAGAGAGAGAGAGAGAGAGAGAGAGAGTGTTAGCTGGTGAAATAGGACCTGCTTGTAAGAAACCAGTGGTGGGAGCGCAGGGTCACAGTTTGTTTTGCCTTGTGAGACCAACTCCCCCATTCCCCGGACTAACCGTTTCACCTCTAAGATCTCCTAACATCTTACACTACACACAAAGCACACACAGATGGCCACAGCAGGCCTAGCACATCAACACTAACTGAGCCATGATTAAGCTCTCCTCTTTAGCCCTGTTGCACTCTCCCACATCAGTGGCTAACCAGAACCAAAGTGCTGCAGTGTATTAGATCTTGGGCTTCTTGATATGGTTCACCTACGCCGGGGTTTCTCTGCCAAACCCATCGAAAGTAGATAGATAGTCACTCAGGAACTGGGCACTTCTGAACTGCACCCATCAACAACACAGGTTTCGCATCTGCCTTTCCCACTATCCTGCTAATGAAGCCCTGCACCCCTTTTTTCTTACAGATCCTAGTGCAGCAAGGCCACGAATAGTGCCCAGATAGGCGCTGTAAAAGACCACTTACATCATAGTGCATACCACACAATGCTGATACTGCCAATCTCATAGTCTCCCTCTCTCGCTCCCTCTCTTCCTCTGTCTATTTCTCTCCAAAGTATGCTTCTGCCTCCCTTTCTCTACTGAGTTGTTCTCTCTCATCCTTTTTCTCTTTCTTTCTCTCTCTCTTTCTCTCTCCCTTTCTATTGAAGCATGTGTTCTGCAATGTGGTGATGTGCTAAAATATAAAAAAAAATGTGATCATAATAAGAGGCCCACAAGAGACGCTGAAGCTCAGTCGCTTTTATAGCTGTATTTTCATGAATCCAACATGCACTGCTCATGTTTTCACACAATCTGTTATAATGAATCCCATCTCTAATACCGATGAACTTAAACAGTGCTCTAAACATTTCTGATGTATTTCATTCAAGGTTTACTGGATTTTACTATAAATAAGTTGTAAATATGAGAAATCATAACAGCAATTCGGGGTTACTTTAAGAAATGATTAACAATAAGTAAAATGTTTTTTTTTTATTACTTGAAGATTACTGTGTTGTGTTATCTGAACGCATAGGCACAGCTTGTGATCTAGTAGAACTTCAATAACATACGCTGTCCCCAATAAGACCATTTACTATTTCCATTTTTCTAAAGGCAAGAGCAGTACCTAGACTGTTAGCTGTAGCTCGATCGAAGGCAAAGGCCGTGTGCAGCACATGCAACAAAAACAGAGCATCAAAGAATCCCTCCTAGTGCGAGCTTCAGAAACAGAAATGTACCCTTTTGACTTTGGGGTTCAGGGGACTCCAGGGTAATATGGAAGGTCGAGGCAGGGAGCTGGGAACGCTTTCAGATCACAGGTGATGCAGCTCCCCTTGCTATGCATGTGCAAGTCCTAGAGCTGTATTCTGTGCAGCTTCCTAACCGCTCCATCTCTGCAGAGACCCAGCCATTTTCTCACAGCATACAATGCTGCTACCACGGGATGATGCAGCCATCCAGCAGACAAAAGTGTATCAAAAATGACTTACTCGGTCTGTGCTTTAAATAACATATTCATCGATCCAATGAAATGGACCTTAATAATTGTGGACTACGTATGCAATGTGCCATGTGCGCACTTCTATGAACCAATGCTTCATAACTTAAATAAGGAAATATATTTACGAGGGAGGGTCGTACGAAAAGACACATCAGGATTAGGACTGCAAGAGACATTGAGCCTCATTACGAGGCTGGCGGCCGCGGAATGAAAGGTGCCGGTAAGGGACCGGCACCGTTCATTCCGGGCCTCCACATTAGGAGGTGTGCAGCGGGTCCCACTCTGGATGCCTGGCCAGACCAGATGTGCAGAGGGGTACAGGATGCTAACAATGGGCCCGTCATTAACAGGCCCGTTGTTAGCATCCTCCCCATTCCCATTGAGTCCTATGGGGGCTCAAATGGGAATGGGGACGTACCGGGTGCGGGTCCAGCGAAAGGGAATTACCGGGCCCTCCATGGTCGGAATGGCCCAGTAAGTCCCCTTTTGCAGGACCCGAACCCAAGTTTGGGGGAAGCCATGCCACTAAAAACGGCATGGCTACCTACCTCCAAACTCGTAATGAGGCCCATTGTATAACAATGGAGGCTTACCAATGCACTGGTAGGTCACGTTCTTGATATTTTGAACAATAACATGCTATTGTGTTTCTATCTTTCTATCTACTGCTGCCAATTGCACGGTCTCATGGTCCTATTAGAATTGTAAGAAAGGCTTGGTTAGTATCCACAGAGGGAAAATGCAAGATAGCTTTGCTGTTCAGTGATTAGCCAAATTGATGGGATTGCTGGTGTGTTTTGCTCCTGCAAACATCTGGAACATTGCTGGTGATTCGTTCAGAAAGGTTTGACAACATCCAGGGGTAGAAATTAGAGTTCAGCAAGGGAGTCCAGTCTTCTGCCATGCATTACATGGACCCATAAAATTCCCCATTGGGCCATGGCAGTACACTGCAGAGCAGTGATGCAAGTTAAACGTGTTTGCTATTTCCAGCTCTTTTGCATAGGCAATAGACCAATGCCAGTGTGGCCCGCCACTAACGGTGGGGGTGGGCGCTGCCCCCGACCTGAGCAGCAGGCCGCCGCCTTGCCTGAGTGACAGGCAGCACAGTCCCCAATTTCTTTTTATTTTAATGGGCGACTGTGATGCCTGCCTCTCTGCAGTGATGCGCACCCATGCGCACCCCGCTACACCATTATTTTGTTGTTGCTTGTTGCAGAGCCCAGCAAAAGTTGCTGGGAATAATGGGAGCGGGAGCAGAAGACTGGACCCGCCGGCTCTCAGTATTATGTCAGCAGCGTAGCCACACTGACTGACAGGAGAGGCTCCACTCCTGTCAGGCGGCAAGTCTACGTCCACAGAGGAAAGGAGAGCTACCCGGTTCTCTGTGTAACTGAAAGGGTGATGTGGATGCATGCAGGCATGGTAAGTGTATTTTTATTTTTATTGTGTGTGTATGTATGCATGCATTTATGGATTGCATGCATGTATGTATGTAATTTGGCATTTGTTGTGTGTGAATGGTGTGTGAATGTGCGGGTCGAAGTGTTTCTGTGCGTTGTGTGTGTCAGCCCCACCCCTAAATGTATACCCCCACCAGGGGAGTTGCTAGGTCTGGAAAAGACCCGGGGCTAAGCTGATGTCAGAACTGTTGTGACTGGGGGCTAGCTAGTCTTTTGGCTTAGCTCCTGAGATTCTATCCGGGGCTACAACCAAAAGATCAGGGGCTATAGCCCCCTTAGCCCTCCCCTAGCAACGCCCCTGACCCCCACTGATCAGAGTCCCTTACATTTAGGTGTGGGGGCTGCTTTGGGTATGGCATTCTTTTTTGCTTTACCCTGGAAGTACATAGTACTGTACATCCAGGGTAAAATAAAAATGATGAGTGAAATATTACATGGATAGGCTGACCAAATTTGACTTTAGGCAAGTCTATTAACATAATGTCTTGGGAGTATAGCTCAGTGGCAACATGCTCACCTTGGAAGCAAGACGACACAGAGCAACATAGGTTCGATCCCCGGTCCGCACTTAACAACCTCTGGGTATTAAGTGAATTATAAATAACCTACCATACTATCATATCATAATAGCACTTATGATTGCTTCACAAATGATGTACATTTACTGTCCACCAACGGTAAAGCAAACATGATTTGGCTAGTCTCTCCTCCATTAAATTTAGGACAGTAAATCCATGCAATAACAAACTGTACCGTTCATCATGGGTAAAGCAAAAATGGTAAGTGTAGTGTTATCACATAGATAGGCTGGCCTACATTGAACGTAGGCCTGACTATCCACGTAATCACACTTATCTTTGCTTTGCCCGTGATGCACAATTACTGTCCATCAAGGGTAAAGCAAACATGATTTGGCTAGACTGACCTACAATTAGGGCTGGCCTTAGGCATGGTGGAGCCTTTAAAAAGCTCTTATGTGCTGGCACGGCAACAGCTGTGATTCTATGTAAAATAAAGGCTTCCCCATGCTGGCACTCCAGTGGTGCCCTACATAGGTGAAAAGCACCCACCCCCATCCTTGGGAGGAGCTTTTCACGTACTTTGGGTGCCAGCATTGGGGGTGTTGGGATGCATGTACAGCTCCCACACACGGCCAAACGATTCAGGCTAAGAAAAATCTATTAGCGCACAAGAAAGTGTAGGTGCGCTGGTGTAGAAGGGTGGGGAGCACAGTTGGGAGCAACAAATGTATGTTTAAAGTTATTATAGAGGTTAGGTAGGCCCAGGTATAGAGCCTGGGTGATATGGTGTAGCCGTAGGGAATTATAATGTGTAACAATGAAGATGTAAATACAGGGCCTGCATGCGGGAAATACTGAAGCATCATCAAATTGGAATTGAGGCCCAGCATTTTGTTTTCCCTGTTGGGGTCTAGCAGCGTGGTATAATGAAGAGTTCAAATCATTATCCCCTTATTACAAGCTTGCCGGTCTGGTAATAAGAGTACTGGTAAGCTTGCCGGAACCATTCTTACCGGACCAGCAAACTGCGAGTTCTGCTTGCAGGTGCCTTCCCGCCAGCCAGGACTGACCTGGTGGGCGTACCGGCACTCGCAGGCAGACCGTGCTGGATGCACCAGCACCATTCCCGAATGCTGCTGTTGCATCCAGCCTCCCATTCCCATTGAGCCCTATGGGGCTAAAATGGGAATGGGGAGTAATTATTACCGGCACTCTGCAAAGGGGAACTACCAGGTCCAATGGGGCTGGAATGGGGGAGCTTTTCATTTGAATCAGGTGCCGCTGTCATGCCAGCACAGGGCAGCCTTTAAAAAGCTCCACAGAACGGGCATGCTGACATCACCCTATTTACGTGAAAAGTTCCTTGCTCCAGTGCTGCAGCAGGAAGCTTTTCACTTTAATAGCAGACCGCTGTCACACCAGTACAGTGCAGCCTTTAAAAGGCTTCCCCGAGCTGGCCTGGTGTCGGTGCCCTATTTAAGTGAGCAGCTCTCCAGCTGCAGTGCACTTTAATAGGAATCTGCTGCCACCCCAGCATGGGTCAGCCAAGCTAGCATGGTTGTGGCTACCTATTTAAATGAAAAGCTCCCTGCACGTTTATTGGAGAAGAGAGCTTTTCACTGAAATAGGGAGCCGGCGCCCTAACACAAAATACTCTGGGCTCCCCGTTCTTCTTGGGTAAGGTGGAGGGTGGGACCAAGGGTTGTGGACTACCTGACATTTTGCTCAAAAGCAAATATCATTTTCGAAACATATGTTCCCAATATGCTCTTTGCTTTTATGCAAAATGCATGTTTACAATTTAAAATTGTGACATTCTTATTAAGAATGCCTACAATTTAAAATTTAAAATATGTCTGTGATAGTGATTCAGCAAGAAATCCTTTTGAGTGAGTAATGGTAGTTGGACTGTGGTTTTCCCATTGGTCACAATACTCAACCAAACAAAAACATGCCTCTAAACTGCAAGACATATATACCAATTCTGACATCTTTTGGACAGTGAGGCTGGCTGTTTCTTCTTTCAGTCTTGTCCCAAGTGATTGGTGTTGAAGGGTCTTTATGGGTCAGTATCTGCAGTGGGTCGTAACTGTCACTCGCTAGTATGAGGACACCTAGGCTGATATTGTGTACACGTTTGTGGAAGAGATGTAGAGTTCTGATGGTATGAGAGTGCATTGGTAATGATTTGGGTTTGAGAGTCTGTTGGGAGTTATGTTTAATGTGTGTAGCATACTATGGAAATCCGAATTTAAAAGGGTTAGTGAAGGGAACCGAAAGATGAACCTTCAATAAGCATTTGATGTATATTTAAGCAACAAACAAAATGTGTGTGTTCTTTATGGGGACAAGTAATAATACCCAGGCCAATTAGAACCCCCTCCCCCTACATAGGAGTGTATTGCTATTAGCATCACAGCATGTTTACCGTGATACCAATCGTTGTTTATTTTTAGTTGAGAAATGGCACGGGTTCTCATTTAAAAAGAAAAAATACAAACCAATATGGCCAGCATAGATTAGGGAGAATGGAACTACACTTAGTCCCTTCTCGCTTTACATGGGGCCCATTGCAGCGACGTAGATGTGCTGGCGAGGGACAACGGAGTGAAAAGTAGTGATGGACTTGGAAATTGGGTTGCAGAGTAGGGGAATGGAGGGGAAGGGGAGCTTGGCCCGGAGGCGCACTTACCTTCATTCCCGGTGGGGGAGATCGTGGGCTGCCGCTTCCTAGGAGGCTCGGATCATTTACCATGGGGTAAAAAACGTATCCCGAGCCTCCTGATTGGCTGAGAGGCTGCCACCTCCTCATCCCCCGCCGGGTGCTAATATCCAATATAGATTTGCAGACATTTTAGTGGGGAAAAGCTAGGCGCAGGTCTGCAGTGGGAAATCTCTGACAGTAAATCACAGTCAGAGTACACCTTGGAGCATTCACAAAGAGGGCACAACACAGAGGAAAACCGCATCTTCCAAGTATCTTAATTGCACTGCTCTCACCAGTGATGTGTCGCTTAGCTTACAACAGCATGCTTGCGTAGCAATTATCGCAAAACGATGCAGGTATCTCAACATCCTTTTTTTCTATACCTATTCCAACAGGCACAGCAAATGAAGCGTTTAAGAATTCACTTTGCAAAACCATATGCTTAAATAAAACGTGTGCACAGAAGTTGCTCATTTTCTATAACATTTTCTATGTTCTGTAATTGCCAGAGCATTTCTTGTCAAACACCAGAACATTTACTGTAAATGTCAGCCACTATTTCTGATGACCATTGTCTGATCCGACTGCCCTATTGGTGCCAAGACTTCAAACTAATCTTATGATCGCCCTAATGCATTTCCCAGACAATGGATTCAGGTGTCATGCTTTAGCAAGTAAGCAATATGCCTTTACACAGCGTAGCAACATTGGTCAATTTGTATTGATCAAAAAGGCATTTGTGAGGGGGCCATCCATTTCTTGAGAAAACCCCTCCCTCTCTTGGCAAAGTGTATACTACATACATCTATTCAAGAGAGGTTATCACAGACAGTCCACTAAATGGAGCTCCTTATGTCGCTCACTTAGATAGAACAATATTACATTTATTTTGAACAATCGGTCGAATAATATGAAGGATTTATTTTGAACATACATAGTCAAATAATGTTTTCACAATTTTACTTACCGAATTATCAGAGCTAAATCTTCACAAGGGTACAGTGCCGGTCATATGCATGTTACCTGGGGTTGTCAGCTCGGACAGGCAGGGGTCAAAAGGTCATGTTCCAGCGAAGGGACAGTCCAATGCCAGACACCTCAGGCCGAGTACAGCTGCTTCAATCATCAAAATGGTGGCCATGTTTACATGCTTTAACAACTTGGAGTAACAGCTCCGTGCCTATCAATAGCACCACCGACAATGTGAATTAAAACATAGTACACGTACGTTACACTTAGAACATGTTTGGCGTGTTTAGTGAAGGAAACCGCAGCTGGTAGACTGGGGAGAGATACGACGCTCCTTATGTAACTAGTAATCTCCTGCAAAGGGTGGACTATACTTTAACCTTAAATAATGAATAGAATAGCCACCTTCATTGCGCTTCAGAAGATGTACAGATTCCAATGTCAGCAACCACGTGTTTTATGTGTTCCACATGCAGGTAACTGATACAAATTTCAGAAAACGAATAAGTACCATATGCTGTACTATCACAACTGAATTGTGCTCAATGTCAACATTCCTGCTTTTTATTGACAGTTGGGCCTAGAACACGAAACACGGTATCATATCCTTAAACACGCTTCCACAGAAAAGGCTTTTCTAGCGAAAGACCTTAGCTTCCAAAGTTATCAGAAAAAAGGCACTCTTCCCTTGAACCATCTAGGACTAAGGCACATGATATGGGAAGGCAGGGACTTTAGGGGTCAGAACTGTCTGCAAGCCAGACCACGTGGCTTTGGGAGGTGCTGTAAGTGGGTACCTCAATACCTCACACAGCCCAGTACATCAGGAAGTCATTCTTTTCCCAATATGAATTGTATCTCTTATGGAAGAAGAGAATGATGCATTGTTTAGGCATATTGTGATCTGAGGCATTGGGGCTTATGGAGTTGCAGCACTACCAAGATATTGTCAATACGGCTGATGTATCTGGAATTGTAGACGTTTGTTTGGAACATCATGAACAGTCTTGCTTTCAAATGCCTTATTTAATTTATACAAAACTTTCACCATCACCAAGGAAGTTAAAAAGTGACCCACGCATGTGCTGCTGACTTAAATAATACAATGTTACTTGGATTTTGCAGTTAAATCAGTTGTCAGGAAATGGGAGGGTTTGGATGCCTGAGACTGTACATGAATCCGTGTCGTCTTGCTTCCAAGGTGAACACGTTGCCCCTGAGCTTTCCTCCCGAGACGCATGCCTTCTGTCGATAGATCACTGGAAATGTCCTGATTTGCCCTCTTTATTGTCATTCTGCAAAGTTTTGTCTCCAGCCATTCTGATAAAAAGCAAGGCCCATGAGGTCTGGGACGGGCTGTTATGGGCCAAAGAAACGACCTCCACTGTGATCACTTTTGATGTTGCCTCACTCCGGGCATTAGTATGATTAATGTGTGTGTCTAGACTGGCGTGTGGGAACCAACCCAATAGAGGAATGGCTAATACTCGTACAATGGGTGCTCTTGGGATTTCCATATGAATGGACATTCAGAAGTTTTCACAATAAGTATTGTTGTATGAGAATCTCAGGGAATTGTGAACATTAAAATGTGATATGTTCGTCCTCATCATTTAGATTAGATTTCAATGATTCAGCGGCATATTGTTATTATTATTTGAATTTATTTTACATTGTTTTAATGTTATTGTTTTTTTGTATGTACCAATTAAAGAAGTTGAACATGAAGAGTCAGAAGGCAGGGCTGACTGTAAATCCTCACCAGTCTAGACACAAAAGGAAGTTTATTTTTTGTATATATGCTGTATATTTTTGTAACTTCTGTAACTACTGCTTTTTGTAACATGTTTAAGAGTATGCACCCGGTTGCCCCTGGGCCTGTTTTTTTTTGCGCTTTATAAATCAAATCAAATCAAATCAAAGTGATATCCATAGTGCATTGTCCAACGTCCTAAACGTGTGCGCAAGTATATGCTGAAAAAACTAGCCATGTTTAAAGGCTGCAGATTGCTCCATTTGAGTGTGCTAAGCCACATTTTTGAGATATGGTCATTTAATTAAATTTTATTTCTGCTGTTGGGCAGAATGCTTCAAGAAGCCAAGGTCAGGGTGGAAAGGGATTCAGAACAGATTTCAGCTCATTTCTGCAAGGGAGGACGTTCTCAGGGGCCTGAAATCAGACTTGAGACAGCAGGTGCCTTCCCAAAAGATAGACACATGAATACACAATAGTTGTGAAAGACACAGTGAGATATGTGACAAGGCTCCAAACAGCAGCATTGCCAAAATTAAGAACCAGGTTGTGAGCACAGTACTCCCACTGAACATTAAGGCCCTTTGTCCATTGGTCCATTGGTAAAGTGGCTTGGTAAAACAAATAAATAGGAGAAATTATTTTCCCAGAGCAGGGCCTCAGACACGTTTTTTCATGCAGTTAATCATTGTGAGAAGATAACTAGGCGTTGCTTCCAGAGTTGGCAACATGTATCAAAGTTGGTGCAAGAGGCAGGAAGCCAGGAGGGCCAATTATGGCAAAGAGATTGTGGTGTTCCATGGGTTGCAACAACATTTTGACCTTGCTGATTTCCACTCAATACATGATTGGTCCTTCTAAGTGGGATGCTACAACCCAATCGGCCTCAGTTGTCATTGTCCAACTAGGGTAGATCTTTTTTCATCAATTATAACATGAAGGGTGTCAGCCAATTAAAATGATGCATTTATGCTGATTATGAAATTGTCATGTTTGAGGGGTGGTATGTTGATGGTCACAAGAAAGGAAACCTCCAATTACATTGTTTAATTTATACTGTTCTTTAGGGGCTTAATGATGAATAGACAATGACAATGTAAGAATTAGAATTAATGTTACATTTGTAGAAACTGTTCATTCTACTTAAATATTATAGCCCAGAGTGGGAGTGTGGAGATAGTGCTCAGTTCAGTTCCACAGAGCTTTCAGATTCTCCCAGCCATATTATTGAAATAAACAGCTGTTTTTCCTTGCAATTTATGGACTCTATTTGGATTACTTTTGCATTAACTTTGGATTATTTTGGGGTCCTTTGCCTTTACAGCATCATATGGCCCAGCATTCTCTATTTAAGCTTAAATACTGACATAACCAAACACATGGCAACCATTTCTTTAGTTCAAACTCCAACCCATTATCTCCCACATGTTCTGCTCTGCTGGGACCAAACATTGTGGGTGCAGATAGTAAGCACCAGCACAATAACTGTAAAAGTCTATTGAGCAACCCACTTCAGCCCTCAGTGCAGCGCTTGCAAACTGGCAGCCCAAACTTTCTCATGATGGAGAGCAAGGCAGCTTGGTGGGGGAAAGACACTGCAGAAGCCGAACATTACACTGCCAATATCTGCGCTGACATACTCTATTTTGTGCTGCTTTAAGGTTATGACTGGGGTTTTTGAACCTTCAACCCTTGTGGAGCAGACACTAATTCAAATTAGTCATTAAAGTGTAATAGAGTCGGAGGGGAAAAGGGCCCCTTCTGAACCTGAGGCAGGAACCAGCCCAGCACCACCAATGCTGATTCCTGGCAGAACCAGCCGTGCCCAGCTATGTTAAGTGGGAGGTAGGAACTCCACAGTTCCTGGAAGATCCCCTATGTGCCACAAATGCCATCCCTGGTACCACTTAGTGTCTTTCAATGCCTCCCAAGATAGTTGAAGGTCCCTGTTCTCTCTTTTCTTTTGCTAAACTGCCACCCCCAGAATTTACCTAGGAGCGACACAGAAAACCCAGACTGGATTTAAATGAGGCAGAGGCATGCACCATGACAACCTAGGCAAAACAGGAAACTTCACCTCTTCCCTTAAGCAACCAGCACCCCAGGAAAACAGCAAATTCGTCACAATAGAAGAAAGACTACCTGCCAGACACCAAGCACGCAACAGCAACAGCATGAAAACCCTCCAAGATTGTCAGGAATATCATGCTACAAATTAAGGGGGGCTTAGAACGGTTTTAAGGCCCTAGAGGAAATACAGACATTGATTGCTGCAGGGTGTCATGTGAGGGCTCCAGCCAAAGGGAAGGTAAGGGAGACACCAAACCATCATTTCCACACTATGAAAGCAGACAGCAGAACAGGCAGGGTGTGGGCTTTATGGGTGAGTTCACAGGAGAAGCTGAAGGTGGACTGAGAGACCAGGTGTCGGCTGATGAAGTGTGGAGAGTTGGTGGCAGAGCTTAGCTAAGGTGAGGTATTTGTGAGAGAGAGTCCTACCAGTTGTTTTTTGTATAGTGTAGTGTAGTTGAGGGAATGGTAAACAAGGGTGTATAGAAGATGTATGAGAGAGAGAGAGAGAGAGAGAGAGAGGGAGAGAGAGAGAGAGAGAAAGAGAGAGAGGGAGAGGGATATATTATTATTATTATTTTCATTAGGGTGTTTATTAAGCACAGACCTAGCTTTGGGAAGTAACAGAGTGCTTTACATATCATAGGGGGAAGGACACAGTGAGGATGTGGAGATGCAAGGGAGCAGGGAGAGGAAGAGTGGGTAATTTGGCAGCAAGGCATCTACAAGCAACCAGGGGAGGAAACAATGGGCAGCATATCACTCAGTTTCAGAGGTAGTGTTGGAGACAGGAGTAGGAGAGTGGAATATTAGTAGTAGTTAGAGTGGGAGGGAGTGAGTGGTGGGAGAGAATGAGGCTAGTAGAGAGGGGTGTAGGAGTGAGGTATGACAAGAATGGTTAGGAGGGAAGTGGGGATCGGGTGAGAGTAGTGAGAGTGAATGTAGTAGAATGGTGAGCAGGGCACCATATCCCTGAGTTTGGGAGAGACACAAGCAGAAGTAGTGCAGAGGGTGTGGTAGAAATAGGACAGAGGAGTAACATCGAAGGCTGGAGGTGTGGACTTGTGGTGTGAAAGTCATTGGAAGAAAGGGCGGAGAAGGGAGAGCGAAAGCAGTAAGAGCCATAGTAGTGGGATTAGCAGTAGTGGTAGTGCAGGCGTGTAGTAGCAGAAGTGTGTTGAAGGGAGAGTATTAGTACTGCAGAGAAGCTAGAGTAGTATTAGTGTGGAGAGGGGATATCAGTAGAAAAGAAGGTAATAACATTGGAGGACAGACATACGTGCAAGGAGAGAGGTGAACATAGGAGAGAAAGAGGAGAAGGACATGGAGAGGAGAGAATGTTGGAGGAGTTAGTAGAACAGAGGAGAGTAGCGCTAGGTGGAGTATTGTAAGGAGATAACGAGGTTTTGAAGATCAAATGGCAGACTTATACCACCCTTTAGAACTAACCACCACCAGTGTAGAGACAGGTATTAAGACCCTGAAGGAGTTAGTGAGCCTTCGTATAGGGAAAACATAATTAATTCAAGAACAGTGTTTGGACAGTAGGGGCCACTGGTCTGTAGCACTAACTGGGGGCTACAGATGTCTGGGCTAGGGGGGAATTCCACCATGAGGTGAGAGAGAGAGGGATGCCCTAATGCCACTTACCCAAACCCACTTTCCAGCTGGTGTCTCAAATCAAACAACTTGTCTGCTGACCATCATTGCTCTAATGAACTAAGCATCCATGTGGCATAAGTGAACACCCTCTTTGAGGTAAAGGTGCAAAAATAGTCAGTTGTGTTTCAAAATAATTTGGCTGCAGAGGAAGAAACACAACCCTGACACAAGGTTGGATATCAAAGGCAACAGGAAGGTGTCCAAGGGTATTGGACACTCCCGTCCCCTGCACACCTTGATGCTGCGTAAATAAGAAAAAATTACGTAAACAATTTCAAACTTTCACGATAAATAAATATCATTCAACCATATTATACTGTAGTAGTATTAATGCAATTGGAGGTTAATTCAGTATTCAAATAATTTTTATGTGCAAGGTCATCAGCACAACGTGTTTCGGGATACAGGCTCCCTTCATCTTCATCAGGTGCATTTAATTAATCTACAATGTAATTGATAGACTGCCAGTCTTCAAGTGCATAGTAAATTCCAAATGTTAACACTGTGGTACTATTTAATGTATAACCCTAGGTACATACACTCCATAAAGAGAACCAACTGGCGAAAAACTAGGGTTGTGTTTTATTTGTATCATGTAATTTAAATCTTAGGTGATATAGTATGAAGATAGACAAAGGAAGGTCTGGGAGTCCCTCTACATGCACGAACACAGCCCATTGACCAGTTCTTGGGTGGATGAGCCTATGGAGAGTTCAACCACGCTTTAGCTCAATGCACTTTTCACAGAGGAGAAATTTCCATAAGCATATCAGTCTTTGGCCCACCCAAAGGCAGTTCAGCACTAAAATGCTAGGCAAATCTCCTCTGATCTAGAGTACAAACAGAAATCCCAGACATGTGTTTCAGCTTAGTCGGGCCTCATCAGTGATGTGGAGCTGTGCCTCTCTGAGCACAGTCAGCAAGGGTTCCACGTCTGGATTACCCTGGTAATTTATGGTGGGACTTCAAGTACCTCAAAATATGCAAAAGAAGGTCTGGGAGTCCCTTTACTGGCACAAACACAGCCCATTGACCTGTTCTTGGGTGAATGGCACACGGGAGAGTCTCAACCATGCTTTAGCTCACTGCACTTTTCACAGAGGAGAAATGTCCATATGCATATCAGTCTTTGTCCCACCCAAAGGCAGTTCAGCACTGAATACTATGCAAATCTCCTCTGAACAAGAGTAACAACAACCCTAGGCATGTGTTTCGGCCCAGTCGGGCCTCATCAGTGAGGTGGAGCTGTGCCTACATATGGAAAAAACAATGAATGAAAAATGAAGATAGAATTACCTCACGTGTCACAATGATTCAAACATTCTTTGGAAAAGAGGATGATTGACAGCCTGCACAAAATGAAACTGACATAACCCTACCGATACTGGGAAGAGTGATAAAAGATAAATTCAGTAGAAACTGATCCATTGCAAAGGTTGAAAGTAAGTTCATGTTGGTGTGACATAGATCTTACCCATGGTCCAATGTGGATAAGATGTGAACAGGGGGTCAGTTCGGCAAATCAGTGAACCTGTGTCAGATCAGAAATCTGTAGAGACTCTGTGGAAGCACCGATCAGCGCATCAGTATGAAGCTGAAAGCACAAATCCAAAGAGATTTATCATGTCGAGGAAACAACAGACTGACAAATGCCAGCAAAATAATATGGTGGACAGATCACTTTGTGGTGATCGTGGTATGGATAGAATCTTACCTGTAACTGAAGGAAATATTCTAAAGAATCAGGTCTGCTGATGCAAACAGAGGACATGAGGTGTGCCTACAGTTTTAAGAAGAGAATGTTTGGATTACATCCAAAACCAAGGAATTTCTTACAAACCCATTTCCAATAACTCTTGTCTTTTAGGCCGTACCTAAAATTCATAAACATGCTACCACACTGCCCTTTAGATCGATTGTGGAAGGCACAGAGATTATCTTTGACACACTGGCTATCTATATTGATAAAGTGCTACAACCTTTAGTCGAATCTGCAGACACGTACCTACGGGACACTACTGATTTTCTCAATCATTTGGAAAATCTAGAATCAATTTCCACCACCCACATACTATTTTCATTAGATTTAAGTAGTTTATACACATCAATACCCCATCAGCATGGTCTAGAAGTGGTTGGATGGCTCATACTTAAAGATGACGCTGTGAGAGCTAACAGACAATTCATCATTTAATTATTATACGTCATTCTACACAATAGCTACTGTAGGTTTGATAACAAATATGATGCCCAAATCTCAGGCACCGCTATGGTACTCAGCGATGGCACCTACCTACGCTAATATTTTCATGTACTATTTGGAAAAAATACTTATTTTGGAGGATGGCAACTGGTTAAAATACCTTCCCATCTGGAAGAGGTACATAGATGACATTTTTGGGATATGGTGTGGTTCCAAATCCCAACTATTGGAATTCTATAAATATCTCAATATGATATATGATATTGCATTTATAACGTGCCTTTGCACAAGTGTTCCAAGGCGCGACGAGGCAAGGAATGGGGTACAAAGACAACGATGTTACTAGGCCTGGTGACATTGAGTTCATGCCAGTGCAGCAGAGGGGGGAGAGGGTAAGTGCAGGGGGGGCAGAGAGGGGGCAGTGCAATACATAGGATCAACAGTGAGAATAAATAAAATAAATAAAATAGAGGTAAAAGTGTGGCAAGCTAGTGGCAAGTGCAGGAGTAACTGCAGACATCAAGTGTTAGGGGCTGGTGGGGACTGTAGCGATACAGAAACAGCTGGCAAGTGTAGGGGTTGCCTGGGAGGAAGTGCAGTTGTGCAGCTGGCGGGGAGTGGACCTGGGCCCGAGATCAGAGGGTAGCCGGGTGACCAGTGCAGTTTCAGTGTGGAATTCAGCAGGAGAGAAAGCAGAAGCAAAGAGGAAGGTCTTGAGGTGCTTCCGTAATCGTAGATGGTTCTCCTCAAGTTTCAGGGAGGCAGGGAGGCTGTTCCAGAGGGAGGCCCCAGCCAAAGAAAGAGATCTACCACCAACTTGTTGCTTGGAGATGCAACTGACTCTAAGGGAGTTGGAGGGGGATGAGCGAAGATGAGGTTCACCATCGCATCAAATTCACCCTGGAGACAGGAGAACCCTACTTGCATTTTTTAGATGTGGAGCTAAAGATTACGGAGACCAATTTGGAAATCAATATATACCAAAAGCCCATAGATGTTAACAATCTTTTGCATTATGCCAGCTTTCATCCCAGACAAATGATGCAGAGTATCCCATACAGCCAATTGTTGTGTATTAAAATAATAACTACAAATAGCATATCCTTGGAAAAGGAATGTACAGACCAGAAAGAGAAATTAATTAAAAGAGGTTACCCTATGGAGGTAGTAGAACTAGCCAAGCTAGTGTCATTCCTGATGACAATTGTCATCAAGAATGACAATTTCTGAGGTATTCAATTGTTTCTAATTCTTTTTTATTACTTAATAGTCTGCTCCACTAGCATGTTTGCTTATTTATTGTGAGATTTCCTAGCTCTAATTTACTATAACATATATATAGATTGATAAAGGGACGTAACACTGAAAAAACCTCAGAAATTCAACAGTTATGGTAAGTGAAGCAACAATAACTCACGCCACCACCGTGCACTGCTGAGACTAACACCCAAGACATGGAAGATGGCATCACACATGTCATTGATGACATCACTGATGACATCAAATATTAAATTAATTTTAATAAACAGTCCCTACAAGGTTTTGAGATTAGAAGATTACTGCAATAGTTGGGACCATAACAAATATTTTTCATTTTACACAGCGATGAAAAAATTTAATTCAATCCACAAAAAATTATTAAACTTTTTCCAACACAGTTCATAGCTAACAAAATTTGCATCGTTCTCATTTTTAGTGTAATTGTCAACGGTGATCTTCTAATGCCAAATCCGATCAACGATAGATTAATCCAGTCTTTGCGTTATTCCCCAAAAATTATCTTCCATGACAGACGAGTAATCTCCTCGCATGGCGCTCTATTACAGAGGGGAAATGAGTCTGTTAAAATTGAAATAAAGCCAACATTTTCACATATGCATGTTTCTAGAACCTATATGTTCCCATGTTGCTCCTTGTTACTTCAACCGCGAAAAGGACAGATTGTTGTCTGGCGATCGTCCCAGATGATCGTTATCACAGATCCATTGTTGATAATTATTGTCCAAATACTGTTGAAGAAGCCGTCTGCCGGTAGACTGTACACATGACACAGGCACATCAGTATTATATAACTATTTAAAATCGAGACTGCAAAAACATATTTCAGTAACCACTTTATAGGTAAATATAGACAGTACATTCTTATTTTGACTATAAATTTAAGTTACAATTAATACCTACAATGCCAATTCTTTGCGTCAAATTGAACATTCATCTGTCAGAATGTTCATCATATGGCATACAGCGTACACTTTCAATCCAAACTTTCATAAATATTTAAAATCTTGCTTACATTGCGTTTTGTGAATCCATTCTTCTGATGTAGTGAGGACCATCTGCTTCAAAACTCAGTTTTCTGAAATAGAATCTTTCCTTTCCGAAGTAACATTTTCATATAGTGAATCGTATAATTTCTTTGTGGATTTTCGACACATATAGTCCTTCAAATTCTTTTTGCAGTGTATTCAAGGACACATAACAATGAGACCCTTCATCTAGCGTTCACAGTGTGCCCAAGTTAGCAAGTTAGTTTTGTTTTTGGAAACACTTGGCACAAAAATGAACAATATTACTCACAATAAGTTTACTGAAAAACAACAAAATATTTCAGGTAAACCACATATCAGAATATTTACTTCCATTTTACCAGTATCAACGCACTTGATCCCAATACATTTGTGTTTTCTTTCAAACATAACTTCGGGCAGGGTCCACATAGGCACGGATTTCCCTATACATCAATCGTGATCTGCCCCCTGCTCTCTGCTATGAGAAGTGTTTCCCAAGCAGAGAGTTGGAGCACCAGGAGCAAAGGTGTCATGAAGAAGAGTAGTTTGTCAGAAAGAGCTTCAGGTAGTGTGTTGCCACGCCCTAGACAGCCTTGTGGATAATGCAAGGCTCTTGAATGTCCTCCTTAAAGCAACCACAAAGGCATCAGAGTTTGTCCAGCATAATTGCTGGAACCTGAAGGGATAATAGTGAACGAACAAGAAGTACCGTGATCTCATAAAAGTGTAGAGACACAAACAGTGGAGCACAGGCTTACTAGGTTCTGTGTACATCTATGTGCGCAATCATATCCATTTCTGAATTCATTCACATGCCCCTAGTTGCCCTCCACAGTAAGATGTAAATTTGCAAAGGCCAAAGGCGCATTTTCATAATGTACATTGGCAATAAAAATTCCTTTGCCCATTATTTTAATGTTGGCTAACACTGTGGCACATAAGCATTTGCTCTATTGCAATCTGCAGCCACTTCTCATGGTATGTACTTTCCAGCGTGTCCTGACTTCATTTACTTCTTGGTTAATTGTAAAGTGCCTACACCCAATAAAAAAATGTCCACGTCAACACAAGACCAAAAAAATGGCGGGGGGACCAGGGAACAAAACAACAATGAAATTAAATGATAAACCATTTATAATTAGCCTGTACAGAGGTGTTTCTAGGCGTGTCAAGAAAATGAAGGGAAACAGAATAAATAATCTTACTAGGCCTTGTGTCATTAGTACCGTGCAAGTACAAGGGGAAATGAGAGGAGAAGTGCCAGGGGGATGGAAGGGGAGAGTGCAATAAGCAATCGCCAGTAAAAAGACGCCAGGGTGGCCTGCTCTGACTAAGTGCAAATAGGCATGGCACTATGGGGTTGCATATACAGTCCATAGTCCATGGTGGGCCCCGGGGCAGTGCATGGTGCTACTGGTCATGAGGGAACCTGGTCCCCATAAGGTTTAGTGGGTGTCCGGGTAACAAGTTAGTGCAGCAGAACAAGAACATCAGCAGGGGAGAGAGAGAGAAAGAGCAGAAGCATAAAGGAAAGTCTTCAATTACTTCCAGAACTTGAGCTGTTCCTGCTGAAGTTTGAGAGAGGCAGGGAAGCTGTTCCAGAGGGAGTCACCAGCCAAGGAGAGGAATCTACTCCTCCCCACTCTCTACCTAGAAGCGTCTAACCCTCAGAGAGTTGGAGATGGATGAGCAAAGGGCTCAAGATGGAAAATGCTTAGGAAGATAAAGTTGCATGTAATGTGGTCCCTGGTCCCAGAAAGCCTTGTGAAAAATACAGAGGGTCTTGAACTTGATCCTTGCAGCTACCAATTGGAGCAATTGCAGAGATGTCAGGACTGGAGATATATGATCCCTTGGCTTAAGGCCAAGGACAAGTCTTGCAGTCCTGTTCTGGATAAGTTGCAGAGGTCGAAGAGTAGAGGCAGGAAGATTTAGAAAGAGGCTGTTAAAATAGTCCAACCTACAGAGAACTAGGGCTCTTTAGACACTGAGCTTCTGGAGGAAAGTGACAAAATCAACAATACCTCTCAGTAGGTGCAGCTGGTACTGAGACTTCTTAAAGAAGTCTGTAATGTGGGGACACACTTAATTCCCTGAGATTTCTGCTAATGTTTTTACCTCCCCTGCATCATCTGGTCTTCTATCTACATTATTTCACCCATTGTTAAGGATACTGGTCCTCCACTCTGTAAACCAATGTTAAAAATAAATGTGCCAAAAATGAATTTTTCCCCTAGTAATTGTCAAATAAAATAAATACGTTGCCACAAAAGAAATATTCAATACTTGTCAACCATTTAGTGATACAGGTGCATGGATGGTTAATTGGGAGGGAATCAAGTCTTCATTAAAAGTAAAGTAGCCACCAAACTCTTGTTTCTGCTTATACCCAGCAAAAGGATTTTCAGCGAGGATTTCAGGACAGAAGGAAATGACACCCAGGTTTTTTCCTCACCGGAATGCGCAGGTATAGGACCCAAGGAGAACAGCTGGAGTGAAAGAGGGAAAGCAGTAGCAGGGGTCCAGTAAGAATGATCTCAGTCTTACTGGCATTAAAGCAGACATTGTTGGGAGCAGACCATCCTGATTCGCAGATACACAGTCAGGAATAAGCAAGAGAGGAGACGATGCGGCACACAACTTGAAGGAGAGCTGACTGTCATCCACATAACACTGAAAGTTAGAAAATAATGTAGAGATTAGGTGCACCAGAAGTGCCAAGTAAAGGTTGAAGAGCCACAGTGTGATAAACGGTCCCTGGCCTTGAGGCCAATGAGAAGTCTTGCAGCCTCATTTTGAATTAGCTGGAGGGGGCAGATAGAGAAATTGGGTAGATTAAGGAAGAGGCTGTTGCAATAGTACAGCCTAGAATGTACTCGAGCTCTACAGACATTGAGTTCTAGGTAAAAGTGAGAGGGGGAGGATGAGGATGGGGCAAGCATGATAGACCTGAGGCAATGTTCAAGGGACACATACATATGTTAATTGCCAGAACAGGGTCTTCAAAGGGGAATCTGGAGACACCAGGACTGTGGTGGCCATTTGGACAATAGTCACAGTGCGTAAGATGCCTTTGAGGTGCACATGGTGTACCGTACCTTGAGCGTTCCCATCCACCCAGCGCCCTTGTGAACGCACGATCACAGGTACCAACTGCCATTGATACTGGAGGGGGGTATATGAGGATGAGGCGAGCACCATAGGCCAATGCATGTGTTATTGCACACCAATATGTAACAATACTCTTATATATTTCAATGTGTAGTGCACTTACAAAACTTTCTCAGAACTGTTTAGCTTGAATTATTTTTAATATTTGTATTTAGCTTGGTAAGGTGCATATCAATGACACTACAAATTATGCTGCTGCGGTTGAGATATTGGCTGTATCAATCCACGGTATTGTCCGCTGTCACTGGGGAAATCATCCATATGGCCCTTCGGATGCACAATCCCAGTCTTCCATGAATCTAACATGTAGAGACGGGATATGCCACAAACCTGCACCACCTGTATAACAGATACAGACATAAATGACTGGAATGAAGGCAATAATTGCATTTTTTTATTGTACTACCTTGTAAAATGTACAACATTGTTTTCATTTATAAGTTACCTTTTCAAACAACGTATTGACAGTACCTGTGTTTTGCGATCCACAAGCAGAACTCTCTGGTCCATTTAAATTCAGTACCTCAAATGGAATACACTGTTATGCTAATGTGAATATGAATCTTCTCTTTCAATTGACACCAATAGTTCAAAGCATTTACTTAAATGACTCGGACCAGTTATATTTGCAAATGCTTGTCCTTCATTGAAATGCCACAAACTATCCTGACAAGATTTACAGTGGCTCAGGTTTAAAGCAACGGTTGGAATACTGTGCAGTAATGGTAACATTTACCATAAACACACAAGAAAATGCACAAGAATTCCTAATGTACTTTAGAAGTACTGGAAACCAAACCCTATAAATGAAATTGTCCACATTTCATACACGTGTAAACATAGATGCACTCTCTGCAACCATGTTTCACAAGAACACATTCCCCAATGAATGATGTGTGTATGTATCCATACCAAATTCTGAATCCATTGCATTTCACCAGCTTCTGCAGAATGCAAATCATGGCATATTATGCCTTTCTTGCAATTCAGACAAAGGTTCCACCATACAAATAAACTCACATAGCCAATATGTCATACTAATGCTTCTAAGGTACAATGCAGATGGCATCAAAAATAACTGTAAGCTTACATGCTTCACACATGGCCAAGTATCTCTTAGAAAGAAAACCTTCACAACAGTACCTATAGTATACCATACTCGTGCCACAACAACTTCAGGGCACTACACTGCATATGTCAAAAAAATAAGTGGTTGGATTGAATGTAACAATACCTCCATTACTCCAAAACATAGCTTACCAGCAAATCTAACAAATGCCTACTTAATATTCCTACAACCCAAATTTAGTCACTAAACTATAGCACAATTAACAGTTAGAATATGACAGCAGGTATCTAACTGCAATCATAATACTACAATAGTACTTTTGAAATCTAGTTAGAATACACCAACAGGTATCTAACTCCTTGAAAAATACCCTTCATTCCAAAACACTTCAAATACGCAATCTCAATTCTTATATGACAAAACATCTTCTGTACTTTAATGGAGTTAGAATACGCCAACATGTATCCAACTACTTCATTCCCTTAATCACAACTTACTTCAAACAAACATACTATCGCCCTTACACTCCCGTAACTGTAAACAGGTGTTTTTTTGTATCCAGTACAGATTTATTTTCCCAAGGTCCCAATGATTATTTAATGTCAAAACAACAGCAGTGTGTCATACACTAATGTTCTACCAAACATAGTACTTAGAATGTACTGTTTAGGAGGATCTTTTAAAAATGTATTTGAAAAAATTGCAAACTAAAAATATATAACTTTAATATTGTCATCATAAACAGGCAACAATTAAAAAAAAAAAACATCCTCTTGGTTGTTAAAGATAAACCAAAGACGTTATTCAATTTATTATTATCCACAAAAGAGATTTTTGGGTGAGGTTAGTACGTGACTTGTGTTTTAAACATAGCATAGGTCAAATACTTATAAGGTTTTAGCGTACATGACAAATTCAGGTAACACTACCTTTTTCTTCAAGGACACCTATGGTATTCAAAATAGTGGCATAGATACACAATAAATTGTCAACAAATCACAGAGTCAATTTTTTCATATATGGAAGACCATAAAGATGTGGCCTACTGCATAATAAGGTGCTCTATTTGGGCCTTATAGATGGACATATGTTTAAACCTCGGGTGTATTAGGCGTTATCTCTAATGCTTATTGACAAGGTTTTTGGGTCTTCTTCAGGACGCGAATATTTGTTAGGTGTGACTCAACCACATTCAGTTCATCTGTGTTTTGACACTACAATATGAATAAACAAAAATAATTACAAACTATTAAAACCGGTGTGTGCTTGTGTTTGAGATATTAACTCATAGTGGTGAACACTAACCTTATTTTTAGTGTATAGTCAAAACGCTTTTCCCGACTCGACGGGACAGAACTCTTCTTTACTGTTTATCTGTCAGGATAGTAGCACTTATTACTACCTCACATGGATTAGTGTCTTTGCTTTTTTAACACAAATGTTCTTATTCCACACTGACCTGGTTTTTGTATTGCATCACGACCAGAATGTTGGTCTGTTAATCACACTGTTACGAATTTTTTTGTGATGATAATTCTGCAGGGAAATTACAGCCTTATTTATATGTATTTGTATTCATTCCTCTGAGGTGGCGTCAGCTGCTATGTTTTACTTTAGCAATCTATCTCGCTTTTTTTATGATTAGCTGCCAGGTTGTATTTCCAATTTGCGTAATTCAGAAGTAACAGGCATATCCCTAAGTTTCGAAAGGCTAATTTTGGTTACTGAGTCATTTAGTATTCATACCTTTGCATGTCTATGCGCGTGTATGCACTTTTAATCCTAAATAGTTTTAATTGTCTATACGTCACTAAATTGTTTGCTTTTTTTTTGGGCTTAACTTACTATTTATCCACTTATTTGCAAAAGGTATGACCCGATTCAGACCGCAGCCTGTGTCTGACTGCTATGGCCCGCTCTGTGTTTCCGCGTCTATTCTCGCGGGGGATTACGTGGTCTAAAGTCACGTGTTATGTTTGACTCTGACCTACGTGTGACTGGTGCAATTCAATTTTTACTTTATGTGTTATTTAGCGCCATGTTATGAAGGTGCGCGAAGGAAACTATTTCTTGGTTTATTTAATTTATTCACGCAGAGAGTGTAATAGAGATGTACTATATATGTTTCATACAAACATTCCCATAGTTGTCTTATCTTATCATAAATGGTAAAATGGTGGAAACACGCTCATGGTACTGGAACTTGCCTATAAATTGATGTGAAACATCAAATTCTCTCTCATTATTTGGATTTTTTGCAGTTTATAAACTTGCCTTTATTGATTTTACAAGGGATATGTGAAGGAAATTATATCCTAAGTGTGTTTGCTGGTTCATACTTCTAAAGAGCACGTTCTGCTCCCACTATAACAGTGTTAGTGAGCCAGAACAAATACATCAGTTATATGTCATCAACCCCACTTTATTATGGGATCTTCCTGTACTCATTTCAATGGGAACATCTATTATTTCCTAAGGTTTTAAATGGTGTTGAACCTAACACGGTTGCTTCTCTTAGTATTCCATGTTCTGTGATTGTTCCAGTCATCCATAATGAAAGGATGAATTCTGTGTTTTTTCATCTTCTGTTCTTATGTGAATAGACTCCACTCTATGGAAGTATTAAGGCCATTCTTTACTGTGTCTAAGTTATAGGTCCAGTGTCGTTCAGATTTTCTCCGTGCCAAGTCTCAGTTACCTCCTCTTGTGGGTGGTTTTATCACTTCAATCACAAACCAGAAAATATCTGTTGGTTTGTGATGGTGTTGAGAAAAATGTGCTACTAAAGGTTTGTTTTCTATTTTATTTTTCACACATGGCCAGTGCTCACAAATTCGTTGTTTGTTTTGCTATTTGGTCTTATCGATGTAGAGGAGATTGCAGGGGCACTTTATCCCATAGATAGCCCACTGGGCATTACAATTTGTGAAACTCTTAAATTGCCATTCTCTTCCCTGTAGGTCTATAGATTTGATGTTTTGTGTTGGGGGCATACAGAACATTTGCCACACCTAAAGTGTCCCAGATTAATTCATCTGTTTACATTTCCTAATTCACCCTCACTGTGATGGGACTTCATATCCTCCCTTTGGTATACAAGATGTGCGATGTGTACACATCTGGTTTCTCTATAAGCAGTGAAATGTTTAATTTATACAACAAACAACAATACCCACCAATTCTGCCCTTACACTAATGACCTCTTGATGTTTGCCATTTTATAACATCTCATTCCAAACAGTTTGTTTTTTTGTTTCTCCTGATGACGCCTTATACTACTATTGTGTTGATTATATTTATTTAGCTATTTAAGTGAATCTGATCTCTCGATTCACGATTGTTATTCCTACCTACCACAATCTTTATTTGGACTCACCTGTTTACTTCACCTTAGAACGTTTCCATAGCAACTACCTTTGCTACAGCTAGTCCTTTATTTGTGTGTCTAACAGATGCCATGGTTAAATATAAAAATGTAGCCACGCTTCAGGTCCTCCGTTTGCATCGGAGGACCTGATTTTTTAGACTATTTCCTCCACATACAGGTAAGATTCTATCCTTACCACGATCACCAGAAAGCAATCTGTCCACCATATTATTTTTCAGGCATTTGTCAGTCTATCGCTTCCCCGACATGATGAATCCCTTTGTATTTGTTATTTCCACTTTATACTGATGTGCTGAAAGCTGGCCCCACAGAGTTTCTACAGATTTCTGATCCTACTCGGTTTACTGCTTTGCTTAACGGAGCCTCTGTTCTCATTTTATCCTCATCAGTCTATGGGTAAGATCTATGGCACACCAATATGGACTTGCTTTGAACATTTGCAATGGATCATTTTCTATTGAATTTATCTTTTACCATTCTTCCCAGTATTGGTAGGGTTACATCCGTTTCTTTTTTGCAGGCTGACAATCACCCCCTTCCATTGGATTTCTGAATTATTGTGACTAGTATTAGGAACTCATGGTGGCAACAGTAAAGACAGACACAAGTGATCACAGTTCAAGGGTCTTTATTAACCCTTATACATGGGTTGGAAAACACCTAATCTAAACCTAAACCTAAGATGGGAACATCAAATATTAATAAGGCAGCCCTAGTGGCATTTTGTCAAATAAAAGGGCCTATACTAAAACAAAACGATTGCAAATCCTTACAGCTAACTTCACAAAGAGGGGGGATAATGTTCACAAAAAAAGAAAGACGTGTTCACAAATGATGAGCCAGGATGTTATAGCCGGGGTCTCCCTTCCCCATGTTTTTAGAACGGGACAAGGCAGGACCTTTGAGCACAGCACACTCCTGGGCCATGCCAGCACAAGGTTACAGTTCTTTCAACAATGCAGGAACCTTCTGGGGCCAAGTCTCTTTCCCGAAAAGTCTCATGCCTTAGAAGGCCTTCTGAACCATAAACAATAAACAAAACTAAAGTTCAGGTGGTAATCTTTCATGCTGGGTGATTGCTCCTCCCCCGCTGGATCTTCCTGATATGGGCTGAGATCCTTCTTGGAAAGTTGGAGTTATCTTGTCACGAGAGTGAAGGACGGCACCACGACAGCAAGCACTTCTCCCCGCTTTGACTATCAGAGTGGGAGTGCCCTGTGTGACGCTTACACCTGTCACACCACATGCCAGCTCGACCTCCCGGTCTTATCCTTTCCCTTTCAGAGGCTTTGCAGATCTGAGTTGCAAAGGGCAAGTGCAATTCCCTCTTCGTCATCCCTCCAGGTCTCTCTGCCTGTCTCCTTCGCTTGAACTGCCGGTCCGGAATGGCTGCTTCCTTGTGCGTTCAGCCTTGCTCGAAGTGTGCTTTTATGCTATGCCTTTTATCTCTGTGGGGAAGGGAATCGGTGTTTATAATTATTGTTAATTGCCTGCCTCTGCCTGACCCTTGTGTTGGGAAATGTAAGGTAAATGGCCCTGGTGTTGGGCTGTTGTCTGTCTCGGTGTAGGAAAGTGTTTTGTTGGAAAAGGGGGAGGGGTAGAACTTCGGAGCATTGTACGAGGTAAGATGGGGAAAAGGTGTTATAAGAAAGGGGGCACTGCGTCTCACTCGTTGGAGTCCCATTTCACCCGCGGAGGACCCCTCATCCAGGAGATCCTCCTGCACTGGTCCACACCCAGGAACTGGATCCAATAGCGATGGCCATGTCCTGACCACCTGGATGACAGATCCCTGGTGACTAGCAAGTGAGACACCATCAGGTTTCTCACATACCCTTCCCCTCTGCAAGGTGGATATACCTGTTCTTTGTGCAGGTTCCCCATGGTTAAGACCTGGAGGAGAACAAGGACGAGAGATGTCTAGGAACTCTCACATACTCCACTGATGGACTTTAGTCGTTGTAGGTAGAAGTGGAGTGGTTTCACCGGTTTCTTCACAATAACCTATGAGTTGGGTTTCAAGGGCTGTTTTGGGTTTCATTGCTTCAGTTTTTTCCAAGTACCATATTGGAGAGTTTTGGGAGTAGTGGTTTGTCTGCCAGGATCTCTGGGGTAGAACATCTCTGAAGGGAGGTGGAGATTCCTGTAAGGGAGTAGAGAAGATGGGCAAGTCCCGCCCCAGAATAACTTCTTTGGGGTCGCTCGGGAATTATGGCTGCTGATATTTCACAGGATTCAATGTGCACTGCTATTTAAGAGTACACTTCATTGTCTCCATGTACTCTCATATCACTCTAACTAGGGCCGCGTTGTCTAGGTCTTTTGTTGTAACTAAATCGGCCCGTATAGCAGTTTGCTTACTACCTGTGTCGATTAAGGCCCTTACTTGTCTCCCATTCACCAAAGCCTTCTCATATTTGAATTCAGTAGGAGTTTGACACAGACAGATGCTAAAGGTCTCTAGCTCTGCCTTAGGTTCTTCCCACTTTTCATGCTTCAAACAGCCTATTTCCATAGGTTTGTCTTTTATATTCTTTGGACATTATCTATCTAAATGTCCTGTTTTTCAACAGGAATAACAAACTAGAGGAGGTGGTCTACTTGCTTTTAATTCCTCTCTTCAGCTTTCATCCTTAGCCTTCTGATCAGTTTTTGCTGATTTCTACTCTCTCTCATGGCATCCCTTCCTTTACCCTATGTGACCCCCCTTCCCATCGATGGGCCAAGTGGTAGTGTTTAGCCGCATCTGAATGGTCAATTGCCATGGCTAGGGTTCGTTGATTTAACTGAAGGATGGATTTTTACAAAAAAAGGGGGAAAGGAATTAATACATTGTTCTAGGGTTCTTCTAAAGATGTGTTACTAGTCCACATGGCTACCGTGTTTTTTACATGTTCACCTAGTTCTAAAGGAGTTTCACCCAGGTTTTACCTAATGTCTCGTAATTTCTGCCAATAAAAATTGCAGGTCAGCCCCACTCTTTTTAACAACCCTTGCTTGACGGATAGAAAGGTGGCCCCCTGTGCAAGGTTGAGTAGCTGATACAAAGTTTGGAGTTCACCTTTCAACAACAGACCCAAATAGCATCTTTTATGGTTCTGTTCCAACCCCAGTTGCTCGGCCAGGTGTTCGAAATTTAGGAGCAAATTTCCTAAATCTTTGCCTTCAAGATATGGTTGAAGTACGCTCTGTGGTAGTAAGGGCTTCACTTGCAATTCAATTAATCTAGTGAGATTTTCTTGGAGTCTGTTTTCAGCCTGTATCTGATGGGCTGCCAATTGGCCGAGAATATTGGCTAGGTCAGCCATTTCCTCTGGGGGTGTATGGGTTCCCTCTGTGGTGTCCGAATCAGAAAAGAAACAAGTCTCGACTCCCTTGGATAAGGTTTCAAAATCCTCAGACTCTTCTTATGCTGACTCTGTCAAAGGAATGGACTCGGGTAATTTAATCTTTAACCCCAATAGTCCCGCGACAGATGATGACTGGGTACCATGGGGAAAAAAAAGGTCGAAGGAAGGAGGATTCCGATCACTGGGTCTGATAAAAGAAAAGACAGGCAAACTTTTATAATTATCCTGTCCCACGATTGTATGTTATAATTGGAGAGGGAAAGGGTATCTAGCAACACTGTGTTTTAAAGAACAAATCATGTTGACCAGGGGGGACAAGTAGTTGCGAGGATAACACCTCTTTCAATGTGGATACGCGGTCAGAGTCTAGGAGATCAACTATTTTATTTTCCCCTTTTGGTGGTACAACAATTATTAACATGGGTTTCAATTTTGATCAGTTGAATCACATCCAACTCCTGAACCATATGTAAGGAACTCATGGTGGCAACAGTAAAGACAGACACAGTTCAACAGTGTTTATTAAACTGTATAAATGGGTTGGAAAAAGCCTAATCTAAACCTAAATCTAAGATAGGATCAGGTACGACCATAAAATAATGATAAGGTAGTCCTAGTGGCGTCTTGTGAAATAAAAGGGCCTAAACTGAAGAAAAAAAACTATTGCCAATATTGCCAATCCTTACAGCTAACTTCACAAAAGTGTCGGATAATGTTCACAAGAAAAGAAAGAAATGTTCACAAATGATACGTCAAAATCCTATAGACGGGGGTCTTCCTTTCCCACGTTTTTAGCATGGGTCTATGCAGGACCTTTGAGCACAGCACAGTCCTGGGCTTTGCCAGCACGAGATTACAGTTCCTTTCAACAATGCTAGGACCTTCTAGGGCCAAATCCCTTTTCGGCAAAGTCGCTTGCCTTAGAAGGCCTGCTGAACAATAAACAATAAACAAAACAAAAGTTTTGTTCATGACCTTTGCCCCTTGGATCCCCCTCAGTCGGGCTCCGATCCTTCTTGCAACATTGGCCTCCCTCAATCGGTTCACTACGGCCTTTCACACAAAACGTAACACGCAAGTCTCACTGTCTTTTCCAACAACTATTCATTGCAGGCATCCCTCAGCCGGGTTAAAACTTGTCACCACAATGTTCAACAAGTATATCACTGTACACTCCCAATTTATAGGGTTTCATTACAGTTCAATTTGCACAAGTTCATTGTTCAACAAGGTTACCACCTGGAACTTTGGGCTCGGCACAGTTCTGTTTTTATTATCTGTCTTCTAGGACTCACCGGCTGTGCTGAACTGTTGGAATGTTCTCGTCTCGGGAATCAAGCGCCTCTCCACGGCGGCAAGCGCTTCTCCCCGATTTGACTATCAGCGCAGGTGGACCCTGTGTGCCACTGACACCTGTCACACCACATGCCAGCTGGGCTTCCCGATCTTATGCTTTCGCTTTCGGAGGATTTGTGCATCTGAGTTGCAAAGGACAAGGGCAATTCCCTCTTCATTGTCCCTGCAGGTCTCTCCGCCTTTCTCCTCTGCTTAAATTGCCGGTCCAGAATGGCTGTTTCCTTGTGCGTTCGGCCTTACTCAAAGTGTGCTGTCATGCTCCACCTTTTATCTCTTTGGGGAAGGGAAAGAGCCATCAGGACTGCATAATTCGTGTTAATTGCCTGACTCTGCCTGACCCTTGCGTTGGGACATGTCATGTAAACGGCCCTAGAGTTGGTCCATTGTCTGTCTCGGTGTAGGAAAGTGTTTGTGTTGGAAAAAGAGGGGGGTATAACTTCTGAGCATCCTACGAGGTAAGATGGGGAACATGTGTTATAAGAAAGGGGGTACTGTGTCTCACCCATCAATGTCCCACTTCTACTCCCCAAAGATCTCTCATCCAGGTGATCCTCCGACACTGGTCCACCCACAGGAACTGGAACATGTAGGGGTGGCTGTGTCCTGGCCACCTGGATGACAGATCCCCAGCGACTAGCAAGTGACACCCCGTCAGGATTGTCACACTAGTGTGGTAATTCTGTCCTCATTTATCATTAATTGGTTTTTTTCCATACGTAGTGACATTGATGTCTATTTACTCACTATTTTTGACAACTATTTCCACAGCCATATTTACACTACTAGATGCCTGTGGTCTGGCTCTACATACAAGAGGATCCTTCCTGGTTGTTCTTATGTAGTTCTCTATATCCATGAACAGTCTGTAACTTATGAGGTGCTGAATTCACTTATCTTGCTTTCAATAGACTACACGGTGCACTACCTTGGTTAAGGTTTTATGCCCATGGCTACTAATCCAGCATATTGACACTATTTTAATAGTACAGTCAGTTGGAACAAACTTTGTACACACTAAATATCACCTGATATTTAAATGACATGATACAGATAAAACATAACCATGGATTTTGGCCAGTTGGTACTCTGTATGGAGTGTATGCACTTTTATTCTTTAATTATTACCACACATAATAATAATAATAATGTTAGCATTTGGAATTTACGATAAACTTAAATAATACAGCCTCTTCATATACTGACAGTCTGTCAATTACATTGTATATTAATGAAATGCACCTGATGAAGGGAGCCTGTATCCCGAAATAAGTTGTGCTGACGACCTTGAATATGAAGAAAGATGTGAACACTAAATTGACCTCGAATTGCATTATTACTACTGCAGTATAATATTGTTGAACGATATTTATTTATTTTGGAAGTTTGAAATTGTTTACCTAATTTTGGCTGATTTACTGAGCATCAAGGTGTGCAGGGAATGGGAGTGTCCGATACCCATGGACACTCTACTGTTGTCATCATTGCTGTAATGAACAGGAAATATTTTCTATATTTGTAATAAAACCCTTGAACTATCCTTCAGAGTCTGGGAATTATGTAAGCCCTCTGTGACAAAGGGAAGGGACAGAACTACGGCCATCAAGTTATACCAATAGTGGGCGATAGATCATCTAAAAGGGAATGCCTTGCAATTGGTTTAAAACAATCCCTGAGTAGGAATACAATGAGGCTTAGGATAGCGAATCAAAGACATGCTTCCTTAACCAAAAACCTAATAAGGGATATATGAGCACATAGCTGGATGCAGAAAGTGTCATAGAGAGAGAGGAGAGAGAGAAGTCTGCTGAGAGCTGGATCCAAAACATTGAAAAATACACAGAAGCAAGCTCGAAGGAAAGGTACATGCCTTATGAGGTCTACAATTCAGACAATGGCTGAACCCAAAACTCAAGGACAACATGGTGCTGCCAATCCCAACCTACGGACGGCTTCAACTCAGACCCTCTTACAAGCCATAAAGAAAGATGGAGAACCAAGATTGTAAAGGATTTTCATTTGGCAAGGCTGAAGAAACACTGGCTTTTTTATTTTTATAAAAAATAAAATGATGCAGGTCATTCTACTTCAAAAATTGTGGTTTGCTACCCAGACCCCAATTTCCATAAACTCCATGCCAAAAGCATAGTGTGCACCTGTGCCCTGCTGCATCAGTATCCTCATCTGCAGCACCTGTTCTCCATTGGCACAGAGCAGGTTCATAGATTATAGGTTCCCACTTGACAGCTGCAGTGACAGCCATCATATCAGCACAGTTTGTGCATTTAAAATATACACCTCTGTTCCCACACCACATACATATAATAAATCATCATCCTGGTAGCTGTTTACATCTTTTAACATAACACATACTCAAGTTTGGGGTATGGTGGCTGGTAGGTCATACTTATTAAAGCACCCCCTGAATCTGTAGCACACGTGTCAACACTGTGAGCAGGCCAACAGTGGTGTGTATTATGCTCAGACTGGCTGTCAGTGCTGCCCACAGCAGTACTATAGCCAAATCGTGTGGCCTTCATTTGATCTTTTTTTGTGGTCAGTTAACCTATCTCTATAGCAAGACAGACCCTCAGCAGGAGCTGTGATGGGAAACAGGAATCAAAGGGCACACCCTACACAAAAGGATTAGCCTCACACCAGGAAGTTGCATAGAAAAGGGCATTTGATGTTGTGGGGTGAGAAAGGGACATAGTTAGGGTAGACGGCGGTAGCTCAGCCCAGTTGGGGAAAAAGTTCTCCATATGAACTTCTCCTTACTTCCTGTCCTTTACACTTCCTACAGCACATATTACTTGGGTAACAATGCAAGAACCCCTTAAAATAGGTTTGCTTTTTCCCAATCATGTGTGAACTTTTTCCTATTTAAAAGGGGTCTGCTAATCCTGTTTTTATTCACTGTTGGGCCATCCAGGACTTAATTAGGCAACATAAGCCTCAGTGTGGGGCATTACCGATAGGGTAATGCCCCCAGGGCCATAGTTAGAATTCTGAGCATAGCAGGGTCTTTAATGAAGCCCAGGGGGCATTACACTACCAGTAATGCTCCCCCTCCAAGGATTATTTTGCCATTAGTATGCCTGCATGTTGTACCATGGTACAAAGAGTAATTTTTCTCAAGTCAAGAAATGCCACTGTGACTGTTTGTCGGCTTGAGAAAAAAAAAAGAAAATGGCCACCAGGGGGATTGGGGAGAAGGGGCTACATGTAGTCCATTCTCCCTTTCCATGGTGGCCATTAAACTAATGTAAAAAGAAGTAAACAAACAAAATGGCCACCATAAAAAGGGCGAAGGGGCTAAACATAGTCCTTTTTCCCTTCCCATGTTGGCCATTCATGGAAAGAACTCAGGGACGCTGCGGTGCTCTGAGCATTTTCCGGCAGTTAAGGCCCGGGCTAGAGCCAATGAGCTTGCTTTTTACAAGCTCATTAACCCTCACTGGGTACTATTGAAGAATTCATTTGGACCTCTTTTCGGAGAATTGATATTACCAAAGCCATCAACCATTGAGTTGAATTAGTATTCCAAGACAGGGGCAAACTCTTTTCCCTACCCAATTCCAGGCAACATTGGGGGTGACTTTTGCTGAGGACCATGACCTGTTGACTGGAGTAATGGGTGCCCCCGCGTACCCCACAATGCGGGGTCCCCACCACCACATTTCCTGGGAGGGGGTGCCCCTTGGACTTAAACAAATATATATATATATTTGTTTCTTTTTTTGTCACTCTGCATTCATAAAGAAATAATTTCTGTTAAAGCGTAACAGAAATAATTTCTTTATGAAGGCAGAGTGACGACAAAAATAAACTATTTTTTCATGTCTGAGGGCTCCCCCGACTCCATGACATGGAAGCCTCTGGGTTGGAGGCATCCATGTCATGGGGTGGGAGGAGCTCCATGAAGTCAGAAAGACAGTCAGTCTTGCAACCATTTCTTTTTGAAGTAATAGGGCTCCACCCAACCACATGATGTGTGCGTGTGTGAGTGTATGGTGATAAATGGTGCACACTTAAATGTAGAGGTGGCTGCATATGTGATTGGATGTTGAATGGTTGGACAATTAAATGTATGGGTGGCTGGGTGTGTGTGTTGAGTGTATGGTGAAAGGTTGCACAATGAAATGTATGTGTGGCTGCCATGGTGTGCCTGAATGATGAAAGGATGCACACTTACATGTATAGGTGGCTTATGGTGTGAGTGTATGGTGAAGGGGTGCACACTTAAATGTATAGGTGGCTGCCTGTTTCAGTATAAGGTGAAAGGGTGCACAAGTAAATGTATGGTTGGCTGGGTGTGAGTGTGGAGTGTATGGTGAAAGGGTGCACACTTACATGTATGGGTGGCTGCCTGGGTGTGCCTGAATAATGAAAGGGTGCACTCTTACATGTATAGGTGGCTACCTGTGTGAGTGTATGGTGAAAGGGTGCACACTTAAACGTGGAGGTGGCTGACTGTGTGAGTGTATTTTGAAAGGGTGCATATATATGGATGGCTACCTGGGTGTGTGTGCCTGTGTGGTGAAAGGGTGCCCACTTAAACGTATGGGTGGCTGCTTGGGTGTGCCTGTATAGTGAATGGGTACACACTTAAATGTATGGGTGGCTGGGTGAGTGTGTGTGTATGGTTATTGGTGTGCGTGCTTGTGTTCAGGAGTGCAATGAAACCTACATTTCAGGACGGGGAGGTGCTAACCCTTCAAATGTTGGGAGAGGTGCTAACTTCACAGGCAGTGGTTGAGGGGAAAACCTATTTGTGTGGGGGCTTCTAACTTCTTTATGCATTCTAATGAGACTATTATAGTGCAGCTTCAATGTTAAAAGCAGTTAACTCTCTCCTTTAAGTCTGAAAGCACACACTTATGGACTGCTGGGAGAATAAGCTGTCTCCTGCCCCCTCTATACCCTTCCAATCACTTCCCTGGCATGCAAGTACTAAATCCGAATCAAGATTTCAATTGCTTAAACAATTATGCATTTGAATGCAGTTACTAACAGTGAAAAGCTTTACGTTAACAGCAAAATCGAGGTGCTGTTTAACATCTGTGTCCTGTCCTGTCCGGCAACGGCTCTGTAGGTCAGCCAGGTCAAGTCAACATAGCACATAGTCTCAGGAGGGGTTGCGGGGGAGGGCTGAATCCCAGTCAGCTCAATGGTGTTGTGCCATTACTTCTATTTAACCCCTTGGTTATTTATTGGTGTTCTTCATTATTCGTAGCCTTATTCTTCCTCGTCCCAGCACTTTGCCTCATGTACAAGTACTGGGATTAGGTTGAGGGGTATGTAGGTAATGCCTTTGTGAAAACAGAAAAAGAATATCGAGGCTGAGTACCCCAAAAGGAAATACACCGAACACGGGTTACAAAGGAACATACAAAGTACTTTATTCTATACTGAATCCAATTTCAAAAAACAGAGCAAAATCAGATAGCTATCGGCCCTCAGTATAACACAACGAACTCCAGCGTGGTTCAGTGTGTTCAGTGAGAGACGCTGTACATTAGAATGCATTAGCTTTTTATACATTTAGTAGGTGCGATGCCCAGCCCCACTTCGGGTTAATATTCCTTTTAATATATCACCGATCTAGGGTTCTTGCCAAGTCTCAAATAACCGCATATAACTGGTTTGCCTTTAATACATGTATCAACAAGCGTATGCAATAGCTGTGTAGTCTAAAGTTTTCCATGCAGGCCTTCTTAAACATTAATACAATGTAGTTAAACAGATGTTCTTTGTTCAGTATTTGAATACATTGTCTCAACATATGCTAGTGGATTAGTTTTCATTGCACGAGTAATCCTTCTACACATAGGTCAGTGAAGGACAAGGTCTAAGTTCATGAACTCAACAAGTGGCCTGCAGGCAAATTACACATTAGCTATGTACAGAGGTCAAGACGGCCATTTTGTATTCTGCAATGACATTGTCCAACATTTTAGCTCACAGGGTGACTTTTACACAATGAATCCTAAAATGGCGGTTTGACCTAAAATGGCGGCCTACATGGATTTAAGGTCAGGGCCTTGCAACACAGATTTCTTTCGCAAGTGACTTTCGAGCAGCTTGGCGTAGGCCAATATTAAATATATTTATTACAATAGGAGGCACAATATACTTTCTATTTCGACAAACCCTCCTTTTGGCCTATGTCAAGTGCTAAAAACTACTTTGGATCTCCTTACAAATAACTCCATGCATCATTGTCCAGGCACCCTGAATCACTATCAGAAATATCTATTGCCATTAGGTCTTTTGCTGAAATATCCTTCAATACGTATTCTTTGGAAGTCTTATCTGGGGCATATACTTTATGTCCTATCAAACCTATCGCTTGTGCGCAACATCCCCCTAGTATCGAACACAACAAAGAAACAACAGTATTCCCAAAATAACCAATAAGACCGAAAGCACCTTCCAACCCCAAGATCGCAAGAAGTCTCAGAACCAAGCGCTCAGATCCCAGTTTCCCTCGGGAATATGCACTTCGGAACTAAGGACGTGCAGATTCTGTATTGCCTTGAAGATAGTTGGGGAGGAATCTGGTTCGAAAACACAGCAAGCGCACCCCACTAATTTGCATACTCCACCACGCTCAGCTAGAATGACATCTAATGCCATTCAATTTTGAAGTGCTACTAATCTTATTGCCTTTTTTTCTAACGTCATATTATAGAGTATGTCCGTGGTCCGGTTGATGGTTCTCTCCAGTACTATCGCTAGTTTTCTGATATCTTCTGAATTCGCTATCTGCCCAAAAAATGGCACAACTGATTTTGCTATATCTCCCAATACTTGTGCTGCGGTGTCACCATTCTCATCCCGCCGTGGACGAGCCTTCATAACTTCTTTTGTACAAGCTATAAACACCCCAGGTAACAGGATGCCTAAATAACAGGTTCCCTGCCAATCCCTGGGCAACCAAGGGAATGCTACATTACCGTAGACAAAGTAGATATATTCGCCTACATACAAAGGTCTGTTCTCTCCAGTCAAATTTGCAACGTTGGCACAACCTAAAAATGTTGCCATTGACTGAGTTCCATTCCTCTGTATGCAAAAAGAAACTGAATCGGGGCTATGGTTAACAGTGTAAGAAGGAGGCATGGCATCCTTATTGCCTATCGGAGCCATTTTAAAGAAAATCAAAGATTGGAAAGGACGAGAGAGTTTGTCAGAAGGCCTAATAGAAGCAACATTCGGTTTACTCCTATTTGCAAAAAGCGAGCATCCCGCGGGAGTCAAAACACGTTTCTCAAAACTATTCGAATTGGTGCCATCAAAGTTCCCTGGGATGCTATCATTCAATAAGCCAAAGAACAGTGCTCTAAGAGAAGCATAGCAGGCAGTTGTCAACGGTAAGGGATGTATATGCCAACCTAGCCCCTTATCCCCGTGTTGTGGTAAATGTGAGCAGACCCAGAAGTTGGATTTATTAAAAATGGCATGTGTAGCATTCATGATAAGTAGTAGAGTGTTATTATGGTACCTTTGTCTGTGCTGGGAATCCCGAGGGGATAAAGTGTGCAAATGTACAAAGGGTATCAGGTAATATTTTCGCCACCAAAAATATCGCCGTACATATGGTCGTCGGGAACGGCCATAGGCGATATTTTTAGTGTCAAAAATATTAGGTGCAGGGGTTGCGGGGGTGTCCCCCGCACATAAAAAAATGATGCAAAGGTTGTGGGGGTGTCCCCCGCAGGGTCCATGTGTTATGGCAACATTTTTGTATGGCAATATTTTTGCGGCGAAAATATCACATGGAACCATACAAAGGGAGTAGGAACAATGGGTACACTTTCAGTAGGCAACAAAAGTTCTAAAGAGTGAGTTTCCTCAAGGTACCATAATCCTAAGGCAGCGACAATTAAAAAAACAAATATCATTACAAGAATACAGCAATACGTTTTCGGGGCCCAGGCATTTTGTCCATTGTCACCCCCTTATTTACAAGTCCCATACGAGCGGCGGCGGTAGCAGGCATTGTAGTCTTCGGATGGAAACCCCAATGTTCGTTGCTGGCGACCCCCCGGTCGCGGCTTCTTAGTCCTTCCACAACCCTTAGCCAACAGAATCCCCTTTCTCAAATTTGGGCAAAAGCAAGCCCTCGATGACTCTTTTCCTTCTCCGAATGCACAGCCAAACCGTGCCGTAAGTCTATCTTCGTGGGCGCCAGTTGTATCATACTTTTCCTGGTACCGATTGATCCGGAAACAATATGTCGGCACTTCCTGCTGGAAGCAACGTGTCAGAGGCAAGTGAAGAGGCTGAATTTGAAACAGCCGTTTCCGGGTGCAAAATTTGCGGAGAGTGTGGAGACAAAATGGCAGCTCCCCCAAGCCTCCTGGGCTCAGAGATATTCCCTGACACACTCTCAGTACTGCTTACTGTTTTGGGTTCGTTGGTTGCAGTATCAGCAAGGGATTCTGTTTCTTCTGTAGCATGTGGCACAAGGCGAGGAAGTTTCTTGATGTGTGACACGTGGATCCAGTTCTTTCGTCCAGCTACCCGAACCGCTGTCTGGGTGACCAACAGGACTTGGAATGGCCCACGCCAGCCAGGCGCGAGGCAGGAGGTGCGCTCAAATGATTTGACGAGCACCCAACTCCCAGGTCGTATGCCGTGGCCCGGGCCCTTGTATCGTACAGGTAAAGCTTTTCGTACCTAGTGGTAAATCAAATACAGGTTTTTAGTCAATTGGCTACAATAATCTGAAAGTAGTACATTTTCAACATTCTTTAAAGTTCAGCATTTTGGAAGATTCCAGATATTGGCAGGTCTCCCCATTACCACCTCAAATGGAGAGAGCCCAGTCTTAGTTTGAGGGGTTGTACGCATGCCTAGTAACACGGTCGGTAAGGCGTCCGGCCATTTTAGTTTGGTGCCGGCACACATCTTAGCGAGCTTGTTCTTGATGATACCGTTGTATCTTTCTACTAGTCCGGCGCTCTGAGGATGTCTGGCCGAATGGAACCATTTGTCAATTCGTAACACTGTACATATCTGTAGGATAACAGCGGCGACAAAATGTGGACAATTGTCCGACCAGATAACTCTCGGCAAACCGAACCTGGGGAAGTACTCCTTTAACATGGTTTTCGCAGTGGTCATGGCTGTAGCATCTTTAAAAGGGAAAGCCTCAACCCATTTACTAAAGGCACAAATGACCACAAGGACATACTTTAAATTGTTGCATCGTTCCATTTCAATGAAATCAAATGAATAACTTTGAAGGGGACAGAAGGTGGGCCAAATGTCCCCTTTCCCACATTGTGTTGTAGGCAAATCATGCAGTTCTGGACATAGTGCTGGGCAAATTTCGAAATCTTGTCATTTGCCCAAACTTTTTCTAACATTTTCGTAACCTGCTGGGCACAAACATGTGTAGGGCCGTGTGCCATGACAACCATCATCATGACATAGGCGTCAGGTAACAGCCATTTTCCTTCGACCATGTCCACCCAACACCCATCATCATCAAGTTTCCCCAATCCTTTAGCCCACCTCTTAGACTCTTCCATCGTGGCATCAGCTTGGATATCCCGTACAGACCCAACACCCTCATCCTTTACATAGGCATCTACAGTCTCCCTTGAAACATACATCTCGGTGAAGAGATCTGTGGCAGTTTGTCTAGCTATCTGATCAGCGAAAGCATTCACTTTTTCAATATCATCCACAATCTTTCGATGTGCTGCACATTTCATAACTGCTAACTGAGTAGGGAGCGCAAGCGCTGAGAGTAGTTGCACTATTAGGGAGCCATGTTGAATCTTGGTACCATGTGAAGTTAGGAACCCTCTTTCTGACCAAAGTCTCCCAAAGTTGTGAACCACCCCAAAGGCATACTGACTATAAGTATATATATTTACTGCAAGCCCTTCGGAGACTTCACAAGCTCGGGTCAATGCTATAATCTCTGCGGCCTGCGCAGAATTATGCGTAATTCTCTTAGTTTCCACAACTGTGCTCAATGTATTGATTGCATAAGCGGCTGTGGATGTACCGTCCGGAAGTTTAAAGCAAGAGCCGTCACAAAACAGCTCTCCTTGTGGATTATCCAAAAGTGTATCTTTCAAATCAATCCTGCCCTTTGTTTCTTGTTCGGTCGTATACAAACAATCATGTGACTCTTCATCGCTGCAAGTAGTATCTTGCGGAAAAGGTAGGAGTTCAGCCGGATTAAGGACACAACACCTCTTAATTTGAATATGGGGAGCAAACAAGATCAATTCATATCTTGTCAACCGTGCAGAAGTGAGGTGTTGCGTTTGAGTTCGGTTCAATAGAACATCTACAGAGTGAGGCACCATGAGGGTTAGATCATGGCCTAGGACCATTCCCTCACTCTGTTTTACAGACGCGGCAGCAGCAGGACAGCGCGCAAACATCTTGGCAAAGCGCATGCTACAGGATCAAGGGCGGAAGAATAGTAACCACACGGCCTATTCTTCCCTCCATGTTCCTGCGTTAATCCAGCCAAAGCACATTCATCACATTCATGCACAAACAATACAAAGGCCTTTTCATAGTTTGGTGTGCCCAAAACTGGTGCAGAGCATAATGCAGTCTTAAGCAAGTGAAACGACTGCTGGTGTACCGCGTTCCATCGCAATGTCAAAGAAATGCCCTTCTTTGTCAAAGCCGCCATCGGTTTGATCACTAGTGAGGAATTCGGGATCCACAACCTACAGTAAGAAGCCATACCTATCAAGGCCCTAACTTCCTTCTGTGTATTTGGGACAGACATGCCAGAAATGTGTTTTATTCTTTCAGGTGTCAATCTTCTTCCCTCCTTTGACAGGAGATAGCCTAAATAGGTGACCTCCTGACAACAATATTGACATTTTTTAAGCGAATCTTTGTGACCATGCTTAGCTAGATGAATAAGTAATAACACAGTGCCCTCCTTACAGGCACTCTCAGAGTCAGCAGCTAGAAGCAAATCATCAACGTACTGAAGCAAAGTACAGGTAGAGGGCAATTCAAGGGTATCAAGTTGTTCTTTGAAAGCCCTACTATAAATACCTTGAGGTGCACGAGTAAATGTAACCAAGCGTCCCCCTAAGGTGAACGCGAACAAATATCTACTATCCTTGTGTATAGGAATACTAAAGAACACATTCTTTAAGTCCACAACACTAAAGTAAGTAGCTGTAGCTGGAATCATGGTTAGGATCGTCATTACATCAGGCACAATTGGAAACTTTATTAATGGCACGTAAATCAATTATAAAACGGAATGGAATTACATTATCGCCTTTCTTGTACATGGGTAAAATCGGACTATTACACAAACTTCCTGAAATTTCTTCAATCACACCGTGATGCACAAAATCGGAAACAATACATTTCAAAGCTCGCTCGCCCTCAACCGAAATCTTATACTGGGGAATGCGTGGCAGCTCAATTCCATGTTTCAAAACTATCTTAACAGGCTCGATCTGTAAAACACCGACATCATTGTCGTCGACCGCCCACAAGCTCTCTGGTACATCAATGAATTCTGGAGGCAAAGGTCTAGTTAAAAATTGTGAGGCAGAAAATTGCTGTGGTGAAATCGTCAAGCGCACTCCATCAGAACAACAATAAATCACTGCATTTAATTATTTTAAACAATTCAACCCCAGCAAGTTCTCTCCACAATCCGAAGTCAACAGAAAAGGACACTGGTCCGTAAAGGGACCCAAAGAAATAGGTACCGGCATAGAAACCGGACAAACAACTGGTGTACCGGAAAACCCTACAGAAACATTTGTTTGCCCTGACAGTGGAATGTTTGGAACCCACGAATGATCAATGGAACACTTCTTGTGCTCCAGTGTCTATCAAAAACTGATGTTTCCTATTTCCCACCACCATTTCAACATAGGGACCTTTCTGATTGACGGGAATAGGTGTAGGTTCCAAACCCTGCTTCGGGCAATCCTAACGAAACAGAATATCATCAAAAGGAAGCTCTTCAGATAAATATGCAGCGGAAGGATGATCAAATATATTCCTAGTGTCCGCACTCAGAGTCGGATTGTCCTGCGAAAAAGGTTGTTGAGAGTCCTGTGTAAAATGACCTCTACCAGGGCCCCCTACGCCCGGGCGACCTCTGGATCGCCTACCCATATTACCAAATGTATTATTCGACCTTTGTTGAAGGACGGGGCATTGTGCTCGCCAATGACCCTCTCGACGACAATAAGCACACTGGTTAATATTCACAGGATCCAAGGGCACATTCCCCTGCGGGACATACTGACCTCTAACCTGAGAATTACCCCCTGTGGGGCCCCTAACAATTTGCTGCAATAGCACTTTATATTTTAAATCGCCTTTCCATTTTTCAATCCTATCTTTTTCATTATTGACACGGTTCTCATAGTACTGAGCCATGTGCAGTACTTCTGATTGTGATTTCGCCTGCCAAGCTCTCTCAGAAGACATAATCTGTGACTGGATGTCAGGGAGTAATCCACGTACAAATTTGTTCACAAATAATCTTTTCCCTGACTCTGTGCCTAAGTCTTGTCCACTGAAATCCGAGAATACCTGTTCGGACCGATAGAACTCGGTAGCACCTTCAGACTTTCCTTGGACACAGGTCGTAAGCTTGTTCCAAATAATTCTCTTTTCGGGAATTATGGTTTTTAATTTAGCAATGATTCTATCAGGAAGAGTTAATATCACCTGTTGCGGTCTTTCGCCAGCTGGCCTTTCCCTTCGAGTCTGGTTATTTTCGCCCATGTATCTCCCAACCCGGGTACATCGTCAATAGTTCTAACTTGTTTCCATAAATCTACGGGCAGGAGTACAGGAAACAACAAATCAATGTCACCTAAGGTGAACACTGAGGATTGAAAAACAGATTCCATCTGTTTATAGAACCCTGTTGGATTTTTCCTAATGTCAGGAATAGACTGTCTAATGGTGTTGACTTTCTGCTGTGAAAACGGGACGTGAACAAACTGTGATACATAATGTGCAGGAATGTTCACAGCGACTATATTATGTGCAGGATCAGCCGCAATCTCAACCTTTGGGACAAATGTCAGAGGAACCTCTCTCATAGGCAACTGAGATGTAGGCAACTCCGAACGCTTACTAAGCAACAAAGCCAAGTCGAGCGCTAAAGCAGTCGAAGAAGTTTCAAGTGAAAAAGCTCTCTTATAAATGCTCAATAACTCTGTGGGACAACTAATCTTCCTTTTTACACACTCATCCTGCAGGTACTCTACCATTACCTGTTTCACTTTCCTCTGTATTTCCAATGTATAGTCACTTCACTATGTCCTATACCTCAACTGGAGTTATCGATATGTCTGAAATCCATCTAATCGCGTCTTTCTTACAAATTCGCATTTCTTCCGATATCGATTTACGACACGGAAGGAACCGTTTCTGTACATACATATTCTCCTCTTCATCATCCTCTGTATCTTTTCTAACTCCTTTCTATACCCAAATAACCTCTCGACATGCTCATTTACCTTCTCCACAGTGTCTCTGGAAAGTGCTAGAGTATTTAGATCCCTTAACCCTTGAGGAACATCCGCATTATTTAATCTTCCCCACATTATACATAACTGAATCCCTAAACCTTCAATAAAAACATTTTTCTCAGGAAAATTATCCGTATTACAAAGTGTGGCAAAAACACTAGCTTGATCATCCTTCTCCATACAATGCTTAGCCCATGCAATTAACTCACGTTTCTTCTCCGGCAGCACAGTATTGCGAGTGACAACTTTTGTTCCCGTACCTCGATCGATTACAAGCGGCTCAGGACCACTTGGAAGAGAGGGAGCAGGCAAATTCGATGGAGGTACTATAACTGGTGCGATAAAAAGAAGCGGAGGAGCAGGTGAGGGACAAAAACCAGAGGAGTAGGAACAACAGGTTGAGCAGGAAGAGCAGGAAAACCAGCAGGAAGAGGTACAGCAGTGGGAAGAGGAACATACGGAGGTGGCGCAGAGGCACTAGGCCTTCGTTCATTTAATATTTTGTCAATAAACTCATCAGAAATATGAAGATCTTTAGAAGGATAGATTTTCTGAATTCCAAGTGAGAGAGCCCTATCCATATTTTTAGTCGCCTCAGCCTGTTTGTTTTGGTCATATAACAATGCTTTTTCAGCATTCGTTTTTTGACGACGTGCATGTTTCTCTCTTTTATTTTATTTTATTTAATTTTATTTAGTATTTATATTGCACCGGTAGCTCGCAAGCCTCGGGCGCAGATACAAGGACACAGTGGACAGACAGACAGTGACTAGACATGAGGATGGGACGACCATGTAAGTTTACTCTGAACTAGGCATTGACGAAGAAGGTCGTTTATTTGAAAATGTGGGTTTTCACCTGTTTGCGGAAGCAGATGCAGTTAGTTTCCAATCTTATGTGGTCTGGGAGGTTGTTCCAGAGAGAGGCTGCGATAGTCGGGAAGGATCTGCCTAGGCCGCTTTTGATTTTGTATGGTGCCACTGTGATTTTACCAAGGTTGGATGATCTAAGTGTTCTACTAGGAACATATGGGTTAATCCTGGTTTTAAGGTAAGCAGGGGCTTTACCGTGGATACATCTGTGCACGATGGTTAAGGTCTTAAAATGTACCCTGTCCTCGATCTTCAGCCAGTGGAGCTCCCTTCTGGAATTGCTGATGTGCTCTGATCTGCTCTTGAGCTTAACAATTCTAACCGCATTGTTTTGGACAACTTGGTAAGCTTGCAGACACTGCTTGGAGGCACCCAGGACTAGAGCGTTGCCATAGTCAAGGCGTGACATAATAGTTGCTCTTGCTGTGGTTGCGCAGTTTTCCTCTGATATGAAGGGTCTGATGGCTTTTATTAGTCTAAGATGGTATGCACCGTTTTTTTTTTTTATATATTGCATTTGGGCATCTGCCCCAAGTGATGCTTCCAGCATCATCCCGAGAGTTTTAACCTTACATAGAACTGGGATGGGTGTGTCTTTGATCTGGAAGGACTTATAGGAGGAAGGTAATTTAGCTCTAGCTGTAGATGAGCCAAATATCATGAGCTCAGTTTTTTTTTTCCATTGAGGCACACCCAATTGGAGTCCATCCATTTCTCCACGCTGTTGTAGATCGTGGTAAATTGCTCACTGTCTTTCTGATAGTTGCCACTTAGCTCAAACACCAGCTGTGTGTCGTCAGCATAGTTTGTAAAATAGGTGTTGATGTGATCGAGGACAAGGCATAGGTACCTCAGGTAGAGGTTGAATAGCAGTGGTGACATGCTGGCCCCTTGCGGGACTCCACAGAGGATTTCCTTTTCTAAGGAGAACTTGTCCCCCCAATGGGCCCCAGATATCCTATCTTTTAGGAAAGACATTATCCAGCCGATGGCTTTGTTGGAGCAGTTGGTGGTCTTTTTTAGTGCTTTCTGGAGTAGGTTATGGTCGAGGAGGTCAAACACGGCGCTGAGGTCAAGGAGAATGAGGAGACCTGTCCTACCCTTGTCGATAATGCTAAGCATTTTGGTTTGTAGGTTTAGCATGGCAGTCAGTGCTGTGGGTGGGGCGGAAACCCGACTGTTGTATGTGTAGGGAGTTTGAAGCCTCCACGTTTGACTGGAGCTGCATGGTGGCTATCTTATCCATGATTTTAAGGACAAAGTTGCAATTAGTTATAGGTCTAAGCTTATTGGGATCTCGTTGGTCGAGATTGAGTTTCTTAACCAGTGGCGTAACTGTGACCTTTTTGATGGCATTAGGGACATTCTGATCTCTGAAGGAGGCATTGATAATCTTAGTTAATATAGGGGCGAATATGTCAGAGTTGTCCAGTATTATTTTAGGCGGAATGATATTTTCTGCACATGTCGTAGGTTTCATGGATGCAAGTAACTTGGTCATTTCACTGCTGGTAATTTGTGTGAACTTGAAAGTTTCAATATGTGGTAGAACGGTCTCATCAGGCAACGTGATTGTCGTTTTTTTGTTCGTCATGGAGTTTATGATGGAGTCCCTAGCTTTGGATCTTTTATTGAAGAAGGCAATCTGGGTTGCATTGCATTCTTCTTGAGAGGGTCGGAAGGGAGGGGTGATGGCTCTGGGTTTTTCTATGGATTTAAGAATGTTGAATAGTTTGCTGGTGGAGTTAGCGGCTGTAGAGATCTGTTCATTATAGACGTTTTTCTTAGCCTCCGTTATCATGTATTTATATTTTACTTCACTTTCCTCCATTGGGATTTATTGGCAGGTGAGGGTTTTTTTTGCCAAACATTTTCTCTGATTTCTCTACCTTTAAGTTGTTGCAACGCTTCTTTTTTCCAATTCTGCAAAACGTCAAATGCTGCAGGTCCAGCCTTTTTCTTTAACAAGACTGACTCCAAATATTCAATGCAAGGGATCTCAAACCCACTGAAGTTCGGAGGCATGTCTGGTTTGTCTGTGCCAAATATCATTAAATACTATACTTCCAATGCCATACTTACAGTACATAGTACATGCCGGTGACCCCTCCTGTGGTGTGGGACGGCTAAATTCCAACGATTGTCTATCACTGCGGAATAATGCCCTAAAGCAGGTAGACAATTTCCCAGGCATATCTCAAATTCTTGGTGTTACCTGGTCAATAATTGTGTCTGCAGATACAATGCGCCGAAATTCAAATTGTCAGGGTTAAATTAAGAATCGGGTCATGACTCACCTGACCAAACCTAAGGAGGACCGATAAGAATGTTACCTAACTAATCTTACCTTGTGTATGGTGATTTCGGCAAATCTGCCCGCCTCAATAAGTGGACCCTCGTCAAGATGCAGTCTCAGACCACAAGCTAATCGTCCAGGGATCGGGTCGTGCAGCGCTGCTGAGATGTTGCGTCTCATCCAGGGACCCCTTTATGTCACACCGTCCGATCCCGGTCCGATAGCGTGTGTCAACCTTCAACAATCCGGCATCAATCTTGAGGGTCCCTATTCGGGTGCCAACTGTGAAAACAGAAAAAGAATATCGAGGCTGAGTACCCCAAAAGGAAATACACCGAACACAGGTTACAAAGGAACAAAGTACTTTATTCTATACTAAATCCAATTACAAAACGGAGCAAAATCAGATAGCTATCGGCCCTCAGTACAACACAACGAACTCCAGCGTGGTTCAGTGTGTTCAGTGAGAGACGCTGTACATTAAAATGCATTCGCTTTTTATACATTTAGTGGGCGCAATGCCCAGCCCCACTTCGGGTTAATATTCCTTTTAATATATCACCGATCTAGGGTTCGTGCAAGTCTCAAATAACCGCATATAACTGGTTTGCCTTTAATACATGTATCAACAAGCGTATGCAATAGATGTGTATTCTAAAGTTTTCCATGCAGGCCTTCTTAAACATTAATACAATGTAGTTAAACAGATGTTCTTTGTTCAGTATTTGAATACATTGTCTCAACATATGCTTGTGGATTAGTTTTCATTGCATGAGTAATCCTTCTACACATAGGTCAGTGAAGGACAAGGTCTCAGTTCATGACCTCAACAAGTGGCCTGCAGGAAAATTACAAATTAGCTATGTACAGATGTCAAGACGGCCATGTTGTATTCTGCAATGACATCGTCCACCATTTTAGCTCACAGGGTGACTTTTACACAACGAATCCTAAAATGGCGGTTTGACCTAAAATGGCAGCCTACATGGATTTAAGGTCAGGACCTTGCAACACAGATTTCTTTCGCAAGCGACTTTCGAGCAGCTTGGCGTAGGCCAATATTAAATATATTTATTACAATAGGAGGCATGATATACTTTCTATTTTGACACCTTGCTTAGTTACCTGTAATCTTCACTACTCCTAGCCCCACTCCTCTTCATACCAGTACTTGCCTATGAGGCTAGGATCCACATAAGTAAGCAGTGGGACAAGGAAAAGGTATGTGGAGGTCATTCTGTGCACAGAAGCATGATTCTGGGTGTTGGGGCAGGGAGTGGGAGGCAGAGGGGATGTGTGGGGCGGCTGGGGTGGGGTGGACAAGGGATTGTTTGATAAATCATAATGGTCATCCATGTCCAGGCTAAGCAGTCATGATATGTGGTATTAGTGGCTAGAGGGGCATTTTGGTGCAGCCAGTCTAGTAATTTCATAGTTTGGCTTGACTTGTGTTAACTGGGCATCTCTGATAAAGCAGTCCTGCTAAGTGTAATTACCTGGCTAGACTGGCATTTGGGTGCTGCCAGTCTAGCCATTTCTTATGGCAGCATTGTATATTTTTCATGGCTTCTCTGATAAAATAACCATGATAAGTGTTATAGCTTTGACTGGCATTTTGGTGCTACCAGTCTAGGTATGTCTAAATGTGGCCTGGCATGCTTTACTGTAATATGTCATTACATGTCTAGACTGGTCTACATTATGTATCCAATTGGACATGTTTTCATTGTGGCATGGCATTTCTTTTAGCAAAGCATTGTATTAATTAAAGCATTAAAGCTCCTGTGAACTGTTGGTAACTTGCACGTATTGTATTTTTGGATTGGTGTTACTCTATTAAACAATTGCAAACGCCCTGGCCTTTCAGCCAATTGTTCTCAGAAAGTGTGCTGTATAATGCATTAAAAAACATATTTATATCTTTCTCCTAGTGCAGTGTGTGGTGTAGCCCCGCAGCAGCACGTGCGTGCATAATGCGCAAGCATGGTAATCTAGGCCGGACCAGAGTGTGGTGCGACATGATTTGTTGCTGAGTTGGAAAGCGTCCCCTCAGTATGGTTCGCAGGGGGCACCCCACATTTTGTGTTACACCACTGATGCTGTCCCTCTTTACCAAAACTACCTAGACTGGGAGAGTAGAACCTCAAAGGACTCACCCTGTCCTAGAACCCCTGCAATGGGTTGAACAGCATCTAGAGGGTCAGATCAGCCAGGATCCCTGTTCTACCACATTAAACTTGTAAAACTGCAATTTGAACTGTGTTCACTGAACTCAAACCAGAAAAACCCACTGGTGCTGCCCCTTCTGGGTGTATAGCCTTGCCTCGGCACACGTAACAACAAAAATCAAAGGCAGAATATTGATTGGCTGTGCCTGATTTACTTTTATATTTGGGATCACTGTTGGTTTGGAGAAGTAGGGAGGTCAGCCTGAGTTGGTGGTTTACCACTACTCATCATTTTACTCCTTCAGAGCAGAAGTCCTTTCATCACAAAGATAATGTTAAATATGGGCATTTTTCCCCAGAGGGTGACTCCACAAATGTGGTTTACAATAAGGCTGCCTGAAAATAACACAAGGCAATGGCAAAGACTTACGTGCAGGTAGGATTGCATCGCATAAATACCTTAGGCAAGTGGTGAAGAAACACGAACAGCAATGAGAATTCATTACATTTAAACTTTGAGTTGCACAGTACTTGTCCCAAGAATTATCAGAGGACAATATAAAACAACATTTGCATACGGCATGATGATAAGCTTCTTCACCATCATTGCCTGGATTCCCTCGAATATTCTAATGCCTCAATTATGTATCATAGAAAAATTATCATGGGGGGTGTGGCCTGGTGCTCATGGCGTAAGGAGTCAGAAACGCTGAGCTGCGGCGGAGTCGCCATAATCAGATCCTCTAACAGTGTCAGAAAAGCACCATCATCCTAAAGGAAGAGACCTGGGAGTAGCAGAAGCGATACCCAACAGAGCGCTACCAACCTGTTGATAAATCAGAACTGGGGAAGGCAGAAAAACTCGTCTGTGCCAGACTCCCCCCCTCTTCAGAATCCCATACAAAATGGCGGACGCCTCTGTGAGCCTGCGCCGCTGAGCAGAAGAAAACGGACCGTCGCCAGGGCGACAAGGCGCGGAAAGCAGATCTGAGACAGACGCTACACCCCACCGAGGGAGTGAAGGAGCAGAAAGGAAGCAGCGCTAGAAAAAAGAACCGATTGCCCGTACCCTGCCACATCACTGCAGGAAGTGTGAGCCCCATCGGAGACCCAGGTAAGGGAAGCCCAGCAGCCGACAACAGCGAAGAAGCAGACCCATGCCGTGGCAGCAGAGAAACATCCCACAACGACCTTCTAAACCCGGGAAGAACCGAGGTGGGAGACTCCACCAAGCACCACAGCATGAAGGCAAGAGCAGTGGAACAGGGCACGGGACCAGCTAAACTCCCCCCACCACCCGTGAGGCCGCAAGGGCAAAGTGAGCCATAACGTGGGGACCCCACCTGAGACCTGCAAAACTAAGGTGAGCGACGACAACGGGGGCAAAGCGGGACACCAGAGATAGCACCAACAAATAAGAACTGGGTCCAACAGCACGGGGCATCCGAAACTCATATGCCAAAACACAGCAAAGGTGGACGGGGCACCTTAGTATAGACACTGCGATACTGCCAATAAAAGTGCAATACCCTTGCACCTCAGCAACCCTGTGAAACATCACAAACAAGGCTGCCCACACGTTGCCTCCACCAAGCGCCTCGCACACGCAGCAAAAGAGGCTAACACTAGGCGAATTGGAGCTGGCAGATTCCAGCCCATGGTTGCCCCAACCCATAACGCTGGCCCCCACAGCTATAACCCGAACCGAAGACACAACTGAAGCAAGAATCCCTACCACAGTAAATAAAAAGGCAGCAAGAAGGACACCAGAACCGCAACCACTTAAAGCAGCACAAAAGCTTGAACAACAGACGCAGATTGCACCGTGACCCAAAAACTAGGCTCGAACCACAGACACAGAACCGCAGCATCACAATGTCCTCCTCCAGAAGCAAAGGGAAGTCAGCCACCATGGACACCTTGGACACCTTTGTCACAACTAAATCTCACGCCCCAACCCACACACCAATCCCCGAAGTCGAACACCAGAAAACTACGAATGGGGACGACAGAGATACTCAAGTGTTAGAAGCCATAGCCGCGCTGAGTTCATTTATAGACACCAAAATTGACGAAGTGAAGTCCGACATGCAACTCATGCGATAGGACGCTCGTAATCTCACCGAGAGAGTCAGCAATGCAGAAATGGCCCTCCAGGAAACAACAGAAGATACTGTAGACCTGAAGGCCTGAGTGGCTGAACTGGAGAAAAAAAGTTGTCATGCTGGAGGCAAGCTCGGAAGAGGCAGAAGGGTACGCCAGGCGCGGTAACATAAGGATACTCGGAGTACCGGAGGCACAGAAGGGCTGAACCCGACAGCTTACATAGAAACCTTGATACAACAGGAAAATGGAGCAGGACAACTAACACAAGGATTTGCCTTAGAGAGGGCACACAGATCCCTCCAAAAGAGACCACCACCGGGATCATATCCCCGCCTGATAATTGCAAAGATCCTTAATTTCCAAGATAGGGAATTCATTCTAAAGTACTCCAGAGAGGGAGGAGTCATAGAGCGTGATAATTCCAAGATCACCATCTACCCTGACTACACACCCACCGTACAAGGGTGAGAAACTAGTTTTTCCCAATTAAGGCTAGGCTCAGACAACTGAACCTGTAGTACATGTTACTCTACCCATCCAGACTGAAGGTGATTCATAAAGGTCATGCAATATTCCTAGAAACACCAGCTGCTGCCACTATATGGATGGAGCACAACAACCTAGCAGAAGGGAAAGAAGCAACATCCCAAGAAGCTCGGGGCTGCGACCTTAGAGCACAGAAGACCCGCGACCACTTGCCCCCTCTCAACCCCGAACCAAGAGCACCAAACAGAAATGCAAGGAACACCATAAAGACATGAGACAGCAAAACGGATATGGCACTCGCTCGGCCTCCCCAACCGAGCACACAGCACTAACCCACAAACAGATCAGTGCAGGCCCATTGCCGGCATTACCCCACTCACGCTCGAAACCCAGGATGGGACCAGACAGCGCAAGAGCGCCTGTGCACTTCAAAGGAAATGCAGTCGCTAGGCACACCTGTTCCAGTTATGTTTTTTGTTTTGTTTGTCACACTGTCTTCAGGCTTCAAATAACCAGCGGCATAAAGGACCTGAACACTGTAAGACTCAGAGCTAAAAATGAGGGAGGACCAGAGAAGGGAGCCATACACTGGAATCAGCGGCCACCCCGCGGTCCTAATTGGGGCCGAATCACGAGAACCCTCAAGAATCAGTAATGGCAACTCAACTCAAGATCATGACATGAAACGTGAGGGGAATGGGGTCATACCTAAGGAGAAACCGAATCCAATGCTTCCTGCGAAGGAAGAAAGTATCGATCGCAATGCTCCAAGAGACCCACCTCACGGCAGAAGCCACAGCTAAACTGACTGAATACTGGGGGGGGGCAAAAGTGTGGCACGCCCTACTCCAAATATGCACGAGGAGTATTTACATGGGTGAGTCCAGGAACACCATTCCAATTACTGGGAATGGAAGCAGACAAGGAGGGTAGGTACTTAATAATGTGGGGAATAATTGAACACACTAAAATATGCTTAGTGAATTCCTACTTCTCCCACCATGGCATACCCACGCACCTCAAGCAACTATGCACCAAAATATCACACCACAGAGATGGAACTTTCATAATTGGGGGACTTCAAATGCGTTAACAATGGAGCCGTCGACAGGTCTGACCCACCACTGCAACTGCAAAATACAACATTACAGGCACTGAACACCACAACAGAACAACTAGGCCTGGTCGATAGCTGGAGAGAACTGAACCCCATGGAAAGATGCTATTCGTACTACTCACCCCCCCACAACCTACATACCAGAATAGATTATTTGTTCATCGACAGAGAGCAGTTGACGCAAGCAGAATCCGCATCCTACCTGGGCAGATCGATCTCAGACCACTCTCCCTTACTCATGCAATGGAAGATCAGAGGCCCCAGACCTCCGATCGCGATGTGGCGAATGCCCACAGCAGCACTTACCGACCAAGCCTTCAGAGAAAGCCTTGGAAACAAACTAGAAGAATACGTAAGCATAAACACAGGCACTGTGGACAGCTGAAGCACACTATGGGAAGCCATGAAAGTGGTGACACGAGGGGAAACAATAGCGGGCACAGGGGGTGTCCGGAAACAACTGAAAAGAGAACTAGAGGACAAAGAGGATATAAAACAACTGGAAACTAACACCCAAAACACCCAAGTAGACAAGAAAAAACTAAAGGAAATTAGAAACAATTGTCAACTGGTGTGGGGAATCCGACTTCACGACACACACCACACAGCGCACAAAGAAGCCGACAAACCAGGCAGGCTACTGGCCTGGCTGTGCAAAAGAGAACACCCAAAACACCTGCCGACCGAGATCAAAGACAAACACGGGGTAACACACAGAACACAATCAGCCATCAACGACACCTTCACTGAGTTCTATACCGAGCTATACGCCCACGATGCACAAGTACCGAAAGAGGACATCAAGATTATCTTAGAAGAAATTGGACTCCCTAAACTAACCAGAGAACAGAGAGAGGCCTTGGAGGAAGAGATCACCGCAGAAGACGTAACAGAAGCAATCAGGTCACTTGCCACATTCAAGAACCCGGGGAGCCATGACCTCCCGCCAGAGTTCTACAAAGATTATGAAACAACCTTAATCCCGATACTACACGAAGTATATTCCCTACCAGGAAGCATGAAAGAAACGGTTATAATCTCAATGCTCAAACCAGATAAACCCGCAAATAACTGCGACTCCTACCGCCCACTGGCGATGTTAAATTATGACAGCAAGAGTCTTACCACCATATTAGCCAAAAGACTGGCTGGGGTGGTGGGGTCCCTAATCCACGAAGATCAGAATGGATTTGTTCTGAGCCGCAAAACCACAGCTAATCCAAGGAGACTCCAACACATCATGGCACAAACCCTAGAAAGCGGGGAGGACATGGCAGTACTATCGCTGGATGCCATTAAGGCATTTAACTCTATATTTTGGGAGTTGCTAATCGAGGTCCTGCGGGAATTTGGCATTGGAGAAAAGCTGGTGAGATGGGTCAAAGTAATATATAACACCCCCGTGGCAAGAGTGAAGACTGGGGGCATGGTGCCAAAGGCCTGGACCACACCGAGAGGCAACAGGCAAGGTTGTCCACTATCACTGATGTTATACATCCTGGGGCTGGAGCTGATAGCCATCTAATTTAGAAAACAGTTCTTCGACGCAGGGATATTGTTGGGTGTTCTGACCCACGTTTGGCCTATTATGCTACATCATTTGGTGCTGTGGGCTTAGGAAATCCAAGATGGCCGAAAAAGCCCACATGTGCGCCAGAATCTATGAAAACCGCGCAGTTTGTGAGTACCCCAAAATGTTCGCCTGACTTGCCACCCCCCCGGTGCAGGTGTGCTGGGTCAGAAGAGCCATGAGTGAAATGGGGTGCCAAAGAGAAAAACAGCAGTGCCTGTTCGCTAGAAAGCACTTTAAAAATCACCCTTTGTTTCTCTGAAGGCAAGCTCAGAATGCCCATTTCAAACATTGCAGAATATCCAACAATCTCACTGAACACCAGCAGACATTTGACAGAATAAAGTCTTGTGGGCATACAAAATCTGGAAAGAGGATGAGCCTAAAATAATGTTCATAGCAAAACTGGCTGAGCTGTGGATTTCAGCAGTTTAAGTAAATTTGGACTGAAAGACACTAAAAATCTAAATGTTTAAAAGAAATGAGTGATCTACTTTTGAGTGTCACATAGGTTGCAATTGTTTAAATGTCAAAGTTTTAAACTTAGAATCAGCATTCTAGCTGCATGCGTAAAAATTGGAAGTTTGATTTGGACAGGAAAACTGGCAGCCAAAGAGACATTTAGCTGAGGCCTGGCTTAAAAAGAGAGGGAATTTTGCCCAACAGCTACCCCCGACAAGAGTTGAGACTTGCACAACAGCTGTGTTCCCAGGCCTAGCTGCCTTTTGCTGTTCCCACCAAAAGGGATATGACACTTCTCTGATTGAATTACCTGGGCTCTGCAGGAAATTGAACAAAGCCCTGTCCTGACTCAGGCAAATGTTTTATTGGGGGAGGGGGGTCGTAAAATGGGCTTCCTCCAGGAAAGAAAGGGGAGGAGCACTGCCTCTGAGACAAGCTGGCTTGGCAGAACTGGAAAAACCAGAAATTCAACCTTGTGCTGGGGGGAAACCACACCCCTTTGGGGCCAGAACATAAATCTGAAAAGATGGATCATTCATAGAGCGGACTTGTGAAAATTTTATAAGTGATATCATTATTCTTGTGATTTTTCTGTGCACATTTGAAGACGTGTTAGGACCCGGTGGTATGTTCAGGGGGGTTTTTAGCGGAAAAGAGGATATTACTCTAAATGTATGTATGTTAAAGAGCTGACACTCCACCACTTAATGCCCACATGCTTTGCGAACATTTGTGTAAATGCGGGGACAAATCCAATGTTGCCATTTTTGAACCCAAGCTCCTAGAAACGACAGAATTGGAACAGGGGCTACCATCAGTAAATGCATGATGTGTGTATGCAATGCCAAACAACTGTCTATCGGGGAAGTATGTATTTGGATCAGATGTAGATTGTGTGTAAAGTTGACAGGGGTGGGTTCTCTGTATCATAAACAGACCTCATCATGATGACACTTCATTTCATTCCGCCAATCAAGGGGAAGAGGAGGAAGTGGCCAATGACAAGTGGAGAGGGGTAGGGCCTAGAATGCTAGCCTCTCCACCCACTTTCAAAACACATAAAAGCAGACAGTCAGGACAGATAGAGACATTCGATTCCACCTGCTGCGGGACGCTCTGCCGGGAAAATCCATACTTTACCTCCATCAACCTCCAGAGAGCCAACATAGAGACTTCAATCTATCCACCTTCAGAGACCAAGACTTTACTTCAGAATTTGTAGCAGAGAGGTCAACTACAAGCTAAATCCCTCTTTAGCAGGCCTCAAATCATTGCCACTATTCACAGCCAGGCGAGCTGTTTGAATTCTTTGCAAGAACTCTTGCCATTTGCCAGAGAGCAGTGTTGTATCCAGAGAGAGACCAGCTGAACCGGAGACCGCTGTATCCAGAACCACAGACCTGATCAGAACCAGAGACCCAGACCAGACCAGCAGAGTAGAGCTGACCCAGATGCTGTGCGCAGAAACCGTCCGTGGCGAGTGAAGAAAACCTGTTCACCAGATCCGTGGCGAGGCCCATTCCTTTTAAAATTATATTGTGAGTACCTAGCAGAACTGTGCAGAACCAATCTCTTAGTTAAAATATTATAATTCAATCTATTTTAATCTAACCAGAATTGCCTCCTAACTGTCACCTGTCATTTGCAAAGCTGTCACTTGTCATTTTCTAGCTGCAAGCTGTAACCTGTCGCTTTGAACTTTTAAAATTTCAAATCCGAAAAACTACCTTTATTTAATCGTCCGTATCTCTGGAACCGTTTGGGCTAAGAACTTGGTTTAACTTTCCTCTGAAAGCTTAGAATCTAATCATACCTTTGCCGTAATCACGATTCTCGCACTCGCGAATTTTACCGCGATTTGCAATTTGGTTAAAAATCCAGCCACGTGTGAAAACAGCAGCTTCATTGCTTTCCTTTGCCAAAAATTCGTTTAACCTGCTAGTTACTCCTAGATCCTTGCTAAAGTGAGCCTGAACTCATCCCAAGTATATTTCACTCACCCTGAACCTCCTAAAGGGAATTAAAATCATTTTCAGCATATTTCTCACTGCATTGTCACCATATTCAAAGCATTTTGCCTGTGTTTCAAAACTCCTATATGTTGTATAAGCTGCTGGGGGGAATTGAACTGAATTCTATTTGATTGCATTCCTAAGAAATGTGTCATCTTCATCTCCTTACAATGCATAAAAGGGGGGGTGAATTGTCCAAGAAAGTGATTACATTGTCTTTTGCTGAAATCCTATTAAGTTATTTTCTGTACTATATTTCATTCCACATTGCATCCATTTGAAACCATAAAAGTATTGTTGCTATCATATCCATCCTATAACCACTCATCATTGATTATACAGAAGTGTGCTAGTGCCGGACTATCCATTATTGATTACTGCTCAGATTAAGTGTGATATTCAATTATTAATTTATTATAAAGTGTGATATATATATATTGTTTAAATGATCAAATAAACCGTTTAAACTTGCAAAACAGAACTACTTTGTGGCTCAGTGGGGTCAGGGGGATTCCAAGAGAGGGGTGTTATATAGGGGTAGTCATCCAGAATGCATGAACTGGACGTAAAGATATATCAATAAGGGTTTCCATTCAGTATCCCAGACTAGGCATTGACTTAGCTGTAGTGTTGAATTGAATCCTCTTACAAATTGGGGGATCGAGCCGGACGTTTGGGTTAGATCTATCACTTGTGCAGATTAATACAGTGTGCCAGCTGACCAGATACACATATCCGGTCGGATCACGTCGCTGTGTTACGCTGTAAAGCACTCCTCAAAGGAACGCTCTAAGGAAAAGGTCTGTTTTGAAAAAATAAAATATAAACTTCTGTAAGTCAGGAAGGAACTCAAATTCCAGAATGACGACCTTGGTAGATATGAAAATAGCCAGAGAACACTTCTTACATAAGCTATTTGTGAGAGGTGAGTGGAATCATCAGGACCAAACGGTCTGGTTGCAGGCAATCGCGCAACAGGTCACTGAAACAGGGTCAGATATATGGGGAGATCAGGGTCCCCTACATGTGGCCCTGAGTGAACTATACATGGCCCCGAAGGCCAAGGATGAGCACCACAAGATTGCCAGGGTAGCGGCATATTTATATTTACATATGGGAGCCATGCAGGACAAATGTGCTGAAAGCCAAGATCTGGCGAGTAGGCAACTGCTGGCACTACAGAAGGCCCAATCTGATCTGGACTCTTCTGAGCAGAGGCTGCTCAGGAGCCAGGAGTCAGAAAATGACAGCAGACGGTACATCACTAAAATAAAGGAGGATATGGATGTGCTGCAACAGGAAAAGGCGGACCAGGATACCAGATTTCTGGCCTTGCAGAAGGAGCACCAAGAAGGTTTGGACTCCCTACTGCAGAGCAAGAAAAAGCTGGAGCAACAGTTAGACTTCAATAGGGCATGTGCTGAGCGGGTAGTCACCCTGCAAAGCCACCTAGATAGGGAGAAGGCAGAGAGCAATAAACTGATTTTGAAAGACCTGGCTACCCAGGCAGAGTTTGACCAGGAGCGCCAGAAAACTGGTGCCTTCCAAAGGCAAAGGGACGACCTGGCGGCACAGATGCAGGCTCTTAGTCAGGAAAGGGATACCTTAGGCCAGGACGTCTGCCACTTAAAAAGGAAAATGGAAGAAAATCACCTGGCCCTCCAGGGACTGGGTGACCTCCAAAAAGAACACCAGGACTTGCTAGAGCACACCAGGAGGGTGGAGGAGGCTCTGGCAAGACAGGAGCAGGCCAGTAGGGATGGGACTCAGGAGGTAACCCTCCTGCAGCAAAGACTGGCCCAGTGCTCCAGGACCAATCAGGAAACGCAGAGAGAGAATGAGGCTCTCTGCCAGCACAATGATAGGCTCCAACAACAGGTAGCAATGCAGGAGAGACTGATAGAGTCTAGTAAGGCCTTAACTGAGGAACTGAAGGCGCAGGCTCTTGCATTGCAACAGGAAGCAGGGGCGGATAGAGACCAGGTTCGCTGGGAAAGGGATACTCATGAGCATAACCTCAGGAGCCCTAGTACCAGAGGCCTTTATCTCTCTAAGTCCCTGGACTCTGCCACCCCCATGTCCCCTGGCGCACATGAGCACCGGGCCACAAGGATGGCAGATTACTATCCAGCCAGAAGCATGGGGCTCATAGGCCAGTACCTCCCAGGAATGGATGGGCGGGCATCCGGGTATGGGCACCTAAGCACAGTGCAATTTAGTGGGGAACCCCAGGAGAATAGGCCCATTAAGGGCATCCTGAAAACTTCTGCCCAGTTAGGTCAGTGGGGGGGGGTACCCATCAAAACCTGGCAGCAAGGAGGAATCTGAAGACTCCTCTGAACGGCGCAGGACACAGGAGACCAGGTCCCCACATTCTGCCAGCCAATCCCAGGCTCGCAGAATCCGGGAAAACCTGGAAGATCAGACAGGAACCTCTGGGAAAAGTGCCTCTGAGTCAGAGGATGAATGGACCAGGATTACCCGAACCAAAAAGGCCAATAAGGCAAAAAGGGCCTTGCTTAAGGACCCATTGAAGCAAATAAAGACAATAAGGAGTGTCATCACGCCTTATCACAAGAACGCCAAGTATTCTGTTTGGGAACACTTGGAGCTTTACGAACAAATGATGGAGACTTTCCATTTGAAGGACAGCCAAAGCTTTATTCAATATGTAAAGTGGACCTTCGCACCAGAATACTCCAGTTTCTTTGTGGGGCTGGAGGACCAAAATCATTTAAGATGGTCCACCTATAAGGCGGCCATCTTGAAACATTTTTCTGTTCACAGAAATCCTCAAGAGGCTTGCAAGGCAGCCTACAATTTGCAATGTGGGGAGGATTAGGCCCCACAAGAATTTGTGCAGGAGTTGAAGCGTGCTTTTGCACAGACTACGAAAAGGGTGCGCACAGACAGCAATGAGTTTGTCAATACTTTTTTCCATGCTCTGCCCAAATATATAATGATCCAGCTCGTGAGAGATTTTCATGAGAAAAGATCTTTAGACTGGGTCATTGAACAGGCTACCCGGATCTATGAGGTGCAGAAGCCCATAGAAAATAAAAGCAATACCCAGAAAAATCCCAAAACCAACAGCACCCCTGCTGCTGCCAAGGTGGCAGAGGTAAAGGTCACCCCCGTTTTGGATTTGGAGATGGGGGGCCTAAAAACCTACCTGCACTTAATAATGTTAGGCCCAGAAGGTCCTCGGGCCAGTCACAGACAGGGAGTGAAAGAGGTAGTCCCACAAATGGGGTCCCTCGCTCTCCTGACTATGTAAGTCCCCGTTACAAGGGAAACAGACCAATCCTGGGTTATGTGTGGACTCCTCCAGCCCAAGAGGGGGGATCCGGCCAAGCACCTAACCCAGGGAACTTCCCTCCCAACTTCCCACAGGAGGGCAGAAATTCTCCAAATCCTGGGCAGAACTTTTTCCCCAAGTATCCACCCAATTTCCAGCCCCAAAATCATCCATCCTTCTTTCCCAATTCCTTGAGCCCAGACAACCTAATCCGGGAGAGGGGAGGCCAAGGGTGGAGGGGTACCAAAATCTTCCCAACCAGGGGTACGACCAGAGAAGGGATAGCTACCCTTCCCGGGATCAGCCCAGGGGAGAAAATAGAGCCCCGTATCAGCCTGAGCGCGTTTCCCAGTTAGAGCGCCAGGTCCAAAATATGGCACGGGATCTGGGTCACATACTGAGGGCTCAACAGAACCCTCAGATGAGCATGCCACCACAGAATGCCCCAAACTCTGGACCTGGTGCTCCAGAACAATGACAGGGGCAGCACCCCGATAACACACCGGTTCCCAGGGAGGAGGCACAAGGGGAAGGGGGGTGTAAAGCCTTGGAGGAAGCTTCCTTCTCAACTTGTAAACAGCCCCTGGAAAACCAGGAACCGGAAACAAAATCTCCTGCCCCTGAAAGCCCGCCTCCCAAGGAGCAGAGGGGGGGTAGGAGAAACAAAGGACCCAAACAGACCCACTTTGTGGAGGAGGTACAGGTCTTCCAATTTGAGGTAGAGGGATCCTCAGAGGATCCTGGGGAAAGGACCTTCTCCTTCAGAGATGGGGGAACTCCTCCCAAGGAAAAATGGGTCCCAAGGGATGCCAATTCAGACTGGGGAGATATGGAGACTGAGCTACCGCCGCCCATCATCTCATCCCAGAACCCACAATACTGAAATCCCCTGGTTCAAATCCATCCTGGTGACTGCCTCCAAAAAGGGGGGGGCGGCCCAGAACCGGAACCAGGGGAACCCACAATGGCTCTGATCTCCAGTTGCCAAATTTTTCTTTCAGATTCCCAAGGCTCTCCACAGAATTCTGCCCAAAGTTCTTCTCTTGCAATGTCCAAAACCAGAAAGTTAGCCCACCAGTTGTCCAAAAATGTGCATTATCTGTGCCCCCTTGAGGAGAAGGAGGGAAGATACTATGCCCCAGTACAAGTACAGGGGCAGGGTACAAGTTTGGCACTGGTGGACACTGGATCCCAAGCTACCCTTCTGTCCAAAAGGGCCTTTGAGGAACTAAACGCAGGAAGGGGGGAGAATTACCGAATTCCTCTCACCTCTCTTCCTGGACAACTGCAGAACTTTGACGGGAAGCAAATTCCCGTTGAGGGGACTGCAGACATTAAAATTGGGCGACACAAGGTGAAACACCCGGTCATAGTAGGGACTACAGAGGGCACCCCTTGTTTACTAGGGAATGACCTCCTGAGAAGGTTGTCACCCCTAATAGATTGTGTAAACAAGGTCCTCTGGACCCAGACTAGCCGACCAATAAAATTAAAACAGAGTGTCAACCATGTTAGTTTAAACGGCACCTGCCACATAGTTGAACAAAAATCTGACCAAGTAGAATTTCACTTCCAGAACAACCAAATTCCAGACGTGACAGTAATAGCAGTAGGACAACAGACTGGTGATGGGGGGTCCTCTCTATTTCTGAAAATCAACCTTCCTTCCAGTTTAAGGTGGTATTCCACACTGGAAGGAAACACCCTGAAATTCTTTACTAATCCACAATCAGAAACTCTCACTCCTATAGTCCAGAAAGAGGTGAAATCAGCTCAGAGCCTGGCTGATATTCAGCAAATTGGAGAGCAGTTGTTCATCCCTGCTCAGTTAAATGATGGGAAGGACTCTGTTCTCGCTCGAGTGTGCGTGAACAATGGTAAGAGCTTCATCAGCGAAGCCATGTTCCGCCAACTCCCAAAAGATCCAGCCATTCCCACATTCAAACTGATAGACAAATGGGAAATGGACCTGGAAGCACCCAATTCCAAACATCTCCTGCCAAGCAGGTGTATGCTCAAAATCTCCATTGGCAACAAGAGCATAGTCCACAATTGTTGGGTCGTGCGAGACGTCACTGCCGCTTTTTACTTAGGCAGTGACATTCTCAATCGCTTTGCCATTAGTTTGGACCTAATAAACTTCAAAGCTTGGTCCCGATTAGCGGATAATCCCATGGGCTTTAATGATCCAGAAAAAGCATTTAAGTCAGCTCAATTGCTACCTTATGCAGTTGAAATTCAGATCAAAGAGGAAGTCACCATCCCAGAAAGGACCCGACAATTCTCCCTGGAAGTGAAAGCTAAAAGAGGACAACATTTGAAAAACCCTTATGCTTACATACATCTAAACGCTTCTGTCCAACAGCAAGGGTTGGGGGTAAACCCAACTCCATTAGTCAACATAGAACATAACATCATTCTAATAGAGGTGGATAACAGCGACTTAAAGAGTATTACTCTAGCCGCAGGCACCACTATTGGAATGGAGGTTGATGACCGACATTTTTCCATCGATTTAGGAAATGAACTGTTAAGACCAATCCCCAAGGACTGTTTTGACAGTGACAGTGATGACAATACAACACAAGACAGGATTTTTACCCGGCAAGGGGGGAACTTCCTGGTGTACACTTCCTGCCCCTATAGTAAGGAAGATGTGACTTGTGACTTCAGGAGGGATGAGGTGATTTTCCAGGTCCATGAGGGTTGCCTTTCCCACCTGAGGCCTCCAGTCCAAATCAGCACTCTGACCAGAGACTTCTCCACCCAGCTGGAGGAGGCCGCTGAGATAGCCAAACCAGAAGTCGTTCCAGGCTTCAGGCAGATGGTGGAAGAGAGAGTTAACCTAGCTGATGCCTGTGTGACTCTGGAGCAGAAGCAAAAGTTGAAACAAGTTTTCTTGGATTTCCAAGATCTCTTTGCGGTAGACTCATATGACTGTGGCCGCACTAACATCCACACAACAACAATCCCCACGGACCCTGGAATGACTCCAGTGTTTGTGAAGCAATATCGTTTGCCTCTCGCATCCATGGAGTCCCTTACTGAAATAATTAAGAACCTTGAGTCCCGGGGAATAATCCGTCCAGTCCACAGCACTTTCAATAATCCGGTGCTGGGAATATTGAAGCCAAATGGCCAGTGGAGACTCTGTGCCGACCTCAGGGAGCTCAACAAACGGGTCCATACTTCCCGATGGCCTCTGCCCTACATTGACCAAGGGCTGGCCCAGATCCAGGGGTCACAAGTATTCACTGCAATAGACCTGACCAATGGATACTGGACTGTGCCTGTCAGTAGGGAGGACCAATACAAGCTGGCTTTTACCTTTGGGGGCCAGCAGTACACATAGACCCGGACTCCCTTCGGATACCTCAACTCACGGCAATGAATTCAACATTTTCCTACACAAGGCCATGCCCGACCTGGGTGCAAGGGGTAACCTGGCTTATGTAGATGATGTCCTCATCAAAAGTTCATCTGTGGAGGAACACATAGCAGAGATCCGTTATGTTCTGACCCAGTTGAGGGCCGCCGGAGCAAAATCTATACTTTCAGAAAGCACAGTGGTGTAGAACCCGTGTTAATTTCTTGGGGCATGAGATTACTCCTCAGGGTCTCTGTCCCCAGGAAAAGAAAGCGGAAGCACTTCAGAAACTGAAAGACCCCACAACTCTGCGGGAACTAAGGAGCCTCCTTGGACTGACTAATTACAGCAGAAAGTTCATTGAGGGCTACGCAGAGATCACCAGACCCCTGATTCATCTCCTGAAGGGGGGGTCAAGTGGGAATGGGGTCCAGGACAAGCCGAGGCAGTAAGACAACTCAAAAGAAGCCTCTCACAAGCGCCCTGCCTAGCTTACCCTGTCAGAAACAAGGAGTTCTTCCTGGAGACGGGGTTCTCTAATAAGTGCTTGACGGCAGTATTATACCAAAAGCATGACAAGGTCAATAAAGTAATCTCCTATGCGAGCAAAACTTTATCCTCTGTGGAGGAAAAATTCAACGATTGTGAGAAGGCACTCCTGGCAACGGTGTGGGCATTGAAGAATTACCGCCCGTTTATCCAGGGGGAACACATCATAGTGGAGACTCCACACCAGCCTCTGCAATATCTCCAAAGTGATAGAATCCGGGCCGGAAATGTGAGTAATTCCCGAATTACTTCCTGGATTCTGTCAATGCAAGGCTTTCCTGTGGAGGTCAGATATGGCCAAAACAAGAAGAGTCCACTCGCGCAAGGTCTGGCTGACTTGCATAATTGTGCCAGAGAAAACTGTCTCGAGGAAGAAAGTCTAAAAATCAAGGACAACACGGAGGCATACCTTAATTCCCCACACAAAATCTTTGAAGAGGACAAGTGTGAGGGAATGCCCACTGTCTATGTGGATGGATGCTCTTACCATGTTGACAACAACGGGGAGAAAGAACTGGTGGCCGGCGTAGGGAATGCATGGGTGAATGAGTCCCCAGAACCCTCCGCTGGATACAAAATTGGTCCCCGAAGTAGTCAGGTGGCAGAATTGATGGCTGTGCATCAGGCCATCCTCACTGCTGTCCAGCATCAACTCCACGAACTGGTCATAATCACAGATTCGGATTATGTACGGAACGGGTTCGTGGAACACCTGGTTAATTGGAAAACCAGAGGCATGTTATGTACTAACAACAAACCCTTGAAACATGGGAAGTTGATCCAAAACATTGATGATCTGGTCACATCGAATGGGATGACCATCTACTGGAAAAAGATCAAGGGTCATTCCAAAGTAGAGGGACCAGACAAAACTGGAAATGACTTAGCTGATCAGCTGGCCAAAACCGGGGCCATCCAAGGGGATCTAATTGAGATAGCGTCCCTGTTGGGGGAAATCCAGGTCACTGCTATCACTAGGTCCCAGACAAATGCTCACAATGATATTTCAACTGCCCAATGGAGCAAGGAGACCCCTGATGCTGATTTGATTACAGCTCAGAAGGGGGATCCAATTATTGGTAAGTTTTACCAACACCTTGAGGACCCTGAGAACTTTCCCCTGACGGATACCGAGTACATTGGGAAAGAGGATCTAAGAGTGTTGATGAAATGTCCAAAAATGTTCTTGATCCAAGACGGTTTGTTGGTAAGGAAATCCAAAGCTGGCCATGATCAGTGGGTGGTTCCTACCTCCTTCCGAAGCCTGATGTTAAGTCACGCCCATGATGCGGCTACCGCCGGTCATAGGGGGTTTCATACAACACTTGAGACCTTAAGAGAGGTTGCCTACTGGCCACACATGGGCCAGGACCTCAACCAATATTTGAAGGGTTGTCTTGTGTGTGCACAATTTCAGTCAACATCCCTCACACACCGGGCGCCTCTCCAAAAGAGAGGAATGACACTCCCATGGTCAGATTTACAGATCGACTTTGTAGGCCCTGTGATTCGCTCGACTAGAGGAAACAAGTACATGTTGACCGTTACATGCTTGTTTACCAAGTGGGTGGAATGTCTCCCAGCCCCAAATTGCAAGGCAGAAACTGCAGCTGCCCTGATGATTAACCACATCTTTTCCCGTTTCGGTCTACCTCAAAGGATTGAGTTAGACAGGGGTAGCCACTTCACCAGTGAAGTAATGACAAAGATGTGGGAGATACTGGGGGTTAAAAGGAAGCTACACATTGCTTACAGGCCAGCTTCTTCTGGAGCAGTTGAGAGATACAACCGAACCATTGTGAGCATATTGAAAAAGTTTGTGGCAGATTCTGGGCCAAGTTGTGATATCCGATTACCTCTGGTCCTAATGGCCATCAGATCTACCCCTTCATCTGCAACCAAAATGTCACCATTCGAGTTGATGACTGGACGCAAGATGGTGCTTCCGCAGCATTTGCTCTACAGGACCCAAGAGCAAACGTTGATAAATGCCTCCACAACTCATGAGTATGTGGAGAATTTAAGGAAACACCTTCAACATGCTTTTGCCTATGCTCAGCGGAATCTAGAAAGATCAGCTGAGAGTATGAAGACCCACTATGACCTGAAAACTTCCAGGAAGGAATATCAGGTGGGGGACCGGGTCTATTTATACAATTTCCAAAGGAACCAGGCCAAACAGCGAAAATCTTTGCCTACATGGAAGGGACCGTTTGAGATTATAGACAAGATCTCCCCTGTGGCCTACAAGATCCGCATCCCCAAAGGCGGTTTGGCAGAGGGGGAAGACAAGTGGGTCCACATAAACCAGTTGAAGTGTTGCCATCCCAGGCACACTTTGCAGCAACTGGAGGAGTCCTCTGCAATCCCAGAGGGTACCGCTCCAGAGTAATTCAATTCCAACCCTAAAATATCCTACATATAACCTATCAAATTCTGTGTTTCTCAAGTTTATGTGTTCCTGTCGCTTAATTTAAAAAAATTTGCATGTTCATATCTGTTGAGTTCTAAAATATATATGCCACCCCACTATATCAATTGTGGGGGAGAAATGTCCATGAATAGGTATTGCCGCTCTTCCTTTGTCGTCCTAGGAGAAAGAAAACCTGGAGACTGGCCAAGGAGGACGATCCGGGAGCCGAGATCCGAGGGGCCCAGTGTACCGCCCAATACTCCCATCAGGACCGGCGAGGAGAACCGACTGATCCACCCCTGATGGAGGAAAGGATGCTGAACTTTGTCATCTGCGGAATTGGAAGAAGATGATGCGGACCTCCCAGCACTTGGGTCAACATCCTTAGCACCCGACATCCCCTCGACTCAATCCAAGTGCAGTCGGGCGGGGGGGTTTGTTGGGTGTTCTGACCCACGTTTGGCCTATTATGCTACAACATTTGGTGCTGTGGGCTTAGGAAATCCAAGATGGCCGAAAAAGCCCACATGTGCGCCAGAATCTATGAAAACCGCGCAGTTTGTGAGTACCCCAAAATGTTCGCCTGACTTGCCACCTCCCCGGTGCGGGTGTGATGGGTCAGAAGAGCCATGAGTGAAATGGGGTGCCAAAGAGAAAAACAGCAGTGCCTGTTCGCTAGAAAGCACTTTAAAAATCACCCTTTGTTTCTCTGAAGGCAAGCTCAGAATGCCCATTTCAAACATTGCAGAATATCCAACAATCTCACTGAACACCAGCAGACATTTGACAGAATAAAGTCTTGTGGGCATACAAAATCTGGAAAGAGGATGAGCCTAAAATAATGTTCATAGCAAAACTGGCTGAGCTGTGGATTTCAGCAGTTTAAGTAAATTTGGACTGAAAGACACTAAAAATCTAAATGTTTAAAAGAAATGAGTGATCTACTTTTGAGTGTCACATAGGTTGCAATTGTTTAAATGTCATAGTTTTAAACTTAGAATCAGCATTCTAGCTGCATGCGTAAAAATTGGAAGTTTGATTTGGACAGGAAAACTGGCAGCCAAAGAGACATTTAGCTGAGGCCTGGCTTAAAAAGAGAGGGAATTTTGCCCACCAGCTACCCCCGACAGGAGTTGAGACTTGCACAACAGCTGTGTTCCCAGGCCTAGCTGCCTTTTGCTGTTCCCACCAAAAGGGATATGACACTTCTCTGATTGAATTACCTGGGCTCTGCAGGAAATTGAACAAAGCCCTGTCCTTACTCAGGCAAATGTTTTATTGGGGGAGGTGGGTCGTAAAAGTGGCTTCCTCCTGGAAGGAAAGGGGAGGAGCACTGCCTGTGAGAGCAAGCTGGCTTGGCAGAACTGGAAAAACCAGAAATTCAACCTTGTGCTCGGGGAAACCACACCCCTTTGGGGAAAGAACATAAATCTAAAAAGATGGATCATTCATAGAGCGGACTTGTGAAAATTTTATAAGTGATATCATTATTCTTGTGATTTTTCTGTGCACATTTGAAGACGTGTTAGGACCCGGTGGTATGTTCAGGGGGGTTTTTAGCGGAAAAGAGGATATTACTCTAAATGTATGTATGTTAAAAATCTGACACTCCACCACCTTATGCCCACATGCTTTGCGAACATTTGTGTAAATGCGGGGACAAATCCAATATTGGTAACCCGACCAAAAAGTGAAATATGTTGCCATTTTTGAACCCAAGCTCCTAGAAAAGACAGAATTGGAACAGGGGCTACCATCAGTAAATGCATGATGTGTGTATGCAATGCCAAACAACTGTCTATCGGGGAAGTATGTATTTGGATCAGATGTAGATTGTGTGTAAAGTTGACAGGGGTGGGTTCTCTGTATCATAAACAGACCTCATCATGATGACACTTCATTTCATTCCCCCAATCAAGGGGAAGAGGAGGAAGTGGCCAATGACAAGTGGAGAGGGGTACGGCCTAGAAAGCTAGCCTCTCCACCCACTTTCAAAACACATAAAAGCAGACAGTCAGGACAGATAGAGACATTCGATTCCACCTGCTGCGGGACGCTCTGCCGGGAAAATCCATACTTTACCTCCATCAACCTCCAGAGAGCCAACATAGAGACTTCAATCTATCCACCTTCAGAGACCAAGACTTTACTTCAGAATTTGTAGCAGAGAGGTCAACTACAAGCTAAATCCCTCTTTAGCAGGCCTCAAATCATTGCCACTATTCACAGCCAGGCGAGCTGTTTGAATTCTTTGCAAGAACTCTTGCCATTTGCCAGAGAGCAGTGTTGTATCCAGAGAGAGACCAGCTGAACCGGAGACCGCTGTACCCGGACCCACAGACCTGATCAGAACCAGAGACCCAGACCAGACCAGCAGAGTAGAGCTGACCCAGACGCTGTGTGCAGAAACCGTCCGTGGCGAGTGAAGAAAACCTGTTGACCAGATCCGTGGCGAGGCCCATTCCTTTTAAAATTATATTGTGAGTACCTAGCAGAACTGTGCAGAACCAATCTCTTAGTTAAAATAATATAATTCAATCTATTTTAATCTAACCAGAACTGCCTCCTAACTGTCACCTGTCATTTGCAAAGCTGTCACTTGTCATTTTCTAGCTGCAAGCTGTAACCTGTCGCTTTGAACTCATACTTTTGCCGTAATCACGATTCTCGCACTCGCGAATTTTACCGCGATTTGCAATTTGGTTAAAAATCCAGCCACGTGTGAAAACAGCAGCTTCATTGCTTTGCTTTGCCAAAAACTCGTTTAGCAAGGATACACGCCATGTCGATCAGTTTTAAGATGTGTTTGTGTTTGCTCAATCTGGGGAATGTGCCTAGTAGGCACTCTTTCGGGGTCCACTCGTATCTGTTCACTCCCGCTTTTCTGTAGGTTTGTTCGATTCTGGACGGGAAGCCTAGCACCTTGCGGCAGGTCCAGAACATGTGGATCATATCCGCTGCTTCGTTACTACACCAGGGACATTGTGGTTAGGCTTGATTATTGAAACTGGCTACTCTGTGTGGGGTCATGTAAGTCCTGTATAGGACATTCAACTGTATTAGTCTGAACCTGGTGTTTCTGGACACCTCTTTGGGGTAAAGTAGTACCATTTCCCATTCGTTCTCGTCATGGTGGTTCCCAAGTCCTTCTCCCATTTTTCTTTCAACGATGTGCTGCGAGGGTTGGGTCTGTCCATTATTTGGCTGTATAATCTGGATACTGGTTTCCAGCACAGTTCCAGCAAGCCGCCTGGGACCCCAATTGGCAGTATCTGAAAAAGATACAAGTACCTTTGTAGTGTGTTGATAATAATTATATTAAGTCAGACTTTCCATGAGAGAACCAGTTTACACCATGTTTCCAGAATTATTTGTTTTACCATGGCATCAGGGTGAAACTGCATTTTTCTATGATAGTTATCATGAGATTAATCCATCCACTAATCAGTTCATTCGTACATGCATTAATTTTGAATTCATCTGGAATAGGCTATGTTTGAGCACTGTAGTTTTGGTCTAAGCTATTAGGGTTCAATATATGCTGAGAGCCATGTGATTATGTACACTTATCATTTATAGCATTATAGTGTGCTTTTAGATGCTAGATATGATCTGCTTTGTGTCTCCGTCCATCTATGAATGTGGCTTCTTGCTGTGCGCAGAGAGGGAATTGTTTTTGCAAGCGAGCACACAGTGAGAGAAATGTTTTGATAACAACTGCCCTTTGGCAGACAGTCAGATACTCCTTGGCACAGAGAAACAACCTTGCTGAGTGAGGAGAATGCTATGTTTTGGGTTTTGCATATGAGACTGCTGTCTCAATGCGAGAATGTTAGCAATAGCTTGTTCTGTTCTTAGGATAATGGAGAGACATATCACCGTGACTAGTATAGTTCACGCCATAACAATGTATGCATGTAGATAGACACATGCTGTGTTCCATGGAATGCTTACTGCGCATATATGTAATGAGTGTGTCACAGCACTACAATTCTAATGTATAGCTGTGGGGTTTCTGTTGAGTAGATTCAGACGGCAGTAGATGGAGAAGGAGAGGGGAGTAGGAGTGTGCTAGGGAGCTGCTGTTAGAGAGAGCTAGCTAGCGGGAAGGAAGCTGTCTCATCAGAAGAGACAGACTCAGAGCACAGTCCTAGAGAACTGGCTCTGTGTGGACGAGAGCATTGCTAGGAGAAGCCGGGAGAGCAGGGGTATTTAAAAGTACTCATAGGCTAGAGAGTGCTGATTGCTTGCTTGTATAGTGATTAGTGGCATTTTGCCATGGAATGGTTGTGCTTTGAAATGAACCGATTGCTGTGTCTTTTTGTTATCTTTTGTTTTGTTTCCATAGCATAGCAATTTTGCTGTAGTTTCACAGGTTTGGGGGGATAATTTACCTGATATACATTTTTAAGTGGATTTGTTATGGACATACCCACATATTGAATCATATTTACTTAATATGTAAATGAAAATGTACAGATTGTGTCTTGTAACCGGGTTGCTGTATCCCCCATAGGGAACAGAATCAATGTTTGCATAATTAACTTTAAATCCTGAATAATTACCAACTTTGTTTAACTCTTCTTTTGTGTGAGGTATTGTTTCAGTGTGGTCCCGTTTACATAGCTGTAGGTTATCTGCAAAGTGTGCCATTTTGTATGCTCACCTGTGACCTGGATTCCCTTTCTCCTTCTGTTTGTTCTGATCTGCACAACAACGTGTTCCACTACTAATGCATGGAAGAGCAGGGGGAGGTCACAGCCTTGATGGGTCCCACTCCCTAGCGTAAAGTGTCCGACTGTACTCCATTTACCAGATGTCTTGCTGAGGAGGAGGCACATAATATCTTCAGCCATGTGAGCCATACCTCCCTGAATCCAGATTTAGTTAGGGTATCATGAAGCAAGACACAGTTGGCCCTTTCGAAGACCTTTTCAGCATCAAGACCCAATAACAGCAAGTCACAGATATGTTCCCTTGGTAAGGTCATCACGTTTACGGTGTTCCTTAGATGGTCTGCCCCTTGTCCATCCTTTACAAAACCAACTGGGACTGGGTGTATAAGCTTTGGAAACTATAGAGCCAATTGGGAAGCCAGTAAAGTTGCGTACAAGTTTAGAAGGGAACCTGGACTGCTCTACAACAGAAGGTTAGATCTTTGCTGTCCTTTGGTATTACCACAATGCAAGCTTTTAGAAAGGTCAGGGGGGAGTGATTATGTTTATATAAAGTGGTTATAAAGCTCAGTCAGGAAGCGGGGCATGGGCTCTTAGGTACGTTATGTAGAAAGTGTCCATGAAACCATCCTCCAGTGACTTTTTCTGAGGTTTCAAAACCTTGATACCTTAACTACTGCCAACTGCTTCCTGAGGGATTAATCTAGGAAGGTCTACACCTAGTTGATGTTTTATAGGGGTACATAATTAGGTGGTGTGGCTTCATAGATTCATAGTTTTGACAGTTTTCTGGGAAAACTGATCAGCATATCCCTTCTAGGTGGTCTGCTACCTGCCCAAGCGCAACCCTATTTTTCTTAATTCCTCTGTTAACTGCCTGTGTCCTTTCATAATGCATATGTTTCAACATTCTAAGCATTTGAGATGCTTTATATTTCTCTCATTCTTCCAATGCCTGTCTTTTAGTATGAATTTCTCTGTTCAGTGTTTCCCTTTCAACCCCATTTTCCAGAAGGTACTATCTCCCCAACCAACCTGGCTTCTAAGTGGTTGTGCAACCCCTTCTTTCTCTGACCCCCTGCTATGAACAGACCTCTAAATGTAGCCTTTGCTGCCTCACAAACAGTATTGAGGTCCATTTCTCCCATATCATTGATCTAAACAAACTATTGTATCTCCTTCCCGAGGGAGTTGTGGAACACATAAGGGCTCATTATGAGTTTGCTGGTATTCTGGCAGTAAATCTGCCAGAAAACCGGCTAATCAAATTAATGATACTGCCACTTGGTGAGGCGGTATTACCACGGGAGGTATTATCTCTGGCAGTAATACCACCACATTACAAGTGACTGTTTGCCAGTGTAAATATCCATTTGGGATTTTTGCTGGTATTACCAGCACAGTATTACCATTCAGTGATACCATCACCGGTAACACCGGCAAACTTGGAGTTTGTCAGTAAAGGACAAACGGAGGTAAACGGTATTACCTCCACTTTCTTCCTGCACCACCAAACTCTTAATGAGCCTCATAGTCTTTCAACAGCATCTTGTTACATTGACAATGTCTTCTCTTAGGCCTTCCTGTTTCCCACTTGAAGTCAATTACCACAATATCATGCTCTTTCCAGCCTATTATTTGAATACTTGCCTTACCCAATAGTTACTCCTTCCCTTTGTGCAACCTGTGAGAGATGGGATAAAAAGCATAACCTCCCAACTCAGGGTGGTGTACCCTACATGAATCAAACTAGGTGTACATTTGCAGGTCCTCATCAAATGCCTGCTTCTCTATCCCTGTGGTCCTCTTAGATTGCTGCCCATCCAACAACCAGTCCAGTCAGGAGTTTTTTATGTTGTTCAAATCTCCCCTATCATTCTTGTGCCATTAAACCAAGCATCAATTATCATCCTCTTTTTTCTCAAAGAACACTCATTTATGAGTATTTTGGGCATAACGTGTAGCCAGTATAATCTTTCTGCCAAGTAATGTACCCTTTATAATTAGAAATCTACACTCTGTATCCCTTTCAATATTGGTCTCTACCAATGGGAGGTTCAAGCTCACTAGGATACCCAGCCCTTTTTTTTTCTCTGCAGGTGAAGATCAAAATACAGGCAAACAAAGGGGGGTCTGGGAATCTCTCTACCAGCACAAACACAGCCTAGTAACCTGTTCTTGGGTGAATAACCCCTGGGAGAGACTCTACCAAGTCTTTAACTCACTGTCCTTTTCACAGAGAAGAAATTTCCCCGCATATCAGCCTTTGTCCTGCCCAGGGGCAGTCCAGCGCCGAAATGCTAGGCAATTCTCCTCTGAACAAGAGTACCATCAGTAACCCCATACACGTGTTTCAGCCTTGTTGGGCATCATCAGCGAGGTGAAACTGTTGCCTCTCTAAGAACAGCGAGCAAGGGGTCCACGTCTGGATTGCCCTGTTAACTTAGGGTGAAACCCAAAGTTAATGTATGCAAACAAAGGGGGGTCTGGGAATCTCTCTACCAGCACAAACACAGCCCAATGACCTGTTCTTGGGTGAATAACCCCTGGGAGAGACTCTACCAAGTCTTTAGCTCACTGTCCTTTTCACAGAGAAGAAATTTCCCCGCATATCAGCCTTTGTCGGGGAGCATAGTTGGGGAAGGACTCCACCATCTTGTTTTTCTCTGCCTCTCTCTCCTTCCTGTTCCCTTCACTTCTTCTAGAGCAAAGCACTTTGGCTGTTATATCGCAAGGGCAAAGTGAACCTCTTTAAATAATAGTGATTGGACCCCTAAAGCAGGATTGCTTTAGTCCAATCATCTAAAGAATTGTACATTTAAAAGAAGCAATCTCCCACCACTTATTTTAATAATCTTTTGGATTGAACCATTAAATATTATGTGTGTCCCCTGCTGGGAACAGTCATTTCCAGAGTCCTTCAGTTGTGAGGTGAAAGCATGTGTTCCAAAGCAGGCAAAAGCTATTTCCCCTAAGCATTACCATAGACCATTGGGGGTGAACCTGCTGTTGGAACAAGACCTGCCTCTTTGCCAGTCACAGTGGCACCCAGCACCCCGCTTTGTTGAAGGACCCATGCAGTTATGTGCCAGCCTCCCCCTTGCTTGAGAGCCCAATTTGTCCCTCAGTCCCCGGAATGAGACTCACAGCAACCTTAGGAGTGGCCTGCTGCTGAAGCAAGACCTACCTGTCTGCCAGCCAAAGTTGTTGAGTGCCAGTTGCCCCTGTGTTTTAGAGTTCAAGGAAATGTCTCATCTTGGGACTCCCTGTACCCTAAGAGCTTAGAGGGATAGGATCCTAGTGGTTTGCTTTTGAATGGCTTGGAGCTATTTTCAAGGACCGTTTTAACCATCACATTTATCCATCACGGTCCTCCTGTGCCATGTTTTGCACTCTCCCGATCTTCAAATTGCTCTCACAGTGCCAACAAGTCTGATTCCACACTGCAGGACCACCAGGAATCACAAAAAAGTACTATTGATTACTAACTGCCCCATTAGTACATTGTTGGGCCGTAGAGACTGGTTAGGTCACTTGTATCCCCTTTTGACCCAATACATATAATTTTAAAGAACAGTGTGGTTATTACTTGTGTTATAGCCCTGGTTCATTACTCAGAGTGCTGGATCTTGCTATCTTTGCTTATTCTGTGTTCTTTCCTTGGGCTGGCATTTGTATAGTGTTTTTCTAGTTATTATTGTACATGGTGCGTTTAATTAAAGTATACATATTTGTATAGAACTTTCATTGGACATTATTCTATTTTGAACTGTTATACTTGGTTGTTTGAGTTGCTACTGAACCACATTCACACCTCTCCTGAGGGTATAACCTTCCCTTGGCTCAATTTACCACAAAAGTATAACCTTCCCTTGGCTCAATTTACCACAAAAGACAAAGGAGGTATTTATATATTTCTTAACTCGGCCTGTTTTACCTCTATGAATGTGTTGGCTCCTGGTTTTAAGCAGTCTGAGGGTTGAGTGAACATTTTAGCCTCTACTCATCTTTGTCACAACCATCTTTTGCAGTTTTGTCTCTGTGGGCCCCTCCCAGGGTGCCATTTTCCTGTGCTCCTTCAATGTGGGAATGATTACTTGCACCACGCCACTGCCTATTTGCCCGGTGGGTGTGTGGGGGCACTGCACTGGGTAATGTGGAGAGGGATCACTGGAGCTCAGCTTTAATGCAGACATGTTGTCCATGCTGCCTGGAGCGCTCCGCAATTAGAATTATAACAGTAACTGGGGTAATTCTTGCTGAAGGGAATGACCAAGATGTGTTCTGCATGCTATATTCCTGGGACTGTAAATGTAGGTAGCAAGCTTGGAGCTATGTCCCTAAGACACAGAGTTCTGAGACGGGAAGCAAGCTGAGTGCTTTGTCATCAAGATTTTGTGTTCGGTTAAGGAATCCGGATATGGAAAAGTAGTACATTTGATAGGGCCGTCCACCATTTGAGAAGATCAAAAGTCACACTTTTGAGAACACTTAGTTCCTTTTGAGTTTTAGCCGAAACCCTTAGGCCCTGTAGGCATTCATGTGATCCTGTGCCCTTTTGTACAGTAAAGCTAAACAATATCATAGTGATTCCTGCCTCTGAGATTAGTGGACAAATGAGGGAGGCTGTTTTTCATCCAATCCAACATGTTGTGTACCAATACAAATGTTGAAACATTTTTATTCTTCTGTTATGTTATGTTATGTTATGTTATGTTAAATTGATTATGTTTAGTGCAACAGCTGTTGGGTGGTTTCCTGGAACTTAAAATGAAGAGAATTGACTAAAGGTTCACAGAGCATTAATAGAAGAAATGTATACCGCAAACAGATATCTTTTCAATTGTTTGTGAACACGAAAATGATCAGATAAGAATTTATGAGCAAGGGGAAGGAGTATCAAGAGAGAATGATCTTAGGTGTTGAATCTCCTGTCACCCAATCAGGTATTTCCAAATCTTCTTTATTAAAACATACAAGGAGATTGTGAATATAGGCTGCCTCCTGGATGTTTGTCTATTGATTCTAGGGTGGTCAGGCCATCCCATTGCTGACCCTATGTATTACCCTCAGACACTTAAAGACTATTTGTTGACTATGAAAAGCTTGTCAATAAGTCATGTGGAGAGTATGTTTTTAGCTTTTATATGAAATAACATACCATAAGAGACAGCATGGTGCTCTGACTCTATGGGCAGTTGCTGTAGGCTTGCCTTCTACCTTGAAAGGTGCTCATGCCTTGGTAACCCAGGCTTCCTATTGCAAAAAGTCAAAAGAGTATTTGTTTACTATATCCAGGGTATCCTTACATTTTAGGCTGACCCTAATCTTGGGAGGTCAAAAGGATGTAGCCTTTTCTCTCTATCTCGCAAGATGAGCTTCATTGAGGTAGCCTGATGGTCTTCTTCTTATACTTTTTTCCTTGTGAAAGTTTTTCAGTCCTTATCCTCTCTTACTCTCCCAACGCTCCGCTTCTCTACTCCAGCTCTAACTCTCTACAATCTTCCTCCTGGGTTTATCACTTTTCTCACTTCACCTTTCTCCACTCCTCTCCACCTGCCTGATCTTATTCCACAACCAATCTGACGTTCTACTTTCCTTCCACCTCATGATTTTGTTTCCTGTCTCTACTCTCCTACTTCCTCCTAGATGTACTCTTCCTCTTAACTTTCCTCTCCACACTTGCTCCAAACTCTCCTGATCGTACTCCTGTTTCTCCCTTTCTCCCTCATTTCTCTCACTACCGCCTCTCTCTCTCTCTCGCTTTCTTTCTCTCTGTATCTTTCTCTCTCTCTCTCTGTTCTGATCCCCATGTTAGGACAGGTGCTGACAGGTACCAGAATAGGGAAACAGGTACCAATGTGCATGTATCACTCTATGAATTCTGGGGAGCTAGGGATGGAAGTCCCTCTAAACTCCCTCACACCAACTCTGGGAATAGTCTGGCTCCCCCTGGGGGCTGGTAAAACACATATATTCACGAGCCTGTCACATTTCATATACTAATTAGTGTAAACACTGAGCTTAATTTCAGTTAGTTAGCTGCCATCCAGAAGCCATTGCCTACATTACAGAGTAAAAAGTGATGTAACTCAGCTGAATGGTGCTGAGTTTGAGTATAGTTGAGTAACATTAGCATAAATGATCACATAGCATAAGACTTCAAATGTTTCATCAGTATATATTTAAAGGCAAAGGAGAAGGGACTGAACACCAGACTGGGTCCTTTTAACTTTGCATTGAATCATAAAAACAAATAGTGACTGCTTGTTCGCTGTGACTCAGAAAGGATTTGATTCAAGGGTCAACAGAGTCTTACACCATCAACATTCTAATAAGGTCAAGTCACCAATTTCGACCATGTCTCTCACAACATAAAGCATTGTTTTGATCACAGAGTCTGTGCTATGAAATCCCTGCAAACCAGCTTGTTGAGGACAAAGAATGTCATTTCCAAAACTATATTTGTTGAGATGAGCCAGAACAACCTTTTCAAGAAATGTTGTAACATAGGACATGTTTGAAATAGACGCAAGGTTGATTGTATATATAGAAAAATAAACTTTATTCTGTACCATTCCACACGTATATTTAAAACATAAAAATTGACTAAATTCACAAACACTAAAGTTCAGAAGCAAAATCAACCTTGTGGCTCGTGGCTGAGATATATGACAAATCACTTTTTATTGTTTTATTTTAAAAGGCGCTTAGAGAATTGTCACCAGTCAGAGTTATATGGGCGTAGAGAGGGGTAATCAGCTTCCCAATTCTGTTTTTTGCTTTATTCTTTTCCCACTCGGAAACTGATCTCCCAAAAACAAAAAATAAAGGAAACTACTCAATTTGTGATATCCCCCTTTCTAATGCCATGGTTCACACAAGCAATGTTATTACATTGATGTTAATGCCATGATTACTACTAGCCATGTGGATGCTGCCAATGATGTTCATACCTACGTTCCCCCCCTGACTAATGCCATGGTTCACACAAGCATGTTATTTACCACAGATGTTAATGCCATGATTGCTACTAGCCATGTGGATGACGCCTATGATGTTCATATGTACGTGCCCCCCCCTTGCTAATGCCATGATTCACACAACCAATGTTATTACAACAGATGATGTTAACGCTATGATTACTACATGCAATGTGGATGTCGCTAATGATGTTAATGCTTGCCTGCCCCACCTGCTAATGTCACATATACTAAAAGAAAATAGGATCATTCACTCCTGAGATGTGCACTGATCAATGCCCGATCCATCAACGCCCATGCCCTAGATATTCACAACCTCATCACCAGCCACAACCTCGACATACTCATGGTAACAGAAACCTGGCTGCATGAAGCCTCAGGTCCTGCACCATCCCTCTCCATACCACCAGGTTACGCCTTCACTAAACAGGATCGCCCCACCAAAGGAGGGGGCGTACCCCTGATTACTAAGGACTCCCTTTCCATCAGAAAGACTGACATGGACATGAACACCAACAGCGACTACCTCCTTGTTAAACTCAACCTCTCCCACCATGGTACTATCTCCCTGTAGCTTATCTACCACCCCCAGGACCCAAAGGTGACTTCCAGACAACCCTCACTCACCTCCTCTCAGACAATCAGAAAAAATCTACTAAAGCCATCTTACTTGCAAACCTCAAATTGGCCCTTAAAGACATCAAAGATCCTGCAGCTAAATCACTCAACACGGCGCTCAAGACCCTAGGGATCAGCAGCTCCATCACTGGTGCCACCCACATTCAAGGCCGCACTCTGGACTGGATAGCCTAACACAAGTGCCCCCTCACTATCACTGGTAACACACCCACCCCATGGTCTGACCACCATGTCATCCATTTCAATATCTCTACTACTAGGAACAGGCACTTTCCTATGCCACCCCTGCTGCATGCACTCCCCAGAAACTGTTGCCAGCTCACTAAGGAAAGGCTTCTAGCCTACTTACTAGTACCAGCCTTCAGGCCCCCTTTCTCTGCCAAAACCCAAGACCCTTGCACAGACCTATGACAATGCTATCAAATCAGCAGTAGAGGCCATTGCCCCCTTGAAACCCTGAAAAGCCAAACCTACTAGCCACTCCAATGCCTGGTTCATCACTGACCTCCTTGAACTCTGGTCAAAGAAACAAGCAGCCTTATCCTTATGGCAAACCACCCACACGGACACTGCCAAATTAGACTTCCAAACCCACAAACCCGCTCTAAAGAGTATAAAAAAGCAATCATTCGGGCTAAAGCTACCTCATTTGAAACCTGGATCTCTGAAGCAAAATCTAACACCAAAGAGATCTTCTCCATCTTCAGGGACCTAGAGAACCCCCCCGCCTCCCAGAACTTCTCCAGGGATGAAACTGAGTGTGAGGAAATCCAAGCAGCCATGGTCAACAAACTGAACACCCTCCACACAAAAATCCAGATTACCCGACAGACCCTGGCGAACACACCCCCCGACACCCCGCAACCCTCAGCGTTAGATACTACTCCCTCTTTCTCCTTCAAAGCAATTGAGGAGCATGACATTATCGATATCATGAAATCCATCAAACCCTCCAATTGCAAAGGAGATACATGCCCTGCTGCAATCATCAAGGAGTGCGCCAGCACCCTTGCCCCGTTTCTTACAGCATTCGTTAATGCATCCTTTGCCACCGGGAAGGTTCCCTCCTGCCTCAAGGAAGCCTGGGTCCACCCTCTTCTCAAAAAACCCACCCTTGACCCCACGTCACCCAATAACTAGAGGCCCATTACCACTGTCCCATTTCTGCTGAAAATACTGGACGAAGCAGCCTACCTACAAGTGCAACAATTCATTGAAGAGAACAAACTCCTCTGGCTACATCAATCATTATCCGCCCAGGGAACAGCACAGAAACAGCCCTACTTGATTTGCAAGAGACTCAGGCAAAGCTGCGCTTCTTCTTCTCCTCGATCTCTCTGCAGCATTTGATCTCGTCAATCACAATGTCCTCTGCCACCACCTAACTTCTACCGCCAAGTTCTCCTCGAATGCCACCGACTGGATCTCATCCTTCCTACAAGGAACGACCATGCAAGTTTTCTCTGACTCAGCCTCCGCCTCTCCAACTGTCATACTATGCGGTGTGCCACAAGGGTCCTGCATCTTGCCCACCCTCTACAATATCCCTTGGCACACACCGCTCTTCCACATTCTGGACTCTTTAGGTATCCCCTTCACCAATTACATGGACAATACTCAAATATTCCTCACACTGACAGACGACTACGACACTGACTCCAGATCCCTCAAGGACATCTACACCACCATCCAGACATGGATGGCGGCAAACAGCCTCTGCATGAATTCTGACAAGACTGAGCTGCCCCTTATAGGACCTATGGAAACACTCAAGAATCTCGACTCACAATTTAGCCACTTCACCATTGACTCCATCAGAATATCAGTCACCAGCTCAGTGAAAACATTGGGAGTCTATCTTGACTCCAACTTATCCATGACCAGGCAAGTCAATGCCACTGCTTCTTTCTGTGGCATACCTTGCCAAACCTTTCAATGCAGCCAGACCATTCCTCTCCAAGGATAACTGCATTACCATAGCAAGAGCCTTTACAGGGTCTAGGCTAGACTACTGTAATGCCCTCTTCCTGGGTACGTTGGCAAAGAACATAAAAAAGCTGCAAGTCATCCAAAACAGCACTCTTCGAGCAGCTACGGGCATTCCCAAAAGGGAACATATCACTGCTGCCAGGAAACAGGCACACTGGCTCCCATGAAAGAGCGAGTACTCTTCAAAGCCCTTACCCTGACCCATAAATATATCCACCAATTTGCCCCCCCACCTCTCGCAAAGAATACACCTCACCACATCCACAAGACCAACCAGAACCCCCTACACAAACATGCTCACAGTGCCCCAAATCAAGAGAGTCAGAGCAGGAGTCGCCAGCTTCCCCTACCTTGCAGCCCTACATTGGAATGCCTTGCTAGCTCCCTTAAGAGCAGAAAATTCACACCTTGTATTCTGCAAAGAGGTGAAAACATTGCTCTTCACCTAATCACTACCATCTACCACACCCCGGCAAGCCTGTGACTCTCTGACCTAGGCCTACAGGATAACTCTCCTGCCCACCAAGAATGTATAAGTGTACAAATGTTATCTATGTAACCTGTATTACAATTTCAGTGTCACTAAGTTCCTCACAAGTAACAGAGCCTCGATGCCTAAGGGATGTTTGTGCGCTATACAAATGTAAAAAATAAATAAAATAAATGTTTTTTTTGCAAAGTATATGGTAAAGAAGTGTACCAGAAAAACGCTTGTTATCCTAAAAGAACTGTTATTTTAAAGAGACCAATTTGACAATGTTGCCATCTTTAAAGAACTGCTGTTCAGGAGAGACACTTTTGCCAGCCTTAAGAATCTATTGGTTGGAAGAGAAATTTTTGCCACCTTACTTAAAATGCCAAAAAATATAAGTTAGATATATTTGCTTGCACCCATATTTATTCATTACTTAGTTTGAGGGTCAGAGTAATATGTTTTGAACACAAGGCAAGTTTATATGTTTGATGACGAGACAGAGACTGATCTTTAGTTTTAGTTTCATAGGTAGGGAAACTCTCTTTAGGATAGGGACAGAACGGGCTTTATCAAACCCTTTTATTTTAATAGAAATGCCTGATGTTGGAAATATTACAACTTTGAGACCTTCTCTCATTACTGACCTCTCACATCACCCAGCAACAAACACATCCAGGTTTCCGTTTTGGAAAATAAGTTAATCTTCCAAAAACAATATGACAACCAGGTTTATTTGATGCTTGTCTACCAACTGTTGCTGTAAACAAAAGCTCTGTGTTACACTGTCATTCCAAAAGTAGTTCTACAATTTCTTCAAGACTTCTCTTGAAATGTGTGTTAAATTGGGGGTCTTCGATTATTCTCAATCGTTCAAACATCCTTGCACGTTTATAGCAGATTCCATGAATCAGATTTATTACTTCTAGAGACATACAATTGGTGGAATTTGTTGATCAGGATAGAACAGATAGTTTATCTTTTAAAAAGTCTACAAAATTATATTAGCAGAAATTGAATCCTTTCAGTAAATGGGATATGAACATACCCTTTATGAAGATAAAATGTCATAAAAAATCCGACAGATTTTAACCCAATGACTTCCAGAATGTATAGCAATAAAAACATTTCAAATCTGTTGCTCAGGTGGTGTTAGTAATACTTATTCTGTCCACGTATTAGGTATAAGCAACTCTTATTCCATTACTATAACAGACTGGTCATGGCTCCCATGAGCTGTGCAAACCAGGTCTACAAAAATAGTGCAAGAGGCTGATTGGCTTTAGTAGGAATTATTTGATTAAATGTATATCTTGGAATACTAGGGGCCAGCATCACCATTTAACAAATATTTCCTTGTGCACACAGTTGAAATAATATTCTGTTATTTTTTTAAGGATTTTTGGCTATTGGAACCATTATATTTTGATGGATACCATGTGATCTACCAACCAGAGATTCACGTGAGACAGAGTAGACACTTTGGGGATATCATCATTGCCATCAATAAGACATTAGCTATAGGTGTGGAAAAACAGATAATGCATATCAACTTATTTTTGCAGCCAAAGTTACCCTTCATGAAGTTACCTTTCCAAAAGAAATTAGTTTAATCAACATATATTGGAGCCCTTAACATTGCAGGGTTAAGGCTTTCACTGAAGGTCTCACAACAATATTGGAAGATGGTGTCGATGAGGAAAGGCAAGGAGAAATCATGTTAGCAGGAGAGCTAAACATTCAATGTCCTAAGGATGATGGTGGAGAGGCAAATCAATGTTCTCCCCCAATAGGACCTTAAAATAATAAGACATCTTTCCGGAACCAAGGAATTCTTGGGATCTGCATCTGCTAAACGACAACGTAAAGGAGGACATACCAAAAAAGAGTACATGACACAGGGTAAAGGCCTTTTCGTGCATTGATTATATGCTTTTTTCTTTCACATTGTTCCAGCAGTACAAATGCTTTAAGGTCATAAAAACTGATTTGGCTGATGATGATATGTTAAAAGTGTATTTTGCTGCCAATTTGTCAAAGGCTCATAAGGAAGGGCAGACAGCTTAACGTGTTAAGTCTGCTTTGAATCGGGTTTCATAGTGGCCAAAAAATATTCAGATTTTCAATAAATATATACTGCATTTTTTTTAATGTACTAATTTGAGTGGACATTCAATGAAAATAAGTCCAGATGCTTTGTCAGTAATTAAACGAGAAAATCTGAACAAGATACTAGATACCATCATATGTTGAACCAATGACTCATGTGCATTATAATAGTAAACCTGTCCAACAAACTAAACTAGAAATTTGATGTAGTAGAGAAATTAAAATTATGTCGCCAAAATTATAAAAAAAACACTTTACAAAACATGATCACAATCTATTATATCTGAATGGGGTGGTAATGTTAGAATTCATAATCAAAAAGCAGGTTATACATGTTTGGACCTTAATTAATTATTTTGAATCAAATCAATATCACCTCCAGCAAAATCTCATCTGGGATACATTTGCGATCAGCACTTTGAGAATATATATATGTGCCCTCATAATAAACATATTTAGCAATATTTCCTTTGGGGTGGACACTCAATTTTGAAATGGGCGATATTTTGGATCTTTTATGTAAATCCTCCTATTCAAGAGAGCTGGGTCACAATGGATTGTGTAATAGATTATTTAAGAACGGCCTGAAATAATTCATAGCCTTTCAGTTGGTGCTAATCAATCATATTATGCAGACTGGAAGGGCACCAAACATAATGAACATTTCACACATTGATCCCATATTAAGAAAATTAGAGTAATAATTTCCCAATTGCACATTTGGATGGCTAGAGCAAAGGTTTGGCATCTCTTGTCTGAAAAGATTTTGAACTTTGAGCAAATGATATTGGAAGATTCAAGAAATTTCAAACAGGTTTCAGAATGACAGTCAGCACTGCATTAAATGACTGCATAATTGAACAATAGAAATCATTCGGTAAAAATGCATGTCTCTATATACTACCTGTATAGATATCTCTCTGGCCTTCAATGTGGTTAACAGATTGCTCCTATGGAAAAAGCTACCTGCCTGGGCACTAGCAGAAGACCCTTAAATATTCAAATCTAATTACACTCTGAAACAATGCTAAGATTTAATGTTCAAGGTTATCTCACAAGGTAATCTCACAAGGTTATCTCACAAACAACATTCAGATGGTTTATTTACAATTTGCGAGCCAAAAAGGTACACATGGGGTGATTACCAATTATGTGCATAAATGCCTAAAAATTCAAGAGGATATAGATAGACTGCAGACCATCTTTTACAAAACCATGTGCAGGTAAAAAGAGCTCTCCTGTGATGGGATTGGTGCATAACATATTAATCATCTAAGTGCTACAAACTCTTTGTTAATATATTTTAGGAACATAAGAAGATGGTTGAGGCAGTGTCTTAACTGTAGAAATTCCCAAACACACTATGGAGATCAAATTATCTGAGATTTAGATGAAATATTGCATTGTATTGTATTGTATTGTATTTTTTATTTATATAGCACCTAAACACATGAAGTGTTTCAAAGCGCTCAAGGAGGGTGGGAACAAGGGGAAAAAACAACAGTCGCTCTGAGCCCTTGAAATTCGGAGAAGATAATAATCTGTACAGGCAGAGTAAGTGCGCAAATACAAATAACAATTGAGGCACAGCAAATAGGCCTAATGGCGATTCTGCAGTTTTAACAGTGCAATTAAGGGGAAGACAAGGGAGAACAGACAGACAATCGTCAGACACGTTGCATTTGGGTCGTCCAAGTGCATTGAGGTTCAATGGGTGTGGGACGTCCAAGTGCAACCAGTCGGTGAAGACTGGGGTAAGTGCAGAAGCATCATTCTCTAGGGTTATTTAAGTGCCGTGAAGGTGGGTGGGAATAGAGCCATGAGGTAAGTGTGAGAGAGGACTGGAGGTTGTTGCTGGGATCGGTGAGAGTCTGAGGTACACCAGGCAGCCAGTCAGCAAGCTATAAGGAAGAGGAGTGAGAAATGTAGACATCCAAGGGAAAAGTTAGCACAGTAAAGGGAGAGCGAAGGAAGGTCTTGGGGAGTTTCCGGACTTAAGAAGGTCAGGCTCAAGACAGAGGGCGGCAGAGAGGCTATTCCAGAGGGAGGCACGTGCTGAGGATAAGGATCTCCCTCCAAATCTCTGCTTGCGGAGCCGGGTCACTCTCAGAAGGATTGGAGGAAGATGAGCGGAGGGCTCGTGAGGGACACCATTTAGGTAGGCAGCGTTGCAGGTAGGTAGGTCCCAGGCCCCATAAAGCCTTGTGGACAATGCAGAGGGTCTTGAACTTGATCCTTGCAGCCATGGGGAGCCAATGCAGACAATTTAGTGGTGGAGATATGCAGTGCTTGGGCTTGAGGCCAAGGATAAGTCTTGCGGTTCTGTTCTGGATGAGTTGCAGAGGGCACATGGCCCAAGAAGGGAGTTTGAGGAAGAGACTGTTGCAGTAATCCAGCCTAGAGAAAACCAAGGCTCTGGAGACAGTGAGCCACTGGGGGAAAGTGAGAAAAGGAAGAGTACCTCTGAGGAGGTGTAGCTTAGATTTTTTTAGAGATGTCAGAGACGTGCGAGGAGAAGGAGAGAGTGGAGTCTAAGATGACCCCAAGGTTTTTTGCCTCGCAGGAGGTGTGGGCGCAGGGCCAAGGGAGGCCGGCCAGAGTCAAAGTGGGAAGGTAGAAGCAGGGGTCCCAATGAGAACTGGCATTGAGGCATAGGTTGTTTACAGCACACCATGACTGAATAGCGGACAGACAGTCACATATGAGTGAGGATGAGGAGGTGGCTGAGGATAGCCTGGAGGATAGTTGCGTGTCATCCGCGTAACACTGGAAGTTAGAGGTGAAAGTGGCAATCACACGTGCCAAGGCAGCCATATAGACATTGAAAAACCAAAGGGAGATGTTAGGTCCCTGGGGAACGGCACAGGTTGAGAGAGCAATAGTTGAGAGAAAGGCTTTGAGTTCCACCTGGGATGGGCAGTCGGAGAGGAAGGAGACTAACCATACCATAGCCTGACCTGTGATTCCCAGGGTGTGACAGAGACGTGCAAACAGGGTGTTGTGGTTAACCGTGTCAAAGGCTGAGGAGAGGTCGGATACTAGCAACAAGATAGTTGCTAGGTATTCAAGAGAAAAATTATTGGATCCCAAGGTTCTGTTGACACTGTAAGGATAGAAATGAAATTGACACCTTCAAATATTTGCTGTTGTAATGGCAATTTTTCAACAATTTGCAGATCTTGTATTTTGCTAGATGTGCCCATGATTTCGATCATTTGGTGACAGATATCTTTTGAGATAGATTGCTCTCAGGGAAACAAATGTTTCTTTTATTCGCTGTAATTGGGTTGTTTTGAAGTCTTAATTTGCTAAATATATCATGACATTATTCTATGTAAACATATGAATTGTAAGATGTTACTCTGAATGTAATGAAGCATGTCATTTTAATTGTACTTATGAAATGTTATTTTGATTTTAAATTAATTCTTGTAATAGCTGTTGTTATTATATATTTGCGTAAGGTTTTCGTGAAATCCTCACACAATAAAAACAATCATAATTTTTTAAAAAGAACTAGCTACTTCCTCTGTCCCAGCCTGTGCCTTCCTAATTCATTTCCCTAGTTGTAATTTTTTGAAAGAAGAGCTGAAGACAAGGTGATCTCATGTAATGTGTCCGCTATTGACGTTTTCATGTGGAGAGCTTGAGGTTTTACTTTTCTGAAATCGCGACAGAAATCCTGCACCTGATAATGTGTATAAATTCTGTAAAAGTGGAACAAGAGTTGATGACGGTACTATAGGCTCACATCTTATTTGTGTGAAGAAGCTTATTATTGATATATATATATGTATATTCAGTGAAAAAACTTTGTTAAAGGGACGTTATGATTAAGTTGTGCTACTAAAAACCTATGAAATTCAGTGAAAAAACTTTAAGTAACTTTAAAACTTTAAGTAATATTTTCATTGTGAAAAGAGGTCATGCCAAAATCTCTTAGAAAGGCACAAACAGCCTTATTAACATTGCGCCTTGCTTTTTCCATTTGTGGACCAAATGAAGAAGAACGAAGCCACATTTGTCTCTGCGCAATCTGTGAAAATATCACTTGAGAATTAGGAAACATGTCCATAACCTTCCCAAGTCCTTCTTTCATAGCAAATTGCAAACAAAATTCCAGTCACATGTCCTAAACTGTTCCCTCCACAATGAATTACAATTATGTCTGGATGTTGTTCTGTCTCCAAAGTAGCACAGAGAGGTAGCAAGTCCAACCACTTCATTCCACGTACTCCATGCAAGTGTACTTCCACATGTGGGAATCCAAGATCTACAGCTACTCCACAGCTTTCTGCATGCACCTTCAACCAATGTATCCACGAATCTCCCAAAATCCAAACAATCTGTTTTCTGAAACACACAGCCATAGCTATCTTTTGTTCTCTCAGCAAAAAGAGTATCTGAGAAACTCTTTCCTGGCACAACACACCCACTAAACTTTCCTGACCAATCCCTTTCAGTGCTTATTCTCATTTGCATGACTTCTGAACCCAAAAATCCCTCGATGTAACTCCCGATGTACGCGAACAACCGCCATGTCCGCGGACATATCGTAACATGAACAGCCCTTCTACCATTTCCACTTCACTCTCTCGGCCATTCCCTCATTGGATGTAGCTAAAAAATCACATGACCATGCACCAATCACATTCAAGTCCTCTAGATCTAACTGCATCATCATAGATCAGCAATGCAAATGTACTGTGAATCTCTCTGAGTACAAGTGTCATATCATTGGCAAGCACCATCTACCAGAAATACTGTACAAGTCTCCAAGATTTCTACTTGCAGCTCCATGCATATCCATATGCATGAACACAAACTTCAGGTATGCATATTTGCTGTACAGTAGATGAACACATTTTCAAACAGACTTTCAGCTTCTGTAATCTGTAAAATTAATTTACTGTATTTTTTTCAATATCCTAAAATCAACTATCATTTATAAACCTTTATACTATTTACTTTCTTTATACACACACACTCAAATCATGTTAAACTAACATTTTTTAAATGAAATATATAGACTACATATATTCAAACAAAATTGCATGCAAGCACAATCTATGTTTAAATCTTTAAAAAAATACTTATACAATTTCATATTTTTTTGTTTTTATTTATTTATTTACTTAATTACTTTAATTTAGACATGACATTGAGGCGCTATTACCTAGAACAGCTTACTTACAGAAATAGTAGTATTCACTGGTATATTATAAATTTCACAAGACATAGTAAAGATATTTTCTTTTTGCTACAGTTAGTCATTCAATACAATTTGTTCATTAAGAACATATCATATGTACTGAACTGATGCAATGTATCTTATGTAAATAAATTAGTTTAATGGTTTTAAAGAAGGCACTGAGGATTTCAATTAAATAAATCAATATCTAAATTAAAAACAGCGCTATATACAAACAAAGTTACTAATTTGAAGCTTTTACAATTGCAGTGAAGACCAGTCTACTGAAAAGAAGCAGCCGAATTCGAAGAACAAAGAAGAACTAAGAAGTTACCTGTTAATTTAAGAAAAAAAGTAAGTAGAATATCACCATAATATTTGTATTATTAATCAAACATACTATAACATTAATACAAGCTATTTTGGTGCCTAAAAATAGAGATAGTGTACCATTTTGTCCAAAAATCTCCATGTCTTAAACAGCGATTTACAGCCAGAATGGCCCACAAATTCCTATTTTGGACACACAAATTACCCAACTGAACCGCTACAATGTTCATATTATAGAACAAACAACTGTTTTAAATGTATACATTAGATTTACTATTTGTACTTTTCCACACCAGTAGCTTACTTTTTTTTGTCATCTGACCCCCAGTTTAGTAACACATACATTCAAGAATACCTATCCCTACTAGTTGTAGTTCCCAATGCACAATCACACACCATTACATACATCTTTATCATCTTACTCAAACACTCATGCACACAGCACACATATATTCCAGAACACCCCAACCCATATCTTCTTTATTTTTTTCAACAGACCCTAAAGAATGCCTACCAAAAGTCAAGTCTGTAGAAAGCAAAGCAAAAGTAGAGCAAATGAAAATAAAAGTGTCCAACATAAGCATCCATCTCTAGCAGAATTTGTAAAAAAAAGTTGAAACAAAACAGCTAATACAGTCATTTAGTGAAACACAACAAGTTTCAAGTACAAAAATGTTGCCTCCTCTATCAAAATGTAAAACAAACCAAAAAACAATTAACAGAAAATCATCTATCACTACAGATAAAACTACTTCTTCAAATTTTAATATAGCGCAAAGTAAGCATACCAAGAAAAGTATTTTAGCCAAAATGTACCCTCACAAAGTCCTTCAAAATCTTATAAAAACAGGAGAGAAATCAGGTTCAATGCTTAAAACCTATCGTAGGAAATTAATCTTAGAAGCGTTGATGGACAGTGCAATTCTTCTGAAAAGAAAGTTGTTTATTTTACTGTTAAACAAAATGAAACCACTAACAAAACTAATAACTAAATTACAAAAAAGACTTTTCAATAAGCGAAATGTCAACAGAAAGAACTTCTTAAGAATCTGCGGAGGTGAGTGGAATCACACTACGAGCACAGCACCATATTTTAATGAAGAAGCGTACAAACAAAAGCAAACAAATACAATTGCCATATATAGCAGTGGTCGAGGTTATGAAAAAGTGAATAATACCATAATGGAACAAGAAGTACTCCTTACAAAAATATGCCCTGAAAACTTAGAGTTACCCCTCCATTAAACTGAATCAGAACGTCTAGTGTACAAATGGCCATGCACGTCAATGCATTCCCAAACAATGTTTCAAATCTTTACGCCAATTCCTCAATAAATATGTAAAAAGCAAAGACAAGATCAAAATTAAATTACTGCAAAATTTGGATACCTGTCCAGTGCGCAAGTACACAGGACTACAAGGACATTCATTGGCCTGCATTACAGGACCTACTTGTAAAACCACTTTCCATGATATCAAAAGGATATCAACACATCATTCAACTATAAGAAATCTAGTCTATAAACTGTACTATGCTAAAAGTCCTGCTTTAGCACTAGCAAAGTTAAATAACATCCTTCTACATGGTACAGCAAAAGACCTACTTGAAGAAATTCACTATATCCATAAAAAATATTTTGGAAGTGAAAGCCATTTACAGAATGAAATAGCTTTAAACCAATTAAGCAACAATTCTACACATGGCAACTTTTTGCTAAACACATACAAAAAAGAAATACTAAAATTTAAAAGTACATCAGCTGAAGTACCAAACCATGTATGTGTATGTTGCCGTAGAACTTTTTATAAAAGTAACACAAAAACTGTAGACCTATCATACAAAATAGAAGACAATGAAGATTCTAAATGGTTTGAATTAGCTCTCTACCTTGCAGCAGAAAACAAATACGAAATAACTGACCCCTTAATACTTTTCAGTTACTGCACTACAAAACTTGACAACAACCAAACTCCTTCACGTGCTATCACAAATAATTTGGACTTATACCCAGTACCAAAACCCCTACTACTTAATTTATATGAGAGCATCATAATTCAAACAGTACACCCATTTCAAGCAATAATACTCCTTCAACCAAAAACAGCAAAATTACCTCGTTCTGAATTGGTAAAAGGCATTTGTGGAAAAGTAGTTTATTTACCATTAGATCTAAAAGAAAATGTGCATACTCTAGGAGTGGAACGTCCAATGCAGCAATCTTTAATTATCTTAGTAAATAGAGTACCTACAAAAGACAAAAAATATGGCAACAGCTGGTAGATTTATATAAGGTTAGACAAGCCTTCCAATATCTTAAAGAGAATAATGAATATTACAAAGAAATTAATATTGAAGAAAACTTGAAAGATACAACTGAAATAATTCAAGAAACACATTATTTGGTCAATTTGAGCTACTGGATCCTGCTACAATATCAAATACTTTAGACCATTATACAATTCATCCTTTGGACTGTAATGACACCGTAGAAGATGCACTGGAAACTTACCAAATGCGTCAAACAAAAGGATTGCCAATCAGCATATGGGAAAAAAGTATAGAAGCACGTGCTTTTCCTCTACTCTTTCCTACTGGCAAAGGAGGAAGGTATGATGATAGACCTATTCAAATATCAGCTTCAGAATACCGCTCATTACGGATGTATTCTGAAGATCCCAGATTTAGACAAATTGTGGAATACATATTCCACCTACTCTTTGAAAGTCAAATACCAACTTTATGTTACGGAGTTGCACACATATTAAAATCAGGATCACACTTTCAAAATATGACAGCTACACAATTATTAGAAAAAGTGCAACAAAAGGATGAGGTTTTACAATCAAATACTACAAATCTATTAGCAAATATGCGTGGTACTAAAGAGTACTGGTTTCGACGTCATGGAGATGTACTTTGTATGATCAGAAACCTTGGCCCACCCACTTGGTTTGTTACATTAAGTTGTGCAGAATATGCACGGGAAGATTTACATGATTTCCTACGCATATCAAATAAAAACAAAACAAACATAGATATTCTAACACCTGGAGAACTTTATTCTTTGGATCCTGTTAATGCTTCAAGATATTTTCACCATCGCTTCATTGCTATGCTACATTTTATTTGTAATAAAACTGTTCCTCCCCTTGGAGAAGTGCAACACTTCTTTTGGAGAAAAGAATACCAAGCCAGAGGAGCACCACATATCCATATGCTTTTATGGATTAAAGATGCTCGTAAATTTGGTCAAGACAGTGATGCCACTGTTTTACAGTTTATTGAAAAATATGTCACTTGTGAAATTCCATCAGAAGCCACAAATAGTGATCTTCATGCACAAATTTTATAATTTCAAAGGCACAAATGTGGAAAATATTGTCGTCGCAAATACAAAAACAAAGGGAAATACTACTCCAAATGCCGATTCGGTTTCCCTAGACCAGTTACAAATGCAGGTCAAGTGAACAACCTCATGTCTTCAGTTACACATAGTGTTAAAGGTAAGTCACCTAAAAATACATATTACATAAAAAGAAAAGAAGAAGAAAAATATATCAATAATTATAATGCAATCATTGCCCACTTATGGAATGCAAACATAGATGTGCAGTACATTGCAGACAATTCTACTGCAGTTGCATGATATGTCACAGCATACTTAACTAAAGCAGAAAGACAGAGCTCCAAGACCTCTGGAATGACCTGTCATCAGATAAAACAGTTTCTCAGAAATTATACAGCTTGGGCATTAAAAATGCTCACCCATAGAGAATGTGGATCATATGAAGCAGCTGATCGTTTAACTGGTACTGCATTGTATGGTAAATCTGAAAATATAGTATGGCTAAGTCCTGGTCCAGCTAAATCTAGAAAAAGAGTTCTAAAATCATATGAAGCTATAGAAACAATAGCCAAACATGATCCCAACAGCCAAGACATTTTAAAAAACAATTTATTGGACACATACTGCCCAAACAGAAGTAATACTTTGGAAAACATGTGTCTATACCACATAGCCCAAAACTACACATACAAAAATAATATGAAACCTGATGAAAAAAAAGGTAAATATAGAGTGACAAACTGTGAAGGCAGCTTAGTTAAACTCACTAAACCAAATTTAATTAATCATATCAAATTGTCATTAAAGACTCCTCAACATAAAGAAGTATATTACATGTCCCTGCTATAACTCTTCAAACCATGGAGAAAAGAAGAACAATTACTAGATAACTATTACTCATATGAAGATGCTTTCAAAGCAAATGAAAGCACTATAACTGATGTAAACTTTACACAGTACAAAACAATGTTTGCACAATGAAAAGCAACACGAAGATGTACTCCAAGCCCAACTAGATAAGGACACTCCTGACAGTAGTCAACCTTCTGTAACAGGAAGCCAAGAACCATTGGGAGAACCACTAATAATAAATGAGGCAGAATTAGCTATGATACAAGTAGAAAACACCATGTGTCAGTATGAAGATAAGAAAGACTTAACTATACTACAATCAAAACTAAACAATGAGCAAAGTAGCATTTTTCAAGAAGTAACAAAACAAATTGCACATGGTGTAAAACATGAAAATAAAGAATGTTCCTGCCATAATTATAAACCTATACTACTGTACGTCAGTGGTGAAGCTGGTCTGGCAAAACATTCCTAATCAAAATCATTAGTAAGTTCCTTCAACAATTGACAAACAACAAACTGTCAGCTGTTGTCACTGCCCCCACAGGTTTAGCTGCCTACAACATAGGTGGTGTTACATTACACTGATTACTACTATTACCAGTAGAACACCAGAACAAATTACACTATTACAAACTTTCTGCAGAAGCTGCAATGGAATTATGCAGAGTATTGAAACAAATGAAAATGCTACTAATAGATGAAGTGAGCATGGTCTCCAACCTGATGTTAGCTTTGATTCACCTCAGATTACAAGAAGTACTCAAAACAGACTATGAAGAGCTCTTTGCAGGAAAACACATTATTGTTTTTGGAGATCTGCTTCAATTAACACCAGTAAAAGATGAGCCTATTTTTAAAACATTAGGACACAAACTCTGCCGTAAAACTGTTGGAAGCATTGGAAATGTCAACCCTTGGCAACATTTCCAATACAGAGAATTAACAGAAAACATGCGGCAATCTGCAGATCTCACTTATGCCAACATTTTAAAAAGTATCAGAGTTGGTATACTTTCTAAAGAAGCAGAAGGAATATTGAAAATCCGGCACATTAATGAACTTTATGGCAATAATGCATGTGCTACAGATGTTATGGAACAATTAGCCCACAAAAAATTAAATTGTATGGCCTTAATGCCAACTCTTGCAAGCTGTTTCAAATTCAATGAAATCATGCTAAGTAAAGAAATGCAACCAATCATGGAAATTCGCGCCACAGACAAACTAGATGTACATGGTATGACACTACCCATGTGTGACCAAGCCACAACAAGGCTAAATAGTTTAGAAAAATCAATCTCAAACACAGCAGGCTTAGAAAAGATATTAAAATTATCCTTAAATTGCAGAGTAATGCTTAAACGTAACCTTGACGTGGACCAAGGACTAGTTAATGGAGCACTGGGTACAGTGTTTGGCTTTCAAACATACCCACGCGACAACAAAATTCAGTTTGTCAATATACTCTTTGACAAACTTTCAGAAGTAAAAAGGATAGGACGCTCAACAGCTAGATTCCTTCTCTTCAAAGATATGTATGTACGCAGAGAACAATTTTCTCTAACTCTTTCATACGCAGTCACGATTCATAAATCACAAGGTCTTACCCTAGACAAAGCAATGATAGATATTGGTAACACAGTCTTTAAAGAAGGCATGAGCTATGTAGCACTATCACGCTTGCGTACACTTGACGGTCTATTTCTAATCAACTTTGATGCAAGTAAAATAAACGCTGATATTCCTTGCATTTTAGAATACAATAGACTTCGCTCACTATACACCCCCCCACTTAAACACATATTCTGTTCCACAAAAAGTAAAATGTTATAAAAGAAAAATAAATCAAACAGAAATGCAACAGGATGTCACTGCAAATCCTCCAAAGAGAGTAAAAGAAACTGATACTTCATCAAGTACCAAAAGCAAAAAAGAATCAATTAGAGAAAGTAAACCAAGTACTTATTTAAAGAAGGAAGACAAACTCCAAAAAAAGCAGTTAGATACAGAACTACCTGGACCATGTAAATTCTCAAATATAGTTGGTGTAAGTTGCTACGCAAATGTAGCAATGAATATTCTATTTCAATTACCACCAATTGTTGACAACATTTACTCACACAGTACATACCCATTGTGTTTGCAAATGTTAGTACTTCACAGAAATTCAGCAAACAATCCTGACAACACGTATAGTGTTTTTGGAATAAGACAACAATTGGACTACTGTGCTGGAATGGTGAAATTCACTATAAATTCACAGGAAGATCCACAAGGATTTCTAATGTACTTACTACAAGTATTGGAAAACAAAAACATACCTATAAATGAAATCTTTCAGATTTCATACATGTGGAAACATACATGCACTCTCTGCAACAATGTGACACAAGAAGAAATCCCCAATGAACGCTTCATATATATATATCAATACCAAATTGTGAATCCATTCCATTTCAGCGACTTGTACAAAATGCAAACCATGGTAGATTATGCTCTACCTGCAATTCAGATAATCGCTCCACGTTAGTAATACAAACACATAGTAAATGCATAACACTAATGCTTCTACGTTACAATGCAGATGGTACCAAAAACAACTGCAAGCTGACTGGTTTCACACATGGTCAAATATCACTTGGTAAGAAAACCTTCACAACAATAGGTATAATCTACCACGCAGGAGCCACAACCAATTCAGGGCACTTCACTGCATATGTAAACAAGAAATGTGGATGGTTTGAATGTAATGATAGTACCATTAATCTAAAGCAGAGATTACCAGGAAATCTTACAAACGCTTATTTGATGTTCTTAAAACCAAAATTTGATAACTAAACTGTATTTAAACCCTAAGTAAACTTGTGTTAACAAAATATAAACTGTTAGAATACTCCAAAAGCTATCTAACTGCTCAAAGATTCTACAACAACTAATCAGATAAATGAATACCACTTAATTAGACCAAATAATATACAGTTAGAATACGCCAATTGGTATCTAACTGTCCCAAAATGTAACAATATCCAAATAGATAAATCAATACCACTAAAATATATAAAGAAATAGACAGTAAGAATACGCCAATTGGTATCTAACTGCTCCAAAATTTTATAATATCAAAACAAATAAATAATATGTTACTGCTCCAAAAAGGTACAACAAGCCAAAGTATTAAGCATTAGCCAGAAACAACAAGTGAACACTGAAAACAAACAAACAAATAAACTGTAGCATAACAGAAAAAGGTTTCTTTTTAATCCAACATGGATTTTATTTTCTCCCACAGACCCAATGATTTTAGCAACAAATACAGAAACTGAGCAAATTGCACAGTACTCTGATTTGTAAACTACTAAATATGAGGGTCCAAAAAAAAAAGTATATTGATTATACAATGTAATAAGTCATTACACAATACTAATACTAACATGCTATTTTCTTTTATCACAGAAATTAACAAGAAAAACATGGACTCCCGTTACTAGACCAAACAGTAAGTATACAATAATAAGGAGAACCATAGCAGCATATCACATCCATAGTATCTAATACCTTTGTTCCTTATACATTTGTTTTTCACCCAAAGTTATAAGCAAATATGAATGTGATATGCTGCGGTGGTTGTTGCCAGGGCATAGAGTCTTGGGTGCATGGCCAAATGGCCATGCACCCAAGACTCTATGCCCTGGCAACAACCATCGCAGCATATCACATCCATAGAGTCAAACATTTCAACTATGGTCTATGGAAACTTTTAATGTCCGCGGACATTCTGAGTGTTCTTAGAACACTTTCAACTTGCCAGTGAACAATACGGACAGCGTTTTCAGGACACCCCCTACGAACATTTCAGAACAACGCGATAGTTCTTAGAACACTTTCCAATTGACAACGAACAATACGGACAGTGTCCTCAGGACACCCCCATTTTGTTTATTTGCGAACATTTCAGGACACTGCGAGTGTTCTTAGAACACATTCAACTTGCCAGCGAACAATACGGACTACGCCTTGGGACACCCCCTACGAACATTCCAGGACACCGCAAGTGTTCTTAGAAACGTCTTCAGAACACCCCAATTTTGTTTATTTGCGAACATTTCAGGACACCGCGAGTGTTCTTAGAACACATTCAACTTGACAACGAACAATACGGACAGCGTCCTCAGCACACCCCCATTTTGTTTATTTGCGAACATTTCAGGACACCATGAGTGTTCTAAGGACACATTCAACTTGACAGAGAGCAATACGGACAGCGTCCTCAGGTCACCCCCATTTTGTTTATTTGCGAACATTTCAGGACACTGCAAGTGTTCTTAGAACACATTCAACTTGCCAGAGAACAATACGGACTACGCCTTCAGGACACCCCCTAAGAACATTCCAGGACACCGGGAGTGTTCTTAGAAACATCTTCAGAACACCTCCATTTTGTTTATTTGCGAACATTTCAGGACACCGCGAGTGTTCTTAGAACACATTCAACTTGACAGAGAACAATACGGACAGCGTCCTCAGGACACCCCCTACGAACATTCCCCGGACACCGAGAGTGTTCTTAGAAGCGTCTTCAGAACACCACCATCTTGTTTATTTGCGAACATTTCAGATCACCGCGAGTGTTCTTAGAACACATTCAACTTGACAACGAACAATACGGACTACGCCTTCAGGACACCCCCTACGAACATTCCAGGACACCGGGAGTTTTCTTAGAAACATCTTCAGAACACCCCCATTTTGTGTATTTGCGAACAATTCAGGACACCGCGAGTGTTCTTAGAACATATTCAACTTGACAACGAACAATACGGACAGCGTCCTCAGGACACCCCCATTTTGTTTATTTGCGAACATTTCAGGACACTGCGAGTGTTCTTAGAACAGTTTCAGTTTGCTTGCGAACAAAACGGACACATATTGAGTCCTCACAACACCCCCCATTCAGTTTATTTAGAACATTTCAGAACACCCATAATGTCCGCAGACAAATCGAACACAAAAAGAAGGTCTAACACATAAAAAAACACAACTTTCATCCTATCTCATACACTCCCACCCTCCCCAAACACTCCTACACACCAACACACTCTAGTAAATACAAATTTTGAACAAAATTTCACCGCGCTGTCCGCGGACGACAGCGAATCCAAGATGGCGGGCGCTACTGAAAGTCTGACGCGCTTCACGCTCCACGCTGTCCAATCAATGAACACGTTGCATGTCCGCGAACATCACGCAAGCGATTGGCCAATCAGGACACTGTCCGCGGAGCGAACAGGGAAGCCGTCCGCGGACCGAACACAGATATCACTAATTTTTTTTTACCTACTTTTTGGTCATTTTAAAAAAAAACTACTGGACGGATTTCGTGACCAAGCCGCTGCTCCTGGTCCGAATTTGGTGAAAATCCGTCCAGCGGTTTGGGCTGTAGACGCGAGCAAATCTTTTTTCCCATTCAGTCTATGGGGAAAAAAAAGTTTTGGGACCCCCCTATAACTTTGCCCCCCCTGGACGAATCCTCACCAAACTTTGCAAAAACATTTAGAGTGACCCAAATACCTTTTTTGCAAAGTTTGGTGAGGATCCGTCCAGGGAGAGCAAAGTTATAAGCCGCCCAAAAAGTGCTCTTCCTATGGAAACACCAACTTAACCATAACTACATGGCCACTAGCGTGGCCATGTAATATTGCTTATCTTTAATGCAAAGCTCTTGACCAGCTTATCACATAATTCCTGTGATGGGTGGATGAGAGTGTGACTTTCCAAGGAATTCCGTTTTTTGTAAAGGATTTAGCACAATTCTTTTCGTGCAGATGCTGCTGCCATACTTCTATGGCAAAAATGCACTGCCCTTGATGCCTTAGTTTCTTTTTTAAATCAATTTAAGAGTTAAATGTGAGTAGATTTTAAATATGCATCATAGCATTGTCTCCACTTCCTTTCCGTTAGTATTCTTAGATGCTTAGATTTAGTAATATCCTTGTTAAACTCTGTCTGCCTTTCCTGTTTTAATCATTTCAGTGTGCTGATGTAGTTGCAGTGCTTAATTTGTAAAAAAATAAGTACCAGTGCCCAAAGAATATTGGCCCCATAATGCCGGGCGCAGCGCTGCCTGCAGTGCGGGCGCGGCGCCGCCCTCAGCGCCAGCGCGCCGGCCGAGCCAGTTCAGTGCTAGACCTACCTAGATCAGCCCACCACCAGCCCATCACACTGCTGCTGCTCCATGTCACATGTTTGGCACTGCAGCAACTGCTGGCACAGGCTAGTAGTAAATACGCGACTAAGACATGCTCTTCCTGTAACTGCGCCTCGATGCCCCCAGGCTGTGTGAGTGCTTTAAAAATGCAAATAAATAAAAAAGCATTCTGTTTCAGTCACTGTTGCACTGTATTTCACTCTACCCCTTCTGCCCCATCTGACAGTCTGTTAAAGTACACCAAGTATTGTTAATCGGTTACCTCCAGGAAGAGCACCCTCCCCTCAGCTCGTTCTTCAGTCACCTCATCCAGGTGTTTTGTGTAATCAATTTACTCTCAAGCCCTTATCAGTCATCACATCTCATAAATGCATCCCCCTTCACCCTTCCTTCAAGCATGAGCATGGTGTTGTATAACTCGGAAAAAGTCATTTCTGCAAGACATTGTTGTGAAATCAACGGCCTGTCCTACTTCTGGTTTAGGGCCTCTTTCCACCTTAACACATATTAAAAAACTAAATATTTTTTGTCACCCAATATTCAGGAGCCAGGTGAGAATGCATATTCGGAGATCCCCTTCCCACTGACATGTTCTTGACATACTTCACTAAACTGCAGGGTGTAACAGACACCCACCTCCCTATCCAACGATTCCTATCTGAGGATTGCATGTGCTATCATTCGGAACACATGCTCGGAGCGTATTGTACCCAGGTTAAGGGGCCACATCTGGTGTATAAACCACATATCAAGATAGAAAACATGCGCTGGAATTATGTAAAAAAATGACAGCAAAAGACGGTTGAGAATTATACACGAATACTCAACTAGTGCTTTTATTTATGATGACATATCAGTGGACACGTGCACCATGTTTATCCCCGTCTAGTTTTCATGTGTGTATCTTTAAGCCTGAAATGGCATTTCAGAAGTTCGTCTTTGCATGGGCTTTTCTTGCGAAGTCCAGCCGGTTCGGTTTCAGCCCAATACGTGCACTGTTCCGGGTCCCCTCGCTGAAGCTCATTTGTGAACTAATGAAGCCGTTAACATTAAAAGGAAGAACGGAAACACCCAGGCAAAAATTCACAGTTCATGTTTCGCTTAGATTAATGCTATCCAGGGTCAGACTGGGGCATACAATTGTCTCAAGTCGGGCTCGGCACCAATGAAAAAGTGCAAATGACAATACATTCCTTTTGTGACAGACACTAGTGGGACCACACTGCCGCGCCACCCGCCCCTGCCTTGCCTCAATCACTTAGGCTACCTTCCATGGGGCCACCACTGCCACGGCCATGCTGAGCCTGATGATGACAAAAATAGGTGCGCGGCGCAGCGGCCCCACGGAAGGTAAGATTTTAAAAGAAAAACATATATTTGAGTGGCTGGGACCCATCACTTTCGAAGGAAGGTCAGGTTTTCAAAGAAAAAAGTAAAAGAACTTACTTTTGGGCACAATCCACGGGCCCGGCCGCCCACGGCAGAGTCATCTGACTCAGTCTGCAGCAGCCAGCAACCCCTGGTCACAGAAATTGACCTGGGCCTGGCACTGACTGCAGTTAGCTGCACACAAGTCACACAGACAGAGGACCGGACGCGGACGGGCCTCTGGTGGGGTCCTGACTCCTGGGCAGTCAGGACACCACCAGGGAACCGTGCTGCCGCCCAGGCCTCGACCTGGGCCTTCCTTGCTTGATCACTTGATTGTGACAGGCTCAGGCTGCACGGCACGCAACAACAAGTGACTTACCTGTTTTGCCGGCTGAGACTTGGTCTCCTGTCGGGGCCTCAGGGTGGGGGGGGCTGGATGCGCACACTGCCACCCGCACAAATGAAAAAGCAGGCAGAGGGGGCCCCAGGAAGCAACTAGGCCGCACCACGCAGTGCAGCAGAGCAGGCTCTCTCTCTCACAAGTCAGGACCGACGACGCCACGCTTCCACACCTTCCCTTCACAGTAACTCGTGAAATGAAGGTGGCACCGTGCTGCCTCCTGTGGCAACAACAACACGTCACCATGTAATTTCACTGGCTCAGAAGAACAGCCAATGAAAACTGCACATTCTGTGTTACTATACAGAATGTATCAAATACTGCATAGTAACAACAGAATGGTAGTTTTCATTGGCTGTTGTTTGTAACAGTTTGTTGTTCATTGCTATTCCTGGCCCCTCCCAGGCCCAGCCAGCCATGGCCTGCAACCTGTAAGCACGAGAGAGATTGAGATCAGAATGACAAATCCCAATGATTTATAATCGAAGCAAAGCGAAGTGGAAGAACAAATAAAGCAATTGCACGTACGCTGGCCCCGCATGAGTTCCGGTGCCCAAAAAAAGAGTGCCGGTGTTGGCCACCGGCAACCACCCCCACACCCACAAATTAAGCACTGTGTAGTTGTATAAAATGATGAAATCCAGTCTGAATTTTAAAAAAAAATGGAGTTGCAATTTTCTTGTGTGTTATCATCCAAGGCTTGGTCAGTACTGTATGATTTTCGGAGGAAAGCATAATCACAAATGGAATTATATGCAGTGTTTTCCAGTCACTACTTTTTGGGAGACAAGAGAAGATGGTACAACCGATTCTGAACTGAGAGTAATATTAAAAGAACTATTGCATTGGTTAGAGCAGCCCAACCGCACATGAGATTTCACCTCAGAATTATGGTGTTTCATACTGATTGTGTTCACCTATCTAATGCCATCAGATGACATCTCAGCTAATCAAGATTCTGGAAATACAAGCCTTATGTCATGGTATTGCCCACCCTTCAGGAATCCTAAATATGCTGTACGACATTGACACCATGATTTTCCCTCCTGTGCTCCTTCAGCCCGCAAACCTGGAGGCTCCCTCTCCTCCTCACTGTCTTTTGCCCTCCCCCAAACACAGACCAGTTTACCCCCCCCCCACGCCTGAAACAACCCCCACATTTATTTTTTAGCATGTTGGTGCCACCACTTCCAGTCTGTGGTGTCTCTTCACTGATGGTTGCCATGGAAAGGAAATGGGAATCCGAGTAGCTCCCTTCTCCTCTTTTCCATGAGAGCCATTTTTTGTGTAACTTTTTAAAGTTCTGAAATGCCCACCACACAATTTCAACACTTTAAAAAAAAATCTATTAGCAGCCTGGACAACATGCTGAGGTGTTGATAGCGATAATGTCATTATACCTGCATTAAGGCCCTCGCTTCAGTCATGTCTGTAACTTGTGACTGGGTCACTACCAAGCAGTAATGTCCTCCACCTTGGGATTTATCGCTTTATTAGGTCCAGAGTATGATCTGTGTAATGTGTAGGGTTAAGTGACCCTTTGGATAATGTTTAAATGAACTGATGGGCGCCCAGACATTAATATCGCCATGGATGATAAAAGACGGCAGAAAATGATCCTTGTGAGACTTAATGAAGGTCTAAGAAGCATGCAGAGTCTGTACAGTGCAAGAAGTTTGTGGAAAAAGATTACATTTTGTTAACATGGTCTCTGAAGTCTGTGTATCTGGAAATGGTAGCAAGGAGACCCCAGGTGTGTTTCTAAAATAAATGCATGCCTATCCTCCACAATTCTCCTTTGACCTGTGCTTAGTAACTCGTGTAAACATTTTCAGCATAAGATATGAACAAATAGGGTTGGAGTCTCCAAGCTGCCAATATGCAATTATAAATACTAAATCAAGATTTGCTGATCAAAGTATTTCATATAGGTTATATATGTTACAACCTGCTGGTTCAAAATTATTAATGTTTTTTTTCATAGGTCAGAGCAGAGATCATTGTACTCAAGCCTGGCTAGCAAACGTGAAGGCAACAGTATCAACACAGCTGCTGAAGTACTTTTTCTAGGAAGCATCCACAAAAAATATTGTGCCAAAATTGTAGATTTTTTTTTTATGTTTACATTTTTGTAAAGAAGCTCCTTTGTGACATAGAAATGCACTGAATCTAACTGCACTGGGCTGGTCCTTTAAAACATGAATAAATACCTCCATTCGTGTGTCCCCCCTCCCTGCAAGAGAATTCCCTCCACTGAACGAGTGAAAATAAAGAGACATATCGATTACTTATAAAATAAAATAAAACAAATATAAAACTGGACGTACGGTAAAATACATGTCTAGAGCCATGCTTTTTAAACTCAAGCTTGTTTTTTTTTAACATTTGAAGTAAATGTAAAATTCCTGCAGTTGCTAGTAACTTTTGTTTCAAAACATTAAATTTCAACATGTAATACATGGCATACTTTAAGTGGTACCACCTGACAGTATGTGACGGAATATCATGAAGTTGACCATTACTGTTGTGTGTTTAACTCTGGTGGTTATTAGATATAACTTTTCAAAGAGAATACATCTCACATTTGTTACCTATTTCTCCTACACTGAGATATCTTTCTCCCATCCTGTTCCATTAGTCACAACACGTTCAGCCAGTGGTGAAACCATCGGAATGGTAAAGAACAGTAACCATTTTGTAGGAGGAAATAATGAAATTCCATTCTTGCACATGTGAACTTGTATTTTTATAACCGTATATCATGACGCCTAAATTATTTGCTAAATTGTGTCTGTCTATGGAAAGGGAAAATATATGGGCAAAAGAGTAGAAAACATTGAGTGCTCATGCTAATCAACCCACTCGGTACCCTTATAAGTTCTCCAGTTCCTTGCCCGAAACACTGGATTCATTCAATGAAGTCTCCAGACCTTTATTTAATTTTACATTATGAATACATAATTTACTTAACAATAACTAAATATATTCAGAGAGTAAGGATAATCAGACCCATTGTGTCTGTTCAGGCCTATGCCTGCTGTAGCACCACACATGTTACCTGGCCTTCAGATCTGATTTTGATAGCAGTCTATGAATGGATCATCCAGTCACTGCTCAATAGATACCAACTGTGTCAAGTGACATTCACATTTTTTTCTGAATAGTCTATGGTATCCACTGAAATAATCTGAGTTTAACTGGAAAGTCAAAGTTTCAATTCCAACTGGTCAACTCAGCTAGTTAGCTTTCAAATGTCAATGAAATGAGCATCCTTAAGTTGACTTGAGTAACAGTATCACCTAGTATCACCTATTATCAAAGCATTTGAGACATGAGAGATATAATGCTAAATAAACAACCAGTTATCATCACAGAGATCTTATCTCAGTGGGTCGAGCACTCAGTGGCAATCTCACTTAACTTCAAGCCTAGGACCAGCAGCTTATACATTATCTCTGTACTGGGTCATCTGACCACAGCGCTACATCTGTATGATTGTAATCATTACCCTCCAGATTACAGGCCCACACAAACACATACATTCGTGGCTGTAGATGCTCAGTCCAGAGAGTGACCTAAAACATATTATCACCCCTTAACTGTTGCTTTAAAACTATGTAACCATCAACCCAACAAAAACTATAATTTCCTATTGAGGATGAGAAATCCACTCTGCTCACTCTATGGCTTTCTCTTTTGTCTTTTGATTATTATATATATTAAATCCATGATAACTGTATGTTGATGGACAGTTAGAATCAGCAGAACCCTACAATTGTTTAATTTCCAGGCCTACTACAAAACCATACATCTTAACGAGCTTCCAGATAATTCTTGCTCTCATTTTTACAAAATATAATATATTCATTGATCAATTGATACTGATTCAAGGCAGGGGTCACGTCCATGTAAAATGTATCTTTCAATGCCTACTGCAATATGCTGCAATATGAAATATCTTCCCTTATTGCAGGTTTGGAGGCAATACCGGTGCTAAACAAATTACTCTTATTACCACTGGTAGCGGTGGAATCTCTACCTCAGTCTGCATTTCTGTTATTATCTTTTATCAGGTCCCACAGCCAATGGTAGTACTGCCATTTTATGGTGGTATTTATGCCATGCACAGGTCATTGATTTACAAATATATAATAAGGTAGAGTGAAAACAAAGGATGCAATACTGTATCCTCTTTTTCTCAGTTTCCTTTACACCACTAATGAGACAGTTAGTCCTCAAATCTGCCTTTGATCTAACAATATATACATGGAGATGTGATACATTTCCAAACTTCTCCCCCATCCCCTTGAACAATACTCACAGGTTTACTGTCATGGGTCTACCCGGGCTTGTACAATGACAGTTTATACTGTAGTGACCTGCAAAACCTAATCTTCAAATCCTTTGGAGGGTCAAGGTGGATGTTGTGAGATTGAGAGATAAGTGAATATAAGGATTTGTTTATCAAATCTTGAATATATTTCAGCTGATCGTCATGCATACCATAGAAACCCTTTAAAACAAATATCAGAGGAAAAGCTTCAGTTGGAGCGATTGAGAACTTGGGTGGGAATAATTTGCACCAGCGGCCATTTTTGACTGGCTAAATTCCATGATAGTCGTCCTGCATGATTCTGGAATATATGTATTGTTAGAAAACATTTCAATGGTCTTTATATGCTAACATCTTTCTAATATAGGTTATATAAACCCACCAATACAGACTTAAGTATGTAAATGTTGATGTGTATGAAAAAATAAACATAGTAAGAAAGAAAATTAGGAAGATGTCAGCATATAAAGGGCACTGCAATGTTTTCTAACAATACATATATGCTACAATCATGCAGGACGACTATCACAGAATTGAGCAAGTCAAAAATGGCTGCCGGCATGTGATGACATCATCAAGCCAATGACGTAATTGCATCACGCACTGGCGCCATTTCGAATGTATATAAATAAACAGGGCACACAGACACGCGCATCTCTGCGAGTCTGGTGCCCTGGCTGGAAGGAATTCTGCAAACGAGGTAAGGATCTCCCAATGGGGGGAGAAACTTTGATCCAAACATTTGAAATCACTCTTTAGCCATAACTTGGATTTGGGGGCCCGCATTGAAAACTGTTACACAGCTTTTGAGACACAGGTGTTCAAATTACAAAGAGCACTGTAAAGTTTCTTTACTTCTGTGAAAAAGGTATGATATTGTTTCAATGTATAACATTCTTAGCTACAACAATGTAAGAATTGTGATAATGGAAACATTCATATGATATAGCAATACAAGTGGACACATTGATTTATTACAGAGATACAGAGGTCATCATAATGAATGTGGGATAAACCTGGCTCATCACACGGCAAAGAAAAAAAGAAGTTTGGCATAATGCAAAGGTACATTATTGCCTTATATGGAATAACGTAAATCAATCATTTTTCATTTTCTGTTAAAGATACCTAATATTGACATGGCTTGTATATATGGTTTATTTCTCTATAACAGTCCCTGAAGAAGGTCAAGTGTGATCGAAATGCATTGGACATAAGACAGAGGTTTCAACAGGCCTACTTCATAATGGTCTTTCAAATAAAGACAATCATTTTGAGAAAATCTACATAACTTTTGGAGTATTATTCAAACAAATATAAATGAAATACTGCAATTAAGTAAAAAGAAAACAAAGTCGATCACCATTCAGGTCTTTCCAGTTGTATGGGACACCTAACCCAGAATTATTCTCATCGTATCTGGAAAGGGTAACACATTTTCCCACATTTGGTGAATCAAAATGCATACCAAAACTCTTCCTATTATTATTATTATTATTATTATTATTATTATTATTATTATTATTATTATTATTATTATTATTATTATTATTATTTAATGTGGATCTAGTTTGGGGAAGCTTATAAGTCATGGGCAGAGGACACTGTGAGGGAAGCAGAGATACAAGGGAAGGGTGAGCTAGCAAGAGGGAGGGCAATTCGTATCTAGAAGCAACCAGGAGAGGAAACAGATTAGGCCAGGGTTCGAGTGTGTGTGGGTTTATGCGCAAAAGAGGAGTCATGTGTTCTTTGACCTCTGCTTAGAGAAAACCTTACATTTTGTAGGCAATATTTAAAATCCAGTGCTTCGATGCTGCGGTCAGACATTATTCCTCTGATGGTGCTGTGCAGAAAGCATGACTGGGATGTCTGCAACCAAAATGGAATTTACTTTGTGAGCCATTTTCCAGGTTAAAGCATGCACAGTTTGAATGAGGTGACCACTATGGAGTGGTTACATGCCAACATGTTACAATGAACAAAGATGTGTGATTCTGGCTGGCTGTATTAACCCAAAACCTAAATACTGGATGAAATGCAAGGGCCTATTCCAGTTACTGCTTGTCAAATGGAAGATGAACTGACTTGAATATGAGGTGCAGAAACCTGCCAAAGAACCTGCAATGATAGCACAAAAGCCATCTGTCTGTAAGGTACCATGAGGATCAGAGCTTCCTGCTACAGCAGTTAGACCAGGGCCAGTGCCCCCTGTCTTAACTGCTCCAGCCACAATGTAATCAGTGTTCTTGCGTGTGCAGTTCAACAAATGAGAGACTGTACTTCCAGGGATGTCTAAATTACTCCTACCTTGAAGCACAACATGGGCAGATCACTTCATGCTAGAAACACTGAACAGCTCCACTCTACTTTGTGTCAATATGTTTTCCCTAGATCAATGAATGTGTGCAACTCCTTTCTAAACAGGGATAGAGAAAGACTTGAATCAATGAGCGACATACTCCCCACAAAGTTATGTGTGGAATAGCTAATTTATTAAGACTTGTCTTTTAAGACATTTGTCTGGTCTATACAGATCCAGGAGAAGCAGGATGCAATCAGCATCCTCTCACAGAATATATTGAGAACATGAGCGTATTGGTTTTAGAGTCATTTTCACAAGTGCATTTCAGTGATAGTCAAATGTGTCTTCCTCACAAACCCTTTTTTGTCATATCTAGTTGTGGTTAGAAATGCTTAACGGTCGCTAGAACCTTTTAGAAAACTGTTGCACCTATCCGTTTTCCAAGGGAAAGGATTTACACAAGAAAGAATTGAGGTGTTCAATATTTCTAGTTAGTTTTAGTGGTATGAAGTCACCTACACTTCTTATATTACCATGTATAGTTCTACAGTGGGCAGGTAATTAGGAACCTTGATGGGCCTCTTTGCTGGGCTATTGAAATCAATCCTAGAGCACTATCGCGAGAGAAGTGCCACAAAAGATCCTGACCATAAAATGGGGTCAAGGCATGCACAGGCCACATAGAGTAGTATGTACTTTCTTTCCTGTTTCCTGTAATATATAAAAGTGTGTATCAATATGCCAGTGTCTTTCTGTTGACCTCTGCTAGAGGTTTGGACCAGGCCTTCAACCACTTCTATGGTGACCTGACTTGAACCTGTGCCTTTGAGGGATCTTTCGCAAACTGATATTTATTTACAAAATAAGATTAACAGTTAAGTGTAGCTTTTCCACACCTTTGTAAATGTCAGGATTCTCAATCAAAAACCAGAACAACTCTCTGTGGGAACTTTAGTTCAGAAATTCCCCAATAATTCCTCAAGTGATCAAGACATGGGAAGGTATAAGGTATCAAAACCATACAAAGATTTATGTCCTCCTCACACATTTGGTAGGCTTATCAATAGGCAACTAGCACAACCAGTGCATCCACAGGCAATATGAGAAGTAAATAGAGTAGACAAGTGGTGTGTTGGGGGGCACAGTGTGCAGTAAATGTGGGTATTAGACAATGCTGCCAGTTCTGATGCCAGACCTCTGGAAGACCCGCATTGACAACATTCTTTTGTAAGACCGCAGAGTGCGTGAAAGGACAGAGATTCCCAACTTAGATATACACCAATAGAAGTGGGAACTATTTCCAAGAGAGAGGGCCAACAAGTGATGATAGGTGAAAGCAAAGCGATCCAAAAGAAACCAAAAACCCCATAAAAAGCAGAGCTAACCTGACAAACCACACTGGTACAACAGAAATAGACAGGTATAAAAAATGCCAGACCAGTGAGAGATTTTGGTCCAAAATTTCAGGAGACTTGAAAGTGGCCATGTTTCGCTCCTGCTCCTTTTGAATAGGATATCTTTTTTGACATCTGTTCCTGCTCTTTTCAAAATTAGGCTTTGGCTCTACAAGCATATTTTCAATTGAGGTGGATGCCTTGGAGTAACACTGTGACATAATTTATTGAAGGGTATAAATGCTAGTTCTTTCTGGGTCCTTTTTTCAATCATAATCTTTTTGAAGTTCTTTTACTGATAGTAGCCACTTTCAACCCTTTCAAAACTATTTTCCCACCCAGATTTTAGAGTACATTTTCAACGAAAATAACATTTTAAAGTCGGTGCTGTCACATTAGATGCTGGTTCCCAAAAATACACCTCTGGACCAAACCCCATCCAGTCAATTAAATAAAAACGAGGACGTCAATGTTATTGTTGAATTTATTATTTTATTGATTTTATATTCTTCTGTAAGCTCTAAAGAGATTTCAGGAATCTGATGACAATTTTTCTTAAATCTTTCCAAAGATCAACAAGAGATGGAAGCCCAGCTACACATGAATATGTCTGCCCAACGGAGGTGTTACAGCAATGGGATTAATAATATTGGCAATGTTATATTTACCAAAGAAATTAGATAACAAAGCATTGGTTCTTCCCCTGATCTTTAGGTCACAAGTAGTTACTTGTTACCATACTTCATTTTGTCCTCAGGTGAGCCACTCTTCTTGTTTTGGTTGTTTTCTTACTGATCAAACTTTCTTAGACTGCTTGGCTGATTCAATATCTTTATATGCAGTCACCCAAATCACCTGTTATATTTATTTATAGGAAGTTTTGGGCAGTTTGTAATGCTAACCTCTTTGGAAAGGTAACTGGCATTGACTTAAGATGAAGCACACAAACACAGCAAATGGATTGCTTTTGTAATGGGATCTATGTTTGGAACATTTTTAACATTCAGTAACCCCACTTCAACAATCCCACAGCACAATCTGGAACAATAAACAGGCTGTGTAGCCATTTCTATTGCCTTAAAACAGTAAATAGATCTTGGGCACACATTGAAGAAATGGAAGATCCCTGAAGGGTTGCTGTACATCTTAATTCATCTCCATCAATATACTGTGGTACAAATAAGACTAAACCAACAAGAAACTGTAACAAAGGAGTTACTTTTGCATAATGGCCTGAGCAAGGAGTGCGTTCTAGATCCCTGCCTGTTCAATCTGTATGTTGCTGTTGTTGATGATCCCTTAAAAAAAGCATCTTTTATATCCCCACGCATAGGACCGATAAACCTCTCTAATTAGTCTATGCAGATTACATTACTTTAATGGATCATACCCAGGTAGGTCTCAAAAGCCACATGTCTGTGTTCCATTAGTATACCAAATGTAATGATTTGAAATTAAATTCAACAAAGACTACAATTATCAGATTTAGTAAAACACTGAAAAAAATATGGATTACACTTGGCAATTGGACTCGCAACAAATTCTACCTGTCAATGAAATAAGATAGTTAGGCTTTAATGTCAGGGCCTCACCAATGGAAAATAAAATGTATATTAAACTAAAGCACAAGGCAATTACATTGTGCTCACAAATAAAATAAAATAAACAGATCATGTGGGAGCTTCTCTATAGTTCCTATGATTAGATTCTACAAAGGTAAGTAATGTCATACCTTCACTTTTGTATGGGCTTGAAGTTTGTCACCAGGCATCCACAATAGATCTGCCCAAAATAGGAAGTCTAATATGGAAAAAAAGGTTTTTCTTTACATAATTGTGTTCTAATAAGTGCCCTTCGATATAAGCTCGGTTTGGAATCACTAAAATGCTGGCATGACTGGAAATGGCTCCAACTTTACATACCCTCCCCCCAGAAAATATTATTGTAAGATCCAAAAATTAAACCACTGGCCCACAATAAAGACAACTGTGATGCTAGCCTAGATTCATTGAGTTTGGCTCTAGTCTAAAAGTGGATTATTTAACTGTACAAAGAAGACTCTTTGAATTTCATCGGTCCAATGCCATTAGGAGAACACGTAGTTATAAACAATCATCAGTTCTCCTCAGTACAGAAAAGGCCTGAAAAATTATCCCACACTACCTATTGCAATTTCCCAACGCTTTCTGGAGAAATCCGTTTTTTCATTTTCAATTGAATCTCCTGCTAACCCAGGAGATTATTAGCATACATAGCAATACAACATTGCCAGTGTTTTGCCTATGCTGTATTGATGTGGAGACTATAGACTCTCTACATCTTCTTTTGACAGAATGTCTTTCTTTGAATTTCTTGCACAAGACTATTTTTGAGAGATTTGTGCATCACGTTGATGGACTCTCTACTGATGAATTTTGGTATAGGCTTTCTAAAGGGCATGAGACCCTTTTAAATATTCGACTCATCAGAGTTTTAGTAGCAATCAAATTGATTGACTTGAATTAAATTTAGTTCGAAGTCTGCATGATTCGTGATTGAAATATTGTATTCATGTGTTCTGTATATGTCAATCATTTTATATGTGAAGACATTTTTAATGCATCAATTAATTATTTTATATTGTATTATAATGATGTGTATATTGTGTAAGGTTTATTAAATAAACCAATTCACTTAATAAAACAAAAAAAGAAACAGACTGTGTTAATCTGAATATTTTGTTTCATGTAGAAAAAAATATTTGAGGAATTAAAGTTAGTCTACCAGTTTAAAATGCTAGGGAAATCACCCACAACACCACAACTAAATAGCATCAGCTATGACAGAGAAGAAAACCCAATGTTACTTCTGTTGTCTCACCAATTTTTCATTCAAAATACAATATCGAACTTATTTTGCACAATCACTCTAACAGTCATACGTACAGATGATCAGAAGAAACAGTCAATAATTATATTTTACACTTATCAAACTTTACCAGCAACCTGTTGAAACTAATGAGAAAGAGAAATGTTCTTGATATCTCCCAAACCATTTTTACATGATTCCCATTAGGAGTGGCACGTTGGGTTGCAAATATTAGGTGATCTGAGGAAATTATTTTAGATGGTAAAAATGCACAAGACTTTTCCTGTTGAATTCAATGGAAATCACACTTAGCTAGAGGCTTTTTTGTAGTGAAAAACATGTATGTGCAAATAATCACATACCCATGAGATGATTACAGTTAAATGATTATACTATTTGATCGTGCTTGCCCCGGACATATACATGAATACACAATATACAAGTATAATCAACAATTAAGTCAGTAGACTGATTAATTTTCCAAATTTTGGATTTATTGTGTTCCAGCATTGTCACAGCAAACTGGTGTTTCGACACAAATCATTTTCAGGGCTGTTTTTCACACATTGTGATATTAATTGGACCAGTATGTGTTAACATTTAGATACATACAAAAAATCATAAATACATACCAGGATCATGGTTTGAGGAGGGAGGGGAAATGAAAACAAACAAAAATATGGGAAAGCTTGATATTACAAACAAAAAATGTGCACATTAATGTTTCTAATTGTGAAGCCTGTTGCACATGTATCATTTTGTCCACCCAGTCCATTACTATGGGTGACAAATGACAGACAATTGTTACATTTGCTGTGGAATCGGTGAAGCATGCCAAATCCCTGAATATTAGTTCAACAATTGGTGGTTTGGTGATTCAATTAATAATACACCTATGCATGGTGCATTGGATGGCATTTTAATTAAGTAGTGTTTATGGTAGAAAATAATCTTATGATCTATTAGGATTCCTATTGTGGATATACGTTCTGGTCACAGTGGTACCGAGAAGATGCTCCCCATAATGTGAGTGGTGAGCTATGGTATTGGACTCACCAATGGTTACACATTGATCTTTCCTGTAGACCAGAATTGAATACACAACTTAGTACCTGATGAACTGACTTGTGTCCGTCATGGAATTCAATACTCTTGACCATGCCATTCTCCTTTACCGTTTAAGAGACACTGTAATGATGTCGGACACAGTGTTTGCATGGTTTAAGTTCTTCCTCACTAACAGAAGTTCCAAAGAAAAAATATTAATGACTAAACATCAGTAACAGAGATGCAGACAACACCCACTTCTTTTTTAATCTGAAGGGTAGTCTGGATGTTAACACCATTTTTAGTCAACAGGCTTAAGCCAGGCTAATTTAGAAATAAGGGTTGCACCATCTGCCCAGATGGAAAGTGATGCCAACGTTTGAGACCTCCTTTGTCTGAATGGTTCTCTTCAAGTACTGCAATGGGCAACATCTCTTGGCATAATATGAACTGGCTGTCTTGAAGTGGCATTTTTGAATCCCAAAGAACAATTAGATCCACAATGATCCTGCAAGTGACTGTACAAATTATGGTCAGACAATTTTAAATGTTGCTACCTACCATGTTTCTTGAACAGCCATACACCAGTCCTGAAAGAGTGGGGTAGAGAACCCCACTATGTGCCAATAAGTGTGCAAAGGACACCTTGTACTGTTTGCCTTGTTCACGAACGGTACCCAGCCTTTACCCTAGAGCTAGTGGAAAACTCCTGACAAAAGCTGGCCTAAAGGGAGATTCAGACAAATAATCAATAAGATAACTACTAGAAATAGAAGCAAGCATTGCTAGATTGCAGTGTTGAATGTGCTAAAGCACTGTGTTAGATTTCTAAGATGAAAGAAATTCCATAACCAGGTGAAGGAGTTTCCAATTCTGCTTGTCTGTGATTGCATGTTTGAGATTACCTTACACGGTTTGCTACAGACTCAACTAAATTAAATATTTGGTTAAAAAATATGGTGCATCATTTAATGTAGAACGAAAGGCACATGTATCCTTTAGTTATAGTAGGGTCGGGCCTGTGCCCAGGTTCCATTTTTTTCTTACTCAGCATCTTTTCTCAAACATGCCCCACAGTCGTTGGTCTCTCCTTCCTTTCCAAAAGCGCAATAGGTATTTTGGAATTGATTTCCATGAATAATATTCGAAGGCAGTGAAGAGCAAGAGGAAAGCAACCACGTCTTCCATTCTTCCAGCAGGCAGACAAGGATGGTGGGATTGCCAGAATTAAGGGACCTCTGCTGAGCCATGCTGCTGGGCGCCCTTTAGCTGTTAGTGAGAAGTTGTTTTGCTCTTTCAACTCCACTGGTCTGAAAGTCATAGATGTGAGGTTACAAGTGCACAGCGTTTACTGATAAAATCATCATTAGCACCATGGTGGGGGGCGCCAGCCAATCAGGGTGATAGGAACGCGGGCTTGAATGCCCATGGTCCATCCCACATTGATGGCAAGCTCCTCCAGCCACCATCTTCACCCCACCCTCCATCCCCTTATCATTATTATTTTTTTAATTAATTCCCCTCCCCCACTTACCTTATTTCGGCTGCGGCGGCACTCGCAGCCGTACCTTCGGCTCTGCTCCCGACGGACACCATGGAGGACACCATGGAAAGGGAAGTGGGGCTCCTCATGAGCCCCACTTCCCTTTCCATGGCGACCATCTTTAGACAGTATTTTCAGTGATTGAATGGGACGCTCGAGGCATCCCACTCAATGACTGAAAATACTTTTTTTTAGCACCACGGGTTACTGCTTTGGTAGTCCAGGGTGCTAATGGCCTTACTCCCCTGTTCCAAGGGCTGGAACGGAGGGTAATGGTTTGACCCATTAACATGGGCTGCCGGGCCGTAACCCCCCCCTTCCAGCCCTTGGAATGGGGGCTTACCGCCACAATGTAAAAACGAGTCATCAGTGACTCAGAGAAGCAAAATATTGACATGTAACTTCAGGAAGGCTTTGTGACTGTTTATTTGTGTTGATTTATCAATTTTCTCCTCCTAGTAATATAGGGAAAATCTATTTGATTGGTAATATTACAAATACATATTTTTAGAATACCAGCGGTCCTCCAAACAGCGTTTTCACTTCTTTTCATTAGAGAATGAGCTATGCAGAACAGCGAGGAACATTTTTAATCTGTGCAATGCCTTCTGATCACGTTGGAGATATCCACCTTAGAAGTGATATAGCCATTGGGGCTTATGTTCCATTAAAAAGTAATTTGGAGGTGGGGACCCACTTTCGTTATTGTAACCGGGTCTCTCCCACCAATTGTTCGTCATTTGCACTGCAGTGTGCAAATGTAAAGGGCAAAAGGCGGTGTACAAGCCTGCATGCTGCCTTTTGCCCTTCACATTAGCACTCAGCAGTGCAAAGTGAGTAAACACTGCCTTGCATGCCAAGTGGCATTCACAATTGCAATTAAACACTTGGGAGGGTTTAATTTCAATTGTGAACACTGCTTACCATGCGTGTTCACATATACAATTAAACACTTACCGACATGCAAGCATGTCGGGAGGGTTTGATTTTAATTTAACACTCTTCCTGCCATGCTCGTAAAATGGATCTCTATGGGGTCTGCATGCGTTATGCTGGTGCATAAAGCAGACGGAGCCCATCGGGATCGCCAACATTTGCACCAGCATGAAAATCCATGCCAGCGCAGATGTTAGAGCTGTTGTATGGCAGAGTGGGAAGAAGACAGTGGAAACACAAGTTATGTTCTGCCCTTCCTCTCCCGCATGCAAATGCATGAAAATGAGCCTTGGCATGAATGAAAGGCGTAAAAGCCTTCCTAAATGCTTTTACGCCTTCCATTCACATTACAGCTCTCATGAACATGAGAGCCAGTGTGTGCTATCAACAAAATCTCACAGGCTTACCGAGATATGATTTAATGGACTACAAAGTTGCTCCAGACACAACACCCAAAGGCAACTTTTGTGATAGTCTGAAAAAGGATAATAATAATAATAATAATAATAATAATAATAATAATATTGTCCATGTATTTACTGTACACTGTGAACTGAAATGCCATTAAGGTTACTCTTTCAGTGTAATTTGAAAAAGAAATCTTCCCTCACAGAGAAGTGACATATATAACGCTATAGTTTAATCCAACAATTAGTTTTACTGTAGTTATACTTGCAAACGCATCAGGGCCACCCACACTGGGATATATATATATACAGAAATCCCTGATTGTAAGCCACACCAGGATTGCTTTCCTTTTCAGTGTTGATGAAAGGCTGCAAAGCCAGCTTTGCCAAAGTATTCCTCTTTATGTGGGCTTTTAAGTTGGTGTATGTTTAATTTATAATTCACCTCTCTTATCCCTTCTTGGTGTGCATGCATCCAAAACAAGTGTATGCATACTATGCTGCTGTTTATTTTTGTTTTGGAATATATAGTATTTGAGTTTATAAGCACCTCCTAGAGAGAAAAGAGAAACCACTGTAAAGGAGTACTTATTCTTCATCCCAGTCATTCCCCTTCATTAATCATTTGGCACCGTCATTCTACTTCATCATAATATTGTGTGACAGTCCCTCTTCCTTCTTTGTCACAGTCATTCTCTTCCTCACAGTGCTTCTGCCTTTTCACAGTCCTTCTCCTTTTTCACAGTCATTCTCCTTTGTAAATCCTTCATCACAGTCTGTTTGAAAGACGGTTACATGTTACAGTTCATACAAAGTCGTACATATGACATATGAAGCAATGCAGGAAATACAGATGATGCATTAGTCAAGTCATAGGTACAGGCATCGGTGAGAAGTAAGAACATAAGAACGTTTGGACAGTCCAGATGCATGGTAGAGAGAGAAAATAGTGTTAGTTCTTATTGAGTCATTCTCGTTTGTCACAAACACTCCTTTTCCATCATCATAATCATTTTCTTTTGTCAAAGATCTTCCCTTAATCATAGACCTTTATCATAGTCCTTCTTCATCATCAGGGCCCTCCTTCACCATAATCTTCTACTATGTTGCAGTACATTGCCTTCATCACAGTTATTTGTCATAGTTCTTCTTCTACAACAGCATCCTTATTAATCACACCAGTGTTTCTTTGTCACAATGCTTCTTCATCATGGTCCATCATCTTCATCATTCCTTCTTCTTCAAAGATCTTCTCATTCAAAAGTCCATTCACACAAAGCTTCTGCTTTGAACACATTGGCACTCATTACGACCCTGGCGGAAATCGAAAAACGATGGCGGAAATGCAATACCGCCATCGAATAGCGCTCGGTGCGATTATGACCCGTCACCGTAAAGTACGATGCCATTAGCGACACCGTAGTGAACGCCAACGCTAACTGCACCAAGTACGCGCACGCGCGCCATGCCAAACCATAATTACCACCATGGCGCAACGGTACGCGAATTCTGACCCTAGCGGACATGTACCTAACGCCATCAAGCATGGCGGAAAGTACCATTCCGCCATGGTGAGAAGTACGGCATCGCGAACCAACCGTAAACGGCCCTACTGAGTGCCTGTACACCACTCCCTGGCCACATTGCACAACTCCTCGTAGGTGCAATGAAGTCACACAATGCAACCAGTGAAATGTACAAGTCACCCATGCATGCCAACGAACAAATGAATCTAGGGGCTCCAAGTGCCTTGTGAGTGGCCATCCATATTTGCCATGGCACCATTGCCGCACTGATGCAGCACAGGCATGTGAAGGTTCAAGTCCAGCAACATGAACAGAAATATGAGACAAACAAAAACAGGCCCCCCCATCGACTGACACCAGTGTAAGGCAACATTCAAAGCAGTATCCTGAGTGAGACTGCACCAGCCCTGTACTCCTGCCAGTAAACAAACCAACCATCAGCATAAGCATGTACCACACAAGTTGGCAGAGTGACTGAGCAGCCAGGCTCATCTCAAGAGGGGCCAATGGGAGCTGCAGGGCACAGATGGCACGAATACAGAAGCTATTCCAACGGACATGACCTCAGACTCCCTCCAAGAAACGCACGCAAACACAGGCACCTGTGACCAGCCATATTCTGAAAATCACATCATTCCACCAATCCACCTGGCTGACCGGCATCTGTTACACAAAAGCTAATCCCCCGCCCCTGAGCATGACATCATTAAAACAGTCATAATGGTAGCCCCTAAACCTGACCACACTGGGCTTCGTAGGCAAACGCGGCCAGTACAGTACCACGCAACTATACTCAGAAGCCGGAACCCAATGCAGATCTTCTCACAATACATCGCTCCAAAAATAGGAATATGCTACATTACTTGCAAAGAAGAACGCTACACGGTTAATATCAGAATAGAAATTTAATGCACAACAAAATCACCAAGCCCATACAGCCATTAGGTCATGAACTCCAAAATATATTTCATTATTGTGGGCTGCATCCGCAATAAATGACCAGCTTCTTCTTGTGTGACGCCCTGTTCCTTCATGGTACACAGGGGCTACATTCACGTTCAAAAAGGCAACATGGAAGCGCCTAGAACCGCAGGGCCGTCCCATTAGGTAGGCACTAGTCCAGCTGAAAGGTCGATATGTTGCTCCTAGCCACTAGTACTGCGTAAGGGCATGTGGCCCATTGGCGATCGTCCCATAAGATCGTAATGGTGCTCCACTGATTAACACGAAGCAGCAGGTGTCGGGAGTAAAAGCCATCTGCAGGAGTGGCATACAGATGGCAGCGGCAAAAGGGGAGGAGATACCTGTCACCCAAATGAAATGAAAAAGAATAGTATGGGCATCAGAACTTCATTTGAATTACTCACTTCAATGATCACACTAAATCCACAGCCATATGCATGCTAGCCCACTCAAAAGGATTATTCCCACCCAAAAATCACTTGCGAATCATAACTATAAAAATCGAGGTGAAAACACTATTACAAACGAGTGTTTGTGTGCATGCGTCTGTCAAAACAGAATCCATTAGATGGGATTAGTAACGTGCATAGACACAAGTGTTTGAAGGCGCGTCGAGACAGGGAGGGTTCAACAAGGGCAGATAGACGATGGTCCCACTATGGCAGCTCTGCATCACATAGCGCAGGGGAGGTGGATAGATTCCAAAAAGCCCTGTACATGGCAAACTCTCCATTAAATCATCTGTCCATGCATCCATACATCATTCCCTCATCCCGGAATGAAAACGCCTGATTATTTACTCACATAACATGTGAAATTTCCATTGAGTCTGTGCGTAATGCAGTCTGCAAAATCCACTGTGCTCCAGGCCGGAATTCCAGTGTTGTGAAGTAACATGTATTTGGGAACGTCCTGCCTTATCGTCCACTACGCTATTGCGCATCCCATACTATTCATATCAATCATTGCATTCTCGCCATGGCCCCTGTCCCAAGGACATTAAACAATAGAACGTTATATTTGCAGTCAGACCTGTGGGCGTCTCCTCGCCGCTAGCTGAAAACCGAAAGCGCCGTCCTTCGAATTCCTCATTTGCAACATCACGTCGAAAAGGCATCTGTGACCGCTTGAAATCACAAATTCATCCATGTAGTGCGGCAGTGTGTGAAAATGGCAACTGGCTTCACTCACAAATGGGACGCCCCGGCCGTCGGTGAACCTCGGTACAGTGCTGCATGAGGGTCCACCGTTAATCGAGTACTACATTCCACTGACCCTTCACAAGTTTGTTCGCGACTGCAAAGATAGTATGTGAAACAATGGGACCATAGCAGAATGAACATATGAACCAATATTTCACTGCCATCGGGATCAAATACATGATTGTAATAGCAAGATGCCATGCGTCGAATTGCAGCGTTGTGTGCGGGACGTGCTCGCCCAAAGGGGATTGCAGCTTGCACAGGTGGAATGAATCACCACAGGTGGAGGCTATACAGCCTGAAAACACATAAATTGCACACCCCCTCCCACAACCACACCCACTCCAAAATGCTACCGGCAGGACTAGCGATGTTGGCCCTGGGGGACCTGATAGCACTGCAAGTACTCCAACTTCAAGAAGAAGACGAACACCAACTACTACAACAACCGGCCGCACAGAGGAGACGCAGGAGGAGGAGGAGGGCAAGGCAGGGCCAGCAAGGCCCGCCAGCACAGCCACTACCACCACGCAGGCAGCCCGCAATCCCACGCCTCCGAGCACATCCGTTCAACCTCACAGATGAGCAGATCCACACCCTCTACCGTTTGGACCGGGACACCATAACCGCCATTGTGGACATGACACAGGCTGACCTTGTCAGCATGATAGATAGCCCAACCGCCATCCCACCCCTACTGAAGGTGGTGTCTGTACTCCACTTCCTGGCCACAGGCACCTACCAGCACACAGTCGGACAGTTGCATGGCATTTCACAGCCAGTGTTCTCACGGACACTATTGCAAGTGCTCGATGCCCTCCTGAAGCACGCAGACGACTACATCTCTCTACCACCCTCGGAGCAGGAAATTACGAACACAAAAGTGGGATTCCATGCACTTGGCGGCATACCGGGTTGCATTGGTGCCATCGACTGCACCCATGTGGAATTGGTCGTCCCACATGCCATGGAGGCCCAGTACCGCAACCGAAAACAATTTCATTCTCTTAATGTACAAATGGTGTGTGACTCCAACAGGATCATTACACATTGTTGTGCCCGATTTCCTGGATCAACCCATGATTCTATGGTCTTGAGGAACTCTACAATACCACGCTACATGGAGCGACACGCAGGGAACAGATCCTGGCTACTCGGTGAGTCTCATTTCATGCATGATAATGTGGGGTATGTGATGCGGCAATGACCTGGCAGGAAGGGGTGGGGGTGCGTACGTAGCAATGTCATTCCACAAACATCCTTTATTGTCCACATACAGGTGATGCCGGGTATCCACTGAAGAGATGGCTCCTTACACCACTCCGGAACCCACAGAACCAGCATGAGGAGGACTACAACCATGCCCACTCACGTACCCGTGTAGTCATAGAACAGGCATTCGGCCTACTGAAGACTCGTTTCCGCTGCCTCAGCAGGTCTGGCGGGGCACTCCTGTACCGCCATGAGAAGGTTGCAAAGATCGTCATGGCATGTGTCATGCTACACAACATGTGCGTACGTAGAAATGTGCCCATGCCCCCTGACGCAGAACTGCAAGCACCTGAAGATGGTCATGATGAGGGTGGGGATGTGGCAGCACCTCAAGGAGTCCACGAGGCACAGGAGGGCCGTGACATTCGTCAGATTCTCATAGATTCATGCTTCTAGCACTCACGCCTGGTGGCTGATACATGGACACGGGACTTGTGGCACTGTGTGTGTCTGGAACATGCACAATATGGACTGTACGCCTATAAAGGCCTCGTACACAAAGATCAATGTCCACACATCTCATTGGATGATCGTGCATTGTTTATAGCATATGTGAAATTATGTTACACACCCCATCGACCCGCCACCCAAGTGAGCCCAACACACCCCCTCCACCCTCCTACCTCCCCCCCGAACACCAGTGTCCAAAGATGCTCATTGTCAGTGGGCAGACGCTATTGCAAGCCCCCTCTCCGGGTATCAGGGGCACCCCTGCCTGTGGAGCGCAGGTTCCTCCCAGATCTACGTTGGGGGCTGCCCTGGACGGAACTTGCAACGGATGATGTCTCTGCCTGCTCACGTCCATGCATGTCCCTAAGGGTTTGTGAGAGCTCAGTGAGCACACGGCGCAGAGCGGCAAGTTCAGCACATACGTCTTTGGACGTCGCATGCAGTTCCCCCCTCAGGCTCTCGGTGCTTCTCTCCATTTGTACTCTCAGGCTCTCGGTGCTTCTCTCCATTTGTGCCCTTAGTGTCTCTGTACTTCTCTCCATTTCTGTCCTAAGTGTCTCAGTTGATGTTTCTATGGCTGCCTTAGTACCCCCACATTCATCAGCATGGTCCTTGAGGAGCGTGGCCAGTTGCTGCTGTTGCACGATCACCTGGTCGAGAGACTGTTGCCTCTGCTGTGCCATGGCCATTTGCGGTGGTGTCACAGAGGGGCTGGTCACCTCATGTTGCCTTGCCACAGGGCTTGTGGGGGATGGCCAGTCGTCGTCTTGTGGGTGCCCCTGCGTGGTATCCTCATGGTGTACGGGATGAAACAAACAGGGGGATTGAGACAGGTCATGGATGGATCCTACATCGACATCCCCGTTTTCTGTGTCGGAGCATGCTGCCATTAATGCAGTGTCACCTATGGTGCTGCTGCCACCAGAAGCAGTGCCTTCTGTGGCATCCATTGGGGGGACCTGTGGTGGTGCTGTTGTGGGCATGCTGGCTGCTGGGGTGCCTGTTGAAGTTCCCTCCTGTGTGCTGCCACTTGATTTGTGCTGCTGCCGTGTCTTGATCCGTGCAGCTGAGGTGGAGGGTCTTTGGCCGTTGGTCTTGGCCCTCTTTGCAGGTGTGCTGGTAGGGGTGTCCTGGAGCTCGTCGTTTGAATCGGACCCTGTGGTGGAGTAAAGGAGGGCGAGCGTTATCAATGGGTCTGTGGAAATTGGAATGGCAATGTATCACATGCATTGGGGTGGTACCTGAGGGTGATTTGGGTCGGGGCCTTGGAGGTGGTTCCATTTTTGTGTGGATTGAGGATGCAGTTGTTTTGCAGCCTGCAGTTAGGGTGTGCCTGCTGCACGTGTAGAGGGTGTTTTTAGGATTTTTAATTATTTATGTATTTAATGTGAGTTTTAAAGTGCGCTATCAGGCCAATGTATGTGGACGTTCTCCTGGACATGTGTTACTGTTGCACTATGTGGACACATGGTACTTCACATGATTGGACATTGTGGATTTAGCATTGTTTTATTTGGCCCACCTACCTGATTCTTCGGATGTCTGCACTCCTTTCTCCATCCCTCCGACTCCCTCTATACTCTCCATTCCAATGGTGGAGGCACAGATTTCTTCCCAGGGGGTCAACTTGATGGGTGATTCCGATCCTCCCCCGGTAGCTGTGGCAATGTTACGGTTGGCGGATAGTATGCTCCGTACACGTATCCGCAAGTCGTCCCATCGCTTTCTGCATTGCTGTGGGTTGCGGGGTGCGGTCCCCACCGCACTTACCCGCTGTGCCACCAGGGCCCATATGGCCTTCTTGTTCGCAAGTGCCGTCCTGGTCATTTGCGTCGAGAAGACGATGGCAGCATTCTCCTGGAGGGTCTCTGTGAGCACGGTGAGTTCCTCACGGGAGAAGTGGACCTGCCGCTTGCGGTCGCACGCTTTTTTCGCTACTTTTCCCATTTTTATTGCTTTCACTAGGGTGGATGACGGGTTGGGATGTGTCTCAGGGTAGTATTTTTTATGGTTGTGTGGGAATTCTGATTTTATAGGTGTACGGCGTGCTGTTTCCCGTTCCGGGACCATGTTTTTACTTCCATTTCCGTATATTTACGGTCACCGTACTTTCCGATTGCCGCTCATTACGGTGACCGCTAAGATGGGTGGCGGAATTGCACCTAGGGCGCCGTACGACGGCGGTGAGGGGCGTTTTGGGGACATTTCCGCCATTGCAGACTTTGCACTTCCGCCATGGCGTAGTGCTCGTGCCCGATGGGTCGGAATTAGCCGCACTTTGCTCCGTCGTGCAATGGCGGAAACGCTATTTACGCTATGGCGGTCAGGTCAGTCACTTTCCGCCAGGGTCGTAATGAGGGCCATTGTCTTTCATCAGTTCTTCAGTACAGCCCTTATCCAGTAATCCTTCATCACATTAATTCTCCTTTCTCACCATCCTTCTTTGTCACAATCCTTCTACATCATTCATTCTTCATCTCAACCCTTCTTTTTCATCAGTTCAGTTTCTCATCAAAGTCCTTCTGCTTCATTACAGCCCTTCTTTATCACATCCATTCTCCTTAAACACTGTCCTTTTCTTTCATCAGAGTCATTCATCACGGTCTTTCTCCTTCATCACAGTCCTTCATTGGAGCCCTTCTCCTTCACCATAGTCCTTCTTAATCATAGTGCTTTATCATAGTCCTCTTCTTTCATCAGAGTCATTTGCCACAGTTCTTTTGTTGCATTATAGTCCTTCTCCCTCATCATAGTACTTCTAATTTGTCACAGTATTTCTCCTTCATCACTGTCCATCATCACAGACCCAATGACATAAGAACTTCATCAGCGTCCTCGTTCATCACTTTACATCTTTGACAAAGACCTCTCTCATCACAGCTCATCTCCTTCATAAAAGTCTTTCTTCATGAGAGTACTTCATCAGAGTCCTCTTTCATTACACACCTGTTGCTGCAGTCCATCACAGACTTCATCACATTATATTTCCTTTTCTCATAGTCCTTCTCCATAGTTCTCCTGCACAATAATGTGTCTTCTTTGACATAGTTGTATTTGTTTCACAGTCATGTTCCTTTTTCATAGCCCTTGTCACAGTTTTCTCCTTCATCACAGTCCTTATTAATTGTGAGAGTCCTTTATCATAGTAATTATACTTCTAATAGTCCATCATCAGTGCCCTTATCTTTTGCCACAATATGTTGTCAGTGTCTTTCTCTTTTGTCAAAGTCCTTCATTACAGTTATTCTCCTTTGTCACAGACCTTGTCCTTTGTCAGTGCTTCTCCTTTGTGACAATTATGCTTTGTCACTGTCCATCTCCTTCACCAGTCTCTCCTCACGGTCCTTTATGATTCCTTCATCACAATTCTTCACCTTTTTCACAATCCTTGTTATTGTTCACAGACCTCTTTTGTCAGAATACTTCTCCCTCAACACTGCTGTTTTCTTCCATCAAATTCCTCCTTTGTCATAGTCATTCTCCTTTGTTATACAGTAGCACTTCCTTTACACACAGTCATCTACTTCCTCACAATTGTTCTGCTTTATCACAAACATTCTACTTCATCGAATCCATTTATCACAGTACTTTACCTATGTCATAGTGCTTCATCACAGTCCTTGAGAATCATCATAGCCCTTCTCCTTTGTCATAGTCTTGACCCTTCACCATAGTCCTTCAGAATCATTATAGTCCTCCTTCAACAGGGTCCATCTCCTTCATCACAGTTCTTCTATTTTATCAGAGACCTTTATCATAATATTTCTACTTCTGCATAGTCCTTCTTTGTCATCAGTCCTTCTCCTTTGAGGTAGTCCTTTGTCACAGTCATTCTCCTTTTGTCATAGTACATTGTTACTGACCTTGCCTATAATCTCAGTCCTCCATCTAATTTGTTCTCTTTTGTCACCATTCTTATCCTTCATCAGTCTTTTCCCCTTGTCCAGGTCCTTATTCATCACAGCCATTCACCTTCATCAGTCCTTCATCACAGTTAAACTTTGTCACACTCCTTCTCCTTTCCCACAGTTCTTCTCTTTCATCACAGTCCTACTTCTTCATCAAAGTGCTTTATCGCAGTTCTTGTCCTTTGCCACAGTCCATTTCCTTATCAGAGTGCTTTTTCATAGACATTATCCTTCCTGACAGTCCTTTTCCTTTGTCACAATATGACTCCTTCTTTGCAGTACTTTTTCATCAAAGTCCTTCAGCACAGTCTTTCACTTTCATCATAGTCCATTTATTTTTACTTAGCTTATGTCATAGTCATTCTCCTTACTCACCCTATGTCTCCCTAATTAACAGTTCTTGTCCTTCTCCAGTCAGTCATTCTTCTAAGCCGGTCCTTCTGGCTTTTCATCATCCTTAGCACCATTTGTCTCATTCATCAGTTATTTTCTTTCATCATAGACTTTTTCCTTCATCACAATCCTTGATCAAAGTGTTTCTCCTTTGTCACAGTACTTCACCATAGTCATCTCCTTCATCACAGTCTTATATCAGTCGGTAGCATTTGTCTCATTCATTTTCCCTTGATGCAGTCCTTTGACAAAACATTTCTTCTTCATCAAATGACTCCTTTATCACAGTCACTCATCACAGACCATCCCCTTATTCACATCCCTTTAACACAATGTGCTTTGTCAATGACATTCTTCATCACAGCCTTTCTCTTTCATCAACCAAACACAACCACGCAGAAGAAGAACGGACAAAGCCAGAGATAGCAGAAGCATAATCGACGCCCTAACCCCTTACATCACCAAAACAAGAGGACCCTTTTCTCAACACCCACAAAATTTTGAAGAGGAACATGATGAAAACAGAAACCCAAGACTGAACCTTGAAGAGCTTTTCAACGACACCGACACATCTGTACCGACGCTTCAAATAGAGATGGACTTAGAAGGAAACCTCAACACCAGACAGAAGACATTGCCGACAATAAAGCACAAACCTAACTATACCTTCAAAATAAACTGCAACCTAATCAACGCAAGGCCCATGTCAAAACACTCAACAGAGATCTTCGACCTTCTCAGGGACAACGGCATCGACATTCTATTCATCACTGAAACATGGCTGGATGACAATTACAAAATCACACTCCAAAGATGCCTCCCCACTAACTTCAAATGCCTTCAGTTAAACAGGAAAAATGAAAAAAGGAGGAAGCCTCGCAATAGCATTCAAAGAACACTTGAAAGTAAAAACAGATGAACTTCTTAACATCGGGAACTGCGAATCCATGGTCATGCACCTATCGATGAATCCAAAAACCAAATTAAATTCATACTGGTTTCCAGACCACTGACATACGATGCAACCTTCGTTGACAACTTCATAGAAGCCATCACCAACATAGCCATTGAACAAGAACATTTAATAATCCTGGGGGATTTCAACATTTGGTTCATAGAAAAACATGCCAACTCTCAAAACTCACTAATTGGGCAGCTAGCAACCATGAAACTACAACACCTGGTCAAAGGAGCAACGCACTCCCCAGAACACACCTGTGATGCAATCTTAACCACGGCACCACCAATACAAATACTTTGGAGTGACCATCTCATCATTCCATTCATGCCCACACTACCAACTCAAGTCAGCACCTCAAGTTCCCAACCCCACAAAAAGAAACTGGAAAACCGTCAAAGAAATCAACCTAATAGAACAACTGGAGATGACCAAATCTTCAATAGCAGAACTGGAGAAGGCAGACCTAGATGGGAAAGTGCAGCTACTCCACAAATGTATTGATGATACAACCGAAAACATCGCCCCAGAAAAAATGTTTACCCCATTAAGAAAAAGAGCTATGGAAAAATGGTTCACCCCACTACTAAACACCATGAAAAAGAACAACAAGAATCTGGAATTGGAATGGAGGAAAGAATACGACCAAGATAAGAAAACCCAATTCCAAAAACAAATCCGATCATATAAGAAGGACATTCAAAAGGCAAAGAGAAGCAATTATGATGACAGAATCACCAATGCCACCAACACACAAAAATAAATGTTCAACATCATAAACGAAATGAGAAACCCACCAGGCTGCGACAACACTCCAATACCATCACACAAACTATGCAAAAACCTTGCAGACCATTTCAAAAACAAAATCAAAGACATCCAACAATTCATACAAAACAAACCTATCAACCCTAACACTCAAACAACCGGACCTCACAAGGATCCACAGCACAAACTCCAAAACTTCCCATGCAGCCATTCGTCAAGCTGGCAAAACATAGCAAGAAAGCAGGATCGCCATGGATCCTTGCCCCGGTGACATCTACAGATCAATCCTTGCCATCTGAATATTACAGAAACCTCTTAAATCTGTTGCTTACAACAGGGACTGTACCACGATCCTTGAAATCAGCATATATTAAGCCACTTTTAAAAAACACAAGTGGCGACGTGGAAGACCTCTCCAACTACAGACCGATTTCAAACATTACCTATCCGCCAAAACTCCTAGAAACATACGTATACAAACAAACCCAAGAACATGTAGAAAAACACCACTTGCTATACCAAGCACAAGTCGGCTTCAGACCCGCAAGACGAACAGAATCAACACTGCTATCCATCTGGAATGACTTAAAAACAAACACATACTCCAACACAACCTCGGCTCTCATTCTGCTCGACCTCTCCATAGCATTTGACACTGTAAGCCATGACACCCTAATCGAAACACTGCAAGATATAGGTATAACAGACACGGCACTACTCTGGATCAAATCATTCCTAGCAGACAGAACAGAAACCGTATGGATAAAACCTTTCAAATCTACTCCACGAGTTAAAGACTGTTGAGTACCACAAGGATCATCACTATCACCGCTGTACTTCAACATCTACTAGACTAATCAGGATCTTCAAAAAATACATTACATGCTACAACTACAAATACACAGACGACACTCAATTCATATACAAAATCGAAGATACTGAAGCCAACCACTCAACCCTAGTAGAATGTCTAAAAGAAATCTTTGACTGGATGAATACCAACAACTAGAAAATCAACCCAGAAAAGACAGAAATCATGATAATATCCAAAAACCAAGAACACAACACCTACATCCCCTGGCCAACAGAAATTGGACATGTGCCCAAACCATTTAAGGTAGTAAAAACCCTGGGAGTCCTATTGGACAAAGCCCTAACCTTAGAACCACAAGTACACGCAATAATGAAGAAATGCTTCTTCCGCCTCCACACAACAAGAAGAATTCTACATTTCCTCTCCTTCACCCACAAAACCCTGACAATCGTCGCCCTCATCATGTCAAGAATCGATTATGCAAACAGCCTCTTCCTTGGGATGCGGGAATACCTCCTGAAGACATTACAACGCATCCAGAATTCAGCAGCCAGACTCCTCCTCAAACTATCCAGAAGAGACAACATCCCTCTGGCACTAAAAACACTACATTGGCTCCCTATCAAACATCGTATCAGATTCAAAACAATGTGCAGAACACACAGGACAATCAGAGGACAGGGGGCCGAATTCCTACAAAAGAAAATAACAATTTACAAGCCAACGAGACTCCTCAGATCAAGCAATGAAATTCGCCTGGAACCAAAACCATACGTCAAGAAAAAACTAGGGGGCTCCTCTTTCTCCCACCTAACTGAAAAAACCTAGAACAACCTACCAAAAGAAATAAGAAACACCACAGACCACCTAAAATTTAGGAAACTTCTAAAAACCTGGCTCTTCAACACCTAGGACAAATTGAAACAACTAAAACAATCAAACAGGAAACACTCAGAACAGATTGACAGAATATATGATGGCACAGACAACGTCCAGGACCAACTAAGGGAAACTCCTACAAGAACAAGAGAGACAACGGTAGGTGGAATAGAACACAAGCGACAATCCCATGAGGACAGAAATCTAACATACATGCCCAACACCACAAACAATCTTGCCCAATCTGACAGGACATAGGGCATGGGCGCAGTTCACAATAAATCCAAACCTAGGCTACAACAAAGACAAACTGGGATAAAAGGACTAGTTGGATACAAAGATGGAAACACGAAAGTAGCTAACCTAGCCTAATGACAAAGAGATGTGACAGCCTCATCAACCTGAAACTTAACCACTGAAAGGAAACAACCTTCTTGAAACCACAAAGGAGACACAACAGGAATAAGCATCCCTCCTAACAAGGATACTAACCAACCCCAACAAACTACTAAAAACCTCTCCACTCTTCACACACCCCTCACACTATAACCAAACACAACCACACCTCTTAAAGCTGCAGCAATCCGCAAGCACTTCACCACACCGCAACAACAAACACACCACACAGACCCCAAAACAACAGCACACAATGGCTTGGAACCGAATAACACACCAATATGCTCGGTGAACCGTGTTAACCGAACTGAAGCTGCCAACAGTACTTCACAGCTCCCTTGCTCTTCTCCAAAATGTATCCTACTAACACACCTAACCTACACCCCCCCCCGTTTTTTTGTTGCAGATTCGCAAGAGCACCAGGGGACCACTCCGGTTGTGATAGTGCGTGGTACAATTCTCCTTTAACATTAACATTGACAATACTTTGCACAGTCCTCATCATTTGTCAGTGTCCAAATTCTTCCTGGGCATTCTCAGTCTGTTTCTCAGATGGATATAAGCATTTGACCTTCGTCCTATTGGATCTGCCTTACATCATTTACAACTGACTTATTTACATGGATTTCCTATGCTCTCTTTGCATGGGCATGACTAGTAAACTCGTCCTGATGAGCACATTATTCTCTTCTTGCTGCAAACAAGTTATTAAGCTGTACATGCCTTTGCTACAGATGGTTTCCTACTTTTTGGCCCTGAACAAAACAGCTTGTTAGGGTTTACACCATTCTGTTTTGCATAGTTTATAGCAGGATAATTAGGACTGAAAGGTTGGTTCTATCATTAATGATGCTACGCTGGGAGGTACAGAGCTCAAAAGCATGTTATTCTTGGTAGGCTGTCTAAGCTGCGGTCTTCATGCCTCATCTCTGATTTAAGATGTTGGTCATTTTTAATCAGCCAGTAGAGCATAAACGCTTGCCTTATAAGAAACACACAATGACCGGAACTTCAGCTTGCATATTCTTTGAGCTGGGCCCATTCTTTATAGGATCAATACAAATGGATGCCTGTAAAGGTAAAATTCAACAAACAACTGCAAAAGCCAAAAAGTATCGGCTTGCCAGTCCTTGTTTGCAGTTCATGTCAGCAAGTTCACTGCCAGCACTTTTAACACAGGCTACACTTGTGTTTACGTTTTTACTATATCCTTGCCCAGTGTGTAGAGGAAAAGCCATCTTGTAGCATGCATATCAAAATGTATCCATTAGAAGACTAAAAATAAACACCCGGGTATTTCCTTTCCGTGGAAATCAGTAGATGTGAACGTGGTGGTTATTGGCATAAACATTGACATGATTGGGCATTTCTTAAATTCCCACTGAAATGTGATTGCTGCAAGAGAGACACACAAAAGGGAAGAACACATGTTTATGCCACTAAATTCGTCACATTTGTCGTCGTCAATATGTGTCACATGAAGTTAATTGGTTGCATCTGGGGCAGTTTACCGACACATTTCTTTCCAGCACTTACATTATGAACCTTCAAGCCTATCTTGCCAACATTATTTGCTGTTTCCATGGTGTCATCCACAGGTGATTTTGGATTCAGCATAACCTGGTGAGGGGACAAAGAGGTTTAAAGCCAAAGAACATGGCACTAAACACTGAATGAATTCTTAAAGAAACAGATTAAAGCACGTTCCCCTAAAGTACACTTGTGCCACCCCCAAGACCACCTCTATGTTGGGTGACCCGAAGGTCAGCCACAACACCTGGCTCAACACCAATACACAACCACCCAGGGCCTTTTTTTGGTCATGTTTGCCAAGGTGGTCTAATGTCATAAACCTGCAGCGGTGTCTCCACAAACGAAAGTTGCCAAATGCGTCAGGAAAATGCTTGAGCATTGATTGAGATCCTGTTGCAGGAGAGCTGAATGACTTGCCTGGGGCCATTTTTCTCACTGGACAGTCCATTAATAATCTATGCGATTGCAAAGCTGCGTGTGGACCCACATCACAAATCATGCATCTGCGGCCTAGGCTCGGTCAGCAGCATTGCCAGGTGCATTCCTTGTATTAGGAAGTAATATCTGAATGCGATTCATCTTTTTTACAGGAGGATGACGCAGACGTTTTATCAAGTGGAGCATTCTATGGGCAGTAGATAACCCATGGCGGAAGTAGATAAACTACTACAATGTTACAGCCAGAAAAGAAGACCATGACATGCTTCATAGTTCGCAAGTACTGATTTGTTACAGCAAATAATGTCTTTTTTCCAATTATCTTTCTCCGTATTCCGATAATCCATTCAAAAGTGTGTTTATTTTAGCACACGTCATTCAAATCCCAACACTTTTAGACAAGAAAGACCAATTTCTGTTTGCAAATATGTTATTTCAATAAAAACACTGAAACGAAAACACGCTTTGAAAAAGATATGTCGCATCTAAATTCGAAAATTAAAAAAAAAAGAGAAAGACATACATGGGGCAGTGAGAGACTTAGCTACAGAGGGTGGGGGAGAGGGTAGGTTTTAGACACACTGTAACTCAGCCATACATTCAAGGGGAGGGTTCTGCAAGGAGAAAAAGTGCAGAAACAAAAGAGAAGTTGTAGGAACCTGATTCTAAGTAACAAGACAGATTCGTATATGCAATTGCGATCTCTTGGGCTTCAGTGATGTATTAAACCCACAGTAGGCCGATTCTGTATTGTTCATGAAATCAGCACATGGCTGAGTGAAAAAGAGATTTGAGTAGTTTCTTTTTTTTTTGTAGCAAGAGGAGTTGGTGAACGGATTTTGTACAGTCAATAATGCCATATTAAATAATCTACAAAAGAAGAAAATTCATAAGATCAAGGTCCTTTGAGATTAACTAAGAAATATGAAATATAGATCAACACAATGAGTCGTAGAAATGAAGTGAGGGAAAATTAGATCACAATATGTTTGCAAAAAGGAATTTCCCAGGACAAAAATGAATTCCCCAGGAAAGGTAATGTATTGCACTCTGTGTCCATTTGAGTATCAAAGCTTCTTTTTCAAGCAAACTCTTGTCAATAAAGGACCTAAATATGTAGCAATGTATGATTATATAATATAATTACTTGTGTTCATTATCAACATTGGCTGACTTATTTCGGCATTAAGTTATACAATAAAGAAAACATTGGGACAGTGATCCTAGACAGGTTTTATGAACATTGTCTAAACAATGAGGAAGGTGCAGTAAAGTGTTCAGTGGTAATTTTCCTCTTTGCCAGCAGCACAGTGTGTACAACACACCTGCCTTACTGTTCAAAACTAAAGAGGCTAGTTTTGTTTCTGAACTAAATGATAACAGAAGAGATGTGCTGCAACACTCCTCCAGGCCAGGAAAGGGCTAAATACTATGCTCTTTGAGAAGAAACTTGGGGCAACACAAATATCTAAATCCCACTTTGGTAGCACCATCCCGTACCCTTTGATACACCCCAACCCCTCATCATGAGACCTTCTTCGTACACCCTTTTGTAACTCTTCTTTTATCATTGTAGAGCACCCCGTTGCTCCTCCGCTGGTTATGGATTGTATGCACTGGGTCTGGGCAAGGACAAAGGGAGTCAGCATAGGATGGTGGCAGAGACTGAAAGCATGAGGAGGAGGAAGGGAAGAGCCATGAAGAGAAGCAAACATGAGGAGAGGAGGAGCGAAGGTGGTGAACAAGTAGGAGGAAGGGGAAGGACATGAAGAGCAATACTGCAAGGATGTCGAGTGTGGGATCTGGAAGGAGGAGTGCAGAATTAACAGAAGGAGAGGGGAGCAAATATAGTAAAAGCAGAGGAAGTCGAGAGCAAGCTGGTAGACCAATAGGAGGCGGAGGGAAGGAAATAGTATGTTATGGGAAGGAGGAGTTTGGACGAAAAGACTGTGGTTTCCCACTGCTTTGACTATCAGTTAATTTACCAGTGGTTTCAAGAGAAAGATGCTGATTAGTAGCTGCTAATGATACCCAGCACAGCAGCCTGATCCCAGGACCCAGAAGTCGAGTTTTCACAAGCAAATGGTGCCAAAGATCTTTGCAGTGATGTTCCGTCACAGTGCAAAATGGTGCACAGCCTTTAATGGGCTCTGTCTATGATTATGTTTGACAACTGTGCGCTGCAAGGGAGAAAACTTGTTTCAATCTGGTAGAGCCAATCCCTGAACTCAACTAATTTGGCGGCACAGTTGAGCACGGTTTGCTGAAGGCGGGACGTCAACACGCGAGTCGAGCGCAATGATGGGCTCTGCAGCATTCTTGAATCACAGCTGATACCAAAGGGCAGCTGCATCAACAAGCCCTTCAACGAGAGTGTGATAAATCCAAGTTCAGACAGAAGCATATAATCTAAGCATGCATGAACCCCACATCTGGGTCTGTCTAGGTATAGATATCTCACAGGATTAGGAGCCAGGATTTACAATGCTTGTATGTGTTGTCTAGTTCTCCGGGTAAGGTGCTAGGAAAGGGTGATGTCTGCAAGCATGTTGTTGCCGCTACGACTTAACAATGCCACAATTCACCACAACCATGGTGCCACCACACACCTCATGCCACCCAGACAATCTCTAATCTAAAGCAATGCACACTACTGTTACCTCCTCTTTAATTCTACACGATTCTACAATGTGAGAACCATCCCTCGTTATTTCAGGGTAATGCACCTAAACTACCTAGGTGCGATTGCTGGCTGGAAAATTAGGAAAACCTGTCCTCGGCGCACCATGTGATGCTCATACCATTAAGACACAGCGTGCTGCAAAACTGGCTCTAGTGATAATCTGTCTTTAGATTGCTGTATTTAGACCTCAGTGAAGTGAGAAGCTCTCACTTTCCACAACTTCCTGTTTTCTGTTCAAAATCCTGAGCAAGCATGCCTTACACCAGAAAACACGTAATCAAAGGAAACATGGTGCAATAAACCTTATGTCCCTTGGGTTCCCTCCCAGCCACACAAATGGCCCAAGAAAACAGGCCTTGATGCAACTTCAGAAAGGTTCCTCAATGTAGAGACTGAATCTAAACCATACACAGTCTTGAGAGGTCCCTTACTGAGGGGCCTGTAACAAAACTCCCAATGCACAGGGAAGCACAGAGAAAAAGATTGTTTCATATAATTTTGTGTATTGGGGTTCAGCTGTGCAAGTGCACAGGCACAATAAAAGGTAGGATCCGTACATTCAACCATACACCCAATATATATTAAAGCATACTGTTTGGAATACGGGCCAGCGTTTAGATGCCAGAGACAGTGAGTAAAGTTGCAATAAACAAAACTGAGCTTTTAAGAGAGAATAAAGATTGTACACCTCAGGTATCAGCAAATGCAACCGTCTGCCAGCACCAATGTTCTTTTTATTTCACCCATCATTGACCTGCAAAGGCAAGGAGGAAGCCGTGTTCAAGGCATTCTGGGAAATAGTTTTTTAAAATTAAATTAGTTTGGCTGATTGCCTTAATCCCCATGTTCTGGATATATAGTAGATTCCTAAATACAATCCTAGGGCTTACAGAACACGACAGCCGTAGGCTGCAAGGTTTGGAACAGTAAGCTCCAAAGCCAACAGTTTGGACTGAGAGTGAAAGGACCACATTATGACAAATTATAGTGCACACTTGTGCTTGCCACACTTGATACCTATTGCAGAAGTACAATTGACTGTGTCCTATAACTGTACACTGGAACTTAGGAAATCAGCTCTTACAAGAAGCACTGTGCATTGGACACTCATAGTCAATGGGTATGCAGCAATATTTACTACAGTTTAAGGGAAATGTCCAATTCTGCAAACTAAATTTATGAAGCTTTGTCCTGGCCTGTAGCGGTTTGTCCATGTCAAATTTCAGACATTTTTAGAAGATAAGAGCTTTCGCTCATGGGTTCAAAACAGACACGTGGCGTGGATGCATTTTTTCTTCAGTATTAGAGAGCTTTCAGAGAGGGTTGATCATGACCTGATAAGTGTGACATGCATACATACAATCTCACTGCATGAAGGAGCCAGCAGGTACGATAACATAGACCGAGGGCAGTCCAGGTCAAAACCTAGAGCTTCATGCACATATTTATTGTGACACACTGGAGACACCTAAATACTGTATCGTCACCACTCCCAGCCAGGCCCACTCATTTTAAACCTTTACAATTAACCACATTCACCATGCTTTTTCAACACTGACACAATGTTTAGCATCAAATGCCTTTACCACTGGGCAGCACTGCGTGTTTTCACCACAGAACATCATCACATTCACAATGCTCTAATACAAAGCAGCACTGACAGGAGCGTAGCACCTTTGACAGAAGTGTAAACATTTATTTAGGTGAGTAGCATCACAGAGCAGCATTAATGTTTTATACATTAGGCTGCACATTTGGTAACTCTGTCCTGACTTTGCCGCAGTAGATAACCACTTCAGAACCAGTCCTGCCTGATTCGCCTAAACTGTAGTCGAACCTCCTCCATTTGTGGAGCCCTCCCACCGAGTAGCACCCAAAAGGAGTGAGGGCCTGTGGCCGCCCTGGACTATCATAAAATGCATAGACAAGCGCACTGTCTCAGACTTGCAACCAGAAACCCAGTGCCCACTACCGAGCATCAGTGCGGCTGACTCCAACAAACCAACTGAGCTACACCATAAACGCCTTATGCACAGACGAGCAACATGGACAGCCAGGTCCCTAACACCCCCTGGGCCCACATTATGAGAAATCAGATTCAATTGAATACTTGGAGCCAGGCTTGATAGAATATGGGTGGAGACAGGAAGATAAAGGTAAAAGGCGAATGGGAATTTGGAGCAGGTCGACGGTTCAATTAGTAGAATGAAAGACTGCACAATGATACTATTTCCAAAAACTTCACATCAACTAGGATACCTAGGCCCTGCATGCACCACCAGGACAGGACATTTCACCTTTCCCTGCACCCGGTCTGTCCAGGGAAGCTCTTTCATGTGGCCCACACTGCTTTAAGCATGTATTTCTGGCATTCATTCAAATTGGCAATACTGCATGTGCACATATATGTTCACACAAATGGGTTGTTTTAGGATTCAGTGTTCCTCGCTGCCAAGGTGCATTTTTGTAAGGATTAGGGCTACTACAAAGGCTGGCCCTCCACCACTGTCTACCCCACACTGAGCCAGGTATTGCAAGCAATGACCCATGCAGACCACCACACGGCTCCCTTCTGCACCAGCTCTGGATACATCACCAGGAACAGCATTGAGTTTAAGTCATCTCATGCTCCCACCACCATATGCCATGGATGGAAGGGATGCTGCTGCCTGCAACAGGTGTTTGAGAAAACCTGATCTTCATTCAAAAGACACTCATTTAGTGTGATTGGAAATGTGATTTTTATTTTCATATTTGTTTTTGTCTGTGCTCAAACATCCCTTTGTGGTTTCAGTTGCATGTGTTGCTAGTCATGCTGAAATAATGATCGCACAGCTGTGACACACTGTTTTAGTGGCAGTGCTCTGCCCCTTTCTTGATTAACAGAAATAGTAACAATTAATTGAAAACACTTCACTTGACTGTTCTCATTCAGAGTGACTTCCTCTTCTCCGACACCTGACCCATGCTGGCCCATTCAATTTTATGTTTTTATTACTTACTGTGTGTAACCCACGTGCACAAATTCTGTCTCCAGAGACTCTCCATTGCAGTTCACGGCTGGGCCAGGCAGCTTGAATAGGCCACTTGTCATTGTCGGGTGTGCTTTGCTTGAGGCATGCTCCCTCCTCTGTCATCAACACTTTCTTTCAAATATCTGTGCATTGTGCTGGGTGTGGCACCAATGTGCATGATGGCCCACGCTTTTTGAGCATGATTGGCTGCCACTGCCAGCCCGCTACATATCAACAAGTCCCCTGACGTTGCCCTCATAGGGCGAGGCTCAAGAGGCAACCCCCGGTAAGCCCCTCCCTGCCCCCCACCCAAGGCAGGCAAAAGCAAACTCGATGTAGAGCCTCCCTGCCACGATAGGAATTGTTGGTGTTCTCAAAGAGAACGTGAAGCTGCCTGCCAGGCGCCAAGCCAGTGGATGGCTGGGGCACTGGTAGCCTCACGACTCATGCTATTGGTGCATCATCAAAGCAAAGTTAACACTTTCTAAGTGTTAACTTTTCTTTGATGTTGTTCTCAGACTGACACTATGTGCATTCTAATCATAAATACATCTGTTTGCCACTGTGCAGCGAGGTGGCGGCAGGCTGTGTGAGGCAACGTAACAAGTACAACTTCAGTTACAGAAATCCAACCCAGCTCCCTCAATATGAATGTCACTCATAAAACCGTCCCCAGAGTGGCTTATAAAATCGGCCCTTGGGCCATCCAAAGTCCATTTTGATTCTGCAGGTGGCAGAATGGCAGATAGGCCAGTCCGCCCCTGTGACGCCACACAGGCGCGGTCACATGATGACGCCCGGGGTTGTTCGCGATGGCTGTCCGCGACCCCCATCGAGCAGGTGATGCTGGGTGCATGAGTTTGGATAAACGGGCACGTTATCCACAGACTGTCATGTGAGACCGGACATGTGCTGGTACAGCATGATTTCCATGGACACCCTATTTCATAAACAGACCACCAAATAATTGTGCAGTGTGTGGACTAATAATTGGGGTTTAAAAGAAGATATTTATTGTATACAAAACATGTATTTATCAAAGTGATGAGGTGTCAGAATGAGAAACATAAATGGGAGAATTTGAAATTTGTATACATTCATCATCGGCGGAGGGTGGGAGAGAAGCTTCATGAATATGTCTTTTATTTACATTTTGTGAATTTGATTGGGGTGATTGTTGGGGGCAAGAGGGACAGGGACAAGTAGGACAGTGATAATGAACATTTCTAAAAACATGATTTTTAACATGATTTAGAAGTGCTTTGAAGTCCTTTGTAAATTAAACCAATTTTGAAGACAAGATCATGATTTCATTGTGTACAAGTGGGGATTGGGATGGTCTTTTTGATTGTGGGGATTCCCCATAGTTAATCTGTGGTGTAGTTTATTCATGTAAAGTATGTTCTATAAGAAAAAAAGAAATTATTAGCTCTGTATGCATTATACTATTTATTTATATTGAAAGATGTGTTGTTTATCATTAAAGATTTCATCATCGCTAATTTCTTCTATGGGAATGTATTTTTCCGTTTCGGTCCAAATAGAAATGGTGATATTTTCTTAGGAGAAATGTTTATATAATGAATGGTAATAATATAATTTGTTAAGTTGCTTAATTTATAGAAAGAGTACATTTTGGGCAGCTTATAACTTTGGCGCCGTTTGACGAATGGTCACCAAAGTTCTCAAGCGGCACATGCAGATTGGATGTTTCAAAATATGATGTGCGTCATAATTTTTGAAATGGTGGCCATATTGGATGGGCGATCATGGCCTTTGTACACGGACAGCGCAGTGAGGAAAAGAAGTTTAACAAATATATTTGGGCTTATTTTATGGACAAAAGAGGGCCTGGAAAGGGTGGGAGAGTGATATTGAGCTCTTTTTATAGGTGAATAAAAAGCTGTATAGCTGCTGGAGTGTTTGCCGCAAATGTTTCTGTCCGTGGACGTTTTTCAGGATTGGGGGGGATCTGGGTGTGTCTTGTTATTTGAAGATGTATTGTACATACTTGTTATGTGGTTTTATTCTATTGTGGTGGTTGAGGCCAGTGGACGCATGGCCATAAGCCATGTCCACAAGAATCTGGCCACTGGCCGCATACACTATAGTAATATGTGTAGCATTATTATAGGTACTATAAGGGGAGAATGTCCTATTTGTATTATGGTGGAATTATATAATTGAAGTGTATATGGTATTTTTGGTCGTAATACAATTGACACAGTCAACCATTCTACCCTTATTCTACAGCTCATGATTCCTTCGGCATCAAGGACCGGGCATTGGACTGGCTGACCTCTTTGCTCACTAACCACCATCAACTGGGTAATTTTTCCTCCACCACCTCATTCTTCAACTGCAGCATCTCCAGGGTTCTATTCTCTCGCTGTGGCTCGACAATATCTATCTCATCCTTCTGGCTCACCTGATCTCCTACTCTTCTCTTCATGTTCAGTGTATGCCAATGACACACAGATTTCCTTGAGACTTCCCTCTACTACTTTCTTCTCCCCCTTTCTCATCCCAGAATGTCGGACCGATATCCAGGCATGGTGCGCAGTTAACGATCCCTATCTCAATACCACTAAGTCAGAGATCCTTCTTATTGGGAGACCTGTGCCCTGTTCCCCTCCCACCCTCTGGCCACCCTGCTTGGGCCCACTATGCTTACCATCCTTGGGGTCATCTTTGACTCCTCTCTTTCCTTCAATCCACACATCTTGGTCTTTTTGTAGAAGGCAAACTTTCAGCTTTCCCTCCTTACAGGTATTCTATCTTTCCTCACCTTCTCCCAGAAGGGCAATGTCTCCAGATCTGTGGGCCTCTCTAGGCTGAACTACTGCAACAGCTTCTTCCTCAACCTCCAACTTGGTTCCCTACACCCCCTTCAGCTAATCCAGAATAGGGAGGCATGACTTATCATTGGCCTCAAGCCCAGCGATCATATCTCGGCAGTCCTAGAATCTCAACACTGGCTCATGGTGGCTGCAAGGATGCAATTCAAGACTCTGTACATCATCCACAAAGCTTTGTGGGGTCTGGGACCACGATAGTTCCAAGTTGCTCTCCCTAAATACTCCGCTGCTAGAGCTGTCTGATCTTTTAACTCAAATTCTCTGATTGTGAAACACTTCTGCAAACAGAGAGTGGGAGACAAGTCTCTCTGTTTTGTTGGTACCGCTCTTTGGAACAATCTCCCTGCCCCTCTTAAACTCCAGTTCCAGGCCCTTTACCTAGTCAACACTAGTAGCCCCCCAAAAACTCTGCCTTTGACAACCCACTGACTGGTGGCTGAGCATGCCACCCTTGGGACTCCTCCACCCCAGCACTAAGCCAGTGACCTCCCACCTTGGCACCTCTTGGCATTTCCTTTCTGGGCTCCCATCAGCACTTGCCCATCCCTACTCCCCCTTCCATGCATGCACTTCTCTCACTACACAATACATATATGCATTTATAGCAGCACTGTGTACAATACTTTTGTATACGTAAGGGAAATTCAAATGGAAAAGATTTCTAGAACATTGTTAAATGGCAGTTGGTTTGTGGAAGTTTAATATGTTGAAAGAGTTACATGTAGAGTTTTTTTAAGTGATTGCTTGCAGGATGTGTGACTATTCGAAAGCCGCCAATGAGGGAGTATTACAAACATAAAAAAAAAGGTAGAAGGGCTGTCCTGTGCGATGGTGTGCACTTTTAGGCAGAATTATATGCAGTACCCTTTGAGAACACCACAGACAATTAAGACTACAAGTGACCGTACAAATTCACCTTTGGTACAAGCCAGTAGTACACAGTAAAAGTGGTAGCGATGGCTGAGCAGCCAGACCTATCTCAAGAGCATATGAGTAGTATCAATAGTTACACAAAGGACAGCAAGTACTATGATTCAAACAAACACAGACTCAAGGTTTCTGAGTAAAAGAATATACATTTATTTACACATCAGTTGATTAACATCTCACTAAAGTAAAGCAGTTGAAAAATCATACTCTTAATACACCTAACCACTCCCAATAGATTCTGGATAAGTTAAGCTCAAAATGAAGGGTGAGCAAAATGGCACTCCAATATTTTAAAAGGGAGGGAAAGACAAAGTTAGGTAAAATTTGATCAGCGCCAACAGGTAAGTAAGCAGGGCAATCTAGAAAGAGGAACTAAAGTGATGGAACCAAATCAAAAAGGCTTAGGGCCAAAGTCAATAGGACAAAAGTCTTTTGCTCAAGATCACACACTTCAGGATAGTTTGCTGTTAAGCCTTTGCTAAGAGTTCTGGACAAAGTTGGTCAGCAGAAAAGTTAGTCTAAAGAGTAGGGAAGGACAAACCCTCGGATAGGCGAAAGGTTTCACACACCTTCACCGCAGCTGAACAAAACGAACAACCGGATTTGCACAGTACCTTTAAATGGAGAAGAACCTGTAGCTGAGATGGACGTTCCTGGCAGGTCCTGCAGGCTCAGTGTTCCTGAAGCGAATGTCGGACTGACATGAAATAGGAAGACTGAGGGTCCTGCACTGCCCAGGGAAGAAACCAGCAGCATAGCAAAGCAACGAACAAAAGGTGTGCTCCTTAAAAACCAAGCAGGGTCCGACCTTCATGGCTATCTGGTCCACTGTAGCTCTGTACAGCAAATTCGACCAGAGGAGGGAGTCCTGGCTTGTAATTTGGGTGAACTGGTTGGTCCCGCCAGCTCAGGGGAAGAAGATTCCTGATAGATCTTCTCTGTCATTGGAGTCTGAAGATTCAGACCTGCAGCAGGGCTTCATCGGGCAGTTCAGTCATTGTAGGGGTCCTCTTCTGTCAGTTCCTCATTGGTTCTTTCGTTCCAGTGGCGACTCTGCCTTACCAGACCCAGAGACCTGCTTTTTATGCAGTTTTCCCCCATTCGCACAGCCTGGCTGTCAATCACACAGCAGGGTGGCTGTCATGGCGGGACAGTCACCTAGCCAATCAAACAGGAGTGCGACTTGGGTTACCAAGGGAACCCATGGCAGGGGTCCTAAAACCCCTCCCTCACATCCTGCCTACCCAGACTTTCAGGTGCCTAAGGAGGGCTTCTGAGTAGAAGCCTCCGAAAAGACGGTGAACGAAGGAACCAGACCTGGTTTGGCACCCTGAGTAAAACATGAGAAAGACATTTTCAAAAAGAAATGGCGAATAAACCCAGCCAAAACCGTCTAAAAACGTATATGGTCTAGTGGGTTTAAGTTCGAGGCTATCAAGATAGCCAATTTAAGATAATCGCGGTAGGGAAAAGAGGGTAGTTACCACTGCACCAGCCAAGTCTTGATGAAAAGGGAGTGAAACAATGCTCCAAGAGAAACAGACAAAAGGGATAAGTATTAACCCTTTCCAGTACTCTATTTAAGATAGTTTGTACTGGGTATCTGGATTTAAAAGTGACTAATAAAGTCAATGGCAACTTTACATGTTCTGGTAGACAGTAGTCAGTCCCAGGAAATGGAGTCTGAGTTTGGGAAGTCTAAAAGACAACCCTGTGTCACTGCACTGAAGGTGCTGTGTAACACACAGTAAAAAAGATGATGCCTATAGGTGAGGCTCCACAGTCTATGAACACAAAAATGTTTAACACACACAGCAAAACACATGTAAGAGTGGAAAAAAAAGGCTCACACTCTTACCAGGTGAAAAAAATAAATCCTAGAAATCCAGCAAAGCTGCTGAGGGACTCACTAGGTAAGGGAAATTAGCCATTCTGGAGAATGTTCCCTAACATGCGCATGCTATTCGGGTCTTTGAATGACGCTTGCCTTGGAAAGAGGACTGGAGAGAACACGGATAGTCATGAAGGTCCATGGATTAAGATCCTTATTGTATGCTAGAGAAAAGTATTTGTGACAGAAAATTGTTTTTGTTCTTTTTTCTTTTTCTCACAATTGTCCATTACTTCCATTAGCTAAGTACAACATGCAAAAGGAACTGTTGGATAATCTTATGCAATCTAACTACTTTATTCAAAAATGTAAAGTAGATGGAATCTATAAGATTGCATTTTTTTACTTCTATTTTTTTATCTGTGAAAGGTGGCTCCAAAAGGAACCTTTTTTTGGTGTTTTTTGATTTTGTATTTTTTTGTTTTTGCAGGAGAGGTCTAAGGTGGGGAGGGAAATGAGGGAAGGGGCACCAACCACAGATACAGAGGGGTAGGTGCACAGGGGAAGATTTGTGTGTGCCTTATATCTAAGGTAAGGGGCAGTGTTTCTCATGCTCCTTGATTGCAACCTCAAAAGCACTTTGAAACTGCTCCCCCTGCAGAGTGGTGTGTTGCAGTATATTCAGAGTACTGATGTCTTGGAAAGATATGGACCAAGAGCCTCTTTTGAGGCTTGCAAGGTAGCTGGTGGGATGGATTTTCAGCCGCACAGGAGTGGCCTGTATGGTGGTATTAGCTGCTGAAAAAGATGAGGTAGAGGAAGATAACCTACTAATTCCAGAGAAAGGAACAGCCTTTATCCGAGCACCTGGGTGGTGTAGCAAGTGTGGTGGTACATGGACATGGTACCAAATGAGTACTGCCTGTGTTGTCCGCGGCTGAGCATGATTCCATACTTAATGCATTCAACATGGGTAGCCCGAGGTTTTGGTACCCCTTGTACTGTCTTAAAGAACTACCACACACATGATTCTCTCTGGGTGCTGGAATTAGGTATTTCCTCCATCTCATCTTCCTGGTTCTCTTGATCCTCCTCTGCATCATTGCACCTTTCCCCTTGCCCAGGCCCTCCAGCTGGTGGTGGTGGTGGTGTTGGGGGTGGTGTCCCCTGGGGAGGAGATATGACCATGGGTGATGCCATTTTTTAAGTAAAAGAGTAGGTGTGTTAATACTCTTCCAAGCTTGTGCTTTCTCCTGGAATACAGATGGAAAATGAGTAAGAATAGGTCTAGGAGCTGTGCAAGGGTGAACTCTCAACTTGAAACTTCTAGATAGGCTGAAAATGCATTTTCGAAATGTCAGCAAAGCATGGACCCGTCATCAAGTTTCACATGCACGCGCAGTCATGTGACACTGTTCAAGAAGTCTGCGATGACGTCAGCCGTTCCTAAAGGTTGGCAAACAAAAAACTGTGTAAAACGTTGCAGAACGTTGATAGAAGTTTTAAGAGTTGGGGAAAGGCAAAGTTTTCAGTTACAAGTAAAATCGAAACCCCCCAGAAATTCACCATTTATGGTAAGCTAAGCAACCATAACACGCACCACCACCGTGCACCACTAAGAGTAGCACCCAGGACATGAAAGATGACATCACAAATGTCATTGATGACTTCACTGATGATATTACTTATGTGGGCCACTTGTTTTTATTCATGACATTGCTAGGCCAGTTTTCTTGTTCAATGACAGTAAGAATTTTATAATTGAAAAGGTGCTTTATATCTAGAGATAAAGCTCCATGAAGCTCAGTTGGAGTGAAGCAGCCTGTGAGAGAGCAGGCCGTTGGATGTCTCCTGTGTACCTTCCTACTGACTTTCCCTTGAATTTACCTAATGTATATACCTTGTCACTGGAACTTAGTAAAGAAGTCCACTTCCTTTACCTGCAGTATCAGACCATTTAATTTTACCCTGCCACACAAGTCTTGCATTACTAGCGATAAATACCAAGTATTACATTAGTCAATATTTGGATAGACTTGCATCCATTATTTTACTGACCAATATTACCAAATTAAAAATACTGTATTTCTGTGGTGCATGTTGCGCCCATTGCCTATTTGTTTGTATTTTTAGGTTGTTTTATTAACAAGCACACTCCAATATAATATTTTGTTTTAAATGAGTACATCTTTTAATACAAAATATTTCATGAGAGCACTCCCGATCATCCCTGATATGCTGCTACAAACATTTTAAACACAACCCCTTGTATAGCCTTTTCATCAGAATTAATTTGATATGTGATGTCGTCAGTGATATCATCAATGACATCTGTGGGTATTAGTCTTAGCAGTGCACGGTGGTGCACAAGTTATGATTGCTTAGCCTACCATAAAGGGTACATTTCTGTGTGTTTTTGATTTTACTTGTAACCATACCGTCCCTTTAACAAAGTTTTTTGACTGAATATAAATGACAGGTCCTGCAGTAGCGGCCCTATAGTTATGGTTCAGTTGCTAAACCCATAGGAGGAGCACATATTGGGTAGCTTATATCTTCACCCTCCCTGGACGAATCCTTAAGAAACTGCAAAAAAAGGATATGGCCTGTCATATTGATCCTGCAAAGTTTGGTGAGGTTTTGTTAATAGGGGAGCCGCAAAATGTGTGGTTTTTCCCATAGACACAATGGAAAAAAATGCTCACGCCTACAGATCAAACCGCCACCAAATTTGCAGCAGGAGTGGCGGCTTGGTCCTGAAAGCTTGCTTTTGTAAATTTGGTGCAAATCCATTAAGTAGTTGTTTTTTTTTAAACGGCCAAAAAGTAGGAAAGAAATAATGAGTTATATCTGGGTTCGGTCCACGGACTCACTTCCCTTTTTGGCCTGTGGACGTGAATGTTATTGGTCCAGGGGCGGACATGAAGTCCGCAGACATTGGACGTGCCCGCAGATTCGATGGTGAAGAGCGTGAGGTGCGTCATATTTTTGGAAACGCCTGCCATGTTGGATCCGTGGACAGCAGTCAGTGTCCGCAGACAGTGCGGGTGGGGGAAAAGTCTGGAAAACACACTTTGGGTTATTTGGTGGAAAGAAGGTCTGCGTAGGGTGGCAGCATGAAAAAAAGATGATATGGGGTTATTTTGTAGGTTGAAAAATGTCTGGCAGGTGTCATAGCTGTCTACCAACACTGCTGTGAACGGACAACTTGGAAAAGACATTTGGGGTTATTTGATGGCTGGAAGACAGCGTAGAAATGGTAGGTAGAAATGGTAGAGAAGTGGAATCAAGGTAATGTGGGACTGTTTTATAGGTGAAAACAGAGTCTGCAGTCAATTACAGTGTCTCCAGACATCATTTCGATTGCTGGGGGTCAGGGTGAGTATTATTAGTTGACAGTGTATGGCATACAGTTAATTATCTTGTGGTGGTTGAGGCCAGCTGCCAGATTCTGGGGGGCATGGCCGCAGGCCATGGCCCCTAGAATATGTGCCCTGGGCACAACCACCACAGTAGTAATATGTGTATAGCTATTATAGGTAATGTAGTAAGAGTATGGCCAGAATCACCATAGTAGTAATATGTGTATAGTAAATATAGGATTTGTAGTGGGAGTACAAAGTGTTTGTAATATTAATGAATAATGTAATTGAACTGTATATGGTACTTATGATTGTATTACAATTGAGGATAGTGCTCATAGAATATGTATTTGATTATAATGGCTGTGGTTACTTAGTTTTATAGTGTTATGAAGCTGGAATCTGTGGTTTATTTTCTGTGGGAAAAAACACTACCATTTGTTAAGCAGGATAGGTTGAAAGCTGTAGCTGTATAACATTTTGCATATACATTATGTTTAGACCCTCATAAACAGTACATTCTAAGTACTATGTTTGCTGCAACATTAGTGTATGACAATTTTACAAACTGTTGTTGTTTTGCCATTAAATAATCATTCGGTCATTGGGAGAAAATAAATCTGTACTGGATAAAAAAAACAAAACCTGATTACAGTTACGTGAGTGTAAGGGTGATAGTATGTTTGTTTGAAGTATGTTGTGATTAAGGGAATGTTTGAAGTAGATAACTGTTAGTGTATTCTAACTACACTGGAGATTAGAAAATGTTTTGTCATATAAAAATTGAGATGGCGTATGTAAAGTGTTTTGGAATGAATGGTGTTTTTCAAGTAGTTAGATGCCTCTTGGCCTATTCTAACTAGCTTGACTTTCGAAAGTGCTATTGTAGTATTATGGATGTAGTTAGATACCTGCTGGTGTATTCTAACGGTTCATTGTGCTATAGTATATTGACTAAATTTGGGTTGAAGGAATATTATGTAGACATTTGTTAAATTTGCAGGTAACCTATATTCTGGATTAACTGAGGTATCCGTACATTAAAACCAACCACTTCTTTTTTGACATATGCAGTGTAGTGCCATGAAGTGGTTGTGGCACCAGTGTGTGTGACGGTTTTCTTTCCAAGAGAACTTTGGTCGTGTGTGAAGCCTATAAGTTTACAGTTATTTTTGATGCCATCTGCTTTGTACCTTAGAAGTATTAGTATGACTTATAGGCTATGTGAATATATTTGTATGGTGGAACGATTGTCTGAATTTCAAAAAGGGCATCATATGTCATAATTTGCATTCTGAACAAAATCACGTGGCCTATACATCTCAGTGAACAAAAAGAAGTGGGCCACATATGTAATGTTATCGGTGATGTCATTAATGACATTTGTGATGTCTTTTTTGATGTCCTGGGTGTTAGTCTTAGTAGTGGACCATAATGTCCCTTTAACAACTGTTTTTCTGTGAATATATATATATATATACATATATATATATATATATATATATATATATATATATATATATAAATATATGACTGGGTTTGTGGTTGTGACCCTATATTTATGGTTGAGATGCTCAACCCATAGGAAAAACAGGTTTTGGGTGGCTTATAACTTTGGTGCCATTCCATGAATTTGCATGAAAATTTGCCAAAAAAAGTATAGATCTACCTCGGAACTATTTTACATTTTTTTTTTGCGATTTCGTGAAGGGGGTGCAAAGTTACAGGGGGTGTCTCAAAACCTTTTGGAAATATGGATAGACATGAATGGGAATACATTTTACCTGCGCCTACAGCCCAAACTGCTGGACAGATTTACACCAAACATTCACAGAGTACTAACCTGGTGCCAAAACTGTGCTTTTGCAAGTCTAGTCTTAATCTGTCCAGCAGATCTGTTGAAAAAGCCCAAAAAGTAGGTCCCATATAATTAGTGATATCTCCAACCAGTCCGTGGACTCTTTTCCAGATTTCATGTCCACGGACCCCTCAGAACCCATTACAGATCTGCGTAATGTTTGTCGACATAAAACAGACCCACTGATTGATTAGTGAAAAGGGTGAGCTGCATAAAAACATTTGAAATGATCGCCATACTGGATGCATGGACCACGGCCTTTGTCCACTGACAACACAGAGGAAACGTTTTCCAGAAAATACATTGGGTTTTATTTTGTGAATCAAAGAGTGACTGGGAAGTGTGGGGCAGACATACCATTTTGAAATGGGAGCATTTTCATTGGCAAAAAACAGCCGTTGGGTTGTCGCTGAGCCTGCGGTCATTTGTACTGTCCACGTCCATTACGGGCATGGACATGGCTCTGCGAGATTACTTGGATGTACGAACACAAACTTCTATCCATGGACTCCTATACTAACATGTGTGTTTGTAATAAAAATAGATATTTTATTGGGTATTGAAGTGTAAACAACAGGTTAAACAGGGCTTTCTGGGTTAATGTTCAGTTTAGCTACATTGTTAAAGTCAATAACCTAAAAGTGAAGAGATGTATTCTTCAGTTTCGATTGGAGCAATTACCTACGTTTGGTCTCATAGGTGCTTGGTCACATATTCCTTCCAGAGGCGTTCCAGAGATTGAGACCTCTCGATATTTATTGACTCACTGTGATGAATTGAATGATCTTTATCGAAGGGGATACGATGGGTCTATGATGTGAATAATATAGAAAGTGACCAATCATGGGCTTAAATTTACTCTGGTTAAAGTCTGGTTTTGAATTGTAATACCTTTAATATTTGCCAAGAGCTGATCAAAATAATTGATGAACTTTTAATTTGTATCTTGTTACTCTGGTGAAAATCTGTTTTTTAAGTTGTAAAACGTTTTATATATGGCAAGAGCTGACAAAAATATTTGCTGCATCTTGAAAAGATCGTTTGCTGGTATAATGTTAAATGATATCATTTTATGATTAGATTTTTAGGAGATTTAATAAATTAATTGTAATACTGTTTCTTTGTCTCTGCCTAACATGTACAAACTAACTGCATTAATTAATCCATTTTTATAAGGTGATGACTTATAAGAATTGTACGTAATGGCACTTATTATTAGTTTTTTTGTTTATATTGTTCGCTATTCAAAAATAAATAAACAGTATAACATGGTTGAAGGGTATTGTTGTGGCCATAGCTCGTGTCCAGATTCTTTGGTAGTTATGGCCACAGTTGTATGCCCACAGCAATTATTTAAAGGACGTGAATATTGTGAAATTAATCATGTGGGTATTGGGCTTACAAATTGTAATATGTGTGATCCTGGGCATGGACACTTAGTTGCATATGGAAAGAAGGCTGCAATCTGTGCTTGTTTGTAGAAAATACTTTGCCAAAAAAAAAATAGAAAAATATAATTAGTAACATTTGTACAGATTTACTTTTCTTTGCCCTAACAAGTAGTACATTGTATGTACTATATTTGGTACACCATTCATGCTTGGTACTCTGTTGTTGTATTAACATGTAGTAATCATTGGGTCATTGGGAAAAATCCAAGGTGTATTGAAAACAATACATTCTAGAGAGTTACAGTTTCTGTCATTTATATGGTTTTAAACTTTGCCTGTTACATTTATGAAAGAGAAATATATTGTGTATGTGTTGAAAGTAATAAAGTGGTAGTAATGGAGTTGTCATACATGATATTCTGTTGTATGTGTAGTGCAAACAGAGAATATTTGCGTGCTGTTTTTGCTTATGCTTGAAGTAGTTAAATACCCATTGGCGCACACTAACTCTATTGGATTTTAAAGGTAGTATTGTGGTGCTATGGATGTATTATCTAATTATAACTGTGATGGCATGTGTTAAGTGCATTGTAATTAAGGGATAACACTTGAGTGTGTCTGTTTATGTTTAAAGTAGTTAGATAGCCATTGGCATATTCTAAGTGTCTATTATAGTGATTACAAATGTTCTGTGTAATTTAATGAGTACTTTTGGGTTTAAGGAATATTAAATAGGCACTTCTTAGATTTGCTGGTAACCTATGTTTTTGAGTAACAAAAGTGCTGTTAGATTCAAACCAACCACTTCTTTTGGTCACACATGCGGTATAGTGGCCTAAAGTGGTTGTGGCAGGAGTGTGGTATATTGCGCCTACTGTTGAGAAGGGCTTCTTGCCAAGAGATATTTGGCCGTGTATGAAGCTGGCAAGCTTACAGTTATTTTTGGCACCATTTGCATTGTACCTTAAAAGCATATTGGGCATGCACATTTATTTGCATGCTGGATCGATTGTCTGAATTGAAAAAAGAGCATAATTTGCCATGATTTTCATTTTACAGCAGCTATTGAAATGGAATGGATTCACAATTTGGTATGGATATATAGACAAATCATTCATTAGTGATGTGCTCGTTTGAAACATGTTTGCAGAGAGTGCATGTTTGTTTCCACGTGTATGAACTATGGAAGATTTAATGTATAGTTAAATTCTTTGTTTCCAGTATCTGTAGTAAGTACAGTAAGAATTAGTGTGGATCATTCTATGTGTTTATGGTCAATTCAGAAATTCCTGCACTGTAGTCCAATTCCTGAGACACTGTAGGTAGTGTAAGGGTTATTTGTGGCGTTTCTGTGAAGAATAGGCATTTGCAAACACAACTGGTCTGATTTGTTTTTAGTAAATGTTTTCCACAATTGAATTTAAACAGACCACAGCATTTTGCAAGTGTATCCTTTGCTGGGCTTGGAGTTGTTTTTTTCTTTTTTTGGTGGAATTTCAGGGAGATGTGCTATGGTTTCTGTTTTTACTAGTTCTCTTTTTAAAGGCTTTCTTTTTCCAGGTACATGGTACAAATACAGATGCAGAGTGTACAGTGCTCGTAGCCTGCTGCATTCTAGGATGCAAGGAATGACAGCATTGACTTTGCTTGCATCAAAATTGATTAACAATATACCATGGATGTGAATGTGCTATGTAATTTATACCTTCTTTGCTGATTGTGCTGCCAATGTCAATTAGTGCATGGACGAGGGTTAGATCATGTGACTTATGAATAGTGACAGCATATGCAAGTGACAGAGAAAATTGTTCTCTTTGTACATACATGTGTTTGAAAAGAAGGAAACATGCTGTTGTGCAGGGGATTTATTTAGGTTCTGCAAGTTTGTCAAAGTGAATGTTGAAAAACAGGATATTGTTTTTGTAGGGTCAACAACTTTACCAATTGCTCAATTGACAAAACTTTGTTCTGTGTCAATCTTACGTTTCAGTATGACTCAGTTTAGACACAGGGTTAACAACGTTTCTAATCCAGCTGTGTTTGAGATGCTTTTATCTAAGTTATTTAGCCATGCAGTTGCTTGTTGACACATATGGAGTGTCATGCTATTTACTTCTAGTTTTTCTGTGTAGCTGATATGCACTATGGGTTGCATTTCTTTTTTTAACATTGGGCCTCATTATAAGTTTGGTGGAAGCCTTGCTGGAAAAACTGGCAGGCTGCTACCTAACCTGTGGATTTTACCAGTGCCCGGAAGTGGACAATTACCGGGTCATTACACCGGCACGATTGAGAATGGTGACAGTCCATTCGATATGGTCTGCTCATGGGTGCCAGTCGGACTGGCGGGCGAAAAGGCACCCCTGAGCAGAACTCGTAGTTTGCCGATCTGGTAACTTACTGGTACCATAGTACCGGACCAGCAAATTTGTAATGAGGCCCATTGTACTACTGAATTGACTACAGCTTGCAAGGGTTGGCATTAAGGACATGCATTTTATATTTTCTTCTGTTCATTGTTCTATGACATCTGGAGCAAATGTGTTTTACCCATATAGGTCATGGATTAGTCTACTATCTAAGATGGATTTTGCATCTTTAGTAAGCAGATCAGTTCTAATGCTTTTTCAAATGTTAACATAGGGGAGGTATGCAGACTGACACATGTTTTGAGTTAATTCTCTGTAGAGAAAATGTTGCCAGTGATGTATATTTCCAATGCTGCTGGGTGGGTTGCAGCATTGTTTTTGTCCTAATGTTTCGAAAATAGGTTGACCTTTTACTGGTGTTAACAGCATGAGGGCTCGGAAAACAATAACATGTTTTCCTCCAAAAAGTTGTTTGTATTCTTTTTTAGGACTTCCTGAATTCTGAGGTGAGTTAAAGGTAGCATAAGGTTGGAAACCATGCTTCATCTATAAGGAACACTTTTTTTCTGAATTCTGCATACCTCAGTAGCAGCTTCTGCTGATAATTTGTACTATTCAAATTTGTTTTGGTGTTCTAATGGAAAGAGAAGTAGTCAGTGGAAAGTTACACCTCCTACGTTCTAGGCAGATAAACCAGTAGGGGCTGTTAGAACAGCCGAAAGGTTGCTATTTGTTATGTTTTGTAGAAATGTGCAAGATTATTTCAATTAAGTAAGTTTTACCAGAACCAGCTTCCCCACTTAGATACAGTAGCAGAGATGTATAATTTTTACAGCTGCAAGTTTTAGTTTCATGTTTAAAACCATGTTCATTTTCTTCAGTGACATCTAGATAAATGGTGAGTTTTTCATCATTTAGCTGTGATTTCGGCACCAACAAGAATTCTTCAGATTATTTTGATTGATACATGGTATTTTCTACCCCAGTCATGGCTATTTCTGCATCATTTAGAATGAGTGGTTCTCCAAGTGGTTCTTGGCTTCCTGTAAGGGTAGGTTGACTGACCTCAAGAGTGTCTTTAACTAGTTGAACTTCAATTTCTTCCTTTTTTTGGCGTTCATGTCCAAAGTATGTTTGTATTGTTAGAAATTGACATTTGATATACTGCTTTCATTTGTTTCGAATACAGCTTAAAATTAGTCATAGTGACCTATTCATTCCTCTTCTTTTCTCCAAGGTTTGAAAAGTTGCAATGGGTCATGTAATAAAGTTCTCTATGTTGCAGAAATTTAAATGATAACTTTATATGATTAATTAGGCTGGGTTTGGTAAGTTTCACAAGGCTTCATTTACAAGTTGAGACTGAATATTTCCCAGTTGTCTCATCTGGTGTGACATTGTTTTTGTAGGAGTAGGTTTGAGCTATGTCATACAGGCACATGTTTTCCACAGCAGTACTTCTGTTTGGGTAAAATGTGTCAATTAAATTATTTTTTAAAATGTCCTGGCTTTTGGGATCATGTGTAGCTATTGTTTCTATCTCTTGGTAGGATTTTAGTACTACTTTTCGGGATGAAGCTGGACCAAGGTTTATCCATACAATGTGTTGCCATATAAGACTGTACATGTTAAACTGTCTGCAGCTATGTAGCACCCACATTCTCTATGGGAGAGCATTTTTATACCGAAGCTGTACAATTTTTGCGACAGTGTTTTGTCATATAATATGTCATCCTTACGGTCTTTTAGCTCGGTTTTCTCAGCTTTGTTGGGATAGTCTGTGACATATCTTGCAGCTGCAGTGGACTTGTCTGCAATGTATTGTATGTCTATGCTTGTATTCCACAAAAGGGCAATGATTGCATTGTAATCACTGATGTGCTTGGATGCTTTATCCTTTTTAATGTTGTATGTGTTTTTAGGGGATTTGCCTTTCAAACTCTGTCTACATGAAGATATCAAGCTATTTACTAGTCCTTTTTTTGCAAACTGGTCTGGGGAAGCCAAACCGACATTTGGTATAGTATTTACCTTTGTTTTTTCATCTATATCGGCAGTATTTGCCACACTTATGTTTGTGGAAGCGTACGATTTGTGAACATAGGTCACGGACGTGTGTGGTTTCTGAAGGGATGTTACAGGTAATCTATTTTACAATAAACTGTAAAAAAGTGGCATTACTGTCATGGCCAAATTTGGTAGCATCTTTTATCCACAAAAGCATGTGGATGTGTGGTGCTCCTCTGGATTGATATTATTTTCTCCAAAAGAAGTGTTGCCCTTCTCCTAGTTGAAGGGTAGTTTTATTGCAGATGAAGTGCAGTATGGCAATAAAGCTATGGTGAAAGTACCTTAAAACATTGACACGGTCAAGAGAACAGAGTTCTCTTAGTGTTTTATATCTTTTTTGTCTTTATTTTGGTTTGCGTATGAAGTCATGCAAGTCATCCCATGAATACTCTGCACAACTTAAAATAACAAATCATGTGGGTGGGCCTAGGTTCCTTAGTATTAAACGTACATCAGCATGATGTCGGAACCAGGATTCTTTTGTACCAATCATTTCTGCCAAGAGATTTGTGAAACTTGACTGCAAAACTTCATCTTTGTCTTTTATTTTTTGATGCTGTTGGGTAGTGGACATGTTTAAACAATGATAGCCTGTTTTTGAAGTGTCTGCAACTCCATAACATAGAGTTGCTTGTTCCTATTCAACAGGAGGTGGAACATGTATGCTACATTTTGTCTGAATCTTGGGTCTTCAGAATACATTCGAAAAGAGTGATATTCTGATGCACTGATTTTGTGGACCTTTCATCATAGCGTCATCCTTTTCTGTAGGAAAGGGTAGAGGAAAAGAACGTGCTTCCACACTTTTTTGCCATATGCTCATTGGAGTCCGTTGGCTTGACCCATTTCATATCATTCTAATGTATCTTCAATTTTGTCTTTGGTTTGTAGTGGGTGAATTGCATAGTGGCATAAAATGTTGGCTGCAGTAACAGGATCTACACGTTCAAATTGGCCTGTTGGTGGTGAAACTTTAATTATTTGAGTGGTTTCTTTGTCATTTTCATCTATGTTTATATCTTTGTAGTATTCATTATTTACTTTCAGATATTGTAAGTCTTGTCTAACTTGGTTTAAGACGACAAGTTTTTGCCAAATTATTTTGTCTTTTGTTGGTACATCATTAACTAGTACAATCAAAGATTGATCTATTATCCCATGTACTCCTAGAGATACTATATTTTCTTTAAGATCTAACACCAAATATACTGCATTGCCATGGATGCCCTTTAGTAACTCAGATGAAGGCAATGTGGCTGTTTTTGGTTGAAGGTGTAATATAGCTTGAAATGGGTGTACTGTTTGGATTATAATGCTCTCATACAAGTTACGTTACTGGAGAGCCTTTTGAAAGGGGAATATTATTAGTGATAGCACGTGTTGGCATTTGGTTACTGTCAAGCAGTGTGTTGCAGTATGAGCAAACTGTTGAGGGGTCTGTTATTTGGTATTTATTTTCTGCTGTTAGATATAAAGCTAATTGGAGCCATTGGGATTCTTCATTTTCCTCTATTTTGTAGGCCATATCTACTATTTCTGTGTTCTTTTTATAAAAAGGTCTTTGACAACAGTCACATACTTGTTCTGGTATTTCAGCAGATGTGTTTTGAAACTTAGTGATTTCTTTTTTGTATATGTTTGTTAGGAGGTTGGTGTTTGTGAGGTTTTCGTAATGTTTTCTGAAGTTTTTTCTTGGATGTGCTCTATTTCTCGAAGGAGTTCTTTTGCTGATCCATGTAGGAGAATGTTATTTAAATGTTGCAGTTCTAGAGCAGGACTTTTTGTATTGTATAGTCTATGCACAAGATTCCATATAGCGGAATATTTTGTTGCAAACATTCTGATGAGGTGGAAGGTGCTTTTGCAAGCAGTTCCTAAAATGCAGGCTAATGAATGTCCTTGAAGTCCAGTGTGGCTGTGCACTGGACAAGAGTCTATGGTTTGTTAAGTTTTCATTTCACTTTAGTCTTTTAGTTTCACATAGTGATTGAGGAATTTTTTAACAGAATTAAAGGATTGTTGGCGTACGTTACACATTGAGCTGCATGATCATTTGTACACTGGATGGTTTGTTTGGACGAAAGCTTTTTCTGTTACATTGATTCACATCTAAAGTGCCAGTGTGACTTAAAATTAGTTCTGACTCGCACCTAGAAAATTGAATCGATCTTCACCCCGAAAGTGCCCACTGAGATAACACTTTGACTTACTTGGCTCTGCCCACTGAGATAGTACTGTGATTCACTTGCCTGCGCCGCACACATGGAATTGCTCTTGCTGGTCTCATTCACTTCTGGCAGGTGCCCACCGAGATAGCATTGTTATTTGTTTACCTGTGCGGCACACCTAGAATTTGTTCTTGTTAGATTGATTCACATCCACAAGATGCCCACTGTTATAGTACTGTGATTTACCTGCCTGTGCTGCTTAATTAGAATTTCTCTCATTACATTGATCCAAATATTCACCTCCCATATCACTATGCTTACTCTCTACACCAACACGCAATTAGATTACAGCTATACCCCTCGATCAATTTCGGCCTAGCTGCTCACATACAAACATTACCCCATGAACACCTCATCATTCAAATAAAACACCTCTACATCCCATGACAAACCAGCCTAGCAGCACACATAAGCGTCCTACACAGGCCTAATACAGCCAGAACCCAGTTTAGGAGTCCACTTTCCAGTCTGCACACATTCAACTGATATCATGTCCACCACACCTAATGCTAGGATGCAACTACTATCAAGCAATTGCATCAGCTTCACACATAACCGGTGCACCCATGCACCCTATGACACCTTACTCTCTCAATTGACCTAGACTATGGTCCCCGAGGGCGGTCAACCTACTATCGCTTTGAGGTCACACCAAGGATATATAGAGCGCTATATAAATGCCACATAACATAACATAAGGGTTTCTTTTACTGTAATGACTGTAATGGTGTCTCATGCCATTTCATAATCTCTGCCATTGCTGTCAATGGCAATTGTTTTTTGTTTGTTCTTGTTTATAAGCCTCTTCATTGAAATATGGTTTTATGCTGCTTGTGGGAATCCATTCACCTTCAAAGAAGTTTGAACTTGTATCTATATTGATATTGTGCATGTTTAGACATACTTTTTGTAATGTTTTCATTAATTTAGTTAGTGGTTTCATTCTGTTTAAAATCAAAATAAACAATGTTCTGTTTAGTAGAAATGTGCTGTCAATCAGAGTTTTGAGGATTAGTCTCTTGCAATAGTTTTTAAGGGTAGATCGTGACTTTTCAGCTGTGTTCATAAGATTGTGAAGAGCTCTATGTGGACATTTTTTTGTAAAATGATTTTTTTTTATTGCTTTACAGTGGCTATGTTACCATTAGTAAATATAGTGTCAGGTTAATTAGTAGGTCTGTTTTTTTGTACATCATATTTTACTTTAAGTTTTTACAAGAGAGGCCTTACCTATTTTAGTGGTATCTTGTTTAGTGTTGGTGAGTGAGGTTACTAGCTCGTTTGTTTTAATGTTTTCCAAAAATTGATTTACATGTGGATGACTATATGGATTGATTTTATTCTTATCTGCTCTATTTTTTATTTATTTTCTATGGAGTTGCTTTTTAGTAGGCATTTTCTTGTGTATGTTGGAAAAACGTAAGTTTGGGTTTGAAAGTTGTGTTATGTATATGCATGCATTGTACTTGGGTGTGTGGGTGTGATTGTAGAGATGATTATAGGGTTGTTTGTGAAGCTGCATGATAGATGTGGTTGGAAAGGTGGCAAGAGTAAGAGTCTACAGAGGTGTGATGGGCTTGGGTTAGTGAAGAAGGGATTGGTGGTGTGATTGAATAAGTAAGGACATTATGATGTTTTGAGAAACAGAGTCAGTGTTACAATGGTGGCATTTAGATGGGAATAGAAAGAGTGTGAATGGTGCAATATAATGAGTAAGAGTGAAATAAATGTTGATTTGAAACAAATACTTTGGACTAATATATATTGTAGGTATATGGTTACAATTAGAGAGATATACATGGTTCATTAATGAGATTACTTTGTAGGATGTGCAGGCTATTTTTTTTTTCGGTAGCTGGATTAATTGTAAAAGAAAATTAGTGAGTATATGTGATAATGCTGAAGTACTTTTAGTAAGCAAGGTTGTTATTTATGAAGGTAGGAGGAGAAATTGGGAAAAAGATTTAATGAAATTGTGTCTGGGTGTCTGGGTGGTGTACTAAAGTGTGTTAACTATTTTGTTAGAATACTTTGAGCATAAGAAGTTCTGTTTCGCACCTTAGAAGGACTAGGGCAGAACTGGGTGTGAAGTACAGATATAGGTTATTTTTGTGCTGCTGATCTTAATTTTAAAAAGTGTTCTGTTTGTGATGTAATGTATTTATATTGTGTTGCAGTGTGCAGTGCTTTAAAAAGAATAGGGAAACTGTGTCTTAGTGGTAATGCAATGGAGGATTGTTGTTGCAGCAGTGTTTGGTGTCTTATAATAGAGGTTGGGAAAGAAGAGTACTTTATATGTAAGGTGAAGTGCTGTATATAGATACTTGCGGTATACAGATATGTGTGAGCATATGGAGAATTGTGGCAGTGTAAGGGATGCAATGAGTGAGGTTGGAAAGTGTGACATTTATATTGAATGAGAAAAGGAAAGGGCTGACCATTGGAAGATGTTTCTTTTTAGGAGCATGTTCATGAAAGTTAAGAAACGCATATGTGCATTTATAGGAGCTCTGTGTATAACGTTTTTGTAAAACAAAATAAAAGTAGCTGTGAGTGGTACTTGCTGTGTGTAAGTTTAATATGTTGGCAGTACATGCATACATGCCAACATGATCCATTTCAATCTGTAGGTGCTTATGTACTCCTAGTTTTTTTATTGGGTTCTAAGACTTGTAGTTCCACCTTTCCCATTATAAAACGTGGACTACAAGTTCCAGATGCAGACAAAGAAACAGAACTGGATAAGCACCTACAGATTGGAATGGGTTATGGTAGCAAGTATGCATGCACTGCCAACATGTTATACTTCCACATACCAGGTGGCACTTAAACATTTTCTACAAATGTTTTGCATCTGCTTTTTCTTTCTTTTAGAAAAAGTTACACACAGTGCTGCTATACATTCAAATCTGAATGTTTTAACTTTGATCAAACTGCTCATAAAAAGAAACATTTTAAAATGCACAGCATTGTAAGTATTTGCCGCTTGATGTGAGCAGTTTCTGAATGCTGCAATGCATGGCATTTACTAGAGTACATACAAAAGAGAATATGCTTATTGAGAAGCTTATTACATGGTATGTAGCAGGGACCCTAACGCGCTCTCTCTCTCTCTCTCTCTATATATATATATATATATTTGTAAAAAAGTTGAAGAAAATACTTTAAAAAATATAAGCATACCCGAACTATATCTTGTTAGATGCAGATGTTGTTGAATCTGCAAATAGAAATATTGGATAGTTTCACAGTAGTTTTTGATGCAGATAGCTGTGATTAACAGGAGATATGTACTCTCAGAGCTCAAGTGTACATCTGAAGTGTGGAACTGGGATGACACGGTTCGGTGTCGAGTTGTTGGATGTGATTGGTGGATGGTGTGTGAGAGCAGCCAATGAGGGAGTGTTGCAAACATGAAAGTGGAAAGGGTAGAATGGCTGCCCTGTGCTACTGTGTCTGTGGACCCTGTGGTAGTCCACCGATGGCATGTGCCACATCTGGGTATTTTAAGGATGCCTGGCATGGAAAGTGAACTGTGGGGATTAGCAAATGAGATGTTCTAGATGTGCTTAACAGGAAGTGAGGATAGCAGGTGTTTTGATTACTGTATGTAGGGAAGATAGATGTGGCTATTGCTATGAAAAATCTCACTGTGTGGATGTTGGGAGATTGTTTGATGAATAATCTGAAACATTACACTGAATTGTGTGGCATTGTTGGCACTATTGGATTTGATTGGAGTGGTGGTTTGGTGGAATACAGTGCCTGGGCTACACTGGTGAGTTTACTATTTTGTCAGACTATGGCACACTTTCAATGTCCCAATATTATTTTTGTGCATTGTGGAGGAAACAGTTTGGGCAACGTTACTCCACTATCTTTGCAGATTGCATTAAAGGATATATTCCAAGGCTTAATGTAACTATTTCCATGTGGAAACATTATTTTTTCACAAATACATCCAAGGGAAGTATGGAGATGCCCAAATGTGTTTTGTGCACAACTAGAACAATGAAGGTACAATGTAAATGAAGGTGTATGTGCTTTTTTGAAAGTTGTAGGCATGGCTTCTTTTGAAAATGCAAATATCAAGTTGGATGATGCAAACAATTTTCAGAGAAATTAAGTGAATTTGACTGATTTTGGGAATCAGTACATATGAAACCATGTGTAAGTATTTCTAGGAAATAAAAATCAGAAAAGAAAAAAGAAAAAAGAAAAAAAATGTAAAAAAAAAACCCAAAGAAGCCTCTTTTAAGAGCCACCATTGTACAACAAATTGTTTAAATTAAGTGTGAACCTTCCAACCCACTTCAATTAGAGATTCTGTCCACGGTTGCTGCGGTATCCCGCAGACACCGCACGTGCCATCCACACCTTTAATGATGGCTAGCATGAAAAGGGGACTGAAAAGACCGTGGACAGTCATCAATGTATGCAGATATCGGGGATCAGTCAATCAGGTTTCCTAGGTGTGGTGTAGAGGAAGAAAGTGTAGCAGGAGTATTTTTGTTGTTGATTGCACTGAAGATGGCTATGGCTATGAGGAAGCAAAGGGTATGGATTCTGGGAGACTCTTGGATCCATTGGCTGAAGGTTTATTTTGAGCACTGTGGATTGTCTGAAAATCTTGGATTCGATGAAAGCATCTGGACATCATTGTCGTTCACTGTGGAGGCAACAGTTTGGCTATGTTGCCAGAATATCATTACAGTTTCCAATGAAGGATACATTTGGGAAGTTGATAGAACTGTTTCCACATTCTAAAAACAAATCTCAAATATCTCAGAGACAAATGTGGATGCGTTCAAATGTATTTTTTCCACACATTGAGAAAGCAAGGCTCAATGTGAAGAAAGAACTATGTGGCTTTTTGCGCGATGTCGGCATGAAATCTTTTCATAATGAAATTATTAAATTTGATAATGGCAACATTTTTTGAAGAGATGGAGTCTATATAACTGATGTAGGCAATCACATTGTGATTGAAAATGTCCCAAATGCATTGAAGCAGTTTCTGTAAGCACATAAAATATGGATTCAAGTATTCTTTAGAAGTACATTAAACAAAAATAAAAAAATAGAAAAAAAAATAGAAGCCCTTTCTGTGAAAGTTACACAAAATAATAATGTTCTGTAGAATCTTTGTTAGTTTAGGACATAAAACGAAATAATCCCAAAAATATATAAAAGTAAAAAAGACAAAAAAGGTTCTTTTAAGAGCCACTATTTTTGTGCCAAAAACAATTTAAATGTTGTTCATCCCCCCGCCCCATGCTTGGAATTTTCCTGTTGTCTGTGGACTTCTGCACTGTCCACCGACTATGCAGACTGCAAAGGGGCCTGTGATTTTTGTTCTTCAGTTTGATCTTTTAACTGTGAAAGGTCGCTCCTAAAGGAAATGTTTTGTTTTGTGTATTTTTGATTTAGTATATTTTTTTTTTCGAGATGCAAGGTAAGGTAAGGTGGGGAGGGAAGGGCCACTAACCACAGAGATGAATGGGCATGTGGAAAGAGGAAGATGTTGGGCTGGCCTTAAATTTGAGGTGGGGCACTGTTCTCCTTGACCACGGCCTTGAAAGCACTACAAAACTGCTCCCTCTGCAGATTGGTGGATCGCAGTACATACATAGTACTTTGACCCTTAAAAGGTAAGGGTCAAGAGCATTCTGTATGGCCTGAGAGGTGGCCGCTGGGATCCTATGACCACAGGAGTAGTTTGTGTGGTGACAGGAGCAGTCGAGGAAGATGGATTAGAGGCCGTCAACCTGCCTCTCCCTGAAAAAGGTACTACCTTTTTCATAGCACCGGTGTGGCCGGATCTGGTGTGGTGGCACATTTGAGTGGTCCCATAGGAGTACAGCCCTGGTTTTCCATGACTGAGTACACTCAGTGCATCTAACCTTGGCTGCCCAAGCCTTTGGTACACCCCCAATGGTGGTGAAAGACCGCCACACCCAGGACTCATTCCAGGTGGTGGAAGTAGGCACTTTTTCTACTTCATCTATGTCTTCCTCCTCATCCTCTTCTACATCCTTGCACCTGTTCATCTTTCCAGGCTCTCCGGATAGTGATGGTGGTAGTAGTGGGGGTTGCAGGGGACGAGGAATGGCAATGAGAGATTCAATTTGCAGCAAGATTACAGCTCTCCTAAATAGCTCTCCAAAGCTGGGGCTATCTCCTGGACTGCTAGACTGAGAATGACTGAAAGTAATGGTTGCAGTCCCTTCAGAGAAGCCATCCGCAGATTGTCTGCAGACTACAGAGTCAAAAATAGGCCTTGGAAAGTTGTATAAAGGTGCCAGATCTACTAAGAATCGGTCTAGGAGCTCAGGAAGGGTCAACCTCCAATTGAAACACCGTAGATTGGCAGAAAGGGCAGTTTTCAACTGTCCACGGAGTATGGACACCGTCCGCCATCAGGCCGTCACTCTGTACATGTGCAGTCACATGATGATGTCCACAGATGTGTGTGGCATTGACGCTTGTCCACGGACACCCATGGGGTGGGAGACACAGGGCGCATGCACATGTGTGTACGTAGAACTGGCATGCTGTCCACAGACTAATTAAAAGTGTGTCATGTGAGAACGGACATGTCTGGACATGGCATGCTGTCCATGGACACCCCCATTTTGTGGTGTGGGCTGCGGCAATTAATTTGGGTTTAAAAAAAAATGACAGAACAATATGCAAGATATTTAGAGGCCGATTCATGGAATAATTAGCGCGGCGCAAGTGGGCAAAAACGTGCGAATCGCAGTGGAATAGCGAAAATCGCAGTGAACGTGCGAAAATCGCACGAAAAGCAGCGCACGTCGATTCATGGAAGTCCGTGCGCGAGAAAACCAGCGGATGTGCGATAAAAAGTGCGCGGCGCACGTTAGCGCACAGGCCATCTAACAGCGTGCGCCAGGTCACAGCGAAAATCGCACAGGCCACAGCGAAAATCGCACATAGCGCGGCGCACGCAATAAAAGTAGGCGGAACACGGGCGTAACACTCGGAATGGGGAACAACTTGCCAAAACGTGGGCGTCACGGGGGAAGTACAGGGCACAAGTGCGCGGAACGCCCACACGCTCGCCTACAACACGTATTCATGGAATAGAATAGGGGAAAAAAGCGCACGCTCAAACCAGCGCACAGGCACAAACACGACCGCCACAAGAAAGGAGGCGGTAGCGTCTCTGCGGCTGTAAGAAATGTGCGCCAAAAGGTGCGCCAACAAATAGCACCTATATACTGCCATGATGAATGTCCCATACTGTGGCCCTCCAGGAAAAATGACGTGCAAAGGGGTACCCACAAACACGGACACCCGCTGACAAAAAATACGTGTGCATGTATACCGGGGTGCGCGGGAAGTGTCACACGCGATTTGCAGGGTACGTGCATCACAGGGGTTCGCGTGAAGTTATTCACGCGATCGGGCCTGGGGGAGCGGGCTACGTGTATTACAGGGGTTCGCGTGAAGTTCCACACGCGATCGGGCCTGGGGGAGCGGGCTTCGTGTATTACAGGGGTTCGCGTGAAGTTCCTCACGCGATCGGGCCTGGGGGAGCGGGCTACGTGTATAACAGGGGTTCGCGTGAAGTTCCTCACGCGATCGGGCCTGGGGGAGCGGGCTACGTGTATTACAGGGGTTCGCGTGAAGTTCCTCACGCGATCGGGCCTGGGGGAGCGGCCTTCGTGTATTACAGGGGTTCGCGTGAAGTTCCACACGCGATCGGGCCTGGGGGAGCGTGCTACGTATATTTCAGGGGTTCGCGTGAAGTTTCACACGCGAATAGCCTGGGCGCGTGAATTTGAGGGGTGCGCGGGAAGTTCCTCACGCGATCGGGCCTGGGGGAGCGGGCTACGTGTATTACAGGGGTTCGCGTGAAGTTCCTCACGCGATCGGGCCTGGGGGAGCGGGCTACGTGTATTACAGGGGTTCGCGTGAAGTTCCTCACGCGATGGGTCCTGGGGGAGCGGGCTTCGTGTATTACAGGGGTTTGCGTGAAGTTCCACACGCGATCGGGCCTGGGGGAGCGTGCTACGTGTATTACAGGGCTTCCCGTGAAGTTCCTCACGCGAATAGCCTGGGCGCGTGAATTTGAGGGGTGCGCGGGAAGTTCCTCACGCGATCGGGCCTGGGGGAGCGGGCTACGTGTATAACAGGGGTTCGCGTGAAGTTCCTCACGCGATCGGGCCTGGGGGAGCGGGCTACGTGTATTACAGGGGTTCGCGTGAAGTTCCTCACGCGATGGGTCCTGGGGGAGCGGGCTTCGTGTATTACAGGGGTTCGCGTGAAGTTCCACACGCGATCGGGCCTGGGGGAGCGTGCTACGTATATTTCAGGGGTTCGCGTGAAGTTTCACACGCGAATAGCCTGGGCGCGTGAATTTGAGGGGTGCGCGGGAAGTTCCTCACGCGATCGGGCCTGGGGGAGCGGGCTACGTGTATAACAGGGGTTCGCGTGAAGTTCCTCACGCGATCGGGCCTGGGGGAGCGGGCTACGTGTATTACAGGGCTTCCCGTGAAGTTCCTCACGCGAATAGCCTGGGCGCGTGTATTTCAGGGGTGCGCGGGAAGTTCCACACGCGAATAGCCTGGCCGCGTGTATTTCAGGGGTGCGCGGGAAGTTCCACACGCGAATAGCCTGGGCGCGTGAATTTGAGGGGTGCGCGGGAAGTTCCTCACGCGATCGGGCCTGGGGGAGCGGGCTACGTGTATTACAGGGGTTCGCGGGAAGTTCCACACGCGAATAGCCTGGGCGCGTGTATTTCAGGGGTGCGCGGGAAGTTCCACACGCAAATAGCCTGGGCGCGTGAATTTGAGGGGTGCGCGGGAAGTTCCACACGCGAATAGCCTGGGCGCGTGTATTTCAGGGGTTCGCGGGAAGTTCCACACGCGAATAGCCTGGGCGCGTGCATTTCAGGGGTTCGCGGGAAGTTCCACACGCGAATAGCCTGGGCGCGTGTATTTCAGGGGTGCGCGGGAAGTTCCACACGCGAATAGCCTGGCCGCGTGTATTTCAGGGGTGCGCGGGAAGTTCCACACGCGAATAGCCTGGGCGCGTGTATTTCAGGGGTGCGCGGGAAGTTCCACACGCGAATAGCCTGGCCGCGTGTATTTCAGGGGTGCGCGGGAAGTTCCACACGCGAATAGCCTGGGCGCGTGTATTTCAGGGGTGCGCGGGAAGTCCCACACGCGAATAGCCTGGGCGCGTGAATTTCAGGGGTGCGCGGGAAGTTCCACACGCGAATAGCCTGGGCGCGTGTATTTCAGGGGTGCGCGGGAAGTTCCACATGTGATTTGACAGTGTGGCTCCTCCCAGGTGTACCCTGTACACCCTCCACGGCCCCTGCAGGCAGCCCACACCACAGGGGACTACCCTGCATCCCTGGTCATGTCCCGCAGGCAGCCCACCCAACATGGGCATGCCCCCCAGCAAAGGCACATGTCTCCTTGAACTAATGAACACCAACACATGTCCCCTTGCACCCCCACCCCCCAGCACTGTGGGGCACCTGCCAGCAGGACCCCACCCATGTCCAACTCATGTCTCCCACCACCCCCAAACCCCAGCCACCAGGGTCACCCTCCACCAGGGCCCCACTCATGTCTCCCACCACCCCCACCCCCCAGCACTGTGGGGCACCTGCCAGCAGGCCCCCACCCATGTCCAACTCATGTCACCCACCACCTCCAAACCCCAGCCACCAGGGTCACCCTCCACCAGGGCCCCACTCATGTCTCCCACCACCCCCACCCCCCAGCACTGTGGGGCACCTGCCAGCAGCCCCCCACCCATGTCCAACTCATGTCTCCCACCACCCCCAAACCCCAGCCACCAGGGTCACCCTCCACCAGGGCCCCACTCATGTCTCCCACCACCCCCACCCCCCAGCACTGTGGGGCACCTGCCAGCAGGCCCCCACCCATGTCCAACTCATGTCTCCCACCACCCCCAAACCCCAGCCACCAGGGTCACCCTCCACCAGGGCCCCACTCATGTCTCCCACCACCCCCACCCCCCAGCACTGTGGGGCACCTGCCAGCAGGCCCCCACCCATGTCCAACTCATGTCTCTCACCACCCCCACCCCCCAGCACTGTGGGGCACCTGCCAGCAGGCCCCCACCCATGTCCAATCCATGCCCCCCTGCACCTGGGTCCCAACATTCCCCAATCATGTCCGTAATGCCCATCCTCCCCTGCCAAAAGGCCCAACCAACTATCACACCCACCCACATATCAAAGGCAATTACATGTTACACCCCCAATGTAAATAATGCAATTTAACACATGTCTGTCACACACAATGGCTGCAAGTGAATGACAAAACACCCAACATGACATGCCTGAAAGCAATGAGATGATACGACACATTGAAGATTAAAAAAATAATATGTATTGAACAGCAAATAAGAAAAAACACAAAGCAAATCAAACAAAACAAGATGAATGTCCATGAAAAAATTATGAAAAAATAAAATAAGCCAATCAAGAAGATAATCCTGGGTCCATGAGCCCTACCAAATTAAACCTAACTGACTACTAACTAAAAAGGGAACTATATACAAAAAAGTGGTGCATTGTCCAATCGCAACCCAAAAAAAATTCAAAAAAACAAAGGAAACCTAACCCTAACTATACAACTATATACAAAGGCAGCGGGCTATTTGGACGGCTCACTGGTTGTTGTCATGGGCCAGGGCATCCTCGAACTCCTGCTCAATGGCTTGGAGGCGGGCATGTTCCCTGGCCCCGAGGTCCCGCAGGGATAACGCAGTGTCAAGCTCAAACTCCCTGCGAAGACCCTCGAGGCACTCAGCCCGCCTCAGCGCCCTCCGCATGGAGTCCTCCGCCCTGACCATCGTGAGCCGTTCCTCCTCTGCCCGCTGCCGCTCCGCACCTATCCGCTGGCACAACCTCTCCCACACGGAAGCCACTCCCATTCCAGGGTTCTCCTGCCCTCCGGCCGATGCCTGCACCCCTGATGTTGATGGCCCTGAGCCATGATGCCTCCCACGTTGAGCCTGCTGCTGCCTCCGACGCAACTGCCTGTGCCAGCACGACGGCATCCAGGCTGATGGAAACCACCGACGCCGTCGTGCACGTGCCCTGCCCGATGATGCCGTCACATCCGCCATCTGCTGGGGTCCAGTTGCTCTGGTGTCCACCCCTGCTGGATCTCTGACTCCCGACTGTGGCAGGGATGGGATCCCCACCGAGCTGGCTGCATTGGTCGGGGCAGGTCCACAGGGGGCCCTGGTGGCATCTGGGCTGGAAGACGGCAAGGAGAACGACTGGTGGATAGCCTGCACAGAGGAGGAGAGGGCCGCCACATTGGCCAACACATGCAGGAAACCCCCGAACATGGCCGATCCCAATTGGGCCACGTCGGCACGGTGCACTTCGTGATGACGTGCGTGCTCCTCCCGGGAAGCACGCACGGCATCACGAATCGCAGCCGTGCGCAACGCGACCCCAATCAGGACCTTCTCCGCACGGCCAGGGGTTCCCACGTCCGCAGGTGGAGGGGAGTCAGGTGACATGGACATCCCCTCTACCTGCGGACAGGCCTGGGACGGGGCATCCCTGCTGGTGCATGGTGGTGCACTCACAGGGTCAGGGACAGCGACATGCACAGGCCCCTCCACGGTGACCTGTGCTGCCTCCTGCCCCTGGCCCTGGACTGCACCACTTGCACCAGCAGGGATGCCCCCACCAGGCCCCATGTGTGCCCCAGTGGCGGCCTCCTCCTCCTCTGTGCAAACCACCAACCTGGATGGCTCCTCACCGTCTCCCACCGTAGCAGGCCCCTGTGGGGGCTCACCCACCCCTTCCGCTGCAGCCGTGGGGGCATCCCCGCCGCCTTGCTCCACAGCGCCGTCTCCGCCCTCTTCTTCACTAGCCGCTGCGTAGAGGGAGACAAAGAACACAAGCATCAGGGCACTGTACAATGGTCCCCTAGACAGGAAGCAATAGCAGATGAGCACCACTGTCAAAGTACACTTCCATCATGTCCCTCCACAACACATGGGCCAGTCCAGGCAAAACACACACAGTAACAGGCATGGTGCATGCCATGGACATTTCCATGCATGTCCAATGGACTCTTGAAACATTCAATGATATGTAATTCACATGCATCATGGCTCATGCCCATCACATGCACACACATCACCTCAGTCACATCCATCTGGCCCCAAACACACCAAACACAGCGGATACAAGGGTAATTTTGCTGCTTTACTGAATCTCTGCATTGTCACACACATGTGTCATGCATCCATGGCATGCACAAGTCACAGACACGCAGGTCAGGCACACAGACATGGCTACCATATATGTACCTGGCATCAGCACCCATCCCTCACCCCCACCCATGTTCAGGTACAGAGACTGGCATGCTCTCATGTTCATAATCTGATTAGGGCTCCCCATGCGGCATTTGAACACATGCAACAACCATGTGCATCACACATCACTGGTCGCACATGCATTACCATGATGTCCCTGCACACATACATGCATACATGGGCTATGGCACACATACAGGCAAGTATCATAGAACCAGCACACCGCAACATGCCCTGTCTCACACAGTAATGCATGGACACTTACCGCTCAACTCCAGACGGGCCTCCCTCTCAAGGATCTGGGCGTGGAGCGCTGGGCGTACGCGTTCCAGGACCCTCATCTGGATGGTACTCATGCGGCCCCGGCCCCCCTCCACGAGGCGCCGGGCCTTCACAAGGGTCCTGGACCTCAAGTCCTCCCAGCGCTTCTTGATCTTCAGGACGTCGCGGGTTGCCACCCCCTCCGCGTTGATGGCAACCACACAGTCGGCCCAGATCCTCTGCCGTCCTTCCTTGCTGGCGCGGGACGATCCAAAGAGGGCATCATACTGCCCCAGGACATGCTCCACCAGGACACCAACTTCGGTGACAGTGAAGCTGGTGCCCCTCTGCCCCTCTGGCCTGGGGTTGCCACTGGTGCCAGATGTGGAAGTGCCCGACATGGCAACCCCAGAGGCAGGTGTGGGTGGGCAACTGGGTCCTGGGGCTGGGCTGTGGAGCGATGTAATACCAGTCGGGAGTCTTCAGTTCCAGCAGGGGTGGACACAGCAACTGGACCCCTGCAGATGGCTGATGTGCAGGCACCAAATGGCAGGGCACGGTGGCAGCAGGCAGGCAGGCAGGCAGCAGCAGATGGCACGTGGGAGGCTGCTCGGGGCACTGGGGGGCAGTAACTCGGCCTTCTGGGCAGGAGCGTGGGCTTCCGTGTGTTTTCGCGTGGCCAGCTTGATACGGAGTGATTTGGCACGTGAAAATCCTGCACGTCAGCGTGAAATCCGAGGAAAGGCCCTTAGCGCGTAAGCGCGTCAGCACGCATACGCGATTCTATTGGACCAGAGTCCCTCAGCGCGTAAGCGCGTCTGTGACGTGACCCGCACGGGTGTTCCCCACTCAGGACGTGATGACGGGGCACACGTGGAGATACTGCACGTCAGAGTGTCATCGCGTGTAATTGGACAAAAGTGCGCGTACACGCGATTGGCCTATGTACGTGTATTTAATGGGTGCGCGGCCACTTACACACGCAAGTACGTCTGCGAACCTGTATCCCGTGGTGCGTGTGAATTTCCACACGCTATTGGACTGGGAACAGGATTCCAGGGCTGCGCGGGTCACACGCTGTATCCCGTGGTGCGTGTGAATTTCCACACGCTATTGGACTGGGAACAGGATTCCAGGGCTGCGCGGGTCACACGCTGTATCCCGTGGTGCGTGTGAATTTCCACACGCTATTGGACTGGGAACTGGATTCCAGGGCTGCGCGGGTCACACGCTGTATCCCGTGGTGCGTGTGAATTTCCACACGCTATTGGACTGGGAACTGGATTCCAGGGCTGCGCGGGTCACACGCTGTATCCCGTGGTGCGTGTGAATTTCCACACGCTATTGGACTGGCAACAGGATTCCAGGGCTGCGCGGGTCACACGCTGTATCCCGTGGTGCGTGTGAATTTCCACACGCTATTGGACTGGGAACTGGATTCCAGGGCTGCGCGGGTCACACGCTCGCCTAGAACACGCGCTAAGCATAAATTGCGGACTTTAACAATAACAAGCTCAGACGCCAGGATGAACATACCGTTCCTAGCAGCAGTGGCAGTGGGCTACCAAAGGAGGAGGAGGAGGATAGTCAGGGCCAGAATGTTCACACCCAGAACCAGCCTTTTCGGGATGCCTGATGACCAGGTGTATGGGAGGTACAGGTTTCCACCACACATCATACTGGACCTGGTGACTGAGTGGGAGGATGACCTCACATCACCCACCCTGTGCTCCCAAGCACTCAGCCCCCTGGAGAAGGTCCTCAATGTACTGCACTTCTTAGCCACTGGATCATTTCAGCGGACAAGTGCCATAGTGGGTGGGGTGTCACAGGCCACCCAGTCACGCTGCCTACACCAGGTCTTGAACATCATGACTGCACGCCCATCAGTCCGCAGGCACATATACCTGCCCAGAACACCTGCAGAAAGGCATGCTGCCGCCCTGGATTTTTACGCAGTGGCACGATTCCCCAAAGTGCTAGGTGCCATCGACTGCACCCATGTGGCTCTACGTCCCCCCAGGGCATCTGAGCACATCTATAGGAACCGCAAGCACTGGCATTCCATCAACGTGCAGGTAGCATGTAATGCCAAGGGAATCATCACCTCAGTATATGCCAACTATCCCGGCTCCACCCACGACAGCTTCATTTACCGAATGTCCACCCTAAGCCGGGACCTAGAAGCTGGGCGGCATGGCGATACATGGCTGCTTGGTGAGTATGTATGCCACTGCACATGCATGCATGTTGGATACTGAGCAAGGTCACAACCTCACCAATGATACCAATCCCCACCTCCACAGGGGACAGTGCCTACCCTCTCAGCCCCCACATGATGACGCCAATTCGGAACCCCACCACGCCACCCCAGGTAAGATTTAACACAGCCCACATTACAACCAGGGGCATAGTGGAGCGCACATTCGGAGTGCTGAAGTCACGCTTTCGCTCCCTTGACCGTTCTGGCGGGCAGCTGTTATACGCTCCCCCAGTAGTGTGCAGGATCATAGTGGCAGCATGTGTCCTGCACAACGTTGCAACACGCCGGGGCCTGGCCGTGGACATGGTGGTGGCCCCACATCCCCAACCACATGCACAGCCGCTGCGCATGGGAGGGGAAAAGGCACGGGGGGAGGCAGCCCGTACACAGCTAGTGGCTAATTACTTCACATAGAAATCACACCCCTGTGGAGTGCACACTGCCCTGGCACATTCCATCTGACAATCAATGATGACTCAACCTGACACTGATCCTGAATGTGTGGAGAATGAACCGGGAATTCCATGTCAGCCTGAGATTGTTCACCTGGAAGTGTCACAATGTGTGCATCCCTACCCACACAGACACCACCAATGCAGTTTTGTGAAGTTACACATTGAAGCAGCTAAAATGAATACCCACTTGCAAAATGCAACAAGAGGACAGTGCCATGTCAGCCAACCCAACCCCAGCACTGCCACAAGACACACCGTGCCATGTCATGCTAATTGCAGGTAAACAAAGTAATCCCCACAACATGACATCACTCTCACTATGTACAGTGGCACTATTAGAAACCTGCAACACCTGAAATGCTCACAGCAATGCCGGACCAACAACATACTTGAGCACGTAGTACCATTAACATGACATCAAAAATGTAACATATTAGTAGTCTCACCACCTGGAAATGCCTGCACTCCCACCACTACCAACTGTGCAGTGTTGGCGCCATGTAGAGTTGTAGGTGCACTGCTGCCAACATGGTCCCCATCGCCAGACTAGAGGTCCTTGTGTGGACTTGAGGAAGGGACCTGCAAATTGGGAGGTAGACACAGAAGAAGAGTTACACATCAATGCAACATGCAGTGTACAACACAACAGCAATATGCACTAGGAATGTATACACAGTATTGACTACAGACTGGCCACACAGGTCATGGGAGTCCAACGTCACTGTGTAATTCACTGTCATTTGGGCACACCCTTTGCAAGCCCATGGAAACGGGAAGCAGGAGGGGTGTGTGTGACTCAAACCCAAGCATCTGAACCAAATACATTACAAGCCTGCATGTGCCCAGCCACAATGCAGCGTATGCCCACAGGAACCACGGAAGCCAACAGATCGGAGCCAACAGATCGGAGCCAACAGATCGGAGCCAACAGATCGGAGCCAACAGATCGGAGCCAACAGATCGGAGCCAACAGATCGGAGCCAACAGATCCTCCCAAAAAAATTGGGAATAAAAGAAATCAAAATAAAAATAAAAATAAGAAAAAATCAAAAATGGCCATTGATGGGCCCGGGGGGTTGGGGAGGCCACCCAGGAGGTCCGAGGACAGGATGCACACCAGAACCCACCTGCGTGGATCCTGGGAAAATAAAACACATCCATGGGCTCATGGCCCACACGGCTACCCTATTGTGGGAGTGTCACTGCTGTCGCTATTATCACCCTGTGCAGCTGCATCCGGAGGTGGTTGCACTATGGGAGGCAGCCCACGCAAGGCCCTAGTCTGCTCCTCCATGGCTGCAAGCATGCGGGTGTGGTAGGTCTGGTTCTGGAGGATGAGTGTGCGGAGGTCCCCATGCAACAACTCACGGGATGCCCGGACCTCCGCCCTCGTTGCCTGCATCTCAGCTGAGAGCGTACGGGTGAGACGCTCCAGCTGCTGTTCTGTCCTTTGGTGTGTTGAAGCCTCAAGCTCAACAAGAGTCGTCCTGAGGTGTAGGAGCTCCTGCCTCAGGGCTTCCCTGTGGCCCTGGGACTCAATGGAGATGGCCTCCTGCAGAGTCGCCAGTGCCGCCCGCCTGTCCCTGTTGGACCCCAACATGTCCTCCCTGTGTGACTGGCAGATGGAGTCAGTTGCCTGCTCTAGTCGCTCCATCAGCCTTTCTGGGGGGACAATGGAAGTGGCCACCCTATCCATGGCCTGAGCCATCATCTCGGATGATGCAGCCTGTTGGGTAGCCATACCGTAAATGGATTGCTCCCATGCGGTATTGCCAGGTGGCGTACGGCCACCACGTCGGCGGGCACCACACCTGTCTGGGGCAAGGCGAACTGCGCCTTGCTGTGCCGGCACTGCCTGAGGCTGCAGGACTGCATTCCCCCTCTGATCTGCTGGCCCAGGAACAGGATCAGATGTCGCGGAGTGTGACCCTGCATCCGTAACCACCAAAGGCGTAGCTGCCAACACTGACATCCCCATGGAGGGTACTGACCCTGGTGCAGGTGGGTGAGACAGAACAGAATCCCTCCCTGGAACACTCACCAGCGACGGCACGTAGGTCTCATCCGAATCAACACCTGAGTACAGCTCGGGGGAGGTGCAGCCAGAGACACCCCTTGAGAGCACGACCTGCAGCACTTGTGGGTTCTCCCCCACCACCACACCACGTCCCTCACTGGTGGTTGGTCGGCCCTGGGACACCTCCTGGGTCTGCACCATCTCCACAACCCCAGCAGTATCAGGTGCGTCTTCCCCTGCAAAGACATGAAAACAAAGTAATGGAAACAGGCATTAGCACCATGGCACACATTGAGGGCTGAGAAGCAAGAGAACCAGTACTTGATTGACATGTCCCACATGACTAGAACCCTCCCATGCATGCACCCTCACTGCGTATGAAGTGCAGGCAAACGGCACACACTGATGACACCAAGATGGAAGATGAACAAATTTTCTGCATGCTGCCTGGCAGTGGCATCACACATTGGCCTGTGATTGGCAGGTGAAACACACATGCCATCACACAGATGGCATGTACCATTGCTATTGAGTGAAGATGGAGAGGAGGGCAGCACCTATTCATTCAGTCCAGTTCCCGCATGTAATAGCTTTTCTGATTCTAACAGGTCAGATTTTTCACCTGGAGCTGCCAGTCTGTAATGGTCAAATTGCACAGGGACATGTGTGTACAAATGATATCCAGGTAACAAAGTCACTCCCCTTTACCATACCCATGTCAGACATGTGACTAGTGGACAGCGACATGCCTAGTGAAAGTGGTGGAATGCAAACAAACTGACTGAATGAACAGTGAAAAATAAGCAAATCTGTTGTGTCAAGGTGACACTTCAAGGGCAACTGGCGTGCAGTTGTGCTAGATGTCTACTGTTGGCAGAAGGGATACTGCTATGGCCAAATGCAGCTGCGCAGGAAGTATTGCATGAAGCACATGGCTGACCCATACGACTGAGGCGCACACACTCTCTCCTGGCACCCAAACAGAAGCCCTCACACACACACCATGCACATGTATGACACACACATGCATGTGCACTCACCGGACAATGCCTCGTAATCAGCCAGATCTCCCACGCCTTGGATCTGTTCCTCCGTGACGTAGGTCCCAGCGACTGACTCATGTGGAGTGAGTTCCATGTCTACTACTGGAGACCCACCTCCAGTCACTAGAGTTGCGGCATGACTTGAGGCCAGCTTACTCTTTGCCCTGCGCTTTAGGTCATTCCAGCGCTTATAGCAATCATTGGCTGTGCGCCTCACGATTCCAAGGGCACTTACGATGTCCGCAACGGTCTGCCAGTGTGCCTGGCGTTGTGCAGGTGTGGTCTTGGATCCTGCAACAATGACCATCTCGTTGTCATGTCCGGACACATACTCGACAAGTGCATTCAGTTCGTCATCCGTGAAGCTGGGCTTCCTGGACGGGCCGGACTGTGTAGCCGTGTCTGGGGCATCAGCCTGTGCCGGACGAGCACTCTTCCTCTTCCGCTTGGAAGGTGGTGGTGATCCTGAGTGTCCTGCGCCGCTCTGGACACTAGGGGCAGGAGCCCTGGTGGACTCTGTATCAGGAGTGTGGGATTGCACACTCAGCATGGGAGTTGGTGCAGGCATTGGCTCGAGTGTGATGGTGTCAGGGGGAATCTCAGCAGCATGGACTAGGACCGACACTGTCCTGGCTGGGTGTGTGAGGGCTGGGGTGGATGGAGCCGCAGCTGCCCCTGCAGCCACTCCGCCCTGCCTCCTTGGTGCAGTAGATGACCTTGCTGCCCCAGATCCACGTGGCATGATGGCATCAACGTGCACCAGCGCACGTGTCGTAGCCCTGCTGACCTGGAAGTCAGCCATGGAGTCAGCCAGGTCTGGTGCCACAATGGGCTGGTCCAACAAGGGCTGAGCATGGATGGTGTCAGCCACTTCAGCCTCAACGGGAGGGGGGGAGGGGGGGGAGGGGGGGGGATGATGGGTGCCCTTGACTGGTCCTCCACACATGGGGGGACAGGCTCACCCTGCAAGTTACGACCACGTCCCCTACCGGATCCACCACGGCCACCACTTGTGGCTCTTCCACCTTTGCCACCCTTACGGAATCCTCGCCTCCCAGCCATGGCACTGATATTAATGTGCGTATGGGAGTGGCTGTAGACAATTGTCCTGGGCAATTGGGGGTCAAAGGGGTTGGGTACCAGATGGTAATTGTACCCTAGTGCTCTAGCACGGCTGATTGTAACCCCTGGGGAAAGATGACGGGTCACGCAACGCACAGGAGGCCCAAAAAAGGGAGATGACGTGCACGCAACCCCTCCTAGACCACGTGTGCAGAAAGAAAAACCTGCACTACGCTGTGGCACCCAGTAACACAAGAATGAACGTATGCGTGTCACACGCAGCCTAGAATGACCTCTGAAGGGGTAGGCAACACACGGGGCAAGCACAGAAGTTGGATACGTGCGTGACTCACCGTCTGCCAGGTAAAAGAGCGTGAAGAATGAGCGCGTTTGGCTGGCTAAACCCCCGCCAAAAGAAGATGTGTACGCTGTCTGAGAAGACAGGACAACAGTAGAAGGGGACACTGTTTGAGGGAACAGGCCCAGGTAAACCAGTAAAAGAGAAAAAAGAGAAAAAGCTGTCAGAGGTAACAGGGAATACGAACTGGAAACGCCGTGAAGTAAATCGCGTGTGAAACGACAAGAAGTACAGATTTCACCCACTCGCTCTCCACGAAAAGCACGTACAAGGAAATGGTGTTCTACATGTACCTTATATACAGGCCCACACGTACAGCGTCACTTACGCGGCGTGTACGTTCACCAATCACACGCTTTGTCACTCCTGCGTGTAGATCCATTTTCACCAATCACACGCTTTGTCACTTCTACGTGTACATCCATTTTCACCAATCACACGCTTTGACACTGGGACGTGTCACGCAACAATTTCCTGCACGTGCAGGTGACTATAGGCGCGCATATGCTGTTGACGGGTTTACGCGCTAAGGGCCTTTGCTGACGTGTGGGATTTCACTACCTATCAGGCTGTCCACGCGTTCACACACGAGAGACCACGCTCCTGGCCAGGAGGCGAAATTACTGCCCCCCAGAGCCCTGAGCACGCTCCCACCTGCCATCTGCTGCTGCCTGACTGCCTGCTGGCCACGTGCCCCACAGTGCTGGTGGGTGGGGGTGTTGGGAGACATGGGTGGGGGCCTGGTGGAGGGTGCCCCTGCACTGGTGGGGGTGGTGGGAGACATGGGTGGGGGCTTGGTGGAGAGTGCCCCTGGTGGCGGGGGGTGGTGGGAGACATGGGTGGGGGCCTGGTGGAGGCTGCCCCTGGTGGCGGGAGGGTGGGGGTGGTGGGAGACATGAGTGGGGGCCTGGTGGAGGCTGCCCCTGCACTGCTGGGGGGGTGGGGGTGCAGGGGGACATGAGCAGGTGTGCAGGGTAGTCCCCTGTTTTGTAGACTGCCTGCAGGGGCCGTGGAGGGTGTACAGGGAACACCTGTAAGGACCCACCCAGCCTAATCGCGTGTGATGATTCCCACGCACCCCTGTAATACACGTACCCTGGCTAATCGCGTGTATAACTTCCCGCGTACCCCTGTAATACACGTACCCTGGCTAATCGCGTGTTAAACTTCCCGCGTACCCCTGTAATACACGTACCCTGGCTAATTGCGTGTTGAACTTCCCGCGTACCCCTGTAATACACTTACCCTGGCTAATCGCGTGTTAAACTTCCCGCGTACCCCTGTAATACACGTACCCTGGCTAATCGCGTGTTAAACTTCCCGCGTACCCCTGTAATACACGTACCCTGGCCAATCGCGTGTTGAACTTCCCGCGTACCCCTGTAATACACGTACCCTGGCCAATCGCGTTTTAAACTTCCCGCGTACCCCTGTAATACACGTACCCTGGCTAATCGCCTGTTAAACTTCCCGCGTACCCCTGTAATACACGTACCCTGGCCAATCGCGTGTTGAACTTCCCGCGTACCCATGTAATACACGTACCCTGGCTAATCGCGTGTATGACTTCACGCGTACCCCTGTAATACACGTACCCTGGCTAATTGCGTGTTGAACTTCCCGCGTACCCCTGTAATACACTTACCCTGGCTAATCGCGTGTTAAACTTCCCGCGTACCCCTGTAATACACGTACCCTGGCTAATCGCGTGTTAAACTTCCCGCGTACCCCTGTAATACACGTACCCTGGCCAATCGCGTGTTGAACTTCCCGCGTACCCCTGTAATACACGTACCCTGGCCAATCGCGTGTTGAACTTCCCGCGTACCCCTGTAATACACGTACCCTGGCCAATCGCGTTTTAAACTTCCCGCGTACCCCTGTAATACACGTACCCTGGCTAATCGCCTGTTAAACTTCCCGCGTACCCCTGTAATACACGTACCCTGGCTAATCGCGTGTATGACTTCACGTGTACCCCTGATATGCACGTTACCCGCTTTGCGTTCCTTGTTTGGCTGCCCTGTAAACTGGTCCAGAGTTAGCGCAGCCCTTTGCGATGATTTAGCGATTTTGCTGGCTTTTCCTTGCGAGAGGGCGTTCTTGGGGGCGTTACTGGCGCTGCTGCAGGGTCGCTGCGATACTCTGCGCCACGGCTGGTTTGGGAGCATGTAATCCATGAATACGCTGTGCGCGGAAATCGGTTTTATCGCACGTGCCTGGCGCAGTCAATCGCACGCGGACACTCTGCGCCAGCCGATTGCGACACTTTTCTGCGAAATTCTATGAATTACCCTGTTATTGTATAAAATATAAATGTATTCATGAAAGGGATGGGGTATCATAATGTGAAACATGAATGGGATGATTTGGAATTTCTGTACAATAATGATCCGGGGTGGAAGGCAGTGAAGTTTCATCAACGCATCTTTCATTTAAATTTAGGCAATTTGATGTGGATGATTGCTGGGGACAAGGGGGACAGGTTCAAGAAGACAGTGATAATGAACATTTTTAAAAACATGATCTATAACATAATTTAAAAGTTCCTTAAAGTCATTACCAAGTTTATCCAATTTTGCAGACAACATCATGATTTCATTATGTACAGTTGGATATAGGGCTTCTCTTTGTGATTCTTGTGATTTGCCATAATTAAATTGGGGTTTTGTTTCTTCATGTAGACTAGCTATATAAATAAAAATGTAAATGTTTGTTCAAAATCTTAAATCTCTGAAAGTTCTTCATCGATTGCTTTGAAATTTGGACACAACATTGCATTTGAGTAGGCGCGTGTTTTTCTATACCTACTATACATAGATGTCACACCTGTGACAGGTAAAAACATGCATCTTCTAAAAAACAGCGCCATCTGTTGGACGTAAAAGCAACATACGATATTTTACGATTCCATTTCAATGTTTCCGATTAAGAATGGCTCAAATACGTGGCGAGGAAGCAGCAGAGCGACGTCCAGCCAGACTTTAGGATGCACGGTTGCGAGCACGGCGATCGCGTTCTGCAGCTTCAGGTCTGCTTCGTTCTCAACAGAATGAACACAACAGGCTGACAGTGGCTAAAAGAGAGAAACAGCAGATCAGTGTCAAACATGACTCCGTGATCAGCAATCACGCGATTACAATCGCCTTGCATTCCGGTACAACCCAGCTGATGGTTATAGTTTGAGCCGGAATGTTCTACTCGGTACCATGACTGAAGAGTGTCGTTATTGCAAGGCTCTGAAATGTAATGGAGAAACTAAAGGAATGTGTTGCGCCGCCGGGAAAATTAAACTCTCTCAACTTGGAGAACCGCCAGAGCCATTGTGAAATTAAACATGTTAGAAACGTACGCTTTCTCTTTTCTTTCTATTCCATTTAACCAGACTGAGCCACAGCACACGTGGCCGGGGACAGCTAGTGTACTATAAGAAAAAAAGAAATTATTATTTCACTGAGGTCTGTACAAATTACATTATTTGTTTATATTAAAAGATGTATTGTTTACGATTAGAGATGTTATCAACACTAATTTCTTCTGATTCAAAGTTTTCTTCCAACCACACAAGTATGTTTGCCATTTATGTTCATATTAAAAAATAGTAATATTTGCTTATAAGAAATCTCTACATAATAAATGGTAACAATAAAGAAGGAAATACACTGTTGTAGTTTCTTGGGGGTGGACCTCCTCACACTCATAACCGTTCTCCCTCTGAAAGAAGAGGCTGACACGGGAGCTGGGGTGCAACACGTCTTATCTTTATTCAACTTCAACACTAACTGCCGCTCCGCGCGGTAACCCCTCCACTTCCTGTCACGTGGGACGCAGCCCACTCAACAAATGATAACAGAGAGAGAGGACTGTTCCTCTCTTCGATACTATGGTGATGACACCACAACTGTACTCACTGTTTGGTGAGAGATTGTCTTTCAATAAGTGCTTGGTGTATGAGAGTCTCTATGAAGAGTTGTACTGAAGTGATAATATGAGGTGTACAGTTATGGTTTATGCTTGGTGCAGTCCATTATACTGTGTTATAAATATTTAAAAAATTACATTTCAAGCAATCATGTGTACACAAAGGTATATTTGCATGCAGTAAATATAAGTAATATTGTTTTATTCATATGTGTTAGTTGGTTGATGGATAGAACATTTTCTGTTGTCCTCTGTGTTTCTGAGCTTTTTGAATGCTACCTTCTGTCCCCAAATTACTGCACTGTTTGCAGACTCAACAGCTGCTTCATTGGGGATGAGTCTAATGTAAGGAATATGTAGCACACTGGTAAAAAGCTACGAAATTCAGTGAAAACCCTTTGTTGAAGGGACGTTATGGTTAAGCTGCATTAATAAAAACCTTTGAAATTCAGTGAAAAAACTTTGTTAAAGGGACGTTATTGTAAGTTGCACTCCTAAAAACCTATGCAATTCAGTGAAAAAACGTTGTTAAAATTATATTATGGTTATAACTAAAACCGAAAAAAACAAAAACAATTGCCAGTTAGGGTAAGCTAAGCAACCATAACTCACGCCACCACAGTGCACAGACTAAAAACCAGGACATCAAAGATGACATCACAAATTGCAAACCACAATTTAACCATGTACTTTGGTATTTTGCAACACTAACTGACCAATAATTATGGTGTTTGGTGATGGCCAGTGACAACAGCCTTCGTCATGGCCAAATCCATTGCCTAAATTGTTATTAAGAAAATCAAAGTTTTTATGAGCTAACTTATTAATTATGTTATGTTTAATGCCATTATTGATGTGATCGGTTATATTCAATGTAATTAGTGTTGTCGCCAGTGATGTCATCAGTGATGAAATTTGCAATGTTATCAGTGTTCTAAGAAAATATGCAATTAGTGATGTCCTCAGTGATGTGATATGTGATGTCATCATTGTGGTCATAGGTTGTGCAACAGGGGGCACAAAGTTAAGGTGGCATTAGCTGAATTTTAGGGGTTTTGTTAGATTAAGTGCTCAGATTAATGTCCATGCAACTAAAGTATTTTCCTTGAATTTCAAGTGTTTTTAAATAATGTATTTCTCACCTTAAAGTCCCTACAACTAAAGTTTTTTCCTTGAATATCAAGGGTTTTGTTATTCTATGGATTTCTTCTACACATGACCACTGCGCATGGCCTTCTGTCATGCCCACTTTATGTTTTAGAACACTACCATACCACTAGCCATGGCCTTCATCCATGGACAGTGGGCATGGTTTTTGCCTTTGGCCATGGCCCATGGGCAAAGACCTCGGCCATGCACACTGCCCATTTTAGAACACCACCAGCCCACTAGCCATGGCCTTTGGCCTGGGCACATGTTATTCTTGTAGCTGGTCATTTTCTTCACTTTTCAGTGCAGCTAAAATTCAGTCAGTAGTTGTGTGATGTCTCAGAACAGTCACAAAGAGACCTGCCAAAAAACTAGGTGCTTCTAGCACACTGCTTAAACACACTTTGTGATCCTATGCAAATTATTTAATCTCACTCTGCATTGATTAAAAACATTGTGAGTTCTCAAAGCCTGCAATCTCTAACACATATTCAAAAATAATATATATATGTGTATGGCTACAGACCAGATTATTTGCCTTTTACTGAATTGCAATTTGGTATTTGTAGTCTCCCAGTCAAGATGGGGGAATAATGCCACAATTGTACACTTTTTTGTCTAACATAGTTCTGTAAGGATTTATATATTTGAGTGACACTTTGGTTTGTGTACTTTTCAAGTTATCTTTATAAAGCAGAGTATTGTTGAAAGCCAGACATGGAGGTGAGGAGGAGAAATGATGAGAGGGCAAGTAAGTCATGAGTATTTGCCCACAATGTGGCAAGAGAGTTTGCAATCCTGGAAACTGGTGCAGCTATTTCCTTCCCCCTGATTGTGGCTCCTTTTCAGGGTACAAGTAAAGGACACATGTAGGTGGACAGTGTAACTTTTCTTCAGAGGGCGGACACAACCCCTTGGGATTTTGTGAGGTTGGCAAGCTTGCTCGTATATTTGGCTACCAGGGTTTTACTCAGGTTGTCATGTTGCCAGTGCAGATGCATACACAACCAAGTGCATTTGTTTCGTATTGGAATGTAGATTTCAGAGAATATTTCACGCCAGATTGCTGGGTTTAAAATGTGAGCTCCTTGTATACTTTGCCAGCATATTTATTGGAACATTTCCTCTTGCAGGTTATTTTTCAGATGTCCAATTCTATTTAGTCTTGGGCACCTTCTTCTAGAGAGAAGGTCTATTAAACTACATTTGTATATTTCACTTTAAGATATATGTTCACTTATTGTGTGTATATTCATGGGTGCCAGCTTTAGATTTTAACTATGGGGGCAAAGGTACCTGGGCATATGTTATTCTTGCAGATGATAATGTTCTTCCCTTCTCTGTGCTGCTAAACTTGGTTAGTTGGGGTTGTGCAAGGCATCACAATAGTCACCAAGAGACCAGTCAAAAACAAGGGGCTTGTAGCCCACTGCTTAATCAAAGTGGGTGATCCACTGCAAATCATTTAATGTCACTGCGTATTGCCTAAACACATTGTGAGTTCTCAAAGCGTGCAATCTTTTATGCATAATACAAAAAATCTATTTTTATAGCAACAATGGATTTCCCATCCAGGCACTAACCAGGACTGACACTGCATAGCTTCAAAGCGTGACAGAGTGGCCATGCCCAAAGGCCATGTCTGGTGGACTGGTAGAGTTTTAAAATGGACAGTAGACACAGCCGAAGGGCGTGCCCACTGGCCATGGCTGAAAGCCATGGCTAGTGGTTTGGTAGTGTTTTTAAATATACAGTGGGCACTGCCGCAGTCTATGGCCACTGGGCATGTTCAGAAAATATTCTATGGAATAACAAAACCCTTGGAATTCTAGGAGAAAACTTTAGTTGCAGGGAGGTTAAGGTAAGCAATACATTGTAAAAAATACCTTGACAAAAATGTTAGTTGCTTGGACGTTAAGGTGATAACTTAACACAACAAAACCCCTGAAATTCAGCTAAAGCCACATTAACTTCGCACCCCCTATTGTGCAGCCTATGACCACAATGATGACATCACAGATCACATCACTGATGACATCACTAATTACATATTGTACAAGAACCCTGATAACATCACACATTGCATCACTGGTGACATCACTGGTACAACACTAATTACATTGTATATAACAGATTACATCAATAATGGCATTAGATAAAAAGATTAATATGTTAGCTCATAAAAACTTTTATTTTCTCAATAACAATTTAGGCCATGGACTTGGCCATGACGAAGGCTGTGGTCACTGGCTATCACCAACCACCATAGCTAGTGGTCAGTTAGTGTTGCTAAATACTAATGTGCATGGTTAAAAGTGGCGCGTCACTGTTTTAAAATATACAGTGAGCAACATTGAAAGCTGTAGTCAGTGGCCATATCTAAAGGCCATAGTTGTGCCCATTAATATGTTAGAATATACAGTCAGCATGACCAAAGGCCGTAGTCACTAGCTAATATTGTTTTGAAAACCATGGCTAGTGGCTGGTTAGTGTATATAATATTCAGTGGTCACGCCCGATGGACATAGCTAGGGGCAGGTTATTGTTTTACAATACACAGTGGGCTAGTCCAGAGTCCATCGCTTATGGCATGGTAGTATTTTCAAATATACTGTGGACATGGCCAAAAAATGCACGAACTGCTCATGGTCAAAGGCCAAGCCTAGTGAGGCCGATTTATATATTAGATGATATAGTGGCCACAGCCAAAGATTGTGGCCACTGGCCAGTATTGTGCTAAAGCCCATGGCTAGTGGCTGATTCGTGTATATAATATTCAGTGGGCACAACTGAAAGCTGTAGCCACTGGTGAAGGCCAAAATCTATGGTTGGTGGCCTGTTAGTGTTTTAAAATGTACAGTGCACATGGATGAAGACTGTGGCCAGTGTCCATGTAGGCCATGATAAGTAACCATGAATGTTTTAAAATATATTTGGGCATGCACACTGACAATGGCTCAAGGCCATTCTCAATGCTGTTTACTGTTGTAATGTAATTAGTGATGTCATCAGTGATGTGATCTGTAATGTCATCATTGTGGTCATAGGCTGCGCAACAGGGGGCGCACAGTTAAGGTGGCTTTAGCTGGATTTCATGAGTTTTTTTGTGTTAGGTTCTCACCTTAACGTCCATATGCATTTGATAGGCCTAAAGTCAAGGTCTGTCGCCCTACAGTTGATGCATATATGCCTATAGTTGATGTATACCTGCCTGGAACTGTTGCTTGCATGCCTACAACTGATTCCATTCTGCCTAAAATTGAAGTGTGTGTTGCCTAAAGTGGATGCCTATCTGTCTGACATTGAAGTGTGCTTGCCCAAATTGGATGCCTATCTGCCTAAAATTGATACGTGTATGCCCAACATTGATATTTGTTTACCAGAAGTTGATGCCACTCTGCCTAACTTTGAAGTGTGCTTGCCCAAAGGGGATCCCTATCTGCCTAAAATGGATGCCCATTTGCCTGAAATTGATGTTTTTTTGCCTACAACTGATGCCTATATGCCTAATGTGTCCACCCATGCCTGCCATGCTATCAATAATACTCATGTTCACCTCTTCCATGGCAAAATAACTGCCAACGTTCCCAATCGTGATGACCCTAACCTTGCCCAGCCTTGCACCTCTATGCCTCAATTGTCCCCATCCACCGGAACCCCCAGCCCAACCCTCAACTTAATACTAATCAATGCTCGCTCCTTGCCTGCTCGTGCCCTTGACATCAATGGCCTCCTGATAGTAAACAACCTTGATGCCCTTGCAATCACAGAAACATGGCTGCATTCAGCATCAGGCCCAGCTCTATTCCTTCCCACCCCCCAGGCTGGACTCCCTTCAGGAGTGATAGGCTGAACGCCAGCGGAGTAGGAGTTGCCCTCTTAGCCAAAGACCACTATTACATTAGACAACTAAACACCTCTGTAAATGACAATAGCGACATCCTCTCACTAAAACTGACCACCTCCCCCACCAATACAATCACCGCCCATCTTGTCTACCGCACTCCATGCCCTATCTTCACATTCAAAGAAGAGCTACTGCATACCCTACATAATAGCATCAAGCCGACCTTGCAAGTGCTGATCATGGGTGACCTGAATCTTGGCCTCATCGACCCTGCCAACTGACCAGTTACCTCTCTAGCCAACTCAGTATCCACTCTAGACTTCACCCAGCATATTCACAACCCTACGCATAACAAAGGACACACCTTGGACTGGTTAGCTGACCTCAACTGCTGTACCGCAATAAATACGGAAACGCCCTGCCCGTGGTCTGACCACCACATCATCATGTTCACTATCCCCCTCAGCCAACCATCTCTCTTTCTTCCTTGACGCCCTTAAACCAAAGCTCTGGGACACCTAGCACCCTAAAAACCTAGTGGATCACTACACCAACACTCTGGCCAATGCCATTGACTCTATTGCCCCGCTAGTACCCAAAAAGGCCAAATCGGTTGCACACATCAATACCTGGTACACCAAGGAAATTGCGGCTCTCAGAAGTGAAAAAAGACATGCCAAAACCTGCTGGAAAGGTAACCCCTTGGATGCACTCAAGCAGAAGTTCACAAATCTTTTCAAACAATACAAAAAAGCAATCATCCAAGCCAAAGCTACCTCCTTCAATACTAGAATCACTAACGGCTCATCAAACAGGAGAGAAATATTCAGCATCCTTAGCGAACTGGAAGCCCCAGCACCCCCATCCTCCACCCCGACTAAAGACCCTGCCTGATGCGACAGCATACAAAGTGTTATGCTGCAAAGAATTGACATGCTCCAAAAAACAATATTCACCAAGAAAACAAACCAACTTGAATCACCCTCTACCTGGCACTAAGCTCACCATCACTCTTATCTCCAACTTCCCCAAAATGTCACTCTTCAGTTTCAACAAAATCACCACACTGGAAACCCTACACATCCTAAAAGGCCTTAAGCCTTCAAGATGTAAAGGGGACGCGTGACGGCCCTGTGAATCAAAGATTGTGTTGTAGCACTACTGCCGTTTATCACAGCATCAGCAGCGCCTCCTTTGCAACTGGCATGGTACCGTCCAGCCTCAAAGAAGCTTGGGAGCTCCATCTCCTAAAGAAAACATACACTTGACCCGGCCCTACCTAACAACTACCGACCTATCACAACTGTCCCCTTCTTATTAAAAATATTTGATAGAGCAGCTTATGTCCAAATTCAACGTCATCTGGAAGCCAACCTCATCCTGGGAGTTTGTCATTACAGCTTCCGCCCAGGGCATGGTACATATTCAGATCTCCTGGACCTGATAAAACCCAGATGGATGAGATCAGGGACACAGGGAAACCTGCCCTACGACTCATTCTAGATTTGTCCTCTGCCTTTGAGTTAGTTGACCACAAGATACTATGCCACCACCTCATTCACCCAGCCGCCTTCTGCCTAGAAGTTACATCCTGGATTGCCTCCTTCCTAGAAGGCAGAGAAATGAAAGTATTCTCAGACAATGCATGTGCACTGCCCTCCCCTATCACCTTCGTCGTACCTCAAGGGTGCTGCATCTCACCAACCTTATACAACATATTTAATAAACCCCTCTTTGACCTCTTGCACTCCCTTGGAATTGCATACAGTAACTATGCTGACAACATGCAAATTCTCCTCCCCCTAAGCTCCACCCTTGCCATTATTCAAGCCTGGATGGCGACCCATGGACTCTGTCTCAATGATGAGAAAACTGAACTTCTCATCATTGGCCACTCAACCATGCTAAAAAAAAACAAAGTACTCTGCCTTTAACATTGATGACACTCTCCAGCTGTCAAAACCCTCTGAGTTTACCTTGATGCCACACTGTCCTTAACCCATCAAGTTAACGCTATATGCTCCTCAGCAGCCTACACAACTAAGCTCTTAAACGCTGGCAGACCCTTCCTCTCGACACACAGCTGCCTGACGATCACCCGTGCGGTCGTAGGCACTAGGTTGGACTACTGTAACATATTATTTGCCAGGACCTCAACCCACAACTGAAAGAAACTTCAAGTCATCCAAAACAACATTTTACGAGCCATCCTGAACATCCCTAGATCCGAATATAGATCAGCTGCTCGCAGAGCTGTACACTGGCTCCCCATCCAGGAAAGAATCTCTTTCAAGACTCTCACAATCACCCATGGATGTATCTCACAAACTGCCCCACCCTACTTGACTCAAAGAATCGTCAAGGCTCACTCAGCCAGACCCAACAGAACCCCTTAAACACATAGATTGGTACACCCAAATTGATATGTTAACTGTCTCCTTCTTATTATGTACCAGTTTAATATGCTACACCCACAGAATGTAACTACTTTATACTTAGATCCTTGCCTTCAGGCTTGATGTAACTGGTGCTTCTCCAGCACTCTGATGCCTGAAGGCATGTGTGCGCTATTCAAAATAAATAAATAAAATAAAATAAATATAATCAGTATCGATTTTTATTGTCTATTTTTATAACTGAAATGTTGGCCCTGAAAAGGGCTGTTTTGGGGGATAAGGAAAAAAGAGGTAGGAACTGGGAATGGAAAAACTTTAGGAATCATACATATAACAAAAAAAAAACAATATATAACAAAAAAATATAACAAAATATTATAAAAAATATAACAAAATATAACAAAAAAAAACATATAACATTTAGTACATTTGTTTGTGTTTGTTTTCTTCTACTGAATAGGCTAAACAAAAACTGACACTTAGAATTTTACCTAGCATTGACAATTGAACGTATGAGCTTGCCCAAGCATCTAGGGTGCCACCTCCCACCTCGATCAAGCTGTGAGAGATTTTTGCTAATCACAATAACGTTAGAAAGATCAGGTGCAGGCAGGATGGACTGAGGTTGGGTGTTAGTTTGTGGAAAATAGCTAGTTATCGTATTGGAAGTCTTTTGCACAGATGATAAATACTGCTCTGCTGATCTTGCTCGATCTGGTTTGACCTTAAGTTTCACATGCGCCTCCCCATATTAATCATCCACTTCATCCCAATGAATGAGGACAAGATGTTGAATTAACGTGGATGTTCCCAAGCTTTGCGATGGCCTGTGCGAAGGTCCCCTCCGCAAAACAATACCACAGAAATTGCACATGACCTTCTCAATCTCCTTTTTGCTTTGTTGGTCTTGTTTGCTGAAATATTGCCAAATTATTTTTTTGTGCCCATTGCGTCTTACATGTTGGCAAAGCTGAAGTCACCCACACCACCTCATCATCACTGCGGGTCATAGTCATTTTGAAATGCAGGACCGTGGAGGAAAAATAAATACTGTAAAAATAATTCAACACAGAAAGGACTCTGACACTTAATATCCAAAAACTTAAAATCAAGGTACTGCTTTTCAAAGTTTCTGGAAGCTTACTAAGAAGTTCAACCATCAAGAGACAAAAAGCAATGACAGAAAACACAAAAGAGGTGGTTGGGAAAGGGGGTATAACCTTGGTTACACGATTTTGCGAACTCGAATAGAATGTGTTTTCCATACGCTCAGGTACGCCCAAGCGCAGTGACGTGTTTACGCCTAAATTAATTACCAATCGCCTAAATCAATGAGAAGACTCACCTGCATGTAGCCGTAGCCACATTGAGGAAAGGCCCAATCACCTTGAAAGCTGCATTACAGCTATGCAGCTTCACACTTGTTTTTAACAGGTAATTTGATCATTGGCTGTGGTCACCCACCTAGCCACGTCAACAAGTGAGCCAATCACACACTGTGGTGTATTGATGTGGCTAGGCCCATGCAATGTGACCAAATCAGAGCGTGCAAAATTACCGAAAAGTGCTTTGAGCATCATCGGTGCGGCTATGCATCTTTGTGCATGATACACCAGTCAATTATATCACGCGCTGCAGTTGCGCACCTACACATGACTCCTACCTACTTTAACAAACGGCTCAATCACATGTTACGATGTATTGACACGCCTACTGTCACGCAGTATGAGGAAATCTGCATGTACTAAAGTGCCTAATCGGGGCACACAGCATTTCATAGCTGCAAATAATCACCCGTAGTGATAGTTTGTCCAAGTACTGCAAGAACTGTTGTGCGTTAACCCTTTAATTTTTCCTTCTTTTTACCCACTTTTAAACTAATCCTCTTTTCCCTTGTCTTGTGATGTGTTCAGTTTGCCTATTTATTCTTTAACTTTTTTATATTGTTTTGTATGTAACAGTTTTGCTTTTCCACTATATCATGAATGTGTTCATTTTTCTAATGTTATCCAAGTAGACAGGTTCAGGTACCCAACAAGGGATAATCGAATTGTTACAAACAATCTGATTGGCCCTCCCCTGGACCTTAGCAGCCTGAGAAAGCACCGGTCAACACTGTGTCCCTCGGCGTTTGTTCTGCGAGTGGCTGTTATGGACAGGGAGAAGGAACTACATGTACTCTCTCCTCCCTTTCCATGGCAGCTATTTGCTTTGCTTTTTTTCTTCTATCTTTTTAATGGCTGCCATGGAAAGGGAGAATATACTATATGTAGTGCCTTCTCCCGTTCCATGGATGCCATCTTATTTTTGAGTTTTTTTTCTGTTTTAAATCGCTGCCATCAAAAGGGTGAACTAATTTCCTATCCCATTCCATAGAGGACATCTATTTATTTTTTCAGTTGCAAAATGTTGGAGTGTCATTCAACCGTATAAGCACACTTCTGGCCTTGGGCTCAAGGTAATGTATAATTGAGGTTTTTCGAACCTGTGGACCACCCTGTACATGCATTTTAAGATGTTCAAAGAAGAAATATGTTAATAATTTCTATTCCAGTCTACAAGCTCAAGTTTGGCTTTAAATGAGGCCTTCAAGGATGAGTAACCCCCCTAACTTCCCAATTTAGGAACCAATTTGTAGCCAGGAAAGTGTTCGTCAAAAGTATTACTCTTTACCTGGCTATTTCTCCTGCAATTGGCACCCACATTTTTAAAATCGGCATAGTGGCGTCATCTTTGCCTTTAGATATATCTCACCTCTTTTCATTTCCACCTGGCCACTCAATGAAATAAAACCCAACTCCAAGCACAGCATTTCCATAGGAACCAAAGGTCTACTTTTCAACAGTTTCCTCCAAAATGATCCCTTTATGCAATTTAACCATCTAGATGTTTCATCCTTAAAGCCTCAAGTCCATATAGGATTTCTGGGCAGAAGCACTGCCTATAAAGTATTAATATTGTCTCAAAGTAGTAACCTGCTGTTTTATGTGTGAAACAGCCAAACAAATTAGTCATCAGTTCAGCTTTCCTCTTTTTGATGGCAATGATGTGGGAATAGCTGTTATCTGCACTCATTTCCAACCCAAGGTAGGGATAGTGGTGAACATACTCAATGTGCCCCTCGCTGGTAGCAACTTTCACTCTGTTTATTTTCTTTCCATCTACCAACAATATTTTGGTTCACCACCAAATCATTCTCCTTGGCACAGACTGCTAATTCCTCCAACATAGTTCTACATCCACAGAGAGTATGATAAAAAATGACAAGGTCATCAGCATATAACATGCCGGCGACCTTCGCCCTTCCTATCCCAGGTGGGCAGTTTGAACTAGCCAACATTCTCTCCAAAAGATCTGATACATAACAGCAGGGGAGCCAGCACACAACCTTGCTTGACTCCCCTGCTGAGCACAACTGACAAAGTCACTCCCTGGCCATTGGCAAGACGGACATTAGCACTCGTATTCTCATGGGGTTTCCTCAATACGGTCAGCAACCGCCCCAGACACCCCAGCACTGTCAATTTGTTCTGAAACCTGGATCTATTTACGAGGTCAAAGGTTAACCTCAAGTCAACGAATGCAACATATAACACTTGAGCATCCCTACGCTAGGCCTCAAGGATCAGGCGGTCAAGCAAGCGTATGTTGTGATTGGTGGAAGAGCCTGGCCGGAAGGCCTTCTGCAGATCATGTAGGATATTTTCAGGTTTTCAGATTTTGCCCAAATCCTGTAGCTCCTTCAATACCAAGCCCGAAAATAACTTACCAGTCTGTAGTGTCCTAGTACACTGTACATAGCTCGTGCATCCGCACGAGGGGACGCACGTGGAAGAGAGGGAGATGGAGAAGCCTGGAACATTGGCTCCGATGTCAGTTGTAAGAGGAGAGAAGACGTCCATTTCATGTCCCCTTCTTATTTACGAATAATACTTAATATTACAAGTTGTAACGCCATAATAAATATATATACACTCCTACTTTGTTTCCCCATACTTCACAGTCACATCCAACACGGACAACAGTCTGTCATTTTCTGGCTTGTTTCTGTCACCCCTCTTGTATACAGGGATAAGCACAGACTGCCTCCAAGTGGACGGAATGGGATGCTTACCACATACTCTATCAAACAACGCTCAGTGATGTCATCAATGACATTTGTGATGCCATCTTTGATGTCCTGGGGTGTTAGATTTAGCAGTGCATGGTGGTGGTGCGAGTTATGATTGCTTAGCTTACCATAACTTACGAATTTCAGGGGTTTCCGGTTTTACTTTGGACCATAACGTCCCTTTAATAAAGTTTTTTTTCACTGAATTTCATAGGTTTTTAGTAGCACAACTTAACCATAACGTCCCTTTAACAAAGTTTTTTTTCGCTGAATATACATATAGATAATGGAAATGTAACAAATATTTACTAAGACTCCCTTACCTCACATTTATATAACATAGAAAATACCAAACCCCCTGCCCCGCTAATAATTTTGATGTCCGCGGACCGTGCGCATGTCCGCATTCACCCGCAGTCACCATCAACACTATCCAAAAACTTAGAGGGTATCTTCCATTATTGTATCATACAATAAAAACACACAAACCGAAGTGGAAACTGTATATGTAAGACATCAACCATCCACTGAAGTCGCATTTCCAATATAATGGAATATACCAAAACAAAATAAATTTGCCTCCAACTGAATTACCTCACAGAAACTGCACAGCAAGAAGCAAGAGCATACTTACACACCAGTAACATCAAACGTTTGTAAAAAAGTAGTAAGTACACTACATTTATTTCATATATTTATACATTTTCTGTATTATGTATACTAAAACTAATATATATTTTTTTTAACACAGAAATGTCCAGTACTTTGGAATGGCTGGAAGAGAATTTCCCATGAGATGAAATGAGTGAAGAGAGTGATAATAATGGTAGACCCAACATTTCTCTATATAAGTCAACTAATAACCATTAATTTATATGTACTTAACACATTTTTATTAACAGACCAGACAACCAATAAAACTCATATACCAAAAGAGATAATAGAAGATCCTCTCAAACGAATGGAACTGAACATTGATTTATTACTACACCACTTCAATCAACTAAAAGAGTGTATTGTGGACCACATTAAAGAAAACATTAAATACCACTGTCCCACATGTACCTGTTCCCCCTCTCCATGTCCCAGCCAACTATCCCCAAACCCTGCCCACCAAGAAAAACAGTACGATGAAACTTCCAACCCTTCCTCCCCTCCCATACATCATGTCCAAAGCCCTAATTCCTCTGTATTTGTTTCAGTTTCTGCTTCCCCATCTCTTTCCTAATTTGTCTACTGTTAAACAATAATACAATTTTAAATGTGTTCTTAGTATATGCCTGTGTCTTATTTTTATTTTTTTTAAAGGCATCCAGGGTGTCCGCGGACGGCGCGGCTGCCCGGGGTTTTCTTAATTAACCAACATGGGGGTGTCCTAAGGACCTTTTCATACTGTCTGTAATTAAAATGGAGGTGTCCTTAGAACACACAGGATGTCCGCCTGTCTGTAATTAACCAAAATGGGGGTGTCCTGAGGACAGTATACATGTTTGTACTGTTCGTAATTGAAATGCCGATGTCCTCAGAACACACAATATGTCCGCTTGTCCAAAATTAACCCAAATGAGGGTGTCCTAAGGACAACATACCTGTTTCTACTGTTCTTAATTAAAATGGAGATGTCCTTAGAACACACAAAATGTTCGCCTGTCTGCAATCACCCAAAATTGGGGTGTTCTAATAACACCCCCGCTGTTCGTAATGTCCGCAACCAGATGAATATATCCGTAGAACACAAATCCCGTCCGCCTGTCCGCAAGGTTTTGATGCACATTTATTTTATTCAGGGAGTTCAACATTGTTTGTAGAACACCCGCGCACATGCGCATCGCACACTTGGGTCTTACGAACATCGCGCCTCTCTGCAACTGTCCGCCGCATGTGTGTCGCACTTTTAATTAGTTCGGGGACCCGAACACTGTCCGTAGAACACCTGTACGCATGCGCACAACCGTCACTGTGCATTCAGTGTCCAGTGGACAGCCGTCCCATTTGCGAACGTGTCTGCAACATCATCATGTGACCGCACCCACGCTGAGCGTGTGTCCTTGTATGCAGACACTGTCTGGGCCTCCAAACATTTAAAAACTGCTTTTCTAAGCAATCCAAGGTATTTTACAGTAAAAGTTCACCATTGCACATGTCCCAGACAATGCCCCTGCTGATCTACATACTTTTTGGAACTTTTTGATCCCGTTCTTGGTGTTCGAAGTGTTTGGGGATGGCACGGGTGTCCGCGAAGTGCGCCACAGCACCCCTATAAAAGGCCACACCCCAGAGCTGATCCTCATTCTGCTTTTGGATTTCCAAGATTTACAACAGGACAATTGTGCAGGTTGCTGTTCTTGGTTCCTCGTTCCTAGTTCCTGGTTATTAACCTTCCAGATAGCATCCCAAATTGCTTCTGCTGCTGCTGCCTCGGCACCAGCACCCCCACCCCCTCCACCACTACCACGCCCCAAAGGGCCTGCAGAGGGGAACAGGGGTGAGGATGCAGAGGAGACAGATGAAGAGGATGAGGAAGTGGAATTCCCTACTACTAGCACCCATCGTGAGTCTTGGGTGTGGCTTTTATTTACCACCGTTGATGGAAAGTCAAAAGCTCAAGCGAACAAGGTGATCTGCACTCAGTGCCATGTGGCAAGGCTGGTTCATATAGCTTTGGTACTACATCAATGAAGCAACGCCTAAAGTCATTCCACGATGGGGCTATTTGTAAGGTTGTACCTTGCGATAAACGTAGCAGGTTGAATTCCTCTGCAGCATCCTCTGTTTCCACTCCTGTCACCACAAAAGACACTCCTGTGGGACAGTGCATCCCTCCAGCTGCCTCACAGGCCATTCATGATGCTGTGGACCCTTACCTTTCGAGGTTCACACTATTGTGCATGTACTGCGATGCAGTACTCTGCAGGGGGGAGAACCTTTGGACTGCTTTCGAGACTACAGTTAAGGAGCATCAGAAGGTCTGTGACCTACCTGAATAAGGCCCACCCTACATCTTCTCTCCCCACCTGCCCTTTCTTAACCCCGTGGTTGGTGCCCCTTCCTTACCCTCCTTTCCCCTCCTTTCCTTGTGTGTCGTGTTTAAAAAACCCCACAAAATATAAAACAACAAAAACAAAAAAGAAAACAAAGGCTCTTTTCAGAGCCACCTTTCACAGTTTAAAAACAGTAGTGACAAATAAATAGTGCAGGGCCCTGTGCATTTTTTAGAAGTCCGCGGACATCTAAAAACTGTGCAGTGCTGCCCTGTAACAATCATCGCACTTTTCTCTGGGAGGAAGTGGTGGCTCTGAAAATAGCCTTTTTATGGTGTTTTTTTGTGTTTCGAAATCTTCAAATGGTGAACACCTACTGCAAAATGGATTACTCTAATTCTAAAAAAGGTTGCAATGCATTTTGTATATTTTGCAGAAAAATCTGATTGCCGGCATAAGTAAGATGTACTCCATCTCTACGAAAAATGTGTGTGCTACAAAACATATGTTTTCATTCTGAAAAGAGGACATACCAACATCTCTCAAAAAGGCACGAACAGCCGTTTTAACATTGCGCCTTGCTTTCTCCATTTGTGGACCAAATGAAAAAGAACGCAGCCACATTTGTCTCTGTGCGATACAGGAAAAAATTACTCTGGAGTTTGGATACATGTCCATGACTTTCCCAAGTCCTTTTTTCAATACAAATTGCAAAGAGATTCCGGTCACATGTCCTGAACTGTGAGAGAATCAGTGAGCACACTGATACAACGCTCGTTCTCTTTTTTTATTAGGGGCTTGTAGGGGGAGAACTAAATACAGAAAACACAAGGGGATCCCAACAAGCTACCTTTCGATGTCTAAACAGGAGGTGACAGAACTAGGTCTCAATCCACATACACTTGTGAGGCCATCTATTTTAGCAAATATAAAAAGATGGAGGGCTCAGGTTTTACAAAAAATATATCATATATTTATTATTCTGTGATAGATCAGAAAAAAGACTGTAAGGTCACATTTGCAAATCAAAACAACATAAAAAAAGTTATTATAAAGACAATTGTTCAACAATGTTTGTCCTTGTGTTCATTCATGGATTACATTACATATTAAGTGATGTTAGTAACACATGGGTGACTTTAGAACGGCCCATTCATGTTTGCTTTTATACAAAGTCCCCATCTCGATTGTGTCGACAGGAGTAGATCTGTTTCCAGCCTTAATATTTGATTGCCACAATGACTGTCCCTTGTTCTTATACTGATTAGTCAAATGTGCAAGGCTTTCCTCAGGACACGTCAAACCTTTGTCTTGGGGGATGCAGAATTTCACAAGTACTATTGCAGTTATCTCTCAATATCTATAAAAACAGAGACATACATATCAATATACAACAGCCAGAACCCATAATCATTCTAAATACTTTTTTGTAAAGCAGTGGATGAGGCCATATGTTCAACCTCTCAGACTATTTCGGTGCGCATCCTCCAAAAATCTTCACATTAGCTTCTCCAAAGCAACCCTTACGTTCCAAAACAGCATGGCATTTCCCATAAAAGATAAAGAAATGCCATCTTCCTTGAAGTAATCAACATTACCAGAGTCAATGTTGTCATTGTTGCAAAACAACATGCCCGATCTAGTCATAAAACCAAACATGCCTCGGCTAACTAAGCACCTAGAAACATTTTGCTGAGGACAAAAAACAGAACTATTGTGCCATATTGCCATAGGTGTCAACCAAAAAAAAAACCTTGACATTTGGAAGGACTTTCATGATTGCCTGAACCAAATTTTGCAGATCTTGAAACAAAGTAGGGCCACTAACATAGCCCAAATGCACAGCACCACAGTGTAGGACAACTACATGTGGACTATGAAACCTAGCCACATCCAGACAAACTACTAGAATTGCCTGCAAATTCAAATCAGGCACAGTGCTCCACACCACATCCAATCATTTTGTGTCAAAATGGTTAGCCACATTCCTACATTTTGCACACTGCTCCAAACCATTCAAAAACATATCTCCAACCACCAACACCCTGACTTTCTGGACTTCCACAATCTTCACTACACACAGCCTCTCTCAAAACCTCAACACCTGACAGGCTAATCCTCAAAATGCACTCCCACTTCATGCTCGGAAACCCTGATTGTAGCATGTCCTGTCTGCGAATAGCCGCGCTGTCCACGGAGCACGTAAGTAACACTGAAGGCAGCTCTTCTACCCTTTCCACTGCACTCTCTACACCATTTTCTCATTGGCTACTGTTAAGCAGTTACACAATCATCCACCAATCACATTCAAGAACTCTACATCTAACTCTGTCATCACAGATCAGCACTTTAGATGTACTATTGATCACTCTCAGTACAATTCGGCTGTCACTGAAAAGGACCTACAGCAACAACTACTATAAAACTTCCCAAGATTTCCACTTGCAGATTCAAGCACATCCACATGCATGAACACAGACTACAGGTATGAATATTTTCTACACAGTACATGTACACCTCTTCTAGAAATACAATACATCCCAGGAGCATAGCTCAGCGGCAAAGTGCGCACCTTGAAAGCAAGATGACATGAAGCAACACAGATTTGATCCCCGGGTCCGTGCTTAGATAACTCTTGGTGTTTAAGCGTGTTATAAATACGCAACTAAGACAAAATAATTACGTAACAAAAAAAAAAACTGTTCCTGTATCAGCGCATCGATGCCCGTAGGCTATGTACGTGATTTAAAAATGTAAAACAAAATAAATAAAAATATGAACAGAGTAAATGCCACTGACCCTGTATAAACTGTAAAAGGAATTTACTGTCATTTCTCCCATCTGCTATGATGAAGTGTCAATTGCACAGCTTTCAGCTCTCGAAAATTTTGTTTACACACACACCTATCTAAAAAAATATTGTTTCATATTATAAAATGTGAAAAATAACAGTATAATTATGAAAAAGACTGTCCAGGGTGTTATAAAATTACACACAGCCAGGATGAGTACATACATCTTCATTCAAGCACACACAGACAATGGCGGTCATTACGAGTTGGGTGGTAAGGGGAAAACGATGCCGGTAAAGGACTACCGGCATCGTTTCCCGTTACGGCCCATTCTGACCCACCAGACCGTTATTTATGGCGCCGTAAAGTACGAGGCCGTAAATAGCGGTTTAGTGGCACGTGCCCGACACGCCATGCCGGAATTAGCGGCATGGCGTAAACCGGAGCTGATCCCAAGTAAAGCGGACATGGAAAAAACGGCCTCCACAAGACCGCAAAGTACCTTACCGCCATGGAGTAAATACCGGCATCGCCGAGAAGGTGTAAAGAACCCTGAGCAGTGTTTCGAAGAGGAACAGGTGCACTCAATCAGCACAGGTGGAGGCAATGGAATCTGGCACAGCACAAAAGGAGCACACCCACACACCACAACCCCTCACCCACCAAGATGATACCAATTGTAGCAGCATTCCTGGAGCTGGAGGCCCTGCTTGCAAGGCAGCAACTACAACAACAGCAACAACAACAACCACAGCCCCCACCACAGAGGATACACAGGAGGAGAAGGAGGGTGAGACAGGCTCAGCATGCCCTACCGGTGCAGCCACCATTACCACGCCGGCAGCCCCAATCCCCCGCATCAGAGCCACCCCCTTCAACCTCACACCAGAGCAGATCCACACCCTGTACCGGCTTGACTGGGACACCATTACCACCATAGTGGACCTGATACATGACGATACAGTGAGCCGCATAGAAATCAGCACTGCATTCCCCCCTGTACTGAAGGTAGTGTCTGTGCTCCACTTCCTTGCCACAGGCACCTACCAGCATACAGTGGGGCACATGCATGGCATTTCACAGCCCATATTTTCCCGGATACTCAACCAAGTTCTGGATGCCCTCCTCACCCACACAAGGGACTACATATCCCTACCCCAGACTCCCCAGGCGATATATGACACCAAAGTTGCCTTCCATGCACTGGCAGGCATGCCAAATTGCATAGGTGCCCTCGACTGCACCCACGTTGAATTGGTGGTCCCGCATGCCATGGAGGTGCCGTATCGCAACCGCAAGCAATACCACTCCATCAACGTCCAGATGGTGTGTAATGCCAGTAAAGCCATCACACATTGCAACGCCCGATACCCCGGATCAACTCATGACTCCTTGGTCCTGCGGAACTCAACACTACCATGCTACATGGAGCGACATGCTGGACGACGTGCCTGGCTGCTTGGTGAGTAACCTGAATGGGCCATGGCAGTGCATTGGGGCTGTGAGTAGGTTGCCTGCATACTCCACCTAGGTGGGAAAGGGGGGGATGCATACTCCACCTGGGTGGTAAAGGGGGGGGTGCATACTCCACCTGGGTGGGAATGTCCATGCCAGTGCACGATGTTCACCTCACAGCACACTGTGCCCCAAGGCAAGTGACACGGCACATGACCACATAACCACACAGTGATGAATTTGAGCCTACACCTAACACTACATGACTAACAGGAAACCTGGCCAGATACCACAACACATGCACCACTCATCGGCGGACCTTACACACCGTAGCGGCATCCTGCACCATGCAGTGCAATGTTGCTGACTCCTGCATCTCAACACACAGGACAGTCATCCCTGGGAGTGCATAGAAGTGAGTCTAACAGGGATCCTACAGCGTGTCACTGGTCCTGCACCCCCATAGGATTGCTGCAAGTCACCATGTTAGGGATCCGTGCAGAGTGACGAGTATGCTACCAAATACAGCCAACACCCCCTTTCACCAAGTCTCCCGCAAGAAATCAATGAATGTGGTCCAACACTGCTGCATGCATATACGATGCACATGCAACATGACGTGAGTGCACACCATGACCCATCAGTGAGAAGCTACCCCCTCCATCATTCCATTGCACATGACATATAGCCGGTCCAGTAATTGGGTGACTGTATCCTGGGACATGTGTGTATGGTCAGTAATCACCTGCGGCCATGTAAGACTAGTACAATTCTCCACCATGAATGCACAAACACTTATCTTCATTCCACTCTCATGCAGGTGATGCTGGCTACCCTTTGAAGCCGTGGCTCATGACCCCGGTCCGCAACCCACAGAACAGGCACGAGGAGGACTACAATAGATCCCATACCCGTACACGGGTGGTGATAGAGCAGACCTTCGGCCTGTTGAAGGCACGATTTCGTTGCCTCAGCCGGTCGGGTGGGGCACTCATCTACAGCCACGAGAAGGTGTCCAAGATCACCATGGCATGTGTAATGCTGCACAACATGGGCATCCGTCGGAACGTGCCACTGCCCCCTGACGTGGAACTGCTACCACCAGATGATGATGAGGGGGAGGAGGAAGGAATGGCAGGACAGCATCACGGTGCCGATGCACAGGAGGGACGTTCAGTGCAGCAATCATTGATTGGACATATTTCTGACTCACAAGTCAGCTGAGGGTGTGAGGATGACAGGACATTGGGCACTGGGTGTGGGGATACATGTACACCATGCACTGTGCGACATTAAAAGACACATGCACAATGATCAATGTCCACTCTGTTTTTTTAGGGATGATCAACCAGTGTATTTAACAATAATGTAGAAACGTGTACAACAAAACCTCCACCCTCACCCCCTCCGCCTCACCCCAACTCCCACACACACCCTGACCCCCCTCCCCCACAAATCCCACACACACCCTGACCCCCCTCCCCCCCAACTCCCACACACACCCTGACCCTCCTCCCCCCCAACTCCCACACACACCCTGTCGGATGTTTTTACCCATGCATCCGAGCCCTACCTCAAAAACTGTGCAGTACTGGCATTGAAAACATCATGATGGCCAGAGCTTCCCAGAAAATGCACAGGGAAGTGCATGAAGAATAGGCTGCCACCCATTCTGCCGATGTTATGGGCACAGAAGGGCACTGCCTAAAACCACCATTGGACTACCCACACAGTAGTCTGAAACCATTGGGAATGGCAATGCTGATTGCCAAAAGCAACCTAGAATTGTGGGGAATTCATTTTCTTAAATCCCAAAAATGGGTGCAGTACCAGTACTCACCACTATCAGAAACCCGGCGTTTTAAAACAGCACCAGATTTTTTTTATATGTGTAAAACTGAATAGATGAACCCAACGCATGCCAAAGAAAGACTTACTGAGAGGTGGATCCAATGTAAAGTTATATTCTGAAGTGACTTGAAGGTTTATAACAAGACTGGCTGAGTTGTGGATTTCAGCAGTTTAAGTAAATTTGGACTGAAAGACACTAAAAACCTAAATGTTTAAAAGAAATGAGTGACCTACTTTTGAGTGTCACATAGGTTGCAATTGTTTAAATGTCATAGTTTTAAACTTAGAATCAGCATTATAGCTGCATATGTAAACATTGTCTTGACTTAAACTGGGGTAACTAAAAGTGACATTTTATCTGAAACCTGGCTTAAGGAACTGAATTCTGCCCACCAGCTACCCCCGACAGGAGATGATACTTGCACAACAGCTGTGTTCCCAGGCCTAGCTGTCCTTTTGCTGCTCCCACCAAAAGGGATATGACACTTCTCTGATTGAATTACCTGGGCTCTGCAGGAAATTGAACAAAGCCCTGTCCTGACTCAGGCAAATGTTTTATTACGTGGGCCGTAAAAGTAGCTTCCTCCTGAAGGAAAGGGGAGGAGCACTGCCTGTGAGAGCAAGCTGGCTTGGCAGAACTGGAAAAACCAGAAATTCAACCTTGTGCTGGGGGGAAACCACACCCCTGTAGCCAGAATATGGTTTTAGAAAAAGATGAATAACTCATAGTACGGACTTGTCATAATTATTTAAATAATACCATAATTCTTGTGATTTTTCTGCCCACATTTTAAGAGGTTTTTAGAACCGGTGGCATGATCTCGGGGCAAGCTAGCAGTTAAGAGGGTATTACTTAAAATGTATGCACGTTAAAAATCTGACAATTCATCACTTAATTTCCATACTCCTTGCACACATGTGTATACATTTGGGGTAATGTCTGATTGGTAACCCACCTAAAAGTGAAATATGTTGCCATTTCTCAATGCAAGCTCCCAGGAAGAGCAGATTTGGACAGGGTATACCTCCTGTGATATGTGATGGGTGCATGTAATTTTAAACAAATGTGTACCTGTGCAAATATGTCTTTTGGGTCAAAATATAGATTGTGTGTAATTTGACAGGGGTGGGTTCTCTGTACCATAAACAGACCTCATCATGATGACACTTCATTTCATTCCCCCAATCAAGGGGAAGCGGATGAAGTGGCCAATGACAAGTGGAGAGGGGTAGAGCTTAGTGATGCTGCACACACACCCATTTTCAAAACACATAAAAGCAGACAGACAGGACAGATAGGGACCTTCAAAACCATTTGCTGCGGGACGCTCTGCCGGGAAAATCCATACTTTACCTCCATCAATCTCTAGAGAAAGCTGTGCAGAAAGATCCAGACTTCAAATCCATCAATCTCCAGAATCCAGAGAGAGAGAGAGCTGACCCAGATCACTGTGAAGTACAGAGACCAGACCAGAGTCCAGTCTAAAACCTGACCAGATCCGTGGCGAGGCCCATTTATTTCCAAAATATATTGTGAGTACCTAGCAAGACTGTGCAGAACCAATCTCTTAGTTAAAATAATATAATTCAATCTATTTTAATCTAAGTAGAACTACCTCCTAACTGTCACCTGTCATTTGTAAAGCTGTCACCTGTCATTTTCTAGTTGCTAGCTGTCACTTGTCTTTTTGAACTTTAAAATTTCAAATCTGAAAAACGACCTTCACAAAATCGCTCATATCTCCGTTTGTCCCAGAGACTTGCAGTAACTTTCATCTGGAATCTGAGATCCTAGGCTATCCTAGGAACCCAAAACGATAGTGCTAGTCCTTGTAGTTCCTCTGTAATCGCGACAAACGCACTTGCGAATTTGCCGCGATTTGCAAATTTCTCAACGTGTGAAAACAGCAGTTTTCTTGCTTTCAGTTGCCAAAAATTCGTTTAACCTGCTAGTTACTCCTAGATCCTTGCTAAAGTGAGTCTGGGCTAATATTAACTTGATACCACTCACCCTGAACCTCTAGAGGGAATTAAAAGCATTTTAGCATATTTTTCACTTCATTGCCAGCACATATAAAAGCATTTTGGGCCTGTGTTTCCAACTTCTGTAGTGTAAGCTTGCTGGGGTGAACTGAGTTACAGTTGATTGCATTTCTGAGAACTGTGTGCTTTCCTTCCATTTCCTTGCATTGCATAAAGGGGGGAGGGGATTGCCAGAGAAAAGTGATTACATTGTTTTGTTGAAATCATATTGAGTATTTTCTGTATTGCATTTTCATTCAACATTACACCCATCTGAACTTATATAAAGCATTCTCTACCACCTTATTCTTCTGTTCCTATTCACAAGTGTGCTAGTGCCAGACTATCCATTATTGATTACTGCTCAGATTAAGTGTGATATTCAATTATTAAATTATTATAAAGTGTGATATATATATCTATTGTTTAAATTATCAAATAAACCTTTTAACTTGCAAAACAGAACTACTTCTTGGCTCAGTGGGGTCAGGAGGATTCCAAGAGAGGGGTGTTATATAGGGGTAGTCATCCAGAACGCATGAACTGGACATAAAGATATATTAATAAGGGTTTCCATTCAGTATCCCAGACTAGGCATTGACTTAGCTGTAGTGTTGAATTGAATCCTCTTACAACCCTCACCCCCCTCCCCCCAACTCCCACACACACCCTCACCCCCCTTCACCTCCCCCCACAGAAACCCCACAATAGTCCCATCAGTGCAACACAGGCCACATGTGTGTGGCAGTATGGTCAATGTGCACTTCCAGAGCCAGGGGGATCCATGTTGTGGCGGCGCAATGTACGCAGTGATCGACGGACAGGGCTGGTCTGCGTGGTGGAGCTTTGGGAGGGTGGGTACTCCCACTGGGGCTGTGGTCTGGGGGGTGCTGCCTCCAGGGCATCTGCGATCCGGCCCAGCACCTCACAGAGCCGGTTTCTGCTGGCAGTGATCACCTCGCCCAGAGCCTGAAGGTCATTGTGCCACTCCGACCTAGATTTGCGGTTGTCCCGGATAAAGTCCTCAATCAGGCCCGTGAGGTGCTGGGAGCGCACTGCATCCATGGCCGGTGTGGCCGATGTGCTTGGCAGGCTTGGTGTAGAGCCTGCAGCCCTTTCGGGACTTTCTGCAGGGGAGGTGGATCCAGGACAGGCAGGTGGTACTCCTTGGCCTGTGAGCCCTGGGTTGGAGCCTTGCACCTGACATCAGCCTGGGTCCCACTTGTTACGGCATGATTTCATTGGGGGGAGGGGTTTCCCATACGTGATGTGACAGCTTGCCCAGCCCTTGGCGGTGCCTTACATTGGGAATGCATTTACTGTCTTGACTCATGACACTCACCTCCATCAGCGGATGACGGAGCACCGCACTCCATTTCGCCAACCCCTTCTATGGCTTCTGTGCCCATCATGTCCGCACACGTTTGCTCCCAGGGCATCATCTTGATGGGAGAAGCTGGGCCTCCTCCTGTCTCCAGGACCTGGGTTCAGTTGGCCGATAGGATGGCCCGCACCCTGAGACGGAGGTCATCCCACCGCTTCCTGCAGTCCTTCGTGGTGCGGGGGTGTTTCCTACGGCGCTCACCCTCTGTGCAACCAAGTCCCAGTTCTCCTTCTTCCTGACAACAGTGGGCCTACGCATGTCACTGCTGAATACTATCTCAGCATTTTCGTGCAGAGTGTCCACCAGGACCTGGAACTCGTCCTGCATAAAGCGCTCCTTCCTTATGCGGGCGGCACCTTTTTTCAGTGCTTTCGGCATGATGCTGGTCTCTAATGACTATTTTCCAGATCCAAATATGCCTCTGAGTCCTGTATGAAGAGGATGGCAATGGATTGTGTTTTTAAAGATGGCCGCCGCGCTCCTTCCCGTTCCTGTGTGATGACGTAATTTCCGTATCCGTTAATTAGCGGTGACCGTAATTTACGGTATCCGTAAATTACAGTCACCGCTAATTACGGACGGCGAAGCTTCGATGGCGATGTTGTAAAGAACGTCTCGCTTCATGCCGCTAAGGGGTTTGATGGGCCCTTTAGCGGTATGCCGCTAGGGGATTTACCGGCATGGCGGAAAGCTCGTGCCCGCGAAGTCGGAATAGCCTGTAAATAGCGGCGTGGTACCAGATCGGACTCGGTCTTTCCACCATGCCGGTAAAAGCCAATACTTACCGCCAACCCCGGAATGAGGCCCAATATCTTTAGAAAGGCTCCCAGATCAAACAACACCACTGCCTCTATATCAAATACTTCTGCTTTATTACCCACAGCTTCACAAAGGCATACATTGAATGCTTTTATGTACAATCTATGCCATTTACCCTGTAAAAATAGCACTTAATGCATATGATTATGTCTTCTATCTCTTAACACCCATTAACATAACATTAAAAAACACGTGTGCTCGATACGTTTACTATTATACTCATTCGAAAAACATATTCAACTAACAGATTCTAAATAAAATATACAGGATGCACATAGGCAAAGAAAGGTGCAAAACAATGCCTACATTAACACAAGTTCTATAAACACACATATGCACTAACTTCTTTCTTTTACACTTTCAGTGAACACCAGTCTCCTGAAAAGCAGCAGCATCTGAAGTACGAAAAAGGACTTAGAAGAAACCTACTCTTTCCATACAAAAAAGTAAGTAAAAAACTAACATAATGTTCTAACTGTTACTCAAACACACTCGCATTTTAGTGTTGTAGAAGAAACAAATATATTAACCCTTTACCATTAGATGTAATATTAGTGCTTCCACTTGCCAGCTACATAATTTATATTGTTTGTTTGTTTGTTTGTATGTTTTATTTATTTATAAAGTGCACCAGACCCAGGGGGAACAGGGCGCAGGATATAAAGGATACGTTCAGCTTAGTTACATAGGTACGAAGATACAAAGGAATAGATACAGATACAGTGTAAATAACATAAATGGCTAAATACTAGGAGATCATGGTGCAGCACAGAGAAATTGTCCTATGTGGACTAACACATAGTAAGCAAATCAATATACAGTGGAATATGCAATGAAGAGGAATATATACAGTTAAGTGAGTGGTTATCAGTATAATTTCTTGTCATTTTCTTTCAGTCAGTCAGTCATGTTCTGTCTAAATTTGGAGAATGATTGGAATTTTCTAAGGCATCATTGTCATCTGAAGCCCAGTATAGTAACACATATATACAAGAATAGCATTCCCAACTTGATGTACCTGCCCATTGCACAATCACACACCTCCACAATCATACTTACCATCATACGCAGACACTAATGCACAAAGCATGCATACACTGCACAGCAGCCCAAACCACACTTTCTTTTTTTTTCTCCAACAGACTCCAAAGAATGCCTACCAAAAGGAAACTCTGTAGAAAGCAACACAGAAGTAGAGCAAATCAAAATAAAAGTGTCCAAAATAAGCACCCATCACTCTAGGGGATGTATTGACCAACTTTTGCTCTACCATGCAGCCTCCCCGTGTTCTGGTGTTGCAAGAAATATCAAAAAGGCTGCAAAACCCTCATGCGCACCAAAACCTATGGAAATCGCGCTTTTCAACACAAAAAGATGGCTGCCCAATCTGCCATGCATGTTGTCTGTGATGGAACAGAGAGCACACTCCTGAAACATGTTACTGGGCTGCCCAACAAGTAAAAATGGAGCACAGAGGGAAAAGCAGTACTTTGCTGAAAGAAATCCCAAATCTTGCTTTGAAATCATTTTTATTGGTTGCTGAAATTGCAGAATGCCGGTATAAAACACCCTCAAACATCCAATATTCTTGCTGGGTGTTACAATTCATTTATTTCAAGAAATCATTGTGATATTACAATGTCCTGAAAAGCTGAATTTGTCATCAAAACATCCACTGTTTAATTCCATGGTTTAGGATCTGGAATCCGTGTTTTAGCTGCTTGTTTTGAAATCACAAGTTTATTTCAAACCAAGAAAAAAATGCAATAGAATAACTTTTGAATTTAAGCCAGACTAAAAGCAATCAAACCAGTATAATAGCTTCCCCCACAGAGGCAAAGGGCCTCTCTCTTCTGCTTCTTTCCACCAGGATATCACACCTATGTGATGATTACAGGGTGGGGGAAGAATTTGGACTGCCAGGGGAAGAAGACAATGGACTTCCTCCAGTCAAAGGAAGGCTAAGTGTGAAGGGTCGTAAAATGGCCTTGGCCCAAGAGGAACTGGGAGGAGACTGCTTCTGACCTGAAGGGAGAAGAAGGAGGCGGAGACAAACAGCCGTTTGTGACTGGACATTCACAAAGAACATTTTGTTTAAATACATATAACTTGCTATGTAAAATTGTGAAAATTATAGAAATAACAGCATTGTTAATGTAATTTCTGGATGCAAGGTGCCAGAACTCTGTGACATGTTCTAGGAAGTAACGGCTGAAATTTGGATATTACACAAAATGTATTTTTGATAGGAAATTTGCTCTGAAATTGGATATTGTGTTCCGGACAAACAGGGCGAAATTCTGTAAAAAGCAGACACAAGATCTTAGAGCGACGAGGTTTGGAGGAGTATCTGCGACACAAAATATGTAATCTACATATGTTATTGTTATAGAGGTTGCACATTTGTAAATATGTATTGTACCAAAAGTAGATTTTGTGATCAAGAGGCAAGGAGTGGACTCTAGGCCTCGTAAAACCGCATCATCATGATGACACACTGTTTTTATCCTCCTATCAAGGAAGAGGGGAGACCCTGACCAATCCATAGCATGGGGGTGCGCTTAGGATAACCCAGCACACACACCCCTTTATCATAAGCATAAATAGAGACAGCTCAGACTCACAAAGGACACACAGATTCACTCACCAACCGATTGCTGGCGGAGCACCCTGAAGCCCAACCATCCATCTTCCTTGCTCCAGACTCGGAAAACTTGGAAAGCAGAAAGGCCCATTCTATAGCTGAACCATTCTCAGCTAGGCCTTGAAATGCCAGAACCAACTCTAGAAATCTAAGGGATACAAAAGAAACAGCCGGGCTGTGCTGTACTGCTTCCCTGCTGAAAATAATTATTACCAGAACCAAGAGATCCAATCCAGTTGTGCCGTGCTGTGACCAGAGCCATTGAAGATCAGATCCAGTCCAGTTGTGCCATGCTGTGCAGTGTCCAGAGCGCCTTGACGCTGCCAATCCCTGACCAGAATCCCTGACCAGAATCCCTGACGGTTCCGTTTGAAACACATATAGTGAGTATCTATAGATTGAACTGTGTCACTAGCCTATGTACCTTGACTAGTTCAATCCCAATAGTAAATCCATCCTCTCTTGTATTCAGAACCGCTAGTGTTAGGAGTATTTTTGAAGTGGCAGAACTTTTCTTAAGCTAAGTTTCTCTCATTTGTTTTCTAAAATCATAAATCATTAGTGTTGTGAGTAAGTAAATTGAATCCCAGAAAGAAAGTGAGTGTCCACCACGTGAAGGGTCCCTGGCCAGGACTGTTGAGATTCATGTGTGGCATTCTATAGTCATAATCTAGTATAAGAAATTCTATTTGTCTTTTGTCTTTTAAAAGCGCATTCCTGTTTTCCCTTTCTTGCGCCTATCTGAAAAAAACGACCTCCACTAAAACATTGATAACTTCCTCCGTTTTTATGCTAGAAAAGTTTGCCGCAAATTTCGTTTTAGTGAATTTTTAACATGTGTAAAACAGCTTTTGATTGCACCCGACCTCTGTTTTAAGATTTCACATTGCTTTTTAGTTTCAAATCATTGCTAGTGTTTGTCTGTAACTATCTAAAGTGGCTCTCATAAGAATTTTAAAAATTTCAGCAATTTAATCCATATTTAGTGTTTTGCACATTCCATTCTCAGATAACTTTAAAAAACCATTTTGACAGCTTGCCAATCAATTCTGTTTTTCTCTTGTGTTGCTGGGGGGTAAATTGGGATTGATATTTTGTTTGAATTCTGCCATTCCTGAAACCTGTTTGCTTTCCTCCTATCTCTTTACATTGTCTGTTGGGGGGTTGAGGGGCGTGCAGGGGGAAATAGTAACCACGCTGCTATCTGGTCTGAACACACACACAAACGTATTATTTCTGTGCTGAATTGTTTTGCTCACTATTGCTCCTTGTGCATTAAAGAGATTGCTTAGTGTTACAACACCCCATGGGTGATTATTGTATACCCATTAATCATATTGTGATACATTTTCAATAAAAAAATAAAAATGTTAACTTTGCAAACCAGCCTGATTCCTGTTTCAGTGTGACCAGGGGGGGCGGGGTGTTCCAAGACAGGGGCGTGATATGAGTGGTGCATCATTCAGAATAAAATAACTTTTAGACACAAATAAATAAGGATTTCAGTTGTGCATTACACGCTAGGCGTTGACTTAGGCGAAGTGCCAGATTGAAATCACTTACATCTTGCAGATGTTGTACAAACATTTCAAACAAAACAGCTAATACAGTCATTAAGTGAAACAAAACAAGCTTCCAGTACAGAAACTTTCCCTCCTCTATCAAAATGTAAAACCACACAGAAAGTGATTAACAAGACTTCATACCACTACTGCTAACACTGGACCTATAAATCTTGATTTAGTGGCAAGTAAGCATACCAAAAAAAGTTTTTTAAAAAAATGTTTCACCACAGAGTCCTTTAGAACCTTTTAAAAACAGGAGAGAAATCATGCACAGCCCTTAAAACCTACCATAGAAAATTAATCCTAGAAGCTCTCGTAGACAGTGCAATCCTTCTCAAAAGGAAGTTATTTATTTTAGTTTTAAACAGGATGAAACCACTAACAAAACTAACTAATAAACTACAAAAAATAGCTCTCATTAAATGGAATATCAGCAAAAATAGCTTCTTAAACATCTGTGGAGGTGAATGGAGTCACACTAAGACCACAGAACCATATTTTAATGAAGAAGCATATAAACAAATGCAAACAAACCCAATTGCCATACATAGCAGTGGATAAGGGTATGAAAAACTTAATAACACCATTATGGGACAAGAAACTCTGCTCCCAAAAATATCCCCAGAAAACTCAGTATCACCTCCCCAATCTACTGAACCAAAACGTCCAGTCTACAAATGGCTGTGCACATCAATGTGTAACATTGCCAAAAAATATTTCAAATCTTTACGCCAGTTCCACAATCAGTATATAAAAAGCAAATATACATTCAAAATGAAACTACTACAAAATATGGATGCCTGTTCAGTGCGCAAATACACTGGACTACAAGGACATTCATTAGCCTGCAATTCAGGACCTATTTTCAAAAGCACCTTCCATCATATCAAAATGATATCAACACATCATTCAACTATAAGAAATCTAGTCCAAAAACTTTACTATGCTAAAAGTCCTGCTTTAGCACTAGCCAACGTAAATAACAATCTTCAACAGCCAAGCAACTACTCAAAGAAATAGACCATATCCAGAGAAACTATTTTGGAATTGAAAGCCACTTACAAAATGAAATAGATATACAACAAACTAGCAACTACTGTACAAATAGCAACCTTCTATTAAACACATACAAAAAGGAAATACTAAAGTTTAAAAGTATAGCTCTCTACCTTATAGCAGAATACAAATACGACTTTACTGACCCCTTAATACTTTGCAATTACTGCACTGCAAAACTTGACAACAACCAAACGCCTTGACGTGCTATGACAAATAACTTGGAATTATTCCCACTACCATAACCCCTGCAACAACTAAATGTATATGAGAGCATCATAATTCAAACAGTGCACCCATTTCAAGCAATAATTCACCTCCAACCAAAAACAGAAACAATTACCTCCCTCTTAATTAGTCAAAAGCATTCGTGGCAAAGTAGTTTATTTACCATTAGATCTCACACAAAATGTACACACTCTAGGAGTGCAGTGGCCAATAGATCAATATTTAATTGTCTTAGTAAATGGCGTACCCACAAAAGACAAAATAATTTGGCAACAACTCGTGGACTTACATAAAGTTAGACAAGCCCTGCAATATCTAAAAAACAACAATGAATACTACAAAGAAATCAATATTGACGAAAACCTGATAGAAACCATTGAAAAAATTCAAGAGTCACCAGAAACTGTCAATTTTAACATCTAAATCCCACTACAGAATCCGATATTTTAGACCATTATACAATTCATCCTTTATACTCTAAAGACACTATAGATGATGCACTTGAAATGTACCAAATGCGACAAGCCAAAGGATCTCCAATCAGCATATGGGAAAAAGTATAAAAGCACAGACCTTTCCGCTACTCTTTCCTACTGGAAAAGGAGGTAGGTACGATGATAGACCCACACAGATAACAGCATCAGAATATCGCTCTCTATGAATGTATTCTGATGACCCCAGATTCAGACAAAATGTGGAATACATATTCCACCTTCTCTTTGAAAGTGAACTAGCAACTCTATGCTACGGAGTTGCACACACATTAAAATCAGGTACCCATTTTCAAAATATGTCAGCTACGCAATTATTACAAAAAGTGCAAGAAAAAGATGAGGTTATACAGTCAAGTATTTGAAATCTTTCAGCAAACATGCGTGTTACAATAGAATACTGGTTCCAACATGATGGAGATGTACGCTGTAGGATAAGAAACCTTGGCCCACCCACTTGGTTTGTAACATTAAGTTGTGGTGAATATGCATGGGAGGATTTACACGACTTCCTATGCATAGGAAACAAAAATAAAACAAACATAGATATAAAAACACCAGAACTCTGCTCTCTAGATCCTGTAAATGTATCAAGATATTTCCATCATCGCTTCATTGCTATGCCACACTTTATTTGTAATAAGACTGTTCTTCCCCTCAGAGAAGTTCAACACTTCTTTTGGAGAAAAGAATACCAAGCCAGAGGAGCACCACAGATCCACATGCTATTATGGATTAAAGATGCTCCTAAATTTGGTCAGGACAGTGATGCCACTGTTTTGCCGTTCATCCAAAAATATGTCACTTGTGAAATCCCTTCACAAACAACACATAGCGACCTTCATGCACAAATTTTACAATTTCAAAGACACAAATGTGGGAAATATTGTTGTTGCAAATATTGTAAAAAAGGGAAATACTATACCAAGTGCTGCTTTGGTTTCCCTAGACCCGTTTCAACAACAGGTCAGGTAAACAACTTCATGTCTTCAGTCAGACATAGTGTCAAAGGTAAACCACCTAAGAACGCATATTACATAAAAAGAACAAAAGAATCAAAATACATCAATGATTACAATGCAATAATTGCCCTCCTATGGAATACAAACATAGATGTGCAGTACATTGCAGACAATTCCACTGCAGTTGCACGATATGCCACAGCCTACTTAACCAAAGCAGAGCAAACAGAGCTTCAGGACATCTGGGATGACATATCATCTGACAGAAAACTATCACAGAAATTGTACTGCTTAGGCATAAAAATGCTCTCTCATAGAGAATGTGGTTGCTATGATGCTGCAGACCGTTTAACCAGTACTGCCTTGTATGGAAAATCTGACAATATAGTATGGCTAAGTCTTGGTCCTGCTAAATCTAGAAAAAGAGTTCTCAAATCATATGAGGACATAGAAACAATAGCCAAAAATGATCCAACAGCCACAATATTTTGAAAAACAATTTACTAGACACATACTACCCAAACATGAGTACTACTTTGGAAACCATGTGTCTCTATCACATAGCCCAAAACATCACATACAAAAATAATGTTAAACCAGATGAAAAGAAAGGTAGATATAGAGTGGTAAATTGTGAAGGCAGCTCAGTGAAACTTACCAAACACAGCTTAATTAATCATATCAAATTGTCATTAAAAACTCCTCAACATAAAGAACTGTATTACATGTCCCTGCTACAACTTTTTAAACCATGGATAAAAGAAGAAGAGTTTCTGGATACATATCACTCCTATGAAGATGCCTGCAAAGGAAAGCACTATAACAGATGTAAACTTTACACAGTATCAAACAATGTTGCACAATGAACAGCAACACGAAGAAGAACTCCAGTCCCAACTTCAAGTGGACACTCCCAACAGTAATCAACCTTCTGTAACAGGAAGCCAAGAACCACTTGGACAGATACTAATAGCAAATGAGGCAGAAGTAACCATGACAGAAGTAGAAAACACCATGGGCCTCATTACAAGAATGGAGGAAATGAAAAAAGAAAAGTGGAATGGCAATACCGGGCTATTATGACCTGACAATCTACCAATACCGCCACTGCCCGTACCGTGCCCCCTCATACCGGCATGGGCGCGTACACGCGCCCCTTCCAGGAGTGAATACTGGTATGCCGGTAATAGGAGGACATCACAACCCACGCGGGCATGCAATTACCGGCATCCCAAAGGCAGTAATTAGGGCCTGCACGATGACGACCATACAGGCATCGCGGACCACCCGTAAACAGCAATCTGCAATCATGCAAACTGCCACAGGTGCACACAATCACCACAGGTGGAGTCAATGGAGCCTGTTCTTGCATAAAAGGAGTACACCCTCACACCACACCCCTTCCTACACCAAAAGGATACCACTAGCTGTTGCAATCATGGGGCTGGAGGACATGCCTATACTGGTAAAACTACAGCAACAACAGCAACTACAACAACAACAACAACTACTACAGCAGCAACAACAGGCAGCACAGAGGAGATGCAGGAAGAGAAGGAGGGTGAGACTGGCCCAGCAATTACCACCAGTGCAGCCAGTAGTACCTCGTAGGCAGCCACCAATCCCTCGCATCAGACCCAGTCCATTCAACCTAACCCCTGAGCAGATCCACACCCTGTACCGGTTGGACCGGGACACCATCACCACCATAGTGGACATGACAAACAATGACATTGTCAGCCTGATAGAAATACACACTGCCATTCCCCATCTACTGAAGGTGGTGTCTGTGCTCCACTTCCTGGCCACAGGCACCTACCAGCACACAGTGGGCCAGCTGCATGGCATTTTACAACCACTATTTTCACGCATGCTGACCCAAGTGCTGGATGCCCTCCTGAAGCATGCTAGCACCCACATATCCATACCACGGACTGCCCAAGAGATAGCCTACACCAAAGTAGGCTTCCATGCACTGGCAGGCATGCCCAATTGTGTTGGTGCCCTCGACTGCACCCATGTAGAATTGGTAGTCCCTCATGCCGTGGAGGCGGTGTACCACAATCGCAAGCAATACCACTCCATCAATGTGCAGATGGTATGTGACTCCAGCAAGATCATCACACATTGCTGCGCCCGATATCCTGGATCCACACATGATGCCATGGTGCTGCGTAACTCCACGCTACCCCGTTACATGGAGCGACATGCTGGACCACGTGCCTGGCTGCTTTATTGAGTTGCCTGACTGGCCCATGGCAGTGCATCAGGGTAGTGATGTGTTGGGATGCATATTCCACCTGGGTGGGAATGGGTGGGGGGATTCATACTCCACCTGTGTGGGAATAGGGGGGTGCATACTCCACCTGTGTGGGAATGGGGGGGATGCATACTCCACCTGTGTGGGAATAGGGGGGATGCATACTCCACCTGGGTGTGAATGGGGGAATGCATAATCCACCAGGGTGGGAATTGGGGGGTGCATACTCCACCTGGGTGGGAATGTACGGTGAGTGGAGAATGCACACAGAGCCAAACACTCCTCACCTGAACCTCCCATTCCCCAACACAACACATCACTGGCACACGGTAAGACGCACAAACTGGCCACCAGGTGTATGTCTAGCAAAGCATTACTAAACATGATAGCAACTGTGCCAATGTGGCTAATGTGACCATGCATGTTTAGTATACACAGCAAAAATAGGAGGCAAATCATCGTCCTGCAACCACAGTACACCCGCACCAGCATGCAAGAATTCACCCTGCATCCTCTGTACAACGCCATCCAGACTACCACACCTTATAGCAGTATGGAATGCATCTCCAGGTCTGGTGGAGCACTCCTTTATAGGCCTGAGAAGGTGGCAAAGATCACCATGGCCTGTGTCATGCTGCACAACATGTGCGTCCAGAGAAATGTACCACTGCCACCTGACATTGACATGGATGCAACGGGTGAGGATGATGAGGATGGAGACGGAGGTGAAGCAGCACCCCTGCCAGTATGTGATGCACAGGATGGCCGTGCAGTATGCCAATCACTGATTCACAAATACTTCTGAACCACAGGGACTTTGATAGATATGTGTCAGTGACACACTGGGTCCATGTGGACATGCATACAGGGAATGTTGGTATTTGGGCACTGAACACCGTCATACATTAAATTGATACACACGAAATGAACAATGTCCAGGCATTGAATGTTTTTTCACACAACAGGTGTATTGATTCAAACTGCAAAAATGTGGCAAACCCCCTAAACCCCCAGTGAACTCCCAAAACCCCCCAGTAAACTCCCAAAACCCCCCAGTAAGCTCCCATAATGCTCCCATTCACCCCCAACACTATCTGAGACACTCCCATAGTTCTCCCACACTATTTGCAGGACTTCTTGCTGTCCGGGGACAGCATTTCAGTGTGCCTTGCACCCTCGCACTCCTTCTCATAGGACGCACAGGGCTGGAGGGTCCAGAGGAAGTGGGGACAGAGGAAGCAGGTGTGGTGGATGGTGAGGAGTTGGTGGGGATTTCCACGCCTTGTGCAAGTCGTGGCCGCTGCATGTGCAGCAGGATGGATGTCAGGACCTGTGTGATGGCCCCCAGACAGTCTGTTATCAGCAATGCCGAGGCATTGACTGCGGCTGTGTTGGCCATTATGGCGGCTGTGGTCCCCACTATGGCTGTGGCTATCTGCCGCCTGGTGTCTTTGCCATCCGCAATATATTGGCACATCAGGTGCAACATTGACTCCTGTCTGGCCTCCACTCTCGCCAGCCGTACCTCAAGGTTGTTGGTGGGTGCAGGAGTGGTCGAGGGTGCTGTCACGGAGCCTGCATTATCAGTGCTGTCCTCGGGGATGGGGCTCAGGTCGGAATCGTGCAGGCAGGGATCGGCACTGCTGTAGGTGGATGAGGGCTGGGTTTTGGGCGGGTGGGTGGCACAGGGCTTGGGGAGTGTGGACATGCCACATGCGTCACTCCTTCCTGGTCCACACATTCCTCCATGTCATCTTTGGTGTTGGCCAGTGGTTCTAGGGCCTCGCCTTCCACTGGTGTAGGTGTGGGCAGCCGGGTGTCCACAGTGTCAGGCACACTGGGTGTAGGTTTTGGCAGCTGGGTGTCCACAGTGTCAGGCGCACTGGGTGTAGGTGTTGGCAGCTGGTTGTCCACAGTGTCAGGCACACTGGGTGTAGGTGTGGGCTGCGAGGCTGCCCCGGAGGTGGTGGTGTCGGTTGCCATTTTCTGTGGCCGGGACGTGGATGCCCAGGTGGTGCTTCCTGGCTGGCATCTTCTCCATCAGTGCCTGGGGGGGTAGAAGAGATACAGGGCATCAGTGATGGTGTTACATGCCAGATGCATTCTATGGTGCTGTGGAGTATTTCATTTATCATGCATTCATGTCTTACAGGTGTGTCACACAGGGTAGTATGAGGGGGCATTTTGGCATTTGCTGCATGGCAGGAGGCATGTCGTTGTATTGGGGTTTGTGTGATGTATTACATGGGCACAGTCCTCGTGTGTTAGCTGTGTGTTGGTAATGGGATTGGCACCCAGCATGCTTTTCAGTGTGGCAGGGTTTCGCCATCCATCTGGACAAGAATATGTTCATGTGTGTGTTGGGACAACCATTGCCTTGCCTAGACTCTCTTCCACATCACTTGTGCTATGTCATGGTTTCCCCTACAAGGATCTTCAGGGTCACTCACCTCCATGTGCTGATGATGCCGCACCCGTCTCCATCTCCCCAAATCCCTCGATGGACTCAAGATTGATGAACGTGCTTGCCATCTCCTCCCAGGTGGTTAGTTTGGCAGGAGAGTGGGGACCCCCGCCTGTAGCCATGGCCACCCTCCTGTTGCTTGACAGGATATTATGGACCCTGAGGGGGAGGTCATCCCACCTCTTCTTACAATCCTTCACTGTCCGTGGGGTGGTTCCAACAGCGGAGACCTTGCGGGCTACCTCCTGCCAGATCTCCTTCTTGTGCTGCTGCACCTCACGCTTCAGGTTCTGGTCTTTTAACACATCAGCATGTGCGGCAAGGGTGTCCGCAATCATGTTCAATTCTGCATCAGAAAATCGCTTTTTCTGCAGGCGGGTGGAAGTCTTCGGGATTGCCTTTGACATGGTGTAAGTATTGCCACTGGTCTCTCCTGTAAACAACTGGTGGTTTGGGAGGATTGCAATGGATTGTGTTTTTAAAGATGGCAGCCGGCGTATTTCCCATTCCGACACGATTACGTTACTTCCGGGTCTGGTATTACGAGCCCGGTATTAGCATGTTGTTATTACCGGGTCGGTATTTAGGGGTTCCTCCTAGGCGGAGGCGGTATCGGTGGGTCCTGTGATGGCGCTATCGGGGGGTTGTAGGGTCTTTATCGGCATGCTGGTATGGCCCTTATCGGCATGGGGGTTCCCGCGTGCTCGCGCACACGTAATCGCTAGCTATTGCCGGCATCATACAAGCATGGACCCGCTCGTAACTCCATGCCGGTAATGACCCCGTTTTTATCGCGATCCTCGTAATGAGGCCCCATGTGTCAGTATGAACAAGCTACAGAAGACTTTGCTGTACTGAAATCACAACTGAACAATGAGCAGCATAGCATTTTCCAAGAAATAACAAAACAAATTGAACTTGGTGTGGAACATGAAAATAAAAACTGTACATTTATAATGCTATACATGAGTGGTGAAGCTGGTGCAGGCAAAACATTCTTAATCAAAATCATCAGCAAGTTCCTTCAACAATTGACAAACAACAAACTGTCAGCTGTTGTAACTGCCCCCAAAGGTTTAGCTGCCTACAACATAGGCAGTGTCACTTTACACCAATTACTACTCCTTCCAGTAGAACAACAAAACAAATTAGACTTTTACAAACTTTCCACAGAAGCTGCAATGGAACTACGCAGAGTTTTCAAACAAATGACAATGCTGCTAATAGATGAGGTGAGCATGGTCTCCAATCTAATGTTGGCTTTGATTCACCTCAGATTACAAGAGGTCATCAAAACAGACTACGACCAGCTCTTTGGAGGAAAACACATTATTGTTTTCAGAGATCTTCCTCAATTGACACCAGTGAAAGCTGAACCTATTTTTAAAACCTTAGGGCACAAACTGTGCCGTAAAACTCTTGGCAGCATAGAAAATGTCAACCTTTGGCAACATTTGCAATACAGAGAATGAACCGAAAACATGCGCCAGTCTGCAGACCTCATATACGCCAACATTTTAAAAAGTATTAGAGTTGGTGTACTATCTCAAGAAGCACAATCAATATTAAAAAACAGGCACATCCATACACTCTATGGCCATAACTCATGTGCTACTGATGTCATGCAACAATCAGCACACAAAAATGTCAATTGTATGTCCTTGATGCCAACTCTTGCAAGCTGTTCCAAATTCAATGAAACAATGTTGAAAAAAGAAATGTAACCAATAATTGAAATTTGCTCCACAGATAAACATGATGTACATGGTATGACACTACCCATGTGCCAACAAGCCACAACAAGAATAAATACCCAAGAAAACTCTATCTCCAACAAAGCTGGTTTGGAGAAAATATTAAAATTAACTTTAAACTGTAGAGTAATGCTTAAAAGTAACCTTGATGTGGAGCAAGGACTAGTTAATGGAGCACTTGGTACAGTTGGTGGCTTTCAAACATAATCACGTGACAACAATATTCAATTTGTCAATATTCCCTTTGACAAACTATCAGAGTTTAAAAGGATAGGACGCTCAACAGCCTGCTTCCTTCTTTTCAAAAACATGCATGTACGCAGAGAACAATTTTCACTAACTATAGCATATGCAGTGACCATTCACAAATCACAAAGTCTTACCTTAGATAGAGCATTAATAGTTATTGGTAGCACAGTCTTTAAAGAAGGCATGAGCTACGTAGCACTATCACACTTATGTGCACTTGACCGGCTAGTTCTAATCAACTTTGATGCAAGTAAAGTAAATGCTGATATTCCTTGCATTCTAGAATACAATAGGCTGCGTTCACTCCACACCCTCATCTGAAAACCTATCCAACTCCACAACAAGCAAAACGATTTAAAAGAAAACTACTTAATACTGAAACGATACAGGATATCACTACAATTCCTACAAAGAAAAAAAAAGAAATTAATACTTCATCAAGTACCACAATCAAAAAAGAATCTAGTGTTCAAAGAAACTCAACTACTTCTTCAAAGAAGCATCACACACACTCCAAACAAATGACTTCCACACAGAACTATCAGGTCCATTCAAATTTTCAAATATAACTGTTGTAAATTGCTACGCAAATGTAGCAATAAATACTCTATTCCAATTGCCACCAATTATTGTGAACATTTACTTACATAGTACAGACCAATTGTGTTTGCAAATGTTAGTCCTTCAAATAAATGCCACCAACAATCCTGACAACACGTACAGTGTTCATAGAATAAGACAAGAATTGGACTACTTTGCTGGAATTGTCAAATTCACTATAAACTCACACGAAGATCCACAAGAATGTCTAATGTACTTACTATAAGTACTGGAAAACAAAAGCATACCTATAAATGAAATCTTTCAGATTTCATACATGTGGAAACAAACATGCACTCTCTGCAACCAAGTGGCACAGGAAGTAGTCCCTAATGAACGCTTTGTGTGTGTATCCATACCTAACTGTGAATCCATTCCATTTCAGCAACTTGTACAAAATGCAAACAATGGCTGATTATGTACTACCTGCAATTCAGATACTCCTTCCACCTTACAAATACAGACATATAGTAAATACGTAATAGTAATAGTTTTATGTTAAAATGCAGATGGTACCAATAACAACTGTAAGCTGACTGGTTTCACACATAGTCAAGTATCACTTGGTAAGAAAATCTTCACAACAATAGGTATAATCTACCACGCAGGAGCCACAACCAATGCAGGTCACTACACTGCATATATAAAAAAGAATTTTGGATGGTTTGAATGTAATGATAGAACCATTACTCTAAAGCAGAGATTGCCAGCAAATCTTGTAAACGCTTACTTAATATTCTTAAAACCAAAATTTAATACGTAATCTGTGTATGAACATAAGCAAAACCTCAACTTCAAAACTGTGCACAGTTAGAGGACACCAACATGTATCTAACTGCCCAAAGATTCTGCAACAATCAAACAGATACATAAATACCACTAAAATGTAACAAGAAATACACAGTTAGAATAAGCCAACAGGTATCTAACTGCCCCAAGATTCTGCAACAAGCAAATACATAAATAAATACCACTAAAATCAAACAAGGAATATACAGTTAGAATACACCAACAGGTATCTAACTGCCGCAAAAATCTGCAACAACCCAACAGATAGATGAATAGCATAAAAGTAAAAATAAACAATTAGAATATGCTAACAGGTATCTAATTGCCCCACAAATCTACAACAAGCCAAACATAGAAGATTAAAAGGAACAAGAAATAAACAGTAACACATTTAAAGAAATGTATTGTACCACACCATAGAAGGTTTTTTTTTTAATCCAGCATGGATATTTTTTTTCCCACAGACCCTATTATTTAGAAAACAAACACAGAAACTGAGCAAATTGCGCAGTACACTGGTTTGAACTATAGTACTTGTAAAGTACTGAATATGAGGGTAAAGAAAATACAGAAATGTCTATTACGCAATGCAATAACTCGCCTATAATACCAAGCATTTTGACTGTGGTATGTGGGCTGCTTATAGATCATATTAATTATAATCAATGCTGTACTAACAACCCAAGACCAACATCATACCAAATAGCTAGTAGTGCATTCATTATGTCCGCGGACAGCCGCTATGACCGAGGGCACGTGCCAGCTAAACAAATACAGTATTTGACCCATCTCTTACTCCTCAACCCTTCCCAAGCACTCCTGCACACCAACACACTCCCCAAAATTGCATTTTGCCTCTGTTCGCTGCCACGCTGTGGGCGGATCCAAGATGGCGGGCACATCAAAACAATGTGACACACCTCACACCTCACCCCAGCAAATCGGCGAACACGTTGCATGTCCGCCAACATGACGCAAGCCGACTAGCCAATCAGTGTCCTGTCCGCGGAGCGAACAGGGAAGTGTGTCCACAGAGCGGACATAGATATCACTAATATTTTTGCTGTACGTTTTGGCCATTTAAAAAAAAAAAACTACTGGACGGATTTACACCAAATTATCAAAGGCACACATTCGGGATTAAGCCACCGCTCCTGCCGCTCATTTGGTGGAAATCCGTCCAGCGGTTTAAGCTGTAGGCGTGTGCAAAGTAATACATTTTGGGACCCCCCCTATAACTTTGCCCCCCCTCAACCAAACTTCACTAAAAATTGCAAAAAAAAATTCAGAGTGGGTCATATACTTTTTTTGCAAAGTTTGGTGAGGATTCGTCCAGGGGGAACAAAGTTATAAGCCGCCCAAAATGTGCTCTTCCTATGGGATTAGCAAATTAACCATAACTACACAGCCACTAGCGTGGCTGTGTAATAAACAAGCGACTTAGAAAGGCCTAGGGATTGGGATTAGCAAGTTAACCATAACTACACAGCCACTAGCGTGGCTGTGTAATAAACAAGCGACTTAGAAAGGCCTAGGGGGAGGCAAGCACTTCTATGTGAGCAAAATGCAGTAAAGGTGTTCCCTATGGTGTTCCAGTGACTTATTTTGCGTCCATGAGTGCCATATGTAATGTTACTGGATAACCAAAGCAAATGATATATAATAGTAGTTCTCGCCCGAGTTTAATTGGTTGTTTGAATTCCTCACTACTCTGTGAAGTGCACACCAAAATGTTGAATGCAGAGAGCATGCAGTCATTGTTTACCTGCACAAAAGCGAAAATGGAAAAATATAGAGGAAGCAAATAAAGTCCTACAAATATCAAGCAGCAACAATAAAGTGCAGGACAAAATTTTATGGTAACATAAAGTGATAGAACGATAATGGGGACAGATAGAAAGTAGTACATATATTAAAACAATCCCTTTTGGAATATCTATACTAGCTATACTATTTTAATTGTGTACCATTGTGATTTTATTTTATTTTATTTATTTTATGGGCCTTATGGTGCTTATATACAAGGTGCCACAAGGCAAATAATGGGAGTGGAGACAGAGTAAAACACAACAGTAATGGTTATACTAGGTCTTGTTGCATTCTTACTGTGCAAGTGCAGTGAAAAAACAAAAGTGCAGGTGGAGGGTGCAGGACAGGGAGGGTGGGCAGGTTGGAGGGACAAAAACGGGGAGCAGTGCAGTGGAGGGGGCCCAAGGGGCAGAGCAAGTGCTAAGGGTAGCCACGGATAGCAAGTTCAAGGGGAAAAAGAACAAGGGGAAGGGAAATAGTGCAATGGATGGGGAAAACCAGATTCAGGCCAGTCTGGGAAGGGTGCCTAATGGCAAGTTCTGGCAAGGGATGCAGAGGAGGACAGGTCGAGGAGGGCTTGGTCCCGGTATGAACTCATAAGGGATCAGGCACAAGTCGCAGCAGTAGGGGGGCATTAGCACAGAAGGTGGAGAGGGAAGGAGGAAGAGAAAAGGATTCTTTAGAAGTTTCCGGAACTTAAGGAGATCCTATTGTTGCCGGTGGAATGAGGGGTTTGAGTTCTCGCTTCCACCTCTTCTGCCTTCGAAAAGATTGTTGCAGTGTTGGAGATGTTTCCCCAACAAAACATTCAAATCTGTGGTCATTTATATTTGTAGACAATGGGTCATTCACAGTAGCGTTTTATAATTGCAAACAGTCTGTGAATAAGGGTCAATGGAGGTCATCACAAGGTAGGAGGTAACCATGCGCTATTAGCGGCATGGCTAACCCCTTACCGGGTACCGGGTCCGGGTTCCTTGAATAAGGAATTACTGGGCCATTCCAACCTTGGAGGGCCCGGTAATTCCTCATTCAAAGAACCCGGATTTGGTACATCCCCATTCCCATTCGAGCCCCCATAGGGCTCAATGAGAATGGGGATGATGCTAACAATGGGCCCGTTAATAACGTGCCCATTGTTAGCATCCTCGTCTGCTAGCGGGACCCGCTAAGGGCACCTGGTTTTATCAGGCGCCCTTAGCGGGTCCCGCGAGCATACTCGTAATGTGGCGGTAAGGGGTTGACAGCTCCGGCACCTTTACCGGTGCCGTTAACCCCTTATCGCCAACCTTGTAATGACCTCCAATGTGTTTATCTACTTTGTTTTTTTCTGTAATTTCTTCATCTTTTCATAACTTTATATTTTCTACAAATTGTTCAAAAACTTCCCACATAAGTATTGGATTACAATAGTGTATTGGCTTCATTTTTCCTCATAATATTTTTGCTCATGAAATTATTCTAAGGATTTGAAGAGGCTCTAGTAAACTGTATGTGGTCACCAATCCAATGGACCAGAATCAGAAAGGCACATCAGGTTTGGTCGGTAAGAGTCTGAATTGTGTGAATAGAATAATTACCCTTGCAACAGACAGACATTCTGATTTACAGGTCTGGTTCTCTTCATTGTGCTTAAACTGATGTGCAACGTCGAGGTTCTGTAACTCAATAAATATGATTTAGAGCAGGTTTATAACGAATTTCTTTTTTTTTTTTTTAAATCCTGTGACCTTTGATTTTCATGGTTGCTGAACACTGGCATTTAATTGAACATACTAAGCAGAGATTATTGTAATTTATTTCATAGCAATATGGGTGGGTATATCTTAAAGGGTCTAGTCATTTAATACAGTGGCCCTCATTACGACCCTGGCGGTAAGGGGTCTACGCCAGCGTTAGCTGCGCCGACCCCTTACCGCCAATTCCGAGTTCCCAGAGCGCCATGGTCATTTTTCCGCCCGCTTTTTGCGGGCGTAAAAATCCATGGCGCTATGGGACCTTGGTGTTAATTACGCCACCGTAATTTACGGTGGCGTAATTAACTCCTTCCCCACTCCCATTATACCCTATGGGGCCGAAATGGGAATGGGGAAGGGTAAATGGGTCAATGGGGACTTACCGCCCCGCCGACCTCGGAATGGGGCGGTAAGTCCACCATCCGCCATGGCGTAAACGGACTTTACGCCATGGCGGAAAAGTCCGTCGATGGCGGAAAAAATCCGCCAGGGTCGTAATGAGGGCCAGTGACATTTTATGCTAGGAGGTTCTTAAACTAACCAAATAGTGTACATAGAGTCAATGAACTGAAATAAAAATCACAGGAAACGGTTTTTATTGAGCTTGTACTCATGGGAAAACGCATACAATTGTAATATCTAAATTATTTGAAAATAGTAAAACATTGCCTTTGTTTTATAAACCTTTCAGAGCTCAAACTGACCCCGTAAAAGCCTTGGCTTTTGCCGATTTAAACCCTATTTTCATTAATTGGTATGGCGGAGAGGAAGGCCAGAACCTAACTGATGTTTCCGCCACCTCCCTTCCTCATTGCCATCAAAATACTCCAGCATTTGCTCCAAATTTCCGCTGCCTCACTTCCTCTCCACCATCGAAATATTCCAGCATTTGCATCAGCATACATTTTCAACCTGGCACAAATGGAAGGGACTCCTATGGCGTACACTGGAGTTTTGCACCAGCATAAATGCAACTGACTCCTTAGGAATCCATTGTAAACTCTTCCTGCCATGCGTATTCTCTGTAATTGTATTCTCTTTTATCACTGGATACACTACATGATAGGCAGCGTTCACTTGTTTACTATGTTTCCATTTCACAAGCACCTGGCTTTATTGTCAGGCTTTTTTCACAGCTGCCTTCCTTTTATTATTAGTTTGCACTCAATTAAAGATTGTGATTTTATCACTAGAGACTCTGCCGAAGCTCACCCAAAGCACCCGAACCGCTGTGAAACTTTATGAGCTGTGCCTTTCATGCTTTGAGAACCCACAAAGTTCCTGAAATATAACAGCTGTGTTCAGCCTGCATAACATAGACCTGCATCACAGCAAGGTCCACACAGCCCTACCTCCTTTGGAGGTTGATCGTTTGAGTACCATTACACTGGGTTATAATAACTATCAGTATTTGATAGCCAATCTACGGCACCCTGGCCTGATACATATCCTGCTTTGACATCTGGAACCACCTATTCTGACGTTGCACTTTTCTTCATTTCCTACAAACATCGAAGAGGTCTCCAGGTCGAATCTCTTAGAGCCATTCAATAAGTTGACAAAACGCTTGTGACTCTTGCCTCCTCAGTTTAAACAAAACGTAGATGTCTTATTTTGGCTCAGCATCTCCGGGTCGGAAGTCGATCTTCTTGAAAAATGATTGGTTGCAGGTGATAGTTCCTCTTTCGCTCACTGCGGTAATCATGGACCCCTTGACATGGGTGACAGCCCACGCTTGTGGCTCATAAGGCAAAGACAACTTTCCTTCGGGCCTGCGGTTGCGTACCAGCACTGAGTCTACCACCACTATCTCCTTGTCTTGCAGCCTTCTCTTTCCGCCCTCCTTCTTGTTGTGGGCCTCACACTCTTTTCTCACTATGTCATTGTCTATAACCCCTGGCTCATGCCCTTCCACTTCTGGGAGGAGCCCTCTCGGACATCGCCCAAACAGAGCCTCTGCTGGGGCCACTCCGGTGGACTGGTGAGGGGTCGTCCTATACTCTCTGAGAAACTCGAAAATATTCCTCTTCAGTTCCCCTCCGATTTGCAGCTTGCATGATCTTGAATACCTCATTGTTCGCCGACTCCTGTGCCACAACATTTCTGTCCAGCGCCACCGGCATGGCACACTCCACAATGTTGTGGATGAATTCTTGGCACCCCACCACTTCCCCATGTCCATCTTCCCTTTCCTTGTTGGGGTGGCGGGACAGGTAGTCCGCCGGATTGTTCGTCCCCAGGCGGTATACCAATTTGACCCCATATTTGATGAGGGCGAGCGTCCACCGCTCTATCCGGGGAGGTGGCTTTGAAGACGTGCCAGCTAGGATGGGCAGAAGTGGCTTGTGATCCGTTATAACAGTCATGGGTTTCCCAAGAATGTACAACCTAAAGTGTCTGCAGCCCCACAGGATAGCTAGGGCCTCCCCCTTCAATCTGAGAGTAGCGTCTCTCTGTCTCTGTGAGGGCTTTGCTCGCATATGCAATGGGTAGCATTGCGCCTCTCGCATCCGACTGCCCCAGGCCCACCGGGCTCACATCCACCACAATCTCGGATTCGGCCGTGGGGTCAAAGTACGCAACCGTGTGCTGGTCGGACAGCGCCCTCTTGATTGCAAGAAATGCCTCTGGTTCTCTTTTGTCCCATATCCAGACAGCGTCGTTCTTTGTCAGGGCCCAGAGGGGTTCAGAAAGGGATACCACCCCCTTGATGAATCGGCCGCAATAATTAACCATCCCCAGAAAACTACAGACTTCTGTCGGCGACTGGCAGCCTCCTGGATATCCTGACTTTTTCCGGATCCGGGGACACCCCGTTCTTATGAAACACGAAACCAAAGAACCCAATGCGGTACTTGAAGAATTCGCATTTCTCACGATGTAAAGTGAGGCCAAGGTCTTTCAGTCTCTGCAGGGTTGCCTCCAAACGTTTCATGTGCTCGGCATGCGATGTGGCGAAGACCAAAATAACGTCACTCATATTTATAACTCCCTTGAGGCCTGCCAGAGCGCCTCTGATGGCATTTTGAAAGACCTCTGCGGCGGAGGATATCCCAAAGCTAAGGCGCTTGAATTGGTACAGACCCTTGTGCGTGGTAAAGGTGGCAATGTAATTCGAGTCTGTGTGCAGCTCCAGTTGGTGGTATCCTGCCCTCAGATCCAGCTTGGAGAATATCCTGGCTCCCTGCAGTTCGCCGATAATGTCATCTAGCGTGGGCGTCAGGTGGCGTTCACACTTAATGGCTGCATTGGGCAACTGCATGTCCACACAGATGCGCACCTTGCCCGGTTGTTTGGGCTTCGGCGCCACAACTATCGGCGAGACCCATGGAGACGGCCCCTCCACCCTTTCGATGATGTCCATGCTAATGAGTGCTTTGAGCTCATCTTCGACCTGGGAATAAAGGTGGAATGGAATACGTCGGTGATTCAGCGCTGTCGGGCGAATGGTTTCGACTATATGCAGTCGCACTGGCTCTGCTTTCAGTCTGCCAATCCCTTGGAGGGTATCCGCAAACCTCTCCAAAAGTGAAGTAATGTCCCCTTGGTAGACCGCAAGCGCAAAATGAACAAGGTCCAACGCTTCCGAGGCCGCACAACTCAACAGGGACCGTGGGCTGACATCAGTGATGAAAAACCTTGCTTTAATCGCCTTGTCTCCTCGGGATACGGGAGCCACAAACACCCATTTTATGGGCAATGGAGTGTCACCCCTGAACGTGAAGATTTTGGCCCTTGACCTGTCCAGTGGCGGGGGACCTGGGATGGCCTCATAATGTTCAGTGGCCAGCACACACACCGAGGCCCCAGTGTCAATTAGCACCTGTGTAGGAACCCCTTTAATGTCCACAACGCACGTCGCTTGTCTGCGTTTCTTGGTCCCTGTCACCAAATTCGAGATGAAGAAGACTTCTTCATCCTCCTCCTCCTCTTCTGCGATGTTGAGCCTCTGAGTGTCCTGCTCCTCTGCAGCGATATTGCGTTGTCTGCAAAATCCATCGCTTAGCCTGACGGGCCCTCTCTGCGTGGCAACCGGGACAGCAGCTCTACACATCCTGGCATAGTGACCTGGTGTGTTGCATCTCCCGCAGACCCTTGATTTAGCTGGACAGTCTTCTGAATGCGGCAAGTCATACCCACAATATTCACAAATGGCAGAACCACCTTGTGGTGTTGTCGGTTCCTGTCTCTCCTGGCTCCACCTCGGTTTTGCCTGAGGTTGTCTCCCTATGGTAAAAGTGTCCTCATGCTTGCCTGGGCGTACGGCAGCATCCATCTTGGCTCCTCTACTTTCGGTGAGGTCGTACACCCTTCCACTGTCCAAAATCTGCGCTAGAGACATGCCCGGCTCCCTCAGGACCTGTCTCCGCAGCTTACCTGAGCTGCAACCTTGAATTAGTTGATGGCGGACCATTACTTCTACATCCGTCCATCTGCACGTGGTGGCTAGCTGTCTTAAGCGTGCACAAAATTGATCCAATGATTCGTCCTCATGATGCTTTTTTCTGCACATGACAAACCTGTCAAAGTCAATGTTGGATAAAGGAATAAAGTGGTCCTTAAGTGCAGTTTTGACAGCATGGTAGGTCACCACCAGTAAGGTGAAGGATTCATAAATGCGCAATACTTCTGTCCCCGCTGAGTATAGCAGTGTCGCCACTTTGGCATCATCATCCATTTCCCCAGTGGCCGCAAAAAACATATCAAGTTTCTTGATCCATAAAAGCCATCTCGGGGCCAGTTTTGAGGGTGGGCCTGAGGTATCAAATTCTTGCATGGGTTGTAAGGAGCCATGCTGCATTCTCACCACTCTCACTGCCGCAGGAGCTTCTCTGTCGCTGTCCGCCATCTTCACAGGTCTCACAGGCACCTCAATCCGTATTAGAGGCCGCAAACCTGGCTAAACTCAGATTCGACGTACCAGAACTCTTGGGCTGAGATGCTGTGATGATGTGCTGTGGCTTCCTCTCTCCCACAACTTGTTTGTCCAGGCAGAAGTGCAGTCCCCCTTTCTTGGGAGAACTGCAGAGTGTCCAAAAATTGAGGAGATGTTCACCTCACTATTTAGGCAGCGCATGAGCACCATCACGGGCCGCAACTACTGTAAATACCAAAAGCAAAATGGCGGCCATCACACGTGTGAGGTTCGTAATACACGAGAAGATGAAATACCCATAGCGACATGTTTGTACGTGCCGAGCGTTTCTCTCCCCATGTCCCGCCTCATCGCCAATGTGATGATGTCCCCCGTGCCTCGGCCCGCCCCGTACTAGCATCCGCACGCATGCACACTCAGACAACAGTGAGCACACGTCCGTTCGTTCCAAGGTCCCGGCAGCATCTACCGCACAGACCATCTTTATTTCAAATGCGCATGCGTGGCCATGACGAGGCTTGCGCATGCGCACACCCAGTTAAAGATGTAACACCATATGCAAAACATGCCGCAAATGACCTAGTCGGCCACAGAGAGAAAAACAAGATGAACTTACTTTTTAATTTATTCGATAGAATGTCAAGGTTCTCATTGGAAACCATTACCAGGAAGGCCTCATTAAATCATTGTTTCTTTTTGCATTTCAATATTTTCATCTGCTGTTTTATTGGTAGTATGTTCTAAATGCACGATAACTATAATGTATTTCTGCATTCCCCATTAGCACTGGTATGGATATGGGATGTTATGCTACAGAATCTTGGTTATTGCTAGCGACTTAAGTAGTGGACCCGAGGTATGGCTGACAGTGGAGGGCTTGACTGTTAGGGAGAATTCTCTGTTTAGGCTGAATTTCCTAACCTAGTGAGTCCCCCAGCAGCTTTGCTGGATTTCTGGAGTTTGTTTTTTTCCATCCTGCGAAGAGTGAGACTCTTTTTCTAACACTCTTTGACATGAATGTGTGTAATTCCTTTGACTGTCAATGTGTTCTATGGGCTATGGGGTCTTTTACTCCATAGGGTCTCATATGTTTTTCTATGTGTGTTACACCGCACCCTCCGTGCCATAACACTGGGGCGTCCTAGAGGATTCCCACCATAGACTCCATACCCTGGGACCGATTACTGTCTCCCAGGGCATGTAAAGTCACCATTGGCTTTACTAGACCTAAATTTACTAACAGAACTAGTACAAACCATCCTATTGTGGACGTACTAGTAGGGGTAATTCGATTACTCCTGGGTCTGTCATTCGAGGGGACACTGTCCTGTCCCCCCTCGTCGAGTTTTGGCTGGTGGCAGTGGAAACTACTCGTTATATTCGACCCCGAATATAACCCTATGGGATTCTTCCCATTGTTGGAGGTTAATACCTTTTCTCGTTAATCTCTAACATACCACCGGTTTATTTATCTTAAATAAATCTATCAGTTGGTATTTTCTGCCAGAACTCGGTTTTTAAAATGGCGTCTGTGTTCGTCTCTGTGACTCCTAAACCAAAGGTTGAGCCCTTTGTTCCACTTTTGGCGGGTTTCTGCACAGATGCCCTCCAAAGTGGTGCCATTCTGTCTGGGTACCACAGGGTGTGTGGGAGGGGGTTTAGGCATCCTGGACTGAGTTGCCTTGCCAACTCAAGTCGCACTCTGGTGTGATTGGCCCAAGTGGTGAGCCACCCCGCTCACCACTTAGCGTGTTTTGATTGACAGCTAGGCTGAATGAATGGGGGTTTTCTGAATAAAAGCAGGGCTTTTGGGACTGGATCTTCAGAAGTCGCCACAGGACCTAAGAATCCGATGAGGGTAAAGCTGAGCCGACCTGCAACGACGACACCTCCGGTGGCGCCCTGCTGAACCGTCTCACCAATTCCCGACGACAGAGGAGATCTCCCGGCTGGAGAGTCTTCTTCCCCTGACTGGTGGGAACAACCAGTCCCCTTTGCTTTTTCTTTGCTTCCAGGGCGTAGTGGTCGAATTGCCTGTGCTGAGCACCCCGGCAACCAGATAGCCACTAACCCGTACCGCGACCTAAAGGTGGTGCCTTGTGATGGAGCACTCCGCGGCTGGTCTCTTCCCTGGTGGTGCAACGATCTTCAACTTTCCTTCGACGACGAGATCATCTCTTCTCTTGGCAAAGCCCCGACTTGCATCCACCACCAGGTACAACTGCCCCCACCGGAGCTGTCTCTCCACATACAAGGTACCGTGTCCGCCTGGCTTCCCTTGTGTCGGTTAGCGTGAGGTGTCTTAATCCTCGCCTCTCCGTTGGGTCGCCTCCAAGCCTTCTTAAACTTTCTGTTCTGAACTGGTCCAATCTTTCTGTGACAATTTGCGCCAAAGACTCGAAGTGCATTTCCTCTGTGATACTTTTTCGAGTGGGCCTGGCCTCTGAACTTTGCGATCTACAGTAGACCCTGCCTTACTTGCCTTGCATTTGTTCGTAAAAGTGTTGGTACCGAGTTTATTTCATACCCTGCCTTTTCTCTCCCTTCCTAACGAATACTAGATTGCCATCTAGGTTAAAGCATTCACCTCTGTCTGCAAATAAGTGGTGCCATTGAACCTAGATTGTTGAACTATTGTTAGGGGGATTGATTTACTTATAGTAATTGTGATTGAAGTTGTTTACCGTATTAGTGCCAGTGTGTTTTCCATAGATGTGTTTTTATAAATAAATAACTATATATCTTTACACCCAAGCTCTGTTCCGTGTTTGCTTGTTCTACTGTGTAAATTGCCCTATTTTGCATACTCCACATACTGCCTAACTCTTCTTGAGGGAAGTCTGACTGCTCAGCCACAGCTACCAAGTGAATCTGTGTGGTACAGACTGCTACCAAGTGGGTTTACTGCCAAACACCTGTAGTCCTAAATCTTTTGCAGTGGTCCCAGAGGGAACTGCACAGGTTTCCGCCTAACACTGGTGTACAGCGGTGGGATTTGTATCGAGTATACAGTTTAGAGTGATTTTCAACACTTTAGGATAACTAACCACAAAGCTTAGCACTAAAAAAAGCAACTTTCAAAAACATGTCTACTATGGAAGTTTACAGTCAAGAGTCCTTGTCAGGTGAAAATACTGAGAGTTTGAGAGCTCTCTGTAGACAAGAGAATCTTTCTGTAAGAGGCAAGAAAGTAGAATTGATAGCGAGATTGCTGGAAAACCAAATTCTGGGTACTGGTTCAGAGGAACCAACTTCTCCAGCAAATGTAGATAACAGTAATGGTATTGATCTGAATCAAAGTCTTGATAATGAGTCAGAAGAGGAAAGTGAACCTAATGAAGTAAGCCACTCTGAGCCTCTGTCTGCCTTACCTACTGTACCTACGGGGCCCATAACAGGTCCCACATGTAACCCTGCTTATTTTGAACTTGAAAAAATGAAGCTGGAGTTAGAATACAAACGGTTTTTGGCTCAATCTGAAAGGAACCAAGAGCTAGAGTTCAGACGGATGAATGCCCAGGCTGAGCAGAAGCAAGCTGAGTTAAGGCTCAGAGACATAGAACTTAATCACGAGTTAGAGATGAAAAAGTTGTCTGGGGAAAATGCTTCTCTCTCCTCTGGTTCCTCTAGAAGCTCCAGTCCCAAAAGACCCCGGATGCCGAAGGAATTAGTGGGTATGTATGAACCGATATTGTATGTTTTGGATTGGTTGAAACTGTTTGAATATAATCATGGGGCTCCAGGACATCACCGGGAATGAGTTACTTCCCTGGTTGTTCTCTAGGCTTCCCCCTGTTGCGACTGATGTGGTAATGGAGTTGGGGGAGGTGGATAAGAAGGATTACGAAAGTGTGAAACTAGCTTTGATAGCTAGATTCGGGAAGACCCCTTCCCAGTATCTTAAGAGGTTTAGAACCCTCAAAAAGCATGATGGTACCCCTTGGGCTACCTTGGTGAGTAAAGGGTTGAAAAACTTAGAGGGATGGATTAAGGGTTACAGAGTGAACACTTATGAGGGTATGAAGAATCTTTTTATGTTGGAGTCTATTTATGATGCCTGTTCTCCTGAGCTCAGACAGCACTTGGCTGATTCGAAGGAATTGGATTCCAGGAAGCTAGCTAAGGCTGCTGACTTGTGGGTTGCCAACAGGGCTGCTCATAAGGATTCTGGGGCAACTCAGAAAAAGGATGAGGGAAACAGCCTAAAAAAGACTCAAAAGAGAATTCGAATAACTCAAATTCCAAAGAGGGCCCCAAACAAAACCAGAAGGGTAAGCCACAAGGAAAACTGCAGCAGAATAGTGTGTCTTCTGGTGCCAAACCGGAAGGAGGCCAGAACAAGCCACCATTCCAGAAAGAATTCGGTAAATGCTTTGTTTGTGGCTCGACTGACCACGTGAAAGGAGATCCCAGATGTAAGGGTACACCTTCAGGGGTCGAGCTTGTCTCCTTAGCCTTCGCTCCAGAGGAAGAAGTCCAAATGGCAAGTGGAAACTTTCTACTGCTGGCTGATGAACCCATTGGAGTCTCAGCCAGTGTTTCTTTAGTATCTGTGGGGTTGTGGGAACAACAGAATTTAGACGTCTATAATTCTATCCCCGATAATATTAAAGAGTATTATAAGGACAGTGTCCAGGTGAATGGTCAGGAGACTCCTGCCATTAGGGACACTGGGGGCAGCATAACTGTGGTGGATAAATCTTTTTTCAGGCTGAGGATGTTGCTAAGGCACCCAAACGCCTCACCAAGTTAGCTGGAGGGCCTGTGCAGATCCTTCCCCAATTACCAGTTCTCATCCAGTGTAACGACATGACGGTGAAGATACCTGTCAGCATACAGAGTGAGGTACCAGGACGCGTTCTGTTGGGTAACGATTTGAAAACTCTCTGAGTTGTGTCGCATACCCCCAGACCTCCTAGTAAACTGTTACAGGAGCTAACCAGACCTGCAAGGGAGAGAACCATGCGAGGTACTCTCCAGGAGATGATGAAGAAAGAAATCACTCCTACTCCACTGGAATTGTCGGCCGCTGTCTCAAAGAAATCAGAAACGAAAGGGAAACCTAAGACTTCTATACCGAAACCAGCAGCCAGCATTTCAGTGCAGCCAACAAGGACTTCCCCGCGGTTGTCCAAAGTTACACCCGTAACTCCACCTCCAGCTGAGGCTGAGAGGGAGGTACAACCCTGTGTGGTAGAATTAGACTCTGAAGAGGAGCTAATGGAAGGCCAGGAACTCATTGGCGATCTGGATCCTGTTGACCATCCTGAGCTGCAGTCTTTACTGGCGGAAGGTGGACCCAGCAGGGCAGACTTCAGTAAGGGACAGAGAGAATGTCCAACTCTGGAAGGTCTTCGCCACCAGGAAGAAGCTCAGGCTGAAGGGCAAGAGCCTGGGAAATACAGGTTGCACTGGGAAGATGGCCTCTTCTACAGTGAACCGACCGAGTCTGCACCTGGAGACTACAAATGACTTGTAGTACCCCAAGAGAACAGACCACAGTTCTTGCAGTTAGCCCACGAGATTCCTTTGGCTGGTCACTTGAGTTTCAAGAAGACTAAGGAAAGACTCTCTCTCTCTCTACTTTTATTGGCCGAAGATGGGGTCCGAAGTAGAAAAACACTGCGGGAGCTGCCACACCTGCCAGACCTCTGGTAAGGTTGGCTCCAAGAATGTGGCACCTTTAGTGCCTCTCCCAGTTGTGGGAGTCCCATTTGAGAGAGTAGGGATCAACATTGTTGGTCCCCTTGATCCTCCAACCTCCTCAGGCAACAGGTTTATACTTGTAGTAGACCATGCTACTAGGTATCCTGAGGCAATTCCTATGAGGACTCTTACAGCTCCGGCTGTGGCTAAGGCCCTCCTTGGTATTTTTAAGAGGGTCGGGTTTCCTAAGGAAGTAATCTCTGACAGGGGGTCAAACTTTATGTCCCACTACATGAAAGCCATGTGGAAAACCTGTGGAGTTACTTACAAGTTCTCAACGGCTTACCACCCACAAATCAATGGGTTGGTAGAACGGTTCAACCGAACCATGAAGAGCATGATAGGTGCTTTAGAAGAACCCCTTAAACGAAAGTGGGACCTTCTACTGCCATGCCTTCTCTTTGCTTATAGAGAAGTCCCTCAGGAGGGAGTAGGTTATTCTCCCTTTGAGCTCCTCTATGGTCATCCCGTCAGAGGCCCATTGGCCCTGATTAAGGAGGGGTTGGAGAGTGCTCCTTCCCCCAAGCCAGTCAGAGTGACTGACTACGTGATAGGTCTCCGGCGGAGAATGTCGCACATGATGTCAGAAGCAAGCAATAACTTGAAAGCTGGAAAAGCATTGGTCATGATCAAAAGGCTAACATGGTTGAGTTCGCTCAAGACCAGCTCGTTCTCGTTATGATCCCAACAAGGCAGAGGGCCTTGCAAGACAAATGGATGGGACCCTTCAGAGTTGTGGGTAAACTCGGAGAGGTCAACTATCTGGTGGACTTGGGCAATCCCAAGGAGGTTCCGACAGTCTTCCACACCAACCGACTCAAAGCGTATGTCTCAAGACCTGATGTAGGAGCGTTGCTTCTAGCATCATCCGAGGAAGAAGAGGAGAGTGAAGCCCTTCCGGATCTCCTCAGAGGCTTACCTTTAGATGAAAAAATTGAAGGAGTAAATCTCTCTTCAAATCGGACACCTGAGCAACAAGAAGAGTGCAAATCTATGTTGAACCAGTTTGCCTCCCTGTTCTCACTTTCACCAGGCTTGACCCCTTGGGGCCAGCATGACATACTCACTGGTGACTGTCTGCCAGTCAAAAGCAGAGGATACCCAATGTCAGAAAATGTATGAACCCACATCAAAGGTGAGGTCAGCAAGATTCTTGATCTCGGGTAATAGAGCCCTCTACTAGTCCATGGTCTAGCCCAGTTGTGTTAGTACCAAAGGCCGGATCTAAAGAACTTAGATTCTGCGTGGATTATAGAGCTCTTAATGCAGTCACCAAGACTGATGCCCACCCTTTGCCAAGAACAGATGAGTTGGTGGATAAACTCGGCTCAGCCAAGTTCCTCAGCACATTGGACTTGACGCTTGACGTCAGGCTATTGGCAAATAGCCCTGACAGACCATGCCAAGGAGAAAACTGCATTTTCTACCCCCGTTGGCTTATACCAGTTTAAGGTAATGCCTTTCGGATTGAAGAATGCACCTGCTACATTTCAACGGATGGTAAACCAGGTTCTGAATGGGATGGAGGACTTCTGCATGGCATACTTGGATGACATAGCAGTGTTCAGCAATTCCTGGGAAGAACATGTAACCCACCTGAGAGATGTTTTGCAGGCTCTTGGACGAGCCAATCTGACCATAAAGGCGAGTAAATGCCAAATTGGACAGAGTAAGGTAGTCTATCTTGGACATGAGGCAGGAGGTGGAGAAATAAGGCCTTTGCTCAGTAAGATTGAAGCTGTGCAAAATTGGACAACACCTACTACCCAGACCCAAGTGAGAGCCTTCCTAGGCCTCACTGGGTATTACAGGAATTTCATTGAGAACTATGGGACCATAGCTTCTCCACTGAATGTCATCTCCTCGCCCAAATTTCCTAAAAAGGTTAGATGGAACGAGGAGTGCAATCAGGCTTTTGAAAACCTGAAAAAGGCTCTTTGCCAAGCCCCAGTACTCAGAGCTCCTGATTACCACCAAACTTTCATTGTGCAGACAGATGCTTCAAATGTAGGAATAGGTGCCATACTCAGTCAACTGGATGGGAAAGGTATGGAGCACCCCGTTTGCTTCATCAGCCTCAAGCTGATGGATCCTGAAACAAGGTGGGCAACAATCGAAAGAGAATGCTTTGCTATCGTGTGGGCGCTGAAGAAGTTTAAGCCATACTTGTATGGTTCTACTTTTGTCATTCAGACTGACCACCAACCCTTCAGATGGTTAATGCAAATGAAAGGGGAAAACCCAAAACTACTGAGATGGTCGATCTGCCTGCAAGGGTTTGATTTCACCATTGAGCACAGGTCAGGGTGTCACCACCAAAATGCTGATGGTCTCTCTAGGATGTATGTCATCGACTAGAGGTATGAGATTCATCCAGGAGTGGATTAAATGCTTCTGTCCCTTAGTCTGGGGGGTGCGAGTGTTAGGGAGAATTCTCTGTTTAGGCTGAATTTCATAACCTAGTGAGTCCCCCAGCAGCTTTGCTGGATTTCTGGAGTTTGTTTTTTTCCATCCTGCCAAGAGTGAGGCTCTTTTTCTCCCACTCTTGGACATGAATGTGTGTAATTCCTTTGACTGTCAATGTGTTCTATGGGCTATGAGGTCTTTTACTCCATAGGGTCTCATATGTTTTTCTATGTGTGTTACACCGTACCCTCCGTGCCGTAACACTGGGGCGTCCTAGAGGATCCCCACCATAGACTCCATACCCTGGGACCGACTACTGTCTCCCAGGGCATGTAAAGTCACCATTGGCTTTACTAGACCTAAATTTACTAACAGAACTAGTACAAACCATCCTATTGTGGACGTACTAGTAGGGGTAATTCGATTACTCCTGGGTCTGTCATTCGAGGGGACACTGTCCTGTCCCCCCTCGTCGAGTTTTGGCTGGTGGCAGTGGAAACTACTCGTTATATTCGACCCCGAATATAACCCTATGGGATTCTTCCCATTGTTGGAGGTTAATACCTTTTCTCGTTAATCTCTAACATACCACAGGTTTATTTATCTTAAATAAATCTATCAGTTGGTATTTTCTGCCAGAACTCGGTTTTTAAAATGGCGTCTGTGTTCGTCTCTGTGACTCCTAAACCAAAGGTTGAGCCCTTTGTTCCACTTTTGGCGGGCTTCTGCACAGAGGCCCTCCAAAGTGGTGCCATTCTGTCTGGGTACCACAGGGTGTGTGGGAGGGGGTTTAGGCACCCTGGACTGAGTTGCCTTGCCAACTCAAGTCGCACTCTGGTGTGATTGGCCCAAGTGGTGAGCCACCCCGCTCACCACTTAGCGTGTTTTGATTGACAGCTAGGCTGAATGAATGGGGGTTTTCTGCATAAAAGCAGGGCTTTTGGGACTGGATCTTCAGAAGTCGCCACAGGACCTAAGAATCCGATGAGGGTAAAGCTGAGCCGACCTGCAACGACGACACCTCCGGTGGAGCCCTGCTGAACCGTCTCACCAATTCCCGACGACAGAGGAGATCTCCCGGCTGGAGAGTCTTCTTCCCCTGACTGGTGGGAACAACCAGTCCCCTTTGCTTTTTCTTTGCTTCCAGGGCGTAGTGGTCGAATTGCCCGTGCTGAGCACCCCGGCAACCAGATAGCCACTAACCCGTACCGCGACCTAAAGGTGGTGCCTTGTGACGGAGCACTCCGCGGCTGGTCTCTTCCCTGGTGGTGCAACGATCTTCAACTTTCCTTCGACGACGAGATCATCTCTTCTCTTGGCAAAGCCCCGACTTGCATCCACCACCAGGAACAACTGCCCCCACCGGAGCTGTCTCTCCACATACGAGGTACCGTGTCCGCCTGGCTTCCCTTGTGTCGGTTAGCGTGAGGTGTCTTAATCCTCGCCTCTCCATTGGGTCGCCTCCAAGCCTTCTTAAACTTTCTGTTCTGAACTGGTCCAATCTTTCTGTGACAATTTGCGCCAAAGACTCGAAGTGCATTTCCTCTGTTATACTTTTTCGAGTGGGCCTGGCCTCTGAACTTTGCGATCTACAGTAGACCCTGCCTTACTTGCCTTGCATTTGTTCGTAAAAGTGTTGGTACCGAGTTGATTTCATACCCTGCCTTTTCTCTCCCTTCCTAACGAATACTAGAGTGCCATCTAGGTTAAAGCATTCACCTCTGTCTGCAAATAAGTGGTGCCATTGAACCTAGATTGTTGAACTATTGTTAGGGGGATTGATTTACTTATAGTAATTGTGATTGAAGTTGTTTACCGTATTAGTGACAGTGTGTTTTCCATAGATGTGTTTTTATAAATAAATTACTATATATCTTTACAACCAAGCTCTGTTCCGTGTTTGCTTGTTCTACTGTGTAAATTGCCCTATTTTGTATACTCCGCATACTGCCTAACTCTTCTTGAGGGAAGTCTGACTGCTCAGCCACAGCTACCAAGTGAATCTGTGTGGTACAGACTGCTACCCAGTGGGTTTACTGCCAAACACCTGTAGTCCTAAATCTTTTGCAGTGGTCCCAGAGGGAACTGCACAGGTTTCCGCCTAACACTGGTGTACAGCGGTGGGATTTGTATCGAGTATATAGTTTAGAGTGATTTTCAACACTTTAGGATAACTAACCACAAAGCTTAGCACTAAAAAAAGCAACTTTCAAAAACATGTCTACTATGGAAGTTTACAGTCAAGAGTCCTTGTCAGGTGAAAATACTGAGAGTTTGAGAGCTCTCTGTAGACAAGAGAATCTTTCTGTAAGAGGCATGAAAGTAGAATTGATAGCGAGATTGCTGGAAAACCAAATTCTGGGTACTGGTTCAGAGGAACCAACTTCTCCAGCAAATGTAGATAACAGTAATGGTATTGATCTGAATCAAAGTCTTGATAATGAGTCAGAAGAGGAAAGTGAACCTAATGAAGTTAGCCACTCTGAGCCTCTGTCTGCCTTACCTACTGTACCTACGGGGCCCATAACAGGTCCCACATGTAACCCTGCTTATTTTGAACTTGAAAAAATGAAGCTGGAGTTAGAATACAAATGGTTTTTGGCTCAATCTGAAAGGAACCAAGAGCTAGAGTTCAGACGGATGAATGCCCAGGCTGAGCAGAAGCAAGCTGAGTTAAGGCTCAGAGAAATAGAACTTAATCACGAGTTAGAGATGAAAAAGTTGTCTGGGGAAAATGCTTCTCTCTCCTCTGGTTCCTCTAGAAGCTCCAGTCCCAAAAGACCCCGGATGCCGAAGGAATTAGTGGGTATGTATGAACCGATATTGGATGTTTTGGATTGGTTGAAACTGTTTGAATATAATCATGGGCTCCAGGACATCACCGGGAATGAGTTACTTCCCTGGTTGTTCTCTAGGCTTCCCCCTGTTGCGACTGATGTGGTAATGGATTGGGGGAGGTGGATAAGAAGGATTACGAAAGTGTGAAATTAGCTTTGATAGCTAGATTCGGGAAGACCCCTTCCCAGTATCTTAAGAGGTTTAGAACCCTCAAAAAGCATGATGGTACCCCTTGGGCTACCTGGGTGAGTAAAGGGTTGAAAAACTTAGAGGGATGGATTAAGGGTTACAGAGTGAACACTTATGAGGGTATGAAGAATCTTTTTATGTTGGAGTCTATTTATGATGCCTGTTCTCCTGAGCTCAGACAGCACTTGGCTGATTCGAAGGAATTGGATTCCAGGAAGCTAGCTAAGGCTGCTGACTTGTGGGTTGCCAACAGGGCTGCTCATAAGGATTCTGGGGCAACTCAGAAAAAGGATGAGGGAAACAGCCTAAAAAAGACTCAAAAGAGAATTCGAATAACTCAAATTCCAAAGAGGGCCCCAAACAAAACCAGAAGGGTAAGCCACAAAGAAAACTGCAGCCGAATAGTGTGTCTTCTTGTGCCAAACCGGAAGGAGGCCAGAACAAGCCACCATTCCAGAAAGCATTCGGTAAATGCTTTGTTTGTGGCTCGACTGACCACGTGAAAGGAGATCCCAGATGTAAGGGTACACCTTCAGGGGTCGAGCTTGTCTCCTTAGCCTTCGCTCCAGAGGAGGAAGTCCAAATGGCAAGTGGAAACTTTCTACTGCTGGCTGTTGAACCCATTGGAGTCTCAGCCAGTGTTTCTTTAGTATCTCTGGGGTTGTGGGAACAACAGAATTTAGACAACTATAATTCTATCCCCGATAATATTAAAGAGTATTATAAGGACAGTGTCCAGGTGAATGGTCAGGAGACTCCTGCCATTAGGGACACTGGGGGCAGCATAACTGTGGTGGATAAATCTTTTTTCAGGCTGAGGATGTTGCTAAGGCACCCAAACGCCTCACCAAGTTAGCTGGAGGGCCTGTGCAGATGCTTCCCCAATTACCAGTTCTCATCCAGTGTAACGACATGACGGTGAAGATACCTGTCAGCATACAGAGTGAGGTACCAGGACGCGTTCTGTTGGGTAACGATTTGAAAACTCTCTGAGTTGTGTCGCATACCCCCAGACCTCCTAGTAAACTGTTACAGGAGCTAACCAGACCTGCAAGGGAGAGAACCATGCGAGGTACTCTCCAGGAGATGATGAAGAAAGAAATCACTCCTACTCCACTGGAATTGTCGGCCGCTGTCTCAAAGAAATCAGAAGCGAAAGGGAAACCTAAGACTTCTATACCGAAACCAGCAGCCAGCATTTCAGTGCAGCCAACAAGGACTTCCCCGCGGTTGTCCAAAGTTACACCCATAACTCCACCTCCAGCTGAGGCTGAGAGGGAGGTACAACCCTGTGTGGTAGAATTAGACTCTGAAGAGGAGCTAATGGAAGGCCAGGAACTCATTGGCGATCTGGATCCTGTTGACCATCCTGAGCTGCAGTCTTTACTGGCGGAAGGTGGACCCAGCAGGACAGACTTCAGTAAGGGACAGAGAGAATGTCCAACTCTGGAAGGTCTTCGCCACCAGGAAGAAGCTCAGGCTGAAGGGCAAGAGCCTGGGAAATACAGGTTGCACTGGGAAGATGGCCTCTTCTACAGTGAACCGACCGAGTCTGCACCTGGAGACTACAAATGACTTGTAGTACCCCAAGAGAACATACCACAGTTCTTGCAGTTAGCCCACGAGATTCCTTTGGCTGGTCACTTGAGTTTAAAGAAGACTAAGGAAAGACTCTCTCTCTCTACTTTTATTGGCCGAAGATGGGGGCCGAAGTAGAAAAACACTGCGGGAGCTGCCACACCTGCCAGACCTCTGGTAAGGTTGGCTCCAAGAATGTGGCACCTTTAGTGCCTCTCCCAGTTGTGGGAGTCCCATTTGAGAGAGTAGGGATCAACATTGTTGGTCCCCTTGATCCTCCAACCTCCTCAGGCAACAGGTTTATACTTGTAGTAGACCATGCTACTAGGTATCCTGAGGCAATTCCTATGAGGACTCTTACAGCTCCGGCTGTGGCTAAGGCCCTCCTTGGTATTTTTACGAGGGTCGGGTTTCCTAAGGAAGTAATCTCTGACAGGGGGTCAAACTTTATGTCCCACTACATGAAAGCCATGTGGAAAACCTGTGGAGTTACTTACAAGTTCTCAACGGCTTACCACCCACAAATCAATGGGTTGGTAGAACGGTTCAACCGAACCATGAAGAGCATGATAGGTGCTTTAGAAGAACCCCTTAAACGAAAGTGGGACCTTCTACTGCCATGCCTTTTCTTTGCTTAGAGAGAAGTCCCTCAGGAGGGAGTAGGTTATTCTCCCTTTGAGCTCCTCTATGGTCATCCCGTCAGAGGCCCATTGGCCCTGATTAAGGAGGGGTTGGAGAGTGCTCCTTCCCCCAAGCCAGTCAGAGTGACTGACTACGTGATAGGTCTCCGGCGGAGAATGTCGCACATGATGTCAGAAGCAAGCGATAACTTGAAAGCTGGAAAAGCATTGGTCATGATCAAAAGGCTAACATGGTTGAGTTCGCTCAAGACCAGCTCGTTCTCGTTATGATCCCAACAAGACAGAGGGCCTTGCAAGACAAATGGATGGGACCCTTCAGAGTTGTGGGTAAACTCGGAGAGGTCAACTATCTGGTGTACTTGGGCAATCCTAAGGAGGTTCCGACAGTCTTCCACACTAACCGACTCAAAGCGTATGTCTCAAGACCTGATGTAGGAGCGTTGCTTCTAGCATCATCCGAGGAAGAAGAGGAGAGTGAAGCCCTTCCGGATCTCCTCAGAGGCTTACCTTTAAATGAAAAAATTGAAGGAGTAAATCTCTCTTCAAATCGGACACCTGAGCAACAAGAAGAGTGCAAATCTATGTTAAACCAGTTTGCCTCCCTGTTCTCACTTTCACCAGGCTTGACCCCTTGGGGCCAGCATGACATACTCACTGGTGACTGTCTGCCAGTCAAAAGCAGAGGATACCGAATGTCAGAAAATGTATGAACCCACATCAAAGGTGAGGTCAGCAAGATGCTTGATCTCGGGGTAATAGAGCCCTCTACTAGTCCATGGTCTAGCCCAGTTGTGTTAGTACCAAAGGCCGGATCTAGAGAACTTAGATTCTGCGTGGATCATAGAGCTCTTAATGCAGTCACCAAGACTGATGCCCACCCTTTGCCAAGAACAGATGAGTTGGTGGATAAACTCGGCTCAGCCAAGTTCCTCAGCACATTGGACTTGACGCTTGACGTCAGGCTATTGGCAAATAGCCCTGACAGACCATGCCAAGGAGAAAACTGCATTTCCTACCCCCGTTGGCTTATACCAGTTTAAGGTAATGCCTTTCGGATTGAAGAATGCACCTGCTACATTTCAACGGATGGTAAACCAGGTTCTGAATGGGATGGAGGACTTCTGCATGGCATACTTGGATGACATAGCAGTGTTCAGCAATTCCTGGGAAGAACATGTAACCCACCTGAGAGATGTTTTGCAGGCTCTTGGACGAGCCAATCTGACCATAAAGGCGAGTAATTGCCAAATTGGACAGAGTAAGGTAGTCTATCTTGGACATGAGGCAGGAGGTGGAGAAATAAGGCCTTTGCTCAGTAAGATTGAAGCTGTGCACAATTGGACAACACCTACTACCCAGACCCAAGTGAGAGCCTTCCTAGGCCTCACTGGGTATTACAGGAATTTCATTGAGAACTATGGGATCATAGCTTCTCCACTGAATGTCATCTCCTCGCCCACATTTCCTAAAAAGGTTAGATGGAACGAGGAGTGCAATCAGGCTTTTGAAAACCTGAAAAAGGCTCTTTGCCAAGCCCCAGTACTCAGAGCTCCTGATTACCACCAAACTTTCATTGTGCAGACAGATGCTTCAAATGTAGGAATAGGTGCCGTACTCAGTCAACTGGATGGGAAAGGTAGGGAGCACCCCGTTTGCTTCATCAGCCTCAAGCAGAAGAATCCTGAAACAAGGTGGGCAACAATCGAAAGAGAATGCTTTGCTATCGTGTGGGCGCTGAAGAAGTTTAGGCCATACTTGTATGGTTCTACTTTTGTCATTCAGACTGACCACCAACCCTTGAGATGGTTAATGCAAATGAAAGGGGAAAACCCAAAACTACTGAGATGCTCGATCTGCCTGCAAGGGTTTGATTTCACCATTGAGCACAGGTCAGGGTGTCACCACCAAAATGCTGATGGTCTCTCTAGGATGTATGTCATCGACTAGAGGTATGAGATTCATCCAGGAGTGGATTAAATCCTCCTGTCCCTTAGTCTCGGGGGTGCGAGTGTTAGGGAGAATTCTCTGTTTAGGCTGAATTTCCTAACCTAGTGAGTCCCCCAGCAGCTTTGCTGGATTTCTGGAGTTTGTTTTTTTCCATCCTGCGAAGAGTGAGACTCTTTTTCTAACACTCTTTGACATGAATGTGTGTAATTCCTTTGACTGTCAATGTGTTCTATGGGCTATGGGGTCTTTTACTCCATAGGGTCTCATATGTTTTTCTATGTGTGTTACACCGCACCCTCCGTGCCATAACACTGGGGCGTCCTAGAGGATTCCCACCATAGACTCCATACCCTGGGACCGATTACTGTCTCCCAGGGCATGTAAAGTCACCATTGGCTTTACTAGACCTAAATTTACTAACAGAACTAGTACAAACCATCCTATTGTGGACGTACTAGTAGGGGTAATTCGATTACTCCTGGGTCTGTCATTCGAGGGGACACTGTCCTGTCCCCCCTCGTCGAGTTTTGGCTGGTGGCAGTGGAAACTACTCGTTATATTCGACCCCGAATATAACCCTATGGGATTCTTCCCATTGTTGGAGGTTAATACTTTTTCTCGTTAATCTCTAACATACCACCGGTTTATTTATCTTAAATAAATCTACCGGTTGGTATTTTCTGCCAGAACTTGGTTTTTAAAATGGCATCTGTGTTCGTCTCTGTGACTCCTAAACCAAGGGTTGAGCCCTTTGTTCCACTTTTGGCGGGCTTCTGCACAGAGGCCCTCCAAAGTGGTGCCATTCTGTCTGGGTACCACAAGGGGTGTGGGAGGGGGTTTAGGCACCCTGGACTGAGTTGCCTTGCCAACTCAAGTCGCACTCTGGTGTGATTGGCCCAAGTGGTGAGCCACCCCGCTCACCACTTAGCGTGTTTTGATTGACAGCTAGGCTGAATGAATGGGGGTTTTCTGCATAAAAGCAGGGCTTTTGGGACTGGATCTTCAGAAGTCGCCACAGGACCTAAGAATCCGACGAGGGTAAAGCTGAGCCGACCTGCAACGACGACACCTCCGGTGGAGCCCTGCTGAACCGTCTCACCAATTCCCGACGACAGAGGAGATCTCCCGGCTGGAGAGTCTTCTTCCCCTGACTGGTGGGAACAACCAGTCCCCTTTGCTTTTTCTTCGCTTCCAGGGCGTAGTGGTCGAATTGCCCGTGCTGAGCACCCCGGCAACCGGATAGCCACTAACCCGTACCGCGACCAAAAGGTGGTGCCTTGTGACGGAGCACTCCGCGGCTGGTCTCTTCCCTGGTGGTGCAGCGATCTTCAACTTTCCTTCGACGACGAGATCATCTCTTCTCTTGGCAAAGCCCCGACTTGCATCCACCACCAGGAACAACAGCCCCCGCCGGAGCTGTCTCTCCACATACAAGGTACCGTGTCCGCCTGGCTTCCCTTGTGTCGGTTAGCGTGAGGTGTCTTAATCCTCGCCTCTCCATTGGGTCGCCTCCAAGCCTTCTTAAACTTTCTGTTCTGAACTGGTCCAATCTTTCTGTGACAATTTGCGCCAAAGACACGAAGTGCATTTCCACTGTGATACTTTTTGGGACATATCGCCTTGCCTCTCTCCGAGTGGGCCTGGCCTCTGAACTTTGCGATCTACAGTAGACCCTGCCTTACTTGCCTTGCATTTGTTCGTAAAAGTGTTGGTACCGAGTTGATTTCATACCCTGCCTTTTCTCTCCCTTCCTAACGAATACTAGAGTGCCATCTAGGTTAAAGCATTCACCTCTGTCTGCAAATAAGTGGTGCCATTGAACCTAGATTGTTGAACTATTGTTAGGGGGATTGATTTACTTATAGTAATTGTGATTGAAGTTGTTTACCGTATTAGTGCCAGTGTGTTTTCCATAGATGTGTTTTTATAAATAAATAACTATATATCTTTACACCCAAGCTCTGTTCCGTGTTTGCTTGTTCTACTGTGTAAATTGCCCTATTTTGTATACTCCGCATACTGCCTAACTCTTCTTGAGGGAAGTCTGACTGCTCAGCCACAGCTACCAAGTGAATCTGTGTGGTACAGACTGCTACCAAGTGGGTTTACTGCCAAACACATGTAGTCCTAAATCTTTTGCAGTGGTCCCAGAGGGAACTGCACAGGTTTCCACCTAACATTGACACTGCCCAAGGGGGAAGAGGCTGGGTTGTCTGTGGCGTGTTTGCCACTGGCATGGGGAGGAGGCGAGGGAGGGAGGGCTAATAAAGCCACTTGTAGCACTGCAACAGGGGTCGGAGGCAGAGAAGGATGTGAAGAGTGTGATCATGTTGCATGCCTGACTGTTGGAATGTGACTGGGGAGGGGGTGCATGAGAGCCAGGTGTCGCCACACGCTCTGTGATGCAGGGCTCAAGGGTGTGTGGGGAGGATTCATTGGTCACCCTAACAAAACCCAGCTCAGGAGGCAATGGCTTGTCACATTAGTGCCTCATTACCAATCATCCCATTAAGGGATACATAGAGCATTGCTGGAGGTAGTAGTGAAGATAGGACCCTAACATGGCCTTTAAAACTGATACCAGTGGTTCTGAAAAATAATTAAGCAATAAGCCCTGAGCCGCGGGGCCATTAGCTGACTCGGCAATGCCCCCGCAAGACCGGAGTACTAATAGCATTTTCTCTTTTCTGAAACACTGCAGTTTTCCCAGCACGTTCACGCTCCCGAAAAAGGAGAAATGAGAAGGTAAGTGGGGTTTGGAGGGCGGGGAGAGGATTGTTTGCAGGGGAGGGGGAGGAGGGAGGAAGAAGGAAAAAACGTACCTGAATCCCTGGTGGGGGAGGATGACAGCCATATGGAGGCTCGGAGCGGGGATTGCACCGTTTTGAGCCTTCTCATTGGCTGAGGGGCTGCCATGCTCCTCCTGCTGGGAAAAAAGAAAAGGAATCGCGGCTAAGGGTTTCCCGGCCGGGTAAAGCCCCAGCGAGGGCAAATCAGACTATTTGTTACATTCTGATTGACCCTCGCTCAGTACTAATGTATTTTACTTGTTGGCATTATTCTAGAAATAGAATTGTAATACAGCTAATACAGTTAACTGGTGTAAGAACAGAGAGAACCAAGGCAGAAGCAATGCAGGGGGTGCTAACTCTGTGAAACAGATGCTACCACTTTTGCTTGTTCCAAGAAGAGCTAGGTTTTCTAGATCCAAGGGAAAGAAAGGAGGACAAGATACAGGTGCCTTTGGAATGTGCAGGCTTCAAGGCTGACAAATGGGATACTAAGAGTGGGCAATGGGCCCCTTGGTTCATAGCAGTTGAGTTAGGGGTAGGCCAGCGGACCAGTCTGAAAACTCAAGTACTTTCAATACAGTCTTCCTCTATGTGGCAGCCATTGGAGAAGCAAACTCTTCTCTGGTGACAAGCCTGTTACCACGTAAGGATGATGCTTTGATCACGTGTGTGTTGCTTACTTTGACAATGACTCTCCAAAAGGAGCCATGATCGCAGCCTTATCTGGACACCAATAAGCGCAACATCCAGTGACTGAAGATTTGTGGAAATGTATTTTTTTCACAAAAACTATGTGTAACAATTGGAAGAGACTTGGACGACAACCAGAGAGATATTTGAAATGCAACATTTTTGTTGATTTTCAAAAGCTACAGAGTTTGAAAACATAGTATTCCTGACTTTTGTCTTTTAAAAATTACTCTGTTTCAAGAAGAGAAATGAATGCAGAGACTGGATGATGTTGGATGATGCTTTAGTGTGGAAGAAGAGAAGTCATAGCCCTAGGAAAAGAAATTCAATTTAAGATCATGATATCTATTATCTATACTGTCCTGAGCCATTCAAACCCTTCCTTCTATTAAGAAATCCTGGCTAAACCTTGTATTTAAAGAATAAACTCTGATCTAGTCTAGTCTTGTTTTCCCACAAGTAAGTACTGCCATGATGCGGAGATGACAATGAAGATGTTGCCTCCTTTTACGTGTGGCAGAGGTAGAGGTACATGTGGAGGGGGTGGAACAAGGGCTCTTTGTACCAGCATAGTTGGTGGAAAGAGCAGACAATGAGTGTGTGGGCTGGTTGTCAATTTATGAACATTTTCTGCACAATTGTTTAATCAACTTTTGAGTTGGAAAGGGAATTTTGGTAACTTAGTGGGGAGAGGTTGCAGCAGAGGTGGGAGGCTGCTCATCGACAGATGAGGAGCGGGTGCAGGTAGAGGTTTTGCAGGAAACATAAGTGCAACAGGTGGAGGAGTCAGAGATAATCCCCAAAGGTATGGCTTCCTTTTATTATTTGTGGAATTATTGCACATTCGATTTCAATGAGGTGAGCAGGATAGCATGTATCACTCTGAAGACACATTCACATATTGATTTACCGGTGGGTGTTTGTTTTGAACAACTAATGCCAATTTGATATTTCAGGATATTTTATTGCAGACTTTGATTTGTCTGCAGTTTAAGGTGTACTACCCTTGTATTGTCAGAGGAATCACATGTGGTTTACATTATTTCACATTTCAAATAAAATATGTTATGTTAGCATAGTTGTGTAAAGCGCAAATAATACCCAACTGTGTCTAGGTGCTATAGACAGAAGAAAAGGGACTGGCAATCCTAAGGTTACATCTGGGAGAGAAAGTAATATTGGAATAGACATTAACATTTATTAAAAAATAAAATGTTACAGTGTTTCCGAGTGGTTAGGTGGAGATTTGTTTCTCCGTAGAGCGAGTCTGGGCGAGAATTCCAAAGTCTGGATGCTAGGACCACATATATATGGCCACCTTGTCTTTCTTTACTGTAATAAGTTGATAATCAATTTCCTGTCCAATTTGTATCTTAGAGTCCTTGGAGGTGTGTACAGTCTGATTTGAATAAGAGTGGATAATAATCAGGGAACTGGAGACTTTTAAACACCAGGCATATATTCTTGAAAACAATCCACGTTCTGATAGGGAGCCAATGAGGAGAGCACAAAAGCAAGGATGAGGTGATCATGTTGATTAACCTTCATTACAATTCTATGCCCAGAATGTCTAATATGGATGAAAGTAGCAAATTCATGATCAGAACTGGATGGGGGAAGGAAAGAAAAAGGAAAATGTGTTTTTATTTTCTGATCAGGATGAAACAGGCTTTGTGACAGAGTATACTTCACGGTTTAATGAAGGTTTGTTGTCCATGAAAATGCCTAGATTCTTGATTTCTGCCTTGGCCTCTGGTCTTTCCCAAAAGGGTCTGACCAAGAAAACAAGGACCAATAGTCAAGTTTCTCATCCACAACGAGAATTTTATTTTTTTCGAGATTCATTGTCGGTTAGTTTTGTCCCTCCGCAGTCGTACAGATGGTAGGCATTAACTGATCTTACAAAAAAGGTAGCAGGCGCCCCTCTCTCGAAAGAACAAGGCATGATAACCTGTTCAGTGGTTATTAACCACATTGAGAGTTCGCAGCCATTGCTTTTTGCTCACTGTACCTTCACAGATGGGAAATATCCATTTGCATATCAGTCTTTGTCCCGCCCACAAGGGCAGTTCAGCACCTAAATGCTATGGCAATTCCTCTCTGAACAAGATTACCATCAGCAACCCCATACACGTGTTTCAGCCTTGTTGGGCATCATCAGTGAGGTGAAGCTGAGCCTCTCTAAGCACAGTGAGCAGGGAGTCCACGTCTGGTTGCCCCCAGGTAACCTAGGATGACCAACCCCAAGTTCCTTTCAAAAATACAAAAAAGGTAGCAGGCGCCCCTTCCTCGAAAGAACAAGGCATGATAACCTGTTCAGTGGTTATTAACCACATTGAGAGTTAGGCCCCCACTCATGTCCCACACATGTCCCCCTGCACCCCCACCCCCCAGCAGTCAGGGGCACCTGCCAGCAGGCCCCCACACATGTACCCCTATACCCCCACCCCCCAGCAGTCAGGGGCACCTGCCAGCAGGCCCCCACTCATGTCCCACACATGTCCCTCTGCACCCCCACCCCCCAGCAGTCAGGGGCACCTGCCAGCAGGCCCCAACACATGTCCCCCTGCACCCCATCCCCAGCAGTCAGGGGCACCTGCCAGCAGGCCCCCACTCATGTCCCCCTGCACCCCCACCCCCTAGCAGTCAGGGGCACCTGCCAGCAGGCCCCCACACATGTCCCCTTGCACCCCCACCCCCCCGCAGTCAGGGGCACCTGCCAGCAGGCCCCCACACATGGCCCCCCCAACAGGTCATCACACTCCAGACCCATGACCCTCATGGCCACCCAAATCCCACCCCAGTCCAAACACCCCACATTGCATTCCCAAAGTCATGATAGAAAATACATAACCAGCATGGCCATGAATCAATGTCCCTCAGACCCACGCAATGGTGACACATGACTGTAAAAGATCAACATTGTGACATGCACAAAACAAACGAGATAAGACATCAGTAAAGTATATAATAAATGTGTATTCAATAATTAACCAAATGAATAAAAACAAAATCACACAATAATGGAAATAATGAAGAAAAAGCTGCATGTCCAAAATATTCAAAAAAATGTGTGAAAGCAGAATCCAAATCAATCCAAAAGCAAATGGGTCCAAAGAGTCTGTCCGTCCAACCAAATCCAAAGTGTAAAAATAAGACACATCCATTGATCCATGGTAAAAAAGAAACTTAAATGAAGTGAAATCCAGTGTAGAACTATATACAAAGTACAAATCCAGGGTCCATGAGCCCAACAATTGAAAGGAAACCTACAAAAACCCTACCTAATGAACAACTATATACAAAAAGGTGGGGCATTGTCCAAGCGCCCCAAATGAAATGAAAACCAAAAGGAAACCTAACACTAATTAACTATATACAATGGCAGCGGGCTAGTCCGACGGCTCACTTCCTGATTTCCCGGGCCAGGGCATCATCGAACTCCTGCTCGATGTCCCGGAGGCGGTCCTCTTCCAAGGCCCCGAGGGTTCGCAGGGACGATGACATCCGAACCTCCAGGTCCCTGCGAATTGCCTTGAGGCACTCGGCCTGCCTCAGAGCCCTTTGCATGGAGTTCACCGCCCTGACCATCGTGAACCATGCCTCTTCTGCACGCTGCCGCATAGCCTAACCGTTGCCACACAGAAGACACTTCCCGTCCTGGGTCCTCCTGCCCTCCGGTCGATGCCTGCCCCTCCGATGTCGAAGGCCCCGAGCCACCATGGCGCCCACCTTGTTGCTGCTGCAGCTGTGCCTGTGCCCGTGCCCTGGCTCCTGCTGCCTGCACATCCTCCTCCGGCTGGGGTGCAGTTGTTGAGGTGGCCACCCCTGCTGGACGTCCGACTCCGGACTGTTGCAGGGATGTGTCCTCCCCCAGCCTGGCCGCACGGTCAGAGGCAGCTCCAGAGAGTACCCAGGTGATACATGGGTGGGAAGATGGCACGGAGGAAGACTGGCGCATAGGGGGTTCAGGTGAGGAGGGGGTCGAAGCAAGGTTCAGCAAACGGAGGAATCCGGCCTGGGTGACCTGTCCCAGTAGGCTGACGTGGTCAACGAGCCATTCGAGATGACGTGCAGTCTCCTCATGAAAAGACTGCAGGTCACCTCGCATGTCCTGTTGACACAACGCCACCCCACCCAGGACAGGCTCAACCCGGTCCCGGATAGCCACGTCCGCAGGGAGAGGAAGGCCAGTTGTTGTAAGCGGATCCCCTCCCTGAAAATGGGTCTGGACGTAGGCATCCCTTCTGGTGCGGGATGATGCAGTCACAGGATCGGGGACAGGATTACACACATGCACCTCTGTGGCGGCCTGTGCTGCCTCCTGTCCCTGACCCTGCACTGCACCACTGGCACCAGTGGAATCCCCACCTCCAGACCCCGTCTCTGTCCCTTGCGCGGCCTCTTCCTCCACCAAACCCCCCACCAACCTCGATGACTCCTTGCCATCTTCCTTCGTCAGACCCTGTGGGGTCTCAGCTGCCCCTTCTGCTGCCGAGGAGTCCAACTCCGACCTCCGCCTCTTGGACCTACTCTCGGCAGCTGCGGCCTGGGACACAGCACAAGACTCCTCACTCCCTGATGAGATCACAACCTGGGAGGGGAGCCGGGCCTTGCATCTCCGGCTGGTGGTGTGATCCCTGCCGCTGTGCTCCACAGCACCCTCTCTGCCCTCTTCATCAGTTGACGCTGCAGACAGGGAGAGATAGGAGACAGGCATCAGGACACTGTACAATGGACTGATATACACATGCCAGTTGCACATGAGTGGCAGTGTCAAACCTCAGACATGGCATCACAATCCCCAACACAGATGGCATGTCAACTCACACACATGAGCAATTCCACAGCCATATGGCAACAGCCAGCACCATCCATACACATACAACAGCATGAGCAGCCAAAGGTGAGACAGACATCACATGAAACACAGGGAGTGCACTAGACATGCACACAAGCCACCACACTTACATGCATGTGTACACCTTCACCAACTGTCGCAGTGATGAGATCGGCATCCATGTCACATCTGGCAATCAGTCTTCTACATATCAGTGTCCCAAGCATCCATGTTGCATCACTGTTGCACCCTTGGGAAATACACACACATGCACATGTACACGGTGCAGATACTTGCATCTAGAACCGACATCCATGTGTGACACCACAACCATGCCAATTTACATACACAGTCATTCAAACATGTGTGCTCACACATCTGCATTTGGCATGCAATCTTCCACACACATGCACCATCCATGTGTCTCACACATGAAAGGATTCACATGAGTTAGCCTCACGGCCCTGTACATACACATCCATACATGGCCCTAAAAAACCACATGTGCAACCTGCACACTTCTGGCACACCAACACACACACAGCTTACAATCAGTATGCATGTACACTTACCGCTCGACTCCAGATGGGTCTGCCTCTCAAGGACCTGGACGTGGAGTGCTGGGCATATGCGTTCCAGGACCCTCATTTGATGTTCCGACAGGTGGCCCCGGCGCGCCTTAGCATCCGCTGCCTTCAAGAGGTGCCGGGCCTTGTTGAGGGCCCTGGACCTGAAGTCCTCCCAGCGCTTCTTGACATGTTTGAATTTGCGGACTGCCACCCCTTCCGCGTTGATGGCAGTCACGATGTCCGTCCAGATCCTGGTCCGTCCTTCCTTGTCAGCGCGCGAACTTCCGAAGAGGGCATCATACTGCCCCAGGACTTGCTCCACCAGGACACCAACTTTGTTGGCAGTGAAGCTGGTGGCCCTCTGCCTCTCTGGCTGGGGGTTACCAGTGGTCTCAGATGGTGGTGTGCCCGACATGGCAACCCCAGAGGCAGGTGTGGGTGGGCAACTGGGTCCTGGGGCTGGGCTGTGGAGCGATGGTATCCCAGTCGGGAGTCTTCAGTTCCAGCAGGGGTGGTCACAGCAACTGCACCCCTGGGTGATGTGCAGGCAGCAAATAGCAGGGCACGTGGGGAGCAAGCAGGCAGGGAGCAGCAGATGGCAGGTGGGAGCGTGCTCGGGGTTCTTGGGGGCAGGAAAATGGCCTTCAGGGCAGGAGCGTGGTCTTCCCTGTGTTTTCACGTGGCCAACTTGATACGGAGTGATTTGGCACGTGAAAAAATTGCACGTCAGTGTGTCATTCGAGGAAAGGCCCTTAGCGCGTCAGCGCACGCACAAGATTCCATTGGACCAAAGGCCCTTAGCGCGTAAGCGGGTCTGTGACGTATCGCGCACGGCCGTTGCCCTGGCAGGTCTTGAAGATCCCACGTGGATTTCCATTGCTCTGTACGTGCTTTTCGTGGGGTGCCGTGCATGTGTTTTCCAGGTGTTTGGGTTCACACGCTATTACTTCACAGTGGGTGGGTGTTGGCTACGCGTTCGTCTACATGCAAGGCAGATGGTGAGTGGTAGCCCGCTCCCCCAGGCCCAATCGCATGTAAAACTTCCTGCGCACCCCTGAAATACACGTACCCTGCTGAAATTGCGTGTAAAACTTCCCACGCACCCCGTAATACACGTATCCCGCTCTCACAGGGCCCTTTCGCGTGTGAGACTTCCCGCGAACCCCATAATACACGTACCCTGCTGAAATGGCGTGTGAGACTTCCCGCGCACCCCAGGAATATTGCCCCTGTGCGAGCGGGGTACGTGTATTTCAGGGGTGCACGGGAAGTTTTACACGCGATTTCAGCAATGTACGTGTATTTCAGGGGTGCGCAGGAAGTTTTACACGCAATTTCAGCAGGGTACGTGTATTTCAGGGGTGCGCAGGAAGTTTTACACGCGATTTCAGCAGGGTACGTGTATTGCGGGGGTGCAGGGGAGTACTACACGTGATTTGGCAGTGTGGGTCCTCCCAGGTGTTCCCTCTACACCCTCCATGGACCCTGCAGGCAGCTCACACCACAGGGGACTATCCTGCACCCCTGGTCATGTCCTGCAGGCAGCCCATCCACCATGAGCATGCCCCCCAGCCAAGCCACATGTCACCTTGCACTACTGATCAACAGCGCATGACCCCCTGCACCCCCACCCCCCAGCAGTGCAGGGCACCTGCCAGCAGGCCCCCACTCATGACCCCCTGCACCCCCACCCCCCAGCAGTGCAGGGCACCTGCCAGCAGGCCCCCACTCATGATCCCCTGCACCCCCACCCCTCAGCAGTGCAGGGCACCTGCCAGCAGGCCCTCACTCATGTCCCACTCATGACCCCCTGCACCCCCAACGCCCAGCAGTCAGGGGCACCTTCCAGCAGGCCCCCACTCATGGCCCCCTGCCCCCCCACCCCCCAGCAGTGCAGGGCACTTGCCAGCAGGCCCCCACTCATGTCCCACTCATATCCCCCAGCACCCCCACCCCCCATCATTGACAGGCACCTGCCAGCAGGCCCCGACACATGTCCCCCAGGCAACACGTCATCACAATCCAGATCTCTGGCTCTTATGGCCACACAAATCCCACCCCACAGCACCCCAGTCCAAACACCCAACCAAGCTTTACATCCACTCCAAATTGAAATCACCATTACATGATAGATCACAAATAAGCAGTATGCGCATGAGTACAAGTCTGTCAGACCCACACAATGGCAGCACATGACTGAGAAAACCCACATTGTGACATGCATGAAACCAATGAGAGAAGACCACACATTGAAGTGAGAAACAAAAATGTATTCAAATCAAAATGAAGGGAATGAAATAAAAACACACAATAATGCCACTAATAATCAAAATGCAGGATGTCCCAAAAAATGTTAATAAAAAAAATGAGAATCCAAATTAATCCAATTGAAAATGTGTCCAAAATCACCGTCCAACAAAGCAAATCCAAAGGGAAAGAAAAGCGTAATATCCATTGCTCCATGGCGAAGAAAAATAAAGATGAAGGAGAAAAATCCACTGTAAAACTATGTACAAATAGCAAATCCAGGGTCCATGAGCCCAACGACATAAATGAAACCTACAATGAAACCTACCTAATTACTACCTATATACAAAAATGTGGGCATAGTCCAAGCGCCCCAAATGAAAGAAAAAAGAAATTAAACTTAACACTAATGAACTATATACAATGGCGGCGGGCAAGTCCAACGGCTCACTTGTTGATGTCATGGGCCAGGGCATCATCGAAATCCTGTTCAATGTCTTGGAGGCGGGCCTGTTCTCTGTCCCCGAGGTCTCACAGGGATAACGCCATGTCCACCTCCAACTCCCTGCGAATTCCCTCGAGGCACTCAGCCCGCCTCAGCGCCGTGCGCATGGAGTTCTCCGCCATGACCATTGTGAGCTGTGCCTCCTCCGCCCGCCACCGCTCCGCACCTATCTGCTGGCCCAACCGCTGCCACACAGAAGAAACTCCCATTCCAGGGTCCTCCTGCCCTCCGGCCGATGCCTGCCCCTCTGATGTAGATGGCCCCGAGCCATGATGCCTCCCACGTTGAGCCTGCCGCTGCCTCCGACGCAACTGCCTCTGCCAGCACAATGGCATACAGGCTGATGGAATCCACCAACGCCATTGTGCACGTGCCCTGCTCGATGATGCCGGCACATCCTCCATCTGCTGGGGTCCAGTTGCTGTGGTGTCCACCCCTGCTGGACCTCCGAATCCCGACTGTGGCAGGGATGGGATCCCACCGAGCTGGCTGCGTTGGTCAGGGCAGGTCCACAGGGGGCCCTGGTGGCATCTGGGCCGGAAGACGGCATGGAGAACGACTGGCGCATAGTCTCCACAGAGGAGGAGAGGGCCGCCAGAGTGGCCGACACATTAACAAAACCCCCGACCATGGACACTCCCAACTGGGCCACGTTGGCACGCTGCTCTTCGTGATGACGTGCGTGCTCCCCCCGGGAAGCACGCACATCATCACGAATGTCACGCGTGCGCAACGCGACACCAATCAGGACCTTCTCCATACGGCCAGGGGTCCCCTGGTCCGCAGGTAGAGGAGTGTCAGATGACATGGACATCCCGCCTACCTGCGGACGGGCCTGGGATGGGGCATCCCTGCTGGTGCATGGTCTGCAGTCACAGGGCCAGGGACAGCGACATGCACAGGCCCCTCCACGGTGACCTGTGCTGCCTCCTGCCCCTGGCCCTGGACTGCACCTCTTGCACCAGTGGTATCACCCCCACCAGCCCCATGTGTGGCTCAGTAGCGGCCTTCTTCTCCTCTGTGGAAACCCCCAACCTGGATGGCTCCACACCGTCTTCCGCCGTTGCAAGCCCCTGTGGGGGCTCACCCACCCCTTCCGCTGCAGCCGTAGTGGCAGACGCAGCACCAGTCCCCTCACTCCCGGACGTTGGTAAATTCTGGGAGGGTGACTGGGCCTTGCGTCGCCGGCCGGTGGGGGCATCCCCGCCGCTATGCTCCACAGCGCCGTCTCCGCCCTCTTCATCACTTGCCTTTGTGTAGAGGGAGACATAGAACACAAGCATCAGGGTACTGTACAATGGTCCCCTAGACAGGAAGCAATAGCAGATGAGTGGCACCGTCAAACATCACTTCCATCATGTCCCTCCACAACACATGGGTCAGTGCAAGCAAAACACATGCAGTAACAGGCATGGCGCATGCTATGAACATTAGCATACATGTCCAAGGGACTCTTGAAACATACAATGCTGGTTTGAAACTCACATGCATCATGGGTCATGCCTATCACATGCACACACTTCACTGTAGTTTCATCCATCTGGCCTCGTACACCCCAGACACAGTGGATACAAGGATGAGTAGGCTGCATCAGTGAATCTGAACATTGTCACAGACATGTGTCATGCATCCATGGCATTACAAGTCACAGACACGCAAGTCAGACACACAGACATGGACACCATACATGTCCATGACAGAAGCACCCATCTCTCACACCCCATCCATGTCCAATAACAGAGACAGGCATACATTAATGTGTGCATTCCCCATGCTGCTCCGCATGTTGCATTGTAACACATGCACCAACCATGTGGTTCACACGTTACTGGTCTCACATGCATGACCATGATGTCCCTGCACACACACATACGTACATGGCCTATGTCACATATACAGACACGTATCAGACAACCAGCACCCTGCCACATGCCCTGTCTCACACAGCAATGCTTGGCCACTTACCGCTCAACTCCGGACGGGTCTGCCTCCGAAGGATCTGGGTGTGGAGCGCTGGGCCTACGCGTTCCAGGACCCTCATCTGGATGGTACCCATGCTGCCCCGGCCCCCATCCACGAGGCGCCGGGCCTTGTTGAGGGTCCTGGACCTCAAGTTCTCCCAGCGCTTCTTGACTTGCTTGATGTTGCGGGTTGCCACCCCTCCGCTTTGATGGCAACCACAAAGTCGGCCCAGATCCTATCCCATCTTTCCTTGTTGTCGCGTGATGTTCCAAAGAGGGCATCATAATGCCCCAGAACATGCTCCACCAGGACACCAACTTCCTTCTGACTGAAGCTGGTGGCCCTCTGCCCCTCTGGCTGGGGGTCACCAGTGGTCTCAGATGGTGTTTGCCCCGACATGGCGACCCCCGAGGCAGGCGTGGGTGGGCAACTGGGTCCTGGGGCTGGGCTGTGGAGCGATGGTATCCCAGTCGGAGTCTTCAGTTCCAGCAGGGGTGGCCACAGCAACTGGACCCCTGCAGATGGCTGATGTGCAGGCACCAAATAGCAGGGCGCGTGGGCAGCAGGCAGTCAGGCAGCAGCAGATGGCAGGTGGGAGCGTGCTCAGGGCTCTGGGGGGCAGGAAAATGGCCTTCAGAGCAGGAGAGTGGTCTTCCGTCTGTTTTTGCATGGCCAGCTTGATACGGAGTGATTTGGCACGTGAAAATCTTGCACATCAGCGTTTAATTTGAGGAAAGGGCCTTAGCGCGTAAGCGTGTCAGCACACGCATGCGATTCCATTGGACCAAAGGCCCTTAGCGCGTAGGCGCATAAGTTACATTACGCGCGCAGGTGTTTCCTTCATAGCACGTGATGACAGAGCACACGTGGAAAAACTGCATGTCCGAGTGTCATCGCGTGTAATTGGATGAAAGCGCCCGCGTACACGTGTCTCTGACGTGTACATCTGGGCCGGTTTAAAAGCTGCGTGTAGGACGCCATTTCCTTGTACGTGCTTTTCGTGGAGAGCGAGTGGGTGAAATCTGTACTTCCTGTCAGTTCACACGCGATTACTTCACAGCGTTTGTAGTTCATACTCCCTGTTACCTCTGACAGCTCTTTTCTGATTTTTTGTTGGGCCTGTTTCCTCAAACAGAGTTCACTTCTCCTTTTGTCCTGTCTCCTCAGACAGTGTACAATTCTTCTTTTGGCGGGGGTGTTGCCAACGCGCACACGCGCATATTTTTCACGTTCTTTTTCCAGGCAGACGGTGAGTTCCCCATGTACTTAGCAACTGTGCTTGCCCCGTGTGTTGCGTTCCCCTTCAGAGGTCATTGTAGGCTGCGTGTATTACGCGTACGCTTATTTTTGTGTTTCTGGGTGCCACAGCGTAGTGCAAGTTCATTTTTTCACGCACGTGGTCTACGAGGGGTTGCGTAAATGTTTATTTTTGATTTTGGGCTGCCTGTGCATTGCGTGACCCATCATCTTCCCCCAGGGGTCACAGACAGCCTTGTTAGAGCACTAGGGTACGAATTCCATCTGTTATCCTATCCCTTTGACCCCCAATTGCCCAGGACAATAGTTCACTGCAACTCCCATACGCACAACAACATCAGTGCCATGGCTGGGAGGCGACCAAGCAGTAAGGGAGGCAAAGGTGGCCGACCCTCAATAGGTGGGTGTGGTGGGCACGGTAGGCGACGTGGCCGGGATATGCAGGGTGCCGCTATTCCCCCATGTGTGGAGGAACAATCAGGGACACCCATGCCCCCCCCATGGTTGAGGGAAAAGTGGCTGACACCATCCAAGCTCAGCCCCTGTTGGACCAGCCCATTGTGGCACCTGACCTGGCACAGGATGACTCCCTGGCTGACTTCCAGGTCAGCAAGTCTAGGCCACGTGTGGCGGTGCAAGTTGTTGTCACCAATCCACGTGGATCTGGGGCAGCTATGTCAGCTGCTGCCCCAAGTATGCAGGGTGGGGAGGCTGCAGGGGCAGCTGCAGCTCCATCCGCCCCAGCTCTGACTCTCCCAGCCAGGACAGTGTCAGTCCCAGTCCATCAAACTGACGTTCCCCCTCCCAACATTACCTTGCAACCAATGCCTGCATCAAGACCTATGGTTATTGTGCATTCCCACCGTCCTACTACCCAGTCCACTGGTGATTCTGCCCCTACTGACCAGAGCGGCGTAAGCCACTCTGGCTCTGCTCCACCTTTAAAGAAGAGGAAGAAGGGTGCTCTGACATGACAGGCTGAGACCCCAGACACGGCTACACACTCCGGTACCTCAAGGAAGCCTTGCTTCAATGAGACGGAACTTGATGCACTTGTGGGCTATGTGTCGGCACATAGCCACAAAATGGTGCTGACTGCAGGGTGCAAGACCACACCTGGTCAACGTAAGGCACACTGGCAGACCATCGCCGACCGCATAAGTGCCCTTGGATTTGTGAGGCGCTCAGCTGATGATTGCTTCAAGCGGTGGAATGACCTGAAACGCAGAGCAAAGAACAAACTGGCCTCAAATTATGCCGCTACTCTGGTGACTGGCGGTGGGTCTCCACAAGAGGACAACAAACTCACTGAACATGAGTCTGTTGCAGGGGCCTTCGTCACAGAGGAACAGATCCAAGGTGTGGGAGGACTACCTGATTATGAAGCATTGTCCGGTGAGTGCCCATGCATGTATGTTTAATGCATGTGTATGTTGTTTGGGTGACGGGTTCTGATTGAGTGCCAGGTGAGCGTGTGTGTGCCTGAGTGGTATGGGTCACCCATGTGCTTCATCCAAAACATTCAGCGGCCTTGGATTTGGGTGTGACAGTACCCCTTCTGCCCACATTAGTAATTTGGAGCCAACAACATTACGGCAGTTGCCCTTGAAGTGGCATCTTGCAACAACATTGTTTGTATTTTTCAGTGTTCGTTCAGGCTGTTTGTTTCAATTCTCCCACTTTGGCTACTCATTCCTCAGCCCTATTGTCACATTTGTGACATGCTTCTGTCATTGATGAACCCCACATTGAACCACATTTGTTACCTTGTTAGATGAATGATTTGACCATTCAGGCTAATTGAGTATTGGCCTGATCACAGGAATTTATGGGGCCTGTTTGAATGTGGAACATGATAGTTGTTTCCTGTCATGTTGAAGTGACAAACCATTGATGTGTACATCGGCCTGCTATCACTGTATTTTTGTACACTGATGTGTTGCAGTGTGTGTCATATGCCTATTTTGTCACACAATGTAGCATTTTTCATCTCATCATGTCCATCTCACATGGATGGCTGACAGTATTCATTCTCTGACATGTGGAATGTACCATGGCTATGGTACATGCCATCTGTGTGATGGCATGTGTCATGTATGTGTATTGGACATGCCACTCACAGGCCAATGTGTGATGGCAGTGCTACCCAGCATGCAGCAAATGTGTTGCTCTTCCATGTAGGTGTCATCAGTGTCTGCCTTTTGGGTCCCCTTCAAACTCAGTGACAGTGCATGCATGGGAGGGTTATAGTCATGTGGGACATATGTAAATCGTGTAAATCATGTCTGGTTATGTAGCTTGTCAGGCCTATTTGTGTGCTATGGTGCTAATGCCTGTTTCCATTTTTTGTCTTTCATGTTTTTGCAGGGGATGACGCACTTGATGCTGTTGAGGTTGAGGAGATGGTGCAGACCCAGGAGGAATCTCAGGCATGACCGGGCACCAGTGGGGGATGTGGTGTCATGGTGGGTGAGAACCCAATCTTGCTGCAGAACATTCTGTCGAGGGGCGCCTCTGGGTGCACCTCCCCAGACCGCTATTCAGGTGCTGATTCGGATGATGAGACCTATGTGGCGTCGTAGGTAAGTGTTTTTGGCAGGGATTCTGTTCTGTCCAACCCACCTGTACCAGGTGTAGAACCCTCTATGGGGATGTCAGTGTTGGTAAGTCCGCCTTTGGCGGTTACGGATGCAGGGTCACACTCCACAACATCTGATCCTGTTCCTGGGCCAGTAGATCAGAGGGGCAATGCAGTCCTGTAGCCTCAGGCAGTGCCGGCACAGCAAGGCGCAGATCGCCTTGCCCCAAACAGGTGTGGTGCCCGCCGATGCGGTGGCCGTACGCCACCAGGCAATACCGCATGGGAACAATCCATTTACGGTATGGCAACCCAACAGGCAGCATCAGTTGAGATGATGGCTCAAGCAATGGAGAGGGTGGCCACTTCCATTGTCCCCCCTGAAAGGCAGATGGAGCTACTACAGCAGGCAACAGACTCCATTTGCCAATCACACAGGGAGGACATGTTGGCGTCCAACAGGGAGAGACGGGCGGCACTGGAGACTCTACGCCAATGGATATCAATAGAGTCCCAGGGCCACAGGGAAGCCCTGAGGGTAGAACTCCATCACCTCAGGGAGACTTTTGTTGACCTTGAGGCTTCCAATAACTTGAGGACAGAACAGCAGCTGGAGCGGCTCACACGTTTGCTCTCAGCTGAGATGCAGGCAACTCGGGAGGAGATCTGTGCATCACGTCAGGTGCTGCATGGGGATCTCCGCACTATAATCCTCCAAAACAAGACCTTCCACACCCGCATGCTTCCTGCCATGGCGGACCGTACCAGGGCTTTGCGTGGGCTGCCTCCCATTGCACCACCACCTCCTGTGGCAGTACCACCTCCTGTGGCAGCAGCAGAGGGTGATGATAGCGACAGCAGCAGTTCTCTCACATTGGCATAGCCGTGCAGGCCATGAGCCCATGGAGGTGTTTTTTTTTTCCAACATCCACACAGGTGGGTGTTGGTGCGCACTCTGTCCTCGGACCTCCTGGGTGGCCTCTCCCCCTGGCCCCCACATGGCCATTTTTGATTTTTGATTTTTGATTTTTTTTTTTTTTTGCAGTGTGTTGCCTTGTGTGGCTCCCGTGGGCATCCACTGTATTCCGGCTGGGCACATGCAGGCTTGTCCTGAGTTTGGGTTAGATGCTTGGGTTTGTGAGACACACACCCCTCCTGCTTCCCGTTTCCATGGGCTGCAAAGGGTGTGCCCAAGTGACATTGACTTACACGGTGACGTAGGACTCCCATGAGCTGTGTGGGCAGTCTGTAGTCAATACTGTGAATACATTCCTAGTGGATATTATTGTTGAATTGTACACTGCATGGTGTATTGCTAGGTGCTTGTGCATCCATGTCTTTCGCCTAATTTGCAGGTTAATTCCTCATGTCTTCACAAGGCCGTCTACTTTGGAGATGGAATTCATGTTGTAAGCAGTGCACTTGGACATTTGCGTGGCAGCAGCACTGTACAGTTGGAAGTGGCCGATGTGCTGGCATGATCAGGTTGTAAGACTATCACTACTTTAACTTAGTACTGTCATGTTTATGCTATGTTTGAGGTTGTGTAGCTGCATTGTATTGTTGGTAAGTATTTGGTCATGTGTGTTGTTAGTTCTACATTACTGGGAGCATATTGTGTGTGGGCAGTTTCCATTGAGGACACTGTACTTTGACACTTGTGTGATGTTTTGGGGATTGCTTTGTTTGCTCTCACATAGCATGAAATGCCATGGTGTGTTGGGTGGCAGTGCTGGGGAGGGGTTGGGTGACATGGCACTGTTGTCATGTTGTATTTTGCAAGGGGGTAATGATTTTTCTAGCATAGAAGTGTGTCTTTTGATGACACAGCATTGGTGGTGTTTGTGTAGGTAGGGCACACAATGTAACACTTCCAGGTGACCAATCTCAGGCTGGTATGGTTGTGACAGCTGACTGTCCCTTATGTCATCATCATTGATTGTCAGCTGGTATGTGCCAGGGCTGTGTGCACTCCACAGGGTGTGATTTTAGGTGAAGTAATTATCCACCAGCTGTGTACGGGCTGCCTCACCCCGTGCCCTTTCCCATCCCATGCGCAGCGGGCGTGCTTGTGGTTGGGGATGTGGGGGCACCACCATGTCCACGGGCAGGCCCCGGCGTGTTGCAACGTTGTGCAGGACACATGCTGCCACTATGATCCTGCACACTACTGGGGGAGCGTATAACAGCTGCCCGCCAGAAGGGTCAAGGGAGCGAAAGGGTGACTTGAGCACTTCGAATGTGCGCTCCACTATGCCCCGGGTTGCAATGTGGGCTGTGTTGTATCGTACCTCGGGTGGCGTGGTGGGGTTCCGAATTGGCGTCATCATGTGGGTGCTCAGAGGGTAGGCACTGTCCCCTGGGGAGGTGGTGATGGGTATCATTAGTGGGGTTGTGACATTGCTCAGTATCTGACATGCATGCATGTGCTGTGGCATTTATACTCACCGAGCAGCCATGTATCGCCATGCCGCCCAGCTTCTAGGTCCCGGTTTAGGGTTGACATTCTGTAAATAAAACTGTCGTGAGTGGACCCTGGATAGTTGGCATATACTGAGGTGATGATTCCCTTGGCATCACATACTACCTGGACGTTGATGGAATGCCAGTGCTTGCGGTTTCTGTAGATGTGCTCTGATGCCCTGGGGGGACGTAGAGCCACATGGGTGCAGTCAATGGCACCTAGCACTTTGGGGAAGTGTGCCACCCCATAAAAATCCTGGACGACAGCCTGCCTTTCTGCAGGTGTTCTGGGCAGGTATATGTGCCTGTGGACTGATGGGCGTGCAGTCATGATGGCCAAGACCTTGTGTAGGCAGCGTGACTGCATGGCCTGTGACACCCCCCCAATATAGCAGTTGTCTGTTGAAATGATCCAGTGGCCAAGAAGTGCAGTACATTGAGGACCTTATGCAGGGGGATGAGTGCTTGGGAGCACAGGGTGGGTGATGTGAGGTCATCCTCCCACTCACTGACCAGGTTGAGTATTATGTGAGGTGGAAACCTGTACCTCCTATATACCTGGTCATCAGGCATCCCAAAAAGGCTGGTTCTCGGTGTAGAAATTCTGGGCCTGACTATCCTCCTCCTCCTCCTGCGGTATCCCATGACCACTGCTGCTAGGAACGGTATATTCATCCTGGCGTTTGTGCTTGTTTGTTGTTTGCGCGCACTTTTATGCTGCGTGGGTCCACGTACGCCTGCTTCCTGTTGGCGTACGTGTTTCCGGATTAGCACGTCTTTTTTGGTACACGCGTTAGCCCCGATCGATTCCATGAATATGTGTTTTGAACGTGCGTGTGGGCGTTCCGCGCACTTGCCTCCTGTACTTCCCCCGTGACGCCCACATTTTCACGAGTTGTTCCCCATTCCGCGTGTCACGCCCCCTGTTCCTCCTACTTTGTTGTGTGCGCCGCGCTATGTGCGATTTCGCTGTGCACTTAGCGCACGCTGTTTGGAGACCTGTGCGCCATGCAGAATTTTGGCGCACATCCTGGAATTTCCTCACGCACGGACTTCCATGAATCGCTGTGCGCGGGTTTCGCTGCGATTTTCGCCCTTGCACTGCGATTCGCACGCTTTCGCACGCCTGCGCTGAAAATTTCAGCGCACATTAATTCCATGAATCGGCTCGTAAGTGTTGTTAGGTTGGCAAATGAGTTTCCTCTTCTTCACATCTGTTATAGATTCCTCATGTGGTAAGGGATGTCCTGTCTGGATTCATCCTGTGGGCAACCCACATGTCTCTGCAGAGTATCTAGAGTGATGCTCTAGATACTCTGCTAGATATCAATTCTCTAATTATAAACCTATAAAGTGCATGTCTCCAAATCCCCTTTGTCCATTAAAAAATACACAATTATGGTAGGAAATATGTATTATTCAGTAGCACTCTCCGATGTTAATAATGCAGGCAACACTGAAACACACGTGCCTGGTAGTGAAATAGTTTCCAATTTCAGAGGGTTTCTAGCTACTGTATGGCCCCCTTTTGGATGGCCAATAGACCACTTCTTTGGCAGCCTCAAAATACAATAAGAGCTGTCCAAACAAGGGGTTTCAGTTTGCCATACTTCATGCAAACAAATAACATCATGCTTATATACATATATGCTATCCTGTTAGGAAGCTTTTACAACTTCTTGTATCCCATAACTGTATGTTAATTGGTGTGCCATGTCTTTAGGACTACTATAAGAAACAGGGCAGCAGCATATTTTTATCCATGCCCATTCTTGTTGTTTTTCATGGTTTGTGTTGGTGTGATAGATTTAATCCATACCATTTTTCTCTCAAAATAACTATTCTCACCACATGTTATGCTCAACATTACCCCAGACTAAATGCTCATCTCTCTAGATTTTTTACTTTATTTACAGATTTCATCTCACCCTCAATTTGATACAAAACAATGTAAAATTCCAAGGTTAGAAATTCTTCAACGTCACCTAAAGTATGCCTACAAATAAATGGAGAATTTAAATGTATTACAATAACCTGTGTAGGAGTATTATGGTCGGGAAATTCCCCTTGTTCAATGTCCCAAAAGCTAAGAACTCTCAAGTTAAGAATTCCATGGACAATTTGTAGAATTAAATTCCATTCAATACATTTTCAAATGGGCTTTGAAACAAATGTTGTTGGCAGTAAATGGATCCCCCACACACAATGATGGTTCACTGAGAGGAATGCTCAACCAGTGATGCATTTTTCTAGATACTTGTCAGTGCTCAATTTCATTCAACCAAATCTTTAAAAGCCTCATGATCATAACTCATTATTACAGCACCTGCCTGGTGCCTGACTATCCTCCTCCTCCTCCTGCGGTATCCCATGGCCACTGCTGCTAGGAACGGTATATTCATCCTGGCGTCTGTGCTTGTTTGTTGTTTGCGCGCACTTTCATGCTGCGTGGGTCCACGTACCCCTGCTTCCTGTTGGCGTACGTGTTTCTGGATTAGCACGTCTTTTTTGGTGCACGCTTTAGCCCCGTTCAATTCCATGAATACGTGTTTTGAACGTGCGTGTGGGCGTTCTGCGCACTTGCCTCCTGTACTTCCCCCGTGACGCCCACATTTTCACGAGTTGTTCCCCATTCCGCGTGTCACGGCCCCTGTTCCTCCTACTTTGTTGTGTGCTCTGCGCTATGTGCGATTTCGCTATGCGCTTAGCGCACGCCGTTTGGAGACGTGTGCGCCACGCAGAATTTTGGCGCACATCCTGGAATTTCCTCATGCACGGACTTCCATGAATCGCTGTGCGCGGGTTTCGCTGTGATTTTCGCCCTTGCACTGCGATTCGCACGCTTTCGCACGCCTGCGCTGAAAATTTCAGCGCACATTAATTCCATGAATCGGCTCGTAAGTGTTGTTAGGTTGGCAAATGAGTTTCCTCTTCTTCACATCTGTTATAGACTCCTCATGTGGTAAGGGATGTCCTGTCTGGATTCATCCTGTTTGCAACCCACAGGTCTCTGCAGAGTATCTAGAGTGATGCTCTAGATACTCTGCTAGATATCAATTCTTTAATTATAAACCTATAAAGTGCATGTCTCCAAATCCCCTTTGTCCATTAAAAAATACACAATTATGGTAAGAAATATGTATTATTCAGAAGCACTCTCCGATGTTAATAATGCAGGCAACACTGAAACACACGTGCTTGGTAGTGAAATATTTTCCAATTTCAGAGGGTTTCTAGCTACTGTATGGTCCCCTTTTGGATGGCCAATAGACCCCTACTTTGGCAGCCTCAAAATACAATAAGAGCTGTCCAAACAAGGGGTTTCAGTTTGCCATACTTCATGCAAACAAATAACATCATGCTTATATACATATATTGCTATCCTTTTAGGAAGCTTTTACAACTTCTTGTATCTCATAACTGTATGTTAATTGGTGTGCCATGTCTTTAGAACTACTGTAAGAAACAGGGCAGCAACATATTTTTATCCATGCCCATTCTTGTTGTTTTTCATGGTTTGTGTTGGTGTGATAGATTTAATCCATACCATTTTTCTCTCAAAATAACTATTCTCACCACATGTTATGCTCAACATTACCCCAGACTAAATGCTCATCTCTCTAGATTTTTTACTTTATTTACAGATTTCATCTCACCCTCAATTTGATATAAAACAATGTAAAATTCCAAGGTTAGAAATTCTTCAACGTCACCTAAAGTATGCCTACAAATAAATGGAGAATTGAAATGCATTACAATAACCTGTGTAGGAGTATTATGGTCGGGAAATCCCCCTTGTTCAATGTCCCAAAAGCTAAGAACTCTCAAGTTAAGAATTCCCTGGACAATTTGTAGAATTAACTTCCATTCAATACATTTTCAAATGGGCTTTGAAACAAATGTTGTTGGCAGTAAATGGATCCCCCACACACAATGATGGTTCACTGAGAGGAATGCTCAACCAGTGATGCATTTTTCTAGATACTTGTCAGTGCTCGATTTCACTCAACCAAATCTTTAAAAGCCTCATGATCATAACTCATCATTACAGCACCTGCCTTGTGTAGGCTGCTGGTTAGGTGACAAGGACCTGCCACTCAGTCGCTCTGCCGACCATTGTATCTTTTTTTTACCTTCCAAGCCTCTATTCTAGAGCACTCTAGGCCAGCTCAAGGCAGACAGCATTGAGTAGGCTGCTGGTCATGTGGCCAGGCAATGCCACTCAATTGTTTTGCCCACCACCAGTTTTTGTGCCTTCCTAGCCTCTACTTAAGGACTCTAGGATACATTCAGGCAGAGAGCATTGAGTAGGCTGCTGGTCACATGGCCAGGCCCTGCCACTCAGTTGCTCCGCCCACCACCAGTTTTTCGCACCTTCCAAGTTTCCATGTGAGGACTCTAGCTTAGCTTAAGTTATACAGCATTCATTAGGCTGCTGGTCATGTGGCCACCACCTGCCACTCAGTTGTTTTGCCCACCACCAGTTGTCATGCCTTCCAATCCTCTACTTAAGGATGCTAGGCCAGCTTCAGGCTGACAGCATTGAATAGGATGCTTGTGATGTGACTAGGGCCTGCCACTCAGTTGCTTCTCCCACCACCAATTTAATAAGTCCTCCTTAGGCATCCTCATCGCTGGTGTCCTCAGCAAAGGACAGGAGAAGACAAGGACCTCACCTAATTGTGCCTGTTTGAGCCTGGTATGGTTGATGACCACACCTACTATCCTGCATTTCACCTACAAACAAATCACTACTACTGCTACTCCCCAAAAGACATCAGCATGTGTTTCCTTCCTCCATGTCCCAACCCACTCTCCCTAGTGAACTTCATCCAAGTTGCTCTTTCCCCCATTCAACAACCATGGACCACAAGCACACTACCTCTCATGTTGATCAATGATCGCTCAGCAGTCGTTCACACTGCTGAGATCGTAGACTTCATCTCATACAACAACCATGATGCCCTGTTCATCACTGAAAAATGGTTTACCGCATCCTCCCCACATGTTTTTTCGACATCCTCCTGCCACAAGGCTATTGCATCCAACATGCCGACCGGCCATAGGAGCGACTGACCACGCACCATCATCCCCTCTCCCAGAGCAAGTTTGTTTGAATCCCTTGCCTTCCAACTCCATGACCTTCAACCTCATCTGCAGACCATCTCACAGGAGTGACTCTTTCATTGCTGACATCTCCAACTTACTCTCCTCTGCCAAATTAGCAAACTCTAATAATGTCTTTCCCAGTGATTTTAATGTCCCCAAGTGACAGGTTGACAACCACATTTGAAGCACACTTTTCGCACTGATCGGTCCATGGACCTAAGCAAATTGTGCTCTCACCACACATAGCATGCAAAACAAAGTCAACACTGTAGATTTGGAGCCTCATTATAACCCTGGAGCTCTCGTAATGAAGGGTGCTGGTACGGAACCGGCACCCTTCATTACGGGGGCACCGATTATGAGGGTCCCTTTGCGGGACCCGCTTAGGATGCCTGGTAAAACCAGGCGTCCTTAGCAGGTCTCATGAGGGGAAGAGGAAACTAATAACTGGCCGTTATTGACAGTGCCGTTACTAGCTCCCTCGCCATAACCATTGAGCCCTATGGGGGCTCAAATGGGAATAGGGATGGGTTCTTGCAAGGAGCAATTACTGGGTCCTCCCATGTCGGAATGACCCGGTAATTCCTCATTGCAGGAACCCGGTATTGGAGCCCGGTATGGAGGCAGCCATGGCGCTAATAGCACCATGGCTACCTCCATACTCATAATGAGGCCCTTAGTCTTCACATTGTCCCCCACATCACTGGAGCAGAGCCTATCCTACTTGACTAATCAGGCCATGCTGCCATCCCATTATCATTTACCCACTTGACTACGGCCCAAAAAGGTCAGGCTGAATGCCCCCTCACTCAGCGTCGCTCCTTCAAAACCTTCCTGGTCAATGAGCTAGAGCCAGTCTTTGCAGACTTCCCCAACACAGGGAATGCCTTATCGGATCCTGAATTATTCAACAAATCTCTTATGAAACTGGCAGACACTCATGCCCCCCCTAAATACCAGCCTGCTAAGATCAAACCACCCACCCCTTGGTATACCCCCGAACTAGCCTCCAACAAACGCTCAATCAGAGCACTAGAGAAACAGCGCAAAAACCATAACCCGGGAGGCTGCAACTGTCTCAAATCTTGCTGCTTAAACTATAGGATTCTAATTGCTGAGGTCAATGCTACTTACTACTCCACCACCCTTTCGCCAGCATCTAACAGGAGCAAATCCCTCTTTGAAGAAGTAAAGCATTGTACCAAACCGCCAACTGCCCCCACGGTACCAGTAATTCAGGAAAAATGTGACAGATTAAACACATCTTCATTAAAAAGTCCAAGAGACAATCGAATCAACTTCTCACAGCATTAGCGCCCCCTGGAACCCAGCATACACACTGTCTCTTTGGACCAAATTATCTCCTGTCTCTTCCCCGGATCTCCTAAAAATGATTGTCCCAGTCTCCATCATTAAAAAATTGATGAAAAAATACAATGCGTTCCTCAGCATCATCAATGCCTCCCTCACAGAAGGGTCATTCCTGGACACCCTCAAAACTGGTCTCATATGACCCCTTTTGACAAGAAACAATCCTAGATCCTGACAACCTGGCCATCTACCGGACCTCAACTTCCTAAATGACTATCATTCAGGGTTCTGCCCCAAGTGTAGTATTGAGGCAGCCACAATCCAGGTGGTGGATGATGTCCTCCAAATTATGGATAAGGGCGACTCATGCCTCTTGTCCTCCTTGATTTCTTGGCAGCATTTGACACTGTCAACCACCACATCCTTCTCTCCCTCCTTGCTGACATGAAGGGATTTTCAGCGCTGTCCTGAATTGGTTTACCTCCAACCTCTCAGGCAGACACCAGGCTGTCCAGATGAACTCTTGGCATTCAAACCGACTTTAGGTCTCCTGCTAAGTCCCCCAAGGTCCAACCTGTCACAAATCCTTTTTAGCCTTGACATGGAGCCTCTGTGCACTCTCCTCAAAGATCCTAATGTAGCCGTCCAACAATAAGTGGACAATAATCAGTTGTACATATAAGTAAATAGCATGCAGGATATCATTCATTTCCACGATTACCTAGCCATCATCCAGTCCTGGATGCAGACTGCATCATTCAAACTAAACCCATCTAAGACTGAATTCATCCTCATTGGGGAGGAAGGATAGTTCAGGGGTAACACATTTGTATTGGAAGCAAGACAACGTGGCGTAATAAAGGTTTGAATCCTGTTCCTGCGCTGAGTAACCACTCACTGGTACATTAAATAAATAAAATTAAAAATAAAATTAAATTGGTCTGCCCACTTAAAAAAAAGTGTCCAACAATGGCTCTATGATATGCGCCTTGAGGATTTTGAAACTCTCGGACTCAGCAAAATCCTTAGATTTCACCATTGTCAGTAGCGTGTCCTTTCAGAAACTCATAGCCAAAAAAGGGCCAAATAGCCTGGCTCAGAATCTCTACCCTTCAAAAAATCAAAACCTTGATCCCTCTGCAGGACTTCTGGATTGTAGTGCAGGCCCTTGTGGATCACTCATAGATGGGGGAAATGCTCTCCTGACAGGGCTCCCAATTGCTCACTTGGCTTCCCTAAAAGCAGTCCACCTTGCTATAGCACGTCTTATTATTGGAGCATGGAAATTTGACTGAATTACCTCTATCCTACGCAGACTACATTGGCTTTCTCTGCAGGTCAGGATACTGTTCAAGACTGCATGTATCATCTACAAAGCAGTCACAAGTACCTGGCAGCTAAGCTCCACATATCTGGTGACACATGCTCTTCGCACAGCAAATCGACCAACCGGCTTGAATCATAGCTCGTCTGCAAAGACCCACAAAGAAACCTTGCCTTGTCATGCATCCAACCTCTGTAACTCGAGCCCTGTGTCTCCTCGGAATACCACCACAATTCAAATGTTTGAACATTTCTCAAAATGTGGGTGTTCAACAACATATGACCAAGGACTCATTTCATTGGATGCACATACAAATGCACAGACCTCACAGTGTTGCCCAACTGTTAAACGATGGCAGCCCAAATGCTGGCTACCCACACTCTGTATAGTACTCTGCTACTCTTGAGCTACGTTGTCGCTTTAAACAATAAAATAATTAAATAAAAAATACATTACAAAATGTTCATCTTTCCAGACAAAAATGACAGAATTTGCAAAATGTGTGCAATGGACATTATCAGCAGAATGAATTTCATATATAGAAATTGGCCCATTGGATCATTCCTCAAATATCTTTCATACATTCTAATGGTTTGCAAAGATAGAGGACACAGGACATAGACTACAGAAACCTTGCAGTAGCTGCCATAGTTTCCAATGTTGGAAATGTATCTGATGAGGATTTTGTTAAAAGTGTTTGGTCTTTTGATACACTGCTTTATCAGGAAACTTGGTGTTTTGATTTTACCGACATTGATGAGTTTGAAGTTTTGTTTGTGCTGCTAAACAGAATAAGAGGGGAACACATAATGCTGGTTTAGTGACATATTGCTGTTTCATTGAAAACCTACGGCTTCATTGAGCAACTTTCTTCTGAGAAATGGCTTGCTGTATTGATCTCTCCTGCCTGGAACCACCATATTGTCCACATTGCAATGCCTTTCATGGGTATGGCCTTGGTCCCCCTATTATGAATGTGAAAGACACTATTAAAATATTGTATTCATCTTTTTAAGATCTTTGCTTGCAGATTTTTTCTATTTTGATAGGAGGAGATTTTAGTTTTAAAATGGTTTTATGCGTATCCGATTATTACGTCTGTGAAGATGAAGATATTTGTTATGGGGTATCTTCTCTGATCATATAAAACACACATACTGACATAACAGGACTTCTATTTGTTGCCTTCCATCATGAATTAGGCTTTAGATTGGCCAGTGGTAGATTTCCACCTGATCAGCTTGGGAAATCTACTTTTATTCTTTATTTGTGCCAAAGTATCTCCTCTAATTGATTACTTTCTCATAGATCTTCTTAGAAGGAAAAGAATAATTGATTTTGGTTTTGCTTCAAGATCTGATAGTGAACTCCATCCCTTGATTTTAACTTTTTAACTAAAATAGTGAATAACGTGAGGACATTGAAGTGATCTTTGGTTGAACTCACAGAAAATGCCAGGAATTTGATTAATGGCACTGTGATGGACATCAAATTCTGCCTCTATCCAGCTTTGTTTGATACCCTCAAAGAAAAAGTATGCATGAAAATAATCAAATGTAGGAGTAATCTTCTTACTACAGAGAATGTTAGAAGAGTTTCACAGCCTACACAAAGTTCATTTTATGGCGACTGTCATAAAGCACAACATTATTACTTTCTGATTGAAAGAGGAGCAACTTGTTTGCAGTGAGGGGTCAGGGTCAGACAGAAGTATAGAAAAGCTCTCAAAATATGGAAGAAACAACTACAACAAGATTCCTGGTTATCGTTGCAACCGGTCACTCTTTTGTGAAAACCTGGAGCCGATTGGAACATTATTCCACAGGGCAAGGCTCCTTTTTCTATGTCATATGGCCTGTGCCGCAATATCAATGCAGAAATGTGGTTTTCACATCTTTTACTCTCTCTCTCTCTCTCTCTCTCTCTCTCTCTCTCTCTCTCTCTCTCTCTCTCTCTCTCTATATATATATATATATATATATATTATATATATATATAATTCTTAGAATCGAATAGCTACATAGTGGGACTGATCTAATGTCTAATGTTTTGGACACTAGTTCTGAAATGCTAAGATGAAATGATGAAATTTAATCAAATTTATGGAACTTTGTCATTACTGGCTCTTAAAAGAAAAAAATAATGAAAGTTATGTACTAATTATATGCCACACAAATTGTAAGCACTATGCAAAGGCAAATATGGATAATAGCATTTAATTATTATTTTCTACTAATCTTTTCTTTCCTCATACAAAGACAACCGACAAACCAGCCCAACATGACAGCCCATTTAATTTAAGACCATTATCAATCCTTATATTGCATATCTATATACCAACGATGGAGAACAATTAGCAACTGTGTAAAATATGTGCAAAATTACAACATTGCTTTTAATTTCTAGCACCGTGCACTTTAAGCACTATGCACTTTAAGGTCATGACAAAGCACTATGCACTTTACGGTCATGACAACTGTGTAAATTGTGTAAATTATGTGCAAAATTATAACATTGCTTTTAATTTCTAGCACCGTGCACTTTAAGCACTATGCACTTTAAGGTCATGATAAATCACTATGCACTTTACGGTCATGACAAAGCACTATGCACTACATGGCTAATATAATCCATCAGCAAATAACAATGGAAGGATTCGGATAGAGCATGGTCAAATTGTCAACACAATATGAATATTAAACACTCTATGCTAATATTATGGCAATAATGTTAAGGTAGTCTCCATGCAGGATCAGTTATTCACAGACTGCCATCAAGAATCCTAAATAATCGGAATTTTAAGAAGATGTGGTGTTCCAAAAATATCATATGCACTTGTGAATTCAAACAAAGATTTTCTATTTATGTGATTTTGATTTTAACTTCAGTCACCTTAAGTTTTTGTATAAAAAATTAAAATTATATAAATTAAATTCTTAAGCAAATGAAATGATGAAAGCACAAGATGTGCAAGAAAGTAGGCAATACACGTTGTAAGAAAGCATTTCCAATATGGCACCCATGTTAACCAGGTTAAGTGTAGATGCATTTTTCACATGAAAGTGAAGAGGGACTACAACATCAGAGAAATGTTAAATGGAGATACCTGTTTTCTATGTTTACAATCCGACGAAGCCCGGAAGGGTGAAACGCGTAATTGTTTGTTCTCTCCTGAAACTGCTTGTCCACCGTGTTTTTCTGGCAAAATAAAGGACGTGTGATGGAGTTCCTTTTTTGCATCTGGTGCATTTTTACTTGGGAGAAGAGTGCCACCTAAAAAAGCTTTGATTGGCTTTTTTTTCTTGTTTTTCTTTCTTTGGTATATAATTATATATATATATATATATATTCAGTGAAAAAATGTTGTTAAAGGGACGTTATGGTTAAGTTGCGCTACTAAAAACCTATGAAATTCAGTGAAAAAACTTTGTTAAAGGGACATTATGGTTCCAAGTAAAACCAAAAAAACCCTTGAAATTCGCCAGTTATGGTAAGCTAAGCAACCATAACTCGCGCCACCACCGTGCACTGCTAAGCCTAACACCAGGACATCAAAGATGACATCACAAATGTCACTGATGACATCACTGGTGACATCACATGTCTGATGCCCCCTTTTTTCCTTTCCTGACATGTCTAGGCCACATGATTTTCTTCAGTAACAGTCAGGAACTAAAAATTGTAAATGTACTATATTTGTAGACTTATCCTTCAAGTATGTTCTTACAATAATTCCCTTGTGGTCCAGTCATATCATATGAAACATATACATAGGGGAAGACACAACCTTGAAAGACAGCAATCCTTTTTGTGTTTTTGTGCATTGAAATTATCTGTAGAGTTATCAGCACTTTCTGATAGTTTTGATGTTTTTTATTACTGTACTTTCCTGTACATGCTTACATTTTTATATGTTGTACTCGCACTATTTTCCTTAGGGTCCAGACATATCATGTGATATATATAGATAGGGTAAGTAACAGCTTTGAAACAGAGCAATCATTTCTCTGCATAAAGGTAATCAGTTAGGTTACGAACACTTTCTGCTACTATTGCTGTTTTTTTCTTACTTCAATTCCCTTGTATATATTCATATTTGTATGTGGTGTTGTCTCTTTGTGATTTGTCTATAATAATGCAATTATGTAGTAAGTGGGTTTTATTACCTACTTATCACAAGTTTCACTGTACGCAAAACTCTAATATGAAAACAGTTATCACTTCACTATTCAACATGGCAAGCTTATGAATATTGCACCTCCAGCATGTATGCTACACACAATGCCTATGTTTCTACATGAGTACCTTAGTATACTGGATTGAAGTTAATAATAGAATGCTATTTATATCAATGCATAGCTTAATGCACTGATTAGCACTTGATATTTATTCCAATAATATTTGACACTTTTTTATTAACATTACACTAAGAATCCCTTGTACAGACTTTTCATGAAAGGTAAATGCACATGTGATGTCATCAGTGATGTCATCAATGACATTTGTGATGTCATCTTTGATGTCCTGGGTGTTAGGCTTAGCAGTGCACGGTGGTGGCGCAAGTTATGGTTGCTTAGCTTACCATAACTGGCGGAGTTTCAAGGGTTTTTCGGTTTTACTTGGAACCATAACGTCCCTTTAACAAAGTTTTTTCACTGAATTTCATAGGTTTTTAGTAGAGCAACTTAACCATAACGTCTCTTTAACAACGTTTTTCACTGAATTTCATAGGTTTTTAATAGCGCAACTTAACCATAACGTCCCTTTAACAAAGTTTTTTCACTGAATTTCATTGGTTTTTATTAGTGCAACTTTACCATAACATCCATTTAACAAAGTTTTTTCATTGATTTTCATAGGTTTTTATTAGTGCAACTTAACCATAACATCCCTTTAACAAAGTTTTTTCATTGAATTTCATAGTTTTTTATTAGTGCAACTTAACCATAACGTCCCTTTAACACATTTTTTTAATTGAATTTCATAGTTTTTTATTAGTGCAACATAACCATAACGTCCTTTTCAATGGATGAAGACCACTGGCATCCTAGGTTCTCAAAGCGGGAACCCGGGGTGGTAAAAAAAAGATTTTTCTTCCCAAACCGGAATGCCTGCGGCATTACGGTGTAGGAAGGAAAATCTTTTACCAAGATGGACACCATGGAAAGGGAAGGTGGGGTGTATAAAGAGAACACAACAGGGCATGGGGGACCAGGAGGGAGACACAGGGCATGAGAGGGGGGTTGGGGCAACAGCAGGGAGGGACTGGGCATGAGCGGGGGGTGAGGGAACACGGGGCATGAGAGGGGATGGGGGATAACAGAAGAGAGACACTGGGCATGCGCGGGGGGGTGGGTGGCAACAAGAGGGAAACACGTGGCATGACTGGGTTGTGGGGGGCAACAGGAGAGAGACACGGGGCATGACTGGGGGGTGGGGGGCAAGAGAAGTGAGACACGGGGCAGGAGAGGGGGGTTGCGGGTAACAGGAGAGAGACGCGGTGAATGAGCGGGGGTGGGGGTAACAGGAGAGAGACACGGGGCATAAGCGGGGGTGGGGGGCAACATGAGAGAGACACGGGGCATGAGCAGGGGGTGGGGGCCACAGCAGAGTGACACGGTGCATGAGCGGCGGTGGGGGGACAGGAGAGAGACATGGGGCATGAGCGGGGGGTGGGGGGCAACAGCAGGGAGACACGGGGCATGACCGGGTTGTGGGGGGCAACAGAAGGGAGACATGGGGCATGACCGGGGGGTGGGGGGCAACAGGAGAGAGACACGGGGCATGAGAGGGGGGTGGGGGTAACAGGAGAGAGACACGGGGCATGAGAGGGGGTGGGGGTAACAGGAGAGAGACACGGGGCATGAGCGAGGGGTGGGGGCAACAATGGGAGACACGGGGAATGACCAGGGGGTGGGGGCAACAGGAGAGAGACACGGGGCATGAGCGGGGTATGGGGGCAACAGCAGGGAGACACAGGACGTGAGCGAGGGGTGGGGGTAACAGGAGAGAGACACGGGGCATGAGCGGGGGTGGGGGGCAACAGCAGGGAGACACGGGGCATGACCGAGGGTTAGGGGGGCAACAGAAGGGAGACACGGGGCATGAGCGGGGGGGTGGGGGGCAGCAGGAGGGAAACACGGGGCATGACCAGGGTGTGGGGGGCAACAGGAGAGAGACAAAAGGCATGACCGGGGAGTGGGGGACAAGAGAAGTGAGACACGGGGCAGGAGAGGGGGGTTGTGGGTAACAGGAGAGAGACGGGGGGAATGAGCGGGGGGTGGGGAGTAACAGGAGAGAGACACGGGGCATGAGCGGGGGTGGGGGGAAACATGAGAGAGACACGGGGCATGAGCAGGGGGTGGGGTCCACAGCAGAGAGACACGGGCATGAGCGGGGGGTGGGGGGTGACAGGAGAGAGACATGGGGCATGAGCGGGGGTGGGGGGGGCAACAGCAGGGAGGCACAGGGCATGACCGGGTGGTGGGGGGCAACAGAAGAGAGACATGGGGCATGACCGGGGGTGGGGGGCAACAGGAGAGAGACACGGGCATGAGAGGGGGGTAGGGGGCAACAGGAGAGAGACACGGGGCATGAGAGGGGGGTGGGGGGTAACAGGAGAGAGACACGGGGCATGAGAGGGGGTGGGGGGTAACAGGAGAGAGGCACGGGGCATGAGCGAGGGGTGGGGGCAACAATGGGAGACACGGGGAATGACCAGGGGGTGGGGGCAACAGGAGAGTGACACGGGGCATGACCGGGGGGTGGGGGGCAACAGGAGAGAGACAAGGGTCATGAGAGGGGGGTGGTGGGTAACAGGAGAGAGACACGGGGCATGAGCGGGGTGTGGGGGGTAACAAGAGAGAGACATGGGGCATGAGCGGGGGGTGGGGGCAACATGAGAGAGACACGGGGCATGAGCGGGGGTGGGGGGCAGCAGGAGGGAAACACAGGGCATGACCGGGTGGTGGGGGGGCAACAGAAGGGAGACATGGGGCATGACCGGGGGTGGGGGGCAACAGGAGAGAGACACGGGGCATGAGAGTGGGGTGGGGGGTAACAGGAGAGAGACACGGGGCATGAGAGGGGGTGGGGGGTAACAGGAGAGAGACATGGGGGATGAGCGAGGGGTGGGGGCAACAATGGGAGACACGGGGAATGACCAGGGGGTGGGGGCAAGAGGAGAGAGACACTGGGCATGACCGGGGGGTGGGGGGCAATAGGAGAGAGACACGGGGCATGAGCGGGGGAGTGGGGGGAAACAAGAGAGAGACATGGGGCATGAGCGGGGGGTGGGGCAACATGAGAGAGACACAGGGCATGAGCGGGGGGTGGCAACAGCAGGGAGACACAGGGCATGAGCGGGGGTGGGGGTAACAGGAGAGAGACACGGGGCTTGACCGGGGGGTGGGGGACAACAGAAGGGAGACACGGGGCATGACCGGGGGGTGGGGGGCAACAGAAGGGAGACACGGGGCATGAGCGGGAGTGGGGGGCAACAGCAGGGAGACACGGGCCATGACCGGGGGGTGGGGGAACACGAGGGAGACACGGGGCATGAGAGGGGGTTGGGGGATAACAGAAGAGAGATGGGGCATGAGCGGTGGGTGGGGGGCAACAGGAGGGAGACACGGGGCATGACTGGGGGGTAGGGGGCAACAGGAGAGAGACACGGGGCATGACCGGGGGGTGGGGGGCAACAGGAGAGACACATGGGGCATGAGAGGGGGGTGGCGGGTAACAGGAGAGAACACAGGGCATAAGAGGGGGTGGGGGTAACAGCAGGGAGACACGGGGCATGAGCGGGGGGTTGGGGCAACAGGAGGGAGACAAGTGGCATGAGCGGGGGTGGGGGGCAACAGCAGGGAGACACGGGGCATGAGCGGGGGGTGGGGGATAAAAGGAGAGAGACACGGGTATGAGCGGGGGGTGGGGGCAACAGGAGGGAGACACAGGGCATGAGCGGGGGGTGGAGGGCAATAGCAGGGACACACGGGGCATGAGCGGGGGGTGGGGGGAACACGAGGGAGACACAGGGCATGAGCGGGGTGGCGGGTAACAGGAGAGAGACACGGGCCATAAGAGGGGGTGGGGGTAACAGCAGGGAGACACGGGGCATGAGCTGGGGGTTGGGGCAACAGGAGGGAGACAAGTGGCATGAGCGGGGTGTGGGGGGAAACAGGAGGGAGACAAGTGGCATGAGCGGGGGTGGGGGGCAACAGCAGGGAGACACGGGGCATGAGCGGGGGGTGGGGGATAACAGGAGAGAGACACGGGTATGAGCGGGGGGTGGGGGCAACAGGAGGGAGACACAGGGCATGAGCAGGGGGTTGAGAGCAACAGCAGGGACACACGGGGCATGAGCGGGGGGTGGGGGGAACACGAGGGAGACACAGGGCATGAGCGGGGGGTGGGGGGAAACAGCAGGGAGACACGGGGCATGAGCATGAGCGGGGGGTGGATTGAATACGAGGGAGACACGGGGCATGAGGGGGGAGTGGGGGGCAACAGCAGGGAGACACGGGGCATGAGCGGGGGTGGGGGGCAGCAGCAGGGAGACACAGGGCATGAGCTGGGGGTGGGGGAACACGAGGGAGACACGGGGCATGAGCGGGGGGTGAGGGGCAACAGCAGGAAGACACAGGGCATGACCGGGGGGTGGGGGGAAACAGCAGCGAGACACGGGGCATGAGCATGAGCGGGGGGTGGATTGAATACGAGGGAGACACGGGGCATGAGGGGGTTGGAAGGGGGTGAGGGTAACAGGAGAGAGATACAGGGCATGAGCAGGGGGTGGGGGGCAACAGCAGGGTGACACGGGGGATGACCGGGTGTGTGGGGCAACAGGAGAGAGACACGGGGCATGAGAGTGGCGTGGGAGTAACAGGAGAGAGACACCCGGCATGAGCGTGGATTCGGGGGTAACAGGAGAGAGGCACAGGGCATGAGCGGGGGTGGGGGGCAACAGCAGGGAGACACGGGGCATGAGCGAGGACGGGGGAACAAGAGGGAGACACGGGGCATGAGCGGGGGGTGGGGGAACACGAGGGAGACACGGGGCATGAGCGGGGGCTGGGGGCAACAAGAAGGAGACACGGGGCATGAGCGGGGGGGTGGGGGGTAACAGGAGACAGGAGAGAGACAAGGGGCATGAGCGGGGGGTGGGGGGCAACAGGAAGAAGTTACGGGGTATGAGCGGGGGTTGGAGGGAACACGAGGGAGACATGGGGGATGAGAGGGGGGTGGGGGGCAAGAGCAGGGAGACACGGGGCATGAGCAGGGAGTGGGGGGAACACGAGTGAGACACGGGGCATGAGTGGGGGATGGGGGTTAACAGGAGGGAGACACTGGGCATGATCGGGGGGTGTGGGGCAACTATAGAGAGACACGGGGCATGAGCGGGGGATGGGGGGCAACAGCAGGGAGACACGGGGCATGACCCGGGTGGCGGGCAACAGCAGGGAGACAAAGGGCATGAGAGGGGGGTGGGGTTAACAGGGGAGAGACACGGGGCATGAGCGGGGGGTGGGGGGCAACATCAGGGAGACACAGGGCATGAGAGGGGGGTGGGGGTAACAGGAGAGAGACACGGGCATGAGAGGGGTGGAGGGTTACAGGAGAGAGACATGGGGCATGAGAGGGAGGTGGGGGGTAACAGAAGAGAGACACGGGGCATGAGCGGGGGGTGGGGGGCAACATCAGGGAGACACGGGGCATGAGCGGGGGGTGAGGGGCAACAGCAGAGAGACACGAAAAATGACCGGGGGTGGGGGGCACAGGAGAGAGACACGGGGCATGAGGGGGGGTGGGGGCAACAGCAGGTTGACACAGGGCATGACCGTGTGTGTGGGGCAACAGGAGAGAGACACGGGGCATGAAGTGGCGTGGGGGGTAACAGGAGAGAGACACAGGGCATGAGCGTGGATTCGGGGGTAACAGGAGAGAGACACAGGGCATGAGCGGGGTGTGGGGGGCAGCAGCAGGGAGACACGGGGCATGAGCGGGGGGTGGGGGAACATGAGGGAGACACGGGGCATGAGCGGGGGCTGGGAGGCAACAAGAGGGAGACACGGGGCATGAGCAGGGGGGTGGGGGTAACAGGAGAGAGACAAGGGGAATGAGCGGGGGGTGGGGGGCAACAGGAAGAAGTTACGGGGTATGAGCGGGGGGTGGGGGGAACACGAGGGAGACACGGGGCATGAGCGGGGGGTGGGGGCAAGAGCAGGGAGACACGGGGCATGAGCGGGGGGTGGGGGGAACACAAGTGAGACACGGGGCATGAGCGGGGGGTGGGGGGTAACAGGAGAGAGACACGGGGCATGATCGGGGTGTGGGGCAACTATAGGGAGACACGGGGCATAAGCAGGGGATGGGGGGCAACAGCAGGGAGACACGGGGCATGACCCGGGTGGGGGCAACAGCAGGGAGACAAAGGGCATGAGCGGGGGGTGGGGTTAACAGGGGAGAGACACGGGGCATGAGCGGGGGTGGAGGGCAACAGCAGGGAGTCACAGGGCGTGAGAGGGGGCTGGGGGTAACAGGCGAGAGACACGGGGCATGAGAGGGGGTGGAGGGTAACAGGAGAGAGACACGGGGCATGAGCGGAGGGTGGGGGGCAACAGCAGGGAGACACAAAGCATGACCGGGGGGTGGGGGGCACAGGAGAGAGACACGGGGCATGAGCGCAGGGTTGGGGGCAACAGGAGAGAGACACAGAGCCATGAGAGGGGGTGGAGGTAACAGGAGAGAGACACGGGGCATGAGTGGGGGATGGGGGGAACACGAGGGAGAGACACGGGGCATGAGAGGGGGGTGGGGGGTAACAGGAGAGAGACACGGTGCATGAGCGGGGGGTGGGGGGCAACAGCAGGGAGTCACAGGGCATGAGAGGGGGGTGGGGGGTAACAGGAGAGAGACACGGTGCATGAGCGGGGGGTGGGGGGCAACAGCAGGGAGTCACAGGGCATGAGAGGGGGCTGGGGGTAACAGGAGAGAGACACGGGGAATGAGAGGGGGTGGAGGGTAACAGGAGAGAGACATGGGGCATGAGAGGGAGGTCGGGGGTAAAAGGAGAGAGACACAGGGCATGAGCAGAGGGTGGGGGGCAAAAGCAGGGAGACACGGGGCATGAGCGGGGGGTGGGGGGCACAGGAGAGAGACACGGGGCATGAGCGCGGGGTGGGGGGGAAACAGCTGGTTGACACAGGGCATGACTTGGGGCTGGGGGTAACAGGAGAGAGACATGGGGCATGAGCGGGCGTTGGGGGGTGACAGCAGGGAGACACGGGGCATGACCGGGGGGTGGGGGGCAACAGGAGAGAGACACAGGGCATGAGAGGGGGGTGGGGGTAACAGGATAGAGAAATGGGGAATGAGTGGGGGATGGGGGGAACACGAGGGAGAGACGCGGGGCATGAGAGGGGTGTGGGGGGTAACAGGAGAGAGACAAGGTGCATGAGCGGGGGTGGGGGGCAACAGCAGGGAGACACGGGGCATGAGCAGGGGGTGGGGGGCAACAGTGGGGGGACACGGGGCATGCCAGGGGGTGAGGTTAACAGGGGAGAGACACGGGGCATGAGCTGGGGTGGGGGGCAACAGCAGGGAGTCACAGGGCATGAGAGGGGGCTGGGGGTAACAGGAGAGAGACACAGGGCATGAGAGGGGGTGGAGGGTAACAGGAGAGAGACATGGGGCATGAGAGGGAGGTGGGGGGTAACAGGAGAGAGACACGGGGCATGAGTAGAGGGTGGGGGCAACAGAAGGGAGACACGGGGCATGAGCGGGGGGTGAGGGGCAACAGCAGGGAGACACGAAGCATGACCGGGGGGTGGGGGGCACAGGAGAGAGACACGGGGCATGAGCGCGGGGTGGGGGGCAACAGCAGGTTGACACAGGGCATGACTGGGGGGTGGGGGTAACAGGAGAGAGACACGGGGCATGAGCGGGGGTTGGGGGGCAACAGCAGGGAGACACGGGGCATGACCGGGGGGTGGGGGACAACAGGAGAGAGACACGGGGCATGAGACGGGGGTGGGGGTAACAGGAGAGAGAAACGGGGCATGAGTAGGGGATGGGGGGAACACGAGGGAGAGACGCGGGGCATGAGAGGGGGGTGGGGGGTAACAGCAGGGAGACACGGGGCATGAGCAGGGGGTGGGGGCATCAGCGGGGAGACAGGGGGCATGCCAGGGGGGTGGGGGGCCACAGCGGGGAGACACGGAGCATGCCAGGGGGGTGGGGGACAACAGCAGGGTGACACAGGCATGAGCGGGGGTTGGGGGGTAATAGGAGGGAGACACGGGGCATGACTGGGGGTGGGGGCAACAGGAGAGAGACACGGGACATGAGCAGGGGGTGGGGGACAACGAGGGAAACACAGGGCATGAGAGGGGGTGGGGGCAACAGCAGGGAGACACGGGGTATGAGCGGGGGGTGGGGGGAACAGGAGAGAGACAGGGGGCATGAGCGGGGAGTGGGGGGCAACAGTAAGGAGACACGAGGCATGACCGGGAGTGGGGGGAAACAGCAGGGAGACACGGGGCATGAGCAGGGGGTGGGGGAACAAGAGGGAGACATGGGGCATGAGCAGGGGTGGGGGGAACACGAGGGAGACACGGGCATGAGCGGGGGTGGGGGGCAACAAAAGGGAGACACGGGGCATGAGCCGGGGGTGGGGGTAACAGGAGAGAGACACGGGGCATGAGCGGGGGTAGGGGGAACACGAGGGAGACACAGGGCTTGAGCAGGGGGTGGGGGGCAACAGCAGGGAGACACGGGGTATGAGAGAGGGGTGGGGGGAACACGAGGGAGACACGGGGCGTGATCGGGGGTGGGGTAACAGAAGAGAGACATGGGGCATGAGCGGGGGTAGGGGCAACAGGAGGGAGACATGGGGCATGAGCAGAGGGGAGCAACAGCAGGGAGACACGGGGCATGAGCGGGGGGTGGGGGGAACATGAGGGGGAAGCGGGGCGTGAGCGGGGGATGAGGGTAACAGGAGCGAGACACGGGGCATGAGCGGGGGGTGGGGGGAAACAGGAGGGAGACACGGGGCATGAGCGTAGGGTGGGGGGCAACAGCAGGGAGACACGAAGCATGACCAGGGGGTGGGGGGCACAGGAGAGAGACACGGGGCATGAGCGCGGGGTGGGGGGCAACAGCAGGTTGACACAGGGCATGACTGGGGGGTGGGGGTAACAGGAGAGAGACACGGGGCATGAGCAGGGGTTGGGGGGCAATAGCAGGGAGACACAGGGCTTGACCGGGGGGCGGGGCGGGGCAACAGACACGGTGCATGAGCGGGGGGTGGGGGGCAACAGCAGGGAGACACGGGGCATGAGCGGGGGGTGGGGGGCAACAGCGGGGAGACACGGAGCATGCCAGGGGGGTGGGGTTAACAGGTGAGAGACACGGGGCATGAGCGGGGTCGGGGGGCAACAGCAGGGAGTCACAGGGCATGAGAGGGGGCTGGGGGTAACAGGAGAGAGACACGGGACATGAGAGGGGGTGGAGGGTAACAGGAGAGAGACATGGGGCATTAGAGGGAGGTGGGGGTAACAGGAGAGAGACACAGGGCATGAGCAGAGGGTGGTGGGCAACAGCAGGGAGACACGGGGCATGAGCGGGGGTGAGGGGCAACAGCAGGGAGACACGAAGCATGACCGGGGGGTGGGGGGCACAGGAGAGAGACACAGGGCATGAGCGCGGGGTGGGGGGCAATAGCAGGTTGACACAGGGCATGACTGGGGGGTGGGGGTTACAGGAGAGAGACACGGGGCATGAGCGAGGGTTGGGGGGCGACAGCAGGGAGACACGGGGCATGACCGGGGGGTGGGGGCAACAGGAGAGAGACACGGGGCATGAGTGGGGGTGGGGGTAACAGGAGAGAGACACAGGGCATGAGTTGGGGTTGGGGGGAACACGAGGGAGAGACGTGGGGCATTAGAGGGAGGTGGGGGTAACAGGAGAGAGACACGGTGCATGAGCAGGGGGTGGGGGGCAACAGCAGGGAGACACGGGGCATGAGCAGGGGGTGGGGGGAAAGAGCGGGGAGACATGGGCATGTCAGGGGGGTGGGGGCAACAGCGGGGAGACACGGGGCATGCCAGGGGGGTGGGGGACAACAGCAGGGTGACACAGGCATGAGCGGGGGTTGGGGGGTAATAGGAGGGAGACACGGGGCATGACTGGGGGTGGGGGCAACAGGAGAGAGACACGGGACATGAGCAGGGGGTGGGCGGACAACGAGGGAAACACAGGGCATGAGAGGGGGTGGGGGCAACAGCAGGGAGACACGGGGTATGAGCGGGGGGTGGGGGGAACAGGAGAGAGACAGGGGGCATGAGCGGGGAGTGGGGGGCAACAGTAAGGAGACACGAGGCATGACCGGGAGTGGGGGGAAACAGCAGGGAGACACGGGGCATGAGCAGGGGGTGGGGGAACAAGAGGGAGACACGGGGCGTGTGCAGGGGTGGGGGGAACACGAGGGAGACACGGGGCATGAGCGTGGGTGGGGGCAACAAGAGTGAGACACGGGGCATGAGCGGGGGGTGGGGGTAACAGGAGTGAGACACGGGGCATGAGCGGGGGGTGGGGGGAACACGAGGGAGACACAGGGCATGAGCGGTGGGTGGGGGGCAACAGCAGGGAGACACGGGGTATGAGCGAGGGGTGGGGGAACACGAGGGAGGCATGGGGCGTGAGCGGGGGGTGGGGTAAAAGGAGAGAGACACGGGGCATGAGCAGGGGGGTGGGGGCAACAGGAGGGAGACACAGGGCATGAGCAGGGGGGAGCAACAGAAGGGAGACACGGGGCATGAGCGGGGGGTGGGGGGAACATGAGGGAGAAACGGGGAGTGAGCGGGGGGTGGGGGTAACAGGAGAGAGACACGGGGCATGAGCGGGGGGTGGGGGGAAACAGGAGGGAGACACGGGGCATGAGCAGGGGGGAGCAACAGCAGGGAGACACGGGGCATGAGCGGGGGGTGGGGGGGAACATGAGGGAGACACGGGGCATGAGCGGGGGATGGGGGAACATGAGGGAGACACGGGGCATGAGCGGGGGTGGGGGGCAACAGCAGGGAGTCACAGGGCATGAGAGGGGGCTGGGGGTAACAGGAGAGAGACACGGGGCATGAGAGGGGGTGGAGGGTAACAGGAGAGAGACACGGGGCATGAGTGGGGGATGGGGGGAACACGAGGGAGAGACGTGGGGCATGAGAGGGAGGTGGGGGGTAACAGGAGAGAGACACAGGGCATGAGCGCGGGGTGGGAGGCAACAGCAGGTTGACACAGGTCATGACTGGGGAGTGGGGGTAACAGGAGAGAGACACGGGGCATGAGCGGGGGTTGGGGGGCAACAGCAGGGAGACACGGGGCATGACCGGGGGGTGGGGGGAAACAGGAGGGAGACACGGGGCATGAGCAGGGGGGAGCAACAGCAGGGAGACACGGGGCATGAGCGGGGGGTGGGGGGAACATGAGGGAGACACGGGGCATGAGCGGGGGATGGGGGAACATGAGGGAGACACGGGGCATGAGCGGGGGTGGGGGGCAACAGCAGGGAGTCACAGGGCATGAGAGGGGGCTGGGGGTAACAGGAGAGAGACACGGGGCATGAGAGGGGGTGGAGGGTAACAGGAGAGAGACACGGGGCATGAGTGGGGGATGGGGGGAACACGAGGGAGAGACGTGGGGCATGAGAGGGAGGTGGGGGGTAACAGGAGAGAGACACAGGGCATGAGCGCGGGGTGGGGGGCAACAGCAGGTTGACACAGGTCATGACTGGGGAGTGGGGGTAACAGGAGAGAGACACGGGGCATGAGCGGGGGTTGGGGGGCAACAGCAGGGAGACACGGGGCATGACCGGGGGGTGGGGGGCAACAGGAGAGAGACACGGGGCATGAGAGGGGGTGTGGGTAACAGGAGAGAGACACGGGGCATGAGTGGGGGATGGGGGGAACACGAGGGAGAGACGTCGGGCATGAGAGAGAGTTGGGGGTAACAGGAGAGAGACACGGTGCATGAGCAGGCGGTGGGGGGCAACAGCAGGGAGACACGGGGCATGAGCGGGGGTTGGGGGGCAACAGCGGGGAGACACGGGGCATGCCAGGGGGGTGGGGGGAAACAGCGGGTAGACACGGGGCATGCCAGGGGGGTGGGGGACAACAGCAGGGTGACACAGGCATGAGCGGGGGTTGGGGGGTAATAGGAGGGAGACACGGGGCATGACTGGGGGTGGGGGCAACAGGAGAGAGACACAGGACATGAGCAGGGGGTGGGGAGACAACGAGGGAAACACAGGGCATGAGAGGGGGGTGGGGGCAACAGCAGGGAGACACGGGGTATGAGCGGGGGGTGGGGGGAACAGGAGAGAGACAGGGGGCATGAGCCGGGAGTGGGGGCAACAGGAAGAAGTTATGAGTATGAGCGGGGGGTGGGGGGAACACGAGGGAGACACAGGGCATGAGCGGGGGGTGGGGGCAAGAGCAGGGAGACACGGGGCATGAGCGGGGGGTGGGGGGAACACGAGTGAGACACGGGGCATGTACGGGGGGTAACAGGAGAGAGACACAGGGCATGATCGGGGGGTGTGGGGCAACTATAGGGAGACACGGGAGATGGGGGGCAACAGCAGGGAGAAACGGGGCATGACCCGGGTGGGGGGCAACAGCAGGGAGACATGGGGCATGAGCGGGCGTTGGGGGGTGACAGCAGGGAGACACGGGGCATGACCGGGGGGTGGGGGGCAACAGGAGAGAGACACAGGGCATGAGAGGGGGGTGGGGGTAACAGGATAGAGAAATGGGGAATGAGTGGGGGATGGGGGGAACACGAGGGAGAGACGCGGGGCATGAGAGGGGTGTGGGGGGTAACAGGAGAGAGACAAGGTGCATGAGCGGGGGTGGGGGGCAACAGCAGGGAGACACGGGGCATGAGCAGGGGGTGGGGGGCAACAGTGGGGGGACACGGGGCATGCCAGGGGGTGAGGTTAACAGGGGAGAGACACGGGGCATGAGCTGGGGTGGGGGCAACAGCAGGGAGTCACAGGGCATGAGAGGGGGCTGGGGGTAACAGGAGAGAGACACAGGGCATGAGAGGGGGTGGAGGGTAACAGGAGAGAGACATGGGGCATGAGAGGGAGGTGGGGGGTAACAGGAGAGAGACACGGGGCATGAGCAGAGGGTGGGGGCAACAGAAGGGAGACACGGGGCATGAGCGGGGGGTGAGGGGCAACAGCAGGGAGACACGAAGCATGACCGGGCGGTGGGGGGCACAGGAGAGAGACACGGGGCATGAGCGCGGGGTGGGGGGCAACAGCAGGTTGACACAGGGCATGACTGGGGGGTGGGGGTAACAGGAGAGAGACACGGGGCATGAGCGGGGGTTGGGGGCAACAGCAGGGAGACACGGGGCATGACCGGGGGGTGGGGGACAACAGGAGAGAGACACGGGGCATGAGACGGGGGGTGGGGGTAACAGGAGAGAGAAACGGGGCATGAGTAGGGGATGGGGGAACACGAGGGAGAGACGCGGGGCATGAGAGGGGGGTGGGGGGTAACAGCAGGGAGACACGGGGCATGAGCAGGGGGTGGGGGCATCAGCGGGAGACACGGGGCATGCCAGGGGGGTGGGGGGCCACAGCGGGGAGACACGGAGCATGCCAGGGGGGTGGGGGACAACAGCAGGGTGACACAGGCATGAGCGGGGGTTGGGGGGTAATAGGAGGGAGACACGGGGCATGACTGGGGGTGGGGGCAACAGGAGAGAGACACGGGACATGAGCAGGGGTGGGGGACAACGAGGGAAACACAGGGCATGAGAGGGGGTGGGGGCAACAGCAGGGAGACACGGGGTATGAGCGGGGGGTGGGGGGAACAGGAGAGAGACAGGGGGCATGAGCGGGGAGTGGGGGGCAACAGTAAGGAGACACGAGGCATGACCGGGAGTGGGGGGAAACAGCAGGGAGACACGGGGCATGAGCAGGGGGTGGGGGAACAAGAGGGAGACATGGGGCATGAGCAGGGGTGGGGGGAACACGAGGGAGACACGGGCATGAGCGGGGGTGGGGGCAACAAAAGGGAGACACGGGGCATGAGCCGGGGGTGGGGGTAACAGGAGAGAGACACGGGGCATGAGCGGGGGTAGGGGAACACGAGGGAGACACAGGGCTTGAGCAGGGGGTGGGGGGCAACAGCAGGGAGACACGGGGTATGAGAGAGGGGTGGGGGAACACGAGGGAGACACGGGGCGTGATCGGGGGGTGGGGTAACAGAAGAGAGACATGGGGCATGAGCGGGGGTGGGGGCAACAGGAGGGAGACATGGGGCATGAGCAGAGGGGAGCAACAGCAGGGAGACACGGGGCATGAGCGGGGGGTGGGGGGAACATGAGGGGGAAGCGGGGCGTGAGCGGGGGATGGGGGTAACAGGAGCGAGACACGGGGCATGAGCGGGGGGTGGGGGGAAACAGGAGGGAGACACGGGGCATGAGCGTAGGGTGGGGGGCAACAGCAGGGAGACACGAAGCATGACCAGGGGGTGGGGGGCACAGGAGAGAGACACGGGGCATGAGCGCGGGGTGGGGGGCAACAGCAGGTTGACACAGGGCATGACTGGGGGGTGGGGGTAACAGGAGAGAGACACGGGGCATGAGCAGGGGTTGGGGGGGCAATAGCAGGGAGACACAGGGCTTGACCGGGGGGCGGGGGGCAACAGGAGAGAGACACGGGGCATGAGAGGGGGGTGGGGGTAACAGGATAGAGAAACGGGGAATGAGTGGGGGATGGGGGAACACGAGGGAGAGACGCGGGGCATGAGAGGGGGGTGGGGGTAACAGGAGAGAGACACGGTGCATGAGCGGGGGTGGGGGCAACAGCAGGGAGACACGGTGCATGAGCGGGGGGTGGGGGGCAACAGCAGGGAGACACGGGGCATGAGCGGGGGGTGGGGGGCAACAGCGGGGAGACACGGAGCATGCCAGGGGGGTGGGGTTAACAGGTGAGAGACACGGGGCATGAGCGGGGTCGGGGGGCAACAGCAGGGAGTCACAGGGCATGAGAGGGGCTGGGGGTAACAGGAGAGAGACACGGGACATGAGAGGGGGTGGAGGGTAACAGGAGAGAGACATGGGGCATTAGAGGGAGGTGGGGGTAACAGGAGAGAGACACAGGGCATGAGCAGAGGGTGGTGGGCAACAGCAGGGAGACACGGGGCATGAGCGGGGGTGAGGGGCAACAGCAGGGAGACACGAAGCATGACCGGGGGGTGGGGGCACAGGAGAGAGACACAGGGCATGAGCGCGGGGTGGGGGGCAATAGCAGGTTGACACAGGGCATGACTGGGGGGTGGGGGTTACAGGAGAGAGACACGGGGCATGAGCGAGGGTTGGGGGGCGACAGCAGGGAGACACGGGGCATGACCGGGGGTGGGGGCAACAGGAGAGAGACACGGGGCATGAGTGGGGGTGGGGGTAACAGGAGAGAGACACAGGGCATGAGTTGGGGTTGGGGGGAACACGAGGGAGAGACGTGGGGCATTAGAGGGAGGTGGGGGTAACAGGAGAGAGACACGGTGCATGAGCAGGGGGGTGGGGGGCAACAGCCAGGGAGACACGGGGCATGAGCAGGGGGTGGGGGGAAAGAGCGGGGAGACATGGGCATGTCAGGGGGGTGGGGGCAACAGCGGGGAGACACGGGGCATGCCAGGGGGGTGGGGGACAACAGCAGGGTGACACAGGCATGAGCGGGGGTTGGGGGGTAATAGGAGGGAGACACGGGGCATGACTGGGGGTGGGGGCAACAGGAGAGAGACACGGGACATGAGCAGGGGGTGGGCGGACAACGAGGGAAACACAGGGCATGAGAGGGGGTGGGGGCAACAGCAGGGAGACACGGGGTATGAGCGGGGGTGGGGGGAACAGGAGAGAGACAGGGGGCATGAGCGGGGAGTGGGGGGCAACAGTAAGGAGACACGAGGCATGACCGGGAGTGGGGGGAAACAGCAGGGAGACACGGGGCATGAGCAGGGGGTGGGGGAACAAGAGGGAGACACGGGGCGTGTGCAGGGGTGGGGGGAACACGAGGGAGACACGGGGCATGAGCGTGGGTGGGGGCAACAAGAGTGAGACACGGGGCATGAGCGGGGGGTGGGGGTAACAGGAGTGAGACACGGGGCATGAGCGGGGGGTGGGGGGAACACGAGGGGAGACACAGGGCATGAGCGGTGGTGGGGGCAACAGCAGGGAGACACGGGGTATGAGCGAGGGGTGGGGGAACACGAGGGAGACATGGGGCGTGAGCGGGGGGTGGGGTAAAAGGAGAGAGACACGGGGCATGAGCGGGGGGTGGGGGCAACAGGAGGGAGACACAGGGCATGAGCAGGGGGGAGCAACAGAAGGGAGACACGGGGCATGAGCGGGGGTGGGGGGAACATGAGGGAGAAACGGGGAGTGAGCGGGGGGTGGGGGTAACAGGAGAGAGACACGGGGCATGAGCGGGGGGTGGGGGGAAACAGGAGGGAGACACGGGGCATGAGCAGGGGGGAGCAACAGCAGGGAGACACGGGGCATGAGCGGGGGTGGGGGGAACATGAGGGAGACACGGGGCATGAGCGGGGGATGGGGGAACATGAGGGAGACACGGGGCATGAGCGGGGGTGGGGGGCAACAGCAGGGAGTCACAGGGCATGAGAGGGGGCTGGGGGTAACAGGAGAGAGACACGGGGCATGAGAGGGGGTGGAGGGTAACAGGAGAGAGACACGGGGCATGAGTGGGGGATGGGGGGAACACGAGGGAGAGACGTGGGGCATGAGAGGGAGGTGGGGGGTAACAGGAGAGAGACACAGGGCATGAGCGCGGGGTGGGGGGCAACAGCAGGTTGACACAGGTCATGACTGGGGAGTGGGGGTAACAGGAGAGAGACACGGGGCATGAGCGGGGGTTGGGGGGCAACAGCAGGGAGACACGGGGCATGGACCGGGGTGTGGGGGGCAACAGGAGAGAGACACGGGGCATGAGAGGGGTGGGGGTAACAGGAGAGAGACACGGGGCATGAGTGGGGGATGGGGGGAACACGAGGGAGAGACGTCGGGCATGAGAGAGAGTTGGGGGTAACAGGAGAGAGACACGGTGCATGAGCAGGCGGTGGGGGGCAACAGCAGGGAGACACGGGGCATGAGCGGGGGTTGGGGGGCAACAGCGGGGAGACACGGGGCATGCCAGGGGGGTGGGGGGGAAACAGCGGGTAGACACGGGGCATGCCAGGGGGGTGGGGGACAACAGCAGGGTGACACAGGCATGAGCGGGGGTTGGGGGGTAATAGGAGGGAGACACGGGGCATGACTGGGGGTGGGGGCAACAGGAGAGAGACACAGGACATGAGCAGGGGGTGGGGAGACAACGAGGGAAACACAGGGCATGAGAGGGGGGTGGGGGCAACAGCAGGGAGACACGGGTATGAGCGGGGGGTGGGGGGAACAGGAGAGAGACAGGGGGCATGAGCCGGGAGTGGGGGCAACAGGAAGAAGTTATGAGTATGAGCGGGGGGTGGGGGGAACACGAGGGAGACACAGGGCATGAGCGGGGGGTGGGGGCAAGAGCAGGGAGACACGGGGCATGAGCGGGGGGTGGGGGGAACACGAGTGAGACACGGGGCATGTACGGGGGTAACAGGAGAGAGACACAGGGCATGATCGGGGGGTGTGGGGCAACTATAGGGAGACACGGAGATGGGGGGCAACAGCAGGGAGAAACGGGGCATGACCCGGGTGGGGGGCAACAGCAGGGAGACAAAGGGCATGAGCGGGGGGTGGGGTTAACAGGGGAAAGACACGGGGCATGAGCGGGGGTGGGGGGCAACAGCAGGGAGACACAGGGCATGAGAGGGGGTGGGGGTAACAGGAGAGAGACATGGGGCATGAGAGGGAGGTGGGCGGTAACAGGAGAGAGACACGGGGCATGAGCAGAGGGTGGGGGTAACAGGAGAGAGACAAGGGGCATGAGTGGGGGGTGGGGGGCAACAGCAGGGAGACACGGGGCATGAGCGGGGGGTGAGGGGCAACAGCAGGGAGACACGAAGCATGACCGGGGGGTGGGGGGCACAGGAGAGAGACACGGGGCATGAGCGGGGGGTGGTGGGCAACAGGAGGTTGACACAGGGCATGACTGGGGGTTGGGGGTAACAGGAGAGAGACACGGGGCATGAGCGGGGGTTGGGGGGCAACAGCAGGGAGACACGGGGCATTACCGAGGGGTGGGGGGCAACAGGAGAGAGACACGGGGCATGAGAGGGGGGTGGGGGCAACAGCAGGGAGACACGGGGCATGAGCGGGGGGTGGGGGAACACGAGGGAGAGACGCGGGGCATGAGAGGTGGGTGGGGGTAACAGGAGAGAGACACGGTGCATGAGCGGGGGTGGGGGGTAACAGCAGGGAGACACGGGCCATGACTGGGGGGTGGGGGGCAACAGGAGAGAGACACGGGGCATGAGAGGGGGGGTGGGGGTAACAGGAGAGAGACACGGGGCATGAGAGGGGGTTGGGGGCCAACAGCAGGGAGACACAGTGCATGAGCGGAGTGTGGGGGGTAACAGAAGAGAGACACGGGGCATGATCAGGGGTGTGGGGCAACTATAGGGAGACACGGGGCATGAGCAGGGATAGGCCAACAGCAAAGAGACACGGGGCATGACCCAGGTGGGGGGCAACAGCAGGGAGACAAAGGGCATGAGCGGGGGGTGGGGTTAACAGGGGAGAGACACGGGGCATGAGCGGGGGTGGGGGGCAACAGCAGGGAGACACAGGGCATGAGAGGGGAGTGGGGGTAACAGGAGAGAGACACGGGGCATGAGAGGGGGTGGAGGGTAACAGGAGAGAGACATGGGGCATGAGCGGGGGGCTGGGGGTAACAGGAGAGAGACAAGGGGCATGAGAGGGGGCAACTGGAAGAAGTTACGGGGTATGAGCGGGGGGTGGGGGGAACAAGAGGGAGACACGGGGCATGAGCGGGGGGTGTGGGGCAAGAGCAGGGAGACACGGGGCATAAGCGGGGGGTGGTGGGAACACGAGTGAGACACGGGGCATGAGCGGGGGTGGGGGCAACAAGAGGGAAACACGGGGCATGAATGGGGTGTGGGGGCAACAGGAGAGAGACACGGGGCATGACTGGGGGGTGGGGGGCAAGAGAAGTGAGACACGGGGCAGGAGAGGGGGGTTGCGGGTAACAGGAGAGAGACGCGGTGAATGAGCGGGGGTGGGGGGTAACAGGAGAGAGACACGGGGCATAAGCGGGGGTGGGGGGCAACATGAGAGAGACACGGGGCATGAGCAGGGGGTGGGGGCCACAGCAGAGAGACACGGGGCATGAGCGGGGGTGGGGGGACAGGAGAGAGACATGGGGCATGAGCGGGGGGTGGGGGGCAACAGCAGGGAGACACGGGGCATGACCGGGTTGTGGGGGGCAACAGAAGGGAGACATGGGGCATGACCGGGGGGTGGGGGGCAACAGGAGAGAGACACGGGCATGAGAGGGGGGTGGGGGGTAACAGGAGAGAGACACGGGGCATGAGAGGGGGTGGGGGTAACAGGAGAGAGACACGGGGCATGAGAGGGGGTTGGGGGCCAACAGCAGGGAGACACAGGCATGAGCGGAGTGTGGGGGGTAACAGGAGAGAGACACGGGGCATGATCAGGGGTGTGGGGCAACTATAGGGAGACACGGGGCATGAGCAGGGGATAGGCCAACAGCAAAGAGACACGGGGCATGACCCGGGTGGGGGCAACAGCAGGGAGACAAAGGGCATGAGCGGGGGGTGGGGTTAACAGGGAGAGACACGGGGCATAAGCGGGGGTGGGGGGCAACAGCAGGGAGACACAGGGCATGAGAGGGGAGTGGGGGTAACAGGAGAGAGACACGGGGCATGAGAGGGGGTGGAGGGTAACAGGAGAGAGACATGGGGCATGAGCGGGGGGCTGGGGGTAACAGGAGAGAGACAAGGGGCATGAGAGGGGGGCAACTGGAAGAAGTTACGGGGTATGAGCGGGGGGTGGGGGGAACAAGAGGGAGACACGGGGCATGAGCGGGGGGTGTGGGGCAAGAGCAGGGAGACACGGGGCATAAGCGGGGGGTGGTGTGAACACGAGTGAGACACGGGGCATGAGCGGGGGTGGGGGGCAACAAGAGGGAAACACGGGGCATGACTGGGGTGTGGGGGGCAACAGGAGAGAGACACGGGGCATGACTGGGGGGTGGGGGGCAAGAGAAGTGAGACACGGGGCAGGAGAGGGGGGTTGCGGGTAACAGGAGAGAGACGCGGTGAATGAGCGGGGGTGGGGGGTAACAGGAGAGAGACACGGGGCATAAGCGGGGGTGGGGGGCAACATGAGAGAGACACGGGGCATGAGCAGGGGGTGGGGGCCACAGCAGAGAGACACGGGGCATGAGCGCGGGGTGGGGGGACAGGAGAGAGACATGGGGCATGAGCGGGGGTGGGGGGCAACAGCAGGGAGACACGGGGCATGACCGGGTTGTGGGGGGCAACAGAAGGGAGACATGGGGCATGACCGGGAGGTGGGGGGCAACAGGAGAGAGACACGGGGCATGAGAGGGGGGTGGGGGGTAACAGGAGAGAGACACGGGGCATGAGAGGGGGTGGGGGTAACAGGAGAGAGACACGGGGCATGAGCGAGGGGTGGGGGCAACAATGGGAGACACGGGGAATGACCAGGGGTGGGGGCAACAGCAGGGAGACACGGGGCATGAGTGGGGGGTGAGGGGCAACAGCAGGGAGACAGGAAGCATGACCATGGGGTGGGGGGCACAGGAGAGAGACACGGGGCATGAGCGGGGGGTGGGGGGCAACAGCAGGTTGACACAGGGCATGACTGGGGGGTGGGGTTAACAGGAGAGAGACACGGGGCATGAGCGGGGGTTGGGGGGCAACAGCAGGGAGACACGGGGCATGACTGGGGTGTGGGGGGCAACAGGAGAGAGACACGGGGCATGAGAGGGGGGTGGGGGTAACAGGAGAGAGACACGAGGCATGAGAGGGGGTTGGGGGCCAACAGGCAGGGAGACACAGGGCATGAGCGGGGGGTGGGGGGAACACGAGGGAGAGACGCGGGGCATGAGAGGGGGTGGGGGGTAACAGGAGAGAGACACGGTGCATGAGCGGGGGGTGGGGGGCAACAGCAGGGAGACACGGGGCATGAGCGGGGGGTGGGGGTGCAACAGCGGGGAGACACGGGGCATACCAGGGTGGTGGGGGCAACAGCAGGGAGACGCAGGGCATGCCAGCGGGGTGAGGGACAACAGCAGGGTGACACAGGCATGAGCGGGGGTTGGGGGGTAATAGGAGGGAGACACGGGGCATGACTGGGGGTGGGGGCAACAGGAGAGAGACACGGGACATGAGCAGGGTGTGCGGGGACAACGAGGGAGACACAGGGCATGAGAGGGGGGTGGGGGTAACATGAGAGAGACAAAGGGCATGAGCGGGGGGTGGGTGGCAACAGGAGGGAGACACGGGGCATGAGCGTGGTGTGGGGAGCAACAGCAGGGAGACACGGGGCATGAGCGGGGGGTGGGGGGAACACGAGGGAGAAACGGGGCATGAGAGGGTGGTGGGGGTAACAGGAGAGAGACACGGGGCATGAGCAGGGGGTGGGGGGCAACATCAGGGAGACACGGGCATGACCGGGGGGTGGAGGGCAACAACAGGGAGACACGGGGCATGAGCGGGGTTGGGGGGAACACGAGGGAGACATGGGGCATGAGCGGGTGTGGGGGGCAACAAGAGAGAGACACGGGGCATGAGCGGGGTGGGGGTAACAGGAGAGAGACACGGGGCATGAGCGGGGGGTGGGGGAACACGAGGGAGACGCAGGGCATGATCGGCCGGTGGGGGGCAACAGCAGGGAGACACAGGGTATGAGCGAGGGGTGGGGGGAACACGAGGGAGACACGGGGCATGAGCGGGGGCTGGGGGTAACAGGAGAGAGACACGGGGCATGAGCGGGGGTGGGGGGCAACAAGAGAGAGACACGGGGCATGAGCGTGGGTTGGGGGTAACAGGAGAGAGACACGGAGCATGAGCGGGGGGTGGGGGAACACGAGGGAGACACAGGGCATGATCAGGGGGTGGGGGGCAACAGCAGGGAGACACAGGGTATGAGCGAGGGGTGGTGGGAACACGAGGGAGACACGGGGCGTGAGCGGGGGGTGGGGGTAACAGGAGAGAGACACGGGGCATGAGCGGGGGGTGGGGGCAACAGGAGGGAGACACGAGGCATGAGCAGGGGGGAGCAACATCAGGGGGACATAGGGCATGAGCGGGGGTGGGGGGAACATGAGGGAGACACGGGGCATGAGCGGGGGGTGGGGGAACACGAGGGAGACACAGGGCATGATCGGGGGTGGGGGGCAACAGCAGGGAGACACAGGGTATGAGCGAGGGGTGGGGGGAACACGAGGGAGAAACGGGGCATGAGAGGGGGGTGGGGGGTAACAGGAGAGAGACACTGGGCATGAACAGAAGGGTGCGGGGCAACAGCAGGGAGACACGGGGAATGACCTGGGGGTGGAGGGCAAGAGCAGGGAGACACGGGGCATGAGCAGGGGGTGGGGGGCGACAGGAGAGAGACACTGGCATGAACAGGGGGGGCAACAGCAGGTAGACACAGGGCATGAGCGAGCGGTGGGGGAACACGAGGGAGACACGGGGCATGAGCGGGGCTAGGGGCAACAAGAGGGAAACACGGGGCATGAGCGGAGGGTGGGGGCAACACGAGGGAGACACGGGGCATAAGCAGGGGGTGGGGGGCAACAAGAGGGAGACACGGGGTATGAGCAGGGGTGGTGGTAACAGGAGAGAGACACAGGGCATGAGCGGGGGGTGGGGGAACAGAGCGGGGGGTGGGGGAACAGGAGGGAGACACGGGGCATGAACAGGGGTGGGGGAACAGTGGAGACACAGGGAATGAGCAGGGGGTGGGGGGCAACAGCAGGGAGACACAGGGCATGAGTGGGGATAGGGGGAACAAGAGGAAGACACGGGGCATGAGCGGGGGATGGGGGGAACACGAGGGAGACACGGGACATGAGCGGGGGTGGGGGCAACAAGAGGGAGACACGGGGCATGAGCGGAGGGTGGGGGGAACACGAGGGAGACACGGGGCATAAGCGGGGGAGTGGGGGGCAACAAGAGGGAGACACAGGGTATGAGCGGGGGTGGGGGTAACAGGAGAGAGACACAGGGCATGAGCGGGGGTAGGGGCAACAGCAGGGAGACACGGGGCATGAGCGGGGATAGGGGGAACAAGAGGAAGACACGGGGCATGAGCGGGGGATGGGGAACACAAGGGAGACACGGGGCATGAGCGGGGGCTGCGGGGCAACAAGAGGGAGACACGGCATGAGCGGGGCTGGGGGTAACAGGAGAGAGACAAAGGGCATGAGCGGGGGGTGGGGGGCAACAGGAGGAAGTTACAGGGTATGAGCGGTGGGTGGAGGGAACACGAGGGAGACACGGGGCATGAGCGCGTGGTGGGGGGCAAGAGCAGGGAGACACAGGGCATGAGGGGGGGTGGGGGAAACACGAGTGAGACACGGGGCATGAGCGGGGGGTGGGGGGTAACAGGAGAGAGACACGGGGCATGATCGGTGGGTGGGGGGCAACTACAGGGAGACACGGGGCATGAGCGGGGGATGGGGCAACAGCAGGGAGACACGGGGCATGACCCAGGGTGGGGGGCAACAGCAGGGAGACACAGGGCATGAGCGGGGGGTGGGGGGTAACAAAGGAGAGACACGGGGCATGAGCGGGAGGTGGGAGTAACAGGAGAGAGGCACAGGGCATGAGAGGGGGATGGAGGGTAACAGGAGAGAGACACGGGGCATGAGAGGGGAGTGGGGGGTAACAGGATGAGAGACATGGGGCATGAGCGGAGGGTGGGGGGTAACAGGGAGAGAGACATGGGGCATAAGCGAGGGGTGGGGGGCAACAGCAGGGAGACACGGGGCATGAGCGGGGGGTGAGGGACAACAGCAGGGAAACACAAAGCATGACCGGGGAATGGGGGGTAACAGGAGAGAGACACAGGGCATGAGCGGGGGTTGGTGGCAACAGCAGGGAGACACGGGGGCATGACCGGGGTGTTGGGGGCAACAGGAGAGAGACACGGGGCATGAGAGGGGGGTGGGGGTAACAGGAGAGAGACATGGGGCATGAGAGGGGGTAGGGGGCAACAGCAGGGAGACACGGGACATGAGCGGGGGTGGGGGAACACGAGGGAGAGACGCGGGGCATGAGAGGGGGTGGGGGGTAACAGGAGAGAGACACGGTGCATGAGCAGGGGGTGGGGGGCAACAGCAGGAAGACACAGGGCATGAGCGGGGGGTGGGGGGCAACAGCGGGGAGACACAGGGCATGCCAGGGGGGTTGGGGACAATAGCAGGGCGACACGGGGCATGAGAGCGGGGGGTGGGGGTAACAGGAGAGAGACACGGGGCATGAGAGGGGGTTGGGGGGCAACAGTAGGGAGACCCACGGCATGAGCGGGGGGTGGGGGAACACGAGGGAGAGACGCGGGGCATGAGAGGGGGGTGGGGGGTAACAGGAGAGAGACACGGTGCATGAGCGGGGGGTGGGGGGCAACAGCAGAGAGACACAGGGCATGAGTGGGGGGTGGGGGGGCAACAGCGGGGGAGACACGGGGCATGACCCAGGGTGGGGGGCAACAGCAGGGAGACACAGGGCATGAGCGGGGGGTGGGGGGTAACAAAGGAGAGACACGGGGCATGAGCGGGAGGTGGGAGTAACAGGAGAGAGGCACAGGGCATGAGAGGGGGATGGAGGGTAACAGGAGAGAGACACGGGGCATGAGAGGGGAGTGGGAGGGTAACAGGAGAGAGACATGGGGCATGAGCGGAGGGGTGGGGGTAACAGGAGAGAGACATGGGGCATAAGCGAGGGGTGGGGGGCAACAGCAGGGAGACACGGGGCATGAGCGGGGGGTGAGGGACAACAGCAGGGAAACACAAAGCATGACCGGGGGATGGGGGGGCACAGGAGAGAGACACGGGGCATGAGCGGGGGGTGGGGGGCAACAGCATTTTGACACGGGGCATGACCGGGGGGTGGGGGTAACAGGAGAGAGACACAGGGCATGAGCGGGGGTTGGTGGCAACAGCAGGGAGACACGGGGCATGACCGGGGTGTGGGGGCAACAGGAGAGAGACACGGGGCATGAGAGGGGGGTGGGGGTAAAAGGAGAGAGACACGGGGCATGAGAGGGGGTAGGGGGCAACAGCAGGGAGACACGGGACATTAGCGGGGGTGGGGGGAACACGAGGGAGAGACGCGGGGCATGAGAGGGGGTGGGGGGTAACAGGAGAGAGACACGGTGCATGAGCAGGGGGTGGGGGGCAACAGCAGGAAGACACAGGGCATGAGCGGGGGGTTGGGGACAACAGCAGGGCGACACGGGGCATGAGAGGGGGGTGGGGGTAACAGGAGAGAGACACGGGGCATGAGAGGGGGTTGGGGGGCAACAGTAGGGAGACCCACGGCATGAGCGGGGGGTGGGGGGAACTCGAGGGAGAGACGCGGGGCATGAGAGGGGGGTGGGGGTAACAGGAGAGAGACACGGTGCATGAGCGGGGGTGGGGGGCAACAGCAGAGAGACACAGGGCATGAGTGGGGGGTGGGGGGGCAACAGCGGGGAGACACGGGGCATGCCAGGGTGGTGGGGGCAACAGCGGGGAGACGCAAGGCATGCCAGCGAGGTGGGGGACAACAGCAGGTGACACAGGCATGAGCGGGGGTTGGGGGGTAATAGGAGGGAGACACGGGGCATGACTGGGGGTGGGGGCAACAGGAGAGAGACATGGGACATGAGCAGTGGGTGGGGGGACAACGAGGGAGACACAGGGCATGAGAGGGGGGTGGGGGCAACAGCAGGGAGACACGGGGTATGAGCGGGGGGTGGGGGGAACAGGAGAGAGACACGGGGCATGAGCGGGGAGTGGGGGGCAACAGTAAGGAGACACGAGGCATGACCGGGAGTGGGGGGCAACAGCAGGGAGACACGGGGCATGAGCAGGGGGTATGGGGAACAAGAGGGAGACACAGAACATGAGCAGGGGTGGGGGGAACACGAGGGAGACACGGGGCATGAGCGGGGGTGGGGGACAACAAGAGGGAAACACGGGGCATGAGCGGGGGGTGGGGGTAACAGGAGAGAGACACAGGGCATGAGCGGGGGGTGGGGGAACACAAGGGAGACACAGGGCATGATCGGGGGGTGGGGGGCAACAGCAGGGAGACACAGGGTATGAGCGAGGGGTGGGGGGAACACGAGGGAGACACGGGGCGTGAGCGGGGGGTGGGGGTAACAGGAGAGAGACACGGGGCATGAGCAGGGGGTGGGGGCAACAGGAGGGAGACACGGGGCATGAGCAGGGGGGAGCAACAGCAGGGGGACATGGGGCATGAGCGGGGGGTGGGGGGAACATGAGGGAGAAATGGGGCATGAAAGGGGGGTGGGGGTAACAGGAGAGAGACACGGGGCATGGGCAGAAGGGTGCGGGGCAACAGCAGGGAGACACGGGGAATTACCTGGGGGTGCAGGGCAAGAGCAGGGAGACACAGGGCATGACCGGGGGGTGGGGGGCGACAGGAGAGAGACACTGGCATGAGCAGGGGGTGGGGGGCAACAGCAGGTAGACACAGGGCATGAGCGAGGGGTGGGCGAACACGAGGGAGACACGGGGCATGAGCGGGGGTGGGGGCAACAAGAGGGAGACACGGGGCATGAGCGGAGGGTGGGGGGAACACGAGGGAGACACGGGGCATAAGCAGGGGGTGGGGGGCAACAAGAGGGAGACACGGGGTATGAGCAGGGGTGGGGGTAACAGGAGAGAAACACAGGGCATGAGCGGGGGTTGGGGGAACAGGAGGGAGACACGGGGCATGAATGGGGGTGGGGGAACAGTGGAGACACTGGGCATGAGCAGGGGTGGGGGGCAACAGCAGGGAGACACGGGGCATGAGCGGGGATAGGGGGAACAAGAGGAAGACACGGGACATGAGCGGGGGATGGGGGAACATGAGGGAGACACGGGGCATGAGCAGGTGGGAGCAACGGCAGGGAGACATGGGGCATGAGCGGGGGTGGGGGGAACATGAGGGAGAAACGGGGCATGAGAGGGGGGTGGGGGGGTAACAGGAGAGAGACACGGGGCATGAGCAAAAGTGTGCGGGGCAACAGCAGGGAGACATGGGGAATGACCTGGGGGTGGAGGGCAAGAGCAGGGAGACACAGGGCATGACCGGGGTGTGGGGGGCGACAGGAGAGAGACACTGGCATGAGCAGGGGGTGGAGGGCAACAGCAGGTAGACACAGGGCATGAGCGAGGGGTGGGGGAACACGAGGGAGACACGGGGCATGAGCGGGGGTGGGGGCAACAAGAGGGAGACACGGGGCATGAGCGGAGGGTGGGGGAACACGAGGGAGACACGGGACATAAGCAGGGGGTGGGGGAACACGAGGGAGACACTGGCATGAGCAGGGGATGGGGGGCAACAGCAGGGAGACACAGGGCATGAGCGGGGGGCGGGGGTAACAAAGGAGAGACACGGGGCATGAGCAGGAGGTGGGAGTAACAGGAGAGAGACACAGGGCATGAGAGGGGGGTGGAGGGTAACAGGAGAGAGACACGGGGAATGAGAGGGGGTGGGGGGGTAACAGGAGAGAGACACGGGGCATGAGCGGAGGGTGGGGGGTAACAGGAGAGAGACACGGGGCATGAGCGGGGGGTGGGGGGGCAACAGCAGGGAGACACGGGGCATGAGCGGGGGGTGAGGGGCAACAGCAGGGAAACACAAAGCATGACCGGGGGATGGGGGGGCACAGGAGAGAGACACGGGGCATGAGCGGGGGGTGGGGGGCAACAGCATTTTGACACAGGGCATGACCGGGGGTGGGGGTAACAGGAGAGAGACATAGGGCATGAGCGGGGGTTGGGGGCAACAGCAGGGAGACACGGGGCATGACCGGGGTGTGGGGTGCAACAGGAGAGAGACACGGGGCATGAGATGGGGGTGGGGGTAACAGGAGAGAGACACGGGGCATGATAGGGGGGTAGGGGGCAACAGCAGGGAGACACGGGACATGAGCGGGGGTGGGGGGAACACGAGGGAGAGACGCGGGGCATGAGAGGGGGGTGGGGGGTAACAGGAGAGAGACACGGTGCATGAGCGGGGGGTGGGGGGCAACAGCAGGGAGGCACAGGGCATGAGCAGGGGGTGGGGGGCAACAGCAGGGAAACACAGGGCATGCCAGGGGGGTGGGGACAACAGCAGGGCGACACGGGCATGAGCGGGGAGTGGGGGGTAATAGGAGAGAGACACGGGGCATGAGCGGGGGTGGGGGGCAACAGCAGGGAGACACGGGGCATGACTGGGGGTGGGGGGAAACAGCAGGGAGATACGGGGCATGAGCGCGGGGTGGGGGGAACATGAGGGAGACACGGGACTTGAGAGGGGGTGCGGGGTTACAGGAGAGAGACACGGGGCATGAGCGGGGGGTGGATGGTAACAGGAGAAAGACACGGGGCATGAGAGGGGTGGGGGTAACAGGAGAGAGACACGGGGCATGAGCGGGGGGTGGGGGGCAACAGGAGGGAGACACGGGGCATGTGCAGGGGGAGCAACAGCAGGGAGACACTGGGCATGAGCGGGGGTGGGGGGACATGAGGGAGAAACGGGGCATGAGAGGGGGTGGGGGGTAACAGGAGAGAGACACGGGGCATGAGCAGAAGGGTGAGGGGCAACAGCAGGGAGACACAGGGAATGACCTGGGGGTGGAGGGCAAGAGCAGGGAGATATGGGGCATGACCGGGGGGTGGGGGGCGACAGGAGAGAGACACTGGCATGAGCAGGGGGTGGGGGGCAACAGCAGGTAGACACAGGGCATGAGCGAGGCGTGGGGGAACATGAGGGAGACATGGGGCATGAGCGGGGGTGGGGGCAACAAGAGGGAGACACGGGGCATGAGCGGAGGGTGGGGGGAACACGAGGGAGACACGGGGCATAAGCAGGGGGTGGGGCAACAAGAGGGAGACACGGGGTATGAGCGGGGGTGGGGGTAACAGGAGAGAGACACAGGGCATGAGCGGGGGTGGGGGGAACAGGAGGGAGGCACGGGGCATGAACGGGGGTGGGGGGAACAGTCGAGACACGGAGCATGAGCAGGGGGTGGGGGGCAACAGCAGGGAGACACGGGGCATGAGCGGGGATAGGGGGAACAAGAGGGAGACACGGGGCATGAGCGGGGGATGCTGGGAACACGAGGGAGACACGGGGCATGAGCGGGGGTGGGGGCAACAAGAGGGAGACACGGGGCATGAGCGAAGGGTGGGGGAACACGAGGGAGACACGGGGCATACGCGGGGTTGGGGGGCAACAAGAGGGAGACACAGGGTATGAGCAGGGGTGGGGGTAACAGGAGAGAGACACAGGGCATGAGCGGGGGTTGGGGGAACAGGAGGGAGGCACGGGGCATGAACGGGGGTGGGGGAACAGGGGGAGACATGGGGCATGAGCGGGGGATGGGGGCCAACAGGCAGGGAGACACGGGGCATGAGCGGGGATAGGGGGAAAAAGAGGAAGACACGGGGCATGAGCGGGGGATGGGGAACACGAGGGAGACACGGGGCATGAGCGGGGGCTGGGGGGCAACAAGAGGGAGACACGGGCATGAGCGGGTGGGTGGGGGTAACTGGAGAGAGACAAAGGGCATGAGCGGGGGGTGGGGGGCAACAGGAGGAAGTTACGCGGTATGAGCGGCGGGTGGGGGGAACACGAGGGAGACACGGGGCATGAGCGGGGGGTGAGGGGCAAGAGCAGGGAGACACAGGGCATGAGGGGGGTGGGGGGAACACGAGTGAGACACGGGGCATGAGCGGGGGGTGGGGGGGTAACAGGAGAGAGACACGGGGCATGATCGGGGGTGGGGGGCAACTACACGGAGACACGGGGCATGAGCGGGGGATGGGGCAACAGCAGGGAGACACGGGGCATGACCCAGGGTGGGGGGCAACAGCAGGGAGACACAGGGCATGAGCGGGGGGTGGGGGGTAACAAAGGAGAGACACGGGTTTGAGCGGGAGGTGGGAGTAACAGGAGAGAGACACGGGGCATGAGAGGGGGGTGGAGGGTAACAGGAGAGAGACACGGGGCATGAGAGGGGGGTGGGAGGGTAACAGGAGAGAGACACAGGGCATGAGCGGAGGGTGGGGGGTAACAGGAGAGAGACACGGGGAATGAGCAGGGGGTGGGGGCAACAGCAGGGAGACACGGGGCATGAGCGGGGGTGAGGGGCAACAGCAGGGAAACACAAAGCATGACCGGGGGATGGTGGGGCACAGGAGAGAGACACGGGGCATGAGCGGGGGGTGGGGGGCAACAGCATTTTGACACGGGGCATGACCGGGTGGTGGGGGTAACAGGAGAGAGACACAGGTCATGAGCGGGGGTTGGGGGCAACAGCAGGGAGACACGGGGCATGACCGTGGGGTGGGGGGCAACAGGAGAGAGACACGGGGCATGAGAGGGCGGTGGGGGTAACAGGAGAGAGACACGGGGCATGAGAGGGGGGTGGGGGGCAACAGCAGGGAGACACGGGACATGAGCGGGGGTGGGGGGAACACGAGGGAGAGACGCCGGGCATGAGAGGGGGGTTGGGGGTAACAGGAGAGAGACATGGTGCATGAGCGGGGGGTGGGGGGCAACAGCAGGGAGACACAGAGCATGAGCGGGGGTGGGGGGCAACAGCAGGGCGACACGGGCATGAGCGGGGAGTGAGGAGTAATAGGAGAGAGACACGGGGCATGAGCGGGGGGTGGGGGCAACAGCAGCGAGACACGGGGCATGACCGGGGGTGGGGGGAAACAGCAGGGAGATACGGGGCATGAGCGCGGGGTGTGGGGAACATGAGGGAGACACGGGACATGAGAGGGAGGTGCGGGGTAACAGGAGAGAGACACAGGGCATGAGCGGGGGGTGGGGTGCAAAAGAAGGGGGACACTGGGCATGACTGGGGGTGGGGGCATCAGGAGAGAGACACGGGGCATGAGAGGGGGGTGTATGGTAACAGGAGAGAGACACGGGGCATGAGAGGGGGGTGGGTGGTAACAGGAGAGAGACATGGGGCATGAGCAGGGGTTGGGGGGCAACATCAGGGAGACACAGGGCATGAGCAGGGGGTGGGGGAACAAGAGGGAGACACGGGGCATGAGCGGGGGGTGGGGGGTAACAGGAGAGAGACACAGGGCATGATCAGGGGGTGGGGCAACCTCAGGGAGACACGGGGCATGAGAGGGGGATGGGGGGCAACAGCAGGGAGACACGGGGCATGAGCGGGGGGTGGGGGGCAACAGGAGGAAGTTACGCGGTATGAGCGGCGGGTGGGGGGAACACGAGGGAGACACGGGGCATGAGCAGGGGGTGGGGGGCAAGAGCAGGGAGACACAGGGCATGGGGAGGGTGGGGGGAACACGAGTGAGACACGGGGCATGAGCGGGGGGTGGGGGGGTAACAGGAGAGAGACACGGGGCATGATCGGGGGCAACTACACAGAGACACGGGGCATGAGCGGGGGATGGGGCAACAGCAGGGAGACACGGGGCATGACCCGGGGTGGGGGGCAACAGCAGGGAGACACAGGGCATGAGCGGGGGGGTGGGGGGTAACAAAGGAGAGACACGGGCATGAGCGGGAGGTGGGAGTAACAGGAGAGAGACACGGGGCATGAGAGGGGGGTGGAGGGTAACAGGAGAGAGACACGGGGCATGAGAGGGGGGTGGGGGGGTAACAGGAGAGAGACACGGGGCATGAGCGGAGGGTGGGGGGTAACAGGAGAGAGACACGGGGCATGAGCAGGGGGTGGGGGCAACAGCAGGGAGACACGGGGCATGAGCGGGGGGTGAGGGGCAACAGCAGGGAAACACAAAGCATGACCGGGGGATGGTGGGGCAGAGGATAGAGACACAGGGCATGAGCGGGGGTGGGGGGCAACAGCATTTTGACACGGGGCATGACCGGGGGGTGGGGGTAACAGGAGAGAGACACAGGTCATGAGCGGGGGTTGGGGGCAACAGCAGGGAGACACGGGGCATGACCGTGGGGTGGGGGGCAACAGGAGAGAGACACGGGGCATGAGAGGGTGGTGGGGGTAACAGGAGAGAGACACGGGCATGAGAGGGGGTGGGGGGCAACAGCAGGGAGACACGGGACATGAGCGGGGTGGGGGGAACACGAGGGAGAGACGCCGGGCATGAGAGGGGGGTGGGGGGTAACAGGAGAGAGACATGGTGCATGAGCGGGGGGTGGGGGGCAACAGCAGGGAGACACAGAGCATGAGCGGGGGTGGGGGGCAACAGCAGGGAGACACAGGGCATGCCAGGGGGTGGGGGACAACAGCAGGGCGACACGGGCATGAGCGGGGAGTGAGGGGTAATAGGAGAGAGACACGGGGCATGAGCGGGGGGTGGGGGGCAACAGCAGCGAGACACGGGGCATGACCGGGGGTGGGGGGAAACAGCAGGGAGATACGGGGCATGAGCGCGGGGTGTGGGGAACATGAGGAAGACACGGGACATGAGAGGGAGGTGCGGGGTAACAGGAGAGAGACACAGGGCATGAGCGGGGGGTGGGGGGCAACAGAAGGGGGACACTGGGCATGACTGGGGGTGGGGGCATCAGGAGAGAGACACGGGGCATGAGAGGGGGGTGGATGGTAACAGGAGAGAGACACGGGGCATGAGAGGGGGGTGGGTGGTAACAGGAGAGAGACATGGGGCATGAGCAGGGGTTGGGGGGCAACAGCAGGGAGACACGGGGCATGAGCAGGGGGTGGGGGAACAAGAGGGAGATACGGGGCATGAGAGGGCGGTGGGGGTAACAGGAGAGAGACACGGGGCATGAGAGGGGGGTGGGGGGCAACAGCAGGGAGACACGGGACATGAGCGGGGGTGGGGGGAACACGAGGGAGAGACGCTGGGCATGAGAGGGGGGTGGGGGGTAACAGGAGAGAGACATGGTGCATGAGCGGGGGGTGGGGGGCAACAGCAGGGAGACACAGAGCATGAGCGCGGGTGGGGGGCAACAGCAGGGAGACACAGGGCATGCCAGGGGGTGGGGGACAACAGCAGGGCGACACGGGCATGAGCGGGGAGTGAGGGGTAATAGGAGAGAGACACGGGGCATGAGCGGGGGGTGGGGGGCAACAGCAGCGAGACACGGGGCATGACCGGGGGTGGGTGGAAACAGCAGGGAGATACGGGGCATGAGCGCAGGGTGTGGGGAACATGAGGGAGACACGGGACATGAGAGGGAGGTGCGGGGTAACAGGAGAGAGACACAGGGCATGAGCGGGGGGTGGGGGGCAACAGAAGGGGGACACTGGGCATGACTGGGGGTGGGGGCATCAGGAGAGAGACATGGGGCATGAGAGGGGGGTGGATGGTAACAGGAGAGAGACACGGGGCATGAGAGGGGGGTGGGTGGTAACAGGAGAGAGACATGGGGCATGAGCAGGGGTTGGGGGCAACAGCAGGGAGACACGGGGCATGAGCAGGGGGTGGGGGAACAAGAGGGAGACACGGGGCATGAGCGGGGGGTGGGGGGTAACAGGAGAGAGACACAGGGCATGATCAGGGGGTGGGGCAACCTCAGGGAGATACGGGGCATGAGAGGGGGATGGGGGGCAACAGCAGGGAGACACGGGGCATGACCCGGGGTGGGGGGCAACAGCAGGGTGACACAGGGCATGATCAGGGGGTTTGGGGTAACAGGGGAGAGACACGGGGCATGAGCAGGGGGTGGGGGGCAACAGCAGGGAGACACAGGGCATGAGAGGGGGGTGGGGGTAACAGAAGGGGGACACTGGGCATGACTGGGGGTGGGGGTAACAGGAGAGAGACACGGGGCATGAGCAGGGGGTGGGGGCAACAGCAGGGAGACACGGGGCATGAGCGGGGGGTGAGGGGCAACAGCAGGGAAACACAAAGCATGACCGGGGGATGGTGGGGCAGAGGATAGAGACACGGGGTATGAGCGGGGGTGGGGGGCAACAGCATTTTGACACGGGGCATGACCGGGGGGTGGGGGTAACAGGAGAGAGACACAGGTCATGAGCGGGGGTTGGGGGCAACAGCAGGGAGACACGGGGCATGACCGTGGGGTGGGGGGCAACAGGAGAGAGACACGGGGCATGAGAGGGCGGTGGGGGTAACAGGAGAGAGACACGGGGCATGAGAGGGGGTGGGGGGCAACAGCAGGGAGACACGGGACATGAGCGGGGGTGGGGGGAACACGAGGGAGAGACACCGGGCATGAGAGGGGGGTGGGGGGTAACAGGAGAGAGACATGGTGCATGAGCGGGGGGTGGGGGGCAACAGCAGGGAGACACCGAGCATGAGCGGGGGTGGGGGGCAACAGCAGGGAGACACAGGGCATGCCAGGGGGTGGGGGACAACAGCAGGGCGACACGGGCATGAGCGGGGAGTGAGGGGTAATAGGAGAGAGACACGTGGCATGAGCGGGGGGTGGGGGGCAACAGCAGCGAGACACGGGGCATGACCGGGGGTGGGGGGAAACAGCAGGGAGATACGGGGCATGAGCGCGGGGTGTGGGGAACATGAGGAAGACACGGGACATGAGAGGGAGGTGCGGGGTAACACGAGAGAGACACAGGGCATGAGCGGGGGATGGGGGGCAACAGAAGGGGGACACTGGGCATGACTGGGGGTGGGGGCATCAGGAGAGAGACACGGGGCATGAGAGGGGGTGGATGGTAACAGGAGAGAGACACGGGGCATGAGAGGGGGGTGGGTGGTAACAGGAGAGAGACATGGGGCATGAGCAGGGGTTGGGGGGCAACAGCAGGGAGACACGGGGCATGAGCAGGGGGTGGGGGAACAAGAGGGAGATACGGGGCATGAGAGGGCGGTGGGGGTAACAGGAGAGAGACACGGGGCATGAGAGGGGGGTGGGGGGCAACAGCAGGGAGACACGGGACATGAGCGGGGGTGGGGGGAACACGAGGGAGAGACGCCGGGCATGAGAGGGGGGTGGGGGGTAACAGGAGAGAGACATGGTGCATGAGCGGGGGGTGGGGGGCAACAGCAGGGAGACACAGAGCATGAGCGCGGGGGGGGCAACAGCAGGGAGACACAGGGCATGCCAGGGGGTGGGGGGACAACAGCAGGGCGACACGGGCATGAGCGGGGAGTGAGGGGTAATAGGAGAGAGACACGGGGCATGAGCGGGGGGTGGGGGGCAACAGCAGCGAGACACGGGGCATGACCGGGGGTGGGGGGAAACAGCAGGGAGATACGGGGCATGAGCGCGGGGTGTGGGGAACATGAGGGAGACACGGGACATGAGAGGGAGGTGCGGGGTAACAGGAGAGAGACACAGGGCATGAGCGGGGGGTGGGGGGCAACAGAAGGGGGACACTGGGCATGACTGGGGGTGGGGGCATCAGGAGAGAGACATGGGGCATGAGAGGGGGGTGGATGGTAACAGGAGAGAGACACGGGGCATGAGAGGGGGGTGGGTGGTAACAGGAGAGAGACATGGGGCATGAGCAGGGGTTGGGGGGCAACAGCAGGGAGACAAGGGCATGAGCAGGGGGTGGGGGAACAAGAGGGAGACACGGGGCATGAGCGGGGGGTGGGGGGTAACAGGAGAGAGACACAGGGCATGATCAGGGGGTGGGGCAACCTCAGGGAGATACGGGGCATGAGAGGGGGATGGGGGGCAACAGCAGGGAGACACGGGGCATGACCCGGGGTGGGGGGCAACAGCAGGGTGACACAGGGCATGATCAGGGGGTTTGGGGTAACAGGGGAGAGACACGGGGCATGAGCAGGGGGTGGGGGGCAACAGCAGGGAGACACAGGGCATGAGAGGGGGGTGGGGGTAACAGGAGAGAGACACGGGGCATGAGAGGGGGGTGGAGGGTAACAGGAGAGAGACACGGGTCATCAGAGGGGCGTGGGGGGTAACAGGAGAGAGTCATGGGGCATGAGCGGAGGGTGGGGGGTAACAGGAGAGAGACAAGGGGCATGAGCGGGAGGTGGGGGGCAACAGCAGGGAGACATGGGGCATGATCGGTGGGTGAGGGGCAACAGCAGGGAGACACGAAGCATGACCGGTCGGGTGGGGGGCACAGGAGAGAGACACGGGGCATGAGCGGGGGGTGGGGGGCAACAGCAGGTTGACACGGGGCATGACCGGGGGTGGGGGTAACAGGAGAGAGACACGGGGAATGAGAGGGGGGTGGGGGTAACAGGAGAGAGACACGGGGCATGAGAGGGGGTGAGGGGGCAACAGCATGGAGACACGGGGCATGAGCGGTTGTTGTGGGGGAACACGAGGGAGACACGGGGCATGATCGGGGGGTGGGGTAACAGGGGAGACATGGGACATGAGCGGGGTGTGTATTGGGAAATAGGAGAGAGACACGGTGCATGAGCGGGGGTGGGGGGAACAAGACAGAGACACGGGGCATGAGCGGAGGGTGGGGGGAACATGAGGGAGACACGGGGCATGAGCGGGTTGCAACAAGAGGGAGACACAGGGCATGAGCGGGGGAGTGGGGGTAACAGGAGTGAGACACGGGGCATGAGCGGGGGGTGGGGTGCAACAGGAGGGAGACACGGGGCATGAGCGGGCTGGGGGGAACACGAGGGAGACAAGGGGCATGAGCGGTGGGTGGTGGACAACAGCATGGAGACACGGGGCATGAGCGGGGGTGGGGGGAACACGAGGGAGACAAGGGGCATGAGCGGTGGGTGGTGGACAACAGCATGGAGACACGGAGCATGAGCGGGGGGGTAACAGGAGAGAGACACGGGGCATGAGAGGGGGGTGGATGGTAACAGGAGAGAGACACGGGGCATGAGAGGGGGGTGGGTGGTAACAGGAGAGAGACACGGGGCATGAGCGGGGGGTGGGGGGCAACAGCAAGGAGACACGGGGCATGACCGGGGATGGGGGGCAACAGCAGGGAGACACGGGGCATGAGCGGGTGGTGGAGGGAACAAGAGGGAGACACAGGGCATTTTCAGGGGGTGGGGGAACACGAGGGAGACACAGGGCATGAGCGGGGGGTGGGGGGCAACAAGAGGGAGACATGGGGCATGAGTGGGGGTGGGGGTAACAGGAGAGAGACACGGGGCATGAGCGGGGGGGAACACGAGGGAGACACAGGGCGTGAGTGGGGGTAACAGGAGAGAGACACGGGGCATGAGCAGGGGGTGGGTGGCAACAGGAGGGAGACACGGGGCATGAGCGGGGTGTGGGGAGCAACAGCAGGGAGACACGGGGCATGAGCGGGGGGTGGGGGGAACACGAGGGAGAAACGGGGCATGAGAGGGTGGTGGGGGTAACAGGAGAGAGACACGGGGCATGAGCAGGGGGTGGGGGCAACAGCAGGGAGACACGGGCATGACCGGGGGTGGAGGGCAACAGCAGGGAGACACGGGGCATGACCGGGGGTAGGGGCAAAAGGAGAGAGACACGGGGCATGAGCAGGGGGTGGGGGGAACACGAGGGAGACACAAGGCATGAGCAGGGTGTGGGGGGCAACAAGAGGGAGACACGGGGCATGTGCGGGGGTGGGGTTAACAGGAGAGAGACATGGGGCATGAGCGGGGGTGGGGGGAACAGGAGGGAGACATGGGGCATGAGCGGGGGGTAGGGGGCAACAACAGGGAGACACGGGGCATGAGCGGGGGTGGGGGGAACACGAGGGAGACACAAGGCATGAGCAGGGTGTGGGGGGCAACAAGAGGGAGACACGGGGCATGTGCGGGGGTGGGGTTAACAGGAGAGAGACATGGGGCATGAGCGGGGGTGGGTGGAACAGGAGGGAGACACGGGGCATGAAGGGGGGTGGAGGGGAACAGGGGAGACACGGGGCATGAGTAGGGGTTGGGGGGGACAGGAGGGAGACATGGGGCATGAGTGGGATGTGGAGGGGAACACGAGGGAGACACCGGGCATGATCGGGGGATGGGGTAACAGGGGAGGCACGGGACATAAACAGGGGGTGGGGGGAAACAGGAGAGAGACACAGGGCATGAGCGGGGTGGGGGGGAAAAGGAGGGAGACACAGGGAATGAACGGGGGTGGGGGCTCAGGGGAGACATGGGGCATGAGCGGGGGGTGGGGGGCAACAGCAGGGAGACACGGGGCATGAGCGGGGATAGGGGGAACAAGAGGAAGACACGGGGCATGAGCAGGGGATGGGGGAACACGAGGGAGACACGGGGCATGAGCAGGGGCTGGGGGGCAACAAGAGGGAGACACGGGCATGAGCGTGGGGGGTGGGGGTAACAGGAGAGGGACAAAGGGCATGAGCAGGGGGGCAACAGGAGGAAGTTACGGGGTATGAGCGGCGGGTGGGGGGAACACAACGGAGACACGGGGCATGAGTGGGGGGTGGGGGGCAAGAGCAGGGAGACACAGGGCATGAGGGGTGGTGGGGGGAACACGAGTGAGACACGGGGCATGAGCGGGGGTGGGGGGTAACAGGAGAGAAACACGGGGCATGATCGGGGGTGGGGGGCAACTACAGGGAGACACAGGGCATGAGCGGGGGATGGGGCAACAGCAGGGAGACACGGGGAATGACCCGGGGTGGGGGGCAACAGCAGGGAGACACAGGGCATGAGCGGGGGGTGTGGGGTAACAAAGGAGAGACACGGGGCATGAGCGGGAGGTGGGAGTAACAAGAGAGAGACACGAGGCATGAGAGGGGGTGGAGGGTAACAGGAGAGAGACACGGGACATGAGAGGGAGGTGGGGAGCAACAGTGGGTAGACACGGGGCATGACCGGGGGTGAGGGGCAACAGCAGGGAAACACAAAGCATGACCGGGGGATGGGGGGGCACAGGAGAGAGACACGGGGCATGAGCGGGGGGTGGGGGGCAACAGCATTTTGACACGGGGCATGACTGGGGGGTGGGGGTAACAGGAAAGAGACACAGGGCATGAGCGGGGGTTGGGGGGCAACAGCAGGGAGACACGGGGCATGACCGGGGGGTGGGGGGCAACAGGAGAGAGACACGGGGCATGAGAGGGGGGTGGGGGTAACAGGAGAGAGACACGGGGCATGAGAGGGGGGTGAGGGGCAACAGCAGGGAGACACGGGACATGAGCAGGGGGTGGGGGGCAACAGCGGGGAGACACAGGGCATGCCAGGGGGGTGAGGGACAACAGCAGGGCGACACGGGCATGAGCGGGGAGTGGGGGGTAATAGGAGAGAGACACGGGGAATGAGCGGGGGGTGGGGAGCAACAGCAGGGAGACACAGGGCATGACCGGGGGTGGGGGGAAACAGCAGGGAGATACGGGGCATGAGCGCGGGGTGGGGGGAACATGAGAGAGACACGGGACATGAGAGGGGGGTGGGGGGTAACAGGAGAGAGACACGGTGCATGAGCGGGGGGTGGGGGGCAACAGCAGGGAGACACAGGGCATGAGCGGGGAGTGGGGGGCAACAGCGGGGAGACACAGGGCATGCCAGGGGGGTGAGGGAACACAGCAGGGCAACACGGGCATGAGCGGGGAGTGGGGGGTAATAGGAGAGAGACACAGGGCATGAGCGGGGGGTAACAGGAGAGAGACACGGTGCATGAGCGGGGGGTGGGGGTCAACAGCAGGGAGACACAGGGCATGAGCGGGGGGTGGGGGGCAACAGCGGGGAGACACAGGGCATGCCAGGGTGGTGAGGGACAACAGCAGGGCGACACGGGCATGAGCGGGGAGTGGGGGGTAATAGGAGAGAGACACGGGGCATGAGCGGGGGGTGGGGAGCAACATCAGGGAGACACAGGGCATGACCGGGGGTGTGGGGAAACAGCAGGGAGATACGGGGCATGAGCGCGGGGTGGGGGGAACATGAGGGAGACACGGGACATGAGAGGGGGGTGCGAGGTAACAGGAGAGAGACATGGGGCATGAGCGGGGGGTGGGGGGCAACAGAAGGGGGACACGGGGCATGACTGGGGGTGGGGGCATCCGTAGAGAGACACGGGGCATGAGAGGGGGGTGGATGGTAACAGGAGAGAGACACGGGGCATGAGAGGGGGGTGGGTGGTAACATGAGAGAGACACGGGGCATGAGCGGGGGTTGGGGGGCAACAGCAGGGAGACATGGGGCATGAGCAGGGGGTGGGGGGAACAAGAGGGAGACACGGGGCATGAGCGGGGGGTGGGGAGTAACAGGAGAGAGATACACGGCATGATCAGGGGGTGGGGGGCAACCTCAGCGAGACATGGGGCATGAGAGGGGGATGGGGGGCAACAGCAGGGAGACACGGGGCATGACCCGGGGCGGGGGGCAACAGCAGGGAGACACAGGGCATGAGAGGGGGGTGGGGGTAACAGGAGAGAGACACGGGGCATGAGAGGGGGGTGGAGGGTAACAGGAGAGAGACACGGGTCATCAGAGGTGGGTGGGGGGTAACAGGAGAGAGACACGGGGCATGAGCGAAGGGTGGGGGGTAACAGGAGAGAGACACGGGGCATGAGCGGGAGGTGGGGGGCAACAGCAGGGAGACACAGGGCATGATTGGGGGGTGAGGGGCAACAGCAGGGAGACACGAAGCATGACCGGGGGGTGGGGGGCACAGGAGAGAGACAAGGGGCATGAGCGGGGGGTGGGGGGCAACAGCAGATTGACACGGGGCATGACCGGGGGTGGGGGTAACAGGAGAGAGACACGGGGCATGAGCGGGGGTTGGGGGCAACAGCAGGGAGACACAGGGCATGACCGGGGGGTGAGGGGCAACAGGAGAGAGACACGGGGCATGAGAGGTGGGTCGGGGTAACAGGAGAGAGACACGGGGCATGAGAGGGGGTGGGGGGCAACAGCATGGAGACACGGGGCATGAGCGGTTGGTGTGGGGGAACACGAGGGAGACACGGGGCATGATCGGGGGGTTGGGTAACAGGGGAGACATGGGACATGAGCGGGGTGTGGGAGGAAATAGGAGAGAGACATGGTGCATGAGCGGGGGGTGGGGGGAACAAGACAGAGACACGGGGCATGAGCGGAGGGTGGGGGGAACACGAGGGAGACACGGGGCATGAGCGGGTGGCAACAAGAGGGAGACACAGGGCATGAGCGGGGGAGTGGGGGTAACAGCAGTGAGACACGGGGCATGAGCGGGGGGTGGGGTGCAACAGGAGGGAGACACGGGGCATGAGCGGGGTGGGGGGAACATGAGGGAGACACGGGGCATGAGCGGTGGGTGGTGGGCAACAGCAGGGAGACACGGGGCATGAGCGGGGGTAGGGGGAACACGAGGGAGACACGGGGCATGAGCTGGGGGGTTACAGGAGAGGGACACGGGGCATGAGAGGGCGGTGGATGGCAACAGGAGAGAGACACGGGGCATGAGAGGGGGGTGGGTGGTAACAGGAGAGAGACACGGGGCATGAGCGGGGGCTGGGGGGCAACAGCAAGGAGACACGGGGCATGACCGGGGATGGGGGGCAACAGCAGGGAGACACGGGGCATGAGCGGGTGGTGGAGGGAACAAGAGGGAGACATGGGGCATGAGTAGGGGGTGGGGGGAACACAAGGGAGACACGGGGCATGAGCGGGGGTGGTGGGCAACAAGAGGGAGACATGGGGCATGAGTGGGGGGTGGGGGTAACAGGAGAGAGACACGGCATGAGTGGGGGGAACACGAGGGAGACACAGGGCGTGAGTGGGGGGTGGGGGTAACAGGAGAGAGACACGGGGCATGAGCGGGGGGTGGGTGGCAACAGGAGGGAGACACGGGGCTTGAGTGGGGTGTGGTGAGCAACAGCAGGGAGACACGGGGCATGAGCGGGGGGTGGGGTGAACACAAGGGAGAAACGGGGCATGAGAGGGTGGTGAGGGTAACAGGAGAGGGACATGAGCAGGGGGTGGGGGGCAACATCAGGGAGACACGGGCATGACCGGGGGGTGGAGGGCAACAACAGGGAGACACGGGGCATGAGCAGGGGTGGGGGGAACACGAGGGAGACACAAGGCATGAGTGTGGTGTGGGGGTCAACAAGAGGGAGACATGGGGCATGTGCGGGGGTGGGGGTAACAGGAGAGAGACATGGGGCATGAGTGGGGGTGGGGGGAACAGGAGGGAGACACGGGGCATGAACGGGGGTGGAGGGGAACAGGGGAGACACGGGGGTGAGCAGGGGTTGGGGGGACAGGAGGGAGACATGGGGCATGAGTGGGATGTGGGGGGGAACACGAGGGAGACACCGGGCATGATTGGGGGGTGGGGTAACAGGGGAGACACGGGACATAAACGGGGGGTGGGGGGAAACAGGAGAGAGACACAGGGCATGAGCGGGGGGTGGGGGGGCAACAGCAGGGAGACACGGGGCATGAGTGGGTGGTGGGGGGTACAAGAGGGAGACACAGGGCATGAGCAGGCGGTGGGGGAACATGAGGGAGACACGGGGCATGAGCAGGGGGTGGGGGGCAAAAAGAGGGAGACACAGGGCATGAGCGGGGGCGTGGGGGTAACAGGAGAGAGACACGGGGCATGAGCAGAGGGTGGGGGGCTACAGGAGAGAGACACGGGGCATGAGCGGGGCGTGGGGGGAACACGAGGGAGACACAGGGCATGAGCGGAGGGGTGGGAGGCAACAGCAGGGAGACACGGGGCATGAGCGGGGGTGGGGGGAACACGAGGGAGACAAGGGGCATGAGAGGGGGGTGGGGAGTAACAGGAGAGAGACAGGGGGCATGAGCAGGGGGTGGGGGGCAACAGCAGGGAGACACGGGGCATGACCGGGGAGTGGGGGGCAACAGGAGAGAGACAGGGGGCATGAGCAGGGGGTTAGGGGCAACAGCAGGGAGACACAGGGCATGAGCGGGGGGTGGGGGGAACACGAGGGAGACACGGGGCATGAGCGGGGGGTGAGGGGAACACGAGGGAGAGACGGGGCATGAGCGGGGTGTGGGGGGCAACAATAGGGAGACACGGGGCATGAGCGGGGGGTGGGGGGTAACAGGAGAGACACACAGGGCATGATCGGGGGGTGGGGGAACAGTAGGGAGACACAGCGCATGAACGGGGGTGGGGACAGGGGAGACACCGGGCATGAGCGGGGGGTGGGGGGAAACAGGAGGGAGACATGGGGCATGAGCAGGAGGTGGGGGGAACACAAGGGAGACACAGGGCATGAGCGGGGGGTGGGGGGCAACAGCAGGGAGACACGGGCATGACCCGGGGGTGGGGTAACAGGAGAGAGACACAGGGCATGAGCGGGGGTTGGGGGTCAGCAGCAGGGAGACACGGGGCCTGACCAGGGGGTGGGGGGCAACAGGAGAGAGATACGGGGCATAAGTGGGGGGTGGGGGGAACACGAGGGAGAGACGCGGGGCATGAGAGGGGGGTAGGGGGTAACAGGAGAGAGACACGGTGCATGAGCAGGGGGTGGGGGGCAACAGCGGGGAGACACAGGGCATGCCAGGGGGTGGGGGACAACAGCAGGGCGACACGGGCATTAGCGGGGAGTGGGGGGGTAATAGGAGAGAGACACGGGGCATGAGCAGGGGGTGGGGGGCAACAGCAGGGAGATACGGGGCATGAGCGCGGGATGGGGGGAACATGAGGGAGACACGGGACATGAGAGGGGGGTGCGGGGTAACAGGAGAGAGACACGGGGCATGAGCGGGGGGTGGGGGACAACATAAGGGAGACACGGGGCTTGACTGGGGGGGCATCAGGAGAGAGACACGGGCATGACCCGGGGGTGGGGGTAACAGGAGAGAGACACAGGGCATGAGCGGGGGTTGGGGGTCAGCAGCAGGGAGACACGGGGCCTGACCAGGGGGTGGGGGGCAACAGGAGAGAGACACGGGGCATAAGTGGGGGGTGGGGGGAACACGAGGGAGAGACGCGGGGCATGAGAGGGGGGTAGGGGGTAACAGGAGAGAGACACGGTGCATGAGCAGGGGGTGGGGGCAACAGCAGGGAGACAGAGGGCATGAGCGGGGGGTGGGGGGCAACAGCGGGGAGACACAGGGCATGCCAGGGGGGTGGGGGACAACAGCAGGGCGACACGGGCATTAGCGGGGAGTGGGGGGTAATAGGAGAGAGACACGGGGCATGAGCAGGGGGTGGGGGGCAACAGCAGGGAGACACGGTGCATGACCGGGGGTGGGGGGAAACAGCAGGGAGATACGGGGCATGAGCGCGGGATGGGGGGAACATGAGGGAGACACGGGACATGAGAGGGCGGTGCGGGGTAACAGGAGAGAGACACAGGGCATGAGCGGGGGGTGGGGGACAACAGAAGGGAGACACGGGGCATGACTGGGGGGGCATCAGGAGAGAGACACGGGGCATGAGAGGGGGGTGGATGGTAACAGGAGAGAGACACGGTGCATGAGAGGGGGGTGGGTGGTAACAGGAGAGAGACACAGGGCATGCGCGAGTGTTGGGGGGCAACAGCAGGGAGACACGGGGCATGAGCAGGGGGTGGGGGGAACAAGAGGGAGACAGGGGACATGAGCAGGGGGTGGGGGGTAACAGGAGAGAGACACAGGGCATGCTCAGGGGGTGGGGGGCAACCTCAGGGAGACACGGGGCATGAGAGGGGGATGGGGGGCAACAGCAGGGAGACACGGGGCATGACCCGGGGTGGGGGGCAACAGCAGGGAGACACAGGGCATGAGCGGGGGGTGGGGATTAACAGGGGAGAGACACGGGGCATGAGCAGGAGGTGGGGGGAACACGAGGGAGACACAGGGCATGAGCGGGGGGTGGGGGGCAACAGCAGGGAGACACGGGCATGACCCGGGGGTGGGGGTAACAGGAGAGAGACACAGGGCATGAGCGGGGGTTGGGGGTCAGCAGCAGGGAGACACGGGGCCTGACCAGGGGGTGGGGGGCAACAGGAGAGAGACACGGGGCATAAGTGGGGGGTGGGGGGAACACGAGGGAGAGACGCGGGGCATGAGAGGGGGGTAGGGGGTAACAGGAGAGAGACACGGTGCATGAGCAGGGGGTGGGGGGCAACAGCGGGGAGACACAGGGCATGCCAGGGGGTGGGGGACAACAGCAGGGTGACACGGGCATTAGCGGGGAGTGGGGGGGTAATAGGAGAGAGACACGGGGCATGAGCAGGGGGTGGGGGGCAACAGCAGGGAGACACAGTGCATGACCGGGGGTGGGGGGAAACAGCAGGGAGATACGGGGCATGAGCGCGGGATGGGGGGAACATGAGGGAGACACGGGACATGAGAGGGGGGTGCGGGGTAACAGGAGAGAGACACGGGGCATGAGCGGGGGGTGGGGGACAACAGGAGAGAGACACGGGGCATGAACGGGGGGGTGGAGGGGAACAGGGGAGACACGGGCATGAGCAGGGTTGGGGGGACAGGAGGGAGACATGGGGCATGAGTGGGATGTGGGGGGGAACACAAGGGAGACACCAAGCATGATCGGGGGGTGGGGTAACAGGGGAGACACGGGACATAAACAGGGGGCGGGGGGAAACAGGAGAGAGACACAGGGCATGAGCGGGGGTGGGGGGAATAGGAGGGAGACACAGGGAATGAACGGGGTTGGGGGAACAGGGGAGACATGGGGCATGAGCAGGGGGTGGGGGGCAACAGCAGGGAGACACAGGGCATGAGCAGGGATAGGGGGAACAAGAGGAAGACACGAGGCATGAGCGGGGGATGGGGGCAACACGAGGGAGACACGGGGCATGAGCAGGGGCTGGGGGCAACAAGAGGGAGACACGGGCATGAGCGCGGGGCGTGGGGGTAACAGGAGAGAGACAAAGGGCATGAGCGGGGGGTGGGGGGCAACAGGAGGAAGTTACGGGGTATGAGCGTCGGGTGGGGGGAACACGAGGGAGACACGGGGCATGAGCGGGGGGTGGGGGGCAAGAGCAGGGAGACACAGGGCATGAGGGGTGGTGGGGGGAACACGAGTGAGACACAGGGCATGAGCAGGGGTTGGGGGTAACAGGAGAGAAACAAGGGGCATGATCGGGGGTGGGGGCAACTACAGGGAGACACAGGGCATGAGCGGGGGATGGGGCAACAGCAGGGAGACATGGGGAATGACCCGGGGTGGGGGGCAACAGCAGGGAGACACAGGGCAAGAGCGGGGGGTGCGGGGTAACAAAGGAGACACACGGGGCATGAGCGGGAGGTGGGAGTAACAGGAGAGAGACACGGGGCATGAGAGGGGGGTGGAGGGTAACAGGAGAGAGACACGGGGCATGAGCGGAGGGTGGGGGGTAACAGGAGAGAGACACGGGGCATGAGCGGGGGGTGGGGGGCAACAGGGGGTAGACACGGGGCATAAGCGGGCGTGAGGGGCAACAGCAGGGAAACACAAAGCATGACCGGGGGATGGGGGGCACAGGAGAGAGACACGGGGCATGAGCGGGGGGTGGGGGGCACCAGCATTTTGACACGGGGCATGACCGGGGGGTGGGGGTAACAGGAGAGAGACACATGCATGAGCCGGGGTTGGGGGGCAACAGCAGGGAGACACGGGGCATGACCGGGGGTGGGGGGCAACAGGAGAGAGACGCGGGGCATGAGAGGGGGGTGGGGGGCAACAGCAGGGAGACACAGGGCATGAGCGGGGGGTGGGGGGCAACAGCGGGGGGACACAGGACATGAGCGGGGGTGGGTGGAACACGAGGGAGAGACGCGGGGCATGAGAGGGGGGTGGGGGGTAACAGGAGAGAGACACGGTGCATGAGCGGGGGTGGGGGGCAACAGCAGAGAGACACAGGGCATGAGCGGGGGGTGGGGGGCAACAGCGGGGGGACACAGGGCATGCCAGGGGGGTGGGGGACAACAGCAGGGCGACACGGGCATGAGCGGTGAGTGGGGGGTAATAGGAGAGAGACACGGGGCATGAGCGGGGGGTGGGGAGCAACAGCAGGGAGACACGGGGCATGACCGGGGGTGGGGGGAAACAGCAGGGAGATACGGGGCATGAGCGCGGGGTGGGGGGAACATGAGGGAGACACGGGACATGAGAGGGGGGTGCGGGGTAACAAGAGAGAGACACGGGGCATGAGCGGGGGGTGGGGGCAACAGAAGGGGGACATGGGGCATGACTGGGGGTGGGGGCATCAGGAGAGAGACACGGGGCATGAGAGGGGGGTGGATGGTAACAGGAGAGAGACACGGGGCATGAGAGGGGGTGGGTGGTAACAGGAGAGAGACACGGGGCATGAGCGGGGGTTGGGGGCAACAGCAGGGAGACACGGGGCATGAGCAGGGGGTGGGGGGAACAAGAGGGAGACACGGGGCATGAGCGGGGGGTGGGGGTAACAGGAGAGAGATACAGGGCATGATCAGGGGGTGGGGGGCAACCTCAGGGAGACACGGGGCATGAGCGGGAGGTGGGGGGCAACAGCAGGGAGACACAGGGCATGATCGGGGGTGAGGGGCAACAGCAGGGAGACACGAAGCATGACCGGGGGGTGGGGGGCACAGGAGAGAGACAAGGGGCATGAGCGGGGGGTGGGGGGCAACAGCAGGGAGACACGGGGCATGACCGGGGTGTGGGGGGAAACAGGAGAGAGACACGGGGCATGAGAGGGGGGTGGGGGTAACAGGAGAGAGACATGGTGCATGAGCGGGGGGTGTGGGGAACAAGACAGAGACACGTGGCATGAGCGGAGGGTGGGGGGAACACGACGGAGACACGGGGCATGAGCGGGTGGCAACAAGAGGGAGACACAGGGCATGAGCGGGGGAGTGGGGGTAACAGCAGTGAGACACGGGGCATGAGCGGGGGGTGGGGTGCAACAGGAGGGAGACAAGGGCATGAGCGGGGTGGGGGGAACACGAGGGAGACACGGGGCATGAGCGGTGGGTGGTGGGCAACAGCAGGGAGACACGGGGCATGAGCGAGGGTGGGGGGAACACGAGGGAGACACAGGGCATGAGCGGGGGGGTTACAGGAGAGAGACACGGGGCATGAGAGGGGGTGGATGGCAACAGGAGAGAGACACGGGGCATGAGAGGGGGGTGGGTGGTAACAGGAGAGAGACACGGGGCATGAGCGGGGGGTGGGGGGCAACAGCAAGGAGACACGGGGCATGACCGGGGATGGGGGGGCAACAGCAGGGAGACACGGGGCATGAGCAGGGGGTGGGGGGAACACGAGGGAGACACGGGGCATGAGCGGGGGGTGGGGGGCAACAAGAGGGAGACATGGGGCATGAGTGGGGGGTGGGGGTAACAGGAGAGAGACACTGGGCATGAGCGGGGGGGACACGAGTGAGACACAGGGCGTGAGTGGGGGGTGGGGGTAACAGGAGAGAGACACGGGGCATGAGCGGGGGGTGGGTGGCAACAGGAGGGAGACACGGGGCATGAGCGGGGTGGGGGGAGCAACAGGAGGGAGACACGGGGCATGAGCGGGGGTGGGGGGAACACGAGGGAGAAACGGGGCATGAGAGGGTGGTGGGGGTAACAGGAGAGAGACACAGGGCATGAGCAGGGGGTGGTGGGCAACATCAGGGAGACACGGGCATGACCGGGGGGTGGAGGGCAACAACAGGGAGACACGGGGCATGAGCGGGGGTGGGGGGAACACGAGGGAGACACAAGGCATGAGCGGGGTGTGGGGGGCAAAAAGAGGGAGACACGGGGCATGTGCGGGGGTGGGGGTAACAGGAGAGAGACATGGGGCATGAGTGGGGGTGGGGGGAACAGGAGGGAGACACTGGGCATGAACGGGGGGTGGAGGGGAACAGGGGAGACATGGGGCATGAGCAGGGGTTGGGGGGACAGGAGGGAGACATGGGGCATGAGTGGGATGTGGGGGGGAACACGAGGGAGACACCGGGCATTATCCGGGGGTGGGGTAACAGGGGAGACATGGGACATAAACGGGGGGTGGGGGGAAACAGGAGAGAGACACAGGGCATGAGCGGGGGGTGCGGGGGCAACAGCAGGGAGACACGGGGCATGAGTGGGTGGTGGGGAGTACAAGATGGAGACACAGGGCATGAGCAGGGGGTGGGGGAACATGAGGGAGACACGGGGCATGAGCAGGGGGTGGGGGGCAACAAGAGGGAGACACAGGGCATGAGCGGGGGCGTGGGGGTAACAGGAGAGAGACACGGGGCATGAGCAGAGGGTGGGGGGCTACAGGAGAGAGACACGGGGCATGAGCGGGGCGTGGGGGGAACACGAGGGAGACACAGGGCATGAGCGGGGGGTGGGAGGTAACAGCAGGGAGACACAGGGCATGAGCGGGGGGTGGGAGGCAACAGCAGGGAGACATGGGGCATGAGTGGGGGTGGGGGGATCACGAGGGAGACCAGGGGCATGAGAGGGGGGTGGGGAGTAACAGGAGAGAGACAGGGGGCATGCGCAGGGGGTGGGGGGCAACAGCAGGGAGACACGGGGCATGACCGGGGAGTGGGGGGCAACAGGAGAGAGACACAGGGCATGAGCAGGGTGCGGGGGGGCAACAGCAGGGAGACACAGGGCATGAGCGGGGGGTGGGGGGAACACGAGGGAGACACGGGGCATGAGCAGGGGTTGGGGGGAACACGAGGGAGAGACGGGGCATGAGCGGGGTGTGGGGGGCAACAATAGGGACACACGGGGCAAGATCGGGGGGTGGGGGAACAGTAGGGAGACACAGCGGATGAACGGGGGTGGGGGGGAACAGGGGAGACACGGGGCATGAGCGGGGGGTGGGGGGGAACAGGAGGGAGACATTGGGCATGAGCAGGAGGTGGGGGAACACGAGGGAGACACGGGGCATGAGCGGGGGGCAACAGCAGGGAGACACGGGCATGACCGGGGGTGGGGGTAACAGGAGAGAGACACAGGGCATGAGTGGGGGTTGGGGGGCAGCAGCAGGGAGACACGGGGCATGACCGGGGGGTGAGGGGCAATAGGAGAGAGACACTGGCATGAGAGGGGGTGGGGGGAACACGAGGGAGAGATGCGGGGCATGAGAGGGGGGTGGGGGGTAACAGGAGAGAGACACGGTGCATGAGCGGGGGTGGGGGCAACAGCAGGGAGACAGAGGGCATGAGCGGGGGGTGGGGGGCAACAGCGGGGAGACACAGGGCATACCAGGGGGTGGGGGACAACAGCAGGGCGACACGGGCATGAGCGGGTAGTGGGGGTAATAGGAGAGAGACACGGGGCATGAGCGGGGGGTGGGGGGCAACAGCAGGGAGACATGGTGCATGACCGGGGGTGGGGGGAAACAGCAGGGAGATGTGGGGCATGAGCGTGGGGTGGGGGGAACATGAGGGAGACACGGGACATGAGAGGGGTGTGCGGGGTAACAGGAGAGAGACACGGGGCATGAGCGGGGGGTGGGGGGCAACAGAAGGGGGACACGGGGCATGATTGGGGTGGGGGCATCAGGAGAGAGACACGGGGCATGAGAGGGGGCTGGATGGTAACAGGAGAGAGACACGGGGCATGAGAGGGGGGTGGGTGGTAACAGGAGAGAGACACGGGGCATGAGCGGGGGGTGGGGGAACAAGAGGGAGACACGGGGCATGAGGGGGGGTGGGGGGTAACAGGAGAGAGACACAGGGCATGCTCAGGGGGTGGGGGGCAACCTCAGGGAGACACGGGGCATGACCCGGGGTGGGAGGCAACAGCAGGGAGACACAGGGCATGAGCGTGGGGTGGGGGGTAACAGGGGAGAGACATGGGGCATGAGCAGGGGGTGGGGGGCAACAGCAGGGAGACACAGGGCATGAGAGGGGGGTGGGGGTAACAGGAGAGAGACACGGGGCATGGGAGGGGGTGGAGGGTAACAGGAGAGAGGCACGGGTCATCAGAGGGGGGTGGGGGGTAACAGGAGAGAGACACGGGGCATGAGCGGAGGGTGGGGGTAACAGGAGAGAGAAACGGGGTATGAGCGGGAGGTGGGGGGCAACAGCAGGGAGAAACAGGGCATGATCGGGGGTGAGGGGCAACAGCAGGGAGACACGAAGCATGACCGGGGGTGGGGGTAACAGGAGAGAGACACGGGGCATGAGCGGGGGTTGGGGGCAACAGCAGGGAGACACAGGGCATGACCGGGGGGTGGGGGGCAACAGGAGAGAGACACGGGGCATGAGAGGGGGGTGGGGGTAACAGGAGAGAGACACGGGGCATGAGAGGGGGGTAGGGGGCAACAGCATGGAGACACGGGGCATGAGCGGTTGGTGTGGGGGAACACGAGGGAGACACGGGGCATGATCAGGGGGTGGGGTAACAGGGGAGACATGGGACATGAGCGGGGTGTGGGAGGAAATAGGAGAGAGACATGGTGCATGAGCGGGGGTGGGGGGAACAAGACAGAGACACGGGGCATGAGCGGAGGGTGGGGGGAACACGAGGGAGACACTGGCATGAGCGGGTGGCAACAAGAGGGAGACACAGGGCATGAGCGGGAGAGTGGGGGTAACAGCAGTGAGACACGGGGCATGAGCGGGGGGTGGGGTGCAACAGGAGGGAGACACGGGGCATGAGCGGGGTGGGGGGAACACGAGGGAGACACGGGGCATGAGCGGTGGGTGGTGGGCAACAGCAGGGAGACACGGGGCATGAGCGGGGGTGGGGAGACACGAGGGAGACACGGGGCATGAGCGGGGGGTAACAGGAGAGAGACACGGGGCATGAGAGGGGGGTGGATGGTAACAGGAGAGAGACACGGGGCATGAGAGGGGAGTGGGTGGTAACAGGAGAGAGACACAGGGCATGAGCGGGGGGTGGGGGGCAACAGCAAGGAGACACAGGGCATTACCGGGGTTGGGGGGCAACAGCAGGGAGACACGGGGCATGAGCGGTGGGTGGTGGGCAACAGCAGGGAGACACGGGGCATGAGCGGGGGTGGGGAGACACGAGGGAGACGGGGCATGAGCAGGGGGTAACAGGAGAGAGACACAGGGCATGGGTGGGGGGTGGGGAGCAACAGCAGGGAGACACGGGGCATGAGCGGGGGGTGGGGGGAACACGAGGGACAAACGGGGCATGAGAGGGTGGTGGGGGTAACAGGAGAGAGACACAGGGCATGAGCAGGGGGTGGGGGGCAACATCAGGGAGACACGGGCATGACCGGGGAGTGGAGGGCAACAACAGGGAGACACGGGGCATGAGCGGGGGTGGAGGGAACACGAGGGAGACACAAGGCATGAGCGGGGTGTGGGGGGCAACAAGAGGGAGACACGGGGCATGTGCGGGGGTGGGGGTAACAGGAGAGAGACATGGGGCATGAGCGGGGGTGGAGGGGAACAGGGGAGACACGGGGCATGAGCAGGGGTTGGGGGACAGGAGGGAGACATGGGGCATGAGTGGGATGTGGGGGGGAACACGAGGGAGACACCGGGCATGATCGGGGGGTGGGGTAACAGGGGAGACACGGGACATAAACGGGGGGTGGGGGAAACAGGAGAAAGACACAGGGCATGAGCGGGGGGTGGGGGGCAACAGCAGCGAGACACGGGGCATGAGTGGGTGGTGGGGGGTACAAGAGGGAGACACGGGGCATGAGCGGGGGGTGGGGGAACATGAGGGAGACACGGGGCATGAGTGGGTGGTGGGGGGTACAAGAGGGAGACACGGGGCATGAACATTGGGTGGGGGAACATGAGGGAGACACGGGGCATGAGCAGGGGGTGGGGGGCAACAAGAGGGAGACACAGGGCATGAGCAGGGGTGTGGGGGTAACAGGAGAGAGACACGGGGCATGAGCAGAGGGTGGGGGGCAACAGGAGAGAGACACGGGGCATGAGCGGGGTGTGGGGGGAACACGAGGGAGACACAGGGCATGAGCGGGGGGTGGGAGGCAACAGCAGGGAGACACAGGGCATGAGCGGGGGTGGGGGGAACACGAGGGAGACAAGGGGCATGAGAGGGGGTTGGGGAGTAACCGGAGAGAGACAGGGGGCATGAGCAGGGGGTGGGGGGCAACAGCAGGGAGACACGGGGCATGACCGGGGAGTGGGGGGCACAGGAGAGAGACAGGGGGCATGAGCAGGGGTTGGGGGCAACAGCAAGGAGACACAGGGCATGAGCGGGGGGTGGGGGGAACACGAGGGAGACACGGGGCATGAGCGGGGGGTGGCGGGAACACGAGTGAGACGGGGCATGAGCAGGGTGTGTGGGGCAACAATAGGGAGACACGGGGCATGAGCGGGGGGTGGGGGGTAACAGGAGAGACACACGGGGCATGATCGGGGGGTGGGGGAACAGTAGGGAGACACCGCGCATGAACGGGGGTGGGGGGAACAGGGGAGACATGGTGCATGAGCGGGGGGTGTGGGGAACAAGACAGAGACACGGGGCATGAGCGGAGGGTGGGGGGAACACGACGGAGACACGGGGCATGAGTGGGTAGCAACAAGAGGGAGACACAGGGCATGAGCGGGGGAGTGGGGGTAATAGCAGTGAGACACGGGGCATGAGCGGGGGGTGGGGTGCAACAGGAGGGAGACAAGGGCATGAGCGGGGTGGGGGAACACGAGGGAGACACGGGGCATGAGCGGTGGGTGGTGGGCAACAGCAGGGAGACACGGGGCATGAGCGAGGGTGGGGGGAACACGAGGGAGACACAGGGCATGAGCGGGAGGGTTACAGGAGAGAGACACGGGGCATTAGAGGGGGTGGATGGCAACAGGAGAGAGACACGGGGCATGAGAGGGGGGTGGGTGGTAACAGGAGAGAGACACGGGGCATGAGCGGGGGGTGGGGGGCAATAGCAAGGAGACACGGGGCATGACCGGGGATGGGGGGGCAACAGCAGGGAGACACGGGGCATGAGCAGGGGGTGGGGGGAACACGAGGGAGACACGGGGCATGAGCGGGGGGTGGGGGGCAACAAGAGGGAGACATGGGGCATGAGTGGGGGGTGGGGGTAACAGGAGAGAGACACTGGGCATGAGCGGGGGGGACACGAGTGAGACACAGGGCGTGAGTGGGGGTAACAGGAGAGAGACACGGGGCATGAGCGGGGGTGGGGGGAACACGAGGGAGAAACGGGGCATGAGAGGGTGGTGGGGGTAACAGGAGAGAGACACAGGGCATGAGCAGGGGGTGGGGGGCAACACCAGGGAGACACGGGCATGACCGGGGGGTGGAGGGCAACAACAGGGAGACACGGGGCATGAGCGGGGGTGGGGGGAACACGAGGGAGACACAAGGCATGAGCGGGGTGTGGGGGGCAAAAAGAGGGAGACACGGGGCATGTGCGGGGGTGGGGGTAACAGGAGAGAGACATGGGGCATGAGTGGGGGTGGGGGGAACAGGAGGGAGACACGGGGCATGAACGGGGGGTGGAGGGGAACAGGGGAGACATGGGGCATGAGCAGGGGTTGGGGGGACAGGAGGGAGACATGGGGCATGAGTGGGATGTGGGGGGGAACACGAGGGAGACACCGGGCATGATCAGGGGGTGGGGTAACAGGGGAGACACGGGACATAAACGGGGGGTGGGGGGAAACAGGAGAGAGACACAGGGCATGAGCGGGGGGTGGGGGGGCAACAGCAGGGAGACACGGGGCATGAGTGGGTGGTGGGGGGTACAAGATGGAGACACAGGGCATGAGCAGGGGGTGGGGGAACATGAGGGAGACACGGGGCATGAGCAGGGGGTGGGGGGCAACAAGAGGGAGACACAGGGCATGAGCGGGGGCGTGGGGGTAACAGGAGAGAGACACGGGGCATGAGCAGAGGGTGGGGGGCTACAGGAGAGAGACACGGGGCATGAGCGGGGCGTGGGGGGAACACGAGGGAGACACAGGGCATGAGCGGGGGGTGGGAGGTAACAGCAGGGAGACACAGGGCATGAGCGGGGGGTGGGAGGCAACAGCAGGGAGACATGGGGCATGAGTGGGGGTGGGGGGATCACGAGGGAGACCAGGGGCATGAGAGGGGGGTGGGGAGTAACAGGAGAGAGACAGGGGGCATGCGCAGGGGGTGGGGGGCAACAGCAGGGAGACACGGGGCATGACCGGGGAGTGGGGGGCAACAGGAGAGAGACACGGGGCATGAGCAGGGTGTGGGGGGGCAACAGCAGGGAGACACAGGGCATGAGCGGGGGGTGGGGGGAACACGAGGGAGACACGGGGCATGAGCAGGGGTTGGGGGGAACACGAGGGAGAGACGGGGCATGAGCGGGGTGTGGGGGGCAACAATAGGGACACACGGGGCATGATCGGGGGGTGGTGGAACAGTAGGGAGACACAGCGCATGAACGGGGGTGGGGGGGAACAGGGGAGACACGGGGCATGAGCGGGGGGTGGGGGGGAACACGAGGGAGACACGGGGCATGAGCGGGGGGCAACAGCAGGGAGACACGTGCATGACCGGGGGGTGGGGGTAACAGGAGAGAGACACAGGGCATGAGTGGGGGTTGGGGGGCAGCAGCAGGGAGACACGGGGCATGACCGGGGGGTGGGGGGCAACAGGAGAGAGACACTGGCATGAGAGGGGGTGGGGGGAACACGAGGGAGAGATGCGGGGCATGAGAGGGGGGTGGGGGGTAACAGGAGAGAGACACGGTGCATGAGCGGGGGGTGGGGGCAACAGCAGGGAGACAGAGGGCATGAGCGGGGGGTGGGGGGCAACAGCGGGGAGACACAGGGCATACCAGGGGGTGGGGGACAACAGCAGGGCGACACGGGCATGAGCGGGGAGTGGGGGTAATAGGAGAGAGACACGGGGCATGAGCGGGGGGCAACAGCAGGGAGACATGGTGCATGACCGGGGGTGGGGGGAAACAGCAGGGAGATATGGGGCATGAGCGTGGGGTTGGGGGAACATGAGGGAGACACGGGACATGAGAGGGGTGTGCGGGGTAACAGGAGAGAGACACAGGGCATGAGCGGGGGGTGGGGGGCAACAGAAGGGGGACACGGGGCATGATTGGGGTGGGGGCATCAGGAGAGAGACACGGGGCATGAGAGGGGGCTTGATGGTAACAGGAGAGAGACACGGGGCATGAGAGGGGGGTGGGTGGTAACAGGAGAGAGACACGGGGCATGAGCGGGGGGTGGGGGAACAAGAGGGAGACACGGGGCATGAGGGGGGGTGGGGGGTAACAGGAGAGAGACACAGGGCATGCTCAGGGGGTGGGGGGCAACCTCAGGGAGACACAGGGCATGATCCGGGGTGGGAGGCAACAGCAGGGAGACACAGGGCATGAGCGTGGGGTGGGGGGTAACAGGGGAGAGACATGGGGCATGAGCAGGGGGTGGGGGGCAACAGCAGGGAGACACAGGGCATGAGAGGGGGGTGGGGGTAACAGGAGAGAGACACGGGGCATGAGAGGGGGGTGGAGGGTAACAGGAGAGAGGCACGGGTCATCAGAGGGGGGTGGGGGGTAACAGGAGAGAGACACGGGGCATGAGCGGAGGGTGGGGGTAACAGGAGAGAGAAACGGGGTATGAGCGGGAGGTGGGGGGCAACAGCAGGGAGAAACAGGGCATGATCGGGGGTGAGGGGCAACAGCAGGGAGACACGAAGCATGACCGGGGGTGGGGGTAACAGGAGAGAGACACGGGGCATGAGCGGGGTTTGGGGGCAACAGCAGGGAGACACAGGGCATGACCGGGGGGTGGGGGGCAACAGGAGAGAGACACGGGGCATGAGAGGGGGGTGGGGGTAACAGGAGAGAGACACGGGGCATGAGAGGGGGGTAGGGGGCAACAGCATGGAGACACGGGGCATGAGCGGTTGGTGTGGGGGAACACGAGGGAGACACGGGGCATGATCAGGGGGTGGGGTAACAGGGGAGACATGGGACATGAGCGGGGTGTGGGAGGAAATAGGAGAGAGACATGGTGCATGAGCGGGGGGTGGGAGGAACAAGACAGAGACACGGGGCATGAGCGGAGGGTGGGGGGAACACGAGGGAGACACGGGCATGAGCGGGTGGCAACAAGAGGGAGACACAGGGCATGAGCAGGAGAGTGGGGGTAACAGCAGTGAGACACGGGGCATGAGCGGGGGGTGGGGTGCAACAGGAGGGAGACACGGGGCATGAGCGGGGTGGGGGGAATACGAGGGAGACACGGGGCATGAGCGGTGGGTGGTGGGCAACAGCAGGGAGACACGGGGCATGAGCGGGGTTGGGGAGACACGAGGGAGACACAGGGCATGAGCGGGGGGTAACAGGAGAGAGACACGGCGCATGAGAGGGGGGTGGATGGTAACAGGAGAGAGACACGGGGCATGAGAGGGGAGTGGGTGGTAACAGAAGAGAGACACGGGGCATGAGCGGGGGGTGGGGGGCAACAGCAAGGAGACACAGGGCATGACCGGGGTTGGGGGGCAACAGCAGGGAGACACGGGGCATGAGCGGTGGGTGGTGGGCAACAGCAGGGAGACACAGGGCATGAGCGGGGGTGGGGAGACACGAGGGAGACGGGGCATGAGCAGGGGGTAACAGGAGAGAGACACAGGGCATGGGTGGGGGGTGGGGAGCAACAGCAGGGAGACACGGGGCATGAGCGGGGGGTGGGGGGAACACGAGGGACAAAGGGGGCATGAGAGGGTGGTGGGGGTAACAGGAGAGAGACACGGGGCATGAGCAGGGGGTGGGGGGCAACATCAGGGAGACACGGGCATGACCGGGGAGTGGAGGGCAACAACAGGGAGACACGGGGCATGAGCGGGGGTGGAGGGAACACGAGGGAGACACAAGGCATGAGCGGGGTGTGGGGGGCAACAAGAGGGAGACACGGGGCATGTGCGGGGGTGGGGGTAACAGGAGAGAGACATGGGGCATGAGCGGGGGTGGAGGGGAACAGGGGAGACACGGGGCATGAGCAGGGGTTGGGGGACAGGAGGGAGACATGGGGCATGAGTGGGATGTGGGGGGGAACACGAGGGAGACACCGGGCATGATCGGGGGGTGGGGTAACAGGGGAGACACGGGACATAAACGGGGGGTGGGGGAAACAGGAGAAAGACACAGGGCATGAGCGGGGGGTGGGGGGCAACAGCAGGGAGACACGGGGCATGAGTGGGTGTTGGGGGGTACAAGAGGGAGACACGGGGCATGAGCGGGGGGTGTGGGAACATGAGGGAGACACGGGGCATGAGTGGGTGGTGGGGGGTACAAGAGGGAGACACGGGGCATGAACGGGGGGTGGGGGAGCATGAGGGAGACACGGGGCATGAGCAGGGGGTGGGGGGCAACAAGAGGGAGACACAGGGCATGAGCAGGGGTGTGGGGGTAACAGGAGAGAGACACGGGGCATGAGCAGAGGGTGGGGGTCAACAGGAGAGAGACACGGGGCATGAGCGGGGTGTGGGGGGAACACGAGGGAGACACAGGGCATGAGCGGGGGGTGGGAGGCAACAGCAGGGAGACACAGGGCATGAGCGGGGGTGGGGGGAACACGAGGGAGACAAGGGGCATGAGAGGGGGTTGGGGAGTAACCGGAGAGAGACAGGGGGCATGAGCAGGGGGTGGGGGGCAACAGCAGGGAGACACGTGGCATGAGCGGGGGGTGAGGCGCAACAGCAGGGAGACACGGGGCATGACCGGGGGTGGGGGGCAACAGCAGGGAGACATGGGGCAGGCCCGGGAGGTGGGGGGGTAACTGGAGAGAGACACAGGGCATTAGCAGGGGTTGGGGGGCAACAGCAGGGAGACATGGGGCATGACCGGGGGGTGGGGGGCAACAGGAGAGAGACACGGGGCATGAGAGGGCGGTGGCGGTAACAAGAGAGAGACACTGGGCTTGAGAGGGGGATGGGGGGCAACAGCAGGGAGACAAGGGGCATGAGTGGGGGGTGGGGGGAACACGAGGGAGACACGGGGCATGCAAGGGGGGTGGGGGTAACAGCAGGGCAACACAGAGCATGAGCGGAGTGTGTGGGGTAATAGGAGTGAGACACGGGCATGAGCGGGGGGTGGGGGGCAACAGCAGGGAGACACGGGGCATAACCGAGGGGTGGGGAGAAACAGCAGGAGACAAGGTGCATGAGCGGGGGGTGGGGGGAACACGGGGAGACCCGGGGCATGAGAGGGGGACGGGGGGTAACAGGAGAGAGACACGGGGCATGAGCGGGGGGTGGGGTGCATCAGCAGGGAGACACGGGGCATGACCGGGGGTGGGGGCAACAGAAGGGAGACACTGGCATGAGCTGGGGGTGGGGGGAACACGAGGGAGACACGCGGCAAGAGCGGGGGGTAACAAGAGAGAGACACGGGGCATGAGAGGGGGGTGGATGGTAACAGGAGAGAGACACTGGGCATGAGAGGGGGGTGGGTGGTAACAGGAGAGAGACACAGGGCATGAGCGGGGGGTGGGGGGCAACAGTAAGGAGACACAGGGCATGACCGGAGATGGGGGGCAACAGCAGGGAGACACGGGGCATGATGGGTGGTGGAGGGAACAAGAAGGAGACATGGGGCATGAGCGGGGGGTCGGGGGCAACAAGAGGGAGACATGGGGCATGAGTGGGGGGTGGGGGTAACAGGAGAGAGACACGGGGCATGAGCGGGGGGTGGGTGGCAACAGGAGGGAGACACGGGGCATGAGCTGGGTGTGGGGAGCAACAGCAGGGAGACACGGGGCATGAGCGGGGGGTGGGGGGAACACGAGGGAGAAACGGGGCATGAGAGGGTGGTGGGGGTAACAGGAGAGAGACACGGGGCATGAGCAGGGGGTGGGGGGCAACCTCAGGGAGACACGGGCATGACCGGGGGGTGGAGGGCAACAGCAGGGAGACACGGGGCATGACCGGGGTGGGGGCAACAGGAGAGAGATACGGGGCATGAGCGGGGGGTGGTGGGCAACAACAGGGAGACACGGGGCATGAGCGGGGGTGGGGGGAACACGAGGGAGACACAAGGCATGAGCGGGGCGTGGGGGGCAACAAAAGATAGACATGGGGCATGAGCGGGGGTGGGGGGAACAGGAGGGAGACACGGGGCATGAACGGGGGTGGAGGGGAACAGGGGAGACACGGGGCATGAGCAGGGGTTGGGGGACAGGAGGGAGACATGGGGCATGAGTGGGATGTGGGGGGGAACACGAGGGAGACACCGGGCATGATCGGGGGGTGGGGTAACAGGGGAGACACGGGACATAAACGGGGGGTGGGGGAAACAGGAGAGAGACACAGGGCATGAGCGGGGGGTGGGGGGCAACAGCAGGGAGACACGGGGCATGAGTGGGTGGTGGGGGGTACAAGAGGGAGACACGGGGCATGAGCGGGGGGTGGGGGAACATGAGGGAGGCACGGGGCATGAGCAGGGGGTGGGGGGCAACAAGAGGGAGACACAGGGCATGAGCGGGGGTTTGGGGGTAACAGGAGAGAGACATGGGGCATGAGCAGAGGTTGGGGGGCAACAGGAGAGAGACACGGGGCATGAGCGAGGCGTGGGGGGAACACGAGGGAGACACAGGGCATGAGCGGGGGGTGGGAGGCAACAGCAGGGAGACACGGGGCATGAGCGGGGGTGGGGGGAACACGAGGGAGACAAGGGGCATGAGAGGGGGGTGGGGAGTAACAGGAGAGAGACAGGGGGCATGAGCAGGGGGTGGGGGGCAACAGCAGGGAGACACGGGGCATGACCGGGGAGTGGGGGGCAACAGGAGAGAGACACGGGGTATGAGCAGGGGGTTAGGGGGAACACGAGGGAGAGACAGGGCATGAGCGGGGTGTGGGGGGCAACAATAGGGAGACACGGGGCATGAGCGGGGGTGGGGGAACAGTAGGGAGACACGGCGCATGAACAGGGGTGGGGGGAACAGGGGAGACACGGGGCATGAGCGGGGGGTGGGGGGAACAGGAGGGAGACACGGGGCATGAGCGGGGGGTGGGGGGCAAGAGCAGGGAGACACAGGCATGACCCGGGGGTGGGGGGCAACAGCAGGGAGACACAGGGCATGAGAGAGGGTGGGGGTAACAGGAGAGAGACGCGGGGAATGAGAGGGGGTGGAGGGTAACAGGAGAGAGACACGGAGCATGAGAGGGGGGTGGGAGGGTAACAGGAGAGAAACACAAGGCATGAGCGGGGGGTGGGGGGTAACAGGAGAGAGACACAGGGCATGATCGGGGGGTGGGGGGAACAGGGGAGACACGGGGCATGAGCGGGGGGTGGGGGGAACAGGAGGGAGACATGTGGCATGAGCAGGGGGTGGGGGGTAACAGCAGGGAGACACGGGGCATGAGCGGGGGTGGGGGGCAACTGCAGGGAGACACGGGGCATGACCGGGGGTTGGGGGGCAACAGCAGGGAGACACAGTGCATGAGAGAGGGTGGGGGTAACAGGAGAAAGACACGGGGCATGAGAGGGGGTGGAGTGTAACAGGAGAGAGACACGGAGCATGAGAGGGAGGTGGGGGGTAACAGGAGAGAGACACGGGGCATGAGCGGGGGGTGGGGGCTAACAGGAGAGAGACACGGGGCATGAGCAGGGGGTGGGGGGCAACAGCAGGGAGACACGTGGCATGAGCGGGGGGTGAGGGGCAACAGCAGGGAGACATGGGGCATGCCCGGGGGGTGGGGGGTAACAGGAGAGAGACACAGGGCATTAGAGGGGGTGGGTGGGCAACAGCAGGGAGACATGGGGCATGACCGGGGGGTGGGGGGCAACAGGAGAGAGACACGGGGCATGAGAGGGCGATGGCGGTAACAAGAGAGAGACACGGGGCTTGAGAGGGGGATGGGGGCAACAGCAGGGAGACAAGGGGCATGAGCGGGGGGTGGGGGAACACGAGGGAGACACGGGGCATGCAAGGGGGTGGGGGGTAACAGGAGAGGACACGTGCATGAGCGGGGGGCAACATCAGTGAGACACGGGGCATGACCGGGGGGTGGGGGGCAACAGCAGGGCAACACAGAGCATGAGCGGAGGGTGGGGGGTAATAGGAGAGAAACACGGGCATGAGCTGGGGGTGGGGGGCAACAGCAGGGAGACACGGGGCATAACCGAGGGGTAGGGAGAAACAGCAGGAGACATGCGGCATGAGCAGGGGGTGGGGGGAACACGAGGAGACCCGGGGCATGAGAGGGGGATGGGGGTAACAGGAGAGAGACACGGGGCATGAGCGGGGGGTGGGGTGCAACAGCAGGGAGACACAGGGCATGACCGGGGGTGGGGGCAACAGAAGTGAGACACTGGCATGACCGGGGGGTGGGGGGCAACAGGAGAGAGAGACACGGGGCATGAGAGGGGGGAGGGGGGCAACAGCAGGGAGACAAGGGCATGAGTGGGGTGTGGGGGGCAACAGCAGGGAGACACGGGGCTTGAGTGGGGGTGGGAGAACAAGAGGGAGACACAAGGCATGAGCGGGGGTGGGGGGAACACGAGGGAGACACGGGGTGATGGGGTGGGGAGCAACAAGAGGTGGACAAGGGGCATGATTCGGGGGATGGGGGTAACAGGAGAGGGACACGGGGCATGAGCGAGGGGTGGGGGGCAACAGAAGGGAGACACGGGGCATGAGCGGGGGGTGGTGGGAACACAAGGGAGACATGGGGCATCAGCAGAGGGTGGGGGGCAACAGGAGAGAGACACGGGGCATGAGTGGGGCGTGGGGGGAACACGAGGGAGACACAGGGCATGAGCGGGGGTTGGGAGGCAACAGCAGGGAGACACGGGGCATGAGCGGGGGTGGGGGAACACGAGGGAGACACGGGGCATGAGATGGTGGTGGCGGTAACAAGAGAGAGACACGGGGCTTGAGAGGGGGATGGGGGGCAACAGCAGGGAGACAAGGGGCATGAGCGGGGGGTGGGGGGAACACGAGGGAGACACGGGGCATGCAAGGGGGTTGGGGGGTAACAGGAGAGGACACGTGCATGAGCGGGGGGTGGGGGGCAACAGCAGGGAGACACGGGGCATGAGCGGGGGCAACATCAGGGAGCCACGGGGCATGACCGGGGGGTGGGGGGCAACAGCAGGGCAACACAGAGCATGAGCGGAGGGTGGGGGGTAATAGGAGAGAGACACGGGGCATGAGCAGGGGGTGGGGGCAACAGCAGGGAGACACGTGGCATGAGCGGGGGTGAGGGGCAACAGCAGGGAGACACAGGGCATGACCGGGGGTGGGGGGCAACAGCAGGGAGACACGGGGCATGCCCGTGGGGTGGGGGTAACAGGAGAGAGACACAGGGCATTAGAGGGGGTGCGGGGGCAACAGCAGGGAGACATGGGGCATGACCGGGGGGTGGGGGGCAACAGGAGAGAGACACGGGGCATGAGAGGGCGGTGGCGGTAACAAGAGAGAGACACGGGGCTTGAGAGGGGGATAGGGGGCAACAGCAGGGAGACAAGGGGCATGAGCGGGGGGTGGGGGGAACACGAGGGAGACACGGGGCATGCAAGGTGGGTGGGGGTAACAGGAGAGGACACGTGCATGAGCGGGGGGTGGGGGGCAACATCAGGGAGACACGGGGCATGACCTGGGGGTGGGGGGCAACAGCAGGACAACACAGAGCATGAGCGGAGGGTGGGGGGTAACAGGAGAGAGACAAGGGCATGAGCGGGGGGGTGGGGGGCAACAGCAGGGAGACACGGGGCATGAGAGAGGGTGGGGGTAACAGGAGAGAGACACAGGGAATGAGAGGGGGTGGAGGGTAACAGGAGAGAGACACGGAGCATGAGAGGGGGGTGGGGGGGTAACAGCAGAGAAACACAGGGCATGAGCGGGGGTGGGGGGTAACAGGAGAGAGACACGGGGCATGATCGGAGGGTGGGGGGAACAGGGGAGACACGGGGCATGAGTGGGGGGTGGGGGGAACAGGAGGGAGACATGTGGCATGAGCGGGGGGTGGGGCGTAACAGCAGGGAGACACGGGGCATGAGCGGGGGTGGGGGGCAACTGCAGGGAGACACGGGGCATGACCGGGGGTTGGGGGGCAACAGCAGGGAGACACAGGGCATGAGAGAGGGTGGGGGTAACAGGAGAAAGACACGGGGCATGAGAGGGGGTGGAGGGTAACAGGAGAGAGACACGGAGCATGAGAGGGGGTGGGGGATAACAGGAGAGAGACACGGGGCATGAGCGGGGGGTGGGGGCTAACAGGAGAGAGACACGGGACATGAGCAGGGGGTGGGGGGCAACACGAGGGAGACACGTGGCATGAGCGGGGGGTGAGGGGCAACAGCAGGGAGACACGGGGCATGACCGGGGGTGGGGGGCAACAGCAGGGAGACATGGGGCATGACCGGGGGGTGGGGGGCAACAGGAGAGAGACACGGGGCATGAGAGGGCGGTGGCGGTAACAAGCGAGAGACACGGGGCTTGAGAGGGGGATGGGGGGCAACAGCAGGGAGACAAGGGGCATGAGCGGGGGGTGGGGGGAACATGAGGGAGACACGGGGCATGCAAGGGGGGTGGGGGGTAACAGGAGAGGACACGTGCATGAGCGGGGGGTGGGGGGTACCATCAGGGAGACACGGGGCATGACCGGGGGTGGGGGGCAACAGCAGGGCAACACAGAGCATGAGCGGAGGGTGGGGGGTAATAGGAGAGAGACACGGGCATGAGCGGTGGGTGGGGGGCAACAGCAGGGAGACACGGGGCATAACCAAGCGGTGGGGAGAAACAGCAGGAGACACGGGGCATGAGCAGGGGGTGGGGGGAACACGAGGAGACCCGGGGCATGAGAGGGGGATGGGGGTAACAGGAGAGAGACACGGGGCATGAGCGGGGGGTGGGGTGCAACAGCAGGGAGACACGGGGCATGACCGGGGGTGGGGGCAACAGAAGGGAGACACTGGCATGACCGGGGGTGGGGGGCAACAGGAGAGAGACACTGGTCATGAGAGGGGGGTGGGGGAAAACAGGAGAGAGAGACACGGGGCATGAGAGGGGGGTGGGGGGCAACAGCAGGGAGACAAGGGCATGAGTGGGGTGTGGGGGGCAACAGCAGGGAGACACGGGGCTTGAGTGGGGGTGGGGGAACAAGAGGGAGACACAAGGCATGAGCGGGGGTGGGGGGAACACGAGGGAGACACGGGGCATGATTCGGGGGATGGGGGTAACAGGAGAGGGACACGGGGTATGAGCGAGGGGTGGGGGGCAACAGAAGGGAGACACGGGGCATGAGCGGGGGGTGGGGGAACACGAGGGAGACATGGGGCATGAGCAGGGGGTGGGGGCAACAGCAGGGAGACACGGGGCATGAGCAGGAGGTGGGGGGCAACAGGAGGGAGACACAGGGCATGAGCAGAGGGTGGGGGGCAACAGGAGAGAGACACGGGGCATGAGCGGGGCGTGGGGGGAACACGAGGGAGACACAAGGCATGAGCGGGGGGTGGGAGGCAACAGCAGGGAGACACGGGGCATGAGCGGGGGTGGGGGGAACACGAGGGAGACACGGGGCATGAGAGGGCAGTGGCGGTAACAAGAGAGAGACACAGGGCTTGAGAGGGGGATGGGAGGCAACAGCAGGGAGACAAGGGGCATGAGCGGGGGGTGGGGGGAACACGAGGGAGACACGGGGCATGCAAGGGGGGTGAGGGGTAACAGGAGAGGACACGTGCATGAGCAGGGGGTGGGGGGCAACAGCAGGGAGACACGGGGCATGAGCAGGGGCAACATCATGGAGACACGGGGCATGACCGGGGGGTGGGGAGAAACAGCAGGAGACACGGGGCATGAGCGGGGGGTGGGGGGAACACGAGGAGACCGGGGGCATGAGAGGGGGATGGGGGGTAACAGGAGAGAGACACGGGGCATGACCGGGGGTGGGGGCAACAGAAGGGAGACACTGGCATGACGGGGGGTGGGGGGCAACAGGAGAGAGACACTGGTCATGAGAGGGGGTGGGGGGAAACAGGAGAGAGAGACACGGGGCATGAGAGGGGGGTGGGGGGGCAACAGCAGGGAGACAAGGGCATGGGTGGGGTGTGGGGGGCAACAGCAGGGAGACACGGGGCTTGAGTGGGGGTAGGGGGAACAAGAGGGAGACACAAGGCATGAGCGGGGGTGGGGGGAACACGAGGGAGACACGGGGTGACGGGGAGCAACAAGAGGGAGACACGGGGCATGATTCGGGGGATGGGGGTAACAGGAGAGGGACACGGGGCATGAGCGAGGGGTGGGGGGCAACAGAAGGGAGACACGGGGCATGAGCGGGGGGTGGGGGGAACACGAGGGAGACATGGGGCATGAGCAGGGGGTGGGGGCAACAGCAGGGAGACACGGGGCATGAGCGGGGGATAGGGGGCAACAGGAGGGAGACACAGGGCATGGGCAGAGGGGGGGCAACAGCAGGGAGACACGGGGCATGAGCAGGGGTTGGGGGAACACGAGGGAGACAAGGGGCATGAGAGGGCAGTGGGGGGTAACAGGAGAGAGACATGGGGCATGAGCAGGGGGTGGGGGGCAACACCAGGGAGACACGGGGCATGACCGGGGGGTGGAGAGCAAAAGCATGGAGACACGTGGCATGTCCAGGGGGTGGGGGGCAACAGGAGAGAGACACAGGGCATGAGCGGGGGTGGGGGGCAACAGCAGGGAGACACGGGGCATGAGTGGGGGTGGGGGAACACAAGGGAGACACGGGGCATGAGCAGGGGTGGGGGCAACAAGAGGGAGACACAGGGCATGAGTGGGGGGTGGGGGGAACACGAGGGAGACACAGGGCATGAGCAGGGGGTGGGGGGCAACAAGAGGGAGACACGGGGCATGAGTGGGGGTGGGGGTAACAGGAGAGAGACACGGGCCATGAGCGGGGGTGGGGGGATACAGGAGGGAGACATGGCGTGGGAGGGAACAGGGGAGACACGGGGCATGAGCGGGAGGTGGGGGGAACACGAGGGAGACACGGGGCATGACCGGGGTGTTGGGGGAACAGGGGAGATACGGGGCATGAGTGGGGGTGGGCGGAAACAAGAGAGAGACACATGCATGCGCGCGGGGTGGGGTGAAACAAGAGAGAGACACGGGCATGAGCGGGGGTGGGGGGGTACAGGAGGGAGACACGGGTAATGAGCGGGAGGTGGGGGTATACAGGAGGGAGACACGGGTAATGAGCGGGGGGGTGGGAGGATACAGGCAGGAGACACGGGTAATGAGCGGGGGTGGGGGGGACGCGATATCCGCTCCTTGGTCCTCCGCAAGCCATCGTGTACGATGGCGTGTCTCCTGCAAGCCTGCAGCAGCCTGGGATGTTCAGGAAGTGTAATCCACATGAACCTCACACAGCCCCATTGGAGGCCCCACTGTCCTCTGATCTTATCACATCAGAATTTTCGCTTGTTATGTTGTGATAATCTGTTGTGAAGTCTGAAGTCACCGCAGAGCTTGCCACAGATGCCAATATACGAACAATAAACTAAGATGGGGGCCGTCTCTGAAAATAAGATGCACTGCACGCTTTACTGCAGCCAATGGGAGAGCACCTCAGATGTCCGCGGACATCACGCAAGTCGCTTGCCTAATCCCTGTCCTGTTGGCGGAGCGAACAGGGAAGTGTGTCCGCAAAGCGGACACAGATATCACACATTTTTTTCACTTACATGTTTGTCTTTTTTTAAAAAACTACTGGACGGATTTACACCAAATAAAAAAAAGCACACTTTCGAGACCAAGCCACCGCTCCTGCTGCAAATTTGGTGTAAATCCATCCAGCGGTTTGGGCTGTAGGCGTGAGCAAAGTTTTTTCCCATTATGTCTATGGGGGAAAAAAAAGTTTTGGGACCCCCCTATAACTTTGCCCCCCTGGACCAAACCTCACCAAACTTTGCAAAAATAATTCAGAGTGGGCCATATACTTTTTTTGCAAAGTTTGGTGAGGATTCGTCTAGGGGGAGCGAAGTTATAAGCCGCCCAAAAAGTGCTCTTCCTATGGAAACAGCAACCTAATCATAGCTACATGGCCACTACCATGGCCATGTAATTTATGGATCCAGTACAACAGGATATCAGTATTCCTTTGGTCTTTGATTGATTTTCTTCAATAGTAAATGCATATGTTTCATCTGCCACTTTTCCTCCTTCCTGCTATTATTGTTCCTTTGTTCAAAAGAGGTCTTAAATCCAAGACCTTTTCTCTAATTGACTCTTTATCAAAATTGATGGAAAGGATTTTATTAAAGCATTTATTTGGGATGGTTGATGTTGGATGAATGTCAATTTTGTTTTAAGAAAGGGATTGCTTTGGATCAGCAGGTTTTAGATAAATATATGTAAATTGTTGAGATTGGTGATAGCTCCTGACAGCTTATTTTGACCTTCAGTTGCGTAAATCTTACGTTAATCCATTGAACACCTAGATTCTCCTGCCACCAAGAAATCTTGTGGACCTTTTCATCAAACTAGCATCTGGTTCCTATCTGCCACAAACCTGCCTAATCTACGAAGAAATGATTGTAACTGAGGAGAGTGATTATGTTTCTGAGCTGGGTACCTTTATCTATCAGAATTGTGCTGGGAAACAGACGTTAAGGCTCCAGCACAGAGATCACATAGTAGGCAATACACTATTTACCATATCACGATTTGAATTTAAGGTCTGAAAACCAGGCACTAAAACCAGTTTCTAGGTGTTGGAATCACCTAGTAAGCAGGATTTACTTCTAGGGAAATCAAGTTAGTACATTCAGAGTCAAACGTTTTGTTCATTTAAATGTGCTACATCATACTTTTAATGATGCCTCCTTTGTTCCCCTTTTCCCCATTCCCAAACACAGTTAATTTTGTGTATGTTGTGTATGGCACCAAGTTACCAGGGGATTTAAGCTGTCATAGGTGCAATCCAGCTGTATATATTACGCACTCAACAAACTGAATTGTTTTTGGCAGTTCTTAATGGGTGTCCATGTTGCCCACCATTTTAGTAGTACTTAATTCATCAACCTCCGTTGTACTGTTAAATGTTTCACTGCCAGGCTGGGAGTCTTGTGTGTCCACCAGTCTGTCACTTGAATATGGTCTGCCCCCTCACTATGATCTTTTCAGCTCTGGTAAGTGGGGGAGCAGAGAAGGTAGTGTGTGGGCACTGTCTATGGAGACCTTAATTCAGATTACCTGGGATAGGTTTCTAGCAAATTATTTCCAAAGTGTAAGGATAAATAATAGGATTCCTAGACCTTGGCAACATTCCTTGCTGATCCCGGTTTACTAGGAAGGTGGTAGGGAGAATCCTGATAACTATAGACTCTTAGCGTTATTAGATGTGATCAGTAATGTTTTTGCTACTATTCCTTTACAAGAATTGAGGGATCAGGATACTAGGAGAAATTAGCTTGATGTATGTCGAACAGTAATTAGAAAACATTGCCCAACATTATACAACATACTAATCCTGTGAATTTTAACATCACAAGCAAGAGCGGGTGTAGGCCCACCTTTATATGTGGGATTTGTTGATTTTAGTAAGGCCTTTCATCGTGTCAATAGACCCATTCTCTGGGAAAAGCTGAAGTTGGTGGATTGATGGGGATGTGGACCCATTAGACATGATAATTCAGTCACACCATGATACACAAGTCAGAATAAGGCTGGATGGCGACAATCATTTCACTAAACCTGTGTACAGCAATTTTGACTTGAAATAAGGTTTTGTGTTGGCGCTGTGGCTGTTCAACCTCTACACTGCTGATATAAAAGTGCAATAAACAGAGCTGGGTCCCTATATGGGGAGGTAAGCCTCTAAACATGATGACGTATGCCAAAGATGTGGTCATTTTTTATCACACCTGGGTAGGCCTCCATAGATCCATAATTTCACCACTGTGTTGAATCTAGTTGCATTTTGAATGTAGTAACTTGTTTTAAATCTAGCTATCTTGAACTTTGCCACTGTTTTAAATCTAGCTGTGCTTTGAATTTGCCCACTGTTTTAAATCTAGCTGTGCTTTGAATTTTGCCACTGTTTTTAATCCGCCTGTGCTTTCCACTGTTTTAAACCTAGCTGTACTGCGAATTTTACCATTGTGTTCAATCTAGTTGCATATTTTGTGTAGCCATTGTTTTAAATCTAGCTGTGCTTGAACCCTGCTACAGTTTTCACCCTAGATATGCCTTACATTTCACCGCTGGACTGCATCTAGTTGCATTTTGAGGGTAGCCACTGTTTAAAATCTAGTTGTGCTATGAAATGCACCTCTGTGCTGAATCAAGATGCATTTTGAGGGTAGTGTGATGAACCAGGAATGAGACGTAGACACAGACGACTCATAGTGATTGCTTTAAAACTTTATTCAGCATAAAAGGAGTTGGAAAATGCCTCACTGTCCCTGCTCTAGAAGGTATGTCCCTAATTCAACCAAAACAACTAAGGGTCTGTCCTGCATCAAGATTTCCAAAGCAAAATGTTTTGTGTCTGAAATTCTATCCTAGCTCTCACATTCCAAAATAAACACTAAGGTGCTAAGAGTATTGGTTTGGACTTGAAAGTGCACACATGTTCAAAGTTCCAAAAGAAAAGGGTGAATCCAACACAAATGTTCCAAATGGATAGTGTTCACAGTTCCAGGGGATGGCTCCCTTTCTCAGGTTTTTCTCCACCACAAACATTATTTCAACAAGAATATCCAAGTTCTTTACAGGCCAAGAGACAACTCCCTCTCTCTGTATTTGCAATTTACTTCACAGACTTGGCTTTGCTTGGTGTACTTTCCTGCCAGGACTTTCCTAAATAGTTCAATTTACAGTCCCAAGGGCATGGGTGTTCCCTAGGATTCTCTTCATAGACCTGATTTTGCATGGTATGCTCTCCTGCCAGGACTTTCTCATATTATTCAGTTCACAATCCCAACGGCGTGGGTCTTCCCCAGAATTCTCTTAATACATGTGACTTTGTCTGGTATACTTTCCTGCCAGGGACTTCTCATACAATTCATTTCTCTCTCAATATGGTTAAAGGTCCCAACACTGTTTCTCAGGCAACAACCTTTTCCATGCATTCAACAGTCTCTCTCTTCCAGGGCTTCTTGCCCTTCCCAAGGGGCCTTTCAGCTCTTTCCCCAGTGTGCTGCAATGCTCCCAATGTCCCTGGTGCCTCACTTTCCCCAGCTGTGCTCACTGCTGTGTTTTACTGCTTCGTTCTTCCTTGCACCGTGCCGTGAATGCTGCCATTCACTGGTCAATCGGGAGAACAGTTGGTTTCTTCTCCGCTCTCTGTCTGGTCACCACGGTCAAAGGAGAGCCTCTTGCTCTAAGCCCTTCCAGGGCAGAGCAGCAGCTCTTCAGTTCCTTCCCGTTGTGAATACTGGCAGTCCTTTAGCACCTGGCAGCAATTTGTCTGCTCCCCACCCCCCTTCACCGAACTTCGCCTGCCACCAAAGTCTCTTTGAGCTTCTTCTGAAGTGAGCCACCTGCTCGTGTCAGGTATTTTTCTCCTTCCTACATCAGCTGTGTGGAATTTAAATGTCCTGGCATTGCATGTCTCCTTCCAACAACTAGAGTGCAGTGTGGGCTTCTTTGCTCTAGTGTCTTCATAGCTCCATGTCCCATTATACATGGGATTTATAGTTAGTTTTTGTCATTCTATTTTCAGGATATTGTTAAATGCTATCAGCACTTTTTGTAGGTTGTTGAGGAGGATTTTTACAGTATGCCATCAGGGCATGGAGAATTGGTGGGGTATGCCTAAATGAAAATGGGGGGTACCATGATGACGCCTGACTCCCCCACTGAGGGTCAACTCCCACTATGTAGTTCTCTCTCATATACCTGCCCTCAGGGTCAGGATCAGGTGGCGGTTGCTGTCCTCTGGCCACATAGGAAGGGGCTACCTCCGGGAATGGAGTGATGACATCATCAGATTCATCACAGTAGCCACTGCTTTAAATATAGCTGCACTACGAATTGTACCCCTGTGCTGAATCTAGTTGCATTCTCCTCACATCTCTGACATCTCTAAGAAGTCACACTACCAGCTGCACCTCCTCAGAGGTATTCTTTGTTTCCTCTCTTTCCCCCAGAAGCTCACTGTCTCCAGAGCTCTGGCTCTCTCTAGGCTGGACTACTGCAACAGCCTCTTTCTAACTCTGCATGACTCTACTCTTTGCCCTCTGCAACTCATCCAAAACAGGACTGTGAGACTTGTCCATGGCCTCAAACCCAGGGATCGTATCTCTCCAGGACTGAAATCTCTGCACTGGCTGCCACTTGCGGCGAGGATTAAGTTCAAAACCCTCTGCATTGTCCACAAGGCCTCCTGGGGCATGGGGCCTCAATACCTTCAACTCTCTCTTTGTAAATATCTTCCTTCTCCAGATTTTCGCTCATCCACCTCCAACTCCCTCAAGGTCAGTCAATTCTCCAAGCAACGAGTTGGTGGAAGATCTCTTTCTTCGGCTGGGGCCTCCCTCTGGAACAGCCTCTCTGAAAACTGAGGAGAACCATCTCAGGTTCTGGAAGCACCTCTAGACCTTCCTATTTGCTTGTGATTTCTCTCCTCCTCTCCCCTGCTGAACTCATGGCTGAAACTGAAACTGCACTGGTCACCTGGCTAACCTCTCTTCCCTGGCCCAGGTCCCCTCCTCGCCAGTTGCACACCTGCACTGCCCCCTGGCAACCCTTGCACTCTGGGGCTGTTTCTGTATCCCTACAGCCCCTACAAGTACTCAACAACTGATGTCTGCACTTAGCTTTGCACCTGCCACCAGCTGGCCGCACTTCCTATTATTGTTCTTATTTATTGTTCTTATTTATTTACTGTTTATCCTATGTACTGCACTTCCCCTCCCCTTCCCCCTCACACTTTCCCCTTCCCCCCTCCCCTGCACTTGTGCGATCTCAATGTCACCTCGCCTAGTAAGATCACTGTCTCTGTCTTCCCCCTGTTCCCCTCCCTTGCCTCGTCACGCCTTGAAACACTTGTGTATTGGCGCGTTATAAATGCCACATCATATCATATCATTTTGTGAATTAAGTCACTGGGCCTCATTACGCGTTTGGGGGTAGCCATGCCCTTAGTAAGGGCATGGCTACCCCCAAACTCGGGTCCGGGTGCCGCAAAAGGGGACTTACTGGGCCATTCCGACCTCAGCGGGCATAGTAATTTCCTTTCGCGGGACCCGGAGCCAGTGCGTCCCCATTCCCATTTGAGCCCCCTCTTCTGCTCGCGGGTGCCGCTCTCCACGCCTGGTCTGACCAGGCGTGCAGAGCGGCACCCGCGAGCAGCACTCGTAATGTGGCGGCCCGGTATGGATAGTGCTGGTGCCTTACCGGCACCGTTCATACCGTAGCCGCCACTGTTGTAATGAGGCCCACTGTTTTAAATCTAGCTCTGCTTTGAATTTCATCACTGTGTTGAATCTAGTTGCATTTTGAGTGTAGCCGCTGTTTTAATTCTAGCTGCCCTTTGAATTTCTCTGCTGTGCTGAATCGAGTTGCATTTTGAGTGTAAACATTGTTTTTTCGACTCGCTTGAACCCTGCCACTGGTTTGCATTTTGAATGTAGCCGCTGTTTTAATTCTAGCTGCACTCTCAATGTTCCCACTGCTTCGAATTGAGTTGCATTTTGAATGTAGCCACTGCATTGAATCCAGTTTCATTTTGAGTGTAGCACTGGTTTCAAATCTAGCCACGATTTGAACTTTGCCACAGTTTTTTAATGCAGCTGCGCTTTGAATCTTACCACCATCTTTTATCTAGCTGCCTTCAAGTGCACCAATAGTGTTCCAGGCCCATAATCGCAATTCTAGCCACCAGAGCAGATGCAGCGAACTATCCATCATGCCAAGCAGCTACAAGTTTAGAGGGACACTATGGCACAACAGGAACCTGGCCAAACCCTCTCCCTGCCAACTCCCCCCATCCCTTCACACCCTCCACATGTCCAGTCCTCTGTGGGAATACTCCCCACTGACCCGAGGCACCTCCCTCTGCACCACTCTCACAGACCTCTGCCCTAAACCTTACCAGCTCATCCACATCCATCCTTGCATCCTTGCTGCCCTTGAAACCCCAACCCTTCACAGTCTTCACATCTGTAAGCACTGCCTGGGCTAACCTCACCAACACCCCACTCTCGGCTGTCCTGCCAACTCTCACGCACACACCACAGGCACCCAAGATTGCTTTAAAACACAGAATCCGCAACACCTGTATCTTTTCTTCTCTGAACACTTCACCCTACCCCCAATCCATGCTGCACCTCTCACGTACACCATTATAACTTCCCCAATTCACCCAACCCAGTGAAATCACTCTTCAAATCATCCTCTAGAAATCAGCAACCTGACACCATCTCTGATCTTACACCCACCCTTCCTGTCCACCTCCATTCATCTACAACACCTCTCAGTGACCCCAGTCACCACCCTTCACCCACACCTGCCCACTCTCTCACCATGACTCCAGACCTGTTATGAGGGATTCCTCTAGAATTCCCTCTGAAGAAAATGTCCACTACACTCCAACCTCCCACTAAGGAACCACACATCAGAAGCATTCTTCTCACACAATCAAGATTGCTCATAGCCTCTCCCCTACAACAGAGACAACTCACCATCTCCCAAAAGCATCACCCCTCCTACCATGCCCCTCACTGCTCCCCTCTCCGCCCACCATAAACACCCTTCAATTCACAATGATCCTTCTCCAGGGGATCCCTGTCCCTGCCCTCAATCATCCAATGCTGACGCTCCACCACTCCCCTCTCAACAACCTCCATCGATCTAATCAAATGGCATGCATCCTAATTAGTGCCAGATCTGTTGCCAAAAACTGACACAATATATATGACTTAATTTCTTCTGAAATCCCAGATATCCTTTTCATCACAGAAACCTGATTCTCTGATGACTTTCGGACCCAACACACATGAGGCCTTTCAACCAGGCTACAAACTAATCATGTACAACAGAGCCAGAAAATCAGGCATTATTGCCATCCTCCACAAATTACACCTCACCATTGTGCACCCCAAGGAACAAGTCTGCAACGTAGACTGCAAATCCCTTCTAGTGAAAATCCTCATCAACCCCTCTCTTACCCACAGCTTCTTACTCATTTACAGACCTCCCGGTTGTAACAGAAACTTTGCTGATGTTCTAAATGACTCCTAAAAAAGCCACCCCGGTCGCTCGCCCCTCTCTCACCATGCTAGGAGATCTCAATGTATGGTTCGATAACCCACATAACCACATGACACAACCTCGACTGGACAACCTGGAAGCCCTCAACATGGCTCAACTGATTTTATGTGCCACACACACACCACAGATATATTGTAGATGCAATTTTCAGCTCCTCCAATCTGATCTCCAAGGTTCCTCCTGACCCCTAATCTAGACAGACAATGCAGTCATCTTCTCGCTATCAACAGTACTATCAGCCCCCCCATCCACATTTGACTTACACTGGAAAGTCCACCTGCTTCCTGCTGTGGAACAAGGCCATAGTAACTCCAGACTTGACTGAGTCCCTACTTGCCTCCCTCCCCATTCTTCCTTTCTAGGGAGGTCTGCCCTCCATCATCTTATCTTTCAAAACACTTAACCAAAGCCTCGATCACAAATGGCAACCCTTCTCTCCTGAAGGAAAATTAAAATCTTCTGGAACATAATCTCTAATGATGGTAAAACCAGGAACTCCACAAGATTATCTTAGAATTCAAGGCCCCCCACTGCACTCCCTCCCCAAACTCCCAAGCACTCTATGATGCCATCTGAGATCACTTCCGCAACATTTCTGTAGAAAGAAACCGCAACATCAGTGCTAAACTAGCAGTGCTCCCGCCCCGTTCATGTGCACCCTGGTTTAACCCACACTAACCCTCCCTCCACCCACCCTATTTTCTCCTCCTCTCCTATCTCTTTACCTTAATACCTGAAGCTATTTGCTAGCAGCTGCCCGTCCAGATCCCCAGGGGATCCATACCATCAATCCCTCCTTAAAGATATCCTTTCCTCAACCTGTCCAGGCAGCATTGCGAGATCTATCATTAAATCTTACATCACCTCAGGCATATTCCCAGCAGCTTTCAAGGCATTGCACCTCAAGCCCCTGCTCAAAAAACCCTTCATTGACCCCCTCTTTCCAACCACTTCTGGATCTATCTCTAACAACCTCTTCATTCCAAGCTTATTGACCGAACAGGTCTATTCACCAAATCCATCCTCCTCGACCCCACCCAGTTCGGCTTCAGAGCCCTTCGTGGAAATGAATCACCGCTAGTCTCCATCTGGGAATTGCTCAAAAGAACCACAGACTCAAAAAGCTGTTCCGCACTTATCCTCCTCAATCTCTGGGCGGCCTTTGACACTATCGACCACCAAATCCTCACAGACTGATTCCACTCGCTCGGTATCAGGGTCACAGCACCAAGGTGGATTTCCTCCTTCCTTGCTAACTGATCACAAATCACCATCATTACTCCCTTCTCCTTGACCCCCCTGCCTTGTCACCAACGGGGTACCTCAGGGAACCCCCTAACCCCAATGTTCTACAACTTCTACCTGAGCCCCCTCCCTGCTCTTATTCACTCACAAGACGTAACCGGCTACAACTACACAGACAACACCCATATCATCTTCAACATCCCTACGATCTCTTCCATCCCCCCACCCCAACTTCACTGCATGCCTCACAGATATCAACCACTGGATGGCCCCTAACCACCTTCTCCTCAACTCTGGAAAACCTAAATCAAAATCTGCAGGAAGATGGCATTTTTCTCCCAACCCATCCCTTAGCCATCTACCCTAGGACCTCCTCCCACTGCATCCAACTCAGTAAAGAACCTTGGCTGTACTATGTACTCAGATCCGACCCTTTCACCTCACATCAACCATGTGTCTAAATCTTGCTATCTTCAACTCTGCATATTCAGACACATCGTCCCTTATTTCTCCGAAGCTCACAGAGTCCCAGCAATTATGAATACCTTCCTCCCCCATCTGGTCTATGCTAACTCCCTTTACCTGGGCGCCCGCATATCAACTCAGAAAACTGCAACAGGTCCAGAACACTGCAGCAAGTCTCCTCCTAGCTCTTGGGACCGAGAGCACATCACACCTGTCCTCCATGTCCTCCACTGGCTGCCTGTCAGGCGACAGTCCACTTTCAGAACCATGTTTATCACCATCCGTGCCCTGCCCAAGACAGGCCCAGAATTCCTTTCAACTCAAGCTCACCCGTTACCAAGAAATGAGCATATATCTTCTGTAAGAAGAGAATACAAATGGCTATCCACTTCTGATAAAATTCAACTTAAGATCGCCTCCCTTACCCATAAGTGCCTCAACAATAAAGCACCACCCTACATCACGGACAGAATATGTAAAAGAACCTCGTCCAGACCAACAAGAACAGCCAACGCGAACTGCCTCCAAGTTCCGCGATTCAAACTCTCTGCTATAGGAGTACACAGCTTCCCAGTCAAGGCTGTGCAGCTGTGGAACTCCCTACCCCCTGGCATTAGAGAACCTTAGCCCTTCGCTAAATTCAGACAGAACCTGACCAAGTGGCTGAGAGCAAATGACATCTAACTACCCTGACCTGCACGACTCTTCTGACACACCTCCCTTGACGCCTACCCTCTGCTCCCGGAACTTACTCACTATGTGATTGAAGTTCTGTGCCCACCTCATTACTATGATATTTGAATTTGTTTTCTCTTTTTGCAATGTAATGTTCTCACACTGTATATAACTGTATATTATAATCCTATCACTATCCAGCATACATGCACCCTGTAATTTTGTTTCTCGACCTTGATCCTGCCTGCCTACTGTAACATTTCTGATGTCCCTGTACTTTCTTACTTACCATGGACTTGTAACTAAGTTGATCATATTCCTGTCTTTTGCACCCTGATGCCCCAGGGTTTGGCGTGCTCTATAAATAATAAACTAAACTAAACTAAACTAAACCATCCCAATAGAAAACTGCAATCAGGCACTGCATTCCTTCTCGTCATCCCTCCCCTCAAAACAGCAAAAATGGGGGAATCCATCTGCGTCCCAGCTCCCCCAATCTGGAACGTAATTCCCCTGGTTTTGTATGATAGGACCGAAAAAAAAGGTCAGATCGTACAAAACAACCGAAAAATGCTACCACCAAAGGTTCGAACACAAAAAGTTCGAACCTTTGGTGGTAGCATTGCAGGTAAGTAAAAATAAAAGCCTGCAGGGGCTGCAAGGGTGTCCCCCGCAACACCCCGCTGACTATACTGTGTGGTATAGTGAGCGGGGAGTTGCGGGAGACACCCCTGCAGTACACCCGCAAAAAAACCCCCATAAAAACGGGGGCTGCATGGGTGTCCACTGCAACACCCCGCTCACTATACTTTAAGTATAGTGAGTGGGGGTTGCGGGGGAAACCCCTGCAGCCCCCATAGTATGTAAGTGTGTTTGCATGAGAAAGGTGCAAACTTTTGGTAGTTCACACCTTTCTCATGCGAACATTCCGGCCGCGTCACAATCAGCTGCGTTCGGATCACTTAGAATCATTCCCCTCAGCATCTGCTGCCTAGAGAATCACCTTGCCTTCCGGAAGTTCCTCAAGACCAGCCTTCCCCATCCATCCTGACGAACACATGCCACACTTTGGGTTATTTAACACCCCTCTCCGATAGGCCGAAGCAGTAATAAACCCCTCATACAAGGTACTGAACGAAGGGGAGCATAAACGCCAGCAGACCACCAGACAGAAACCTCGAAGGAGAGTATAAACGCCAGCAGACCACAAGACAGAAACCGGATCACGTCTACGAAACCAAGAAACCAGCTAGGACACATGGGTACTTATTGCACTCCAAGTTGATGGAAGATAGCCGCAGGCACGGCCATCCACCCACACACATTTACTGTCATAGACTATTTGAAGACACTTTACACAACACCACTGCCATTACAATGCAACTATGTCCCACAACAAACACCCTAGCTGGACACTTAATACGTCTCCTGCACTCATATATTCTCCCAACAACTTCACAGCACCCATCCACAAGCCATCTTGATATGGGTCCCTAGCAGGGACTTGGCCAACTCTTCCTACCTTTGTATTGGCTAAAATGCACATGCACATTCACACTTCTTGGACAAATCTCTAATACCTTGGACTTTGGTCCTCCGAAGGTGCTCACCTACAGCGCTTTGAAGCCAAACCAATGGAAAAAGCACTATACAAATTACATTACAGTACATAGTACATGGTTTTATTGATTTTTCTAATGCCTTTGAAGTTGAGACTTGGGGTAAACTATGAGAAGTTTTACTAAACATGGGTGTGCCCACTGACCATGGGAATATTCTTCATCCCCTTCATAATAATCTGTCGGCTAAGGGTAGATATCTGTTTGATAGTTCAGTGACAGACTGTTTCCCTACAAATAAAGGGGTGCACCGTGGTTGTGTTTGGACCCCTCATCATTTTAACATACATGTTAATGACTTAAAATTAAAGATATTGCTTTAACTGCATCCAGTAATTGACCCTAATTTGGTTATAAGATGTTTTGCAAGTTGGCTTATGCCGATGATGTAGTCTCATTGGCGAAGACCCCAAGGTCTTTGCAGGCATTAAATACAGTGGGCCTGATTCACAGAGCGTGTTCCACTGGGATTGCACCATTGTAAAACGCTTCTGTGAATCAGGCCCAGTGTATACAGACTTCATGGATAAGTTACATCTTAGAATCAATGGGCCTGATTATGGGTCTGGCGATAACCCTGCCGATAAAACCGGCGGGTTTCCGCCAGACCCAAAAAAAATACTGGCGCCTGACTTCCCGGTGCCACTGGGCAATTCTGAGTCTGGTAGCCGGAAAGTCAGGTGGCAGTAATTTTGTTAGTCCCCATTCCCATGGAGTCCATTAGGACTCCATGGGAATGGGGACACGGGAGCACCGGCACCGTTAACAACTGTGCCAATGCTTCCGTGAGAACTCTGCGAGCGGGTGCCATCCCGCCCGGCTGGTCTGACCCTGGAGGGCGGGACGGCACCTCTCCCCAGAGTTGTGGTGTGCCAGTCCGGAAACAACAGTGCCGGTAGGCTTATCAGCACCGTTGGTTCCGAACCGGCACACATGTAATGAGACCCAATGTCTGAAAGTCTAAAATGATGTGTCTAGGCTTCTCCCACAGACCTTATAAAAAATAATGTTAACAAATAAATTGAAATGGGTGCCTATTTCCCATATTTGGGGGGGCTCTTTCAAATACAACTTTTTGTCTTCAATACATAAATGCCCAAGAAGAACAAATCTCCCATATCGCTGATTACCTTAAAAGGTTCTGTGAACAAAATTGAAGGCTTTATGTTGAAAAGGCTCTTAGAATATGTATTATGAACATTTAATCTGTGGCTCTTTATGGTAGTGATATAGCGGATATGACTCCTCCTGCAAAAAGACTAATTTTACAAAGAGCCCTGTAAGAGGATTCAATTCAACACTACAGCTAAGTCAATGCCTAGTCTGGGATACTGAATGGAAACTCTTATTGATATATCTTTATGTCCAGTTCATGCGTTCTGGATGACTACCCCTATATAACACCCCTCTCTTGGAATCCCTCTGACCCCACTGAGCCAAGAAGTAGTTCTGTTTTGCAAGTTAAAAGGTTTATTTGATAATTTAAACAATAGATATATATATCACACTTTATAATAATTTAATAATTGAATATGACACTTAATATGAGCAGTAATCAATAATGGATAGTCTGGCACTAGCACACTTGTGAATAGGAACAGAAGACTAAGGTGGTAGAGAATGCTTTATATACGTTCAGATGGATGCAATGTTGAATGAAAATGCAATACAGAAAATACTCAATATGATTTCAACAAAACAATGTAATCACTTTTCTCTGGCAATCCCCTCCTCCCTTTATGCAATGCAAGGAAATGGAAGGAAAGCACACAGTTCTCAGAAATGCAATCAAATGTAATTCAGTTCACCCCAGCAAGCTTAGACTACAGAAGTTTGAAACGCAGGCCCAAAATGCTTTTATATGTGCTGGCAATGAAGTGAAAAATATGCTAAAATGCTTTTAATTCCCTCTGGAGGTTCAGGTTGAGGATTAGTTGGTTTAAATTAGTTCAGGCTTACTTTAGCAATGTTCTAGGAATGATTGGCAGGTTGCAAACGACTTTCTACCAGTTCTAGCAAGAAGCTGCTGTTTTCACACGTGGAGGAATTTTCAAATCGCGGTAAAATTTGTGCGTGCGTTTTTCGCGATTGCGGCAAAAGTGTATGGAATAGGAATGCGGTTCTAGGTTCGTTGAAAATCGAAGATTCCCAGCTTTCAGAGGAAAGTTACTGCAAGTTTCTAAGACAAACGGTCACGGAGATATGAGCGATATGGTAAAGGTTGTTTTTCAGATTTGAAATTTTAAAGTTCAAAGTGACAAGTGACAGCTAGCAGCTAGAAATGACAGGTGACAGTTAGGAGGCAGTTCTACTCAGATTAAAATAGATTGAATTATATTATTTTAACTAAGAGATTGGTTCTGCACAGTTCTGCTAGGTACTCACAATATATTTAGAAATAGAATGGGCCTCGCCATGGATCTGGTCAGGTTTTCTTCACTCGCCACGAACGGTCTCTGCGCACAGCGTCTGGGTCAGCTCTACTCTGCTGGTCTGGTCTGGGTCTCTGGTTCTGATCAGGTCTGTGGGTCCGGATGCAGCGGTCTCTGGTTCAGCTGGTTTCTCTCTGGATACAACACTGCTCTCTGGCAAATGGCAAGAGTTCTTGCAAAGAATTCAAACAACTCGCCTGGCTGTGAATAGTGGCAATGATTTGAGGCCTGCTAAAGAGGGATTTAGCTTGTAGTTGACCTCTCTGCTACAAATTCTGAAGTAAAGTCTTGGTCTCTGAAGGTGGATAGATTGAAGTCTCTATGTTGGCTCTCTGGAGGTTGATGGAGGTAAAGTATGGATTTTCCCGGCAGAGCGTCCCGCAGCAAATGGAATTGAAAGTCCCTATCTGTCCTGTCTGTCTGCTTTTATGTGTTTTGAAAATGGGTGGAAAGGCTAGCTTCCTAGGCCCTACCCCTCTCCACTTGTCATTGGCCACTTCATCCTCTTCCCCTTGATTGGGGGAATGAAATGAAGTGTCATCATGATGAGGTCTGTTTATGGTACAGAGAACCCACCCCTGTCAAATTACACACAATCTATATTTTGACCCAAAAGACATATTTGCACAGGTACACATTTGTTTAAAATTACATGCACCCATCACATATCACAGGAGGTATACCCTGTCCAAATCTGCTCTTCCTGGGAGCTTGCATTCAGAAATGGCAACATTTGCACTTTTTAACTGGTTTCGTAATATCGGACATTACCCCAAATTTATACACATGTGCGCAAGGAGTATGGACATTACTTGATGAAGTGTCAGATTTTTAACATGCATACATTTTAAGTAATACCCTCTTAACTGCTAGTTTGCCCCCAGATCATGCCACCGGTTCTAAAAACCTCTTAAAATGTGGGCAGAAAAATCACAAGAATTATGGTATCATTTAAATAATTTTCACAAGTCCGTACTATGAGTTATTCATCTTTTTCTAAAACCATATTCTGGCTACTGGGGTGTGGTTTCCCCCCAGCACAAGGTTGAATTTCTGGTTTTTCCAGTTCTGCCAAGCCAGCTTGCTCTCACAGGCAGTGCTCCTCCCCTTTCCTTCCAGGAGGAAGCCACTTTTACGGCCCCCATAATAAAACATTTGCCTGAGTCAGGACAGGGCTTTGTTCAATTTCCTGCAGAGCCCAGGTAATTCAATCAGAGAAGTGTCATATCCCTTTTGGTGGGAGCAGCAAAAGGCAGGTAGGCCTGGGAACACAGCTGTTGTGCAAGTCTCAACTCCTGTCGGGGGTAACTGGTAGGCAGAATTCAGTTCCTTAAGCCAGGCCCCAGCTAATGTCACTTTTAGTTACCCAGTTTTCTGCATTCAAATAAAACTAACCATTTTACATATGCAGCTAGAATGCTGATTCTAAGTTTAAAACTATGACATTTAAACAATTGCAACCTATGTGACACTCAAAAGTAGGTCACTCATTTCTTTTAAACATTTAAATTTTTAGTGTCTTTCAGTCCAAATTTACTTAAACTGCTGAAATCCACAGCTCAGCCAGTCTTGTTATAAACCTTCAAGTCATTTCAGAATATAACTTTACATTGGATCCACCTCTCAGTAAGTCTTTCTTTGGCCTGCTTTGGGTTCATTTATTCAGTTTTACACAAAAAAGAAAAAGTCTGGTGTTGTTTTAAAACGCCGGCTTTCTGATAGTGTTGAGTACTGGTAATGCACCCATTTTTGGGATTTAAGAAAATGAATTCCCCACAATTCTAGGTTGCTTTTGGCAATCAGCATTGCCATTCCCAATGGTTTCAGGCTACTGTGTGGGTAGTCCAATGGTGGTTTTAGGCAGTGCCCTTCTGTGCCCATAACATCAGCAAAAATGAGTGGCAGCCTATTCTTCATGCATTTCCCTGTGCATTTTCTGGGAAGCTCTGGCCGTCATGATGTTTTCAATGCCAGTACTGCACAGTTTTTGAGGTAGGGCTCGGATGCATGGGTAAGAACATCCCACAGCCCAAAATCAATGTGCACAAAGTTTGCTGCCAGCTTCCAAAAAACACTTCAATCTGTATTATCTTAAATGCTTGGTTCTACTAAAATTGCTACTTGAGCATGCACCTCTTCTTTTATGGTGTCAGATTAGGAGGGCCCCACTCAGTAATTTAACACATTTCCTTTTGCATTATATGACGGCATCTCCTATTGGATGCAAACTTAAATTGCTAAAGGCCAGTAGGTCTTTACTGATGGATTTAGGATTTATGGAATTTTATGCCACTCCAGAATATTGCTTTTCTTAGGGATTTTGTTTCAAATTATTATAATACAATTTATTTATAATAATACAATGGAACATAATTTTGAAATATCTGAAGAAAATCCGTAACTATACTGTTGTTCGTATCTAAAATTAAAATGGACTGTTGTCAAAGACCTCATCTTTATTGGTTCCATAAATCCTGCCATAGAGCATTACAATTTTAAATGGACACACAATGAATTCCATTAGGAATAAACATGGAGCAATGGGACAAATCAAGTAAGTTTACTGACATTTTTTTGTGTGATTATCTGTCTTGTGAAGATTTTGGGCACCTTTCTCTGTTTTGTCCATTTTATATGTCTATTAGAAGACTTCTGAAGCCGATTTTTACACAAAGGGGTATACACACGTTTACGGTAGCTATATTACATATTTGTATGTCACAAAATGTACAAACTGCTTGGACTCTTAGCGCCTGATTCATGTAATTATTTGTGCGTAAATCGCACATTTGCGCGCCATTCTGCCCGAAAATTCCCATACCTCAAACAGGGATTTTCGGGCAGAATAGCGTGCAAATGTGCGTTTTACGCGCAAATAATTCCATGAATCAGGGTGTTAATTTGTACCTTGAATATCTTAACAGGGTGCGTACTTCAATTAAGAGATTTTTGTTTGTATAAAGTTTGAATTGATTGATTTAAGTACATATGCTTGGCATCCATTTTCGAGCAGAAGGCACATTTACATAATAGCAGACATTCCACCCTTAAAAATGATTCAGGTATTTTGTACGTGTCACCTTATATGCAAGCCAGGATGCCATTGTGAAGTTTGATGGACATGGAGGTAACAACGGAGGCTACACCAGTTAAATGTTTAGATCACATTTTGTCGTGTCACTTTGTATTACAGCCAGTATACCATAGCAGTTGTATTGAACTCAAAACATGGTCTTGACACGACATAGGCTGCAAAACACACTTTTGGAATTTGTGTGATTAAAATACAAAATATGGTCTGCTGTTTTTCAATCGTTTTTATTTATCTTCCACTTCAATATGTTTGTAAAAGAACATCTCACAAGATGCAAAACAACAACAGTATTTTTAAGAAATGACATGGAAAAGACTGTCTGTGCCTAACTTTGAGAACACATTACATGGAACAGTTACATGTAATTAAGGTTTGTTTTCTTCAAATGTAACTCTCAGCTAGAAATGTCAACTTAAAGTTGTGTGTTCCCTGCTTCCAGCAGTTTTACAATCCTTTTGATAAGGCAGCCATCTAGGTCCTGCATTCACTGCCTACTATTTCATCACCCTCTGAAACAGGGCTTTAAGTGGGTAAGAAATCGAGGGGGGGCCCTTGTTTGGGGGCGTGGCTTGTGAGAGGGGCGTGGCCTAAAAAGTACGCAAATCGTAGGGTATACACACAAATATATATAAATGTTATATATTTGTGTGCGTACCTTACTATGGTTTGTGTACTTTGCAAGCCATCTTTTATAAACGTAGAAATATGTTACATATTTCTATGTTTTGAAAAGATGGCTTGCAAAGTACACAAACCATAGTAAGGTACGCACACAAATATATAACGTTTATATATATTTGTGTGCATACCCTACGGTTTGCCTAGTTTTCAGGCCATCTTTTCTAACATTTCAGGTTTATAAAAGATGGCTTTGAAAGTACACAATTCAAGCCATCTTTTATAAAGCTTTGACTACGGACAAAATTGTCCGTCGGCAAAGCTTTATAAAAGATGGCTTGAAATGTGTACTTTCAAAGCCATCTTTTATAAACCTCGAAATATGTCGAGGAATCCCCAGGTTCGCCGAGGGTTAAAGACGCCTCGGCGACCTGGGGAAACAAAGGGACAGTAACTGCCTCTGGTGACCTCTCGCGCGAGGGGTCACCAGATCCAGTTACTGTGACTGACGGAAGTGGCAGCCAGTCACAGCGTTGCTGTGGCTGGCTGCCACTTCGGTCAGCTTGCCTGACTTCATTGCAGGCGCATCATCCCGTCGCGGCCGCATCCCGCCAATGTTGCGGTAGGACGGGGCCCCGGCAGGGCCCTTCTCAGTCCCACTTTTTGGGACTTTTTGGAGACTGCCGGGGCCCGGCCCCGGCAGGCCCCGGCCCACTTTAAGCACTGCTCTGAAATATAAACTGTGAATGCTCTTTTTCTATTTTGAAAATGGACTATCCAATGGGTGCTTATTTGCAAATCATTTCACTCTGCACCATTTTATGAATACATGTATAGGGCTTTGAAAGCTAATGCATTGTTCCATCTCTGCCTAATATTTCCAGTTAGTCACATAAAAGTTATCAAAATTCACAGTTAGTGTTATTCTAAAATTGAATTAACACAACACCATAAATGTCTTTGCACCTGTTTATTAGAAGAGTTGAAGCAGTTATTAATATTTATGGCTCACTTCATTCCATTATCTTGCTGATTAGATGTATGCTGTAATAGTCAAATAAGTGTAGATGAGAGTTGAGTAGAGGCACTATTGACTCATTCATCAGATTTGATTTAAAGCTACATACTAATTTCTATGAACATCATCTACACAGTTCCAAACATAAATATATTGGCCAAAGGAAATAGGTTTGCACTTTACGATGCAAAGAAAATAATGTTTTCCGGTTTAATTTCATAGCATAAAGACTCCTCAGTTTGAAATAAATATATTCATAGTATCCATAAGTATGTTTTCTAATCTTCTTAAAGGAATATCAAAACCCAGTTTCAAATTCATACAACTTCTTGAAATGCCTTCATGAATCATTCATCTTCATTAATAAAGCTCAATATCCAATTTCAAAATCATATACTTGCTTAAATTGTCTAATTCTTAAAGCTAAATAAAAAATGTGTTCCCTTGCTGAAAATGGCCCAAAGTCCAGCATCATATGTTTGCAATTGCTTGGAAATCATCATGAGACATTCCTTTTCTTAAGGTAAACCCAACATCCAATTTAAAATTCATATATGTGCTGATAATCCAATTTCCAATTTATTCACAAATATCCTCAACACATGTTTTGCTTAACGTCCATCCATGATGTTCACAGATGCATTTTGACATCTTGGCAGGAGACATCCTTCCATGTAGCTTTCTTCCATGCGACATCCTTCCACACTTTCAGTGCAAGGGTGCATTCTATATGGCTGTCTGAGTGCATAACGTCTCTCATACACTAGATGCGGTATAGGAACGATACAGGTTGTCCCATCTATGGCTTTTCTTCGAAATGTCCAATATGACGATGGTGAGGGGACGGGAACTTGCAAGAAACATTTACCTGTTCCTCTACAGTTGGTCATGTGAGAGACAGAAGCCATAGAAAGTAAATTTGGTATTCAATCTACCATATCAGTGAGGTGGCCTGTAGTTGAGGTGATAATTGACTGGGTGAGAGAGGGAATTGGCAAGTGAGAGTTTCCATTGAATATAAGGGTGAGTGATTGTCTGCCATACAAGGGTAATCGATGTTGTGGATGACTTCAACTCCTCTCTTTGTTAAGGCTCTAATGAATAGCCTTTGTTTTCGACTTCTGAGTCACGTGTGAAAAGGCCACACATTTGTAAATGTCAGCCTTCCATTTACTGCTATTTGATTTAATTATGCAGGGTGTTGTTGCTATTTTTGGCCTCTAGAGGCTTGCTCACTCTATCTCATATGAACTTTATACACTTTTGATTGACCAGGAGTTTGGCTTTCGCAGATGTTTTCATCTTGCATCAATAGAGAATGTTCCACATTCAGAGCTTATACATGTACTCCCTTTGTTCTTTGCGCTTATGCCCCAAAATAGCATCTTCGCTCTGGCCCAACCTTGATTTATCATCGGTCTGATCACAGGGCTGTCTATCTGTATCTCCTGATTCTTACAGCCTTGGCCTGTCTCTGAGGTAGCTTGGTTAAATTTGACGTGAGCTGTCATCTAATATGGCCGTCCTTGCCATCTTAGATATTTCTCTATAGCAAGCTTCTATACTCAGTCTTTCTACCTTGCGTTACTGCATATTTACAGTTATTGCCCAGTAAATTACTTCACTGTATTTAGATCCATGATTACTTTCATTTTAAGTTTGTGTTACTCACAGTGCTTCAATTACATTGTTACTTAATATGTTCATATTGTTTCAACATAGGTTCATATGTTTTCTTCATGACATCACTTCATCCTATCAGATTTTACTTTAACGTCCATCAATGATGTTCAAAGTTGCATTCTGATATCTTGGCAGGTGACATCCTTCCATGTATCTTTCTTACATGCAACATCCTTGCACACTTTCAGTGCAAGGGTACATTCCATATGGCTGTCTGAGTGCATAACGTCTCTCATACACTTGATGCAGTATAGGAATGATCCAGGTGGTCCCATCTATGGCTTTCCTTTGACTATTCCAATACAACGGTGGTGAGGGGGCAGTAACTTGTAAGAACATGTTTACCTGCTCTTCTACAGTTGGTCGTGTGAGAGACAGAAGCTGTAGAAAGTATGTTTGATATTTCATCTAGGATGGTACCACATCATTGAGGTGGCAAGCAGTTGAGGTGATAATTGGCTGCGTCCTTGGGTGAGAGAGGGAATAGGCAAGTGAGAGTTCCCATTTAATCTAATGGTGAATGATTGGGTGCCATACAAGGGCAATCAATGTTGTGGATGACTTCAACTCCTCCCCCTGTTTGACCAGTCAACATGTTGAATGCTGCATCACAGTACATCGAAGAGGTGGGATGAGTTAAGTGTGAACCAGGTTTTGATAATGAAGATAGAATCAAGGTTATTGGTGGAGATCAAGTCTAAAATGTCTGTAGGATGTAGGATGGCTGAGTATGTATAAATCAGCAACAAAGAGAAAATGGGTCCGCATTACAGGTCTGGTGGTATCCCGCTGGTAAATCTGGTGGTGGGATACCACCAAACAGAATTATAGTTGCTGGCACTTGGTCTGCCAGAATTACCAGCAGATTACAAGTGGCAGCAAGGGTGGTTAATCCCTGTTAATGTGACTCCATGGGGGATTGCAGGATACCATCTGATTTTTGCCCTGACTTACCTCCAGCTCTTGGCTGGACATAAATTAGCCACCCCCGGCAAACATGTACATTGCTGGTGTAGAAATGTGCCAGCAAACTTGTAATGAGGTCCAAGTACTTTGCATTGGAGAATGGTGAATAGTGATGTGTGGGATTTGCTGCAACGGGTTGGCTTGGTTAAATGTGTAGTGTGGACAATTGCATCTCACTGGGATATCCTTGGAGACTGGGTTGGGATGATCAGGGTTTATGAGATATACATTGTTATATATAATCCTAGTAGCAAGGTTCAGATGGTGCAGCCCTTGTCAGGCCCTTACATGCACAAACAGGAGGCATTCTGGTCTTCCCACTTCCTTTACTTGTGATGCCTGCCAATGAGGATGCTTAGGGGAGACTGCTTAAAAGAAGCCAGGGGTACAATTAGTCAGCAGTGAATGGTGAACAGAATATGGGATGAGCAAGCGTATGTGACCTGCTCTTTTCACATCTGCTGTTTGAGGTTAAATTGGCTTATGCCACTGGTGTCCCTTAACAAAAGTCGAGGTCGGTGTGGTCAGCAGTGGATGGCAGGAAGAAGGCAGGAAGAGTGAGGTCATGTGAATTGCTCTCACCAAGTGAGGTGCTGGTGGCTGCGTCAGTTTTACGCAGCTGGTGTCCCAGGGGCCGGAGATGAATATATCTGGAGTCACTGGCAGTCAGAAAGCGGAAGAGCAAGGTCACATGACTTCCTCTTACCACATCTGCTGCTAATCCTGAACCAGCTTACACTGCAGGTGTCATTTAATGGAAGCCCGAGGTTGGTGCTGTCGGCAGTGGGTGGCAGGCAGAAGGTGGGAAGAGCAAGGTGACATGATCTGCTCTCATCACATCTGCAACTTGAGACTTAACTAGATTATGCCGCTTTTGTCTCTTAGTAGAAGCCCGAGGTGGGTGTCGTCACTAGCGGGTGTCAACACTTAGCAATGTGTCATGTCTTTTGATATGTCTGGCCATCCCCCAGTTTGAAAGGAATCTTTCAGGGTTGAAGTCCCCAAACTCTGTTGGAGATAATTTAAATAAGGGAAAGTGAGCATAATCCACAATACTCTTTTATATATATTAGGCTTACATGAGTGTTCAAGAGCTTGCTGTTATCTTTAGGAGCTATACAGATATGCCTTCCCGGAAGACGCTAAACTAACAGAGGAGCAGTTAGATTCAGAAATAATTTATGGCTGAACCCAGAAGGAAATGTGCGCAATTGGAGATGCTATTGTCCACTTGATTCAGAAATCCAAGAAGAGGATTTTGATGAAAATCAACCCATGAGTAGTGAGCCAGGCAGACGCCCACTCACTAGTGACTCAGTGGAGGTTTTGACATCAGTCAAGGAGATTCAAATATTTACATTCTCTATTTTGAAAAGAGCTCAGATCTCGTTGAGGCAGCTGATTCAGCCCAGGGTTTTGACTCATGCAGGTCAAATTAGGGTAATTCTGCTGACCTGTCACAGGTCACAAAATGGAGTGCCATTTTAAGACCCTTCCTGCAAACTTTCTCAATCCTCACACCGTCCAGTAAGAAATAGTTCTAGATTCACGTTTTCCCCCAAAGTGGTCAGTGAAGCAGAGGATCCTCTGAATGGGATTTCAGATGCACTTCATACTGATGTCAACGTTTTCATTGTTCGTCTGCTCTACATTCTGGTGGGAGAACAAATTCAGTAGTTCTTCAAAAATGTGTTGAATGTGTACAAGGATCCCTGGGTTTAGAATATGGTCTTGGGATGTCATACAGAGGTTCTCAGGATGTCTAACCAGGGCTTCTCCCCAGCTCTCCTCAGGTGGGGTCAAGCCTAGGAAATGGCTATACAGCAGGCGATTGGTCAATTGCTGCAGAAGAAGGTGATTGAGTTGTGGGCTCCACGCAACAACTTTATCAACAATATCTGTCTGATACAAAAGTAAGATCAGTCATTCCACCTGTTTTTCAGTCTCCATTTTCTCAATCCGTACGCCCTGCATCGATTTTTCAAGATGAAAACAGTTGTGTTATTAAGAGATGTGTTGAGGCTAGGAGACTGGTTGATTCTGCTGCATATCAACCATGCCTCTTTAAATATTTCCAGCACTAGAAGACTGCCTTTTCTGTGCTTCCGGTGTTGCCATCAGCTATTTAGGTATTCTTCATTGCCCTTTGTTTCTCCTCAGCCCCTTGATGTTGCACTAGGTCTTTAGAGGTATTTGGCTTTTGCTATACTAAGGTAATATATACCCATTATATTCCACTCTCAGACCATAGATCACATGCATTTTCAGAGTACAGTCTGGTTGTTGACTGGTCTCAGTTTTCTTATAAACTGGGAAAAATCAATGGTGCGCCAGTTTTACTGGAGTTTGGTGGTCCCATTTTGAGATGAACAGGCTCATCAACTGTTTGGAACTGCTTTCTGGTGACTTTGAGGTCTAGAGTTTTCCAAAGACAAACAGCATTGTTCCATCAGTCTATGGATGGAAAAACAATCAGGAGCGTGATACATCAACAGATTGGGAGGCACAAGTTCCAAGGATCTCTCATACCTGGTAACGTAGTAGTAGTTTCGTACAATACCTAATCTAGTAGCTGTTGCAGCAGATTCTTATTCTCAGAGTTGGAGCAGAAGCATCATCCACGCTTTTCCTCATTTTCCAATAATCCCCAGCGTGCTTCTGCAGGTACAGGGACAGTGCACCATGGTAGTGCTAGGCCCTTTTGGCCATCCCAGGAACGATATCCACTAGTATTCTAGTTGTGTATAGGTATTCCATGGGTGCTACCAGCTTTCCAAGGTATTCTGCAACGACCAGCAAGGGATATGCATCCACAAATCCAAAATGTATCCATGTGATTAATAGCCTGGCGGATATCAGGGCATGTTGGGTCCCATGGGCCATTTCTGGCACAGATACAGCACTCATGAAATGCTCCAGGGCTCATAATACACTTTGGACATATATAATGGTGTGGGATGCCTGTGTTTGCTGGTGTTCTTGAGCGGGTCCGATTCCGAACGAGCCCCTCTATCAGGAGTGGTGAATGTTTTGGCTGATTAAAGAACAGTACGTCTATATTTCTCTTCTATCTTGACATACCATGACCTCATGGTATGTTTCCCAGTGGGCGAACATCCCTAAGTGTGTCATTTATTGAAATGAGTGCAGATTGCATCCCCACCTACTCTGGGTATTCCTGCCCATGGAACAGTGATGTGTTGCTCAGTTTATTCGAGAAATGGGCCTTATATGGCCTTTTTGTCCATGAAACAACTTTCAGTAAAGCTGGTCATGCTGATGTGCTTCAACGCATTGCGAGTTTCGAATGTTCGCACTTAGAACCCTAAAGTTCAAGTATTCAGACCTACTGAGGCTTGCTTTTATGGATTTCATCACACCAAAAAACACCTATGAAGTCGTTGATTTCCCTGCTTTTACTAATAACCCTTGTGTCTGTTGCCCATTGTTTAAAGCACTATGAAAGCACAACGGCTGGATTGAGAAAATCATGTCCTTTCGAAAACCCTTTTCTCTGGTCTCCTCCCTTACTCGGTCTAGGTGGGTCAAGGAGTTATGAGGGCAGCCGGGGCAGGCACAGACGATTTGCAGGCCCATTCCACAATGTTACCTAATTAAGCACGAGACGTAGTGGATCAATAATGAGTGCCTTTTTATATTTCCATCAGGAACCTACAAAAATGTGCACCTTATATTTCAATTGTTATTGGGAGACCTTTTTATTTTCTATTTTAGAACGGCCAGCAGTGCACAGCAGTTTCCTGGAAAAAATACAATAAATATTATTTTTAGCATTAACCTACTTGTACTTGAATTTGTTTAGATTTTATTTCTAGTACTGTTTCTCACTAATGAAATTCAAAAAGCACTAATTCCAAAACATGTTACCTGCATTAGAGAAAGTATTCATTGGGCCCCATTATGAGTTCAGCAATAACCCGCCGGTGCTCGTAAAACTTTTCCGCTGCGTGAAATTCCGGTGCCACTGGGATATTACAAGGATGTCAGGCGGCAGAAAGTGTAAGTCCCCGTTCCCATGGACTCTGCGGGAATGGGGACACGGAAGCACCGACACTGTATCTAATGGTGCCGGTGCTTCCGTGAAACCCATGCCTGCAGGGGCTAGTGCCCCCAGCAGGTCAGACCTGTCAGGAGCAACGGCCCCTATAGGCATGCTTATAGTGCGGCGTGCCAGAAAGGGTGCCGGTACGCTGCTATCAGCACCCTTATTTCGGGACCACCAGGCTTGTAATGAGGCCAGTTGTATTGCTATGGCTCGCCTACTTTTAAATGAAAGTGATTACAAACTATATGTAGTATAGGCTTGACAATGCTAGCAACAGTCATGTTTTCTATTTCTATTTCTTTCAAAAGTTATCCTGGGCTCCAGATTACCACCTCTGAGTGGCCGGTATATAGTAATAAGGTCAAAACACGTTGACAATCCAGTAAAGGATATATATACCAATAACTGAATAGTACTTTCATTTTTGGAAATTATTTATTTAAGACATAGGGGGTCATTCTGAGTTGGGCGGTAGCCATGGCTGCATCCCATACCGGGTCTGGGTCCGGTCTGGTTGAATGGGGATTTATCGGGTCATTCCGACCCTGGAGGACCCGGTAAATCCCCATTCAACCAACCATTCCCCATTCCCATTTGAGCCCCCATAGGGCTCGATGGGAATGGGGAAGGCGCTAATAACGGGCCCGTGAATAGCAGGCCCGTTATTAGCACCCTGGTCCCTTAGCGGGACCCGTAAAGGATGTGTGGTCAGACCACACGTCCTTTACGGTTCCCGCTAAGGGACCACAGAATTGGGTGGTAAGGGATTACCGGCACTGGTCTCCTTACCGGTGCCCGGTATCCCTTACCGCTGAACTCACAATGACCCGCATAGCCTTCTAAAAGCCAAGGGGGTGTCACAGGTGGTCATTATTCTGCTTATGTGTTCAACTTAGTGACCTTGTGCTTGTGTCACTGCTTATGCCCAATGCTGACCAACCCCTTATAATCATAAAGATTAGAAATAATAGCGAGAGTATAACGTTTCACATTTGTGGTAGATAGCTTAATGAAGTGTTAGCCCTTACTTCAAATTTAACGTCAGCACAATGTTGATGCCAGAACCGTTGAGCTAAAGTCCAGTGATGCTGAACCACCAAAATTCAATTTGAAATTTGTGATAAACGTTTTGGGCATACCCACATGTGCAACATTTCAAATGTCCTGGATTGAAGCCCAGACCAGTCTGCCCAGAAAGCTGCTATTCCCCGTGGTTGAAGCTACCCTGAATACATTGAAGTAACAGGTGTCCCAGCTGACTCAAAGCTATAAATATTGCCAATGTAACCCATCTTCTGAGGGTCAAGGTGGAATGCATCAGCCCATATTCTGAGGTGCCAACAATGACAAAATAAAGACTGCCATTGCTGGAAGATAGTATACCCATTGCAAGAAAATAGGCAATTCCAATGCCATCTCTAGATTAGGAGAAAACTCACCAGAGACCCCTGTATCTTGGAACAATGGCAAAATGACCTACTGGGTTGCATGGAAGCTGGATGGCACATACGGCAGCCAGTTAGGGCCAGGATCGATTAAAAAAATCAGAAGAATTGCATGTAAGGCTTCTGACAGAGGAATGAAGCAAACTTTAACACCCACCTTCCTGAGGTATTGTAACCGGAAAGACCACCTGGGCAATCAACACATTGAAAGGACACTTCTCCAGTGGATCAGCTTTGAGCTAAAAGCAGATCCCAGGAAGGGATCCTGGAGCAGACCATGAGACAATTACGTTTGAAACTCCAGAAGAGACTGCCACATCATTGACCTCAGGAAACTCCCAATTATGCCCCAAGACTTTGGTAGAAGCTCATTGTACCCTCAGAGTGGAAAGGGAAAGGCCTGACAGGAAAAGCTGAGTGAGGTCTGGTGGATTATGGCCACAGGTGAGGAAAAGATGAGGGATAGAAATGGCAGTAAAACTAGCCTGGGGAATGTGTCTCTTATCTGTAGTTGGAAGGCTAGTAGGTATGGTCTGTCTGGACGGATGTCTCAGATAAGTGAGGGCAGTGATGCGGGAGGAAGACCAGGAGGTCATTCTGTCGGTGTCTCTTGGTATGCTTATGAGTAGCACTGAAAACGATGCCTCGTTTATTTTATTTATTTGTTTAATTTATAAAGCACACAAAAACCCAAGGGCATCGAGGCGCTGCTACCGGTACCAGTTACATTTAGTGATAGACAGTTGGTGTGTGCACTGTTGCAACTCAGACATTGCTTGAAACAACCTTCTCACCTTTTAACATTTTCCCGACCTCGTTTCTAAGTGTTTTGCTTTCATACGGTGTGCATCTTTTAGTTATCGGACTAAATATGTATCTTTTTTTAAAACATATTTGTGGGCTCTTCCCCTATAGCTTAATGTATTAAGACGCAAGGTCATTTTTTTGTGAGGGTGCATCATGGCTATGTTCTTTTGCTCGCAATATTATTTCTGGGTGTTTTCACTCTTGTGTAATTCAAATAGTAACTTGCTTTGTGGGAGTTCCCTTGCTAGGGATTCAGCAATAATAAACAACAGCTTTCACTCGCCTGATTGCCTAGTTAGTCGATTTCCTAGGATGATTGGTTGTTTAAAACGTTTCATCACCACTTGCCAACTTTCAAATAAACGTTGTTGGCTGCTTTGCACGATTACAACTGTAGTGCTGATTCAAATTTTGATTACATCTCAGGAAAAAAATGTGTTTGCAGCGATAAGTACACAAGCAAACTTAATTTTGTGTCCTCAAAGTACTCACACTACTTAACAATAAGGATTAGCTGTCATATTCGCAAATCATGTAATTGCACAGTATATTCTGCAAATTACTTGTCATGAGTGCTCTATATATTCTCTCTGGTTTTAATGAAGTCTATTCCCACAAGTATCGGAATGCCTTAATAATTAGGATCTTAATCAAAACTGGTAGCAAATGTGTCCTTTTTTAAAAGAGCTGCTATGCAGCACGTCAAATTAAAAATGATCTTGAGACATTTCTAAGAATAAGTTGATGTTCACGGGAAATGAGATAAGTCAGTAAATAGGTTTAGAATAATTGGCTTAATAGCCACTGCATGAAATCTAAATGTCAAACTCATTTTCTGGAAATCTACTATTAGCCAAATCATTGACCCTTGTTTAGAACTTTGGCCTAACTTCTCATATGTCAATTATTGACCTTTGACATTCTGCGCAAAGGTTGTCTGTGTAACAAATTGCTGGTCTCACTTCGCATTTAGATTTTGAAAGTCATTTATGTGTGATTACATTGCAATTATTCGTAAGATACAGCAGGTATTGTGCATAACCTACTAAAAGCACTAATGTGTATTATTTTATTGAGGGCATCATACCATTCCACAACAGATACATTACACACTACTTTTAAAATAATTATACGATGTTATCAAATAAATCTAGATAATGAGATAACACTTATTAGATAATATTTGCCTTCTCTTGTCTCATACCAAACTGATATTGCAATTGTTTTTAACTGTTCATGGCATTACACTCCGCCAGGCAGCTGTGTGAATCCTATGACTCTACTGTCAATCATTTGCAGAAAACTAAATAAATTAGGCAAGATGCTACGGCATGACCTGGAGGTTTTGTTTTAAGGAACTTTCTGTTCTTTACCTTTTACAGAGTTAAGAATCGCACAAAAAACAACGGATGATCCATCGTCTTCCCCTAGTCCACCACCAGTCCCGTAATTCTGATGGCTCTTACTTAAGTCTATCAGCTCCATGCTAGCCCTACACATATGCCATCAACCCAAAAAGCACCATCTTTTCTAACTGCCATTAGAGTTCTTACAGTGATAAGTCCCTTGTCTGTGTTTGAATTAACTGAGAGATTATCCCCATAACGATTCTGTCTTTCCCTTGCAGCTTCATTTTTTCCGTGACTGCACTTACCCACTTTCAAACTGGATGTTTTATCTAAGATGTTCATTCTTCCCTGTAGATAGGGATCGCAGGGCATTGATACTACTACCAGTTCGTCTGAAGCCCCTTCTAAATGGAAGCACGCCATGCATGAGAGGGAAGCATGTGGCATGTCAACCCAGCCCACTGACCCCAAGGCTGGGACTGGTCAAGGGCCGTCCTTAAACAAGCTTTTAATTTCACTATCCAGACGCTCTGGCCAGGAGGAGAATGGTTATCCAGCTAAGAATTTCAGAGAGGTTTCATGGGCATCACCCGGGGATATTGGGAAAGGGAGCCTACCCATATTTTCCCTTGATGATAGCAATGGTACCAGCTTGGTGATTTGTGGGGATAGAGTTGATGAACTGGATGATGACAGGGACAAAGGGGGCAACTTCCAGGCTTTAGGAATTAGTGGGAGATCTTATGTTCAGTCCTAAATATTTAGCACAGCCTAATTCCAGGGCTTGGTCTCCTATCCCACTCGTCTGCTTTTCCACATGTGTTCCTATGCTTTAAACTAGACCCAACGGCATATAGCATGTTGACAATGCAATGTTGGCATCATGGCCTCTCAGCTATCTCAGGTTTTATATCTGTGGTGGGCCAGATGATGGCTATATTATTTTCAGCCGTGCAAGAATATCAATGCACCATTAGTGAAAGTAACCACAGTTAAAATGATTTAATTTAGTGGGTATAAGACAAAGCAAAGTTCATAGTCTGGCTAATCTTGAAAGAAGTTTGATCTATAGAGAACAATTATGGATTTTTAAATTGCAGTCACACTGCATTGGACTAAACTAGCAATCGTAATGGTCCATTATGCTACCAAGTTAAATATTGTTTGATTACTATTCATTCCTTTAATTTCAAACAATTGAGAGAAACATTGTATTCTTTGTAAAAAATGATCCTCCACCCGAAAATGATAATGCTTCTGAAATAGACTAAAAATAAAATTACCTTGGTTAACACGACTGATTTATTAGCATTGCTTGCGTATGTTAGCATAATGATGTCATCAAATAATACACGAAACGTACTACAAACACACAAACTGGCAGCAACCACGAGATAGCTTCCGAACATGAAATCCATCAGGATATACCAGCCTTTCAGGTTAATAATAACAGGTTTTTCTGATACTTTCATGTTCGATATTAGTTCTAGGAGAGGTACAATAAGAATGTATCCTTAAAAATATTATCATAACCTATATTTTGCAGAATAGATGATCAAGCAATCAGGATTAGCAATCAAAAGATTAAAATATGGCTTTGTTCTACCAATGCCCAACTGTTGATGATATGCTAGTATATTTCTTGTAGATAGTTGAAAAGAAAATATAAACATCTAATTATGGTTAAGAGAAATATTTACAGTGTCACTTACAAATACTTTTCAATATTTTGTTTGATGAATCCTAGCAATAAAGTTAAGAAAACCTGCATGTTTAGTATATTTACATGACCTCAATAGGTGTTTTTACTTCACCACACTAGGTGAGTTTTTGGGAAATTGGACAGACACATGATATTATTTTTAAAAACCTCATAAATAAAAAATCTTTTCTCTCTATGTTAGGATCATCAAGTTGAAAAATGCCCACTGGGATTGAACAAAGCATGTCAAAGGTCCTGAGGAAGGTTGAACATCTGGTGTTACCGAGCTGAAACATAATCAATCGACATTAATCATGTACTACGTCGACCTATTGAAAGATTTAGACCAACTAAATGATTGATCTCGAGACCAATTAAAAGATTGATCTACAAACAAAGAGCAATGCAAAACATTGATCTAAAAACAATTAAACTAAAGACTGATTTAAAAACAGTGACAAGTCCATATAATTGGCAATAGATGAGTAGGATGAGTAGGATGTTTCTCAAGACGCTTGGTTCTTCCAACTGTTCAACGTTTCCAACAATTTTTGAAATCCTCTGTAATTGTGTCACAACTGGGACGCACAGCAGCTGACATTTGTGCAATATCAATTGGGAAGTGGCGGCAATGATCATAAGTATCACCATGCACTATGCCTAGCCTCAGGCACAGCTTATTCTTAGAGATTACCCTGCCATCCGCATGGATTACTCATGACCATTGTAGTTTGGTTACAGGGATCATATCATAAACGTTGGCCCTGTGCTCTAGTGACTTTGCTGCATCTGTGGCAGTTGAGTGGGCATCTGGTGATCTTTGAACCGGCTCTGCTCCACAAGCAGTGTGGGTGCTGTGGCTCAGGCTACTGATGCAGTAGAGCACAAGTGTGCTATGCTTTTGGCATGGAGTTGTGACAAAGGGGAATCTGTTAGCAGATTACCCATTTGGAGAAGGAATCACCTGCACCATTTTATGTACTAAAAATCAGAAAAGGCCAGAGTTTTTCACCCTAGCCACATGGCAATTCATAACAATCACACAGTGTAGCCAAATAAGCTAAACACTGTATTTACATAGTCTAGGTCATTCTTAAAAGGTTTGATGTGAAACGGAAGATAATCCATATTGTGGTCCCGGCAATGGTCACCTACACATCAGTTAACTGGTTAGCATGTAGTAAGGAAAGCTTTTTACAAGTTTGTCTGTATGGAAACAAGGATGCTGATAAACTTACCGGAACCCTTGTTTCTTGACTAGCAAATTACAAATTTGCCTGCCGGGGCCACTGCGCCCAACAGTCCTGAGCCTGTCAGGCATAGCGGCCACGGTAGGCAGGCTCTTCACGGAAGCGCTCTAACCATTAGTAACTGTGCTGGCGCTTCCAAGTCCCCACTCCCAAAGAGTCCTATCGGACTATGGGAATGGGTATTAATATTTTACCGGCACCTGACTTCCCGGGCTGCCAGACTTGTAATGTCCCAGTGGCACTAGTAAGTCAGGCACCAGTAAAATATTACGGGTCTGGCGGCAACCCACCGGTAGCACCAGCCGGGTTACCACGGGACTCGTAATGAGGCCCTAGACTGTAAGTGTTTGTTTGAAACTGGTGTTACTTTTTTTTTATTTTCTCGGGATTTAGATTGGTCGTCCACTATCCACTAATTCTAAAGATCTGCCACCACATTCTAATCTTGGAATTATTATTATTATTATTATTATTATTATTATTATTATTATTATTATTATTATTACAATATTTATTGAGGGCAGACCAAGCTTTGGGAAGCAACGGACCACTTCACAATCGTAGAGGGAAGAACACATTGAGGGAAACCAAGAAAAAAGGGAGCAGGGATCTGCTAACAACAGGGGAGGGCGGGCAAATGACAGCAAGGGATCTACAAGCAATCAGGGAAAAAAACTGTCAGGAGCAGATCGCTGAGTCGCAGGTAGTTTGGGGATTGAAGGGTTTGTGGACCTAAGTGTTAAGGAGGAACCATTCCTTGAAGAGGAAAATATTGAGCTTCTTCCTGAACTGTAGTAGCGATGGGGTGAGTCTGATGTTTATGTGAGGCGAATACAGACCCAGAGGGCCGTTAATCGTTTATTATTCAATGATCAGAATGGCCTCTTTGGTTTGTATTCTATCTTTGATATTACAAGGGCTATTAAGAGGTCAGCATGTTGAGTGATTTTGAGGTGGGGCAGATTCTTCTAAGCATTTGAAACTGTATATGGGACTTTCTGAATACCTCTTCACTCTGAGGGAAGAGGAACATGGTGTCATCAAAAGTGATGCCTAGGTTTTCTTGAATATACTTGGGATGGGTCATAAGGCACCTTTCAATTGAAGTGGGATGCTATCAGGGACTTGGAGTTGAGGCAGAGAATATCAGCTATATTTTAGTGGTGGCAGAGATTGTACACAGCCATCCTTTTCTGAACTACTATTACACAGTTTGTGATGTTAGAATGATATTAGTCTGTCTTTGCAAGATTGATTGCTATTTGTGTATCGCCTGCACAGAGCTGCAACGATGGGACACAGTGTTTGATGAGTGATGCTAATGGGTGCATGTAATTATCAAAAAAACTGTTGGAGAGGATTGATTGTTGGGGGACCCCTGTATGCAAAGTCACCAGGGCTGATGTCAATTCACCCAACTTTACTGAGTTGGTTTGATTACTTAGGAAGGATTTTAAACAGGGTATGGATATTGTTGGAATTGAAATAATATTATGCCTCCTATCGCAGTATTTGAATGTGTATTGGCCTACGCCAAGTTGTCTAAAAATATCATATAAATAGACTCCGCGGCAAGGTTTTGATCTTAACGAAAAGTTGTGTAAGTCGCCATCTTGGATTTAGCCGCCATTTTAGGTTCTCTTGTAATGTGGAAGTCACCCTGAACATCAAAATGGAGGCGGATTGACATTCTGAGTGAGAATTTGGCCGTTGTGACCTCCACACACACGAAATAATTAATATGCCTGCAGGCCACTTGTCAGGGTCGCGAACTGAGACCTTGTCCTATCCCTGACCTATGTGTAAATGAACAACTGTATCAGCGGAACTGATCAAAATGCATACATTATGGGATTGACCTGGCAAGGAACCCTAGGCCTGGTCTCGAGAATGGTTAACCCGCGAGGGGGTTGGCCAAGGGCTGGATAAAGGATATAAAAGCCCAAGTATTCCAATGTACGGTCTCTCTACTAATGCATCGAACCTTCGTTGAAGTTTGTTACGTTACTCTGAGAGCCGAATAGCTATCCGTTTGTCAATTGCTTTTAAATAAAGCACTTTGTATGTCCTTTGTAACCTGTGTTGGTGTGTTTCCTTTGGGCTTCCCAGCCTCATATCATTTTTTATGTTTTCACAATATCTCCTCATTACCCAAATTATTATGGAGTCTCTTGTTGGTATGCAGGCGCAACACCATAAATGTGTAGGGAAATACAAACTGTGGACGTTCTATTAGCATGGGGATGTAGTCATTTTTAGTGTATTTCTGTCATTTACCACAGCGTTACAGGCCACTTTTAAATGGGATTTAATTTTGATTTAGTTTTGTCACATTTTAGAGAGCACTATGCTTCCAAGCACATGTTGGAATGAGGGCAGCAAAGATATTGTTAAATATTATTCCTGCTTCCCCCAGCAAGTATTCAGCACGCCAAGGTCTGTGGAGGAATGGTGAGGCGCAGCACACATATTAGTTATTGTTTCAGGGCCCAAGTGTTCTCAGGAGCGTTGAGTGAAATGTAATCTAACAGTTTGTGTTCTCAATGATAAATAAAATACAATAGTTGTGAAGGACATATTTTGGTGTGAACAAAGCCTTGGGTGAAGGGATTTCCAAAGCGTCAAATCTAGATTGTGGTCATACTGCCCCTTAGGGAGTGTTGGGACAACTGGGCCTGAATTAGATTGGCTTGTAGCAGGAATGATTATGAGAAATGAATTTCCAAAGAAGGGGCCTCAGTTACAATTTTTATGAAGCTACTTGGTTTCCAAGAGATAGATGGAGTCATATGTGCTAGGGATGGCAACATGTTTCGAAATGTGAGTTTCAAAAAGTGTTTCAGAAGTAAACTACTACAAGGCCTGAGAACTGCCTGAGATTGCAATATTGGCGGAGCTCATGGGAGAAGAAATTGCTGTGTCTAATTTGATGATGTCACTGTTCACACCCACTACATGATTGGGGCATTTCGGTGGGACTGCACATCAGAAATTACATGAACATTTTGACCAATGAGGGTATGCCATTTTAGTAAAGCAGAGAAGCTGCAGCGATGTGAGACTAGCAGCAGCCAGCACGTTTGTGACACATATTAACAGAGGAACACTGTGACGGTAGGAATATAGGGGCCATCTGTGAGCTTCACACTGGTGAGGCGGCCCCTCTGGGTTGACTTGAATGGCAGACAGACCCGAATGGGTGGTATCGTTGTGTCCCACCCGAGATATGATTGAAAGTGGACTGCTGCGAGCAAGTTAGCCCAGAGGCCCGATTGAATTGGCAGAGAGTCTGCTAAGGTGTGGCATACCACGAGAGTGCGAGTCCTGGTGGTTGGAGCTGAGTCCTCCTGCTGAAGGAACGCACTCCGCTGGGGTTCTCATATTAAAGGATTGCACCCGGACACTGGGCAGGGCTTCTGGGAAGGAAGAAGGGGCTGCTTTATGGACTGTGGTGGTAAACTGCCCGCCTCCCATGTCCTCTGGGTCAGACCGGTGCCCTTGACATCAGTGTTACTGCTGTTACATACTGTGGCCTGCCTGTGGTGGTGGGATCTCGGCACTGGAGTGTAACTCTGTCGATCCTTCTTTGGAGTGGACATATTTTTTATTGAGCTCTACTGTGCTTCATGTGGCTGTAATGACCAAGGGCTCTGGTGCAAAGAAGGGACGGGAGGGCATGGATCATTTTGATAAGCCTGCTCGAGACCCTCAAGAAGCGTTAGTGACACTTCACAGCCCCCAGAGCCCAATGAGACCCCGATGGCGGACGGCCCTGTTGATCTCCACTGCATGCTGGAAATGATGCAGCAGGGCTTTGCAACAATAAATGTCAAGCTGGACAGCATCACTGCAAATCCATAGGAGCTCAGCTTGAAAAGGCGAAGCAGTGAATAATAGATGCTCAAGGTCAAATAAGTACCACCAAGGACAATGTGACAGAATTACAGGCTGCAGTCTTCGCCCTCACCAGAGACCGCAGAAATAATGTTTGCATCGTCGGTTTACCAGAGCACGCGATTCAGGGCAATATGGAAACAGTGGTAGAGAATTTGCTCTGTGAACTGATGGATAACCCTGGCTGGTCACCACACTTCACAGTTGAGCACGCTCCTAGAGGGTTGACTGTGAAACCCAAGCGTGGAGATTACCACCCGACCGAGCATAGCATGCATCATGATCTACCATGATCCAGACTTAACATTGCGTGCAGCAGGGGATAAAAAGGAGTTTAGGCTAGGTTCGAATAATGTGCACATTTATACGGATTACACAGTGGATGTGCAGCAGGAGCAATGTACATTTTTGCGGGTGAAGAAGCTGCTTAGGGAAAGGAACATGGCCTATGCTATGTAATTCTCAGCCCTCCTCAAGATCCCACATAATGATAGATACTACTGTTTTACAGTGCCAGAAGAGACATTGTCTTTCATTGAGGCACAGCTCCCAATGACTGCTCCTTAGCCAGGTGGCTCCCCTTAGAAATGTAATATTGATAGTCATTGTGGTCAGTTAACCTTCTATACACGTTTTGATGGTATCACACTCTGTTGAGGGCTGGAGAGAGCACATGAACATCCTAGAGCCTGATCAGGGCACTTACAATGGCCCACTAATGCAGGTGCAATTGTTTGGTTTTGGGTTGGAGAGGGGTATTTCACAGCCAATGTTTGGGTGGCTATGAGGGAGGGTGGGGGGGTGTATGTTCATTTGTTGGGATGGAAATGGGAAAAGTCACTTGGTGGCAACTTGGAGTGAGACACAGTTATGCATCTATATATGTGCTTACTTATTAATATGTGTAAAGTTTATTAAATAGACTGTATCACATTAAATAAATAAATAAAATAAATAAGTTATGCATCTATAGCACATGAGGGTGGGTATAGTTCAGCAGTCATCTTGCTCAGCTGGAAATTCAGGGATTTGGGGAGCCTCATAAAGGCATGAAAGATAGTTGCTTATCCAAATAGGAAAGGGGCCAATATTTTGTTTTTGCAGGAGACGCACAGACTGGGTAGGCAGACAGAGCAGTTTGCCCGGGGATGGGGAAGAACAGATATTTTAAATCTAACTCAAAAAGGGACAGGGTGTTATGATCCTGGTGCATCGCTCTCTACAATTTGTACACTTGGACACCAGGATGGATGAAGACGTGGTTATGTGCTTGTTCACGCTTTTCTGTGCGGGTGGAAGGTTCTTATGGTGAATGGTTATGGACCTAACTTGGACGACAGCGATTTTTACAAAAAGGTTTTCCGACTATGCTCACAATACCCAGCTTCAGTGATTTGTGGGGGTAATTTCAATACAATATTATGTACAGTGCTTGATAGCACCTTGGACACTCTTAGGGGACATACTAACACAGTCATACCATTCTCACCCACAAGGCCAATCTGGATTTGCTGTATGTCTAGCGGTCATTGAACACTACAGGGAGGGAAAACACATACTACTCGAACGTTGATGACATTCATTCTCGAATAAAGCTGTTGTTGGTATCTAGATTGTTGCTAATGGGGGCAAGGGGATGCCCAATTCTTCCCCGCACACTGTCGGACCATTCCCCCATCTTGCTGTCTCTGAATGTGGTTAAGCAGGGTATAGGGCGAGCATCCCGGTGTTTCAAAGCTGCAGCGCTGGGAAACCCAGTTTTGTTCTGCAAACTTGCATGAGCACGTTGCAGTGTATTTCGAGACAAATGTAGGCTCGGTCACTTCTGCTGTCACTTTGCTGCAGGCATTTAAGGCATAGATGTGGGGGTAGTGCTTTCAGCTGAGTTTGGGGTCCTTAGGAGTATCAGGAAGGAAATGAGGCTCCATGAAACTGAGTTATATGCGCTTCAACAACAGTATGCTCAAAATTCCTCTCCCGCTCTGAGATACGATATAAAGGATAGGCTGGATGCATTTCGGGAAGCAGCTGACAGAGAGCTGCAATACCTAGACAGGCTAATGGTGGTGTGGCGCTATAGGCAGGTAGATAGGCTTGTAAGATTGCTCACTCAGACCACTAGGACTGAGTTGGAAAGCATGCATATTCTGTGTATCGCGGGCTGTGGCAGATCCACAACACACACGGACGAGGACATTACGGCAGTATTTCATCACTTTTGTTCTTCTCTTTACGCACCTAAGGGCACTGCAACTGTCTAAGATATAGACTGTTACCTGGGCAGGATACCAATGACTTTGCTGTCTGGTGAGGCCAGTGCTGAGCCATCATTCCTATTACAATTGAAGGGAAAAAACTAGATATCACATAACTTAGTGATGGGAAGACTCCTGGGTCGGATGGTTTTAATGCCGAATTATACAAGGAATTCCAGAATGTGCTGGCTCCCACATGTTGCAGGTTTGAACGGAAGCATTTTCGGATGGGATCCTGCTGGAAACGCTATGTGAAGCTATTATCATCCTTCTTCTCAAACCACATAAGGCTGCAAGTGAGTGTGGGTCATATAGATCTCTATCTCTTATAAATATTGATGCTAAGATGTATGCTAAAGTCATTGCAACATGCCTTTCTCCATTAATGCCTCACATGGTCTCGGAAGGATAGCTCGGGGGCAAAGTGCTCACCCTGGAAGCAAGACACAGAGCAAAACAGGTTTGATCCCCGGGTCCACGCTTAGAAACCTCTTGGTATTAAGCGCGTTATAAATAACCTATCATATCATATCATGATACACATTGCTCAGTCGGGTTTCATACCAGATCACTCGACAGCATCTAATATAAGACGTTTCCACAATGTGCCGGTGCAGGTTCCACACGATTATCGGGCAGTGGCGGTATCCCTGTATATGCAGAAGGCTTTTGATACAGTCTCCTGGCCTTTCCTTTTCCAATTGATGGCTAACTATGACTTCGGCCCCAATTTTATTTCATGGATGCAACTGCTGTGCTCACAGCAGTTCGACCGGGTGTATACAAATGGTATGTTCTCTCCGACCCTTAAGCTGGGAGGTGGCATGAGACAGGGGTGCCCACGGTGTTCGTGTTGGTAATTCAGCCATTTGCAGACCTAATCTGGGACAGATTTAGCAGAGGTGGCATACGACTGAGAGGGATTAGCTGATTACATTTTGCTGTATATAAGGGATCCTGAGGTCCACTTAGCATGGGTGCTTGGAGCAGTATTGGACTTCAGCAAATACTCTGGCCTTCACCTTAATAATAGTAAGTCCAAAATATTCCTGCTGTCGGAGGTCACACAAAGACCGGTGGACACGTTGGCCCGTACATGGGCTGCAAACGATGTTTGTCATTTAGGGATTAAAGTGGCACGTTTGGCCTCCCTAATGTTTGATATGAACTATGGCAGTTATATGGTAGGCTTGAAGATAACGTTTCGGAGATGGAGCCAAATTCCGCTATCTCTTGCAGGAGGCTGCCATTGATCAAGATGATTGTTCTGCCTAAACTTGTTTTATTTCTTTCATAACATTCCAATGTTTTTCTCAGAACTCGTGGTTGTGTGCACTTCTTTTCTATGGGCAGAAGTTCAGGTTCCAATGGGGTGGAGTCACTTCGCCTCTCCCTCCGAGGAAGGGGGATTATGACCCCAAATTTTGAATGAACTGCATTTTCTGATGGTGCAGACACACTGTGCTATTTGCTGGATTATGGACCATCCTGAGACCCCTCACGCTCGTTTGGAGTGACTACAGGTGGGCTCCTCTTGTGCTGTGTTCTTCCTCACTGGTAATGCGCACCACTGCACAGATAGGGCCTCATCACGACCCAGGCGGTAAGTTACCGCCTGGGCCGTGACTTTACCACCATGGCGTAAACTACGTTTACGCCAAGGTGGTTGGCGGACTTACCGCCCCATTCCGACCTTGGCGGGGCGGTAAGTCCCCAATCCCCATTTACCCTTCCCCATTCCCATTTTTGCCCCATAGGGCATAATGGGAGTGGGGAAGGCGTTAATTACGCCACCGTAAATTACGGTGGCGTAATTAACTCCATGGTCCCTTAGCGCCATGGATTTTAACACCTGCTAAAAGCAGGTGTTAAAGTCGCCATGGCGCTAAGGGACCTCGTACTCAGGCGGTAAGGGTCGGCGCTGTTTACGGCGCCGTAAACCCCTTACCGCCTGGGTCGTAATGAGGCCCATAGTCTGGACTCAGTGGGGGCGACACATGATGCTTGAGATAGATTGAACAGACGGGCAGGGATTCTGGCATCGTATGACAAAAGTTTGCCCCTCTGGGGAATGACAGCAGTGAAGCTCACTACACATAAGTCGGTGGAGAGAGTCTGGGGCGGGGCTGGTTTTCAGATGATACGTGATTTGTTTGTGGCTGGGCGATTTAATGAATGGGACGATATTAAGGAGCATATTGGCAACACACCACTTCAATTGCTATATTATTATCACCTTAAGGTGGCTGTCACTGCACGCTGGAAGGTATTTCCGTCTGAGCCAGCCTCACAACCATGTTTGTCATATGTCTTGTCGAAATCCAGGGGCAAGAAATCAAGTTCGATATTTTACAAGCTGGTGCAGACGCTGGATGTTTAACATTACACAAATAAGAGGGCAACATGGGAGGGTGAATTGAACACTGTATTTACAGAATTGCAATGGAAACGCATTTGTTTGTTGAGGAAGGGTGAGTCAATAAATTCAAGGTATCGCCTCATTTACTTCAAGGTCATTAATAGATTATATTGCACACCTGCTAAGCTAGCGAGGTTTCGACGGACGATGCTCAGGCGTGCCCCAGATGCTGCAGTATGGAGGCCCACCTGTTGCACATGTTAAGGTATTGTCCCAGGATATCTGGATACTGCATGGATGTTTGTCAGAGATTGGATGGGATACTAGGTTGACAACTGCATTTAAAGTCTACAGATTGAATGTTCGGGTATACTGGTAAAATGGCTACAGTTCAGCGAAAATAATTAAACATGGGTTTGTTGCTGGCCAAAAGAGCAATTTCGATGTGCTGGTCCTGGAAGGCTCCACCTATGCTTTTGGATTGGCTACATGATGTAATCTTGGATAATACCAATTAAGAACTTAATGTGACATCAGTGCCTGCCATTTGTCGCCCGAAAGGCTCCTCTTCCAGTTATTTATTTTAATTTTATTTTATTGGGCATTTGTAAGGTGCTTGTACATCAAGAACATTGTGTTTCAAAGCACCCACAGGGCAAAGGGAAGGGAACAAGGGAAATAGCATGACAATGGCATATGCAAAATACAATAAAAACATGCAGTCCTTCTAAGCCTTGTGAACATTTGGATTGTGCAAGTGAAGCGAGAGAGGGTGGAAAGGGGAAAAGGGTAAGTGATAGAGAATCCACAGGGGGGTGAAGTGCCAGAGAGACAGTTGCAGGGCAACAGGTAAGTGCAAGTCAGTTGTGAAGGCAACAAGTAGTGCCATGCAGTGACCACTAAATGGAAGGGGGGTTGCCAGCCCATACAACCATACAATAAATGCAGGCCTGTGAGGCAGCACAGGGTTACTGATGCCCTAAGGCAAGTGCAGGGGCGGATGCTGTAGGCGATCGGATAGCAGGCCAGAACCCAGAAAAGACACATAAGGGCACAGGCCACTAATCACAACAACTGTGGGGTTTAGCAGGGGAGGGAGAGATGGAAGGAGGAGGAGAAGAGGAACGTTTTGAGGTGTTTTCGGAACTTGAGGAGGTCTGGCTCAAGATGGAGAGAAAGGGTGAGGCTTTTGCAGAGGAGGGAGCTGGCTGAGGAAAGGGAACGGCCACCCCCTCTCTGCTTAGAGAAGCCCTTGACAAGCAGAGAGTTGGAGCTGGAGGATCAGAGGGATCTAGAAGGATAGTATGATTATGTGATCATGGAAGGAGACTCACTGTGATCATAAGCAGTGTATGTGTTAATTAGGACTCCATTTTACTGTGCTGCTCTGTGGCTGATATTCTGTGATCCATGTAACTGTTCATCAAGTGCATAATAAATAAGGTTTTGAAAAGAATGCATAAAGCTAAGAAGCTGAAAAATAGGCAGTGTATATTTGAATTATGGGCAATGTTTGAGGAGTAAGATAACACCCCTGATGACAGTACTGAGGGAACCAATCAAGTATGCGTACAGGTCACTGCATTGCACTCTTATGGGTGCTTTCCTTTACAGCCTACTACAGGGTGCACCAACCGCTTGCTTTCCTCCCCAGCTGAGGACACAAAGGGAACATCAGGGGAACCAGGGGAAGTGATCAGAGACCCATTACATATGGAAACAGAAAATAAGTCTTGCAGAGAGTTAGAGGCAGCACTGCAGAAGGCGAACAGCAGCTAGTGAAAGCAGCAAGGGGATAAGGAGAGGGACAGTGCACAGCGATAGGCACAGATGAATGGAGGGCGAGACAGTTTCTCTTCAAAATAGAAAGTAAAGCTATCAACGATCTTAAAGTAAACAGTAGTGGATAATCCCCCAATCCAGGGGAGGGCTCAGAAGACCCTCATGAAAGAAATGAGTGGCGTAATAGTGTAGACTATGATTCCAGTATACACTCAAGAGGGAAAAGACAATGATGACGATGGGTGAGAGACAGAGGAGCAGGGGGAAATAACACAATAGGGCCATCAGCTCAGACCAAGAATTAGGCAAATTGCCCTAGTTAAGTGTAGGGGGAAAGCCTTCCAGAGTAAAAAATGGGAAACCTTGCTACAGAAGTGGCCAGGGAGAGCACATTATGTGCCTTGACCCAAATGAATAGTGATAACTTGTTGTACACTTGGTCCTCCCTCACAGTGGGAGAATGTAAGTGGATTTATGCCCTCGAAAAACAGACAGCAGGGGATCACGTTAGCTGTAGGAGGCATAAAGAGCTTGTTCACCATCCTGTTAGGGGAACAGGCAGACAAGATATGGAGGAAGGCAGGATATAAAGGAGTAAAACTGAACAGCAATGCACACAATGGGGCACCATTTAAGAACTGTCAAGCACACATATGGAAAGCTTTGAGGGACAGATACACAGACAAATCTGACATAAACTCTATCATGGCCTGCACAATGAAGGCAGATGAGGACCCCACACACTAAATTCAGCAGATACAGGAAATGTGGTGGTTAGAGACAGATGAGACATGGGACAAGAAATTAGCTGACATTTACCACATGTTGCTCAAAGTTGTTCTAGCAGAAGTGCAAGCAGATTTGAATATATTGGATGGCATTGAAGCAAAGGTATGGCCTGAAATACAGGCACACATAGTACATTATTAAAGAGTGAAGCAACAAAAGTAAAAGAGAGAGTAGACCAAGCACAGAAGACAAAAGCAAAACTATTACAGAAAAAGCTGGCTAAATTGAGCATGGAAGGAGCAGTAACTATTTACAGCACAGAAGGGCAGCAGGGGCAGAGCCTCATGCAGGGATGGACAGAAGGGCCAGGAGATGGAAGGTTTCCAGAGGGGAAGGGGCAATTATGAAAGAGGTAGAAGGTAGTGGATTGGGAGCGATGAGACCTTGGTTTGGAGGGCTGCGTTGGTCTTGTGGGATGATAGGACATTTTGCACAAGTATGCAGATGTAGGCCACCTTTGTTCTACAATTACTCTATTGGTCCAGAGTATCGGCTCACTTACCACCCACCATCCCAGATGCAGCCCCCTGTTTTCCAACCTTCCTGAGGTCCAATGCAGCCACTGCCAATTCAATACCAACACCAAATCTCTCTCAGAAATAGCATGCAACAGTCACCTGCTCAACCCTGGGATAAAACCCCCCAACCACAGGGCACGGTAACTCATTACAAAGGATAAAGTGTGATAGGGGGCAATCCTTTCCCGCTCCAAGGAATAAATCTTTACCCTCAATAGGACAGCCCAAAGAGAGCTTTGATGTTCCCATTACTATCAGTAACTTCATACCCAGAAGAGAAACTCCGAGTCGGAGTGAAGATAGGGGATCAATCTTTTTTTTTTATGGTCAGCACAGGAGCTACCAAGTCCTCCATTAGGGAAGAGAAGTTTTCTCTGTCAGGGGAAATAATGGGCATGCATGAATTCTCTGGGGCAGTTGTATCAGTTAATTTCACTGAAGATGTACCCATCACCATACGTACATTAGAAGTGGCAGCACCTTTATTGTATTCACAAGAAACCCAGGGCAAGGATAACATGAGAAAGTTAAACATGAGCATTTCATTCACTGAGGAAGGCATAGTGTGTTGTACCACAGGCACATACCATGCTAAAGCTACTGCGGTAATACAAGTACTTTGTGGCCACAGCACCCTGAGGGATGTGTCCCTCCATCCAGATTTGTTCGTCTATGGGATAACAATTCTGTTAGGTTGGGTGGCTGGGATTCAGAACAAAACTCTACACGTACCAATAGAATTCTTATTCTGACAAGCCGTCCCCTAGGAGGTAGCACCCAGCACCATTATCACATTAGATTTAGACACAGTGATCACCAAGACAGACAACATAATACTGTCAGGCCCAGATGGGAATTATATCAAATGGCGTACTGTGCTATGTATTGACCCAGCACAGTAATTGCAAGAGGTGTCTGATAAGCTTGTTTGAAGACACCAATGACACAGAAGAGATGGTGTTTCAAATATGTATATGCTGTCTAATAATTATCAAACAGAGAGAAGTACCCCATACTGTGCTCCTTGCTAAGACACTGCCACCACACCTGAGGAAGGATTTAGAGAAGGTGCCCAAAGAATTATGGACGATTAGCACCCATGGCGTTGGTCCCTTAAAAGGGATAAGGGCAGTTTGCATTAAACTAAAGCCAGGGACAGTGTGGCCCTGTGTCAGGCAGTACCCCATGACCAGAGAAGCAGATATAGGTATTTATTCAACCATTGTGGCTTGATGGCAGCAGGGTGAGATAGTGCCATCAGAGTGTGCATGGAAAACAGCTGGGTACCCATAGAAAAAAGCAAAGGGGTCATTGTGGAGGATGATTCAGTACTTGCACCCATTGAATAATATTGTAGATGGAGAGTTTCCAGTGGTCTCCAATACCCCCACCATCCTTTGTAATATCCCCACTGCAGTGAATGATTTCACAGTAATAGACCTGAAGAATGCATTTTTCTTGTTCTCATTTTATCCTGACTCCCAGTATCTCTAAGCATTTACGTACAGGGCACAGAGGTTCCAACAAACTCATTTTCCACAGGGTATTGTGAGTCCCCAAGCATTTTCAATAGAGTATTACAAATGGACTTACAACACATACAGGTACAGAGCAAAGTAATCCAGTGTTTAGACAACCTCCTATTGTACTGCACGACAGAAGAGGAGTGTACAATGGAGAAGGGATACAAGGTAGTGTAACGCTCACCTGATATCCACAGGGACGCCACTCAGCCTGATTGAACCTCTCACGATCTCGAACCCCTCCCTTGGAATCTGTTTGACCGAGGATTGGGCCTGAAATACTGGAATTTCGGATTTAACTCTACTGTCTTTTGTTGCATGGCTCCCACCTCCATTGAGGACCAAACATTCCCCTTTGTCCTCTCCTCGCCTTGTTTTCTTGTATTATGCGCTCTCCGTTCTGCTTCTCAGTGCAGGGGTGCGTTGTTGATGTGGACGCGGCGCAACCTAGTTGCTTCATTGGTGAGGGCCCTGTGAGTCTGAACTTACTGTAACTCCGGTCCGACAAGGTAGGTTTGTTGGTTTTGATGAATTGTTCTTCTTTTCTCTTGCCCTTAATAATGTCTTCTCTTCTTCCTTTAGTTGCTGGAAGAGGTCGTTTATGGTGTCGTGCTGCTTGGGGCCGAGCACGAAGTGGTGAGTGAAAGCTCAATGCGTGCTGCTATTTGCCCTTTTCTTGTGCTGACCTATGTCTCTCTTTTCCCTTGCAGGCCGCTGCAATGTCCCAGAATGGCTGCTGGCTGAGAGAGTGATTAACGGTGAGTAAAGCTTAATGTGCAGCGCCTTCTTGTCTTTTCATGTGCTAACCTGTGTTTTTTCTCCTTTGTAGGTTGATGGTATGCTCCGGGATGGATGTGACCATGAGCGGCTCGAATCCAGGTAAGCGTGTGATTATTCTTGCTGTTTTCAGAATCCGGATATGGGAATGCTTATTAATGCCTTTTTTCCTTAGTTCTTTTCTTCCCAGGATGCGGCGTTCCGCAATTGGAGGTGGCGCCGCCGAGATGCTTTTCTCTGGACCAGAGGGGCGATGGATGGAAGCACGATTCTACTCGAGGTAAGTGTTGTGCTAATGTTGTTCTTGTTCTTTCAGGTATGCGGTTCCAGGAAGGCAGGCGAGAATCTCAGTAGACCGATCTAAGCACGGTGAGTGTCACGCTGCAGGCGCAGACTAATGCAAAGTCCGTTTCTCTGCCCGGGCGTGGTTTATATAGCCTCCAGGTATCCCAGGTATCTCTATGCCTAACCGCACCCAAAAAGCTAGACCGCATAACACATTTCATAGAACTGAGCTATGTGGGGTCATCCATATTGCACGAAAGTCCATTACCAAGTTCAACTCTCAAGTCTTTCCTCTGGACATATATGAGCCTGATGCCAAAGGCACCAAGACTGACTCCAAGAGGGTCTCAGATGAGATAGGGAGGCCTTTAAGGCCAATATGGAGGATCGTAGCCTGGCTCCAGTGTTTTGCCTATCAGGGTTAGGGACAGGGATCATGACATGTAGAAAAGGAGAAATTGCAATACTGCCATCAAGGAATTGTTTACCTATGGCAGATAATATCAGCAGCAGGGAGAATAGTAACACCCGAATGAGCGACATCAGTATACCACACCCCACAGCAAACCATGCTCAAACAGATTCAGCAATTCCTAGGTTTATGTAACTATTGTCTGACCTGGATATTTCATTATACAACCTACACCAAACCTCTATTGTAGGGGTTAAAAGAAGCACAGAAAGTTAAGAGACCCTTTGTCTGGACAGATGAGATGGTCCAGCCTTTTCAGGAACTCAAAAATGCAATCAGTAATGCACCCATTTTAGCAAAACCAGATATCAGACATCAACTGTAATAAGCCAATGGCTCGTGTCTCACGAGCCATTGGTTTATTACAGTGGCCTCTTAGACCCAGTAATGCAGGGATATTGTCCATGCAAGCAGGCTCTAGAAGTAGCTGCTTTTGAAATACAGAAATCATCTGCAATCACAATGGGATGCCTGGTCACGTTATACGTGAGACACAGAGTTTAGGTGAAATCTAAATCCACTCTCACCATACAAAGAACATCAGTATACAAGGTCATTTTGTCCAACTCTTCCATCCACATGGTGAGATGTCACACTGTCAATCCAGCAACATTTATTACAGGCCAGAACAGCAAGGTGACAAAGTGCATGATTATGCTACGTATGAAGACACTTCAGGTGACATTACCCATGTTAGAGAAGACGCATTGGAAGAAGGTGAAGTGCTCTTCATTTACGGATCATAGACGATTGATCAGAGCCCTGGGGTCAGGCACATAGGGACAGCAGTAGTGACGATTGAAGGTGGTGAGTATGAAGTGATGTCTAAGGTACAACTGCCCTCACACTACTCAGCTCAAGCAGCAGAACTGATAACACTAATAACAGCAGTGGAAGAGTGTTTTGCTACCATTTACTCATATTCAGCTTATGTCACATCGACAGTACATTCTAGCCTCACCAGATGGTGGAGGTGAGGGTTCAAAAAATCAGATGGCACATCCGTGCAACATGCCGGCCTACTTTTCAGGTTAATTGATGCATTATCACTCCCCACAGCAGTAACAGTAGCAAAATGTGCAGCACACACCAAGAATATTGACCCAGATCCTGTGGTAAGGCTGCAGTAGATCCAACAGCAAAAGAAGCAGCATATATAGAAGTGCCAAATCCAACAGTGTCCAGTGAGGTAATATTACAGCAGGTAGAATTAAAGAGTGTTTACAATGCAATCCCAGTGACCCAGATTATCAAATTACATGGACAAGCTCCCAAGCAAGAGAAAGAGTTATGGATCAAAAAGGGGTGTTCCTTATCCCCCACAGATTTAGTTTGTAGATAGAATATTTCAGAAAAAGTGGTGATGGCTCAGGAACTACTTACAGTAGCAGTCGGGCAGTTGCACACAATGTACATATATCCAAGCAATACATTGGAGCTGACATACCGGAAGAATGGTTAATTCCCAACTTCCAAGAGCATCTTGATAATGTCATACTTAATTATACTACATGCCTAATGTACACTACTGTTCACAACCGTAAGACATTGAACGCAACAGTGCCCCGCCTCTCAGGGCCATTTCATCACCTCCACATTGACTATGTGGACATGGTTAACAGGTGCAGTAACTTCTGTTATCTAATTGTTGTGGGTTAGCCATTCTCTTGTTGTCTTGAAGCGGGTCACTGTGTCCACCCTGATGTAAAATCAGCAGCAACATGTCTAGTATGTGAAGTATTTCCCTGGTGCAGGGACATGTGATGTCCTCAGATCTAATAATGGGACTCAATTCTTTAATGAGCTCTTCAAAGAAATGATTGTTTTATTGGGCATAAAACACAAATTATCCTTAATTTATCAACTGCAAACCAATAGGATTGTGGAACATCTAAATGGTCTATTGAAACAATGTCTTGACAAAAAGTGTACCACATTGAAAAGTGTTGGCTTTACTGTCTGCTTTGTTTGCTATTTGTAATCAGCCAGTGTTAGATCATCATCTTACTCCACATGAGATAGTAACAGACAGGAGGCTGCATACTCCACTCACACCTGCACCCACAGCATCTGATGCACAAAATACTGCACCGATTGTAGGTGATGAGTTCCAGGGATTTCTTAAGAAGTTAACTAATTAATTCTGATGTATCTCTTGCCAGCTTGGGCCCCACCGCAGAGAGTTCACTTCACCAGCAATGGACACTACAGTAGCATAACAAAACACAGTATCCCTGCAGCATCAGCAACAGCTCTACCCTCATTTATTGAATTGAATATATACATTGCTTTTCACCAAAAGTGCTATAACAAAATATTAGAAAAACTGTACGATTACATGATAATGCAAAAATAAGTTAAAACAAAAGAGGGGGAAAGTTGCAGAATCATTAAGTTGAGAGAAGGGACAGAAGTTGAGATTTCAGGTTAGACTGAAAAAAACAAAGAGATGAGGAAGAGTAGATAGAAAGAGGGAGAGAATTCCAGCATTTAGGGGCTAGCAGAGCAGCAGATTGGAAACGTAAAGAAGTGCATGGTGATTTTGGAATGGTAAGAAGGAGCAGATTCTGTGATCAGAGAGTCTGAGAAGGAGAATAGAATGAGCCTAGCAAAGACAGATAAGGAGCAGTCAAGCCATGAGAACATTTGAAGACAATTGAAAGAAAATGAAGGTGAAGACATCATTTGAAGGGAAGCAGTGAAATAGACAGTAAGGACGATATAATAGTGGAGTGAAAAGGTAAAGAAAAAAGAAAACACATAGAACAATTATAAACAGATCGAAAGGGATTGATGATGTGTGTTAGGGAGGCCAAATAGAATAGAAGAGCAGTAGTCGATATGAGAAAGACCATGAACAACAGAAGAAGTTTAGTAGCATGAAATAAGAGAAGGGCGAGCTTGGTTGATGTTATAAATGGCAAAGCAACATAATCTAGCAATAGAAGAAATATGCAGTGTAAAAGAAAGTGAGGGGTCAAAGATAATGCCCAGATTGTGCGAGGAGGAGGAAAAAAGGGCCAAGATGAAGGAGGAAATAAAAGAGATGCAGGAGGAAGAGAAGGAACAATAATTAAACAGTACCTCAGTCTTAGAAGGATTGAGGTGTATAAAATGAGAAGACATCCAGGTTTGGGCAGCAGGAAGGCACGTTGATACAGTAGAATGCAGGATAGAACCAATAGGAAGAAAAAGAGAGAAATGCTGCAGATAGATCGCAAAGAGTAATTATAGAGGAGGGCTTAGAGTGACGATCAGACAGAAGAGAGTTGAAGACATGCAAAAGAGCAGTCTCATTAGAATAAGAAGGAACAGAACCAGATTTGAGAGGCGGTAGCGGGTGAATGAAGATTTAGGAAACTAGCAACCTAAGAGTATGTGGCCCGCTCAAGAAATTTAGGGAGAAAATTAGGAGGAGTGGAAGGATCAAGAGTCATTATTGTAGGATAGGAAGAATGAGAGCATGCTTAAAGATTGCAGGGAAACATGGGTCTGAGAGAGAAGAATCAATAAGTAAAGTAAGTTGAGGAAGAAGGTGGGGATAGACATATAAGAAGGAGACACCGTTCAATGAGCACAGGTAGAAGTGCAGAAGTATCCAAGTCAATAAGAGGGGAGAATGAAGATGAAGAATGTAAAGGTGGACGAAAAGAGGAAGAAGTCAGAGAAGTAAGAGAGGAAGCAAAAGTAGAATGATAATTAGCAACTTAAGATGTGAAATAACTGACAAAGTAGATGAAGAGAGGGCTGATAGCTGAGATGGGTCAGGATATTTAGGAGACAGACTATTGTGGAGAAGTTGGAAGAGATATCGATGGTGGTGAGAAAGGGGGACAGTAAGTTCTGAGAGATATGATTTTTACACTGCAAGTAAGGCAGAGTCAAAAGGAGAGTGTAGAGATGAAAGTACAGCAATATCAGAAGGAGATCAAGATTTTTTCAAGTGCTGCTCAGCTTCACAGAGACAGAAGCGGAGGAAGTTGAGATCAGAACTAAGCTAAGGCTGCAGAGTTTTGCAGGTGGGAGCAAATGGATGAAGAAGAGAACAGAGTCAAGTAAAGAGTCAAGTAAAGACAGCAAGGTAGAGTGGTGGGTGTAAAGACTGGTAGGGGGGTCTGTACTTCCGCTCTCTATATGGTAGAGGAGAGGCACAGAAGACCCCAGCCAAGATTCTCTATTACGGTAGCAATGGACGAGCAATCAAGGCCTAGCTTCTCAGGAGGTTATGCGGGCTGGTTCTTAAGTACAGTGTAATCCCCAAACCCCCACAAAGGAATGTCCACACACTGTATTACTGAAAACACAGTCTTTATATAATTAATATTCAAAGGTATGTACACGATCACAATAACGCACTTTGTACTCAGAAGTCAATAATGATAAATATATACAATTCTAAAGTGGTACCACTAGTGTTATCAAATCTCATTAAAGTGCATCAACTGTACGGTTAAAATGTCACACAGATTAATAACGAGGAAACCAGCAATAGAGATAGGAAGGAACGCAAGATGGTTGAAACAATAGGCAGAATACTGACCCCTACCACTAGGCGCAGTTCTGAGTGGAGATCCCCCCACCTGGGCAACCTGTAAATAAAGATATATAGCACAAGCCCAGTCCATATCTTCAATAGTCTTACTTCTTCCTGTTAAGGTTTTACCCCCCCAATGTACCTGGTGGAGTAGAGTTCTCCGACGATGCGCCGACCAATCCTTCTTGAGTGCCTCCCTTTCAGGCGGGAGCCACGGATCGTCGAGAGGTGTCGGGGAACTTGGCGTTTGGTGTCAGGGAATCGACGGCCCTTCTTGAGTGCCCACCCTTTAAGGCGGGAGTCACGGGTCGTCGAACGTCCGAAGGTGAACAGGGTGAACTACGGCAGGGAAGTGGCAGCTTCGTTCCTAGCGGTGCTCGTCGACGACAGAGCGTTGGCGTCCTGCAAGGAAGAGGCGTGCGGGGCACCTCGGTGACGATAGTTCTGGACCGCAAAGAGATGATGAAGAACTGTGGCCCAGCAAGGACGTTGAGTCATCGGCATCTCTGTGGTCTTTAGGTGGCGGGAAACCCACCGGTGGGTGCTCCTCAGCGCGTCTACGGTCAGGCCTTCTCCAGCGGGAGACAAGCAGATGACGATGCAGACGAGAGCGTCCGATGATCAATTGAAGTTCTTAGGCAAATGGGAGCACGGTGGCTCCGGTCAGCGATGCAGTCGTCGACAGTGGCGGACAACAGTCCGAGTGCTTCTCCTTGGAGTTCCACTGCAGTCCCCGTATCGGGTCGGCAGCCTGTAGAAGGTCTGTCTACCAGGGAGCGTTGGCAAAGATCAGCTGTGCACGATGGTCCCTCGTAGCTTGGGAAGAGGGCGCCTTACCAGGTCCTCTCTGGGTCAGTCCTTGGAAACACAGCAGCCTTCAAAATGCGAGGGAGAACCACAGTACTCCGTCTCGTCCAGCGGGGCTTCAAGGTCAAGCGTCAGTTACTCCAGTTACTCGTCATAGTGGACTTCAGCTTCTGAACACGATTCCTAGCAGTGAGAGGTCCCCAGATATACTGTTGATCTCCCATTCATTCCGCTGGGTCACACTCAAGAATCCAATCACGACTACGGGCATTCATGCAGGCAGGCAGCCAATCAGGCAGACAAGGTATTCAGGCCATTCACTTCTCTTCAGACACTCACAACAAGTTATGTGTATTGGGACAAGTACCGAGCCATTCAGCACTCCAAGCTGCATTCATACCGGTTTCGGGCAGGGTTGTCTCAGTCATTGTGTCAACCACCAGATACTAGACACCCACAACACAGAATGCATATTTGTCACACACTCATTCACCCAGGTCCCACCCACAAGAGGTAACCACAACATACATCACCAGGAAGGCTCCAGCTAGTCTGGCCGGGCCTTCACAACAACACCATATATGGCATTTCCACCGAACAGCCAGTCAGGGGGAAGGGACACTGTCAGGGCTTCCTAGGACTTTGGGAAAACAAGGTAATGGGTAATAGAAAGCAAGAGGCCACCGAGGCAATCTTGTTTTCCATAAGGAATCAACTGATCCCAACGGCAGGGCCGGGGTATCCCAAAATGGAGGATACTCCGCACACCTGTCAAACTCAGCATGGAGCTGCCACCAGCCCCTACCCTGCTCTGCGGGCCACCCACAGGTGCCCAAAAACATACACTAGGGGCACAGGGTTGTACCCCCACCCATGGGTTCCATAAGGGTATCCCACGGGTCCGTTCACCAAAACAAAAGAAAGAGAGTTGCACCGCCAGGAGTCCCACATGAACTCCTGTGTGGAAAACATGACAGAACACACGATAAAAAGCAGTAAAGGACAAGGATACGGACGCCCTGTCCCTCCAATGCATTTCCAGCATCACAGTGGGTACTAGCAGCCACAGTACTAAGTGAACAAATCAAATACTGATTTCGATGTAAAAAAAGACTGATTGTATGAAAGGAATTTTTGTGAAGGGGGAGGATAAGGGAGTAAATGTAATTTGTTGCATGTGTGTGTGAATCTGGTACGCGATTGAGTGTGTATGCGTGTGGCGAAAGGAGTCAGTGGGGTGCAGGGAGGAAGGAGTAAAGTGGGGTTTGGGGGTGAATCCCTCCAAAGTCATGCTATTTCTGATTTTTGGGGGCCACACATAAACAACCAAAATAAATCAGTCTTTTTTATATGCCGCTTTCAAAAAGCAGACAATTCACATAGAACCTCAGCCACATCAGGGGAAAAGGAAGAGAAAGCAGGAACAGATGGAAGAGAAGAGTATAAATAAGAAAGAAAAATCCAGATATAAAGGAACAAAGATTACGTCAAGTAAAATTAGTCACAGGAGGAGAAGTGGTAAAAGGGTAGGGAGAGAGAGAAAGAAAGTAAGCAGTGATCAGAAGCAATAAAAAAAACTCACCCTCTGTGTACACCTCTCAAACTCTGAACTAAAGACAACCATACCTCTAAAAAGCAACAAACTGCATGTGCTTCACTACACAGCAACAACAAAACAAACCACACATAGCCTCGCACAGCAGCACATGAAGGCTACCAACTGAAAAACATACCTTAGCTCAATGACTGAAGCTGCCAAGAGCACATGACAGCTCTCTTTTTCTTTTTTTCTCCTGCTCATTCCTACTAACTTTCCCTACCCTCTTGACTTTCACATCCACCAGAGTGCTAGGGGACCACTCCGGTGGTGACAGTGCACAGTATAAATATCCTATAAGATAACTTAAAAAAACATAAAAGGAACAGGAAAGCACAGGTGAAGGAATGAAGAGAAGATTCGGTCAAGGGAAGAACCAGACTGATGGGAAGGAGGGGATGGAAACAGCTAAAGGTAAAAAGAGTCAGCAAGTTAAGTTAACAACGAGCAAGAAGTAATAGAAGACGAGAGATTAAAGTCACCCAAGAGGAAAAAACACGATGAAGAATGAAGGATGAAAGGTTAGAAGGAGATCAAGATTGTCCATAAAATCACCAGCTGGGCCAGGGGAATGATACACAGCAAGAAGCGATACCTGAAAGGGACCAGAGAAGGAAGAGAAATTAAATTGAAAAGTGTTAAAAGTGGTGAGAAAAGGAAGATAAGACAGTCCAGGAAAAATTGTAAAGAACCCCGGTACACCTGTTGTGCCTGAGAGGGAGGGGCCTATGAGAGAATAGGGTGGAAGCAGTATGAAATAAAGCTGGTTTAAAGGAATTGTCAGGGTAATCCAAGTTTCAAATAAACAAAGAAAGTGCAAGTTAGAATGGAAAAACAATCAAGTATTGAGTTAGATTTGTTGCAGATTGAACGGGCAATGAGAAGACCAAAGTGAACAACAGGCAAGGCATCTGCAGTGATTGGAAGGGAATATAATATGGAGAAGTTGAGGGTACAAGGAGAGACTGGCTGAGAAAATGAACAGTGGATTATCCGAGATGGACTAGGGCATGACATGAAAAACAGAGGGATAGAATTGAGCAGGAAAAGGAGCAAATGGATAGCAAATCATTGCATGATCAGGCACAAATAGGGGCAAACCGGGAGAGACAGTGCCCTTAGAGGGTCGCCTTTTGATTGGGACACCCAGAACTGGGGCCGCCCTTTGAGTGCTTCCTGATGTAGCAGTCACGTGACCGTTCAGTTCATCGGTGGGGAGCAGGGTCAACAAGGGCACCAGCAGCGATGATATGGTGGTAGGGGACAAAGTCCTCTCGAGTCCACAGACCACAAGCAGAGGCCAGCCAGCAGATGAAATCAGGCAGCATCTAGAACAGCAATGGTGAGTGCAGGGCAGCGCACACTGCAGGTAGTAACCTGTTCTCAGAGAGTGCCAACTCTGATTTCCAGGAGTGATTCCTGATGTAGCTGTCACGTGACCACATGTGACCACTCAGCTCGTCTAGGGGGCCGGTGGAAGTGAGCCAACAACGGCACTGGCAGCAATGGTATGGCAGCAGGGGTACAAAAGTCCTCTTGAGTCTCCAGATTGCAAGCAGGATCCAGCCTGCAGAGGAAATCAGCTGGCAACTAGAACAGTAATAGTGAGTGCAGGGAAGCCCACACTGCAGGTCCTAGATGGAATAGGACAGGACATGAAAAACAGAGTGAGAGAAATGAGCAGAAAAAGGAGCAAATGGATGGCAAATCGGTGCAAGTTCATGCACAAACAGAGGCAAACAGGGGAGACAATGCTCTTTCCAGGTAGCCACTTAAGTGGGACTCTGAGGACTGTGGATGCCCTAGGAGTTCTTCTTGATATAGCAGTCATGTGACTGCTCAGCGCATCAGAGAGGGGCAACAAGGCCACCAGAAGTGATGGTATGGTGGTAACAAGTGCAATGGCCCACTCCCCATCTTGCATGTGAAATACCAATAAATGAGACACACCCCAATGGGGAATGAGACTAAGATAACAGGCTGCGAGAGTTAAGTTTTGTTTATGTAAAATTGGCATCCAGAGAACTCCGCTGCCGAGAGTGCTCTGGCAAATATTACAATTACATGACAATATAAATTAAATCAGCGTAATAGATGACGCAACTAACATAGGGTACTAGACCAGCACAGGATTGGATAGACAATATAGATACATATGTCCGTGTAAGCACTGCTTCCTTCAGATTGGTTGCCCAGTTGGCGGGTGGGTGAACATCACCTGGTCCAGCTGCCAGTATCCAGGATGGGTGAGGGTCAGGTCTTGGTGTGGTAGGGCGGGCCCTAACTAAGCTAATATGAGATATTACCATTAGACATGCACTAAATAATGGTCACTACAGTTACTTTGAGTATATCATCATAGATCTATAAATCGTGCACATATAATCACAGCATTATTCATTGGGACTTATATGAAGTACCGGGCTTAGGATCCTGGTCAGTAAGATAACATTGGCTGTGGGGTGGGTCCAGGTGCATCAAAGAGGCTATAAGACATTCTGACATTTGTTAGTTCTAAGGTGCAATATACTGTGACAGAGGTCTGGTGTTATTTGGGGCATACTGGAATGGGCTTCACAATGCGGTCACGCGTCTGGTACATCAAGAGAATACCTTGCAGGGACACAGGGTTGTAGTGGCAGTAATTTTCCTACAGAGGGGGTAAAAGGGCACGGGCAGGTTTGTGGAGATGGATGAGCTACAGGGCATGGTTCGAACCGGTTCACACATAGGACAATGATCTCAGAGGACGAGTGAGATGTTACATTGGTGTATGTGTTGCAATTGCCTCCGGCTTAGCCATGAGAATGGAGCTGCAAAGCTTTCAAGCGCAGTGAGAAAATGTTGGGGCCATGAGTGTGGTGTGTGCACGCTGCAGAGGGGAGAGAAGCCTTTTCGTATTATCACAGTGAGGCCTAGTCCAAAGATGGAGTCGAGGGTACACAAAATGGAAGCCAAGTGTCCCGCACAATAACCTCGCCTCTGCCACTACCACTGCCAATGAAACTGCTAGTGTGAATGCGAGCAAATGGAAGCGTCCCCCATTATTGTACGAGCAAGTGGTTTACATCGTGTTGAATGTATGAGGGGGGCCTAACACATTCCCCCCTTTTGTTACATCTAAAGTAACAAACTACTTTTTATTATTATTCTCATTCCAATAATACTCTGCTTCTGCTACTGCCTCGTCCCATGCAGGTGTACCCTTTATTGGCATCCTAGCCCTACATACACATCTCAATTTCTGCCCTCTTCTTGCATACTCATCAGGCGTGCATGTCATATATATTCCTCCATCCCCTTCCAGGTCCACCCTCACTTCCCTGTACCATTGCAGCTCCAGTGGCTCTTTAATTGTTGTGTGATATAAACTATCCACCCTATCCCCATGTTGCCAATAGACATCTGTCATGCGGTATTTTGGTGTGTTTTGTTCTCCAGCCTGCATTTGTGCATCTATCATGGTTGCTACGGTTGTCTGTTTGCCCATTGTTACCATCATCATTGTTGAATTAGGCATTGATTTTGCACAACATCGGATTCTTAATTGGCACACACAGAAAAATAGTTAAATAAAAACGACGACTGGAACAAAAATCTTCATCATGATGCTGAACCAGGATGGTATCCAATTGAACGTGTTATCAAACCAGTTGCTCGGCTCTATTCCTCCTTCCTTCTGCATTCTCTCCCCCAAGCTGTGTACTGCCGAGATGATGTGGGAGAGGGTCCCATTAAACGCGTCTTCAGAAGGTAGGAATGTACAGCATGCACTCCCGATTTTTCGGCAAACATTGCTGTCCATTGCTTTGAGAAGGTCCAGGACAGTTCTGCATTGTCATTAGGCACAAGGTACAAAGTTCCACCTCGATCACATTGAACTCTTCTTCAGTGTGTGTCGTTGGCCAGTTGGATCAGCTCCCTGTGCATATTTGTAGCCATTTGGTGTTTGTTTATGCCTGAAGTCCTGGTGTTAGGAGGGAGGCAAAGAAAGTTTCTGCTGAATTGAACAATTTATATTTTGCAGGAATCTCAGCGAGAAGGTTGGATTACTCGCTGGAGATATAGTTTGACCTTTTTGCGGGACACTCTGTCTTGTAGCTCATTTTCAGACAGAATGCCGTATTTGGAAGGCTCTGTGGTTGCTGGTTGGAGTGCTGGCGATGTGTCAGCCGAATCTCTTGCTGCCGATTTGTTAGCCGAGTGCCCTGCTGCCGATATGCCAGTCGAACTTCTCCCCCCTTGGATGTGGCTTTCTGGGATTACCATCAGCGCTGAGTGCAGGGTGGCAAGGCTGCATGTGCAGTTCCATGATGCCGGTAAATGCAGGTAAGCTTGTTTGCCACACACCCAATACATGTCCATGAGTGTGGATGTGCCCTTTTTCATATCTGGGATGATGATTGTTTTGTTGCATTGTTTGTTGGACCCCATCTGCACCTTCCATTCGCTGTGAAAAAAAGTTTGTGCAGTATTTCTTTCTGTGTTTTGATAGGTTTCTCGAGAGCAGTGACCCATGTAAGTTTTGCAATGTGCTGGGACCAGACGAGTACACGTGTCTTTGACCCATTGAAAGTTTTCTTCAGTTAGTCCTCGTAGTGCAAAATCTTTGCACGTGATTGTCTCATCATGCCATTATTCTCTGTAAACCTTGTCCCTTTGATGACAAAAAATGGTTCTTTGATGCAAATCACTCCTTCCGGTTTGCTCGTGCAAGTTTTCTCCTTCTGCAGAATTTCTATTGTGACTGTATGTGACTGGAAGTTGCTCCGAATTGCACACAATATGAGATGAATTAAACATTGGGCATCCGACGAGGGGACTTCTTGAGGTACAAGTATTTTAGGTGTGCCTGATGTGTGCGGCATGAGAGAGCAAACATAGCAGCTCTCGTTTGTGGCTTGTTTTGCTGTTGCACTCATGTCTGAGTACCATTTGTTAGATTGATCTGAGTGGCGGGGGTCTTCAATTTCATCTAATCCCAGGCCATGGTATACGTCATATCTTTTTCCTCCCACCCCCCTTTTCCGTCTCCTCCTCCCCCCTTCCCTATTATTTATCATCTTCACCCTTCTGTACTTTATGGGAAAGACATCTTCCCATGTTGTGTCATTGAGTTACTAACAGTTTGCCAGGCCTGTGGTTCTGGAGTTTCTTGTTGAATCGTAGTAACAAGATTAAAGTGCATTGTAGTGCCTTGTGTGGGTGGTTCTGTGGTTGTTTGCATATCAGTGTTTATGAGGTCCGGCTCACCCTCCCAGGAGTAATCCCCATCATACTGATTAGTCTCATTAGCTTTACTTGGTTTAATAGCAACAAGTGAGAAACGACGGGCTGTGACAGTATGATTTTGGAACAACGTAGTAAAATTGCTATTTACAGAGTGGTTATGTCTCCACACAGTTTTAACTCTAGCCCATATGAGCATTGAGCCCTCTCATAGCAGGTTTACCCCATTGCCCCCCTCTTTCATATCCTTAATTATTAAAGCTACAATCCAGTACCCTGTCGCAAAAAAACAACATCACAGACAACAATATTGCTGCATATTTAAGGCCACACTCCAAATAATAATATTTACTTATTCTACTATCTACCCTTTAACTATCTAAATCTGTGTTGTTGTCAGTAAGTGCCCTCCTTTCTGCCGTTTTTCCACCTGCAGGGACGATATAAAATTGTTAAGTGGCATGTATATATTTCATTATTACTCGCATTAATTTCTCTATCATTGTTATTAACATAATGTTTTCACTTACTTCTATTTAATTAATTATACTTTCAATGTGCATACTTGTATTCCATTCAGCTACTGTTATTTAAATTATATCAACAAAAACAGTTTTCTTTTACTACAGAACATGTAAATGATGGCCACTTTTTCGTGCATAAAGTCAGTTCTGAAAATGCGAGAGACAGAGAGAAAGCGAGATATAGGAAGAGAAACAGAGAGACAGTTAAAGGAAGAGAGTGTGAGAGGGAGAGAGAGAGCCCTATAACTCTTTTGTCCTTTTGTTTTTTGCACACTTGTGTTTTATCCACTTGCAACTTCGTTGCTGTTATTTTGTTGACATTGAGGGATTGCACTATTGCGTGCTCTTCCCACATCTGACATCTGACAGATGCACCCAATATTTCAATCCCCTTACCTTAACAGCTGTGGGTTTGCAATAGATGACCTCATAAGGCCCATGAAATCTTGGAGAGTTCCATCTCCGCACAAAACTTTGCACATACACATTTTCACCTGGCATTAATTGACCATTTGGGCTGTCCTGTGCTGGCATTACAGTATCTGTTTCAATATTTTGTGTGAAGGGCGGTGCGATCTGTGTCGCTATGCTACACACTGTGCATGTCAAGTGGGTGCGGTATTCCTTAAATTCACCCGCCAGCACTGTGGCAGCTCTGTGAGCATCTGATGCTCCTCTGACTGGGGAAAGTGGCATATGGATGCGCCGACCCGTCACTGTCTCGTGCAGGCACAAATGATGGTCTTTACTTGGTTGCGTTCTGAGTTGGAACAGTGCTAGGGGCAAGCAATACACCCAATTTTTCTTAAGGGTGTTACACAACTTCAATAGTTTGCTTTTGAGTAGGCAGTTGATTTTTTCCAGCATTCCGTTAGTCATTGGGTGATAAATTGAACATAATTAATGCTGAACACCCAGTAAGGTGATCACTTCTTTAAATAGATCATTGACAAAATGAGTGCAATTGTCTGATCTTATTAAGTCACATATGCCCCACCTTGAGAAAACATCCCACACTAGGAACTTTGCGGCACACTTCGCGTCCAGGTGAGGGCATGGTCCAGCTTCCGCCCACCTGGAGAATGGGCAAACTATCACAATCAGGTATCTCACTCCATTACATCTTTCTCCCATATCCACATAATCAATGTGGAGCTGTCTGAATGGGCCAACAGGGCGCGGTAACGTTCCTTGCAAAGTCCTTAGGGTCATCCCTGAACTGTATGTCTGGCACTTTGTGCATTCTACTGTGAATTTTGACAGGTGTTCCTGCAGATTTGGAACAAACCTATGTTCCTGTATCTCAACTGCAATGTGTTGTTTAGTTGCATGTGTTGGGAAGTGCAGTTGTTGAAAAGCTATTTCTAATAACTCTACTGGCATTACTACCTTCCCTGTTAGTTCCTGTCGCCATATTAAATCTGTCGGGGACTGTTTACAAACTCTCTTCCCCCACAACTCTTGTTCTTCTGTAGGTGCACATTTTTGGAGCTCTATTATTTGGGCAATTGGTGTATGGCTGTATCTCACCTCTTGTGCATCTGTATTAGGCATTTTAACAATGCACTCTATTGCTTGTGGAATATTGAAATATGCAGCATCCTTCGCTGAGGCATCGGCCGCTGCGTTTCCCAATGACATCGCATCTGTGTTGTTGGTATGTGCTTGGCACTTCACCAGTGCTTCCACTGATGGTTCTGCTAGGGCTCCTATTAGTTCGTTCAGTAGGGCTGCCTGTTGTACTGGTGAACCATCTGCCCTTCAAAACCCTCTTCGTCGCCATCGTGATAACCCTAAGTGCACTGTTGTGGTGGCATATGCTGAGTCAGAGTATAATGTGACAGCACATCCTTTTGCTGTATGCAGCGCTTCAATCAGCGCTGTCAGTTCTGCTACTTGAGCCGAGTAATGAGAGGGAAGGTGTTTCTGCACAATAATCCCATACCCTTCTTCTTCCTTTCTTACAACTGCCACCCCTACATGCTTTTCTCCTGTCTCACTGTTTATAGATGCTGACCCATCTACGAAGTATATCTCCCCCTCCTGCAATGCATTTTCACCCGCCTTGGTAATATCATCTTACTCTCCCTCATATGTAGCGCAATCATGCTCCTGCATGTCCTCAACTGTACATGGTTCAGTAATGAATATAGCTGGGTTCACTGTCTTGCATCTCACCACATGAACGTTTGGGCTGGATATTATAATTTCATAGGCTGTTGCCCTTTGTGTTGTTATTGTAGATTTTGAATGTTCCAAAATCGCAAAGAGTGAGTGTTCTGCGTATAGTCTCACTGAGCACCCCATCACAATGGTGGTGCTTTTTCCTATTGTGAAGGCCGCTGCAGCGAGAGCTTGTTCACATGCAGAGTCCCTGCATTACTGAATCCAATGTGCCACTATAGTAGGCCAATGGCTTGTCTCCTAATGATGTTTTCTGGGTCAAGACTGCAGTCATTAAAATGCCATTGCAGTGGGAAAACAAGTAAAACTCCCGATCATAGTCAGGGTTCATTAGAACTGGTGCATGTGCAATAAGGTCTTTTAATTTGAAATATTGTGTCATCATCTCGTCTGTCCATTTTAGTGGGACATTATTCTTTTGTGCTTCCTTCAGGGCCTGTAACAGTGGGTGCGTGTATGCTGCATAATCAAGTATCCAGGCACGGCAGTAATTGCAGATGCTGAGGAATTTTTGCATGTCCTTCACTGTCTTTGGTATCGTTAGGTGGCATATTGCTGCTGCTCTATCTGGTAAAATTCTCTTTCCATCTTTTGAAATTAGCTGTCCTAAATAGAGCACCTCTGCTAGGCAATATTGCAGCTTACCTTTCTCCACCTTGTATCCTTTTGTGGCTAGTAAATTTAACAATGTTATCGAATCGGCCCTGCACTGTTCTTCACTTTTACTGCAGACGAGGAGATTGTCCACGTACTGTATTATTGTGCTCTCTCCATAAATGTTGCCAAGATCTTCATGCAATATTTTATTGAATATGCTTGGGCTTTCGCAATATCCCTGGAGCAATCTACAATGTTTGTATCTTTTCCCCCCTAGCATGAACACTGTGAGGTACAGACAGTTTGGGTCAAGTGGTATTGAGAAAAAGGCGTTCTTTAAATCCACTACTGTGAAGCAATTGGCATCTTTGGGTATACTACACAAAATGGAAGCAGGGTTAGGCATTAATGGAAACTCCTTTTGTATGATGTCATTAAGTGGGCGTAGGTCCTGGATCATCCTACAAGCCCCGCCCCTTGCTTTCTTGATCGGAAAAATTGCTGTGTTGCATGGTGAAGTGGATGGCACTATTATCCCTTGTTGCAGTAATGCATTTATTGTCTCTCGTATCCCCTCCTCTGCCTCCCCTGATAGTGGGTATTGTTTTCCTCTAGGCAGTATTGTTCCTGTTTTCAGTTTTATTTTGATTGGCGTGAGCTCTTGTAAGAGCCCTACATTATGGGGGCCTGTCGTCCATATCTCTGGCAGGACCTTTTCCATGTCTTCTTCAAATATGGAGGGTGGCACATTAACACTAGCCATGAGGGGGTTTTGTATTTCAGTGTGTTGGATCATGATGTCACATGGTACACTTCTCTCCATTATTATTTCCCCATCACTCTCATTGTCAGTGAACAGTTCTTCATCAGTTAAATCGTGAAACATCATATTTGGGTCTATGCATAGTACTGTTCTCCTTTGCATCCGTGTGTGTCCAGTCCTATCACTGTGATGCTTTTACTTGAAACCTGTACCCCTTCTAGGTCTATGGACAAAATGGTGCCCGGGACAACATCTGTATTCACAATTGGGAGGAAGACAAAATTGAGGGCACTTTTCATTCCTTTCTTGTTATCTCTGGCACCATTCTGGTGAGTACCCGGATCCCATATATAAACATGTCCATGTCTATGGGCACCCCTCTTACCGCAATTTCGTTGGTCATGGGGCTAATCATCAGCATTGCCCTCTCTGGGCACACTCCTGGGGTGGAGCACGCTATGCCTCGCTCAGTAAACTAAATGGTCATATTCAATTTACTCAGAAGGTCTCTACCCAACAAATTTATTGGCGAGTCTTCATGATATAGTAGAGGTGCTCACACCGTTTTTCCTCCCACCGTTATGTAAAGATCTTTTGTGTAAGGAACCTTTAAAATAGCCCCAGAGAACCCTTGCGTTTCCAAATTTTTTTCCCGAGAGCAGGAACCGGCCTTCCATGAGACACAATTTTTCTGCTCCTGGGTCCACCATAAAGATGAACTGTTTGTTGCCTTTCTCCGCCCCCACTAGTGGTTCCTCTTCTGCACCTAGGGTAGTGGATAGGACTGGAAAAGCAAGTGCTTTCTGTGGGCTGTCCTAGTGTGCATATGTCTCCGTTCCTGGAACAGAGAATACATTGTCCCCCACTAACGCTGTGCTGCGAAACTGTGCGAGCGTGCCATTTGCAGATGTTGTGAACATTTTAGTGTTTGCATTACCCATAGTGTTCTGCCTTGACATTTGTTGCTGCATACCTCTCTGAAGTGGTGGTTGCTGTCTTTGCTGCATTTATGGTTCCCTCTGCTGTGGCTCATTATAGTATTGTTTGTTCTGCCCATTCCCATAAGTAACCTGTAGGGACTGCCTGGGTGTGGGTGGCCATACTGTTGTTCATTTCCCATTGGGGGCTGCCCTTGGTAATAACCCATTGGTCGCATCCTGCACTCTCTCGAATAGTTTCCCCACCTCCCGCAATTCCAACATGACCCTTGTGGTCCTCCCCTCATCCCTGGCCCTCCAAATCCTCTATTTCCCATTCCTCTGAATGCCCCTCTCGATCCTCGGTACCCACCTCGTCCTCTTGCGGCCTTCCTTGCCACTGGGGCCCTCCGTACTGCTCCTCTCCACACCATTGCTCCTGTCCGTTTTCAGCCCACCTTGCGGCCATCCTTGCTGGTGTATTTCCTAGCCTCTCCTCTCCTTCCCCCTGTCTGTCAGTTGTGGTTGTAGCGTTCATTGACACGACCTTCACTAATTTATTTTGTACTAACTTCGCTTTGTCTGCCAGCCTTCTCTGTACTATCTCTCTTTCCCCTCATTTGATCCTCCTACAATGGTGCACAATTATACTCTGGCCAGCTTTTGGCTTCTATCCCAGTTATTTTGCCCAAGGCCTTCTGTACCTCCTTCGGGAGCCCTTTTTTAATTACAAAGTAGTACAGGCGGTGGATTGGTCCCACGCCGTAACCGTTTCAGATCTCCACAGGTCTTGCACCTAAAGGATGAATTGTGTAGGCTCCTCCTCCTCTCCTATAGTATATTGCATCACTAAGTGTAAATCTGGAGTGTCTGGAAAAGTTCTCTGCAATGCATCCCAAACTTGTGCTCTGACGTTATTGAATGGCGACCCATCATGACAGTCACAGTTCATTGCAACTCCCGGGAAGCCATCCTTCACCCACACTGCGTCTGCTTGATCACCGATAGCGGACAATAGTAAACTTTTTACATCCCCTATGGCTAAGGGCACTCCTGCTGTGTTTTTTTCAAATGCATGTATCCACTTCCACGCCCCACCGAAAAGTGGAGGAAGATTTTTCAATAGGTTATTCTTATCTATCTGTGCCCATGGAATGTAGTATGGCCTCCCTGTCCCCTTGAGTATTAATGGCATTTGTAGCTTTGTCTTTCCTCCTCTTTTACTTACCGTTCCTTTTTTGTTTTACTTACCAGCATGTTTCCGACTCTTTGTCTTAAACTCCCCGGTCACCCTGGTGTGGCTCTTTCATCCTCTTGGTCGAATGGGAATGGCAGCGGAGATCCCACTCCTGCCACCCCCTCCTCATATTCATCTAGGTTGCTCCATACTTCCTCTATCTCCCTTTCTGACTCCCTTTCTCCTTGTCCCTCCCCTCTTTGGATGCCTGGGGTCGTAGGTCTTATTATTCTTATGGGTTTGCCATTCAAATGGAACAGGAACTCTCCTGATTGTCACTCTTGCTCCTAGCCCTTCGGTATAGGTGCCGGTGGTGGCGGGGATGGTGTGGATCCCCATGAGACACTTGGCGGAGGGGTGAGTTTGACTGCTGTCAATGGTGGTACTTCCTCTCCCCCTGGTAACATCTGGCCCCTATCACACAAAGCTCTTAAGAGTATTATTTCCATTTGTGCATGTGCAAGCTGTCTGTCTAAGTCTCCTGTCAGCTGCGCTAAGTTCACTGGAGGGGCAGTAGTTGGCCCATATAACCCTCCCGTTTCATTTGGTGGCGCGCACTCGCTGACGAAGTTGCTGGGGTAGTTGGTGTGGTGGGTGCTGGCACATACAGGGGCTCACTGTATCTCACTGCAGGTCTTGTCAATAACAGGTAAATTCTAGTGAGATCATTCTCTTTCGTTTGTATTGTACATTCTTCACTTGTAGCACCCTCTCCTCCCTCCGGGACATTCTCTTTCTCGGTTACTGTGTCTTTACTTACCTCGCCGCGAGGCACTACCTCTTCGAACATTTGCCATAAGTCTAATACCTCCCTTCTGTTCTGCAATTGCTTTCCCCTGTATTTCGCTAACAGATGTGTTGACACTAAATCCAATACACGTGTCTCAAAGGACCCTCTTTCAAGCCATATAGGTTGTACACACTCTCCTTTTATTTCCACCACCCATTGATCATGATATTTCTGGATTTTGTCAATATGCAAAGGGAGGTGTTGACAGATATATGCTAATTGTGTAGTCCCTCCCATAATACTGTATTTCTTGCTCTTACTTGTGTTCACTTCTTTTCCTCTGGGTATAATTACGCAATGTCAATTACCGAGTGACCTCTTTCCTTTAACACCTCTGTTCAATCTTATTTCCCTGTCCACATCAGAAGCTATCACAACCTCTTTTATTTACACCCCCTTGCAGGAATCACAAATTGTTTACCAATGTAAATCACAAATTATTTACCAATATTTCTCATCAGACCTTATTTTGGTGCATGCACGGATACATATGTATTCACTAATGAACCAACATGAAAAACTTCAACACATTGACGAAAAACTTTAGCACATTGAACATATAACATATACTCCCTTTCTCTTTTTCCCCTTTTTTATTAATTACTTTAGTTTATTGTCCCTTGTTCTTATTTTCTCAGACATTCCCCACCTCTGAGCCCCCTTACTCTACCTCTCCAAGAATTCTGCTCACTCGGAAAAAGAAAATTCGGAGCTAGGATCCTGTACTCTTTTTATCTCTATTTCCACAACAACCTAATGGCCATATAAAGGATAGGTGAGAGAAAGCCTCAGTCACATTCACACAGACCCTAAACTCTACCTTCAGTTTCTGTTTATATTTTCCCCTATTTTATCCCTTTTTACATTTTTACACCCTTTTCCAATTTTTCTTTCCTCCCCTGAGAGTCTCGCAGCCAGTTCTCACATGTTCAGTAGGGTGGTCCGAGAGCCACCGTTCACGGTCTATCTACAATCTGTTCTGCACCGCAACCGAGCCGTGACCCGCCTTGGCGAGCAGTTTTAGTTGGGTATTTGGAAAACGGGAACCCGTGGAACCACTTGTTTGTGCGTGTAAACTGGTCAACCGAGGAGGCAATGGTTTTGCTGGGGGCGTACCGGATCTCGCTGCACGGCACGGGGCCTTGGGGCACCTGTCCCAATCACGTTACAGGGGTAACCAAATGTAAAGTCCCACTCCCGTCTTGCATGTGAAATACCAATAAATGAGACACACACCAATGGGAAATGAGACTAAGAGAACAGGCTGCAAGAATTAAGTTTCATTTATATAAAATTGGCATCCAGAGAAATCTGCTGCAGAGAGCGCTCTGGCAAACATTACAATTACTTGACATTATAAAGTAAAACAGCGTCATAGATGATGCAACTAACATAGGGTACTAGACCAGCGCAGGATTGGATAGACAATATAGATACATATGTCCGTGTAGGCACGGCTTCGTCCGGATTGGTTGCCCAGTTGGCCGGAGGGTGAACATCACGTGGTCCGGCTGCCAGCATCCAGGAGGGGTTAGGGTCAGGTCGCGGAGTGGTAGGGCGGGCCCTAACTAAGCTAACGTGAGATATTACCATTAAACATGCACTAAATAATGGTCACTACAGTTCCTTTGAATATATCATCATAGATCTATAAATCGTGCACATATAATCACAGCATTATTCATTGGGATTTATATGAAGTACTGGGCTTAGGATCCTGGTCAGTAAGATAACATTGGCTGTGGGGTGGGTCCAGGTGCGTCAAAGAGGCTATAAGACATTCTGACATTTGATAGTTCTAGGGTGCAATATACTGTGACAAAGGTCGTGTTTGTTGGCGGCATACTAAGGTGGGCTTCACAATGGGGCCACACGTCTGGTACATCAAGAGAATACCTTGCAGGGACACAGTTTTGTAGTGGCAGTAATATTCCAACAGTGGGGGTAAGAGGGCACGGGCAGGTTTGTGGAGATGGATGAGCTACAGGGCATGGTTCGAACCGGTTCACACATAGGACAATGATCTCAGAGGAAGAGTGAGATGTTACATTGGTGTATTTGTTGCAATTACCTCCGGCTCAGCTGTGAGAACGGAGCTGCAAAGGTGGGGGCCATGAGCTTGGTGTGCGTGGTGCTTCAGAGGGGAGAGAAGCTTTTTTGTATTATCGCAGTGAGGCCCATTCCAAAGATTGAGTCGAGGATAAACAAAATGTAAGCCAAGTGTCCCGCACAATAACCTCACCTCTGCCACTGTCAATGAAACTGCTAGTGTGCATACGAGCAAATGGAATCATCGCCCATTATTGTAAGAGCAAGTGGTTTATATTGTGCTGAATGTATGAGGGGGGGCCTAACGACCCTTCACTCCCACACATTAGCAAGGGGTACCCGGCAGATGAAATCAGGCAGCTTCTAGAACAGCAATGGTGAGTGCAGGGCAGAACACACTGCAGGTTGTAACCTGCTCTCACAGAGTGCCAACTCTGATTTCAAGGAGTGATTCCTGATGTAGCTGTCACATGACCACATGTGACCACTCAGCTCGTCTGGGGGGGCAGGGGGAAGTGAGCCAACAAAGGCACTGGCAGCAATGGTATGGCAGCAGGGGTACAAAAGTCTTGTTGAGTCTCCAGATTGCAAGCAGGATCCAGCCAGCAGAGGAAATCACCCGGCAGCTAGAACAGTAATAGTGAGAGCAGGGAAGCCCACACTGCAGTTCCTAGATGGAATATGACAGGACATGAAAAACGGAGTGAGAGAAGTGAGCAGGGAAAGGAGCAAAGGGATGGCAAATTGGTGCAAGTTTATGCACAAGCAGAGGCAAACAGGGAGTGGCAATGCCCTTTCTAGGTAGCTATTTGAGTGGGACTCCGAGGGCTGGGGACGCCCGAGGAGTGCTTCTTGATATAACAGTCACGTGACTGCTCAGTGCATCAGGGAGGGGGAACAAGGCCACCAGAAGTGATGGTATGGGGCAGGGGGGCAAAGTCCTCTTACGTCCCCAGACAACAAGCAAGGGGCACCCAGTAGATGAAATCAGGCGGCAGCTAGAATAGCAATGGTGAGTGCAGGGCAACACACACTGCAGGTCTTAACTGGCTCTCACAGAGCCTCAACTGGGATCTCCAGGAGTGCTTTCCTAGTGATAAGATCTCTATTTGAATCTTCATACGGAAGTGGAATCAACCAAAATTTGATGGACCTTATGACGTCATCTACACCACACCCACAACGGTCAAGATTGAAGGTCGGATCTATATAACGGACACTGCAAAGGACAGCAGATCCAAAACCACACTCTAGAAGCAGAAGGAGGAAAAGGGGGGGGAGTGAATAAGGTGAGGGACATTGATATTTCTATTTTGAACTCAATGTTCCCTTTTATTTATTTACTTACAGACGCCACTTTCAAACTGTTCAAATCTGTGTTGGGTTGCACAATCAGGCAGGTTAGTCAAGGTATCCTTGGCTCCAGTGGGTATAATCACTAATGTTAGAGGTAGGGGATTCTTGGCAAAGCTGTAACCCGTTGTTTGTTGTTATCAGTGCATTGGGCCACCACATCCCTCCAAGATTGGAGGGGGACCTGGGTAGTAGTAGTTAATTTTACAATAGTTAATCTAAACTACTAACACGAAGCTCAATTTGAGCATTTTCTGACAGAGTACAGACCTTGTCCCCGGACAGAGCTAGTAAATATGATCAGTGGTCAGATTATGTAATGTCTCCACCAATCCAACAAATTGAGCAGATATCTGAACCTATGTTGTTGCTTGTTGAATTTGGAATACACCAAACTGGCGTTGTGCCAATCCACATTACCTGAAGATGTTTGCATAGTACTTAAATGCTTTTACCCGTTTTTTTCCAGTGTGATAATGAATGGGGGAAAAGAGCTTGGCCCAAATTTAGCTAATACCCTATTACATAACATAAGAAATTAGCTTGCAGAGATGTTTCAGGGTTTTCTGTTTACAGTTTAAGGAACATAAACAATGCTGATGCGATTTTCCAATGTGAAAAGTGGGTTTCTGTTTTGGCTAAAAAGTGTTTCTTTTTATGCCACAAAGATAACATAATATAAAGGTTAGGCTGCTTAATGTTTGCCCAGTGCAGACATATTTAGGTAATACTGATTGGGGGAATAGCTTTTAGCTCCATTCCATATTATAGAAGCAGCAAAACGGGGAATAAGTGCATTGGCTCAAGTGCATTCGCTCAATTTGTAGCACTTTAGCAGAAATTGGATTATCCAGCCCCAGGAGGCAGTCTCAGGCTGTGGGTGCTACACATCTAATCTGCAAAGGGATAGAGCAGGAAACCAGGAAGAAGTATATTAACTGCTGATCAGGAGCCAGGTGAGGCTCTTACTGGCAACACATCAGCCCATACGGAAGCACTTTTCAGCATCAGTCTGTTGACTGATTCTTCTTCCTGTGATTTACTATGTTGAGGTGTTCAATACGGGTATGTCAGCCTGCAATATATGTATAAAGGCCTGGAAATAATGTTCTTATTACAGGCTAGTTGGGACATCCGAACTGACCTGTAATAAGAAAATGACATCACAACTGCTCCACAATCAGTTATTACGCTTCGGTTGTTACGTGACATTGCCTGCTGCTTGAGCCAGCAAAGGTGAGAATTCCAGCTGTCATTTCATCAGGTAATTAAAGCCGGCAAACCTTTTAAATAATTCCTTGCTTGCTAAACAGTTTTACGAGACACTTTGCAACGAAGGAACTGTTTACGGTAGAATGTTTAGTTTGTTCTCTGCTAAAGTTTAAAAAATGCGATCAATAAGGTGTATGTTATTACTTAAAGTACAACATGGAAAAAAGTATTCAGTGCATTTTATTTAAATGTTTAACTCTTTTTTTTGCAACACATTCAAAAGCTGCATGTTAACATTTGTAAATCCAAACTGATTCTGCATTGATTATAAGGCTCAAGCAAATGGTATATCCTAGCCTGAATTAATCGAGGAGTATAGCTGCATTCTATTGTTTGTTGGGGCAGAGGAGAGAGTTAGCATATTGGTGTATTTGAGTGTCTTTGTGGATTCGAGGGGGACCTGGTTCATGATGCGCTTCCAGTGCCTGTCGGAGGATGGTATCCCCCTTTGGCTTTTGGGCTATTAGGCTGAAGTCCCCTCCCTGTGTTACTTATTGGGTCTGCAATTCTTTATTGGTGTTGTCTGTTGGAGGATGACAACCAGATCAGGCCCAATTCACATTTATGTATGTATGTATTTATTTATTTATATGTAAAGCGTCCAACACCTGAGGCACCAGGGCACTGTTACAATCATTACATGACACAAGCTTAGATGAAAAAGTACATATTGTGACAAATTAAATATAACAAGAAAAAGGTGAGGGGGGGTGCATATTGAAAACAGGGTGAGGGGGAATAGATGTTGCAATTAGTTACATAGCCGATACACAGAGCAGAAAACAATGTACAACTTGGCAGAGGCAAGAAGGTAAAAGTTGATGCTCGGTTTTAGGCGAAGAGCCAAGTTTTTAGGGCCTTGCAGAAGGTCCAGTAGGAGGTTTCTGATCTCAAGGCAGTGGGTAAAGCGTTCCACTGGTGAGCTGCTATCAAAATAAAGGTTACCCCACCGCCCTTGGCTCTCTTTGTTTTGAGGCAGATGAGCATATGCTGGTAGGTAGATCTGACTGGTCTAGTAGAGGTCGTTCTCTGAATTTTCTGTACTACGTACGGTGGGGCAGAGATACTCAGTCATTTGTGTGCAATCGAGAGAGTCTTGAAGGTGATCCTTTCTTTGATTGGGAGACAGAGGGCATTTTTCCTTGTGGCTGAGGTGTGGTCTCTTCTCGGGATATTCAAGCCCACTCAGAGGGCGTTATTTTGAATTGTCTGCATTTGTTTATGTTCTGTTTAGAGGTATCGGCATACAGAACATTACAATAGTCAAGTTTAGTGCCTGGGATAGCTCTGGCAATGGTGAGGCAGTTCTCTGTTGTGAGGAATTGTCTGGGGGCAGTGAGGAGTTTGGCCGTGTAGGCTGCCGAGGAGGCAACAACGCTTACTTGTTTGGTAAGGGAGAGTGCCAAGTCAAGGTGGATGCCCAGCGTTTTTACAGAGTCTGAGACTCGGATGCAAATTCTGCCTATGGTGAAGGAGGAGTATTGTGAGCTGAGTTTCTGTTGACGGGCCAGTGATCCTGTGAGGAGTATCTCGGTTTTTTCATCATTGAGAGAGAGGCGGTTTGTGGCCATCCAGGTTTGGATCGTAGAGAAGATGTTGTTGATGGGGCAGGAGTCTTCTTCATAGTATCCTATCAGTGGGATGAGGATTTGCGTGTCATCGGAATAATTGGTGTTATGCCTATGCCATCAAGAATGTCAAAAAGTTGTTTAGTGAAAATTTTATATATAGATGACGAGACGCAGGATCCTTGGGGGATGCCGCGCAAGGAATGGATATGGGTGGATTGTTTGCTATGTCCAAAAAGACTCTCATGGTTCTACCATTGAGGAAGGAGGCAATCCAGGCTGTGTCATTATCAGAGAAGTTGGCTGAGGTGGTGAGGTGTTGGCAAAGTGTGGCGTGGTCGACCAGGTCAAAGGCAGCTGAGAGATCAAGGAGAAGGAGCATGGCTGGTTTTTCCCTCATCTCTGAGCAAGTCTAGCTGGATTTTCAGATCAAGAATGGCAGATTCTGTACCGTACCATGGGCGGAATCCAAATTGTCAGATACCTAAGATGTGGTTTGCTTCTATGTAGTCTTGGATCTTTCTGTAGGCTTCTCTATCTAGGATCTTGAGCAGGAATGGGACAGTGTTTATCGGGCGGTTGTTGTTGGGGAGGGAATGGTCCAGGGATGTTTTTTTATGGAGTGGGTGTACCCAGGATTCCTTAAAGCTAGCAGGTACTTGGTTAGCTGTGATTGAGGCGTTGATGAAGGTGGTGATGAAAGGTGTAAGGGATTCAGCACAGTGCTTGATTATGGAGGCTGGGCATATGTCAGGCTTGCAGTTTGAAGGCTTGAGGTTGTTGATGATTTTCTCCATTTTGGAATCAGAGATGTCTCTAAATTGGAGTGAAGGTGCTGTGTGAGTTATGACAGGGGGCGTGCAGTGTGGTGACCGAAATTTTGACTAGTTTGAGTTTTATCTTTTGCTGGAGTTGTTGAATTTTGTCTCTCATGGCATTCTGAATGTTGCTGAATCAAGATTCGTCTTTTTCAATGCCTTCGGAAGGAGAGGTGGGTGTCTCGAGCTCCCTAAGGATTTTGAATAGTTCTTTGGTGTTAGAGTTAGCTTCTTGGATTCTAGTGTCGTAGACTAGGGCTTTGGCAGTTGTGATAGCTTGTTTGTAATCTTTAGTGAGGTTCAGAAAGAGGTTTTGGAGTGGGCAGATGTTTTTTTTTCCAAAACATTTCAGCTTGATGCATTTTAGTACGTAGTGCTTGCAAGTCTGTGTTGAACCAGGGGTTGAGGTGGCAGGTAGGTTTGGCTTTCCTGGGGAGGAGTGGGGCTACCTGATTAATGGCATTGAAGAGTGTGATGGTGTAGAGGTTGGCTAATGCTTCGGTCCGTAGTGGCTGATTGAGTGTGGTGAATGAGAATGTAAAATATGGTGGTCGGACCACGGACAGGTGGAGTTGGAGATGATGTTGCTCTGACTGTTGAGGGCCCTTGTTCTACCCTTGTCATGAGTGGGAGAAGATATGGGAGAAGATATGCAGTGGGTGAAGCCGAGGTCGGTTAAGGCAGAGGCTGGGGATGTGGCGGCTGGATCTGAATGGTCTAGATATCCTAGGATAATGTCACCTAGAATGATCACTCTGGCGGTGGGTGTGATATTGCCTAGCGTGTGGGTGTGGTTTTCCTCGAAGACCTCGACGGGCCCTGGCTGGCGATAAAGGATGTGCAGGGTGATGGCATCTGTGGGGGAATTGGTCAGTTTGAGAACAAGATATTTGCAGTGTTCATAGGTGGAGGCCTGGGATTGTCTGATTTGAAGGGTGTACCTGTAGATGATGGAAACACTGCCTCCTCGGGCGGGTCGGGCAGTCACATCTCAGTATGGTGAAACCCTCAGGTATAGCAAGGGATTGCGCAGGGACCCTCTGTATGTAGTTCTGTTCAAAGCTTTACTGATGAGTAGGAAAAGCAGGATAGTCATCTCGTGGACTGATAGTGTTGTGCGTATTTGGAGTGGCAATGATCAAGCTCAGTCGTGCAGTTGGTACATGAGTGCTATTAGTGCATGGGTTACGAGTGTAGCACAATCGATCCAGATTATTGGAGATAGATATTTCATGGCCTCAGAGTGTGGTGGATACATGGTGGGGGAACGCAATGGTTCAACTCTGTCATAGCGTAGGTACATAAGTGCTACTGCGATTTGAGTTTCGAGTCTAGGGCAATGTCTGCAGATAGATATCTCCAGGTCTTAGAGCCTATGGAAGGGCCTGTATTGAAGGTGTTAACCAAGCAATTTCTGGGATGTGCTGGTGAGTTGAGTGGTTAGGGTGGTCTCTTGATTGTTTTTAGGGGAAGAGCCAGGTTTTGAGTGCCTTCCGGAAAGTCATGTAATTGTGGCTGTAACTAATGCGGGGAGGCAGTGAGTTCCACAAAGTTGAGGCCAGGGTTGAGTATGCAAACCCTCCTATCCTGGCTGAATAGAAAGCATGGACCACTAGGAGGAGGGATTTGCCTGGCTTTAAGGTGTGATTGTAGGTATTTGGAGCCTGTTTTGTGCACTGCTTGGTGAGTAATGCACGGGAATTTGAAGGAGGCCCTAAGTCCAATTGGGAGCCAGTGTAGGTGTGGATAGCAGGTGAGATGTGGTCCCTTCATCCCAATGCAAGGAGCAGCTTGCAGCCGAGATTTGGACTCTTTGGAGTTTGTTTAGTTGGTAGGCTGGTGCACCCAGGTAGAGGGAGTTTGCACCGCTACCACTCAGGGGAAGTCTCCAGGCACTCATATGGCTCTGCAAGAAAGAGGACAGGGTTGGTTAGTGAGGGTAGAGGGGTAGTACAGGTCCAGAACCATGAGAAACTGGCATCTGTGTGTTGGGTTGCAGATGGGATGTTTGTGTGAACTGGCTTGTTGTATCCATAAGGATGAGGCCCAATGCCTGAGGTGTTTGTTTTATGTGAATGTCTGTTATGTTGGTTGTGTGTTTGTATGTTTTATGTGTACATTGGCTGGTGTTTAAGGTTATGTTTGTGCATACTGGCTTGTGTCCATAGGTTTATAGGCCAGTGCCTGGGATAGTTGTTGTATGTGAGTGTTAGTTATGTTGGGTATGTGTTTGTGTGTAGTTTGACTAGCCCATGGGTATGAATAGTAGAAGGGATGTGTGTAGAAGGGGAGCAGGAGTGGGGGGTTAGTACATTGGGTACTCTCAAAGTTTTTCTTGGCTGGTGATTTTCAGCGTTCTATCTAAGTGTGGGGCATGGCTAATCTTCACAATTCTGTCTAAACATGGCTAATCTTCACAATTCTGTCTAAACATGACGCATGGCTAATCTTCACAAATCTATCTAAACGTGATGCATGGCTAATCTTCACAAATCTATCTAAATGTGACGCATGGCTAATCTTCACACATCTATCTAAATGTGACGCATGGCTAATTTTCACAAATCTATCTAAACATGACGCATGGCTAATCTTCACACATCTATCTAAATGTGACGCATGGCTAATCTTCACAAATCTATCTAAATTTGATGCATGGCTAATCTTTACAAATCTGTAAAAGGTGTAGAGTGTAAAGAGGAGAAGACCCAAGGCAGAGTGACATTATTTGTACTTCCCCAAGGGTCATCATCCACAACCACACACACATTTCAATTCTCCACACTGTTGATTGGTCCACCCTCCACTTCCATCTCACCTGTACCTGCTCAAAATGCCCTCATTCTTCCTTAGCTTAATTCGAAGTTGGCTGTGTGCACGCGCTGCACTGTGTTTCTTTCTGCTTTAGCTAAAACTGAACTTGATTGTGTGCACATGCTGCACTGTGTTTCTTTCTGCCTTAGCTAAAATCGAACTGGGCTGTGTACTTGTAGTTACTATTTCTTAAAATCATTTTTGCTGGGTGCACAAATGTTAATTTACTACCTTTTCACAAACAGCTTTGCGTTTGATGTTGAGCACATCCTGCAATAAATTCCTGTACATCCAATCTTGTCCTCAGTGCCTCCCCCTTATACCCTCTATCCACCAGCCCCTGCGTTTTGCCCTGCACCTCCCTCACCCATCCATTTTCCTCAGTACATCAGCCTGGTAAGTGTCCTCCTCACCACTGCAGCTAGCTATGTCGCTATCTATCTCTCCTATCTTCTCTAACTGCTTCTCTATTTCCTATCCCTCTCCTATCAGTAAATCAGTCCGGAAGAAACTTAAGAAGGACACACTGGGCTCCAACCCAGGCCTTCCTATTGCAGACAACTATGTCACGGCTTCCGCTAGACAGACTCTCACAGACAGCCTCTTTCCTCGTTACCTCACCTGACCTATGGACCCGGTACATGATCACCTTTCTCTCTCCTATTGTCTCTTCTCCCATTAATGGCAGAACCTGCTGGGAGGTCGTCCTTCACCTCTTCCCCATTTCCAGGGTCATCATTAATGTCTATCGGAATGGAACCATCATGGTTCAGGGTCCTCAACCCAACCTTCTTCTCTTTGACAGGCTCCTACCTCACCTCTCAAGCCTAACCTCTCCCCCGGACAGGCTCCCTTGCTTGATGTGCCTTCTTCTTCCTCTGCACAGGCTCCCTTGCCCACTGTGTCTTTCTCCTCCTCTGCACAGGCTCCCTTGTCTACTATGCCTTCCTCCTCCTCTGCACAGGTGCCCTTGCCTTGCATCACCGTCCCAGCTCCCTTCTCGGCCTTGGCTCCTCAGCCATGCTCCACTATCCTTCCGGCTCTTTAACTCCCCTCATGGGGGGACCACCCACCATCCCCTGTGCCCCTACGTAAGTCCTTCAAAGATGGCAAGCTGAAACATATTGCCACGCTTAACTCTCACTCTGCTGTCAAACACTTGTCCGACATCTGCAACCTCCTAGAATGCATGGATCTATATGTGCTCGTCATCAAAGAGACGTGGTTCAAGGACAGCTCCGTCACAAACTTTGACACACTCCTCCCTGAAGGATACAAGATCCTCTCTGTGCCCCCATTGGGGTCAAGAGAGAGAGTGGCATAGATCTTCCCAGAGTGGATACGTGTGTCCATCATCCCCACTCAGGCCTACTCATCCTTCAAGTGCCAAGTCTGCAGGCTCTCACTCTCTCCTAAATCTTCTCTCCTTATGGCCAACTTCTATCAGACACCAGGACAGTCCACTCTCTTCCTCTCAGAATGGGCTGACTTGGCCTCCTATCTACTCTCCTCCTCCTCTCAACTCCTCCTTTTGGGTGACCTCAGCATTCATCTGGACTCTCATGACTCCTCAGGACCTTTCTGCAACGTATACAATTATCTCTCCCTATCTATCATACCCTCTGGCTCCATGCACACGGAAGACCACACTTTGGTTGCTCTGATCTCCACAGACATCCCTTTCTCTATCCCTCTCACTACCTCTCTCTCTTAGACAGACAAGTCTCTTCTCTCTTCACACTTGAAGCTCTCCTCTCCCCTTGTATTGGCACACCCGGTGCAGCCACTCGGTTTCAAAGTCACAAGATGCATGAAAAGAGTGACAGTGGCTGCCTTTGCCTCCACCTACTCTCTGCCTCCTATTCATAGGACTGACACCCACCCTGACACAGCCCTAACTTCAATCTTTCTATCTCTAACACCCTTGATACTCTTGCCCCTGTCATGAGGGTCCAACTGAAGTCTTCCACTGATCTACCCCCAACCTTCTGCGAGTGAACCAGTTCTCCTAGCAGAGATTTGGAAGGAGATCTTCATCCTCAGCAGGGAACTCCCTATGGAATAGCCTCCCTGCTGCCCTTCGTCTTGAGCCTGATCTCCTTAAGTTCTGGAAACTCCTTAAGACATTCCTCTTCTCCTCTTCCTTCTCTCCTCCTCTACCCTGCTAACCTCTCTCTCCACTCCCTCCACTCTATTCCTCTCTCCCTCCTTTTCCACACAGCTTGCTAACTGCCCGCCGGGTGTACCTCAGAGTCTCACAGGTCCCTCACAGGTCCCTGGCACCCTCGCCAGTCCTCTCACTCTTGCCTCTGGGCCTTGCCCTTGCCTCATCATTATTGCCCTTGGTCAATGACCCATGAGAGTGGCATCTCTCAGCACCTATCCCAGCTTCTGACTGACTGGGCGCACTTGGACTCCCACCCACACTTCCCTCACTCTCCTGTACCATCTGTGCACTTGCATGATCTCAACGTGCCATGCTTTGAAGATCGGCTATCTGTTCTCCCTTGCGCCCTCTCCTCGCATGGTTCCGCCTCAATGCACTTGGAAAAACTTCAGAATCGTTGTCAGACCTATTTGCTGTTATCTACACTGTTATTTGTATTATATGCACTTACTCTGCCTTTGCAGATTTGTATCATTCAGAAATTCAACGGCTCTGAATTGTTGTTTTTTTCCCCTTGTTCCCTCCCTCCTTGAGTGCTTTGAAACACTTGCTTTGTGTATAGGTGCATTACAAATAAACATTTCTATACTATGCCATACCATAGAGGTCAAGGAGAATTAGGATAGAGAATAGGTTGGAGTGCTTAGCAGTGGCAATGTAGTTGGATATATTGTTGAGAGCCGTTTCTGCGGAGTGATAGGAGAGGAAACTGCCACCCGGCCTTACTGTAGGAAAATCCAATTGGACTCCAAACAGGCAGGGCATAAATCAACATGGAACATCTATACTAATGAAGAGGAGATCCTAAATAAAATCAAAAAACTCAACAACTCAAGGTCACCAGGCCCTGGCGGGATCTCCAACACTGATCTGAAACAACATCCGGAACTATGGGCCCAACTTATTAGTAAAATCTTTAAGAACTGCAACCGAGAACAAACCATCCCAACATCATGGAGAAAAGCAATAGTTGTTGCAATTTTTAAACGAGGAGATAGAGAGGACCCATGCCATTACCGCCCCACATCATTGCTCGATGTTATTGGGAAAATCTTTGGCGGGCTCGCCTTGGAAGCATTTGAAACTTGGCTCAATTTAGAAAAACGTAGGTGATCCATTCCAGGTGGGATTTGTAAAGAACGCGGGAACATCTACCAACATACTCATGCTAATTACAATTAAAGCCAGGTCCCACCAGAATGGCCAGACAGTATACATGGCTTTCGTTGACCTGGTCCAGGCTTTTGACCAGGTCAACAGAGACTTGTTATGGAAAAAAAACTAGAAGTCTTGAACTGCCCTGGCTCAGTACTGGGACTGATCCAAGCCTTATACCAGGAAACAACGATGAAGGTAAGGCTGGGTAAAGAAGGCCTATTGTCTAAATAAATAATCACAGACAGAGGAGGCAAACAGGGGTGCCCTCTGGCTCCTTCATTATATAATGCTTGCATTGCTGACTACTTAGTCACAGAACCCAAAGTCAGAAGCTTTCCGCCAACGATTGGAGACGCCAAGATATCGCGCCTCTTATATGCAGATGACATTATTCTGCTGGACATGACTCCAATTGGACTCCAAAGACAATTAAAGAATTTGGTAACATACTTGAAGATCAATAACCTACGGCTCAACACAAAGAAAACTAAGGTGATGTACTGGAAGGGACTCGCAAGGAAAAGACATAACAAACTAAACTGGTTCGTAGAAGGCCTAAAACTGGAAAAAGTCAACTCTTTCAAATGCTTAGGAGTCATGATGAGAACTAGCCTTGCAGAAACATCAATGCAGGACTTGCTATGGACAAAAATGAAATCCCTAACCACTCAAGCTAGGATAGTAGATACAAAATACGGCAGATTTTCGCCTGTCGCAGCTATCAACTTTTATAAATCAAAGGTGGTACCATCAATTCTATACAGGTTTGACGCAATGTACCTACTACCTGAAAAAATATGGAGCAAACTAGAGAGCCTTTCTGGCAAAGAGTACTTGACCTAGCACAAACTACACCGATGCCATTAATAAGGGGTGAGCTATGTCTCTCATCTCTTAAGGCTATCAAAGAGTGAAATGGACTTATGCTGTTTCGCAAAGTACTACTAGATACCAAAACAAAAGCGCAGGAATTGGTGAACAAAGAAATGGTAGCAGGTAACATACAGGCATTGACAGACTGGAAAAACTAGAACATCACCCTACTGAAAGAGCTAGATGCTCCAGTTGAACTACTATCAACCAATCCAGACAAGGTGTCAAAGAAACTCTTTGAATCAGGCTGGATATTGACGGGAGAGATTGCAAACAAATACAGTCTGACTAAAGCGTTTCCAACATCTGCTAAGAAAGTATATGAAGTGAGAAGTTACTTGGAAACATTTCCAGACAAGAGGCTAAGTAGAACATTTCTGAGATTCCATTTGAACCAACTCAGAACGAACGAAATACTCTTCATAAGAAAACTTTAATTGACAGACAAGTGTCGATACTGCAAAACCTGGGACAAAATAGAAACAAGTCAGCATCTCCTCTTGGAATGTGAAGGAACACAGCCCACAAGAATTGATTTCCTAGGAAAAATGTTGCAATCCTTCACCACACTAACAGAAGATAACTGGTGGATGGCGCTGACTAGTGGAGATGACGCTCGAGGTGTGCTAGCTGTAGCGTCTTTCATCAAAACCATTGACCTGGATCACAGGGATAGATGAAAACTGGAAGGAGCTCTAAACCAGAACTACATATGTCACGAGATACAACACAATCTCATTCCTCTCACATTACTTCTTGACAATAGTGTAACTATAAAAGGATGGATTGACAAGGATCAATGAGGACTACGAATTTCGTTTTGGATTTCCTCATTTGTCTATTTTGAAAAAATTGTATTAACAATTAAGTCAAATAAATTAATAAATAAAGAAATGGGAGAGGAAACCAGCTTGCACATGGCCTGGAAGGTTGTGGATGTCTACGAAATTTGGAAGATGATTGAACAAAACCATTTTAAGCACTTTAGTGTAGTGTATAAGGAGAGACACAGGGCAAAAGTTAGTTAGTAGGTTTGGGTCTGCCCCTTGCTTTTTTAGGAGAGGTATGGCTGTGGTTGTATTGAAAATAGACGGAAAACAAGCAGAGTCAAAGGACAGGTTGAAAAGTTCAATGCGGTGAGAGGCCACTAAAGGGGAAATAGGCTTGATTAGCTGTGGAACAAGATAGCCTGTTGGGGCACAAGAGGGATTAGCCTTCATCATTACAGATAGGATTTCTTCAGTATCAGTAGGAGATAGAGGTAGAGGATGATGGTACAGTAGGGTAGGTATAGCAAATAGGAGAAGGGAGTGTGAGGAAAGTCAGATAAGAGTCTTTAATTTTGGAAGCTCTTTCAGTGAAGCATTCAGCTAGGTTATTTGCTCTGCGAGTGGAATTGATAGTCATAGGTTTATGAGGAGTGAGGAATGAGTTTAGAGTGTCCTGTAGCCAGCGAGGATGGTTGTAGTGATGGCCAATGAGGGTTAGGTAGAATTCCATGTTTGCTATAGCAAGGGAGGACTTGAGAGGTGTCAGGGCAGAGAGGTAGTCCTCACATGAGTGGGTATGCCTCTGTTTGTGCAGCAGCTGAAGCATGTCTGTGCAAAGTGGACGTATGAATGGGTGATCCACGGTTGAAGATGCTAAGACTTTGTGGTGAAAGTTAGCAGTAGGAAGTGAGAGGAACAGTCATACAGCAGGTATTGGAAGCTGGAAAAGTCAGAGGAAGAAACATTAGGTGTGACGGAGGAGAGCAAAAACTGTAGTGAGAAAGGGAGGAGTGGCAGAAAGTTTAGATTTACTTTTAGTAATAGGTGAGCCTAGTGGTGAGGAGAGCTCAGAGGGTGGAAAGGAGATAGTGGTGGAAACAATGGAGTGATCAGATACATATTGTGTGACAGTAATGTCCCCATAGACCTGGGTCCTTTAAGACGAGGTAGCAATACTCAGAGATAGATGGCGATGCAGAACTTACTCATACATCAATAATCAAACCGACTCAGGTAGTTGGTACGGTTTTATTTGCAATTAGCAAAAACAGGGAGTTACAACCACATAAACGGACGTTGCAAAGCACGGACTTGGTAAATTTCATAAAAAACACAACTCTTATGGTCAAAATTCATCATCAGTGACGTCACAGTACATGGCAAACTACAAAAACCTACTTGGGGATGTAATAGGATTACAGGGAACATCAAAGTATACGTTCCATACTGACAGGGGTTGTGATTGTATCTCTAACATCAGGTGGACAACTAAGCAGTACTCTAGTGCAAGTCATCTTCATTGTTACAAAATATGTGACGATCCATTGGTTACACAAACTATAGGGCTTTTTGTTACATGGCCCTCTATAATTGGTTGGCACACTTGTACCTTTCTGGACTATTCCACATGCTAGCAGCATGCATACTGGTCCCCAGGTGCCTGTGGGCTCATCTTGACCATATCTTCCCACCCAATTAGTCTGACATTTATCATCACTCTTGCGGTCTGCCATTCAATTAAGACTTTGAACTTGGCCTTGCAGAAGCTCTCTGTGCCTGAGAATAAAATGGAGTGTGGCATGGTTTTATCTTCTGGTTTTGGTGTAGCTACACCCAAAGTCTATTTCAATCTGACCATGTGACTGGAGACCACGTTTTTGAGCTCTTTGCTGCATATTATACAATTAAATGATGAACTCTTTATGCCTTCAGTGTTTTTTCATTCCTCTTCAAACAGAAGTGTGTTTCTTTCTCACGTTCATGTAACTACTTGACAGACAACCAAGCTCATGGTGGCCTTGACTCTTGGTGCTGGGCCAGCCAAGCCTTTCTTGAATTCTCCTTCGCCATTAGCTGTTTTCCAACTGCGCCACACTGAAACTCTTTCGATTCACACGGTTCAGGCTTTGCTAAAGTGCATCATGGAACATCCATGTTGTGTAAATTCATTGGCGCATTGCCGCAATCTATTCACTATGTAGCAAGTCTCAAGATCACTTTGTCTCCTTGCGTTACTGCATCTGTACAAATGTAAACAGACTTTGCAATTTCATCAGTGTTTCTTTGCATGAACATCTTCATTTCGAGCCCGAAATATGGCTCATCTTTAACACCTCCTCCTCAGATCTTATAGAATGTCTATATTCTTTCATCTTGTGCATCTTTTCAGGGTACCTCAGTTCTTTTCAGTATGATGTCACCAGTCTTCTTTCTCACTCATTTTCACACTTCTTCCAGGACTCTGTCCAGAAGGCCATCATATCTTTGTGAATGCATGTAGGGTTTTTCTCTGTGGATACTTTGTTTCCAGGATTCTTTGCAGTACAAGGATCCTCACTGGTACTTCATGTGTCGCAATTTCCGGTCCCAAATATATAGGCAGCATGGGGGTGTAGCTTTTGGTGGTGGCTTTTGACTCTTCCTCTACAGTAGTATTAGTGGCTGCGAGGGAGCTGGAGATGAAGAAGAGATCTAAAGAGTTACCCCTCATGTGGGCTGGTAGAATATGGATAGTGTGGAGAGTGTGGTCATTAAGAAAAGACTGGTCAGATCTCTAAAAAGTGGTTGGAGAGAGAAAGTTAAAGTCACCTAAGAGAATGACATGATGTTTAATAGAAAGAGAATCAAGGCGTTTCCCAAGATCATCAAATAATGGTCCAGTGGGACCACAAGCACGATGGATGGAGAAGATGTGAACAGAGTGCGGTGGGGCAATAGTAGAGATGGTGAATTCAAAAGAGGTAGAAGAGGACATGGCATTTGAGATTTGTGAGGCATTGAAGCGGGAAGAGAGTCAGTGTCTGACACCTTCAACTCTGCTAATCTGACAAGGAGAGTGAATGAAGGATAGTTTGGAGTTGTGTAGGTCTGCCAGGGTGTCAGTGTCAGAGGGATAAAATAATTGGTCACTACTATGCACTGCTCAAGAGGCCACATATGCCAACACAAACAAAATGGCCATAAACCCACTTCCAGCATTTCATACACAAGAAAACAGAGCTGAATGAATGAAAATCAAGACCTGATTTTCCTGGGGAATCACCGTACCGAGAAGCAGGAGTGTGGCATTGACTGTAAATTATGATAGTATTTTTGTCCCTCTGCATGCTCTGCACAGCCCTCCTTCTGCCTGTCCTTACATCTGCATAGCGATCTGCTCAGCACACCCTGTGATCTGCACTTTTTCTCTTCCTTATTACCCCTAGATTTTCTCACTACTGACCACTCCCTTTGTTGCTCTATTATCATTTTATTTGGCAGTGATGTGCTTCTGCCTTGGGGCTATTTCAAATTTTAAACATGCACAATAAAATTGTAATTGTTATGTAACCAAAATGCAATATTGTCATTAAAATAAAGGGATAGCCACACTTTCACAAATTACACCTAATTACAAACTATTCTGTAACATACAAACCATTATTGGCTTTTTGGTAACTCTATACATAATGAGTGAATCACTAGTGTTAAAGAGGGAATCACGCTTAGCTGGATCTGCTGTAAACAGTTAAAACCCCAAATGATACAATTTTACTTTGTCTTCTAAATCTCGTATTTGTCCCTACCACGAAATGTGCGAGTGACCCTGATTGCTTACTATAAAGAGCTGTAATAATACACATCAAAATGGGATCATTTAGGGGTACTAACAGTGTAGCTATCTGGAAACCATGCAAGTGTCCTCTCTTTGACAGTATACATTCATTAATGTTTTGTTAGTGCACCTTATTATAAAGGAACTAGTGTAAAAGCCTGTGCACACAGGCTAATGTGCGTAAAGGAAGACATTTTAAGAGAGTAAACATATTATGCAGTGTATTTTCACTTAATGTATGTTACTAAAAAGAAAAAAAGTGTAAAGGATCTTGCTCCTTTTACATGGAGGAGTAGTAAGTAACCTCAGACAAAAAATCTCAGAATCGGGTGAAAGTTCAACATGGTACATACAGCCAATAGTTGTCTCTGATCCTGATTGTCTTGGATTCCACTTGGGGTTTTGGAATCAAATACATACTGTCAGAGTAATACAATGTATTTGCAGCATGATTCTCTTCATGCAACTTGTAATATGGTGTTAAAGTGGTATCCATGTCTTGGACTTTTTTGCAGCAAATTTTATGTTATGATTGTTGAAATACACATTTTTGTTGTTGAAATACACATTGAAACACACATTTGTGGTGTTAAAATATCTCTTTCATTTTGTTTGCCTGGAAGATGAACTTGAAGTTTTCTTATTGTATGCGTAAGGCAACAGCTCTGTCTAGCGGTGGTAAAAGGTCATGCAGGCGCATGACAGCTTTGAAAAAACATACATCTGGCCTTTTATTATATAGTATGATGGAGACATTTACAATGATTAAAGCCAGTTTGTGAAATACACTTGCACCTTTATTTGAAGATCAGTGGACAGTACAGATACATATATATGTGTTTTTAATTATTAGAATACAGCCATAAAAAATACCTTTTAGATAAGCAGTTACATTTACCAATAATTTAACAATCCATACTCATAATGTACACGTGATAAACAAAATGATAATTTTCCTGCAGTCCACCCCTAGATACATATGTATTCACAGAGCCCTACATGTTCAACCTCTTAAAGTCATCAATCACACTCTGGTTTCACCTTCCTGTCTTAGAGCGTCCCAGCTGCTTTTAATGTTAACCTCTAGTTTTGTTAAGTGATAGATGCGTGTGATGTGATATCCCTTCATGTATTCCTCCCAGATGTAATCCCCCTCCTCTATATCCCATATCTACGGCACTACATAGCTACCATCCCATCTCTTCTACTCTGAGCTAATTTAGGACAAGAAATTATTGTATGTTTTGCTGTTTCTATTGCTCCTTGTTGACAAAGCCTACAAATACGAGCCATTTTTGGAATGCCATGTCTACATCCCAGCAATCATGCGTACAATTTGTTACACGTTTTTGGTTCGATACTCAGTACCTGAAATGTTTGTAGCACAATTCATGAAGTCTGTAACTTGTCTACCAAATAAATTCCTTCGTTTAGGATCCTTTTAAGATCAAATTCAGCCTATGAGCCCAGGTGTTAGCTTTCTCCAAAATATGCATACACGCTGTTCTGAACGCAGGTTGCTTCAGTTTTTCAGCTTCCATATTAAGCAGTTTCAGCAGAGAGCCCTCACCTGTGTTAGCCATTCACCAACCGTATCTCACTCTCTTATAGCTTAAAATGGCTTATATCATGTTAGTGCATAATTCTGCTGTAAGAAACTCAATAGGCAAGCTGTTTGGAAAATACAAGACTGATCTAAGGCAAATTGCTTCAATCTTGGCCAAATCCGTGCTTTGTTTATTAGCCCATATTTCTGTTCCATTAAGAAGTTTAGGTATGATTTTACCCTGAAATACCTTGACTACTCACTCAATAGAGTATCCCGCATGTCATCCTGAGAATAGCCTAATGCCACCAGCCTGCTGTCTACCTACTAGCCCAAGTTGTTCTAAATGTGTATTCCAGGTGAAGTGCTGGTCGATGTTCACCCCAAGGCAGCTGTATGTGCTCACATATTCCATTATATTGTCACTGAGGATCCATTTTAATCACCTTGCTAATTTATTTCTTGGCTTCTTAAAGACCATTTCCTTTGACTTATTTATCTTTATTTTTATCCTCTGCGAGTTGGTCGAATTTGGCTAATTTAGCCTGATGCGATTGGAATGTCTTATCTATCAAAAGAAGGTAATCTTCATAACCCAAACAGTATACTTTCTTCCTCCCTACGGTAGGTGGAAATGCAGAAGCCTCTTGCTAAATTGTAGTCAAATCCACTAAATACAGGTTAAATGACAACTGGCACCCCTGTTTTAGGCCCATGGAAATTGGAATGGGTGCTGTCAGTGTCCCCAACTGATCCACCCAAACATTCACAGTATTATGTTGTTATAGGGCTATGATCATATTTAGAAGGCCGGTGGGCATACCCCAGTCATAACAACTTCTTCCACAAATTGTTCCTGTTTACAGTGTCGAAAGCTACACGGCATAGATATTCTGATATAACATATACCAAGATCTCTCAACAATTGTGATCAAGGACAGAATATTATCTGAGGTGACAAGCAACTTGCAAAACTCTGTTTGGTTGAATGGGAGTATTTGCGACCATTTTTCCCAATCCATCAAACCATGCAGGATCACCCTTGCCAAAAGTATGGCCGGGTCTTAAAGCATCACAAGGATTTGATAGTTCTTTGGATACGTTAAATTGCCCTTTTTATACACTGGGACAAGGAAACATTCCTGCCAAGAGGCCTGGATTATAGTAGCACTCCCTATATCCTTGAAAAGGGGGTTCAAGATCCTGCCTCATATCACAGATTTCCACCTCATCACGGCATTACAAAGCCCATCAGAGTCTGAGGTGCGAGAGCCCTTAACGGTGCGGAGAAGGGCTACAGTATCTTTTCCTCGGGTGTTACACAACCAAGGTGCAGTGCTATCATGTGGCAGAAGTTCATGATCAGATGGTCTTCCCAGGGTGTCCTTAATATGTGACACCCAAGCCTCACTTGATGCTCCCGAGACATCTTGACTATATGTATGTTGGTCATTTACCAGTGTCCAAAATGCTCGTGCTTCTTTTGTTGAGCAAGTGCTTATGAATTCCTGCCAGCGTTCTGTTTTGTTTGCATGCCTGTGTTTACGAAGCCACTGCCTGTCGTGTGATTTCGTTTGTTTTACAAGTGCGCCTGTCACATTAAGTGAGTATTTTGCATCAGCAGGGCAATTTCTTTTTTTTTAGATAAAATAAACTAATTTGTTCATGGGTAGTATTTGTATTTTTTATAAGTATGATTTCCCGCCAAATCTTGTATCAGACTTACTTGCCATCATATATCCCCTGTGTTGTCTTTTTTTTTAATAATGTGTAATTGGTTAGCTGGTAAATTGCTACCCCCTTTCTTTGGAATCATCAAGAGTGTAGACAGCCCCCCCTAGGCCCCAACTGACCCACTGTTGTAGATGCCAACCCAGGTCACAGGCTTTTGTTGGTTCGAGAACCACTTACCACAGACACGTTGGAAAGATGTAGCAGTCCTTCGAATGCAGTGGATCTAACAAGGACGATTATTCACTACAGCTGTTCACACATATTCCCTCTCTAAGCGTTAGATCTCCCTTCCACCATCACTTGAAATCAGATAGCTAATGCCTGATTCATTAGCTTCTTTAGAAAATGCTTTATGATTCATTGTTGCCAGGGAAACACTCCATGATCCAAGAATGATTCAAATATATGTAGTGAATGTTCTATTTTATCAAAGCTGATATGATTAAAAAGCATCCGGTTCCTGAAGTTGGATGGCAGAGCTTACATATCTATATGAAAGTTATTCTTTGTGCCATTGCTTAATTGGATGAACATTTTCTGAAATGTTAGACTTTAAATGAAAGAAAATGTTTAAACGGGATCTATTCATAAGTGTTGCTTTTTAAGATATTTCGACATTGCTCAACCAATTTTTTTGTTTTACTTCAAAACATTGAAAAATATGTTTCTTGGTGTAATATGTACAACTGTATTAAAAAGAAATGGTTTGTGAAAGGAACACACATTTTTCTTTTAATGAGCCTAGACATCCTATTCTGTGAATTTTAATCATAAGAAGAATTACTTCTTTGAACTTGCAAGAGGGTATTGTACCTTGATCTCATGGGTTAAGTAGCAGTCCAGAGGCAATCATGAATTGTATATTTAACGATACAGTTGACAGCACTGTAATGGTTGAACGGCCACGCGTTCTGGGTAGGTTTTTGGAGAAAGCACTCCCTCGATGGAGTGTGCTCTGGGACACTGTTACAGCCAGGATGTAGATGGCAATAGGTTGCTGCAGTGCAGGGAGGAGCAATGGCTCCTGTATGTTGGTTTACCTTTCTAATAGGTCTTTGCAGGGTGATCGTGGGGAAGCATGAGATAGGACAGCAGAAGCATAAAGTGTGTGACCTGTTCCTCTATTTCTGACAGTCATTTCCTTTTTACACACCCTCACACTTACAACTTTGTTGAGCATACCTATTTCCTTGGTTTCACACTCATTGACGTTTACGCTCTTTCTTTCTCTCTTCTTTCACCTATCTTCATATTTGGTGCCGAATGGCCCTGTCCCTCCCAGGGCCATATTAAGCACTTTGGGGGCCCGGGGCACAGACACCTTTGGGGGCCCCCACCATCAAGCCAAAAGAATTAAGGTATCCAGAATATCTGGTCGTGCCCCCATCATCACAATCACAACACATAGCTTGGCATGTTACCTCGCAGCTATAAAAATAGCCAACGGTATTCCCTTTCAGTCCCCTTACTCTCTTCTTTCTTGCTGTAATGAGAAAGATAAAAAAGTAGCATTCCAAGGCCAGCATTAGCAGTCCACGACAAGGCTACTTGCATTCTAACATAGGTACAGGCCATTTTTCATCATTGGCAGGAACGAGGAAGGTGCGCCAGTCATAGTATACATGATTCAGGGCACAGATCGTATGTAAAAGGCACACATAATCCAGAATATACAGACTCAGATTAGCTCCCTCACAGAATGCAAAAATGCTCAAGCATGGATACAGAAGACCAATTAGAAGCAAGGAGAAAGATACACCTACCACAGAATAGATAGTGGATGAAGATTAGAAGCTATGAGGAAGGTACACGCATCCAGACAGATTGAGATTAGAAGAGGGACATGGTTTTCAAGTAGGGTTGCCATTACAGAGCAAAGAAACAACTTGCTGTGGGGTGCACTATATCAATGCTCACTATTAGTATAGAGGAAGCAACACTGTAGCCAGTTAAACCATGTGTGAAACTGTTGTGAAGCCCATACCCTGAGAACAAAATCACTCAGAAGGGTGACAATTGTGAATGGTTTAGGGACTGACAATTGTGACGTATTAGGTAGTGCAAGATTAAATGAGATGCCCAGGATTACACAGTGGTTAAAAGGTGAATCTGGGATTTGCACCCACTCTGCAATTTCTGCACTTTACCACTTGCTTTTCTAGTACGTACCATGAACTAAAATAATCCCATTTTAGAGATCTGACTTAGAAAGTAGACAACCACATAACCTAAAATGACAATTTTAAAAGCAAAATGTTATAGAAGCTCATTATGCAAAATGGGAATGATTCTAGCTTCATTGTCTGGATCATCAAGGGAATTATATAGGTGCCAACATACTATCTGATGTGATCCTAAACGATTACACCTGGGTTTCTCTGTTGTATTTTAATGCTTTAAATTGGCCCAAAACACAGGCTTGTGAAATTATTATGTATAAACATACACAAAAACCTTTCAGTTGTACAAAAAAGCAAACAGTTTTTTTTTTGTGCCAAATGAGCAGACCTTAAAATATGCTTGCCAGAGGCTTGCAATATCTGATCCACTCTCTTCTGTCTAGGACCTTTTCCGCTGAAAGGACCTACATAAAAAGTAAGATCAGGTAATTAATGGGCTAAACAATCCCCCTAACATGTGAAAAGGCAACCTTTTCAAGGAAGACAGTACAGTAATGTCAGTGAAATAAGTTGATTCATCCAGGATCACTGTATCGACTGCTGGGAATGCCAGGATGGAAGCATGAACGCTTTGGTTCCACAGTCTTGAATTTGCATACCTAATCACTTCTCTGACTAACCCTTTATCGGCCTCATTATAAGTGTACCGGTCCAGTAACAACAGTGCTGGTAGGCTTTCCGGCACCATTGTTACCAGACCGGCACATTACGAGTCTTCAGGCGGGTGCAGTCCCGCCTGCCAGGGTCAGACCTGGCAGGCAGAACGGCACCCGCCCGCAGACTTTCATGGAAGCACCAGTACTGTCGCACACTCAAATGGGAATGGGGTTTTACATTTTCCGGCACCTGACTTCATGGAGTCAGGTGCCGGCTGTAATGCCCTGGTGTTTCCGTGAAGTCAGGCACCAGAAAAGTTTGCAAGTCTGGTGGCAACCCACTGGTTTTACTTGCACAGTTGCCACCGGACTTGTAATGAGGCCCATAGTCTTTATTTGAGGTAGCTGCCTAGGTTTTACAAGCCTCCATCTGCAGAAACCAATTTCTAGACCTTCACTATACTGATGCTATATTCGTTTTTATTTTTTATAGCAACCACAGTTACAGGTACACTGCTGAAAATAGCACCCGTTGCACTACAAAACAAAGTCCACATACCTGCAGATTTATCAACTTCAAACATAGGAAAGGCTGAGCTGGCCTTGCTGGAATTCAGTATTATAATATTGCATATGAACGCAAATCTCTGCAACTAGTGCTTAACACACTGAGCTATCTTCTGAACAAATGCAGCACTTACATTTATCAGTGTGCATTTCAACTTTGGCTATTGCACATGATCAATATTGTTCCCATAGAAAGGTGACATTGCTACAGGAGTTGTAGTGAACACACAAACTATGTGTTTGACAGTGAACACACAAAGCATTACAGGATGAATTGATCAGAGCAGAAAGCATTTGTTGCAACAGACAGGCAATAGGTTCAGAGCCTCAGCACACGCCATAAAATATTTTGATGTGTGCTATTTAAGTTTTATAAACAATGGTCACTAACATCTTTAGATTAGACACCCTTGTGGGTGCCCACTCCAAGGTGGGGGCCCAGGGCAAGTGCCCCTTTTGCCCTCCCATAAAGACGTCACTGGTCCCTCCCATGCCTATGGGGATAGTATTTGTGTTCCTCCACCGATCCTCAACACACCAGTATCAAGAAATCTGTCTTCATACATTGATAAGGAGGGGGGTGAATATTTGTTATGGGTGGTCTCCTGACCGTTCTTCACTTACTTTGCAGTATAGAAGAGTGTGTCCAGATTGTGAGGCCTGCTGTGTGTGACTATCCCTACCTTTAACATGGTTGCCTGTGTTGCTGTGAGTGCCTCCTACCCCCCATGGTCTTCTGTGTTCCTGTGAGTGCCCCACCCCCCCATGGTCGCCTGTGTTGCTGTGTGTGCCCCCCATGGTTGGCTTTGATGCTATGAGTGCCTCCCACACCCCATGGTCACCTGTGATTCTGTGTGTGCCCCCCACCCCCGACCCATGGTCGCGTGTGTTGCTGTGTGTGCCCCCCCACACCTCCATGGTCGCCTGTGTTGCTGTGTGTGCCCACCACATCACCCACCCATGGTCGCCTGTGTTGCTGTGAGTGCCCCCCACCCCCCCATGATTGCCTGTGTTGCTATGTGTGCCCCCATGGTCGCCTGTGTTGCTGTGTGTGCCCCCACCCTCCCTCTGGTTGTCCTCCCCCTCCCCTTTTCCCTCTCCTCCAAGCCACGCCCACCTAAACTGACCTTCTGCATTTGTATGCTGCTGCCGCCCTGCAACATGGGGTTGGGCAAAATGTTTGCGCCACCTAATCTGACTCTGCATTTGTATGCTGCTGCCGCCCTGCAACATGGGGTTAGGCAACCTGTATGTTTTTGTTAGCACTTATGCAACTAAGTAAGCCTTCTGTAACAGCGCTGCGATGCCCAAGGGCTGTTGTGCGCTTTATAAATGTTAATAAATAAATAAATAAATACATAAATATATATTATAATAATACGTTGGTTATGTCCATCTGTTCCTCTCCCTTTTGGTTGTTCCTATTCTATGTGGCTGGGCGGAGTTAAGATACATTACACCATCATCATCATCTACACTTTGGGTGTTCTGTGCATCTTCAAGAACCCCTAACACAGTTCGGTATATTCATGGCATGTGCATGTCTGCTGGTGTACAAACATGGATCACTAGGTGGAAAAGACTTCCCTTTCACACGCAGAACAATTGCGTGTTCTCAACATTTTGATTAAAGATGATGTCATTTTGTACTTAAAAATATGTCTTATGGATAAATGCAGGCATAGTTACGCATGCTCAAAGAGACATGCATACAAGCAACCAGAGACACATGCGACGGCACACATAGAGGCACACACATTCATTTACCCAGGGACACATACCCATAGAAAAGCACACACACCCTCCAAATGTGTACAGACATCCTGCAGATGTGTACAGGCCCATTCACACAAAGGCACACATAGGTAGAATCACGCGCGTGCACAAACACATGCACACACACTAATTCATGCACTGACTCTATCATGCAGCATAGGACAGAATTACCTTGGCTAAAAACCATCTGATTTTTTTTTAGCACGGCCATCTAGCAACATAGACATGTGTTTGCAGCCTGTCGGTGCAGGAGATATTGTGCTTCTTGTGTGGCATAGCTGACCCTGTCTTCTGAGTGAAGCTGACAGGGGCAATAGACCCAACAGCCAAGCAAGAAGCTTATGCTTATTAACCCTGTACATTCTGGTGCCAGGGGTACAATACTCAAATAGAGGGAATACAAGATCACAACTGTCAGCACAACTCTTTCCTGACAGGGAAGAAACAGTAAGTGGGAGGATTGTATTCTTTGGTTGTATCATTGAGAAATAAAGGTGAGATTTGAACTATTAAAGACAAAGACATTGGGCCTCATTCCGAGTGTGGTGCTAAGGGGTTAACGGCACCGGTAAGGATGCCGGTGCCGTTAACCCCCTACCGCCGCATTCTGAGGTCCCTTAGCGGGTCTCACTAAGGCCGGCTGGTTTTACCAGCCGCCCTTAGCGGGAGCCGCTAAGGGACCAAGGAGCTAATAACGGGCCCGCTATTTGTGGGCCTGTTATTAGCTCCTTCCCCATTCCCATTGAGCCCTATGGGGGCTCGAATGGGAATGGGGGTTGGTTTTCAGAATGGGGGCTTATCGGGTCAGCAAAGGTCAGAATGTCCCGGTAAGTCCCCATTCCGACACCACAGACCCGGACACCGGTTTGGAGGCAGCCATGGTGCTATTAGCCATGGCTGCCTCCAAACTCGTATTGACCCCCTTTGTCTACAAAGGAAGACACAAGGGGCATGTTCAATGGGAGTTGAATTCTGAAGTCAAAAATGAGGGGAACTATAAAGAGGGAAGGTGAGCCTAACAAGGTCAGAATTAGCTCCAAATATATAAGGAGCTCTGAGTTGATGTGTGGCACGGACGATCCCCAAGAGAATCAAATTAACTTTGAAATGCTGTTAAGTGCAAATAGCCTCCAGGGTGGAGGGTGGGCCAAGGCAAGTGCAGATGATAGATAGCAGCTGGGATGATACGGTGTGGAAGGAAAGGGCTCTAAAGATGCATAACACTTGCACAACAATGAAGCTACTGTGCGATTACCTGGGGAGAGAGGGAGGGAAGGAAGAGGTAAAGAGGAAGTCTTAAGGCTCTTCTGGAATTTAAGAAGGTCCTGCTCAAGACAAAGAGGGAAAGGTAGGCTTTTCCAAAGAAGGGAGCAAGCAGAGGAAAGCGATCAACCACCTGCCCTCTGTTTAGCGAAGCGCTTTACACACAGGGAATCAGTGCCAGAAGAGAGCACGGCTCTAGAGGGGGAATATTTAGTCAGAAAGAGTTGCAGATAATGTGGTTCCCAGCCCCAGATAGCATTGTGGATGATTCAGAGGGATTTGAATTTAATCCGTGCTGTGACCAGGAGCCAGTAAATACTTTGTAGGGCAGGAGAGATGCAGTCCCTGGGCTTGAGGCTAAGGATACGTCTTGCTGCCCTATTCTGGATTAGCTGGATGGGTCGCAGAGTGGAAGAAGGTAGATTCATGGGGAGTCTATTGCAATAGTCAAGCCTAGAGAGAACCACAGCCCGGGTAGCATTGAGCCAGCCTCTGGGGGAAGGTGAGGAAAGGTAGCATTCCTTTGAGAAGGAAGAGCTGAAAGTGGGGCTTCTTGGCAATGTCCTGAGAGTGAGGGAGGAAGGAGAGAGAAGAGTCGAAGATGACTCCAAGGTTTCTGGCTTGTGAAGAGGGAGCAGGGGGAGAGCACCTTGAATAAGGCCTAAGTAAAAGGAAGAAGTCGTGGGCTGGGGTCCCAATAGGAATGATCTCTGTTTTGCTAGGGTTGAGACAGAGATCATTGAAAGTGCACCAGGCCTGGATGGCAGAGAGGCAGTTAGGGATGATGGAGGCTGCAGGGGTGTCTGCAGGAAGTTTGAAGAAGAGTTGTGTGTCATCAGCATCACTGAATTTGGAGGAGAAGGAGGAGATGAGGAGTGCCAGCAGAGTAAGGTAGATGGTAAAGAGCCAAGGCGAGAGAATAGAGCCTTTGGGGACACCACAGATGGAGAAGGAAGTAGTAGGCGAGGAGAAGGGGACCAGCATGGCATTGGATGAGTGATCAGTTAGGAAGGGGATAAGCCAGTCCAGTGCCCGCTCCGAGATACCAAGAGTGTCATGGAGCCTTTTTATGAGTATGGAGTGGTTTCACTGTGTCAAATGCAGAAGAGAGAGCAAGAAGAATGAGGACACTAGGGGAGTTGGAATCAAGTGATGCAAGAAGTTCTTCACGGGTGTTCAGAAGATCAGTTTCTGTGCCTCTGAATGCTCAAAATCCAGATTTATGGTCGTGGAGACCGCCGACAAGTTCAGTGTGACAGTTAGGTTAGGGTAAGGCCAACTTCTCAAGCAGTTTTCACAGGAGGGGAGTGATGGAAATGGGGCGATAATTGGCTGGACCGGAAGGGTCTGCTGATGGTTTTTTAATGAGGGGGCGCAAAAGGGAGTCCTGAAGGGAGGATGGAAATGAACAACGAGTAAAAGAGATCAATGCGAGCAGGGACAAGAGAGTAAATGTTGTACTTGATGGTTCTGGATGAGCAAGGGGCCAACGAGACAATGCCACACTAACCTACTTAGGGTCCCTCGCATCAAGCGAGCTAAAGCAGGTGGAATAAGCTTCCCCTACATCGCACCTAAACTATGGAACGCACTACCTAGCACGCTCAGAGCAGAAACCTCTCTCACCACCTTCCGAAAAAAACTGAAAACCACTTTGTTCAACTAATTCCCCCATCATTGTATGCCCACCCTCTCCTCTCTCTCCTCCTCACCCACAGCTACACACCTATAACTACTACTTTTCTCTTGCATCCAAGTTATGACCTCTATGTATGTATAACAAGCCATGTTCATATCTGCTAACCTTTCTATTGCAACTAAGTTATGACTTCTCGGTATGTACAAGAAGTCATGTTCATATCTGTAACCAGCGCCACGATGCCCTATGGGCTGCCTGTGCGCTTAACAAATACGAATAAATAAATAAATAAATAAATAAGGGGCAACCTGTTTGGAACAGACCTTCATGGAGCTGACAACTCTGGTTACTTCTTCTGGTGAGACCAAGGGAAAGGATGAAAAGAAGGAAGGAGGAAGGTGAGTGGACAAGGGAGGGAAGGGGTGAGTGATGGGTTGAATGAGAGTGTGACAAGGGTGTTCGGGATGCCCTGAGTTTTGGTGGTGAAGTGAGTGGCAACTGCGTTGCAGAGGGCCTAAGAAGGATTAGGGGTGGAGGATACTGCAGACAGTCTGGCAAGTTCCCTGCAGATTTTGAAAGGTTCAGGTGTGTTGTTGGATGCGCTAGATACCCGTGCCTGAATGTTGGCCCTTCTTTTTGGTACAGATAGAGAATCTGTAATGCCTTTGGAGCAGGCTGCAGGCCAGTTTGTCAGAGGATGAACCTAATGTTTGCCACTTCCATTCTGCAGCCCGGCACTTACGTTTCAGGTCTGCAAGTTCGGAGTGTTACGCTTGGAGGCGGGTTTCAGGTGGATCCTCATGACTGGGGCAAGAATGTCTAGAGTTTTGGGATGGATAGGTGGAGGTTGCTGAGAGCCTAGTCAGTGGTAGAGTCTCAGTTGGGTGGGTCAAGGGAGGATGACGGTGGAAGTGAAGGCAGCAGCTGACACTCATTTCATCGAACAGATGTTTGTGAACGAGGTTGGCAGGGCGCTCAGAGGAGTTGTCACAGGGCCATAGGGACCAAGGTGGGAGGAGAGAAAAGAGTGGTCAGACCAGGAGAGAGGGGTGACCAGAGGAGATAGGAGAGGGAGGTTGGAGTAGATGAGGGCATACAGAGTGTGTCCAGTATAGTGGGTTGGACCAGAATGGAGAATGGAGAGGGATAGAGAGGTGTAGAGGTCAATGAATGAAGTTAATGCTGTGCTCGGGGAGTCCAGTTGGATGTTAAAATCACCCAGGAGAAGCATGTTGGGAATGTTTGAGGGTAAGGAGGAACAGAAATCAGCCCATCCAGAGAGGAACAGGGAGGTAGCGCCTGTACGTTGGTAAATGGTAGCAATGGTCAGGATGGAGGAGGGAGAGATAACCAATTTGTATACTAGGCTTTCGAAGGACGAATGAAGCTGAGTTGGTAAGATGAAGAAGAAACCCACTCAGGGAAGATTAAGCAACTCCCCTGCCAGCATAGTGAGGTCGAGGCATGGAGGTGATTTTGAAGTCGTCAGGAAAGAGAGATTCAAAAGCAGTCACTGTGCTGGCACTGAACCAAATCTCAATGAGTGTGAAAATGTCAAGGTTGGTGTCTTCAAGAAGGAGGCAGATGTCAGAAGAGTGTTTGTTGGCTCAGAGTGTGTTGAGGCTGGCCAGGTGGAGGTGATCACTGCCTTTGAATGTTTTCTGAGGTGGAGTGCAAGGTTGTTGTATTTCAGTCAGAGGTGGTGTAGCAGTGAGGGAAGTAGGGGAGAGGCAGGAGAAGGAAGGACATTGATGAGAGACAGCAATCTCCAGTCAAAGAGAAGGAGGTTGGCCTGAGAGCCCTGAAACAGGATGGTGCCAGTGAGGTAGACATTGATGCAGCAGCGAGATGAGAAGAGGCCTGCCAAAAGGACTTCCCCCTTGGTACCACCATCAATGGGAGAGGAGGAGAAATGGCAGAGAGTTGAGATGAGATGTGAAATCCATAGGTATGAAGATGGGACTGAGAATCAGACGTCAGAGAAGATTTCTCTGTAGGATGCACTAACATAGGTGTTTGTGATTGGGAGGCGAGGGTTTGCACCCATGGTGTTCTTTTTGTGCTTTTCTGGTCCAGATTTTCTGAGAGGGCGTGGATAGGTGATAGTGTAGCAGTTAGAGAAAATTGGAGAGATGGATAGTGCCATCTCAGAGCCAGAGAATAGATGGATGCTGCAATGCACAATCCTGATGCTAACTGACAGGCGGCCTAGTGATTTTAAAGGAGGGCACAATATAATGCAGAGCAGTAGAAGGCAGAAGACCTTTTTAAAACCGGAGATAAGGCACTGTAGCAAGTGGATGCAAGATGTGAACACACCCACCTAAAATGTTATGATTTTTAAAAAACAGGAACACTCCAATGCAAGATACTAGGTTGTATTCATTAATCATACTATAGAGGAAAACATTTCTTGTTGGTGAGAAAAAAAAAACTCTATTTAGTTTTTTAAATATTTACCAATAGTTATATACATATGAAAAGTATACTCTATCTAACATGTACAATATAAATTTCAAAAATTGTATAAAATAAAAATGGTATCAATAAAACACCCCTTACAAAATAACACTTTCAAAAAGTAATAGCTGCTACAGTGTAGTATAGGAACAAAAAATCCAGTATTATCACCTCAACTATATGTTACACTCACCTGATATCCCTGGGGATGTCTGGAAGTCTCTGAGATCTGGAACCCTGGATGCATAGTTGCCCAGTGCTGAATAATGAATCTGCCATTACAGAAGGGAGGATTTGTGATAACTGTCTCTAATGGGTGAATCTCCCACCTCCCTCTGACTGATTCCCTTCCTACTGGGTTCTTTTCTCACCTTAGTTATTTGTAGGGTGAGCTATCCGTCCTGCGCTTCTTGTGCAGGGGCACTTGACGTTTGTTGGCGAGCTGCCCGAGTTGCTTCACTAGTGCAGTACGCCTTCCTTGGGCCCAGGCCTGCTGTGAGCCCAAATCTGCTGATAGGCAGGTAGGTTTGTTAATTGTAAGTCTTTGTTCTGTTTATTGTGGGAACTTGTTAATGTCTTTATCTCCTTCTTTTCGCGTGCAAAGGTCTTTATGCTGGTGTGCCGGATGGAGAGGCACGTTTCTAGGTAAGAGAAAGTGCGAAGCGCAGCGCCTTTATTGTCTTTTGAAGCTAACCTTTGTTTTCTTCTTCTCCTCATAGGCTGCTGTGGTGCTGTGAGTGGATGAGAGCGCGATGAAAAACAGGCCCCCGGAATCCGTTAAGGTAGTACAGAGCTGTGCGGTTGTTTAATATTGAACGCGAACCTGAATATGTCTCTTTTCCTTTGCAGATGTTGCTGTGGTGCTCCGGATGGAAGTGTGGTGTAGCGCGATGGAATTCAGGTAAGACTGATGGAATTCGATATTTTGGAAGCGCGCGTTCTAATACTATTTTTCCCTTTCTCGTTATTGCAGGTCGCAATGTTGGAACAGCAGCTGTGGTAGCGGTTCGCCGGAAGTCCTTAATCTAGTACTCACAGGTGAGTGATGTTTCTTCTTCTCTCGGTTTCCATAGATTGCAGCCTAGTTGAGATGCTGAGTGCTTGATAATGTTTTCTCAGGCAAGACAGAATAATCTTGCTCTTGTTCTTGTAGGATTACAGGAAGATGCTGAAGACCAGGAGCTGGACATGGTGAGCATCACGCTGCTGGTTGCAGAATAACACGAAGCATGTTCTGCAGTCAGGGTGTGGTTTAAATAGCCCAGATAAAGTAGTACCAGGGAAAGTAGTTCCAGGCCTGCCACACCCAAAACATTAGACCGCATGGCTTGGTTCTCAGAACTAGACTATGTGGGTGCTTCCATGTTGGATTTAAAGGCCCATGTACATAAATGTGATCTAGTTTGAACAGCCCTTCCTTCCTACATATGAGCCTGGTGTCAAAGGTGCCAGGACTGGCTCCAGGAGCCCTTTTGCAGTGGTTTTAAGGCCCTCAGGGTTCTGGTGGGAGCCTGCTTGTGGCACAACTTGTGCCCCCCCACAGTGGTCATGACACTATACTAACCATTTACATAACTACGACCTTGGTTTTGCATCAGCAAATTCTAAAAATAATTTGCCACAAAGTCAATAGTTTGTATACATAAAAAGACATTTCAGTACAATGCACATATGTTACAATGAGTACAAACTTCATTTAATATTATAAGATAACACATGTACAGATTACTTCATGCATCCTTCATCAGGAAACCAAGACATATAACCTAACTATGTCTTCAGTTTTAAAAATAAAAAATGAAAACATGCCAACAGTGTAACATTATTTTGAGTATTGATCTTTAGTACAGTCATACCTATATCACAAATAATAGGTAGACAATAAAAACTGTTGTGACTAAACATATCAATCAACACTTAGCAAAAACTACACTAATAACCTAACAAATGTAATTTCCATACTTCTTATAAAATCTGTGTGCGTCCTTTGTTTGGCCTCCTATGCACATGAGAAATGAATAATGACATTTCATATTTTACACATCATATTTAAAAAATGTGAAACTACAAATTATTATATAAACCCATGCCAGCACTGGTACTTTTTCACAGTGTGGAATACCTTTTTTACTATATGAGAATTAATTCTAAATTTTAAAAATTACATCTACATTGTGATTTCATAACTTCTTTCATAATTTGGTTTCCGTCCTTTTCCTGGACAACTACAAACCTAAGAAGATTAAGACAATTTTCTTAAACCTACCATAAAAAACATAGGCACAGTTTAATGATAGAAAAAATTATGTGACTTTTTTTAAGCTTCATACTGCATTTTGAACATATTTATACATTTAACAAACTAACCCTTTTAGTAAGATATTTTCATTTTTTATTCCAATTATAATACTTTTTTGAAAATGTTCTGTACATACTTAATTTCAACACCTAAGCACATAATAAGTAAACACAATATATCTAAATTCTTCATTAAATCTGTAATTAGTAGTAACATCTCATTAATTTGTTAAACATTACACTATATCTGTTTTTTGTATCTACAACCTACTGTTTACTTGTTTCAGATGTAAACAGTCATAACCTTTCTACACTCTCTCTAACTCAAAATAATGTACATGGAACCATTTTCACAACCTAGCACATATAGGGAAAACGTGTACATATTAAAATATACACTGTTTTATAAAATAAAACATAAGTAGAAAATTGCAGCTATTTTCTCTTCTAATGTATACAATCTTCTGAATATTACTTGTATATTTATTATATACTACTTTTAAAGCACATCCTAGTAACAATCCCTCTGCTACCTTGCATAAAACATTGGTTCTAACAACATTAGATAAGTATTCTTTAAACCTTTTGGAAATCTAGCTTTGTGTGTGACTATAGAGTCAATACAAACAGGCCAACATGCATCTGTACGCATCCATGTTATGAAATTTCCACAATCAATGGATGCCCCTTCATGAAAAATAATTGCACACATGTTAAAAGTGTTCTTACTAATAGAAACTTGAACACATTTACAGTTCATTATAGATGTGTTAATTTTCCTACCTTCTACACCGTATATTTGAAACATAATTAATTAATACGCATTAAAAACTAGATCTTGCAGCATTGATTGTAAATTACAACCACAGTCACTGCATGGCGTGTCATGGAATGATTTACTTACAGGATCAGAAAAAATGACACTTTTTTGATCAGGGATGGGCACATTTACATATCTTTCACACAGATCTGGAGTAGACTCAAATGTCTTACATAGTGGACAAATATGATTACACTTGTAACTAATTCCTACATACCTATCAACACTAACAGTGTCCTGCAATAACAAATAGAATACAGTCATTACAAATTATTGGCTATCTTCCTGAGTACTTTGAATACATTGATGATTTCCACTTGCAACAGCTACTACATGTCAAATTGACATTGCCAAGTGGATACTGTGTGGTTTTTCATCTACAGATTTTTTTAAGAAATGAAAGTTCCTCACATAGCTGCTTCTCTGCTGTGGAAGCAATTTCTTGCATCAATGGTGTAATTTGAAACAACATACACAAAGCCGCATTAGAATAGGATTCAGCTCCTATTTCATTAATAAATCTGCAGTGAGAATATGTCATAGTTGAATAACTATGCAACTCAGGCAGATTCTGTAGTTGTTATGCTTAAGAGGAATTATTTTATTAGTAGGTAGTTTCACTAAATCATAACTTTTCCTGGCTAAGGGCATAGCAGGTAAAGATATACGTTTCAGGTGAGGAGCATACAGTACACATAACTTATTATATTCTTCAATGCAGGAAATGTCAGCTGTCACTTTTCTTTCATCAACGTTTATTAAAAATAAACCTATATTTTTCACATGTGACAAAGCTACATATGGCATTCCTCCTTTAAACACTGTTTGACCAATGTCAATAAGTGCTGTTTCTAAAGTCAACACTTGTGATTTATGAATAATTATTGCGTAAGCAGAGCACAATGGAACATGTTATCTTTTCACAGAGGTTTCCTTAAAAAGGTCAGAGAAATCAAATGAGTTGTTCCACACGATCAAACTTCACTTCAACATGTTCAATGTTTGTACTGTGAGGGAAAGTATGAAATTCAATCACTGTTCCCATCACTCGATTAACTAGACCAAGTCGTACATTCATGTTCCTCTTTAACATTACTCATGTATTGAGGCACAGTTGTAAAACTCCTTCCAGACCTGCTGTTTTAGAAATTGAATTCTCTAGTTGACCTAATCAATCTTTTTGTTCTCTTATCCAACTTCGAAGACATAACATGACCATCTAAAACATCACACAATTTTATCTCCACAATATATTGCTTCTCTGACAGTAGCATTGTAGAGTTAAACATGTTACACTCTGCAAGTGTGCACATAAAAGCAACACAAGAAATATGTGTTTCCTTAGGAGTCCATAACATCAGAAGGCCTGCAATATGCATCCCTTTAAGACTGCTTTAACATTTTTTTCAAGAACACCTATACAAATCTCATTGAGCATTCCTGCAGTTTCCATGTCTGCAGATTGCCTCACATTAATTGTAAGTTTCAGGATTCAAATATGTTCCAAAGGTTAAAATGACCAATACTTCATATACTTTTTTTTGGCTATCTTTAAATTGTAGCATTTTAAAAACTGGTTGACCTTTCACAGGAGTTAATTGTAACAAGTCCCCAAAAAACAGTACATGTTTACCTCCAAACAAAACATTGTAGTCTGTTTTCAAAACCTCTTGCATTCGCAAATGAATGAAAGCTGGCATCAAGTTAGACACCATATTTACTTCATCTACAATCAGAGCACCAATCCTTAAGCTCATGCTCAGTGCCTATTCTATGACAGCACAGGGACCCGAATCAACAAATTGGCTAACCAAACAAAACCTGGCTTCCATAAATGCAGGACCTGTTCAATGTGCCCACATGCACTAACCACCAAGAATGTACAATTTGGCACTGTCTATAAGAAAAATATAGAGCGATTTATAAATTGTAGATCATCATTTGTCACCTATGTAATCATATGTGGGTGTGGACTGCAATATATTGGGAGTACCATCCATGAACTAAGAACAAGGATAAGGGAACACATCAACACGCTGAGAGCTACAGATGCTAGATGCCCACTGTCAATTAATTGGCAAGAACAACACCAAATGGACAACCAGAGAGAAATTCTATTTGTGGGACTTGAGTTGTGAAATGTGATTCACGAGGAGGCAATAGAGCTCTCAAGCTTCATCAGGATGAAGCAAGACTGATATGCAGAATGACGAATGTTGAGCATGCTCTTAACATGGAACATGTACGAAATGTCTTCCTGTAGTTAGCTATGTATTGTTAGAACGAGATGTATGTTCTCTTACCAATTGGAAGTGTAGGTTGTACCAAATACAATGTACTCAAAAAAGATGATACATGTGACCAGAACACAACTGCTTACAACTTCTAATCAGCCTACACTATCCACGGTATAATATATTGCACTCCATCAGAATGATAGATGTGACCAGAACACAACTCATTACAATTTGTAACCAGTCCACGCTATTTACTGCTCTCACGGTTTTTGCATCTTCAAGATGAGTGAGCGCAGGCCTTCCCCGGCACTCATGGCAAAATAATAAATACTTCATGTCAACAAGCAATTGCAGCACATATCTGCCACCATACACCACTTGTCTTCTAGTTAGAGCCAACTCTACAACATAAAATGAACAACGTCATGATTCCTGATAGTGATAATTCTGGCATGCTTATACAACCATGTAGGGTGATTAAGCCCAACTTAGTGGCAATGAGCATGGACTAGTTCTCTACACACCCATTGAGGAGCCAATCTGCCCTCCCACATCTACTGCATGCGATTGACTCCTATCCGAATCGGCACATACATCTCTAATAACTAATCACAATACTAACTGAACAACAAGGATTATATTAAATATTTAGGGCCAGCTTTGGCCATGCTATGTATAATATTTGACAATATGAATAGTGACTCGTAAGAATGTCTGGTTTGAATCTGATAATTCCTATTGGCTTCAGATGTACAGCCAACTCTGTGTTAGAGACACGTGGGTTTCACTTTTGAAGCGGCGTGTTTACACTGCTGTCTAGGTGAACATCTAGTCATGTGGCTCAGTACGGGTGAATCAGGGAACCCGTACTATGGACCAGAGCCCCAGTTCAATGGCCAAAAGGTGCAAACATAAGGGAACAAAATTAAACGCGGTATCAGTGTGGTTTGTTGCAGACAACTGACTGACCAACATCTATAAACTTCCACCACTAAGCCTCGAATGTAAGCGGGATACTGTGAGGTTTCAATTACTGTTACAATGTTTTTAGAATTAGGTATGATTAATTTAAGTGGAAGGCTATCAATGGACCACAGGCTCTAGACATAATCACAAGTGCAAATCTCTCACTCCAGCACAACATTAACTTTGCTGTATGATGAAATTGCACCAATATTTGAAAAGGACATTTTAAACAAATGAGCCCTAGTGATTCAAAGAGCAAATGCAGAATATTTGTCACAAACAAATGGGGGACACTAACGTTATTGCATTTCACTATTATACAGAATTATTACCAGATTATAAATAAGGATCTCTGAAGCCAAGACCTTTAATAACCACAGTTATACACATAACTTTAACCATGGATGTATAGCCAGGAGCAAATAGAGAAAAAAAATGCATTATTCTTTTAAACCAGGTTTTGCAGCACAACTACCACCAACACATGTGTGCCCCAGCAGGTTGTGAGTTAGTTCCCAACTAACAAAACCCATGATCAAGGTCCAGCCAACTTACAATCACCCCAACTTATAGTCACATGATCACAATGGACCCACGTGTGATCTCTGAACATGTGAGCCATGAAGCAAACTTTGCAAAGTATACATTGTTGCAATCCAAAATGCATACCACTGGAAGTAACACATATCAACTTAGACCACCACAATCCCCCAAAGGGTTCCCAGTTGCACAATAGGGAGTGACTCAACACATGTGTGCCCCAGGAGCATGTGAAGCAGTTACCAACCACTTAAATCTATGATCAAGATGCACCCAACTCACAACTTGTAGTCAAACGATAACAATGGACCCACGTGTGAGCCAGCAAGCAAACATTGCAAAGGAGTAATTGATACAATCCGGAATACGTACCACGGCTGGTAACATATATCACTCCAGATCACCACAATCCCCCCAAAGGGTCACAATAGGTTGTGACCCATTGGCACCCATTGCAGGCCTCCATAAAAAATGATAGTTTAGGGATTACGTACCACGGCTGGTAACATATATCACCTTAGACGGCCACAAACCCTCCAGGGGGACAGAATAGATAGTGACCCATAGGCACCCATGACAGGTCTCTGCAACCAATGATTGATATGTATTGCAGAAGATGTACCACGATAAATAGTATATCTTATAATAACAACAGATCATCTAATAACAACTATAAACCATTAGGTGCAAATGACCTTTGCATAACCAACATCTTTAATTTCTTTCTTCCGCAGAAGCACTAATGGTTGCCATTAATTATCATTGGCTAGACACCAAAACAACATTAAAACAAAGGAGAATACAACTTTATTTGGTAAGAACACAACATTACCAGTATAAACAATTACCAGTATAAACAATTTTGAGTAAGCTTTACTTTCAAAACTCATTATGTGGGCCACCTATTAACTAACATAATCTCTGTTTCCATTTCTTTTTCCTTGTGCTGATATGTCTCTCGGGCATTGTGATGTGTATTATTCAAACTGGTATGCAATGCATACAACAATCATTCATACGCCTGTAATGAATTTACTGTATGCTAATAATGGGGTACTGAACATAACTTATGATGCAATAATGTCATAACACACACCCTTTTCCTTATAAACACATGCATATGTCACTACACAGACTACTTACTAAATCATTCATAACCCTGCAGTTATCACACTTGTGTTTGGAGACGATTATCAATATTTGTACAATTAATGTATGCGTGATGATGACCACAGCCTTGATAAAGACCTTGTAATGATTGAAACACATGTCGGCACCTACGGTGACAATAAATATCCAATGGGATTTATCTGCAATGAGTGCACAATATCTTTCATCGCTAAGGGACGTTAAATAACATAGGAATCCTCCAAGAAGTAGAATACATGTGAAAGGCACCAATATTGTTGGAATATGAAAAACACAGACTCAATCCGCACAAGAGCACAGCCCTAAGGATCCCTGCAGCCGTTGGCCTATTACTAACCCCAACATTGAAGGATGTGCTTGGCGCCGTAACCAATTGTTCCAGGTGCTCTCACCACTTTTCAAGTATTGAACATGTTGAAGTTAAGTTTGATCGTGCAGAAGGAACTCACTTGATTTCTCAGAGCTCTGCAGTTTCATGCTATTTAAGGGTACCTTTGTGAAAAGAGCACAATTACCATTGTTCTCTACTTATGCAATAACTATTCATTGACTTTAGAGGCAGCACTTATTGACAGTGTTTAAAGAAGCAATTTCATATGTAGCTTTGTCACGTGTGAAAAATGTAGGTTTATTTTTAATAACCTTTGTTGAAAGCAAAGTGACAGCTGAAATATCTTGCATTGAAAAATATAATAGGTTGTACTGGGTGTACTATGTGCTCATCACCTGAGCCTTATACCTGTACCTGTGAACCAGTCATCCAGGAAACATAAGGAGTCAGTGAAAGCACATTCAAAGGAAATCAGTCCTTGTAAGACTAAAAAACAACAGAATTTAATGGGGTTGGAGAGTCGTTCAACTGTAACACTGTCATTGCAGCTTTAGTAATGAAACAAGAGTTGAATGTTATTGTAATGCAGCTTTGTGTATGTTGTTTCAAATGACTCCATTGATGCAAGCAATAGCTTCAACAGCAGAGAATCAGCTATGTTCTGAACTTTAATTTCTTAAAATATCTGTAGATGAAAAGCCACACAGTTTACATTCAGGATTATCAATCCAAAATGTAGTGGCTTTTGCAAGTGGAAATGAAAAATGTTCTCAAAATATGCAGGAGGATAGTCAGGAATATTTAATGAATGTCTTTGAGATATTAGTGAAAGAAACTGTTAATGTAGATACGTATGTGAGAAGTAGTTTTGAGTGGAAGCATATGTGACCAACATGTAAGAAAGAGTATTCCACTCCAGGTCTTTCTGAAAGATTTGTATATCTGCATGTGCCTGATCAGAAAAGTGTAACATTTTCTGATATTGTAACTAAAGCATTCCATGACATGCAATGCAGTGACTGTGGTTGTAATTTATAATCAACACTGCAAAATACTGTTTTTAATAAGTATATATTGATTATGTTTCAAAGATACCATGTAGATGGTCGGACAATTAACATGTCAAAAATGGATTTTGTAAATAGTCAAGTTTCTCTTTGGAAGAAAACCTTTAAAACATGTGCAATTATTTTTCATCATGGGGCATCCATTGAATCTGGACATTTCACGACATGGGTGCGTACAGTAGTAGATTGGCGTGTTTCTAATGACTCTATAGTCACACACCAAGCTAGATTGCCTAGGGGTTTAAAGAATGCTTACTTAATTTTAGAAGCAATGTTTTAAAATATATGTGGAATATACTTTGTGAATGTAAACATGCAAAATAAAAATTGAAATATAAATATAAGCTAGTTTATGTAAAGTAGGGCATGGTTTGCTGCAAGGATGTTTTTTTCAAAACAGTATTAAATAAATGTAGAGGTAGTATTGTGAAGATTTTATAATTTAGAAGAGAAAATAGTATTCTTCAATCTTCTACTTCTGTTTTATTGTGTAAAACACTGTATATGTTAATATCTACAAGTGTTCCTATGAGATGAGGTTCTATAAATGGTCCAATGTACATTATTTTGCGCGTGAGGGAGTGTAGAAGCTGATGACTGATTACATATGAAACAAGTAAACAATAGGTTGTAGATACAAAAACATATAGTGCGATTGAAATACAAAATCAAAATAACTGACTGAAAAGGTCACTTTGTTAATTGTATAATATGTTTTACGTGTAGTGTGGAGTTTTAAGAAAAGTCAGACAATCTATTCAGTCTTTAAACTGGGCATATTCTTTCATTTTGTATGGTAGGTTTAAGCTAATTGTGATTAGCTTCTAAGGTGTGCAGGTGGCCAGAAAAATGACACACACCAAATTATGAAAGAAGTTATGAAATTGCAATGCAGATATAATCTTTATAATTTAGAATGCATTTGATATAGAAAAAAGAAGTATTCCACTGTGTGTAGCAGTATCTGTGGTAACATCCTCTTTTTCGTGCCTTCGCCTGACCTATGGACCCTTCATATGGTCTCTGTGCTCTCTCCTTTCTCCTCTTCTCCCATTAATGGTGGCACCCGTTGGGATGTCCTCTTGGCCTCCTTCCACTCCTCTAAGGCCATCATTAATGTCTACGCTAATGGGACCGTCTTGGTCCAAAGTCCTCAGGCCAACCTTCACCTCTTTGATAGATGCTTCCCTCACCTCATCAACTTCCTTTCCTCTCCTGCTGTCCCCCCTCCTCTGTCCTCGGCTACCTTGCCTCTGCCCTCCCTCCCTGCCCCTCTCATGCTCCTTCTTCACCTTTCCTCTTCTACACCTCTGCAGGCCGTACCTCTGATCTGTACCCCTCCCCGGAAGTCCTTCAAGGATGGCAACCTTCTCCACATTGCCACTCTTAACTCTTGCTGTGCCATCAAGCATTCTTCTGATATCTGTCACCTTCTTGAGGAACTGGACCTTGACATCCTCGGTCTCACTGAGACATGGTTATCGGCCAGCTCTGTCACCAGCTTTGACACACTCCTACCTGACGGTTACAAGATCCACTCCGTGCCCAGACCCAACCGTGCAGGGGGGGTGTAGCCCTTATCTTCCCTGAGTAGATTCCTGCCACTGTCACTCCTATGCAGACCTACCTTCTTTTGAATGCCTTGTCTGCCATCTCTCTCTCTCTCCTAGCCATTCCCTTACCGTGGCTACTATCTATCGGCCACCTGGTCAAATCTCCTCCTTTCTCTCTGAGTGGGCTGACCTCTCCTCCTCACTCCTGTCCTCAACCACTGAACTCCTCTTTCTTGGTGACTTCAACATCCACTTGGATGCTTCCTGTCCCCCCACGGGACTCTTTCGTGACCTCTGTGACTCTCTCTCACTCTCTATTCTCCCGTCTGGACCTACTCATTCTGCAGGGCACACTCTTGATGCTCTGATCTCTTCCGACCTTCCTCTCTCCACTCCTTTCTCCTGGAGTGATCACTTTCTCCTATCCTCCCACCTCACCCTCCCTACCCCACAGGCAAAGCCACCCTCATCACTGCCACCCACCTTCTCGGACATCCGACCCATGAGGCGCGTGTCAGTTGAGGCTTTCGCTGCCACCTTATCGCCCCCACCTCCCCCTTCGGCTGACTCCCACCCTGACACAGTCCTCTCCATGCTCCACTCTGCTATATCTGATACTCTTGATATCCTTGCCCCTGTCATGAGAATCCACCTGAAGCCAAAAGCCAAATGTAACTCCTGGTATGACTCGGATCTCATCACCCTTAAACGCAAGTGCAGGGTGGCAGAGAGGAAATGGCGTGCCTCATGTTCATCCTCTGACAAACTGGCCTGCCGCCTGCTCCAAAGGCAATACCGTCTCTCCGTTCTCACCAAGAAGAGAGCCCTTATCCAAGCCTGCATCTCTGAAGACATCTAACAACTCGGCCAAACTCTTTAAAATCTGCAAGGGGCTTGCCAACCCTGCTGCTGTCTCCACCTCTCCTGTCCCCTCCCAGGCCCTCTGCACTGCACTGGCCTCTCACTTTATCTCTAAAACTCAGGACATCCTGTCCTCACACTCCTCCTATCACCTCCCTCCCTCTCTTCCCGGCTCTTCCTCTGGCCCTTCTGCAGCCACCCCTCCTCCCTCCTTCTCTGCCTTTCCCCTTTTTTCTGCTGACGAGGTTTCCAGACAAGTCCAATCTATGAAAGTCTTGTCTAAACAGGTTCACCCCTGTTCCTCCAAAACTATCAAGGACCACATCGCCTCCCTGGCTCCGGCCCTGGCTGACTTTTGCAACCACTCCATCGCCTCTGGAGTCTTCCCATCCCCCCTTAAGCACTCCCATTTGCACCCTCTTCTTAAGAAACCCTCTTCCGACCCCTCCTGCCCGGCTAACTATCGCCCAATCTCCATCACTCCCTTCCTGGGCAAGCTCCTGGAGAAATGGCCATCTCCCAGCTTAACCTCCATGCTGAATCTGTTGGAAGTCTTCATGACCATCAATCTGGCTTCAGAGCCGCCAGAAGCACGGAAACTGCTCTCCTGAACATCCGTGAGGACCTGCTCTTGAATCTTGACTCCAACACTCCGTGTGTTCTCATCCTGCTCGATTTCTCTTCTGCCTTTGACACTGTCAACCATGCCATCCTGCTCAACCGTCTCTGTGATAACATGGGTATCACTGGTCAGGCTCTGGCGTGGCTGACCTCTTTCCTCTCCAATCGACCCTCCCAGGTCCAACTGGGGTCCTTCCTCTCTGACATCTTTTTCTCCACCTGTTGTGTCCCCCAGGGATCTAATCTTTCCCCCTGGCTGTTCAAACAGTATCTGGCACTCCTTGCCCACCGCATCGCCGCTCTCTGCCCCAACTTTCAGTGCTATGCGGACGATACCCAGGTCATTTTCAGGCTACCCTCGGCCTCCTTCTCTCCTTCCCTCATCTCTGACTGTCTGTCTGCTATCCAGGAATGGTGTGCCTCCAATGACCTCTGCCTTAATGCCAGTAAGACTGAGATTCTACTCATCGGCACACCCACCCCCTCCTTCCCTGCAGCTCTCTGGCCGGCCTCTCTTGGCCCTCTTCCTGCTCCTACCTGCAAGGCAAAAAACCTCGGGGTTATCTTCGACTCCACACTCTCCTTCTCTCCTCATATAGCTGACGTCTCTAAGAAGTCATACTACCGCTGCACCTCCTCAGAGGTATTATTCCCTTCCTCTTCTTCCCCCAGAAGCTCACTGTCTCACGAGCCCTGGTTCTCTCAAAGCTGGACTACTGTAACAGCCTCTATCTTAATCTGCCTGCCTCCACTCTCCGCCCTCTGCAACTCATCCAGAACAGAACTGCGAGACTTGTCCTTGGCCTCAAGCCCAGGGACTGTATCTCTCCAGGACTGAAATCTCTACACTAGCTCCCAGTGGCTGCGAGGATAAAGTTCAAAACCCTCTGCATTGTCCACAAGGCCTTCTGGGGCTTGGGGCCTAAATACCTTCAACTCTCTCTTCCTAAATATCTTCCTTCCCGAGCCTTTCGCTCATCCGTCTCCAACTCCCCCAGGGTCAGCCGCTTCTCGAAGCTACGAGCTGGGGGTAGATCTCTCTCCGCTGCAGGGGCCTCCCTCTGGAACAGCCTTCCTGCCTCCCTGAAACTTGAGGAGAACCATCTCCGGTTCCGGAAGCACCTCAAAACCTTCCTCTTTGCTTCTGCTTTCTCTCTCCCTCTCCCATGCTAATTCTTCACTGAAACTGCACTGAATCTGCAACTGGGCCACTCTCACCGACCCTGGTCCTGGGCCCAGCCACTCTCCACTTGCACTGCCTCCCTGGCATCCCCTGCACTGCGGGACTGTCTCTGTATCCCTACAGCCCCCCCTTCCCAGCACTTGTCTGCACTTACCTTGCACTTGCCACCAGCTGGCCCTCTTTATTTATTTATTTTGTTTTATTCTACTTACCTTGTACTGCACTTCCCCCCCTCCCCTTCCCCATGCCCTTTCTCCCTTCCTCCTCCCCCTGCACTTGCGCGATCTGAATGACACCTGGCCTATTAGGATCGTTGTCTGTCTTCCCCTTGTTCCCCCCTCCCTGCCTCGTCACGCCTTGAAACAGTTGTGTATAGGCGCGTTACAAATGCCATATCATATCATAACAGAGGTTTACACAGATAATGATTTTACTCTATGAACCATTATCTGTGTAAACATTGTATTTTTACTATCTGTAATGATGTATGCCTACTTGTTTGTTTTCTTGTCTCCTTTCTCCAATTTCACTTTTATGTCAAATATTTGTTTGTCCTTGTGGGCGCCCTGATTGTTAATTATGATTGTTTTGGTTGTTAATTTTTGAATATCTGGTTGTTACACATGATGTACGGATCAATTATGAACTTAAACATTGTAAACCTTCTCAATCCACCCACAATGCATTATAATGTGTGTAGCACTAACCTGGCTCTGACGAAGGATACAATCCGAAATGCATTAGCCGGATGGGTTTTCTGTTTTGCCTCAACTGAGATAATTAGCTTTTTTGGTGAAGTTTAACCAATTAAGCACAATTCTTTATGAGCTTTATAAACACAACAATTGAAAAATTAAAAAATTCACATATCTTTGAACTACGATTGAAGTTGGATTTTATCAACTGAATAACGAGCACAAAAGAAATCGATTAACCCTTAGTGGGAATCAAGGGTGTGCGGCCCACACCGAAGGTACTTTTGCCTCGGTCTCTTTTTCTCCATGTTCATTTTCTGTGCCCAACACGGTGGCACATGATAGTGGGCTGCACCCCATTAACACATTTATTTACAAAATAACATTCTATTGGAAACGAAATACACTATTAAGAAAGGAAGCAGTGCACTCTCGCCCCTCTCTCTTATCACTGTAATCTGTAAACTAGTCATCATGCAGCATAAAGTAATCTTTGTATAGTATTGTAACATCTGTGCATTGTAGAGAAATGCATTTATTGGTGTACAAACTATGGATGTTGTAGGCAATTTCTTTTCAAATTTGCATGCTATAAATTGCCTTTACCATTAATATTGAGTACATTTTTTTTCAGAGTTCATATATGGAAGAAAGGGGCAAGAACATAGAAAGGTATTTGGTGAACATTTTTAGATAAATATATATGTTTAATGTATATATGCACATACAAAGAATTGTTTTTTTTTTTTTTTTTAAATAATATTATTTTTAGCCACGGTTATGGTACCAGTCAATGAATAGCAGGATTTTGTTGGCGCGGCTAAGGTGAGCAACGACTGCAGAGCTTTTAATCACGACTCTGATAACCTTTGCTACAGGCAACAATTGACAGTTTTGAGTACTAAAACTGCATAAAATAAATTACAATAGATATTGTAATATATTTTTGCAGTCTGTGTTTAATTGTATCTATTTTTGTAACATGAAAGGTGGCCCTTAAAAGGGCCATTTTGGGGGATGGAAAAAGGCGGGTGGAATAGGGGAGAAAAATACATAAGGATGAAGGATTTAACAAAGGGAATTAAAATAAAATGGAACATATATATATATTTTTTAAAGGGGGTACAAATTGCCACTTAAAAAAATACTCATATAATATTCATCATCGACATCGTCCCAGTGGACTCTCACCTGATGGTTAATAATTGTCGATGTTCCCAGACTTTGAGACAGAATATTGGAAGGCCCACAGCTTAGAGTCTTGTTGCAGAAGGTGCACAGTACCTCTTCCACCTCTTTCCTGCAGTGGGGTTTCATCACTTTAAACAAGCGCCAACTGTCTGCTGTTTTCTTCATGACTGTGTGCTTCTTCGTTGGTGATGAAGGATTGTCACCAAATGATGTCATCATCCGCACTGCTCCTACTGTCATGGTCAGACATGTTGCAATGTCCAACCGCGGAGGAAAATATAAAGGAATAAAATATACAGTGGGCAATACTGAAAGCTGTGCTGTAGTCAGTGGCCATGGCTAAAGGCCATAGCTAGTGCCCATTAATATGTAATAAAATACTGTCCGCATTGCTGAAAACTGTGGCCACTGGCTAGTATTGTGTTGAAGACCATGGTTAATGGCCGGTTAGTGTATATAATATACAGTGGGCACGGATTAATGCCATAACGAGTGGCTGGTTAGCATTGTTTAATACACAAAGGGTATGGCATTAAATTCTCACCTTAATGTCCCTGCAACTAAGGTTTCTTCCTTGAATATATATATTTACCCGACAAAGCCTGTGTAGGGGTAAACACATTGCTTTTTGTCTCTTTGTCTGATTTGTCCATCAAATATTTAATAAAGGACTTGATTGTATGCCTGACCAGTGGATCAATGTAATTTTTTGGATGGATTGTGTGAGGGCCGCTGTGCTCCCGACTGCTGTGCAGTCTTGTGTTTTCATATATATATATATATATATATATATATATATATATATATATATATATATATATATATATATATATATTACATGGACGTGGTAGCGTCCATGTGGTTAAGTTGGTGTTTCCATAGGAAGAACATTTTTTGGGTGGCTTAAAACTTCGCTCCCTCTGGACGAATCCTCACCAAACTTTGCAAAAAAAGTATATGGCCCACTCTGAATATTTTGGCAAAGTTTTGATCCAAGGGGGGCAAAGTTATAGGGGGGGTCCCAAAACATTTGTTTTATGGGAAAAAACTTTGCGCACGCCTACAGCCCAAACCGCTGGACGGATTTACACCAAATCTGTGGCAGGAGCGGGGGCTTGGTCCCGAAAGCGTGCTTTTGCAAATTTGGTGTAAATCCGTCCAGTAGTTTTTTTTTTAAAATGACCAAAATGTAAGGCAAAAAAATTAGTGATATCTCTCTTCGCTCCACGGACGGACTTCCCTGTTCGAATGGCCAAGCGGCTTGCGTGATGTCCACGGACATGCGACGTGTTTGCTGATTGGACGGCGTGGTGCGTGAAGCGCGTCAGATTTTTTATGGCGCCCGCCATCTTGCATTCGCCGACGACCGTGGACAGCGTGGTGGTACTTGGATTAAAAACTGTATTTAGTGGAGTGTGTTGGTGTGTAAGAGTGTTTGGGGAGGTTGGGGGAGTATGAGATAGGTTCAATGTTCTGTTTTTTTTGTATGTGCTTGACGCTTTTGTTGTGTTCGATTTGTCTGCAAACAAAACAGCTGTTCTGAAATGTTCTATATAAACTAAATGGTGGGGTGTTCCGAGGACGGAGTATGTGTCCGATTTGTTTGTAAGCAAGCTAAAATTGAGCTAAGAACACTTGCGGTGTCCTTAAATGTTGGTACATAAACAAAATGGGGGTGTCCTGAGGACGCTGTCCGTATTGTACTCTGGCAAGTTGAATGTGTTCTAAGAACAATCGCGGTGCTGAAATGTTTGCAATTAAACAAAATGGGGGTGTTCTGAGAACACTGTTCGTATTGTTCATTGTCAGGTTCAAAGTGTTCTAAGAACCCTCCTTATGTCCGCTGACATTACAATTTCCAATGGGCCTTACCCGACTTTTTGTCCACTAAACAAACGATAGATCAGGCTGCTGTGCACCGACATTATGTGATAATCCTATCACTTGCCCCATCGTCCTGGCTGACCTGTTTTTGCGACACTAAATCATATCTCCCGCTCTAAGCCTGACATTATCAAAGCATTCATATTCCTCGTCTGTCTCCGTGACGTTACAGGGTGCGTAGCCAAATGTGCCCAGTCGTCTCCAGTCCTACGCGGCTTTACACAGAACCCGGAAAACAACACACATCATCTCACAGCACAGCGCGCCACAATTCGGAATATGAAACTGTGATTTAAAAGCAAACAGCAAGATTGTACATTTCGTAAAGTACATTTATTTGACATCAAATGTTTAGAGAATATTCAGCGATTTGCATTTGTCTTTGCTGTCGATCCGCAAAAGTTCATCTTGACTCACGCGCTGTTCCTTTGCGCTACACGGGGTGTTGGTTTATGATAAAAGAAGCGCTATGGTCGCACTGATAATCGGAAGGCTGTTCCAACAACGAGGCATTATGGATTATAAAATACTAGCATATTAAAAATGGCAGTACACGTTTAAGAAGCGACAACAGAACAACCTAATCATTGTGGGGTTTATTTAAATATTTGACATCAAATGTTTAGAGAATATTCAGCAATTTGCATTTGTCTTTGCTGTCGATCCGCAAAAGTTCATCTTGACTCACACGCTGTTCCTTTGCGTTACACAGGGTGTTGGTTTATGATAAAAGAAGGACTGTGGTCGCACTGATGATCGGAAGGCTGTTCCAACAACGAAGCATTAGACCACCATAATGGTTGGTATGTTGCTTCTAACCGCTAGCACCGCGTACGGGCATATTGGTCCTTGGCGATTGTCCCATAAAATGGTGAGGGTCATGAAGTTGTTTACTCAGAGCTGCACCTGGCAGTTAAAAAATGCATCGGCCGGGGTCTGAAAATCGTGGCATTGACAATAGGGAAGGATGTACCTGTTTTAAAAACATAAATTAGTCTCACGAGCCGATCTTCATTAAAAATATTCATTTTATTTATTAGGGCATGAAACTATTTGCTAGCGAGGATAGTGCAACAGAGTATGTTAACTTATTCCCACTAACCCACCCTCTCTCCTCTGCTTTTTTTAGAGCCGTCTGAGTGCCAGCGGACCACTTCGGTGGTGATAGTGCGCGGTACAAAACAATTTGCCACATTGAACGAACAAGTACAACTTAACCGGGCTTTAACGCCACGCTATTATTATTATATTCCGGAATAAAAAAATGTAAAGGGTTACTTACATTATATTGGCATTTTCCATTGTCTACGCGTAATGCAGTCCTTAAATACGACTCCGTCTGTGCCAAGGATCTTTCTCATAGTGATATAATATATAAAAGGGGTTTCGTTTCAGAAATTTCATCCTTATTGTCTCTTACATTTTTGCACCCCTCCTTCAAAAGAAGTCTTTTGGCACGATCCCTGTCTGTCAAGGTCAAAAAACAATAGAACCTTATAGTTCGAGTCGTGGGCCACTCGGCCCGCGAGCAAAAAATGGAAGCAGCTGACCTTCACTGTGAACGAGCATAAATTCTTACTTTGCAACATTCTGTGTAAAGCCATCCCTGAGAAATTGCTTTTTACACTCCATCTTTGCATATTGTCTGCGTGCTAATGAAAAAAGTTTGTTAAAGGGAGTTTATGGTTAACTTGTGCTACTAAAAACCTATGAAATTCAGTAAAAAAACTTTGTTAAAGGGACGTTATGGTTAAGTTGCGCTAAAAAAACGATGAAATTCAGTAAAGACAACTTTGGTAAAGGGATGTTATGGTTAAGTTGCGCTAATAAAAACCTATGAAATTCACTGAAACAACTTTGTTAAAAGGGACGTTATGGTTAAGTTGCGCTACTAAAAACCTCAAATTCAAATCAAATGCAGTAAAAAATCTTTGTTAAAGGGACGTTATGGTTCAAAGTAAAACCGAAAACCCCCTGAAATTCGGCAGTTATGGTAAGATAAGCAACCATAACTTGCGCTACCGTGCACTGCTAACACTAACACCCAGGACATCAAAGATGACATCACAAATATAATTGATGACATCACTGATGACATCACATGGCTGGCTCTCCCTTTTTTTCCTTTACTGACATATCTAAGCCACATAGTTTTCTTCAGTAACAGTCAGGAAGTAAAAATTGAAAAGGTACTATATTTGTAGACTTAGGGTCAAGTCATATCATATGAAACATATATATAGCGGAAGACACAGGCTTGAAAGAGAGCAATCCTTTCTGTGCATGAAGATAATCATTAGAGTTATCAGCACTTTCTCATAGTTTTATTTTTATTACTATACCTTCCCTGTATATGCTCATATTTGTATACATTGCACTCACACTCCTTTCCTTAGGGTTCACTGACATCATTTGATACACATACATACAGTAAGTAGCAGCTTTGAAACAGAGCAATCATTTCTCTGCATAAAGATAATCAGTTAGGTTATGAACTCTTTCTGCTACTACTTCTGCTTTTTTGCTTACTTCTCTGTCCCTGTATATACTCATATTTGTATTTGTTGTCGTCTCTTTGGGGCCGATTCATGGAACAAACGTGCGCCGAAAATCTTCGCGCAAGCAGGCGCAAGCAGACGCAAGCGGAAAAAAACAGGCGCACACGCACGCGTGCGATTCATGGAAGTCCCTGCGCGTGTTCACCGCGGGATGTGCGCCAAACCCATGCATGGCGCACAAGTCACTGCAACATCGCGAAAGGCGTGCGCGACGCGCACAGTGAAAGCGCACAACCTCAGCGCACACACCAGAAAGTGGGCGGGACATGGGGCGTAATGCGCGGAATGGGGAACAACACGGGAAAATAAGGGCGTAACTGGGGATGTACTGCAGGGAAGCAGACAGAACGCCCACACGCACTCGAACCACACGTATTCATGGAATCGAATAGGGCAAAGCCACGCACTGGCAAAGACACGCACAAGCTGAAACACGGCCACCACACGAAGGCAGGCGGTAGAGTCCCAGCGCATCAAAAAAGCGGCGCGCGGGAAGTCAAATACGCGATTGAGCGAGTACGTGGATCTCAGGGGTGCGCGAGAAATTCTACACGCGATTGGCCTGGGTACGTGTATTTCAGGGGTGCGCGTGAAGTTCCACACGCGAATGGGCTGGGTACGTGTATTACAGGGGTGCGCGAGAAAATCTACACGCGAATGGGCTGGGTACGTGTATTCCGGGGGTGCGCGTGAAGTTCCACACGCGAATAGCCTGGGCGCGTGTATTTCAGGGCTGCGCGTGAAGTTCCACACGCGATTTCAGCAGGGTACGTGTATTTCAGGGGTGCGCGAGAAAATCTACACGCGAATGGGCTGGGTACGTGTATTCCGGGGGTGCGCGTGAAGTTCCACACGCGAATAGCCTGGGCGCGTGTATTTCAGGGGTGCGCGTGAAGTTCCACACGCGATTTCAGCAGGGTACGTGTATTTCAGGGGTGCGCGAGAAAATCTACACGCGATTGGGCCTGTGCGAGTGGGGCAGTGTATTACGTGGGTGTGCGGGAAGTTGAAGAGGTGAATTGCCAGTGTGGGTCCTCCCAGGTCTCCCCTCTACCCCCTCCATGACCTCTGCAGGCAGCCCACACCACAGGGGACTAGCCTGCACCCCTGGTCATGTCCCGCAGGCAGCCCATCCACCATGGGCATGCCCCCCAGCCAAGCCACATGTCCCCCTGCACCCCCACCCCCCAGCACTGTGGGGCACCTGCCAGCAGGCCCCCAACCATGTCCCACTCATGTCCCCCTGCACCCCCACCCCCCAGCACTGTGGGGCACCTGCCAGCAGGCCCCCAACCATGTCCCACTCATGTCCCCCTGCACCCCCACCCCCCAGCACTGTGGGGCACCTGCCAGCAGGCCCCCACCCATGTCCAACTCATGTCCCCCACCACCCCCACCCCCCAGCACTGTGGGGCACCTGCCAGCAGGCCCCCACCCATGTCCAACTCATGTCCCCCATCCCCCCACCCCCCAGCACTGTGGGGCACCTGCCAGCAGGCCCCCACCCATGTCCAACTCATGTCCCCCACCACCCCCACCCCCCAGCACTGTGGGGCACCTGCCAGCAGGCCCCCACCCATGTCCAACTCATGTCCCCCACAACCCCCACCCCCCAGCATTGCGGGGCACCCTCCACCAGGCCCTCGCCCATGTCCCATCCATGCCCCCCTGCACCTGGGTCCCAACAATCCCCAATCATGTCCGTAATGGCCATCCTCCCCTGCCAAAAGGCCCAACCAACTATCACATCCACCCACATATCAAAGGCAATTACATGTTACACACCCAATGTAAATAATGCAAATGAACACATGTCTGTCACACACAATGGCTGCAAGTGAATGTTAAAACACCCAACATGACATGCATGAAAGCAATGAGATGATACGACACATTGAAGGATGAAAGTAAAAATGTATTGAAAATCAACTAGAATGGAAATGAAATGAGAAAAACCACAAAGAAAAACAACAAAAAGAAGATGAATGTCCATGAAAAAAATCCAAAAAATCAAAAAATCCATAGAAGAACCATTTACAAGACAATCCCGGGTCCATGAGCCCAACCAAATGAAACCTAACTATGTCAACTAACTAAAAACTGAACTATATACAAAAAAGTGGCGCATTGTCCAATCGCAACCAAATTAAAAAAAAAAATTCAAAGGAAACCTACCACTAACTATATAACTATATACAATGGCAGCGGGCAAGTCCTGCGGCTCACTCTGTGATGTTGCCGGCCAGGGCATCATCGAACTCCATGTCGATGTCCCGGAGGCGGGACTCTGTCCTGGCCCCGAGGTCTCGCAGGGTCAACCCTGTGTCCACCTCAAACTCCCTGCGAGCTTCCTCGAGGCACTCAGCTCGCCTCAACGCCCGACGCATGGAGAACTCCGCCCTGACCATGGTGAGCCGCTCCTCTTCTGCCCGCTGCCGCTCCGCACCTATCCGCTGGACCAACTGCTCCCACACGGAAGACACTGCCATCCCAGGGTTCTCCTGCCCTCCGGCCGATGCCTGCCCCTCTGATCTTGATGGCCCCGAGCCATGATGCCTCCCACGTCGAGCCTGCTGCTGCCTCCGACGCCACTGCCTCTGCCAGCACGACGGCATCCAGGCTGATGGAATCCACCGATGCCGTCGTGCACGTGCCCTGCCAGATGATGCCGGCACATCCTCCATCTGCAGGGGGACAGTTGCTGGTGTGTCCACCCCTGCTGGACCTTCGACTCCCGACTGTGGCAGGGATGGGGTCCCCACCGAGCTGGCTGCGTTGGTCGGGGCAGGTCCACAGGGGGCCCTGGTGGCATCTGGGCCGGAAGACGGCATGGAGCACGACTGGCGCATAGCCCCCACAGAGGAGGAGAGGGTCGCCAGAAGGCCACACACATGTAGGAAACCCCCGACCATGGCGGCTCCCAAATGGTTCACGTACGCACGGTGCTCTTCGTGATGATGTGCATGCTCCTCAAAGGAAGCATGCACCTCATCACGAATGCCAGCCGTGCGCAACGCGACACCAATCAGGACCCTCTCCACACGGCCAGGGGTCCCCTCGTCCGCAGGTAGAGGAGTGTCAGATGACATGGACATCTCCCCTACCTGCGGACGGGCCTGGGATGGGGCATCCCTGCTGGTGCATGGTGGTGCAGTCACAGTGTCAGGGACAGTGACATGCACAGGCACCTCCACGGCGACCTGTGCTGCCTCCTGCCCCTGGCCCTGGACTGCACCACTTGCACCAGCGGGGATGCCCCCACCAGGCCCCATGTGTGGCTCAGTAGCGGCCTCCTCCCCCTCTGTGGAAACCACCAACCTGGATGTCTCCACGCCGTCTTCCGCCAGTGCAAGCCCCTGTGGGGGCTCACCCACCCCTTCCGCTGCAGCCGTGGCGGCATCCCCGCCGCTCTGCTCCACAGCGCCTTCTCCGCCCTCTTCTTCCCTTGCCACTGTGTAGAGGGAGACATAGAACACAAGCATCAGGGTACTGTACAATGGTCCCCTAGACAGGAAGCAACAGCAGATGAGTGGCACTGTCATACATCACTTCCATCATGTCCCTCCACAACACATGGGTCAGTGCAGGCAAAACACATACAGTAACAGGCATGGCGCATGCCATGGACATTGGCATACATGACCAAGGGACTCATGATTCATACAATGTTGGTTTTAAACTCACATGCATCATGGGTCTTGCCATCACATGCACACACCTCACCGTAGTTCCATCCATCTGGCCTCGTACACCACAGACGCAGTGGATGCAAGGATGACTAGGCTGCATCAGTGAATCTGAACATTGTCACAGACATGTGTCATGCATCCATGGCATTTACAAGTCACAGACAAACAGGTCAGACACACACACATGGACACCATACGTGTACATGGGACCAGCACCCATCCCTCACCCCCACCCATGTCCAGGAACAGAGACTGCCATGCTTCCATGTGTCCATTCCGCACAGAGCCCCCCATGTTGCAATAGAACACATCACTGTACTCACATGCCTGACCATGATGTCCCTGCACACACACATACGTACATGGCCTATGTCACACATACAGGCAGGTATCAGACAACCAGCACACTGCAACATGCCCTGTCTCACACAGCAATGCTTGACCACTTACGGGCCAACTCCAGCGTGGAGCGCTGGGTCTACGCGTTCCAGGACCCTCATCTGGATGTCACTCAGGCGTGCCCGGCCCCCCTCCGCGAGGCGCCGGGCCTTATTGAGGGTCCTGGACCTCAAGTCCTCCCAGCGCTTCTTGATGTGCTTGATGTCGCGGGTTGCCGCCCCCTCCGCGTTGATGGCAACCACTACATCGTCCCAGATCCTCTCCCGTCCTTCCTTGTTGGCGCGTGGTCTTCCGAAGAGGGCATCATAATGCCCCAGGACATGCTCCACCAGGACACCAACTTCCTTCTCACTGAAGCTGGTGGCCCTCTGCCTCTCTGGCTGGGGGTCGCCACTGGTCTCAGATGGTGCTTGCCCCGACATGGCGACCCCTGAGGCAGGCGTGGGTGGGCAACTGGGTCCTGGGGCTGGGCTGTGGAGCGATGGTATCCCAGTCGGGAGTCTACTGTTCCAGCAGGGGTGGACACAGCAACTGGAGCCCTGCAGATGGCTGATGTGCAGGCACCAAATGGCAGGGCACGGTGGCAGCAGGCAGGCAGGCAGGCAGGCAGCAGCAGATGGCACGTGGGAGGCTGCTCGGGGCACTGGGGGGCAGTGATTCGGCCTTCTGGGCAGGAGCGTGGTCTTCCGTGTGTATTCGCGTGGCCAGCTTGATACGGAGTGATTTGGCACGTGAAAAATCTGCACGTCAGCGTGTAATTCGAGGAAAGGCCCTTAGCGCGTAAGCGCGTCTGCACGCATACGCATTTTCATTGGACCAAAGGCCCTCAGCGCGTGAGCGCGTCTGTGACGTGACGTGCGAGGGTGTATCCCTCATTGCACGTGATGACAGAACACACGTGGATTTCAACCAATCGCGTGTGAAAGTTCACGGCACCCCGGAACACACGTACCCAGGCCAATCGCGTGTAGAATTACTCGCGCATCCCTGTAATACACGTACCCAGGCCAATCGCGTGTAGAATTACTCGCGCACCCCTGAAATACACGTAGCACGCTCCCCCAGGCCCGATCGCGTGAATCAGTTCACGCGAACCCCTGAAATACACGTAGCCCGCTCCCCCAGGCCCGATCGCGTGAAAAAGTTCACGCGAACCCCTGAAATACACGTAGCCCGCTCCCCCAGGCCCGATCGCATGAGTGACTTCACGAATACACGTAGCCCGCTTGCCGTGCTGGTACAGGGTTAGCGCAGCCCTTTGCGCTGGATTGGGGATTTTGATGGCTTTTCCCTGCGCGGAAGGCGTTCTTGGGGGCGTAACTGGCGCTGCTGCAAGGTCGCTGCGCCACTATGCGCCACGGCTGGTTTTGGTGGCTGGAATCCATGAATACGCTGTGCGCGGAAATGGGTTTTGGCGCACGCGGCTGGCGCAGGGATTCGCACGCGCACACTGTGCGCCAGCCGCGTGCGCCACTTGTGCGCCGAATTCTATAAATTGGCCCCTTTGTGTTTTGTGCGTAATAATGTAATTATGTATTAAGTGGGTTTTATTAGCTACTTATTACATGTTTCACACTACGCAAAACTCTAATAAGAAAGCAGTTATAATTTCATTATTCTACATGGCAAGATTATGAATATTGCACCTTCATCATGTATACTGCACACACTGACTAAGTTTCTGCATGAGTTGCTTAGAATACTGGATAAAACTTCATAATAGAATGCTATTTATATCAATGCATTGCTTAATGCACTAATTAGCTAATGATATTTATTCAAATGATCCTTGACACTTTTTGGTCAACATTATAAGAATCCCTCCTACAGAGTTTTCATGAAAAATAAATGCACATGTGATGTCATCAGTGATGTCATCAATGACATTTGTGATGTGATCTTTGATGTCCTGGGCGTTAGTGTTAGCAGTGCACGGTGGCGCGAGTTATGGTTTCTTATCTTACCATAACTGCCGAATTTCAGGGGTTTTTCGGTTTTACTTTGAACCATAACGTCCCTTTTAACAAAGTTTTTTCATTGAATATATATATATATATATATATATATATACAATGAAAAAACTTTGTTAAAGGGACGTTATGGTTAAGTTGCGCTACTAAAAACCTATGAAATTCAATGAAAAAACTTTGTTAAAGGGACGTTATGGTTAAGTTGCGCTACTAAAAACCTATGAAATTCAGTGAAAAAACTTTGTCAAAGGGACGTTATGGTTCCAAGTAAAACCGAAAAACCCTTGAAATTTGCCAGTTATGGTAACCTAAGCAACCATAACTCGTGCCACCACTGTGCACTGCTAAGACTAACACCCAGGACATCAAAGATGAAATCACAAATATAATTGATGACATCACTGATGGGGGGAGGAGAGAGACAAGGGGCATGAGCGGGGGGTGGGGGGAACACGAGGGAGACACAGGGCATGAGCGGGGGGGTGGGAGCTAACACAAGGGAAACACGGGGCATGAGCGGGGGCATGAGCGGGGGGTGGGGGGCAACAGGAGACAGACACGGGGCATGAGCGGGTGGTGGGGTCAACAGGAGAGAGACACGGGGCATGAGTGGTGGGTGGGGAGAACAGGAGACAGACACGGGGCATGAGCGGGGGGTGGGGAGAACAGGAGACAGACACGGGGCATGAGCAGAGCAGGTGATGGGGGAACAGGAGACAGATACGGGGCATGAGCGGGGGTGGGGAGAACAGGAGACAGACAGGGGTCATGAGCGAGGGGTTGGGGGCAACAGGAGACAGACACAGGGCATGAGCAGGAGGGTGGGGGGCAACAGGAGAGAGACACGGGGCATGAGCGCGGAGTGGGGGGTACAGGAGACAGACACGGGGCATGGGTGGGGGCAACAGGAGACAGACACGGGGCATGAGCGGGGGGTGGGGGAACAGGAGACAGACACAGGCGTGAGCTGGGCGTGGGGGGAACAGAAGACAGACACGGGGAATGAGCAGGGGGTGGGGGGCAACAGCAGGGAGACACGGGGCATGAGCGGGGGGTGAGGGGACCAGAAGACAGACACGGGGCATGAGCAGGGGCGTGGGGGGCAACAGGAGAGAGACACGGGGCATGAGCGGGGGTTGGGGGGGTACAGGAGACAGACACGGGGCATGAGCAGGGGGTGGGGGCAACAGAAGAGAGACACGGGGCATGAGCGGGGTGGTGGGGGGGCACAGGAGACAGACACGGGGCATGAGCGGGGGGTGGGGGCAACAGGAGAGAGACACAGGGCATGAGCGGGTGGGGGGAACAGGAGGCAGACACGGGGCATGAGCGGGGAGGCAACAGGAGATAGACACGGGGCATGAGCGGGTGGGGGAACAGGAGACAGACACAGGGCATGAGCGGAGGGTGGGGGGGTACAGGAGACAGACACGGGTCATGAGCGGGGGGTTGGGGGCAACAGGAGAGAGACATGGGGCATGAGCAGGGGTTTGGGGGAACAGGAGACAGACACGGGGCATGAGCGGGGGGTGGGGAGAACAACAGAGACAGACACGGGGCATGAGCGGAGGGTGGGGGGCAACAGGAGACAGACACGGGGCATGAGCAGGGGGTGGGGGGCAACAGGAAACAGACACGGGGCATGAGCGGAGGGTGGGGGGCAACAGGAGACAGACACGGGGCATGAGTAGGGGGTGGGGGGCAACAGGAGAGACACGGGGCATGAGCGGGGGGTGGGGGGAACAGGAGACAGACACGGGGCATGAGCGAGGGGTGGGGGGAACAGGAGACAGATACGGGGCATGAGCGGGGGTGGGGGGAACAACAGACACGGGGCATGAGCGGGGGTGGGGAGAACAGACACAGGGCATGAGCGGGGGTGTGGGGGGCAACAGGAGACAGACACGGGGCATGAGCGGCGGGTGGGAGGAACAGGAGATAGACACGGGGCATGAGCGGGGGGTGGGGAGAACAGAAAGACAGACACGGGGCATGAGCGGGGGGGTGGGGGGCAACAAGAGAGAGACACGGGGCATGAGCAGGTGGGGGGAACAGGAGACAGACACGGGGCATGAGCGGTTGGGGGGAACAGGAGACAGACACGGGGCATGAGCGGCGGGGTGGGGGGCAACAGGACACAGACACGGGGCATGAGCGGGGGCAACAGAAGACAGACACGGGGCATGAGCGGGGGGTGGGGGGAAGGGGAGATAGACACACGGGACATGAGCGGGGGGTAGGGGGAGGGAGAAAGACACACGGGGCATGAGCGGGGGATGGGTGGGCGGGAGAGAGACACACGGGGCATGAACGGGGGTGGGCGGGAGGGGAAAAGACACACGGGGCATGAGCGGGGGTGGGCGGGAGGGGGAAAGACACACGGGGCATGAGCGGGGGTGGGCGGGAGGGGGAAAGACAGACACACGGGGCATGAGCAGGGGTGGGCGGGAGGGGAAAAGACACACAGGGCATGAGCGGGGGTGGGCAGGAGGGGGAAAGACACACGGGGCATGACCGGGGGTGGGCGGGAGGGGGAAAGACACATGGGGCATGAGCGTGGGTGGGCGGGAGGGGGAAAGACACACGGGGCATGAGCGGGAGTAGGGGGAGGGAGAAAGATACACGGGGCATGAGCGGGGGGTGGGCGGGCGGGAGAGAGACACACGGGGCATGAGCGGGGGTGGGCGGGAGGGGAAAAGACACACGGGGCATGAGCGGGGGTGGGCGGGAGGGGGAAAGACACACGGGGCATGAGCGGAGGTTGGCGGGAGGGGGAAAGACAGACACATGGGGCATGAGCGGGGGTGGGCGGGAGGGGAAAAGACACACGGGGCATGAGCGGGGGTGGGCAGGAGGGGGAAAGACACACGGGGCATGAGCGGGGGTGGGCGGGAGGGGGAAAGACACACGGGGCATGAGCGGGGGTGGGCGGGAGGGGGAAAGACACACGGGGCATGAGTGGGGGTGGGCGGGAGGGGGAAAGACACATGGGGCATGAGCGGGGGTGGGCGGGAGGGGGAGAGACACACGGGGAATGAGCGTGGGGTTGGTGGGAAGGGGAAAGACACACGGGGCAAGAGCAGGGGTGGGGGGAGGAAGAGAGACACACAGGGCATGAGCAGGGGTGGGGGGAAGGGGAGAGAGACACGGGGCATGAGCGGGGGTGGGGGAGAAGGGGAGAGGGTCACGGGGCTTGAGCGGGGGTGGAAGGGAGGTAGAGAAACACACAGGGCATGAGCAGGGGTGGGGGGAGGGAGAGAGACACACGGGGCATGAGCGGGGGTTGGGGGGAGGGAGAGAGACACACGGGGCATGAGCGGGGGTAGGGGGAGGGAGAGAGACAGACGGGGCATGAGCGGGGGTGGGGGGAGTAAGATAGACACACGGGGCATGAGTGGGGGGTGGGGGGAGGGAGAGACACACTGGGCATGAGCGGGGGTGGGGGGGAGAGAGACACACGTGGCATGAGCGGGGGGTGGGGGAAGGGGAGAGACACATGGGGCATGAGCGGCGGGTGGGCGGGAGGGAGAGAGACACATGGGGCATGAGCGGGGGTAGGGGGGAGGGAGAGAGACAGACGGGGCATGAGCGGGGGTGGGGGGAGTAAGAGAGACACACGGGGCATGAGTGGGGGGTGGGGGGTGGGGCGAGGGAGAGACACACTGGGCATGAGCGGGGGTGGGGGGAGAGAGACACACGTGGCATGAGCGGGGGGTGGGGGAAGGGGAGAGAGACACACGGGCATGAGTGGGGGTGGGAGGGAGGGAGAGAGACACACGCGGCATGAGCGAGGTTGGGGGGGAGGGAGAGAGACACACAGCGTTCGTGTACAGGAGGCAGATCCCGCTCCTCGGCCCTCTGCTGGCCACCGTGTGCCGATGGCGTGAGGGGGGGGCTGGAGGAACAGGAGAGACACAGAGCATGAGTGGGGGTGGGGGAGACAAGAAGGACACACGGGGCATGAGCGGGGGTGGGAGGAACAGGAGACAAACATAAGACTTACTGTGCAGGAGGCGAGGAACAAAGATGGCGGGCGTCTCTGAAGCCAGACGCACTGCACGCTTTCACCGCATCCAATGAGAGAGCACGTCAGATGTCCGCGGACATCACGCAAGCCGCTTTCCCAATCACTGTCCTGTCCGCGGAGCGTACAGGGAAGTGTGTCCGCGAAGTGAACACAGATATCACTAATTTTGTTCACTTTAATTTTTGTCATTTTTTTTTAAACTACTGGATGGATTTACACCAAATAAAGCAAAGCACGCTTTCAGGACCAGGCCGCCGCTCCTGCCGCAAATTTGGTGTAAATCCTTCCAGCGGTTTGGGCTGTAGGCGTGAGCAAAGTTTTTTCCCATTATGTCTATGGGAAAAAAAAAAGTTTTGGGACCCCCTGTATAACTTTGCCCCCCGGACGAATCCTCACCAAACTTTGCAAAAATAATTCAGAGTGACCCAAATACTTGTTTTGCAAAGTTTGGTGAGGATTCGTCCAGGGAGAGCGAAGTTATAAGCCGCCCAAAAAGTGCTCTTCCTATGGAAACACCAACTTAACCATAACTACATGGCCACTACCGTGGCCATGTAATATATATATTCATAGTTGTTTGATTTTTTTTTTCAAGGAAAATATTTAGTTGCAGGGGTGTTAAGGTGAGAACTTAATGCAACAAAACCGCTGATATTCAGCTAAAGCCATCTTAACTTCATGCCCCCTCGCCTCCTATTGCGCAGCCTAAGACCACAATGATGACAGCTGATGACATCATCTATGGCATCAGGGGTGGCTTCACTGATGGCATCACTGATGGCATCACTGGTGACATCGGTAATAGCATCATATATGATATAAATGATTATTTAATTAATGGCATCAGACATAAGATCACTGTAGGTATTTGCCCATATTTAGACAACCTTTACATTTCTACATATGTGATATTACCATTTTAGAAAAGGTCATAACAATGAGTACATTGTTTAAAACAGTAACAGCTACACAATTAGCATATCACTACTTGCAACTCTTTCCTTTGTAGTACATTGGTAAAAGATGATATCCGCAGACCCCACGCCAGACTGTAAAGTAAGAAGACTAAAATAAATGTTTTTCCAAAGTTGCAGCCTACTTTCCATTAATATTCCCATAGACAAACAAGGTCAATTTTTGGCCACGGCACAGCCAAAACCATTGGACTGATTTGGACCAGGTCCGAAAGAACTTGGGCACGAAGCATTGACTTGCGATATATGCATGGTTTCGAGTTATTCTGTGTAGTAATTATTTAAATATTTTCACACAAAAGGGGGTGTCCCCTTCTCAAAAATAGATAGCTATATCTCGGGTCAATTACCCAAACCAGTGATTTTAGAGATGAAACGATCACCATCTTGTTTTTCTCTCGATGCAAGAGATAACTATGGTTATAGCCTAGGATAACAGGGGAAAAAAGTAGTTAAAAAGCTGTTTGCAGGTTACAATAATGTCAAACAACATCAGTCTAGAGTTGGGGAGGTTGCTGGATACCAGCAATTGAAATTTGGAAGTGATAGGAGGTCCAGGGACAGAGTTTGCAACACAAAGCTTTTTGTAACCACGGCTATAGCCTCGAATAGCTGACATCTCAAGGAAAACTGCATCACAGAAACTGTGTGTTGCGGGATGAAACAGAGAGAGCAGGGGAGGTGAGGAGGCCATCTGGTGAGTGGGCAGAGCTGGCACAGATGAGGGGACACTTAGTGAGGGTCCGGGGGCAGGAAAGCATTTTATTTGCAGACATTTTCCCAATATTGACGGCTATATTCGAGGCTACAAAGGACTACAGATAGCCATGGGTATCAGTAGTTCCCTACCTGCAACTACAGATTTTGGGGGATTTGTGTTTTATGTCTTTTTAAAAGGTATTTTTATAGGTATAGGCGACGTTGGGGTGAAAAATCACTGGTAATGGTCATGGCTATGGTCAGTGACCTGGTAGGTATTTGGGAGTCTCATTTATTTTGGCTTTGTTTTTCCAGACTTTTTTACATGGGAGACTTTGGAGGAAAAAAAAGAAAACTGTAAAAAACAAAATCAATACAAAAAGTGTGGTTATTAAAATGGAAATTCTTAGAAGAAAAATATAACAAAGTAAAAAGAGTACTGTTTATTTACATATATACTATACAGTATATAACTTTTTTTTAAATTAATAGGGTAGCCACTTCTGCTACCCTGCTTTAGTTTTAGCTGCCTTATCCATTGCATTGCAGGTTGTGTATTTTCACCCATGCTACTATGTCTTCTGTAATTGAACCCATATTGTACTGACATATATACTGTGCTCTCTTCATCATCATTCTGTCTTACATAACTTCATGAGCTGACAATTATAGTATTGACCTTTACATTACCCATGTATCACTTATGTCTTTTCGTCATTCGTATTTCGTAGTCAGAATTATTTTTTCAAAGAAAAAAATCATATAACCGCGGCTAGACAAAAAGGGGTGGGATCTCTGTATTTGGGAATGCACATAGTTACACCAACGACTGACGTGTTTACTCACTGCTACCCTGACATCCATTGTTTGAAATCTATAATTGGTTGTGGTCTCTCAGGAATGCTGCAACTATATTATTAACATTCATCCGTGATTTTTCAATTTTAGCTTTAAATCTGGTGGTACATCTCCATTTTTGCCTCCAAGTCAGATTGGAAAAGATAAAGACAGTGTGAGGAAAAAGTTAAATAATTTTTTCCAAGTCTTGTTACATCATTAAAGTAAGGGACACACCTCGCACATTCCCCAAACCATTGCCTTCACAATTAATTAGTATGACTTCTGGCTGCCCTGTACTTTTCAGATCAAACATTTTTGGAAAAATGTGGAATCAACGCATTACCCACAATCCAAACCATTTAATTGTAAAATCTCTCAAACCAAGGTCCATGTTACTATTTAGTTTCTGACAAAAAGCCAGCAACCAAAACAACCAGCTGCCTCTGATCAACCACACAGTTTTCAAACCAGCCATGAAGTATGCAGTATTTCTCTATATCTACGAAAATGATTCCTAGTTTGAATTTCTACTAGTTTTAAAGACTAGGGTATGTATGATGTGTTTGTTTTTGGTGTTTGTAATCGGTGGCTTTCACTGCTGTAAATGTGTACTTGTCTGTGATAGGTTACAGTCAAAATGGGTCAGCCATTTTAGTATTTTGCATTATAAATATAGTCCACTTTGTACTATACTTTGATTTTTTGTGTCCAACGCATCCTATACATGTTTGTGAACATAATCCACCCTTCTTAACTCGAATCTTCTGTATCCTAAGTACCATATATACTTTCTTTATCATGATCCACTTTAAATAACTTCATGAGCAGTCATTTAATGTATTGATATATTTTAAATACTATTGTATTACTGCTGTCTCTTTTATCATTCAACCTCCATACTCAGATTTCTTTATTTTTTTAAACAAATTTGGATAGCCGCAGCTATAAAAAAAGGTGTGCGATTGCTATATTGAGAATCACGCCTAGCAGCAGCAACCACTGGGGTGTTTACCCGTGGCTATCCAGCACTGACCTGGTGCGCAGCGTTGCTCCCCATGGGTAACAGTGGCACCATGTGGGTCCGGGGCTATATACCAGCAAATGGCACGTTGAGTGTTTGTGGACGTGTGGTAGTCGGGGCTAGGAGAGATATTGGGCAGGGATACAAAAGATTTCAGTGAGCTTGATTGTTATTAGTTGTTGTTATTTGTGTTGCTTTCTATGATAGGTTGTGGTGAAAATGTGTCTTCCAGTTAGTTGTTTTATTAGCATATACTCCTCTTTTTGTGGCATTCATTTTTGAAAGTATAAAAGCCACCATGTTCTGCAGTTGTATCCTTTTGGTTCCAACACACACATTGTTGACATGGCAAGAGTATGGCTGATGTAAAAGTAAGTGTTAATACATGTTTACACATTTGAATGTTTATTTGTTAGTTATTTGTTATTTAGTTATTATTTAGTTTAGTTATTTGTTGTGTGTGTTAGTTATAAAATGGTGTACACTGTAATTTCTTTCATCTGCTCTGATTCTGTGGCAAGTATTTTTTTATGTATGTTTTATGTATGTTTTAACTTTCACTAACATGGACCTACAAAAGTAGATTTGTCAATCAATGGCATTTATGTGCAGGCATTTCTATTTTGTAGTCATGTTTGTGAGGTTGAAGGTTTATTTTATTGTATTTGTTGTCACTTTAATTCACTTTTAGCTATGCAGTACTTTTAGTTTTTTCTGTGAGGTAGGACAATAGATGGTGTTTTGCAAGTTCGTCTAAGTAATTTTTAATGGTATTTATGTTCTTGTGCTTCCAATGTTTAGTATCTATTGAAAGAAAGTTGTATTCTTTGCATTTATTTTCTAATTGGGTCTTTATTGTTTGTATGCTGGGCAGGTACTGATAGAATTCAAGTACTTGAGGTGCTTTGTGACTACTGAAGAAGTTGGTCAATTAACTTCAGTGAAAGGTCAACCTGTATTCAAAATGTATGATTGGGTGAAGAAAAACTGAAGAAATAACATGTCAAAGGAAAAGTGGACTAGGTAAAAAGTAAATGTTTCTCTGTGCCAATCTTATGCTGTTGCATCTTTCATGTCAATCGAATTGTGGCTTATGGAACACTTTATTTTCTTAACAGATAATTTGGTTCCCGGATGTAAAGTCTGGATTTGGGTATCTGTACTTCCACCCTCTATATGGTAGGGTAAAGGTAGAAAACACCCCAGCCAGGGCTCTTAATTTGGTGGCAATGGACAAGCAGCCAGGCTTAAGATTTCAGGAGGTGATGTAGGCTGGTTCTTAAGTACAGTGAATCCCCAAAGTCCCCACAAAGGAATGTCCACACACTATGTTAGGTGATAACATAGCTTCTTTATATAAAATAAGATTCAGGAATACATATATATATCTATATATATATATATATATATATATCAGGAAAACTAGAGGAAACAGGGCGGACCGCACTCGCCGTGAATCTAGGGAGGGTCCTGCAATCCCGTGGCAGGAGAGGACCCAAGTAAAGAATGTAGAGCTCACACGTGAAAGATTAGGTAGTAGTTTTAATAATTAAAAAAGTAGACAAAGCCTGCACGAAGTGTACAGGACAAAATAGGGGGGGGGGGGGGAAACAGCAGGACAGACAAAAGCAGGACGCCTGGTAAACGGCCCCACCACAACGCGTTTCGCGCTCAACTGAGCGCTTGATCACGTGGCACCACAGAATGGAGAGACACAAATAGCAGTTGCATGTAGTCCATCATCTATGTTAATTGGAGGAAGGTATTCTGGAAGCCCGTAATGATGGCGGCCATATTTGAACGGAAAATCAACATGGGCCTGCAATGAAATGCATATAGTGTCCTGAGAAAAACTACAGAAACACAGTCAAAGATAAAGTGCCATAGAGTCTTCCAATGAACCTAAAAATCCAATATGAGGTTCCAATGGATAGGACTGATTGTTGTGGAAGAAAATAATTTAAAAATTTGCCAGGCAAAAATATATGTAAGATAGTATACATTGCAGCTCATTAGTCTAGATAAACCGTTCAAAAGGCTCAGTGCCAGAATACAAAGCCAGAAACAGCTTTAAAAGCTATGATTGTAACATGCAAAGCAGCAATAAATATATCATATTAATACATAATTATTGTACATTTTGACCGAAATCAACATAAAGTGCAAATGCAAGTTAATGAAGAGCAGCATGTAAAGATGTGCAAAAAGGCAAGATCACATAGGCCCTGATGGCATAAAGTGCAAGTGCAAGTCAGTTAACAGGCAACACAGAAATTATACATATAGGCAGATGAAAATACCATAATAAAAGCTAGTCAGCATTAAGGCTATGTTATAAAACGGTGGTGCAACAAGCAATATACCATATTGATGTAGGCAGAAATGCGCATTTGGGCCCAAGATGACATAAAGTGCAAGTGCAAGTTGGTCAGAGATGGCATGTATACATGTGCAAAGAGGCAAGATCACAAAAGCATTGGCAGCAAAAAGTGCAAGTGTTGATCAATTAGTAGGCAGCATAAACATAATGCAAGCCAACTAGATTGTGTAAGCAATTATGATTAACAGCAATATAAGACATTTAACTGGAAAATGATATCATAGCTGAGGCAATGAGCATTTATATAAGGCTGGCAGCAAAAAGTGCAAGTGTTGATCAATTAGTAGGCAGCATAAACATAATGCAAGCCAACTAGATTGTGTAAGCACATATGATTAACAGCAATATAAGACATTTAACTGGAAAATGATATCATAGCTGAGGCAATGAGCATTTATATAAGGCTGGCATGATACCCAAATTAGAGCGGGTAAGGTTGAAATAATAATAATAATCTTAACAAAACCAGATAACCACAATGGAAAAGGTGTTGAAGAGCACCAAAAGTTGGACATGCAGGACTACAACAAAGAATATATAGACATGAGAAGTGTCAAATGTGCGATAAGGTTGCAAAAATAATAACAATAATAACAGCCAAGAAAATACAACAGCACGAATAGCCTATCTTATTAGTGAAACTTTAAAATTCAAAGAGAAAAAGGAATCCAAGGAGAGAAATAGGAGGGAGGAAAAGAACAATGATAGTAAATATAAGGAATATAATCAACTAATCAGAGTAGACGCTGGAATACATCAGTAATATAGGAAACAACAATCGTAAGTAAATAAATCGCACATGATGGGACCTACGTACCTATAAATGTATGAAGCTCCTCGTCAAGATTATGGCCAATAGGAAACTTAGTGTCGAAATCCAGAATATATCTGGTTTCTAGCTGTCTCAGTTTAAGTACACGATTCCCACCTCTGGGGTGAATCGGAATGTGCGCCACTGCAAAGAATTTGAGAAGGGAGTGATCATTATTGTGCTTTTCTTTGAAGTGCTTGGCCATAGGATATGCGGGATCAGAGTTTTTGATGGCCCTAAGGTGCTGTAATATTCTAAGCTTGAGCTTGCATGTAGTACTCCCGACATACCATCTCATGCAAGGACATGAGAGCACATAGACCACAAAAGTGGTATCACAATTCATTGAGTGTCTAATGGGCTGATGACATTGGGTGACCGGATGCAAGAAGGATTTGCATGAAATAGCATGAATGCAGGCCTTACATTTGCAACATTTGGAAAATCCTATTGGGGATTCCGTCAAAGATTTCATATAAGGTGGATTGGTATTAATGGGTGACAAGAAGCTGGAAACCAATTTGTCCCTAAGTGAGGGTACACGTTTATATGTGATGGTAGGACGTTTAGAGAGAAGAGGACCAAGATCCTTGTCAATGATGAGAATTCGCCAATGACGTTCTATAATTTTGCGAACATGATTAGATGCATTGTCAAATGTGACAATCAGGCGGGGGTCATCATTGACAGTAGTTTTGACGGGCTTGATACTGTATAGTAAGTAATCCCTAGAAAGTCCACGTACCTTAGTGTAGGCCTGTTCTATAATTCTGCGCTCATAGCCTTGCTTGATAAAATCCTTAGCCGCCTGGGCACAATGATAATCAAAAGATACTAGATCAGTGCAGTTCCTGCGATATCTAATGAATTCCCCATACGGAATACTGCGTTTACATGATGTAGGATGGCAGCTGGTGGCATGTAGGGGCAGGCCAGTATTAGTAGGTTTTTTGTGTAATGCTGTGCATAAACCGGTTCTCTCAAGGGTCACCACTACATCGAGATAGACAATTTTGGTCGTACTGTTGCATTCTGTGAAACTCAAATTGGACATGTTGGTATTTAATAATTTCACAAATGATAGCCATTCAACCTTAGTACCCTTCCATATAACGAAAATATCGTCAATATATCGCCACCATGCAACAATATGTGTGGCAAAACTCGATGTAAGTAGATCGCTTAAGAAAGTGGCCTCCCACCATCCCATTGTTAAGTTGGCATAGGACGGGGCAAAAGTACTACCCATGGCGGTGCCTCTTACTTGGCGAAAAAAAGAACCCTCAAATAAGAAAATATTGTTATTGAGGCAGAAAGAGAGCATTTCAAGGATCATGGAACTATGGCTGTAGAAATTCAATGAGCGAGTATCAAAAAAATATTTACAAGCATTCATACCAACTTGATGGTCAATGGAGGTGTAAAGAGAGACAACATCAAGGGTTGCTAACAATAAACCCTCCTCCCAGGGTATATTAGAGATGTGTTGTAAAAAATCTTTGGTGTCCCGTAAATACGAGGGTAGAACTGACACAAGAGGAGATAAGGTTTCATCAATGAATTGAGCCAGATGTTCAAGGAGAGAACCGCACAAGGTAACAATAGGCCTGCCTGGTGGATGTGCAAGAGATTTATGTGTTTTTGGTAAAAAGTAGATTGTCGGTATGGTAAAACAAGATGGAACTAAAAATTTAGCAAGATCATCATCAATGAGACCAATTTCAACCCACTTAGCACATAGATCCTTAAGTTCAGACTGTATCTCGTCGAAAGGATTTTTCGAGAGTTGGGCATAGCACAGTCGATCTTTGAGTTGGCGATTGGCCTCCAATACATAATGTACACGATCTTGGATTACAATGTTTGAACCCTTGTCGGCCGGTTTGATAACAATATTCGGCAGGTTTTGTAATTCACTGATGGCCGTAAGCTGAGCAGAGGTGAGATTATATTTGCTCTTGCTAGTACTGTTACGTAATTTCCTGAGGTCACTGATACACAGATCATAGAATGCTTCAATACATCCACCGACGGAAAATTGCGGATTGAACCTAGATTTCTCCTTAAGTTTGGTTCGCACATCCCAGTCAGGGTCAATGCCGAACTCAGTGAGATAAGTATTTGAAGGATCAAAGTCAGAGTCTTCAAGGGAAGCCAAGTCCATAAGGGATGGAAGATCAGAGATCAGAAGATCAGTATGCCCGGTGCGAGGTGTTGATGATTTTGGCATAGTGGGATTGAGGGAGAAGAATTTCTTGAGTCTGATCTTTCGAATAAATTTATCCAAATCAATACGTGACTGGACATAATCAAAAGTTTTGGTAGGACAAAAGTTAAGCCCAAGAGAAAGGACAGAGGCTTGGGCTTTAGTGAGGAAATTCGAAGATAAATTGATGATTTGGCACAGCTTCATATTGTCACTGGTTATTTTTTGGTTCCAGAGCGCGTTGCTCGGCTCTCTTGGCATGCTTCTGGCCCGTTTCCCACGCTGGCCTCGCCGAGTTGTTTTCCTCCTCGTGGTTTCTGTCCCCTTCCTCTTCCTTTCCCTCTGCCTCGCCCCCTTCCCCGTTGTTTCTGATTCTTCCCATCCTGGCATAACAGTCTCATTTCGTCTAAAAAATTTAACTTGACAGACGGTTCCTCGTTTTCACAGACTGAAACATCTGATTCGGGCGAGATAGAGTCGAGATCACCGACAACTGCGGGCCGGACCGTTGGTTTTTTCCGTAATGAATCAAATCTTCTAGCGAACGTAAAGATCCTACCTGTCTCATAGTCAATTTTGTCCCTGATAAACTTTCGGTGCTTCCGTTGTTTAATATCATCTTCATATGTAAGTAATGATTCGTTGATTTTACCACGGAGTTGTTTCCCCTCCTCAGACTGCGACAATTTAGCAAGTTCTGTTTCTTTTTTTGCAAGCTCTTCCACTGCCTTTGTTCTATCTGATTTGGCATATTTGACTAAAATCGTGAGGAAGTGTGCTGAACATTCTTTACTGGCATCTCCCCATTCCTGGAGCATGGCAGGGTCCTGATCCTCAAAGGACGGCATTGTCAAAATTCGTAGTCCTCGTGGTATACGTCCAACATCGAGGTAATTTTGTAGTGAGTATTCCTCCCACCATTTAGAGATTTCCCTTCTTCGTAATTTTTCTATGTCTTTGAGCAGAGTGATTTCCGGATTAAGACTGACATTGTTCTTTTTAGTCCCAATAGAAGGCACTGAAGTAGGCATCTCTTGAGATTCATTAAAAAGATCCCTGGCCTGTGCAAGCCGAGCCGTTACCCAGGCGTCCTGCATGTCTGAAAACGCTGCGTGTATCCCCACCACTCGTGATATCCAAAGAAAGAGGGGAAGTAGTAATATATTATTGTAAGGATATCAACTTCTAAATAAATAAGAAGCATAAATCACGTGTGAGCATGAAATTGCATTCATTTGAAATAAAGTAGTCACTGTATCCATTGGAAAGTAATACAGTAGAGAGGCAAGTAGGCAGAAAGCTAGGGTGGAGTACGAGAGCATTATAATACCGTCAGCATAGTGAACAGGAGGAAATGTAAAGCACTCGAGAAATAATCACCTACCATGCAACCACAGTCCACGCGTATATATATATACATTTAAATAAAAACACTTTGTTCTTAGAAATACTTTTTCAAAGGATGGCAAATATGTACATTATATGTGTACAATACTTAATAGATGCACTAGCTGCAGACAGTTTTAAATAGGCATGTGAATTCTTAAGTGAGGTGTATCAGCACATAATAGGTGAGAAAAGCAGGTTCGTTGAGAACAGTGGGCGAATGTTTTCTGTAGACTAGATATACAATTCTGTGGGACCATCCCCCCACCTGGGCAACCTGTAATGGAAAAGTTAGGGAGTAACTTATATTGTCTTTTACAGCCCACTTCAATTATGTTCAAAAACCTTCTGCTTTATTTGAAAAGCTTCTACTACTCCAAAGTACCTGGGTGGCCACAGGAGAACAGGATCCAAGACAAATCTGGGACCTCAGGTGACTCCTGAGGCTCTAAAGTACTCTTCCTCATCACAGTACCTTTGGTGCCTTGACTAGGAAGCCCTGCCCCTCCAGAAGGCATTTCAAGCATCACATGCACCACCCAGACTGGGGATAGGGCAACTGATCTCCCTGAGATTGTTAACCTCATCCAGATGGTCATCATACCTTCTGGAATGGCCATCTACATTATCATGACTCTTCCCTGGTCTATGCTTAGTGGTGAAGTCTATCCCTTGCAGACTAATGGACCACCTGAGCGGTTTGGGGGTGTTCACCCTTCATCTGCATAAACCACTTGAAGGGCTTATGGTCACTTTGGACCTTTAAAATAGACCCTGTAACGTAACAGCGCCCAAGTTATACTAAAAAACTCTTTTTCAACAGTGGCCCTCCTAAGTACCCTACCCTTGAGTTGCCTACTGATGAAAATGATGGGGTGTTCTCTCCCTTTGTCCTCTAACTGAGACAAGACAGCTCCATTTCCAGTGTCACAGACATCGGTTTGCACTATAAAGAGTTTGTTGTAGTTAAGGGCACATAAACAGGTGCCCCGCACAGACCTCCTTCAAGCCACCAAAGGCCCGTTGACAGTCTTCACTCCAAAGAACCTTCTTAAGTTGTGTCGGTGATGTCACAGCTTTCACAGTGGCAGCTATGGTGCTAGTCTGCCATGACGTGTCTGTAATACCCAGTGCTGCTCAAAACATCTCTCACCTGGGTTTGAGTAGATGGAGTCTCCCAGTCCTGTACAGCTTGTACTTTACCAGGAAGAGGTTAGATTGGAACCCCTCCGACCTCATGACCAAGGTAGGTAACCTTCCCCTGTGCTATCTGGCACCCGGTTGCCTTTGTAGTGAGGGTGGACCTTTTCATGTCCTGCAGCACTGTATCCTAGCGTGTCAAATGCTCTTCCCAGGTGGAACTGTAGGCAATACAGAAGGCCTACAACCACTGAGAGCATGATTGACTAACCTTTGGAAGGTGGCAGGGGCATTCTTCAACCCAAAAGGCATATCTCTAAACTGGTAAAGCCCTTCTGGTATTGAGAAACTTGTTTTCTCTTTGGCCTGGTCAGTCAAAATGATTTGCCAATAGTCTGATGGAAGGTCAAATGTGCTCATAAACCTGACAGCACTTATCTTGTCCACAACTTCATCAGCCCTAGGAAATGTGTGTGGATCAGTCTTGGTGACTGCATTGACTCCTCCATAGTCCACACAGAACCTCCAATCCTTTGTACCTGCCTCGGAACTTGCCGCAGGGACATGGACCACTGTCCTGAACCATGAGCTGGTTGAGGGTTCAATGACACCCAAGTCCAACATCTTGGAGACCTCTGCCTGGATGTGGTTCTTAACAGTGTCTGACACCTTTAGCATCTGCCTTTGAAAGGTAAACCAATGTCAGTATCAGGCCTACACCATGGGGTGAGGCTTGGTGTCACTGAGAACAGAGGAGCATACTGCTGGAGCAAAGCCCTGCAGATCCTCTACTGCTCTGGTGTCAGATCTGGAGATAGTTGCACTCCCTCCACTGAGCCATTGCTGAGGGTTGCTACACAGAAAATTAGGGCCTCACACTCATCCTCTTCTTGTTCTGATGCTTGCAAGAGGCATGGGACTTCTCCTCTCCTGTGGAAAGTCTTGAGCCTGTTGACATGAAAGAATTGAGAGGCTACCCCAGGATCACCCATGCCGACCAGATAGTTGACTTCACCCATCTTGGAGATTATCCTGAAGGGTCCAGTTCACTTGTCTGCTAAAGCGCAAGACTTGGTAGGCTTCATCACAAGGATCTCCTGACCCGGAGTACCAGTCCACGTTTGAGGCCTTAGGGTAATGTCAGTACTTATTTAAATCTTGGCTTGCTTTAAGATTTGATGTAGCCTGCCCTTCATCTGTGCAATCCTCCTTCTGAGGCCTAACACATTGTCCCCCACTTGTTTGGATGGAGGGCCTAGAGGGGTGGCTTCTAAACCTACCCATACTAAGGCACGGGCCCCCTCACTGGATGACCAAATAGGAGCTCAAAGGGGCTGGAACCAACACCCTACTGAGGCACCTCTCTATAAGCAAACAGAAGGCATTTTAGAAGGAGATCCCATTTCCTCCTTAGGGTCTCTTCAAAAGTACCCAACATGCCCTTGAGAGTCTTGTTAAACCTCTCAACCAGACCATTGGTCAGAGAATGGTAGGAGGTAGAGAATGTATAAGCTACATTTCTTCCACATAGCTTGCTTTTAACCAGACATGAAGTTGGTTCCTCTGTCAGAGATCACCTCTTTAGGAAATCCAACTCTGGTAAAAATGCCCAGGAGAGTCCTGGCAACCACCGTGGCTGTTGTAGTCTGAAGGGGTATAGCCTCAGGGTACCTGGTGGCATGATCTACCAGTACCAGGATGAACAGGTGTCCACCTGATGTTGGAGGGTCTACGGGACCAACAATGTCAATGCCCACCCTCTCAAATGGTGTGCCAACCACTGATAAAGACTGCAGTGGGGCAATCACACTGCTTCCAGTCTTGACAGACTACTGACAAGTGGGACAGGTATTGCAGTGATATTCCACTTCTACTCCCATTCTGGGCCAATAAACGTCAGCTGAGAGACTTTGATTGGTCTTCTAGGAACAAAGATGACCAGCTAAGGATACCTCATGTGCCAACTGCAAAAGGAAGGGCAGGTATAACTGGGGTACAACCACCATCTTGACTGCACCTGGTTCAATCTGAGTAGGCTCACTGTAAACAAGCACACCCTCCCATTGAATCTCAAACGTCCAAGGCCTTTCGCCTGGGCCAGTTTTTTTAGAAACTCTAGAGAGCGGCACTCTCTTTGACCCTTACAAAATTCACCCTTAAAGGCCTTTCTTCAGCTAACAAGCACTGGAGGTCTGGGTGATCCTCTGGGGTGAATACCTCTCCCCGAGGAGGGTCCTCTGGCTATTCTCCCTCACGAGCTGAGTCAGAGGTCACCACTGGGCCTAGTCCCTCATGTCATGAGCTAGGACCACATTGGGTTCTGCTGAAACAGATGGAAGAGAAGGAGCCCCCTTCATAGAGGTGGTCTTTTGACACTTCTACTTAACCGTGGGTTTCCCCTTTGGCTTGGGTAACAGACTGTCAGTGAGACCCTGTTTGACCTCCGACCTAGTGACTGCAGCAGCAGTCAGGCGTAACCCATCAGAAACTCGCCCCATCTCTACTAGGTCCTTCCCCAACAAGATATTGGTAGGTGCATTGTCCTGAACGAGGACAGGAAGCTTTGCTGTCTTCTCATCAATCTGAATGGTGACTAGGGCTTCAGAAGAAATTTTGGAAGGCCCACCAGCTAACCTGGTGGTTCTCAGAGAAACATATACATAGTCCTCTGGCCTGAGCAGGGTCATGTCGATCACTGTCATGCTAGCCCCAGTGCCTCTCAAACCATTGGAAGGCTTGACATTATTTAGCACACTTCTCACAAATCTTCTAGTATTCTGTAGGATAGTAGCCAGTACTTCTGAGTACTGATCCCAGGCCCCAAGGGACACTAAGGAAATCTCAAAAGGAGCACCAAAGGTGATTCCTAGATAGGAGTGGATGACAGTGACATCCACCTCAGGCATAGAGTAAAGGTAAGTAAGGCTGATAGCCTGGACACAAAGTGTCTTACCTTTACACTTGAGGTTACCCTTCCTGTAGTCTAAGGCCCCACAGTCCCAACAGGTGTGAGGAATGTGGGGGTCTAAACTGGATCCCCTGGGAGCCTGCTTAGCAGGAGCACCAATACTTTTAATGCCACCCCATGAGACTTATCACTTCTAGATCGTTGGACCTTACATGGCAAATGTTTAGATTTATTTGGATGTGGCTGCTTGGACACCTCAGCATTCTGAGGGGTCCTTTTTTCTTTACCCTTGTCCTTCCGACTGTGATCCTTAGGGAACACCCTGTGGGAGACCCACTTATCAGACGACTTGGCCAATTTAAAGGGGTCCAAGATATTCTGGTCAGCAATGTACTGATGCAGCTCTGTTGAACAAGCCTCAGGAGAATTTTACACAAACTGGAGGTCAGACAATTCAACAAAAGACTTGGCTTTGTAACCATCAACCCATCCCATCATATTCCTGTGCGCAGCACTCACCCAATCAACATAAGACATATTCTCTCTCTTATAATCCCTTAAGGTGTCTTGCCAAACTTGTCATCCAACACAGCTTTCATGCACTCACACTGCCTTCTTTCTTCCACACTCAGATTCAGAATGCAATCATAACCAGTCTGAGGTACACTACTTAATAAACACTTAGCCCATTCTCTATGGTCAACATTATGAATACCAAAATCAATGTCAAATGCTTCCATCTATTGGACGATATCAGAATCGGTCATATAGAATTGGGCTAATACACTCTTTTTTGTTTGCGGGGGCCTGACTCTTGAGGGTTATCTAAAAGCAAATATAAAAGAAAAAGTCTGATCATATCAGGCTAATGGAAATATCCCTTAGTAGTTTGTAGGTTGTGAAAACATTACCTGATCGTTGAAGGGAGAGGTAGCCTTGACTCATTTTTCTTTTATATTTTCTTTTATATTTGGATATCAGAAACCTTCACGTACACACCAACCAAATCTTTCATAAACTTGGTTGCAGGAGACCTGACCCTCTCAACTGGTTTGCCTGAAGAGTGCACCTTAGCTTTCTCTAGCTGGAGTCTTTGACATTCAGTGTCTCAGTTTTCTTTTAGTTCAAGATCCCTGTCTTTGAGTTCATGATATCTTTCTTTGAGTATAACTGAGCTTCAGTCTCTAACCTTTTGTATTCAAAGACTAACTTCATCCTTAATAACTCAAGTTTCAAGGCACTTCCCTGAGAAACAATGCTGGTTTTTGGAATAGAAGTGACAGGAGAAGTGGCAATCCCAGTGGCAATCTCTGTGAATTCACCCGGGGTAAGGATCCATTCAGACCCCCCTCCCTGTATTCTCACCATGAGTCTCACAGTCTGTCTGGAAATTCACAACGGCAGCTATATGCTCTTTCATAGACTTATCATGAAAATCTTTTTCTCTCACTTCACAAGCACTGTGGAGAGCCCTAAACTCATCTTGGTCAATTTGCAATAGTTGCCATTGTTTGTAGTGTAGTTATTAATATACACTACTAAAACTCTAAATCAATAACAAAGTGTGGATATTTTGTAGTAGCTAGGTTAAACACTAAAACCAGTTATCCCACCATGGTACCATCAGTGCAAAGACTGGAGAGGAGTATCTATACTTCTGCCCTCTATGTGGTAAGGTGAAGGCACAGAACAGCCCGCCAGGGCTCTCAATGTGGTAGCAATGGACAAGCTGGCAGGATAAAGCTTGCAGGATGTGATGCGGGCTGGTTCTTAAGTACAGTGAATTTGCCAAGCCCCAGAATAGGAATGTCTACATTAGGTGATAACACAACAGGCCTCATTACGAGTTTGGAGGTGGCCGGTTCCAGATCCCGCAAAAGGGGACTAACTGGGCCATTCCAACCTTGGAGAGCCTGGTAATTCCCTTTCGTGGGACCCGGACCCGGTACATCCCCATTCCCATTGAGCCCCCATAGGGCTCAATGGGAATGGGGTGTATGCTTACAACGGGTCTGTTAATGACGGGCCCGTTGTTAGCATCCTATTCTGCAAGCGTGTCCCGCTAAGGACGCCTGGTCTGACCAGACGTCCTTAGCGAGACCCGCTGCAGACCTCGTAATAGGGTGGCCCGGAATGAATGGTGCCGGTCCCTTACTGGCACTGTTCATTCCGTAGCCGCCTTCCTCATAGTGAGGACCGTTTTATATACAATAAGATTCAGGAATATATACACTTTTAAATAATAACACTTTGGACTTGAAAATACTTATTTAAATAATGGCAAATATATACACTCTATGTGGTACCATATATAACTTAAATCCAGTAATAGATGCACTAGCTGCAGACAGTTTTAAATAGGCATGTGCATTTTTAAGTGAGGTGTATCAGCATAGGCATGGAAGAAAGGCTTGTCAGCATAGGCATGGAAGAAAGGCTTGTCAGCATAGGCATGGAAGAAAGGCTGGTCAGTTGTACACATTGGCAGAATTCTTTGGTTAGACTGGATGTATTTATTGTTTGCTTGTTAGGCACTTATACAATAAGAATATACTGTTTCAAAGCACCCACCGGGCAGTGAGGGAGGGTGGGAAATATATTACAACATAATATTAAGAGCAGAGGGGGGGTGGGTGGGGGATGAACCTCCTATACCTAGTGAGTATTCAGAATGTGCAATAGCAGAAAGGAAGAGGGAAGAGGGGATAAGTGCTACAGAGTCCAAGCTTGTGGGGGAGCCATGGATGAAGTGCTAGGAATATTGATTGCTACACAGCCTGGGCCAGGAAAGGTGTAAGTGTGAGTCTGCAGAGCAAAGGGTGTGCATATGCAAAGTGCTGTGGATAGAGAGGAGCTGGTAAGAATTGGTGAGGGAGGCTAAGACCCCAAAGATGCATTAGGGCTGTGGACACCGATTCAGCAACTGTGGGATTAGTAGAGGAGAGAAGGAGGGAAGGAGAAGTAAAAGAGGGAAGTATTAAGGAACTTCTGTAATTTGAGTAGATCCTGCTCAAGGCGCAGGATGAGGGGGAGGCTATTCCAAAGGAGGGAGCCCGCAGAGGAAAGTGAGTCAACCCCAGCCCTCCTTTTAGCAAAATGCATTACATACATAGAATTGGTGCCAGGGTAGCAACATGGTCTACAGGGAGATTATTTAGTGTGATAAAGTTGAAGATAGTGTGGTCTCCGGGCCCACACAGCCTTGTGGATGATGCAAGGGGATTTGAATTTAATCTGTGCAGCAACCGGGAGCTAGTGAAGACTTTGTAGTGCAGGAGAGTTGTGGTCCCTTGCTTAAGGCCAAGGATAAGTCTTGCTACCCTATTCTGGATAAGCTGAACGGGTCGCAGAGTGGAAGAGGCAAGATTCAGGAGAAGGTTATTACAGTAGTCAAGTCTAGAGAGAACGAGGGCTTGAGTCACATTGAGTATCTGAGGGAAAGTGAGAAAAGGTAGAATTCCTTTGAGAAGGAAGAGCTGATAGTTGGACTTCTTGGCAATGTCCTGAGTGTGATGGAGGAAGGAGAGAGAGCAGTCGAAGATGACTCTGAGGTTTCTGGCTTCAGTTGAAGGTGCAGGGGGAGATCCCAAGGAGGAAGGCCAGAGTTAAGGGAAGATGGAGGGAGCAGGGGTCCCTAAGGGAAGGATCTCAGTTTTACAGACGTTGAGCAGAGATCATTGGATGTACACTGGGACTGGATGGCAGATAGGCCGTCATGGATGAGGATGGGTGCAAGAGGGTCAGCAGGGAGTCTAAAGAAGAGCTGTTGTCATCTGCATAATATTGGAAGTTGGAGGAGAAGGAGGAGATGAGGTGTGTAAGGAGAGCAAGGTAGATGTTAAAAAGCCTTTGTATGAGGATAGAATGGTTAACTGTATCAAATGCAGAGGAGAGATCAAGAAGGAGAAGGACAGCTAGGCAGTTAGAATCCAGAGATGAGATCAGTTCTTCACAGGGTTCAGAAGAGCAGTTTTCTTGCCTCTGGATGCTCGGTATCCATATTGATGGTTGCGGAGGCCACCAACAAGTTCAGTGTGAGGGTTAAGTTGGGGCAAGGCCAGTTTCTCAAGTAGCTTCCCCGGGAATGGGTTGATGGAGATTGGGTGATAGCTGGCTCGGCAGGTAGGGTCAGAGGAAGGTTCTTTCTGGACCTGGCATACACGCGAGTGCTTAAGGGTGGAGGGGAAAGATCCAATGATAAAGAATTATTGCAGAAATCAGCGAGAGCAGGGGCAAGAGAGCCAATGTTATCCTTGATGGTCCTTGATGAGCAAGGGGAGACCTGTTTAGAAGAGACCTTTACAGATCTGACAACTCTGGTAACTTCCTCAGGTGTGTCAAGGGAAAAGGAGCAAAAGGACGAAGGATGGCAGAGGGGTGTGGAGGAGGGAGTGTGGGATGGTTTGTGAGGCAGTGTAGTAAGGGTAGTCAGAATGTACTATGTTTTGGTGGCAAAGTGAGTGGCCAGTACATTGTAGAGGGCCTTGGAAGGAGTAAGAGAAGAGGAAGCTGCAGAGGGGTTGGCTAGTTCCCTGCAGATTTTGAAAAGTTCAGCTAAGTTAGTGAATGCTCTGGAGACCTGTTCCTGAATGTGGGCTCTTTTCTTTGCACCGATGGCAAGTCGGTATTGCCTTTGGAGAAGGTTGAAGGCCAGTTTGTTAGAGGATGAGCCTGAGGTTAACCACTTCCGTTCTGCTGCCGCGCACTTTCTTTTCAGGGCTGAAAGTTCGGTGTCGTACTAAATGTTACGCTTTGAGGCATGTTTCAGATGGATCCTCCTGACTGGGGCAAGAATGTCAAGAGTGTTGGTGATGGAAAGATGGAGGTTGAGGATGGCAGGGTTAGGGGTACAATCAGAGGTGGGGGTCATGGGGGAGAAGGTGGCGGCAAAGACACCTGCAGTCACTCGTTTCATCGGGTGGGTGTTAGTTAACGACTTTGGCGTGACTTTTGGGGGCGATCCAGGGGCCAAATGGGCCCAGACGGAGGAGAGGAAAGAGTGGTCTGACCAGGAGAGAGGGGTGCCTAATGGGGGGAGATAGAGAGGTCAGATGGTATGAGTGGATCCATAGTGTGTCCAACTGTGTGGGTTGGCCCATAAGGGAGAATGGAGAAGGAAAGCGCAGAGCAGCGGTCAGTGTGTTGAACGGGATATCATGTTGTGCCTCCTTTATTATATATATTGGCCTAAGCCCAGCCGCTCTACGAAGAAATCTGCATTGCAAAGTTCTGACCTTAGATCGATTTTGTCGCTATTTTAGGTTCCTCTGCCATTTTGATTCTCACTCCAAAGTCACCCTGTGTTCTAAAATGATGGACAGTGTTCTTCTGTGTGTAACTTGGCCGTCTCGACCTCTACATGAAGTTAATGCCTAAACTTCCCGCAGGCCAAATATTAGGGTCATGTAAGGAGACCTTGTCCTTCGTTGACCTGTAGATCGAGGATTACCAGTACCAACGAAACTGATCCGCGAGCATATATTAAGCACAATGTTGTTTAAATACTGAATGTGAACTACATTGTATTAAACATGTACTAAGGCTTAATGTTAATCCAGAGAACACACTGTTGCCTTTGTGACCTATTTGTGAATATACTAGGAATAATCCATATGCCTATAGATGAATAAATTAGAAGTGAACTCGGCATGAACCCCTAGCCCGCGAAATGGTTAACCTGTAAATGGGCTGGACATCATGTTACAAAATTGTATAAAAGAGCAAATGTTCTGATGTACAGTCCCACTCACTTCTCACACCGAAAGGGCTGGTATTCGCTGTGATGAACTGAGGGCCTGATAGCTATCTGTTACTTTGTTCCTTTGAAAACTGTTCAGTCATAGAATAAAGATCTGTGTATCTTTGTAAACCCGCGTTTGGTGTATTTCCTTTTGGGGTACTCAGCCTCGATATTCTCTTTTTGCTTTTACAAGTGAATCGAGTGGATGCAGAGCCAGGGGAGTTTAGTTGAATGTTGAAATCACCCAGGAGGAGAGGTTTAGGGGTGGAAGAGAGTAAAGAAGAGAATAAGTCAGCCTATTCAGCGAGGAATAGGGAGGTGGCGCCTGGAGGTAAGAAGATGGTAGCAATGGTCAGGCAGGAGATAGGTGAGATGACCATCTTGCAAACCAGGTTTTCAATAGAGGAATAGGTCTGGGTAGGAATTCACTCAGGGAAGATTATGGCAACGCCCTGCCAGTGCGGTGAGGTTAAGGTTTGGAGATGATCTTATGCCATCCGGGAGGCATGAGTCAAAGTCAATGGCCCTCATTCCGAGTAGGGCGGTATGGGATACTGGGCACCAGTAAGGAGAGCAGTGCCAGTAATCCCTTACTGCCCTACTACGAGGTCCCTTAGCGGGTCCCTTCCTTAACGCCTGGTCTGACCAGGTGTTAAGGACGGGACCCGTTAAGGGACCTGGGCTCAAATAATGGCCTTGGCATACACCAGGCTGTTATTTGGACCCTCCCCATTCCCATTTGAGCCCTATGAGGGCTCAAATGGGAATGGGGAATGGTTTGGTAAATGGGGACTTACCGGTCCCTCCAAGGTCGGAATGGACCGGTAAGTCCCCATTGAACCAAACTGGAGTCAGTACCGGTATGGGAGGCAGTCATGACTACCACCATACTCGGAATGAGGGCCAATGACTGAGCTGTCATTTAACCAAGTCTTGGTAAGAGCGAGAATATTGAGGTCAATGGCCCTCATTACGATACTGGCGCTAAACTATGGCACTATTAGTACCATGGTTGGTGCGGGTACCGTAAAGAGTCCGCCAATGTTAAATGGGCAATTGCCACTCAATTCCAAGGTTGGCGGGGCAGTAATTCCCCATTGAACATTGGCCCTTCCCCATTCCCATTTTTGCCCCATAGGGCTCAATGGGACTGGGGAAGGCGCTAATTACGGTACCGCAAATTGCGGTACGTACTTAGCACCAAGGTCCCTTTGCGGGTCCCTACTTTAATGGCTGGTCCAGACCAGCCGTTCAGGTTGGGTCCCGCAAAGGGACCTCGTAGTAAGGCACTAATGGGTTAACGGCGCCGTTAACCCATTAGCGCCAGGATCGTAATGAGGCCCAATGTCTTCAAGAAGCAGACAGATGTCAGAGGAGCATTTGTTGGTTAAGAGTCGCCAGGTGGAGGTGGGCACGGCTTTTGAAGGTTTTCTGAGGTGGGGTACTGGGGCGTGGTGCACCAGTCAGAGGCAGGAGAGAGAGAGTAGAAGAGGAGATGCATGTGAAGGAAGGATGTTAATGAGAGAAGGCAAGCTCCGGTCAAAGAGAAGGAGGTTGAGTTGTGGGCCCTGAACCAGAATGGTGCCAGTGTGATAGACATTAACAAAGCAACATGAGGATGCAAAGCCAGCCAAGAGGACTTCCGACTTGCTGACACCCTTAATAGAGGAGTGCGAGATGGGAGAGAAAAAGTGGGGATGAGATTGGGGTCCAGAGATAAGGAGAAGGGACAGAGAAAAGGATATCAGTGAAAACCTCTCGAGACTAAGCCCTGACATAGGTGTCTGCAATGGAAAGTCCAGGGTTTGCACTCAGGATATCTTTTTTGTGACTTTTCCTGCCGGACTTGGGGAAAGATGGGGGATATGTGATAGTGTAGCAGTTAGAAAATATACGAGAGATGGAAAGAGCCATAGGAGGGCATAGGTTATAGAAGGAATGAGAGAGGATCGGCAGCACTGCACAGTACTGGCTAAACTCACTAGAAGGCATAGTAGATTGGGTCAGAGAGAATAAGTGAAACCCAGCAGGAAAATAATTACATTGGAAGAGTGACACATAGATGTAATAACTATACACATATTAAAATTATTGTTTTCAAAATGGAGGCAGCAAACAATGCAATGCAGGTGGTGCACAGGAATGCAAAGACACCCACATTTGACTTTAAAAGCACACCCTAAAATTGACTTTAAATGGAGGAAGCAAATATTGCTATGCAGATGGTACACAAGTATGCAAAGAAAACCAAATGTGAATTTAAAACCACCCCCCCAAACACATGAGAGTAATGTATGCAGTGAATGGAATGAAGATAGTTAAGGTGATGATGGAGGAGGTGAACAGCACTGAAAAAAGCCTCAAGAGAGTTAGATATGTAGGTCAGCTAAACTCACTTTCATGACTGCAGGGATCATGGGTGGCAATAAGTAGCAGAAGCAGTCCTGGAATTAGTCTGGGGGGCGGATCATAGTTAGAGATGAAAATCTGTGGCTCTCCAGGCCCTCCTCGGCCCTGACATGCTCAGACAGGGTCTTTTGCTGAGGGCCTTCGGCGTAGGGGCCGGCTTGCGATTGGCCACTTGGGTGTTACTGCATTTGCTGGAGAGGTGTTGGGATTGCCATTTTAAAGCCCCTCGGCACTGTTGCCATTTAATTTATTTTTACAAGTGTACTGTTGTATTTCGCATTATATTGCTGGTTCTCTTGTGTTCACTGCAGTTTTAGTTATTGCTGCTACATTGTTGCTGAAGTTATTTTAACATTGAAGTATGCTGCAGTCGCAGTCAGTCCTCTTTCTTTGTCTGGAGTGGGCGTTTCTTTGTCTCGCTCCCATTTCATTCACAGCTTCATATGTGCCGGATTGATCGCCTGCACCCTGGAGAGGTGAGGGTTTCCTGTTGGGATTTCCATTTTAAAGCCCCTCGGCGTTGTTGCCATTTAATTCATTTTTAAAAGTATACTGTTGTATTGCACAATATATTTCTGCTTCTCTTGTGTTCACTGCAGTTTTAGGTGTTGCTGCTACATTGTTGCTGAGGTTATTTTAACACTGAAGGATCCTGCGGTTACGGTCAGTCCTCTTTCTTTGTTTGGAGAGGACATTTATTTGCCTCGCTCCCATTTCATTCACAGCCTCATATGTGCCAGACTGATCGCCCGCGGAGCGGACGGGCGCATCAAGCGTGCCGTCAGAGAACCAAAGGCGAGCTTAAAGCAAGCCCGTCTGTGCCCATCCAGGCAACTGACATGCAGGATGCAGCTGTATGTTATTCTAAGAGAAAACTTGCGCTGTTGGTGCCTCCTGATACTGTGTTCCCTGTTGGCTGCAGGGCGGGTTATGATGCAGGTATGCATCTGAATTCGTATGGAATGGTGGATTTATCGCTGATGCTGCTCAATACCCTCTCTATTCCTGCACATTTGGCTGACATGTATGACCTTTTGTCAGACCGTAACCTGGCCCTGCTCTGTTTGACAGAGACCTGGCTTCAGGAAGGCTCTGCCTATGCGCTGATTCAGGCTATTCCAGATGGCTACAGGATTATTCATTTAGATCGGCCCCCCACACCAGTTTGGGGGTGGTGTAGCAATCATATTTAAATCCAGTATAGTAGTTAGCCAGCTCTGCTGTCCCCATTCCTTAGCTGTGGAAGCCTTGCTAGTCAGGTGGATGATTTCCCCTGCCTTTACCTGTCTTTTTTTATTATTCCCTTACCTTTAGCCTCATTTTCTGTCTCTTATTTTTTGAATCCCATTCTCTCTCATCTCCCTCAATCTTCTTACTGCTTTCAACCCCCCCTTCCAGTTCTCTAATCTATCCTCTCTTTCGCTTGCGTCACATCTAGATAGAAATATGAATGTTAGCTTGCGCCACAATTAGATGGAATTCTTAACTTTAGCTTGAGTCACATCTAGATGGGATTATGAATATTAGCATGCATCACACTTAGATGGAATTCTTAATGTTAGCTTGTGTCACATCTAGATATAAATGTGAATGTTAGCTTGCGCCACTTAGATGGAATTCTTACTTAAGCCTGCGTCGCATCTAGATAGAAATGTGAATGTTAGCTTGCGCCACACTTAGATGGAATTCTTAACTTTAGCTTGCGTCACATCTAGACGGGATTATGAATATTAGCATGTATCACACTTAGATGGAATTCTTAACGTTAGCTTGCGTCACATCTAGACGGGATTATGAATATTAACGTTAGCTTGCATCACATCTAGATGGGATTATGAATATTAGCATGTACCACACTTAGATGGAATTGTTAACTTTAGCTTGCGTCACATCTAGATAGAAATGTGAATGTTAGCTTGTGCCACACTTAGATGGAATTCTTAACGTTAGCTTGCATCACATCTAGAGGGGATTATGAATATTAGCATGTATCACACTTAGATGGAATTCTTAACGTTAGCTTGCGTCACATCTAGACGTGATTATGAATATTAGCATGTACCACACTTAGATGGAATTCTTAACTTTAGCTTGCATCACATCTAGATAGAAATGTGAATGTAGCTTGCGCCACATTTAGATGGAATTCTTATCGTTCGCTTACGTCGCATCCAGATAGAAATGTGAATGGTAGCTTGCACCCCTTAGATGGAATTCTTGACTTTAGCTTGAGTCACATCTAGATGGGATTATGAATATTAGCATGTATCACACTTAGATGGAATTCTTAATGTTAGCCTGTGTCGCATCTAGATAGAAATGTGAATGTTAGCATACGCCACACTTAGATGGAACTCTTAACTTTATCTTGTGTCACATCTAGATAGAAATGTGAATGTTAGCATGTGCCACACTTGGATGAAACTGTGAATGATGGTAAGTGCAACAATTGATTGGAATCTTGATCACTAGCCTGCCTCACATTTAGACAGAATATTGAAAATTAGCAACGATGGAATAGTGAATGATAGCAAACATCAGACATAGACATAACTGCAAGGACTGCAATGCCAACTAACCAATCCACTAACAATTTCATCCCTCTGCATACACTTCTCAAACTCTAACCAAACACAACCACAAGCCTAAAACGCAGCAATCCGCATTAACTTCACTACACTGCAACAACAAAACAAACCCCACATAGACTTGCACAACAGCACATGATGACTACCGACCGTGAAACACCCCAAGCCCAGCCGACGAACCCACTGGGCTGAGGCTGCCATCAGCACATCACTGCTCTCTTGCACTTTTCCAGCTTATTCCCACTTACTCACCCCCCCTCTTTCAGAGCCGCCAGAGAGCCAAGGGACCACTCCGGTGGTGATAGTGTGTGGTACAAATATCCTTTAACATTAACATTTAACATATTTATCGTCTCTCTGGTTCCTATGTAGGTTTTCTTGAACCTTTCTTAGATTTTTTGCTGACCTTCAAGTGATATATAGGCACCTTGTTGTGCTAGGTGATTTTAATCTGAAATTCAACTATCCCGGAGCTCTAGCTCTCAATTTCTATTTTTATAGTTGTCAGATCTGGATTTTCAACAACATGTTTCAGGAGCCACCCAAAGGTTAGGGAATACACTCGACCTGGTTCTGGAAAACAAAGCTTTGTTAGCTTTTCAGTCTGTTGAGCCTGTCCTTTGGTCGGATAATTTTATGGTGACCTGCATACTTAAAAATGTGCGGGTATGGTCCAAGTCTCCCCCTCATATGGTTTGGCAGCACTATTGGCACTCGGCTGATTTGCAGTGTTTTGCTTCTTCAGTTAAGGCAAAGTGCTTGTTTGCCACATCTTTTTCTCTGTCAGTGCTTACTCGTTCTCTGCAAGAAGCAGCAGATGAAATGGCCCCTTTATGGCCTATCCAACCTCATAGGCTCCTGTCGGAGCCATGGTTTTCTGAATAGTTAAAACTAGCCTGACTCAAACGTAGACAGGCAGAACAGAAATGGCATACGGCCTACGATTCCAAACTTAGAGCTCAGTTTAAAATCTGTTCAGTAGCTTATTCTGCTGCAATTGTAGTGGCTAAGAAATCTTATTTTTCACAGAAAATTGAGTCCTCTCTGTGCTAGCCTAAAGCTCTATTTGCTGTGCTTAAGTCTTTATCTTCCTCAGCTAAATATGTCCCTACATTTAGACCTACTCAGGAGCTCTGTGACTCATTGTCACAATTTCCTTCCACAAAAATTGAGATAATTTGTGCTAACATCACTGCAGCTGCAATGGCTTCTATCCCTGAGAGTGAATTACTGGTTCCCAGTAGACTGACTGTCTTGAGTGATTGGTCATCCTTTCCTCTTTTTACTGAGGCAATGGTATCTAGTGCTATTGAATGTACTAAATCAGGCGCTCCTTCAGATGTGCTCCCATTGGCAGTAATAAAGGCTATTTCGCCTCAGATATTGAGAGGGATCACAATAGTTATCAATAGCTCCTGCCAATCGGGGAGTATCCATTTGGAACATAAGGTCACCATGGTCATCCCCCTTCTGAAGAAGCCATTGTTGGACCCATCATTGCCCTCTAGCTTTCTTCCTATTTCCCTTTTGCCCTTCCTTATGAAGCTTTTGGAATCCCTGGTTTCACCCCTCGTATCCTCTTTCTTGTAGTCTTCTGAACTTCTTGACCCCGCCCAGTCAGGCTTTTGGCATGGCCAGGGTACTGAAAGTGTCTTGGTCTCTGTCCAGGACGATATGGCCAGGCTTGTGGATGCTGGTGGGGATGGCGCCCTGATTTTATTAGATCAGTGTCTTTTGACAGCATCGACCATTCCACCTTGCTCACCCGCCTGGCCCAGAGTGGAATATCTGGTCAAGTGTTGGGCTGTTTCTCTTTGTTCCTAGACGACAGGATTCAGGTCCTTTCTCGTGCCCCTTATTTTCTGTTCCTGGCCAATGGTGCAGCAGTGTTCCACAGGACTCTGCCTTGTCTCCCATTCTCTTTAGCATCTACAGCTGGCCATTAGTGTGTCTCATCCAATCTTTCGGCTTCAGGTGCTATTCTCATACCGACAACACTCAGATCCTGATCAGTTTAGATCTTGATCAGGCTGAGATGTCGTTGTGCCTTTTTTAGTGTCTGACGGCCATGGGGGATTAGATGTGCCACAATTGGCTGAAGTTGAATGGAGACAAGACAGAGGTGCTGGTGGTCGACTCCCTCCATGATCCTTCACTGTGGGTGCCTTCCCAGTGGCCGTCTTCTTTGGGTCCCCTTCCTGTTCATGTGGCTTAATTGAATAATCTTGGAGTTGTTTTGTCTGCTTTCCTCTCCATGGATGCCCAAGTTTCAGTGGTGTGTCAGACAAGCCATTTTCATCTTAAAATCCTGAAAAAGGGCAATCCATGGTCAGGGGGCAGAATACCTCTGGTCTAAATTTCCTCGCTACTTCCCAAGGCGCTCCTTGTGTTCAGCTTTGGCTGACTTGCTCTGTGTGCCTCTCATCTGCTGTTCGTGGATTGGTGGGTGCGCCTTCTCGGTAGCCGCCCCAGAACTATGGAATGCTCTTCTCTTAGCAGTAAAAAAAACAGCCTAATCATCTGGCCTTCAGAAAGGTGTTGAAAACATAATTGTTCTAGTCAACTGCTGTGGCTTGACCAGTTGTTCACTGTCCTTCCTCTCTAGCGCCATGATGCCTTCGGGTGGCCGTGCGCTATACAAGTTTCAATAACATAACATAACATAACATAACTGCAGCCTATCACTGTGCTGGTGTCTACATCTTCATGGTTACCCTTGGAGGCTCTGTGTTGCCGGTGGAGGGGGCATCCATTTTATAGAAGGGTGGTGGCTCGCTCTTTTCTGCACGTTGGCGCTCTTTTCTGGCCCATTGGGCAGAAACCAGGTGGGCTAGAGGCCAGATGCTGCTCAGATGGGGAAAAAACCCAGAAGGGTTGCATTCTCGTCACTGAAGTAAGCAGAGCACGTCTGGATGCTCACGTAACTCAAGGCTCAGCCAGTCACAGTGATTCCCTCCATTAGCAAAGAGTAGTGATGTGAGGGTGGATGGGCGGTGAGAGAGCTTCTTGATGCACCCACACTGGAGAAAGTCTGCCATATGAGAGACTCCACTCAGACAAGGACTTTTGCTGAGGACTTTCAGTGTGTGGGCCGGCTTAGAAGCCTTCTGGCTTCCGATTGCCCACTTGGGTGTTACTGCATTCTATCGCCATGCTGGCATCTATATCTCCATGGTTAGCCCTTAAGGCTCCGTGTTGCTGAAGGAGGGGGCATCCATTTTGTAGAAGGGAGATTTCTGGTCAATTGGGCAGGAACCAGGTGGGCTAGAGGCCAGATGCCGCTGGGATGGGAATAAAAAACCATAAGGGAGTTATTCTCGTTGCTGAAGTAAGTGGAGCACTTCTGAATGCTCTTGCACCTCTTAGGCTCAGCCAGCCACAGTGATTCCCTCCATTAGCAAAGTGTAGTGATGTGAGGGTGGAGGGACTGTGAGAGAGCTTCTTGATGAGCCCACACAGGAGAAAGTCTGTGTGAAGATACCCCCACCTGCGCAACCTGTAATGGAAAAGTTAGGGAGTAACTCATTTTGTCTTTACAGCCCAGTCCAATAATGTTCAATAAACTTCTGCTTTCTTTTAAAAGGTTCTACCACCCCAAAGTACCTGAGAGGCCACAGGAGAACAAGATCCAAGACAAATCTGCGACCCCTGGACGTCTCCTGAGGCTAGAAGATGCTCTTCCTCGTTACAGTACATTTGGTGACTTGGCAGGCAAAGAAGCAGAGTTTATCAGTTTCACTCAACGATTTTACTATGAGGACGGACCCCTGTTGGAAGAAGAAGCCACTGGGATGCTCAGTCCAAGAAGAAAAATGGAATCAAAGTCTTTCTGAATTGCAGCAGTTTTACTCTTTGCAGTGTTCTGCTTTGGTCAATGATTTCTCGGACTGTAGAAGTCCTGTGAAGATAAAATTTGCTCTGGGCTCCTTAATGACTTAGCAGATGATAGTAAGATGCCTAGGACCCATCGCTGACTTTTGGCGGCAAGGGGTGCATGGGTCACTATTGGTGTCAGGTTTTGGAATATCGTAGTTTTCCAACTTTTGGATCTTCCTTGCTGCAGCCACTGCACAGACCTCTACATGGATTCTGGCAACCTGACTCAACCACTGGAGTCTTCCTTTGGAAGACTGGACCCTCAGGACTTCTTTGTTAGCTTCTGGTGGCAGGTAACACACCAGCGGACCATCCTCCACACTCAGTGACTTTGGACTCTCTCCGGCAGGAAAAAGTGGTCAGTGATGATGGCAAGGATGTCCCTTGAAATGTTCTTAGGCAGTTTGGAACTTTAGCAGCTCCTGGTGTCCAGCAGCACAATGGCAGGGTACCCCCTCTTCTGGGCGTTAGGCAGAAACGTCTTCCAGTGGTCAAGAAACACACCTCCGGACTGTGGGTGACACCACTGTCCTTCTATGACTCGAGATGTCCGGCCTTTCCTCTTCAGAACCCACCAAGACCCCTTCTCCGGACGGCAGGCACACAAGACTGGTTTCCAGGGTACTTCTGATGAAGAGTATCAGTTTGCATGATGGTCCCTCATAGCTCGGGAGTGGTCTCCTTTGCAGGTCCTCTAAGGATCAGTCTGTGGAAGAACACAGCAGCTTTCGGATTACATGAAGAAATGCAGAAGCAGACTTCTACTCCAGCTGGGCTTCAAGGAACTATGACACTAGAGGTTCAATCCCTACTCTGCCCAGAACCGGGGAAATGTAATAACATGAAACAAGAAAATGTTGTGGCAGGAAAACAATTTCTTGAGGAACATAAGTTCCCCTACTTGTATAACTATAAATCATTAGTTAATGCTCCAGGTGCATGTAACTAGTCCTGGCAGTCTTAATTATGAACCAGGATTCAGTCTTCTTAGACCAAGAAAACAAAACCACACAGAAGTTTTACATAATATGATATGATATGATATGATTTGATAAGGCATTTACAACTCGCCTATACACAAGTGTTTCAAGGCACGAGATTAGCAAAACTGAGACAGAATGATCAGTTGTTTGTGGGATATACAGGTCATAAATTGCATCCAGCCATCATCAAACAAACCATCTCTAAATGGATTATTTTAACAATTTCAGAATGTTACAGACTGGCCGGTAAAGACCCCCGAGAACATCTAAGGTCTCACTTGACCAGGAGTGTCGCAACTTCCTCTGCTTTGCAGAGGGGAGTTCCAATAATGGATATTTGTGCAGCTGCCACATGGTAGTCTGCACACACCTTTACGAAATACTACAGTCTGGATTCCGCCACTAGTCAAGATTCTCTTTTTAGAAAAGCAGTACTGCACTCTGTGCATACTTGATTACTTGAATTTTACACCCTCCTCCAAATTATGAAACTGCTTTGGGAGTGTATCTAAGAAAAGGAATACGTGGGAGGATACAATCCATTTTAAGAACAAGTTACTTACCCATGTGGAAATTCTTTCGACTGGATGTTCCTCCCACATATTCCTTATCGCCCCTCCCATCCAACCCTGCAGTAAATCTTCCATTGTGGTTACAGTCTGTGCTCTCTCAGGGTGAGTAATCTTCTAACTCAAGTCAGTGCTTTGCTCTTCAAAGAGGAGCTGAGCGGCGGGCGTCGCGCAAGCTACTTGTGCCTGTGATGGCATCGACATCGGGGCGGAGGACTCTGAGGGACATGAACTCGGCTGGACTCGACGCACGGCACCCTCTACTGAGGGGTATTTTCCAAGGTGGCGGGCTGGATGTTGGGAGGTGTCTGGGATGGGGAATATGTGGGAGGAACATCCAGTGGAAAGAATATTACCATGGGTAAGTAACTTGTTCATCTCTCACACTTCTAGGAGACTTCAATATCTGGTTCAATATTCCCAACAACCCCATGACTCAACCGCTGGTTGACAGTCTTGACGCACTCAAGCTCTCCCATCATACAACTGGCCCAACCCACTCTTGAGGGCACACTCTTGATGCAATCTTCCGCTCCAATGACCTGGTTTTTATATCCCGTCCCAAACCACTCATCTGGACTGAGCACTATGCCATCCCCTTCTCTATCCACTCCCCTGCCTCCCCTCCTACAGCTCACCAGCCTCCCCTGGACGCTGTATACTGAATACTGTGCATACACGGATTAAATTCACCCTTGAAATGGGAGAACCTACACTCCATTTCTTAGATGCACAGCTGGAGATCTCTGATAACCAAATTAAAACATCTTTGTATCACAAGCCTACCGATGTGAACAGTTTACTTCATTATGCGAGCTTTCACCCCAAGTCAATGATGGCCAGTCTACCATATAGTCAAATTCGAGGAAGAAGGGGGTGTTCCCCGAAACACGTAGAGCCTTTTAGTTCATCACAAGAATATTGATTTTGGACACTCTTTGTTAGTTTACTACAAGTAGACTGTATTTATATATAGATGGCCTGTTCAATTTTTTTTTGATTTTTTTAAAAATGTAAATGTTAACCATGAGTTTCTGGATTGAATTTGTTTTGTTTATGTGTTTGCTTTTTTGTATATATTCATCATTTTTAAAGTAAAAATCATAAAAATGTGACTGATTGTGTATCAGCTTTAATGGTGTGCAGGGAACGGGAGTGTCTTGAGTTTTAGACACTTTTATCTTTGTTCATGAGTTCTCTTTCTCTGCAGCTTTGTCTGTACTTACCTCACCTGCCGGTGTTATTTCCTCAAACATCTGCCACAAATGTAATACTTCCCTTCTGTTCTGTAACTGTTTTCCCTTTTATCTTGCCAGCAAATGTGTGGATACCAGATGCAGCACCGTTTTTTCAAAAAATTTCAAAAGAACCTCCCTCTGGCCATATGGGTTTTATGCTATCTCCCTTTATCTCTGTGACCCACTGGTCATGATACTTCTGCATCTTCTCACTATACAATTGGAGATGTTGGTAGATGTGCGCTAATGGTGCTATTCCCCCCATGGTAATACAATTTCCTGCATGCAGACACACAGGCGCTTGGTTGACATTCTTCTCACCTCAATGTCTTATGTAACCTTCTTCTTACCTTTTGGTACCAACACTTTTTCAACAACCTTTCCCCCTTTTCATTACTTAATGAAACCGTAAATTATTTTGATTATGGACATTCGTCATTTACCATTACTTAAGACATTTTCGTATACCTTGTATTTTTAATTTTCTTGATCAACCTTAGTTATCTTGTTTTAACTTATATGCACATAAAAATTTATTAACAGATCAACATGTTATGCCTTGACACACGTGAAAACATGAAACATAATAACATATAACATGTAACATGTACTACCTGAATGCTTTTACTCCCCTTTTCCAATGGCTTTAGTTTGTTACCCCCTGTTCTAGTTTCCTCATGCACTCCCCACCTCTTACTTCCCCTCACTACCTTACCAAGAATCTTTTTTACTTGGAAAAATAATATTCTAAATTACTACTCAGAGTCTACTACATATATGAGACCCCTACTATTTTCTCTTTATCTTCACTTATTTATCTGCACTGGATGAGACAAAGCTACGTGGCGCCACCTTCTACCACGTTCGGGCTAGGCTTCCTCACTCTTCGCTTACTTCTTTATCTCCACAAAACCTAATGGCCATATACAGGATAGATAAAAAAAGCCTCAGTGTCATTCACACAGACCCTAACTACCTTTTTTGCCCACTGTCACCTCTTTGACTTTTTCTTAACCCTTCCCTTACCTCTTGGGAACTTTCCCAACCGGTACTCACGTGTTCAGTCGGGTGGTCCAAGAGTCACCGTTGACGGTCTATCCACAATCTGGTCAGCACCCCAACCAAGCCATGGTCCGCCTCGGAAAGCAGCTTTTACAGTTGGGTATTCGTTAACCGGGAACCCTTGGCCCCTTCTCGTTGTGCGCACAGGCTGGTCGACCGCGGAGGAGATGGTTTTGCACGGCACAGACCTCGAGGCACCTGTCCCAAATCACGTCACAGGGGGTCACCAAATGTAAGCCCGTCTTAGACATGCAATAAGAATAAATGAGACACAACCCTGACGGGGAATGAGGCTAAGAGAACAGGTTGCAAGAGTTCACATTTTTTTTATAGAATTGGCATCCAAAGAACTCTGCTGCTCGAAAGCGCTCTGGCAAATGTTTCAATTACATCACAATATAAAGAAAAAAATTGTCATAGATGACGCTATTAACATATGGTACTAAGTCAACGCAGGATTGGACAGTCATTATAGCTCTATATAGTTGTAGAGGCACTGTTTCTTCCGTATTGGTTGCTCCTTTGGCGGGAGTGTGGACATCACATGGTTCAGCTATCAGCGTCCAGGAAGGGGTGAAGGTCAAGTTGCTCTGAAGCGGGCTGTCCACTAACTAAGCTAACATAATGCATCCTTGTGAAGCATGCACTAAATAATGATCATTGCAATTCTTTTAAACAAATCATTGTAAACCTATAAACTTCATGTAGTTACATCATTAATAATTGCGGCTTATATGGAGCACCAGGTTAAGGGTTTTGACCATCATGATAACATTGATTGAAGCGAGGGTCTGGACTCGTAAAGAATCTAAGGCACGTTGGCATTTGTTAGTAGTGAGAAACAATATACTGCACAGAGGTCTAATGTTAGTTGGGGGCCTGCATAGGTGGGCGCCATGGCGAGGTTGCATATCTGGTACATCAAGAGAATACCTTGCAGGGACACAGGGTTACACTGGCAGTAATTTTCCAATAGCAAGGGTGAGGGGGCATGGACAGATTTGTGGAGATGGATTAGCTACAGCGCTTGGCTCAAGCCGGTTCACACAAGGGGCAGTGATATCAGAAGAAGAGTGAGATGTTACATGTGTTCTTTGTTGCAATTACCTCCGGCTTCAGCGTGAGAATGGGGCTGCAGAGTTTTCCAGACACAGTGAGAGAAAAGGTGGGGGTCATGTGTGCTGTGTGTGCGGCGCTGCAAAGGTGAGAGAAGCCTTTTCGTATTATTGCAGTGAGGCCTAGTTACCAAGATGGAGTCAAGGGGGCACAAAATTGATGCCCTGTGTCCTGCGCAACGTTCCCATCTACACAAGTAACAGCCGATGCTGGCATCACATAAGGGTAATGGGGGCACTCCCCACCATTGGAGGCACATGGTCCAAGTTTGTACTAAGGAAAGGAGGGACGGGGGGCTACTGGCCCCTCACTCCTACAGAGCGTGCACTGGGAGGATGGGAATACTCAAGGTACCGAATACCACATACACCTCAAAGGGTTCTTTCACATGGCAACCCTTATCCACATGGCCACCCCAGACCGGGTGTCTCCAGACTCCCCTTTGAAGACCCTGTACCTGCAATCAGCACATTAACTGTGTTCCGGGCCTATTGCCCTTCCCTCATTCACATCCATTCCCTTCCTATATCAATGACAGTTAACACCTGTGGGTGTGTGCTAGCAAGGAGGTTGGGAGGATGGTTATGCTCAAGGTGCAGGATATCATTTACACCTCAATGGGTTCTTTTGCATGGGACCCATTATCCACAAGAACACCCCAGAGCCTGTGTCTCCAGACTCACATTTGAAGACCCTGTCCCTCCAATCAACACATGCCTGTGCCCATTGAATCTGTTCCAAGCCTGTTGCATTCCCCTCATCCACATCCATCCCTTTCCACTATCAACAGCAGTTTGCACCTGTAGGCATGCGCTTGCAAGGGGACTGAGAGGATGGGAACCCTCAAGGTGCTGAATACCATATACACCACAAAGGGTTATTTCGCACGGGGACCCTTATGCACATGGCCACCCCAGATCCGGTGTCTCCAGACTCCCCTTTGTAGAGCCCGTCCCTGTAATCAACACATGTCTGTGTCCATTGACTGTGTTCCCAGCTTATTGCACTCCCCTCATCCACATCCATCCCCCTCCTCTATAAACGACAGTTCGCACCTGTGGGTGTGTGCTCGGAAGTGCGCTGCACCCGGAGGATTGAAGAGATCAGCATTGTCATAGAGGCCTGGTGGGTTTGAACAAACACATCACACATTCACATACACACCCACTTCTGTAAGCCTGTATAAACACTTTAGAAGTTACCAAGAAAATATCTGTGAAATCGACAACAGATGTCACCATCTTTCCACTTTTGACCTTGCTCGTTGAATCAGCTCATCTATTCTTCTAGGTAATGCTTAGTCAAATTTTACTATTATTTTCAATGTTCTCTGCTAGTCCACTTTCTATTGCTTTGTACTAAATGTACACCCTATTCTCATTTTATTTAATTCAAAAAGTCTAATCCATTATCAATCGTCCTGAGCATTTTTATCTCTGTATTTACCACATAACATTACAGAGTATTGTTTCAAAATGTAATCTTTCGTAGTGCATGTTTTAAATGCATGTTTGCTTTAAGTGCCATTTCTTATAAAGTAAATGTGATTGTTGGTTTACTCACTTTGCTACTTTTTTAATAGTAATATTTAATTATATTTCTTTAACAGATCATAAGGTCTATCCAACAATGCCTTCTTGTATCATTTTGGGTTGCAGTAATAACAGCCATGCCAAAAGTCAGAATACAATCCTGTATGTTTTTCCAAAGGATTTAAGTTTAATAAGAAAATGGCCCCTGCGCTTCAGATTTCCAGTGTCTGAAATTGAAAGCAGAGCCAAGGATGTCTTTGTTAACGTGAGGGGCAATAGATTCTGCGTCTGCAGCATGCACTTTTAAGATGATATGAAAAAACCATCACAGTACACTTAAAAGCATCCCCCCAGACTCCATCGCAAATTACTTCCCAATGCAGTTACAACTGAATTTCAGTACATGCTGACCCAGGTGAGTACATGTTACCATTTTCTGAATTTGCCTGTATAATATGTCTTATAAATGACCACTCAATATATTGAAATAGTCTGTGGACAGGTAACAAAACCATTTTCAGACACAATGTACTGTGGTTTATACATATTTAACTTTACATTACGTTGTCTAGCCCTCTTTAGGGATACTCGATTAGTTCAGTGCAATGAGAGCCTTTCCAAAGACCTATGACCACTTGTGCATGCACGATTCTCTGCATCGTATCTTGTATATCATACCAAAGTAAGAAACTGTAACTAATATATCTAATGTAAATATGTAATTATCTGCTTCTATACCTATATATATGTATTTTTGCCTTTGTATTCTGTAACTTTGAAACCTGTAATGCGCCCAGATGCCCACATATATGGTGCGCTCTATAAATGAAAAAACAATACAATACAATACAAACACACACTCACATCGCATCCTTTAAACATAGGTAATTTTTTTTAATTACCAAGGACCTCATTACAAGTCTGCCGGTCTGGAAAAAGGGTGCCAGTCGCAATGTACCGGCACCCTTTATGGACCGTTAGACTACATCTGTGCTGCCGTCCCCATTGTGCCTGACCTGTTGGGCGCAACGGACCTGTTAGGCAGAGTTGTCACGGAAGCACTGGCACTGTTATTATCAATTTCTAAATGCTGCTTTTCAGATTGTCCTGTTGGTCGTCAAATCCAATTTGACCGTTTCAAGGAAAAATCTGAAAAAAAGGTACATACCAGGAAGGGTTTTTAGAAAAAGTTGTTTATCAGTTATTTCATTGATCTTACAGTTTCATGTTGCAATTCATTTATTTTGCATGTGTGCTAAAAATTAACCATGGTTGTTCTTTTTGATTAGAGGCCTATGAAGAAGGAGTGCATCACGACTCAGACAAATACACAAACTAATGATTTTGCTTGACAAACCATTGTCACTTGGGAGCAGCTACATTTTGAGGCTCAGCATGATCCTCACAAAATTCAGTGTCTTGATGGAGATGTCCAGTGGCCAGAATTTAAATTGAATGTCAGCAGTGGTGCATGAAAAGTAACCCTGGATCATTCTTACAGCACACAACATCCCCCAGAAGAAACAGACAACACAAAGATGTTTCAGAACTGTTTGCAGAATAGCTCACACAATCCACACACTATCTAAGAAACATGTAATATTCCCAGTTTCCCCAATACATGTGAACAAATAGGAAATATCGCACACAAAAATACCCAAAGCATCTTCGCTACTAATTGATGAGTGTGCCCATGATATGGGCTTCACTCTTCCTAGTGTTGAGGACTTATCACCACCATGGAATCGCAAACCAGTATACTCAGAATGATTGGCTATTAAAGGAACCAAAATACATTGTATTTGACTGCTGTCTGATAGAGATTATGAAAATGATTAAATGTGATCATAAATTGCACAGGAGGATTTGTGGGCAGCCATTTGTGACATTTACTTGTGTAGTCAAATACAGCAACCTGAAAATCAAGGGTAGCTGTGTACACCACCATAACTAATTTTCATGGTCTCCTCAACCTATACTTGGAAAAGTGCCTGCTGGAAATATACTTTGCTCATCTGCTTTGTGGTTTAGAAAATCAACATACAGTACAATTTCAGGGTTTCCTAACTTTGCGGCACTCCGATTCATTTAAAAAACCCAGTACTACAAATATCATAAGGATGTCTTGTTCCCCACTATTAGCCAGGCATTGCCACTCAAACAGATGTCAACAGACAATACTCTCACAGGCAAAAGGATGTGGCTTGCTGGTTATGGACAGTGTGACAGTCCAGGTTTTTCTGCTAAATACTACACTTAACACTTCCAAGACATGGGGCCTCATTACGACTCAGGCGGTAAGGGTTTTACGGCGGCGTAAAGAGCGCCGACCCTTACCGCCTGAGTACGAGGTCCCTTAGCGCCATGGAGGTTTTAACACCTGCTTTTAGCAGGTGTTAAAATCCATGGCGCTAAGGGACCATGGAGTTAATTACGCCACCGTAATTTACGGTGGCGTAATTAACGCCTTCCCCACTCCCATTATGCCCTATGGGGCAAAAATGGGAATGGGGAAGGGTAAATGGGGATTGGGGACTTACCGCCCCGCCGACCTCGGAATGGGGCGGTAAGTCCGCCTACCATCATGGCGTAAATGTAGTTTACGCCATGGTGGTAAAGTCACGGTCCAGGCGGTAACTTACCGCCTGGGTCGTAATGAGGCCCATGGACACCAAAAAAATAGTGAGTTCAGTCATTGTGCAAGTATCTGAATGTACATCTTCTGTTGCTATGGAAAAATATGGTTTCATTAAATCCATTCAACTTCTGCAATCCAGAGGAATTCAAATAGACTTGATAGCCACTGACAGGCACATTTCAATAGCCAAGTCCACGTGAGAGCAGTTTGCAGACATAAAGAATCAATATTATGTGTGGCACATTGCAAAATCAATTACAGCTGCTGGGGAAAAAAAGGCTAAAGAAAACATTGTAAATTGGTCACAGTCTATCAGCAACCATCAATGGTGGAGCTCAAAAACCTGTGATGATTTTGCTTGAAAAGTGGCATTAATTGATGCACCATTGTTCCAACATACACTCTTGGAAAGAAAACAATGTCCATGAATGTGCACATGGACCATTGAGTAAGGGGCAGGAACATAAGAAAGGGGGGTTGGTTCCAGGCTCCCCTCCTCATACAGCACTTGAGAAGATTTTGTATGACAAAACACTTTCAAGAGACATGAAGGGACTCTCTGTGTGTTGCCACAGTGGAGATTTGGAGGTGTTCCATAATATGCCCCTAAAGTACAGGCCTGAAGGGTTGCATTTTGGCATAGACGGTATGGAGGCCAGAACAAAACTGGCTGTACTTGCACACAACAAGAATGTTGGAAGGGAACAAGCAAAAACTGCAAGAATTTTCGGGATGCCTCGTTCCAACAAGTTTACCAAAAGAAGCAAACAGTGGGTGGCAAAGCCAATCTTCCATCAGATGGATTTTGAATTTGTGAAAGGTCTGACAATTAATGTGCTGGCCATGCAACCACACGGACTTTATCCATATTTTGTTTCCAGGGCCCAGTTAATGCCCTGGAGCATTGCAAAACAGATTTGTCCTCCCAAACCTGATCTTGTTAAAAAGTTGACTTCAAGATTCAAATGATCACAATGTTTAACAAAGCCAGTTTCAAGATGTTGCACAGTGTTTGGAAATTGTTTTCATTGTACAATAAATAGAATAGTATGCCACTGAGATGTAATTGATAAATAATGTATGTTTAATGAATTACTGTTTGTAAAGTAATGCCACTAGAAAAACCTTACCATGTCTATGTATCTTTGATTTTTGATTTCATTACCATCAATATAATTGGTTTGTATTACACCAATACATGTAAGTCTGATTACTTCAAGTGGGTGACTGAAATCAAATCAAATGTAAAAGAGACTGGTGTGCTTAAAACCAACAGTTATCAGGAGCTACTTTTGGCTCCTCAGGTTAACTAATATAATGCTATAAACTAGCTCCTTGTTCCCCAGTGGTAGCTGCTGGTGAGTGGTTACTTCTGGATACCCAGACACTGCTTGTAATTCTTGATTATCCAATCCTAATTGTGAGCCCTGTTTGTAATGAACTCACAATAGTTGAAGAATCTAAGCAGAAAATTGGAGCAGCAGATATACAGAAACTCAATGTCTTCAGAATGCTGGTCCTCCCCAGGCTGGATTACTGCAACAGCTTATACTTCAATCTGTCGAAATCCTCCCTTCGACCCTTAAACTAAACCATAATAGGATTTATCCTTGGCTTCAAGCCAAGGGACCACATCTCTCAAGCTCACAAATATCTGCACTGGCTCCCAGTGGCTGCAAGGATCAAGTTCAAGACCCTCTGCATCATCCACAAGGCTTTATGTCTTTCTGGGGACATGGACCCAATTACATCCGACTCTTTCCCTAAATACCTCAGTTTTATATACCTTCAGTCATCTAGCTGCAATTATCTGCAGATCAGATGCTATTCCAAGCAAATAGTGTGGGTTACATCTCTCTCCTCAGCTGGAGCATCCCTCTTTAATGCCTACCTGCCCCTCACAGGCTTCTGCCTGATCTCTTAAGTTCTGGAAGATTCTCAAGACCCATCCTTTCTCTTCTTCATTGCTTCCGCCTCCTGGTAATGCCCTCCTCTGTTGCATTGACTGGCTGGCTGGTCCCTTCTGAGCTCCAAAAAGAACCAGGCCCTACTTGCCCAGTATACACCAGCACCCTGTCTTCCTGCCCCCCTGACAACCTGCACTTGCCCTTCCTGCTGGCCCCTTTCCCCAGACAAGCCTGGCAGGGTGTGAATCCCTACTGAGCCTGGTCCACCCCCGTCCACACACTTTGCATGTGGTCCTCACTCAGTGCTTCCCTGGCACTTGCCCAACTGGCCTCCCCTTAGCACTTGCCAGCCTCTGCACTTGTATACCTCCTTATGCCGCACACCTCCTTCCAAACTGTAGCTTTTTCCTGTCTGTGTCCAAATCTATACCTTCCCTCTCCCCAATGCCTCCCCCCTGCACTTCTTGGTACTGCTCTTGCATGATCTGGATGACAGGCCTAGCGGGACCGTTATTTTCTTTTCTTCCCTGCTCCTCCACCTTTTTTGTCTTGTTGCGCCTTGAAACAACATTCTTTGTATAGGCACTTTACAAATAACTAATAAATAAATAAAATGAATGATGTCTAACTTTGCTGGAGTCATGATATTTGGCTACAGATAGCAATAGACCAAAGGTTTATGTGCCACAGTGTTAGCCAAAATTGAAATAACGAGCAAAGCAATATGTCTTGCCAATGTGCACTATGAACATGCGCCTGTGGCCTTTGCACATTTACATGTTACTGTGGAGGCCCACATGTGGAGGACAACCAGGTGCGCATGAATCAATGCAGAAATCAATATGATTGCTGGACTAGATATACACAGAAGCCAGTAAGACTTTCAAAACTACACTCATTCTAGGAATGCTGGAATTTTAGCGATGTACATTTTATTTTATTTTTGTTGTTGGTCATTGCACGTGTTGTCGCCCAGCCTGGTATGAAGTCACCCCTTCTCTCTCCCTTCCCTCGCCAGTCTCCATATATTAACCCATCATTTTTGTATTTTAATTTTTGTTTATTTCAGAAAAGAAGTGGCCCACTTTGGCCCAAGAAACTGCCTGAAACTATTGAATTGGCTTTTTTGGGGGGAGCCATTGCCCTAATGAAATATAGGGAAATCCGAGCCTGTTTGCACCTTAACTAGGGTCATCTTTAAACATATACGTAAATGTTGTGGGACCAGGCACATTGATACCATTCAAATGGAAGTAAATATTTTCAAATCTGGAATACTTTAAATATATTGTTGTTTTTCACTACACTGCTTGCCATTAATATTGTTCATTTTTGTTGCACATGTTCCCAAAACTAAACTCTCTCTTTCACACTGTGAACGCTGGATGAAAGATTGCATTTTAATTTGTCCTTGCATCCCCCACACTAACAATTTGAAGGCCAAAATGTGTTGAATATCCACAAAGAAGTGATAAAATTCACTATATTGAAAGCTTACGTAGGAATGTTAAGTCTCTATTACTGAGATCTGTCTTTCAAAGTGATTGGTGATCAGTCACATATGGAGAATGGAAATACAAGGCACAATGTAAACAAAGTTCTAAGTAATATTTATGCAAGAGAGGAGCGCAAGTGTGCTGTATGCTACATGATTAGTGCTGTGATGGATGAATGTTCAATTTGACGCAAATAATATATCTCGTACATGTTCATTGTAACACTGTGCATATACAATTATAAATTGTGTACTGAAATATATTTTTGCATTTTCATTTGACATAGTTTTATTATACCACGTTGCACCTGTCATGGGTACAGTTTACCGGTTGATGGCTTCTTCAACTGTAATTGGACAATATTTATCAACAATGCTTCTGTGATAACCATTATCTGCGACGCCCGCCAGACAACAATCTGTCCTTTTGCAGTTGCAGTGATAAGGAGCAACAGGGCGGCCTATAGGATCTGAAAACATGCAGATGTGAAAGTTTTGCATTATAAATTTAAACCACTAATTTCTTCTCTGTAATGGAACGCCATATGCGTCAATCATAAATCGTGGATGGAAGATAATAACTTTCTGTGAAGAATGCAAAGACTGGGATTAATCGATCGATGAGTGGAATCATCACCATAAGATCACTGTTCACAGTTAAACAAAAAATTAGAACCATGCGATATTCGCCAGTTATAACCTCTATTGACAAAAGTTACCCATGTTTTTGTGGACATAATGACCTCTTTTCAGCGTATGTCAAAATTAAAAGAACTGGTTATGCTCCCAACTATTTCTATGTTCTTAAAAATAAACAGTTTTTTATCATTTTTGTGAAAAGAAACAAAAGTTTTGCGTCTGTTGTGGATGTGTGTATTGATGTTCCCGGTTCTGCATAAGATAATGTTAAGAAGTTGGTGATGACAGGGTACATTTGGCTACGCTGCCCAATAACGTCATTAAAATAGGTGGAGCTCATAGTGATCATCTAGTAATGTCAACATTAGGGGTGGGTGATCTGAATTAGTGCCGCGAGGGCACTTGAATTTAGGGTGATGGATCAAGGGATAAGATTAGCACAACATGGCGGTACCCGACCCATCGTTTTTGCATGTGTTGAAGTGAGAAAAACTCAGGTAAATTGCAATGGAATTATTTTTAAGAATGATCAGTGTATGCTCTAAAATACATGGGCGGTCGATTGGGCTAATAATATTTCTGACCGAACTACCCCTTTAATAACATGTTGTCCACCTTTTTGTGGAAATGAACAAAACCAACATTTGCTAGAAAAAGGTTGACCTTACCTCCAACATCAGGTGGGGCCTGCTTCCCTCACTCCAGAAGATACCATGATGATTTTATGATCAATGGAGGTCTATAATAGATTTTGGATATTGATGATACCCTGTCTTAAGTCTAGCTTGTCCTGGAGGTTGACCTAACCACTGTATTTCCCACCCAAGATATTCACTTTTTGGATTCTAAGGGCCTGATTCACAGAAGTGTGTTATAATGGTGCAATCCCATTTTAAATCATTCTGTGAATCAGGCCCTGAACCTGTGTTAGTGTGCACGACCTCATCCTGCACAACAGGAAATCCCTTCATATCTGGTCTAATTCCACAGGGTAGGAATAGAGCTCTGATGGGACCCAGCCACTGTCATTCATCAAGAGACTGAGATTGAATTGGTAAATCCCTTTGTTGGCCTGTATGGGCATTATTGGGGCTTATGTACAATAATTAAACATGAACAACCTCAGGAATTCGCCCATTCACATACTGAAGTCAGCAGTGAAACTCCTGATGGGGAATTCTTAAGATATCCTGAACATAAGTGTCAATATAGACCAATACAGCCTTTTAGTCTGAAGAACTATTGGTTTAAGTCCCCAACTTGTGAAGTATTCAAAATCCTAATCTTACCCGAACTCTACAACCCAAATCTTAAAATTGAAGAATCCTGGAACACTGATTTTGATGCCACTATCCCAGAGACACGGTAGTCGATCATATGGAAAAAGTCTTGCTGCACATCAATGGAAGACTCGACAATGCTGGCTTTTTCATAGTTTACAAAAGAGCTATTGTTTCACCAAACAGTGACATTCTCACATAACCCCACTAGGAAACATTGCTGGTTTTGTCGGACAGAAATAGAATCCATAAACATACGTTACATCTGGGCCTTCTGGAGTTCTATATGGCCCTATATTTTAGAAATATGTAAAGTATCAATCCCATTGTTATTCTTTTCAGTTGTGTATGGTAGTGGAAGCCCACATTTTGATGGGAATTTCAATCAAGTGAAACCTTTTGATGCACTGATCGCTATCCCCTACAAGGCTATCATGTCTAACTGGATGATCTTTGATTGACTCTTAGTTACTCTTCAGTTGAGCCAAGTGGCATATATGCACCATAGGAGGCTTACCTGTACAAAACATGCAGGCTCTCCTAAGGTGCTTATTGTCTAACTAAACCTAAGTCAAACTGCACGTATCACTCACTATCTGATTGTCTTACAACTGCCGATTTGAATGGATTTAGAATGTAGCAATGCTTCTATTTGTTCTGATTCTTTATCCCACCAGAGGGAACGTACCTAATATCTGCATGCAAGGGTTTGCATGAAACTCATTATTTGGTCTTCTTAGAGCTTCAAATGTATGGCATTCACTGAACACATCATATGTACTGTAACCCAAAACATGGAAATGTTCAACCTGTTGGGAGTCAAATACTGTGCAAACCATTCTAGTATATGATATTGGAAATCGGCTTCAATTATCATTTCCTGATTTTGCTATTTGTCTTTGCTCTTTTCTTCTTTTTCACTTTCATCGTCCTTTCTTCCTGCTCTCCTTCTCTACTATAGCCAAGTGTTCAGCAACAGATACCTAGTAACAGGGTTGACGTTCTGGAAAAATAGGTGGTTGAAAACATGCGATTAGGTTCTGCAGAGTGCAGTGATTTGGCTACTCCAATGCCAGTCTTCCAGCAGTTACCTGTTTGATAAATGTTTCCAATCAAATCTGTTAAATAAAAAAGAATATTTGGACCAACTAGACTCGAGGGACAATGGCAGGCATCATATGATGATGACTAAGGGAATTAAAAAACAAATCATTACATCCAATTCATGTAAAGTACATCATGGGACTGACAGTTCTAACCCCACTTCCCCCCACTAAGCGTATATCATAATTATATGTATAATCAGACTCCTTTAAGAGACTACTCTGCCAGGCGACACTTTAGTAATTCACAATGTATTTGTTTTGAGTGTTTCTGGTATTGTTGGTCTGTCGCATCCAGTCTGAGTTGGGTGGTAGGATGTCTATAGAACCACCTGGGAAGTGAAATAATGTTTATACACATTCAGAAATCAAGGAATGCGCCAAATTTTTAGTGTCATAAATTTTAATTTCACGCCCCTAGTGATGACACGTGTTTCGGCACTGAAATTCTTTCTCAAATCAGGGCTATTGATACTTCACAGCAATTTAACATTTACAGTCCTTGTTGGTTTGTTTACGTTCCATTTTTAAGGGTCCAATCCCTGGAGTGCAAGCCCTCCGGCGTCTCTCGCGTTCGGGCTGCTGCTCAGCCGAAACACGTGTCATCACTAGGGGCGTGAAATTAAAATTTATGACACTACAAATTTGGCACATTCCTTGATTTCTGAGTGTGTATACACAGTATATCATAATTATATCCATGCTAGCTTGTTAATAGGCACATTTTCTGGTTACTAAATTAGTAGCTCACAAAGCAAAAGTGTAGAAGATCAATATCACGCTATTATTCTAAATGCGTATTGCCCACCTGGATACGTATTTAACCTTATGTTTGTGTAACTGAAGAAAATGATAACGTTGCAGATTGAAAACCTTAAAGATATCATTTTGCTCTAATGAGATTTAAACACAACAAATAAAAATGACATTAAGCATCCCAATTTAATTAACCCCCCTAGGCAAAGTATTGCCTGTTCCTGAATCTGCCCACTAAAACAATGAGGGGACCACACGGACCGCAAAACAGCAGGACCATTCGCCAATAGATATTTAAATAGTCCGTTTTCTTCCCGTTGGTTGATTAGTGATGAACATTGTAAAAAAACAACAACATTTGATTGACAACAAATCTGCGCTTTCCACTGATTCGTTGCTAAAGATGGCTGCAAACCTGAATAGTAGTTTGAGGACCATCAGTTTCCATTCATAGAGTGGGTCGCCGAATTTGGGTAAGTATTAACACAGAATACATCTGTGAAAAAAAGGCAACTGGAAGCCACTTAGATCCATTTTAAATTAAACATATCCCCAATGTATCTTTCTAAAACTATCGCAAATAAAGTTTCACTGTAGTGTAGCAAAATGTTAGAAAAAAAGCGATGTCCAAAACACCTTTTTCAGCACCAGAAACATGGTGCATCCTAGAAACAGTGGTAAATGACACGAGCCAATAGCCAGTTTGACTGTCAAGGCAGGTGAACTGTGGTATTATCACCTAATGCAGCACCACGGTGATGCCTGACAAAGGCTTCCACCACCAGGAGAACGCCTGCCATCGTAAGCCTCCTTCAGGTACTAATGACAGAGATTCAGGAGAGAAAGGACACCCCGGCTTGCTGTTGTGAAACTTGTTAATATGGCACTACTACTGTACAATGCCTTCTGCTTATATATATATGTCAGTATGATTGAGTCATTGGTGCACGGTGTAAATCTCCCTTTGGCAAACTGACATCTGCTGTGCATGTTTACAAGAATAAGTCGAGGCTAAATAGCCTACTCATCCCTCACACTTACTCAAACCAAAAGCTAACACAATCATACAGATCAAACAGTCACATTGAAAAGCTATACCCACTTTGCCTTTTGTGGTAACCTGGGCAGAGGGAAGGCATTACTCTCAAGGCTGGGGTGAATGTGGATCAGTAGCAACCCAAACAGCATGGTTAACAGTCCAAAATAAAGGAATGTCCCATCAAGGTTCTATCAATATATATATATATACTTTAATTAAGCACATCATGTACATAAATAACTAAATAGAAAACTCCACGGTAGAAAGAACACATTGGTCCTCATTACGACCTTGGCGGAGAACCATGGTGCTATTAGCACCATGGTCCATGCCGCTAAGGTTGCAATTCATCCATGGTGGTTGGCGGACTTACCGCCCCCATTCCGACCTTGGCGGGGCGGTAAGTCCCCAATCCCCATTTACCCTTCCCCATTCCCATTTTTGCCCCATAGGGCATAATGGGAGTGGGGAAGGCGTTAATTACGCCACCGTAAATTACGGTGGCGTAATTAACTCCATGGTCCCTTAGCGCCATGGATTTTAACACCTGCTAAAAGCAGGTGTTAAGTCCGCCATGGCGCTAAGGGAACTCGTACTCAGGCGGTAAGGGTCAGCGCTGTTAACGCTGGCGTAAACCCCTTACCGCCTGGGTCGTAATGAGGCCCATAATATGCAAAATAACAGGATGCAACACTCCAGGTAATGAGTCAAGGGACAAGGGGTAATAACAACCACAATGTTCAAAAGGATATGTTCTTGAGCTGCAAAACAGGACTAATGTGACGTAGCCTCTGTCGAGGGTCCATAGTGGACCACGGAGGCAGTTATCAGTCAATAATACTTTTTCTGTGTACCTTTGGTGGTTCGTCAATGGTCAACCAGGCGACTGGGTCCTTTTTTGCATTCGAAGATGTTTGAAATGCAGCAGTCGCACTGGTCCAGCAGCAAGCAGATGTTGAATCAGGTTTAAACTGAAGAAGGATGCTGGTTGAAATGATACTTTACTGATGCAGATTTAGTGGTCACCAGGCTCAATTCAGAGATCAAGTTTCGATGGTGGATGGGCTAATTGAGATGAGCAGGTGAGTCAGTTCAATAAGAAGGCCAAAAGAATGCAGTTTAGAAAGAATGCCTGGGTCAGTTCCATCAGTTACTCGTTCAGCAATGAAGAAGCTGGAGGTTTGAGAAACAGTTCAAGCTGAGCACTGTACATGAGCCAAAGTCTTCTATGCACTATCGGATGGAACAGTGCGGGGGCAAGTGGGATTGAATGTACGGAAAAGAGGTTTGAAAATTATCAAGTAACAAAGGCAGCTCCGGCGGGCCCTGCTAGTTCTATCTGTGTCAAGCATGTTTGAATCACGTATCCCAGTGGTTTGACTGGAATCCTGGCTGCTTTGATTCTCAGGAGTTATGAGTCAACTGCAGGGTGTGAAGGTCAAGATGGGTCCTTTTCTCAGTCTCCCAAAACTGGGGGAGGCTGGCAACACCTTCATGGGTCCTTCAACATGGTGAGGTCCTAGGCGGTGGTCTGGCTGGAAGAGATGTAGGTCGACCCCAATGGCCCCTGGGGATGATTAGGGAACAGAACATGCCCCTGCCCTGGAACACCTACATCACCTCATAAATGGAGGACTTTGAAAAGGACTGCGCTCCCAACAGGGAGATATTCTTGAAGGTCTGAAGTCCAGAGATGATTCAAAAAGAAGTGGGAGTCCCCTTCTTTTAATAGTAAAAGCCCACAGTTGACTGGAGTAAAGCAAACCTGCTTTAACGGTCCAATCCATGTGCTAAGAGCAAGTCAACATAATCCCCTGACATCACTCCTAATTTGCTTTGTGCTACTGGAAGTGGAGGGGACAGGAAGGAAAGACAGAGGCAGAGACAAATATGATAATGGAACCTTACTCCAGTTGTAAAGAGCTTCCTCTGTTTACACTAACCACACCCTTTCCATTGTCAATATAATCAAATGAATTTTAATAGGCATTAACATGGGGTGAGGCTAGTCATTTTGAGGATGGGTGTGGCCTTGATTCCCGTACCTAGGGCAGCTTTCTTTGGAGTGGCAGTCTTTCTGGGGAGGGTTTACCTGTCCTCAAAAGGAACAAAGAGGAGCAACCAACAAGACTACAGTGCAATAAAATACAATCATAAAACTGTCCTGATTGGATCATAGTAAATAAATAACAATACACAGATTGTTTTGCCATTAATCTATTTTACTCATATGATCGTGGAGGAGTCATACTATGGGCAATCAATACATTTAAGAGTTAATTAAATACCGTATTTATTGGGAGACAGAGAGTTTATGTCATCCCTGCCTGCCCCAGGAAGCATAGCTTTTTATTTCTCAACACCAATCATAAATAAATAAGGCCAACTGAAAAGTGTACCCTGGATACACAGGGTACAAGTGAGTCATACTATGGGCAATCAATACATTTAAGAGTTAATTAAATACCGTATTTATTGGGAGACAGAGAGTTTATGTCATCCCTGCCTGCCCCAGGAAGCATAGCTTTTTATTTCTCAACACCAATCATAAATAAATAAGGCCAACTGAAAAGTGTACCCTGGATACACAGGGTACAAGTAATGCATGTTGATCCTCTAGAGGACAAAGCAGATTCCTTATATGTCCTTTAATGTAGCAGAATTCTCAGAATTCTCTCTACAGGATGTGCCTTAGACTGCAGACAGAGAAGCATCCACAGCAAAAAGCTACAGTCTAATATTCACAAGATAATGTGGAACCCATACAACCACAGAGAAGCATGAAAGCATGATGACAAAAACACTGAAGAGTGACGGCTGGAAGGATTAGTATGAATGTAAACCACTGACATTTCTCTGGAAAACCTCCAGACCAGCACTTTTCAGCATGCCATGCCATTACAGAAATGGCAAGGCCATATGAATGTATTGAAGGTGCTGAATCAGCGCCAAGTAGGGGGTCGCACGTACAACCTGCGGGAGTGAGCAAGAGTGAATAGGGCGCCCTAAAGGGAGTGGGGAAAACACAAGACAACTAAAATGCAGACATAGCATGAGAAGACACCATGTGGGGAATCACAGGAGTGGGGACATCTTATGTATATTAACAGGCAAAAGGGTTCATGCATAATTGGTACTCAATATAGATGGCCTATCATAAATAGAACACACTCAACAGGGGAAACCTTCATGTCTTGGAAATATCGCTCAAAGTACATGATCAACATTCCGCGTGCCAGGAGGGGGTGGTTCACACAGCACATCACTGGTTGACTGAACCAGGTGCTACCTCACTGGGTGATGTCAACACAGGGCAGCAAGCCAATCCGTTGCGCACTCAGGGATGGAGGGGAGGTGGCCCTAAGCCAGCAATCCTTTCAAAGGGCGATGAATGCCCATCTGCAGGTGGTAATATGAATGGACCGAAGCAGAGTGGCGTTCCTGGAGGAACCAATCAAGCAGTATGTTTTTCGTCCCTGGGAGGTGGGCAGTCATCAGTCTATCAACTATAAACACTGCAAAAGCCAATATTCAGAATGTACCGTGTGAATGTCTTCCTTCCCACCAGGAGCTGGGTGTCTTGTGTCTACGTCAAAATGGTGCTGACCAATGGCAGAATAATAAAGGCTCTGCAGTCAGCACACATGTTATATTATTAATTACACATTGTTGCAGGCAGAGGTGAGAATAAGTGGGGTGAGACATGGGAAGGATGTCTTGGAATACTGTTGATCTGGCTGCTCCAATCATGTCCCATTAACATATGCACAGCACTTTAGGATATGACATAACACAGCCAATGACTATCCTGGGAATGATGGAAAATATGTACATTCTAACCGTAACAGTTTCAAATGCTTGTACTCATTCTATAAAACTAATGTTCATTGTGCACCCTCTTGGCAGCTCTCATCAACCAGTGCCTGCCCACTGTCCTGTCTGATTTGTGCCTACCCAGCTGTAATAAACAGTGTTACCTCTTGTCTAGTGTGTGCTCTTTTTGACTACAATGTTTTATGGTGTCATTAGACAACCCCTTTTTACATTTTTGGAGGCCCCAGCGAGATTCTCAGTCCTCCCGGTTAGGATATCCATGCTAACCTCCCCAGGGGGCGCACATCTATCGACTTCAGACGTAATCAATCCATATCAACAAGGAGGCCCTGCCGATGCTGAGTACACAAGCTCGTACTGGAGGCTAGGTGCCGAGGGGACTCGAGGGTCTCCATGACGTGAGCATTATCGTCCAAAAATGTGCCGTATCATGATGGCATGCCCACGGCAGAGGAGGGATACATTTTTTATGGCGTCTAGGGTGCATCCTCAAAAGGAGGGAGGACGAATAGACGGCGTAGTAATTAGAAAATAGTGCGTGCCAGCCGATACGGTTGAACGGAGGCGGCTGCATGCCTGCATTGGGCAGGGGCAGTGTGTAGTGTGTAGTGAACCCCATTAGATGGTAGTGGTGCATAGTACCAGTGATTGTACAGTTGCATCATTGGGGTGAGAATTGTGTTATTGACTTAGTTACATTTATGAAGATTTAGAGAGCGGTGCACGTGTAATAGTGTGTTTTTATGATAAAAGGAGGCAGAGTCGGCATCAGAGGGTACCTCATGTAAAACAGCATGCTTGCTATTATAGCGGTGGTTGTGTGCAGGTGGCACAGTGAAGGCACAACATCTATTTGTTCTAACACAAAGCACAGTGAGTCCGTGGAGAGGGCTGTCTGATACAAACACCTAGGGAGTGTTTGGGCCTGTGGAGAAGGCCACTGTGATTAGTGGAGTGTCTAGTCAGGCCTATAGATAGGGCCGGAGTGAATTTTGAAGTGGGAGTAAGTGCGTGGATAACCAGAGACCAGGGGCAGCGGTGACACACAAGCGAGGGAAACATCCGAATAAAGTCATATTTAGATAGCCCCCATGGAACATATGTGTCGGAAACTGCCACAGTATTGTGAGATCCAAGAGACCAGGATACTGAAGGTCAGAGATTCCATGTGTGGCCTTGGGAACGTACATTAGACAGCAGAATAATAGAGAATACATTTTCATATATATTGACAAAATACAACGGCTCAAAGCTGCAAAGTAGACAGAACACAATGGGGTTGTGGAAGATGTATGAGTCAACAAAAGGTGAAAAAAGAGGAGAAAAAGGCCAGGGAAGTGAGTGACCAAGCTCATTGACCCCTCCCTATGTTGTCTACCCATCGTTACGGCCCACACCAGGGTACACTAATCCCCAGCAAGAAATACCAGGAGGGGACAGAGCAAAAAGGGCAGGAGGAAAGGATAAATACACACAAAGGGAGGAGCTGCAGGCAAGGTGGGAGCTAGAAATTATAGAGAAAAATATGGACAACAAGAGGGCACGTTATTCAGTGAAGCGGAGAGGTTGATAGAGGAAGAGGCTTGAAGGAAAAGTAAGCGAGATAAGGAGGAATGGCTATCAGGAAGGATACAATTCAAATTAGATTACAAAGGGGAAGAAGGGAAGAAGGAAAAAGATGCAGAAGGAGGTGATGATGATGTAGCATCAGACAATGGACTGTTGAGGGACAAATGGAGCGATGGGGATAGTGATGAATGGACATCTGACAAGACAAGGAGGAGGGGGAGGAAAGGGCGGAAACAACATGACAGTGGCGGGAGTAGCAGGGACTGGTCCACCTTCCTTCGCAGCAGGGTAGGGAAGGTAAAAATGGGGCTAACTCAAGCGACCGTAGAGGTTGGAGGAACAGGTCCAAAGATGCGAGTGCTGCCATTACTACAGAAAGGGAAAGGTGACATGCATCATGTGCCATGGCAGACAATGCACAGAGACAAACTAATTTGCAACCTGCCTTCCCTCATTGCAGGGGCCAGTAAATGGATATAGGAGCTCAAGAAAAATATGGGAGGGGTGATATTGCAGTTCGGGACATGAAAAGCTTGTTTGCAGCAATAATAGGGGAGCAGGTGGACATAATATGGAACCAGACAGGGTACAAAGGAAGGAAATTGAGCACACATACTCATGATGCAGCTCCCTTTAACAACCAGAAAGCACATGTCTGGGAGGTTCTGAGAAGTATGTATCCTGATAGTTATGACTTAGGGATAGTGATGGCTCATAAAATGAAAAACGACAATTACCCTTGTTCTATCACTTACTGATAAAGGCACTGCCGACATCATTGGATAAGATTGTGGGCATTGAGGTTAAGTCGAGGCCAGAAATACAGGCAAAAATAATGCATTATTGCAAACGAAAGCAGGAGAGTGAGAGGCAGGCAGCAGAAAATGCAGCCAAAGTAGAAAATAAACTAGTACAGAAGAAACTGGCTAAATACACAATGAAAGGAACATTTCTGGTACAAGACGCAGCAGCAGTGGCACTGGCCCCACAGGGAGGGTTTGCTGCAGGGAACATGCCACAGTAAGGGAACTACATACAGCTGCAGAACACACCACAATGGGGAACACAACCATCAGGGAATTACATACTCTGGGATTTTTCTGAATGGGGAGAGGGTACTCACAGCAAGGGAGAGGGGGATATAGAGGATCAGGGTACAGGGTCCTCGGACAGTGCTATATATGTAAAAACATAGGCCAGTTAACACGTTCTTGCCCTTTTGTGCAACAGGCACAGAATCAAGCAATCGAGGTAGCCCAGCAACAGGGGTTTGTTACAGCACCACCACAGTGGCAGCAGGTCCAGCCTCTTCTGGCACAAACACAACAAGCATAATTGCCCACACAGCCCTGTGGGATGCCGACACAGGGGGGCACCACAAAAGGAGGAATAGCGGCTCCAGTCATGACACAACCACCAGCCGTAGCGGCGGGAACTGCAGTGGTGCTGGGACAGAACATGGTGCCCCAGGACACAGGGGTCAGCATTGTGGGGGGAAACCCTTTCCTTTTTTCACCAGGTAACATGCAGCAATAGGGGGACCCACAGAGAGACCGAGTATGTTTAGTCCTAGCAGTAACTCATGACCCTGAAGAGGAACCCAGGGTGGCAGTAAAAATAGGACCAAGAGAGTTCCTTTCTCATATACACAGGGGATACCAAATCAGGAAGGCAGAATTCCACTGTCAAACAGAGCAATGGATACACAGGGCTTCCCTGGTGTGGTGGTCACGGTTCCAGTTACTAAGGATTTTCTCCTAACAATAGGGATGCAGCATCTTGTGGAACCCCTACCATACTCCAAAGATACCCCTATCAATATACTGGTGAGGGATTTGCTCAGCAAGTTAAATGCAACAATCTCTTTCATGGACAAAGGGGTGTGCACCATGCCAGGAATATGATAAACATGCATAGCTGCACTCTTCTTAGCAGTGCACACCCAAAGCACGCTGCAGGCACAACCCTTGTACCCTAGCATGTTCCTGTACAGAGTTGAGATTCTGCTAGGATGTTTTCCAGGGATACAGGGGAGGATGCTCTGACTGGCTTCTGAATTCCTGTTCAGACCCCAGTGCTCGAAAGATGACCACACTCGTGCTGCAATGAGAAGAGGTGGTAGTGCGCAAAGACATGATCAGGATCAGACTGTCCCTACCAACTAGAGGCCGATAACCAACACCCCCTTTCTTCTGAAGATATTGGATCGGGTTGCTAATATTCAAATTGCTCAACATCTTAATTCACGCCCTATCCTCAACCCCTTTCAATCGGGCTTCAGACAAGGCTTTGGTACTGAGACCTCACTACTGGATCTTAAATTTCCACTCCTACACAGATTGGATAACCAGCAGATTTCACTTCTAATATCTTTAGATCAATCGACGACGTTCGACCTTGTCGATCACTCCATCTCGGCGGACAGGATTATGTCGGTAGCTAATTGCTCACAGGCTGCTACCAAATGGCTGCTCTCCTTCTTACTAATAGATTTAGTAGGGTGTGTGCCAATGAGGCGAAGGCACCGGCTATCCAGGTACTCTTTGGAGTCCCGCAAGGAGCCAGTCTATCACCTTGCATTTATAATATTTTCATGTCTCTCTTCTTCGCTTATCTCGCTAAAGAGGGCATACTTTTATCTAACTACGCAGATGATACACAATGTGTCATCCCTCTCAGGGGTCAGCACGACCGGGATGAGAGTGAACTTAATCGCACATTCTCTATGCTAAATAACCTGGCACTTAAACACGGTAAGACTGAACTTATGGTGGTGGGATCAGAGGGCATCTTAGACAAACTTGATCCAGCCTATAAGCACTTCCAGCTAGGGGAAGTTTAGATCCCCACTCTCCCTAAAGTAAAAATTCTGGGAGTGGTCATAGATCAGTCGCTTAATATGAAGACCTACTTAGCCAGTACAGTCGCATCTGCCACCTACTACATTAAATTACTGGCCCACTTGAGACCATTTATCTCCAAACAGAATGCTGAGTCTATTGCCCGAGCTATTGTAGGAGCCAAACTTGATTAATGCTGCAGTCTACTAGCAGGCTTCAGCAAATCTACCATTAATCGCCTTCAGGTGGTTCAGAATGGTGCGGTTAGAGTCGTAGCTGACCTCTCTTATAGGTCACATGTTTCGGAAGCACGTCGAGCCCTGCATTGGCTCTCTGTGGAGGCTCGGATATCCTTCAGACTCTTGGTTATTACCTTCAATTGCCTCATTGGTACTATGCCACCTTACTTACAAAGGTACATAGGAAAAAAAAACATGCCTTTGAAATCTACACTCTAATAACCAATATCTTCTCTACCAGCCAAGATTTAAAACCAAAAAAGAGCAACTGGGTGCCTTTGCGTTTGTGGCCCCAACACTCTGGAATGCTCTGCCCAGCCATCTGAGAAGTTCTTCAGTTCTGAGCATTTTTAAAAAGGGTCTTAAAACCTTCCTCTTTAATTAGTACTTCATCTGATATCCTCTGTCTGGCAACTCCCTGGTCCTAGGACAGTCTATGCTTGTTTTTGTCACATTTGTCTATTGTCCGCGCCCTCACACCCATGTGTCTATGGATGTGCATTATAAATGTAATAAAGTAAGGTAAAGTAAAATGGTCATCTTGTGTTGACAGATAATGACAGCATGGAATGATGTACAGTGCTGTGCATCAACCCAACACTGACAATTACAGGAGTAATGGATGAACAATTGTTCTCTGACGAGGAGGAGGGAGAGAAAATGTTTTAGATACAAATACCTTGTCCACTGCAAGTAAAAAAGAAACTGATACCAATACTTAAACAGCTAGAAAGTAGAGGCAAAAGACACACTGAAGATCTCAAGAAAGTGCCAGAAATATTATGGACCAAGGGGCCCCACGATGTAGGAGTACTGAAGGGAGTGGGGCAGTACAAATAAAATTGTGGAAGGGAGCACTGCAACCCTGGGTGAAGTAATACCCATTATCCAGAGAATAAGAAGAGGGGATATACTCTACTCTACATGCACTATGGCAGCAGAGCATCATCCAGCCCAACACATCACTGTGCAACACAGCAATATACCAGATAAAGAAATCAAAGGGTGGGTCATGGTGTTTCATCCCCTGAACAATGTGGTTGAAGCAGAGTTTGTTTTGGTTCCAAACCCTGCCACAATATTATGTAACATTCCAACAAACACCTTCTTCTCCATCCCATTACACCCAGATTCAAGATACTTGACCGCGTTTACGTATCGCAGGACCAGATTTGAGCACACTTGGCTGTCCCAGGGGTACGGTTAGTCACCCAGCATCTTTAACAGGGTGATCCTGATGGATCTAAGTAATGTACACATGCCAAGCACAGTGATCTACTATGTTGATGATTTATTGTTATGCAGTGAGGTTATTTTGTGAGACGGAGGAAGAGTGTTGAGCAGACTCAGTGCACAATCTGACTTTGCTAGCAGACAAGGGGTACAAGGTGGTAAAGCTGCAGTATTGCCAGGAAGAGGTTTTGTAAATAGGACAGATAATATCCATTGAGGGGTGTAGGATAACACCAGAAAGGGTGCAGGCAATACACGCCACCACATGCCCGTGCACAATAAAAGAGATGCAAAAGTTCCTGGGGTTGTGTAACTATTGAAGGGCATGGGTGTTTGAGTACTCCACATACACAAAGCCACTATTACAGGGTCTAAAAGAAGCACAAGAGAAGAGGGGACTAAAATGGACAGCAGAGATGAATGGGAACTTCACAGAGCTAAAAGATGCATTGACTTACGCGCCAGTGCTAGCAACTCCAAACTACAAGGAGATATTGTATCTGTTCTCAACTCCCTACTACAGTGGCATCTTAGATCCCGTAATGCAAGGACACTTCCCCTGCGAACAAGTGCTTGCGCCTGCAGCTTTTGCCATAGAAAAGGTGGCAACAGTTATAATGAGGTGTCCCATAGTAGTATACGTGGAGCAAGCACTATTTGCCAACCTCGAGAAAAAAAAGAGCACACTAACCACATAGATGGCATCCCGCTACGAGGTAATACTGACAAGCTCAGCCATTGAAGAAGTAAGGTGTTGAGTCGTCAACCAAGCTACCTTCATAGCAGAGCCCATGGAGGAAGGGGACGACATACATGATTGTGCAGTGCACATGGACAGACTGACAGGTAACATACAGGTAAAAGAAGAAGAGATGGCAGGGGCAGGTATGGTTTACATTGACGGGTCATCATTATAGACCCGGAGACGGGAAGGAGACGGATGGGAGCGGCAGTAGTCTGCACTATAAATGGGATAAATGTAATAGCATCCCAACTGTGATCACCCTCACACTATTCTGCACAAGCGGCAGAATCGGTGGCAATGATCAGTGCACTACACATGATGGAATGGTAGGCAGACAACATCTTTTCTAATTGGGCCTACGTCACCTCAAAAATACATACAGGATTAGCATGATGAGAGAGTAGAGGGTTTAGATGAAGTGATGGGTACCCTGTGCAACATGCAGAATTGCTCAAAAGCTAATTGGGGCCCTAAAAGTACCAGTAGAGGTGGCAATTATAAAACGTGCTGCCCACACGGGTAGACAAGACAGAATATCATTGGGGAATACAATGGCAGACAGAGCACTGAAAGAAGAAGCCTATTTACTAGAAGGAAGTGCAAGACAGTACCTAGGTTAGAAAGAAGGAGCACCAATCATGGTGATAGAAAGGGAGGTGGGAGGAGAGGAAGAATGAGAGGAGAGCTTCAATGCAATACCCATTGTCCAAACCACTGAGCTGCAGAGGGAAGCACCAAAAGAGGAAAACGATCTGTGGATACAGTGTGGGTGTTCCTTGTCTCCAACTGATCTTATATAGAAGCAGAATAGCACTGGTAAACCTGTAATGCCCCTAGAATTGCTAAGTGTAGTATTGGAACAGCTACACTACCCTCCCATTCATCCAAAGAAATTCCAGCAGCAGAAATAAATGAGGGGTGGTACATGCATAACTTGCATCAGAGGGTATCGGAGTGTGTGGGTAATCGTATGAAATGTCAAATGCTTTTGCCTGGCCATACTCTGAAGACAGTGCAGGGAACAATACTTTGGCCGGAAGGACCCCTCTGGCACTTGCATATTGACTATGTTGACAGACAACGGTACATGATAACTAATGAACCCATATGCATGCATCGTTGTAAGCCGAACCCCGACCCTCACCCGAAATGATTTGTCTCACAACATTTTGTCAAGTGTTGGCAATAAAAAGCCGTAGGATTTTATTGTACAGATATGGTTATGCAGATAAACAAATAATCACATATTATAATAATATCATACCTTTGGGCACCGGGTCCTGAGGCTACCCCCTCTGGCTCTTGCTGCCTTCTCATGTCCCACAACTCGTTGTGGACACCATACAGTGCCCTGTACTTCTTTCCTTTGATCTTCTCCCTTATTTGTATAGTGGGAGGGTTTTGTGGTAAAGAAGCAAAGTGTGGAAGACCCTGAGTGAACAGCGAACCTCCTGTCAGTTTGGGTCCCCGTTCAGGGTCCACAAACAGATTGTGTTCTCTTAGAGCATTCTGCTCTTATTTATAAGACCCAGGGAGGCCCTGGGTCTTTGATGTGTATAGTAGTGGGGGCTGTGCGCCAGCCCCCGGCTGGATAGCTGACATGTCTAGCCCCCTGAGGAGGGGGAGGTCTTTGAACCTGGGCCCTGGGTGCCTGTTGGTTTTCTGTAGGTGCTTAGCACCTTGTTGTTTGGAGGAAGGGTGAGGCGTTTGTTCGCACCTCAACCTTCCTCGGCTTTGTGTGACAGAGACTGCGTGTCTCTGGGCTTGTGGGGGAGAGGAGCAGGCATGGGGGCGGGAGCTGCCCCTCTCCTAGCCTGCCGGATGGTAACATCATTTACTCTGCCTCGCCTTGGGCGGCCCTGCGGCATTGCCCATAACTGATGAACCCATATGCATGCATCGTTGTAAGCTGAACCCCAACCCTCACCTGAAATGATTTGTCTCACAACATTTTGTCAAGTGTTGGCAATAAAAGGCCGTAAGATTTTATTGTACAGATATGATTATGCAGATAAACAAATAATCACATATCATAATAATATCATACTTTTTGGCACCGGGTCCTGAGGTTACCCCCTCTGGCCCGTGCCGCCACACACGGGCAGGTTACTGGCTGGCTCTGTTCCCCCAAAGGTATCTCCTAATAACAGCCTCTAGGTGGGAGAGTTGCCGAGATTTCCCGTAAGAAATGTTCCATGCCTTGGAATGATAAGTGGGTGCCGTCTTTGTGAAAAAGATCCAGATCACCCAGGGTAATGGCCGGGTGTTTTATGAAACCCAGCCCTCTTGCTGCACAGAATTTCTCTATTCCCCTGTTGAGTTTTCTTCTAGCAATGTCTACGGATTTGTAACAATGGGGCCCCAGCCATTTCTTTCTGGGAAGGATAGCCGAAAAGTATATTTCCGTTTCCTTCCAGTTGTGGGAAATGCCTGCCAAGGAGGAGAAGATTTCCTCAAATAAGTTTCTCCTTCCTGAGTTCACCAGGTCCTTGCCCCCCCCAAGTGTATTATGAGAGATTCAGGTGGGTCACTGTATGAAACCAGCTCTGCTAGTGTTTCGTGGATGTTGGCCCACCGTAGGCCTCTGTAATCCCACCATGAAGAGATGGTATTTTTAAACGGTGGGCCTTCTTTGGTTTCTTCCGCCCATCGGCCAGTCCTGAAGACGAATGAGTGGCCGACAATCCATGCTGAGATGAGCGAGGTCTTCCCATCGCCTGTTGGTTCTGCGGGGGGGGGAGTGGAAGAAAACGAAACGGGGATGATTATATTAGCTGTGGTCTGACGTATCATTTGTAGCAATCTGACTTACATCCCCCTATGTTTTTTAGCTGTGCTGGTGCCAGTCCTCCCTGCCACGCCGAGGTGGTGGCACCTATTCTGAAGGAGTGGGTACCAAAGTCCTTTGGGCCCTATCCCGCGTTGCCGATCACTTTCATCAGCACCCCTTTAAATTGGTAGCGGCTTATTGCTGAGGCATCTCGGTGGATTAAAAACCTCCCCCCAACCTGGGGCCTTTGTGCAATATAAAGGTTGGTGATACATACTGGGCAGTTTGTTGCATCGTCGATGCAACAAATGTTAATGGTTCTTTTGGCCCCAGTTTTTGTTCTTTGGATTTCTATGTTGATGGTTCTTTTGGCCCCAGTTTTTGTTCTTTGGATTTCTATGTTAACACTGTCTTATCTGACCCTGACTTCCATGACGTCTAAACTGTTTGGTGGCCTTGGTGGTGGAGGCGGTGAGCTCTCCCACCCGGAAGGCCCTGAAGTAGGCCAGAAAAAATGCTGTTTTGAATAGTATGATCTCATATGGGTGCCAGCATATGGCTTCCAACTGGTCTGCTATTTTTACCAGTTTGTGGAAATCGAGGGGGCGGCAAGTGTCTATCTGGGGCCCTTCAACTCTGGCCCATCCTTTCATAGTGTAGGAAATGAGGGTGTTCTGGATGGATCTGAGTCACCACGTAATTTTGAGAAATATGAGATTGCTACTAGGTGTCTTTTTGCACAGTCTCTCTTAAAGCGCTGCTCATGCGCCCATTTCAAGAATATTTCTATGTCTTTAATTGTTATTAACCCGACATGGTTTAACCCTGTGGCTCTAAATACCATTTGTAAGCACTTACTGTACTGAGTTGCAGTAGTGCTTGCCAGTGCTCTCTCTGCCATCTCCATTAAGAACCCTGGGCCACGATTTGAACTTTCTATGGGCAGGGAGTTGTTGGCACCCGTTTTAAAGGTGCCTGTAACATGTTGGACATCCCGGCCTGGGCTCACTGGTGCTGGCGTTGATGTCGGTATTTTGTTGGCACGCCTTTTTGAGGTGCCTGTTTCTTTTTGAGCACCCCGGCCATTGCTCTTTGGCGCTGGCGTTGATGCTGTTATTTTGTAGGCCCCCATTTCTGAGGTGCCTGGTTTTTGTTGAACACCCCGGCCATTGCTCTTTGGTTCTGGCGTTGATGCCATTATTTTGTTGGCACCCATTTTTGAGGTGCCTGGTTCTTGTTGGGCAACCCGGCCATTGCTCTTTGGCGCTGGCGTTGATGCTGTTATTTTGTTGGAACCTGTTTTTGAGGTGCCTGGTTCTTATTGGGCAACCCGGCCATTGCTCTTTGGTGCTGGCGTTGATGCCGTTATTTTTTGGTTCCCATTATTGCCCAACATTCTGCTGGTATTGGCATCATCTGCTTGTGGGCGTGCAGCGCTAGCTCCTGGAATCTTGGTCACTGAAAGCAAGATAAAGCATCTATAATATTATTGTCTGCTCCTGCAATGCGCTTTGCTTTGACCACAATGTTTTCTTGTAGTGTGACCACTGTAATGGCACGTAGGACTTTCAGCACTAAAGGGCATTTAGCGGATCTTCTGTTTATGGAGCCTACCATGGCCATGTTTTCGCACCAGACCAAGAGTTCCATGTTCGCTAGCTGCCTGCCCCAGATGTGTAAAGTAAGCCAGATGGGAAATATTTCTAGGAGGGTGATGTTTCTTGTCCACCCTGCCGCTTGCCATGTTATGGGCCAGTGTCCTGCCACCCATTCTGTGTCTAGTAGGGCTCCAAACCCCATGCTCCCGGCTGCATCGGTGAAAAGGACCCTTTTTGTCGATGTGTTCAATGGCGTATGGCAAAGTGTTGTCCCGTTAAAATCTTTAAGGAAATTTCCCCAAATTTCCAGATCTTGTTTCACCTCTGCGCCTAGTCGGATGTGTAGGTGGGGTTTGGTGTGAGATTTTATTTTTAGTTCCAGACTTCTGGAGAATACCCTCCCTTGAGGGATAATTCGGGCTGTGAAGTTGAGGCTTCCAGCTAGGGACTGGATTTCTTTCACTTTGCCTTTGTCTTTTGTTGTTAAGCTTTGTATTTTTTCCAGGAGTTCTGCTATTTTTGTTTCTGGAATTTTGCATAGGCCCTTTGCGGAGTCTATGTCAATGCCTAAAAAGATTATATTGGTGGCTGATTTGATCATTTTTTTCGGCTGCCAGGGGGATGCCCCATTGCACGGCCATTTCTTCTAATGTCACAAGGGCTCTGCTGCATTCTTCAGAGTTTTCTGGCCCCATTACCATGAAATCACCGAGGTAGTGTACTATCATGGACCCTGGTCTCTGTCTTTGAAAAGCCCGTTGAAAAAAGGAACATGGGGAGGTACCTGTCTACATGAAATGTGTTTTTAAAAGTGAAACCTAGCCATCGTTGTGAGTCTGGATGAACTGGCAGTAGTCTGAAAGTGGATTCGATGTCCAGTTTGACCATCAGGGCGTTCGTGCCGCAATCCTGCATGAGTCTTACCGCTTCTTGAAAGTGTGTGTATGATACCGCGGATTCCGTGTGCGGAATGCCGTCATTTAGTGATTGGCCTTTGGGGTAAGATAGGTGATGAATTAACCTCATTTTCCCAGGTTAATTTTTGGGGACCAGTCCTGGAGGCGATATTATGTACTCTTTGAGAGGCATGCGGTCCCAAGGTCCCGCGATCCTGCCTAATAGTAATTCCTTCTCAATTTTGCTTTTGACCATTTGTGGGTTATCCCGGGCTGACTCCAGGTTGTTTGGAACATTCAGGGACCCAATGCCCTTGAACGGGATGACAAAACCCTTGGTGAAACCCTGCTGGATTGTTTCGCTGGTTTCTTTGTCTGCATAATTCCTGAGGGCCTCTCTAAAATTGTCTGGGTTGATGGGTGAGCAGCCCGGGGTTAGACATGGGGTTGGCAGGATGCATCTGATTCTATACTTTTTCATTTTTGGCTGGTAGTCTGGTGCAGTTACTTGCTGCGTGGTCACCGTTGCAGTTTGTGCACGTGTGTTTGTACCAGCATTCTTTTCCCCATGTGCACAGGTTTTTCCCAAAGTTTTTACAAGGGGTGTTGGATTTCTGAGAATGGTTTTTGTTCTGCCTGTGGGTATTAGCTTTAGCCCCTCATGGCTGGTTCTTCCGAAAGGGCTGCTCCCCCTTTTTGTGGTTTTCATTGTCGGAGGGTCTGGGGCCCAGTGAGTTTTTGCTATTTTTGGGGGTCATTCTGGACCTTGTCCCATTCTATGGCTGGCCTCTCTGACATGCTTCTCCTGAATCTAATGTTGTATGCTATCCAGGTTTTCCCTTTTTAAGCTATTTTTACTTCTCTGATTTTGTCCACGTATGCCCATAATTTTCGGCCATCAGTGGGGAATTTTTCTTCGTAAATAGTTGCCAAGGTGGCGAAAGCCTGTAGCCAGTTGTCCAAATTCTGTTCTACCTGGGCGTTTCTGGCTATGGCTTTCTCCTCTATCTTTTTGGGGTCCCTAAAAGCATCCTTCCATTTGTGTTGGGCTTCTATCAGCGAAAAGATCTCGATGAACTCTTTCGCCCATATGGCTTCTTTGATTGTTATGTCAATGTTCCATGCTAGACAACTTTTGTATCTGTTCAATATTTCTGCTTGAAAAGATTTGTTTTTGATCTAATTGGGGACTACTAATCATAAACGTCTCTGCTGGGTTGTTGTTGCTTGCTCCTGACTGTCCTGGGGTATTTGTAATGGGGACTGACCATGCTTTTAAAGCACCTGTTGTGTCAGGAGCTGTCATAGTTGGCGTAGTTAAAACTGTGACGGCTGATGTTGGTGTTGTTGGCACCTGCGTTATTGGTGTTGCTGGCATTGGTGCTGCTGCAACTGCTGCTGGTGGGGGGGTGGTAACTGTGATGTCCGGTACTAGTGGTGAGGTGGGGTCTGCATGCCTGGACTCGGCTGTGTGAAGTGTTTGTTTGCCCCTAATTTCTAGCAATAATTGCTGCATCTCACTCATGTTCTTGTACAATTTAGACCGTTTTTTGTTACCTTTTCCCATGCCTTCCGTAGACTTCTTTCTTTTTGCTGGTGTCGTCTCGTCCCCATGACTGCTTGGTATGGGGACTCCTTCTTTTGGTAAGCCGTACATATTTTCGCTGACCCAGGCCCAGCCGTAGTGCTCCCCTGCCTCCATGGCTGCTAGCAAGTGGGGTGATTTCGGTTTCTGGGACGGTGCTGGAGGTTCCTGTGATTTTCGCTTGGGACTCATGTATTTTTAGGTCTGTAAAGCTGAAATAGACACAGATGCTTGCGTCTGGGCGCTTTGTTTGTTTTTCCTCTGCGCTCGTTCGTGCCGGCCTTGGATCCTGCTTCTACACGCATTCTCCCTGGGTTGTCTTCTGTTTCAGCGCGCTTTCTTGCCGTTCGCCTGTAGTTGAAAGTTTTCTGAACAGTACAATGTTCAAAGGAGGGGGGAAAAGACGCTGCGTAAGCAGTGAACTTTTAAAGACTGCTAAAGAAGCAAATTGTGGAAGACGCTGAGTGAACAGCGAACCTCCTGTCAGTTTGGGTCCCCGTTCAGGGTCCACAAACAGATTGTGTTCTCTTAGAGCATTCTGCTCTTATTTATAAGACCCAGGGAGGCCCTGGGTCTTTGATGTGTATAGTAGTGGGGGCTGTGCGCCAGCCCGCGGCTGGATAGCCGACATGTCTGGCCCCCTGAGGAGGGGTGAGGTCTTTGAACCTCGGCCCAACGTACCTGTTGGTTTTCTGTAGGTGCTTAGCACCTTGTTGTTTGGAGGAAGGGTGAGGCGTTTGTTCGCAACTCACCCTTCCTCAGCTTTGTGTGACAGAGACTGCATTTCTCTGTGCTTGTGGGGGAGAGGAGCAGGCATGGAGGTGGGAGCTGCCCCTCTCCTAGCCTGCAGGATGGTAACATCATTTAGTCTGCCTCGCCTTGGGCGGCCCTCCGGCATTGCCCATAATTGTCTGTCCCTTCTCGCTTTGACTTGATGCCGGATCCTGTGCAATGAATGATGCAAAATGCACAGCAAAATTCCTGGTGAGGGAGTGTAAAGACTGGAGGGGGTTATCTGTACTCCTGCCCTCTATATGTCAGAGTAGAAGCACAGAGCACCCCAGCCAAGATTCTCTATATGGTAACGTTGGGGGAGCAACCGAGGCTTAAGCTCTCAGGTGGTGATGTAGGCAGTGTAGTCCCCAAGCCCCACAAAGGAATATCCACACACTATGTTAGTGATAACACAGTGCTTTATATAAATAAGGTTCAGAATATATACATACACAATAACATTCTTTGTGCTCAGGCAATGCTATAATGATAAATATGTACAATATCTAAGTGGTACCACAGTTGACTCTTTAAAATGCATCAACTGCTGAAAGTTGTAAATGAAATGCAAGTCTTATAACAATGTGAACCAACACTAGACATGGGAGGAAAACAAGTTGGGTCAGACAATTGGCAGAATACTTTGCCCCTACCCAAGACACAGTTCTGTGTGAGGATTCCCCAACCTGGGCAACCTGTAAATAAAGTATATTAACAAGCCGAGTCCATATATTGTTTAAAAGAGTCTTGTTTCCTTTTAAAAAGGTTCTAATACCCCAATGTACCAGGTTTAGCAGAATTCGACATTGGCTCATCGACGGATCCTTCTTGAGGGAACTCCCTTTAAGTCAGGAGCCACGGATCATCGAGATCCCTCGAAGAAAAGGGTGAACGATGTTGTCGAAGTGGCAGCTTTGGTCCTTGCGGTGCTCATCGATGATCGGTCGTGGATGTCCTGCGAAGATGAGGCGTGTGGTGCACCTCGACAGCGATAGTTTGTTGCTGCAAAGAGTCACTGAAGAACGTAGGCCCAGCAAGGTTGTTGGGTCATCAGCGTTTGACGTTGGCGATCGGGATTCGACCCTGGCTGGCTTTCGGATCTTCGTCGGCGTCCTTGTGGACTTTGGGTGGTAGGAAACACATTGGCGGATTCCCCTCGGTTCGTCAGCGACCTTGACTTTCTGCGGCAGGACAAAGCAGTCGACGGTGATGAGCAAGGGAGTCCTTGATTCCAAAGTGTCTTAGGCAATGGAGCATTGCGGCTCTGGTCGACGAGGTTACTGCACTCCTCCAAACCTGAGTCGATGATGGCGGTCGTCGATGGCCTCGACGTCCTGGCGCTTCACTTCAGATTCCTCGGCGCTCCCGTCTCCGGTCGGCAGCCTTTTCGATTTGACTGACTTCCAGGGAGAATTGGGGAAGGTTAGTTGGTGCACGATGTTCCCTCGTAACTCGGTAAGAGGTCTCCTAGCCAGGTCCTCTCTTGGATCAGTCCACGACATCATTCAGATTACATTGAAGGAAAACAGCAGCAATTCTACTTCCAGCTTGCCTTCGAGAGTAAGGATCAAGTGTCGACTTCAGCTTCTGAACAATTCCAGTAAGTGAGAGGTCCCAAATATACTGTTCTGTCTCTCATTCACACTGCTGAGTCAGTCTCAGGTAGCCAATCATTCAGAAGGGCATTCAGCAGGCAGGCAGCCAATCAGGCTCGCAGTGCATTCAGGCCATTCTTCTCCATCCAAACACTCTCAATAAGGAATGTGAATTGGGACAAGTACTCAGCCATTCGGCACTCTGCACTGCATTCATAACAGTTTCAGGCAGGGCTGTCTCATTCATTGTGTCACACACCAGAAACCAGACACCCATAACATGAAATGTATATTGGTCATACACTCCATTCACCAAGGGTGTACCCACAACATTCAGTCATTGGGAGGGCTCCGGCCTGTCTGGCCTGGACTTCCCCACAATACCATATATGGAATTTCCACCCAACAGCCAGTCAGGGGAAGTGACAGAGTCAGGGCTTCCCAGGACTTTGGGAAAACAAGGTAACAGGCAATTGAAAGCAAAAGGCCACAGGGGCCATCTTGTCTCCTATCAGGAATCGACTGATTCCAATGGCAGGGCCTGGGTATCCCAAAATGGAGGATACTCAGAGCATTTGTCAAATTCAGTATGGAGTTCCAACTAGCCCGTACCCTGCTCTGAGGGCCACACAGAGGTTCCCAAAAACATGCTCTAGTGGTATAGGGTTTTACCCCCACCCATGGGTGCTATAAGGGCATCCCAAGGGTCTGTTCACCACAATGAAAAAGAAGAAGAGCTTTACTGCCGGGAGTCCCATATAGACTCCTGTGCAGTAAACAACACGGAACACACATAAAAAGGAGTACAGGACAAGGACAGGGAGGCCTTGTCCCTCTAATGCATTTCCAGCATCACAGGGAGGTGTTCCCAAGATGGGGCATATGCCAGCTACCTTTTTGAGGAAATTGTGTGCCTTATGGGAATAAAACACAAACTTTGCACAGTTAGAGGCCACAAGAGAACAGGATTGTTGAAAGGATGAATGGCCTACTAAAAGAAAGCTTGGCGAAGCTAACCTCTTCTTTATGCTGAAACTGGCTTTTTTGCCTCCCCCTAGCCCTTTCCACCCAATGCAACTCACCCAGTGCGGATCACCATTTGACTCTGCATAAAATTGTAATGGGTCGGAGGATGCATGTGCCTGTCCCTCCCACATGTTCAATTTCGGATGCTAACCTTAGATCAGAAATCCTTGGAGATAAAATGAAAGCATATATGACCAAAATTAGTAAAGCTTTCCGCTACATCTCCCGCCAGGTTCAGCGACCTGCATGTCAGTCAGGCAACATTGAAAAACAGCCCATCAGGGGAAGGACTTTCCAGTAGTACAGCCTCTCTATCCAGGTGACCGAATACTCATCCACAATGTGGTTCAAAAGTGGAAGGAGCAAAGATTCTGCTGCCGTTTCGGAGTGGTGTATACCAAACAAACAGCAGTGAAGATCAACAAGAGACAGGCATGGATCCATTTGTCTGATGTACGCGAAGACAAGAGCAGCACAATGGAATCAGCAAGCATCACCTGATGGGAAGTATTTATGAGATATCTTGGACATTTTGTACTGCTCTTATATGGTATAAAAGGCCCACCAATGGAGAAGAAGATGGGCCAGAGAATACTAGGGGAAATAGGGGAAAGACGAGAATTACTGTAAATACAATGGGGATTGAAATACTATGTGCATTTGCCTTTTGTCTTATTCTTCTTTCCTTCTGATCCTTGGTGCAAAATGGTAGTAGGAGTACACCTGCTCAGGGTGAGAGGGAGACACACACTAAAAGGAGTATATCCAAAGTTGAAGAATGATATAATGTAATTGGGAAAGGAGAGGACCTGTCTTCTGAAAATGCCTGGTATAGGGAAATGTAGAGGGTGGGGCGAGGGGGCACTAATGGCACTTGCTACATGTGCTCACTCATCCCACACCTAGGAGGGACACCAAACCAATTTCTGCCGCAAGAAGTGACTGTAAAGGAAGGGGGATGACTGATGCATTTCTCTCTATGCAAAACAAGAGGGCTATTCCAGGGACATGAAGTAGATGTAAAATGGATCGATGAAGGGTATTACGTTTATGAGGACAACTTCTTACAACTAGAAAGCATGGACCGGGGTGAAGGATTCAAACTACCATATTAGAATATAGAACAGATGGACCCCAGATAGGAAGACAGTTGCAAGCTACCCACAAGAGAATACTGTGCAAAACAACCGCAGGACATGATATACCATGGTGCCATAGCAGACCTCTCATGCAAATAAGAGGTTTGGTGTATCACAACGAAAAGTCAGATAGAGGGTTGGTCCAATATTGTGCAGAGAGATTGGTGGGGTTTAAAGAAAGGGTTATGAAGAGGGTAAATGGGGAGTGTGGGGAGATATGGAACAGCATGACATACTTGTGTACAGGTGCGTTATAAATGCCACATCATATCATATCATATCATATCATCATGCATGCCTTATCCTGGATAAAAACACTACCACATTAACATAAAACCACTCACACAGTATCATTTATGTTTCAGCGCAAATGGAACAGTGGCACTGGGGATGAACACCGGCTGTGAGAGGACGATGAGCGTTGCAGCATTTGAGAAAGAGACAGCTGCCGTGATGGGCATTTCGTGGGCCTGTGGAACAAAAGCCTTTGCCCAGCTGCCACCTGATTGGGGTGGAGTGTGTGCACTGGTAACATTAAATAGCACCGTATTGGTGGTGCCTTGCGCAGATTTGGCCCCATTCGGTAATGTGTTGGTGCAAAAAAAAAAGAAGGAGGAGACAGAGACTCGCGAAACACAAGAAGAGCAGCCCAAGATAACAAGGAGGATGAGGGCTAGCAAATACATCTCAGCTGAGCCCACCCAACTTTGGAATGCTGTTCCACAACACTTGAGACTCTTCAGCAAGGAATCTGTGTTCTTCACCTCCCTCCTGATGTCTGGGGTGCAAACCGCCAATAATGCAAAATGGATCCAGATTTCCAGATACAAGTTGCTTCAAATGGCTAATGCAATGGAGAGGAAGGATAGTTCAGGGGCAACACGGGTGTCTTGGAAGCAAGACAACTCAGCGCAACACAGGTTCATATCCCGATCACATGCTTAGAAACCACATGCTGGTATTAAGTGTATTATGAAAGAACAATGATAATGATAATAACGGAAAAGGGACTAATGCAGTCCGAGAAGAACTTCAAGCTCTCCACCTAATGATCGTCCTAAAGAGATTTGTACTTGACTTAATGACAGCAATGGAAGAGGGCGTGTGCCACAAGATTGGCAGCTAATGTTGCATCGCCATACCCGGAAGTGATGTTTCATTGTGATCCTCGTCGCAATCTTCAACAGCCGATGGGTCATTGGGTTATGCAATTGCCAGCAAAAAAGTACTGGCTTTATGAGAGCCAATAAGTAGAGCTCAATAATGTGTTAGATTAGGGACCCCAAAAAATCCCTATGGGCTGCCTCTCAGTTGAATTTCTCGCAGGGTATGTCCCGGCGATAATAGTGTCACACAATCAGGGGACAATGCCCCAACTAGTTTATTAAAAATTGCAACAAAAATCACGTCATTCCAAATGGGATCCTGGCTATGCAAGACTGTTGTCATAATAGGGGCTGACTGCAGTGCTAGTTTGTATCGTCTCAGCAGTCCGCAAAAAGCACTCAAGTTGCCACTTGCCGTGATTGGGACACAGGCAGAGTGATCTTTGCAGAATGCCAAGCCAATACAAACCAGCACTACAGTCAGCCCCTATTATGACAACAGTCTTGCATAGTCAGGGCCAGCTATATGTTCACATGCTTGATGGCATGAGTGGCGAGGAGGACTAAAGTTTCATGATATCTGTCAATGCCATCCTTATTCACTTATCCATAGTGAATTGAAGACAGGCCTGAGGAAAGTGGGTACATTTGTTTAGGAAACCAATGAAACCGGTAGACCGAAAACCAACAGGAATCACAGGTTCTTGATTTGCCACACCTCCTGAGTACTGCATTTTTTAGGTTTTCTTGAGTGTGTGACATCACTCCTATGTCTTCTTTACTGACTGTATCACCTACATGTCAGCATGAACTAGATCCCCTTTTTGTAAAAAAGAAATGGATAAATTAGATTATCTTTTTATACACATCACCACACATTAGTTTGGGTCTACAGGCTAATAAAAATAAATCATTTGCCAGAAGTAGAACATTCAATTGTGTGTGTTTTTACAATGCCATTTTTGCCAGACACAGCACTCTCTAAGCAGTGTGTTTGACGTCTTGCTTCAGCAGAGGTTAGCCGCAGTCCCAACATTCCATCATCAGCTGCATATTAGAATTGTGCTCAATTTCTTTTCCATTTTCTGTTTGCTTTTAGATAAGCGGCACACCAGCGCAACCTAGTATAAGAGGGACACCAGGTAGGGATAGTTAGAACTTCTGTCTATCCTTCTGTCCCCTGTGTTTGGTTTTTGATGCAAGTTGTTAGTTGGGGCTCACCCTGCTGTGTTCCACACCAGTTCTCCTCTGAGGATCCCATTTGGAACACTGTGATTTTTGTTGCAATTTTTAATAAACTAGTTGGGACATTGTCCCGTGATTGTGTGCCAAGATTAGGGACCCCCACAGGTGTGAATAGAATTGAGGATGAAGTAGAGATAATATATACAGGGTTCCATGTCATTTCATCCTGGGATGTTTTTTCGTGGCATTTTTTACCCCAGATTTATTTACGAAAAAACTCATCAAATGTATTTATTTTTTATTTTTGGGGGTTCCCCCCAAACCCCATCCCCTTTCATTTTTTAAATATTTCCAAACACCCTCACCCAATTTATATATTTTTCTAACCCCATTAAAAAAATGTGATCCGTTTTTTCGGCGAAACATTTGCAGTAAAAAACGATATGAAAAAACATCCCATGATCACAGGATTTAGAAAACTACGAGCACCTATGGGGTGAGTGTTCACCTGACAGAGAGAAAATATGCTTTTTTGGGGAAATATGTAGAAGAGTATGAAGAAGAAAGGCACATGAACAGGGTCACACGGGTGTTGGTGCGCAAGGAAAGAGGTAAGGAAATGAGTGGGAAAGAAATGTCTATCGAAAGATCGATTGAAAGGGGGTAATGTATTGAAGATGCTGAACCAGCGCCATGCAGGTGCTCAGAGAGCAAGGGAGGATAGGGCACCCTAAAGTGGAAGGGGAAGGGGTGGAATCACAGGACAACTAAAATACAGACATAGCATGAGAAGAGGCCATATGGGGAATCACAGGAGTGGGGACGTTTAACGTATATTACATATATTAACAGCCCAAAGGACCCATTTATTATAAGTACTCAATAGAGATGACTTATTCTAAATAGAACACACTCAACAGGGGAAATCCCCATGTCTGGGAAATCTTGCTGCAAACACATGCTCAACATTCCATGGGCCAGGGGGGTGGAAGAGCATAGTTCACACAGCACAGCACTGGCTGACTGAGCCAGCTGCAACCTCACTGGATGATGTCAACACAATACAGCAAGCCAATCCGTTGGGCACTCAGGGATAGAGGGGAGGTTGACCTGAGCCAGTGATCAGTTCACAGGGCTATGAATGCCCATAGGCAGGTGGTTATGTGGATGGAGGCCAAGCAGAGTAGCGTTCCTGGAGGAACCAATCAAGAGGTACGTTTAAGCGTCCCGCGGAGGTGGCCAGCCTTCAGGCTATATATCAACTATAAACACTGCGAAGGTCAATATTCAGAATGTACCTTGTGACTGTCTCCCTCCCCACCAAGCAGGGTGTCTTGTGTCTCAGTCGCAACAGTGCTGACCAATGACAGAATATTAAAGCCCCATCGGTCAGCACATATGTTATATTACTAATTACAAATTGTTCCGGGTAAGGGTGAGAATCGGTGGAGCGCCACACGGGAGGGATGTCTTGGGACATTGTTGATCTGGCTTCTCCAATCCTGTCCCACTAACATACGCACAGCGCTAAGGATATGACATAACACAGCCAATGACTGTCCTGGGAATGATGGAAAATATTTTAAATGTAACAGTTTCAAATGTTTGAACTATTGTACTATTGTACTCATCCTATAAAACTAATGTTCAATGTACGCCCTCTTGTCAGCTCTCATCAACCAGTGCAACCTTGCTCCAGCCTACCTCACCAACAGACTTCCTTCACATACTCCCATAATTCCACTTAGAGCTGTTCAAGTTCACACCATGTCTATCCCGAGATTCAAGTTGTAGTTTCCCTGTCATGGCAGACAAGCTTTGGAACACGCTTCCTGCCGCCCTCAGATCAGAACCATCCTTCCATTAGTTTAAGATCAACGCTAAACGCTGGCTCCATGAACTTGACCTCACTGGACACCCCCAAGTGTAGCTTCCTGACAGTAATCTCTTGACCCCACTGCACTCAGATCCGTCTGGCTCTCGCTCTGGCTTTATTTTGACTCACACTGTATTGCCTTTTATTCAATACTGTGTATTGCCTGTCTAGACTATGTAACATCTGTATATATTGTATATGCTATGTAACACTTGCTCTACTAATCATGTAAATATTGCAACCTATGTAAATACTGTAAATGTTATGTAACACTTTGTACTGCTTAACATGCGCCCAGATGCCCCAGGGCCAGGAGCGCTTTATAAATAAAATAAATACAAATAGTGCCTGTCTACTGTCCTGTTTGATTTGTGCTTACCAAGCCGGTGTGTTCTCTTTTTGGCTACAATTTCTTATGTTGTGATCAGAGGACCACTGGGTACATGAAAATCAGCTTTGTCTCACCACAAAAGAGGCATTCCAGCCCAAACTGCTATGTCACATCTCTTCAGAACAAGGCCAAATGCAACCCCAAACATGTTTCAACTTCAATGGGCATTATCAGTGAAGTGTAGCTTGAGTGTCAATGCATCGCAATTTCGGGATCCCTAGTTTACTGCATCATAGGAAATGGAACTTCACCCATTGAAGAGGACCAACAATCTGCCACATGTTTGGGTTGCTTGTGTTTCTGTGTAAGCATAGGTGTGTAATATTGCAGAGAGCAATGTCATCGGTTAAGATTAATTTGCACCTGGAGAAGAGCACTCAGCCAATCAGGTGGCTGGAAATGTTGGCAAGCACTGCCAATGTCCTGCCTGTATTCCAACAGCCACCTGAGCCCTAGTGCTGCCATATTGATTTCTTCAATGGCTCTGTAGCCCCTCTCCATTGCCTCCTCCTGTCCCAATCCTTCCTGATACCTCTCAGGAGCTCTCACACCCCTTCTGCAACTTGCTAGCTATTCACTTCTATCGACATTCCTATCCACTTAACTGGTGGACCAGAGCTTTCTTTTTCCCTTTGCTATTTCCTACGGCAGCACCCCGATGTTCTGGCGCTCTGGCCAGGGCACGTTAGAGCTTGTCAATCCACAGAGGGACTGATATCTTTCTGGGGCACCCTGGAACCGCCACTGGGCAGGAGGGTCGACCGACCCATGTGTGAGGCAGGCACCCAATGGCAGGGGAAGCAGGTCTGGCCACCCTGGAGCACTGGCTCGGGTGCTTTAGAGCTTTTTCCTCCAGGGAAGGACAGGGTCCCCACGGGGCACACCGGGACTGCCACTGGTGAGGGGCGCGTCCAACCAACATGGGGCACAGGCATGCAAGGGCAAGGGGCTGTCCTGGAGCTCTGGCCGATGGACTTTAGAGTGTTTCCCTCCAGGGAGGGCTAGGTACACCTATAGGGCACCCTGGGACCTCTGCTGGTCAGGGTAATGCCTGATCCATGTGGGAGGCAGGTGCCTAAGGGTTTGGGCAGCACCCCCATCCATCCTGGAGCTGCCCCGGGACTACAACATGGCAGGGGAGCGGCCAACCCACATGCGAGGCAGAGGCACCCAAGGATGGGGGCAGCACCCTGGCCATCTTGGAACTCTGCCAAGAGTGCAATAGGAGTTTTCTGCCAGGGACGTATGGGTCACCACTGTGGCACGCAGTGACCTCCGACGGGCTAGGGGGACAGACCCATGTGTGAGGTAGATGCCGAAGGGTAGGGGCAGCACCCTCAGCCATCTTGGAGTTCTGGTCAGGGTGAGTTAGAGCTTTCCTTCCAAGAAGGGATGGAGTTACCACAAGAGAAGCCTGGGAACATCATGGGAAGGGTGGTGGCTGACCCACATGCCAAGCAGGCACCCAGTGGTGGGGGCAGCACCCCCTGGCCATCCTGGAACTCTGGCAGGCTGCCTTTGAGTGTTTCCCTTTAGGGATGAATGGGAACCGCACCGGGGTGCCCCCTGACCACTGCTAAGGTGGGGGATGGTCGACCCACAACCGCTTCTGGGCATGTGAACAGTTGACCCACATGGGATGCAGGCACCCAAGTGCAGGGGCAGAACCCCAAGCTGTCCTGGAGCTATGGTTATGGCCTCAGGGGAGGGATCCCAAGTGCGGGGCAGCACCCCTGGTCATCCTGGAGCTCTAGATGTGGTGCAATAGAGCTTTTCCCTCCAGGGATGGATGGGGTCCTTGCCGGGGCACAAAGGAATCTCCACTGGGCAGTAGGTTGGCGGATTCATGTTCAATGAAGACGCCCAAGCGTTGTGGCCGAGTCCCCGGCCATCCTGGAGCTCTGTATGTGGTGCAACAGAGCTTGTCCATACTGGGAAGGTCTGGTCCCAGCCGGGGCATGCAGGACCTCCACTGGGTAGGGAGCTACCTCCCAATGCGAGAGGCTGGTGCCCAAGGTCAACGCAGCACCCAAGGACATCCAGGGCTTTGGCCTCTATGCCTTAGACGATAGCTCCCAACTTTCCCAGTTCCATAAGGGTCTCTTTGAGACAATCCAGTCTTTTTTTACACTGTATGCTTGGACTCTTGGACTTGTAGGTCCACCACTGCAATGGGAAAAATGAGACTACAAGTTCCACAATGCAATTTGAAGCAAACATCAGGACAGGCTTGGAGAGAACACAGAAATCTGGCAGCTATGTATTATATATTACTGGGCCTGCAGGAGCAGCAGTGTAGTTATGGTTAAGTTGCTCAACTCATAGGAAGAACACTTTTTGGGCGGCTTATAATTTCGCTCCCCCTGGACAAATCCTCACGAAACTTTGCAAAAAAGTATATGGCCCGCTCTTAATTCGATTGGCAAGTTTGATGAGGTTTTGTCAAGGGGGGTAAAGTTATAGGGGGTTTTTGTTTTCCATAGATGCAATGGAAAACAAATGTTTCTCATGGATACAGAACAAAACCCGGGACGGATTTTCACCAAATTTGCAGCAGGAGTGGCAGCTTGGTCCCAAAAGCATGCTTTTGTAAATTTGGTGTAAATCCAGCCAGTAGTTTTCCTTAAAATGGCCCAAAAGTAGGTCAGAAAAAATTTGGGATATCTGGGTTCGGTCCACGGACCCGCTTCCCTGTTCAGTCTGTGGACAGGCATCCTATTGACCTAGAGGACAACGTGATGTCCGCAGACACCGGACACGCCCACTGATTTGATGGTGAAAAGTGTGAAGTGCATCAGATTTTTGGAAACGCATGCCATGTTGGATTTACGGACAGCCACCGGTGCTGGCAGACATTGCGGTAAAAACATATAAAAACACAACATTGCACTTGTTCAACTTATCAAACTATTTCTGGTGAGGGGTGTGATGAGGATGCGATATGGCAGTAAGAAGCCAGCAAACGGGTGTTGTACCTCCCCGGAGTCCTGATGTTCGGGGATAGTGCTGTGATGTTCACAAACACTTTTAGATGTTCTGGGACATCTATGTCTATTTCTGCATTACAGGGTTGGTGAAAAGCAGTTGTTGGATGGCTTATAACTTTGGCGCCACTCAATGGAAGTGAACTGCATGACATTTTGGAATTGTATTGTAGACCTGATTCGGAATGGTTTTGCAAGGTTTGGTGGGATTCTTTCAAGAGGGGGCAAAGTTAGAGGGGTGACAACAAATATTGTAAAGGCTTATAAATGTGGTGCCATTTGACAAATCTACACACAAGTTTGCAAAAACATTTTAGATCTAGATGTAAATGTTTTTCTAAAGTTTGGTGGGATTTTGTCAAGAGGAGGCTAAATTAGAGGCGGATCTCAACATTTTGAAATGGCTCATAACTGTGTTGCCTTTTGATGAATGTGGACAAATGTTTCCAGAAAGATTATAGACCCAACCTCGAATGTTTGTATATAGTCTGAATGGATTTCGTCAAGTGGGGGCCAAGTTATATGACTTAGGTATGTACATACATTTTGAGACTTTTGAAAAATTTACACATGGGCGGATTTTCAACAAACTCATGTAAGGAGCATTGGCAAGGACCTTAAAGCATGGTTTTGAAAATGTGCATGTGTTTTATTTTTTGACAAGTGTCATAATGTAGGTACAAAAAATAGTGATATACTTTTGGTGACTGAGCTTTAGCCTGTGGCCATGGGCAGTGGCCAGATTGTCCGGGTCATGGCATAAGGTCATGACCCAGACAATCTGTCTAGTGGCCATGACCGAGAGGGACCACAAATGGGGTTAAAGTGGCCATGTCCACCTGGGACCAGCTATGTGGTAAAGTTATTCGAAAGTGCGATAGGTTTGAAAGAGAAAAGAAATTGTGCTTGTGGTAATATGGTAATGGGGTTCTCTCTTCCTGTTCTGCAGGTTGCCATGGAAAGGGAAGAGGGGTTTTGTATGGAACACTGCCTTCCCTTTCCATCTTGGAAAAGGATTTTCCATCCTACAGATTTTTTTTGTTCCATTTTTTTAACTGCGAAAGGTGGTTCTTAAAGGAACCATCCTTTTGATGTTGTCGGACGTGTTTTTTTTTTCCAGGATACGTTAGAACATAAGGTGGTGAGGGAAATGAGGGAGCAGGCACTAAGCACTAATATGGAGGGGCAGGTGGACAGGGGAATATGTTGCACGTGTGTTACTTCTATGGTAGGGTGCAGTGTTTCTCACACTACTTGATTACAGCTTCAAATGCACTTCGAAATTGCTTCCCTCTGCAACTGGTGTGTTGCAGTATATACAGAGGACTGGTGCCTTCGAAAAAAATGGATCAACAGCCTTTTTTATTGCTTGCAAGGTAGCTGGTGGGATTTTGTGTCCCACAGAGGTAGGCTTTGTGGTTACAGTATTGGTTGAGGAAGATGATGTGGAGGAAGACGGCCTACTCCTTGGTAAGAATGGAACAGCCTTTCTGAGAGCATTGCAGTGGTTGGATTGGTCCACCAAGATTGGGATCATGCTGAACTTGTAAGCACATTTAAGTTTAAGCACAGCATCACACATCACTATACACCGCCACCATCTTGGGGCTGGCACAGTGTGCCTACCCTATATCTTAGTAGGTAATGCAACATGTTGAGTAAGCCTATATGTTTATAAAGGTGGTGTTATAGTTTGTGCCTCTTGCCACAATGTGCAGAGTGGAGAGGCACATTTAGCTTCCCGTTAGGCATATTGAGAGCTTCGAAAAAAAGAAATGAATGCATTTGAATGTTTGTATTCATGTATTTATGAGCATATGTGTCAGCAGTCTTGTCTTTGTGAGCAGGTGTTGTGCGAGTGGCAGACCTTTTGACTTTGTCAATGCTTCACTACCTTGCTTCTACTACAAACATGCTTTCTTATTCTATCTTTGCTATGAAAGGTAATTACAATGCTTTCCACTGAAAGGTTGAGAGCTTTGGGCTGTAAAGTTTTCTTAAGGGAATCAGCAGCACAGAATTATTGATTTCTTAATAATTACATGATTCCATTCCTAAACTGAGTTTCCTGCAGTGCAGAGCATTAATAACCGTAACTTAAAAGAGCGGCTTCTTTACTGATATTATAATAGCAGTGCGCTAAAAAGTGTTGCCAGTATTTGTACTTATACTCCACTATGTGTAGAACAAAGGAACATAGCAAAACTGTTTATGCACATAGCATGCTATATGGCGATTCAGTTAAAGTTGTTTAACATTCACACTAATCACTAGTGATGAAGAAGACCTTCAAATTAGCAAACGTTTTTTTTTCAATAGCTGGAAACGTTGCACTCTCCTCGTTGTTCTTCACCTATCGGATGTGTCGATACCGTTGATCACTCTATTCTTATCTCTTCTCTTATTCATCTTGGATTCCGTTCCTCTGTTCTTGACTGGTTTTGTTTGTGTCTCTCGCACCACTCCTATTCGGTTCAGTGGGGTGGGCTCTCCTCCCCATCTCTACCTCTTTCTCATGGTGTTCCTCAAGGTTCTAATCTAGGCACTATTGCTCTTGTTCCGATTACCTCTTCCTTTGGGCTTTCCCATTATCCTTATGAGGTTGACACTCAGCTTCTTCTCTCTACATTCTTTCTAACTCTATGCTCTCCATCAAATCTTGGATGCCTTCTCATTATCTTCACCTTAACCCGTTTAAAATGGAAGTTATCTTCTTTCCTACTCTTACTACCACCCCTCTTTCTCCTTTATGTATCTCATTACCCAATGTTCTCTTCCTTTTTTTGCCCCAGCCCGCAATCTGTGTGTTGTCATTGACACTTCTCTTTCTTTCCCCGCTCCTATTACTTATATTCAAAATATTTCAATTTTCAGCTTTTTAACTTCTGTAAGCCCTGTTTTTTCGTTACTTTTGAGGCTACTAAGCTCCTTGTCTCTTCTCTTGTTCTTTCTGGACTCTTCAATTGCTCTACCCTACTTCTTGGTCTCCCTGCCTCCCATCTTACACCTCTTCATTCGATTTATCATGCTCCCTTTTGTGTATTTTCCACCCTCTCTCCACGCTTTGCAACACCTTCAATAGCTTTTTTAACGGGGCAGAAGTAATACTCTGGGCCTCATTACGGGTCCGGCGGTAAACCTGATGGTGCTACCATCGGGTTGCTGCTGGACCCGTAAACATTTACCGGTGCCTGACTTCCCGGTGCCACCAGTTCATTACGAGTCCAAGGCTGGTTGCTGGGAAAGTCAGGCATTGGTAAATTGTATGTCCCCATTCCCATAGAGTCCTATGGGATTCTATGGGAGTGGGGACACGGAAGCACCGGCACTGTTGCTATCGGTGCCAGTGATTCTGTGAAATGTTGTCCTACCACCACCGCTGCGCCCGGTAAGATCAGACCTGTCGGGCAGAACGGCCACGGCAGGCAAACAAGTAGTTTGAAAACAATGGTGCCAGTGACCTTAGTTTGCAGAACTGCAACATTGTAATGAGGGCCTCTGACTTGGAGGGGTCATGGTGATAATTAGAAACTTTTATTCAAGTCCAAAAAGGAAAATAAAACCCTACCTCTCCTAACTCTAAGAGCGGTTTCCCTTCCTCAACTGAAATAACTAGTGTCAGAAATTCAAAAGCAAAAGTCCCAATGTCCAATGTCAGAATCCTAACTCTGTCCCTCACATCTAAGTTTAATCTTAAATGAAAGTTCTGTCCTTCCAGCCCAAACGGAGTGGTATCCAAAATATAGTTCTGGAATGTTCAGACCTTGAACAATTGGGGATTATCTCCCTTCCCCAGCCTTGTTCAGTCTTCTCGTAATGTTCAACAACTGTTGGGGGAAAATTCTGTCCCCTTGTTGGCCCTTCATAGGCTTCTTTTCTGTCCCCAGGTCCCTGACCATGGGTGGCAGACCTCGGTCCTTTTCACCTGTCACAGTTGCAAAAACAGAAGGAGTTTGGATATGTTTCCAAACTGGAGGAGGTCCTTGACCCTGGTTGGCAGACCTAGTTTCCTCCCACCAGGCACTGCGGCAAAGAAGAACAACCTGGATGCACTCCCCAAGCTGTGGTGAGCCTCTGACCCTGGTTGACGACCTGCTTTCCTTGCACTAGGCACTGCGACAAAGAAGAACAGCCTGGATGCACTCACCAAACTATGGTGTCACATACAGACTTGCTTTACTTTTCTGCAAAATATTGCATGTAGTGTCTACCAGTTTCACAATTCACTTGATATGGGTGAGGGTACCAGACTCGTACTTCTGACTTTATTTTCACACTTTGTAGGCTTGGTTCACTCTCCTGCCAAGCCTTAGCATAAGCCTTTGTCTAATCAACCAGTTCTCCCATCGTTTCAGGGTCCCAGATGCTGGCGTAAAAAAAAAGAAATGTTAAAGATGTAAAAACAGAAAAAATATATAGTTTCTTTTTTAAGTCACTCTGCCTTCATAAAGAAATTCTTTCTGTTAGACCACAACAAAAATAATTTCTTTATGAAGGCAGAGTGACTAGAAAAAGATACTATTTCTTCATGAAGTCCGAAGGCTCCCCCACCCTTTGACATGGAAGTCTACAGGCTGGAGGCCTCCATGTCATGCGGCGAGGAAGCCCTATGAATTCGAAAAGAAATAGTTTCTTTTTTAAGTCACTCTGCCTTCATAAAGAAATTATTTCTGTTCCCTTTTGGTCCTTTAATAGAAATGATTTCTTTATTTATTATTATTTTTATTTATTTATTTGTATTTTTAAAGCGCAGAGCTGCCCTCGGGCATTGTGGCGCTGTTACAAGATAGTTTACTTGGCATAGGTGTATATAACGAAGACAATGGGAACATGGTTACTGACATAGCTAAAGTTCCGAGGTTACATGGGAACAGTGAGCATAGGTACAGTTGTATATTATACCCATTATTCACATTGCAGTAGTGTTTTAAGTAGGATTCACTGAAATAAGGTGGTTTTCAGTGCTTTTCTGAAGGCCATGAGGGATGTTTCAGCTCTCAGTTTGGGAGGTAGAGAGTTCCAAGATTTTGGAGCTAGAACGTCGAAGCTCGAACCGCCAGCTTTTGCTCTGTTGAAATTGGGGACTGAGAGTTGGTTTGCGTATAGGGATCTTTTGGGTCTGAGTGTCTGGACTGGTTGTATACGCTCAGTGAGGTAGCTAGGGGCAGATTGGGATATGCATCTGTGGGTAATGGTGAGAGTCTTGAACTGGAATGCGTTCTTTGACTTGGAGCCAGTGGGCATTTTGTCTAGCTAGGGAGATGTGTTCCCTCCGAGGAATAGTGAGGCCTGCTCTCAGGGCGTTATTCTGTGTGATTTGAAGTCTATTTATGTTTTTGGCCGAAGTACCTAGTAGGAGGACATTGCAATAATCTAGTTTGGCACCTATGGTGACCCTAGCGATGTTGAGGCAATTTACAGTGGATAGGTGAGGCTTTACTGCATTGATTATTTTAGTTGATTCTAGGTATACTCTCAGAGTTTTTACAGGAGAGGAGACTGAGATAACAGAGTTCTCAATTAAGTTACTGTATTTGTTGTCTAGTTTAATGAGGGATTATTTTGGTCCCACCAGTAGGATCTCTGTCTTGTCTCCATTGAGACAGAGGCCATTGGCTGCCATCCAGGCCTGGATGATAGCATATGTGTTTTGAAGCGTTTTTAAGTCTTGCTCGTAATCACCGGATAATGGGAGAAGAATTTGTGTATTGTCGGCATAATTGGTGAATGTTATGCTGAATTCTTCTAGGTCATTGAATAAAGGGAGTGTAAATAGGTTGTATAGTGTGGGGGAGGTGCAGGAACCTTGTGGTACTTCACAGTTAATAAGGGAGGGAGTGGCTGACGCTTGGTCTGAGTAGACCCTCATAGCTCTGCCCTCCAGGAAGGATGAGATCCAGGTTGTGGCTTCAGTAGAGAAGTGAGCCGTATTGGTGAGGTGTGTATTTAGGATTTTATGGTCGACTAGGTCGAGCGCAACCGACAGGTCAAGGAGTAGGAGGATGGCACATTAGCCTTTATCCATATTTCTTAGGAGTTGGTTTTTTAGGTCGAGTAGCACTGACTCTGTGCCATGGCGTGGACGAAAACCGGACTGTCTCTTGCCTAGGATGTTGTGCAATTCAAGGTAGGCTTGTATCTGTAGATAAGCAGCCTTGTCCGGGATTTTCAGCAGGAATGGCACTGTTGTGATTGGCCTGTAGTCGTTGGGTGAGACTGGGTCTATGGTGGGCTTTTTTGGCAGTGGACGAACCCAGGCTTCCTTGAGAGAGGAGTGTACTGAGCCAGTGGCAAATGATGCATTGATAAAGGTTGCAATGAACGGTGCTACGGACTCAGCGCAGTCTTTGATTATGTTTGCTGGACAGATGTCCCCTTTCCAGAGTGAGGGTTTTATTAGTTTCATGATGAGTAGGACTTCAGGAGTGGTTACCTTTCTGAAGGTAAATGGCGGTGGTGGGTTGCTATCATGTTGGATAGGGTGCTTAGGGTTAGCGGAGGTCCGCGTTTTGTGGGGGGCCTTGGGTAGATTGTCAAGGTTGGCTTTGATTTTCTCTTGGAGTAGGTCTATTTTGTCAAGCATAGCCTTCTGAATGTCATTACACCATTTGTTGTCTTTGACCGTTTGATGTTTGGACCTGGGGGGTACGACTAGCTCATTGAAGATAGTGAATAGTTCTTTTGAGTGTGTTTGGGCATTGTCGATTCTAGTATTGTATGTAGCAGCTTTGGATTTGGCTATGGCGTTTTTGTATTATTTGGCAATAGTTAGGTATGAGTCACGCAGAGAGGCAGAGGGGCAGGATTGCCATTTTTTAAGAGCATGTCTTTTGAGTGTTTGTAGGCCTCATAGGTCTTGGTTGAACCATGAGTTGGCGTGGAAGAGTTTTTTTAGCCTTGTTGGTCTCTAATCGGGCAATCGTGTCGATGACCTCTTTAATAGTGGTGTTGTAAAGTTTGACTAGTTCTTTAGGGTTATTAGAGATGGGTGATGCTAATGCTGAGACTTCTAGGAGTGGGCAGATTCTCTCTTTGGTGAGTAGTTTTTTAGATCTGGCTAAGGCAGCTGGCATGGGGAGGTTTTGAGTGATTGCTGCATTCATTGGGATGTAGAAGTGGATGAGGTGGTAATCGGTCCAGGGTTGTGGGGTGTTTGAGCTGATCTCTACCCTACAGTTGTGGTCGACTAACCAGTCTAGTATGCGGCCTTTAGTGTTAGTGGCAGAGTCAACTCTCTGGATGAATTGTAAGTTCAGAAGGGCTTTAGCAAAGGTTTTGCTTTGTTTGTCTTTTGTGTCATTGAATCCGAGATTCAGGTCTCCTAGGAGTATGGCTTTGGTATTTGGCTTGAGGTTGTTACCTATGAGGTGTAGGATGTCGACTTGGAAGTTCATGAGTGGGCCTGGAGACCGGTAGATAAGGTGCATTGTCATGGTGTTGTTGGGTGTGAAGGAGATTTTTACTGATATGGCATCGAAGTTCTCAGATGTGATGGATTTAATTTGTCTAGCCTTCAGTGTTTCTTTGACTATTAGGGCCACACCTCCGCCTCTTTGTGTTAGTCTATCTTGACGGAGGATGATGTACTTGGGGGGAAGGGACTGGCATATGGCTGGTCCGGAGGCTTCATGAAGCCAACTTTCTGTAATGGCTAGAGCGTCTTTCTCGAGGTCGGTGATTAAGTCATGTATTTCTGTGGCATGGGCTTGTAATGATCTGGCATTAATGAGATCAAGTTGGATTTGGGAGGGTTCGTGTGTGCTAGGTTTAACAGTGTAGGTGTGGTGGGATGCTGGGATTTCGAGGTGGCATTGATTGTAGTAGCTGGGAGGAGTGTCTGCAGTGTGGGTTTGTGAGTTTTGAAGTGTGCTGTGGTTGTGCGGGCTCCTAATCTAGTGTTTCTTATGTGCACTGGTGGTGTGTGATTCTTGCAGTGGATTTAGGCTTAGGGAGAGCGTTAGTGGGTGGGGTGGCTGTGGGGAGGTGGTTATGGGGCTCAAATGTGATTAAGGCTGGTAGGAACGGAGTAGGAGGAATGGAGTCCGAGCATGGAAGCCTGTTGGAGTGGTGGGAGGCCATGTTTGGTAAGGTGGATGTGGCCTGCGGGTAGGGGCGTAGGGCGCAGATATCCTAAAATGGGCAAATGCAGTTTAGGCTATGTGCATACAAAAAGGGCAAATTCGACTTAGGCTCGGAGCATACAGGATTGATGCATTGGAGTGAGTGAATTAATGATAGTATGCCCTAAGCAGGTTCAGCAATAACCAGTCGGTAATTACACTATTACAATAAGGATAGCATGGCAATTCAGGTCAGGATGCAATGCATGAGGTACAATACATTGACTCAAGTGCTATTAGCAACAGGCTGGTTTAAATGCAGCAGTACTAGTGACACCATGCTAGTGACAACAGACTAGTGCCGATACAGTATGGCTAGTGGGTCAATGCTAGAGACAACAGGCTGGATCAGATGCAACAATGCTAGTGACAACAGGCTAGATCAGATGCAACAATGCTAGATCAGATGCAACAATGCTAGTGGCAACATGCTAGATCAGATGCAACAATGCTAGTGACAACAGTCTAGATCAGATGCAGCATGGCTAGTGGGTCAATGCTAGTGACAACAGGCTAGATCAAATGCAGCAATGCTAGTGACAACATGCTAGATTAGATACAACAATGCTAGTGACAACAGTCTAGATCAGATGCAGCATGGCTAGTGGGTCAATGCTAGTGACAACAGGCGGCAAGCAATTATCAGGTGGGTGCACAGGCCAAATGTGGCAAGCAATTATCAGGTGGGTACACAGGGCAAATGCGGCAAGCATTTATCAGGTGGGTACTCGGGCTAAGAGCGGCAAGCAATTATAAGGTGGGTACAAAGGCCAAATGCGCAAGCAGTTATCAGATGGGTGCACAGGCCAGATGCAGCAATCCGACATCAGGTGGGTACATGGGCTGAATGCAGCAAGCTAGCAACAGGTGAGTTTGCAGGCTAGGTGCGATAAACTAGGGGCTGGGCACAGTTGGCAATGGGCTGGCATTGTGGTGTTCAGTGAGTCACAAGTCAAAGGTGAACAAAGCAATAGCTTTGTGTGGCATGCAAAGTGCAGTGGTGTTAGATGCTGGTCTGGACGGATGCTGCAGGGGCGGTTACAGATAGATCAGTAAACTTACTTGACCTGAGGATTGTAGAGCGCCCTATGTCTTAGAAAGTTGGTGTGGAAAGGGGGGTACGCCAGGTGCAGTCTTGCGGGTCACACGGTCCCTTGTGGCCATCCGCGGCAGGTGCAGACAGTCCCTTATCCTCGCCCTTTATGAAGTCAGAATGACTTAAAAACAAAACCATTTGAAGTTATGGGGCTACCTTCCACCCAATGATACAGAGGCCTCCAGATCCTCTGCAGATGATGAGAACAAGCATTCCTGGCTGCTGCAGGGAGCTGAAGGTCTCGTTCCCTGGGCCAACGGATTAAAGGTAAGAACATGTATTTACTTTAAATGTGTGTGCTTGTGTTTAATCAAACTGCATGTGTAGGGAACCTAATATTGGAGTGTGCAAACACTCGAAATTACTGGGGTAAGACAAATTAAATTTGAAATATTAAAGGATTTGAGAGATGATGTGCTGCAGTAGTGTAGGATCTGGTGACTAAAATGTAAAAAGTGGGGTGTTGTCCTCTACTTGCCGCGCTCAACACATGTATTCTAAAACTACAAATTACGTGGAAAATGTTAATAAGATTTTGCCTGTGCGGCTGTTTTTATTTGAATGAACACATCAAAATAATTAAATCACGAAAATAACTTGCTATCATTGCATGTCAACAGGTGTTTTGCATGATATTTCTTGTGTGTTTGGAGACTTCACAAACATGGTAACACAAAGAATTATAAACAGCACCTTCTAAAAACTTTACAAAAAATGCGTGATTAGACTGTCCAAAAAAAACGGAATAACTGATAGCCTATCCAAAGATGGAAAATGACTGATTGCTGACACATGTTTCAACCACCTCGGGTCGTCAACAGGGCGGAAAAGAATGCAAGCAGATTATTGGTACACATGACCTTGATTAACATGTATTATTGGTACACAGGACCTTGATTAACATGTACAAGTATCACTAAATTAACACATAAAACGCACAAGAAAAACACAAGAAAAAAACAAGGAAAAAAAGGGGGCAGGGGAAGACAAAAGGAAACAGAAAATTAGATATACCTTAGTGGCATTGTTGTTGGTTCCATTAGTGAGTGTTAAGGTTATGGGATTGATTCCAGCATGCTTATTAGGTGTTGAAAATATTTGATTGTTTGGTGGCCACGTGACCGTACGGTAAGTAGAATTCACCTTAATGTAACGTTGGATCACCATTTTCTTCAATTGTCTAAGGTCATTGTGATAAATTCCTTTGGTTGGCATTTGGTTATTGAATAGTTAACAGCATGCTCAATAGCAGTTGACTAAATGTATAATTATTTAGTGGCTATGTCACCGTGTGGTTGATAAAGTTCACCTTTTTACTACATGGGAATACCACTTGCCTGAAATTATACCTGTGTATGTTCTCACACCCAGAGCAGTGGGAGAAGCCTATATTGCGTGGATATTTTGAAAGATACCTTGCTACTTAATGATGCAGTCTAATACTGTGGGCCTCATTACGACTTTGTAGGTAACCATTCGCTTGGAGGCTGCCTTCAAAATCGTGTCCGGGTCCGGGTTCCCTGATTGGGGAAATACCGGGCCATTCTGACTTTGGAGGGCCCGGTATTTCCTCCTTCAGGGAACCCGGACCCGGTCCTTCCCCATTCCCATTCAAGCCCCCATAGGGCTCAATGGGAATGGGGAGGGAGCTAACAACGGGCCCGTTATTAACGTGCCCGTTGTTACCTCCCTGGTCCCCTTGCAGGACCCGCTATGGACGTCTGGTAAAACCAGACGTCCATAGCGGGTCCCGCAAGGGAACCTCGTAATAGGGCGGAATGGGATTAACGGCGCTAGCACCATTACTATTTCCGTTAATCCCATTCCGCCCATCTTGTAATGAGGCCCTGTGTCTTTGTTGGTTGCTGCGTATTGTTATCTTCTTGATGGGTCAAAATTTCTCTAGTTGTGAAATTGAATCACATATGGCCTGTAGGGCAATCGAGTAAAACATAGCAGAGCATTTATATTTGGAAAAAAAGCTCTTGGTGAAGATAATTAGTTTTCGCGTCATGCTGGGTGTCAAAATCATGCTTGGTTATCCAATGAAGATTACCCCTGCTAGCTGCGCAGGGAGTATTAATTCTATTAAAGATTAGGAGGCGAGCATTATGCTTCATCTTCATTTATTTCTACTCTTCAGCAGTTCAACAAAACACATATAAAACTTTGAAAAGTGTTCAACAAACTTTTCTCATTTTCAAAACTACAAAATCCATGAGTCTCTGTAGTCCATGCCCTCTCAGCCAGTCACAACCCACTTCCTGTGCTTGGACTCCTCCTCTGCTTTTACTTGCTCTGAAAATTTCATAAATTCCATAACTTCCATAACTTCCATAACTGATCCTCGCTAACGATGCAAAGTTTTCTTTAACTTGAGAACTCAACTGCCGGAGAACCTCCGGCCTCCTGAATCACTCTGCTACTGCTCTGTCTTCAGTTATTCTTCTGCTCTTCCCCTAAGAGGAAATAAAATAGGAGATTTTAGGGTGGAGTCTATGTAGTGTACTTACTAACATAATACAATGCAATTATAGACAGTACAATACTCGGGTGGGAATTTAATGCTCGCCTCCTAGTCTTTAATAGAATTAATACTCCCTGCGCAGCTAGCAGGGGTAATCTTCATTCTATGACAAGACTGGAGGCGAGCATTATGCTTGTTCAAAGCTCCCCAACACTGTTCCTGCCAGATTCTCTGCTGGTTTAAAATAAAATTCTTTAAACGTGCGATCACTCGACCAATCTGCTGCTAGCATGATTTCACTTAAAGACACTCCTGCTTTCACGGCTCTCGAGGCCATTGCTCCTCTCACTGAATGAGCCCCATACATGCTCACATTCACTCCTGCTGCTTGCATAAACTCTTTGACCCATCTCGCGATGCGTGAAAAGGCTTCCTACGTGCTATTAGTAGCTGTGTGGTACCTACCGCCCTATTCTCTGCTGTCCTGCTCTCGTACACCTTAATGCAACGTGCAAAGCACCATTTCGTATTACTCGGGAAGTAGGGATAATGGACCGTAGTGGTCCCTGTCTTGGTCCTCCTGACTATCGAGAATGTCACTCCTTCTGGTCCGAAAGACCTTCTGTTAATCTCCAGAGCTCTCACATCTGATATTCGTTTGCAGGAGATCAGGCATAATAGCATAGCTAGTTTACCTGATAGCTGCTTGAGGGAGAGGTACTTATCCGTTGGCCAATCTGATAGGAGGCTTAATACTACTGCCACGTACCATGTTGTACTATACCTGGGCTCTGGTAGTACTCTGAATTTTGCACCTCTGATGAGCCTTACTACTGCAGGGTGTTCTCCTGCTGGGGCTCCTTCTGTTGGCATATGACCTGCTGAGATTGCTGATCTGTACACACCTATCGTACGGAAAGCTCTTCCGTTCTGCAACAAGTTTGCTAAGAAATTCAGTATCTCCACTACAGGAGCTGGAATGGGATGAACACTTCTGTTCTTACACCAGCTTGTCCATTTTGCCCAAGCTGCGTCATAGCTCCTCCTTGTGGATGGAGCCCAGGATTCAGCGATAAGCTCTGCAGCCTGCGTCAAAATTCCTGGCAGTGCCCAGCGTTTCCTGATATCCTGCACGCGGCTAGCGGGAGTGTCCCTCTCACTCTCAGAGGATGATATGACCCAGCTGGGTCCGTGAGCAGTCGCTCTCCTTCAGGGAGCACTCTGGGTATGTCTGTCACTAGCTCCATTAGTGTTGGGAACCACAACTGTGATTTCCACAAAGGCACTACTAGCACCAGCTCCGCTTTCTCCCTCCGACATTTCGCTAGAACTCTGCTCAACATCAAGAAGGGAGGAAAAGCGTAATGACGGCCTCCTGTCCACTCTTGCAAGAAGGCATCGGTTCCCTGTGCTCCCGGATCTAGTCTCCAGCTGAAGTAAATTCTCATCTGAGCATTGAGCCGGGAGGTGAAAAGGTCCATGCGTATTGGAAACCATCTCGTGTTCAGCTTCTGAAACACTGCTGGATCCAGTCTCCATTCGCTGGAGTCTGTCAGATAATAAGAGTTCCAATCTACTACTGCGTTTAGTGTACCAGGCAGATACTCTGCCGTCACTGACGTCTCTGATCGTAGGCAGAAATGCCACAAGTCCTTTACTAGCTCTGCTGGCATCTTGGACCTCGTACCGCCTAGGTGGTTGATGTAGCGTACTGCCAATATGTTGTCTATGTTCAGCAGGACACAAGATTTCACTCTTTCTCTTGTGAATGCTTTGATCATGAATGATCCTGCCAAGAGTTCCAGGAAGTTTATGTGGAGGCGAAGCTCCTCTTCGCTTCACTTGCCTCCGGTCTGTAGAGATCCGCATCTGGTGCCCCAGCCCTTCCGGATGGCGTCCGATTCTATGATCAGGTCCGGCTTGTCTGCGAATATGGCTCGCCCATTCCAGGCATCCATATTCTTTAACCACCATTCTAGCTCCGTAATGGACTCCTGATCTAGCGGTACTAGCTGATGATACTTCAGTCCCTGTTGAAGGTGTTTTATCTTCAACCTCTGCAGCGTCCAGTAGTGCAAGGGGCCTGGGAATATGGCTTGAATAGATGCTGTTAGCAACCCCACTATTCTCGCCAAGGTTCTGAGTGATACTTGCTGCTTTTCTAAGCATGCTCTGATCTCTCTCTTGATATCTCTTATCTTCCGAGGCGGAAGCTCTAATGTCGCCTTCTTGGTATCTAGTACAAATCCTATGAAGTCTACTCTCTGCGCTGGCGTGGTATCAGATTTCTCTGTATTCACTAGGAATCCCAGTGATTCCAGAAGGTCCTGCACCCATTTTGTCTGGTATACTAGTACCTCCCGATCCTCTGCTAAGAGTAAGAGATCGTCCAGGTAAATGATCAGCCTGACGCCCTTCTCTCTGATCGCTGCCGATACTGGTTTCATTAGCTTTGTGAAAGCCCAGGGTGCTGATGCAAGCCTGAATGGCATCGTCCTGAATTGCCAAAATTGTCTTTGCCAGCGAAAAGCTAGGAATGGTCTGTACTCCTTGAGTACTGGGACCGTCAGGTATGCGTCCTTCAAATCTAGGCGCGTCAACCAGTCTCCCTCTCTCAGGGAGTCCCTGAGCTGATGGATGCCCTCCATCTTGAAATGTCGGTATATGATCCATCCGTTCAGCTCTTTGAGATTTATAACCGAGCGTACCTTCTCTTTCCTATGGACCAGGAACATGTTGCTCACAAACCTTGGGGTTGACTCGCATCTCTCTATTGCCTGTTCGTGCACTAACTGGGCTAACTCGCTGTCTAGGCATGCTTGTTCTGCTTGTGCTAATCTCTGACTCTGAGGTCTGCCCACCTGTACTGGTTCTTCTATGAAATCTAGCTGCAAACCTCTGACGGTCTGCAATATTCAGGAATCGCTTGAAAGTGTGCGCCAATTCTCTAAAAACATGCGCATCCTCCCCCCTACGGGAGGATAATGAATCGCTCTCACCTGGCATAAAACCTTGACCTCGTCTTGTTCCTCTGGACCTGCGACCTCTCGGGAATCTTCCTCTGGACGGGAAGAAGGTGTCTTGACCTGTGTTCTCCCAGTATTATGCTCTGGGATTCTGGGATCTTCTTCCTCCATGATTGCGACCAGCTGCTCGCCGGTCCCGCCAAAAACTCTACTTGGAATTATTTTGCGGATCGATGCCTGTGCTTTCTCTAGGGAAGCATATGTTCCGACAAAGCGTCCCATCTCCTTCCCAAAGGTCTCTCCAAACAGTCCCTGGGCTCCTTCTCCTGCTTCATATGATGCTAAATCAGTTTCGGGTCTATTTTCAGTAGAAGGCCCCTTCTCCTTTCTGAAGCGATGGCACACCTTGCATTTCCGGGGAGGCAGACTGTTCTCTGAGCCCAGCCGGCGAGAGCGTCGGGGTCCACTTCTTCCCCGGTATCCTTCGCCCTCTCTGCGAAGTCCATAATCTTGGCAAGTGGCCCCACCAGGTCCAACACCTTCTCCTGGCAGCTTCTTCAGGATCTATCAATACCCTTGTGGGGATCTTTAGTTGACTTTGAAACAAAGGTTAGCATCTTTGGGTCGAGCTCGGGGGTCTCAGCCAACTTTTCCCGGGAGGTCTGGTCACGGGCACTCTGCTCGTAGGCACTGTCTCACTTCCTTATCCAGCGCTTTGCGTAACCTTGCCGCCATATATTGCGCTACTCGGGGGGATGGTTGCCACTCCGTGGACCTCGGATTCCGGATGCTGTTCGGGTCAAACATATCCTCATGGGCTTCCAGGAGGTGTTTCTCCTTATGCGCCCTCTTACCCCCACTGGGTGCAACCCAGTCGTCTTCTGTGACCTCATCTCCCTGTGAGGTCTGATCTTCTACTAGCTCATCTTCCGAGCCTGGGTCTTCTCCTGCTATATCCTCCCCTGGAGAGGGTGTCATGAGGTGTGGCACTGTTTGACGCTGTAGATAAGCCTCTTTCAGCTTTGCAAAAGCGTCTATTACCTCTGGGGCCTTATCTTCTGCCCCGTCCAAAGAGCCCCGGGGGTCGTCAGAGGATTTCCTCTTGAGGGCTATCTTACTCCCCTTAAGCCCCTCCTTCAAGGGTTCCATGGGCGTGCACTTAACGTCCTTGGTGCTTGTACTGGGCTGGGAGAGCATAGCCTCCAATGTCTCCAGTCTCTCCTGTAGGGGTCTGATCCCGTCTGCCACTGCATCTATAAGGGAGCTTCCCAGCACTTACTTAAAACTGGCAGCGAGTCCTGATGCTGCTCCTCCTCGCTCCACTCAAATTCCAACATCTTTTTGCTGTGCTATGTGCCCAAAATACCTGAGACAAGTGTCTTAGCATGCCCTCTGCTCCCTTAAGATGATCTGCTATTAATATGTGTATATATATTACATGGACGCAGTGGCGTCCATGTAGTTATGGTTAAGATGGTGTTTCCATAGGAAGAGCATTTTTTGGGTGGCTTATAACTTCGCTCCCTTTGGACGAATCCTCACCAAACTTTGCAAAAAAAGTATATGGCCCACTCTGCAAAGTTTGGAGAGGTTTGGTCCAGGGGGGCAAAGTTATAGGGGGGGTTCCAAAACTTTTGTTTTTTCCCATAGATATAATGGGAAAAAACTTTGCGCACGCCTACAGCCCAAACCGCTGGACAGATTTACACCAAATTTGCGGCGGGAGCGGGGGTTTGCTCCCGCCCGAAAGCGTGCTTTTGCAAATTTGGTGTAAATCCGTCCAGTAGTTTTTTTTAAAATTACCAAAATGTAAGGCAAAAAAATTAGTGATATCCCGGTTCGCTCCGCGGACAGTGCCCTGATTGGCCGGGCGGCTTGCGTGATGTCCGCGGACATGCGACTTGTTCGCTGATTGGACGCTGATTGGACGGCGTGATGTCATCTTTGATGTCCTGGGTGTTAGTGTTAGCAGTACACGGTGGCGCGAGTTATGGTTGCTTAGCTTACCATAACTGGCGAATTTCAGGGGGTTTTCGGTTTTACTTTGAACCATAACGTCCTTTTAACAAAGTTTTTTTACTGAATTTGATAGGTTTTTAGTAGCGCAACTTAACCATAACGTCCCTTTTAACAAAGTTTTTTCATTGAATATATATATATATATATATATATATATATATATATATATATATATATATATATATATATATATATTTTTTTTTTCTTTTCTTTTTGTGGTTGCACCAACTTAAATGTCCTTTGCCTTCCGGCTGCTGCGAGATACCTCACTTCACTCGCGCTGTTCTACTGCTGTCTAGCAGTGTAAGGTGCTCAGGGCTCTCCTGTAGTGTGCTGCACCTGCTCCCTCCGCTGTTACTGCTCAGCTGACGTTGTCGAGCGCGGTGATCGTAGGATCGCTGAATACTTTGGAAGAAAAGTCTTTATCCTGCTCGTAAGAGCTATCGGCGTACAGTGTCTAATTTGGTATCAAAGTCGCTTAATAGCGACGATCGCACTGATGCGCGAGTAACTTGCGCTAGATCCTTCCCACCCGCGGGTGGGGGCCTGATTGCGGGAGTGCCGTTGGCTGCTCTCTTGAGCAGAGCTCCGCCTACCCGAGGGTGGGGGCTACCGCTGCGATGTTGCACTGCCGTTTAGGCATGCTTCTGTACTCGCGGGCACCAGCTCCTCCTACCTGAGAATGGGGGCTGGGCCTCGCATGTAACGGTACGCTTACTGCATAGTCCACGAGGCTAGCTGCACCCCTAAGGTGCCAAAATTGCAACACTGGGCCGCCAGCTTTGCAGACTCTAAGCTCCAATAACTTACCTGATGACTGTTCGGAACGAGGTGAACTCCTCGCTTTTATGATGCGCCAAGCTACTGCTAAACGCCTATTGTACCCACGTACGTGCGTATCACAAAAAACTCAAAGCATAATGCTGCTCACTTTAAATTATCTTCTGCTCACATACATTGAGCGCATTTGTATATAATCAATGACATTTCATTAAAATTCAACTACTCCTTTCCAGTCAATTCACATGGACATATGGAGAGGGAAAATTATGTTACTTATCTGCTTGAAGAGCAGTAAAAGAAGAGGAGGAGTCCAAGCACAGGAAATGGGTTGTGACTGGCTGAGAGGGCATGGACTACAGAGACTCATGGATTTTGTAGTTTTGAAAATGTGAAAAGTTTGTTGAACACTTTTCAAAGTTTTATATGTGTTTTGTTAAACTGCTGAAGAGTAGAAATAAATGAAGATGAAGCATAATGCTCACCTCCAGTCTTGTCATAGAATGACCATTGCACAGTTGATATATTATGATGGCAACCAGACTAAGCAATTTAAAGGCCTACCTGCTGCCAAGCAGGTTTGAAGTCTTGAACGTGTTGAATCTGCTGTGAGAATGATTGCACGTAACGTCAGGATTTCTCATGCGTTAGTTCCAATTTGTATTCTCGATCTAATCTAGGAATAGGCAAGGTAATTTTCTTAGATTTGGTTTATGATACCAGAATGACAAAACCCACTAATTATGTTGTGGTCACTGGATACAAATAGACGCTTTCCTGTCTGAGCTTCAATGTTGGGCACACACAATCCACTACTTCAAATGCAGCTGCGAGTCGCCACTCGGCAAAAAGGCATAGTCCTCTACTGCCCCTGTATTTCTACTTTTACTTTCTCATCACGTGATTAATGACAGTTGACATTGTAACAGTGACAACAAACAACAAAGGCGAAGTCTGGATGCCGTGTTGTATAGTAAAGAGAAAACGAATTCCAATTAAAAGTGTAGGTGTGATTTATTACCTGTAAAAGGATATTCATACTATTTAGAATGTATAGTATGATAGTGCTGTGGTATAATAACTATTAGTACCCGGCGAGAGTCAAGCAGAATGCAACACGCATTCTCATTGGCTCTCGCCGGGTCCTTACCCGGCCGAGAATCCTTCGATTCTCGGTGGGACTCCAGCTGCCTTGTCCTCAGCGGGGGGGGCGTGGCAGCCCCTCAGCCAATGAGGAGTCACGAAGCGGGGCCATCCCCGCTCCGAGCCTCCCCACGGCTGAGAGGCTGCCTCTGCCCCCGCTGGGGACTCGGGTAAGCTTCTTTTTTTTTTTTTTCCTTCTCTCACTCCTCCCTACCCCACCCCACTTACTTTCTTGCCCCTGCGTCCCTGGTGGGGGACGATGGCAGCCTCCAGCAGTGTGGATACTCTGCGCCTCCACACAGCTGGAGACTTCCATCGTCCCCTAGCAGGGACGAAGGTAGGTTTTTTTTTTTTCTCCCCCCCCTTGCCCTCACCCCCTTCCCCTCCCTCCCGCCCTCCCAACCCCACTTACCTTCTGCTTCTTTTTTTTTCGGGAGCGGCGGACGCGCTGGTAACACTTGTGTTCCCAGCGCTTCCGCTCCCGAAGTCCGCCATGGAAAGAGAAAACAGACTCCCGTTTTCCCTTTCCCGGCGGCCATTTTCTTGGTCTTTTTTTTTTTTTCTGTCCCGAAACGGCGCGGCTTTTTGGGACAGAAAAAAATGCTTTTAGTGCCCCGGTCACGCATATAATGCGGGCCAGGGTACTAATAGCAATATGACCGAGGCCTATAACTATGGGCCCCGGGGCATTACCTGTGTCGGTAATGCCCCCTACGCTCGGGTCATATTGCTTAAATGGCGCTCACTACTACTTCGCCATTCCATGCATGTAGTCAAAGTAGCGAAATGAGCACTTGACATATTTCAAAATGCTTATTTTTGCCAGCTGATTTTAACTGCCTGACATGCCGCTCTATTGTTAAAATGACCAATCATATTAGTGATTTATTATGGTAAAATTTAGCTCAGGGTGTCAATGCTGAAGCGCATGGGCTCCTCACTCATTGTGTCTGGGTGCTGGGTTGCAAATATAGGGGAAAATCCCCTGAGTTTGCCACAAATCTTGATCTTGCTTTGAAGTACTACTATTCTGATAATGTCAAACTTGAGAGTCTGTACACTTGAATACAACATGGTTGCTCAGAGAGAGAACGTACATATGCAACAGAGCTCGTACCTGTGCAAGATTTTTCACAAAAAGACATTTAGCTCATGTTCATGCCAAGCTTCAGACAACGTAATTTGCAAATCATACAGACCTCATGTTGGCCCAATTGTAGTTGCCTGTCTCCACCTCGGGCATGCATCTAGATAAGTTTCATTCCAACAAAACGTATGTCCTTGCAGTGATCTTGTTGATGCTTGTTTTGCCAATGTCAGGCAAAGGGGAATCTCGGATCTTGACTGTTGCGATTTTCCAAGTGTTCCCGAATTCTGACGTGCAACACTCTAATGGTGCTGCCCACATAAACTTTGCTGCATACACATTGGATTCCATATACTACATATTTGGTACGAGAGTTGATGAAATCCGAAATCACAACTTGTAAGCCTCCACGACATAAGAACACCTTTGTTGGGGATAAAGCAAACTGACAAATGTTACATGTCCCACATTTGTGGAACCCAATTGGTTTGGTTTGAGAAGTTAGCCAAGTGGTCTGTCTGGTGGTATCAGGTTTTAAGAAAGAGGGACTTAAAGAATTTCGCAGAGTAGGTGATTTGGTAAAAATGATCTTGGGTTGGTCTGTGATGTATCGCGAGAAGTCTGGATCTAGTTTTAGAATATGCCAATGTTTTTGTAATACATGGAACAGGAACTTGCAATCGTTGGAATATTTTGTAATAAAATTCACTTTATCTGGAAACTCACTGTTTGTTTTATTAGCCTTGGCTAATAACTGTTTGCGATCTACTTTATCAGTACATTTTACCACTTGGTCAATGATATCCTGACAATACCCTCTTTCTGAAAATCTGGCACCAATTGACTTACATTCTAGCTGGTATTGAGCATAATTATTGCAAATGTGTCTTGAGCTCAAGAACTCCCCTCTTGTTATATTGTTTATTACACTCTTTCTGTGACTGCTTGCGGCATGCAAAATTGAATTTACAGCTGTTTCTTTCCTGTGGGTTTGAGTTTGAATAGTGTTGTCAACAATGCTGATTTTCAAATCTAAGAATACCATTTGTGTGTCATGTATATGACTAGTAAATTTAATATCGAACTGGTTCTTGTTCCAATGCTCTAAAACATGTCAAATCTTTCCACAGTACCAGTCAAAATGAGAAGTACAGATCTTAATATCATTGAGAAAAACATTATTCTGAAAGATGTATTTATCTTCAAAGAAGGCCATAAAAAGATTTGCTAAAGAGGGGCATATTTAGCACCCATATCAATGCCTTTACTTTGTGAATAAAATTCACTATTAAAAATGAACTGATTGTGGTTGAGTGTAAATTGAAGAAAGCTTTTGAGCATTTCTACGTGCATTGAATGTAAAGCCGAAAAAGTCCTGAAAGTATAGTCTATTGTTTCTAACAACTAACTGATGTTGTATCGAGTTGTACAATGATTTCACATCTAAGGTCACTAGGTAGAAATGTGAATGTAGGTAAGTTGATTGAGAATTTGAAGTGTGTGTGTGGTGTCTTTTAGGAAAGCAGGTATGAGTGGCATTAAGTGCTTGATTGCTGAGTCAATATTCTCTGCCATGCCTTCACTGACCCCCTCCCCCCTTGTCCACTCATGATTGGACGTACTGATGGCAAATGTTGAAATGATTTATGCACTTTAGGTAGAAAGTACATAGTTGGCATCAATGGGCTGGTGCTTGTGTTTAATGCCATAATTACTTATTGGTAATCTTTATTACTTGTAGCCCCATTCTTCTTTGTCCCTGAACTTGCGTATGAGGCACTTTGCCTCATACACAAGTACTGGGATTAGGTAGTGGGACATGGAGGTAATGCCTGGCTTAGTTACCTGTAATCTTCATTACTCCTCGCCCCACTCTTCCTCGTCCTACTAATTACCTATGAGGCAAGCTGCCTCATACGCCAGTACTGTGACAAGGAAGAGGAAAGTAGAGGTAATTCTGGGATGATGTGCTGATTTTGGGAATTGGGGGGGGTGGAGGTATAGGGGATGTGTGGGGGCGGGATAGTGTGATAGATCATAATGGTAAACCATTTCCAAGCTAAGCAGGCATGATATGTGGTATTAGTGGCTAGCGAGACATTTTGGTGCAGCAAGTCTAGTAATTTCCTAGTTTGGCGAGACTTTTTTTAACTGGGCATTTCTGATAAAGCAATCCTGCTAAAATGATTACCTGGATAGACTGGCATTTGGTTGCTGCCAGTCTAGCCATTTCTTACTGTGACATGTATACTTTTCTGGCCATCTGTGATAAAACAACCATGATAAGGGTTATTGCTTCGAATGCCATTTTGGTGCAACCAGTCTAGGTATGTGTAAATGTGTCCTGGCATGCTTTACTGTAATATGTCATTATGTGTCTAGACTGGGTCTATAATGTGCAGTCAGTTGGACATGTTTTGAATTTTGGCATGCCATTTTTGATAGCCAAGTATTACATTAATTAAAGCATTAATGTTCCTGTGCACTGTTGGTGATTTGCATGTATTGGATTTTTGGACTGGTGTTACCCTACAAACAATTGCAAACCCTGTGGCTTTTTAGCCAATTTTTCTCAGAAAGTGTGCTGTATAATGCATTAAATTCTCCTAGTACAAAGGGCGGGCTACCCCTGAAGCAGCACGTTCGTGCGTATTGCGCAAATGTGGCAATCTAGGCCGGCCGAGATTGTGGCGCGACCTGTGATTTGTTGCTGAGCTGGGGTTGAGGAGGGAGCCCTCAGCATGGCTCGCAAGGGGGCTCCCAAATGTTGATTTACACCACTGATCCCAGACACTCAGCTCATACAACCAACTCCTTGGGTCTCCAGTGTGAGTCTAGAAATTACCCTACCAAAGTATAGATGGTATATTATGTTGGCCGAAAACCAATCGCATAATATGCCCTACATCGCCAAATACAGAATCGTCAGCATACCCATAGAGCGTCCATTTTGTGCCCGCAAGATCCACCATTTGCTTTTCCTTGTCTTTCTGTTCAAACGCTTTGCAAAATGTGTTTCATTTCATTCCGCCCTTACACGAAGCAAGGCCACAAATTACATGTTGAGAGACCGGCCCAGACAGAAATGCCAAGCATTACAGAAATACATTGTTTTCCTCCCTCACAAGTCCTTGAAGGCAAGCAGAGAGGCATTTAATTACCAAGCCAGGTGCCAGCTGGTCTCGCTGAAACTGTAGAAACAGGCTGTTAAAGTCATGAATTATATTTTCCTAACGGCCCCTCTTTCGGGCCCTCTTAGATCAGGCTGACCCCTAGTTCACGAATAGAAACTGGAAGATAGCATGCTTTGGAATGTGTCTGTCCTACGAAAACAGTTTGCTCGCTAAACAAGTGCTTTATGTTCTCTATAACAAAGAAGCATGTCTGCTTACTGCAAATTGCAACTGTTGCTAAACCAAGTAATATAGATTAAGAAAGAAACGTGTCATAATGTGTTATATTTGTCATAATTGTCAATCACCAAACCCTAGCTCAAGAAGATACATTATGGGCAGTTTTGATGTGTCACAAACAGATTGTACGATTGCCCTTTTGTATATCTGATATTGTTGTAGAATGCTCGCTCTCTTGCGTTTCACGAGTTCTGGGTGACACACGTTGCGAGACGTGAGATCCAGTCGGTCGACTGAGAATATTTGCTTTGCAATAAACCCTATTTATTGGGAATTGAACCTCGTGTCTGTTGTATCAGTTCATGTATGGTGATTGTGCCTTGTTTCCATGCGCAAGGGTCTTCAGGGCCTAGCAAAAAATGGTGCCCGAACAGGGACCCTCCCCCATTTGCTCCATCGTGTATGTTGAATTTGAAGAAGGCGAAAATGAATCGAGGACGAGGCCGTCGAGCCGGGATCGAGAGGTGTTCGGGGCGCCCCTGTGAAAGTGATAAGGGAATCCTTTGCAGACCTGTGCACAACCGGTCCCTGTACGATGCGCAGTGGCCAGCGAGCAAGATGGTGAGGGTCCCGAAGCAAGTCAGATTGAGCCAGATACGCAGGTACGACGATCCTTGGTTGCATCTGTATACGGACTAATTGCGTCTCGAGAGACGAGCTGATTGATCAGGTGAGTCATGCCCCGATTCTTAACAGCCCATATATTAGTTGAGAATTACTCTTGCAAGATCAAACACCCAGGGTAAGGTACGAATAAGATCAAACATGCCTGGGAAATTGTCTTCCTTTCTAGTGGGATTTTTCCACTGCGGTATACAATCTATTGAAACTGGCCAGGCTGCACCACCCGTAGGTTCGCCAGCGTTTGATGTATGTGAAATATGGAATAGGAGCAGTAATGTTTAATGAACTTTGGCATAGGCAAACCAGACATGTAGAAGATTTGCAATGGGCGAAAGATGGTACTGTTGAGATGCCCCGAATAGAGCATTTGGAATCAGTTCTGCCGCTCAAGAAAGCACGCCCCATGACATTTGACTTCATTAGAGACTGGAGGAAGCAAGCTAACCTCCATTTAAAAAGTAGAGAGAAACATGCACAAAGACACAACTCAACCACAGAGAAATCAGTGGAACTTGAAGAGCTAAAATGGGATGAGGATGTTATAAGAGGGGATAGGAGCATCCAATTAGGCATACAAAAGATATATCCACAACAAGAGTTGCATGCATCAGATGAATTAATAAATAAGATTTTGAATGAAAACAGACAAGAACACCCTCAAAGCAATATTGACATAACTGCACCAGTACCCATTGCTCCACCTCAGTTGCCACCCCCATTCCTGTTGTTCCAACTGCACCATCTCCCCCTGAGCACGTAATCCCATTTCCCCCTCCACGGACAGAGCATGAATTAGCAGCTATCGGAGAAGGCAGCTATGCAGAGGCGGGGCCTGCACAGAGAGGAAGCACCAGAGTAACCCGTAGTGCGGTTAGCAGGAAGAGGAGAGAAGAACTTAAAGAATGGGCAGAAACGTATATTGAAGGAAATGACGAGGGATCCACGCTGAGTGCAATGTATGACTATAAGAAGCTTGGTGAAAAACAGGTATTGTTAGAATGCATGCGAGAGTATTTTATGGATAGATCGAGGCAATTAATTGGTATGGTTGCACCGCAGAAGTTGTGGGATCTGAATGCTTTTTCACATATGAGGGAAAGTGAGGCAGAAATAAAAGAGCACATAAACAGGCTATTAGAGTTTAAAGATGAACTTAATGAATTGCATGCAGAGATGTTTTCTGTTCCTGGGTTTCGACACCAAGAGATAAGAAGAGGGAAACAACAGGTGGTACCATATGTCGTGCGGCGATTTTTTCCGCCGTTAAAACCTGTTAGTGAAGAAATGAAAATATGTACACGAGAGGCGCATAGATGGATTACGGATGCTAATATTTCTATAATGGAGGTGTATGATACGTTTGAACAGTATACGATAGAAATGCAAAGGAAGGTATTGCAGGTGATGGTTGAGTATTTGCAAGATAAATGTGTTGAGAAAATGATTGTTGTCCCCCTGAATTAATGACAATATACAAGAGAGCGCTTTCACCTGAATATGGAAAGACTGCCCTATCCCTCGATTTAGCTATAGTGCTTAACAAGAGAACAAAAGAGGAAACGGCCAGTTTGATATTTCCCATGAGAGAAGTCCCTCCACTTTTGTGCCAAAAGTAGAAATCCTGGTGTTGATGGAGCCCCAGCGCAGGTAACAGAAGCACATTATACAGCACAGTACATGCATGTCCCTTTTTCTAGACAAGAGGTGAATAATATAAAACAAACAATCCCTGATTTGAGAAAGAATCCGGAAGGATTCTATAAAGAGATTGAGTCCTATTTGAAATCGTCAATTTTTACAATGAGTGATATTGACCTATTATTTCCTGTGATTCTCCCAGCAGATATATGGAAGCAAATTAGGACTGTAGATGATATTGATCTTGTGGGTGGGAAAATCTGATAAAAGAAGATACAGACAGAAAGGCTGGCGAGAAGCCATCGCCAACTCTGTTAGCATTATCGGCGCGAAAAGTACAGAAATTAAAGATTTTGGTACCTGAAAGGAGAATTATCTGGGACAAATTAACAGCATGCATGCAGGACAAAGATGAATTGGCTACTGACTATTTCAATAGATTTGAAGAAGTGTTTGCAGATTTTAGTGGTCAAGATTTGAGCACTGAACCTGGAAAGAGACTATTTGTTGACAAATATGTAAGAGGGTTGCTACCGAAAATTCAAAATTTAATAATGACATCTGAAAGTGCGTGGCAAGCAAAATCACAAAGTCAAGTATTACACATGGCACAATACTATGAGAATAGAGTAAACACAGAAAAAGAGAAAGAGGTAAGGGATAGAGTGAATCTAAAAACGAGAGTATTACTGCAACAGGTAGCGAATAATAATAGGGGCGGAGGTAATGCACAAATGAGAGGGAATTACTCCAACATGCACGGAGGTCCAATTGGACTGAATCAATGTGCATATTGCAGGGAAGAAGGTCATTGGCGAGCACAGTGCACACATTTACAGAATAGGAATGGGAATGCCCCGAGAAGACAGAACAGAGGTCACCCGGAACACAAGGCCAAAATAGAACCACTAGAATGCCACAAAATAAGAATAACCAAGGAAATAATAATCCGAATCAGAACCAAAACCAACATCAGCAGAATGGTGCAGGAGAAGGGAATGTTTTTGATACTCAATCAAATACATACTATTCTGGTGACTTCACATCGGATTATGTATTGTTCAGCTAGAACAGCCCAAGACAGGGGTTGGAACCAGTTTCTATTCCCGTTGATCAGAAAGGGCCCTACGTAGAAATGAAAATTGGGAATAAGGAGCACACTTTTCTAGTGGACACAGGTGCACAGAAGTGCTCAATAGACCATCACTTGGTTCCAGAGATACCACTGTCAGGACAAAAGAATGTTTCAGTAGGGTTTGCAGGCACCCCAGTAATTAGTCCAGTGTCACAGTCAGTACCCATAACACTAGGTCCATTCAGAGAGTCTTGCTCATTTCTTTTGACACAAAATTGCGGCGAGAATTTATTGAGTTTAAATTTGTTGAAAACTTTAAGTGAGGTTATTCATTGTTCTCCTGATGGAGTGTTTTTGACAATTTCACCACAAAAGATGCCAGTATCACCATTTTTGTCTAAACCATTACTAACTGAATTAAGCCATGTACCGACTTGTATATGGGCGATGAATGACAGCGATGTTGGTTGTTTGAAAATAGATCCAGTGAGAATTTTTTTGAAAGAGGGAGTCACGTTGCCATGTATCCCACAATATTAAATTTCTGTGCAAGGTGAGAAAGCATTAAAATGCATTGTTTCTGATTTGATTAAATGGAATGTGATAGAAGACATTACTGGTAGTACTTGTAATAGTCCAATTCTTCCAGTTTAAAAGAAAGGAGGTAATGAAATACCATATTGTTTCATAATTGATTTGCGCACTTTGAATAAAGTAGTTGATACCGAATTTCCATTGGTCCCAGATGTCCCTACCATTTTGACAATGATTCCAGCCTCTGCTTCACATTTTAGTGTCGTAGACCTTAAGAATGTATTTTTTAGCACCGCAATACATCCAGATAGCAGATATTTATTTGATTTCACATTAGGAGGACGCTCTTTCACATTCACACGAATTCCACAAGGTTACACTGAGAGCCCAAGTATTTATAGCAGAGCATTAAAAGAACAGCTAGAAATGTTGTGTACTATTGCAGTAAAACGATGACCTATTGATTACTGTTGACACAGAAGACATTTGCAAAGAGAGTACTGTTAAATTGTTGACACATTTGGCAGCGCATGGACATAAAGCATCATTTAAACAATTCCAGTATTGTCGAAAGGCGGACTGGACTACCTCCTTTCGAAAGAGGGAAGTTGACTGACACCAGAAAGGATAGAAAGCATCTCTGGTATGCCTATTCCAAAGACACAGAAAGAAGGAAGAGCCATAATAGGCATGGCTTCAAATTGCAGGCAGTGGATTGCCAATTTCGCTATGATTGTGAAACCAATGGTGGCATTGACAAAGAAGGATGTTGCTTTGCCTTTACCATGGAGGAATGTCAGAATGCATTTGATCTGCTCAAAGTTGCGTTGTGCTCAGCTCCAGTTTTGGGCGCACCAAATTATTAAAAGGATTTTAAGTTATTTGTGCATGAAAATGATGGCTGTGCGGTTGGCTGTTTTGACTCAGGAGCAAGGAGGAAGAAATAGACCATGCGGTTATTTTTCTAAACCATTACCAACTGAATATAGCAATGTACTGACTTGTATATGGGCGATGATTTACAACGATGTTGGTTGTTTGAAAATAGAGCCAGTGAGAATTGTTTTGAAAGAGGGAGTCACATTGCCACGTATCCCACAGTATAAAATTTCAGTGGAAGGTGAGAAAGCATTAAAATGCATTGTTTCTGATTTGATTAAACGGAATGTGATAGAAGAAATTACTGGTAGTACTTGTAATAGTCCCATTCTTCCAGTTTATAAGAAAGGAGGTAAAGAAATACCATATCGTTTCATAATTGATTTGAGCGCTTTGAATAAAGTAGTTGATACCCAAATTACATTGGTCCCAGATGTCTCTACCATTTTGACAATGATTCCAGCCTCTGCTTCACATTTTAGTGTTTTAGACCTTAAGAATGCATTGTTTAGCTTCACAGTACATCAAGATAGCAGATATGTATTTGATTTCACAGTAGGAAGACGTTCTTTCACATTCACATGGATTCCACAAGGTTACACTGAGCGCCCGAGTATTTATAGCAGAGCATTAAAAGAACAGCTAGACATGTTGTGTACTATTGCAGTACATCGATGACCTATTGATTGCTGCCGACACAGAAGACATTTGCAATGAGAGTACTGTTAAATTGTTGACACATTTGGCAGCGCATGGACATAAAGCATCATTAAAACAATTCCAGTATTGTTTAAAGGAAGTGGCCTATTTGGGCTACCTCCTTTCGAAAGAGGGAAGAAGACTCTCACCAGAAAGGATATAAAGCATCTCTGGTATGCCTATTCTAAAGACACAGAAAGAAGTCAGAGCCATAATAGGCATGGCTTCATATTGCAGGCAGTGGATTGCCAATTTCACTATGATTGTGAAACCAATGGTGGCATTGACAAAGAAGGTGTTGCTTTGCCTTTACCATTGAGTGAGGAATGTCAGAATGCATTTGATCTGCTCAAAGTTGCATTGTGCTCAGCTCCAGTTTTGGGCACACCAAATTATGAAAAGGATTTTAAGTTATTTGTGCATGAAAATGATGGCTGGGCGCTGGCTGTTTTGACTCAGGAACAAGGAGGAAGAAATAGACCTTGCGGTTATTTTTTCTTCTGCACTGGATCCTGTTGCATTCGCTTTGCCTCGCTGTTTGTGAGCTGTTGCTGTGGCTGCCGCGTCAGTAAAACAAACCGAGGGAATGGTTTTGGGTCACACCTTAACTTTGATGGTGCCCCACACAGTAGACGTTCTTTTAAATAGAAGGCAGACACAACATCTTACATCAGCTAGACTGACGAGATATAAAATTGTCCTCTTTGCACCACATATTCAAATTCAGAGATGTTGCGCTTTGAATCCTGCAGAGTTAATGCCCCCTCCCAATGAAGAAACGGGTGAGAAGAAATCACCACCCCATGATTGTATAATGGCTACTGAACAAGAAACGAAAGAGAGAATTGACCTAACAGACAACCCACAGAAAGAGCCAAATGGAGAACTGTTTTGTGACGGTTCCTGTTTTAAATTGCCCAATGGCACATCAACTGCTGCATATGCCATCACGCCACTGAAGAGTATTGTAGAGAGCAAAAGAATTCCATATAATTCAGCACAGGCTGCAGAGATAATAGCATTGACAAGAGATTGTGAAATATCTGGAAAATTGAATGTAAACATATATACTGACAGTCAGTACGCATTTGGGGTGGTACACAATTTTGGTCGAATATGGGCTGAGAGGGGTTTTCTAACATCACATGGAACTAAGATCCAAACATGGCCGTTTGATAGCACGAGTGTTGTCTGCACTCACATGTCCAAAGTGACTAGCAATAATGAAATGCGAGGCGCATAAGAAAGTAACATATAACATTGGAAAAGGAAATGCATTTGCAGACAAAATTATGAAACAAACTTTCACTGATCCACGTACAAAAATGTTTATAGCACAGTCAGAAGAAGTGCCCTGCATGATAGAAAATGGCATTGCCACAGTTAAGGAGATGCAAACAGAAGCAACTGCAGATGAAATAAAAGCATGGGCTGAGGGCTCTGCAGAATTAGACGTAGAAGGTTGCTGGGTGGACAAAGAAAGTAGAAAGTGGATGCTGCCCAACTCCTATGTAACCGCAATAGTCATCATGGCCCATAACACATATGTGCTAAAAAAATGATTCAGCATCTGGCCACAGTAAGGTAGAATCCACAAAATAGAAAAACTGCTGAAAGGTTAGTCAAGAATTGTGTGACTTGTTTGCAACATAATATTGGAAAAGGAACAACTACTCCAACAGGTAGTTTTGACCCCCCCACTATGCCCTTTGAAGTCATCCATTTTGATTTCATAGAAATGGAAAGATGTCAGAACCTAAAATACATCCTGGTGGTAGTCTGTGCATTCAGTAAATGGGTGGAAGCATACCCGCTTAAGGACTGCACAGCAATGAGCCCAGTAATATTGATGCTAAAGGAATATTTCTCTAGATTCGGCATACCACGGGTCATATGGTCAGACAACCGCCCGCATTTTGTTGCCGCCGTGATATTACAGATTTGTGCAGGCCTTCAGATTGATAAACGATTCCATTCGGCCAGACACCCGATGAGTGCCGGTCTTGTTGAGCGCCAAAACGGCATCTTAAAAAATAAAATAAGTACCATCTGTTCTGGGAGTCAATTGAAATGGCCAGACGCGCTGCCCTTAGCTTTGTTGTGCATGCGCACGTCTGTGCAAGCAGGGACTGGACTCTCCCCATATGAGACCTGCAAATGTTTGGTGCGCACCACAGCCTAGGCGCATAAGTGAAATAGAATACCATTTGCTCAGCACTTATTGTAACCTGTTAACGCAAAAACTCAGTTTGATTCATCAGCAGATGCGGGAGGCTCTTCCTGTCAGATACACAGGCCCGGGGCATTGTCTGCAGCCGGGAGACTGGGTGACGATCAAAAACTTTAAGAGGAAATCTTCACTCACACCCAGGTGGAGGGGCCTGTATCAAATTCTCCTGGCAACGCAGACTGCAGTCCGCGTGGATGGTCGTAAGGCGTGGATCCATACCACCCACACGAAAAGAATTCCATTTCCGTTGAAAGAACTGCCTGATCCAGAAGAGAAGAAAGACACAGCTGCCCTTGATTCGAAAGACACCATCGCCAGTTATCTGCCACAAATACTGCCTGAGCCGGAGAAAAAGCCTGAAAAGATTGCCAAAGAGGAGAAGGGGCTGAATGTGCCCCAACTTTGCCCAGCTGAACCTGCATCATCACAGGCTGACATAAAGCGTGCTTCATCACTTGCTGCATCAAAGGCTGACATAAAGCCTGCTTCATCATTTGCTACATCACAGGCTGACATAAAGCCTGCATCTGGAAGTGCATCTGCACCGTTCATTGATCACACAGTACCTGGAGCGATAAGGTACAACCTACGATCTCAAAATTGAAAGTGATCTGATCTATGTGTTTTGTTTTCGCCTATATTCCCATCACTGATGAATTGGGAATCGGAGGCCTAGGGAAGTGGAGCTTGGGGCTGTACCAATCTGCATCAAGTTGGGAGCTCTGGAACGCGGCTTCCCAGTGCTATCTTTAAAAAAGAAAAGTGAAATCCATTTGTTGATCACCCCGTGTGAACAAGCAGGGCGCATATTGTACAAAGGCAATTGATGTCTGCTCTGGAATCTTTTGAGCACTGTGCAGAGGCACAATAATCTTGCCACATGTTTAGCAATCGAGGCTGCCTAGAACTGGCCTAGACACTTTGCTGACCTCTTCAAACATTTTAGTGTTTTAACGGGCGCTGCTGTAAGAACTATTCATGACAAACAATGTTGGAGAAGAAGAATTGCACACAATGCCCATACTTGCTTCTGTTCCCTCCTGCACCAATGCTGATGATGTAATAGATATAGAGACTATAACTCAAATCTAGAAGGAGATGCTGTAAGAAATCAATGCTTATGATTACAACACTTCTGTGTATTCTGTGTACACTTATCCCAGTAGTATGTATCCCAGTATTATGATATTTGGAGAGCGTGCGTCCATTGAGTTCTCTTTTGTCTGCCACCAAAGCACCTGTCATAGAAAGTCCAGTCCATGTACACTCTTATACTCTCCCTCCAATAGAAGAAAGACCCAGGGAAGGTTATGGTAATAACACGTTGCTTTTGATTATGAATATGACTCACTCCATCCTGAACAGAACAAACTGCTGGGTCTGCTCCCATGTACCCCAGCATGGCGGGAAAGGAATGGGTTGGTATGTACAGCCATTACTCCTTAATACAGCATGATATGCATCACTAAGTGCACTATTTTATGGAAAGTGGAATAAAAGTGATATAGATCAATTAGACCAAACAAACATAGATGAATTTGAGAAAGTGGTAATGGAACCTGTAGGTTGCTCCATATTTAACAGAGCAAGAGTGATAAAACCAGTGGTGGTAAGGCCAGTAGACAGACTGTATGTGCCTTATAAGTCATCTGTAATCACGTTTCACATTAACCCAGTAGGGAACAAGGATGTAGTACCCCCCCTCATATACAATAAACTACAATCCTCGCACTGTCCCATTTTGCCTACGGAAAAAAGGTTCCTATTCCGTAAGGACATTCAATAGATGCATGAATATTGCAGTACTTGAGAGAGAAGAAGAACCAGTATATGTGGGAGATCCCGTTTATTTCATATGTGGAGAAAAAGCTTATCCCTGGTTGCCTAGAAATTGGGAAGGGACCTGTTATTTAGGGATCCTTTTCCCAGGTGTATTCCTTTCCAAAACATCAGACATATCGAAATTATCTAGATCAAGGCCCCAGCGGGATGAAACAGGATTAATTGTGGAAGACATAGCAAAATCATTTATACCATTTTGGGGCCAAGCATAAACTCCTGGAATATACGAAGATTGTCCAGAATTTTTGAAAAAACGATAAGTGGAGCGACCGATTTATTGTATAATATGACCCTAGAAGAAAAGGCAGTTAGATTAATGACACTTCAAAATAGAATGGCTCTTGATATAATTTTGGCTGACAGTGGAGGTGTTTGCAAAATTGTGGGGTCAGGGTGCTGCGTATTTGTAAGTGACACCTCCCCTACGATTTTTGAGGCAATAAAGAAATGACACATTCTGAGCTCTGACCTTCGTGGCTGACAGGTGGTTGGGAACTGAATATAAGTTTGTGGTTTTGGGAGTTACTGCGCTCATGGGGATGGAAACTAATTGCAATTTGGGTAACGGTACTCGGAATCTTCATGTTGTTGTTGCATACACTGCCTGCCAATTATTTGCTCTGAAATAACTGATGAATGCGTACACATGGTAACAGAGAAAAGAACTTACAAAGTGGATACGAATGCAAACCACGAAACAGAATCTATGAAAGAGTTCATGTCAATTAATATTGATGACAACGATTACAGTAGTATGCATAGCTCAGAATTAGACACATGGTCAGAGGAAGATGCGATGTATGGTTGATGCTCTTGGCTTACGACCAAAAGGAGGGTTTGTGAGTCTAGAAATTACCCTAGCAAAGCATAGATGGTATATTATGTTGGTCAAAAACCAATCGCATCATATGTCCTACATCGCCAAATACAGAACCATAGAGCGCCCATTTTGTGCCCGCAAGATCCGCCATTTGCTTTTCCTTGCCTTTATGTTCAAATGCTTTCCAAAATGTATTTATTTTCTTCTGCTCTTACACAAAGCAAGGCCACAAGTTACATGTTGAGAGACCGGTCCACACAGAAATGCCAAGCAGTACAGAAATACATTGTTTTCCTCCCTCACAAGTCCTTGAAGGCGAGCAGAGAAGCATTTAATCACCAAGCCGGGTGCCAGCTGGTCTCGCTGAAATTGTAGAAACAGGCCGTTAAAGCATGCTTTGGAATGTGTCTCTCCTACGAACACAGTTTGCTCACTAAACAAGTGCTTTATGTTCTCAATAACAAAGAACCATGTCTGCTTACTGCAAATTGCAACTGTTGCTAAACCAAGTAATATAGATTAAGAAAGAAACATGTCATAATGTGTCATAACTGTCATAATTGTCAATCACAAACCCTTACTCAAGAAGATACATTATGGGCAGGTTTGATGTGTCACAAACAGATTGTACGATTGTCCTTTTGTATATATGATACTGTTGTAGAATGCTCGCACTCTTGCGTCTCACAAGGTCTGGGTGACACACGTTGCGAGATGTGAGATCTAGTCGGCCGACTGAGAACATTTGCATTGCAATAAACCCTAGTTATTGGGAATTGAACCTCGTGTCTGTGGTATCAGTTTGCGTATGGTGATTGTGCCTTGTTTCCATGTGCGAGGGTCTTTAGGGCCTAGCACCAGTGCCTCTCCAGTCACCCGCATACCTTACTGTGCAGTCTGTGCAAGTGTCGGATCCTCTCGGGCAGCTGGGTACGGTTGCAGGGCTCTGGTGATGTTCTGGAGCCTCTCTCACTCTGCTGGGGCTCTGCAGTCTTTTTGGCATCCCCGGCAGTGTGGTTTCTTCCCAGCACTCTCCCCGGGTCTCAAGGAAGCCCAGTGTTTCAGCCTGCTTTCTGGCCATGTGCTCCTCTTGTCCTGGACTAATCTAGTACACTCTCACTCCATTGTCGTTGTCCCAGTCAGCTTCTGCCTTCACCCCTGGTCTGTGCTTGCTCTGTTGGCTCCTCCAGGAAGGGCTTGACACTTCGTCAAGTCCCTCTTTGCTTTTGACATTGCTTCTTCCTATTGGCTATTGAGAACCTCTAGAATGGGCAAAGAGGTTCTGGTAAGTATTCTGCACTACCCCGTGCCTCCTCCTCATCCCAGTACTTAGTGAGGTACGACGTTGTAACTCACTAGAGATCTTTTTCGTCTCAGTTTCCTTTACTTCAGATGTATTCCAGAAGTACATTGGATAGGAAGGCAGAGATGGTGAGAGTGGGGTTGAAGGTGAGGTGTGTGTGTCAGGGAAATACTGCATTCTCCCACAATAGTCGTCACTGGACCCACAGGAGGTATCCCTCCCCATGAGATGTTCCTGCTAAGTAGAAACTGAAGATGGATTATTGGTAACTGCCTCACCTCCATAGCATCATGGGAAGGGGCTCCCCCTATGGAAGCAGTAACGGTACCCTGGGATTCGTCACACTTTCCTTTGGGGCTTGTTTGCTAGGTATTTTCTTTGTATTGTTTTTAAATCCCTACATGGTCTTGCTCCTCCCTATCTTTCTTCTATTATTACTTTCCATGTTTTTCCTGCTCTCTTCACTCTCAATCCCCTTTTCTTCTATCAGTTCCACATCCTCCCTGTGCCTCCTCCCATCACCTCTCCTTCTCATTGTTAGCCCCTGGAACGCTCTCCCTCTTTCATTTTGTTCTGTTTTCTATCTTTCTCTCATTTCTCTCTTTAAAACCTACCCCAAGGCTCATCTTTTTTCTTCTTCTTAATCTCCTTTTGTACCATGCATTACATTTTATTGTACCATTTCTGTTCTTTGTACAGCACTTAGGTGTTGGGTGCTATATAAATAAATTTAAAGTACAAACATACAAATACAGTAACTGTGTTTTTCACTTTAACCCACACAACATGCCAAACACTCTTTGTTTAACTATGCACTAATGCACAAGAGATGCACCTCACCAATCCAAGTTTGTGTTGGTGACAATATCACCATCATCATCATTGCAATCATTTTATTTAGGACAACAGCCTGTAAAAAGAATACAAACAAACATTTCAACATTGTTTCAATCATATTTAAAAAAAAAAAACATGTAATCATCCCAATATAATAACATATTCAGGACAGATCAATCACCATTATATATTATACAATCACATACACACAATTGCATAAAACATAACCCATGTATGTTTTAGGTCAATGTTTGTGCCATACATTCTTTCAACCTACATCATAAAACAAAACATCAGTAATACCAACACCCGCCTAGGCAGGTACATATCCAAGGCTTAAAACATTATTTGCATTTGAACTTTAAATCATGTTCTGTTTAAATTGCTTTTTACCAAACAAAAATATTTAGATACATCCTTTCAGCTTTCTGATTCTCATCTCTGTACCCGATAGAGATGCCTGTCTCCTCATATGTTACATGGGGTGAAGTCGTAGACCCGAACAATGAAAGTGCATCAGCCGCATAGTAGATGCTACAGTCAATCATCAATGGTCTCAACCAGAACCTCATGACTCTACTATATAGAGGGCTGGCAATGGGAAAATGGTCAAGATCCTCTATTTACTTCAGAAAATGTGTAGAGGTGTTGTAGTAACACTTCTACCGTGCTCTTACAGGTGCACTTTCAACATGTTGTCAAGTGTCAAGATATCATCGAAATCCCCCTGATTCTTTGAATCCTAAGTAAGTTGCCAACAGTCTCATTGGTCTTGTGTTTAACAAACCGTCTCAGATGCCAATCCTTCAGTGCCTGAATCCCTTCACTGTTTGTTATTTACTGATCTACATGATACCATTGTAAGTGATTTCAATCCGACACTTCACCTAAGTCAATGCCTAGTGTGTAATGCACAACTGAAACCCTTATTTATTTGTTTCTTAAAGTTCTTTTATTCTGAACGATGTACCACTTATATCACGCCCCTCTCTTGGAACCCCCCACCCCCCGGTCACACTGAACCAGGAATCAGGCTGGTTTGCAAAGTTAAAATATTTATTTATGGAGTTTATAATCACACTATGTTTAATGGTTATACAATAATCACCAATGGGGTGAGGTAACACCAAGCAATCTCTTTAATCACAAGGAGTAATAGTGAGCAAAACAATTCAGCACAGAAAGAATACTTTGTGTGTGTGTTCAAATCAAGTAGCAATGTGGTTACTATTTCCCCCTGCACACTTCTCAGCCCCCAACAAGCAATGCAAAGAGATAGGAGGAGAGAGAACAGGTTTCAGGAATGCAGAATTCAAACACAATGTCAATCCCAATTTCCCCTCAGCAAACACAAGAGAGAAACAGAAATGATTGGCAAAGTGTCAAAATGGTTTTAAAGTTATCTCAGAATGGAATGGGTAAAAGCCTAAATATGGTTTAAATTGCTGAAATTGTTTAACTTCTAATGGGAGCCGCTTTAGATAGTTGCAGACAAACACTAGTAATGATTTTACACTAATAAGCAATGTGAAAACTTAAAACTGAGGTCGGGTGCAATGAAAAGCTGTTTTACACGTGATAGAGATTTCCTAAAACAAAATTTGCGGCAAACTTTTCCGTGCGCGGTAATCACGATTGCGGGAAAACTATACGGATTATTACTATATGCAGTTCTATGGAAAGCTGTGGATGTGAGCTACAAGCAGAAGTTGAAATTTCGTTTCTAGCATGAAAACTGAGAAAGTCATGGACGTTTTAGTGGAGGTTGTTTTTCTGAGATAGGTGCAAGAAAGGGAAAACCGGGAAACACTGTTAAAAGACAAATGGGATTTCTTTACACTAGGGGATGACTATGAAGAAGCAAATACCAAACGGGAGCACAGCCACTGGATCAGGGTGACTGCCTGCCGAGGAGCTTGCCTTCTTCAGATGAAAGATATCAGCGCAAAGATATTTTTAACAATACTAGTACAGAAGGAATATAGTAGGGATAAGATAGAAAGTTCAGACAATTCAAACAGATTTCTAACAATGTAGGTTCTGAATACAAGAGAGGATGGGTTTGGTTCTTTTGATTCTGGCAATAATTTCTTTAGCAGGAAAGCAGTTACAGCACATCCCGGCTGTTTCCTTTGTTCCCCTTAGGTTTCTGGGGGGAATTCTGGTTTCTGGAATTTGAAGGCCTAGCTGAGAAGGGTTCAGCTATAGAATGGGCCTTTCTGCTTGCCAAGTTTCTGGAGTCAGGAGCAAGGAAGATGTCAAGTTCTCTGACAGGGTTCTCTGCCAGCAATTGGTTAATGGGTGAATCTGTGTGTTTCTGAGTCCTCAGCTTTCTCTATTTATGCATATGATAAGGGGGTGTGTATGCTGGATTAAACTAAGTGTGCCCCTTTTTCCAGGCTATTGGCTAGAGTCTCCTATCTCCCTTGATTGGAGGAGAAAACAGGGTGACACCATGATGATGTGGGTTTATGAGTCAGAGAATCCTCCCCTTTGCTTTTGAGCATAAAATCTACTTTTTGTACAATACATATTTACAAATGTGCAACCTTTCTAACAATAACATATATAAATTACATAGTTTGTGGAGCAGATCCTCTTCCAAGCCCGTCGCTGGAGGATCATGGGTCTGCTTTTGACAGAAGTTCACCGTTTTTGTCCTGAACACATGGTCCAATTTCGGAACACATTTCCACAAATGTGCGCATTGTATATGGGCATAAGCGTGTGAAGTTTCATATTTTTGACATAAATACATTTGGTATAAAACCATAATGTCCACTGTTACTTCCCAGACCATAGAGTTGTAGCACCTCTTAAAATGTGCAGCCAAAAATTCAATTCACAATTCTGGGGTTTACATATTTTTCACAATTTTACACAGTAAATTATCAGTCTTTTTAAAAAGGTGCTTTTTGTCCTTGTGAATCAACAAATGGTTGTCTGTCTCCGCCCCCTTCCTCTTCTTGCAATTCAGGAGCAATCTCCTCCCATTTCCTTCTGGCAGAGACCATTTACGATCCTTCCTAATTAGCATCTCCTTGAGCTGGAGGAAGTCCATTGTCCCCTTCCCACAGCAGCCCAAATTCTCCTGCCACCCCTTAATCATCACATGGGTGTGAGTTCCTGGTGGAGAGAGGGGCCTGGACTTTGTGGGGGGAAGTTTGTTATACTGGTTTGGCTTGGAGTCAGGCTTAAATTCAAATGTCATTTAGTTACATTTTTTCCTTGTTTTAAAATGAACTTGCAATTTTACAACATGTAGCTAGAACACTTATTCCAACTTCTAAACAAATGAGATTTAAATAGTGACAACCTAGGTTACTCTCAATGACATGTCACTTAAGTTTCAGACATTAGATTTCAGTTGTACAAGTTTAAATCCTTATGATGCAATCCACTGACAGCTGTGATAAAGGCGGCCGCTGGTACTGCACCCATATTTTGACAGATTTCACAGGCAGGCACATTTTTGCTGTTAATGTTTTGATGACCGATTCCGCTTTTCATGGTATTGTATGTTCATAATGATTTCTTGAATGAAGTGACTAGTAACACCCAGCAAGAATATTGGATGTTTTATGGTGTTTGGGACCGCATTCTGCAGTTTCAGCAACCAAGAAAAAGATTTGAAAACAAGATTCTGGATTCCTTTCAGCAAAACACTGCTTTTCATGCAGTCTCCATTTTTACTTGTTGTGAAGCACTGTGACATGTTTCAGGCGTGAGGTCTCCATTCCACCACTGACAACATGCATGGTAGATTTGGCAGCCATCTTTTTGTCTTGTACAGCGCGATTTCCACAGGCTTTGGCACGCATAGGGATTTTGCGGCCATTTTGATCATTCTGGCACCATCAGTACACAGTGATGCCGCAGGGCAGACCATAAGTGGGTTAATACATCCCACACCATTAATCTGACAGATTTTGCAGAAAATATCACTGTCTCACAGCTGACATCCACAGCAGCGAACTGGCACCTGGTAACTTCAAGACATCATCAAGGACGGCCCCAGTCTTCACTAGGCAGGGAGACGAACAATACTTTAACCAGTATGAAAAAAGCATTTAGGTTCATGTTAAAATCAACTTTCAAATAGCCCAGTTCAAGGACAGTGAAGTTTTAAGGGTGCTACAAAGAAATTCTAAAAGTCTTTTGAAACATGCATGATCTTTCATCTCCAGATTAGACACATTACTTACACCCCAGATCTTAGGCAAGTAGAGCGCTGCAGGAACAGTTTGAGCTCTATAAATTTCTTTTGCTTGATCAAAGGTCCGTCCCTGAAATCTCAGGGCAAAGCTCATAGTTACCCAGCTCATCTTTCCAAGACCAGGGCATTTTTGTTACTTGGTCGCCCCAGCAGATGTTGCTGATTAAGGGCAACCCAAAGTACTCAACAATATCAACTTGTCCAACAAATTGGCTGAGCAATTTTAGTGACAATTTTGGGGAATGTTTCATGTTGCATTCAATGCATTTGATATTAGATGCATTTTATCTTAAGTCCTTTTCTGATGCAATTACTATTCAAACAATTGAGCTTGCACTGTAGCCCTCTTGGTGTTTTGGATAAATATAGCATCACTGTTTAAAAGGAGCAGACCAATAATGTATTTTTTTAGCGTTGGGGTTTCTACCTCTAGTTTAGTTACAGTAAGGGCAAATGGAAATATAACCATCCTTGTGCCACAAAATGTATAATAAGAAATGCCAGGGGTTGTTCACCTCTCAGCCCTTACTGCACCTATTTTCACTGAAACATTGAACTGGGCTTCCCAGCACCAAAAGAACATAAAAAGCAATTGCTGCCCCTGTCAGGATCTCTGACCTGCCAGAAGATGGTTTAGAAACTATGAACTCCATCAAAGCTTTGCTGGATGCCGGCGCTGCTGTATCTAAATCTGAGAACCACTGAGCCTATGATCTCCTCACCTCAGCACTACCTGCCTGGCTACCACTTTCTTTGAGCTCCAAGTCATTGCCACTGCAGTACCACAATGTGGCGGAGTGAAGCAGAGTGTTTGTGGTGTGTTTCAGCTACCAGAGGAGCTGCAGCCACGAGTATTCTTTCTATCTTTGTTGATGGGAGGTGGAGTGAACACCCAACAAACGCAGAGCGCAGCGGAGTGAAGCAGAGTGTTTGTGGTGTTCGTGGAGTGAGTGACATTAAGGTAAGAACAATGGAGTTCTCGAATCCTGCTGATATGCCTGGTCCATTAATGCATCCCCCTACACAGTTGCAGAGGACTGATGTGTCGGTTCTATGTACGAACCCGCGGAAGAAAGCGCCTGTGTATTCGGTATCTCTTTCACATCCGCAGACTCGCCTCTATCATAGACGTTGCAACTCGGCCATCGAACAAAGAGACGTTGTCCTCGAACTGTGTGACATGCTGCAACCTCGTTCGCTGAAGTAAAGTGGGAGACCACCCCAAGTATCTTTGAGTCATGGATCGCTAGTAAACATACAAAACACCTAACTGCTCACGAGTCCTGACTCAACCATGGTTCTAACCCCCGTTGCTGCTGTGACTGGGACTGCTGGACTCCTGCGAGATCCTGGCAGCATGTCTACTGTGTTGCTGAATGATCGAGGCGCAGCCTCGCCAGTGAGTAGGCAGGCGGGGCTGTCTGAGACTATCATGGACAGTTTGATTGGGATGGGTGAGCTGACGCCTGGGAGGGACTTGGTTGTGGACTCAGGAGTGGGTACAAGGCAGGGTTCAGGTGCTGAGTTCCCCCCGCCACTGCAAGATCTCAGGCTGCCGAGCGATCAAGCCCTCAAAACGGCAAGAGCCGTTCCCCCACTCAGCACCTTAACAACACGGCTAGTTTGCAGTTACCAAAGACTGCAGGAAATAACCCCAAACTGCCGCCAGCAGAAACTAGCCCTAATATCTGACAAAACAGAAGAGGACGCCTTGAGTGAAACAAATGGCACACCAAATAAGCCGATGGTCGTACAACGTGCCCATACACATCCTGGCTGCACGCACGAGATTACTGAGGAAGCGCCGACCAGTGAAATCACAGATGAAACTGCTAATGCATTGACACCAACAGGGTCTCAAGATGATGTCTTCCCGCAAGAATGTCAACATCTACCTCCAACAGGTCTTAAAGTAAACACTGACATAACAAAGAGAAATGGTCTCAAACCTTCAACAGATGAAGTAGACCCATTCCTAATTATGGAGGACTTGAACAACTCTAAGAACCGAAGAAGCAGATCACCTTCTGCGAGACTTGACTTTACTCAATGAAAAAGTGCAGAATGGAGGAGCTATTGAAAACCAAATGGCCATGATAAGTGCCAACAACACAATGCAAAATAATCCAAGCCTCCAAAAGTGCAATTACGAGATTGTTAACCTGGGACAGGTCCCAACAGAACAGATTGGGTTCCCTGGTGATGCAACCAAATGGAGACGCTTGGACTGGAGCGCCCTAAGAGATATACTGACCTCTCAAAAATTATTGCATTATGATCATCAAATCGGAAGAGAGAGAGAAGATGACTCAAATTTAGGCTCGAATAACATTAATCATAATAGAGAAATGGAAAGAGATTCTTCGTCTGATCACAACTCATCTGACTCCTCAATTGCTGAAACAGCCTTCCTGAAGGTCAGAAGAGTAACATGTGGGAAATCGCTTCCATCAAAATATGTCCCTTATTCTACTAGCTCACTAGCTGCAACGGTCTGCTTGGAAATGATACCCAAAATAAAATCTGCCATAACAATAGCAACTGCACCATTTGCAAAAATGTATGAGCAATTTAACGACAACTACAGAGATCAAAATATATGAATTACTCTACTAAACACAAAAATTGTGAACATTGAAATAGAAATGCCAGAAATCAAGCTTCAGACGCACAATGATCTGCAAGCATTGGAAAAAGCATATGATCTATTAAATGAGCAATTGCGCCATACTGCAGATGGCAAGAAACTGCTGGCCGAGGTCACAAGAGAAGC